>NC_135633.1:3632500-6132500 GCF_053574225.1 Canis aureus
AAAGCCCATCGTGTTTACCCGGTGATGCTTCTGGAAAGTTCTTAGAAAGGCTGGAGTGTAAGGAGCAAGAACAGAAACACAAAGGCCAATGAGGAATCCGATTAACCACAAGAACTGAAACCGAGCTGGCATATTTTGGAGGTAGAAGGGGTGTGGGGGGGTAAGGGATACACGGGTTTCAAGAGAACAATGAGGGGAAAATCCAAGAAAACAGGGAAAATCATGCCTGGGTTTCTGGATGCCTTGGAGGGTTCTCCTTAAAAGATCTTCAGCTGACCCTGCTGACGCTTACCCACGTAGCCCATCGGGGGGCCCTGGCAGTCACGGGGGAGCTGTCCTGGATCGAGGAGCCACAGGCCTGCCTCCCCCTGGTTTCTCCAGGCACTCCCAGCTCGCAGCTCCCTCCTGTCCACAGCTAGCTCCCAGCTGCCCACCTGCCCTCCCAGATTCCAGAATTGCCAGGGCATCAGCTGCCAAGTGTCACTGTGTGTAAAGCACTGAGGACAACGCCTGGCACTGAGTACGTGGGATGTAAGGGTCAGCCCCTGCCGTTATTCTACTGCATTTTGTTACTTCGAATCCTTTACTTGCACATCCTTGCCAATTTTGATGGGATTAGAAATAAGCAGATATTAGTCAATGTACGTATTTAATAAGGAGTCTGAGAAACTCTGTCTCCCTCCTAGCTCAGCCTGAATTTTTGCCACTTGCATTAGGTTTTTTTTTTTTTTTTCCTCCAGTGTGGTTCTTTAAGGGCAACCTAAAATAATTGTGTTAAAATACTGTTCAATATGTTAGATATCATGATTTCATAGTCATTTAGGCAAGGGGTAACCCCTTGCATAAACTGCTGCAATTTCCTCAAAGAATCCACTGTGCTAACCTGAGTTTACCTGTCAGGAGCACTCTAACACGGGATGATAGACGGTCTGCTCTATCACCCATGCTAGAAATAAGTCAGGATTCTCACAGCCAAACATGACACAATATGCAGTTTTAATGACCCACTTTTTTGGTTGAAATGTCTCAAAGCATTTCTTGTGGAATTCTTTCACAGTGCGTCAGCACACATAGATGGAGAACAGGTTTGTTTTTAAAGCCTGTTTGGCCAGAGCTGGGTGAGACTCATGTGTCAGCCTTCAATGTGTTAACTTTTATTAATATTCACCTCACTTCAGAAGTGATTACGGGACAGTAAATCCTGAGTAATAAATTCCTACCTCACTTGGTCATTAACCTCCTTTTTTTTTTTTTTTTTTTTTTTTTTTTTTATTTTCTTAAACTTAATAGAATTCCTAGGATCACGCTTTGGAAAATGTGGATGTAGGTCAAACCTCATCCAAAAGTGCTGCAGTCTGCGAGTACATTTTTAAAAATTTAACACTAAAGGTCACGGTGATAATGACACTTATGAATAATATGAATAATATCTCAAGTCAGATATATGTTCACTTGGAGTCCAGGACATAGAAGATTAGGACTCATGTGATTTCCCCGTAAGGATTCACCATTTCAAGAAAACTGTTAGGAATAAGGAATAGGCAAGAGGCCCATCTTCACCCTCTCAAACAGTGCCAGTGTTCTCATAATCAGGGAGGGTAGGCTGCAGCTCGAGTGAGCAATGCCATTTCTGCATAACGTCAAGATGCTCGAAGAGGCAGAAACTAGGGTTTATGAGGTTAGAGTCGTACCTGCTGTAAGCTTGCTGCTAGAGAGGAGTGCGCTTTGAAAGAATATTTATGTAATTTCCGAGATATGATGACTAATTCTACAGTGAAAAGCATTCGGGGAACAGCCAACCTGCTTCTAGAACTGCTTTTCCTGAGGTACCCACCTTTAAGAAATAACGCCATCTTCATCAAATTTTCTAAAGGTAGGAGTTCATACTTATTTTTATCTGAGAGATTATCAGAGTGGGTAGATGAGGGAGATGAGTACAGGAGCCAAGGCTGAGGTGTTAGAGGATGCTCTTGCCAATTAATTTCTAATCTCCGAAAATCCTAGCAAACTGGAGACTAAGGGTGTCGAGGTGGCTACCAGGGATGACGAGGGTGTTGCTTGCTCAGGACAAGAATGAAAACATAAGGTAAGAGATGCTGGAAGGGTATCATCAGATATTTAATGTAGACTTTAATGTAGTTCATCTTATCTGTGATGTGGCTACTTTCCCCCATGTCTTTCTTTTTTCCCTCCCCTGTCTTTTTAATCTTTAACACACCTCTTATTAACGGGATAGAGGCCGGATCTGTTTGGGGGACCATGACTAAAAGTGCGACTTTATAAAGGGTGGCATGAGGAGTGAGTGGAGGCCAACCTCAGGAGGCTCAGGGATCTGCTACAATGATCTCACTGTACCTATAATGACGTCTTACCATTTGGTAATCAAAGACGTGCTCTTTAGCATGCAGGGTGGCGTTTGAATCCAATTACCTCAAAGTCAAGTGGCCTCTATAAAGTCTTTCTTCTAGGCTGTATTCTCTCTGCCCTCCTTAATGTGATGCTACTCTTTGCATTTTAGGTACATGACTGCACATATCTGAGAATGCATCCTTTTTTTATTCCACTGCAAACTTCATTTTCCCCTTACCCGAACCAAGTAAAATAAATTAAAAATAAATTTTGACATCTGACTACAGACATGAGGTTTTGTTCATTGTCTTGGAGCTAACAACCCTCCTGGCTGAAAATACTCAATATTTCTGCTAGCTTGTGGCCTCTGATGGTAACTCTGCTGAATACTGCTGCTGAATTTTTCTCTCATTGTTTTATGAACATCTGTCTTGTCTCCTCGTTCACTATTCAAAAACTAAACCATAGACAACTTGAACATAAAGCATGTCTTATTCTGTACCCTCAAGATGTTTATCACAACACTTGTGCCCACAGAGGATGGGGGAGAAATACTAAATTTCCTCTAGTTTTGTTACTTGAAGTGTTGTAGCCAGCAATAACCCACTCACTCATTCATATTTTTAACATGAATTTTTCTACCAAATAACTTATTAATAACTTATATACAGATAAATTTCTGGGTATGTGTTTAACTATATTATATATGAGTAAAAGGAGTTCTTTATACTCTTATGGAATAGAAATTTATCATTTTTATTAGCCAAATCTTCACACAATATTTAATTTCAAAACCCAATCTGAATAAATTATATAATTAAAATGGGGGAAATGATTATCGCCTCTTCTGTTTCTATCAAAATTTCATTTGTTCCTTCCTAAAGACCAAGTTTCTTGATATGTAAGGTATCAATTACAAAGATTGATTCCAGAAACAGACTAAAGCATTAAAGGCAACTAGGTCAATAGTGACCTGTATATCCTGCAAGCGTGGGTCCTTCCATTTGTGATACCCCTTACGCAGGACTGAGAAGAATCCTGCTTTGCCACTGCCATAGCAAATCATGAAGGTTTAATGTATTTCAACTTCTAAATGTGATGTTTATCACATCAAATAAGAGTTGATGCTTTCGATGGTTTCTTTGCCACTCAAATGCAAATAGAAATGAGAAAGAGGAACTGTTTGAAGGGGCCCCTCCTTCCCACAAAAAAGGAACTACTGGTTCCAGAAACAGAAGAGCCTAAAAGGAATACGAGTCTTTAGACCTTCTACAATATAACCTCATTCAAAGCTACTTCCATTTACCCAGGTCTGTAAGATGTGGTAAACAAAGTCGCCGTGACACAGCTGTCGATTTGGAAGCGAGTAAGATTTCAAAACCAAGTAAAATTGACACCATTCATACATCTTACTCTGCTGGTGTAGGAGTGGAAGTCTGTTATTTGCATAAATGCCTGTTTGTTCTTAAAACTTCTTGAATCCTTGTGACACTGTGAGCCAGATGTCATTACTGTTTCAGGTTACGTGTTTGGTTAATCGGAATACATATATAACTTGACCAAAATCACAAAAATAGTTAGTAGCAGAACTTAGTTTTGTACTAGAACAATTTGGTCCTAGAATCCAAATTCTTTCTCAATATACTCTACATCCACCAACGATGAATAGAAGTGACCTTAACAAACCCTTACACTCAAGTGTCTTTGTCTATACACATCTATACAAATGTAAATGTACGCATACATTTGTATGTATAAATCTTTAGATTTTAAAAAATAACTGGAAGGAAATAAACCAGTAGGATGAAAGTTACGGTTTCTAGGTAGTAGGTTATGATTTGTTATCCTTCACATTTTTACATTTTCCAAACACTCAATAATCATGTACTATTCTTATTTCCATAAAACAACATATTCAAAAACAAAATTTTTACAAAATGTTTGTAACTGCACAATCTATCTAAAATTTTGACCCTTACTCTGCCACCTTATGGAGACTTTCCCTGCTTTAATTTTTACGTCTTTGGCACCAGTCATATTTGTTTCATATACTAGGTGTTTTCCTTACTTACGCTGTCTCTTTCTACCAGTAGAATGCTAACTCCCTAAGAATCAGAATTTTTATCTGTTTTGCTTACTTCTGGACTTATAACAGTGCCTGATGCATTGTAAAATCAATCGGAATTCAATTAAAAATATTAATATAGTATAGAAGCACTGTTCCTTGAAGATTCATATTTGAATTATAAGGAATTTCCATCTACTGACAACCCTTTATAAATGTGTGGTAATTTATTTTATTAAAAAAAAAAAAGAACAATGAAAACCAATTTATTCAGGTCTGACTTTTATCACAAAGAAGACAAAAGGCCAGTAATCCATTTCAGTCACTCCTGATACTTATCCTTTTCTAAATAGGGCAACTTAGTTTTTATCCAAGAACAGATTTTATTCCTAAAAAGCAGTCTTGAGTGTATAGAGGGAGAGAAAGGATGAGAAGGTGTTCACCCGCTCCATCTCATGTTCCCTCCAGGTAATCACCAGCTTGCAGAATGTACAATAGTTGATGTTCAAACTGAAATTCTCTTGAGTTTCCAAGAACAAACTCCTACAGGGTGGTTCAGTGATACATCGAACCAGGAAGATTTCAGTTTAGGGAGTAACAGTAAGCAACAATTGTCAATATTGTTGGAAGGGAAAGTGGAAGATGTTCTTGATACAGGGACGAAGAGAAAATGAGGATGAAGTTAGGAAAATGTATTGTGTTGAGTTCGTACTTTGGGATTAAGAAGGAAAAATAGACACTATTGAAAAACAACAGCTAAAATTAAAGGCGTACCCTAAAGGTTGCCAAGGACACTAGAACAAAAGTTTTAAAAAGATGGTAACCACTGTGTGTTGTGGCTTCCTATTTAAAAAAATCAAAGTATGACAAAATCAGCTTTGTTAACCTGTTAACCTCAGAGCTCTAAATTGAAACAAAAACAAGATTTAGAAAGGGGGGGGATGTGGAAGAGGAGGAGGCAACTGAAAATTAGAAATATCAAAGAGAAATGGTATAGTTTCTTTGACATTCGAATGTTTCTAGACAGCACAGAATCTGAGACATTTCTCAGAGTTCCTTCTGAAATCTGATAAACATTTCACAATTCAGCTTCTGCTGCTTTTGCCACCTTTACTCTCTCACTACTCACCTCCGCGCTTCCAGCACATACGTGTATAGACACAGATTCATTGCATTTGAAATATGTGTTACTTTAGAGTCCTACTTAATTGATCTAGGATAGAAAAACAAACGAAGCTATTTTATTCTATAAAATGGGCCCTGTAAATTCGGGGGGGAAGGGGTGTAAACTATGCCATGATTATAGATCTTTGTTCTTTTTTGCACATAAAGTAGCATCTAAAAGAGCAAGTTCTTCAAAAAGATTCCTTTTTCTCTCTGTCGCTTATTCTCTCTCTGCCCATCTCCTCTTTACACTTTCTACCAGTCTTCCACATAGGCCACTGACCCATATCAGGTAAGAATAAAGGAAATGGAATTTTGCCAGTTTTATTTCCAGGAAATGTATGATTTTAAAAATAAATGTAGGTTTATTTTTATCGAGGTTGTTGATATCAACTTGGACACAGAGATCATTCAGAAACTCATGTTAGAGCTAACTTCTAATTACTGGAAGAAAGTCACAGTTCATAGATTCTTCTGGCTCACTCTATAAACCACACAGAGCCGCATCTGTCATTAATATTTGTATCCATTGTGATGAGGGAAGACAGTTCCCTCAGAACTCGTAGTTAAGAGTTCTTTGTCATCAGGATTTGTGGCCCATTTGGGTGGAATTTAACATTTATAGAATTCAGAATTTCAACTGGAGAGAGAGTCAATACATAGACTATGATGGTCTGAGAGATGGGCAATGATGTTTTAGAATTACTGTGGAAATTGCTGAAAATATTAGCAAGGGGTACACTGCTGAACCAGTTAGGTTATTAAACCTAAGGGGTAGGTAGGTTTAGACTCTGTGCTTCTGGATGATCCTCAAAACAAATAGGACCCAAACTTAGAGAGATGGGACTAAGTTTCCCAAAAGTTTCATTCTGCATGAAAAAAAAATGAAATTAAAATCTCAGCTCAGCTTATCAGATTTGGAACTGAGAACCCTAAAGCTATGTAGACTCACATAAGGCAGCAACGTTTACTGTCACATTGAAACTGAGCTCCTTTTGCTTTTGATGTGGATAAAATATCTGTTGTCCAGATGTTAACTGCAGTTTCTACTAGCTTACCTCCTCATCTAAATAACACCACAAATTAATATGCCCTAACCCCTACTATAAAAGCAGTATTTTAAAAACTGTCCTGGTCATGGCTCAATGGACCAAAAGTAGGCATTTGTACTTTAAAAGACAACTCTTCTCTCTTTAGGGGCCTATGCTATCATCCTTCTTCGAGAAACGAGTTAGGCCAATTGGTTTCCTCTCTCTCTTTTTGCAATGTATGTTAGGGAATTTGAAGAAAGCCCAGTTATCAGTAAGAACTAAAGCTGACAGGAGACTTAAAGTAAAGAGAAATTCATTAGGAAGGAGCATAGGTTGCCTCAAGAATATGAAAACAACCCAAAGATACATCCTCAAAAAGCACAGATTTGGACCATTTTATGAACTGGACTGTGTTCCCTACAAGGAAGTTCTAACCTCCAAGGTTACGGTGTGTGGAGACAGGACCTTTAAAGCAGTAATCCAGATTAAATGAGTTCATATGGATGGGGCACCAATAATAGGAATAGGGGCTAGTGTCCTTATATGAAGAGGAAGAGATACTAAGGATGAGTGCACACAGAGAAAGAGGCTCTGTGCGGCCACAGCAAGAAGATGGCTCTTAGCAAGCCAACAAAAAAGGCCTCAGGAGAAACCAAACCTACGGCACGTTGATCTTGGACTTCCAGCCTTTAGAACTATGAGAAATCAATTTCTATTGTTTAAGCCATCCAGTCTGTGCTCTTTGGTGCCAATGAACTCTGATTAACAGAGACCCCCAAAATGGGCATCAATTAAGGTTTGCACATGAATGACCTGATGAGTTTGTGTCCTGCCAATATCTAACTGGATAATTTAGGGGAGGTTGTTTAGTCTCTCTAGATCATAGCTTCCTCATCTGGATGATGGGAGGACTCACTCTCTTAGACATGCACAAATTTAAATTTAATGGGAATGATGACATTCCTAATTACTCCAACTCCCCCAAATTTCCCACTCTCTTGATAAATGCATAGATGACATTACTTACTGTAGGACAAACAGCCGGTTCGATCACTTTTTCTCAATTGATACATGCATATTTTAGTGTCACCAGTTGAGTCATGAGAGTCTTGAGGAAAGATTCCAGATCATGCACTTAGCTACTCACTTAAGAAATATCTATTGAACATATCCTATGTGTAAGGCACCATTGATGGGAATAATACTATAAAGAGGATGCATATGACGGCTTCCTTCATGGGAGAGACTAACAAGCAAGATTATGTAAGTTAATTCAGAACTGTAGCCAAGAACAAAATATGACATAATCTTAATGAATATTTGGAGAAAGACGGTGTAATGTTATACTGGAGTTCACAGGAAGGTAATTCCTTTCCCCCAAAATCAAATTATTAGGAGATCATCTGATTATCTGAAGCATATGCCAGAAGCACACTTTGTTCACACACTTGAAGTTGGTGGTGAAACCCCTCTGGTTAGGATCAGTCCCAGCCAACACGAGTTCAAAACTGCTATAAGGCCACTGCTTAAAAATCCGCAGCTTTTGCTTGTCAATGGTCATTCCTTTAAGATAAATTGGCTTGCTCGATGAAACAAGAGGGAAACAAGTCAAGTGTAGCTGGTTTAGAGTTCATGAAGAATAATCTGAATTTAAGTTACATAAGCCTTCAAAGCTTTCATTTCCATAACGGAGTGATGGAAAAACACAATCCACCTTGTACAGTTATTGTGAAAATTAAAGATTAATATACATAAAACTCCAAGAAGACCATTTAACATACTGTAGGCACTAAAAGTGTTTATCATTATTATTTGGTTTCAAAGCAAATATGGAAAAATGATGATGATGATGATGATGGATTGTGGAGCACCATCTTGAGAATGAGGTAGTCTGTGACTTGACTCAAGATCCACAGAACATCAGTGAGGGAAGATGTACTGTGAGTCACATTTAATCATCTTCCTCATATTAAAAACTCCTACTGGAAGGGGGTCAGTGGAGATGGTAATGTACGCTTCCACTAACTCTCCTGAGCCTGTGAATCAGGCAGTGAGTAAAAGAAAACCATTGGCAACTGTTCAGCTACATCCCAATGGTGATAAGTGAAAAGAAAATAAAAAAGGCATTTTACAAAAATCTGGCACAGAGTTCACTAGTCACAGGCAGAAGCAGAAGACAACTAATCATGGAGAGGAGATGGAAATATTAAAGAAACAGGAGGTTTTTGCAAAAAGAAACCAGAGAGCCAAAGAACTAAAGCTAAATATTTACTGGCAGTTTTCTAAGTGGTTCTTACTATACTACCTAGGACATACTTAAAGGAGTTGGAACAATATTTCCAGAAATATTACCTTCTACATCATCAGCAAGCACCAAAGCTGGCAGCTGACACTGGAAGCCTCATTACGATCCCTTTGTTTTTCCTTCAGAATAAATGTGTTTATTGCAAACGTCCTCTATTCTTTTTGCCTGGCACTCATAAGGGAGAAGCATGAACAAACACAGTTCAACTAAATCATTACAATTACACCAATAGTTATATTGCAAATATATTCCAAGTCATATTTCTGTGTTAAGTGCAATAATATTTCATTATAAATATTACAATAAAAATAAGTCTCTTCAAAATGTGTAGAACAAAGTGTAGAACAATAAAGTGTCATTATTCGAAATGAAATATAAATCTAATATTCCCAAACTTCTGCAATTACAAAACACTTGGAAAAACACCCAGGGGCCTTTCTTCCCAAGGTGATAGAACTTTCTTTTAGACATTTATTAAGATCAGGATACCTCTCATTTTAAACAGCAGCTTTGCATTAGCCAGGGTGTTAAGTACCGACCTCTGATACAGTTAAGCCAAACTTAAAATTAAGTTAAATTGGCCTTTTCTGGCTTCTGACAAAAAAAGTATAAAATGCAGTCACATCCAAAGTGTGAAGCTTAATAGGATAAAATTTAGAAGTGATGTTGCATTCACACATCTAATGTCAGAACTTGTCTTTTTAATGAGGTATAACTGACATATAACCTATTAGTTTCAGAGGCACAACATAATGAGTCAATATTTGTATATATTGCAAAATAATCATAATAAATCTGGTTAACATGTCAAAATATAAGTTACAATTTTTTTTCTTGTGATGCGAACTTTTAAGATCTAGTCTCTTAGCAACTTTCAAATTTTCAGTACGGTATTAGTAACTGTAGTTACCATGTGGTACATTAAATCCCCATGATTGATTTACCTTATAATTGGAAGTTTGTACCCTTTTGACGTCCTTCCCCCATTTTGCCCACCCACCCCACCCTCTGCATCTGGAAATAACCAATCTGGTATCTGTGAGCTTCCTTTGTTTAAAGTTCCACATATCAGTGAGATGATGTGGTATTTGTCTTTTCCTTCCTGATTTATTTCACTTAGCATAATGCCTTCAAGGTCCACCCATGCTGTTGCAAATAGCAAGATTTCCTTTTTCATGGCTGAGTAATATTCCTGTGCATATACACCACACTTTATCAACCACTGATGGACACTCAGATTGCTTCTGTCTCCTGGCTGTTGTGAATAATGCTGCAATAGAAATAGGATAGAAATATATTTTTGATTTAGTGGGTTTTTTTTTTTCTTTGAATGAATACCCAGAAGTGGAATTGCTGGATCATGTGGTAGCTCTATTTTTAATTTTTTGAGGAACCTCCATACTGATTTCCATAGTGGCTGCATCAATTTATATTCCCACCAACAGCACACCTGGGTTCTTTTTTCTCCCTATCCTTGCCAGCACTGGTTGGTTATTTCTTGTCTTTTTGATAATAGCTATTCTAAGAGGTATGAGGTGATTATCTCATTGTGGTTTTGATTTGTATCTCCCTATGATTAATGATGCTGAGCATCTTTTTATGTACCTGTTGGTCATCTGTATGTCATCCTTAGGAAACTATCTCTTCAGTTCCTCTGTCCATTTTTTAATTGGATATTTTTCTATATTGAGTGTATAAGTTCTTCATATATTTTGGATATTAACCTCTTAGTGATGCGATTTTCAAATATCTTCTCACATTCTGTAAGCTGCCTTTTCATTTTGTTGATTATTTCCTTTGCCACGTGGAAGGTTCTCAGTTTGCTGTAGTCCCACTTGTTTTTGTTTCTGTTGCCTTTGCTTTTGATGTAAAATCTAAAAAGTCAATGCAGAACCTTCTCTGGATACGCAATTGACACTTATTCAAGATTGTCACTGCTACGGAGACATCAGCTTATCCATTCAATAAGCTGTACCACAAACATTTAGCACCTGTATATCTACTCCCAGAATCCCATTAAAATAAGAATAAAAAATATAAATAATTATTAATCTATGAGATCAAAGAATACATGATGAGATCATGTTAACTGAGAGACTGGAAGGAACTTCCGAAACGCAGAAATAAGGTGAGGGAGAAGGCAACAAAATAGAGAAAGCTTCCAATAACAGCCTGCAGAGGAGACTCCACGAGGCCTTCACTAAGCGATTCAATGCACTGAAGCATCATTTCCTGCGGAAGGTAACTCTGCAGGTGACTCCGAGAGCTCGAACAGACTGACATATCCACAGAGACGTTCATCCGCCAGGTGCTGTGGTGCAGCTAACAGTTTGACTCCAATACAGTGAAACTCATTTGGACTACAAGAAATATAAGAATAAATCTGTGCCATTTAGGTCACAAGGTTTGTGTTAATTTGTTACAGCAGCAATAGTGAATGAATATACCATATAAGGTAATGCCAATCAGCAATCAAAGGGATGAGCTATTGATACAAACAACACAACTGAACATAAAAATAATTGTGGAGTGAACTAAAAGGACAAGCATGAGTATATATTGTATTATGCCACTTCCATAGAATTCTAAAAAAGGCAAAGTAATCTAAAGTGATGGAAAGTACACATGTGATTGTCTGGGGACGTGAGAGACAGGCAGGTGCAGGGAGGAGGTGTGGCGAGAAGCCTGAAAAGACTTTGGGGATGAACTATACTTTCATAATATTGATTATGGTTTGGGTAAAACTTATCAACTCATACAGCCAAAACTTATCAACTCATACACTTTAATTATGTGCAGTTTATAGTATGTCAATTATGCCTCAATACTTTTAAAATTAAAAATATGTATATATGGGGGTATATGGATGCATATATAAACACAAACATACATATACATACACAAATGTGTCAATGCACACACATATATAGTGTGTATGTAGAGAGAGACGAATGAAAGCAAAAAGAAAAAAACCCCAAAGCTCCAACATTTATCTTACAGTAGCTTAAGAAAATGAATAAAATGAAACATTAGAGAACTGTTATAGAATACAGGGAAACCTCTCAGAATTAAAGGGTATCACTTTATAGATTCAAAGTGACCAGAATAGTGAATAATTAGAACCATGCCAAGATTCAAAATTATGAAATTTCACACAATGCCAAGTTAAAGAGAAGATCAGGGATCCCTGGGTGGCGCAGCGGTTTGGCGCCTGCCTTTGGCCCAGGGCGCGATCCTGGAGACCCGGGATCGAATCCCACGTCGGGCTCCCGGTGCATGGAGCCTGCTTCTCCCTCTGCCTGTGTCTCTGCCTCTCTCTCTCTCTCTCTGTGACTATCATAAATAAATAAAAAATAAAAAAAAAATAAAGAGAAGATCATTCTTTTTTTTTTTTTAACAGATTTTATTAATCTATCCATGAGAGACACAGAGAAAGAGGCAGAGACACAGACAGAGGGAGAAGCAGCCTCCCTGCAGGAAACTTGATGCAGGGGCTCCATCCCTGGACCCTGGGATCAGACCTGATGCTCAAAGGCAGATGCTCAACCACTGAGCCACCCAGGTGCCCCTAAAGAGAAGAGCTAAAAAGCTTAGAAGAATTGGTATTGTGCAGGACTGAATACTTGGGAGGAAGGGTAATGAGGAGAAAAGAAATGAAAAGTCACAAAAGAGACTTGATTTGAATCCAAAATGATATTAGGCTATTTGAAAGCAAATCTATCTGTTGGAAGTCAGCAGCAGAATAATGACATAAAAGCTTTGAGAAGAGATAATGTCCAAATTCTTTATCTAGCCAAAGATTCAATCAACTTTTCAGGTAGGAAAAAAAAAAAAAAAAGACATTTATGATATACAAAGGCTCAAAAAATTAACTCCTAAAACACATTTTCTTAAAAAGCTATTAGAGAATGTCCTAGTAAAATATGGCAGCAAATCAAAAGAAAAAAGAAAAGGGTAAGACATTGGATCAAGAAAGGAGATCTAATATCTAAAAAGTGGGAAGAGAAATCCCAGTATGACGGTTCTGCACTAATCCTGAAATTTAAAAATTTCTCAACAGAGCAGGAGACAGGTAAGAGAGAGGGGCATTTTAAGGAAAACAAGTTATAATTTTATATGTTTCAAGTGTCAGGAAAAATGTGAGGCATTTGATAAATTACTTTTGAACATTAAAAAATTATGGAAGAGTTATGAAAATATAGCAAATGCAAAAATAAGTTTTTCAAAAAAAGAAGAAATCTTACTTGAAAAGATATTCATCTTGGTATACGATACTTATCACTTGACTAAGCACTAAACAATTTTAATGTGAAAATAATATATACATTAACTATTGATTTAATCAAGAGTAGTAATGCTTTATTGGGAAAGTAAGGAAGCAGGAATTGCAGAGGTGAGGTAGTGGCATTATGAAAAGTTAAATTTCCACTAACTCAACAGAAAATCAATAGACATTTTAATGTAACAAAAATTGTAACATAGGTATACAATTTAGAAAATATAAAAGTCCCAGAACAAACATTAGTAAGTAGAAAAGCTAAAGAAATTGTTTTCGCAAATAGAGCCTAGAGAGCGCAAAGAGATGGGCAAGAAGATACTGTCTTAAAAAAAAAAATGGTCACTATTCTACTGTTTTAAACCATGCCCAAATATATATTTTTTTAATTTTTTTAAGGTATTTCAACAGAAATCAGCAACAGTTGTCTTGGCAATACTTCCTAATTAGTACAGTTCTGCAGGAGTCTCTTTTCAGATGCTGAATCATTTACTTTCAGAAAAATATGCTTTAGGCTCACAAAAGAAAAAAATGACTAAAAATTTTAATAGAGGTCTCGATTTTTATTGCATAGCAATTTTTCAAAAATAGAAATAAGTACCTACTGTATATCAGGCAATTTTAATTTTGGTGATAAAAAATTAATAAGAACCTGTTCTCAACAGAGTATAGTTTATTGGTGGGTGGTAGTAACAGCAAATACACAGAAAATTAGAATTCATCGTGATTATGTTCAAGGAAATAGGGGAAGTAGACAGGTTTAGTTATAGAGAGATTTTAAACCCAGAACAGTTTCAAATTTATAGAAAAATTGCTTGGATGGACAAATGTAATCAAGATAAATAAGGAGGGGAATGTGTGATTGATTGAATATTTACTGAACAGCGAGCACAGGCTGGAGCATCTGTAAAATCTAAAACAGAATATATACCTTTCAAACTATTGAAGCTGAAAACCAGCAAACTAAATTTAATTTAGCAAAGACAGAAAGCGAAGGAAAATAGTAAACATAAAATCCAGGGAGCATTAAAGAAAATGCGGGGGGGAAAAAAGAGCAAGGCACATCCATTTTCACAAATATAATCCATATATTGGTAAAGTTTTCACTTAAATTTCTAAGAGAATTCTGGAGAAGTCACTTGGTAAAGGTCACTCCCTCTCTGAACTACCCCCTCCTCCCCAGTGGTTAAAAAGATGGGAGGGAGAGAACTCGAAAAAGTAATGGATGATTCTTCATTCCTACCTCAATGCTAGAAACTAGGAAAGAATTCCGGAATAGACAAAGCCAGATTGATCAAATAAAGATGTCAAGGCACCTTTGGTGCTGTATTGCTGCAAGAAAGTTGAAGGGATTTGGGGTTGAGTTCACCATTACCGCATCTGGAAAAGCTGTCCCCTTCCTCTATGATGAGGATTAGAAAGTAAGTTACAGGACTAATGAAATGTCTCTCTCTCTCTCTCTCTCTCTCTTTTATTTTTTTTCAATATGAGAAGAAATAATATGTCTCAAAGGTTGCAGGAGAGAAAAACTTTGAATAAGATATGTTACAATAAACAAATAAAATGTAGACAGAAATCTGCAATTTCCCCCTAAATAAAAGTGAATTCTTAAAAAAAAAATATGTTACAAAGCATCAATATGAAAACAGGGCTGGGTAAAATAAAAGACATAATTTAGGGTTAATAATTTGTTGGTTGACATTAAAAGTGCTTTTTGAACAAATAAAGAACAGAATCAACTCATGGAGAGACTGAGTCATTGGTAGAAAAGAGAATCGTAAGCAGCTTCCAGAATACAATGAGGTGGGGACCTGACAATTTTTTTAAAAAGGGAGGATAAATTGAGTTTTTACAATCAATTGTGATGGTTAAATAAAGAGGCAAGAATGAAAGAATCCAAAATAATTAAAGCATTGCTACAATAAATTCCCTGGGCTGAAAAACGATGCCATTCTGCAGTTCAAAGTTATAATATTTAGGGATTACTATTCCTGTCTTAATTATTCTAGAGTCAAAAAGTTTTCATTCACATATGTATCATGAGAATGTATCCCATCAAATAAATCTGTATCTTCTAAAAAAAAAAAAAGAAATTGCAAGTATAACAAGTTGTACTTGTTCCAATTGGGAAAAATAATAAAATAATAAAAATAATAAAATAAAAAAATAAAAATAATAAAATAAAAATTATATATATATAAATATATATATATATATATATATCCAAAACGTGAAACTTGTAAAAAAAACACTGAACATGGACATACCTACACATGCAATTAAGCCTACGTAATGATAAACTAGAAAAGTGGTAAATAAGCCTAAATTGCGATAAACTAGAAAATCAGAACCTAATTATTTTAAAATTTGTAGAATGTTTGAACAGGCACAGTTTTTGAAGGTGATAATGTTTTTCCACATTTTCTACAATGATCATGGTATTTGAATATCAGAAAACACTTTTTAATTTAGGCGATGAGCAAAGACACTGCGCAGATCCACTTCCCAGTAAGCAGCCTACTCAGACGTGGTGAGTGGCTTGTTGGTGACGGCGCCTCGACCAGCAGGCCACAGGTCTGCACTCCTGCAAAAGATACCCGGACTTCCAAGGTACGATGCAAGCAGTATCTGGATTATTTCATAACTCCATCATTACATGAAATCCCAAACTTATTGGTTTTGCTCTGATTCCTCTTTTCTCCCCCCACTGTCTTAACTTCTTTTCTCCAACAAGGACTATCGAAAAGCAGAAAAATGTGCCACCCTGTCCTTAAGAGACTGATGAGGGCAGACCAAACCCAGCAAGAGAGTATAAAAGAAGTGACCCTGACGTGTTCTCACCGGGGGTCTAGGTAGAGGTGAATTCCAGATTCAATAACAAGTGTGACAAAAGACTTTCATGTCCACCTGAACTCTGTCCTGAGAAGGCCACGTAAAGAAGTATTTTGAAGTCGGGATTTGACTTGCCCGAAAGAGGGGGAATGATCATTTATTTGCCTTCTCTGCTCTACAGCATCGATAGCTGCCTTTGTGCACTGACAGTGCACGAATCTGAAGGTTCTGTATGCGGCTACCATCTTACACTACTGCCTTACAAACATCAGATACTGGAAAATTTTATTTGAAAATACTTCCAAAACACTAATACAGGCAGTGCATTTGGATTTCAACGCTGGATCAGCTCCCTGGAGTTTATCCCAAGGACAAGGCTGACGACAGCTGTTCTTAAGGCTCTCTTGTTTCCTCTCAAAATTTTAAGTGATTCCTTGACCACAAGAACACTTGTATGATTAAAGCAGGTGTCCCAACTGATGACAGCCAGTTATTTCTTAAATATAAATGGCTAAGAGACGCTCACGGCGTTTCAACATAGAGGTATCAATGGAAAGGAACATAAACTTTAGCAAAGCTTCCTCAGCAGATGTCAAATCTTATTGAACGGTGTATTTTCAATGTTGAGCATGGTGCCTAGAACACAGTAGATGTTCAGTAAAGTATTTGCCAAAACACACAACTGTGAGGCCTGGGATAAGCTGCATCATGTACCATGATTCCTGGTCCCCCGTCATTTCCTATTCCAGCGAAAACTTAGAACTCAGTATTCACATCCAGGCGAAATAACAATAAATGTTAAACCTGGATTTGAGAGGGCAGGGTAGAGGGTAGAGGACACAATAAAGGGAATGGGTACTCAAGGAGAAGGCGGTCTAGCATAGTAGGAGAACGGAAGAGAGTCTGAGATGGTAAGAAAACCTTCATAGTTCATCACCATCCCTGGAAAAAGTGAGATATAAGCTGTAACAGAAATTCTGGAAGATTCTTGGCTGATATCTCTGTTGTATCTCGTAACTGAGAGAATTTCACAAGAGGCCACAGTCCTTCGACTGTGCGTGACGTACAAAGATCATACCCTGAAATGCTTACCATGACTGTTTTCAACATGCTATTTTTCCCAATCCAATTTTTTTTCGGGGTAACTAATGGCAGAAAGAAGCCAGTCTCCCTAAACCTCATGTACCCCTCGGTACACCAGCAAGCCTATGGGATTGATCTCGTGTTTGCCACACATCAGCTCTGTGGCCATGGGCAACTTCCTTAACGTCTCAGTCTTACACTTTTCCTTTAAAGTGTTAATGAAGAATTACATGAAGGCCCATAATTATGGCTGGCACACCGACGCACACACAGGCTCTGTACTGTTAGCCGCTCTTTTCAGCCACCTTGGTAAGACTTCTTCAGAGAACAAGACCATATTTGCTGGTTCCAATGCCAGCTCTGTTAAGCACCTGTCTTACATTTACTAAATGTTCATCTTATATTACTAAGTAAACCATTTCTCATGCCAGGCCTCAATTTCCCTATTGCAAGGTGGAGTGGCTAGTACCTTCTTTGATGGATTTCTGAAAGAATTAGATGAGTTAATGCATGTCAAGCGCACAGTAACAAGCTCACTTACAAACCCTCCATGCTTTAGGGCCGCTATTTTCAATGGTGTTCAGTGAACACACGATAACATCTTTCCATTCACTGAGGAGTTAAATAGATTTAAATCTGACAAAATATTCTTGGCAGAAATAAAATTCAGACATACTAAGCCTTATATGTGTTGAGCATCCTTCACATCAAGGATTTCTAACTAGGCTGAAGGAAGGGATATCAGGTGATTGCGAAGAAGCCTTGATTGCCACATTTCTAGTTGGTTATGAAAGGCTATTTTTCAAGACTAGGTCTGAAGCAACGAAATGTTCAGATTTTTCCCATCCCTTTTTTACTTTTTGGTAACAGATCGTGCCATTCCTAAAGACAATGCAGTACTCAAGCACCACACAGGGCTCAGGCTATATGAAGGAAATTATGAGAATTAGGTTTTGGAATTATATTTAGATAGAAATATTCTCATGTACACACATTCCCTGTTCAGTTATATCGTGTCTTTAGAGCATATAAAGTTTTGCAAAACATTATTTTATGGACTATGTACTAAAGTAACTGTGTACCTGTGATTTAAATTCTAGAGTACTGTTGTCTAAATGGGTAGAAGTGCCTCTGAGTGGGTGATTTCTTCACATCTGGTAAGAGTCATGACTAACCGCAAGCTGTTCCATGGGGCACATACCACCAACTCACTTGTCTTGGAGCAATGTGTGAGAAATAGAAAAACATCATTCAAAATATGAGTGCTCCAACAGACGCATTATACCAAAGATAGTATTCTAAAAGGCAGTATTTTCCTCAATAAGGAAATTTGAATTTACTCTCTTACCCTCGATTTTCTATACCTATTGTCAGTGGCTGACATCTGAAACCTGCTGCTTTCTTATGATAACAGGCCATGATATATATATATATTTTTTTTTTGGGGGGGGGGACCATGATATATTTTATAACATATAAAATATGGTGAAGGGGAAGATGCATTTTGATCCCTGTCGAAATAAAATTCTTTCTCGGTTGTCATGTTCCATACTTTCATTTCATGAATATCTATAATTTTGCAAGCAAAATATCAAACCATCAAAAATTGCTAATGCTGTATCAGAAGGAAATGCGAATTCAGAGACTAACAATTATGTGAATTATTTTTTGATGACTCTGTATTCTGAATTTTATACCCTTGTTATGTCGAAATTTATAGATGTAACATGATTCAAAAGAAGTCAAAGTGCTGAACTATAAAGAAAAGATATTAAGCTTGACTTTTCCCGACCTATGTTTAGTAGGAACATTTATACTGTAAGCATTAATTGTGTTGGGATGTCTTAGAACGTCTTAAGATCTGAAAAAGTAGCAAAAAAAAAAAAAAAAAGAGGCAAATTGGCATATGTCTTTTTTTTTTTTTTTTTTTTAGTATACACTATAGCAAGTAACCCCCTAAACAACCCTACCAATCCAAATATATATAGGAGAAAATGGGAAATTTAGAGAAGTAAAAATTGTGGCAAAAATCATACATAACAAACCATAAGAAGCATCATTTTTTAAAGGTTTATTTATTTATTTTACAGAGAAAGAGAGAGTGAGCGTGTGAGCAGGGGGAGAGGCAGAGAGAAAGGGAGAGAAATTTTCAAGCAGACTCCTTGCTTGCAGAGCCCCACGTGGGCTGGATCCCAGGACCCTGAGATCACAACCTGAGCCCAAATCAAGAATTGGACACTCAACCAACTGAGCCACCCAGGAGCCCCAAGAAGCATCATTTGAATCCAAGCTGCTTGACATCACCACTCAAGGTCTTGACCATTTACCTCTCTCTGAGGCCATCCTGTGTTGCGATGTGCGGTTGGTAGTCAAGGGCATCTTAGGGAGACTCTAAGTGTACCACCGGCTGCAAGTGCGCCCCTGTGTCTGTTAGGACCCACCAGTTCACAGCTAAAATGTGTTTTGATGTCTTTTGAATAGGTCTGAGTTGAGCTTAAAGTTAGTGAATCAAACTCACTTCATCTAAAAGGAAAGAGAAGTTGGATCTTTGCAGTCAGCTAACCTTGGGGAGAATTATTTGAAAAATGATTTGGGAAGCGTTGGCACAACCAAGTGGATAGTGCCCATCGTGTAGATAAAGAGCAAAAACGCTGTGCTGAGTAATGGACAACCCTTAATTTCACTGATTTGAGGTTAGGGTGTTAGGTTAGCGACTGGCGTTTATAAAAATATTAGTCACCAAGTCCCGAGGCCACGATACAAGCAGTTCCTGTAGGAGGAACTAACCCCGCAGACTTGCTGATCCTCGTGGCATTCCTACCCGCCAGACGGCCACCTTAGCTCCTTAGCTCGACCTCTCCTACTTGTGCGACCTTGAGCACCAGCTTTTCTGTCCTTCGGTTTCCTCGTCTATGCAATTACAGTAACAGAGATCGGTCTTTAGGAAGATTAAGTGGGTTACTATGGGCAAAACACTCTAGTGTCTGGCAAAGAATAGGCATTTAATCACAGCACTTGTTATTCTGAGTTCATAAGTAAGGAGATTGAAACCCATTAAAATCAGCTTGTCCCGATCACTGTATGAACAGTCTTAAGATTCAAACAACATTCTGTGATTTCATATCATGCTTATTTCACAGAGTGATTTTTTCTTTTTTATATTTTTCTTTCTTTTTTAATTTATTTTTAGAGTGCTTTATTCATTGACTTTAAATTATGACGGTGAATCATTAAAAATTGATAAATAAAATACCACAAGCCTACCACACATCTTCCCTAGGCAGAAATCAAGAACTATAAACTTTTACCATGTATTGTACCTTAAAGACACCACTGTGAGATAATTCATCACGGGAGGGTGCTCACTAAAGCCCCCTCGTTTTTCAAAAAGTTATACAGTTACAAAAATAGGACCTAAAACACCTACAGCAAATATAAAGAATTGACAGCATTTGAGGCATTTATTAGGGTCAAGATTGAACAGCCAAAGGCAAAGTCTGAGCACTCAGCTCTACAAGTCTTACAACTTATTTACCGAAGTGTCCAGTAAATGAGACAAGATGGTAACTCCTATTTAGGAACTTCATCCGACCTTAAAAAGGAAGGATTAGGGGATTATAGTTAATATTAGAAACACACTAAAGTTCCATTTTCATGGACTAAATGAATGTGTTTGGCTAAGTTTATCTAGGCTGTACCTACTTCGTCTCTACTAATAGTAGAGGACACCTATTTACAACCTGCTGCGGTCCACACACCGAAATTCATTATCTCAGTGCATACACAGTTATTTTATTTTATAAAACTGTTTCTCAAAATGGGTTCCGTGGTTAGAGCCCTGGAGGCTGCATGTTTGCTAAGAACACAGATTCCTAGTCGCCTCCTCTGGAGGGAGATGAGATCATAAATCTGGAGCGACTGAATAATTTGCATTTAACAAAAACTCTGGGTGATTCTTTAGATCTTGAAAATTTAGCCCATATAATTGAGAGAAATGAGCTAGGGCAGATGAGACACATCGCTCGAGGTACCAGTGAGTGATGACACATTGCTCGAGGTACCAGTGAGTGATGGAAACTGGGTTTAAGCTGGACCTTGTGCATATATCGGCAAAGCCCGACCCCTCTCCCCCTGTCTAAACTGTTACTAGTGCACCAAAGCCAAACATAAAATCTATACCATTTTAGGAGTCATTTTGACAGATGTCTTTGGGTCAGCCTATGAACTTTCTAGAAATGCAATGATACAAGTATGCCAAGACTAATACAGTGCATTTGCAAAATGGTTTCATGTCCCTCCAATTCTACGCACAGGGAAGTCCTCTCCTCCGAGGCCCACTGCATTTCAGTTCTAGTGAGGGGGTGAATGTGGGGACTCCTATTTGGGGGAACCTGGATCCTGCAGCTGCTGCTGGTTTCTCACATGCCTGCTGGGTTGAAACCAACCAGCATTTAAAGTAATTGCTGCTTTGTGATGCAGTTCAGCAGGGAGGGCAGCTCAGAATCAGGGAGGGGTGTGTTCAGGGCTCAGATCGACTGCTCATCAAGAGTTAATGCATAGAGCACCTAACCCTCAATTCCCTCGCCCTGAAAATAGGAAAAATGATGTATGTCACTACTAACGGGTTACCGAGTATCAAACAATGCACTGGACTTGTAAGCTTTTGGGACAGTGGGCAGGGGTAGTATCCACACTGTGCTTGCTGCGGCTGCTGCTGCTGTGTTTGGTGGTGGTGTGATTATTATCCTCCACTGCAATCCTGAGAGGTGGGCATTACCCTGGAGGGTGGGTCTGGAAAAGCACCTGCAGCTCAGAAAAAGCTCAATTCCTAAGTTCAGGGATAGGGACAGAATTTCGATCACAGGGAATTTGAGACCTTGGTTCTTTTCACCAAGGTACAACTATTTTACATTTATCTATACATTTCACATTAGTATTTCCTAAACATCTGCACAGTTCTAAAATACTAAAATATTAAAAGGTTGAGCTTTTTTTTTTTTTTTAAGGCATAGGTTTCTTGTGAGAAGTTGATTTATACCATCATCAATGCCCAGTATTTTTTTTTTTTTTTTTTTGCAGTGACATCCATGGGCAGAGTCTAATGCTAAATCCTAGATTCAAAGGAAGACCTCAGCTCCTGACAACCCTCAAGAAGTGTGATGTTTTGGATAAATGAACTTCTTGATAGCTTTGAAACACTCATAATTACCTCTGATGGAATTTCTTATTTATCACTTCTCTTCATTCCTAAGTAGAGGGCACGTATTTATCACAAACTCTATACTGCTTTTGCTCATTCAAAGTCATCATTTTAAACCTCAATATTCTTACTTTGAGACAACAGTAATTCTTCTGAGCCATTTAAGGTGTATGTAGGATTTAAAAAAAAATGGTCCTAGACACCTGTGTTTTCTATTTGGGTTGAAAAATGTCTATATTCTCTTCATGGTTTGGCTCTCCCTCATTGGGAGATTATCACTGGGGGGCCTGAGTTGTATTCATGTGGGAAATCTACTGAGGAAGTAAAGAAAGAGAAGGGTAGGAATTAAGGGACAGAGTAGACGACCTGAGGGGTTCTCAATTAGATGAGATGCCCAGTCCTTTGTGCTGATCAGGATGCTATTCAGTAGCCTAAGAGAAGTATAGTTTTTGGCCCCGGAATATCTCCCCCCCAACTTTTTTCTTCTATGTTGCAGGAACTTTACGAATTATGAATTTTCATGAATTATTATTATTATTATTATTATTATTATTATTCATAATTTTAGAAGGAGGCAATCAATGCCTTCTCTTTAGTCATAAATAAAAGAATCACCTGTCAAAATTCCAGGGCAAGTCAGTACACATGTGTGAATGCATTTCTTTCACTGTATAAATGGCTTCAGAATTTGTTTTGTTTTTAACAGGGGAAGAGACTAGGAAAGTTCTAGATCCTTAAGACATGAGTGAGAGGAAAATGAGGCTTAAACAGTGGACATCAGAGATTCTGAAACTAGGTGTTTCCCCCAACAATTTCCCTTCAGGGTATTGTGAACCAGGAACTGGACACAAAGCAGGATGGTTGCTAAGAGGCTTTAGAGGTGGGCACCTGTCACAGCAAGCAATTTATTTTGAAAAAAAGGAGAATATAAGTGCTTTGTGGTCCACAAATTCCCATGTACGTGTAAAGACCATTATTATTATTAAACCACTTTCTGAGTAGGAAGTGTTTGATTCCCTGGAACTATTAAAAACACTCTTTTCATGTTTAACCAAATGTCCCTTCGAATAATGATGAATCACTTAACAGCTTCAGCTAATCCCATTAAACCCAAGCCTTTTAGGACAGGCTGTGTTTGATGTGACCTATGGTTTCCCTGAAAGTCTTGCTGGCTGTATTGGTAAATAACAGCCACCAGAAGCCAGAACTCACATTGTCCTTTTCTTGCCCACTTTTGAATGACACATGAAATCCATCCTAAATCAAATGAACAGAGCAAGCCAGGCTGGGAAGCACAGTTGGACTTTCACCAGATATCACTGCCGACTTGCCAGCTAATGTGTTCCTCCAATATGTGCTAAGGCAAAGGCAAACACACACTCCCCGTTCTCTGTGAGCCTAAGACACGCCGGTGTACCCGTGAGACTTCAGAAATAAACTGTGGAATGCTCTTTCCCCCCACCCCAGGATTCTCACATTTTACTTCCTAATTTATTAAGCTTCCTAACAAAACAATATGAAATGTAATCAAAGTGGAATAAAAAATTAAAAATATCTTAAAAAATAAAAGTATATGCAGACCTCTTCAGAAAACAAAACTTACAGGGGGGCATTGTCAGTAAACGAAAATGTCAACACCTTCCTGGAAAAATGCAGAGTTTCCTACAATTTGCATAAAGGTGGTGTTGAGGGGATCCCTGGGGGGCTCAGCGGTTTGGCACCTGCCTTCAGCCCAGGGCCTGATCCTGAAGTCCCGGGATCGAGTCCCGCATCGGGCTCCTACATGGAGCCTGCTTCTCCCTCTGCCTGTGTCTCTGCCCCTCTCTCTCTCTTTCTCTCTCTATCTCTCTCTCTGGGTCTCTCATGAATAAATGTATAAAATATATATATATATATATAAAAAGGGTGGTGTTGAGCAAAGCTCTCAGCCTTCCTACTATCCAAAGTCCTCTGAAGAAGGTTTTTGCAGTAATAGGTTCAAGAATGAAAGTGTCCTTGATAAGGCCATCGCTAAGCACCCTGCCCGGCATACAGCAAGAGCTCGATAAATACAGGTTGAGTGGAGAGTGAAGAGGTCCGATTTATTTGCAGTGAAATTTTGAAATTATGAAATGAATATCTAAACTTACTCTATGGGAAGTTTTGAGAGGCTTTCCTGAGAAATGGGCATAGCAGTTTGGGTAGTTTGTGACTGCAGCCCAAGACGACTGTACGGGATCTTCTAGATGGCCTCGAGTCTTGTTTTCCTTAAAAATACCCCAAAACAACAAAAGTGAGACAAAGTAAAATAAAGGGCAACAACTTATAAGGGAATCGCTGAGGATGTTGTTCTACTCCTAAGTAGTCCACAAAGAGGCGGACGGGCCTGGGAAGAAGAGTAACTATCATCATTATTATTAATTATTCACTATATTTATGAGCCCCAGTCTGCGTGCCAGACAAACTGCTGAACACATTAGGACTTTGCCAGGTGATATCTTCATTTCACAGAGGTAGTAGCTGAAGCTTAGAGATTTTAAAGAACAAAACTTGTAAGTAGTACATGAAGAGCTCACATCCAGGGCTGAAAACAAAGATCCTACATTAAACTAATGGAGAAATTTGGCTTTACAGACAGTATTTCATTTTTACAGATAACGATTCTGGCATCTATAGTGACTTCTTGAAAAATGCTGAGTAATATCAGGGAGGGGATTTGGCTCAGGCACTGATTACTTCACAGTTTTCATGGAAGGAAAAGTCCCCACGCCTGCTTAGAGTAAGAGAGTGTGTCTCTTTTTCAAGTGATGGTGATATTTCTAAAGTCTTACAATAAGGGTTTTTTTTTCTGAATATCTCCTGATCTTTCTAGGTATTATAAAGCTGAAATCAAAGGCAAAAGCAAACATTAATCTCTCTTGATTAAAACAAAGGGTCTTCCCTAGAAACTGGTTTACTCAGCGAAATTATTTCTTAAAAGTGAACTAAAAAAAAAAAAAAAAAGTGTACTAAAAGCTGGGCTTTCCTCTTTGGCCCAGGAAGCCATTATCTCTGCTTTCACACAGCCACCTGCCCCTCCCCAAAGAACAGAGAAGGGGAAATCAAAAAGGCAGGAGGCGTCAGGAGTTCAATGTTTCAACAAAGTAGAGTCCAAAGATGTTAAACACTTTGGCTGAGGTTTTTAGACTAGTTAGGAAGGTGAGCTTAGAAAGTAGAACTCCAGAGAGTTCCAGCATGTTCTCCATTCTAATGGGAAGTTTGCAGGTCAATGTTATGGCGAAAAGTACCCCTGATAGCTTTCTGTCTCCTGCCTCCTGGGTCAGAAAGCATCTCAAGTATTATTTTGCTGCTTCTCTGAAAAATTAAAGTAGCTAATCCTCCGTCTGGTATGTCTTTTTGAAATGCCCGTTCAGGGTTAAGAAGCAACCAACCAGAGCCACTGTACTGGTGCTTCCTTTCCTGTCCCTCCTCGTCTCCACCTTTATCCTTCTGCTAAAGTTGCCTTCTGTGCCAAAGAGTAAAAGACTTGAAAATAAATGGCCCATAATGCATCATAAAGGAAACTAAGTGTTTTTGGATAATAATGAAGAACTGAGATCTGTATGATTTTTTTATAACTCACTCTGAGCAATAACAGGTGGTCCTTCCATTGGCAGTTGCTTCCTTTTAAAAACAAAGTATGAAAAAAAATAAAATAAAACATAAAAAATAAAAACAAAGTATGTACCCATACATAAGTCCTGTGGGGACCATTTCAAGGTTCTAGGTTCCAGAAATGAGTCGCCTGCCGCTGTGCATCAGAGGAGAATCTTAACTGTATGACGCTGGGGCAAAGTTCCTATCATCTTTATCTTCATTCTGAAAATGTACATGTGTTTAAAAATAATGATTAAAGAGAACGCGACTTCTTGAAACAATTTAGTTTTCTTTGGAAACTTAGATTCCAGATGGAATTGCACACTCAGGGAAATTAGTGTCTCACCTTATTCCCAATTTCGACACATTTTTCTTTTCTTTTAAAGAATCTACAGATTCTTGGACTGTAAACAGAGTATAAAATCCTGGAATCCGAAGCTCCTTCAGGCCCATATTCTTCCTAACGCAGCAATCTCCACTGAACTATTCCTGCTACCTCCATCCAGTTTTTGCTTTTAAAAGTCAAAGGTCTGCATGGAAACAACTGTTGACGTAGATGGACAAAGATGGATAAATAGAGGACAGAAGCCCCGGGAGGAGGCAGGGATACTTAACGAGTGTTCAGTTCACTCTGAATGCGCCAAGCTGTCACCCCAGAATCCACATCGTGGGCGCCTTGGGGCGTCCTCAGCACTACCTGCGGCCTAAGTGCCATCCCGGTGCAGACTCCATACGAGGGTCCTTATGTCATTAATAAAAGTCTTTGGACAAACTCCAGAAACTGGGAGCGCGCCTGGGCATCCACGTGCTCCCGGAGAGATGCTTCCCCACAGGGGTCAAGACTGAGCGGGAGGACGGCTTGGGGGTCGCTTGGTTTGAGGCTGAGCAGAGAGACCCCGAGAGCCCCCTGCCCCTGCGCTGGGAGGCGGGGGGGGGGTGGGGGGGGACCGGAGCCCGGGGTGCCACCGCGCCGCACGCCCACCCCACGCCGGCTCGCGCAGGACCAGGGCGCGGCAGCAGCGGGCTCCCCCGAAAGTTTCGCCCCCCCCCCCCCGGCCGGCTGGAACTGCCCCAGATCCGAGCACCTGGGGCCTGTGCCAACCGACCTGCAGCGGCGCGGGCTCCCGGGGGCTCCTTCCGCAGCCCCGGGCGCACCCCCGGGCGCACCCCGGCGCTCCCCCTGCCCCGTCCCCCTCGCCCCTCTTGCCCGCTCCCCTGCCCCGCGCCCCTCCTGCTCCGCTCCCCGCGCTCCTGCCCCGCTCCCCGCGCCACAGCCGCGCCCCCCGCAGCCCCAGCGCTCCCCCTGCCCCGCGCCCCGCCCCGCCCCCCGCTCCCCACTCCCCGCGCCCCCGTCACCCCCTCGCGCCCCCTGCCCCTTGCCCCGCTCCCCCCTCCCAGCTCCCCGCCCCGCTCCCCGCTGCCCCGCGCCCCCTGCCCCGCGCGTGTCCCCGCCGGCCCGAGCTGGTTCGCCGCAGCGCCCGGAGGCGCGGGAGCAGCGGGGTCCCGGGGAGCAGCCCCCAGGCCGGGGCGGCGCGGACGCCGGGACAGGACTCCCGTGGGTGCGGGGTGGGCGCAGCAGCACTTGCGGAGACGGACGCGCAGACGGACGCACGGACCGAGACAGACGCGGCGGGGCGCCCCGCTCGTCCCCGACTTGGCGGAGTCCCGCGCCCCCGCCGCCCAGGCGGCTGCTCCCCCCCGGCCGGGACACGCGCGGGGGCCGCGCCGCCAACGCCGCCACCGACCTTTCTGCGGCTTGAAGGACTGGATGGAGCCCGAGTGGTGCACCATGGCCCTCCGCGCGTCCCCGTCCCCGTCCCCGTCCCCGCCGCCGCCGCCGCGCTCCGAGCCTCCCGCCGCCGCCGCCGCACCTGCCGCCCGCGCCGCGCGCCCCCGTCGTCATGGCAACGCGGGGCCGCCCGCGCGCCCCCCCTGGCGGCGGCTGGGGGGACCGACCTGGCGGCGGCCGCGGGGCCCCGGGGCGACTGAGTCGGGTCTGTAGCTCCAGCAGCTGTTGGGGGGGCGGGGAGAGGGGCGCGGGGCAGGGGGAGCGGGGCGCCGCCCGTCGTCCGCAGCGGCAGGTGCCCCGGCAGGTACCTCGGCAGGTGCTCACCACGGGGCGCATCGACCCCCCCCCTTAACATCGTGAAAGAACCCGAGGCCCCGCGCGCAAAGAACTCTCAAGACCATCACAGCCAACACCTGCCTGGGCGGACAAAGCCACCTGGTCCCCGAGAGGTGTCGTGACCCGGGCAGGGCCAAATCGCCAGGCCCAGCCACGAGCTGGAGCCAGTTCCGCCGGCCTGGGGTGCATCCCCTCCCCCCCCCCCCCCGCCCTCCTCTCCCCGCCGCTGCTCCGACCCCTTAGTTCACCCCGTGCACAGCGGGGCTCTGCCCCCCTGCCCTGGGAGGTGTGGGCGAGCCGCCCCATCAGTACAAGAGTCCCCCCAGGGCGCATGACAGAGGGAAAGCTGCAGGGACCTCAACATCTGCAGGACCCCAGGCCGCTGGAGCCCCTGCCGTGTTGTCCCCTCAACCCCCCACCCCCGCGGCGCACGACCCAAGAGCGGGGAGGGTGGGGGCAGCTGGGGGCAGGAAGCCGGTCCTGCAGCGTGACTGCACAACAGCCGCTCTGCAAGGGAAAGCTTCAGGCTACCACCTGCTCGTGCTTCCATAGGTGGGCTGGGCTCAGCCTGGCGGTGCTGACTGGACCCCTCCTGGGTTTGCAGCACCTGGGCCTGCAGAAGAGAACAGCCGGACTCACCCTCAGGGGGAGGCATCACAAAGAGTGTGCAGTCTTGGTAATGAAGGATGATGTTTGGGTTTTTTTGTTTTGTTTTGTTGTTGTTGTTGTTTTGTTTTTTCCAGAAGGAAGATGTTGAGCCTTCAGTAAAAGCTCAGGATGCAAGCACTGAAGAAATACTGGGTTATGAAAAATCATCTCGGTGTGACTTCATCTCCCTCTGAAGATCTAGAACGAACCTCAGAGACTATCTCCGCAGAGCCTCACTTTACAGCTCTCTGATGGAAGAGGGCACGGAACCCCAGGGCAATAGGTGAATTCCTGGGGGTGCTTTGTGATGTTTTGTTCATCAACAGTGAAGAGTCTAGTATAGCTCAAGTCACAGGTCATTCTGGTGCAGCCCCACTCCCTGGATCCTACTTCCCACTTCCAGGCATAAGGACATCCTGGTGTCAGCGTAACTCTGCAGGAGGCAAGCATGTGTGCCCTGGAGCTAGGAGTCAGTTAAGGGTTCGAACCTCATTAGAGATTAATTTTTTTTTTAAAGTGATTTCTAACACTGTGGCACCCTAACCTCTGCAGTGCAACTATGATTGAGTTATCTTCTCATAAAAGTTGATTACTTTTAATTAGGAATAGTTTAGGCTGGACTGACAGATTGGCTACTAGGGAATTCAAAGAACATCTTTGCTTGTTTTAAAATCCATCTTTTAAGGAAGGTTGCTAGAGGAACGGCTTTCGCGAGGGGCCTAGGCAATTTCGAGCACCATCTGCTTTACAGGAAAGGCAATGCACAGACAAGGAAAAGCTGTATGTGTGTGTGTGTGTGTGTGTGTGTGTGTTCAAGTGGAGAGGGGTTTGAACAAAGACCTTCCTAAAAAAATAAATCTTCCTATCATCTGGTAAGACGAAATATTTTGAATCGACATTTCCATTGTAGAAAGTTTAGGAAGGAGTGTTTAATGGCCTCATCAGGGAAGGCTAAACTGATCTTTTTTTTTTTTTTCTTCTATTTTTAGTTTCAAATTTCTTTCTTCAAATTTTAAAGATGGGAAAATACTTTATATAGTGTTCAGTGAGGGAACATGATTATCATATATAATGATCTTAACTATATTTTGCAGAAGAGAAAAAATAAAAGACTAGTAAGAAGCATACCAAAATGTCCAAAATAACTAATTTCGCAAGTAAGGATTAAGGCTGATCTTTTTTTTTTTTTTAGCCCTCCATATTTTTTGACATGTTCTGCTTTCTACAAATGATATATACCGATTTTATATTGATCATGTACATATATTTTTAAACTCCTTCACTATCATTCTGCAGATCTATTTTTTTCTTTTCCAGTCTTGGGCCCTAGCTTTTCTGTCCTGCTTCTTTGCTCAGGTCTCTGCCGCATTCGCTCTCCCACAGCTCACCACCTGTCTCCTGTCCTCCTTGGTGATTAATTTATCAGGCCCCACGCTAACTTTTGCCTCCCAGAGGGGTATGAAATTTTGTTTTAACATCACTGGGAGGCTTTTGAATTCCTTTGAACTCCGGAATATGAGCACACAGCCCAGCCGGTCATGAGCTTCCCGGTTTTGGGCTCTATCCCCAGAACTGCGAGAGTTCTGTCCTTCCCTCGTTGGGTCTTGAATAAATGACTCTGTTGAAACTGGGATTGCCAACTCTGCTCCTCATTGCCTAAATGAGAACTGAAAAAGAAATTCTCTTTATAGTCAGCCCCTGTCTAGAACCCAGTTATTTAGGGGATTAGGGGCAAAATGAACCGCCAAGGCACATTGGTAATGGGTTTATCTGAAAAGGGTGAGGAAGAGAGAAGGGGAGAGAGAGCTGCCCTGGAGGCATTATTATAGGGAGACCCCTATCTCCTTGAAAGCCAACTGAGTGTTGACTCTCTGAGTGTTGACAGAGACCCGTATAGTTCCTGTCACACAGGCTGAGCGAGGACTTACTAATGAATAAGTAAAGAAAGTAATTAATTTAAAATTTTAAAATGACTTCTAGAAAAATGCTGCTTTAGTGACCTGAGCAGTTGTCTTCCTTATGCAAAACCAAAGGAAATTATCTTAAAATCATTTACATATTTTAGATCTACTTATATTTTATATATGAACTACTTTCTTGGTTCTAGTTGCCATCCATACTTTATTAAAGGCCCAGGCAAGCTCTTCAAAAAAACAAGCTCTGTGATCAATGGAAGGGCGGAGTACAATTTAACAACTGCTTCCCCAACGCCTTGGGTTCCTGGCCACATGCGACAGTATAACAACAGGTTAGCCCAGCTGGCAGCCAGGCTAGATGCTCAGAGAAGCATCCAGAAGCGGCGTTCCGAATCGATGTAAGTGACTAAAAGAGAGCATTGGAGGAAAATCAGCAGCTTCTACCTGATCTGAATCTAGCCTGAGGTGCTCTTAGCACACAGTATTTTGAAGAGACAGGGACATAAAACGATTTGTTTAAGAAGACAGCATTAAGAGAAGGCAGATGTATGGAACAAAGTAAGTGATGATGGAATGACCATTTTATATTCTACGTCTCGGCTGAAAAGCTTACCATTATTTCAAGTGGCCTCTAGGTTGGAGGCCATGTCCCTTGCTCTCCCATTCAGGGCGCAGCCTGAACTTGGGTGCGGTCTGAAATTAAACACTGAAGTAATGAAGAGACAGCTTGCCAAAATAAAAGTTAAAGGATGCAGAGATTATTGAATTGATTATTTACTGTGACACCACTGAATTTACCTAAAAAATAAATATTGGCGACTTGGAAACATTTATGTACCAGTAATGTGTCAGTTGTAGTCCTTGCATTCATAAAAGTAAATCTAATTAATTTATGGTAGCCTCACAGAGTAGATGATCACATGATGTTACCTTCAAGAATATTCAGTAAATCATACTTAATATCAAGTAAAGTTCTTCTTCCTCCCTTCCAATAAATTCTACAAATAATAGGAGAAAGATACATATTTTTTTCAGTACATTTAACAAATATATACTGGAATCTATGTGACAAATCCAGCCGGGATATATATTTTTAGTCTTTGCAAGCTTTATACCAGAAGAACAGTGCATCTTTGTAATTTCTTTAAGAATAGATAGCAAATGGTTATAAAAGCCCTAAATGTTTCAAATTCTAAGTCTTCCATGTTTGTGGTATTTTATTATTTTGAGGAATATATAACTAACATAGTCTGTTTGATTAAACATGATTCTGCCAAAAGAAAGATGAATTAGAAAAGACCCTGAGATAAAAAAGAGTAAGATATAATCATCTGAAATCTTTATTTACCTAATAAAGACGGACACTAAACGGACACTAATACACTCTCCAGAGATACTTAATATAAGAACTATAAAAAGTTATTGAAAAGCAAACACCACAAATTAAACAGGTAGTTGGAAGTGGGGTAGTTGGGAGTGGGGGAAAGAAGGATGGTACAGAAGTCTGGGGAGAGGGGACAATTAGAAAGGAAAATGGAAGGTGAAAATAGTCTTAAGACCTTTTATTAGGGAGGCTATCAAACAAGAGGCAAATAAAAGCATATAGGTTAATAGACAAAATAATCTGGTTTAACTCATTTGATTATGAGAATAAGGAACATAAAAAGTGATATTTCATGACCAGGGAAAGAACGATGAATTGTCCAGGGAGAAGACAAATGAAATATGTTGCACCTTGATCACACCAGGAAAAATAAGGAAAGGAGAATGTGGACTCAACGATGAACATAAATTATAGGTTCAATGCAAAATGGGATGAATAAAATCAAGTATAACGGCCAATATTCCAAATATAAGCACGCCTTTTTCCCCACTAAAAGACAGTGGCTTAAACTGGATTAAAATCAAGATATGTACTGTATGAGGAATAAATATTTGATGCAAAGTAATAAAGGGTGGTCAAAGTGATTCCAGGTAAATGCAAATAAAAAAGTAAGCAAGGCTAGAAGATAGAATTTCACATTAGAAGGACTAAAATTTTAAAGAGGCACATTACCTAAAGTGAAAGGTATAATTTGTAAGATATAAGTCGTATATTTAATGTGCCAAACTATATAGCCTTTAACACAAAAGCAGAAACAATTAGATGATTGACTCAACAAAAATTGCAATTGTTAATGGATGACGATACATACTTCTCAAAAAATCTGAACCGTTATAATGGACCGAATAACAAGCAAAGTTCTAGATTGACCTATTACATTCAATGAACTTCATTTAACAGAAGCTTTTAAGATCATACTTTATCTTTGCATTTTGCAGATATTCAGAAAAACCGACTGTGTGCTTTGCTAGGTCCCTTTTGTGTCAAGTTCACTAAACTACAACTGTGTTCTCCAGAATGGCCTTCCCGATACGGTTCCAGGTTAAACCTGATCAAAACGACATTTGTGCAAGACGAGCAAACTTGGAGGAAAGCAGCTGTAGCCGTGGCGCTCTGGAGGTCACCGTGCTTGGAAGCGATGAGAGAACGACACAGGTGCAGACAGGGTTCCTCCCCGTACCACGTCCAGCTCTGTTTTTGTCTCTGGAGATGCCACGCTGCCAGCAGGTGCAGAGGCAATAGTCTTTCCGTGGGGGCTCCACCAGTGCTCCGTCGTGGTCCCACTCCAGGTTCCCTGACAAACTGACTTGTTTGCTTCAGAAGAGCTGGTTAGTGGCTTTCCTCTGATTCCCCAACATCCTTTTTTGGACTGTTCTCCAAAAATGCCTATAATTGGGTAAGTTCTCATTCCTATCACAAATCCCTATTCCATAGTAAAGTATATCTCACTCTGCTTTGCCAATTGAACCCTGATTGATACAAAGAGCAAAAAGAAGGAAAAGGAAAGCAAGACAGAAAAAAAAAAATAATGCAGAGTATTTGCAGACGACATCGTAAGATTCTAATCTTAAAAAAAAAACATAAATAATTTAAAACGAAAAAATATTTTCTCTGATAGGGAAGTGTAAGTTAAAATAGCAAGGTATATTTTTAAGCTCTTCACATTAGCAAAAATGGAAAGGAGCCATGAGATCTATTTTTATAGGGGATGTTGGGAAAAGCATTCTTTCATAGATTGCTTTGCAACTGTGAAGTGTGAGAGCCTATTTTAACCAATAACCCATCTCGTAGAAGTCTCTCCCATTCAAACAAAGCCCATATGTCAGGGTGCTTATTGCATCATTGGTCTTGGTGACCCCGGACCAAAACTCATACCAACAGAACACCGGAGCAAAACTCATACCTGGCAATATGGCAGATTATGACTTATAATCATAAAATTTTTTAAATTTTAAATTTTTATCCCCCCCTCTAGGGGATCTATTCAATTAGTTAGACAGGGAGAAAATGTATAGAAAGGTACATTCTGGGCTGAGAATGTGGGTAGGTTGGTTAATACAACAGGACGGAAGGAAAGAGCGAGAGAAGGAAGCCAAAAAAGAGGGAAAAAAGTAAAATAACTATACTTTCAAAAGTATGGGAATAACCACATGTACGTATTTATGTAGAGTTATGTACATGTACGGGTGAAACAAAATCACACATTAAAGACATTCTCATAATCTGGCTCATACCTAATTTATCCATCAGATTTCTCTGGACTTCCCAGCACAAACCCTGTTTGGGTCGAAATCTCTCCCTTGATCCGCCTCACAAAAACAGCCCGAAATACTTCTCTTTGTTTCCTCTTTGGGGAATGCTCTCCATCTGCTGCTCATCATCCAGGTTCTCCCAGGCCCGGTTGGGGAGCCACCTCTTCCTTGAGTATCACACCAGCCCACATGGAGTCTCTTCTGAACTTGTTCATCCTTACTAAATAATTTAGCACTTAATTATATAGAATCACGAATTGTTCCGATTCTTTTGTGCCAGTTAGTCATGTCCCTAACGATTAATCCTGTGCTCCGCTTTCTATTTCTCTTAACAGATGCATCACCAAATTGTACCTTTAGTGTAACGGCTGTTCTGTTTAGCATGATGCTTGGTATTTGGTTTCCAAACACGGAGACAGTTCCGAAAGCGTGCAGCCTTGACCTCAGAAGATCTCAGTTGAAATGTGTGCTCTGTTACTTCCTAAGGGATGTGCCCAAGGATATTTTGTTTTTCTTAGCCCTTAGTTCCCGTATCTATAAAATAAGTTTCTTTAAAACAGCCTAGCGACACCTGGGGGGCTCAGTGGTTGAGCATCTGCCTTTGGCCCAGGACGTGATCGAGTCCCGCATCAGGCTCAAATCAGCCTGCTTCTCCCTCTGCCTGTGTCTCTGTCTCTCTCACTGTCTCTCATGAATAAATAAATAAAATCTTTATATATATATAAACAGCCTGGATTATGGAAAGAATTTGGATTTTAGAGCCAGCTAATCTGGCTTTGAGTCCAGACACAGTGATGGTTTTATCTCATATAGCACTTGGCAATTATTTACTTGTGTCTCTGCATGCATGTGATTTTGGCCTGACAATAGCTATGACACTTGTGCTAACCAGCACTAGTGTCACTACAAAATTTATTTCCCTAACTGGCATACTTTTTGAGTACGAAAGGAGTCATTATTAATGATTATGTTGGATAGAATCAGAGAAAATAAGGACTGTCTCTGACAAACCAGAACCTACGGTGACCCCACTTAGAATAAATATTTGAACCATAGGTCCCTCGTTTGTTGGTAGCAGGAGAGAATTTTATTTTCTATTCACCCTTTCTGTTCTCACCCCTGCCCCTGGTGGGGATGATAGGCCTTTAGTAAAACAAAATAAAGAGATAAAATATTGGTGTTAACTCATCAGCCACTTGATGAAGGAGAATCAATATTAATAGGGCTAAGTTTGCTTCTTTTGTCCCCTCTCAAACTTCTGAAGCTTATAAATCAGATATTTTGGGTTTGTAAATAAAGGACAAATCTGGCCTTGGGGTCCTTTTATTACCTAGTACTTCTTTAAGGATTTGAAAGCACTGCCAATATTCTAAATTGAGATATTTATACATACATATGTATATATATGTGTATATATATATGTGTATATATATATATATATTTGGATTTGTAACTTCTCTGGAGAACCTGGGGACATCTATTAAAACTGAAACTTTGTTATCACTTGTCAAAGGTCAAGTGGAACTGAAAAGTCAGTGCCTCAACTCTAATTCTCTAACTTATCACACTTTTCCTAAAGTTGAGGTTTAGTTCCATTTACCATTTCTTTTGGGATATTGTGGACTGCCTGACTTACTCATCCACTTGTCCTTCTGAGACCCTAAAAGATTCTTAGACATTCTGAGCTTCAATGTGAACCTTATTCCAGCAATATGCAACAGAGTCTTTCAGAGTGGTACCAGGAGCAAGAGGAAGTGCAGAGAGCTAGAAAAACTCAGATTTTGGAAGGGAAGAGGATGAGGGCTAGAAAGAATGGATTCTGGCCATTTTTATGGACTGATGGATAATGAGATTGGAAATAATATAAAGATTTTTTTTGTTATATACAGAGATTTTTACAGACTGATAACAAGATGGACAGCTCACCATCTGAATACCACAGGTAGGGGTGATCATGTACAGCTGGCTTCTTTTCCTTTCTTTTCTTTCTTTTCTTTTCTTTTTATTTCAAATAATATACTTACAGACCTTCTTAGAATTTATAAAAAGGACAAAAAGATTACATATAAAATAAAAAGAAGTATTATTTAACTTGTAAAACCATTGGGATTAAAACCAGTAATAAGTGGATGTGACTTATAAATAGCTATACAGTGTTGAATAGCTTGATGATGGTAATGATGATGGGTCTATATTTATCAAGCTTAACTTTTGGTTTGGGAAGTTATTAGAGTACCCAGATAAAGTGTTTAATTTTTGCTTATTATATTTACTGAACACCTCTTATTAAAAGTGGAGAAAAAGCCTATTAAGTCATTACTAATATGACTTGAATCTGTTCATCACTTATTTAACTCACTTCTTATGTTCTCTGCTTCCTGAATCCTGGAGCCCTAAGGAAAGGAAGAACCAAAATCTCTGAGCACCAGGTGGGATTGCAGCAAGGGACACTGCAAGGTGGAGACACCAATATACAAAAGTAGACAAAACAGAAACAAAGAGGGGAGGACTGCCAACTTGCCTTTGTCATTTATGATACCCAGGGGTCACCTCATTTAATTGCATGGTATTCCTGAAAATCCATTTTTGGCAACAGGAATTTTGCATGCTGCCTCACTTATAATAACAGCAGTAACACGTAGAACAACAACAACTGACATTTAATGGGCCCTTAGTAGGCTAAGCATGTACTGACCTTTGAGGTCAGTACTATTATCTCAAATTTATAAATGAGGACATTGACAAACAGAAGAATAAGTAATATATTCAGAACCCTGCAGCTAGGGAAATGCATCACCAAAATTTGAAAAAAAAAAAAAAAAAGTAATCTGACTGTAAAGCTCATGTGGTTGACTGCCATGCTGTATTAGCACAATAATCATGTCCTAAGCCATCTTGTAAGAGGGGACAAATGACCAATAGGGAGCTACTTCCACTTCAAGGCATTGCTCAGATGCTACCCTGGTGATAAAGCCTTATGGAATTTGCTGCATTGAAATTAAACTTTCGACTGTGGACCTGCAAATTGTATTTCTATCTCTTTATGGACAGCTGTTGCTTTTTATTATTAACAATTATATATCCTCCTCTTGTTGATTTTTTTATGTTCAGAAGAGATCCCCTGCCGTCACGTTCTCTTTCTCTAAATCTCTTTCTTTCTTATATACTTATTTACTTTTTATTATATTATGAAATAATTTATACTATTTTATTTTATGTAAAAATATGCAGCTTTTTATTATGACGTGATAGACAGTTAATATTTACATAGCATTTTGCAAATGATTTTACAACTTAATAATTCCTTCAGTAGTTACACAAAACCTAAGTAGTTGTGAAATATGTATTATCACCTTCCTTTTCTTCATTAAAAATATGATCACTTGCCAAAGTCACACTGCTATTAGATGCCCCAGTCTGACTTGGTCCTTCTAATTCTGAATCTAATGTTCTTTTCAGTTTTCTTTATGAACATTCTCACCTAGCTCTGTGTCTGTTGCAGAAGAGATCCACTACAGTGCTGTGATGAATGAATGAATGAATGAATGAATGAACACGTCCTAATAAAAGAAGGTCGTTCCACTGCACAATTTTTTTTTTATAGATCTGCTAGTTTTATCTTTTTATTTGTAGAATAAAAAGGGTAGATGCTAAGATTGGGCTTTTCTAGGATGTTATTTAGGAATAAAATGGTAAGTAGGAGCGGCAATTTCTCGTTTGTAACAATGAAGATTAAATTACATTCCCCATCAATAATTTGGAGTTAATTTAAGACAGAATTTGCTAAGAAAATGGAAATATATTACACTCCTTTGACACTTAACCAGCTACCATGTCCAGAAGACTAAGAGCTGTGTTAAGAGGGGAGCTTTTAACAAATTAAGGGGACCATCTAGACCTTTATCCCAGAAGAATCATGTGAATCTCCCTGCAGTTACTCATCTGGCTTTAAGACAAGAGGCTATCAGTCTTTAGTGTGGGAGGCGGTTATGCTCTGCTTTACCCTATGCTCTGCTTTACCTACCCTGCTTTACACACACGCACACGCACATAGTAGTCATGGACTTGGCTAATGACTATCTTCAGAACACACAGGACACGAGCCCCAGGGTCTCCGGTTCATGTCACCATGCACATCAGAGAAGTCAATCCAGGGCTATGTAAACTGCTCTCGATGCCACTCTTTAAAGACACATCACTGTGCAGTGCGTTTCATCAGCAGTGTTGCTGCGAACCTACCACTGAATCAGGCAACCGTTCTGGCACCGAAGGCAGTGGTCACACCAGAAAAAACAAAGCAACGTTTATCCTCTCATGGCAGTGAAATAGCAAAAGATGGTATCTCAGGTAGGTCCTGTGAAGAAAAATAAGAGCCCTGAGGTGGGAGAGAGGTCTGCAATTTTGGGCACGATGGCCAGGGAAGGGCCACTCAGCATCCCACTGCGCAAGTGACTGCACCAAAGCCTGACAGAGGTGAGGTGGAAAGTCATGCTCACGTCGGGGCACCAGTGTTCCAGGGGGAAGCCAGGACTGCGCCGCGGCCTAGAGGTGAGAGGAGCCACAAGGAGGCCTCGTGCCCCATGGGATCATCAGTAGGGGCTGGAATCAGGGGGGGTCACTGGGAGTGGTGGTACCTTTGGAGCAAGGTCTGTAGAGATAAAGGCTGGGGAGGTATTCGAGGAGAGGAGCGGCGCTGTCTGCCGCGGCCTGGAAAGTCACCACAGCTGCTCTGTCGGGAAGAGGATGTGGGTGGAGGGGGTGAGTAAGGACTTTTTAGTAGACATGAGCTAAAAGGTCTTTCAATTTTCCATTGGGAGGGGTGGGGAGGGGATGATGGTCCTTTAGACCAAAGTGAAGGCAGTAAGCAGCAGGTGGGGTACATACGCATTTTGAAGACAGAGTCCCCAGGATGCACCCCCAAGTCTCCATAAGGAGAGCAAGAACCACCAAGGAGACTGGAGGTGACTGGAACGACAGAATTGCTACCACAGCTCTTGATGCAAACCAACAAATGCAACACAAAATCCACCTTGTTAGCCAGATTTTAGGCACATTCTACAGGGTTCTTGACTCTACCAGAACTGTTCTCTCCAGACCGTAATCACCTGGCATAACTGAAGTCTCTGTGCCCTTTTGACCAACACCTTTCTGTTTTCCCCTCCCCCAGCCCCGGGTCACCACCATTTGACTTGCCACAAAAGAAAAAAATGAATAAGAGGGGGGCAAGGTGATCCTTTTGGAGGTGGTAAGTATGTTTACAGCATTGATTGTGGCGAGGGTTTCACAGGCATAAACTTCCCTCCAGATCCATCAAGGTGTGTACACCGTGCGCTGCGTTGCATGCCGATCACGCCTCAGTAATGTGGCTTGAAATAGCACAGGTAAGATGTGACAAAATCTGCCTCTCGCTCCCAAGAGAAAACCAACCGGCGAATACTCTGACTTGACACTAAGGGAACATGTGAAAACGGGTACAATGTACAGAGGATTGTTTCCATGGGACTTTAGAAAGGAGGCAAGAGGGCCTCCCTGATAGGTCCTCTGGCTTGTGGTCACCTGGGCCTGGAGCCAGTAGGCCTTGGCAGTCTAGGCCTTGCTAACGAGGACACTGCTAGCCCCAGGATGTCCATTTCTTTATTAGGAACGGGAACTCCTTATGAAATTTGCATGTACTAGGATAGAAAGGACACAACATTTAATGTGATAGGTGAATCTAAATGTACCAAATTCTCTCTTGTGATGAAAATAAGTACTTGGAATTGTGGATTTTTTTTTTTTTTTAATGCACCTAGGGTTGCCTGGTAAATTACCCTTCTCATCTTTAGTCATTTATTTATCTACACATAGGATTTTGGAGACTAATCATGTCAAAATACTGTCTCTCGCACACAAGTCTGAAGACAAGTTGACAATATTCCTTTCCTAACAATACTTCGCATTCAGATTTGCACAGTTGGAAATTTTGTGTGTCCCTAATTTGGGGGGATTGTACCCATGTCTGTGAATAGTCAAGAGCTCTGTCTTTTTAGGAGACAGATCTGGTTCGAGTCCTGGTTCAAGCCCTTATGAGGGAAGAAGTAGCTAGATCACAGACAGATTACTTCTCACGTCTGATCCGCATTCACATAATCTGTACTTGATAGTAACCTTGGCCTCATAGCTGCTGAGAGGAGTCAACCAACACAGAGTTTAACACACTCCTTGGCACATAGAATAGCTTGATAAATACCAGTTCCTGCTAATATTCTAATTGTCATTTAATGTCATCCAAAAGCCTGTTTTTGGTCATGGGATTCTTCGCTGACTCATCATTTATCCTTGCAAATTTCCATGCCACTTTCTTTTGGGGTAGGCAAAAATTTCTCATAATTTCCTGTGTATATTACTTAATACAAGAAAGCTACTTGGAGGCAAAATAGTGAATGATGTTAAGTACTAAAGAAAGAAGAGCAAACTTTACACCAAAGAAAAGCCGGTCTACTGGTTGCTGAGAGATATCCCAAGGTGGTTTTCACTTCTAGATTGATTTTTAGTTATAGTCTTAGAAATATGACTTTGACAGAAGGAAACAAAACATTTTTCAAAGATGGAGTCATGGCAACCAGGTTTGCAGGATAATAATAATACCTATACAGCGCTGGGAAAATTGGATAACCACATGTAGAATAGGGAAATCAGGCTTCTTTCTTACACAACTCACAAAAATTCACTCAAAATGGATTAAAGATATAAATGGAAGACCCACAAGCATAAAAGTACCAGGAGAAAATATAGGAATGATGTTCTTTGACTTTGGTATTAAAAACAATTTTTTGGATATCACAAAAAGTGCAAAATAGCACAACAATAGCAAAAATAAAGAAGTAGGACTAAACTAAACTAAAAAGCTTCTGCACAGCCAAGATACATTTGGAAAAAAAAAAAAGGAAACCTACAGAATGGAAAAAGATAATTGCAAACCATCTATAAAAAGTTAATATTAAACATATACAAGAAACTACAACTTAATAGCAAAAAAGTCAATTTTATTAAAAACTGGATAAAGGCCTTGAATAGACATTTTCTAAAGAAGACATACAAATGTCTGAGTAGGTGAAAAGACGCTCAACATCACTAATCATTAGGGAAATGCAAGTTGAAGCCACAATGAGATATCCACCTCACACCTGTTAGAATGGCTATTATCAAAAAGACAAGAAATAATGCATGTTGGCAAGGCTGTGGAAGAAAAGGAATCCTTATGAGCTATTGATAGGATTGGAAATGGGCAGGGCCACTATGAAAATAGTATACAGATTCCTCAAAAAAATTAAAAATCAAAGTACCACATGATCCACCAATTCCACTCACCTCTGAGTATGTATCAAAGGAAATGAGAAAAAGTGGGTGGGGAATGAAAGCAGGAGATCAAAGAGAGATCTGCGCCCTGCTTGTTCACTGAAGCATTCTTCACAACAGCCAAGACATGGACAACCTAAACTGTTGGTCGATGGATATACATACATATACAACTATGGAATATTATCTAAGAAAAAAGAAAAAAAGGGGAAAGAAAAGAAAACTCTGTCCCTTGTGACAATGGGAGAGCATTATGCTAAGTGAAACGAATCTGAGAAAGAAAGGCTAATATGGTATATTCTCATTTACACGTGGAACCTAAAAATGCTGAACTCCTACAAACCAACTAGGATGAGGATTACCAGGGCATGGGGATAGAGGAATGGGGAGATGTTGGTCCAAGTGTGCAAACTTTCAGAAATAAGATGAATAAATTCTAGAGACCTAATGTATAGCATGGTGGCAATAATTAGCAATACTGTATTATACTCTTGGCAGTTAAGAGAGTAGATCTTAAAAATTATCACCACACACAGAAAAAATAATTATGTGAAAGGCTGGAAATGTTAACTAACCTGATGGTGGTAGTCATTTCACAATGTACACATGTATTACGTGATCACGTTGTAAACCTTAAACTTACATAGATGACGCGTCATTATCTCAATAAGCCCGGAATAAAATGAAAACCTGTAAAATACTAATAAAAGTATTCTTATATCATGGAAAATAGTACTCCTTTGTGTACTGGCAGTCATGGCATATATTCAGCACGTACATTTCCCAAAATACACACATTGGGAGTTGGACAGTAAGGCAAAGATTTCTGTCAAGCCTAGAGTCAAGACAAGGTAAGTTAGTTATACAGTTTGAAAAGTTCATAGCACTAGGCCGTGACAGCTCAAGGTACCCATCGCCACATGGTGTTGAGGCAGGGGGGTATCTGGAGCCAGAGGAAATTCTTCCATTGAGAGGTCCCTAACAAGTATTGCCAATATTTGCTTCTCTTTTTTCATGTATTCTTGTTTGGACAGTCTACCTTCTGGGAGATCTATTCTCTAACCATGACAATTTAATTAACTTTATTAGTCAGTAGCCAATAAGTTGTTAAAGCAATAGCCTCATTCTTTCTCTTTATGATTGGATCTCAAAAAGGAGTCGATTGGTAAGTATTTATCTGCTTTTATCTATTATGTGTTGGTTTATCGTTAACTTTTAACTTTTTAAGGTTTTTTTTTGGACAGTGTGCTGTTTTATGTAGATATAGACAGGTCTTCCTTAACTTATGATGAGTTATGTCCCAATAAACTCTTCATAATTTGAACACATCGTTAGTCAGCCATGCATGTAGTACACCTAACCTACCAAACCGCATAGCTTAGCCTACCCTATTTTAAATGTGCTCAGAACACTTACAGTTGGACAGAGTCATCTAACACGATGCCTATTTTATAATAAAGTTTTGGTGGTCTCATGTAATTTACTGAATATTCTACTGAAAGTGAAGAACAGGATGGCTGAAGAACAGCTTGGGTCCAGGATGACTCTAAGTATATCGGTCATTTGCCCCGTGACTGTGCGGCTGGCTGACTGGGATCTGTGGCTGCCACTGCCCAGAGTCAGGAGAGTATGATACACATATCACTAGCCCAGAAACAATCAAAATTCAAAGTAAGGTTTCTCCTGAATGTTTTCACTTTTGCACAATTGTGAAAAGAAAAACTGTAAAGCATCATAAATCAGGGAATGACTATACATATAAATCATATATAATACAGGTTCTACATAACCTACATTAAATGTTTTCCACTAAGAGTTATAAGCAATCATTTCAAATGGTTTGGCAGAGGCCTTTAGCTGGTTAGTCTTTTTTCTTTAAAGATTTTATTTATTTATTTATTTATTTATTTATTTATTTATTTATTTATTTATTTATTCATGAGAGACACAGAGTGAGGCAGAGACACAGGCAGAGGGAGAAGCAGGGTCCCTGTGGGGACCCCGACATGGGACTCGATCCCAGGATCCTGGGGTCATGACCTGAACCAAAAGCAGATGCTCAATCACTGACCCACTCAGGTGTCCCTGATTAATTTATTAATACTAACAAAGCTACTATTATAATGTGAATACATTTTTTCCCAATGACCGATTTATTTATTTATTTATTTAATTTATTTATTATTTATTTATTTATTTATTTATTTATTTATTTATTTATTTATTTATTCATGAGAGACACAGAAGGAGAGAGAGGCAGAGACACAGGCAGAGGGAGAAGCAGGCTCCACGCAGGGATCCCAATGTGGTACTCAATCCTGGGTCTCCAGGATCATGTCCTGAGATGAAGGCGGCACTTATCTGCTGAGCCACTAGGGCTCCCCATGATTTATTTATTTAAGTGAGAGAGAGGGATCCCTGGGTGGCGCAATGGTTTGGCGCCTGCCTTTGGCCCAGGGCGCGATCCGGGAGACCCTGGATCGAATCCCACGTCGGGCTCCTGGTGCATGGAGCCTGCTTCTCCCTCTTCCTGTGTCTCTGCCTCTCTCTCTCTCTCTCTCTGTGTGACTATCATAAATAAATAAAAATTAAAAAAAATAAATGAGAGAGAGAGAGAGAGAGAGAGAAAGAGAGAGATAGGGGAGGAGCAGAGGGAGAGAATCTTTAAGCATGTACCCCACTGGGTGTGCAGCCTGATGTGGGGCTTGATCTTATGACCCATGAGATCTTGATGTGAGCTGAAACCAAAAGTCCAACACTTAATCCACAGGGCCACTCAGGTGCCCCATGTAAACGCATTTCTTAAGAACAAGTGGAACAAAGGTTTTTATATGTAACATCTTCCCTAAGACATTTATAAGTAAATGCAACTTCACTAGAAGCTTGGGATAAAACTAAATAAATTACAGATGTGAATGTGCTTTGCAAACTGCATGATATGCTAAAGTGTCACACTGATAATTAATAACATGAATGTGATATGCGAATTAGTGTTAAATTTTCACTCCCCATCAAGACTCTGGAGTTGCTATTTCATTGTACAGAAGAGCAAAGTTGGCGGGAGCACCTAAAATTCCGCCCTCATAACTCACCTTTATTATGTTTGCCTTTGGCAGCCCACACACTCTTCTCAAGCCCACAATGAGATGAGCACAGTTTTTGCAAGCCTGTGAGAAGGAACAAAAGAACAAGAAAATTTTTGCTTAGAAACTCAGTAGACCAGAAAGAGAATAGAAAATTATCATGAAAAAAAGAGCTTTTCATGTTGACTATAGCTGCTGTAAAACTACTATGTGGTACAGGTCAAACTAGGTATAAAGAGGCGTGTAGGAAGACACAACTTTTCAGTAAATTGTATTAGAAACTAAGCAGGTGGGCAGGTCTGGGTACTGTTATGCAAGCAGAGTCAGCTGTCAAACTTTGGAAAAGTTTAGAATGGCTAGATTTTCCGATTAGGTTTCCCTGGGTGAGTAACACTCTTCTAATATCCTGCCCACCCAAACTCAAAAGCTACATCTTTCTCTTTGTTCACTCCCTGCTCTTCTGTGTAGCCACCGAAGTCACCAGAATTCCCTGAACATGACCTCTGTTTCTTTGCTTGAGAAATTTAATGATCACCAGATAAACATGTAATAGAGTCTATTTTATAATAGTAGAGATTGTTTTATAATAGTAAAGTATATTTTATACTATGTTGTACAAAATGCCTTTAAATATCAGTTTATGGGTCATAAGCAAAAGAGACTTGAGGATTATTTAATATAACCCTACTTATATCACAGATGAGCTGAGACCCGGTGTGTAGTATTATGGGCTTGTTAGGAGATACGCAGTTGGGAGTCACAGAGCTGAGACCTAAGCCCAGGCTCAGCTAGCACTTATATGGAAGGCTGTTTAGGTTTTCCAGTTGTGCTATAAACACAATAAATGTGCTATTAATAATAATAAAACAGATAAAATGATTTGGGGAGACAAAGGCTAGATTTTTTTTTTTTTCTGAATGGTTATAATAATTTTAAACTGAGTATCTTCAGGTAATGATTGGATTTAAGCTGAATTTGAAAAGTAATAAAGACTGTGGGTAGAACAAGGAAATTACAAGGTTAATTCAAGTGTAAGAAATAATAAGTGAAAGTATGGAAGTAAAATATAGCAAAGGCTTTGTTAGGAGCCTATTTGTGGAAGTCGAACCAACAAATGCAGAGAATGACATAAGGAAACTGAGAAACATGCAATACAACTCAATCACATGATGGTCCACAACATGGAAACATTTTCTCTTTTTCACGAAATCATTAACTACATCTGAAGGATACTGAAGAGAGACCCTGATTTTTGAAAGCAAGTTTAGGAAGATGAACCTGGCAATTGTGTGTAGAAGATTATGTGTAGATCCCCAAAGATCATTGGGAAAGTCTTAAAGGCAGGTTGGAGCTCCAATCAAGAATGTAGCAGTAGAAACTCAAATATATGAGTAAACATTACAGAATAAATATAAGAAAGCCACAGTTGGCTGGGAATTGGATAAAGGGGAGAGACAGAAATAAAATAGCAGTTCATGTTAATATTTCAAGTTCCAGAGACATGACACAGTTTTCCATTGGCCAACTGGGGAGGAGGGTCACCTAGGTATGAGCTAGTATAGGCTTAGTTTCACACTAACTTTGAGTTGAGTCTGGGATAATTCAGTACTTGAGTTCCCAAGCCTGAGGGACAAACAGGAGTAGGAGACATAGACTGAGATGTTACGCACATAAAGGCGAGGCTGAACCTATATAAGGAGTAAACTCTTGGGAAAGAAAAATAGGAAAAAAATAAAAAGCACAGAGGGAAAAAAACAGACTCTTGGCCAATAATCACAGCTGGTTTTTTTTTTTAATTTTTTTTTTTTTAATTTACTTATGATAGTCACAGAGAGAGAGAGAGAGAGAGAGAGAGAGAGGCAGAGACACAGGCAGAGGGAGAAGCAGGCTCCATGCACCGGGAGCCCGACGTGGGATTTGATCCCGGGTCTCCAGGATCGCGCCCTGGGCCAAAGGCAGGCGCCAAACCGCTGCGCCACCCAGGGATCCCATCACAGCTGGTTTTTGAAGAAAGAAAGGAAACCAATGAGGAAGGGCAGAACCATAAGTGGATAATTTGGGAAAAAATAAACAAAAACAAAACAAAGAGCTGAAAATACTATAGTGTTGATCTTGGAAGAACTCCATATCCTAAATGTAGTGGGAGTTTGTCCAATATGTCTATGTTTATCAATTTCAAAAGACTGGTTTCCGTGTCAGTATGTTGCATGTTTTCAACCTTGTGTGAAAAATTATAGAAAGTTCAGTAAAGAATGTTGGGAGAAGAAAGCCACATTAGACTAATTCATCCTCAGAAACACAAAAGTAAATTAAAATATTTCATTCAAAGTTTGGTTTTTAAGCAAGGTCAGACTGCTTATTAAATATTAGAGATTAAACTTGCTATTGCTACGAGACCTCTCTATTATGAAGATTTAGGACGAAGGCAATCATTAGGTCTGTAGTCTGACTCAGTGGAAAAGCCTACACTAGCTAATCTGGGTAAATAGTCTAAATACAGTGACGAATCTGGACACCAGCATCATCAGAGGAGGCGCGTATAATCTTGAAAGGAAGGGCAGCCAGTGTCAGAAGTCGTTCAAATGCAAAAGCTGAGACTCCTCAATGTTGCTCGCAACCGCTCACTGATTCGATGAATAATGATCTCCGAACCAGAGTGAATTATGCACTATAAATGCTGGGGCAACTTAACCTGCAGTTGTTTTTCTTGATTAGGATCAAAGTTGTTTGTGTGAGTTTGTTTTTTCTTTTCAAAGAAATAATACTCATTAGTTCATTGGTTCAGAATGAAAGTGAGTCACGACCTTGGGAAGTTCACTTTTCCTTCATTTCTGTCTCTGTAAAATAAGGGGATGGAGCTGGATGATCTGAAGCCTCTATGCTCTAATTAAAAAGTAGTTTCTAGATTATTGACCTGGGATGATTATACCGTTCTTATCAAATCTGCGGCAACCTGACTTTACACATAGTTGTAACGCAGATATATGGATGCAGGTATGGGATATGTAATATGACCCAGGTAAAGCAGTCAATTGAATCATCAGATTGAAGTGAAACAGATTTTTCTAAAATAAATCTGTGGAAGATCTAAAGACATACATGTGTCAGGTGGCAAATAGACAAACCTTTATGAAACACAGGAAGGCAAAAGTCCTGCTTCCTAGGCAGGAAAGCTTTTAGGAGAACGTGATGAAAGACCGGACGGATGTTTAGCTGAGGCAGTTGTGTGTATGCGGTTATGATATAGAAATATGAACGCTGCATATGGTAGACGGAGGTTTAAGTCACTTGATAAATCCTAAATAGACAGCTTGCTCTATTCTAAAAGCAAACTTAAAATATATATAAAAAACATTAACAATTATGTAAATACTAAGGGATATTTATCCTCAGTAGTAACCAAAGAAATCAAGAACATGGTATTGCATGATCAAAGTCAAAATGGATAATAGTTAAGATTTAGGAGAATTTGATCACAAGGCACTTTTATATATTACTGGTGTTGACAAGTTTTCTTATGGTGTTATAATCTCATTAATGCAAATCTATGGTATTTTCAGTAAAATTTTTCAGTAAAAGCTAAAAGTAAATATTTTAGAATACCAAAAATGCTAATCTCCAAATAATAATAATATTTTGGACTCGTTACTTTCTTCTCTGAACTTTAAATACATTCTGGCAGTTGTGATGCATCATCTATATTACCTCTGTAGGGTGGAAAATATGAAAAGAATGTTAAGACCTTAGCTTACTCATTAGAGTAATCAGGGGTATTGTGACTTTTGTCTTTTTTTGTGCACACTTCTACACCAACCACTTCTGTATGAAGCGGCCTTTCTCCTCACTTGGCCAAAGACTGAATAACCTTCAGTTTATGGATAAGGAATTCTGTGAGGCAGATGCCACCTGACGAACTGGCATGTTGGCTGGATCCTGGCAGGTGCCGTCATAGCCTCTGCCCAGTACCTGGAGCTTAGCGGGCCTGAATCACAGTCTCTTCCCTACTTGGCAATGTTTTATATTGATCATTCTCCACCGCCTTTCACTATAAAAATTCTCCTAGCAGATGCAGGTGTATTTATACCACAGGGCTTAGAAGCGAGATGAGAAGGCAAAGGTCTATCTGGGTCTCACTTTGAGCCCACTTCTTTTCCTTTGAGACTACATCACTGGGGAAAAAGGAAAGCAGTCTATGGTGTGCGGTATTAAGGGTTTAAGGCTCTGTGCGACTCCGAGTGCATAAGCATCTTTGGCCTGAATCATTCATTCACGTCGCTCTGTCACACGCATACGCACACCTGTAGCGCAGCATCACAGGCTTATAGGGTGACAGGGCCAAAGGAGATGTTAGATCCTGTCATCCAGCAATTTTAAAACCATGATCCTTGGAGCCTTTGGAGCCGTGTAGCTTCTCAGGGAAACCTAGGAGGGCGGGAGGATGTTCAGAGAGTAGACAACTGAGCCACTGTAGCTCTGGTTTAAATAAAAATTTCACTTTCAATTCTCATACGGACTTGGTGTAGCCACTTTAAAAATATTTCAACCACTGGTCAAGTCCATTTTATTCATTTAATGGGTTAGGAAACAAGTATCCCAGAAAGTTCAGTTACTTAAGCAAGGTTATAAGGCTATGGCAGAGATAGGACAAGATATCTAGATTTTCTATTCCAATCGGACGGTGGTAATCCTCTGTGATTCTGAGTTTTCCATGGAGCTGCTACAGCTTATGAAACTCACATTATGAAGATGCAATTAAGAAAATGGAGAGGTAACCAGGCAACAGTAGTGCCATTTTTTTTTTTTTTAACAGTGTGAGTGATATTATGCAGGCATGGGTTACTTCTGCTTCAGCTAAGCTGGTATATATATGGGAGAAGACAGGTTGAGCATCTGCTGGAAATTAACATAGACCTTTTTCTCCACACCTGTTCTACAGAAGAATATTTATAATGAAAGCTCCAGCAGCTTGAGCCTATGTGACTGCCAAAAATCTGAACAAGCAATACTCCCTGGCCATATCATAACATAAGGCGGAGTTGGATCTGTGATACAGCTCTAAAAAAAAAAAAAAAATAACAAAACAAACAAAACAAAAAAACAAAGTGAGGTTTAGTTGGTAAAATTATATGGAATCTTGTGTACTCCCTGCTTTAGTTTTCCTAATCTGTAATGAGGGGAATGAGATTGATCACTAGAAAAATTTTCAATATAATGCTTATATACTCAGTTACTTTAGTTGGGGTACAGTGCTTTTTGTTTGCTTTTAAAATCAGGCTCAATGTCAAGAGGGAAAAAGCCAAAAGGAGGAAAAATATTAGCAATTTTTTTAGAGACACATTATCAAGCATTTGTATTATTTTATTTAAAATAGCATCTCAGAAGGGCTCCTTCTGAGGAATGGAACAGTGGTTGAGCGTCTGCCTTTGGCTCAGATCATGATCCCGAGGTCCTGGGATCGAGTCCCACATTGGACTCCCCGTAGGGAGCCTGCTTCTCCCTCTGCCTGTGTCTCTGCCTCTCTCTTTGTCTCTCATGAAAAAATAAATAAAATCTTAAAAAAAATAGTAAATAAAACACCATCTCAGACAAACTATAACATGGCTATGGTTAGTATTTAAAAAGATGCCCTAAAAAAAGAGGAATTACCAAAACACTTTATTTTTAAATATGAGATGGGTTTGTGTACGTATCATACCAATTCCTTGTGTCCACCCAAATGGTTAAACCACAACTAAAGGAAAAAAATGTGCCAACATGTAGACCTATCTCCCTCAAATTCATAACAATAACCTTAAGGGGTCCTTAATGTTGACCAGCAGTCAATGTATTTCCCTGGTCATCTTATTTTTCTACTCACCTACAAGACTATTTCATGTTTTATTCCCTCGCTTCAAATTCTGTCTTCTAACACCCACCTCCTCCCCACTCTTCATTCTCAGCTGATAATTTTGCTTCCTATTTCTCTGAGATTGAAACAATCTGCAGAAAACTTCCACAGCTCCCACCCACATTCTGGCATCTGCACCCATATATTCTGACTTCCTGCCTGATACTCTACATAAACTAACTGCACTCCCAGCAAGCCCATCTCCTCTGCTTATACAGTAGTTTCCATCCCGCCCACCTACTCCAGCTCAATAATTCCCCATCTCTCTTCTTATAGAATCAAGTCCAGCCTCCCATCACCATGGAAGCGTGAATCCCTAAAAAAAAACTGGAAAGAAAAAAGGGAAAAAAAAAAAAAAAAAAAGCAACCTCTTTTGGCTCCAATTCTCCTGATGTTTTTTTTCCCCTCAATTTATTTGTTCCCTTTTGCTCCAAGTCTCCACGAAGCACAGTCAATAATCACATTACTAATTCCTCTTCTTCTTTCATAAGTTTTGTGGTTTTGTTTGTTTTGCTCTATATCTGCACTAAGACTTGTACACAAGCCACCGATGTTCTCTTTACAGGCAAAATCAACAGTGGATTCTTAGTCTTGATCTATTTTGCTACGTTAGGGACATTTGCCATAGTTGCCTGTGCTCTTCTAGGCTTCCAGAGTGTTACAGGCTGGCTCTTCTCCAACCTCACCAGATGCTCCGTCTTGGTATCTGTTGTGTCTTCCTCTCAGATCTTGAACTTTCAACTTTGGAAAGGTCTGTGACTCAATCTTTGGACCCTTCTCTTCTTTATCTTTTTTCTCCTTCTCTTCTTTATCTTCATTCCCTACCCTTGGTGATCTAACCTGTTTCATGGTTTTAAATATTATCTATGTGTTCATACCTCTTAAATGCATATCTCCCATCCAGATATCTCTCCCTAACACCAGGCATTTATATCACATCTGTCTTCCTTACATTTCTACTTGGTCTGAAAGAAGCATGTCCAAACTCAACATTCTTAAATGAGCTTTTTGATATTTATTCCCAGACCTCACTCAGCCATAATTTCCCCATCTCATTCGATGGGGAAAATATTAGACACCAAAATCTTAATACTTGTCTTTCATAACGCCCATTCAATTCACTTTCAAAGTTCGTCCAGAACCGATTTGTATCTTCTCACCCTTCCCCCTGCTGTGAGTCTATTAAGTGGCTTCTCTACTGAGCGGCATGAAGGTGGGTTTGGGGTTGAGAGTGAATAGACATGAGGCAGATTATTTTAAAGTGAAATCCAGCTAATAGGGCTCTTCTGCTTGAAACCCTTCATTTGGTAAGTTCCCATTTCACTAAGAGTAAAAGCCCAAATCCTTAGAATTATTAAATGACAAAAGCCCAACAAGGCATGGAATAATCTTGCTTGCCATTGCAGATATAAAAATGCATCTGTGTCAGGGAATAGCTTTTCCACATCCTTCTCTAAATGCATCTTTAAGAATTCAAAAAATTAAGAGTTCATCACTGTAGGAATGCTTATAGGATAAACACCTGATTATCCTTGTAAGGGAAATATAAGGCATATATAATTTGATTATGAGTTTGTGCTCTGCCTCTTTCAGTACCTACACTCTTTAAAATGCTGCTTGCATTTCATATTTTTTCAGTACTAATGTTTCTTTTAGTTTCCCCCTCTATTAGCAGTGTATTCATTTACTTTCCTTCCTGATTTTATTATTTGCATATCAAATTCTACAAATGTTTTATAAACATATTACCTCTCTTTTGGTAATACAATACTGATAGTATTTAAAGGATCAATAATACATGTTAGCAATTTAAAGAAAAAAATCCTGGACTGATGGCAGAAAGGAGTGGAGGACTCCTTTCCATTTGTTAATAATCTGCATTATAAAAAGGCATATTAAAAAAAAAATAGTCCCATGTGGAGGGACTTCAGTAGAGTACACTCCTGGCTTTTCTTTCTTTGGGAATAACCTGGCCTATCAGGATTATGTGATTTGCAAGTTTGGAAAAACTTTCTTCTTTCTTCTCCGCTTCAGCCTATTCGCCTTTCTCCTGCCACATAATAAGGGGTCTGACACTATGGGGGTCAGGTTTCCCAGCTGTGTCACTTAGCTGATGGGTAGGTCTCCGATTCACAAGGAGAGGAAATTCAGAGGCTCATTTGGCCACACATCAAAGTCTTATTTTCCTGGCTTTCATCAATTATACAGCTGACCTTTTGATATCCATCTGTCAGTCTCTAGTGCCCTATTTCTCAACTGACTCAGAATTCAGGCGGTAGGGAGAGAGGTGTTACCTACAGAGGCCATGAAAATCCCAACATGTTCATCATGATTCAGATACTAGTTTCTAAGCGTCCTATTTTTGCATGCAGTCTGGGGGGAGGAGGGTGCAGTGGAAAGAATGGGACCCTGGTGTCAAATCATCTTGGCTTCTAGTGTCAGATGTATGACTGTGTCGCCCTGAATCAAGTCATTTAACGTATGTCAGACACTTTTCCCTGATCTATAGGGAGTGTGAATAAGGACTTCATTGCGTTGTTGTGGAGTTAAAAGAAATAGTGTACATGGAGCACCTAAGAGGAAACCTGGTGTATACTCAGAATTATTGTCTTCCCTTTATATCAATAATCCATTGAATAAGTAATCGAAATCAAATCAGAAATAACGATATTTATCAAAAGTCAGGGGAAAGTTTTTAGACTATGAAGTTGAGCGGTAGAAAGTGCCTTTGGGGAAAATGCCAGTCTTTTATTTTGGAGGGAAAGCAAAATAAATTCTCTCTTTGCAAAACTGAAGCAGACGAATGAATTTAAAAAAGGCTGCAGTAAATCTGCCTAAAATTCCTATAGTAGCCAATGTGGGTGGAATCAGAGGACCTTTGATTCATCCAGCCCACCGCCTGTGTTCTGCATAATTGCAAGTTTTTATCGTTTCTGCAAGGATGTTGTTGATCATTATTTGACAACAAACCCATAAGCATCTGTCTGTGTTAGAACAGTGACACTCACTGGTTATTTCTGATATTGGCAGAAATCTAAAAAGTAAACTAAACTAAAAAACAATTTTTATAAAGCAAAATTTAAAATGATCTTCATCGATGTCAACAATGTTAGCCAATAAAGGGACAGCGAAGGGTATCTATAGGCACCAAAAGGGAATACTGAAATCGTTAAAAATACTGAATATGACAAAGAAATTCACACACATACACAACGTGGAATAGTCAGGGCGACCGGGGATGTTTGGCCAGAAGAGAGGGCATAAGCAGCCAGTGATAGCTGTCTTTAAATTATAGGAAGTAATATCACAAATTAAATCTGCAAGTAGAGCTCATAAATACTTGGGCCAACATAATTTTAAGAGTCACCCAACATAGACTGAGCTCCCTTGGTTGTGGCTCCCTGCCTCTAGAGATACCCGAGTATATTAATAGTATACTATTAATTATAGTAGCCCTAGGAAGATTCGTGAATAACAGGGATTGTAGATGATCTTTAAAAACATTCCAGCTTCCAGTTCCTGTTGCTCAGTGCAAACCCACATTTATATGACTTGTAAGCTCAGAATGTTTTTTTGTAGTAAAATCTGGCTCCTTTGCTCATAGGTAAATTATGAAAGCCTGTTTTAATTGTTGAGGCCCCATTGGTTTCAGGAATGGGAGGTCTTGGCAAATCAGTGCCTTGGCTATTATCATCAGTGATAATTACACACTGCAACGAAATATAAGAGAAGCATCTATGACTTTTTTTTTTAGTTTGTTTATTTATGTGTGTATTTCTTTGTTTAGTAATCTCTACAACCAATGTGGGGCTCAAACTTACAATCATTAGATCAAGAGTCACATGCTCTTCTGACTGAGCCAGCCAGGCCCCCTGCATCTACAACTTTTTATTAATAGGATGATTTTCTATCACCTAACACAGAAACAGCTAGAATGACTGACCCTTTTTCTTCTCCTACCTCCTAATCTCAGTAAACACGTAGAGTCTCATGGTACATTACTCTCGGGTTTATGGAGGAATGCAGTCTGTGTAACTGGTAGGACTCTACCCTGAGACAATATTACAACTTTCTCTTCCTTTTAGACTAGAAAAAAAAGAAAAAAAAAAGATAAAAGAAAAAGAAAAAGAAAAGACATGATTTGAATTTCAATGACTTAAATATGTTGCTTAATATGAGTCACTCCTGAAGGCATTAAAAGCGAGGGTCGATTAATCTAGGGCCAGAACCAGCCTGGCATCTCATGTAGACATTTTCTCATTCCTTATTTTGGAGATGTTTACATTCAGAGACTCATAAAGAAACTGCTTACTTGCCTAAGGCAGGAGAGTTTTAATATACTCATTCCTGGTAATGAGAGCTTATTTTCCTTAGGTACCAAGAACATTTTTACATATAAATCCGTGCACATAAGACCAGTTACCAACACAAGAAAAACAAAAAACAAAAAAAACACCTTGCTACACACCATCACTTTGTGAGAAGATTAAACCCATTCGTTTTCTTTATTAAACACACACAGAATTAGGCAAGCCACAGCCTTGGGAGCAAACTTAAGGAGCTGTTTTTACCATCTGCTTTCCAGTCAGCATTGGAGTATGCTTGGCACAAGAGAATTTCCAGGCTAATCAATATAAACAGAAGCATCTAGAGAAAGTCAGCTCTGTAGACTGCGGGGAGGAGAAACTATCCCAAGAAGAACACAGAGGGAGGAAGCATTGGTCAAGGTGGGAAAAGGGAGGAATTTGGCTCAAAGTATCCATTGGGTGTTATTTTCTCAGACTCATTTCCAAATAATAACACATGCAAGAAAAAAAAGAAACACCCAGAGATATATTAAAGGTAGCTTGGAAAATTTCAAGCTGACCTGATATCTAATGGAAACAGGAGTTGATGATCTATTTCACATCTACACTTTTTATAGAATCACATACCTTTTAAATGACTTTTTTAAAGACTCATCGATAACTTTTTTTTCTTTTTTGCTAGATGCCTTTAAGTGTGATCAAATACGTAAAACCTTTTACAAGTCTTACTATTATTCTCTAATAATTTCCTGGCTTAAGTAAATTTTATGATGGCTAAGGGAAAAACCAAGGCTTTATCACAAGGGGGTTATAAAAAAATGTGTTAAGAGAAATGAGGGAAGTGGCAGGCTGTCAATTGGTGACATCTACACTCATTGCCTCAGATATATTTGTTTCTTAAAGATATGCAAAAAAGAAGCATGAGTTATTTTTCAGTTTTTAAAAATTTCAGAGAAGAATTATAAATCAAACGGTAAGTCGTAGTCATTCTTTTTTCAGGAAGGGGCAAAGACATCGTGTAGGTGGTGAAGTCAGAGAACTGGGTCTAAATTTCAGGTCTTCAGTCTTGTTGCGTGACCCCGGGCAAGCTGCTTACCCTACCACGCCTTCTGTTTCCCCACTTGGAGAGAAGTCATGATTATTAAAGTAACAGTAATAACAACAAGGACACTAGTGCTTTTGCAAGGGTTCAGTGCAGTCATGTTCTATAAACCACTAGCACAGTGGCTGCTGTGGATGTACCCTAAAAATACAGGGGCTTCAGAAGAGCTCAGCGGTTCTCCACCAGTCTTAGAAATTCCAGGTGGAAATGGGATCAGAGTACGACAGCAACATCATACTTTCAGCATAGATCAGCTTCTGACCCCCAAGGAAAGATGATAAACCATGACTTCTGAAACTGGACAACATTTCTTTAAACATATTTTATTTCCACTTCTGTTCTTTCAATTTCTTTCTTCTTTTTTGGGGGGTGGGGAGAGGCACAGAGAGAGGGGACAAGAGAATCTTTTTTTTTTTTTTTTGGGACAAGAGAATCTTAAGCAGACTCCACACCCAGCTCAATCCCACTACCCTGACACATGACCTGAGTGGCAATCAAGAGTCGGGTGGCCGCTTAACCAACTGAGCCAACCCTCAATTTGTAGTCCTTTCTCCGGCTCTCTAAAATGTGCCATCTTCCTGTGGCCTCCTCCAACAAACACAGAGACTCTCACATTGAAATGCAGTCACAAATGTTGGCAACATAAGGTAGTAGCAAGGATATTTACCTGAGTAATGAGGAAATCCCAGCTGTATCACTTGAGTGGGCTATTTAAGAATCTTTACATTCTATCTGAATATATTTCCATAAAACAACCTCTAACCCCCCACCCTGGATTTCTCCTGTTACAAAGTAAAAGGGTGAAAAACAGGAACAACAGACACAACAACAGCGAAAAAAAAAAAAAATGGAATCATTGGACATGCTCTACCATGACGCTGGCTCTACCAAGACAACAATCTCCCCCCAGAAAAACAAACAAACAAAAACAAAGCCAGAAACTGCTTGCAAATGCATTTATTTTTTAAGATAAGGGGTACAATCGACTGTGTAACATTTGAAGGAATAAATTCCTCTCTGGTGAAGGCCCCTTTTGACAAAATTTGGAACAAACTTTCACCTGCTTTGTCGTCCTTCTATAAAGGAAGATATATGCTACCAAATTTATAGTCATTGTAACATTTAAAAAATCTTTTAAACTGAATATCTGGTGAAAAGTCATGCAACAATTCAAAAACACTCTTGGAACCCATAGTGCCATTTCCTAATATGGGTTACATAATAAGTTTGCTCGTTGCCATGGGTCAAGAAGTGCTGTGTGATGATACAAGGGCTAGAAAGATGATTGACTTCATTCTTACTCTTTAAGATGTCTTTTTTGTTGTTGTTTCTCACAAATGTTGGTGCCAAAGGTTGTGGAATTCAATGAATATAGAATAGCTCACACTGCTAAGGTAAACCATGGTAAGCCCCACAATACATTTTAAAGCAGGATTTATTTTAACTTAAGGTACATGATTGGGCTTTGGGGATTTTTTTAATCTCTTAAATTATATTCAAGACTTTGTGTGTATGAGTACATGCGCATTCGTTTCTGGGGAATTGATCCTTAATTTTCATCGGGTTTTCCAAAGGGCTAGGGACCCCTAATGATTTCAAGCTATTGCTTTAAATTGCTTATCACCAAAATGCTGATGGACACATTTCCTCTGATCACTGTAAAATAAATCATAGCTGGACCAAAGTGACCTTGAAAATACCTCTATGTATTTATACATAGTTTTGATTTCTATATATTGTGCAGTTACCTATGCAATAATTCTCAAGCACAATGGGGTTTGAGAAACCCTGAATAGCATCAAAACAAGGACAATATATAAAGATGCTTTGATTTCCAAACATTTTTGCTCATAAAATAAATATTCTTTCCCTAGCAATTAATGAATAGAAGGGAACACACTTACATTCTTGAGTCTTAAAATCAGGCATACCATGACTTCTAAGGCACTTGAAGTTTAGCATAACTTCCAGAATCTCCAAGTCACTTCGGCAAGGGCATGCAGACAGTTCTAAATACATTGCATACCATTCACAGACCACAGGATTCTCGGAACATTGGCTGAGGTCTATCTGTAGGTCTACCTCCTTTCCAGCCCTGTCTCGTCTGTGTAAGCACAAAATCAAAGCACAGATTTTCCTAGAGGTACCTAGAATCCTTGCCCCATGCTTATGTTTGTGCACCAATAGCACAGACATTCCCAGACTCTCCAAACCTTTATAGACATTTATACTACCTCCTACTTAGGTTCCTAAGAGAAGAAGACAGTCTGGATCCTAGCATCATACCACCTTGTTCGGGACATGCCTCTCTTTTCTTTCTCACACTTCACAATAGTGGAGAGTGTATAGTTTTCTCTTTTTCTTAATATTTGCCCAGGGTCTTTCCTTATATAGCATTTTAAGATCTATCTACCCCATATATGTTTCTGTCTGCTAGTTATGAGGCAAGTAAAAACTAGTGAGTATCAAGAACAAAAACGTCAATAGATATGTTTACTTATGTGATTGAGTGAGAGCATGTGAGATAGTACGTTACATCTTAGTGCGATGGGTATAAAGTTTGCAAATTAGTATACATGCATGGTATGATATCATTGTAGTAATTACTCCTTCAAACAGCTACAGGAAATGTGTCACAACTCCTGACATCTTGGTAAAGGAAGATATGTCAAAGACACAAGACATAAGGGATAAGCAATGGGATAACCCATGATGCTACAAGTATTAGAACACAGCAGGGCCTATGGCAACAGGACACAGCATCAGGCTGCTTGTTTCCCATTATTATGTTCCAACACACAAATTATTCATTTCCTCATTTAATTAACTATGATTAGATGCCAGCTTCTGTGGAGGTTCCCAAGTTGCCTAAAATTGGACTTGCCCTCACACAGCTCATAATCATCACCATCATTATTTAGATCCTTTGGCACTATAGACATACTAATCTTGAAAATAGGTACTATAATTACCACTATTTTTTTTAAAAAAAAGAGGTAACTGAGGTATAGCCAGGTTGAATATTTCACAGACACACAACAGATTAATGATAGAACAAGATAAAAGCGAGCCTCATACTCTAAAATTCATGCTTTTAGATAACTCTGAGGTTGTCTCTGTATACACATCACTGTAATGGAAGGAAAGAAGTACTAATGACCAGAAGAGAAGTATATATAAAGCATTTTGATGAAATTTCAGAAGACTTTATTATTTTTTAGAGGGTCTGGGTGAGCAAATACTTCGTGAAGAAGATGTTTTGATGCATATCTCCAAGATGAAAAGGTCTCAATTGGAAAAATAGGTAAGGTATCCCCCAGAGTGGAGAGGACTACATGAGCAAATTCTGTAGGGAGGGAGGTGGGTAGAAGGGCAAAGAAGCCAAGATAAAATTTCCTTTGGCTGGAGTATACGTCTCATCCAAGGAAAGAGAATGGAAATAACATTCTTGAGTGTGTTCCTCTGTACTAGTCACCTTGCTGTGTATTTCACACGATGTACCTCATTTTATTTACTGTTTACAGGAACTCAGTGAAGCAGGCATATTAGAGTTTTAACAAAAACATATAATTGACAAGATGACAGAGAAAACACTTTCTGGAGAGAAGTTGAAATCAGAGTTAACAATAAAGTCTGTGTTCTTTCAGAAATACCATATTTTACATCACGAAAACAATCCTAGGGATAAATTTAAAAAATGGATATTGGAACCATACTGGGTAGGGCCTTGGATTCCAAGATGAAAAAAAATAAATTGGAGTTAGCTTTGAAGATAATCATGAGTCACCGTCGGCATTTCACAGCTATACCTCGGATTTCTCTGTAAGTCAGAAACCCATGTTAGTCATTAACTGATTAAGTTTATCTGTCATGAAGAACCAAGGTCAATAAATTCTAAACTGCATTAATTGAAATTTGTTCTTTCAGCCAAACTTTAAGCTCCTGAGTCATAACTCCCATGCAACAACCAAACAAATAAGAACATCGAAATACTTTAGTGGGTATACATTCATGATGAAAAAAACTTGTCAGCAAATTACTCATAAAAAGAGTAAGATAAAATAGGCAGTAGGATGGGTTCATGAAATGAAGCTTAAATGTACTATTTGTATAAAAAAGACTTGATGTTTGCTTTGGCGCAGGAGGCAGCTACCTCCTTGTCAATAGCCAAAATCTGCCACTGAAATGTCATTCCTTATTTATATCCTTTCAGTTGTTTTTCTGAGAAATGATCCTTTGGAATTAATCCAGTAAAAACAATAGTTAGGAGCACAAATGACTTAATTGTACAGAAAAGAAAAGGAAATGTGAGGCTATTCCCTAAAATATTAATGGTGATTCTGGAGGTGTCCGACTTATTAATTATTAAGTTAATTCTGATTGTTTTTTCATCATGTATTTTTGCATTTTGAAGATTTTGTACAATGAGCACATACTATGTTTATGTTGAGAAAAAAAAATGGAGGGAGTGAGAAACAGAACTGAGAGTTCAGGGAAGATAGACTTCCTCCCATTCTCTTGTTCTGTCTTTCCGCCTTTGCCCAGCTCTGTGTATGAAAATTAGCACATGACATCACGTGAAGATCAGGACAGGAGACCCATTCCATAGCTGCTTCCCAATCTCTTGGTACAAAATGTCAAATATGGAACCTACACCAAATTTGGGCATGTGGGAAACAATTTGACCCGACAGGTCATCACTTTATAGTCTCAAACTGTAATCAGCATGATTTAATATATGACATATTATTTTTCTGCCTGGAGAAAGGCAAACTTCATTAGAGTTGTCAAGTGGGGATTGGAATGTGACTTTAGGTTAAGTAATTTTTTTACAGCTTATTTCTTATTCTCAAAGACCAAGGATCCATGACTTTGCCTGATGTTTTATGCCAGTAAAGTGCTTTGGATCTTCAGAGTATCAATGATCATATTTCTTAAACTTTAAACACAGAAATGCTATCTGAACATTTTTGACCTGTGTAGATGTGTATGTAAAAAGCCCCACACTTTCAAATTTTGAAGAGCACATGAAACTATAACTACACATTTAATGATCTCATTAATGGGAAAAAAAAATGCATTCTTAAGAAAATCCAATGTTTTGTTTTTTATATCAAACACTGATCACTCAAGTATACTGGCCAGTATTAATGCACCAACCGGATATCTTTCTGTAAGAAATACTTTGACAACTAAAATTTTACCTCACTATTTTTTTCTTAACTTTATACAATTTTCTATCCCTGAGTCTATTTTTCAAAAATTTTTATTATTACGAAAGTTCATTACTCAGCAGGACAAGGGTAAACTTCTCTTTTGTCGGTTTGTGTTTCTTCCAGTGTTGGTGCTTCATAGCAAAAGTGAAAAGCCCAAGATAAATCATTTAAATAATAAATTTGTTTTGGGACGATCCTCTATTTTCAGTAAAGAAAGCAGCGAATCTGTAATAAAGGTTAAACATACAGTTGGACAGAAGGTGAAACACAGTTTTTTAATAGGGGTTTGGAAAATTGTCATAACAAAGTTTTAGTAAGGAGAACATAGCCCAGCGGAATGAGAAGAATCTGGGTCTTTAGGAGGGTTTAGCAGTGAAGAAGAGGGAGGAGGCATTTTTGATGTAGATGGAACCCATCGGGTATAATTACTTCAGCAGTAACTTGAACATCATAAATATCTACCATTTACACAGGCAATTGCATGCAAAATACACAGGGTTATCAATCTAGCAGAAAGTACACGACAGAAGCACAGGCCTCTCCTCTAAACACATGCAGTTGCTGCTCTGGAGTCTATGCATGGTGGCTGGCTCCCCTGGTTCCAGCTTCAGTCACTGTTACCAGGCCAGCATGCCAGCAAGGGCGGATATTAATGTCTTAGCACGAAAATGTGCCTTTATCATATTTTGGAAGCAAACAGTTTCCCTGGAGTATTGGATGTGTTGGCAAGTAACTCCATACTGCTTGCCTTTGACATTCCTAGAGCACATAACCTCCAACGATCGCTGTAGCGGTGCCCTGCCTTTGCCATCTCAGTATCTGTCTCTCTGAATTTTGCCCCCAGAATCTGTGTCTCTCTGCCTGAAGGGTTTCTCGCACCATCTGTGCCTATTGTGCTGGTGTGAAAGGCAGGCTAGGAGCTCTAGGAAGTAGCATCCCGGGAACATCGCTCAAGGAATGATTAATGGGTGTTAGTAGATAAACACCGTGGGTCCTTTGCCCTTGGGGTGCCCTTGGGGTGGGTGAGGTCTGTGTGCTGTGCCATTTCTGAATCACCTGGGGATTCAGAGCAGGACTAAGCTACAGATGCCCACAATGGTGCTTTTGTTACTATATTCAATTTTTCTGCTTTCTTTCTTACTTTTCTACTTCTCTACATCATTGCCTGGGGTCACCCCTCAAAAGAATTGTAATAATTACATTTAGTTCTTTGTCTCAGAGTCTGATAACTACTCACCAGAGACTCCTGAAACATCAGGGCTATCCATTCTAGACTTGACTAGTAATAACTTAATCCGTTGACACATTGATGCATCATGTCCAAAGTCAAATTCCTGGTGGGCTAAAAGCACGTAAGGCCGCTCCTGCTGACTTCCTGGACTTCATGTTATCTCTACAGCACAGTCGAGACAGCCTTCCATAAATCAGTGAGTCTTTCTACTCCGTCCTTCGTATCTAATTGACAGCCAGATTTTATCAAGGGTATTTCCAGTATGTGCCTAGGGTTTGTTATTTCCTTTCCTTATTTTAGTTCAGCCCCTGTTACCTAACACGTCGGAAACTTAATCTGTATAGAACTTATTGTTTGATGTAATGAGGTGATTTCTTCTCTGAGAAGAGCTCCCTCCTACTTAAATAATCTTCTAATCTCTATTCATGGTTCACCCAGGACTTAAGTTGCTCACCAATAATTTACAAGACTTGGTAAATTTTTCTTTACTGCTCATGGTTGTACCATAAAAAAAAAAAAAAATGGCCACAAATTATTTGACCCTTTTCCCATTAAGAAATGCAAACCCACATTTTGTTCTCTTGTGTTCTCTGTGACCAATTCGATAAAGTACAGATGTCATCATCTGCTGGCCTGAGCAGCGAGAGAGCGAGAGATTGGCAGATACAGATACGTCCTTTATGCGGGAATAGTCATGTACGGAAGCCAACTGTCACGTGAAAAGTGTGATTTCCATGGAGCCACCACACTGTGACAGTAGAAGCCCTGCAGAGAAGCTCAAAAGGACGAGGCATTTTGTAAGGGATAAAAAAAAGTACAAAAAAACATTTTGGAAGTGGACCCTCCAGCATCGGTCGTCTCAATGGGGGTCACATGGATCAGACACAAACTGTCCAGCTGAAGCCTCTCCTAAATTCCTGACCCAATAACCTGCTGGTTTCACTCTAGGGTAGTTTTTATGTAGTAAGAGATAATGGGTGCAGTCCCCAAATCCAACCCAATGAGTCCCGTTAGCTCTGCCTCCAAAATACATCTTGATTCTGCTCATCTCTCATCACCTTCTTTGCTCTTCTAGTTCCAAACAGCATCGTGGTTCACCTAGACTCATACAAAAGATTTTTCATTATTCTTTCCACTTTCACCTAGCCATTTATTCCCTGCACAGAAGCTATAAAATTATTTAAAAAATTAAATCAAATAACGCTGCTTAAATTCTCCACTGACTTCTCACTGCAGTTGGAGTAAACCTGCTCACGATGGGTTATAAAGACTGACACGGATGGCTCACGCGTACGTCTCTGATCTCCTATCACCCTCTTTCTTAGTTACCGTGCTCTACTGTGCCCCCCTTTTAAAAGGGATTTATTTATTTATTTGAGACAGGGAGAGAGAGAGAGAGAGTCTCAAGCAGACTCCACACTGAGCACCTTTTGGAGGTCTCTCTGAAATGCTGTGACTCACCCATGTCCCAGGGCCCCTGGGTTCCTGTTGTACCTCTACCTGGAACAGTCTTCTCCGGTTCTTCACGGATTGGCTTTTTCTCAGGATTCAGACCTCTGCTCAACTACTGCCGCTTACGCTTATGGAGAGGCCTTCCCTGACCGCGGGATAAACTGCCTTTTCCTACTTGTTAATATTGCCGCTGCCTTTAATGCATTTCGCTTTTTGCGGCCTTTATAAGTGTCTAAAACTATTTGTTTACTTACTGCTTCTCTCTTATTAAAATGTAGTGTTTATAAAAAGAGACCCAATCGGTCCAGTTGGCCATGACATTCCTAAGGCTCGACCCATCGCCTGACGGATAGCGGGGGCTCCACGGTTGGTGAATGACCATCATGCGAAACAGGGTAACGTCATCATCTCCCAACTTAGAATCTATTTCCTTGGAGACTTTTATTACACTTGGACTGGACTGAAACCTCAGAAAACACACACACACACACACACACACACACACACACACACACACACATTGTGCGGATAATCCACTTGCTGCAGCTTCCCAGGTCATTTGCAGGCAAATGTATATTGCCCAGTAGATCCACTGCACCATTTAAATAAAATACCTTTAATTTAGAAACATCCAAGGTGACTAATTTAGTGTATCCATTTGGAAAGACAATATTCCCCTCTCCTCCTACCCGGCTGCTTTCCAGGCCTGATAGAGACTGAAGAGGGCAGTACGGGTCCGCTTTAGACATTTTCTTCCCTTTTTGAGCTCACAATGGCCAATGAAAGGGGTCTGAAATTTGGAAGGAAGACAGAGGCCAGGGAGGTCTGCCCACATCCACTCTCGTCTGTGTTCCTTATTATCCAAACTAGAGTCACAGGCTCTTCTGGGCCTGTTAGAAAAATGAAAGCAAGCAAGCAAACAAGCTAGGGATCCTTTTCGTACCCACTCATGGAAAGAGGACAGTTTAAGGGTCTAAATTTATGTTTTCTCCTGTAGGCACTTTGTTGAACATTTTTTTGTTTTTAATAGTGAAAAAGTCCACTTTATTGCCTGCTGACATAGGTCCCTTTGTGCCTTTCTGAACTACCGAACTACCAGTCTCTCAAAAGTCAGAGATAATGAATGGCTGTGAAGTAAACTTCCACTTCTTTATCTTAAAAGCAAATTCGGAAAAAGGCAGGCTGATGGTTTCCCCTCGGGGAGGTTCCCCCTCAGGCAGTCCTCAGGCCTCTTCCGCCTTGCCTTCATCCCCTTTCCTTCCTGGGCTTTCAGCCTCCTGGCCTGAGACATAAATCTTCCCAGCCGGAAGGAGGGCCACTCTGCCTTCCACAATCCTCTGATTACTTTTATGGCAGCATCAGTCTACTCTCGGTGGTGTGAACAGTCCAAATTCTACATGGAGAAGATGGAGGGGCAGTTGAACCCACAGAGGGTCCACGTGGTCTCTTCAGAAATTAGCACATTCTATTTGACAGAATTCTCTCTTGGTTTCCATAGCCAAGGAGAGAATAACTTGGATTTCTTCCTTACAGTTGAAAAAAATATATATATATTTGAATCTCAACCCATCCTTGGCCATTGATCCCTTTTTGATATTTGAATATGTCACTTACATTTTCATGGCTCTAATTTGCTTATCTCTTCTATTAACTGGTTCCTAACTACCAGGGATAGTGGTTGGGAGCAAAAGCTTAGAAATCTCTACTGCCTGGGTTGAAATGCTGATTTCGACAATTATTAACTTTGTGACTTGGGATAAGTTGTTTAACATCTCTGTGCCTTTCTTTCTGAATTGGTGGAAAAGCATCTCAAATATGCACAGACCTGATTTTCCCTGCTACTCTAATGACACAATAATCAAGCGGGTGACGTAAAAGCAAAGTCATTGTGTTTCCATTTATGTACAGTTCATTTTTTATAAACTCCTTTCTGCTAACCATCTAAATGTCCAAGGATTGTCCAGGTTTCCTCAAAGGACAATAATCTAAGCAGAAAGTCTTAGTAGATTCTGGAAGAAAGCTAAAGACTCTCAGAAGATAAGCTGAGAGTGATGTCAACAACCCGAGAGCTTCTACGTAATCAAGCAACAATAAATATCACCAAACGAGCAGAAAGAGTTCTGGCGTCTTGGGGGCTCTATGTTTATTATGGACAGGACAGCCCACCCGCATTGCTTGGTTCCCTTACTGGGCAGGGTGGTGTGGTCGTAGCAACCCCAACCATCTTCTGGGTTTCAGGTTTTACCCCAGAGACACTGAATCACATTCTATAATTTAACAAAATCCCAAGGTGACTATAACATCAAGGTCTGGGAAACACCAAAGATTTTCAGAACTGGCTACACAGTGAAAACACCTGGAAAACTTAAAAAAAAATAAATGACTTACGCCTGGATTTCAATCCTAGCAATTCTGATTTAATTGGTATGAAGTGTGGCCTGAGCAGCTGAGATTATTAGCAAATTATTTTCCCAAACGATTTCAGGGTAGAGCCAAAATTCAGAACCACCAACCTAAATCTGGAGGTGTCCCAGGCCTTTATATCAGAATATGATTTCTTTCATGTGCTCTGCATACAAAAATGCTGAGATATGTCAAATGCACATCTTTTATGGCTAAGAAAGGTTTATTGACCAGATTTCATTGTCACGTGCTGTATTCAGAGCCCCCCGGGCTATTCCTTCCACGGTGACTTCAGGAAGTGAGAGCTGACTTGCTCATTTTCAGACAACAAAAGGGTGATTCCCCAGCAGGCTGCGCTGATGGCCCTCTGTCATGAGGAAGCTATGGGCTCAGAAGGTGGCATTTGCCACTGTACCTGGTACCTGGAGGCAACAAATGCAACCCAAGCCTTCTAGAACTCACAACGCCTTATGTGTCAGATCCCTGAGAGGAAGGCAACCCCAGTTAGAGACAGAGGCTTCACTGGACAGGCACGCCTCTCCAGGTGCCTTAGGGACCCTGCTCTGAATGATGCCTTTATCATTCGTATCTTTCCACGGACTGCTCCTAGGCTGGGGCCAATGTCTTCACGCAACATTTCATAACCGAGCACCTGACAAAGGGAAGGGACACACCGGGGTTGCCCTGTCTTGCACAGTATCTGAAACCAACCCTTTTAAAAAAGCAAAAAAAAAGCAAAAAAAAAAACCAAAAAACAAAAAAAAACCAAACAAACAAACAAAAAAACCCAACCCTTTTGATCTAATGAAAATGATTAAATGAGTTTCTATAGTAAAGTGTTCAAGTGACACCCAAACGGTTACTATAATAATAATAATAATAATAATTATAATTATAATGTTTGTGCTTATTTTGTGTTATTTACTTAATCAGAAATGTTTACCCTATATGACCCAGGTGCTCCACAAACTCCTTACAGCACAAAGATTTTATATTCAGTAAGGCATGACATTCCAGGAAAAACAGATTTGGGGGCCACGTGAAAAGTAAATTTTGGGTGTTCGTAAACATTTATTACATATTCACCTCAAATTAAAGATAAAGATAACACAGTGATTAAGACAGAACCCATAAATTAGCATAAACATGTTAAAGTAATAATGATGGTTTCTATTAAATTTTATACAACCTTATATGTCTTATTTACTAAAATATTTCTAGATTTTTTTCCTCCAGTTTTTATTTTTTTTAAAAAGATTTATTTATTTATTTGAGAGAGTGAGAGTGCAAGGGGGGGAGCAGAGGGACAAAATATGAAGCTGACTCCCCACTGAGCACAGAGCCCTACATGACACGGGGCTCAATTCCCAGGACCCTGAGATCATGACCTGAGCTGAAACCACGATTCAGCTGCTTAACTGACTGAGCCACCCAGGTGTCCCCCTCCACCACAGTTTATTTATTTTTATTATTCATTTATTTATGTATTATATTTAATCAATTAATTATTTTTCCACGACAGATTAAATCAGATGTTTTATCACAGATAAGGTAAATAAGAGTTTCTTTTTTTCCCCCAATTCCTACATTTTCCTTAATCTCCTACATTTTTCTTCCTCCAAATGGCTTTTGAGGAAGACCTGAGGATATTATGCAAAATATGTAAATGCTTTTCTAAAAGTTAACCGAGTGAACTTTACCATTAAGTCTTTGGGTGGCCAGTAGGCACTACCCTGACCAAGGTTATAGAAAGAGCGCAGCGGAGAGGACACGAACCACGTCGTGCTCGCTCCCTCTAGTGGAAATTCTGCAGACAAGGCGCTTCTAACAGGAGAGTTGTGAATTCAGAGGCTTGAGCCCGTGGCCTCTCGGACACCAGCTCCATGCTTACAGACCAACTGGACCCCGAGTCCATAAACGTGGGGGAGCAAGGAAGACCAGTATTCAAAATGTGCATTTCTTAAGGCAATGAATCCAGGAAGAAACTGATTTATGTTCTTCTACTTCTGAATTGAAGGATGGGGGGGGGGGTACAGCCCTCTCCTTACCCACTTTCATCTACGTACAGTAAGCATGAAAAGTCACTTGCAGGGTTGGTTTAAGGATTAGATGGGATCTGTGTCTCCCCAATCTTTCTCTACATCAGTAAAAGTATGTGACCCCAGGGGATCAAATCAAACCTGAATGCTCTCTCTCCTGTACTTCGCCTCCTTGTACTCATCACGGGGTACCACTCATCGGTGTCACCCGCCCCCTCCACCTGCAAGCCATTCCCCAGCACAGGACAGCCCCTCCTCTGACCTGGCCCTGCTGGAATAGCCTCCTGACTGCCCTCCCCCTTGCCTCCCCTGTCACCAGATGCCCCATGGGCCACCCGGAGGCCTACACGGCAGGCGTGTGTCGCATCCACCCGAGAGCCTCCTGCACCTGCAGGCATGGTCAGCAACACCCTCGGAGCCCCTGAGACTGCAGAGACCTGGGCCCAGTGCCACTCACGGGTGTTGTGTCCTCCACCCGCCTGCTCGATTTACTCCCCGGCTTTTCTCTGAATTCCCCTACGGAGGCCAAGGTACTCTCAGGTGCAGGCTCTTTGCACGGAGGGATCCCACCTCCTGACAGCATTCTTCTCAATTTTCTTAAGTCTGGTTCCATCTGATTTTGCAGGTCTCAGCTGAACTCCTGCTTTGGAAATCTTCTGTGCCCACACCTGGCGTCCTATCTTTCAACTCTTCCTCATCGCGCCCTGTTTGTTTCCCTCACTCATTACAACCCATAGTTGTTTCATGGTTCATGATCCGTCTTCCCTCATTAGATTTTAAGGTACCAGGTCTGTCCTGTTGCCAATTAGATTCATAGTATGCTGGAGAACCGGTGCTTTTAAGCATCTATAGAACAGACTTGTAGACGAATTCCATTTTATAAGATTACTCAGCATAGGTTAGACTAATTAGGCCCTCACTAAACGCCAGTTCTTTTCTCTTTCCCAGAGGTTGTTGGGCTGTATTCGTTCTCATTTCTAGGAAAAATTATAAGCTACTTTTCTTTAGTTTGAACTAATTGTTAAATGCTTTAAGTAACTGACTAAAGGCATGGTGCTTCTGGCCCTGCGTGCAGGACAGATTTACAGCAAAGCTAATACATCTTAAGTGTCCAAATCCCTCATTTTCCTTGGACCTTTTTAAAAATTAAATTAATTTGTATTATTATTTTCTTTAAGAGACAGAAAGAGTGCACAGATACACGTGGGGAGAGAATCATAAGCGGGCTCCACGCTGGGCATGATGCGGGGCTCGATCTCACAACCCTGAAACAATGACCTGAGCCAAAATCAAGAGTGGGACGCCTGACCGAGCTACCCAGGTGCCCCTCCTTGTAACGTTTAAGACCAAGAAGGGAACCCTAGATTTATGCTTACACGGTCATATGTATATATATATTTTTACTTTTTAAAGATAAAATTATACTGACAGACTGATGCATGAGCAACATCATTTCCTACACAAGAAAATAAAATGCAATGACATCACACCACTCAGATATGAAGGGAGCTTGAAAGAAAACTTCCCATATTTGATAAAAATCCTAAAGATCTGCACTACAATAAGTTATGAAACAAACAAATTTAAAAAAAATTCAAAATATATTTGGTTAACCATTTGAAGAAGGCAATGAGTTGTCTTTCAAACTTTTTTTTCTGTACAAAATGTTATAAAATGTGTTAATATATTCAAAGAGTGTGTAGTCAATATGTAAGAAAAGTAATTATAGAGTTGTGACTGGTAGTTACTTAGAATATATGCTATTTTTCTGGATTTTCTGATGTTTGTGGGTTTTGTGACCTTTTAAAAAAGTTATAATCTGCTTTTGGTTTATTTTCTCATTTACTTTCTAGTTCTATATCTGTAACTTTGTATTCACTCTTAAAATCCCCCCTCCCCTCCAATTAAAGACTTAATGAAAACTGAATTTTCCTCTCATGCTTGGGTGAAATGATAAAATGATACATAAGTATTGTTTTTAACTGAATGGATCGGAGATGTATTCTTCTATTTTCAATTCTATTTAATCACATTAACTAACTTCTTTTTTAATGCCACAAAGTGTCATACATAATGCTAGGAATAATAAATTAAACTTCTTAATTTAAAAAAAAAAGGTGATGTACTCTGAGGGGGGCACTTGGCAGGATGAGCACTGGGTGTTATGCTATATGTTGGCAAATTGAACTCCAATAAAAAATTTTCAAAAAATAAGAGGGAATACACACCCTTATTTTCTCAAAAAAAAAAGTATTTTTTAAAAAAATCAACAAAAAATACATGTGATAAGATTTTCAAAGTAGAGAAGAAGTAGAGGAAAATGTTATTGGGAAAATATGAATTCAAAAGAGGAATCAATCAATATGCAGGAGGCAGGCTATGGCGTTCTCTCATTTCATCAGAAGTTGGCAGCAGATTTGCCCCTAGAATTTCCCAACAACCAACAAAAAGAGACAGACGCAGACATGGTAATCAGAGAATCTACTAAGGAAAAGAGAACAGGAAACCAGGAACCTCTTTGCTGAGGAGAAGCCCCATTCCGGATTGATTCCTGGATCTCCCTCCATCGTCACATGAACAGCACAGTCAACTGGGTTTTTCAACTGAACATAAGAAGTTTCGGAAATTTTCATTCAACCCCCTGCAATTTGGGCTGATCATATCATAGCGTCTTGGGGAAGCCCGCTTCCTGACTCTCCAGCCTCGCTCTAGTGGTAGCAGGGGCCACGGAAGGACAAGGGGCAGGGCTATGTCTCTTCAAACAGTGTTGTCAGGAACCTATCAGCATATCCTCAGGTTCTTGCACTTTGTGATTCTTCACACTCTTTTGATAAACAACAATGTTTCATGCCCTCCTGACAACATATTTTAATGGAATCTCTTATAGACATTTTTGCTGACTCTTATTTACTTCCCTGAGTGGAACTGAAAAACAAAACAAAACAAAACTAAACAATAAGGCTTCTCTACATAATTATTGCACACTGGAATATATTTGCCAAATTTTAGTTTCTAAAACTAAAGTTTCCCATAATGTTTGAAAGGTAAGTGTAGACGATTATCTCTTTCAAGTTATCTGAGCTGGAGTTTGGAGAAGGGCTTATCTTAATGATTTCAATCTCTTGATTTTCCTGTTCTCACCAGGAGTTCAGATTGGATTAGAAATGCTATTCTAAAGATGAAGATGGGAAAAAAAAAAAAACAACAACAAAGATGAAGATGGGGAGAAAATAAGTATTTCCTATTCATTCCGTCATTCATTTCTTTAACAGAAACTAATTGAATGCCTACTATATAGGATTAGATGTACCACATATATTCTGAAGCCAATAGGTTTATCATTTATAGGCTGTAGGACTTTGGGCAGGTTACTTGGCCTTTTATATCTTCATTTCTTTTTTTTTTTTTATATCTTCATTTCTTCATCTGTAAAATAGAGATAGTAATTTTAATTATTTCATAGGATTACAATAAGAATTAAATGAGTCCCTATACGAAGAGCACTTCAATATTCCATACATAGTGAAGTATTATTACTACCATGTGCCAAGTGCTGGATATAAACTAATGACAGATGTCCTTACTAATTTTGGCAGCCGTGAAAATGAGCCATTCTGACTCCAGGGAGCACGGATGACTGGCTTCCAGTTGCTACACTCTAAAGTCCATTACTGTGTTTGTGAAGAGGTCTGTCAGCTGCTCCCTGCCAATAATGAACTGAGTGTAGCAGAGAAACCCGATTCCTGGGGAATGGGGACCTCGTCTGACAGGTGATGCTGATTCCAGAACACACTAGTGGTTAGCAGAGTTTAAAATGGTGGAGGATAGGGGGTTGGGGTGGATGTGACCATAAAGAAGTAGCAAGAGAAACCTTTGTGATTATATAAAACTTCTCTGACTTGGGGCTCCTGGGGGTTCAGTGGTTGAGCATCTGCCTTCGACTCAGGGCATGATCCTGGGGTCCCAGGATCAAGTCCCACATTGGGTTCCCTGCATGGAGCCTGCTTCTCCCTCTGCCTGGGTCTCTGCCTCTCTCTGTGTCTCTCATGAATAAATAAATAAAATCTTTAAAAAAAAATAAAAAGAAGTCTTCTATCTTGGTTTCCATAGGGGTCACACAACCTTACACATATGACAACATGACACCGAACTGTTCATACCTAGTGTACCAATGTAAGTTTCCTGATTTTGATAGCAAACTATAGTTCTCTAAGAAGTAACAATTGGGGATGGAGTCAGGACACCCCCCCAAAAAAAAAAAATCCTGTCTTCATAGAAGCTACAAGAAACCTGGAAAGCATTGTCAGAATGAACTTCTGCAGGATTCTGGAAGTGAACCAAATGAACCAATGGCAGCCCCCCTTCCCCATATCAAATTGAAACCTTCCATCCGTATCCTGAGAGACAGACAGGGAGAGACAGAGAAGCTTAGTCTTAGTTTGTGTTCTCCCAGAAGAAGCCTCGGAGACAAAATTTCAAAAGCAAGTAGTTTGCTTGGAAGGTGCACAGAATATTAACAGAGAAATGGAGGATGATACAAGGAAGAAAGATCATTAAGGGCAAAATAATCTAAAAACTACCATTTTGGGTAACTGGAATTTAAAGCACCAGGGACCCTGAGATGTAGGTGCAAAGCTCAACATGGAAGGATTAGTACCCCTGAGGTCAAAACCAACCGTGACATTTTTATGCCAAATATTGAGAAGTATTTCTTGATGGATGCTTGCTTTCTTGCTGCTCGAGCCCAGTGAAGGAGGGATAAATAGTAAAGCAGACATGATCAATTGCAAGGCTTAAGACCCCATAAAGACAGAAACACTCAGTCATCCCTGGATCACCTTCCAACATATGCTTTATTGAGTCATGACTTAATTTATATTCCCAACCATATCGCCCACCCCCGGATGTCTCTGTCTCTGCGCTCTAGTATCATAATGTCGGTGGTAGCAAGATAGTGGTAGAAATTTCATTTGTCATCTTTCAAGATTCACCGTTAGTGGAAAAGTATGAGTGCCTTATCCGGAGAATTAACAAAGACCTTGGTGTTGTCCATCTTTGAGTCAATCACCAAGGCCAGAAGCGTGTGTTGCTCTCATTAGTCAGATCTGAACCACATGCTCACGAGTGGGAGCGGAACTGGATGGAGTCACATCCCTGGAAGGACACGGGAGCTCACAGAAAGAGATGAGTGAAGCAAGTCAATCGGGGAAGGACAATCATATGGTCTCACTCATACGTGGAAGATAAGAAATAGTGAAAGAGATTATAAGGGAAGGGGCGGAACTGAGTGGGAAAATTAAAGGAGATAAACCAGGGGAGACTCCTGACTCTGGGAAACGAACAAAAGGTTGCAGAAGGGGAGGTGGGTGGGGGGATGGGGTGACTGGGTGACAGGCCCTGAGGGGGGTACTTGATGGGATGAGCGCTGGGTGTTGTACTATATGTTGGCAAATAGAAATTCAATAAAAACAAACAAACAAAATAAAGGTCTACAATGTTTCCACTAAAAATAAAAAGATTCTCAGAGAATCTGAGTGTCCTTACCACAATGATGGGACTGGGAGTCCTAACGAAAATAATGGGGGAGGGACACAGCTGAAAAAAGACCCCACCAACAATGTCCTAGAAGGAAAGCCATAGGTGGAATTCAATTCAGAGTGTAGCCACCGGTTTCTAATTAGCTCATTTATATGCTAAATTGATTTTTTTTATTCATAAGAGTGTTTTACCCGAGTAGGTTTTAGATCACAGGCACACTTCCGGGCTTTACAAAGATGCTCAAAACCTCAGTCCACTACATTCAGTGATGATGTAGGAGAATGTTCAAGGCGCAACTGGGGAAAAGGAAAAATCAGGAAGCTTTTACAAAGTAATATTTAAGGCAAGGTTTAGACATGTCTCTGAAGGAGGAAAGGAAGGAAGAAGGGAAGAAAGGCATTTCAAGGGGAAGGAACAACATGGGGAAAAGGAGAGAAGCGTGCGTGGCTGCAACTCGTCCTACGTGCACTCTGGCTTGGCTACAGTCTCACGATTTGAAATGAAGGAGAAGCAGAAGACTAAAAAGATTCTTTTAAAACCCGAACTGCTAAAGCCTTACTTATGTTGCTGTAAGGAGTCTATACTTTCACTTACTGGCCATAAGGACCCCATGAAGGGTTTTTAACAGTGGGAAGATGATGAAATGAGAATTCAGACATCCCGGGAATCAAAATGTGATGCTTAAAACCAACCGTAACAAGATATTTTATGATGGATGTGTGTGCTAAGGTCTAGACACAGCGGGCAATCCTGTCTCCTTGCAAGTTGCTCATTCCCCCCATTTATGTGATGGGAAGTAGCCTTCTAGGAAACCCATTCCTACGGCATCCCCGAAGTGCTTATTTTTTATTGAAAGGCTATTCACATGAGCTCATCCAAAATAATACTATGAGAAAACTCCCCACACTAAGAACGCTATTACTGGGCGACATTGAAGGAGTCGGTTTTTTGTTTGGATGGACTGATTTCCTACTGGGACCGCCCTCCCCACGCCCCCAGCCCCCGGAGGAAGGCCCAAAGCCCTGCCGTGCAGCATGAGCAGCAGCCTGCAGAGCGCTTGCTTCCCTCGGGCTGTGCCCGGCCCCCCAGGGCTGCTGCAATTCCGAGCAAGAGGTCAGGGGAGGTCAGGGGAGGTCAGGGGAGAGTCCATCTCTGGAAACAGAGATGTCAGTCCAGCAAGTGACAGATATGAAATATCAGTGAAGTCAGACTGAAGCCACGGTGGCCAATTATACCCAACAAAGCCCAACGATAATGAAAACCAGAAAGGCGAAGAGTGTCATTTTGATGGGAGATGACTTCTAGAAGAAGGAAAGGGGGGCAAGCCAGGTTAACCAATTTTGCCTTCCCAGGAGAGAGGCCAGGCATTCTTCAGACACATTAAATTGGGTTCCAAAAACGTGTTCTTTCCTGATGTGTTCCTAACAAGTAGAGCAGCCTGGAGAGTGCTGTTCTACTGGAAACTAGTGGTGCAATCCGTCTGTTACTAAGCTATGACCCTGGAGGGGTAGCCACCCATGGGATCTCCTCCCTGCGAAGAGGATCCCTATCTGGATATAAGTACGGCTGCACCAAAACAGTCTGGACGCAGACAGCCTCGTGCCTGATTAGAACCTAGGACTATTTTTGGAAAGAGCTGAACGTCATGCAAATAGCCAATTCACCTGTAAACATGAAGCCAGAGTCTCCTGAGGGGCCACCTTTCTCAGATTCACTGGGGGGTGGGGGGGCGGTTGCTAAAATTTGCATTCCCAGCTTCCACCCCCGATCTTCCTAACCAGAATTTCTGAGCTGGGTCTAGGCATCTACAGGGTTGGCAAGATCCTTAGACAGTTCTCTTCCTTTGCAATTTTTGAGGACAAAGATGTGTGGCACCGTTTGGGACACCTGCAGGATGCCTTCCGTTGGGTCAGGGGCACTTCTTTGGGTCAGGCCCCCACATGCAGGCAGGGGAGGGTGGCCTGTTGGCTCACACACAAACACACAGTTTCATAAAGCAGGTAAAAACTCCCTCATGCGGAGCGCCTGTGTTCGGTCACAGTGCTAAGCACGGCGTGTCCTTCACTGTCCCCCAGGCCACTGAAGACGGTATCGTTGCCCCCATTTACAAATCACAGAGGACACAGCTTCAGAGAGCTTAGCTGACTATCCACGCTCATGCATTTAGAAAGAAACAAAGCCAGAATTAAAACCAAGATATATTTCGTTCTAAAGTCACTTGGCTAAGAAGAGAGGGGGAGGGAAGTGTTAAAGGTTTACTGCATTTCAGGTATTAATTTCCCCATTATTTCTAAGTCCTCATGTTTCAGATTAGATGTCAGAAAGCCCCCTCCCCCATATCAAGTTGAAATCTGCCATTCTAGAACCTTCACCCGATATCCTGAGACCTGACCTCCAGGGTTATATGGGGAAAAAAATCTGACCTCTGACCTACAATATGACGTTAGAGGAAAAATATTAACTCTTGCCTCTTCTGAGAGTGGAAGTATGGAGGAGTTTCTAATGGTTTTTCCCCTGAAAGAAATCCATTTTAAATGTATTTTAATGGATTTCTTTGGTTCACAGATTTGTTTGTAGGACTTTATAAACCATGGGTCTTGGCATTTAAAGTCAAAAGAAGGTCACACATTTCATCTCTACCAAAAATAAAGTGAATAAAAATCCTGAAAAAAAAAAGTGTGGATTTTTTCAGGCTTCTATAAAGAATCCTATTTCAGTCTAGTTAGAGCCCAGTCATAAAAAAACTGTAGCATAAAATTGAAATAGGGCTTATTTTCTCTTCTTTTTAGTAGATTTGGCCATTCCTGTTAAATAGAGAAAACTTTTCTTTTTTTTTTTTTTTTTTGGTAAATTGTATTGCATTTCAGAAGCACTGATGTAAATATGTCAGCTTAGACACCAAATCCAGATTTTCATTTTTTTAAATATATAATCTTCAGCAGCCCCACAAAAAATGTGAATAAAGCAGCACACTAAAAATTAACCCTTAAAAATCAAATGACTGAAAACAACTTCCTCTGAAATCCACGATAATACTTACAGGGTTATAGATAAGTGATGTGTTTGGCTAGCCTTCTTAATTTTAAATTTTGAAGTCTATCTATCTATCTATCTTCATGTATTCTTTTTATGTCATAAAAGGTATACATAATTAATATATACAATCAGATGAGTTCGGAGATAAGTATATGTTGGTGAAACCAATGCCACGATGTCTCCTACTACTTTTATAAATAATAAATCAGTAAATATTTGTATGAAGTAAAAATTGTTTCCTCCCCCCTCTGCCCCTGTGTCCCTCCTTCCCAACCATGGCTCAATTTGTTGTAGGTGAGAGTTTGGATTATCAAAGTTCACAATGGATTTGCCCTGTCAGTGTCACCTCCGGCAAATTTAGGCGGTGGTGATGACAAATGACTCTGAGTTCCAAGGGGCTTCCCACAACCATAAAGGAGGCCCATCATGCAGGGGGCCGGGGTAGGTGGTGGTTCCGCCCGTGAAGCCCCCAGCCCTCCCCTGAGCGAGCAGACTGAGGGAACGGACACTCCCTGGGACACTGCATGTAGCATCACGGAAGGAAGGAAAAACAGAGGATGTTCTTTTTGTCACAAGTGGGAGGCCTCTCTTCTCACATCTCAGTGTCCTACGTAAGCCCTTCGATCATGCTGGGCACCCATGGGCCTGGGATTTGTAAGGAGGGTGAGCAAGTACCTTTAACGATACATAAATTATAATAACATTTCAAATCATAATAGTACCTGCTATGTCTAACATTTGCTTTTCAGTGAACTTTATATTCATCATATGGATGCATCACAATTTATGTGTGGACATTTATGCTAATTTTTCAATAATATAAATAACACTGGACAGAACATATTTCAACATAGATCTTCATGAAACGTCGGCCTGTCCAGCTCCGGGGGAGCGGGGAGCGAGAGGAAATCAGGTCCCACAGCAGTCTGAACCCCACAGGGCACATCAGCATCAGCCCGAGGGCTGCTCACTGACCTCAGGGCTTGTGCTGGAGGGGGGAGCACTGGGAGCCTTTCCCAGATGGGGGGGTGCTATCTCCCCCCTCCAGCCTCGGGGCACCCCGCACAGCACCCACACTGCCTACCTAGCTGTGCACTTCTGCTCATCCGGCCCCTCGCCAGGCCTTCTGTGGCAGGAGCTTTTCTCCTGTGGGCTCAGCCCTCCAACCATGAGGCAGGAGTTCTCCAAAGTGGCCTTAGGTCCCCATGCAGAGCAGACCCCCACAAAACTTACTAACACTGTGCCCCTGCATTTTCCAGCCAACCTGCACCCTGCAGCATGCCCTTTGCCAGAACCCATCCAAAGCATTGCCGTGAGCCTCAAATTGTGCAAGCAGCCCTGACACTTTAGAGTGCCTGCACCACTCTAAAGTGACTCCTGCTCCAGGGAAGGGGAAGACACTCACACATACCATTCTTTTTTTTTTTTTTTTTTAAGATTTTACTTATTTGTGTTGAGAGAGAGAGAGCAGAGGGAGGAGCAAAGGGGGAGGGAGAAGAAGGGGGAAGAATTCCAGGCAGACTCCAGACCAAGCGGGGAAGCCTGATGTGGGTTTCAATTTCATGACCCTAAGATCATGACATGAACTGAAACCAAAAGTCAGATATGCAACTGACTGAGCTACCCAGGGGCTCCTTACTATTCTAAGGCTCCAGAAGTGGACTGGGGGCAAACATCTGCTCTAACTGCAGACCCCAGCTACCAGTAAAAGCTCCTCAAGGGACAACACAGGGAAAGTATGCTGCAGTATGGTGCTACTGCATCCTGGCTATGTCTGAGTCTGACTCAACTCAAGCCAAGCCCTAGACTGGCTCACAAGAACACAGGATCAAACTCTGTCCACAATGGGCAAAGAGAGTCATTGCAGATGATGGGACTGAAGGCAAAAATGGCTCAGCCATTAACAGTAGAGTCCATGCAATACACATAGGGGACAACGCTGAAGCACCAGGGGACATTGCATGACAGTCACCAAAGGACCTCTTCTTCATGAAGCAGATACTTTCAAGAGCAGGAGACATAGCTGACATTCCCAACATATAGAAACAGACACAGAGAATTAGACAATATACGGAACCAGAGGAATATGTCCGAAATGAAATAACAGGACAAAATTACAGCAAGCAAAGCAAATGAAATGGACATAAGTAATATGCCTGAGAGAGAACTTAAAGTACTGGTCATAAAGATATTCACTTGACTAGAGAACAGAATGGAGGACTTCAGTGAGACCTTTAGCATGGGGATAAAAAACATAAAAAAGAAAAAAAAATCAAGGAGGAAGACCTCAATAACTGAAATAAAAAATATACTAAATGGAATAAATCATAGACTAGAGGAAGTAGAAGAAGGGATTATCAACCCGGGGGGCAGGGGCTGATGGAATGCAATCAAACTGAGCAAGAAAGAGAGAAAAAAATATAATAAAAATGAAAATAGACTTTGAGAACTCAGTGACACCCTCAAACATAATCGCATTCACATTATAGGGACTTCAGAAGGAGAAGACAGAGAAAAGGGGAAAGAAAATATATTATTTGAAGAAATAATAGCTGAAAACTTATTAAATCTGGGGAAGGAAACAAAAATCCAGATTCAGGAGGCACAGAGATTCCCTAACAAACAGCCTAAGGAGGTCCGTACCAAGGTACATAGCAATTAAAATGGCAAAAAGTAATGATAAATAGAGAATTTTAAAAGCAACAGGAGAAAAGAAAACAGTAATGTAGCAAGGAAATCCTATAAAACTATCAGATGATTTTTCAGCAGAAATTTTGCAGGCCAGTAAAGAGTGGCATGATATATTTAAAATGCTGAAGAAGAAAAAGAAGGAAAAAAAATCAGCCAAGAACACTCTGTCCAGCCAGGCTATCATTCAGAATAGAAGGAGAGACAAAGAGTCTCCCAAACAAAAGTTAAAGGAACTCAGCACACTAAACCAGAACCATAAGAAATTTAAGGGGGACTCTTTGATTGGAAAGAAAGACTATGAGTGGGAATAAGAAGAGTAGGAAACATAAAAGCAGTAAATTGAATTATGTCTATAAACATCAGTCACAGGATTCACAAAATAAAATAAGGTGAAGTATGACATCATATACCTAAAATGTGGTGAGGAGAGAAGTAAAGAATGGTTCAAACTTAAGGGACGAACCATCAATTTCATATAGACTGCTATATGAACAGGTGTTAGACACAAACTTCAGGGCAGCTACAAATCAAAAACCTGTAATAGGTATGCAAACAATAAAGAGAAAGGAATCCAAGTATATCACTAAAGAAAGCCACAGAAACCCATGTGAGAGGAGAGCAAGGGAAGAAAGGAACAAAGAACCATGAAAACAACCATAAAACATGAAACAAAATGGCAATATGTACATAGTTCTCAGTAAGTTCTTTCAAGTAAATGGACTATATACCCCAATCAAAGGACATCAGATATCAGAATCGATAGAAAAGAAAGACCCATCTATATGCTGTCTACAAGAGACTCATTTCAGGTCTAAAGAGACACGCAGACTAAAGATAAAGGGATGGAGAAGCATAAATTATGTGAAGGGAGTGAAAACAAAGCTAGAGTAGCAGTACTTCTATGGGACAAAATAGACTTTAAAACAAAGACTGTAACAAGACAAGGAACACGCTGCATAATAATAAGGGGAACAGTTCAACAAAAGGGTATAGCAATAGTAAATATTTATGCACCTAATATGGAAGCCCCCAAATACAGAAAGCAGTTAATAACAGACAATGCCCATCTGGCTTAGGGGTTAGAGCTTAGGGGGTGACTGTTGATTTCAGGGCCGTGAGTTTGAGCCCAGTGTTTTTTTAGAGATTACTCAAAGATAAGTAGATAGATGAACAAAGCAGCTAATAACAAACATAAAGGAAGTATTCTATAATAATAGTAGGAGACTTTAACACTCCGATTATATCAATAAATAGATCATCCCAACAGGAAATCAACAAGGAAACAGTGGCTTTGAAAGATACATTGGGTCAGATGGATCTAACAGATACGTTCAGACCATTTCATCCTAAAACAGCAGAATACATCCTTTTCAAGCGCATATGGCACAGTCTCCAGAAGAGATCACATATTAAGCCACAAAACACATCTCAATAAGTTCAAGAGAATGAAGGCATATCGTGCATCTTCTCTGATCACAATGCTATAAAACTAAAAATGAACTTGAAGAAAAAAATCTGGAAAAAATGCAGATACATGGAGGTTAAATAACATGCAACTAAGCAATGAATTGGTCAATCAAGAAATAAATTAAAAGAAAAATACATGGAGACAAATGAAAGCAAAAACACAACAGCTCAAACAAAACCTTTGGGAAACAGCAAAAGCTGTTCTAAGAAGGAAGTTTATAGCAATACAGGCTTACCCTAAGAGCAAGGAAAAATCTCAAATAAACCACCGAATTTTACATCTAAGGGAGCTATTAAAAGAATAAACATAACCCCAAACCAGTATAGGGAAGGCAATAATAAAGATTAGACCTGAAATAAACAAAACGGAAACCAAAACAAACAAAATAAAACAAAACAAAACCCCAAACACACAGTAGAACGGATCAATGAAAAAAGAAGCTGGTTCTTAGAAAAGATCGACAAAATTGACAAACCTTTAACCAGATACATTACAAAAGAGAGGGAGATATATAGGATTCCAATCAATGAAAAAGGAAGCTGGTTCTTTGAAAAGATCGACAAAATTGACAAACCTTTAGCCAGATTGATTTAAAAAAGAGAAAGAGAGAGAGATAGGACTCCAATAAACAAAATCGTAAAGGGAAGAAATAACCAAGACCACAGAAATGCAAAGGATTATAAGTGAATATTATGAAAAATCATATGTCAACCAATTGGACAACCTGGAAGAAATGGATAATTTCTAGAAACATATAACCTCCTAAAACTAAATCAAGAAGAAACAAACAAAAAAAATGTAAACACACCAATCCCCAGCAATAAAATTAAATAGGTAATAACAACTCCCAACAAAGAAAACCCCAGGACAAGACAGCTTCACACATGCATTCTACCAAACATTTAATGAAGAGTCAATCCTTCTTTTTCTCAAGCTAGTCCAAAAAATAGAAAAGGAAAGAAAGCTTCCAAATTCATTCTACAAGGCCAGCATCACCCTGACACCAAAACCACATAGAAATTATTAAAACAAAACAAAACAAAACAAAACCCTACAGGTCAATATCTCTGATGAACACAAAAGCACATTTGCTAATTACCATTCATCCACATTTACTAATTAACCTTTTGTGCTTCTGCTTTGCCATGTGTAACGTGAAAATAATATTATCAGTGGTTATTTATGAAGCTAAGCCTCAGGAATTGGTAGGTTCTTCACAGAATATGATTTTTCTTCCCTTCCTGAACTGTCCTACATCCTTCTGGATTCAGTCCAGAGCCATTTCAAAAACAAAAATAAAGGCAAAACAAACCAAAAAAAAAAAAAAAAAGACAAACATGAAACCAAATGAGCCTGAATAAGCCCAAGCAATGAGAACCATCAGTTTCACAAAGATGCCATTTAATTAAAACGTAAAAAGGATTTTATGATTCTAGATGTAATTCATTCGGGGAGAACTGAGTGTTCTAAAATGTATCATCCTTGGTCTCCAAACATCGTTTTGAATAAGCCTCAGGTCAAGGGAAACAGCATGAAATCTGTCAATGGAAATGCCTGAGATAATACTGAAGTTTTGTGACATAAACCAATGAGGAGGGGTCATTTAATATCTCTAGAGGTTGGTTTCTTCATTCATAAAGTAGAGTTAATTCCTACCTTTCAAGGTTTTATGAGACTTACATGGAAAAAGGTCATGAATGTTCAGAAGAGAGTATAGGCTTAGTGCTCAATATTGCTGTTCACCCTTTCTTATTTGTCAAGAGTTTTGAAAAACCTACATGTTCACCCAGAAATGGTCACACATGAAAATTACTGTCTTAGGATGAAAAAAATAATTACCTTCAATAATTTTTGAAGAACAACCACTTAAAATTGTATAGAAAATCTCAAAATGGCATTCAGAACCTATCTTTTAGTTTATAGCATTCATAAAGATCTTCTACATTTCTTTCTTCAAGTGGTAACGGCATCCCTCTAAAATCTTAATCATACAAAAAATCGAAGAAAGGATGACAAAGAATGAAGAAGGATGAGCAGAGAGCCTGGGGAGAAAAGAGAATACGGCCCCGCAGTTATTTGCTCTTCTGGATGACATTCACCTACTTTTATCTTCTCTTGTGTAATTGAGATCCTTGAATCTTTATGAAGATCCTTCTGGCTCAGAGGACGTTTAGACGGGAGCCTAGTGTGTCTCCCGTCCAGGCCATCTGTAACTGGCAGCCACGAGCAAGCAGGTGCAGATCCGCTGCTCGGAACGTGTCTTATGCTTCAGACCAGACAGGAAGTAGGGAAAAAGCCCCATGTTGGCCTCAGACTGACAGGTGACTGCTACGTATCCAACAGGACGCTCACATCCACGGTCTCCTCGGGCCCCTTTCTCCCTCCTGTCTCCTATAGCTCTCTTCACACACTCCAGGGGTGGTGAGCGCCTAGGAGTTCCCTGAACGAGTCTCTTTTCCAGAATCTTTTCTCTTTTTCCTTCTAGCTTATGTTTCCAGACTTTTCATGATTTGGCTCAGATGCTCTCTCCTTCTGAGAGTCAGCTCTGCCCTTCTTCTACTTGAATGTATCCCTCTGTACGAAGCATCCTTCTCAGATACTTATCGCGCGGGATATTTAGCTGTGGGTAGTGTGGTTGTCTCTCCTGCCAGACTATGGATCCTTGGAGGACAGACAGGTCTACGATTTTCCCATTCCCTATATCCAAATCTAGCTCAATTCTTATCAAGTAGAGAATTCTCAGTAATTGCTCGATGAGTGAATGAGTTCAGGCTCTATCTCTACATGACCTCATTTCCTGACGCCTGTTCTTTGCCTGCTTTGAGACTGCTAGGAGTGAAGCTGCTAAGGACAGCTTCTCAACTCAAGCACTCACTAAGAAGCCTTGAGAATAGGGAAAAAAAATAAAAGAGATGGAGATCTTTTCAAGCATAGAATAAAATTATGTGCGGAGACCAATGCTAAACTATCATAGATTCTGGGAAAAGAGAGTATATGACGGTAACTGAAATGGGAAAGTGGGGCTGGCTGATAGATGATGTGGTAGGAAAAATAAAATGGGGTCATTTTAGCAGATTGTCTTTAGACCATATCAATAAGTTTGAAGGTGTCCCGAGGACATTCAGGAGTTGTGAAATCATTTGGCATAGGTAAGCGATCTGATCAAAGATGAATCTTCCAGTGTATGCGGAACATTAGATGAGAGGTCTTAAAGTAGGGAGGCTAATCACGGAAGAAACGAAGGTCATAGATATATTTCAAAGCTAAAAACAAAGGGAAATAAAAGCTGCTATCTCTTGAATATTTATAATACTCTTTGGATCGTCTTTTTTTTTAAATGGTGTCATGAATCAATTATTAATTTATTCCCAATCTACATAAGAGAAAATTGTGGCCAAGAAAAGTGCCATCATCACTGTTAGATTGATTTTCTGGGGCTGCCATAGCAAAGTACCACACACTGGGTGGCTTAGACAACAGACATTCATTTTCTCACAGTTTTGGAGGCAAGTTCATGATGACATTCATGTCATCATGATTTCATTAATATGATGATATAATATATATATAATAGGATGATATAATATATCATAACAATAATACAATATATAATATAATATATAATATATAATATATAATATAATATAATATAATGATGACATGATGATGGGGTTGGATTCTTCTGAGCATCTCTTGCCTCGGCTTATAGATGATCATCTTGTCCCTGTGTCTTCCCAGGCTCTTCTCTGTGTGTGTCCTGATCTCGTCTTCTTATTAAGGCAACTTTCCTACTGGTTTAGGGTTCAGTCTAATGACCTTAGTTTAACTTAAGGACCTCTTTAAGATTCTATCGCCTAACATGATCACATTCTGAAGCTAGGGGTTAGGACGTCAGCATAGGAATTGGGCGGGGTGGGAGGGACGCAATTCAGCAGGTAACGTCAAACTCTAGAAAGTGGCGGAGTAGAAATGGGAGTCCAGTTGCCTGACTCCGATTCTGTTACTGGTCAGGACAACACTTCCGGCTTCCACATGGCCCAGATGACTGGGGGGGCACCGGGAGCCAGAGACGAGCTGCAGAGAGCTGGGCTGCCAGGCCTTGGAGCAGCAGTTAGGACAAGAAGCCAAAATGAGAAGTGACAGTCAAGGCTTCAATCACCCGCTGCAGTCGCACAGGCAAAACCAGTGGAGGTTGAACTGGAGAAAGCACTGGCTCCCCGCGATCTCATTTTCGCCCCATGGGATACAGCTGGTCTAGGGTCAGGGGGTCAGCACGGATGTGAGGGCTGACTCACTGCAGAGAGCCCCTAGAGGCAGGGAAGGGGGGCAGGGTGGCCAGGGGGCAACACTGGGGTGCAGCCAGAAGGGAGAGAAAGGGTCCGCAGTCTCCCCCTCCTGCTCCCTGTGATAGGGTCACGGCCGAGGCGCCCGAGGAGGCTCTCTGCCCGAAGTCGCTGACACAATCACCTGATGGCTCAGTCAAGCATCCGGCCCTTCAGTTGTGCTCAGGCCATGATGTCAGGGTGGAGAGATCGAGCTGGAGAGATCGGGCAGCCCGCTCAGATTCTCTCTGTCCCCCTGCTGTCTCTTACCCCCGAGTGTGCCCGTGGTAGGCATGCACAGCAGGTGTAGGAGCACACCCCCTCCCTGGGGACAGGGCGGCTGGGTCCTTGGGCGACTCTGCTCCATGTGGTGCAGCACGGAGCCCTCGGGGAGCCTGGCAGGTGCGCCCTGGGCCATCCCCTGCGGCTGGGCCTGAGGGGCACGCGGAGCTTCACGGTTGGGGACCAGGCTGCATACCGGGTTAGGGAAGCCCCCCCAAGCCTCAGCCACAAACTTCCTATTCATGCATGTGGACTGATTTTTCTTGAGATGCTCTGACCCGGTCACCATCATCTCGGCTGTGTCCCGGCACATCCCTGCAGTGACGAACAGTGGCTCCAGGCGAGCCGGGCCACAGGGGTCACGGTGGCAGGGAGGGCACTCAGGAGCCTGGCCTGGAACCAGAGACTTGTCGCCTCCCTGTGGGCAGACACAACCCGTGTGCCCCCCACCCCCAAGTTAGTTCCAGCAATCTCCTCTTAAGTTAGGAGATATTTTTAAAAGCCAATAGACCAGAACAATGTACACATCAGGGCTGACCCCTTCGGCCAAGGCTCTCCAGTGGAAAGCATCCTGTAGGTGACAGGGGCCTCTGGCGTCCTCACCTGCAGCTTTGCGGCCTGTGCTGCGAGCACCTGGCAGGTGGTGGTGCCCAGAGACGAAGGCACGAGCGGTGCTTCGGGGTACGAGCCTGGCGCCCCGGGGCCGGTTTGATGCCTTGTGTCATACGCTGTTGACAACAGCCACATGGGTAGGTAATGTCACCTCCACTTTGCAGACTTTGAAAATGCCCGAGTCTGAACACTGACACCGTCAAACTATTAGAAGGGAAAGTAAAAACAAACAGACTCGAGCTTTCTTGGGGGTCAGTCTACTTGGTTTAGGTCTCAGCTCTATGATTTTTCCATTGCTGTATGATTTTGAGCCAAATAGTTGAAATTATCAACTCCTTATGTATTTATGTTTTTACATTTGGTCATGCTTCTGGCAACATGCTACATACAGTAAATATTCTGTAAATGTTGATTTTTCTCATATTCCTTTCCTGACCAGCATATTTACCATAGACTCTAGGTCTCTCCTTTGCCTTTCTCTCTAGGCTGTTAGTGCTGTGTTGCTTAATTTTGCTAATGGTTATTCACCCATTTTTTTTTTTTTTTTTTTAGAGTTCCAAGTAGTTTCCTTACTAATTTTTCACCTTAGTATATTATCCAAGGTTTGTATGCCAAGAAAATAAGTGAAAGAGCAAAATGAGGCAGAAAGAAAGTTACAAAGTTGTGTAGAGTGAATTAGAGTAAGCAGAAGGCCTTTACATCAGAATTTTTGAAGGAAAGTCTATGAGAGGAGCAATAAGATTCCTTTGGAGACTATAAAGAGGGGTGAGAAAATGTGCAAGTTTAACTGATGTCTATCTGCACAACTCAGCAAACTTACCTTCCGCTGAATTTGAAAAGAGATTCCTGGTCTTTAGTTTCAAAAGAAGAGGAAAATACTAAGGAAACGATTGCAATTGTACCCAGTAAATGTTTTATACTCTCTTAGCTGATGGTAATGCTTTTAAAGTCATTTACAAAAACATGAGCAAAGGAATTTCTGCCAATTTACTTGCTGAACCAAGGATGAAACAAAGGAAACCGAGAAAGCAGACAAATAGTATTTTAAGATAGGTTTCCTTAATATTCATACAAAATAAAAGTATCTCTGAATATGGATTTTCCTTTTTTTTAAAGATTTTATTTATTTATTCATTAGAGACACAGGAAGAGAGGCAGACACAGGCAGAGGGAGAAGCAGGCTCCCTGCAGGGAGCCCGACGTGGGACTCGATCCCAGGACCCCGGGGTCACGCCCTGAGCTGAAGACAGACGCTCCACCACTGAGCCCTGCAGGAGTCCCTGAACATGGATTTTTCTATAGAATGAGATACTTGCCATGCAATATAAATTACTACTGATGAATTTCTGGCATAATATTTTAGGTAACATTAAGCATTTAGGATTTTAGTGTCAAGTCTAAATGTCTAAAAACTATTCATACATGCTCTCAAAGAAAAGTTTTTGGTGGCTATCTAGAGTCTGGGGGAAAATCTCAGGTAAATTTAGCTTCAACAACTAAAAGTTTTGATATGTAAGTGGGAATGTGGTTTTGATACATGCTAAACTTGGACTTTATACATGAACGTTTTTAAAAATACTTACCACTGAATTCTCTGTATTTAGAAGTATTTACATTTCTTATTTGAATTAATTATCAATTGCTTGGATTTAGGCTCATAAGAGCAGGAGTTACATGCATTATTTGGCATATAATAGGTGCCTAATTAATAGTGTTAAAATTAGGAGCACCTGGGTGGCTCAGGGGTTGAGTATCTGCCTTGGGCTCAGGACGTGATCCCGGGGTCCTGGGATCGAGTTCCACATTGGGCTCCCCTCAGGGAGCTTGCTTCTCTCCTCTGCCAGTGTCTCTGCTTCTCTCTCTGTATCTCTCATGAATAAATAAATAAAATCTTTAAAAAATAGTGTTAAAATTAGTTAATGAATAAATTCTAATCAATACACTTTTAAAATCTGAGTCATTGGGAAAGAGGAAGTGATGAATGAAAGAGGTGAGTCATTTCAGAGTAATAGAGTTCTGGGTATGATCAAGTTTGAAAGTACTTCATTTCTAAAGTTCAGCAACTTTGCAAAGGTAGACTAAAAAAATTTCTCCTAGATAATTCATAGAGAGATTTGATGAATACAAGCTCCTTATACCAAGAGGCTTTTAGTAAAGACGGGTTGACACTGACAAGATTTCCCCTCCATTGTATAGCTTGTGAAGTAGGCTACTCAGTGGGAATCAAAGATTACCTTGACATTTATTCCATTCATCATGGCTATCCTTTGAATTGTTACCATTCACCTCAAAGTTTTCCGATTTATAATTTGTCAAGAATCCTACTCAGGATAAAAATTACCCTATATGAACTTCTAATTCCTACCCAAGCTTTCAGAAAAGACTCTACATTTCATAGTATTTGACTCAGTACACAATTCAGGGCTAGGGGTACTGCTTGTGCTACAAAGGATTACCAAAAATGGAAGAAAAATCCCTGCCCAGAGAATATAATGTTCCTCAAAAAATTCTACTTGTCTGGAGGAGAAAGTATAAAGGATGTTTTTTTGTGTGACTATAGACAGTGGTGATGCTAATGACGGGGTGTATATGGTATGTATTACTTGTGAGATTTTTTTCATTAAATTTCTTCTGTAGTGCTAGAACAATGTCTGATTTTTCTCATCATTGTATCCTCTATGTCTGCCATGGGGAGGATGCTGAGTAATAATAACACCTACTGGATCAAGAAATTACACTTATGTAGAATCTACTAAGTGCCAAGCCAAGCACTGACTACATGGAGATGAAATAGCTGGTCCTTGTCCTCAAGGAGCTCTTAGTTTAATGGAAGGAACAGATGTATATAATTATTGTACTGGATGACGACCCTATCAGTGCTGATGAACATCCGGGTGCTAAGAAGACCACTGAATTCAATCAATAAAAGTAAGAGAGACCAAGGTTTTCTACAGGGAATGGTGCTAAAGTTAATTCTTGAAGGGTGTCTAGGAAACTGTCATGTAAGAAGCGGAGAAATGATTACCAATGACAGACAATGTATACAAACGTGGCAAAGAATGTCTCATTGGTACGTGTTTGAGTGTGACACACTGAAAAATAATTCTTGTTCTTTTTATCTTCTTTTTTTTTTTTTTAAGATTCTCTTCTATCCCCTTTCCTGCTTTACTTCACTCTTAGTGCCAAACCACCAAGTCTAATATATATATTATCTCCAAAAAAAAGAAATTCAATAACTATGTTTTATAGGCTGAAATGTGAGTCCCTGGAAATTCATATGTTGAAGTCCTTACCCTCAGTACTTCAGAAGGATATAGGGCTTTTAAAGAGATAATTATGAGGTTAAACGAAGTAATTAGCGTGGGCTCTACTCCAACAAGGCCATGGTCCTTATGAAGAGAGGAAATTTGGAAACAGATACAGAGGGAGGACCTCGTGAAGACAGCCATCCACAACACAATGAGAGAAATACTCAGAAGAAACCAATCCTGCTGACATATTAATCTTGGATTTGTAGCCTCCAGAGTTATGAGAAATTAAATTTCTGTTACTTAAGCCACCCAGCCTGTGGTACTTTGTTATGGTAGCCCTAGGAGACTAATACAATGGAAAATAGTATAAGTGTCTCTCTACTTGTGTAAAGTTAAAGATTCTCACCAAAAAGTATCAAAGATTCTTTCCTTTTGTTCTGTATAAACAGAACTAGAGCAGTTGGTCCATTAACTTCTTCTGGGTCTTGGTATTGTTGTCTTTGTTGTAATATTTATGTGTTTTCCTGGACTTCTTTCAAAGATTAAATGGTTCAGAATTTCAACCTAGGCCCATGGTTTGAGAGTATTATTGCTACCTTTTCCACGCAAGGATACTGGATAAACCTTCATAGTCATTTGATTCATTTAATTAAGATTGCTGAGTAAATTAGGCTCCTGGTTAAAGTCAGAGCCAAATGTTCTAATTGTATTTCTTGGAAATAGTACAAGATCTAATGGACTGTATTTTTTTCTTTGAGTAACTTGCAGAATCTTCCAAGAAATATATTTTTACAACTTCAGCTCATATGACCCCCCCCATCATGGTAACTGAAAAAAAAAATGTATTATCCAACACTTCACAGAAATAACCAAGAATATTTAATTTCAGTCTTTTTAATGAAGGTGATTAATTTTATGTGGAACTAAATGTGATTGGTTTGCTTTTAGCACAATAAACCTGAAACTCATGAAGTAATACTTTGTTCTGGCTGAATTTAGGTCTTTGACAAAGTAGGAAGCAATATTCACCATTGCCAGTATCAAATGATAATCAATGGGGCCACCGGTTACATTCATTTGCATTTGCGATTATTTCAGTTTCTACAGAGCTTCCAGTAATCGTTGAAATTAATATAATGTGAATTATTTATGCAGAGCCCCTATGGTCATTCAGAAAACATGGAATTTTCACCGTAATTAAATATATATATATATATAAAGAAAAAAATTGGCCACTTTCTTCTAATTAACTAGTCAAGATTCAAACAGGAAGACAAAAACGATTCTAAGTAGTAAAAATAATAACAACCCAGGAACTTAAGCCCGTGAACTAAATAATCAAGCTGTGGGAACACAAAGGAGCAAGAGGAGAGATTGTGAAGTTACCCAGAAGTGAGTACCAGCAGTACTCGTGGAGTGGGGGGACAGGAGGAAGAGGCAGCACTCCTGGCACTCAGGGCATGGGATACCCTGGTAGATCCCAAAAGCATGACAGGCTTGGCAGGTGGGGACTGGAGCCGCAGCAAGGATGTGGCCTGTGCAGAGAAAGACCAAGTAAATGCCCTGGTTCCTCCCCTTGTCGGCTGTAGCGTGTGGTGAGAGCCAGCAAAGCCCGGGGCCAAGAGAAATTGCCTAATCTGACTCCGAGCAGAATAAGGGATGGATTTGAACCTAAGTGCCAATCTGACAGCAGTTTAAAAGAAGTTAAATTTCAAAAAAAAAAAAATATGTGTACAAATTTTACATTTTGGATACTGGGAGAGTAGATGTGGGGGGCAGGAGATAAAGGGGGAACAAAGGAGGAAGCAGGAAGATAGGAAGGACTGGTTGAGAGGAAGCTTGGTGTGGAGTGAGGAACACGGGCAGCAAGATAGAAGAAAATCACATTGCAGATGGAAATAAAGATAGAGTTCACAGATCTCATTCACTCCGCCACTTACTATGAAGTAGACAATCATTGAGCGCCTATTCTATCCCAAATACCGTGTCTCTTAAGAAAAGCAAATATAATAAAATATCACTCCTCCCCGTGACCCCATAGTGCTCAGCCTAATAGAAGCTGAATATACAGCATCAATTTTAATACATGGGCCTAAAAACTGGTAAAGATAAGCACAGGGATTATTGGGCCTCAGAAGAACAGCACCCTAGAGAGAATAGATGTCAAATGTGCCATTTGGTTTTTCCTAATGATATTTGACTGGCTAATGGAGGATGTTGAAAGAGTGGGAAACTGCTTCAATCACAGAGAAGAGCAAATGCATAGAAAGGAGTGGGAGAAAATGCAGCGTTTTCACACAATTGTAAGAAGTCTGGAATTAATAAAGCAAAATGTTCTTGTAGTTTTAGATGGTGTTATAAAGGTCGGCGTGGGCCATGCCATGAAAGTTCTTATGGGCTCAATTTCCTCTATTCTTATATTTCAGGCAACCATAAGCCATAAACACTTGTCCTCCTTACCTAGAGCCCTCTATAGGTTTGTAGTGTCTACTATTATGGACAATGATGCTGGCCCTTGGACTTGAACATTTGATTCAAAACCACATAACCTTAAAGACCTCATGCTGATCATGCTCTCATAGCCCGTGCTTGTCAGCCTTATAGGAAAATGCATCCTGCATACATTATTCCAAAATCTGTGGACGCTGTTGAGTCCCAGTCTAAACATTTCAGAATACAGCCATATGCAAAATTTATTTGATAAAATGCTCCCAGCTCCTTTTGTAGAGTAGTATTTTTCAAAAGTAAAAGCACTCTTGTTCCATCAATACACCAAAGTTTCTAGTGAGTTTTTGATGAAAAAAAGCTTCAGGCCTTCTGTAAGGGGACATTTCGTCTTGATGGTGCCCTGGCAGCTTTCAGTTGTGGACAAAAGTGAGTTCTTAGGATCAGTATGGTCAGCCTTAAATCAAGTAAACAAAGGAAGCTCCTGCTCCTGGTGGGCAATGCAAGGTGGGAGATATTAATGAGCAGAAGGAAGTCTACACAAATCAGAGGGAACGAGGACAGGCAAGGATATGGGGTGCTGGTCAAAGCAATAAGATGGTGATTTTGAAAGGGAGACAGAGTATTTTGGAGTCTCTCCCATATGCTTCTTATCATGGCCAGAAAAAAATTTCAGAGTGTGGTTGATTTTAGAACCGTTAAGATACAGAAACAAGGTACATCCTGATGGAGGAAAAGACAGGAAGGCAAAGGAATCAAGGCTGTTCTTTAGATATCTGTGCAACAGACTGATATGCAGATCCGTAATGAGGCCATATAAAAATGTTCTTTTTTTTTTTCTTTTAAGGAAAAGCGAGAAAAATGTAAAAAGCCATTCCAAAGTGATTAAAAAACAAACTGATCATTCCAGCTTGACATGTTTAAAAAAAAAAGGGTATTTCAGGTCTCTAAGGACAGTCACAAAGTTAAATTCTCTTGCTTTGTTCATGTTTGTTCTCTATGGAACAGTTTCTTTTGGCACAGAGAGGATCTCAGAGGGGTATTGATAAATGATGTGTAGAATTAACTATTGTGTTGACATATTATTCTATTCAAAGCTAATTTTCTGGAAGGCACAATCGCTTCTTGAGTTTCTGTGCTTTTGTTATTTCCTCCTGAGCCACTTCAAAGGGACTTCTTAGCATCATAAATCTACACACCCCAGGGAGACTCTATGAAGAGCCTGAAGATCTAACAAAAATAAAAATCACGGAGGGAAATGTGTGCATTATGTGCATGACAGTGATCTGAAGCCATGAAATAAAAATAGTCCATAATGGTCCTGTAGATTTAATGTTGGGTGGTGTCTGACCCATACGTCCTTGGGATTGGGGATCTTTATCTTGGGGTTAACCAAGGCAATGCCTGATTCATGACACGAAGGCACTCTGGAATCAGGCGGATCTTGGTTCAGCTCCTGCATCTCCGATTTCTGGTTGCTTTTATTGTTTCCCAACTAACCTGTCAGTCTACTTCCCTGATAATCTCAGGCTCCAGCCCAGAACTATTGTATGCTGGGTCTCTTTTTCTGGAGTTTGTTCACCCAGTGCCTGTTCTCATATACCACCTTCTGGTGGGCAATATTCAAGTGATCTACTATTTGTGGCAAAGGATAAATCACAACACCTCTTTGAGGTCTCAATATCCTCATTTGTAAAATAGGATAATAATTGTAGCTATGCCTCACAGGTGTACTATGAAGATTAGATAGTATTTATGTGAAAGTGATTTGTTAACTGCAGAGCTGTAATATGAAACATTTCCATTCCGGTATTCTTTCATTAATGACTAAATATTATTGAGTACAATCTTATCACTCTCTCCACTCATCTCCCTTTCTGTCTATGTTTTCATACACACACAGAAAAGAGATAAACACACACAACTAAGTCTATCTCTGTGTTCAGTGAGAGCAGAAGAGAGTTTGTTTATCCCTCAAGGGACATATAAAATTCCTGAGCTTTGCACAGATTGTATTATCCCAGAACCAAGTCCTATGGACGGAGGAATACCACATATTGACCTGGGTTACTTGGATCTTTATTGTGGCAAGAATTGACAACCAAGATCCAATTTTTGTTCAATCTAGGTTCACTCTATTTGTTTTTTAATATTTTATTTATTTATTTATTTGAGAGAGAGTGGTGTGCATGAGCAAGCACAATCAGTGAGGGTGGGTGGAGGGAGGGAGAGGGACAAGCAGACTCCTTGCTAAATGCACAGCCTAACCTGGAGCTCAAGGTCTCAGGACAGGGAGATCATGACCTGAGCTGAAATCAAGAGTTGGACGCTTAACTGACTGAGCCCCCCAGGTGCCTCCCAAGGCACCACTTGAAAGTAAGTGCAAACCAGGCTTCATTTAGATCTCACTGTGGAGGAGCAAAGAGACGGATGCTGTCAAGGGAGTATAATGTCCATAGCTGGTATCCACTGGAAGAAGGTCTCTGTATGTTTATATTGAACTTACTGACACCAGTCCTCAACCTATAAAGAATTTGAGCCATCTTACAAGGGGAATTTTGAAGCTTTTGTCGATCTTTGTTTGGACATTGATTTTATAAATTCATTGGTTATAGTTTAAGAGTATGGGTTAATCTGAATCCAGTGTTTAATCTTGCATTTTAATACTATTGTTCAGGTTCAGAATGAATGTGAAGAGAAGAGAAATGAATGTGAGTATGGAGTATAAGTAAAACACGTGAATCCAACAAAGAATAAATACCATGAAAAGATGGGTTCAAGAGAGAAGAGGCTGTTATGACTAAGTAAATAACTCAGATATGAGGACTGCAAAGACCTACAGAGTAGCTATAATCCAGCTTCAAGTTTGGCTCTGAGTTTCCTGGCAGAAACCTAAAATGCTGTTAAATCCATTATTTCAATTCCATTTTCAGAAAGTGAAGTTTTTTATTTCCAAGTATCCTCACACATAGCTGCACAGTGATCAGCACAGAGTAGATATTTCATAAATATAATGCTGAATGGTTGACTGATATAACTGCTTAGCAAATGTGCAGTGAATGCCATTGTATGACATTTTTTTATCAACAAGAATGCTAAGTGAAACATCTTTTTTGAAAGCTAACTATCCTGATCCATACAAGGTGATCAAAGACTATTTTACCATTGAGACATTAGTATAAAAAAAAAACCCTCATAAAAAGTTACTTAATATAATTTGTATTTTCATAAGAATCAGAATAAATATATTTTTATTCTGTAAAATGTAACATTAGTAAGGAAATTCTATTTGAATACCTTGTGATATTAAAATAGTCTTAATCTTCACAGAAATGGGTATACTTCTATTGAAAACACACGTTACATTTGTCTCTGTTCTTATAGACCCTAGTATTTGTTGGTATTTCTTGGTTTTATGTTTTACAGAAAACATGAATGAAAAAAAGCCTGTGTGAATAGGTAATCCAACTTTTTCTCTAATAGCAACTATTTTAGTTCAATCATCCTTAATTCAATCAGTAAATAAAACAGGTTGGACTGTGAAGGAAACTGTATTTTTAGAGGTATTTTTGGTCCCTCTACTCAACAGATTTGTCAGAAATGTCACTTATCCAAACAGGATTTTGATTTCAATGAGACTGAATTTTTATTTTAATTTTTATTTATTTCTCTTTCAATAGGAGATACTGATAGAGCATTGTTTCAGTGACATAAAGCTGAAATTCCCCAAGTATACTCAGTGATGAGATATATCTTTTGATCAGAAGGCATAGCAGCTTGTATTTTATGGTACTTTGGGATTTTAAAGTACTTTCATTGATTTCCTAACTTTCCTAACCTTGCTCACATTGATTCCATAGCATGGATGGAAATATAAAATTGTTTTTTTTTTTTTTCAAACGGAATAGAAACTGTAACTCAAGAAGAATAAATTCTTAGTCAAAAGACTCAAACAATTACATGGCAGGGCTAAAATTTAACTGTTAGAACATGGTTTAAAGCAAAGCTTTTGGAGACAGAAACACTTGGGGTTAAATTTATGTCTTCATCTGTTATTAATTGTGTGTTCTCGGGTCAGGTTAGAGTACATCACCAAGACTCCTATAAAGATGGGCATTTAAAAAACTAACTTCCGCTGAATGATGTAAATCAAACTGAGATGACAGTAAAACCAGTCAGTGTGCATATAAGTGTATGTATACATATATGTATATACACATTCATTTATACAAGCATACTTGTATGAAGTTGCCAATAAATACTATCGATATTAATGATAACCTTGATTTTGATGATTCTTTCAATTTCAAACCTGTTTTAAACAAAATATGCATGTAATCGGACATTTTCGATTTGTACTATTGATATTTTGAGCTGGATAATTCTTTGTTTGAGGGAGCTGTCCTTTGCATTGCAGTATCTCTGGTCTCTACCTACTAGATATCAGTAGCATCAACCTCTCCTGTTGTAACAACCAAAAATAATTGTAGACATTGTCAAATGTCCTCTGGAGGGGAAAACACAAATCTACCCAGTTGAGATCATTTATTTAGTTAGCATAGGATAAAAATAGATAACTCACACCTATTTTAGCTATATCCTGCAAAACTGTGGTAGCTGAGAAAAGGGGGGGGGGCAATTGAAAAAAAAACTGCATGCCTACTTTACAACACGTAGTGGTGTTAGTTGCTTCAACATACCTCATCTCTCATGACTCTTTCAACAACTACAGACATTTTTATCATCTTCATTTCATAGAATAAGAGGTTCATAGAAGTTATAAGTATACTGCTTATTCAATAAGTGAGAAGGCTTGTTAGAGTAAGGTAACTTGATCAAACTTGTACACATACTTGTACACATAGTGGTGAAATCAAAGGTTGCACCTATCAAGGATAAAAAATTCAAGATTTTATCCACCATTCCATGATAATGTCTGGAAGACAGATAAGATCACAAATGTAAGCAAAGATATACTCTTTATAACTATTTTTATAATTTCAGCTTCTATAATTTATAATCTTCATACTATTAGAAGAACTCTAAAAGCCAAAGAAAGGCAATAGACCAGGCACTTGAATGGATCTCATATACCCTGTGTTTCATTGATCCATTCAACAACTAAGAGTAGGAACTTCCAGGGTTAGTCCAAAATTCATCCAGACCTCTTTGAGACTGAGTTTCACTACATGATACAGTTTCATATGGTATGATTTTGAAGCATTAGAACATTTGCTAAAAATCATCTAGTAACTTGGATTCCAAGAGGTTAGTGTTTCTGCCCAATTAACTTACAGAGGCGCAAGAGTAGTGCCTACTCATCTGTCTCCAGATGATGTCTTCCTATGCTTACCCTGCTCCCCGACAGTCTCCAGCCTCTCAATTACCTCTCCCTCCATTAGGCACCTTTCTAATTCTCCTCTTATATTTTTTCATCCATTCACATATAGATCAGTTCAGAAGCCTCATGTCAGATTATTGAGGTCTATCACTGATGACTGGTCTTCCCTAGCCAAGTCTCTGAGGCATTGAACAGGGTTCTGGGAGTGCTGGGCTCTCCTCTAGCATCTGGTGTGACTCTGCTGAGAATTGAGAACATTTTCATTATATCTTAGAAACGACTGTAGAGCACCTATGTCATCATGACTTAGTTGTTTGTTCCAGGAAACCTTAGCCTGGGTAAGATAAATCTGCAAACTAATGAATAACTTCACTGTTGGCTCTAAGAATTTCCTACTTAACAATATTTCTGAGTCACTAGTTTCCTCACTTGGGCAAACAGTTTGATTGTCAACAATAGTTCATTGGTCACAACTTACTTCATGACTCTTGCTTTGTAGCGTCCAACAATCCTCAACTGATACCAATCTTCAGCTGATATTTTCCCATTTCCAATCTGAACTCTTTTTAAAAGCAATAACAAAAAAAAATCTTAAACCACTTGAGCTTGGACCTCAAAGTCCTGTAAATATCCTACTTTTGACTTGACTCATCTATCAAGGTGGTAGTCTTCACTACTAACATAACTTCAACTGACAAGTGACCTGGTAATATTTTGAGGTTTACCACCAGGAATGGAACTGGATTTGAGACTCCTAAGGATTCTGGTTCATGGGCAGTTAGGAGACCCATCTTACTGCCCGTTTCCTAGTAATGCCACTGGGAAGTATTATTCTATCAGCTAAACATAGCTGGTCTAATACATGAAATTAGAGATAGCAAACCATTTATAAGATAATTTATCATATTCATCACATTCAGATGGTACTTAAAAATGAAACTGAATTTTTAAAATCTCATAAAGATAGATATATAAGCAGATTTATGTACTGAAGGATAAAAGTGTTAAACATCAGGATTGGAGACTGATTTTTGCAGGAAATATTTCTGTATGGTATGTTAATGTTTGATACACCCAAGACACCAAAATCCTCTCCTATCTTTTGTATCTTTGACCTCCTCTCAAGTATGTGGTCCAATTCTGATTCCTGCTAATAAGATTCAAAATAAACTAAAGGTGATAGTCTGAAAATGCATGGAAAACCCAAAGTATGACAAATAACTAAGATATCTAATATAAAGCAATAAATGGGCCATAATTAACATGTACCCACAAAATTCCATAAATACTGCATATTTAATCCTCACAATGATCCCCCCCAAAAATCCTAGTTGGAGTAGCTTCTCAAATACCACTACTAAAAATGGTGGCATGGAGATTTAAGTCTCTCTAAACCCATGGCCCATCCTCCACATAACACCCACTGTCTCTAATAGTATTAAGCGGGTAATAATGTTATACAGAGGGACACAAAGTAAAATTAGAAGGACGGAATGCCTTTGTCGCCTGAGGATACGATTAAAAAGTACTTACTCTAATCATCCCACAAACGCTTTAGTAGTTTTTCTAATGAATCTCTTTAAGATATTTGGAAGAAATGCCAAACTCTAACCTACATGTCAGATCATTTCTTCATGGAGGGTAATAAGCAACATGGCTAAACACGTAATTACAGAGAAATAGCTCCAAGGATTGACCACAGTGTGGGCTTCTCTGTGGGCTTCAATTTGATTTCTGAATACATCCCTCAATTTGGGTAACTTCTCTAACCTTGATGAACTTGTTTCTTCATCTTTAAAACTGGAATATTGAAGCAAACCACAAATGATTGTGTGAAAACTAAATGAGATAAAACACGTTAAAAATGCTGTGAAGGAATGTTTAGAGCATAATAACATCTTCTGTCAAAATATTTAGTAACCCTGCTGAGCTTTATGTGATTTTTAGCCCCGTGGTGTTCAACTGGATATAGAAACCTTGCTATTTATACTGATTGTTATTAAATCTTCTTAATATTTGCTTGATATGTGTTTCTTATAACAAGTCATTCAAAAAACAAATCTAGTCGCAAGTTGTTATTTAACGGTTAAAGACATATTCAAAATAGCATAACATAATGAATAATAAACAGAATTTTGAATATTGTCAGCCACCAATAAAACCAATCCCAAGCCTCAGAAATAAATGTTCAGAAGTGCAGCATATAATAGATCTTAAAATATTTAGGTTCTCTGATCCCAAGAAATAGACTGAATTGGGCAGCTACAACCTTTACTTTTGGTGCAAGATAAAACTCGATAATACCTTTCCAGGAAATCCCACAAGGGTTCGTAAGTCAACAGCCTTGAAAGAAACACTCCAGCCTTGTGAAGGTTGAAAGCCTAGTATGCTAAATTTATTTCCAAATGGCTGAATTTACAATATGAAGCACAATCTGGTGTTGTAATTCGTTCTAGAATGAACTTGTAGCATACAGATGTCTTGGTTAGCATTTCACGTTAATGTTGAACAAACTTTCTTGTATTTTCACAAACTACCATCCTGGTCCCTATGTGATCTACTTAATAACCAGTAGAACAGATGGAACAAACAAATGGGTGATTTGTGTCAGAGCCTCGTCTATGAAACCCAGGTAAGTCAGGGAGAGGCACAGGCTCATATATAACCACAAGATTTGCCTAAAGTTGGCAAACACCAAGTGGGGATGGCATAGTGGATTAGCAAGTGGATTATCTGGACTTATATCCCATCTTTACCATTGATTGGCTGTGGGGTCTTGGATAAAACTGTCATTAACTCTTAATTTCAATTTCCTCATCTGCAAAAACAAACAAAAACCCCAAAATACTTGACTAATTGATTTTTTAAGGTTATTTCAAAGTAAAGCATTCAATCATTGCAAATTGTTAAAAATGTGTCCAATAAATTTCCTCTGTTTTCTCTTGTCTTTTTAATTATATATATATATATATATATATATATATATATATAAAATTTGGTTTACTTCTGTGCATATATGTATATGTATATATACACAGAAGTAAACCAATATGCACACACACACACACACACACACACAGGTACACTTTGGCCAAGCTAGTGCATTGGCATGACAGTCTGACTACTCTGTTGTGTGTATGCACAGAGAGTGTTATGGGCCACAGCACTGGCTTCCATCAAAGACACTGCAGTGGAAAATGGTTTGCCCTTTATGGACATAGTCATCGTAAATGTGAAGTATTAAAGAAGGCTTTTGCTTCTGCGCTTTCATGCCAGACAGGATGGCTGCCACCCAAGTCTCATTGGCCTGTGTGAAATCTGGCTTTCAATTAACTAAAATTTAACCAGGGATGCTCTCATTTGCACATTGTCCAAGTGTTTCTTTTAGGATCAGTGACATATGAGAGTCTTCTAGGTGGGATATTTAAATCATTTACCAGGCCACCAGCATCCTAGCATTCCATGTTAGATTTGAATTCTGTTCAGACTGCGGAAATAGCATAAAACAATCAAAAGTTTTATTTTTAATGAGATGTGGTTCACTGGTTGAATGAGAAAAATAGGCATGGAATGTGTATAAATGCAATGCATATCTGTCTGATACATATAAGGAGGGGTTTATGTGTGAGAAATGTTCAAATGTCTATGTGAGTAACACCAAGCAGGCCATGGCATTCACTCTAGTGACTCACTTTTCTAAAGGAGGTGATGGAAGTAGTAGTATTCCACGGAAGAGTCTAAGAACTGCTTAAGTAATTAAAATATTAGAAAACCAAAAAACACTGGGACACCAGGTGGCTCAGTGGTTGACCCTCTGCCTTCCGCCCAGGGCATGATCCTGGAGTCCCGGGATGGAGTCCTGCACTGGGCTCCCTACATGGAGCCCGCTTCTCTCTCTCTGCCTATGTCTCTACCTCTCTCTCTCTGCCTCTCATGAATACATAAAATCTTAAAAAAAAGAAAGAAAACAAAAAAATGCAATTCCATGTTTGTCCTCAAGTTCCTTATTGGCCTTATTGAACAAGAGACTTTGAACTTTTACTTAAGAAACTAGAGAGAAAACTATCTAGAGAGTAAAAGAGACTTCCTATAAGGATTCTAGTAATCTATGGCTTTTCTAGGATGTCAGTATTTCCAGAATAACTTCTCAGGATGTTTTTTGTGTATTTTATACCCCAGAATCAGACTGAATTGGTCACTAAAAATATAATTTTAAAATTAGTATTAAATAATATGATTTTTTGAGTTTCTTTTTGAGTCAAGCTAAAGTTGAATTTAATTTTATAAAAGCAAAATACCTTGTAGTTTGCATAAGAGAATACTTCTTCTAACTGTGTATTTAAATCTTTGATATAGAAGTTTAGGATACATCCTTTTCTCTAGAAACAAACAAACATAAAGCGAATAACACTTTAAACATTTTATGCATTGAATATACATGGCGGTACCTCACTGACTTAAAATATGATTCCTTGCTGCCTTTTATTTTAAATATTCAATGCAGGGAAACACTGCCTCATTGATGGGAAACTCAGTTCAAACGTTTGCTTAGTGTTTGCAATGAATTATTAACTTCGATCTATAGAGAAAGAAACAGAACCAACTTCATTCTTCCTTTTGAATTATAAATTCATAGATATTGGGAGCTGGGAAATTCCTGAAAACATATGATTTAGTAGATTTCAAAGACCTTTCTAGAATTGGAAAGATCTAGAAGATCTAAATTGAAAATCTAGCATTAGATAGTTGTGCCTCAGATTGACCCAGAGCACACGAACAGATCTATTTCCATTCTGTACCTCCTTTTCAATTAGAAAATTTTCATTTTTTGTTTATTAAGATATATCTTATTTTTAAAAAATCAAAACAAAACAGAAGGTGTGTCTGTGTGCGAATGTGTGTGTTTAAGATTTGGAAAGGAACTCATATAAAGCCACCCTCATTTCACAGATTAAGAAACTAATGCATGGAGAAGTTAAGTGAAATGCCCAGGGAGGAAAATAACTAGCTAGTGACAGAACTAAAAAGATAATTTAGTTCTCCTGATTATCAATTCTGTACCTCAACCCTATCTTTCAGGTGGCAAACTGCTTCAGTAATGAAGGACGGCAGGGATAAATCCAGCAGAATTTTTTTTTTTTCCCAGCAGAAATTTTTGCATGAAGTCAGCTTGCTGACAGCCTTTGTAAGCCTGAGGCAGTACACAAACTGGAAAAAAATATTCCTTGAAAGTTTAACCACTTAACTACAGTCTGTATACTGGAAATGAAAAGATTAAACAGGAATCATGAAGTATTTTGACCTGGGGTCAAAACATGTCACCCAGAGAGTGTTGTGCGATTAAGACCTATTCCCATCATGGGCCTCGTAGCTCAGAATACAGTCAAACCATTTGTCCTCCAGAGAGAGAAGATTCTACTCTTTCTCTATTTCTCTATATATTCACCGACACAAATGGGTGGAACAGAGGAGGCACATAGAAGGAGGCCAGGTGGAAAACATGGAGTGCTCGGAACTGGAAGAAAAAGAAAACTTCAAACGCATGCAAAGAGAAAAGGAAGCTTTCTCTAGGTTATGAGCAAGGTTTTTCCCAAAGCAAGTGACAGAGAGACTCCTTCTCAGCCAATACTCTATGTGCCAGCCTCCACTTCCCAACATTTCTCCCATAGGTAGATGGTAGTTCGGTGGGGCCAAGTGGATAGTTCCGGCCAGTGGGCTGAAAGTACAAGTGACAGTGATATGGGCCATTGCCAGTCAGTGGAAGCAACAAATGTGTGTCCTTCATGTTCCTTCTTCCTTCTCTTGCTGTGAGAGTGGAGGTCACATGATGAGGGAACAAAGTCCTCAGTGGGTAAATCGAGGTCTCTGAGACACTGCAAGGAAGAAAAGTACAGAGGACTTTGCATGGGGGAGACAAGGCACATCATTCGTGTTAAGCAACTAAGATTTGGGCGCTTGTCTTGCAGCAGAGTTTAGTCTGTATTAGAGGGAAATTATTTTTAGAATTTAGTTAAGATTGTTTAATATAAATTTGTACAAATTTCATAAACAAAACAGCTTATATTCAGCATATTAAGTGTAGTGTAAGATATATGTTTAAAGACAATGCTTAAAAAATAAAGACTATGCTTAAAATATTTATATTTCCTTTTTTTTTTTTTTTTTTTTTTTTTTTTTTTTTTATTTTATTTTATTTTTTTTATTTTATTTTATTTTATTTTTTTTTTATTGGTGTTCAATTTACTAACATACAGAATAACACCCTATATTTCCTTTTTAATTAGTCCTTTTAAAAACAAGGCATGAAAAAAATAAATAAAAAATAAAAACAAGGCATGACTTAGTTTAGCACAATCAACACAGCAATTAAGAATTAATATCAGGGGGCACCTGGATGGTCAGTAGGTTAAGCATCTGCCTTTGGCTCAGGTGGTGATCTCGGGTGGCGGGTGGGGGTTGGGTAGAGCCCTGCACCTGGCTCTCTGCTCAGCACGGAGTCCGCTTTTCCCCCTCCTTTTGGCCCTTGCCCCTGCATGTGCACTCTCTCATGTGCGCAGATAAATAAAATATTTAAACATTTTAAACATTTTAAAAATTAAAGAATATCAGAGTATCACTATATCCTGGTCAATACCATATATATGTATATATTATCTCCTATATTAATTACATAGTAAAATGTGTTCAATTGTCATTCCATGAATAAATTCAATTTTTTATAAGTAACTCTGTTGTCTTGACAAAGTCCTATGTAAACAAAACCCTGCAGGTATACGGTGTTATGGAATGATGTCTGGATTAAGTGGATCCTGCTCAACTATGGCAGTCAGTATCCACATACCCCACTGACAAAACTAGGTAAATTGGCCTCCATCAGAGAATATTTTGAACAGGTAGGCAAATATAAGTTGTTATATTTTTGCTTAAGCCATAGTACTAAAATAGAAGGAATGCAGAAATCTGAAGGCAATATAAAAAAAAAATGGTACTTCCACAGAATAAAGAACATCACAAAGAAATAAAAACTTCAGAACTTCAAAAAAGTCACTTCAACCGATGATGTCTAAGTGAATAATATGTGGATACATAATCCTGTTTAGCTCTACTCATTGACTTCAAGGAGATGTAACTGAAAAGAAAGACTTCTTGAAAATCTTTTTCTTCTGCTATAATAAATATCATTTACATTTACAGTTTTCATTCAGTTTCTATACTTTGCTGTCATTCATGTAAGTAAATAAAAATCAAAGCCAATATCAAAGTCATAGGTAATAGCTTCATTTTAAAAAGAAAGCTAACTTGAAAGAGAGGAGTTTGTAAGATGTAAAGTTTAAATCCTTCTTCTTCAAAGTGACTGGAGTTCTAAACTAAATAAAACATCTAGATTTTCAATAAGACTCTCATCTCCTCAAAGCAAATAGAGAACACCAGGATGGTAATTGAATAAGGCTCCACCATTAATTGAGTTGAAACAGCAGTTTCTGCAAATGGCATTCCCTTCAACTCCCAAAGGTCTGTCTCTTGGTTTCAATGACTAACAAAACCACAGTGTTTACGATTCTTAGTCACTGAGTACTTGACAAGTGTATTCCCCTTTGGGCACTGGTACGTGAATACACAGCTCAGCAAAATTAAAGGAAGCTTATAAACAGACAATATACACATAAAAATTTAGTATCTGATAAAAAGTGGCATTCAAATCGTTGGGAAAAGTGAAATATTAAAACACATAGGTGGACGACTGGTTCACCATTGGGGGTGGGGGGAGACAGTACTATATCTCTACCTCATACTATACATAAAAATAAACTTCAAATAAATCAAAGACTTAAAAGTAAGAAAACAACACTAGATGTCAATATAACTGACCTTTCTACCTCAGTGTGAGGAAAGGCCTTTTCAGTGGAGTCAAAATTGAAGAAATTATTAATAAATTTGACTACATGAAGAAAATAACATTACAAGTAAAATCAAAACAATGTAAAAAAATCCAGAGAAAATGTTTTCAATATATGTCATAGAAAATGGACGGAATCTCTACTATGCAAAAGACTCTTAAAAATCAGGGAAATAAATATAAAGAATTCAAGAGAAAAACAGGCAACTGACATGAGCAGTTTAAGAAATACAAGCTAGCCCTAAAACATGACAAAACATTATAGTTTCCGTTCATTAATACTAAAACTACACTTCAGATACCATTTTTCATTTATCAGATTGATGAAGTTTTGAGAAATTTGATGCATTCTGTTTACAAGTCTGTGATTTAACAGGTTCTCTCTATATTGCTGATAGAGATATAACATGTTACCACCCACTGGAGTAGAAACTGATAAGAATAAAGCAACAGGTCACTTGTGTGGCTCAGTTGGTTAAGTGTCAGACTCTTGATTTTGGCTCAGGTCATCATCTCAGGGTTGTGAGATCAAGCCCTGCCTCGGGTTCCACACTGGGCATGGAGCCTGCTTGAGAGTCTCTCCCTCCTTCTCTCTGCCCCTCCTCCCCTCTCTCCCAATCTAAAAACAAAACAAAACAAAACAAAACAAAACAAAACAAAAAACAAAAACAAAAAAACCCAAACCTGAATAAAACAACAACAGAAGCAAACTAAACTCTCCATATTGGTTGACCTAACATACTCCTTCTAGGAATCAACATGACAAGTCATCTTTCAAAATAGCATATACACAACCAAACACATACAATTATTCATTTGACATTAGTTATAAAAACAAAACATTGGGAACATCCTTTGCCTTTTGCTCATATGTAAAGAAATCACTTGATAAATTATGATGCATTCCCACAGTGAAGTACTGTTACTACACAGCTATAAAAAGAGAAGAGTCTTCATGAAGTGATACGGAGTGATTTCCAGGATATATTATTACTTCAAAAAAGCAATATGCCCAAGAGCATATATTGTATGCTACTCTGATTTTTTAAAATAATTGAGAAGTAAAAAAAAAAAATATATATATATATAATCTTATTTTTTCAAAACTAAAAAACACAGTAACAATAATCCAGAATTAATCAAAGTGGGTGTCTACAGGGTAGGAACAGGGAAGAAAGAATAGCAAAGGGAATGTGACTTTGCTAAATACATTTTTGAATTTTTAATCCTGTTGATATTTTCTATATGCAAAGTAGAAGATTTGATCAACAAGGATAAAGAAAAATCATAAAATGGACATTAAATCATAAAATTGAATATAAGCACATATAATTAATATAAAATGCATATCAAATTGATAAAATAAGCATAGTGTAGTTGGAGGAGGGGAGAAAAAAGAAAATAATTGACCCAAATACCTGAACTATACACTGCTAGTGGAATACAAGAAAAAATGACAACAAAAAAGTGAAGAAATCTTGAATATTAATGGTTGGTTTGTTGTTAGTATAACAGTTCTTAAAGTAGTTTTTAGTGGTCTACATAGTACAGAGCAAGTACAAAAAGTAGTTTTGTGAACCAAAGATTTCCCTTAGAGACAGGAGACACACAGATGAGAAGAAATAGAGGAAAATGTGGCTTTGGGTTGAAATCGTGAATATCAGTGCAATTTCTTTATGTATAAAAATATATTTTCCTAATACTGTGCACTAAAAAGGCCTAAAAACATCGACTCCTAGAAGCAACACGTCTAGTGCTTACATCTTTATTTCTAAATAGCATGACTCATGGAGAAGACCAGGTCTTTCAGGAAAAATGGTTGATTCTACGTCTATGTGGGGGAAAATTTATAGCAGGCCGAGACCACGTTATGTGTCAAAGGGTAAAGAGTAAAGGCAAACTAATGGGACTTGTTAAAGGACCCAGATGCCTGCTTGAAGCGACTGGTGCAATTTGACAAATTTCAATGTCAAATGAAATTACAACAGCAAAGGATTGTATCCTATTGGATTTTAAAAGAACAACAACAAAATACATTCATTTATAAGTTCACCAAAAGATATACATGCAAAAAAAAGATATATATGCTAAAATGTTCATGAGGATATTTTTATGCTATAATCCTTTGAATTTCTCTGGTGTTGGTTATTACTTTTCCTCCTTCATTTCTGATTTAATTTGAGTTCTTGAAGAGTCTGACTAAGGGTTTATTGATTTTGTTTATCTTTTCAAAGACCAGCTCCTGGTTTCATTGATCCTCTCTATTTCATTTATTTCTTCTTTAATATTTTTTCTTTCGTTTGGTGGCTTTGTAAATAAACCTTAGAACTATGTGCAATGTATGATCCTTGGTGGTGTGTACGATTTAAAAAAAAGAAGAATGAAAAGAAGAAGAAGAAGAAGAAGAAGAAGAAGAAGAAGAAGAAGAAGAAGGAAAAAGAAGAAGAAGAAGGAAGAAGAAGAAGAAGAAAAGGAAGAAGAAGAAGAAGAAGAAGAAGAAGAAGAAGAAGAAGAAGAAAGAAAAAGAAGAAGAAGAAGAAGAAGAAGAAGAAGAAGAAGAAGAAGAAGAAAGAAAAAGAAGAAGAAGAAGAAGAAGAAGAAGAAGAAGAAGAAGAAGAAGAAGAAGAAAAGGAGAAGAAGAAGAAGAAGAAGAAGAAGAAGAAGAAGAAGAAGAAGAAGAAGAAAAGGAGAAGAAGAAGAAGAAGAAGAAGAAGAAGAAGAAGAAGAAGAAGAAGAAGAAGAAGAAGAAGAAGAAGAAAAGAAGAAGCCGTATAAGATATTATTGGGACAACCAGGGGATATGAATGGGAAATATTAATGTTAAAATTTTTAAGTGTAATATTTCTATTTAAGTTACATAGAAAAATGATTTTTTCTATAAGGAATAGGAGATGAAATATCTAGAATTGACATGGTTAGTAAAACTTGCACTTCATTTTTCAGCAAAATGAATAAAAATATGGCAAAATGTCAAATATCAATGTAGCTTGGTGAAAATAAAGGTGTTCATTGTGCTTTTTACTGAACATTTTTTGAGGACTACAAGTTTTTAAAAACGAGGTAAAAAAAAAAAGATAACAGAATGGCTTCTGGAATGGTTCTAGGCCTCTTGGCTCCTGGGTTCCTGGTGTCCTTTCCTTTTCCATGTACTGGAGGAGGAAACCATTTAGTTGGTGGGGGTTCTCACTGGCTACTGTGCATAAAATCATCAGAAAATTTTGTTAACATTGTAGATGCTGAAGCCACCCTCAGAGATTTCTGATTCAATAGCCAGGATAGGAATCAGGTATTTGTGTTTGTAAGCACTGATTCAAGCACTTCTGGTAGAATTGAAGCTAGAAGTCACATTTTGGGACGCTGGTGGTTCTCAAACCTAGATGACCACAATCATCTGGGAGATTTTATTTTCTATTTATTTAGTTTTTAATTTTATTTTTTAAATTTATTTATTCATCAGAGACACAGAGAGAGAGGCAGAGACCAGGCAGAAGGAGAAGCAGGCTCCATGCAGGGAGCCCGATGCAGGACTCGATCTCAGGACCCTGGGGTCACAACTTGAGCCGAAGGCAGAAGCTCAGCTGCTGAGCCACCCAGGTGTCCCTAACTGGGAGACTTTAAAAAGTACTTATATCTGGGCCTCATTTGAGACTTTTTTTCCTTTAAGTCAGAATCTCTGGAATGAGATTAGGTATTCAAATCACAAAAACCCCAAAGAAGCAGATAGAATCAAAACAAATTCAGTTTCCCATAAGATCTTGATTTGAGGTTCACTTGATTTGAGATTCATAGAAGGACACTGGTGTTCTTTGCCCAGGAAATATTCTGATGGCTATTCATGACGAAGTTTTCTGTTTCTGAGAATAGTTAAAATCACAATGGAGAACTCTCAATTGCTTTTTCAGGAAAAAAGATAACTTTAGTTAATCAAACAAAAATGAATCTTTTATATAAACAATAGATTTTATCTTTAAATCTTTGCTATTATATGGAATCTTCCTTTTTTTGATTTATTACAGCTTTCCTTTGTTCTCTGTAAATCAAAGAAATATGATATGTGAGAATTCTTACATGTAAGCATCAAAGCCTGTATTTTTGCAAAGAATATATAATCTGGGTAGATCATGCATAAAGAAAAAAAGCTTTTTTTTTTCCCCCCTCTCTTCTCAAACAAGAGAGAGGAAAATGGGAAAGAGATTGATAAGAGATTGATTACATCCAGGCTGGCACGTCTGGCTAATAAACATACTGTTTTTCTAGCTGAGAATTTTCACTGGCCATGTCTTCGCTTTGGCATTTCTTCAGAGTCTTCAAAATACAGCCCCCAAATCATATGCAATAGAGTCACTCAGGTTATTTCTTAAAAATGGAGATTCTTGCCCCAAACCAAAACAGAGCATCAGAGTGTCTGGAAGTAAAGCCACATGGAGTCTGCATTTTAATAAGCTCCTGGGGTGATGATTATATACAATTAGAATAAACACCAAAAATTGGGAAACGCTGATGCATTATTCATCTATGATTCTTAAATGTCTGATTGGAATATTGGGATATTCCTTGGAATATTCCTCTTTTCTAAACAATAGTAATGATCATGGCTATCATTTCGTTAATGTTCATATTGAGCTAAGCGCTTTGCATTTACCATTAGATTTAATCTTCACAACAGTGCTCTGAGGGATGTATTTTCTGTCCACTTCTAGAATGAGGAAATATAACTTCAGATTGTGGAGCACACTTGCTAGATGGTCTGTAAACTCAGGGCTAGTAATCCCAGCCAGTTGTGTTAGATTACAAAGCCCAAGATTTTTACCTGCTGTTAAACAACTTTGCATTAAAACATTTTTGGTAGATGATTTGTACAGACGGATGATAGCTGGCTAGCCCCGTAGTTATTAATGGATGAACAGAATGATGCATAAATACATGAAGAGGTGAACTGTGTGTGGGAAGTAATGGGCAACACGGAGAAGTATGAAGTGCGTGCTATGGAGCAGAATAGGAAGAGAAATGCAAGATTGGCCATGGAGGGAAATGTTTTATGAAGGGGGAGGCATTTCTGAATGAGGCCTTGAAGATTAAGTAAAAGATGAACAGCAGAGACCTACAGAGCAGATTCATATGGATGGAATAACATATATGGAGAAATAGAGGTAGGAAAGCATGAAGATGGAAGAAGAAACAACATGTTACAATATGTAAGGTAAAGAGCAGAAGACAATAGTAAAAAAAAAAACAAAAACAAAAAAGGACTAGATATTTAGGTTGAGGGAAGATCATATTGGCCCTTCAATGTTAGTTTAATTAATTTGAACATGATTCAGGAGGCAAAGAAATGTTTACAACAATTTCAATTATCATCAATCTCTCTCTTTCTCTGCTTTTGTTTCTCGCCTGAAATACTTATCCTTTGATCATCTGCTTGGAAAATTAGGCATCTGTCAAATCTCATTTCAGATTGTCATATCTCCGCTCATTTTCCTTGAAAACTCCCTATTCTGCATCTCACCTCAAAGCTTAATTGCATCTTACTTATCCTTGTCCTGGTAAAATTATATTCAAACTTTGATTGTAGCAGAGTAATTAAAAATGTGGGCCCTGGAGTGAAGATCTTACCTGGATTAGAATCCCAGCTCTACCACTTGCTTTCTAAATAGCCTAAGTGATTCACACCCCCTTTGCCTCAATTCTCTTATCTGTAAAATTGAGATTATTAGTACTACATGATGAGATTATAGGAATTATTAAGTAAGCTATACAGAATAGTATATTAGTTTCTGTAAACGTAGTAAATGCTTTGCAAATACTAGCTATTACTTGCTACTATGTTGGCATTTATTATTTGAACTAAAGATATTGGTCTACATGTTTCTTACTAAAGAGTAATTTCTTTAAAGGCAGGAATATATGAAAGCATAAATAAGGAAAACACCTAAGTGTTTATTATTAACGTGCACAGAGTTAGTATGATATGTATTTGTTTGTTGGGTAGATATGTGAGGAGTATAGAATCCTATGGTGAAGTTTAGGACCACAGACTAAATCAGGGGCTATATTTTGAGGCATGGAGCTTTTTTTTAGGAGCTATGGCACTTCGGATTACTTTTTCATCTAAATCCAATCATATTTCAGAAATGCCCATTATTAGGATGAAGCAGAAACTGTAATAGAAACTATCTCACACAAGCATATATGTGAAAAAAACACACAGCTTGACTTTCTGGGGAACCCCCCATACTGTTCTCCATGGTGGCTGTACCTTCCCACCAACAGTGTAAGAGTCTCCCTTTTCTCCACATTCTCACCAACATCTGTTGTTTCTAATGTTGATTTTAGCCATTCAGACACGTGCGAGGTGATGATATCTCATTGTATTTCGCTTTGTATTTCCCTGGTGATCAGTGATGTTGAGCATCATTTGATGTGTCTTCTATTAGCCATAGGAATATCTTCTTTGGAAAAATGTCTATTCATGTCTTCTGCCTATTTCTTACCTAGATTATTTGAGTTTTTTGCATGTTGAGTTTGATGATACTTTATAGTTTTTGGATACTAATCCTTTATCAGATATGTCATTTGCAAATATCTTCTCCCATTCTGAACATTTGCCTTTTAGTTTTGTTGATGGCAACCTTCGCTGTGCAGAAGTTTCGTATCTTGGTGAAGTCCCAATATTCTTATTTTTCTTTCATTCTCTTTGTCACCAGAGACCTACCTAGTAAAACATTGCTGTGGCTAATGTCAAAGAGGTTACTGCCGGGGTTCTCCTCTAGGACCGCAACAACCTGGATGGAGCTAGAGGGGATTATGCTAAGTGAAATAGTCAGAGAAAGACAAATGCCATATGATTTCACTCATATGTGGAATTTAAGAAACATAACAGATGAACATAGGGGGTAAAAAAAAAAAAAAGAGAGGCAAACCATAAAACAGACTCCTAATGGGAGAGAACAAACTGAGGGTTGTTAGAGGGGTGGGCGGGGGAGGGGTTAGATGGGTGATGGGTCTTAAGGAAGGCACTTGTGGTGAGCACTGGGCGTTGTGTGTAAGTGTTGAATCACTCAATTCTACACCTGAAACTAATATTGCACTGTGTGTTAGCTAACTGGAATTTAAATAAAAACTTGGAAAAATAATAAAATTAAAACATCTTATATGATTAAAAAACAAAAATAAAATAAATAAAAATAAATTGAAATGCTATTTGCCAAAGTCATTGTTGCCCATGTGAAGCCTCAGGTTACCTCAGTTCTGGGAGAACATGCCAATGTGTTGCAGTATTTTTTCTGGGTCTTCCTGTTCTCATTATAGCATTGAATCTGCTCTTTGCATTTAACATATGACTTAATGGTCATGTTTGAAGCCTGAGGAATCTCAAACAGGATATTCAAGCGCAGTAAGATGTCTCTTTTCACAGTGGGGCAAGAGCTTTAGATTGGGTCAGGGGAATTATTGAGTTCCTGTCATCTATTAAGTTTAGAAGAAATGTAACATGCTATTTACCCAAGCATTGGAAATAAAGAAAGCATATTTAAAGGACACATTTTAGCAAAGTTTAGCTCCAATATTTTGTATTTCTGGGGACCAATTTCAATTAAAACGATCCTCAAGAGGCAGAGGAAATTGGGGACAAGGTGCTACGTTTGCACTTTATATAATTTCTGCCAAGTAGTCTTCAGCACTCATATACTCAGCATCTTTGAAATAGCCCAGTGTTTTATTTTTCTATAATAGCACTGAAAATGCGTTTCTGAAAAACAGTTATACTATCAAGGGAAGCATTGGTATGATTAAAAATATGAACATTGCTCAAAACTGAGTTTTTTTTTTAAACTGAGTTTTTATGGACAATTTTACTGGATATGTGGGGATCACACTTGTGCTTTTTTATTTATGCACAAGGGTCACCATGAGAATGAGAAGTACGGTCACTGAACAATAATCATGATAACAATAATAGCTAATATTGTCAAATGTTTACTATGTACTATGCATTACCATAAACACTACAGGGGAATAAACTCATTTAGTTATCTTTGCAATAACTGTATGATGTAGGCACTATAATTATTTTGATTTTTCAGATGAAAAGGCAAAAAGGAGTGAAGTAATTTGTTCAAGTAAGCAGCTAAGCCAGAATTAGCCTGGTGATCTAGCTCCACAGCCCATGATTTTAACCGTTGTATTAAACATAAACATACCATACTATACAACCCTATAATATACTACTTTATTGTAAATGCATTTTTTTCATGAAGTATCAATTTGATTTCCCATTTAATCTAGCAATGGAAATAACTAGAGTGAAAATGTTAAATTAAGGAGACTAACTTCCTGGAATATTTTAACTATGCAAACTTTAGGGTGCTCATCATTTTTCATTCTTCACTCAACAAGTATTTCTTGAGCACTTAGTATGTGCCAGACACTTAGCTGAGCCCAAAGTTATGGTGGAGACCACGTTGGACAAGTGCTGGGCACTCAGGGGACCAAAGTAGAAGGACAAGGTGACAACATAATGACAATCACCAAGGAAACGAATGAATCAACTTCAGTCCTGAGGAAAATGAAATGGACCCCAGAGGATGTAATCAAGGAGAAAGGCTGCTTCAATAACATGGGAGGAAAGTCTTTTTGATGGGGTGACATTTGAGTTGAGTCCTTGGTTGTGAGAAGGGGCCACCCAAGAAGCTGATCTACAGAAAAAGAGTTCCAGGAAGAAAGGACAGCCAGAAGAGAGCTGTGAAGGCTAGACAGTGCTACGCTTTCCAACAAGCAATAGAAATCTCTCAGCCACAAGTCATGACTCATTTTCAGAAGGTTGGATGTAAATGGAGATGCAAATTAGCCCTGCTTCTTGCTGCGATAAAACAGAGCTCTACTTAGCATAAATGGGAAGTCACCAACTTGTCCCCACATGAATAACAATGTGCTTGGGGTATTATTTTTCTGCTTAAAGTAGCAATGTATTATCATATAAATGATTTAATAATGTCTTGATGCATTTGTGAATATATAATACGATTTTCATTAAATAAGAGATGTCAGGTTCAAAAACCTGAATACAAATCCGTAAATGACTTTTAATCCAAATTATAATTAATATAAATATCGAAAAATTCTAGACAAAAATTAACAAAATTCCATGAAATGCTTAGAGGAGTTGTCTAAATTTAGTAGAACTTTGGATTCAGATTTTCCATATCTTGGATAATATTTGAAATAACTGTCCAAAAATAGAGTAATAGTTAAATACTATCCAGACATAATGAATTTCTAGGCAACAAGTGATGTTTGCAACGATCTGTAAAAATATAAAGACCCCTCAATCCTCCTTCCTCTGCTCTACATTATTTTTTACACACAACACCTATCAGCTTCTAAAATACTATGTAACGTTCATATTCATATACTTCATGGATTTTCTACTCTAGGATGTGATCAACACCAGGGCAGAATCATTGACAGTTTTGTTCAATTATATGAAGACTAGAACATTTCCTGGCACTCAGTAAGTACCCAACAAATGGGCAATAAGTAAATAAAAATGTTTTGAGGATGCAAATTTTAGAGACTATTAATAAGTCAGATTACTTCCTATGTCTTTTCAGTTTTAATGTACGATGCTAAATTAAGAGCACTGATTTCAAAACCTAATTTCGAACGTACTGAAAAAAAAGTATGTCATACTAAGTAAATACAAATTAACCAGTTTTTAGCTTTAAATTTAAGAGAGATTCCCATAGAAATTGTTCCTATAGAAATTGTACTGACAAAGTAAATGAGCAAGTTTCCTCTTTGTGATTTCCACAAGCTAAATGGACAAGCTAGTCTAATTGGGTTAATATGCTACACATCCTGTAAGTTCAGTCCTGTGTTAAACACAAGCGCGCACACACACACACACACACACACACACGATGTTATCACAAAAGATAGTAGTAGAGGTGGAGATTGATATTTTCATAAAGAGATTCACGAAACTGTTTAAACTTCTAAACTTTGGTTTAAAAAAATTACTACACAGCCTATCTAATGGTTCCTGTAAACAATCCAGTTTTTGTCTGCCATATTCATGTAAGAGAAGGATTTTTTTTTATTTTAGAATCGGTCCAGCTCTTACATCTCCCACTAACTTATGACATTCATAAACACTTTCATCTGAGCACAGTAAAATGTTTAAGTAAAGATTAAGACTGATATGCAATGTGCTAAGTTATAAACTACAGAATAAAGGTTAGAATAAAAAAACCTTGGCATCTAAATTTTGGTACATGCATTTGGGCATATATAGCTTTTCTGTTACTAATTATTTTCACTTTACTAAGAGAATAGATGTCTGGATGTCTGTCATAGAACCTTTTACCTACACTTAAAAGATGTAAAGAGTAAAGCTCTTCACCCTCATTATAAAACCAGAAACAGACACAGTATTGTTTGTTTTTCATCTATGACTCGTGCTTTTTAGAAAAAGAAAAATATCTTCAGATATATTTGAGAATCATTTAAAAAATTACAATTTCTTAAGATTTACCTTATTTTATTTGTAAAATCTCGAAATAAAATTATCTAAGATGTTCTGCAATAAGAAACATATTTTGACAAATACATAAGTATAAAGTATGAAACATTGACAAAAAGAAAGTAAACACAATTTTTAAAAATCAAAATAAAATAAAATTTTATTTTATTCCCCAAAATGTTTCAGGGAAATGAAAAATATAATTTGAAGCTTACCCTATTCCAGATGCTGTATGTAAAGATTCCATAGTAATTCTACTTAATCCTAACAATGTACTTAGTAGGAAATGTAATTAGAATCAATTATATAGAATTAAAAACCCAGATTTTAGAGATGATAAGCAAACTGTTAATATCACATAAATGAAAACTCCGGAATTCACACCCAGTTTTGTCAGACTTCAAAATCTTAATTACTCAATGCATGGGATCATGATAGAAAAGGGCCCAGAATAATAAGAAGAAATTATAGCTATAATAAATGAATAATTAATTTGATAATTATTTGATAATTATAACTTGATAATTATAGATTATGAATAACTGAGTTTGGGTAAAAGTATATATTTTTCCCAAATTAAAAAGAAATTGAAACTGCATGTAACCCTATTTCTGACTCAATAAGAATTAGAGTAAATGAATCTAGTACTTGGTAATTGAATACTTTCCAGACATTTGAGTTAGTGTTTCACACCATCAAATCTCACAGATTTGAGGAATGCACACTTATTTCTTTCATAAAAGGTTTGTCTTTTTAAAACTTTCAACCTTTTTTGAAACAATACAATAACAAGAAAAAACTTTTGAAGAATGCATTGTTGAGGAGAATGCAAATTGGCACAATCTCTTTTGAAGGGAATTTAGCAAAAATCAACAAAACTACACATGTATTTGCATTTTGATCTAGCAATTTCACCTCTGGGGATTTTATTTATAACACTATGAAAAATATGTATACAAGTTTGCCTATTGAATCATTTTTTTTAAAGATTTTATTTATTTATTCATGAGAGATTCAGAGAGAGAGGCAGAAATACAGGCTGAGGGAAATTCAGGCTCCATGCAAGGATCCCAATGCAGGACTCGATCCCGGGATGAGCCAAGACAGATGCTCAACCACTAAGCCAGCCAGGCGTCTCTGAATCATTTTTTTATAAATGTAAAATATTGAGAACAGCCTGAATGATTACATATAGAAAGATGATTTAAAAAACTATGATGCATTTTCAAGGTGGAATAGTATGTAGCTGTAAAAACAGAATGAGAGCTCTACAAATACTCTGTTTATATGAAAGATAACCTATAGAATTTTACAAAGAAGAGGAAATAAGAATATATATACATACTTGCTCATTGTGCGAAAAAAAAAACCCACAGAAAGATAAATTCCATTATATTGAAATTGGCGACCTTCAGGAGGTGCACGGAATCAGAGTGAAAAGGGTAAAAGAGATGGAGGAAAGTGATATTCCTCTGAGTATCCTTTTGCCTATATATCTGGCTTTAGACCCATGGTAATGCTTCACATTTATAAACAAACAAGAAAATGAGTAGAAAGAATCAACAAAAGTGTTGGTAGTGGACAAAAAATGGAATACATATATGTGTATCATATATATCACATATGCATATACACACATTTAATAAAGGAATTGTATCAATGCTAACTTACTGATTTTGATCATTGTGCTATGGTTATACATAAGAATAAAATATTCACTTTTTTATATAGGAAAAGGGACAACCGTGTCTGTAACTTTCTTAAATACCTTCTAAGACATAGAGGAGAAGCTGAAGGGATGTGCTACGGGGAGTGCGTATGTCTGTAAATCACCTGTGAGGCATGTTGGCCATTGATAAAGTAGGTAGAGTCTATGCATGATCACTATGTTAGCTTCAGTGCTTCTGGCTCTGTGTTTAAACTGCTTTAAAAATTCTGTAAATAACACATTTAGTTTTATCTCAGAATCTATCTTTTCCATGATGTCAAGGACAGTGTATCTGGAGCCTACTATTGCCTCAAAGCAATCTCCCAATGGCAGTCTGGGCCCAGATATTCAAACTGAGTGAAAAACAGAAAGCAGCATATGTGACATAGGTAAGTATTTAATAAAAACAATATAGGAACCACATGCAGCACTAACTTAATCTCTGTAAGATTTTAGGAATGTGAACAAAAAAGGCTTGGAATAATAGCCGTAATATATCCTGAAATCGGAGATGGGTATTCATTCTGAGGGGAACTATAACACTGAGCAATTCTCCTACAAACTCTTATTGTTAAGGATTTCTGGCTGCAAAGACAGAAACCAGATTGAAACTGACATAAGCAAGACAGGAAATTATTGACTCCTATAAAGAAGAAGCCAAGGGCTAAGAGTTTTTTTCAAGAACACCCGGGTCAAGGACCTCCAATGATATTATTGGTTCACTTTTCCTCCTCTTCACTCCACCATCCCCTTTTTTAGCTTCATTGTCAGGCAAACTCTCTCTACAGAATGAGCATGTAGGTCCCTGGCAGCTCCAGGAGTGCATATCCTCAGCTTACACCTCCTTCTTCCCCCTTCTTTGGAGGGGCATCTACACTTGACTCTTACGGGTTCAAATTAAGTTATACTTGCATCCACTGACCAAAACCAAGGTGACAATTATTGTGCTAAATATGACCATCTCCAACCAGACCTTACAGAACTTAAACAGGGAAGGTTCCTTAGAAGAAAAATTGAGGCTCATTTATTAGAAGGGCAGGGTGGGGTGGGGGGGAGTTGTTCCTTCCTCAAAGCAGGTTTACTTGATAAAGCCAGCTTCAAACGGAAAAGAACAAATACATATAAAATGTTTCACTATAGCCCCGTTTCTGTATCAGGTGCCTTAAATAAAAATCAACTCAAAGATTTACAAGTTGCCTGAATTCATGCACCTTAGAAGATGCAGAATAATACTTTAACTGTTTGGCTCAGAACAAGCTATAATTATATAATAATAATGATAATACATAACATGTATTGACTACTATCTGGCAAGAACTATGCCCAGTATCTTACATTCATAACCCTAATCCATGTTTAAAAATAAGATTATGAGGCAGGGCTCATTATACTCATTTTATTCAGGAGGGAATTGAGGCATATAGAATTCAAGTTGTGTTTCAAAAGATATATGGGTTATGAGAAGAAGCCCTAGAGGCTTAATTCTGATTCATAACATTCTCTTACCCTTGTGTTGACAAGTGTAGTTTATTACTCTTCTGTTTTTGAGCAATAATGCCACTAATTGAAGATGGTTGGTTCACTACTATTGATCAGTATGTCAGAGACAAAGTTGGACAAGTTACCTTCTCAGAAATCATAGACTATGAATTCTACTGAATCTCCATCAAAACAAAGGAATAATATGAATATGCAAGGCGATAGTGGGTCACTGGCGACTTGTCTGCATTTTCTTCTTTTAAGTATGATTCTCGGAGAGCTTGAGCAGTCTTAGCAGACTGGAACACGTTCTCCAAAGGGCCCTGACCCAAACCAAAAGCCCTGATCACAGGGCAGGACTCCTTAGGACAGGCCTCAGATTTAACCGCAGGCTGATCTTATCCATGAGTCACCTAAAAGAAAACTCTACAAGACAACAACAGGAAATGGAAATTCTGGAGAAGAACCAGGAACATTCTTGTGAAAAGACAGATCTTTAATAAGAATGACATTAAAGAATCATCTTATTTCAAAATTAAACTAACCAATGAAGCAGTAAATCGAAAGAATCTCAATCTAGAGGAGGGATAGAAACTGCCTTTAGATTCATCTACCCCTTACTTATTCCTTCTTGTAGTCAAGGTATCTTACAGCCTCTTTGCAGAGATGCTGACTTGTCCTCATTAACAAGGATTCACTATTGAAGACCCTCCGCCCTCCAGTCCTATACTCATATCCCTATTACTTTTCACTATTAATGCTTTCCTATCTGTGTCCATTTCCTCCTCTGTTCTCTGCTCAAAGAGAAGAGAATGGGTTACAAATAAATCAACCTATTTTGTTGAACTATCCATTTCTATGATTTTACTCACTTAAAATCTTGTCTTAAAAAGAGTCATATTTACAGGAGGCTCAAGTCTTTTGGCCAGTCTATTTTCATCTCAGGGTGGCCTACCTTCCTTTGCATGGCATGGATCTCAGGAGAAAGCAAGAAAGCTTTGATTCTGAAACAGATTTAGGCTAAGAGTAAAGGATCAGAAAGTAGCAATGATTTTACTATGGCCCAGTAAAAGAATAAAGAAGAATAAGAAATCTCTAATAATTGTTCTTCTTTTATTCACGTTCAAATTCTGGCTTTACTTGTGTATTGACATTTCTGATGCATGCAATGTGACATAACAACTTGAATATTGGGTAATATATATATATATATATACACACAGACAAACACACATACACACATATATACATTTATTTACATATATCAATTTTATTTATATATTTAATAAATATATAAAATATATACAATTTTAAAAATTAACCTCTTTTGTAACCTCTTATAGGTATGGAGGGTCTTGAACTTAAATAACAATAAAAACATATGCTGTGGACCCAGGAAATATGCTCATGAAGAAGTAGTGGTCCTCAGGTTGGCACCTAGCATAAGAAGAAGTGAAGAGGAGAGGTTCTGTGTTAGTTTTGAGAAGAGATGAGGGCCATCCATCATTTACAAGTAGGTGGTAAGATTTTTTTTTTTTTTTAGGGTAGGATAAGAACAACAGTAACAACAACAACAAAATGAGGGGATGGGTTAGCATTCTAAACACATACACACACACAAAGTACACTCTAAAGAAAGAAAACCAACTTAGGATATATACCAAGATATAAGAGGGGGGCTGCACGCCCAGAGCTAAGGAGCTACTCATGGCATTTATGACACACTTTACCTTTGTCAAAGTTCCTTTATATCCATTTTCTTATTTTATATTCACAAAGGGATGAAGTAGGTATTAATACACTGAGTCAACAAATAGGGAATATTGAAGTAAATGGCTTGAAGTCACATGGCTTGTTCAAGGTCACAGAAAAAGGGACGGGAGATCTAGGCATCACGTCACGCTCATGACTCAAAGCTTTATGTGCTTTTGGCAATAATTATCGGGTTGGACAATTATGTTGTCAGTTATGCTTTACAAACACTTAAAGGCACTGTGTTTTTGAATCTTACCAACACTGAGACTTCTAGGCTGAGGAAAGTTAATGCTAGTTGGATTGACTGATCAGGAACCTTAGAGAAATTTCTACCTGAAGCTAATATGGTGGAGCTTGTATCTACTCAGAAAAAAAGTTCTGTTTATGTAAGATATAAGAGCCTTAACAAAAAATCACTGTAGGCTGTAGCACAATACAAATAATTGGAGGGTCCGCATGAGTTTGGCCCGGAAATGGCAGTTTTTGCCATAGGATGCCATTCTTGATTATTTTTTCTTCACCAAAATCTTAAAGTTATTAATTCAGTTTCTGAACACACAGACTCAACCAATTGAAAAAATACATACTGCTTTGGCAAAAGACTCGCCACCAGATCTCCCTTCAGCTTTTAGTCCTTCCAGGATTGTCTTAGTCGCAGAGACAACAACTACTGCATTCAAGAGCCTGCCGCCCTTCCATGGTTAGTCTACATCCACTGACTGATGGGAAGTGTGGGTATAAAGGCCCAACCGTTCTGCTGCTCAGTCCTATTTCCCCCACCTCCGTTTCAGGAGTATTGATCCCAAAGGCATTCTTTACTAAAGACTTAGCAAATATATTACACCTCTCTCAATCTCAGGGATTGCCTATCTAAGACCTAACCTGTGACAACTGATGCCAGGAATGGGATTAGAAAGCAGAAAATCAAGATGAGGTTTTCCTTTTTTTTAAAGATTTTATTTATTTATTCATGAGAGACACAGAGAGAGAGAGGCTGAGACACAGGCAGAGGGAGAAGCAGGCTCCATGCAGGGAGCTCGACGTGGGACTTGATCCCGGGACTCCAGGATCACGCCCTGGGCTGAAGGCAGGCACTACATCACTGAGCCACCCCGACTGCCCCAATATCAGGTTTTCATGCTAGACTCCTTGTTACCCTGTGGCAGTGAGGATTTTATCCTTGTTTTAGAAGGAGCACAGACACTGCTCTAGCATCATGGGGCAGTCCAATGTCAAAGCTTTCACCAGAGGGAAACTGAGAATGCACGCTGGTATAAGGGAATGTACCAGCTTGTGGGAACAGATCAAGCATTTGAAAAGTATGTAGGCCATAGGAACCACAAGGGCTTAGTGTTACGTTTGACATCTCACCATGACCAACTACATTATTTCAGAACTGTACAAAAGCATAAGCTTAAAATTACTCGTGTCCTCTCTGCTAAGCCAAGATATGAACCACAACATCTCAAACGTGTGATCTGGTGTAGACATCTGGGGGCCCAACCGAGGAGGGTACATTGTGTCTATGTCACTAGAATGATAACTCATGTGCCGCTCAGGGAGGTGCTTAGCTGTGTTGAAGTCGGATAGATTATGACATTATATAGGCAGGCTTACAATTTTAAACTCTTGATCAATTTTCCTTTATTCTTAGGTTTGACTTTAACCAATAAAGCTGACCACAGCTTTATTTGTCTACGCAGTAGGCAAGGAAACAAGAATTCTGTTGAACGAGTTCATTATTGTGTGTACCCAAAGCAAAATGTCGTCAACTCACTGGTCACACAAAACTGGAGCTGGTGGGGGAGGGGGACATGGTGTTGGGAAGAGTGGCAAGATGGAAGACAGAGGTTTGCCAGAAGCAAACAAGTGGAATCAGGCTGTCTTCATCCTATAGCTCAGGATCAAAAAATAAATGTCGAGAGCTTATTTTGAGATACAAGGGGAAGGAACTTCTCAATGGTGACCACAGAGATGAATCACTGATTGCTTCACCATCTCTTTTCCACAAATGATTTGATTCCATGCTATTTATCAACCTTTTCCCAAAGAGCAAAGATGGAAACGTGTTGTTAATCAGACCAGCAGATGGCTCCAGTGCACAGGCGATCCACCAAGGCTTTCAGGGATAAAGCAGTTACTCCAAGGAGCTTGTTTCTGAATAGAGGCAGGTGTCTGAAGAAAATCATTGGAGGCATAAAATGAAATACAGCCAATGCATGAGGCAATAGGAAAACTTTTCAGTAATATAAATTGTCACGTTTTTTCCCAGAGTTTAGGGTGAATTTTTATAAGTTAATATTTAAGTTTGGTAAAGCAGATTTTTTAACCAAACTAAGATCATGCTATGCTATTTTCCTTGCCTTTTGTTGAAATGTAATCTGGCAGCTTTGACTATGTGACTTAAAAAAAAAAAACATAAAATAAAACCTTCAAGAAGTATTTGATATCAAAAAAGGAAAGTGTAGCAGGGCAGTATTTATTGCTGTGTTATTTTACTAAAAGAGGCTGCTGGGGGTGGTACCTATTAGAGTGATTCCAGCAGAAACTGCTCCTCCTTGGGGCATTTGAGTCAGGAAATGAGAAATAGTTACAGCATATAAGAAACTGGTTTTGCCACTCTTCTACTGAAAACTAACAGATGGCTTCTATTAATTTACAAGTCACTTGGTATTATAAATTCAAGGTCCCTGGAGATCTGGTTTCTGTCCACTTCTCTTGCTTCATTGACTGCTTTTGTCCCATGTGCACCCCATGCCCCAAATGTAGAGTATTATCATCATCATCATCATCATCATCATCATCATCATGTAATGTGGGGCTTGAACTCCTGACCATGAAATCAAGACCTGAGCTGAGATCAAGAGTCCGATGCTTAACCGACTGAGCCACCCTGGAACCCCACAAAGTATTATTTGCTGTGCCTGGCACACACAGTGTTCTTTTGTGCCCCTTGCCTTATTTATCATCTATTGTGCCTTCCATTGGGAAAACCTAGCCCTCTTCTCTGAAGGTGTATCCCTACACAAGTCCAAAAGGCTCCACTCCAACATCAACTTTCTTGAAATCTTTCCCTCTCTACTGGATGGCTCAGTTTCTCCTGTACTGTGTTTCCATGATGTTCTGTATATGACCCTCTTGAGTTCTCTTTTTTTTTTTAAGGTTCTATTTATTTATATTTATGAGAGACACACACACACACACAGAGAGAGAGAGAGAGAGAGAGAGAGAGGCAAAGACATAGGCAGAGGGAGAAGCAGGCTCCCTGCAAGAAGCCCGATGTGGGACCTGGACCCCAAGATCGCGCCCTGAGCAAAGGCAGACACTCAACTGCTGAGCCACCCAGGTGCCCCTCTCTCGTGAATTCTTAATCACACCTGATTCTCATTGATTTTTTACTTCTCTGATCACTTCATTGGACTATGGGCCTTAGAGAGCAGTAGCTATTCATTCCTTTGCCATCATTGTTCAACAAAGCACTCCAAAGTGCCACTGCATGCAATCTGTGATCAAGCTACAGACTAATCTGTACTTACTAAGGAAACTTACAGTCCAGTAGGAAAGACCAAGAAATCTAGACATCATTTTACTATAATATTAGAAACACAAGAAGTGGTAGTGCAATTTGTGGATGTGGCCTAATTAATAAGGCTGCTCTGATAAAGTGACTTTTGGAAGTAAATGGGGCAACGGCAATGTGCTAACTAAAATGGTGACATGGAAGAGGCGGGACAAGTGTCCCAGGCCTCATGAATAGAATATATAGAATGGAAAAGGGCAGAAGGCAATCACAGAACCAAACCAAATGCCAGGCCAGTGGGTATACAATGTAGAACATGGACAGGAGAGAAACAGCAAAAAATAAGAGAAGCAGATTCAAGATTCTAATTTCCATCCTGAGGACAATGGAACATTTTTGAAAGGACTGTGGGAAGGGAGGGACATAATCAGATTTGCTTTTTAAAAAGAATATTTTAACTCCCTCTGTGGAATGACTGGAACAGGAAAACAAACAAAAACAGAGCGACCACTTAGAAGGCTTAATAACGAACTGGGGGTTAGATCGTACTGACTTGTGAAAAAGAGAGTGATTTCAGCGACAGTAGAGAGAGATGAGCAGTAAACAAGATCATTCCAAAGCAGAATCCACAGTTTGACTTTCGATTGCATGCCAGGACCAAAAACATTAGTAAAGTTTATTTATTCTCTTTTTCCATAGATTTTCACAGTGGCTGGTATATACAGCAGGTCTTTAAAAGTATTTATGGATGAGTAAATAGATAAATGAATGGATGAATGAAAATAAATATATCTCTGGACTGAGAATCATTTAAGGCTACATCAACCATGAATATATTTACTGAACTTTGGGACTGTTTTTTCAGGAGAAGAGTTTAACAGGAGAAGAACAAAAAGGACCTTGGGTTGATGTCATCATCAATATCTCAAGAAACCTGACCTCACGTGACTTTGTCCAGTCTATTGGGTTGGTGTTGGCTTGCATGTAATGGTAGCAAAATATGAGAATACATGGTGTTGCCTCCTGAAGTATAGATAAAAGTTTAGGGATCTAGGAGTCACTTAAAATTTCCACTGAAGATATCAACCCAATGTGGCAGTATCTAGTGGGCTTGAGGACGCTGCCAGGAATGACCACACAGGTTGGGGCCTAATGAAAAGGATGACCAGGAGTGGCAAGAAGAAAGAGTCAGGGGGTAGATGCCACATTATGATCTATGTCATTTAGAAAGACTTTTAAAGATCAGTGTGGTGAAGTCCAATCAGTTTTCAAGTCTAAGAAGTAAATGGCAGCCCAGGAATAAACATTACAAACAATAGTTTAAATGGTCAGTTGGAAATTAGTGATGACTGAAACCTTCGAATAGCTTGGGAAGGTGGCTCAGGATTTTGCTTATGTATGGGGTTGGCTACAGAATGTGTGTGGCATTGATGTGAAAGACTGGGGGGAAGGCACAGAATTGGGAAATCCAAGAAGTGTCAAAGCAGAGGCTGAGTTAGTAGGAAAACTAAATGTATATTGGATCCCAATACTGGGGCAAAGTATATCCGAGTGGTCCCCAAAGTCCAAGGTTAGGATTATATGATCCACAGTCACAGAGATTCCACAATACTGACAACATAAGGGGTCTCCACCCACCCCCCACTAATTATGGAACACTCCTTTGTTCCAGATACTATATTAAGCACTTTACATCTAGTATCTTATGAAATTATGTCAGGAGGCCTTATCTTCTTCAAGTAGAAGATGAGGGAATCGAGCATAGGAAGTGATACAACATTTCTAAAGTCACACAGTGAATGTGCAGCTGGGATTTAAATCCATGACTGCCAAACCCACAGCTAATAATCCTAACCCTACAGTCTAGTGTTTTACCAGAAAACAAAAAAAAATCCAGGAACAAACACAATGTCCAGCCTATCTCGTATGCAGTCATGATAATTTTATGCTTGGGCCCCATGGTTTAAACAATTCCAAGGAAAAATCAAGATGCAAAGAAGTAGTCCAAACAATGACATGGCTGGCATGGAATGATCAATTAAATGGCGCATCTCTTCTACTGCAGTTATGCCCCAGGCAGATAATGAGGTTAATAAAGTTTAAAATTCAGGGTGCCTCACACTTCATATTTTCCCATAATAATTTTTTGGTAAAATCTTCAAAAGTCATAATGCGTAAGGATGGTTGTCTCTGTGTATCTTGAGCTTTCTGGGTCATACCTCACTTTCTATCAAGCGGCACCTTGGAGTGATCGTGCATACCTCTGTGACCTAATAGGGGGAAGCTGAAGTGGGAACGCAGTTATCTTTGGTTTGTGAGTTATAATTATGGGCTTCTCAGACGCATGGATGTAGAATTAAGCTATTGCTGGCAGTCCCAGTGTGGAGATGGCTTCTAGACCTATTCCTGCCATCTGCTGTGAACATACCCAGCACCAGGTATGCTGGTGGCACGAAGGTGTGAGGACAGTGGTTGTGGCTGGGAAATGGATCTGTCCTATGCTGCTTCACTCCAGAACTTGTGCTTAAGGGAAGAAGAAACAATACTTGGGGGAGCCCCTGGGTGGCTCAGTGGTTGAGCATCTGCCTTTGGCTCAGGGTGTGATCCCAAGGTGTTGGGATCGAGTCCCACATCAGGTTCCCCGCAGGGAGCTTGCTTCTCCCTCTGCCTGTGTCTCTGCCTCTCTCTCTGTGTCTCTCATGAATACATAAATAAAATATTAAAAAAGAAACAATACTTGGAATGTACCAAGCCAGAAATATGTCCAAGGAATTGTTCCAAATCTTATAGATCATAAATAAGAAACTTGAGAGAGGTATTTCCAAATTTGGCATTAGTTCTAAAAGCTTACATGGCATTAGCAAAAATTATTGTGTAGCTAAAAATAACTTTCACATGAAAATAAGGCAGTTCAACCAAGCACAATGTTTGAAATAATATATAGGCTTTTGTTCTTGCTATAGAAAAAGTTACTATAAACTCAAGGTCATATGAAGAGGCTATCAAAGAGCAGGAAGCCAAAAATTATAGGGGGAAAAAAAAAACATGGTAGAGGGTGTCAGGCAGTTAATTAACAAAAATAACATGTTACTTATTTTTTTCGTAAGTTTTTGCTTTTGTACAATTTGTCAGCATTAAAAAAAAAGGGGTAATTGTAGTAATTTACTTTTCCCACTCTAAATGTTCCCTTTCTAACTATTTTATATATAAACTTGTATCATTGTTTTTTGAAAGGGGCCCTTTAATTACACAGGCTTCAGGCTCCATAAATCCTGGACCATTGCTTATTCTCAAGCCAGAAGTAATTCCCATTTGAATTTTCTCTGAGATTTTTTTTTTTCTGCCACTTAGTCATTCTTGAATTAAGTTGAATTATTCTATTGAGTTCAGTGCCTACCATATGCAAAAGGTTAGGCAGAGTTAGGAGGTCTTTCTAAGTAGAGAATCCATCCTTGGCCTGATCTCAGTAGTGGGCATTTAGTAAACGGGTATCTTTAATTTGACCACAAAGAGGACTTTGTGAATTTTTTCAAAATTATAATAAAAACACAACCCAAAAGGACAGCAGTGGCTTTAAGTTATAAGCCCACAGATAAGGACGTTAGCCCTGTAGTTTTCCTCTTGGGCTCTGGGTATCTGGTTAGGTGCTTTGAATGAGGTACTTCCTATCTTTCGTGTGTTTCTGGAATAATGCATTCTCTATCTCAAAGAAATATTCATGAAAAAAACCAAGAGATCCCAAGGAAAAGAGCTTTATTTATTTTACCATAATAAAAACAAGATATGATTCCCTTTGCACTGCTATTTACTGAAGATTTCTACTCAAATAAAACAAACACCAAGTACAAAATGGAATGATTAAGCAGGCTCAGATAACACAAAAACTTTAATACAATTCTTTGAAGCTCTGCCCAAATTTCTAACTCCTATTTACTTTAAAGTTCTTCATCTCACCCTATCTTTTCCCATGGGCTTGAAGATCTTCTGGAAAAGAATGTTTTAAGTGTGTAGTGCTTTAGTTCTCAACTGGGGGCAATTTTGTGCATGTGGGATGACATCTGGCAATGCCCAGAAATTTCTGTCTGTCACAACTGGTAGGAGGTTCTGACATCTAGTGTGTCAAGGCCAGAGAGAGATATTATTACATGTTCTGCAATGAGCAGGGCAACAACTTACCTCAAAGAATTTTCTGGCCCAAAGTGTCAGCAGTGCCAAGATCGAGGAACCCTGATCTAGCAGACCTAGCACAGGAGTTTAAATTTACCGTGACAACTGGAACCATGACTGAAGCCATCACTCAGCGGGACAGCAGCTCTCCCACTTTTCTTTCACATATAAAAATATGTATGTGCCACGTTCTGAGGTTCTAGGTTTATATACCTTTTTCTTTTAAAAAAATTATCTTTTTTAGGGGCACCTCGCTCAGTTGGTTAAGTGTCTGTCTCCAGCTCAGGTCATGGTCTCAGGGTCCTGGAATCAAACCCCTACTTGGGCTCCTTGCTCAGCAAGGGGTCTCCTTGTCCCCCTCCCTCTGCCCCCCCTAAAATAAATAAATAAAATCTTAAGAAAAGGTTATCTTTTTTAATAGTCTGAAGCTCTACTACTTTTTCTTTTAAGAGCTTTGCACATTAATTCATACAAAAATTCTGATTATTAATACTGCCCTTTTGGGGAGTTCAAATCACTACAGCTGTTTGGCAGATATGAATCTGCGGTAAGTAAACACTGATATGAAGCATCTGCTTGGGACACAAAGGGGTCAGGGGTTTGACTGGATATTGATAATATCTAGGAAAGGAGTGAGGAAGCAGACAAGAGCCCTGGGATAGTGAGTGTAACAAATTAAATTAAAATGTTGGTCAAATAAAAGTAGGAACTAGCATGGGAAAATACAGAAGAGAAAAATACAAGAGACTGCACATTTAAAACAGAACATATAGGGAAAAAAAAAAAAAAGCAATCAGCCAGGGTTTTAGATGGTTCCAAGAGAGGGTCATCTTCATATTAACACTACTAGGCACAGCTACAAGACCAGGTCTCTGGTCATTCCTCTTCCCAGGGCCAGCACTCAGACCTGGCTGCAATATGCAGTTATGCCTACCTCACTTACTGAAAATAATGAATAAACTAGATATCAGAAGTGTTAAAGTTGCTGAAGAAGAAGTTCCTTATAGAATGGGATAGCTGAAGCAGAGAACCATGGCTGCACTCGGATTCTCCTGCCCACAGTTCAATAAGCATCATTATCACACTGGCCACAATGGAGATGTTTTCCGCTTAACATTCTGGGCCAGGCATGAACACAGACACCCCCCGTCCCCAACTCCATAGTCACTCAAACAGAATACACAACACACACACACACACACAGCCCAAATTCCTGTTAATTTTTAAGAATTAAAATAAGAAGTTAAAAAAAGGAAATTCCACAGTAACAAAAATCTAAAAATAATTTGAATTTAAATTCACATTTACTTCCTAAATATTTTAAAAATACTTTTTATAGTATGCAATATGTCCCAGGTTTTGTTCCGGGCAATTAACAAATACTAACTAATTTGATCTTACCTCATCCCTATGAAGCATATTACTATTATCCCCATACACAGAGAGACACTAAAATGCAAAAGACTACATAAAACTTGCCTATGGCCAAGTAGTCGGTAAGAGATAGATCTGGGGTCCTAATCAGGATGTAGGATGTAGGATGTAGGGAGTCTTGACTCCACGCTCTCTCAGGGTTGACTCCCTAATCTTTACTTTGTGTTCCCCAAATGCCATCTGAAAGCCCATCACGTGGGAGAGACCATTTTTAACTCAGCCTGTTAGCAACACACATAGACATTCCAACTCCTTGAAGCTCAGGCAGAGACAGATTGAGAGAGAGAAAGGGAAGCTGATTGATTTGAAATCCCTTCTCCTGCCTCCAAGCACTGCTCCAAAGTTTTCACTCCCTGTCTGTAACCTAGATAGAGGTCTGATATCTTTCCCCCAAAATCAACTCTAAATAGACTATAGACAAAATATAAAATACACAAAAAACTATAAAACTTCCAGTATATAATAGAAGAGGATATGTATATGATCATGGACCTAATCAGGGATGTATTTATTTATTTACTTATTTATTTAGTCAGGGATTTTTAGATAGAGCAAAAGTGCCATGTATGGAAGAAAAAAGAATTGGCAAGTTGGACGCTATTGAACTTAAACTCTTATTCTGAGAAAGACACTGTTAAGGAATAGATAAGTTACAGATTGGGGAAAATATTTGCAAAACAAATAGCTGGAGGACTTGAATATGAAATCTAGGAATAGATTAAGAACTTAAGGACTCTGTCGTAGGAAAATCACCACCACAGTTAAAAACTGAGCAAAAGATCTGTTCAGACAATTCACCAAAGATGATGTCCGGGTGGCGAATAAGCATATGAATGTTGTTCAACATCTTGTCATTAAAGAATTGTAAATAAAATAACAAATACCACCATTCGCATTAGTGTGGCTAGAAAAAAAGTAACAATACAAATTGCTGACCATGATGCCGAACGACTGGAGCTCTCAATCACTGTTGATGGGAATGCATACAGAATGGCACGGCCCCTTAGGAAGGTAGTCTGGGTACTTAAATCAAAGCTAAATGTGATCTGACTCTATAATTTAACACTCATGCTCTTAGGTACTTACCAAATTGATTGAATACTTAGGTCTCTACAAAACCTGGCAGGTCAAAGTTTTAGCAGCTTTATTAATAATCACCCCAAACTGGAAACATTCAAGGAGGCCCTACAGTCAGTGAAGGGCTAAATACACTGTATACATAATATCATTCAGCAATAAAATGATATGTGCTATCAAACCACAAAAAGGCATGGATAAACCTTAAATGCAAATTAGTAGATGAAAGAAGCCAATCTGAAAAGGCTGCATAAGGATGATTCCAAATTACATGACGTTCTCTAAATGGAAACTACAGAGACAGTAAAAATGATCAGTGGTTGCCATGTGTTGGGGAGGAAGGAGGTTGACGAGTGCAGCAATACTGATATTTAAGACATAAAACTACTATAATGCTGCAGTGAGGGTTATATGACACGACACATTTGTTTGAACCTTTAGAACTTTTGTGACACAAAGAGCAAACGCTAATATATAGAAATTAAAAAAAAATATTTTAGGTAGTCAGGGCATTTAAGGATAGAAGGAAGAATGTGACAAAGCCATTTCCATGTATTGCAAATGTATGAAACCACGTAGCTGAAGGGAGTGGGGTACTGAGTAAGTTGAGAAAGGGATGGAATCTGGGAGACTAAAGACAAGAAATTGTATAGAAGGATGGAATCTGATGATTAAAGACAAGAAATTGTATCCAAATACTGTGTTCTAGGAGGTAAAGTCATGTGTGATGAGGATTAGCAATTCTGATAACACTGTACATCACCGGGATTGAAAAGTTAATGGGTGGTAGATGGTGGGAATCAAGTTTCTTCGCTGTCGACAGTAGGGTGTTACAGACAAGATGGGAGGCAAGAACGATCCTGGGGTAATGGGTTGGGGTCGGCTACACCAGCATGAACTCATGTGCTGCTCAACATAGACAGAGGTAGTTGCATATGGTGATAATATGTATGGGTATATGTTTATATACAGGTCTTTATGCACACATACAGTTCACTTTTTTTTAAGCTGAGAGAGCCCAAAGGCTATGATATTACAAAACCAAGATGCATACCTGATGCCCTGATCTTGGTTTTGAATACCTTTCTTCAATAAAAACAAACAACACCCCCCCCCCCAAAAAAAAAAACCCAGAGTTTTTAGAGAAATGGTTTAGAGTAGGGCTGGGGAAAGAAATATACAAGGTGACTCTGTAATATCTTATATTGCCCAAAAGTAGGGAGTGTTTCATAAAGGAAAAAAAAAATAAGTCATCATGACAGCGGTACATCAAGCAATCCAGGAGACAACTGAAACAACTCCAAATGGCCAAAGCTGGAACATCTGAGCAACAGAGTAGTGTTGTGTTAAAGTCCAAAGTATAAAAGGAGTAGCCATGTGTCCATACTGATAAAAATAAATGAAAATCTAAACAAATGGGAGAAAACTCATTCCGAAGAATTTCAAATAATTTATCTAGATGATGCTCCCTCAAGGGTTTGCCTCTACCGAACGTAACTCCCTACTCCTTAAGTGCAGGCTGTACAGAGTGAGTTCCTTCTAAAGAGTATGATATGGTAAAGAGAAAAAAAAAAGTTTATAATGGAGGAACCTGATAAACACTACTCCGGTCAGGTGGTAAAGGTCAATTATGACAGTCATAAGTCATGTTGAAAGTATGATATAGTGCAATGACTTTTTACACCTGTGGTTCTTCTCCCGCAAACACATAATCCCCATCTAAACATGAAATAAGAATAAGACACACAAGTTGAGGGACTTCCAATAAAATACCTGACCAGTACTCAAAGCTGGAATAAGGAAAATCTGTAAAATTATTGCAGCCAAAAGGACCCTAAAGAATCATGACACGTAAAAGTAATGTGGTGATACTGCATGAGGTGCTGAAACAACAAAAGGACTACAGGTAAAAACTAAAGAAATCTGAAAACGATATATGGAATTTAGTTAATAATAACACATGAATATTGGTTTCTTAATTGTACAAACGTGCCAAACCAACGCAAGATGTTAGTAATAGGGAAGACCAGGTATGGGGTATATAGGGAAGTCTCTGTATTATTTCCTCAACTTTTCTATAAACGTAAATCTGGTTCTTTATTTTATACTTTATTAATTATTATTTTGATGCTCCATTCATTGTGTGAATACACGATACTTTATCTTTTTCGTAGGTTTTTTTTTTTTTTTTTGGCTTTCTTGATTTTGAAGTTTTTATTTAAATTCCAGCTAGTTAACATACAGTGTAGTGTTAGTTTCAGGTGTAGAATCAAGCGATTCATCATTTACATGCAACAGTCAGTGCTCATCACCAGTGCCGCCTTAATTACTCATCACCCATCTAACCCATCCCACTGCCCACCCCCCTCCAGTAACCCTCAGTTTGTTTTCTATAGTTGGGAGTCTGTTTTCTGGCTTGCTTCTCTTTTTCTCTCATGATGTTCAATTGTTTTATTTATTAAATTCCACATACGAGTGAAATCATATGGCATCTATCTTTCTCTGACTTATTTCACTTCGCCTAATGCTCTCTAGCTCCATCCACATTGTTGCAAATGGCAAGATTTCATACTTTTTTATGGCTGAGTAATATTTCATTATAATATATATATTATATATATAAACATCTTTTTTCCATCAGTTGATGGGCATTTGGACTCTTTTCATCATTTGGCTATTGTTGAAAATGCTGCTATCAGCATCAGGTTGAATCAGTATCTTTGTGTCCTCTGGGTAAATACCCAGTAGTGCAATTGTTGGGTCATAGGGTAGCTCTATTTTTAACTTTTTGAGGACTCTCCATCCTGTTTTCCAGAGTGGCTGCACGAGCTTGCATCCCCACCAACAGTGTAAGAGGGCTCCCCTTTCTCTGCATCCTCACCAACACCTGCTGTTTCCTGTGTTCTTTATTTTAAACATTCAAACTGGTGTGAGGTGTTACCTCACTGTAGTTTTGATATGTACATCCTGATGATGAGTGATGTTGAACACCTTTTCATGTGTCTGTTGGCCACCTGTTTGCCTTCTTTGAAAAACTGTCTATTCATGTCTTTGGCCCATTTTTTAATTGGATTATTTGTTTTATGGGTGTTGAGTTTGATAAATTATTTCTTTATTTAACATATGTCATTTGCATTTGTCTTCTTCCATTTTGAAGGCTGTCTTTTAATTATGCAGATGTACTGTGCAGAAGATTTTTTATCCTGAAGTCTCAATAGTTTTTTGTATTTATTTATTTATTTATTTATTTATTTATTTATTTATTTATTTATTTATTTATTTTTGCTTTTGCTTCCCTTCTCTCAAAAGACATATCTAGTAAGAAGCTGCAACGGCTGATGTCAAAGAGATTACTGCCTATTTTCTCTTCTAGAGTTTTGATGGTTTCCTGTCTCACATTTAGGTATTTCATCCATTTGAAATTTATTTGTGAGTATGGTGTAAGAAAGTGGTCTAGTTTCATTCTTCTGCATGTTGCCGTCCAGTTTTCCTAACACCATTTGTTAGAGACTTTCTTTTTTCCATTAGACATAGTTTCCTGCTTTGTTGAAGATTAGATGATCATATAGTTGTGGGTTCATTTCTGGATTTTTTATTCTGTTCCATTGATCTGCACGTCCAATTTTGTGCCAGTGCCCTCCCACCTTAATCACTACAGCTTCGTAATATGACTACAAGTCCAGAACTGTGATGCCTCTGGCTTTGCTTTTCTTTTTCAAGATTATTTTGGCTACTTGGGGTCTTTTGTGGTTCCATACAGATCTTAGGATTGTTGGTTTTAGCTGTGTGAAAAATGCAGGGGGTATTTTGATAGCGATTGCATTAAATGTGTAGATTGCTTTGGATAGTATAGACATTTTAACAATATTTGTTCTTTCAATCCATGAGCATAGAATGTTTAACCTAAATCTGTTCTGAAAACTCTAAGAATATTCTGCTGAGATGGGGAAGGAAATGAAGAAATTGAGTAGAAGATGGAATATAAAGAGGAATCAAACTATTTTTGAGATTGTAGCTCTGGATGGAGCTGCACACCAAACACTGTCGGTGCAATCTATGTCAGGGTTATTGTTATAATGTGGAACATTTTTGACAGAATCCAAGCCTAACTCTTGAATGAATAGTTCTTTATGGGAAGCAGATAGTGGACCCTGATAGTCGTAAATGCTTAAAACCTGGAATGTCCTAGCCTATCTTACAAACCACCATCACTTAACCCCTTAACCCTGAAAGCAAAACAGAAAAAAAAATGCAATTTTGATAGTTATATTCGTAAATATAGATATATGGTTTAGAGAAGCAGCATTTGTAACTTGGTTTTATTTTGCCAATTTAGGAGACTGGCATATTATATTGTAATTTTTATTTCAAGAGACAAATATTTGTTTGAAAATCCATGTGCTGGTATAACATGAAAGGTCACGTACATGAAAATTATTCTTTTGAAACTCCCTTATTATAAAAAGCTTTGGAAATTAAACTAATGTTCAGAACAAATACCTAAAATTAGTTTCCTCTTAAAAGCTATATGTGGATAAACTAAATTATAATCTGGATTCAAAAAAATCTAATTAAACTTCCAGTAGTTCAAATAGAAATCAAATCAAGAAACATTTAAATGTAACATACTTTGAAGAGAGAGATAGATGCAAATTTAAATGAATAAAGACCGATTCTTTGAAATAGACCTTCTTTTACACATTTCAGGTACACAAACATTTTCATCTCACCTTTATTAATTTGTACATCAAAGTATATCATTTATTTTAGTTTGTTAAAAAGCAGAAAACTTGAATGTTTCTGAAGTTCACCTTGAGATTAGCTGTATTAGTATGAGAAGAGTACTCTTAAGACTGTTCACACACCAGAAACTTCCAGGCTGATTATTGTCCTTAGTTCCCCCCACATACAGTGTTACAGAAATTGTCAAGGAGGAATGATGGGAAGACTCGTTAGTTCCTGTAATCTCAGAATTAGTTTTTTTCCTTATAGTTCCTGAAAGATCCTAAGCCAGGTTTTCCCTGACCACACATTCATCTAGGAAAGGATAGTTACCACCGAGTGAATAATATGCTCTAATTAGACTTAAAGGAGATTCATCAGGATAGTACTAGAAAGTCATCTTACCAGAATCAGCAATCTGAGATTTGAGTTACTGCAGGGATCTACTTCCTATTTTATAGGAGAACTTTTATTATGTGAAAATAGTCTTGATTAGGTCTAGAAAGGTCGCCATTTGTTGACACCTTTCCTCGTTGCCTCATTTGCCTTCTGCTACTTTACTCACTTCTATAGTTTAACTTTTCTTCAAGATCCAATTCTTCTCACTCCCCCTCCCCCATTTCTTCAAAGAAACAAAAGTGAACTTTAAAATTACGTCCATAATTTGACGAAGTAAGAAACTTGTTTTCATCACATGTTGAATAAAAGTGAAAAATTAGCTCAGATGACTGTATTTGCATACAGTGTCCCTGAGAAATATCCAATTGAAGCTACTGAACATTTGGTTAAATAATCATAGCTTTAAAAACTTGGTTGCACGGGGGCACCTGAGTGGCTCAGTCAGTTAAGCATTTGACTCTTGATTTCGGCTCAGGCCATGATCTCAGGGTTGTGAGATGGAGTTCCGCATAGAGCTCTGTGCTGGGCGTGGAGTCTGCTTGGGATTCTCTCTCCTCCCTCTGCCCCTCTCTGCCACTTGCATGCATCCTCTCTCTCATTCTCTATCAAAAAATAACAATAAAAGACTTGGTTGCATAAAAAAGGTGGAATTGTATATTTCATATAACAACCACTAAATAAATGCTGATTAATATAAAAAGGCTTAGTGTATACTTCTGATCCTCAGAAGTATTGGAAAATGGTTGAATCGAGATAGATGTGAGTCTAGGAAAAATGGCATCAAATATTGACCTGGGGAAGTTTGTGCAGCTACATATATTTAAAGGATTTAATTTGAATTAAGATGGAATTTTATTCTAGTTTATATTATACCACAGGAGTAGATGCATATGTGAATGTGTGTGCATATGTGTGTGGGCATGCACACATATATGAAAGATGCCTAATAAAACAAAGCAAATGAAGTGGCAACACTTATGTGACTGCTATTTACAATTCCCACCAACAATTCTGAGCCAGAATATAATATAATACTCATATTCCTAGTGGCTGCTACTCCTAGAACACACAAGACTTATAAATTTATATTCTTTCTTCCTGATCCAAGATTTACTTGACTTTCAGACTACCTAGGATATGGCAGAATTTTTTCTTTTTCAAGAGATAAATTGTCAAGGAGGAATGATGGAAGACGAGAAGTCCATCAGACCAGAATGTTTGGCCACAAGGAGAAGATTTATATTTAACAGAGATGAGGAATATACAACACCGACATCAATAAATTCACTCCTTCTAGTCAGGAGGGAGCTGTTATTTATTGGTTGAGGCAATGGTTTATGAATTCATTTATTAAACTTATTTATTTATTAGCCATCATCATATTCACAGAGAATAAGTTCATATTATTCACACTGAAATCTCTGTAGGACTTGATCAACCCATATAAAATTAGGGAGTGGGTGGATGGCTGCTTGGTTAACCAGGTCCACAATTCTCAATCACAGAAAGCCAGTAGAAAATAAATCTAACTCCCCCAAAAGTTACTGCCTTACCTATGATACACAGTCTTATAGAGAGCATATTATAATCTTGAATTTTGTATGATTTTTCAGACAGTAGGTCTTGGAACAGAGGGCTGAAGTCGCAATTGGAATATAAAAGTTTAATACTTTCCAGAAACCAATGATCTCTTCAGGAAATGCAGAATTGTTTTTTCCCCCCAATTTCAACAGAAAAGCACATATACTTAACCTTTGTGCACACCACTTACATTTTGCTTCTCCCTCTCCTTTTCTTATTTGTTTCTAGGTAATTCCTGAATGCCTGTGCACTGGTTTGGCCAGCAGGACCGTATTTCTGCTTTCCCTGCTCCAATAAAGAAAGCTATTCACGATACGGTGGCCCCTGAGTTAAGACTCTGTTAGGATAGTGAGTGGCTATGGTCGGGAGTCCAGTGGCTGGGACGTATGAATACAAGAGATTCATTTAAGGAACATTTTAATACCTGGAGAGTGATTCGCTTTCCAGACAAATGCAGAAATGATTGAAAACCACTAATAGGAAAGATCAGTTGGATTTTAGGTGCCCCTGGTACGGGAAACTCCCGGACTAGTTCAGTTGATACGGCTTTTTGCCTTAGATTTCAAGAGAATATAAATAATAGTGAAAGGGAAAACAAGGGAAGGGAGAAGAAATGTGTGGGAAATATCAGAAAGGGAGACAGAACGTAAAGACTGCTAACTCTGGGAAACGAACTAGGGGTGGTAGAAGGGGAGGAGGGCGGGGGGTGGGAGTGAATGGGTGACGGGCACTGGGTGTTATTCTGTATGTTAGTAAATTGAACACCAATAAAAAAAAAAAAAAGACAAAAAGAGAAAAAAAAAAAAAAAAAGAGAATATTTTTATTCTTTCATCCCAAGGCCCACTGCAAACTTTGTCTATTTGCATCATAGACATATCATACTTGACCTTTAAAGTCAGCTCGTGACCCTGTCAAGAATATAATAATTTCTCTACAAAATATGACAAGAATCCATTGGTGTACTAAAATAGAATTTGCTCTCAAGTTTGTGATAAAGCAACAACAGATGTCAGTACAAAGTATAGTGCATTTGGTGTTGACTCTCATTAAATTTCTCCTATTATTATGATGATGATTACTCCTACTAAATCAAATCAGTTTATTTATTATACATTTATTGTTTTTACAGTTTACCCAGTATTTTCATATCAGCTCACTTAATGAATATACTTACCTGGTGAGATAAAAGTTATTCCTTTTTATTGAAGCAAAAGGTTAGAATGCAACATCAGGATCTAACATGTTTGTTCTTTTCTCTCTCTCTCTCTCTTTCTATCTCTCTATTTCTTTATTTCTTAGATTTTCTTTTAAATAATCTCTATACTCAATGTGGGGCTCAAAGTCACAACCCCAGGATCAAGGGGTTGCATGCTCTACCAACTGAGTCAGCTAGGTCCCCCTTTCACATATTCTTTAGACACTCTGAAATGAAATAAATTTAATGAATCAGAAAAATGAAAATACAAAAGACCACCTTGATGCCTTTCTTGTTCTGGCCGTGGTGTCTCAAGATGACTGTACTCAAGCCTGCTGTCTCATTCAGATCCGAGGCAAAATCATGCTAACTGCTTTTATTTTATATATATAATGTCTCTGTGTGCGTATGTGTGTGGGAAAAGCTCAATAAATATGTTAATCAAAATATGTTAAAAATGTTAATCAAAATAGTCTTTAAAAAGTTGCTTTGGATACCTAAGGCCCATTTTTCTCCTTCGATGAAGGCTAATAATATTTTCATAATACAAGGAAATATCTTTAGTTTTGACATTTTATATTTCTCAAATCACTAAATTCTCTGCAATTAAATGATCTGTGGGATTGTGGCTCTCTGTGGGGAGCTTCCATTCTCCATGCTCAGCAAATGAAGTGGAAAAGGCTTGGTATTATATATCTTTAATCTACATACCATTTCAAGAGATTTTGACATCATTACCTCATAGATATTTTGATATTGACCTACGATGGAGCATATTAATAAAAATAAAGTGCCCCAGGGTCACTTTCACAAGTTTCACGTTTTACTGACCTTGCTCTAATGTAGTGTAGGTACTACTAGCAAATTAAGTGTCTGGATTCCCCCCTGCTGCACCACTTACAAACTATGTGGTCTTGGGGAACCTGTCTAACATCTCTCTATCTCAGTTGTTTTTCTCTGTAATTATAGTAACGTCTTCACTGAGCCATTTTGAGGACTAAAGAAATTAAATTAGAAAAAGCATGTAGAACAGCGCCTGCTACTGAGTAAGGGCTTTATGAATTATTGTTGTTATTATTATTATTAGAGATAAAGAAACTTTGAAGGAACAGAGAAGTTGAAGGCACTGGTTCATGCAAGATGCTTGGTAAAGAGAGGTATATGGCTTTATTATTTTTTTTTAATTTAGTTTTTTTGTTCTGTTTTGTTTTGTTTTGTTTTTGGTATATGGCTTTAAACCCACATCTTAACACTTAATGAAGCAATTAGCCTATGGATACAAAAAAGAATTGCTGAGATTCTTCTTTCAAACTTCTAGAGGTTATAGAGGAAAAATCCCCAATACCTTAGAATATTATTTACTGATTTAAAAATCTAATTTAGTTCAAGCCATTCATATTTTTCAAAATAAGCTTTAATTTTTAAAAATCCTTGTAAGATGATTTCTCTGGGTACTATATTTCCTATTAATTTGAATTTATTTTAGAAATTAACTATAAGTGAGACACAGTTTTTAAATGAGCAAAGCAAAACTACAGCATCACACTAGAATGCTCCTTTCCTGTATGTTCATTCGTCTGCTCTATGCCTAACTTAATGTTTCAATGTGCATTATGCCCTAGCACGTCAAAACCTCAGTACAACTATTCTGTAAATGAGAATAAATAACTTACTAGCCTTAAGCTAGACCATTTTGATTGAGAATATTCTGATTAATTTGTCTTTCTACACATTTATTTTTTCAGTCTAAGAAATAGCTTTGTACTGGGAGCAGAAAATCATTTTCATTTGTCAAATAATAATTAGGCTGACATCCTCTGCATACTCCCTTGTCTCTTCCTTGGGGATGTTTGTTCATGTTAAAACATAAACTAATTTTTTCTGATACTACCCAGTAAGGAAAAGGTATTGTTATTATTACAGAAATAGGGAAAACAGACATAAAGATAATAGTTTACTCAGACACATAGGCCAAGCTTATTAACACACACCAGATTTCTGATTTTTTTTAAGAAGAATTCTAATTATATAGAATTTCTAACATAATATTTCCATTTAGAATTGATTGAATCACGTGAGGAAATCAGGGAAAGGTGACATTTGCATCTATGGAAGATTCAAGTAATATAATCCAGAAGCTAAAATTAGTAATTTAGAAATTAAAAGAGTATTATAATCATGTTAACAGATATTTAAATAGTTGCAAATTACTAATTAAATCAAATTTCCAAATGTACAACCAAATTATGTTTGACAATTTCTTTATCTCAATCAGAAATTGCTTAGGTTTCTGTGATATATTCAATAGGAAACTAAACCATGAAACTTGAACTGTAATTTGGAAACTACAATAATATACTGTTATTGGCTGTCAGCATCTCTTGCTTTCTTTGCCCTTTGCATATATCATGTAACTCCATTTTTCTTAAAAGGTTTCAGGATTCTCCTTTAAGATGTGATGGAGTAAAAATTACTAGCAGAGGACAAATTTGAAGCTTAAGCTTCACTGTGGGTCTTAGACAATGGTTTCTCAGGCATGGATTGGTAGCTTTAATGTAACTGCCATTTTACTTGGAAATAGGACTGTGCAATCCAATGCCTATGGGAATGACTGGCTCTTATACTTAGAGACTAGCATATTTAAAACAAGTTCCTAGTCAAGCCACTAAATTCCTTAGGTTTTCAGAGGAAGTTTCTGGAATAAGGTGCCTTCCCTTGGGAGTATCTGTTCCAGCTGAAGCTAACCATACACCAAAATACCCACTGTTCAGATAATGACCTCTTCGTCACAAATCAGTGTCTATTCTATCAGGAGCCTCCTAATTATTAAAACAAAAACAAAATAAAAAATGCTAAGAGTTGTGTGTGACCAAGCTAAAATATTTTTATTAAGACAATTAGCCTTCATTCTGAGGCTAAAGAAAATATCCCCCCCCCCCCTTTTTTGGGGAGGGAAATAGCAATAGCACAGCTCAGGCCCTTTCACTAACCTGGTTAAACACATTTGGAGGCTTGTCTTCACTGAACGAATACAGGCTAAACTGCTTTGTTTTGACATTCAAATCCCATTGCAAGTTGGCCCAACTTAACCTCCTTATCTTCCAATCTCTGTCTCACACAACCCACAGTCCAGCTACATCGCTATTCATTTGACAACTATGTTGAATGGCTGCCAAGGGCTGTATGTTTTGCAAGATAAATTAGAAATGGCCCCTGCACTTAAGAACACAGAGTTTGATAAAGGGAGTTATTCTAAGAAACTCATAAACAAAACAAAACACCTATTCTACCAAATATATGAAAGACATTCTAAAAATTCAGAGGAATTATTAAACATCTCTAGTGGTTTTAGGGATGGCTTTAAAGACTGCTTTTGCTTTCTCAATTATAAGTTGCTTTCTCATGCCTTTCTGTGGTTGACCATGATGTTCCCTTTACCGGTACTACCTTTCCTCCTCATATTTCAGCTTCATGGAAAAAATCCTACTCATGAACATTTTGTGCAAATATCTCCTCCCTCAAGCTATTTTTTTCTGTAGCTTCATTCCTACTTCTGTCAGAACATATCACTTCCGTCAATGTGTTTTCACAACACATTATTCATAAATTTACTATAACACTAATCATGTTGCATTTTAACAGACAAGTGGCTATCTTCCTTACTAAACAGTGCATTATATGTATCCCTGATCAAGATCCATACATCAGATTTTTAAAAAGTGCTTTTTTTAAAATAAAAAAATAATGGCATTCTGAAAATAAATAGAATTTAGGAGATTATTTGAGGTCAGTTAGAAATTCTGGATAAGATACTTCTAAGAAATTTTAGTTGCTGATTGTCTTATCTTAGATCCAACCAATTATATGAGTAGGTAGGTTAAAACTAAGGAAGCTAATATCTTGAATCCAGTCTCCAGGGGATCAGGAGTGCTTCCAACATCAGCTGTATCCTAAACTCTTAAGTGACTTTTTCATAAATGATTGCAATGTAGCTGCAGAGTAGGAGCATAAATAAGGCTGTTTTGCCTGAAATTACTGGTACAGCTCCATCAGGGTTTTACGAGTGATCAAGCTTTCATTTGATAAGCTGTACATTGGAACCTGCAAGGCTCTGAGGGACAGTAATAAAAATATAACTTCATGCACAGACGTGGAATATTCAACATTAAAAAAATATTCAATATTTTACTTAAAATAGTTTGAATATACAAATCATTATCACTTCAAGTAACTTAGAGTTCCACTGAATGAACTCTATTACTATTCCACAATAATGATATTCATGAACTTGATATTCATGGTTTCTATATTCTTGACCACATTGAAAATACACAATGTAATTCCACTTCTGATTTATTAACTTATAAAGTTGAATAATATGAGTCACTTAGCTTTAGATCAAAGCCAGCAGCATGAACTCGTGATATTTTTCTCTCCTCATCCTTTCTCCATTCATCATTTAAGTAAATAATAACTCCTGAAAAGTCACACATGCAAACATTTCTTTTGAAAAATGGGCCTTGGCATAAGGCAGGATAAAAGTCCAACTAAGGATGATGGGTTAGATTAAAAAAAAACAATAAAGCCAATACATATCATTATTCCTTGGTTCTTGCCTGGGCATAATAGTTTTAGAGACTCTTAAGAGTGAATTGTCAAGTCGGGGTTGATCTATCACTTGAACGTAATCTATAGTCTGCTGTGTATGGAAATAAGAAAAGGTATTTTTTAAAACCATTTCAATTAGTGATCTAGTCACTGTAATATTTTTTACAACACAGACGATAAAATGATAGTGAAGATTGAAAGGGTGGCAAGTACGGACTGTGTCCACATGGTGTTATAAATGTAACTTTCAGTGACATTATGATTCAGAGGGAGTTTTATCTGCTTTGGTAAATATTTCTGCAGTTTTGATTTGGGAACTCTTTGAAGATCTGAGATATATGGCTTATGAAAGTGAAGCATCAGCTCTCAAAATGTTAAGAAATAAATTAAGGCAAAGGTGGATATTCAATAAAGATTTAAGATGTCTGTGGAGTGATGTTAGTAAAAAAAAAAGGTTCAGAGATAAATATGTTTTGAATTGTGCACTAATTCAGTATTTTGCAAGCATTTGTTGTATATGAGAATTGAAACAGCCCTCACACAGAGCACAAACCATGCTTGTCTTGCTCAGCCCTATACCCCCAAAGCTTAACACAGAATAAGTGCTAAATAAGTATTATGAAATGGATTATAGTAATTTACACTATGAGAGATACAGATAAGCAAACATATCACTGTGTTATATGATAAAGATTATAACAGAGTAACAAACTGCCAAGCAGTATCAAAGAAAAAAAAATGCTTCAAAGAGAAATACTTGAAAGATCCTTGAGAGAAATTTTGAGGAAAAAGAAAGAGCCTTCCAAGGGGAGAGGCAGAAGGAGGAAATATCTCCTATATACCAAACTAGAAATAGCTACATAAATCCTGATATAAACTAGTTTGGGAAAACATAATGGACTTAATTTGACTGAGCTCCAGGTTGAGATTAGCCTTAGTTAGAACCTGATTAAAACTCAAACATGACAGTGTTACCAATCTCTTGGCTCTGCTTCCTCTGGGTTTTCTCTATAATTAGTCTCCACTGATAGTCCCTGACAACACTAGGCCCTTACTTGCTTCAAGTCTCAGTTCCAGCCTCAATACCCTTTTCCCAAGCTCGGAAGGTAAGCTCAGCCTTCCTGACCAAGGTCCTAAAGTCCACTCTGATTGGACAGGCTTAGTCTCTTTTCTAAATCAGTAGGATACTCTGTGGTCATAAAGCAAACCCGCTCAGAGAATATGGTTTTATCCCCTAACATCATGGTCAGAATGTGACAAAGTAAGTTTTCTTATAAGAGACCTCCCTGAACGTTTCCATAAAGAAGGCGAAAATGTGCTCTGGTGCAACTGTGACACACTGCAACTGCCAAGACAGGTCTTATATATTTAGTCCTAGAACCACCCACTGAAAAAAAATCATTTTCCTCAAATAAGGAAAATAAAATCCATTGATTTTTGCTCCCCTCTGGTAACCTGAGTATATACAAACACAGGAAGTCATTAACATCAACAACTTCTGTAGCCACAGCTTCTCAGAGGGTAGAAGAAACTTTAGCCCAGTTTCTGACCAGATGGTTAAACATGACATCTCTCAGTGGCTCTGCAAGTATAAATTTATGCCTAGGTCCGATCCCTGCATGAAATGGAAAACAGGAACACGAAGGACCCACATGGATTCCACCCTGAAATAGAACAAATCGGACAGGCTAGGCCAATCTGAGACCCCAGGAGGAGTTTCTGTAAACAGCCTAAGATTAGCCACTTCCTCCTCCCCCTACAAATTAAATAAAAAAATTTCTCTTAGTGGGAGGAAGAGAAAATCTCAATGTTGCCTTGGGGACACATTAAACTTCTATACGAGGCTTAGTTTTTATCTATTTTAGCTGCAAAAGAGTATAGGGCCAGGAACCTTGAGAGCAGAGGTTAAGGCCACAGTTTTTTTACTTCCTTGAGTTAATAATGATGGCTTGGCTGTGGCCCCAGCCTAATGTTACCAAGGCCTTGACTTTAAAAAGTGAGGAAAGCTAAAGTGGGTCTCCTAGAAATAGCAAGGTGTCTATCAACAGTACTGGTCAACATTATTAATTTAGCATTTGAGGCCTACTCTTCTATCCATATTTAGCTTACCTTCCACTCTCCTACAACGTCAATCTTTCACTCTAACCAAGCTGACCTTTTCTTGTCACTGTCCTACCAAAAACTAGAAATTTTATCACCATATCACTATTGAAAACTCTTCCTACTATAATTGATAGAAGAGTCAAGTCAAATGAACAACATCCCATAAGGAATTCATTAGCCTAGTGACTGAAATCACTGGAAGGAAGGCTAACCTCAGGCACACTTTAAATTAGGGGCACAGACTATATCATCAGAGGGTAGGAGGAAAAAGGTTGATCTTCCAAGAAAAATCCAGAATGTTCATGCTGGTAGAAAGAGGTATGTATGTAATTGTGGCAAAAACAAAAAACAAAAAACAAAAAAAAAAAAGCAAAAAAAAAAAACTGACAAACACATGTATGCATAGACATACAAATGAATACTTTATGACACCATATACTGTGGTCGATCCATGTCATTTCATTTCCTTTTCATTTCCTAGGAGTGACTTCCTCCTTTCTTTTAAACAGTCTGTCCCTCTTTCAAGTTTCTTTCCATTTCTATTCTCTTGGGGCCACACAGATCTATTTCTTCTGAAAGTTCAAAACATATATCCTTTATCATTGATTTTTCCCTTTGGCACACACTATAATGAATAGTCACCTCATTTTCCCCCTGAGTGATCAGTTCCGACTTACAAGCAGCTTACAAGCAACTTCTGTGTGCTATGAGAGTTAAACTCTAAAGTTCACCGCATGAGAGACAGAAAACCACTACCCTAAGGAACAGGATAATATACTGTGTTGGTTTTCCAGAATAGCTTAGCGAAATTTAATTAATTCAACATGTGACTGAGGTACAATATTAAAATTCTAACTTGACTCTCCAGAACCATCCTAAATCCCTTGCTCTAACACCTGCTACTTATACTAGGAGAGGAAAAGAATAACACAGGACATTGCTTCTACCTCTTGCTTCACTAGACCTGGGAGGTAGGAGAGGCGTTCAATTGCAATCCTTTGTGATGGCGCCCATGTTCTGCATTACAGCGGCTGGAGTCACCATGCTCCAAAAGCACAAATAAAAAAATAGAGAAAAAAAAAGAAAAAAACCAACAGGTGAGTTGAATGAAATGACATGGGCGGAGGATGCACAACATAATGTGATATTTGTGGAGGATGAGGAGGCTCATGCAGATGAGGATTAAAATGGCGGCCAAGTCAAGACCCATAAGGTGTACATTAAAAAGAAACAGTAGGGGAAGATCATCACAAATAAAGGGGCATTCTGACTTAGAAACATATAATATAAGCCCTGGAGAAGACTCTTCCCTAGCTTAACTTTCAGGAAATTAAAGACCAAAATTAAACTGTCATGGACACATCTACACAGGGGCCACATTGAAATATTCTCCATGCAGGCTCTCTTTTTGCCCATGGATGCCAATTCCTTCTTTGTAAGCATCTACCACTGAAGATTTGAATACTGACCTTGTTTAGGGTTTGATGACAACACGAGCCTAAAACTGAAAAAGACCCTAACTAGTGCTAAGTACTCATGGATGAAAATGGGGCAAGTGATGCCACTGAAGTCTGGGATGTCAGGAAGAATAGGGTTGATACCAGCTGCACCCACTCGCATCGATGCATTCAGGGGTGTGTGTCAAAGTACACTGTATATATGGCACAGGGCTGCATTTTGTTTACATGTGTGTATGGTGCATTGTATATATAGCTACTAAGTATTAATGTAATGAATGAATGCCTTTAACACTTGAAGCAGCCAGCATGTTATAGTCTCCTTTCAATTAATTCCTAATTTTTTTTGTAAGATATGTTTATTTGAGAGAGAGAAAGAGAGAGCAGGGGGAGGGACAGAGGAAGAGAGAGAGAGAGAATCTCAAGGAGACTACCCGCTAAGCCCAGAGCTCGACACAGGGTTTCATCGCAAGATCCTGAGATCATGACCTGAGTCAAAATCAAGAGTCCGACACTTAACCAGCTGAGCTACCCAGAAGCTCTTATTTCCTAACCTTGTACCAATACCTTACATTTTGCTAGGTCTTACATTGTATTGTTGACCCATAGGTAATTACGATGTATATATTTGAACATCCACTAGTTCCACTTATTTGCCCACCATTTATCTGTGATGAAATAATGCCCTTTATAATTCAAATTTTAAAGTATCTGCATATGTATTTTATTGAGCGAACAGAATTTTACTTTTTAGCACTTCATCATGTAAAGGATAACTATAATAAGGATACGAGATAAATTGTTGAGAAGAGTTTCATTCGGCTTCTGAGGCAAAAAACAAGATGAAAAAATGACCAAGCTCTCTGTGGTTATTGTATTTTCACCAGAGATTATGAAATATGCAGCATTTGTATGCATCAGTCAGGTGATTTCCAAAATCTATGCTCTTGACTCTGCTACAGAACTCACTGTTTCTTTACATGCTTTTGCTATGAGACTTTTCTCCATTGTGGCCTTGGAAATAAGCCTAAATTCTGAAATCTGGCTGGAGAGAGGCAAGTATTCCGTGGACAATAACTATGAGACACTGAATTGTGCTTAACTACGGGCATCAGATAAGAATTCTGAAGAAAACAGCAGCAGGACAGATAGAAGGGAAGGGTAATTTCTTCAGTGTTAATGAAAAATAAACCAAGAAGTGATGATATCAGGATTCTTATGTTACCAGAGATGCTTAGACCAATACCCCCAGATCTTTATCTTTTTGAAATTAATCATAAATCACTTTTAAGAAAGTTTGATCTAAAAATCATATTGTTACAAGCATTCATTAGAAAACTCACAGCGATGTGTGTATTTGTAGACCACTTTGATTTTCAGATTCAATACCTCCAGTCCTCAGAGCAACTCATATGAATGGCCCAACACTTTCTGAGTCGAGAAGACACAAGGGAGTAATACGCGTAGGCAGAACACTGGAAGTAGTAAACGAGGAGACATCTCATATCCATTAAATATGTATTCTAAGCCCGTCCCTGCACAAGGCATTTTTTTCATACGGTTTCTCAATCCCACAATCAATTCTGCAAAGTGAGTGTCCCACTAAGAACAGGCAGAGAAATATTAAGTAACTTTCACAAGCTCTAAATCTATGTTTGAGTCCCAGCCAAAGGTGTCCAGTGCCAAGCCCAGCCATCTTTTATCATCGTGACCCAGGGGAGTTAGAGGACCCATGAGGGCCTGACAATTCGGGATAGAGAAAATTACAGACTGACCTCGAGATCTAATTATCTGTGTAATATTAGGCAAGCTACTCATCATGCTTTCTTGGCCTCACTCTCACATTCTCATATAAAAGGAGCTTGTGAATCTAGCCCTTCCCATCTCTGAGTTTAGTCAAGTTAATCTAGATAATACATGGTTGTCTCTAAAATCTCTGCCTCCTTGTTTGATGCACTAGTCAGTGGTCAGATAAGGCCTCTCACTTCTAAAGGCTATATCATCTTTTTAAGATGAACATAGTGAAGACTTTCCTCTGCCTGCTTTTAGTTTTGGGGAACAAAATACAGAAGTTTAATTTCTAGCACACACAGAAAAGTTTCTCTTTCCCACCTCTCAATGAATTTAAGTAAAATCCCTAACTGCTTTCAAAAACCCATGACACTCTGAGAAGAGAACATTGTTTCGGGATGTTGGTGCCAAAACTAACACAGCCTCCCTGGATCCAGGACAAACTACTGGCCTCATCAAATGCACTGAGCACCCACTGGCATCATGGGACATCACTAACGGAGCGGCCAAGTGAAATCTCGGTTCTCGTGCAACCAGCACCTGTTTTCTTTCCAGTGCCTCACAAACTTTCCTTTAGAAACATCTCTCTTGTTAGAGAAAAGTGAATACCCACACACATCTCTAAGCTAACAAGAATTTCTTTGAAGTCTGGCATTTTATTATAAAAATTAATTTAAGCATTGATTCTACTTCCTACCACACCCTCCTTTATTTTAGTATTAAACATTAGTGGGATAACTTATCAAGTAAAATAAATGTTCCTGAAGTTTGTGACCTTTATTCTCTGTAGAGTCGTGTGTTCCTGTGGACAACTATGTTTGAATTTGAGTAGCTCAGTTTGCCCTACGTAGATTCCACAATTTGCCTCATGTGGACTGTAATCCCCAGAACATGGTTAATCACCACATTCTGGAATATTCCAACATTCTGTAATGCTGTTGTAATATATAATCTACCTTATATAATATACTTAGCTTAACAGCATTTCATAGATCCTTACTAGTGACAGCCATTGTGTTATACTGTTGTGGTTTCATTTAATATTCTTACCTTCTCTGTGAGGTACAGATTTATACACCCTTATTATATATATGGAAAAAGAAACATATAAAGGTTCACTGAATTTTCTGATTCACAGAAATCACACAGCTAAAAAGTATCAGAGCAACCTCTGAGCTCTAGCTTGACTAGGGTCTAAGCAGTTACCTCTCTATCATTTATGCAGAATAACAGTTTTAATTTGCACAAAGATACTGGATTATTTTAGAGGGTCTATTCTTAGGTAGACAATTGGTTCTGTAGCAACCAGTTTGTGTTCAGTTAAAATGTGTAGCTCAAAAAATTATAAAAATAAATGTCATAGACTTTTGGACTTATATAAATTAGAATATGAGAATATTAAATCTGAGATTTTATTTATAGTTTATATATTTTCTACTCATAAATGAGAGCAAGAACTTTCTGTATAGAATTTTCAGAGAACATAAACACGTTTATTTAGCTTTTGAGAACTCAAATTATAGACCAGAATAAAGGAAAGGATACACAATATGAGAGCTGAAACCTGAGAATGTGAAAATAAGATATAAACATGGGAAATGTAGGTAGTTCATTGGTCATCTAAAAATAGGCAAAACACCACTCTCAATAATAGGATCCACCACAGCTGACTCAAGGGACAGCAATGGTTTTTCCAACATTCTTGAGGACATGCAAAGTATCCCCATGTTATGAAACACAGTGAGCTTTGAAAAAGCCCAGCAGAGATGGGTGAGGCCATACACATCCATAGGAAGCTGGGTGACCAGAGGGCAATGATGAGTTTCCCCAGTGTGCAAATTTATATTAGGCAGTAAAATAAATCAGAATTTATGGTGACTTGCAGAACTTGCTGGACCCTCCTGATAGAGCCTTATTTTTTTTTTTAATAAATGCCTATAAAATTAAATCAGAGAATCTTTGAAAGAGGTTCAGAGAATGTACCCTCTAGTCCTTTGCTTTTCAAATGAGGAAACCAGTCCAGAGCGGCTTTCTCTTGCTGGATCCACCCACTGCTTATTCTTGGCCAATGTGTCTCTTGTGAAGTTATTCCCACTCCAGAGTAGAAGTTCAGCTGTGACTCAGGAAGAAACCAACCAGGGCAGAGGATTGGGAGAGAGGGGTATTGCTGTATCTTTTTCCTGTTTACTCAGTGATTTTCAGTGTACTCTGGGGTCAGAGCAGAACTGAGAGCTTTGCAGTCTCAGCAAAAGCGACATGACTCTGGAGTCAGCAGCAGCTATTTCTCTTTTCATGCTGATAATCAGCATGTTCTATGATTTTATTTTTCCCCTGAAAACTTAGCCTAAAACCTCACAATGATTTCTAGATTTTAGAATCTATTGTACTTTTGAAGGGAATAATACTTGCAAGTTAACTAAAGTACATTTTCTATAACTGGTTATAAATTATCAGTAGCGGGCAGGCCGGGTGGCTCAGCTGTTTGGTGCCTCCTTCAGCCCAGGCCGTGATCCTGGGGTCCGGGGATCGTGTCCCACATTGGGCTCCTTGCATGGAGCCTGCTTCTCCCTCTGCCTGGGTCTCTGCCTCTCTCTCTCTCTCTCTGTGTGTCTCTCATCAATAAATAAATAAAATCTTAAAAAAAATATCAGTAGCTTACCTGATTTTATACCTTAAGATGGGAACCCACCCACTATTATATAGAGAGCCCTTTGTCAACTGTCTTCCGGAAAGAGCTCTATGAATAAAGATTGTGACTGTATATCACGATGCCAACCTGAGAATCTCATCAGAAACATTTCACCACAGTCCTTGGTTTTCTGTAGGAAGTGCTGTATAAGCCAAGGTACTGAGGCCTATTCCAAAACCAGAGTAAGACCTTTTCATCTGCTACCAGGAAGACACGATACCAGGATATCTTTGAAGGAAAATATCTATGCATTTGCATCTGTCTCTGTCTCTATCCAATTTAGTGAACTCCACCAGGTATTATGCACTATGAAATGGCCACTTATCAATACTTCCATTATCATACCTTGTATGGTATCAGAAAGGCCACTTTCTAACTTATCATTTTGAATTGTAATAGATGTACTCAATTCCTAGTAGCATATTTTCAGTAGGCATTTAACGAAATGATGGTTGTTGGGAGTATTTCATTTTACAACATCACATTAGCATTAACTTTTCATTTTACCATGGCAGCCAAGGATGCATATTATATGAATCTAGATTGCTCTTCTTAAGACAGAATGAGTTGAAGGCCCCTAGGCAGAGCCATTAAGAGATCAGAGTTATATTAAAAAATTCCACAAAGGAAGTGAGGGTTTCAATCAATTGGCCCATCTTTGTAAAGTCATATTAGAAACAAGCAATTCAGCTTCTCAGTTCATAGAGCTCTCTGCTGGTCTCTGCCTAGGGAATTGAAGAAAAGTACAACATACCCCTTATCTCATGGGAGTTTATTCTCTATTTACTAAAACTGCACTGAAAGCTGAAAGTTACACCCAATACCTAACAGCAAAAGATTTAAATGCAAGATTAAACGCAGAAAATAAATATTTAACATTGATACCAATGCCACAGAAATGGATACTCTGGGCATCTAATACAGGGAAAATTAGATGTTACATAGAAAGGATGACAGGGAGGGCCCTTTGGAAGAGTTTGATCTGAATTTAACTGAGGGTAATATGCAAATGTAAGAAAAATAGGAAGACACTCTGTCAAGTATGTCAGTGGATCAACAACCTTAGTATAAAAGCCTATTGACGAAAGACCTATAGTTGGTTGTAGAGTAGTACAATCAGAAACTATCTGGAAAAAGTGCCAGAATGTAGAGATCATTGTAGGGGGCCTTTGCTAATTAACATATCATGACCCTTGACCAAAACACTTATTTTCAAACTTTAGTGTGTATGGACATATCATGAGGGATTTCTAAAATCTAGATTCTGAGATAGCATCCACAGAGTTTACATACAGAGAATCTAGGATGGGATCCTAGAATCCCCATGTATCACGAGTACCCTGGTGATTCTAACGCAAGTGCTCCATGGACTATACTTGACTTTGGAAACCACCCTGCCAAAGCACTATTCTCTAACTGATATGTTCCTGCCCTGAATGAGACTAGCAGAATAAAATAGTGACCTATTTCAATAATATATATGGATTTTTTTCATAGCTAGATTTAGAGAATGTAGTTACATCAGGCGTTGGACCTTCCAAATACGAGACATTTCTTAGGAAGTGGCAGAGAGCTGGGCACAGAGGAGACATCTAATAAATCTAAGTTGTTGATGATGGTAGCATAATAACTATTATTAGTCATGTGGCAACGGTCATAGTTCTAAGCATCTCAAGAACTTAGAACCTCTAATTCCTTCTAACTAAGCAAAAACCTTTTTACACAGTAGCCTTTTACTTTCTGGTCAGAGATGGTCTTCTGGGCTGCAATGAGCTGGATACTCACCCTCCATCCTAGGTCATAGAACAGAATCTGTTCTTTGGATCTCCTTGCATATCTTTAGAAACCATGCTCTTTGTTTCCTAAGACAAAGAAATGAAGAGTGCAAAGCCCAATTCATAAAGCCCCAATCACCCATGATGATGATTTTCTTTTTATGCTGACCTTAGCACAGCTGGAAATTCTGCGGAGTGGTTAGTCATTTCTAGGTTCCAAGACATATCGAGAAGGATAAATATAGTCAAATTCTCAGAGCATGCAGTGATTGAATGTGTGTCTGTGTTGCGATCATGTGGTTTGAAGGGGATATGTGATGTTTATAAATGTTTATATTTATTCCTCTGGCTAATACTGGATAGTGTAATACTTTTTAAAAAATATGGTATTTGACTGAGCTCATATGAGACCTTAAAATCTGCTATTCTTAGGAAAGCACAATAGTTAATTGTCTTATGACTCAAGTTATACTTCAGCAGAGTAGGTTTATTTTCATCTTGTATGAGGCAGACATTATACCAAGGAAACTTGGAGGGATGATATTTATTTTAGTGTAAAATGGAATGGACAAGACACTATGAGACCCAATTTCTTATCTCCATTTAAGGTTACAAGTAACTGTGTAACTCTGGGTAAATCATTTTAAGTTAATCTTCAGCTGCAAATAAAAGGCAACAGAAAGGGTTCTTATTTGGCTCAAAATATTGTTATCAATCAATAATATACCAGCGCCTGGCTAAGATTGGGGATTTTTAAAAAAATAAGAATTAAAAGAAGGAAATGAGTCATTTATGGAAATGTCTTAAAGGCAATTTTTAAATATAGAAACTGTGGGACAACTTCTAGTATTTAATAGTTAACTGCTCCAAAGTTAGGTTGGTTTACCAGGAACTATTTGAATTTGATGGACTTTCTAATACAGATAGGACAGGATATTAAACCATTCTGAAAATTACTCAATATATAGGACACATTCAAAATTAACACAGTCATTATTTAAAAGCAGCAAGTTAACATTTTCTATAGACCAATTAGTCTTACCTAGATTATAAAGTTTTTGTAAATATCTTTTCTTATAAAGATTTCAACTCAACCATTCTGAGTTGAAAATAGCAAGTTGGCTTGTAAACTAGTGGTCTATAAATCTATACTTGAAATATGATGGATAATTATAATAATATTTTACTTCCTCATGCTTCAGAACATTTAGAGAGTAGACTAGGATTCAAGTATTTGGCATTGTCAATAAAATAGTAAATGCTGTTTTTGTCAGGTTAAGTAGTAAGACTGGTACTTGCACTTATACTAGTGTAGTAGCAACAACATTTATAATTGGAGAAATCTGGGTCCAAGTTGGTTTATCACTTACTAAAATTTCACTGTAAAATATCACTGATATGCAGTTTCTCCATTTATAAAAATGGGAGTAAAAAATGATTTGATCTACAAGGTGGCTGCGAAAGTCAAATGTAAAAGAACTCCATAAATTATGAAATTCTTTGCATATGTTGACTTTTTTACTATTGTTATACATTATATGTAAACAGAAGCTTTGTCTTGACCCTTCTTTACATTCTGGTCTTTATCTAGCTTAACGATGTGCATTGGAAATGTTCTAAATCTAATTATTTTCATTAGCTTTTTTTTTTTATAGCTGTTGGTGGCTTTTAAAATCAACTGATCTATTCTAGACATTTTACAGATTAGAAAAATTACTCAGGAGGGATGTTAAAACCTTGCCCCAAGTGATACTGCTTGTTGGTGGCTGAACGGGACCTTACCTTGACTTTTTATTAGAGTTCTCCAAAGACTTCACTAGCATTACATAATTCATTTCTCCAAATCTCCAAAGCTGGTCTTTCAGGATGTTAGGAAATGTTCTGTGTAAAAGGGCTTGGGTGTCTAATAAATATTTAAATTTCTAATATGAAATTCTAGATTAAATAAAATCAACAAATTTTTTAAAAGTTCAATCACATACACTCACAAATGTGCTAGACTGTGTTGTGATGGAAGCTTTATTACTTGTTTCTCAAGGATAAAATACATACATATATATATATGTATATATATATTTACGTATTTGTATTTATAAAAAACACATGTAAATATGCATGTATGTGTGTGTATATATATGCATACAGAACATTCACAGCACTGCCTGAGGTATGGAAATGATATGTATGTGCTTATCATTCATATCACAATGGTGATAATGATGAGCATGATGAGGAAATGTTCATAACCTTAAAAGTTATTTAAAGCACAATCCAGAATTCAGGAATTATATTTATATTCTCATTACAGATTACTGATGAAATCCATTTCTGAAACATAAAGAAGCATCTTCTTCCATGGTACTGTTTCTTAATCAGATTTTCCATGAAGTGTTGAGAAAAGAAAAAGGACACTAAGTTTAGAGACACGAAACAGATTAAGAGCTTGCTTCTTGCTTCTTTCTTCTCCTTTTGCCACCACCCACCGCACTGACACACACACACAGACACACACACCACAATAGATAGATATATGTGTGCAACTTAGATCCAATTGCATTATTTTTCTGGCCTTTGAATTCTCTTATTTAATAAAGTTCAAGATAAATGAAATTTGCCTCTAGGATGTCTTGTGAGAACTATTCATATTCTGTAGGTATGAATTCAAGTTATTATACAAGTGAAAGGTATAAATACTGTTTTTGCTGGCAATGGAATATTTTTCTTTTTAGATATACAACTTTCTATGGACTAACATTCACCTATTATATTCTATTTCCCTATGCTAGGGATACATGCATATGTATGCTGAAAACATACTGTCACATTACTGAGGTGAAAACTCTTTCCCTGCTTCCACTGTTACCTCAGTTTCATCTTCATATAGATACTCCAACCACTAACTCTCAGTTATAGACATTCAATGAATATTTTATTTTAAAAAAATTCCAATAAATACATTTAAATGGATAGAACTTGATTCTCTTGAATACAAGGTGAAAAGATCTAGCATACAAAGTAGATTCTAGGATGCTTAATGCTTCATAAAAATTTTAAATGAAGGACAAATTCCACATGGGTACTATCTTGTTTGATGGTATCATCAAGCAAAAAAAAATTGTGTGTTAATTTCCATATAGTATTTTGGCAGATAAAATGCATGTAGAAGTAGACTTAAACAAATACTCCCTATGACAGGAAATAAATTAAAAATATGAGTGAAGTAAGTCAGTCGGAGAAGGACAAACATTATATGTTCTCATTCATTTGGGGAATATAAATAATAGTGAAAGGGAATATAAGGGAAGGGAGAAGAAATGGGTAGGAAATATCAGAAAGGGAGACAGAACGTAAAGACTGCTAACTCTGGGAAACGAACTAGGGGTGGTAGAAGGGGAGGAGGGCGGGGGGTGGGAGTGAATGGGTGACGGGCACTGGGGGTTATTCTGTATGTTAGTAAATTGAACACCAATAAAAAAAAGAATAAAAAAAAAGAATAAAAAAAATACACTACACTTTACCATTTAGTCACTTAATTAATCATATTTATGACATAGGAATAATGCAAAAAACAATTGTGAAAAGGCGATTACCTTCAAGAAGCATAATCTAATCACATTATATAATAGAAGATGAGCCATGGACATATGTATTTACAACAATAAAAACCTAGAATGTGAACATTTTTATATATAAGACAAACTTTTGTTTAGAACTTAGAGACAGGAAATATTCCTTTATATAAAGAGTTAACCATAGGCATTCGGGACGAAGATGAATTTTTTTTTTCTTCTCAGTGAGATCTTACTAAATTTAGGAAGGAGAAATAATTATTGGACATTATTTTGAAAGAATAACATGAACAGTAATTGGAAAGTGTAAGTAAATCATTCCTGTAGGCTATAGGTAGGTTACATGAAACTGGCAAAGTTCTGGGGGAAAAAAATTAGATCCTAGAGCACCAGGTGTATAACACAGGCCACACAGATTTAACAGAAATTGCAAACAAAAGTGGGAAAAGGTCAGACTTGTGCTTAGGAAGGATTATGTGTCTGTCCATGGGCAAGAGTAGAAGGTAGAAGGTAAAAGACAATACAGGTGCGCGCACTAGGGGAATGAAGAGGGCCAATCCTTCAGCCCCTCAGCCAGGCGATCGATGAGTCAGGATATAAACAGTCCTCTATTGCCAGGCACCGTATTGAGTACTGGCACCATAGTGGTGGGCCAGGAGGTAAAGAAGATATACATTAAACTAATATGCATAGAAATAAACATGCACTTTATATGAAATAAATGCCGAGGAGTGTTTGAGATGATTTAGAGGATACTGACAAAAATAAGAATGTAAGAAGAAGGAGGCATTTCTAGGGAGTTTAGTTTATTTGTGTTGAATTTGGGGGACTGCCAAGGATATTGAGGTGAAAGTGTCTTCCAGGCACTGGGGAAGAGTTCATACCTAAGCTATGGCTGTGCAATGCTAGCTTCATGAAGACAGCAGTTGAGTTTACTGCAGAGATGACCAGGAGACAAGAAATTTGGTGAAAAGAACATGGATATTTAAACCATGATTAAACTGGTAGATACTTTATTTGTAAACCTCCTTTTCCCATCTACATCTACTGTGCTGTACTGTTCATTTATAAAAAAGAATGTATTTTTCCATTCATGCAATTGTAGGTTCAATACCCAGTAATACTTTCAATCTAAAAAAGAGAAATAACAGGATGGATGAAAGAAGATTTAAAAAGTTGCTGTATCCTCCTGATTATAGAACCGCCCATACTGTAAAACAAGTCATATAATACAAAAGAGTCTATGAATAACAAATCAACGATTGGTTGGGAGTCACATAAAACTTCTTTTCAAACATCTCAAAATAAATAAATATGCCAAGTTTTCTTAGAAGAATCCTCTGCTTGCAAAATGGAATTTGTTATTTCTGCAAGTTCTTTTTCATTGGACAAAGATTAATGTCCTGTAACATCCAGAGCTATGAAGACTTTGCTTAACTTTTACTTTTCTCATTGCACTGTCTTTTTTTATGAATAAAGATAAACAACTAACTCTTAAGGGAATTTTCCTTTAGAACAATATTTAAAATATTAATTTATTAGACGATTTTTTTCTACAAAGCCCAATTAATTCCCCATTGCCATCTCATAGCTGTTCACATAAGCCAAACCCACAGAATTTTTTAATGAATGTAGGCTATTAGTGTATATAGCTTCTTTTCCTCAAAACTGCAATGCAAAAATGAAAACTGTTGGATGCTAGATAAGTGATTATCACCCATAGGTATCAAAAAATGATTTTTTCACATTGAATTCTATCAACATTGTCAGGTCACATAATCACGTCATAAAATAACATGAACAAAAAGAATATTCTCTTGTTCTTAATGAGAAGGTAAACAGCACATATTATCCTTCATGTAATTATATAAAAGAAAATAGAAATAAAAGAAATGAATGAAAGATGGCAGAACTTTGAAGTTCATGGAAACAATCCCTGATTTCATCCATCATCGCAAACAAAACTAAGACTTGATAGACTTGAGTGTTCAGAAAAACAAAATCTACTTCAATATTAACACTTTTCTCGGGTTCCTTAAATTTGTTTTCTGGCATTTCACTCTATTGAGAGAACCCTCTGTTCTTTTTGTAGAAATTTATATGTTTTGTGGAAAAACAACCAAAGAAACTAAAATTGACATGAGTTTTACCACCACAAAGTAGGTGACATTGAGATGTATTTGTTACATACCTGACATTAAAAAAATACAAATGTAAGATGCTCTAAAATATCAAACTGAAGTTTAGCTTACCAGCGGGGACAGAATTGGAGTGCTGAAGTTCCAACTGACTGGAATCATCAGAGAGTTCAGTCAAACAGGTTAAAGTAAACTCTGTGTTGGAAGCAGGCTCATGTTTAAAGCCTTCAGGAGAAAGATAATCCAGCTCAAACTTCACAGTTGACATTGCAAAATTCTTAAAGAGCTATGTAAGTCAAAGTTCACACTACTGAAGTTTCAAAAATCGTAGGTGACAGGACAAAAAAATCACTGTATTATAATCTGTAGTAACTCCAGGCTTTCCGGTGATTATTCTCACTTGGAAATCCAAAAGAGATAAAACATGCAGAGCTGACTCTCTTAAGCTTCCTGTATTCATGCCTTTTTCTAGGCAACTGTCTTCAACAGGATGGATGGAATTTAGAGTCTTTTTTTTCTTGATGGTATCTTGCTGCCTTAAAATGATAGCAGCACTAACCCCATCTCAGAGAGGCTGCGATGAAAAGTAAAATAGGCTAAGTGAGGACATAGGCAAGGCTGCAGAGAGATGCTTTTAGTAACTTGGTATTGGAAGTTCTCATTCACATTTCTGTATACAAAAGATCAGCTGGGTGGGGCTAAGGACTGTAAGAGAATGAAACTTTTTTTTTTTTTTTTTTTTTTTTCCCCACCGGGCAGCTCATCAAGGAATGTTTTAATCTGGAAGGAAATTAATCCTAAATGATATTTCCAGGGTCAGGGTTGAGAGACTATAGCCATGATGCTTATTGAAAGATGGCTATGATTGTGGAAACTAAAAGGTAAATCAAACTACAATGCTTCTGCACAATCAAACAAAATTAACAAAGAAACAACATCAAAATGAAAAGGCAGGGAATCTACAGAATGGAAGAAAATACTTGCAAATCATTTATCTGATATCCAAATACCCAAAAAATATAAGGGACTCATACAACTCGGTGGTAGTAGTAGTAGTAGTCGTAGTAGTAGTAGAGTAGTAGTAATTCAAATTTAAAATTGGGCAAACAACCTTTTCGTCTTCTAAAGAGGACATGCAAATGCCTAATAGGTACACGAAAAGGACCTCAACATCATTAACCATCACGGAAATGCAAATCAAAGCCAAAATAAAGTATCACCTCACACTTGTTAGAATAGCTATCATCTGAAAGACAGGAAATAACAAGTATTGGCAAAGATGTGGAGAAAAGGGGACACTTACGCGATGGTGCTAGGAATATATACATTAGTACAGTCACTATGGAAAACACTATGGAGGTTCTTCAAAGGGTTAAACAACAACAACAACAACAACAACTACCATCTATGCCCCAGCATTGTCACTCGTGGGTACACCTCCCAGTGAACTGAAATGACTGTCTCAGGGACGTATGTGCACCCTGCGGTCACTGCAGCATTATTCACAGAACTCAAGGCAGGTAAGCTGTGAGTGTCTGCGGACAGATGAACCACAGAGAAAATATGATCTACCATGGGGTGTTTTCAGCCACAGAAAAAGGAAGGCCTACCCCTTGGGACAACATGGGAGAAACATGAGGGTGCTCTGCGAGGTGAGGTATGTCCAAGAAAAGGCCAGTGTGCTTGATTCACTTACATGTGGAATCTGGGAAAGCTGAGCCTGTGAGAGGAGAGAGCGGACAGGAGGTTGCCAGGGGCTGGGGGTGGGAGTAAGGGGAGAGGTTGGTCAGAGGCGGGTGAGATCGAGGAATGTAATGTACGGCATGGGGCCTATCGATCACAGTACTGCATTATATACAGGAAAGTGGCTGACGGAGTAGATTTGCGATGTTCTCACCACCGAATAATAAAACAAAACAAAATAAAATAAGCGAACCGTGAGGGGAAGTATGTGCTACTGGACCTTACTGTGGTAATTGTTATGCGATAGATGCATGTATCAAAGGATCACATTATATACCCTAAACATATACCATGTTGTGTGCAATTATATTTCAGTGAAGTTTAGGGGAAAAGGTGTATTTACAAAATGGTAGTCAAATCAAACACACAGCTGGAGCAACACAAAGGACGGATGTCATAATATGAGCAAGTGATCAGGAGAGGAGCAAATGCCAAAAAGGCAGGGATTGAGGAGGCTGACACTGTTGTACTCTTTAAAAGGTAAAACATCAGCTCCCTCTGAGTAGCTAGGCAGGTTATGTTGGTCACCTTGGGAAATTTAATTTAAGGGGTGCATGGCTGGCTCAGTCGGTTAAGCACCTGACTCTTGATTTCAGCTCGGGTCATGACCTCAGGGTGGTGAGATTGAGCCCTGTATCAATCCCCACTGGGAGCGGAGCCTGCTTGAGATTCTCCCTCTCTCTTCCTCCACCCCTCCTGCCACTGTGCGTGTGGGTGTGTGCACGCTCCCTCTCACGCTCTCTTAAAAAAATATAATTTAATTTAGAATCTCACTCTTATTCAATCTTCCGTCCTTGAGCTCATAAATCCATGCTGATCACAAGCAGGTGCCCATTGAGAACTTGTCAAAAAGTAATTTAGCAAAATCCATCCTTCAGGTTAGGGAGTCAAACTAGATGAAATTCAGGTTAGTCCTTTGATGTTCTTTTTTGATCCATTATGTATCCATTAATTTATTTCTTCATTCAAGTGAATATTCATTGGCCCTGTATTAGGTGTTACCTTAGATGCAAGAGTGTTATGACAGGTGCAATGGAAAGGATGTGGGTTGGATATGGTCTCAGTGGGAGAGAGAGCGGTGATTGACTGGGATTCTCATTATGACCATAGCATGAGGTATGGCACTAGATTTGCTACACATGAAGAATGGCATATTTGAAACAATTTCACTTTCTTTGTCCAGCACTCTTTGAGAGAGTAAAATATATATAAGAGGTTTGCAAATTCATTATTGTTACAATATAAAAAGTGTTATGGACGAAAAAGTGGCATGTCTTACTCATCATTAGTTACTATAACTGAACAAACAAGGAACGAAAATTGTCTCTCCGCTCCACAATCTTTAGTAAACTATTGCTCAAGGCCCAGGAATGATTGTCATTCCAACAGCATGGACAACAAACAAAATGCTGTTCAAGCCTAGTCTGCTGCCATTCTGGAACAGACTTAAAAAAATCTGACTAAAATGACAAACATGGCCAAGTTTCATTGATAACTATGTGACACTTTACTTAAATAAGAAGGTAAAAGCAGAATCCAAAGTATAAATAATAATTCAGCAAATATTATCATTGCTTAAAATAAATATGAAAGTATCAGTACATATTCAGAATACCTGCGAAGTCATTTCATAGCAGTGTAGATCTTTACTTGTCTCTCTACCACCTATGGATTCTTAGTGTCTGCGGTAAAGCTTCTAGAAAAGACAGACATTGGGTCAGTAGTGAGAAAACGAGTTGAAGAAAAGAAGGTTGGTAGGAAAAAGAAAAGCAAATACCAGGAAATGACTAAAGGGTAAAAGAAAAAAAAAAGTGTATATACAACTTAAAGGGAAAAAAAATAGGTTCTAGAATCACGAAAGATGGGCTTTACAATTCTCAACCGAAATATCTGTCCTGCTGTTTGGTAGGAGGTACTGTCTGAGAAACAGTCTAAATGGTTTAATTTAAGAGTTGCTCAAGGGTGTTTAAGCACTAGATAAATTCTAGTCTCTATACCTCCAATAAGGTTGACCAAATCCTCAAGAGTTCACCTTTCAAGCAATGATTTAAAGGGTATGGTTACACGGTTACACGGAAGTGTGATTTGGCCTCAGAGCTGCGGTTCAATCATAAATGATTGATAAATGATTCCTGGTAAGACCCTGCGGGGGTGATATCTGATGTCACAGGATAGTCCCTTTGTCTCTAGCACTGGGCCTTCGTTTTTGAGCATGAGGACATCTTGTCACTAAAAGAGAATACTTCTATATATATGGTTATCCACCCCTCCGCATTCATACTATTATATTATTTGAGTATCGGTATCTGATATAATCATAGAAAACTACTTGAAATTCACTAGCATTTGAATGTTATTAATTCCATCTGTATATTTTTGAAAATTCATTCCTGTATGTGTGAAAAATGTTACTGATTTGCTCTAAGACAATTGTTAAAATGTAGGTGGGTTTATAAACTGTCATTTGATATGGTTCATATCCATAAACTGGAAATTACTATTCTCCGGTATATAAAAAAATAGGATTTTACTGCTTTGTATAATAGAGATAAGCAAGCCCTGTCAACAAACACACTTCACTGTTCTTTTTCACTAGTAAACCTAAGTGTGAACATCTCCTGAGGCCTCCAGAAATGCTGCTAATAAAGGACATTTACTTAATGTAGAGACTCAAGAATCTAGCAGCTCAGCAGTTCTCTATTCCTGAGCCTTTGGTCAGAACTTTTTAACTTCCACCCAGTGTATGTAGATGTTAAGTCTTTTCTTTTTTCCTTTAACTCAGTAAGTACCATATTCCCTCCTCCCAGTCTTACTGAGCTATAAGTGGCATATAACATTGTGTGAGATGGAACTATCATCTTAATTTTATTGTAGACTTCAAGTTTTTAGTGTTTTCCATGACATCTTAGCTAACAACTTCATTTAGAACAGTTTTCTATAACTCTTAGAAAATATCCATGTAAACTTTGAACTCATATCATCTGCCCAATACCCAGAACATGTTCTTCTTTATTTTATTTATTTATTCATTCATTCATTCATTCATTCATTCATTCATTTATTATCCTTTTAGAGTACAAACTGGAGATGGTAGGAAATGCCATACAGAAAACATATTCTTTTTGATTTGGTCCAGCTGCAAAATCTTTTTCTCTCAGTCTGCCTCAGTTTGTCTCTGTTACTATAGTAACCACTCACTTGTTAGTGACTACAGTAAGTTCCAGTCTCTAGTCCTTCATTCATTTCAAAACGTAAGCTGTATTTAAAAACCTTTATTGTTCTCAAGTACGCTTAATTTTGGTATAATCTGTCTTGGGTTCTCTTAACAGACCAAACTAACTTTATTTTATCTTGAAAATGGCTAAACTTACTGTGAATAATTAATGATTATGCATCATAAAAATACATTTTATTAATTTCTTTTTATTGGACTTCTATTTGCCAACATATAGCATAACACCCAGTGCTCATCCCATCAAGTGCCCCCCTGGGTGCCCGTCACCCAGTCACCCCCACACCCTGCCCACCTCCCTTTCCACCACCCCTTGTTCATTTCCCAGAGTTAGGAGTCTCTCATGGTCTGTCTCCCTTTCTGATATTTCCCACTCATTTTCTCTCCTTTCCCCTTTATTCCCTGTCACTATTATTTATATTCCCCAAGTGAATGAGACGATATGATGCTTGTCCTTCTCCTATTGACTTACTTCACTCAGCATAAGACCCTCCAGGTCCATCCACATCAAAGCAAATGGTGGGTATTTGTCATTTCTAATGGCTGAGGAATATCCCACTGTATACATAGACCACAGCTTCTTTATCCATCATCTGTCGATGGACACCGAGGCTCCTTCCACAGTTTGGCTATTGTGGACATTGCTGCTGTGAACATCGGGGTGAGGTGTCGGCGTTTCATTGCATCTGCATCTTTGGGGTAAATCCCCAGCAGTGCAACTGGTGGGTCGTAGGGCAGGTCTATTTTTAACTCTTTGAGGAGCCTCCACAGAGTTTTCCAGAGTGGCTGCCCCAGTTCCCATTCCCACCCACAGTGCAGGAGGGCTCCCCTTTCTCCACATCCTCTCCAACATTTGTGGTTTCCTGCCTTGTTAATTTTCCCCATTCTCACTGGGGTGAGGTGGTATCTCATTGTGGTTTGGATTTGTATTTCCCTGATGGCCAGTGATGCAGAGCATTTTCTCATGTGCGTGTTGGCCATGTCTATGTCTTCCTCTGTGAGATTTCTGTTCATGCCTTTTGCCCATTTCATGATTGGATTGTTTGTTTCCTTGGTGTTGAGTTTAATAAGTTCTTTATAGATCTTGGAAACTAGCCTTTTAGCTGATACGTCATTTGCAAATATCTTCTCCCATCTGTAGGCTGTCTTATAGTTTTGTTGACTGTATCCTTTGCTGTGCAAAAGCTTTTTATCTTGATGAAGTCCCAAAAGTTCATTTTTGCTTTTGTTTCTCTTGCCTTCGTGGCTGTATCTTGCAAGAAATTACTGTGGCCAGGTTCAAAAGGGGTGTTGCCTGTGTTCTCCTAAAAAAAGTATAATAAGCTTGCTGTTTACATAGTTTTCTATATATTTAAAGTTTCTAAATGAACAACTGTTAATAATGTCGGACAATATTTTTATTAGAAAAGATTTCAGAATGACTCTTTAAGACCACAAGTTTGTCCACTGCACCATCCATTGAACTAACTGAAAAATTACCATAGAATACTATTGAACTAACTGAAGAAATTTTTAAAAATCTACCCATAGCAAAAGAGTAAACTATAAGAAAATTTAAGGTAATTCTGGAACATATGGTGGAGGCGAACAGATTGAGTAATGAGCAATTCCATGAAGGCAAAGAGGAAGCTGTCTAGGTGTAACTCAGGACAACCTGCGTACAAGGCTGGACAAGACCCTGCCCCTCCCCCTGTAGGAACACCAGAGACTGAAGCAAATATAGGGTATGTTGCTTTGTTTCTAAGCATCATTTGTTTCCAACTGTGCATGAAGAAAGCAAGAGATCAGTTCATGATCATTTCTTTAATTGGATATCAGAGCCAGACAGAGAAAGGGGCATTCTCCAGCTAATGGAAGAGTGTCTTAGGAAAGTGAGAGGCAAGTCAGTCTTCTCCGTAGTGGAATTTTAGTACACACTCAGCCTTCCCAAAATTTCCTTCCTTGATTCCCATTAACAGTTACACCAATTTCCATTCAACAGTGGTGAAAGCAGAAGCCAAGTCAGTGAGTAAGTCACAGAAATTTGGCTATTTTAACAAAATCCCAATTATAGACTCTCCAGGCACAGCAACTGGCACAAATCATGCATTGAATATAATGCAAGTCATCGCCCGCCAACCCAGGAACTACTCTGCTTCACTTGAACTATGGGGTTATGATCATTTGAGAGAAAGAAATTCGAAGATAAACAATTTTAAGAAGTGAACTGAACAATCAAATCAAATGAACTTCATCATAACATACTAAATACAATAAAACAGAAGAAAATAATTTTACCCCATACTTTCAGTGATATTTGAGAAAATATTACATGAATATAATAAAAATAAGCTGCTAGGAAAAGGAAGTAGAGTAAAAGAAAAAAATATTGAAAATAAGTAAAACATACACTTAAAAAGTCAACTAACTTAGCGGAAGTACTGGATAACAGGTATATTGCTGGTAAAAAGCACATTCATTGATTAAAAATTAACACGGATTATTTTGAATATAGAGCAAAAACATAAACGTTGGAAATTATAATAGAAGATGGAAAATGCAGTATGGTAGGAAAAGAAAATGCAGTATGTATAAAACAAACTCAGAAAAAATAGAATTTACGATAAAAATATAAGAAAATAAAAACAAATAGCTTTTGATGTAAGAAAGTGCTGATTCTTCAAACTCAAAGGATCGTATTAATGCCAGACAAACGTACTAATACTGAAAGGCCATCCCTCGACACCAAGCACATCTTCACGTGATCTGAATTCCACAAAGATAGTCTCTAACAAATTTCAAGATAAACTTGGCAGTAAAGGAAAAAATGTGGTGAAAATTTGACAGAGAGAGCTTTTTAGCTTCAATATCAAAGGACAATATAAAGCAGCATTTATAGGGATATGATCAAAAGTGATCATGTCTCCAAAATTCAAAAACACATCAAGTAAATTATTATAAAGCAAGAACAACTCAAATTATGTAACTTGAGTGTTATATCTGAAAGCATCATTTGAGGAAATACTCCAGCCAAAGGGTTGGAATAACAAAAGAATCAGAATAAGGTATTCAAAAGGAAAAAAAATAAAAGAAATATAAGAGAGAAAGAGAGACTGTGCACGCGCACAAATGGTGAGCAAAAATAATCCAGTTAGAAATGCATTTATGACTAAACAATTGCTGAAAATTTCCATCTAAAACAATTTAAATAATTAGAAGGTAATTTCATGATTTCAAAATCCAGATTATTTCAACAAAATTTAAAATGAAGGAAGAAAAATAAATAAAATTAAGGAAGAAACTATAAGGCAAATTAATTAAAAGGAAACAACACAAATGATGACTGATAAAAATGACAACACATTAATAAGATATCAATCAAAATGGGTTAAATGACCATATTAAGACTCAGAATTTCTTTATTTACATTTTCCCTCTCTTCCTCCCAACCCCAAGACATTTCAAATCACCTTCTAGATTCCAGCTGGAAATGTTGTTTATGAGCGTTTGTTTCATATATTTTTTTTAAAAGGGTAAAGTTCCCCCAAAGTGTTACAATAGTTAAGGACATATATAAGAGGATACTTAAAATGGCATGACTACTCCATCAGGTTTGATCAAGGGATAATGCAATGATAGCAATTATCTATCTGGAAACTTCCTAGTAGTTATGCTTTCTTTTTCTCTCCTTTCTGCACTGGCTAGTAAATCTGGTACCATGTTGACTGAAATGGTAATAGTGAATATTCTTATTTCATTCCTTATCTCAGTAGAATTTTTTCAATATTTCACTAAGTATATGCTGGTATGTTTTTTACGGATACCCTTTTTATTAGATTAAGAACATTCCTTTGTATTCATAATTTGTAAAAGGATTGTTTTTATAAATAATGAATGTGAGTTGACTTTTACCAAATGCTTTTTCAATTTCTATTGACCTGATTAACACCTTTCACCCTTTTAATGTTGTGACTGACTGTCACATTTAATTTTTTTTTTCCCTTATTAACTCTGATCTGGCCTTGATGTGATGGTTCTTATATACTACGGGATTCAGATGGTAATACTGCATCTATGTTTATGAGATAAATCAGCATATAATTTTCTCCTGTTATCTCTTGTCTCTCTCAAATAAATAAATCTTTAAATACTAAAAGAAACTATTATATTTCTTATTTACTGGAACAATTTTTTTTTTTAAGATAGGCATTATTTCTTTCTTAAATTCTTGATATAATTAGCTGGGAAACCACCTGGTTTAAAAATTTTCTCTAATAATTTTTAAGTCCTGATTTAATATCTTTAATAGGTAAGGAGCTAGTTTTGTTGTTGTTGTTGTTGTTGTTTTTCCCCTAATTCAGTAGTGGGATGTTGTCCTATTGTAGGTATTTCCCCTTTCTATTTTTTTGTTTAATGCTATTCATAGTATCCTTGGTGCACTTGGGGTGGGGGGGTCCTTGCTCAACAGGGCTTCTGCTGGAGATTTTCTCTTTCCCTGTCCTTCTACCCTTACCCCCACTCATATGCACTTGCACTCTCTTGCTCTCCTTAAAAATAAATCAATCTTTTTTAAAACTCCTCTAAATATCTTTTTAATGTATGTAGGATCTGAAGTTATGTCCATTTTTCTTATTGGTAGTTTTTGGCTTTGATTTGATCACTTTTGTTCAGGGTATTACCAATGCTATGAATCTCTTCAAATTGCCAATAGTAAACTCTATTTTCTCTTTTATTGATTTATTTTTAATCTCTGTTTCTACTTTTGTGTTTAAAATTTCCTTGCAAAAAATTAAAAATAAAATTAAATTAAATTTCCTTGCTACTTTCTTTGGGATTGATTTGCTGTTATTATCTAGATTCTAAAGAGGCATACATAGATCATTGATTTCTAATCTTCTTTTCTAAAAGTATAAATTTAAATTTACTTATTTTTCTCTAAATATGGCTTTAATTATATCTGACATGTTTTGATATAGTTTGGTATTATGAGTAATATTATTATTATCATTTTATTCAATCAAAATTAGTTTCTGGAAGCCTAGGTGGCTCAGTGGTTGAGCATCTGCCTTTGGCTCAGGGTGTGATCCCAGGGTCCTGGGATCAAGTCCCCCACCCACTTCTCCCTCTGCCTGTGTCTCTGCCTCTCTCTCTGTGTCTCTCATGAATAAATAAATAAAATCTTAAAAAAATAAGTTTCTAATTGGCATTATGATTTCTTCTTTGAATTATAGAGTACTTAGTACTTTAATTCACAAATATGGGGAAGCTTCATCCCTCTCCTCTTCCCTGAATTCCTCCCTCCCTGACTTCCTGCCTTCTTCACGCTGTCCCTCCTTTTCTCCTTCCCTTCCTTCCTTTCTTCTCTTTATAGTTTATTTTTATTGATAAAGTCTAGTTCTATCATGGTCAGGGATAATTCTTATATGATTTCCATTTTTAGATTCCTGTTGAAACTTATTTATGGTCCAGCATAAGATCTTGGATGCAGTGTCCTTTATAGGTCAACAAGGCCATTTGCTAATCATAGTGTTTAAACCTATATATGTGGTGGTTTTTATGCTGAGCAGGGAGTCTGCTTCCCCCTACCCTCTTGCCCCTCCCCACAGCTCATGCTCTTTCAAATAAATAAAATATTTTTTTAAGATTTTATTTTTTTATTCATGAGAGACACAGAGAGAGGCAGAGACAGGCAGAGGGAGTAGCAAGCTCCCTGTGGGGAGACGGATATGGGACTTGATCCCAGAATCCTGGGGTCATGACCTGAGCCGAAAGCAGACACTCAACCACTGGGCCTCTCAGGCATCCCAAAATAAATAAAATCTTAAAAAGTAGAGAGGGGGGGCTTGGTAGCCCAACTGATTGAGCATCTGGCTTCAGCTCAGCTTGTAACCCCGGGGTCCTAGGATGGAGTCCCACTTCGGGCTCTCTGCATGGAACCTGCTTCTCCCTCTGCCTATGTCTCTGCCTCTTTCTTTGTGTCTCTTAAGAATAAATACAATCTTAAAATAAAATAAAAATAAAATAATAAAAAAATAAAATAAAATAATAAAAAAATAAAATAAAATAAAATAATACAATAATAAAAAAGAACGTCCTCTAATATTTTCTTTATTATGGGTTTTTGCAGGCCATGACACTTGTTCACTAAAATCACTGCTGGGGCAGCAGCCAAGAATATTTCTCCAACCACCCCTCCTGATGGTTATGGAAGGGAGTGTGTTGTCCCAGCTGATGAGTTTGAGGGAAATTTGTTTTATTAGCCAGCACTCTCCTATAGCAAAGAGAATCAGGTTTCAGTTTTACCCGTGTGTGGAAGTGAGGAAATTGTTCAATACACATTATCTCACGCTATTAGATGAGACCATACAGCAGAGGGAAACAGAGTGTGAAGGTTTACCAAATACTCCCGGGCTTATTTAAATACCAATATTAATACTACTATTAATTATTATTCATTGCTAATAAATGAAAATCCTGGACAAATGCTAAACTGAGAAGCCAACATAACAAATATAAATCAGAACTGGAATCCACTGTTGAAGGTGTTTGATTAAAGGACAAATCCCTGCATTCTTTCCTGCAATATTTATTTCTGCAACAACTAACACATTTTGTAAAAAATTTTAAAAATGTCATACACTTTCTTGTACCTTCAGGACAGATTCAAAATTGACTTCTACATCTATATCTCTGTGTGACCCACAATGTGTCATTAATCTTACAATTTCATCAAAAGTAGTATTAACCTGCAGGAATTTACAAATTAAAACTTACAAAGTATCCTGTCCTTCAAGTAAATTTCATTAACAAAAAGAATTTGACTTATTCATAAAAGTGACCAAACTATTTCATCTATTCATTCATTCATTTTATTAAAAAACAAAACAAAACAAAGCAAAACTATCATTTCAGGTCCTGTGCTAAATTACTTGGAGATTTAGAGGAAAGACATAGCATGGATGTGAATATAGGTGATTTGTCTTATTTTGCATAATCTTGTCTCAGGAAAATCTTTTATTGTCTTCATGAAGGCACTTGAGAACCCATGCTTATTGGTAACCAAAAACTATCCATTGTTTCTAAAATTTCTTTAGTGCACATTTTCAGTGCAAATACCTTCATACATGCAGGTGATAATATATTAGTAAAAATAGGCAGGATTCTGGGGCCAATGCTTAGAACCTTTTGGAAGTGAAGTCAAACATCACCCTTCCTCCAAAATAGTTATTAGTATTTGGTGCTTGGGGGTACCTCATGGATTTGGAAAGAATTCCCGTGGCCACTGTCCTACCAGTCTCATTGTTGTCTTGAATTTGAAGAGTGACAAAGGAGCTACTTACGTGTATTAAAAGTCATTGATGTCAATTAAATTCAAATATTTATGTCTTTTGGAGCTTTGGAAGCAGATTTCGGGTCAATCTCTTCTTTTCTGACCTTGAAAAAGTGATTTCTACCTGTTTGTTTTTCCAAGTATGTCATTATTTTCAGTGAATCTGGTTGATTTGAAATTTCCTATCTCTTCAATTCATCTTGATCACCTAAAATGTCCATGGTTGCTAAATTTATTAATTTAATAAGATACCCTGCAAAAAACTGCCCAACACAGAGCCTGGTTTAGGAACTGATTGATGTTTATAACATCTGAGTTTCTCGGAACAACTTCCTTAAACATAGCTGGCACAGTTCTGGCTTAACTTGTTTTTGAATACTGTGTGGCCTGCATTTATCACAGCTGAAATTCTGATCTGGCTTCCACTGAAGTCTTCCTTCCATCTCAACTCACACACACAGGACTTTAATTTTGGACAGTTAAGATTTGCAGAAAATCCTAGATATTTCAGAGTGTTACTATTATACACCCTTCAACAGGTTTCTCTTATTAACTTATATTAGGATGGAGTATTATTACAATTAACAAATCAATATTGATATATTATTATTAATGGAAGTCTATGGATTTAGATGTTTCTTAGTGTTTAGGGACACTGAAAATTTTGAGGATAGGTATAATGGAATATATCTTTTATTGGAATTTATCTGATGTTCTTCTCATAATTAGACTGGGGTTATGGGTTTTGGGGGAGCAAAATTACAGAGGTAAAGTGATTCTGAATAGGAAAAGCATGGGGCTTTAGGTAGGGAAGGAATGGGGCCCCAACTAGGCTCTGAGGGTATTTCAGGTATGCAGACACTGAGAATGAAAACAAAGGTAAGGAAGAAAGACCAGACCACTTTGTCCCAGCTGCTAGGGTTAAGATGTTTTTCTGATAATTGCACTGTGACCACAGAAAATAAAAAATAACCACAAAAATAACCAGGCCTCAAAAAAGAAATCAACCATTAAACTTAAGTTATCATACATCCTTACTTAACAAAAGACGTTGTGGGATTGTAGGGTCACAGTTTCCTGGTCAGTTCTAAATAAAACCCCTCATTGGCAACTCATTCAGGACCCCTCTCACTCTAGAGAGGCTTTTCTTTTTTTCTTTTCTTTTCTTTTCTTTTCTTTTCTTTTCTTTTCTTTTCTCTTTTCTTTTCTTTTCTTTCTTTCTTTCCTTTCCTTTCCTTTCCTTTCCTTCTTTTCTTTTCTTTTCTTTTCTTTTCTTTTCTTTTCTTTTCTTTTTTTTTTTCTTTTCTTTTCTTTTCTTCTTTTCTTTTCTTTTCTTTTCTTTTCTTTTCTTTTCTTTTTTCTTTCTTTTTTCTTTTCTTTTCTTTTCTTTTTTCTTTTTTCTTTCTTTTCTTTTCTTTCTTTTCTTTTCTCTTTTCTTTTCTTTGTCTTTTCTTTTCTTTCTCTTCTTTTCTTTTCTTTTTTCTTTTCTTCTTTTCTCTTTTCTTTTCTTTCTTTTCTTTTTCTCTCTTCTTTTCTTTTCTTTTTCTGTTCTCACCTTCAATGAATTATCACTTCCCCCTTTGTGTCTGTGAGATTCATTCTTTGACACCACGAGACAAGAGCCTGTAACAATTTCATCGCATCAGACAAGAGGTAGATATCACCTTTGTAATTTGTCACTGTTGCTATTGACCTTGATCACCTAGCTGGGGTCATATTCATTAAGTTTATTTACTGTAAAGTTACTAATTTTTTTCCTCTCTTAATACCGTACTCTTTGGAAGGAAGTCACAATGTATATAGCCCATGCTTAAGTAGTGGGGAGTTATGCTTTCCCTCTTCGAGAGCAGAGTATATAGATAATTTTTCTGGAATTTCTTGGCACAAGAGAGTTGCTTGTTTCCCCCTCTCATTTATTAATTTTTCTTTAATTTATACACATTAATATGGGTTCATGGATATTTATTTTATACTTTGAGTTATAATCCAGTACTACTTTTTCTTATTGCTGAAATTGTTCTGGCTTTGACCAAAGGGAGCTCCTTCAGTTGGCTCCTATGATCTTCTTACAAACCCTTATCAAAGTGCATGCATGTGGGTGTGTTTTCAGTACTTACTTTCTGACACTATCAGGTACTTGGGAGTAATCTTATCTATTTCCTGCCCGACTCTGAGATCAACTGTCCCTCTGTGGAGACCTGGGTGTCTTTGCTGGAGAATGGCATTACAAACCAAGGTGTGGCGCTCAGGATATTACTGCTACTTCAGTGTCATTTCCTTTAGGGCATCTCAGCTGACAAGGGAGAGAAATATATGTGTTGATAATAACTGCTGTATATACAAATATTCATAAATATTTTTATGTAACTATATCAATATATAATAAGCTAAGCCTGAGTTCATACTGATGCTTCCCAGCTCTAATCCATTATGACACAATATCATTCTAGTCCCCTTCACTTGCTTACCTAAAACCTCCCACTCCAATAGTGTATCTGAGTCTGCTTCTGATATTCACTTTGTTTCTTCATAGTACTACTTTGCTCTTAACTTTTAGTATGCCTTTTTTGTTGAAATCTGGGCAAAATCGGTAGTGGAAGTTGATCTGTATTTAATGTTTGCTGTACTTGTTGATGCCAGAAGATTCGATTTTTTCTGTTGTCTTGTTTTTTATCTCCCCAGTTGTCTCTGGATTTCCGAAGAACTCCGGATTAAGTAGAGTCCACATACTGCAGCTCTTTCAGTTATAATCCTTCTTGTGTTATGTGACTAGAGCCCTGTGGTGGGGATGGTAAGATATGGCAGGGGAGGGAGCATTCTATAAGCCTATGATTAAATTCCAGTCTTACAGTGGGCCTATATGTCTCACTCAATTTTGGAAAAGGAACATACCCCCTCAAAAGAAAAAGGAAAACAAATGTTTCAAAAGAAACATGACATTATTTTACAGATGTATTTTTTAAATATATTTTATTTATTTTTGTAAGATTATTTGTTTATTTATTCACACAGAAAGAGAGGCAGAGACACAGGCAGAGGGAGAAGCAGACTCCCTGTGGGGAGCCTGATTCAGGATTCGACCCCAGGACTCTGAGATCAGGACCTGAGCTACTGAATCTATTGATTGATTATTTTAGCTGGGCTAATCTATCATTTTATAAAATGCCTTACATATTAACTGGTTCACATATTGTATTAAAGTAGCTCAAAATCTTTCAATCAGTCAAATTGATTACTCTTCTAAATATATTTACGTCCAATACCAACAACTACTGATAGAGGGAAAACTGTCCTAATCTCATTACATTTACTATTCACATAGATAATGCATATTTCAAAAGCCCCAGGTGTTTGCTTCCTAACTTTCTCAGAAGAGCTGCTCAAGGTTAACTTATGGGAATCAATCTCACATACCAATATATGTTTAAAAACTCTACTTAGAGTTAGAAATATTCAATTTAGCACAAGTTTTATTACAAATAATGGAGAAGTTATCTGAATGCATTAGCTGCACATTCCATCCCCTACAAACTATAGCCACAAAAATCCTTTTTGTCAAACCACCTCTGCACTTATCATATTATGTGACTATTAGCTTAAACCAACTTGGTTTAAGCATTCTAATGCAGGAAAGAAGACTAGATGGGTATTCCTTAAAAAAGAAAAGATGTATTTAGATCCAAGGAGGATAAAAGGAATCCCAGGATAATATCATCATATATTTCTCAAGAATATAAAAGTTTCATAAAATAAATTTACAAAAACAAAAGGAAAAGGTAACAATTAATTTCTCTTGAAATTGGGCAAAGATAACCTTAATCTACTTGTGGAGTAGACTATGAATTCTGTGTCATAAAAAGCCTTACAATTCTGACTTGGCCCTGGGGCTCATAGCGTTAAGGATAAATGTATCTCCAAAAGTCGTTAGATTCAAGAAATTGCACATTATTTTTTAATGAAGACCTTAAACTCTCAGTAGAATTACTAAGACAGATGAAAGTAATATCAGAAAAACAATCAGAGTTTTAATTGTAATGGTCGAAAGAAATATCCTCATATAACGAGACTTAGTTTAATAGATATCTTATACTAAAACATGTTATCATTCTCTAAAATAATGGTTTGCAGCAGTGATAAAATCATTTTCCTGACTTTTCATCCAAAACAATCAGAAAGGCAGAGGAGTAATGGAAAAAAATTAGAACTCTAAAATTATATAGACCTGGATTACTCCTATCTCAAATATTTGGTACTTATGTGCATCTGTTAAATTTATTCCACATATTTGAATCTGTTTCTCCATGTGTGAAAAGTCGAATAATGATACCCATGCCTAGGAGGATTATTTTAAAAGTAAATGAGACAATACATTCAAAGCTGCTAGCATAAGGTCTGGCTCATAACTACGTATTCATTCAACACATGTTTAAGTGTCTGCAATATGCCAGTCATTGCTTTAAGCATTGTTTATCAAAATAGTGGGGAAGACAGAAGAAAGCTGACAAATCTAGAATGTGAAATGAAGAACAGCAAGCGTTATTTTTTAATAACCCAACATGCTAGGGGGAAAGATGGAACATAAAAGGGTGGTCAAGGAAATTCCCTGGGAAGGTGTCGTTATGTGTGGAAAATAGAAACTGAGAATGTGCTTTGTGGATGTCTGGAGCCAGAAGCTTCCAGGCGAGGAGAAAAAGCCCATGAATGGGGTGTATGTTTGTTTGTTTGAGGACAGCAGGTTCAGAGAGGTTCTACTATGACCCTAGGATGTAACCTAGGCAATAATATCACAATTAGTATCTAGTGAACTCCATAGCTAAGAACAAGGTCACTGGGATCAGAGTGTCTGTGTCTATGTTGTGTGTCTACCTTTGGCAAGTCATTTAACCTTCTGGCTTTAGGTTTCCTCTCTAGCAAGGGAGTAATTATCCTCTAGAGTTGTTAGGGGAACTAAATGTGTTAATAAATATTAAAGTGCTAGCATACAGTAATCATCAAAGAACTCTTATTTTTAAGTTACTGAGAAACATGGAGTGGAGTCTCTTGTTCCTCAACCTTCAGGTTCCAAGAATCATTATTATTGTTTTTAACATTTGTGTCAATCTTATAGATGTTTTCTATTCCGGAAATATGCCTTTGCTGTTCTCTAGTTTTATTTTTACGTTCCTTTTGGATAGAGTTAGGATTTTGTTTCCTTCCAAACTTTAGGAATCTTACTTAAGAGCTTTGCTATCTCTTGAACATCAGTGAACTATACAAACAAACATTTTCAAGATTGATGAGTCATAAAATTCAAAGAAGAATTTTAAAATTCAAGAAAAAAATAGTTTTGATGTTTTCTTTTTGAAAATTTTTGACAGTTGGGTTAAAGATTTTATCTATTTGAACATGCCTGGAATTTGGCATTCAAATAAAATGCAGATTTCACTGCCTTTAATAGTGTTTTTTTTGTATTTAGACTATGCATTTGCTTCTTGATTTCCCATGCATTTTCCTATGCAAGTGGGTCAACAACACAGAGATGTGGGTTTTATTTCCTCTATATTGAAGATGTAGAAACTAAGGTTTATAAAGAGTAATTTAAAATATAGTTAAGAGGTTAAATGTTGAATAGAGTTCAATCTTTGGCATCATAAGTCCAACATATATTCCTTATTGCTATAGTATGCGTATTTGTGTCCTCTGGAAATTCATATGTTGAAATCCTAGCTCCCAAAAGGGATGGTATTAGAAGGTGGGGCATTTGGGAAGTACTAAGTCCTGAAGGTGGAGCCCTCATGAATGATTTAGTACCTTATTGAAGTGGCTCCTGAGAAGTCCCCAGTCCCTTTCACTATGTGAGAATACAAGAAGCATGGGATGGAAAAGAGGACTTGCACCTGACTATGTAGGTGCCCTGATCTTGGACATCTAGCCTCCAGAACTATGAGAAATAACCTTTTTATATTTATAAGCTACTTGGTCCCTGGTATTATGTTATAGCAGCCTGAATGGACTAAGATAACCACCAAAAACATAAACTTAATTAGTTTTTTTGTTTGTTTTGTTTTGTTTTAAGATTTTATTTGTTTATTCATGAGAGACACAGAGAGACGGAGAGACAGAGAGAGAGGCAGAGACACAGGCAAAGGGAGAAGCAGGCTCCATGCAGGGAGCCTGATGTGGGACTCGATCCTGGGTCTCCAGGATCACACCCTGGGCTGAAGGCAGCACTAAACCGCTGAGCCACCCGGGCTGTCCAAACTTTCTTAGTTTTGCATGCACCCAACCTACCACAGGGCCCAAACTAATGGCTTCAGCTCATAGTATTTATTGTATTTACATAACATATAATACACAATTGGGTTTCTATTTTATAACTATAATAGTGATTATCTCTTCCAATATGAGTATAAACTCCTTGATAACAAAATTTGAAAAAAATACATGGTTTATAAAATGGGTCTGGGGATCCCTGAGTGGCGCAGCGGTTTGGCGCCTGCCTTTGGCCTAGGGCGCGATCCTGGAGACCCAGGATCAAATCCCACATCGGGCTCCTGGTGCATGGAGCCTACTTCTCCCTCTGCCTGTGTCTCTGCCTCTCTCTCTCTCTGTCTCTCATGAATAAATAAATAAAATCTTAAAAAAAAAAATAAAATAAAATGGGTCTGGACATATAGAAATTGCTTGAAAAATCTCAGATAAATAAATTAACAATATCTGCACTTGGAAAGATTATAGGATTTAGAGCCACACATATTTAGATTAAAATCTGCTGTTTGACATTTCTTACATCTAGATCTTGGGGAATGGTACTGAGCTTTTATTATCTTCATCAATTTAAGGAGGTTAATAATCTCTTTCTTTCACGCTCATTATATGGACTGAATGTGTAGGGGAGCAAAAGTAATTTTCCCTCTCTCCTTCTGAGTTCTTAACTGAGACCCCTGTAGTAATAAACAGATGAACAACAGAAAAACAAAAAGAAGTTTATTATCATGTCCACTTCATGTATACACAGGAGATATGCAGAGAAAAATGATTCCTCCAAGTGGTTTCGAATTCAGGCCTAAATGCCATTGTAACAGGGAAAGTGGAGGAAGGAGCAGGCCTCTTACGGGTGTAGGAAGTTTGTCTGGGTGTGGGGTCATCAACTTCTAGTCTCTTCTCCTGTAATAAGGATCAATCTTCCCTAGTTGCTGAAACTCCCAGGAGGGAGTTAAGACAACCGAATGTCTTTTGGAGAATCTGTCTTTAGACAGAGAGAGTTCAGAGAAAGCCTTCAACAGGCTCTTACGAAAATCCAGGAATTAACTGAAAACTGTCATATATTACAGATGATTATTTTATACCACTGATTTCACTTAAACATTATAACAAATTTAATTACATATCTTAATACAAAAAATATCTCAAGTTACATGAAGAAACACCTTCCAGACACTGTGCTGGAGAAGACTGCATCGCACAGGTTGCTCCTCTTGTGTAACACAACACTGAGTTTGTAAACTCAGTCTCCTTGTCCTGTCACTGCTTTCAACAGAAGCACCTGGGCTCTTACCAGGATTACTGCTTTCATCTCCTACTTGATATTGCTGCCCTTTTTTTCTTAATCCCATCAATCTGTCACTCAAATTTCTTTTTTTTTTTTTAAGATTTTATTTATTTATTTATTCATGAGAGACACAGAGAGAAAGTGAGGCAGAGAGAGAAGCAGGCTCCACGCAGGGAGCCCGATGTGGGACTCGATCCTAGGGCTCCAGGATCACACCCTGGGCCAAAGGCAGGTGCTCAACCGCTGAGCCACCCAGGTGTTCCTGTCATTCAAATTTCTAAGTATATACTTTCTCTTTCAAGTAAGCAATTTTCTTTTATTTTGGATGATTTTTTAAATATTAAAAAAATAGTTCAAGGAGGAAAAACGTTAAAAGTTCATATTCTTATCTTCCAGAATCAACTGCCTTTACTATTTTGACACTACTGTCTTCAGAGAATTTTTTAGATGTGTGATTTTGAAAAAAAAATCATAGTAATAGTTATTAGTTATTAGAGTAGTAAATAATTCCCATTGGAAATCAAAGAACATTACAGGTCAATTTAAATCTCTTCTTTGATATTTACAGGCCCTTTGTCATTCCTTCACCCAAGCATTTTTTCAGAAAAAGTAAGAAGAGGAAGTTATTCAAATCCCTTAACCAGAATAAAGTTCTCATACTGACTCAGGACCTGTAGTTTTATACAGTGGTGTACTATGAAACCATATCCCTGAATCCTACATCAGGTCTAAAAACTTGTTGCATTTTTCCATTCCAGAGTACACATAGATCTGAGCAGTTCTACCTATCTTTTTTGCTCATAAAAATCTGGCTCAATTTAAGACTCTTTAAAAAATATCACAGCGTCTGAGATGCCTTCCTCTATCCATCAAGCAGAGATGATTATCTTTGTGTCATACTCACCTTTGATGATACCTCCATCACAGAACCTACCACACCTCTCTGGTGCTACTAATGTTTGTGTAATCTTTGTTGCTGGTCTCTGAAGGGCTTGAGAGCAGAGTCTATTTCATCTTCATGTTTGTAGTTTCTGAATCAGACATGCTACTACTCCCTAGCCTGGGACCAAATAAATCTCTGTTTTAGATAAAAGTAGAGGAAATAGTGATAATGGGTATGAAAAGATGGGAGCAAGACAGAAACTCGAACTTAGTATTAATTTACTCAAATTTAATCAAATGTTTCAGATGAAATAGTAGAAATAAGATATACAGTGTGGATTGAAAAGGTCAGAATATATTCATAGATGGCAACTATTTAAAGAATTCAGTAGCTTTCCTGGGATACAACACTTGTTTAAAAAAATTAAGTCTTTCGTACTAGAAACATGGTCTGCTTGAGTGAATGACAATTGTTCTTAGAGAAAATATTAGAATACAAAAATATCGAATGAAGATGCCCGCACAACTCTTAAAATTTAAATTTGCTCTAAAAATGAGAAAAAAATTAGTAAGCTAAGTCTTATAACGAATTGTTTTATAATTAATACCTCTGAAATGAAGCCTTAAAATCTAGATGCATTAATGCAGAGTATTTTTTGCTTGCTTTGAGTGTCATGTAACTCCAGTTGATCTCTCAATTTCTGGACTCCAAAATAAAATACATCGCTAGAAAACTTATTGATGATTAATTTATATTTATTGTTTAATCTAGTAGTTTCAAAGTAATGATATTTTGGGTATTGGTTTAAATTGGAAACAGCAAGGTAATTTGGCGGTTATTAGTAATTATTTCCAATATTGTATAAAATCTAGTTGCATAAATATATTACTAACGTATCCAAATTATAGTGTTATTCATTATTTCAAAATGAAAGCTCTGAGCCATTAATTAACTGATGCTTTTAGATCAATTAGATTAAATGATGAAAGAAAGAGAAGAGTAGATTTCCACCAACCAATTATAGCAGGAAATCTGATTTAGAATATAAACACATACCTATGTGGAAATGCTGATTCCTTCTGGATTTATGGAGTCTACCTCAGAAACAGTCAATTTGCTCTGTGTACATTGATCAGTCATCTGTGTCTTAAATCTCAGTCAAGCCAGAAGTTGCTTCGTAAAGTTGCTGAAACTGTCTCACTTCCTAGGCCTACAGCAAATAAAATAGGAAGAGAACTTTTTCTAAATAAGCCTTATGAGCCCTTTTTGAAGTTTTTCTCATCTCACAATGAGTTTCAATCTTATCAACTGTAACACCAAGGGTTATAGAGTGAGTGTAAGGAACCAGTACAAAGGACTAATGCAGATGGAAAATGTAGCTAAAATGTGCCTCAAAACCAGAATTATTCGGTGGCTTTTAGGTAAGAGCATTAATCAGATAGGATATCTGTTAAATTGGGTGAGCAGTAGACTATATTAACTATGTTTGCTGTTTCAAACAACTTCAAAATCCTAATGTTTACTTATTTCTCACATGTCTTTGTGTGTCCTACAGAAATATGGATTTTTAAAAATATTTTATTTATTTATTCATGAGAGACACAGAAAGAGAGAGAGAGAGAGAGAGAGAGGCAGAGACACAGGCAGGCTCCATGCAGGGAGCCTGATGTGGGACTCGATCCCGGGACTCCAGGATCACGCCCTGGGCCAAAGGCAGGCGCTAGACCACTGAGCCACGCAGGGATCCCCAGAAATAATGATTCATCTTGAACATCAACTGTATTCTTTTCAAGTAGAGGCAGCTTGAAAAACATCATCTCATCCTCATAAAGATTTCATTAAAGTAACTTAAAATACATTAAATGCCTCCAAAAAAGGAATCTCCAAATAAAGAATGCTTTATGTTCCAGATGGTGTTTTTCAACTTTGCTTCCAATTTAATAAAGAATCGCTTTATGACCTAAATCACATTAAATCAAATGGTGGGAAATTTCTGTTTTCAGTTTTATATTGAATCCATTTTATAATTATTCAAGAATCAACAGGAAATATACTTCAAAAGTTTGTACATGCTTTAATCTTTCATCATTTTTAGTTCACTTTTTTTTTTCTTTGAAGTCAGTCAAGTTCCCCAGAACTAGCGTTAGAGGATTATATATGTGGATATTTATATTGTTAGGTAGAGTTTGGTAATTCCTCAAAATGGGACATTCGCCGTAGTAATTAGATAAGTTTTCCTAGAAAGGTTCTAAAAACCTGTCTGCAAAAATGTGCAAGATCTATTTCATGTATAAACTCATTATTAATCCATGGAGGAATGATGACAAGTGCTAACATTTGAGCGCTTCAGTGTAATATGTCTTATGATAAGCGTTTCAAATGAATTTTTAAAAATAATTTCACAGTTATAACAAAAAGTATTTTAATGTTTACAGAGAGAAATGAAAGGATCAAAGAAGTTAAGTAAAATCACCAGTTTACTCAGATAGTAATGAAGGAGCCAGGATATGAAACTAGGCCTGTGTGACTTGGGGCTTGCATACTTCATACCATTAGTGATCATTCTATGTTTGCTGCTTTACATATATGATCCTAAAACCACTACTGTGCAGGGTGTGTGTGTGTCTGTGTGTGTGTGTGTGTGTATCACAATGTTATAGACAAGTAAAGTGAAGTTAAATAATGTGCATCAGGTAACATCCTTATGCAGAACCAGGATTTATGTTAATGTCTTTGCAACTCCAGTGCCCAATTCGACAACAGTTTGACTTTGCACTTAAGACTCACAACTTTTGGGAGACCCGGGTGGCTCAGCGGTTGAGCCTCTGCCTTTGGGTCAGGGCATGATCTCGGGGTCCCGGGATCGAGTCCCACATCAGGCTCCCTGCATGGAGCCTGCTTCTCCCTCTGCCTGTGTCTCTGCCTCTCTCTCTCTCAAAAAACAACAACAACAACAACAGAAAAAGACTCAAAACTTTCATGGTGGGAATGCTAGCTGGTGAAGCCATTCTGGAAAAAAAGTATGGAGATTCCTCAAAAAGTTGAAAATAGAGCTACCCTATGACCCAGCATTTGCACTACTAGGGATTTACCCCAAAAATAAAAATGTAGTGACCTGAAGTTAAAAAAAATTAACCCCAATGTTAATAGCAGCAGTGTCCACAATGGCCAAACTGTGGAGAGAGCCCAGATGTCCACTGACAGATGAATGGAGAAAGAAGATGTGGTATGAACACACACACACACACACACACACACACACACACACTGGAATATTACTCTTAAAAAAGAAAACTTTTGCCATTTGCAATGACATGGATAGAACTAGAAGGTATCATGCTAAATGAAGTAAGTCAATTAGAGAAAGACAATTATCATATGGTCTCACTCATAAGAAACAAAAAGAGGATCATAAGGGAAGGGAGGGAGAAATAAAACAAGATGAAATCAAGGAGGGAGATGGGACCACTGGGTAATAGCCAATAAAGAGGACATGTGATGTAATGCCCACAGGGTGTTATATAAGCCTGATGCATGACTGGTCTCTACTTCTGAAATACACTATATGTTAATTAATTGGATTTCATTTTTTTTAAAAAAAAGACTCACAACTTCCAGAAGAATCATGTGAAGAATGAGGGATAAAAATCAAATGAAGTTCTGATCAATGAAATCCCACAGTAATGCTCAGGAGCATGCAAAAGAGAACATGATTCTAAGACATCAAGTAAATCTACTAAACAAGGATTGTTGTTGAATTAGCCCATGAGTGACCTTATTTGGGAAGTATATTTGAGCAGAAGTGAATAAAATACTTCTTTTTCTTAATGTTATTCTTTTTTCTTGACCCCCCCCAAAAAAGGTATCATTTAAGTGAAAATGAAATAAGCTAATAAATACTGCTACAGTTAAAAAAAATCAGAGTAAGAAAACTCCCATATTTTATTCTAGAAGAATTTAATAGTTAAAGTAACATAGTTGGTAGACAAACGTGATTATGAATTCTGGCTCTAGCAACCATTAACTGTTTAATGTAAGGAAAGTTCTTTTGCTTCAAATAATTATAATTGTCCACTAAATAAAATTTATATAACTAATTCACAGCATTTTTACAAAAATCAAATGAGCTCAATCTATGCAAATCACCTAACATCCTACCAGACATATAGTAATTATTCTATTGTTTGTTTCTTTACCATTATTCTTATGTGCAGCATACATTTCTTTGCTGAAACCAGCATTAACATTTTTCTCCTCTGTATTCCCTTTAGGTTCTTCTTGGCATGACTAATCCAACTCTCTCTTCAACTAGCACATGTATTAAATGGATATATTGGACATGGTGAACATATATGGGACATAACAATAAAATATTATTTTTAAAACATTTTTCCATTACGTAGAAGAATAAATGGATATGTGAATACTGGTTTATTATGTAAATCAAATTCTTACTGTGAGTTACCATCAAAATATCTGAAAAACATAATTTAGTGCCGTTCTGAGGGCAGAGTGAATGCTAAGTAAACACGCAGTAGAATATTTGCAACAGATAAGTATTGTACTTGGCTTCTAGTCAAGAGTTTTTTCTTGCATAAAACAAGTCAAAAGGCAGGAACCCCTGGTTTTATCTAATGCTTCATGAAGAACCTCAACCATGTTTGTGTTTCTGTACAACTGCTGGTTGTTTCATGCTCAAGCTTCCCCACGTATTCAACATGACCACTCCAGCCATAGCATCTTAACATCAGCATCACACTTAACATTAAGACTAACGTGATTATCCCCCTTCCTCCAAAAAATGAACCCTAGACCCTTTTAGCAATTTAATTCTCATTTCATTCAACAAAACTTAGTTGCACGGCCAGCCACAATAGCTGAAAAGACATGACTAAGACAGATTGATCATTTAGTTGAGTTCAGTTATTAAGGAAGATAGTAAAAGTGTATATTAGAAAGCTCTTCACCCAAATGGGGATCTTTGTTTCTTCTCCTCACTTTGTCTTCCCTCATGGGAAAGAGGTCTTTTAGCATCTGCACATATCAGAATTATGCCATGCAGGGAGAGGCAAGCAATAATAGGAAGAGAGATTTATGTTTTCCTTGGAGATGCTCTATTTTTGGCAATGCTAGCAATAAAGTATGAGATTATGAGATAATGCAAAATATCCTGGTGTGAAGTGAGTGAAAACATAAATGGAGGAGAGAAAATGAAGAAGGATGGGAAGAGGTTGGGGGTCATTAGGAAGGGTTAGCAAACACCAGGGAACCAGCAAGATTAGGCAGATGGAAAAATACAACTTTTCTCTTCTTCAAGATGCTGTGAGACCAAATCCCTCTATTGCACACTGAGCTTGAGCACCTCCTCAGCTATTACCTGGTAATCCCAGACTTGCAAGTAAATAAAAGGATCAATGAATGGCTAGTGGTCTTGTTGAGTGAAATTTGCCGACAACCCAGCAGTACAAGAGGAATCAGTTGCTTCATTCACTTGAAAAGGATTCAAACAATTCACAAGTTTTGGCAATCACATTTATTATTTCCATTTTTTTTCAAATAATTACCACTTTGTCTTAATGTTTTTCAGCATGACACATGTAAATACCACTTTTCTTTCAAATATTTGGTTAAGAGCCCTTCAGAACTACCTGTCTCAGCCCTTTGGATGAGCAAAACAATACAGAATTTGTTAGTGTACAATTCCGGTTGATGTCTTTTTGTTGTTGTTGTTTCTATTTCAAGTCTTTATTTTTTACTGGTCCTGACCAGCATGCCTTCATTTTCTAAATTACCTTAAAACCACAGTGATGCATGCTAGGGAGTTTTCTCAATATGATCAAAGGTCTAGGAAGAATAAAATCATCTCAGGTGTTGGTCAATTAAGAAATAAAGATGTTAGCTATGGTTGGGTATATCAGATCTAAGACCAGCTCTGAGAGTCATCCTTGTGTCCAAGAAAACTACAGTTTATGTTCTGTCTCATAAATTTTTGTTTCTCCTTGAACCTTCAGGGTATTCAAAAAATACTGACTGGTGATACTTTGAACTGTAGGCTGAAAGGTTCAATAAAAGAGAATTTAAAGATCTTTTATAAGAAGGCCTCACATATTTATAGGGGCAAATGGGACTTCCTCACTTGCCATAAATGTATTAACATTCAATCACAGATGCTGGTATGAAACTGGATTTCAAATGTTACTGGTAGGATGGGGAGAAAGGAAGTGGGGGAGATAGAGTAGTGTCCTCAAGTTCATAGGATGAACTGGTTTAAAAAAAATGATGAAAATACCCTAGAATGGTTCATCTATTACCTATTATTTTAAAATACTTAAATTAAAAAACTCCCAATTGTGTTCCTTAAGATACTAATTTCTTCAGATGTTAGAAGTGTTCCCATAAATTGGAAAATAATCACCTCAAGGATATATAAAATGCACATTAGTATGTTAAAACATCGACACCTGGGTGCCTCAGCAGTTAGAATGTTAAAACCTCTGTTATATTCTTCAGGAAAGAAGTGGATTTATACTAACTTAGGATTTCTCTAATATATGTATTTTAAAAATTTCACTCTTCTGTTATTGTTGTTTTGCAGTTACTAGTATTTTGGGAAACTTAGTATAACATAGAATACAACACAAGAAAAACTAAATTCATTTAACAAGATTGTCACCAATATCACAACAACTGGTATGAGGATATCATAAAACAAAATGTCATTTCATTATAATTGTTTTCTAAAGTTCTGACTGGTTAATATTAATATAAATTATCAAAATAGCATCTAGCTTTCTTGAAAGGGAGATTCTAGGATCAAAATGTAATCATTCCCTGGGCCAGTCCATGACCTTTGCTATGGAAAAAGTCAATAAGATGACAGTCTGCACTTTAACCATGCACTTTTCAAGTATATGAGTACAAATATAATGTTATCACCAATTCTTGCACTACATATTCTAATATGAATTTTAATTTTTCTCTCCCCACACATATTATTTCCCTTACTATTTTGTTTCATGTTGCCTTCACTTACGTTATTTTTCCATGAGAATAAATCTTCCTATCCTATTTTTCCCTAAAAATGATACAATATTTGTTTGAATTTCAGAAATAATTCAAGCCAATGAGGAAGCTGATTTGACATTAACGTCACATGACTATCTCTTGACATATACATGGCTATTTTGCAAATAGTCCCTTAAGAGAAAAGAAAGTCATAATACCTTTTTATGCATTGGTTTTACTTTTTCTTATTTTTATACAGCATCTAAATTTTGCTAGCTATTGTAGCTTATGCTGTTTATTTTTTTTTAAGTCAGATGGATTTATGTTGATTTTGGAAATACCAATCTTATTTCTCACAAAACCAAGAGATCAAGCTAGTATGTGATGACAATCACCCTTCAAAGATAACAAAATCTCTTAGAACTGGAATTCCTTGAAACAAACTGAAAATATATGCAACAAACAGAAAAAAACAAAAGTGTAAAAACAATCTAAGTAAAAATCTAGCTAATGATTCTAGTCTCTAAATGAGTCCCAAATGGTTTAAAAAAGTATAACTTTGATGAAAATACAGGTTCATCATTGTTTATTCCTTTTCTTAAAAACCTAATACGTACACTAGTAAAGAGAGGTGTGAAGAAGAGTTGTATTTGCTAAATAACCAGCCATATGATGTGAACCTACTGTAGCTAAGCTGTTCTTGATTTCAAGTAGTAATAACCCCAACGGCTTTAGTACTCAAAGGCCATAAATGCAACTAAAATGCAGAGGTGGGTAGATTCACTAGTTGTAGTAGGGTCCAGCATCATCAGGTTTTTGCTCTGTTTCTCTGTGGTTCTCTTCAGCTGCCCTCCCTCCTGTCACTGCCAGCAGCCTCCCAGCCTCTCATGGTTTTCTCATGGACCACAAGAGGGTGGATTTAACCATCAAAATAAATACATACATTGAAGTCCTGCATTTGCCAAGGTCTCTCAAGTTAAAGCACATGGCTGTAACCTAACAGCAAATGGATAAAATGATCCCTACAATACTCTCCGTATTGTTCAGAATGCTTGTGAAATCAAATGCGGCAAGTGGTGATGGGATTCTTTTGTTCTTTCATTCATCCGCTTATTCATTTATACAAGAAATATTTATTAAGAGCTTGTTATGTGCCCGACACTGTTATAGACACTGAGGATATAGCAGTAAAAACAGAACTAAAAAGCCCCACATATGTTTATAGAGCTCACATCCTGCTGGAGGGGCAGTCGTTAAATAGGTATATAATGCAATTTCAAATAGTAACAAGAGCTGTAAAGATAAATCAACTGAAGACAAGAGATAGAGACAGACTCGGGTATTTTTTGTTTGTTTGTTTGTTTGTTTGTTTTTTCATGGAATAATCAGGGACAGGCTTTCTGCAGAGACCTACATGAAAAAGAAATGCAAATCAAGGAGAAAGCATTCCAGAGGGGAAAGAACAGGGAGTGAGGCAAGAAAATTGCTTGATTTGAGTTTCAGCAGAGCCAGTATAGCTGTCACATAATAGAGGATAGAAAGAGGGGTAAGGAATAAGGCCAGGGAGGGAGCTAGGAGTCAAAACAAAGTTTGGCAGAACAATTTTGGAGGACCCGGAGCAGGATACAGCATGATTTGGATGTACACTTTAAAAACCTTGCCCATGCTGCTTTTGGGAAACTGAATGTTAGAGGGCTCAGGGTGGAACTTGAAAATGTCGTTTCAAGAAACGTTTGCAACGTTATAGGCTGGAGGTAGTTCCTTAGACTAGTGCACCATTGGTGACAGCAATGAGATCTGGTGGAAATCAGAATATACTCTGTTTCATTTTTTAGGAATCAGAATTATTCTTGAGGTCACAGTAAATCCAATAGATTTTGAGAAATGTCATATGGTAAATAGACTTCAATGGAGATATCACCCTAAACAAAACTATGCGATTCCGTCTCCTTTTTAGCAGACTAGAGAGCAGATACATTGTGAGGTCTCTTTTTTTTTCTATTACAATGTTTGACCCTAAAGTTCCATCTTGGAAAGTGTTCCTTAAATGTTCGTTTCCAAACTGTGTTACTAAAGTCGGAGCATTGATGCTATGCAACAGGACTGACACAAATTCACTTAGCAGCTCACTTAGCTCACTTAGCAGCTTTAAAACTTTGGACAAATTTCTTGACTTCTATGATTCAATGCCCTCATTTCCAGATTCAAGACAGTAAAACATAACTCAATAGATTGTCTCAAGTAGCAAGTGAGGATGTGAATCACTAAGCACGCTCCCTACCTAGCATCAGCAACAATGCAACACATATTTATTCACTTTCTCCTTTTTAAATAATTATCCGTAGACTTTAGATGTCATGAGAAATTTTTCTATATGAGCACAACATGAATCACTGCCAAGATTTTGATGCCCAGCTGGTTTTTAAAGGAGAAAGTGGTCTTAATGACATGCTCAGTGGTCCAACAATGTTCTAGCAGAGGCTCTTGGAATAAGACGTGACTATGCCATGGAAATAAAGAAAAAAGATCTTCATGTGCTGGGAATTTGTCCATTCTAGGCATAGATAATTTTCCTTTGGCAGAAGGCCTAAATGTTTACTGGCTTTTGCTTTCTATTCTTTGAAAAAGAGAAAAATAATTTTTTTCCCAGGAAAATTTTAAGTTCCCAGAGCTATCTGTCAAGATTTTGAGTAGACAAACTTTATTATAATTTAACTGGGTATTCTGTGACCTTCAGCTGTCACTAAATAAAATCACTAATCTCCTTGACTTTTTCAAAGCTGTGCATTTTATTCAAATTCATGTATGATAATATAATACATGTTCATTTGAAAAGAAAATGGGCTGCTTTTTAAAATTTGTAATGGTAAACTAAACCAAGCTTAACTCCTGTTATGTGCCTTGATGTCTATTTGTTATGGTATTTGATTCTAAGAAATATACTCTATGCAAAAGTGCAAAAACAAGATAACGAGACTCTCAAAATTATTACTGGGAAGGATAGAAATGTAGGAATAAGTTTTGACAGAGTACCATGGAAGTTCACATAAACATAGGAACGATCTGTTGCAATCTAACAACTTCAGTGCTTGCATGGTCAGTCAAGTACCTTGATCCTTTTCTGATCAAAGTCAACCTAAAACCTACTGTATCCAGACTTTTCCCATATCCACCGTTGCTATTGCTACTAATTTGCTCTCAGTTGGAGTAGGACTCACTTGGACAACTGTCTCTTAACTATCCTATTCCTCTTTCCTATGTCACTCTAGACTAACCTTCCTGAATCACAAATCTGATTATGGTCAGGTGTCTGCTCACAAACTTTGTGGGGCTAACTACTGCCCACCACACAGTTGGAGAGGAACAGAATTTGCCACTCCAAAATATGCTTCCTTGGTATAAGGATTATTTTAGGCTGATTATTTTTTTTAATATTTTATATATTCATTCATGAGAGACATACAGAGAGAGAGAGGCAGAGACACAAGCAGAGGGAGAAGCAGGCTCCATGCAGGGAGCCCGACGTGGGACTGGATCCCTCGGACAACAGGATCACGATCAGGGCCGAAGGCGGCGCTAAACCGCTGAGCCACCGGGGCTGCCCTAGGCTGATTATTTTTAAGAAATGGGAGAGATAAGAGAAGCTCTGAAAACCCAGTAGAAGTTACTGTTCTATAAGGGAAACTGACATTTGTAAGGGGGGATTTCCATTTCTAAGGGCATCTCCCTCTTTGTTCTAGGAGAAGAGAGATGGTTAAAACTCTAGAAATCCTTATCAATCAATTACAGAAAAGTCTCAGCCCAGAACCTAGAAGGGTGGAGGGAAAATGAGTTTTCCTCCCCATATAGACAAATTTTTAGACTGATGTTCAGAACCTTGGGAATGTGGCTTCAGTCTTTCCAGTATTTTCTTCCACTCATTTATGGAGGCCTACACTTGTAGTTGCAGTTCCAATCACCAACTTTCCCATTCCAACACGTATAAGTAGATTCCCTCTTCTCAGACTCCACTATCATGTGCAGTTCCCTTTGGGCACCTATCTCACTGCATATTTTATCATTGATTATTGGGGGGCACTTTGAAACTGATTCAAACTATTTTTGACAGTTTTAAGGTCCTCTCTTGTCTTTCTCCTCTTCCTACCAAGTGAAATCTACAACTTGGCTGGAGATGGGCAGTGGCAGCAGTGGGACTGCTCCTTTCAGTGTGTGATGACTAAAGGATACTTTAAATGGGTCTTTTTTCATGAAAAAGTAAACTATCATCCTGTTTTGGAATAAGGGATTTGTCTATAGGGATTAAGTTGCTCAGTATGATAATAAGAGGATTTTTGTCTATTATTAGCTGAATTGTGATGCTAGAGATGGTAAAGACGCAGGTGATAGTCCTGATGATGACTATGAGATCAGATAACTCTAGGATATCAGGGCCTACGCGTTGAGTCTGGACATGCTTTTAGGGATATTCATATTAGAAGAAGAAAAAAATTCCCTTGAAGTTCATCAGAAGGCGGAGGGGACAAGATGAAGACCAGAAGAGATCTCTAGCTTCTGGGGAAGAGGACATGGATTCCAGCAGCAGTCATTCAAATACTCAATTTTTACCTCTTTTTGTCTTCATTTTAATATATTAACCTATGCATTTAACAGGTAATTTTTATGGACCTACCTTTTGCCATATACTCTAGGTGCTGGGGTGGTGATCACAGATATACTGGGAAGCTAGTGGGACTAAAGATCCAAGCTGCTCACTCACATAAGGCCTCTTCAAAAAGGATTTTAATATAATTACATGTTTCTAAAAATCTGGCAATATAAGAAAGTTTAACTACAATCAGTTAAGAACTATTCTTTTCATTTCTATCTCCACTTCATCTTATTTCCTAACCCATCATTGGCTTTAGAGTGACAACTATCATTTGGGGAATCTAATTAAAGCAAGGTTGAATTGAGAAGGCACGTTTAGTTTGGGATTAATGGAATATATTTTACAGTTCATAATCATCTCCATGTAGATTAAGTTATAGTTAAATTATCACTAGCATTCTGGGAGGAGGAATGACGGCCAGGAATACCCGAGACATTGACCCTAAATGATACTTCCGCTTAGATGATGTAGCTATTGATAGATCTAAACAATCATCAAGCAGGTCTGAGGGGTTGAGATAAAAATGAGACTAGGAAACATTCCTTGACAAGGACCCCGTACGAGTGAAAAGTAGGAACTGGGAAGAAGATTGTCCTGAGAGGCGTGCCTGTGATTTGGACTAGTTGCAACTGAGACCCCTTGTCTGACTACAGAACCCACAACCGCCTGGGCAATAATTTGTTCCACCTGACAGGGAATTTCATCTACGACAGGTTAAGGCAGTGCCGTAAGCACAAGAGTCATTTTTTTGGCAGCATATTGATGCCAAACTTTTTGCCATCATTTTGATGACAGTTTCTGGCAGGTTGTACTTACACGCTATACGCCTACAGGACCCAATAGATGCTACAGGTATGTTCTTCATCCCATACAAGCTTCTTGATATGGCAAATACTGCTAACTTTAATCAGTGCTCTATTTTTTTTTTTACTTTTAAATTAACACATTTTCTCATACATTTTCACATTCTATAGCCACGGGCTTGATTACAAATATCCAAAAGCATCTTCTGACTAAACAGAGACATCATTCATCTGATTCTTTTTCCTTTAGTTTATACTCAGGACTGAACCTAAGCATGGGCGAGAAGCACATTTCTGCTTCCAGTTCTCATTTAAGAAAAGTAAATTGAAGATGGCAAAAAAGTGAGCCTCCCCTAAACTAGCTGTTGTAGGGCTTGACCTAGGCATATGTGCTACGGGATGGGAAGATCACCTTCTCAAATCCGTGACCAGATTTTAGGAAATATTGTGGTATCGGAAACTAAGACTGCTTATTCCAGAGCATTCGCTTCTTTGCACCATATGATTTAAAGGAAAGGATTTCTTCTCTCCACAAACTGCCAGATATCTATAGTCTATATATTTCACTTTCCCTGTTCAAATACAGCAAATTCAATGCTTGCTCATAGTAGGGGCCAGGAAGAGGACACTTAACCTCTACAGACTTTCTTCCCCTCCCCCAACACTTTGATTTGCTCTCTAAAATGTTACTTTATAAGTAGCAATAAAATTTAATTGACTTTTTTCCGTTTTTTGGTTTTCTGTGTTCTCTTGTTGGAAAATTTTTAAAGCCACTCATAAACATTTATAGCTAAACTTTCATCCCCCATAACATTTTTCCCATACACTAGAAAATTTACTACTCATGAAGATCTTGTTTTGAAAAAACAAAAACCAAAATATTCTGGTTTGTATCCGGCACTTTCCTCAGGGACGATCCTAGGCCTGCAAACAATAGCTGACTCTAATAATCTCCAGGGACTCCAGGAACCTGCCTGTAGATATTCCTAAACTCATAGTGCAGGGTATCAATCTCCTTTTATATTGAAAAAGCAAAAGCAAAACAGTCATAGTTTTCATAGATTCCTAAGAAATTTCAAAGGCAAAAGTGTTGTAAACACAGATCATGGAAGACATTAGACTTAAATGCAACATAATCTCATAGATGGTAAACAGGAACAAATGGGATCATTTTACAGATGATTGTCATTTGTGAATTTTAACATCCAATTCATCAAGTTGGCAGCCTTATTGTGAGAAATGTCAGGCCAAATCACAAAAGTTAATAAATATATTATCAGGATCAAAACACCAACACCACATTTAAGGAAATGTGCAGCAGGTTCATTTTGTAGAGATTCATTTTGTAGATGAATGTTCTTCACCAGATCACTAGGACCAAAATTGTGTTTCCATAATACTCTGAAGTTTAAAGCTCGAAAGTCTTCTGGAAGCTTTAAGTGATTTTTCTCTGACCTCCTGACTCTCCTTTCTGGACTTTATTTCTTCCACAATTGTGTAAAGTTTAATTCTTACAGCCCATCTCTTGTGTGATATGTTCTTGTTATCCAGCTTTTCTATCTGAGAGGCTACTGATAAAGAGACCTGCCCATGGGTTCCCTTTGGGTGAAATTACTGACCTATCTCGTTGCCACAACTGATTAAGCCAGGAGAAGAACAATGTTAGAAGATGCAGGCATCTATAGGCCAGCCTATTGACAAAAAATTATCTGCATTTTAGTACTGGCATACAGAGAGACTGTCAGTTAGCTGGTGGATTTAAAACACATGACTTCATCTAGAAATAGGCCAATGCCAGCCATTGTGAAACATTTTCAAGTTGGGGGATCAGATGAAAGCTCTGTAGAGACAGGAAAATAAAAAAATAAAAAATAAAAAATAAAAAATAAAAATAAAATAAAAAGAGGGGCAGAAAGTAATTTCTGACCCTGAGGGACGGAGATCCCTATGTTCCTGATTGTTTTTCAGTTCTCAAGAAGTCTAACCTTATGTTACTTTCTCTATTTAGGTCCTGGGAAACTTCTCAAGGCTTTTGAAATAAACACCTTCCTCTCTTACGTAAATATGATGTTTTCCCTTTGAAACAAACAAAAATGCAGTGAAAGAGAACCAAAGATTTAAATTATGTAGACAGAGACTAAAGCAATGATGTAAAAATTGAGTGCCTTCAGGTAAGACATTATTTTATGCTTAATCCTATCTAGTTCAGAGTCCAAAGACCAGAGAATAATTATATATTTATGCTAGTAATTACTAAGATACAATGACAACTCTAGTCTACAGTGACAATATTCCGTCTTGCCACAAGATGGTGATTTTGTTCCAAAAAAATAAAATGATTTCTTAAAGACCGAAAGTTGGTTACTCTGTATGAGGCTCCGTGCTGAGCACTTTAAAAAAATAAAAAAGAATCTCATCTTTTAGAATTTCTCAGTGTTGTTGGGAAGACAAACACCCAAGTGATAATCATGAAATAACGCTGTGACATTAGTGATAGAAATGTACCCACAGTAATACGGGGAGGATATGGCACTCCATCTTTTAAAAAACAGACTATATTTTTCTCCAATTAAGAGGGGAAGGATTTCAGGAACACCTGCATTAATAAGGCCGAGTCAGGTACAGAACACATTCTTCTTCAACAATGTACATCATGTTTATAACCTACAGCAGCTTCTGTTCCCACAGTCAATCATTATAAACACTTTGCACATATCCTTAACTGTCTTTTCTTCCTTTTGCTTTTTCCTACTCGGAAAACCTACAATCCAAATTAATCCAAACTCCGTTTCTGCTCTAGCCTACACCTTTACAGACCAGTATAACTGAACAGAAAGTTCTGTCTTCACTTTAAATGTGTGACTTCTACCCTCAAATGGGCCCTTAATGTTATCCAGTGTCATACTCTAAACCCCTGGCCTATTCTCTTTTATATCCTCTGAGATGAATACTTCAAATTTCTCCTTTCTTTTCAAACTTCCCAAACTCCTCACCTATCCTTAGCTTAAGAGCTTGGTTCTTAGTTGGAAAAAAAAAGAAAAAGAAAAACAACAACAACAACAAAGCAACTAGAAGTTAGAAAGGGAATATTTGAAAGCCATTCATCTAAGGGATCAGAGATTTTGATTTTTAAAAATGGATACTTTTTTCATGAAGTATTTATAAGCAAGTTGAGAACACGGTGCCCCATCATCTCCAAACACTTTAGTACTTTAGACTTCCTCTTACATAATAACAAAACACAAGAATCAGGAAATTAACATTGAGTCCTTACCAATGTAAGCCTCAGACCCCATTAAATATGAACATTGGCCCCATGCAGTCCTTTAGAGCACAGAAATATTTTTTCAAAACATACATTGCACTTACTTGTCATGTCTCTTCAGTCATCTTCAAGATGGAACAGTTCCATAGTCTTTCCTTACCTTTTAAGATCTTGATCCCTTTGAAGGTTAGAGGCCGACTGATTCGTAGAATGTTCCTCAGTTGATTTTATCTGAGGTTTTCTCATGAGTAGATTCAGGTCATGCTCCTTTGGCTGGTTATTGCAGAAGTGATACTATGTTTTCCTCATTGTAGCCTATAACGGGCATAAGATTTCAATTTGTCCCAATACTAATGATGTTTGACCTCTTGGTAAGGGTGATAACTGCGAGGCATCTATTCTCAAAGTCACTATTATTTTACCCCTTGTAATTAATAGGTATTTTGTGGGGAGTTGTTCTGAAATTACATAAATGCTCTGTTCCTTGCTAAAATTTAAATGTATGCCCACATCTATCTTTATTTTCTGGAGCTACTGGTTCTCCATTGCGTTCAATGAATCATAATCCATCACTCTCATGCTTGTTTTTATGCTTAAACTGTCCCAGAACAAGCTGGCTTCTGTGTCCCTAGACATTATCTTTTGAATGCTTCCTTATTTTTTGTGATACGTGGTTGTAGGTTCCTCTTCAAGCTTGGTTGCCCTATCCTTGCATTCAGTCATTTCTCCAACCACCTCTAGTTTCCTGGAGAAGAGAATGGCATAAGAAAGCCAAAATCTGAGAGGTAGATATATATGTGATCTCAGTTCCCATTAATAATTCCAAATTCATGGGACACCTGGAGGGCTCAGTGGTTGAGTGTCTGCCTTTCGCTCAAGGCGTGATCCTGGAGTGTGGAGATGGAGTCCCACATCCCTGTAGGGAGCCTGCTTCTCGTCTGCCTGTGTCTCTGCCTCTCTGTGAGTCTCTCATGAATAAATAAATAAAATCTTAAAAAAAATCCAAATTCAATCCATTACCATTAACATATTTATGTAACTAATCCCCATAGCCACCACACTCCCTCTCCTATGTCTGTGTTCTTTATATCACACTTCATTTCTGACACCCTGTGACTCTCTTCAAATATCGCCCATCTATATAGAATTCTTCTTCTGCCCATGCTCCACACTCTATGCCAAATCATTTCACAGCACAGAAGACTCTTCACGTGCTCTGGGCTTTGGCACTCTGCAACGGGCTGCCTGTTCTAACCCATGAGGATACCAGCCTCAGCTTACTTAGGTCCATATCCCATACTGGACTGCCCTCCTCACTTTGCTGGGATTTCCAGTCCTCACTCCCATTTTCCTCCTGGGTGAATGCCTTCCTCATCCCCACTCTGGGCTCTGAACCCTGCTTTTTCGGTTCATCAGGACTCTTTCATTTAGTACAGACGTCTACCCTGCTTAGCCTGCCCTACCTAACAGCTTTAAGATTAGATTGCTCAGGAAGGGAAAGGAAGAGATAGAAATAGTAAAAAAGAGAAGGGAAGGAGTGGAATAAGAAGAGAAAGGCAGTCTTCTTGATTTTAACACATATCGAGATTGGTTTACAGACCTTTTGGTTCATTGGCCCTCTAGTCAAATTTTTACCCTCCCTCAATTTGTCCTCCTTACATGACTATTATATAAAATTGAAGAACAATTATGAGAGTGATGCTTCTTAAGCATAATTTTCAATGATCACATTAATCATGAAATTGAATGAATGAAACATTGCCTGTATTTTACTACTTAAAAATAGTTGTTCCCACTTACACGATTCCTTGATTATTATTCCTAAATGCCAGTCTTGCATACAAGATAATAATAATTGTCCATACTAAGTAAAAATTCTTTTTTCTTCTAAAGATTTTATTTATTTATTCATGAGAGAGGCAGAGACACAGGCAGAGGGAGAAGCAGGCTCCATGCAGGGAGCCCAATGTGGGACTCAATCCTGGGACTCCAGGATCACGCCCTGAGTCAAAGGGAGCCGCTCAACTGCTGAGCCACCCAGGTGTCCCCTAAGTAATAATTCTTAAGGAATAATTAGCAAAACAAATCTGATCCTAACATTTCTGTTTACTTCATTATTAAGTTACAATGTGAAGGTGATGAATCATCCCATTCCTATAATTTTAGTTTTTATTCCTACCAGCCCAATTTGCCTTCGAGTTCTTCCTTTTATTACTCCTCATCCTCTAGGTTTTTCTGAAAGCATACTTCTCTCACTAATGATTAGGGATGCTATTGCTCACAGTGAATGGTATCTGCTTCTCCACTCTAGGACGGTGTTGTCCAACGGAAATATAATGAGAGTCATCCATGCCATTTAGAGTTTTTCTAGTGGCTATATTAAAAATTTTCAAAGAAATAGGTAGAGCTGAAAATATTTTTTACTTAATTCAATACGTACAAGTGATTATTTTAGCATATAAATAACATTAAATTACTAATTGATATTTTGCATTCCTTTTTTCATACTTAAACTTTGATATTTGCTGTACATGTTATCTTACACATCTCCATTTGGATGCTAAATTTCTTTTTTTTTTAATTTTTATTTATTTATGATAGTCACACAGAGAGAGAGAGAGAGGCAGAGACACAGGCAGAGGGAGAAGCAGGCTCCATGCACCGGGAGCCTGACGTGGGATTCGATCCTGGGTCTCCAGGATCGCGCCCTGGGCCAAAGGCAGGTGCCAAACCGCTGCGCCACCCAGGGATCCCATGGATGCTAAATTTCTATCATAATAACTTTATGCTGAGATTTCATAAAATGCTCAGTTAAGAAAGAAAATTACTATTTCCAAATTGGTTCAAACATACTTAAAAAGTTTCCCAACATATGAACTAAGTATTCATTTATAAAGTTATAATTAAACTAACTTAAAATAAAATAAACTTCAGGTTCTCAACCACACTATTTCAAGTGCACCTAGTGGCTACGATATTAAATAGACCAATCACTTAGAAATAAGGTAAATGTAAGTTACAACATATTGTTGATGTTGATAAGAGTCAATACCAGTAACTTTGAAGTGATGAAATTGATCTGATTTGGAGACAGACTAGATCTGGGATTATGAAAGTTTAAAAGGAAATTCCAGAATAATCTGCATTACTCACCTAATATAATACCGTTCTGAATAATGTTTCTCAAAACATTTAGTGTAAAAAAATTCTCTTGAGGAGTTACTTAAAAATACTTATTTCTTGTCCCACACCCTCATTGCCTGAGAAATCCTCATTTAGAAGTTCCACAGTGGGGCTTACAAAACCCTATTTTAGTTAATTCTGCCTCATTTTGGACAAAACTTTGAGAAATACTGCCCTCCAGAGTTTGACTGTAGTAAAGCCAGCTTCCAATCCAATATTAAAAATATGTGTTAAGCTAATGTTTTCCTGCTGAACCAGAACCACTGCCCTTGTTTCATTAAAAACACACACCTAGACATAACTCACAGAGTTTAGAATCCTGACAACAGATCTGGATAAACACTGAAGCTATTAGATCATTAAGAAGACAGCAAATGATAAAGTGTCTAGTGGTTCACTCTAAGCAATGAAGTCTACTGCTGTGCCTCTCCTAGGCTGCCAATATTCAAAGCAGCTCTTCAAAGACATTTTCCTATTCTTCAAATATAGAAAATCATGAAAAACAGCGTTCTTCTTTTTACAATCTTATTTTTAAGTAATTTCTACACCCAATGTAGGGCTCGAACTCACAACCCCGAGATCAAGAGTTGCATGCTCTACCAACAGAGCCAGCCAAGTGTCCCAAGAAAAGCAATGTTTCTAATATTAGAGATTATTCTTTTGTTGGGGGAACATGGGTTACTGTTTTGGACATCTATACATTCATAGAACTTTGCACTTTACATTGTTTTGTTCTCTTTCCAGAATTTTATAAACATGTATATTGTATCAGTAGATTTAAACTTGTATTACTATTCAAGTATTTAAGCTTCCCAATCTTATACCACAGATTTAAAATGGAGTTTTCCATTTTCTAATATCTGATGTTTCTTAATGACTCAGCATATAGTCTTTAATCCTAATTACTATTTAAGAAAAATATAAGACACTAAAGGTAAAAAAAAAAAAAAAACCGGAAACAAACAACTCTATTCAGGTATTTCTACATATGGCCTCATCTTATTATAGATGTGCCACACTGCTTGATCCTAATTTAAAATTGAACATAGGAGAACAGAATGAGTAAAATATCTGATGAGTGTCATGGCAGTCTGACGATATTCACAGAGATTTTTCAAGGACCCTCTGCAAGTGCTAATGGGAACCTCAGGGTCAGACAAACGTCGGGTATCATCAACAGAACATCTCATCACTATAACGTTCTGCTATGGGCTTCCCAGACAACAATCCCTTGCCTCTCGTTAAAATAAAGTGACAGTGCTGAGGATGAAATCTGCCATGCTCTGGAGTGGTCCTTCCTGAGAAGTCAAATATTTGTCACACACACACACACACACACACACACACACACACATACACACACAAAGAAACAAAACTCTGTTAGCTCCACTCTAATTGGGCTATAGGTCCCATGAAATGCTAAGATGTACAAATCATTGCTGCAAGAGATGAGCCACAGATGGGCCAAGAACAAGTACTCTCATCCCATGAGTAGGGCAGGAGAAAACGGCCCCACACAGGACAGCATTACAAACCCAAATGAAATTTAAGCAGGTTCATGCGGAGCACGTCTCTCAAGGAAACAGTGACTCAGTGTTTTGTATATTAGAAAATTCACTCATCGAACCTGACATAACCATCAAAGGCATTTTGCAGTCCCCTTTCATGCCTTTATCTGCCAATTTGATCCAGGCAGTTGTGAGAGGTCACGTCTTGTTTGACGCCCTGACACAAGAGCAGAAAACTCCCAGTTCCCGTTGCCCACCGTGCACCTACAGATTGATCTGTCCCTAAACAATCATCCTGCACAGATTAACTGCCACACGATTCTTGACCTAAGACACAGGGAAGAATGTGTTTTCTTCAGTGTTAATGAGAGAAACTATAGGAAGTAGAATAAAGTCAACTTCCTGTTGATGCTTGAAAGATGAGAGAATATAACCTCTAGGTGTGAAAAAGGACTGATTACATTTATTCTTGGAATTCGTACAGCTGACAAGTTTTATAAATGTATTCAAAACTAAATCTCACTTAGAAACTATTTCTTTCTCCTACTTAGATCGTTTGAGAGAAAGAGATGGGACTTCTTTCAGATTCCCTACATAAATAATTGTATTAATCAACTCTATTTTCAATGATGCATTGTACAAGTGTATTCTTGTTCTGAAATTAATAGTCAGGCATTCATAATAAATGTCACATCCATAAATTCCAAAGTGAAGAATTCGTTCAGGTATTATCATCTATAAATACCAGGATTAGCCAACCCAAATGATCCGTTTCTGTCATGATACTGATGCCAGCCTTGGCCAATCCAGGTAAACGGCCTCCTTCCAGAATTCATTCTACACTGTCAGTATGGGCAACTCGTTACATACGAGTAAATTACGCCTCCAGGACACAAACACAGCACCCAAGATCTATGCCTTTAAGAAGCTCATAGTCCAGTGGGGAAGTCAAGCAAGAGAATAAATAGTCATTATACATTATGCTCTGAGACCATCGTTTATAATGAGGTATGAGAGATTGGAGACTGGTTTATAGAGATGGTTCAAATTAAGTGAGTGCAACTTCTCCCTCCTGCCCAGTACAAACCGAAACCACATTCCAGACAAAAGGAACAGCATTTACAAAACAGAGATAGGATAGCTATGGCAGGCTTTAGGAAACACACATAATTCAAATATCAAGAGTATAGATGAGTATGCAGGATATTGCAGAGGAATAAGAAGCTGAAGCTGAAGCTGAAGGCAGAGGCCACGAGCATCATGCCTGATGATTGACTTTTAACCTGTAGGGGGTGGGACATGATTAAAGGATTTTAAATAGTGGAATGACAACTTAAAACGTGTACTTCAACCAGAGTATCTGAGATGATTATTTAGAAACTTCAGTAACTTTTTTTGATGTGGTCTATGTATAAAATGGAATATTCCTCAGCCATTACAAATGACAAACACCCACCATTTGCTTCGACGTGGGTGGAACTGGAGGGTATTATGCTGAGTGAAGTAAGTCAATCGGAGAAGGACAAACATTATATGGTCTCATTCATTTGGGGAATATAAAAAAAAATAGTGACAGGGAATAAAAAAGAAAGGAGAGAAAAAGAGTGGGAAATACCAGAAAGGGAGACAGAACATGAGAGACTTCTTAACCCTGGGAAACGAACTATGGGTGGTGGAAGGGGAGGAGGGCAGGGGGTGGGGGTGTCTGGGTGACGGGCACTGAGGGGGGCACTTGACAGGATGAGCACTGGGTGTTATTCTACATGTTGGAAAATTGAACACCAATAAAAAATAAATTTATAAAAAAAAGAAACTACAGTAACTGCAACCACAAAGAAACAGGTTTCCATTCCACAATACTTAACTCACTTTTTTTTTTTTTCTCTCTGCTTTTCATCTCTTGGGTCCATTTAAAGGGATAATAAAAATTCCCAGCAAATTAGGAATAAAAAGTTTCTCAACCTGAAAAAAAAAGGCATTCAAAGAAAACTTATAGATAACATTATCCCTAATGGTGAAAGCCTGAGTGTTTCTATTCTAAGATCTAAAACAAGGCAAGAAGATCTCATGAATTCTATTCATACTATATAGAATGTGCTAGCCAATGCAATAAAGCAAAAAAATAAAAGGAAAAATAAAAGTGTTTCTGTTTGCAGATGGCATGGTATTTTATGCAGAAAGTCCTATGGAATAAAAATAAATGAATAAAACCTGAAGAAGTAACAAGTAAGCTCAGCATGTTTAGTATAGTTATATAACAGTAAAATATTAGTAATAATAATAGATATACCACTCCCATGAATATGAAGATTCAACATTAAGATGAAAAATTCCCCAAATTAATTGTGGATTTAGCTCAATCAAAATTGTGATCATTTTGTTTTTGTTTTTTGGTAGAAACTGGCAAACTAATTGTAAAATGTATTTGAAAATTCAAATGTCCTAGAATAGCTTAAGCAATTTTGAAAAAGAACAAAGCTTGGCACTTTATACCACATAAAGGCTACTAGCATACAGAAAAGGCATAATAGGTATTTGTTTAATGAATAGATATCTAATTCTGTTATATTTAACAATATCTTAACCATAATAAAACCTTACATTCACCTCTGGTAGGAGAAATGAGTTATGAGAATGGCAAATGATGATATTGTGTAAAGTAGGAAATAAAATTAACAGATCTTAGTACTTTTGAGTTATATGTGGACATATTGGGTGGCAGGTGGCTTGCCATTTGTAGATTAAAAGCAAATTTTCCCATAGTTCCCTTTTCAAGATTTCATATCAGCATTTTACCCTTTTATAGCCATTCCTATATTATTTCTCTTGTGAAGTATTTAAAACTGTAGAACATATAAACACTTAGGCCATAACAATCATTAAAATATTAAAACAAGTCACTCCATACTAAAACCTGTCATCTTGACAAATCTATGAAAGGTAAAGAAGGGGTGAATCTTGGGAGACATCGCTTTATATATTCAAATCTAAACCTAATTATATAACCAAAAAATAATCAAAAAACAAGCAGTAATCTTAAGCCTGAATTATAATTGTTGAACTGATTATGCTGAAACAAACAAATATCCATATGTGCTTTCTTTCTGGAAACACAATCTCTTCATTTTAATTGTATTTAGCAAGGTTTTCACTATGTCTATCAGCTTTAAATTTGATTCAGCCAGCAGAGTACTGTATATGATTTTGCCCGTGATTTGGAAATTCTCCATGTAGTTGACCAAATACACTAATTATTATTGATCTTAGTCTAGGAATGACTCCCAGTGAAAAGAAATGGCCATGTCTTCTAGGAGAAGTCACCAATAGGCTAAAAAGTAGATACTCCTAAATTATCATCATCACACTATTAACATCAGATTTGCAAGAGAACCCCAATAGAAACAGAGAATTACAGCCAGGAGTGGGAAGAGAAATGCACACACCTGCAGATTCCAAGAGAAATACTGAACTATAAGGGGCAGGGGTATAGGGGTGGTGGGGGAGTCCTGAGCTATTTTATTCAGACACTAATTAACACTCCATTCACTGGAAGTTGAAGGTTTTCCAGGCAACTCTCACTCCATCTGTAAGGTTCAGAGAGTTGTTTTTCTTCCTTTGTTCTATCAGTGATTAAGACATCTAATCAAATACTCTAAGAATAAAGACAGTGGCTTCAGTAAACAAACACAAATAGTACATATGTGACTGCAAAACAATTTCCTCTAAATCCTAAATGAAGGAATAAGAGAGTGAACATATTTCACACTGAAGAATCACCAGGTCTCTGAAATTCCTATGCTACTGATAGATTCAATAGCACTAAAAATTTAATTTAAATAAGTTTAAATTAAATAGCTAATTAAATAAATTTAATTTAAATAGCTAATATTTGTTTATAATTTGATCATGCCTGTGGAGTTTTTCTCAAATGTTTGATATATGTTTCAGAACAGCTCTAGGTGTTGTTATCAACTGTACATTTGAGAAATGGAGGTTTTGAGGGATGAAGTAACTTGTCTGGGGTGATGCAAGTAAATAGTGTGAAAGCTAGATACAAACAAAATTGATTTTATGTCACTTACTCTATAAACAATGCATATTTCATTCCACTACTTCATCTCATGTTTTCCTGCCATTTGATTGATGGTACTGTTGCTCCATATTTTTTTCCAATTTTTCTTTTAATATCACCAAAAAATAGTATCTCTTAATACTGAGAAGAAATAATTTCACAGGCATTCATGGATTTTAAATTCTTCCAAACCACTAAAATTTTCCATAAACAATTAAAATATAGAATTTCCCTTAAATCAATATCAAGTTGAACCAGAAGAAGAAAACTTTTAGATACATAAAGAAAATTATTGTACAAAAAATTTTTTTAAAAAAGCTCAGCATTTAAGGATGGAGTGAAGTGAGAGGCTTATTCTCAACCAGCCTTATCCAGTACATTATTTAAGTTAATGACTCAGCAAAATTATATAAAAGTCTTGCGGATCTTGACTAGCTAAAGCTGTGACTCTCACTTTGGGACTGAAGGTCTTCTGCATGTATAACTTTTCTCCTTTTTAAGCAACAAATTTCTCACTTCATCATAATACTCATCAGCTTGTCTCTCTATGATAGGCTCATTTATTTCTCCCCAGCTTATTTTTTTAAAGGATTTATTTATTTGAGAGAAGGAGAAGATGTGGTTGGAGGGTGGAAATCTTTGAGCAGACTCCCTGCTGAGGATAGGGAGCCCAAGGGGTGAGAGGATGTGTGTAGGGGGGGAGCCAGGTGCAGGATGGGGAGCCAGAGGCAGGAAAAGGGAAGGAGCTAGTCGCAGGAAGGGGGGGAAGCTGGATGCAGGAAGGGAGGGAAGCTGGATGCAGGAAGTAGGAGGAAGAAGATGCAGAAAGTGGGGGAATCTGGATGCAGGAAGGGGGGAAAGCTGGATCCAGGAAATGGGAGAAGCTGGATGCAAGAAAGGGGGTCAGACTTCAGAAAAGTCTTAATGGAAATACATTATTTCTTTTTCCTTTTAAAATTCTCCCATTGCCCTATCTTTCATTTCGGATCCACTTCCTTTCTTTAAAAAGCTTACAAACAGGGGTGCCTGGTTGGCTCAGTGGTTGAGCATCTGCCTTCTGCCCAGACTCTGATCCTGGAGTCCCTGGATCAAGTCCCTGGATCGAGTCCCACATCTGGCTCCTGCATGGAGCCTGCTTCTCCCTCTGCCTGCGTCTCTGCTTTTCTCTGTGTCTCTCATGAATAAATAAATGAAATCTTTAAAAAATAAAATAAAATAAAAGGCTTACAAACAAAACAATAAATAAAGCTCTCTTTGACCCAGTGCAGACCCAGAAAAAACAATGAGGTATGAGATAATTTATGTATTAGGAATATATCAAGTGTTAGTAACCCATCTTGGCCATTATAGAAAAAAAAGTTATTCCTGTCAATCATTAAAATAATCACAATATATTATGAATGTCCATATGTCCAATTTGTTCCCATTTATCTTTCTACAGGTACGGATTTATTTTATATAAGCCCATTCTGTAATGTTAATATATACAAGCCTTACTGTAGGTTAGACTTGCTGATTTTGTCTTTATGTGGTTGCCCTTGTGATCTGCACTCTGTAGAATGATTTAGGTGTCCCTGCTATTATTTTATTTTATAAAACATATAAGAGTTGAAAGAACTTGAAGTCACCTAGTTCATGCTATTTATTTTACAAATGAAAACAAAACAAAGCAAAAAATAAAATCCAGAGAGAGCGAATGCCTTGCCCAAAGTTCAAGTGTTATTAAGTGGTGAACTTAAAATGCAAGTCCACATTTTGTATATATTCTACATCCCGTCTACCACACCAGTCTTTCTGTATTACATATGTTGTATACACAAAATTTGAAATAAGAAATCAGATGATTCACATAACATCACTTGGTTCCAAACTTGGTAACTTTGGAACAAGGGAAAATGCCTTACACTCACCTCATCCTAATCTTCTAGCTCTTCCTTGGCCAATGATTCCGGTAACTTCCCTCCTCTGTTAAAAGTTCATCTCTTTTAGTTCTTTAAGACCCTTGAACTAAGGCCAGTGACATGGAGAGACCTGGTTTTAATGCTTTAAAGTCTTCAAAGTCAGGAGATCCCTGGGTGGCTCAGAGGTTTAGCACCTGCCTTCAGCCCAGGGTTGGTCCTGAAGGCCCGGGATTGAGGCCCGCATCGGGCTCCCTGCATGGAGCCTGCTTCTCTCCCTCTGCCTGTGTCTCTGCCTCTCTCTCTCTCTCTCTCTCTCTCTCTCATGAATAAATAAATAAAATCTTTAAAAAAATAATAAAGTCCTCAAAGTCAGAAAGTACTTTAGAGCAAAGGAATTCTCACTCCAGATGGACTCCTCATCTTTTTTGGAATGGGACAGGCCTAGTCCCTCAGAACACAAAGATTAGCCAATACGTCTGCTTGACATGGTATTTATTTTTATTTAAACAAATGAAGCATTATGTATTTATAATACAATACCTAGCTCGTAAGATGAGTTTGTACAAGTATGTAATCACCATCCCAAGGAAGATAGAAAAGATTTCCCTCAGAAAGGTGATCTTTCCCTTTTGGTCACTATTCCTACTCCTCCAAATCACTTGCTAACTATCATCATCAATTGGCTTTGTTAGTCTATGTGGACTTTCTGGAGATGTAATCTTATACTATATTTATTTCATATTACTCATAATTTTATACTATATATACTTATAGAGACAAATCTCAAATAGTTTTGACTAACGGGAACACCTTTTTAAAAAGAGTTTAAAGACACTACAACTTTCCAATACTTCATTTGCTTTATAATTTAGCATAATAAACTATAATGTATTTTAAAAATGTGGGATATCCTTATTTTGTGCTTTTACAAAAGTTAGAAGAACACATGCACACCACATTATCGATTATAAAATTCATTCATTTTCCTTAACTACTAATTAATCTGTACCTCTTCATGTCTGTCATGGTCATCCCATGCAGTTTGAAACATATATATATATATATATATATATATATATACTTTAAGATTTTATTTATTTATTCATGAGATACACAGAGAGAACCAGAGACACAAGAAGAGGGAGAAGCAGGCTCCATGCAGGGAGCCCAATGTGAGACTCGATCCTGGGTCTCCAGGATCATGCCCTGGGCCGAAGGCAGGTGCCAAACCGCCGAGCCACCCAGGGATCCCCAAGTTTGAAATATTTATTAGAAAAAAAGTAAAGTGATTGTTTCATAAGAATATTCTTGCCACATGGAAAGGATTTTTCTATTTCAAAAACCTAAGAAAAGAGTTCTAACAGTTCAATGTGTACCTTACAGCTCAAAATCAATACCAAAATGGATGTCGTTATATATTAAGTCTTCTCTCTTCCTTTGCCTAATACGTGAGAATTTAATTAGCTCTGTAATGAATCAATAACTAAAATAAAGGAAGCACGGCCACGGACAAACAATAATTGCAGCAGCAATAGCAACAACAACAAAGAAAACATGATTGTTCACTTAAAGAGCTGCTTGAGGCTCCTCTAATTCTTTAGAATTTGAGTTTGTTTGCTTGTTTGTTTGTTTGAGAAAGCACGTGTCTTCCTATATATATGGGAACAGTCCAGAACAGAGAGCATGAAAATCACTTTCAGAGCCCCAGCCATGCAGCTTGAGGCAGAAGCACAACCGTGGCGGGGCAGAGAGAGTAGTTTGGGGGAGCCCTCCCCCCCACCCCCCACGTTGTCAGACTGTCCTTTGGTGTAATTGGATCTCAGAGCCAATTTTTCTAAGACCATAAACCCCTTTTTAACTTATTTATATTTTACATTATATCCTTAAATGTGATTTTGTAGATTTCCTCATATCGCCCTATTTCCCCTAACTGCTGATTTTGAAAATGTGAATGGTAGGAAGAGTAACCCTTTACCCATTACTAGATTCACCATTTTTGTAAGCTGCACATATTTATATACTTACACACATATTTTATACTTTGGTACTCATACACATATTTATTAGTATACTTTATTTTTGGTTTCTGGTGTACTGAATAATCGAGCAGAACATGCAGAGAGTTTCCATATACTCCCTCAGTCTTCATCCTCCACACTTTCCCCAATTATTAACATCTCGCATCAGAATGGAGCATTTGTTACAACCGATGTGCATTGTACCTTCCACGGTTCTGTATCCACCATAACCTTATCATATAGTCTAGTTCCACTGTCCTAAAAATCCCCTGTGCTTTGTCTCTTCATTCCTCCCTTCCTCCAAATCTCTGGCATTTATTTCTTCTTTGGCCATCATTTCTCGTACAATGTTGAATAGAATGGGTGAGTGGATATCTTATTTCTGATCATAGAGGGAGAGCTTTCACCATTAAGCATATTTGATTTTGATACATCCACATAACAGGTTGAGGAACTTCTCTCTGGTCTTAGCTTTTTGAGAATTTTTATTATGAATGTTGATTTTATTAAATGTTTAATATGTATTAAGGTGATTATGTGATTAAAATGTTTTTTTCTCTTTTATTCTGTTAATATGGTGAATTACACTGATTCTTTCTTAATTGGTAAATCAGTGTTTTAGTTCTGGTAAGACTCACTTGGTTCCAATGTATTACCTATCCATCTACCTATCTATAGATATATTACTGGATTCTGTTTGTTAATTTTTAGTTAAGACTGTTCTATAAATATAAATTATCAATATCGGTCTTTGGTTTTCTTTTCTTGGAATATCTTGGTCCGTTTCAGTGCCAGCTACATAAGGTAAGTTTAGATATGTTCCTTGGTTTTCTGAGGAATTTAGAGAAGGATTGATACTTATTTTTATTTAAATATCTGATGGATTGGACCAAAGAGGCCATCTGGGCCTGGAATGTTTTCTGTGGAAAGGGTTTTAATTATAAACTCAATTTGTTCATCTTTTCAGAATAAAGAGTTTTAATGATTCTCCTCTGTTTTAGCCATTTCCTATTTTATTGAATTTTCTTCTTTTTACTTCTTTTTATTCTTCTTTTTTTTTTCCTATTTTCCTATTTTCTTTGGGCTTACTCTTGTTTTTTTTTTTTTTTTAGCTTTTTTGTTTTGTTTTGTTTTGTTTTAAGAACTAGGAGCCTAGAGCATTGATTTTGGGCCTCCTCTTATTTGATATAAACATTTAAATCTATCAATTTCTCTGTAAGAATTATATTAGATGTAGACATACATTTTGGCTTATTGTTCTTTCATTTTTATTTAGTTCAGAATATTTTGTAATTTTCCTGGTGGTATTCTCTTTGACTATGAGTTATTTAGAAGTGTATTATTTAATGTTTAAACTAATCAACATATAATATCCTTTTTTTTTTTTTTTCATATGGAAGTAAATCTAGCCCACACTGTTTCATCATGCAGAAGTGCTTTTAAATGTCTTTCCAGTGCTTGGAGTATTTGCTATAATTTTGTTTGTACACTATTTCCGCTCTTTAAGAAAAGCCAGAGGATCAATTTTTCAGTCTTTCTTGAAGTTAGAAAAACAGAAACAAAAACCTGATTCACCAGTCGAGACCCCAGTGTATGACCTTGATTCAGAAAAAAACAATATAATGTACTTGATAAATTAAAAGACCTTTTTTTTTTTCTCTTGATATTGGTGACTAAAATATAAAGATATTGGTTGAGTGGCTGAGATTTAAGTGTCCATTGCCCAGTTTTAGCAATATGGCTGTATTGTTTCTTTAGTTAGATGCCTTATAAGCCTAACACTGGATCCCTGAAATTTCATGATACTCTTTTATAAATTGCTTTTCTACTTGAACTAACTAGGGTGGCTTCTGTTGTTTTCAAATAGGAACCTTGACTGATAAAGAGGTGATTATTTTTTAAAATAATTTGAAAGGTAGTTAATCAGCTTTTAAGCAAAGATTTGTTAACAGTTTCTCTGTACTTCAAGCAGACCAGAACACTCCATGAATACTGAGTAAATTCTTGAGATTACCTTTGAGTATGATAAATAGCCTAGGTAATCACAACCTGTATTACATGAAATTTTTGTGTAAGGTATTTTACCCTCCAAATGTCTTCTATTTTATCTTTACTTTATTATGTTCCGAGTAGTTATAAAAAACAGTCTGGCTTACTATGAGAATATGTGGAGTACTATCTCTGACAATCCATTTCAGATTGCTGACATGAAAACTTCTGTGAATTCAGTTTCAAGCCTGATCTATTATTAATATGACCACTAATAATGTTATTGTAAGAAAGAAAGAACAACAAAACTGTTCCTGACAAATGACTCCAAAGCTTATTTACTGCTCAAGTCATCCCCATTATGATATGTGTGAAACTGTGGGCTGGCTAAGCAGTTAGTTTCCAGTTAGAGATTCTTAAGCTTTAATTGTTAGAATATGAAAATCAATGAGGATTGATTGGCCTGACAATAAATCTCAAATTTCACCAAACTTAATCCATTACATTAATAATTAATGCAATCCATTAATAACTCCATTATTATTATTATTATATTTTTAATGGTGGTTGGTTAGAACATTGCTATGTATACAGCAGTAGACACATAAGTGAGAATTGACTTGCTTTGACTCTTCCGTTTGCTCCGTTATTTCTATTTTTACCACCTGTTCTATGTTCTATGCCTCAGAAGTGTGATCCTTAGGAATTCTCCCTATTGGAGTGCATTAGGTAGCAAATGGGAGGCACCAGTGGGAAAATAGAGGGTGGAGGGAAGAGAGGTAGAAAGAATTATCCCACCAGCTTCCTCTTTCCTGGTACGTGGTTGGCAGTGCATAAGTTCCTCCACCGACGTCTGCAGCTTTTATTGATAATTTTACAGCTAGAGTTTCTCTCTGAAGACAGCTGCCTTTGTCCCTGCTGACTTAAAATTGGTATTATTTTCTAGTCCAATTTTCTCCAGAGTGCTTAACCCTTGTTTTTACTTAACCCTGTCTCAAAACTTTCTATTTAGTAATTTAGTAACTTTGTGATTAGTAATAGTGTTTTCCTTTAATTTATTTAATCACCACTTTTGAGTGGACTGCTTTTATTCCTGCCGGGACCCTTGCTGGTATAGTAATAAGACCAGGAGTGACTCAAAGAAATGGGTCTTTGGATTGGGAATCTGGGGTTAGATTGTACATATATATGATGAGTCCATGGACATCTTATCAGAAAAAAAATGAGAAAGTGTCATGTATGGTTTTCAGTTGCATCATAGTTACTCAGATTGTCACTGGTTATGGTATTGAAAGATGGTATATAGTCAGTACCTACTCTATGACCTGTGCAGTGACACAGGCCCTTTGCTTGAGGTTTAATGTCTTGTAGTCTACTCTCTTGAAATTCTTAATAATGTTATCTTAAAATTTGTGTTATTTAAGTGAAGTCCCATAGGATAATGAAACATGTGCCAAGTACCTGGAGCTTCAATTCCCATGCAGTCCTACTCTGCTACCCTGCTGCCCCACCTCTTTACCTTCCTGTGGCTGGTTGGCCAAGTGGAGACCTGGTGCAGCATAGGGAAGGTGGAGGTCAGGCATGCACGTTCTGCACCACTCTGTCACAAGCCAGGGTCCTGGCACCTGTGATGGTCTGCCCTTGTGCCACCATTTTCTCCATGCCTAGGCCAATATGATACTAATAGCAAATAAAAATCTCCATGACAATTGAAAGACACAGAGAGAGAGAGACCATTGAAGAAAGAAAAACTTTTTCCAGATTTTTGAAGAGGGGTATGCATTTTTATTTTTCACTGGAGTCCAACAACTGTATAGCCAGCCACAAATGTACTATAAGTGGTAGCCATGATTTTGAGAAATTGTGTCTGTAGCACCTAGTTACTGTGGATAATAACAATGATTAAAAACAACTGAAGCATGTGCTGAATTTCTTAACAAAACTAGAGGTTGTACATAAAGAGAAGAACAGGAAAAAAACAAAAACAAAAATAAAAACAAAACAAACCTTGAACGTCCAAATAAGAGCACAAGAGGAAAATTGGAAGGCCTCTGTAGCAATTTTTAAAAGTACCTTATCTCCCAACAAGCACAGGAGAAAATGCTCTGCATCACTTGCCATCAGGGAAAAATAAATCCAAACCACAATGAAATCCCACCTCACCCCAGTGAGAATGGGGAAAATTAACAAGGCAGGAAACCACAAATGTTGGAGAGGATGCAGAGAAAGGAGAAAGGGGAACCCTCTTACACTGTTGGTGGGAATGGGAACTGGTGCAGCCACTCTGGAAAACTGTGTGGAGGTTCCTCAAAGAGTCAAAAATAGACCTGCCCTACGACCCAGCAACTGCACTGCTGGGGATTTACCCCAAAGTTACAGCTGCAGTGAAACGCCGGGACACCTGCACCCCAATGTTTCTAGCAGCAATGTCCACAATAGCCAGACTGTGGAAGGAGCCTCGGTGTCCACCGACAGATGATGGATAAAGAAGCTGTGGGCCATGTATACAGTGGGATATTCCTCAGCCATTAGAAACGACAAATACCCACCATTTGCTTCGACGTGGATGGACCTGGAGGGTCTTATGCTGAGTGAAGTAAGTCAATGGGAGAAGGACAAACATTATATGGTCTCATTCGTTTGGGGAATATAAAAAATAGTGAAAGGGAATAAAGGGGAAAGGAGAAAAAAATGAGTGAGAAACATCAGAAAGGGAGACAGAACATGAGAGACTCCTAAGTCTGGGAAACGAACTAGGGGTGGTGGAAGGGGAGGAGGGTGGGGGGTGGGGGTGACTGGGTGACGGGCACTGAGGGGGGCACTTGATGGGATGAGCATTGGGTGGTATTCTATATGTTGGCAAATTGAACACCTATAAAAAATAAATTTATAAAAAAATAAATAAAAATAAATAAAAGTGCTTTATCTCTACTAGTAGATGTGGTTCAAAATTGATCCCAAGGCCAGAATATAAGATTTTAGATTCAGCACCTCTTAAGTGCTCAGCCTCATACATCCATTACACCAACGCAGAAGACGGCAAACCAAAAAAAAAAAAAAAAAAAAAAAGAAGGAGACAAACAGACAAACCACTGCCCAAATGTGGCCCACCAACAGTTTTTCTAAAATTTTTGTTTTCTTGTTTTACTGGAACATAACCATATCCATTTGTTTTCATGTTGTCAATTCATGCTTTCTAATGGTGGAACTGAGCAGTTTCAATAGGGAACACAGGCCAGAAAAGCCTAAAATATTTAATACCTGGCCCTTTACAGAACAAGTTTACTGACTCCTGCAATAGGGTTGTGACACTAGCAGGATGGGTGAGATTCTGAGGCACGGAATGAGGACCTGTGGCTAGGACACACAAGGCTGAGAATTTTGAACCACCTGTTCCTTCTTGGCTAGCCAGGGTGTCCTCCTACATGGCCTCTGAGAGCTAGGTACTAGCATAGCTCAGCCCAGAAATACGAGGCCTGAACCAGGAATTTGTTATTCCATCACTCCCTCCCCCCCCCCATCTTAGGTTTGGGGAGTTTGAAGTCTTAGTACCTAAGGAATTACTGAGGCGATAGTCATGGTCATGTGGGTTCTTCAGGTCTGAAAACCAAGAGGCAGCTGTGGAGGTAACTGTACTGGCCAGAATCATCGATCCTCTGATTAGAGAGCGCATCATCAGTTTCTGTGAGACAACAAGCCCAAGAAAGACTCTGTCGGGAATCCGGTAGATTCAGTATCTGAGGTGATTTGTGACGCAGCAAATGATCATTGAAACACATTTTAGTACCTAGAATTTTGTGCTATCATAACAACCTAAAACATGGCACTGGCTTTGGGACACGGTGGCAGGTGGAAATCCGAAGAGCCTCGAAGAGAGTCAGGAACCTAACAGGCACTAAGGCAGGTGATCCTGAAAGCCTGAATGACCTTGAGCTTAAAGAGAGGAACATGTTTTAAAGCTGGTGGAACTGGGATCTCTGTTTTATAATGGCAGATATTTGGCAACATTTTTGAGGTAACATGGAAAAACAGGAAATATCCCTGATGGATTTGGTGATCTAGCTGAAGAGATAGCTACGTGTAATAACTGAAAGCGCCATCTGTCTTCCTGCTGCTGTGTTTAAGACGTGAGAAGAGAAGGATATGCTAAAGAATGAGCTCTTAAATAAAATGAAAGAAGGATGCGCTAGGTACTGAAATTAAAATTTCTCATTCCCCAGTATCTCCTGAGAGAAAAGGGCTCCAGGGCAACGATTAAATCAAGGCAAGCCTATTTTAACTTCTGTGTGTATGTGTGTGTGTATGTGTGTGTGTATGTGTGTGTGTGTGTGTGTGCATGTGGCTTTTTTTGTTTTGTTTTTGTTTTATAGATATCAAAACGATCTTGGGCAATCATTCATAGAAACATTTAGACAAATGTCCTGTAAAGATTTTGCATGACAAACATACCCACGCTCTTAAACAGTAAAGCTTCTAAGAATCATAAGGGTATTGTCTCATAGCAGTATGACGGGGAAGCCAATGTAGAGAAGGATATGTCTTAATAAGATTTGTGGTTGGAGTTTTTGTCTAATCCAGAAAATTCAAATTGGATTCATAGAACTCTTACAAAAATATTAAAGGCCCTGGATGCTGATAGAAATAGCACCGGCTTGGTGGTACTAAAAGTACAGAGATGATAAGGAATGAAAAAGGCCTTTGGGCCCTTGATCTAATACTTAGGAAGCTGGATGAGGAAACTACAAGCAGTAAACACTGGTCATTTCCAATGAAAAAGGAAGGGTGACTAGAGGCTAGGACCAATAGCCAAGGGGCTAGAGCCAAAAGCCGAAGAGCATCATCCCCAGGGAGGAGGGGTGAGCTCTAATCAAAGGGATGGCAACTTGTACCCAGATATATTTCAGGATCTCTATGAAACAGTGACTGCTGTGTGAATCCTGCTTCCCCCCCCCTTCTTTTTAATGAAAGGTGTACTATGCCACCTCTGACATTGTATGTCCATTGTGGAGGGATAAGAACTGGTCTCTTTCCTAGAAGGTTCTTCATATTGAAAGGAGCTGTACTCAAACATGTCTATTCTGAGAACCACTTGTAGAGAATTCATCTGGGTCTGGACCTGATACAGATAACAGTTTTCAGGACCAGAGGGAAGACTGATTGCACAAAGAAATGCTACTTTGGGTAGGGAGTCTTGGAAGTAGGTGAGTTTTTTGCTTGTGGTTGGTATGTAAATAATTTGTAGTTTCAAAATATGGTCACTATATTCTCTTTCTTTTTTCTTTCTTTCTTTCTTTCTTTCTTTCTTTCTTTCTTTCTTTCTTTCTTTCTTTTTTTTTACTGTCAAGTCATTTACTTTCCATGCCACATGTAATCACCGCAGAGTTTTAAAGTACTAGAAGATAAAGATACATAAATCTGTATTTCTCCAAGCTAATCCTTTTGTTTCATTGACAGGTGGATTCTGTGTCTCCTCCTCTTGAACTTAGACTGCCTCATCTTTTGAACAATGGAGTATGTGACACTAAGTTCTAAGCTCATGATTTAGGGTTCTGGCAGCTCACTTTTTTTGTTTTTGTTTTTGTTTTTTTTTGTTGTTGTTTTTTTCCCTTAGGAATGTACTCTTCATTCTCAGTGACCAGCCTGTAGGAAGCCTCGGCTGTACATAGAGGCCATGCGGAAGTATTCTGGAAGACAACCAGCCTCAGCTGCAAGCCAGCATCCACTACCATATACACCACCGAAGAAGATTTCAAGCTGAATCAAAGTCCAGCCTCCATCTGACTGCTGTACGCATTTTGAATGAGAGAGCTCCTTAGCTGAGCCCAATCTAATCTTCAGAATGATGAGACATAATAATGAAATTATTATTGTTGTAAGTCATTAAGTTTTGGGATTGTTATATAAAATAGTAAATTGCAATGGTGTTTATGTCTAAGAAATAACTTTTTTTTTTCAAAATGACTGCATTAAAATTATCAAACAGAAAATTAACAATAATGAGAACAGGGATTTATTTTTTTTAAAAATGTACATATAAGCAGTGTGATAAATATATCTTCACTGTATCTTCCATAATTAAAACTAAAAATGCAAGACAGGGAGAGCTATATCTAAGATAGCTACTAGCAACTCAAAGATCCTTTATCATCATCTTTAACTGTCCAAAAATAAATTATATTCATTGATCCTGAACATTAAAGAAACTGTAGGGTTGAAACAAAACAGGAAAATCTAGTCTCTTTTTTACGAAGAGGTTCAACTGAGATCTTTTAGTTATCTGGAAATCAGTTTTCTTTCAGGAATTGAATAAAATATTTGGGATTTGAAAGTACGACTGGTTTCCAATACACCCTATTATCATTTATTAACTCAGTTTTAATTAATTATAGTAGGTATTGATCATCAGTTTCTCTGGACTTTATATAAGGAATTCGTAATAAGGAATTATCTGATTTATATCACATTTTCTGTATCCTCTTCCCTTAGGAAACATCATCACTATTTTTTTTTCTCTAGAGTAAGATACAAGTGGAAATAATTTAGACATATATTCCTCTAGTAAGTCATTTTTAATTTAAAAATGCTTTATAGATTTGTGTTTTGGAATGGACTTACTATGTAAAAGTTCTGCCATTTTATAGAGTAAAAGTTTCTCTCTCTCTATTTTTTTATATAACCCTAGTGGATGAAAGTAATTTGTTTGAAAGAAGGAAACACTTAAAGCCAGACTTAAAGCCAGAATTTGTTTTTAGCCTTGAATCCATGTGCAAATTCTCTCAACTGTAAAATGGAAAAGGCACCTTCCCTGCTTACTTCCCACGTCTGTTAAAAGTATATTTGAAATTAGCCATGGGACCCTGCTTTGCAGTCAATATTTACTCATAAAGCAATATCTATGTATCATATGTACTATCCTAGGCAAGTTAGAATGAAATATCCTATAAGATGAAAGAGAATCATAAAAATTTGATGCCTTTAAAAGTCATTGATGACAATCATTTTACAAGTGTGAGACTAGTGGCTTTTTAAAGTTCAAATTGGACCAGAGTCTGTGCTCTCTGACTTAGGACAGCACCTACAAAATTATCAAGGAAATAAATGCTAAGTGAATAGTGCAGCACATTCTTTCTTTCTTTGAGAGAGAGAGAGAGAGAGAGAGAGAGAGAGAGAGCTAGCGCCCAGGCAGGGAGAGCTGCAGGCAGAGGGAGAGGTAGAAGCAGGCTCCCACTGCTGAGCAGAGAGCCCCATGTGGGACTCGATCCCAGGGTTCTGGGATCCTGCAGGACCTGAGCCCAAGGCAGATGCTTCCCTGACCGAGCCACCCTGGAGCCTGTGTATTTTCATTTTAATAATTTTGGTTCTGATGCATACTCTAGAATAGATGTTGACAGTCACCTAGCCTTTCCTATAAGGGAAATGACTCAGAAGAAACCCTGATTTTCTTCCTTCCTTCCTTCCTTCCTTCCTTCCTTCCTTCCTTCCTTCCTTCCTTCCTTTCTTCTTCTTCTTCTTCTTCTTCTTCTTCTTCTTCTTCTTCTTCTTCTCCTTCTTTTTCTTCTTTCTTTCTTTCTTTCTTTCTTTCTTTCTTTCTTTCTTTCTTTCTTCTTTCTTTCTTTCTTTCTTTCTTTCTTTCTTTCTTTCTTCTTTCTTTCTTTCTTTCTTTCTTTCTTTTTTTCTTTCTTTCTTCTTTCTTTCTTTCTTTCTTTCTTTCTTTCTTTCTTTCTTTCTTTCTTCTTTCTTTCTTTCTTTTCTCCCTTTTTTGAAACCCTGACTTTCAAGTGAAAGGAAAACATAACATCATATACAGAAACATCAGCATCACAAGCCTTAGATCAAATTCCTCAGCGCTGTCTAGATACTCCAGCAAAGAAAAGAGGCTCAGGCAAGTGACAAGTGCCCCCAGTGGCAAACACGGGTTCTATCAGAAGATGGCAGTAAAGGAGCAGAAGCAAAGGCAATCAGGCTTCGGTTCCAGTTTGCATACATCCCAGTTCCTCTTATCCCCCAGTGGAACAGGATTCAAGGTGTAGATATTTTGGTTTCTAAGAATTTAATATATGCATTTTAAGTAGAATTAGAAACATTGCATATCATATGTGGGAAAAAAATAGCTGTCCCCATCGTTGGCAATGAGGACATGGGATGCAAATCATAGTAAAGGGATTAGGCACTACCCAGAATGTATAGTTTAGCAGGTGAGACAGAAGTGTCAGTGATTAATGTATAAACAAACAAACAAATGTGTAAACAGAAGTAGGCACAGCATGCTGTGGGATTGGAGACAGAGTGTATGTTAATACGTCCAGGAGTAATGGGAAGTTCTCTGGAGGAAGGAAGAGATGTTTGAACTGAGCATCCAAGAACAAAAGGTGTGAGTAAGAAAACAAAAAGGATGGAAGGGTTTTCTGGCAAAAAGAGCAGTTTGCCCAAAAGACTGGGAGGAAACAGGTTATTCATTTAGATAACCTTGGAATTATTAATTATGAAGCAGAAATATATGTAATAGGCAGGGAACTAGTATTTTGGAAGTACAAAGGAAATAGATATGTGTTAATTTCTTTAATCTTTACAATTTCCTGGTTTGATACATTCTCATCTATGCTTTGCATAAGAGGAAGTTTAAGAAAAGTTAATTAATCTGCCAAAGCTCATATTTTTAAGGAACAATAAAACTACCTTCAATTCAAACGTTCTTCCTCACTACACAATCTATATTCTTTTGGTTGCCCTTGGTGCTGGCACACTTAAATATTGATACGATCAATCTCTGTATACCAGAGGCTTCCAAATATCAAACTGTTTCCTGTATTAACTAAGTATTTCAGCGGCCAGCCATGTGTGTCCACTGTGGGAAGACGTGGGCTTATTTTTATGTTTTTTACCATGTTCTCAAGATAAGAAAATCATGTATGTTGTGAACCTAGGTCAAATGGGGCATGACAAGGAATAGTCTGGCCTATAATAGGATCACAGGGAAAGTAAAAAAGAAGTGATAAATGAATAAATTAATGTACTCAGACACACCCTCATGTGAGTGACCTAACACCTGTTCATAGTAGGAATGAAGATCCACTGTGTAGTGTACTTTACCCCTACCTCCTTTATTTCTTTTAAAGATGCCTTGCAAAAACATTTATATATCATTTATATACATATTCCTCAATTTCCCCTTCCTCACAGTCTCTCCTTTTCTCTATTATGTATTTCTAATTACTTGCAAAACATTTGGAAAATATGTTACATTAAACCAGGCAAGGTGGCTAGCAGAGACTTCCATTCCTGCTACGTATAGTTAATAACTATTTGTACTATCTCTGTAATAGATAGATGGAGAGAGAGATAGAAGTTTCTTTCTTTGGAGGGGAGGGGAGAGGAAAAGGGAGAGAGAGAATCTGAAGCAGGCTCCACGCCCAACGCCCAGACCCATGTGGGGCACGATCTCACAGGCTAAAATCATGACCTGAACCGAAATCAAGAGTCAGAGGCTTAACTGACTGAGCCACCCACGTGCTCCAAGAAAGAAGATTCTCATCTTTAGGATTCCAACTTAACCAGAAACAACATGAAGGATACATGTTCAACAAATGATGTTAAACAAATATGCTTTCCACAAAGGATCAAGTGCACAAGGTGGTCTTCGGTTCATGCTTTACACCAGCACCTAGTATACTTCCTGCTAAGCAGCAGAAATGTAATAAGGTATATTTAATGAATACAAGAACAAAACATACTTCTGCTGTAGCCTTCCTTGAATACTCAACAAAGAATCGAAATTCCTAATTTCCAATCTGTCGTGACTATTTTTTACCTTTGCCTTCATTTATTTTTCTTAATGAGTGCCCACTTGATATTCATAAGGCATGTGTTTATAACCCTGGGGAATTCCCATAATCACAAATGCAGAAATAGCTGTAAAAGCTTGTGAATTTTCTCTAAAGTACAATTCTACCAAAAGCTGCATATCTGATGCCATATGCTCAGACTAAAAGTTAATTGTTTTAACCTCCCCTTACACTTTACATCTATCTTTTTGAGCACTTCTTGTATTATCTTAAGGACTCATATTGAAATTAACACATTTTTTTTCTTATTTCAATACATAATATGTGGCACATTGTTCAAATGATTGGTCAACACTGAATTTAACCTAATCTTGATTTTATCCAAAACTTCTATTTTCTAAGAACCAAGAGTTTCTTATATATCTTTTTTTTTTCTCTTTACTTCAAATCCAGTATTGGTGGTTGGATATTAATCTTTCCATTTTGCAGTGGCTCTTGATGAATGAAGAAAAGCTAAGAAGAAAGCAGGATTATCTGGGGGAATTATTGGCTTTCTTCAGAAACTGAGTGATTTATGCTAATCAATACTGTGTTTCAGTAAATCACAAAGGATTAAAAAGTACAGTGGGTTTTTAGGGTGCTAGAGGGCACTAAAAACCATGGTATACAGTAATAATACATTTTTTCTGATTAGATCTTATGGTTCTTCCTAAGGTGGACCAATATATCCAGGGCACAACTATAAAAATCTGTGGTGCTCTAGAAGTAGCAATAGAATAAAAGGAAGGCAAGGGTGGGTACCACTTTAAACTACCACCAAGTATTGTATAGACAAATCAGTTACTCTGGATTTCATTTTCCTCATCTATACAATGTCTCTAATGTTTGAGTCTAATGAGTCATGTTTTCATTGCCAATTCCCATTATTTGCCAATGCTTAACATGTAACTTAGAAATTAGAAAGAATATTTGACAGTAGAACAAGTATTAAAGTAATAAATCTAGGAAAACTAAATGATCAAAGTGTTTCTGGTGTCTCTTTTGCCATTGATACCCATTTGCGAAAAAACTCAGAATATAAGATGTAAAGGAACAGAATGAAGGCAGCTATATCTTAGGGAGGGAGTTCGGGTAATGTGCTTTATTCATAAATATTGCTTTAACTTGCTCTTATAATTGGCTAGATTCAAGTAAGACAGACACAATTTCATTTTATAGAATTATCTATCCAGTTTTCTAATGACCTCAACTCATCTTTTCAATTATAATTCTTTATTGTAGACAAGTCCTTTAATTTTCCAAAAAACTATTGTATAAATTCTATAAAGCTAGACATATTCTGGACATCCGAGTATTGAGTTCGAAAGTTAAAAAGACATTTCCTCCGGTCTCAAAAATGGCCAAATGTCCTAGTTAAATAAATAAGAGTACTCCTTTGTAGAGAACTGATGTAAGTTATTTCAAACACATATAAGAGTTATTTAGTAAATACAGTAACCTCCAACAGTTAAATGTTGACATGACCTCCTCCCCAAAGCCTTGCTACTGCTTTGCAATGAAGTCAAGTCTCATCAAATTCTGCTATACAGGTACAAACATTTATTGACAAGTATGCACAGATCAGTTATGCTGTTTTTATTAGTTTGATGGATTCTCAGCTCTGTTTTTTAGGGGCTGACCAGTAACTTCCAAGAAAGGCTCACCAGAAGATAATGCAAGAATATCTAGTAGCAAGGACAGGCACCCAAGTAGCTTCTGAATCAGGCATCCAAGTAGCCTCTGAGTCAGCAACTAAAACAGGACTCTTGGGAATCAAGCAGAGATCACTTTCCTTTGGAGTATAGGCGATGGGCTCCCATATTTGTGTTCGTGTAAGGGTAGGACTGCTATATACTATTTAGAGACAAACCAGATATTTACAATCATATCTAACATTCACTGGGTTCATTTAAGGAAGTGTAGGAATTTAAGGAAGTAAAGATGCACTAGGTAAGGGGAAAATGAAAATTTTAATGTTAGTAATTGCCTGGATGTTATACTGTGAACATTACTTGTAATTCAGAGTGGTGCTCCCTGCAATTCCATTGCTAGACTTTCTTTCTTTTTCTTTCTTTCTTTCTTTCTTTCTTTCTTTCTTTCTTTCTTTCTTTCTTTCTTTCTTTCTTTCTTTCTTTCTTTCTTTCTTTCTTTCTTTCTTTCTTTCTTTCTTTCTTTCTTTCTTTCTTTCTTTCTTTCTTTCTTCTTTCTTTCTTTCTTTTTTCTCTTTCTTTCTTTTTCTTTCTTTCTTCTTTCTTTCTTTCTTTCTTTCTTTCTTTCTTTCTTTCTTTCTTCTTTTTCTTCTTCTTTCTTTCTTTCTTTCTTTCTTTCTTTTCTTTCTTTCTTCTTTTCTTCTTTCTTTCTTTTTCTTTCTTCCTTTCAAATTTATTTAGGGAATGAGAGAGTGAGCAGAGGGAGGGGCAGAGGGAGAGAGAGAGAGAGAGAAAATCTTAAGTGGAATCAAGCAGGGCTCGATCCCTTGACCTTGAGACCATGATCTGAGCCAAATCAAGAGCCAGACACTTAACCGACTGAGCCACCCAAGAGCCCCTATCTGGATTTTTGCAACCAATCAGATTTCAAATATTTATTCTATTTTCAGAATATATCTCCAAGCTTTGCCCTAAGAAATATAGTCATTGGAGGATCAAAACAAGGAAGGAAAATTCAGGGTGTACTTTCAAAAGGATATGATATTAGAGCTGAATCATGAAGAATAAATAAAAGCTTCATAGATTTTTTTTTACAGTGAGAAATAATATTTCAGAAATTGAGAGTTATATATGCAAAGAAACAAATTACAAGAGAAGGGAGATGAGTCAGTGCTGAGGTATAACTGGAGCTTTATTTTAATAAGGTTTGTATAGGATCCTAGCTTGTTGGTACTAGCATTGGAGGTAGACGAGCCTAGGGGAAGTATGTGAAGAAGACAACTGGACCCAGAAGGGAATGTTAAAACACAGTTTAAGGAATAAGAGTAGCAGCAGTTGCCAGCAAAAGAATCTTAGAAGGAACCATCTGGATGGCGGGAATTTTGACAAATATGGTGGTAGTATGGGTAATAGACAAAATATGTTATGTGATACATTTTGCCTAAATTGGCAAAAAAAATTAAAACAGGAAATTATAACTATAGCTTACTTGAAAATGCTGTAGAAATATGTATATACTGATGGATATAAAATTAGAATATTTTCTCTTTTTCTCTCTGTGTGTGTGTGTGTGTGTGTGTGTGTGTTTGGGTATCTTGTCTGAAGTCACAAAACTATTGAATGGTGGAGGTGGGTTTAAAAACCACATCCGGGATCCCAGGGTGGTGCAGCGGTTTGGCGCCTGCCTTTGGCCCAGGGCGTGATCCCGGAGACCCGGGATCGAGTCCCATGTCGGGCTCCTGGTGCATGGAGCCTGCTTCTCCCTCTCTCTGCCTGTGTCTCTGCCTCTCTCTCTCTCTGTAACTATCATAAATAAATAAAAATTAAAAAAAAACACATCCATGTATCTCTACAGCTCAGACTATGATATATCAATTCCTTCTTTCTCTACTCTCTCAGGTACTCTATACTCCTTCAGGTCCTGGTTAGTTCATGCCTTGAAGATACCTCCTAACCATCTCCAGAAGGTCTCTTCCCCATGCCATCCTGAAAGGTGTGGAAGTGGATAGGGAAAGTATACTTCAGTCATTTAAAAATACTTAACGATAGTGGGTCATGAAACCAAAAGTCCCTTGGGCCTGTCAAATGAAATTGTATTAGATAGAACCCTGCCTTTGGAGGTGACAGCGCACTTGGCAAATACAGAAGGGCGTCAAAGGTCAGGTGCCATGTTCTTTTCATTTGTATTATCGCAGGACACAATACAGTAGTTTACCCAAAGTATACAAGTAGCTTAACTGGGAGCCTTTGGACAGATGTGCATTTGAATCCCAACTCTACTTTTACAGTTTTACCTAAGTACAGCTTCTCCTCTAAAAAATAAATATCTAAATCTTGCTTACCATACAGAATTGTTATGATGGCTGTATGTAATATAAAGCATTTAGCACCTAGGTGGCAATCAGTAGGAATTCAATAAATATAACTTTTCAATACATGGACACATATTTGTGATATACATCTATATGTGTTGAGAGAAAGATAGGGGTTACTTCTTTAAAATCTTGCAAAAAAAATTTTAAGAATATACTTTAGGATAGGTTGAAGTTAACAGAATCTATGGGCACTTGTGGTGCCAATCCTGTATTATTCCAAATACTTTGTGAAAGGGAAGGGACAGGCATTGAGGCTTATTCTGCTCTAAATGTTCCACGCAGAGATTTTACTTTTGACTACAAAGATTTATACATAGTTTTTCCCCAACTAATTCTCAACACTTCAAGGAAAGTATTATATAATTTTGTTGAAGAAGTTGAGACTCAGATATAATAAACAAATTTTCACAGCAGAAGAATGACAAATACAAGACTTAAATGTATTTTGACTTATGAATTCTTAATACCATTGGCATTTTTCACTTGGAAATTTGAAGAGAAAGGGGAGCACCAAGACAGTGAATTGAAAGAAATTTGATTAAGTCTTTGAATAAATGATTTTTTGACTAAAAATTTTTGTTCCAATCTTATAAAAGTTTTTAAAAATTCTTATTATGCTATTTTTACTTCCTGGTGCTGAATTTTCATCAGATCTGACATAAACTCTACTTTAGTAAACAGTAAGCTTATGGAATTAAATTTATGTTAAAAACATTCCGTATTTGCCATAGATATACGACAAAGATATTTCAACAAACTGGATTGCTGGACTGCTGCACTGAACAGAAATCTAAGTCCTCCCGGGAACAGAATAACATGGAAATGTCCACTAGAGGGACATGGGAATCACAGTTGGAATCATGTAAACCAACTATTGTCATTGCTGATTTTGTATCTCAGAATGAGTAAGTGGGCAATAAGAACTCTAACAGATTACTAGTGGGAGTATTTCTCAGTATAAACTACAGAAAAGAATCACTGATTACTTCATTTCTACAAATAGGGCCAATTTTACAATATTTATGAATGTTGAACCTGTTTCCTGGAGAAGAGCAAAAAGACATAAACTTTCTATTTTTTTTCTTTTTCTAAGTTTACATTTATATGTGTGCGTGTGTATATATAGAACATAATTACACATTAATACATTCATTTTTTACTCATTCACTGCTTTCTATATATTATGGGCTAAACACAGTCCCACATCAGTGAACAAAGCGGACCATCCCTGGGTACTTGTGAAGTTTGTATGATATGACACAATCCATAAAAAATGAACAAAATAATATGCAAATTTCATAGTATATTGCAAGGTGATAGAAAAAGAAGAACAATATAAGGATGACGGTGGGTGCCAATATCAACATATGTAGTGTTAACAAGATAACACTAAATGCATGGAGATGCATGGAGATATGATTTAACTATTATGTGATAATGAGTTGCTTTTGTAGACAGAAAAAAAATATATGTCAAGTTTAAAGATCCTCCATTTATAATTCAGAGGTCATCTTAACTAGTGGTCAGGGGTTGGCTGAATGATCTGAGGTTTTCCTACAAGTCCTATCCTTCATGTGGGAACATAAGGTACCTTTCATTTACCTGCTTCATGGTGTTGGTACAAGAATCTGGGCTAATCTCTTTGATCATGAATATAGACTTCTTGAAATTGGTTCTGTGATTTGAGGTCATTGCTAACTTCTCATGTCTGTTGTCACCAGGTATCTTCTACTCTTCATTGTCCTGTGCCTGTAGTTGCCTCTGCCTGGAGTGTTTTTCCCACTAGGTGAGTCCTAGTCTGGCTCTTTTTCACAAACAGGATCTCAAATCAAATGCCACTTTCTTGGAGAGCTTTCTGCCACACTATTTAAATCATCTGCTCCACTCTGGTATCCTCTGTCATATTAACTATTCTATTTTCTTCGTAGTACTGAAGTTAATAGTTATTTTTATGTCCCTATTCACTGCCCTTCTGTTCCACAGTTGGAGCTCCCTGAAAGCCTGTCTCCAGTCTATCTCATTCAGGGCTCCAACTGCAGTTCCAGCACAGGGACAGAGTAGATACTAAGTGAGTATTTTCTGAGTGAATGAGTGTCCCTACTTGTCCATGGTTAAGGTTGCATTTCTCTTTAGTATTTTCACTGTAGTTAAATTGTTAGTCCTAGAGTAAATACAGTTAAACCAACTGACTCTTGTAGTCCAGGAAATAATGCATTTTAGAGTCTGTGCTATTCCAGTAGTTAAAGTATTGGGCTCTGCTGTTCAAATTCTAGATTTGGTATTGCCCAACATATTTAATCTTTCCATGATCTTAGGCAATTAAATTTACCTTTCTGTGTCTCAATATCCTCATCTGTAAAATGAGGATAATAATGATAGTCATCAGAGTAACTTTATAAGGGCATGATTCTTTAAAAAAAATACCTGATATAAAATAATTGTTCAATAATTATTGCTTTAAATCTTTATGGGACTGCAATTCTCAACTTTGTGTTTGTATCTGTGCATATAACTAAAAGAACACATGAACAACTATTTCATACATAGTAGGACTGTGACTAAAGATACAGGTGATTGCATTTTTCAACCAAACCAGCGTCTCTAAATGGAATAGGTGTTTCAGAAACCCATTTAGATTGAGGTGAATTGCAGAACATAAAATGTTGTGTTAAGATGGGCCATCTCCAAGCTGCTGAAAGTGTAACTGCTGAAATCTGTATTTGTTGCAAATTGTCTATAGCTTCAGCAGTACAATTTCTTTTGATGTTCTTAAGTCCTATAATATTTCTGTGAGAATATTTTTTTCATTCAAATGGGTCCTCAGAGACATGCAATGTCAGGATGTGGCTTTGCTAAAATACATTATTTAAGTATACTTTCTCATTTTTATTTCAAATTTCTGAACAAAACATTTTGGCTCCCTTGATAAATAATATGAGTCAAAACTCAGTTATACTTAGAGCACAATAGTAACATAATAATTCTCTTGGCCCAAGCATTCTCCAACAAAACTTCCATTAAACTAGCACTACTTTGTGAAAGAGATATTTTTCATTACTTCTAAATGCCTATGTAAGATTCCTCTGTCTTCGAATATGTTCATCAAGTCCTTTCATAAAAGTAGAGGTCAGACCCAGTGGCATCATTGAAGGAGGGAAGGCGGAAATAAAGCGCCTCAAAAGACCAATGCAGTTCTCCAGAACTGAGAAAACAAACTGCTTTATGGGGGAGGAAATGGCTTTGGGAATTAATATTTAAGATGACCAACTTGCAACAATATCTGTAGAAAGGATCACTTACCTCTGGTATCCTGTGTTAAATTTTCTAGTCTCTTTGCTAAAGTACATTTTCAAAATCTGAGTTGACAAGAGCTCTGGCTTTGACAGTGAGACCATTGCTGTGTTGGAGGACTTAGAAAGAAAATTCTTATTCCTAAATCCTCATACTGGTGATTTATTCTGGAACCTTAAGCATTGCTCCGGAAGTTTTACTCTAATTCTCAAAACAAAACAAAACAAAACAAAACAAAAAAACAAAAAACAAAAAACAAAAACAAAAAACAAAAACAAAACAAAACAAAACAAAATAAAAAAAAAAAACAGAAAACTCACAAATAAGAAAACAACCAACCTTAGTTTCAGTTAACCATGTTAGTCTCTAGGTGATTTATCCATTTGCTCTCAGATACATTTCTTACCTTTAAAGAAGCTACTGTATTTGTAAATCCGAAAAGAGATTTGAATCCAGGAAAAAGAAGAAGAACTCTCAAAACTTAATACTAAAGAGAAAACTCAGTTACAGTTGGGTAAGGATCGGAATAGACAGTTCTCCAAAAATACGTGCGGATAGCTAATAAGCCACGTGAAAAGATGCTTGACATCATTGCTCATCAGAGAAACGCAAATTAAAACCATGAGGTAACATTCATATTCCTGAGATGACTGAACTTGGGACTTGTGAAATCTTGGCATCAGCCCCAAAGGATCACTTAAATTCATCTGACTTGTGTTTAATGTCCTATGTAGTGTGCTTTCAATGTGAATCTCTAGGCCTGTGTTCCACCGTCGTCCCCCTTTCCTTCCCGAATTCCTTGCTGTTTCCTCCTCCAGCCCTGACACCTGTTGTGATGCCTCAGCTCCACTCTTAGTGCTGCAGACGGTGTAGCTGTTGTCTTCTGTACAAGAGCTACGCAAGCTCTCACTTGGAAAAGTGGCACACTTACCTCTCCAGATGCTGCCAGACTGCATGCGGTTCTTTTATTTCCCTTGCCTAATGTTTTCTTTTTTTCTCTCTTAAAGCTTAAAAGACTTTGTTTCCTTCCCCCAGTATCTACTCAAACGATGTACACCTTGCAAATGCAGATGCTTTCATGTTAATATTTTGACTTATGGATGTGAACAAGGGAATCGCTGGAGTACTACTACTACTACTACTAAAAAATATGTGTGGTGGCAGTGAAGGTGGTGTTGAAGCTATGGCCTAAAACAAATGTTCACTTGAGTTTTGTAGACTGAATTTAACTTTCGTTCCTGGAAATACAGTTTAAGGGGATTTGGGGGATTTACAACTTTCCGCAGATGTACCACGCCATGACAGTGAGCTACCAAGAAGTTCAGTGAGCGTAGGGGGTCACCTGTTAGTGATTCCCAAATCAGAATCTCATGGGGGATGAAGCGATTGCCTTGTTGTTTTCCTTCTTTGGAGTTTTGAAAACACAAATTGGGTAGCATTCTGGAAAGCCTCACTCAGTAGAGTCGACTACAGCTGGGTAATCCATGCATGTAAATAAAAAAGCAACAACAGCATTAATAAGAACAACAGCAAAACGCCCCTCTTTAGTTTAGTCTATCAGCCAGTTTGGGGAACCATCTAAAATGTGGATCTTATATCACTGGCTTCATAAGCTCTCTGGAATATTTTTCTTTTTTTTTTTTAATTTTTTTTTGGAATATTTTTCTAAAGCTTCAGACATTAAACAATCCCACTCTACTGTATCTAAATTTCATTATGTGGGTGCCCAGGAATCTGTATGCTAAACAGATTCTACTGTTGATTAGCATGTATGCAAACATTGAATAGAAATAAAATGTCTGTTCTGTGTTGTCTGTGGACCCACGAATGGAAGAGAACACAACATTCAGAATGAAAATATCTAAAAACCAAATGTCCAAAGACCTTTACGAGGGTAATAGTTAAGGTCGCAGGAATATGCTTCATATTTCTGATTTTTGAAATGTGAAGTTACAGAGAAGTTAAAAAGAATAGTGGAACTAGCATACATCTTTCACTTAGATTTATCGTTTGTTTAGCTGTTTGTCTTTTTCTCCCCCTTTGGTTGAACCATTTAAGGTATTTTGCACGTATCACATACTTTACTCCTAAATACTCCAGCCAGGAAATTAAAATTTCCCCTACTCCTTGATACTGCCTTTTTTTTAGCGTTCCGTTTTGCTTCCCCTTAAGAATTACACATCACATTTAGTTGTCATATCTTTTTCATCTCCTCTAATCTAAGACACTTTGTTTGCCTTTTATTTATTTACTTATTTTTTATTTTTTTTTGTTTGCCTTTTAAAAAATCTTTCATAACACTGATGTCTTTTAAAGATTTCAGACAAGTTTTCTTTAATGTCTCTAATTTTTGTTTGTTTGTTTCTCTGTTTCTTTGTAGTTTCTGGTAAAATGGTTTTGGTGAGAATTCTGTAAGGTAATAATGCTGTCCCCAGTGTATTGTGGTGCTACATTGATAGTGGTCAGTTGATACTGCCGGGTTGATTTTTTTTTTAAAGATTTTATTTAATCATGAGAGATGCAGAGAGAGAGGCAGTGACACAGGCAGAGGGAGAAGCAGGTTACCCGCAGGGAGCCCGATGTGGGACTCGATCCCAGGACCCCGGGGTCACGCCCTGAGCCAAAAGCAGATGCTCAACCACTGACTCCCCCAGGTGCCCTGAGATGTCAGCTCATAATGTTATTGGTGATTTTAAGTTTGGTCTCTGGATTAAAATGGTGTCTTCTAGATCTCTTCATTGTAAAGGTGCATTTTCTGTTGTCCTTAATAAGTAATATGAGGAGTGATCCCAAGATATTACTTGCTTGAAACTATTATTACAGGTTGTAAAACGGAGATTTGCTAATCAAGCACTCCTTCTATCTATGATGATTTATTTGGAATTCTTTGCAAATATTCCTTTTCAATATTCCCACCCTTTGTGTCTTTTTCCTTTGTTTGTATCATCACGGCTCACAAATTCTTTTAAATACATATAGCATATGTTTTTTTTTACATATAGCATATGTTATAATTCATAACTGCCATTATGTCTTTTAAGCCCTCAACTGTCTCAGATGTGGCCAGTGGCATATTCTTCAAACTAGGTCTCATGTGTCCTTTGATTTGCTACTACCATCTATCGAGCATTTCCATGCTGTCAGTCATAGCGACATGTCATCACATACTTTCTCCATCCTTACTCTGGAAGCAACAATTTGTTTGCCTAGTCTCCACTACAGCTTTGAAAGTCCATTGGAGAAACCTTTCACAGCAGTGAAAGGGAGCCAGACACCAAGATCAGGTATGCTTTCTAATGAAGTTGCCATTGTTATTTGGCGCATTCCATGTATACCGCCAGGATGCATGTACGTATGTGTGTGTGTGTGTGTGTGTATTTCAAAATTGTAAGTTCATAAAAGCACTTCTTCTCCTATCCTACACCACAACATTTTCTTTCTGCTTGCCCCATTGCATGTTTGCATTTCCCCTTTCCCCCATACAGAATATTCGGTCTCCAAAACTTTAAGATACTATATCTTGATGCTGTAATACACACCAAGTAGTTTGGGAATCACTTTATCAGTGTTACTACTACTATTAGGGCTACACACACACACACACACACACACACACACACACATACACACACACAAAAACTTGCTATTAAAATTCAAGATTTCTTTACATTACTTCCCTTAAAGTAGGTCCCAATGATCACATATTGTCATAGTATTATGTTCAAAAGTTACTTGAACTTATTTTTAATTAATTTATTTTTGTTTGTATTGTCAGTTTAAAATACATTAGCTTTGTTTCTGTTAATAATCACTCATGAAGGTTTTTTACATCCTTACTGATTCTGGGGAGAGGAATGTTGAACATAAAGTTGCCTCAAACATCAAACTTTATTAACAGTAAGAAAAATTACCTCCCCTTCATTTTGTCTTCCACTGGGATCCCACCTATTCTGTGTGGGTGATTAATTTGACTCATTTTGATTTGATTTATATTTCCTTGTGCTCCTTTTAGCAAATTATATATAACTTATTATATATGTATATGATATATATAGATATATATGTAATACATATTTATACATAAAATGTTTATATGTATTTATGTTTACAGTTTTGTTTTTTATATTTACAGCTTTTTTATGAATTTATATTTTATATGTTTACAGTTTTTACACAAACTACACATATACACACAAACACTCATTCTTGGTTCATGTTTTTTACACAAAAGGTAGCTTACTGTTTTGCAGTTGTCTTTTTCCATTTAATGATATATCTTACGAATCACTCCAAATCAGTCATAGAGGTTGTCTTAATTCTTTTTGGCAACTAGATAATAATGGACCCTGTTGTTTGGATGTATGAATATGTTTATTTATGCACTCTTCTATATTTGGCATTGATCCCATTCCCAATATTTTGCAGTTAAAAATAACATCACAGTAAAGCTATGCATTTTTTTTTTTTTAACATTCTGAAAATGAGCCTTCAGAGTAGGTTCTTAGAAGTGAGATTGCTGGGTAAATTGTAAATTGACATGTAGTTTTGTTAGATATTGGCAAATTCTTCTCCGAAAGGGTTATAACCTTACCAGCAACACACTCAAGTGCCTGTTTTCTAATAGCCTCACTTGTACGGTATGTTTGTCAAGCTTTTGAAATTCTGCCAATATGGGTGAGAAATGTTATCTCCGCGCTGTTTCCATTTGCATTGCTCTCCTCGTGGAAGATGTTGAGCATCTTTTTATAAATTTATGGGCCATTTTGTGTTCCCTATCTTGTGAACGGTTACTATTACAGTATTACTCATTGTGTATCTGATATTTTCCCCTTTAGTGGTATGAGTTTCTGGTAGGTTAGGGAGGTTGCCCTGTTATTAGTGATTTTTTTTTTTTTAATATTTCCCTGTTTTCATTTATTTTTGCTTTATTTGCTGTGTGTGATTTTTTGACTTTGCAGTGTTCTTTTATGTAGTTGAAATTACTACACACTTCTTTTATTGAATATGAGTTTTTAATCTGTTAAACAGAATTCAGCTGAGTAAATTTGAAGATCTAATGACTTGATTACATGATTCATGAATTCAAGAGCATCCTATCCAGCAGGTAGAAGGAAGCTCTGAGGGATTATACAAAATGGAAGGTATTTATAGTAAAGAGGGTGGGACAAGAAAGTTTTCAGCAACAGAAAGGGCCCGGTTGTTCCAGGCTAGGTCACCTTCCCTTAGGCGGAAGAATAAGGGACCTTATTGGGTAGATTATCTCACTTCCTTTGGAGGTATGGAGAGGGTCCTTCTAACAGATTACTTCATTGGTTCTTATCAGAAAATTCCTGATTGACAGTTTAAGACTTACATTCTGGAGGAAGTTGAAATTGAAATTAGATTAGGTACTAAGCTTCAGTTTGGTTACTTGGCCTAGCCCTTGTGACTGTATTTTGGGCCTGTGGTTTTCTTTTTAACAAAAATCATAGTTGAAAAGTTTTTCACTTATCTTCAGTATCTTCAGTATCTTCAAGTTATAAAAATAATCTATTTTTTTCTAGTACTGATGTGGCTTTTTTTTTTTACATACTCATCTATTTTTGATCTGTAATTCATTTAGAGTTTATTCTTGTATTCTTGTATATTGTGCAAGATATTGGTTCAATTTTGCTTTTACCAAATTTCCATCAGATTGCCCACCATAAGTTATTAAAAATCAATTTTTCCTCAGTGATTTGAAATACTTTTATATCCTGGATTTCCACATGCACTCCACTATATTTCTGAACTTTTTCTTTTGTTCTGCTGGTTTATCTATCATTCATGTGCTAGTAGCCAAGGGGAGTAATCTTCATCAATTACTCACTGATGGTTAGAATTGCAAGTACTTTTGTTTATATCAATCACACAAACATCAAGAGAGAGGCTGTTGGAAATCCTAGGAAATGACATTTATAAAAAACAGTTCTTCAACTTAAATTAATTAGTCTCAGTCTTTTTCAGTTACCATTTCGGTCTGTGCTATTTTGAAATTAGGAAAGGATTTTGATAGAGCCAGTGATTTAATTTAGTTAGAGTATGACTAGTAAGAAGCAGCATTTAAAAACTTAGTGTGGTCCAGGCTTGTCTCTTTCAAGTTATTTTTACCTTTTTTTTTTCTTCACTAAGAAGGCTTTTATTTACGTTTCTAGGGTTATTTCCTTTGATTTGTTATTTAATAAATGCAACTTGAATGAAAAATGAAAAAACTTAAATAATCTGCATAAAAATTGCTCCAAATGATGTTCCAAGGATAAAAGACTAGAATTTCACTCAAAGGATACATACATCTTAATTAATGAAAACAGAGCACTAAATTGTATTATTTATATGCTTATTATTTTCTAGTATTTTCTAATATTTTCAGATATATTTTTATTGAAATAACAATATTGTTATTTTATTTTGTTAACAATATTTTATTGTTTTCTTAAGTTCATATTAATTTACATTTGCTCTGATAATTTTAAAGAATAAAGTTTGACAGATTGTATTATTTATTTTTATTGTCTTTAAATTTGTATGTTATTGTATTGAAAGTAGAAGTGCTATAATTTTAGAAAAAAATAGTACAGAAAACTAGTTACCTTTGTTACCTTTGTTAAGCTATGTACAATATTCTGCATTAATGACTGTTTACCTATCACACTGTACACTAGGTTACTGACTATCAGAGTTGACTTTGATACTCTTTTATAAAAAAAAAAATCTATAGGATTTCTTTCAATATAGGATTTTCTGAAGACAGTTGTTAACCTTAAAGATAAAATAGTTGTATCAGCAAAATGGGTTTATTCGGGACTAACAGAAGTACAATTTGGGACACACAAACTATGGTTAAAACATAGGCAAGTCCAACAAATTAAGAGGAATGTGCAGCGCCTGGGTGGTTCAGTTGGTTAAGTGTCAGACTCTTGATTTCACCTCAGGTCAGGATCTCAGGGTTGTGAGATCGATCACACATTGGATTCCACATTGGGAATATAGCCTGCTTAAGATTCTCTCTCTCCCTCCCTCTTCCTCTGTCCTTCCCTTCCCCTTTCCCTCCCTCCCTCTCAAAAAGAAGAATTAGAAGAAGGACGAGAAGGAGAAGAAGATTATTATCTTATGGACAAGGAGGAAGTTGGGAGAAGTGGTTTTGAATGAAAGTCCATTGGAGAAACCCAAGCATTCACGGTGATGTCGCTTTCTCATTGGCTAGGTTGCACAGGTAGTCTATTTATTGTACAAGGTGCAGTGCATATCATTCCCTGTTGGGACTTGTAATTGATGATTCTTTCCCATTGGGAATTCTTCTGTTGGCGGTGGGAATTGACAGTTCTTCCTGTGACTAATATTGAGAAGTGCTGATTCCCCCTTTTAGCCTCCTGATTCTAATGAGATTTCCCATTATTAATTTTCACACAACCAAAAAGCTCGTTATTAATAATGGAATGCATACTTTAAATCAAGAATTACATACATTTTCCTAGTCTGTTAATTTAGAACAAGGGTCAGCAAACTATGGCCCATAAACCAAATCCGTCCATTTGCCCATTTTTGTGAATAAAGTTGTATTATGCCACGATCATGCCATTTGTTTGCCTAGTCTCCACTACAGCTTTTGCACTGCGATGGCAAAGTTAAGTAGATATGACAGAGGCTGTCCAAACTTCAAACCTGAAATATTTACCATCATGCCCTTGAAGAGTGTGTTGACTGTTCCATGACTTAGAAGATACCACACACAGCAAACTGTAAATAATACAAAGCAATACTTTATAAGTTATCTAGGCCACATGCTATAGATTGAATATCTGTCTCCCGCACCCCAAATTTATATATTGAAGTGCTGACCCCTCAAGGTGATGATATGAGGAGTCGAGGTCTTTGGAAGGCAATTGGCATCCTCATGAAGAGATTTGTAGATCTCCCTAACCTTTTTTGTTATATGAGGATACAAGAAGTCAACGGTCTACAACCCGGAAGAGGGCCCTCACCAGAACCCAACCATGCTGGAAACCTGATCTTGGACTTACAGCCTCCAGAACTGTGAGAAATAAATTACTGTTGTTTATGAGCCACTCATTCTATATTAGTATCACAGCTTGAACAGACTAAGATGCTACATAACAAAACAACTCTCTAAATTTAGTGGGTTAAGGTAACAATTAATTTTCCTCATTTTGTGGTTTGGTTGGCCCCAACAATGGGGTTGTGTTCCGTTGGGCAATACCCTCAGCTAGAAAATCCAGGGTGGCCTTACATGTACTAACAGTTCTGGCTTTTATCCAGGAGGCCTCAGTTTTCTGAATAGCTAATCATCTGTAAGACAGTCTTTTTTTTTTTTTTTTTTTTCCACATAAATGTCTCTGTTTCAAGGGAATGAAGGCAGAAACTTCATGACTATTGCACTGAATATTTGTGAACTCCACTGGGGAGAAGCCAAGCTTTAGTCACCATTACATTATGGTAGTACTTGGCAGGCACATGTTTTTGTAGAAGTCAGAGAGAGATAAAATAAACTTATGGACCTCAAAGTATAATTTGAATACGAGCTTACTCATGTCCATTGTAGCCTTGGGCGGCAAATCTCTAGATTAGAGGTGAGTCCATGCCATCCCTTGATCTGAGTGGTGTGGTATAGACAAAGCCTCTGACAAAAAACTACTTACTCATTTGCTTGTTTTGTCTTGTTAGGTGTTGATAAGATTAGCATTAGGGAATTTAATAGGTACGTGGGCCAAATGCAGAGAAGAGTGAAAATATTAAGTCTCCTGTGTGCATATTCATCATTAACATGCAATGCTAACAAAACTCTTCTGCAGGCTGTAAGTTCATGAGGGAATTTCTAACACCTGGATTGTGATTTACTCTGTGGAATTGAGCCATCTGGTAAACGAACTTTAACATGCTGGGCCCTAGACCTTCACAAGGCTGGACTATTTCCTTTCAGGCCCATGACGTATAAGTGTTTATAATGTTTACTTGAAAGGTCTTATCAGGTTAAATTGTGCACCAAAATAACAATCATAGATTGTTCCACTTGAGTTAATTTTGGGGGGTCAGAAAGCCTAAGCCTATATATTTTAAAAGTCATATATATTGTAGCAACCTCTCTCTCTAACTAGGGCAACCTTGGATAGATAAAAGAAAAATGAAAGTAGGATGGATTGAAAACAGGCCTGGAGAGACACTTTCTATATACAAATAAGATAGCCTTTTATTTTAGAAAATGATTGAATTAAATGATATAATTATTTTGTCTAAAACCTTTACATTTATTACTTTTTTTTTTAGTTTAAGGATTAGCATTTAGCATAAGCAGACATTTTAAAATATTTCTATAAACAATATTTAAAAAAATAAGCTTAGGGCTATTTATTTTTAGGGCTGGCAATACTCAGAATACTCTTTTCAATGAAGCATTTCAATATTATATGCATTTCTAATTTCTTTTTTTAAAAATTTATTTATTTTAGAGAGAGAAGGTAAAAGATCACAAGAGAAGGAAGGGGCTGAGAGAGAGGAAGATAATCTCAAGCAGACTCCCCACTGAGGGTGGAATCCCACTTGGGGCTCCCCTGATCCTGAGGCCAGGACCTGAGTCAAATCAAGAGTCAGACTCCAACCGACTGAGTGGTGCCCTAGTGTTATACTCACTTAAATGACTCTCCCTATGCTTCCCAAATATCAAATTGACACAGGATAGATTTTATTGTAGAATTTTTTTAGAAGGGACTCATACCAACCAAGCAAAACTAGGATTTTTTTTTTTTAAGATTTTATTTATTTATTCATGAAAGACACAGAGAGAGACAAAGACACAGGAAGAGGGAGAAGCAGGCTCCATGCAGGGAGCCCGATGCGGGACTCAATCCCAGGACTCCAGGATCATGCCCTGAGCTGAAGGCAGGCGCTCAACCACTGAGCCACCCAGGCATCCTGCAAAACTAGGATTTAACAAAAATCTCTCAGCTTAAATTTTAGACTTCCAACTTCAAATTTAAGAGTCTGTGTTAAAAATGTCATAAAGGTCAGGTAACATTTTTAAAAAAATAAAATCATGTACTATTTGTGTTTAATAAGGGTATATTTAGTGTGAAGCATTCCTTGCACAGAACCTTTTAGTTGCTTTACTTATTTTGTCCTCACAATTACAATTTTAGTTAGGTCTTAAATATTGTTTGGACAGAGAAGCAAGCTAAGCAAAGTAAAGAGCTTGACCAAGTTAAATGATAGAGCAAGAATTCAAATTCAGACCTGGCTTATTCCAAAACTCACATTCATATGACCTACTACATCATTTCTCTGTGAACACGTGTACAGCCATGCTATATGTTATCCTAAATGAAGGACTGATCTGAGAGCTAGTTACATTTTTACATATTTTTTAAAAATGTTACAGAATTATTAAATGGCTAGCCAGAAGCTTGCTGGGACATTTATGGCACCACTGGGGTAAACAGTCTTTAATCTTATCTTTGGACAGCTAAGACCTTTTGTCTGCACAATTTTATTGTGTATCCTTTTGTCTGGAATTGTTCCCTGAACAATTTCATATGATTGTAGAAAGCGTATAGTACCACTAAAATAAAAATGAGTTTTGGATATAGATACACTTGAACCCTAACAATAGCATTTACCAACAGTGTTATTTAGGTAGGCTACTCCAATACTTTGAACTATGGATTCATTATTTTAAAATAAAGGTGATAATTGTACTGAAATCAATTTAGTGCGTTTTGATGAGGATTAAGGGAGCACTATGTGTTGAACTTTGTTGTCACCCAATGTAAATAATGATGATCTATTTATTGCTTTATCCTGGATATATTTTTTTAAAGGCTTTCGAAGATTTTTTTTTTTTTTTAGTATTTTATTTACTTATTTTAGAGAGAGAGAGAAAGAGAGAGAGAGACTTGGGGGAGGAGCAGAGGGAAAGGGACAAGCAAACTCTGTGTTGAGCATGAGCCTAATGCAGGGCTTGATACCATGGCCCTGAGGTCATAACCCCAGCAGAAATCAAGAGTTGGATGCTCAACCGACTAAGCCACCCAGGCAGCCCTTTATCCTGAATATCTTAGTGATCTACTTTGGAATTTCTGTAAAGAATGCTACTTTTTGTTTCCCTTGAGTTACAACAGCAAGTTCTTATAGAATGATTTGTACATGCCAAGCACTTTACTGATAACTGAGATAGAGCAGTGGACAACAGAGGAGGAATAGAAAGCCCTGATAGGTGAACTGGATACGGAAGGGTTAAAATTGTCTAAGAGGTTTCAGGTTAGAATAACTGGGAAAAAATTGAAATTGCTTTGAAGGGAAGGGAAATGAGAATAATTTCCATGGAGAGCTGTCATATTTAGTCATGTTGAAGTTGACAACATGGTTTTGGATAGGAATTGTCCATCCTGCATTTGGAGATTTGGGGTTAAAAATTGGACAAGACATTTTGACTAACATTTCATTTTTTAAATTTGTTAGATTGAGTGACAGTTGAAATAGTAGTAGCGAAAGCAACTACAGAAAAACTAAACTGAAAGAGCCAACATGAAACCATGGAGAATGCTCTCATTTAGAGAGAGTGAGGAATATTTAGTAATTGTCTTTTTCAGTCTTGCCTATTTCGTTTAACCTAATGCCCTCAAGGTCTATCTTATAACAAATGGGAGGATTTCCTTCTTTCTCATGACTAAATAATAGTACATTGTACATACACACACACAGAACACACCCCAATGTCTTCTTCTTTTTTTACTGATGAACATTTAGGTTGTTTCCATATCTTGGCTATCATGAATAATGCAGCAGTGAACACGAGAATGTGGGTTATCTCATTAATATTCTTCTTCCTTTCCAGTTTGGATGCTTTTCTTTTTTTTCTCCCCCTGCCCCCCAGGGCTCTGCCTAGAACTCCAGTACTGTAGTGAATGAAATGGTGAGATTTGGCATCCTTGTCTCGTTCCTGGTCTTAAAGGAAAAATTTTCAGCTTTTCACCCTTCAGTAGGATGTTACCTGTGAGCTTGTCATATGTGATGAAGTATGTTCCTGCTTCATGTTGAAATGTGTTCCTGCTATACTAGTGTATTGCTACTTTGTATCATTAATGGATGTTGAATTTTGTTAATTCTTTCTGTTTTGGCATCTATTGAGATGATCACATGATTTACTACATCTTTGATGTTGTTAATGTGGTGTATCACACTGATCGGTTTGCAAATGTTGAACTATCTTCAGAGCCAAGAGACAAATCCTTCTTACTCTTAATATGTGGTCCTTTTTAATGTAGTGTTGAATTCAGTTTGCTAATATCTTGTTGAGGATATTTTCATCTATGTTCATCGGGAATGTTGGCCTGTAATTTCCTTTTCTTATAGAGTCCTTGTTTGGCTTTTGACATCAGAATAATGCTGGCTTCATAAAATGAGTTTTTTCTTATTTTTAAAAGATTTTATTTATTTGAGAGAGAGGACAAGAGAGAGAGAGAGAGAGAGAGATAGAGCACGAGCTGGGAGACAGGGAAAGGCAAAGAGAGAGGGAGAAGCAGACTCAACCCCAGGACCCGGGGATCATGACTGAGCCGAAGGCAGACATTTAACCAACTGAGCCACCCAGGTGTCCCATAAAATGAGTTTGGAAGTGTTCCCTCCTGTTATCATTTTTGGAAGAGTCTAGAAGGATTGGTGTTTATTCTTTAAATGTTTAATTTAATGAAATATGTATCACTAAGTGAAGCCATCTGGTTCTAGACTTCCCTTTGTTGAGAGTTTTTTGATTACTGATTCGATCTTTTTACTAGTAATTAATTTGTTCAGATTTTCTGTTTCTTCATGAATCAGTCTTGGTAAGTTGTCTATTTTCAGGAATTTATCCATTTCTTCTAAGTTGTCCAAATAGTCGGTGTATAATTGTTCAGAGTAGACTGTTTGCCTAGAAATGGAAATATGGAGTACTAAAGACAAAAAAAACTCAGCTTTACTTAATATTATTCATATATTTCTTTTATATATTTTACATTCATGATTTGGTCAATATGGGTATGGAATGACCAACATTTTCATTATTAATTAATGCTGTTGCTCTTTTTGCCATGTCTTTAATATTCAGTATTATTTCATGTTTGTAATAATAATAGCAATAGTCATTATTTTGGACTCTGACTATTCAGATACTTTACATGTATTTTTTTCATTGATTCTTTCTCCAAATTATTTGTCATTATTTTTTCAAAATATATATAATCATAACATATATTGATATGAAGTATACACAGTTTAAAGATTTTATTTAATGCATTAATTAAAGAGGGATATAATAAGGTGTTACCACAGCTTCAGAGGGGAATTTGCACACTACTTCACACATCTAGTCAAAAAGTAATGTTGAAATCAATTTAAAAATTGATGCAAAAACAAGAAAAAACTTGCTAATATCTATGAACTAATAATCAGTTGTGTTTCACCAGACACGATTTGGTTTCTGTCATCAGGGGTTAATTACATTTTTATCAGTTTTCTACAAATGACAGATTTGTAAAGTAGCTTTAAGACAATGAAAGGTGAGATCTCTCATAGAGTCATATAACTTAGAAGGATATGCTACACATAATTGTTTTTTTCCATTGAAGGTACCTGGTAATCTTTTGGGCCAATTCTTTTATGGTTTTCCCTATAATTCATATTTTTAGATTAAGAAATTAAAGGCAGAGAAATAACAGCTTCATTTAGATCTCACAGTGATAGAACTTAGATGGGAACCAAGCTCTGTCTGTTTTCAGGGACACCTCTCTTAACCTATAGGGACACATTGCTCATGTGGTTATGATTTGAGGCCACAATGGGATATTTTGCAGTGTCTAGAGATATGTTTCATAGTCACACCTAAAATGTTCTCTGCCATTTGGTGGGTATAAGCCAGGGGTGCTGCTACATGCCATATAGTGCAGAAGACAGTCCCCACAATAAAGAATCATCCAGCTTAAAATGTCAGTGGTGCCAAGGTTGAGAAGAGTTTTTGTAGGACATGGACTCCTTTAATCAACTCTTAGCTAAATACCTCACTTTATTTGCATTTCTGTGCGTCATAAATAACACTTGTGTGGAGTGAAATGACACATTTGAAATAACATTGCCACCCAGTATTAAAGTTATAAAAAAACATTTGTGGGCTTTTTATCCTCCAAGGTATCAGATCACTTTAACAAACACACTTTCCTTAGTGATACCCATTTCATTATGTTTGCAGGCTCTTGGGAGAGTCTGTGATGCTGGAGATCTTTGCAGTGGCACAGGAGGCAGTTTTGCACAGAAACCAAGGAGAACACTGCTCATTTAAGAAATTTAGCTTTGAACAAAAAAATACGTAAAGCACAACAAGCGATCCTGCATACCCTGTAGCTTAGCAACAACCCCTTTGAGACACTTCCTCTACACCAGAGAGATTGGAAAAGTTGTCATAGAGAACTATCGTCTAGCAGATGAGTAGATTTGACTTTTAGGCTTTCATTAAGACCTTAAAGTAAGTTTTTAAAAGACGTCAAACTAGAATTATAACATTTTGTGGGTCACATTGTAGTTTTACACCATTGTTTTCTTGCTTGTCCTGGAAAACAAAGTTCTGATATAGCTTTATATCACTGTTCTATAAACTTTATCATATTGCACAAATTGGGCAGCTTTGCTTCTCTTCCCCTTTATCTTGGTTTCCATGAAGATTGCCTTTGTTTATGCTCCTTGAAACTTTGAACTCAGCCGACACCCGGAAGGTTGTACTGTCCCTAATGGAAGAGCGATAGACTCGCACAGATTTTAGCCGGGTCTCAGGGCCATACTTCCTTGTCACAGCTGCTTTGCCTGGCTTCTCCCATCCCTGTAGATTCCCTCTCTCACAGACATTTGTGTCTGTCATCCTGGCCTTTCCAACAGTGCCTGCTGCTTCCTAACAGTCACTATGACTATGTGACTCATGGCTGTTCTGATTTGCAGGTGTCCTCAGCTCTTTAACTTACACCATAGTCTGCAACTGCTAGGACTCCAGTAAGCCAGGATGTTCCGTCAACAGTTGATCTAGCATTGCCTCTGGTGGGAAAAAGCAAGGCTTAGCATCTTGAAGGAAGGAGAGTAGATTTGTTTATGGGCAACTAGGGACTTAAAAAACTAAGTGAGCGACATCTTCGTCTATGAAGGGAATTAAAATGTTTCATCAAATATATTTTGCAACTGTCTGCATTCTAATGCTTCAGATGAGATGACTGTTCTTATTTATTGATCTGTAACAAATTGTCCCCAGATTAATAGTGTTTTATTAAACCTCATAATCTAATGGTTCAGGAATTTAGATAGGTAGGATTCAGTTAGGCTAAATCCTGTTCCATGTAGCATTGACCCAGGTACTCAGTCGATTTCAGCTATTGACTAGGCTAGTTGGAAGGGCTAAAAATAGTTTCAATGACCTATCCAACACCTCATTAGTGGTGGCTGAAGACTAGCCTCAGATGATATCAGTAGTGTGTCCCTACATGCCTCTCCAGCAGGGCAATCTCAGAGTAGTCAGATATTTTGTGTGTTGACTCAGGGCTCAAGCTGAATAAATTTTGGACTTTATTTATTAATAATGTATAAATATTGGCTCACTAATTGTGAAAAATATAGCATTTTAATGTAAGATATTAATAACAGGGATTTGAGTCACAGGGAAGCTCTCTCTAGTCTCTTCACAGCTTTTCTGTAAATCTAAAACTCTTCTAAAATAACAAGTTTATTTTTCAAAAAGAGAGAGTCCAAACTCCTTAATGTATATTCAAGATAATCCTCATTTTGCCACAGACTCAACTAGTTTATCACTGAAATATCTTATTAACCTGTCCAGGCATAGATCTATTTTGTGTGTGTGTGTGTGTTGTGAAGTTTGAAGGGTAACTTGAGAGCCTTCCTATTTCCTCTAAGAAATTTGTCATTTTCTTTGAGTGAACTGAACACTACTGAAGAGCTTTGAGTAGAGGGATAATATGATCTGAATCTTAATTAAAAACATGACTCTAGATGTTTGTTAGAATACAGCCGAATACAGTGTTAAGGGCCCTAATAACCTGCGTAGTTGAAAATCCACATATAATTTTTGACTCCCTCAAAACTTAAATACTAATAACCTACTGTTGACTGGAAGCCTTACTGATAACTGTAAACAGTCAATGAACACATATTTTGTATGCTGTATTATATACTGTATTCTTACAATAAAGTAAGCTAGAGAAAAGAAAAGGTTATTTAGAAAATCATAAGGAGGAGAAGATGAATTTACAATGCTGTATTCATCAACGGAAATTTGCACATCAGTGGACCCATGTAGTTGGAACCCAAGTTGTTTGAGGGTCAACTGTATATTGTGGATGGAGTAGACCCAGAGCAGTGAGTTGAGTCAGTGGGCATGCAGGTAATCCAAGTGGTGAGAGGTGATGATGGCTCGGATGTAGGTGGAAGTAATGTAAGTGGCAAGGAAGGATCAAAATTTGGTAATATTTGATGGATTTGGATTTAGAAGACTCAACAGAATTTGAGAACAGTTTTGATGTGGGATATGAAGAAAAGACAATTACCAGGAATGACTCCAAGCTTTTTGTCCTAAACAAAGAGGCGAATTAAATTCCCATTCACTGAAATTATAGATAATTTTCTCTATCTGAAATTTTTCTAGTAATACTTATGATCTGGAAAAATAATCCCAACCTTATATCACTAACTATACTTTATTTTGAAGTTAATTTATGAACGGTAAGCTGATGTACACTTGAGAACAAGTAGGTGAAGGAGTTTAATATATTAAACAGGTACAAAAAATAAACAGGTACATTACTTATTTTTAGAATTTTTTTATGTGCAGCTGGAACTTGTGAAATTCAGGAAAAATAGCTAATACTGTCTCCTGTTCAGAATAGTATAATTCATTTCAACATTTCTAAAATTGGGGGGATCAAAATTCCCCTGGATTCCCAAGGGTGTTAATAAATTATTATACACAGCAGCATCAATACAGAGATGTGATTATATAATTTGGGATCCCTGATTAAACTACATAAGTTTTCAAAGCCTGAGTATATTAATATGCTTTGTAAATCTCCAAAAGAGAGACTTTCATTTTATGCAAAATTTCCCATTTTTTGAAAAAATTAGAACAAGGTATTTAAAAAGAAGCTGGGAAAAGTCTTTGGCAATAATGACCCAGTTGTTGGTAATAAAAAGCAAAAAAATACTTTGGGAACAGAATTTCACAAAATCAAAAATGACGATTGTCATTGTGACTTTCTCCTAATTTATAGATGTGTTATTTAAGAAGCCTTGCCTTGGCTTAAAAAACCTGTCTACTTTAATTCCATATTAAATAATTACTCTTTATTACAAAGATTAAAATTAAACAATTCTGGCACTGTCCTATGAAATTTGGAAATGTGTTTTCTTTAACCATAGGAGTTGAGAACAGGAACATCTTTGTGAACTGTAGCAGGAAAATTAAATTCCCTGGAAGACTCTGTTTTGAGGAAAAAGAAATAGAGCTTGCATCAATTCAGAATTGTTTTGAGCTGCAAGAAATCAAGAGCATCATTCTAGTGGCTTAAACTAAAGGGGATCATTTTTTCTTATAAGGCGAAGTCTGAATAGAAATTGTTAGTATCTGTTCAGCTGCTTGATTCTGATGTTAAGAACTCAGGCTCTTTCTTTCACTCTGTCATCAGTTACCTAACCAGGACGAGTGTCTATACCTTCAGATTCTACTTCAATGATATTTAGACCATGATATCGCCTTGTCTCAGGGAGTAGAAGGATCACTTTGTCAGGTAACAGGCTTTAGGAAGTCATAAATCACTTTGCATAGAAAATAAAGTGTAAGCAAATAAAATTTTAAAAGTGTATGAACACATAGTGTTTACAAGTCCATTCCTTCTTAGTGACTCTTTATAGAGTTTGTAGAGGTACAACTTGTTTATCAAAGGCCTTTGTTACCAAACCCTTAGGATTTGATTCGGGAGATATGTATTTTTTGAAGCCCCAAACATCTGGTTTAAGTTTTAATCTTCTATTTATGTGTGTAATTTCCCTTGGAGTGTTTTCTCCTGTGTATATATTGGGGATGTTAATTGCATTTCAAGGTAATATGAAGATTAGTTTTTTTTTTTTTTTTTATGACAACTTCAAAGCAAATGGCTCCAGGTATGTTTTTAAACTGTGTTGAATATTTGGATAGATATTGCTGCTATTGCTCTTGATTACTTTTTCATTGGTAACAAAAAACGATGACAACAAAAAAAATTTAAAAAGCTTGGAAGGTTTTTGTTTTTGTTTTTCAAAATGGCACAATTTATATATATATTTTTTGTCTCATATACTCTTCTAGAGCATAATCAATTCCTTACCAAGGTATGTCGTCCATCCTTTTCTTTGAAATTTGCGGGACTTTTTGACTTCCTCCACAACTGACATACAGTGGAGACAAGGACGCATGACTTCTAAGCCTAAGCCATGCAAGGTGATCTTGTTTCTCTGTGGCACATTCTCTCTCAGGACACTCACCCTTGAGCTTAGCAACCAATTTATGAGGAAGCTCAGATCACATTGAGAGGCCATCTGTCTGTATTTCAGCTAAGACCATAGCCAACAGCCAGAATCAACTGCCAGACATATTAATGAAGTAATATTCAGATAATTCTAGTTCCCAGCCTTAGAGACCCTCTGGGTAAGGCCAAGAGTACATTTAGAGAGAAGCTATTGTTACTAAACTATGCCCAAATTGCAACTTCATAAACACAGTTATTCCTCTTATTTTACACCATTAAGTTTTATACTGATTTATCACATAACAGTAGATAACCTGATTACATATAAAATTGATGTTATTAATAACCCCCACTTTGCAGATGATGGACATGTGATTTTTTTTGGACATGTGATATTATTTGTCAATGTAGAAAATAATGAAGCAGCAGTAGGTCCAGATATGTCTGTTTTCATAGCATGTTGCCTCAACTTGAAGACTTGTTTCTTTGTTCCACTTAATCATTAGTTACCTAAAGTAAGGAATATGTATCTCAACACAATGTTGAATTATGATTCTTAGTTTTGGGGTCAAATATGAATTCCATTAATATCTGATATCAAAGAGAATTTAAATCATATCTCCCTGAAGGAATTGCAAACTTTCTAAGATAAATTCAGCATCATTTTAAAACATAATGATATCTTGAGATTTGGTAGGAGCCAGTTTCTTTTTCCATATTTCTATTTTTTAACAACCATTTTAAAAAAATAATAATAAACATGTGGTTAAGTACGTTCAATGTTTCTTTCAATTGTCAAGAAGAGTATAAAACCACATTTTTTTTATTCCTTGTCTTGGGTGAGCATAACTAGATTTTTGCACACCTTCCTAAAGTAAGAAGTAGGAAATATTATTTTCCATTTAATCAAAATATCCTTTGATGGGCTCTATCTAAGGTTTTATCTTCAAAGCATCTCTGTGCAAAGTATCTTAATGATACAATTCTAGATCTGAGAGAAAGACTGCAATATAAAAGGATCTAATCACTGTCATTTGAGGGGAAGAAAACCTCAGAGAACAAAAGGGTCTCGTCCCAACCATTTTAACTGCTGTTTGTAGTGTATTTATCATGAGTTTTGCCTGGTGCTAGGGGGGTTCACAAAATTAACTCCAGTCCGTATTGAACAACAGTCTGTTTAGGGTGATTTTACCCGTTTTATAGAAAGACGGGAGCTCAGAATGTTCAGCTCACTCGCTGTTATGCAATTAGAAAATCGAAGAATCAGATGCATAATTATATTCTATCATTATTTTACATAACTAAAGATATAAAACAGATGCATGGGTATAGTTCTAACTCCACTTCTGGGTAGAAAGCTCTGCATCTCCACCTTCATGACTGCAGGCTGCAGATATTTTCTTCCTACCTGCAAAGTTACCAAAACACTGTACATAGCTATTAAAAAGCTTCATACGGCACATTTGTATATTTGATACTCAATCTGAGATGGAAACTGAAGTATTTTTCCAATTCATTATACAACGTATTTTGCCGTGCTATTCATTCCTACACAGAGCCTCAAGCACCTGTAAACTCATAAAATAAGAGATATTAAGTCACCAGAAGGACAATTCACTAAGCTAAGTGGAGGATGAAAGGTCTGGAAGCTGAGAAACAAGTCCACCTCTTTTCTTTAAGTGAGATATAATAAGTTATTCAAGGTTAGCTAGAAAACAGAACAGAAAAAAAGTTCTATTTTCCCTCTACTGTTTCTTTTTAATTTTTAATTTTTTTTTTAATTTTTACTGTTTGCTTTTGTTTATTTGGCCCCACCCGAATGGGCAGTGTTTATTACTGAGGTAAAACACAAATTTATTACTGGTAATTTTTCAAATCGCTCACTGAGGATAAATGTTAAGGTACTAAGAAATCCAACTCTTTATTCTCCAAAATGCCTAATCTAAATTCAGTTTATCTCCCGAGATACGTTTTTAAAAATAATTGTTCCAAAACAGACTAAAGTCAACAGAGGAAATGCTTTCGGAAAAAGAAATATACATACATATACATGCACACATCTATGTACCTCATTGATTCTACACTAAATAACGAAATGATTGGTTGTGATTTTAGACTAAATATTGATGTGATTTTCACAGTTTTCTTTTTAATATTATTTTATAATTATAGAAATAAATGATATAAATTCATTAATATTGATATTTCTATGGAAAAGTTTGTACTGCTATGTAAATATGGATATTTAAACAAATATTCAACTTCAGTTTTCCTATACAATTTTAAACAAAAGCCATGAAATATTTTTTAGTTTTAGGTGTACAATTTAGTGATTCATTGCTTATGTCCAACATCCAGTGCTCATCATAGCAAGTGCACTCCTTAGTACCAATCACTTGTTTGACCCTCACTCCCTTCCCCTCTAGTAACCTTCCGTTTGTTCTCCATGGTTAAGGGTTTCTTATGATTTGACTCTCTTTTTCCCTGCTACATTCATCTGTTTTATTTCTTAAATTTCATATATAAGCAAAACCATATGATATTTGTCTTTCCTTGACTGACTTCTTTCTTTTTTTTTTAATTTTTTTTTTTTAATTTATGATAGTCACACAGAGAGAGAGAGAGAGAGGCAGAGACATAGGCAGAGGGAGAAACAGGCTCCATGCACCAGGAGCCCGACGTGGGATTCGATCCCGGGTCTCCAGGATCGCACCCTGGGCCAAAGGCAGGCGCTAAACCGCTGCGCCACCCAGGGATCCCTGACTTATTTCACTTAGCACATAATGTTCTCTAGCTCCATCTATGTCATTGCAAATGGCAAGATTTTATTCTTTTTGATGGCTGAATAATAGTCCGTTGTATATATATACACACACACACCACAACTTCTTTATCCATTCATCAGTTGATGAGTGTTTAGGTTTTCTCCATAATTTAGCTCTTGTTGATGATCTTTCTATAAACATCAGGATGCTTGTATCCTTTCAAATCAGTATTTTTGTACCCTTCGGATAAGTATCTAGTAGTGCAGTTGCTGGATTGTAGGGTAGTTCTATTCTTAATATTTTGTGGAACCTCCATACTGTTTTCCAGAGTGGCTGTACAAGTTTGGATTCCTACCAACAATATAGGAGGCTTTCGCCTTTCTCTGCATCCTCACCAACATATGTTGTGTCCCGTGTTAAAATCTACGAAATCTTGAGCTCTGAAATCAGTATGATTCAAGAGAGATTAGTAGTAACCAAGGTATAATCAACATTAATTTTATAAACACAAATAGTGAAAAGCCACTCTCCTATTTCAAGTGTCTTCTCAGCCCCCTGTTGGGCTCCTCACGGGGCGTGGAGCCTACTTGAGATTCACTCTCTCCCTCTGCCTTTCCCCCACTTCTCTCTCTCTCTCTTTCTCCTTCTCCAAAAAAGAAATAATAATTCTAGAACCGAGTCTATCCCATAGTCTCTATTATGTCTGTGTAAAGAATTTGGGTTACAAACTGCAGTGCACATTCTGCATGAGGAATTTATTCGTTGTGGACAGAAAAGGCAAACGATCACTTTTTTTTCTTTGACCCCTTTGTTTTCCCCACTTTGAAATCACACATTCATTTAATTTTCCTCCTATATTTCTGGCTATTCCCACTTAGAATGCTTCTCTGGTTCCCTCTCAGATTTGTGACCTCTGAAATTTAGAGTTCTCCGGAGCTTAGTCCTTAGACATTTCCTTTCTTCTATGTCTGCTTACTCAGTGGGTGATGTCATTAGCTTGGCTTTGAACACCATTGACCGCTGACCCACCCTAATGTACTTCTTTTTTTTTTTTGAAGATTTTATTTATTTATTCATGAGAGACACACAGAGAGGCAGAAAGAGAGAGAGAGAGAAGCAGAGACACAGACAGACGGAAAAGCAGGAACCATGCAGGGAGCCTGATGGGAGACTTGATCCCGGGTCTCCAGGATCGTGCCCTGGCCTGAAGGCTACCTGGGCTGCCCCCCTAATGTACTTCCAAAGCCAAGTCTTCCTGCTTGCATATCAGACATGCATAGGCAACTGCGTACTCTTGGTGGCTTTATGCTGTGTCATCTGGACTGAACTGGACTTTGTTTACTCACACTGTCTTCCCACAATGTATTTAGATTAGAGTTAGTGAAATAGAAGTTTTTGTGAGAATTGGAAACTGGAATGAGACAGCTGCCATGATGCTCTAAGGTACGTGTATGTCAAGTGCCGTTGCAGCACAAATATATTATTGCTATTATGCTGGCTCACCTTGCTGTGGTGCAATATCCAGGTCCCCATCCTTTTAGGTAACCATTGGATCCTTTCTTTTAGCTTCTCTGGGTCTTAGACCAAGGATGTGTGCAGCCCATGGCGAGGGACTCCAGTCTTTTCATTAGGTCATACTCATTGTTGAGATTGGAGGCATTTGCTTTCTTAAATTTATCATATCCCAAACTAAGTTCTTGATATTCCTTCTATAACAAATTTACTCTTCCTACATTCTTCTTTCACTCATTTCATTACAACTTTGTCATTCTGATAGCACAGGCCAAAAATCTTGGAGTCATCCCTGATGTTTTCATTTATTTACTTCCCATATCCTTTTTATCAAATCCAATCCTTTTTAACTTACCCTCATTTTTACTTCACTCTAAGCCACCTCCATACCTTGTATGGATAATTATAGTACCATACTAACTTCTGTTACAAACTTCTTTTCTTTTTCTTTTTTTTTTTTTCTGTTTCCAAAGTCTGTTCCCACAGTGGATGACTGATTTCCTAAAATATTAATAAGCAATGTTACTTCTTCTCTCAGAAGCCATCTCATGGCTTCCAAACTCATTTATAGTAAAAGCCAAATCTTTCATTTACAAAGCCTTGCTTGGGATGGTCCCACTGCTATATTCTGACCTCTTCCACTCTTCCTCTTGCGTACTCACTCTCTTCTGCTGGGGATGCTTTCCTACAGACATTTGCATGTCTTGCTTCTTTCCTTCCTTTAGATACTTTTCTGTGTTTGAGGCCTTTCCCAGATACCTTATTTTAAAATTGTAATGCCTACCTACACTGTATCTTATTTCCCTGCTTATTTTACCCAGTTTTTATTAGTATTCAATACATTAATTAGTATTCAATACACTTGGACTGATAAATATATCATGCTTAACTAGTTTATGATTCTTCTTTATGTATCTTAATTTTTGTCCTCTAGAGGTTAAGCTTCATGAGGGTGGTGATATTGGCTAATTTGTTCAATCCCAAGTGCACAGTACTCTGTCTGGCATAGAGTAAGCCAAATATTCAAATATTTCTTGAGTGAAGGAAGGAATACTAACTTTACCATTAATATGGTAGCCTAAAATTTTTCAAAATATATTGGTCATATTTGAAGGAATTCTGACATGATTGAACTCTTGCTATTATGAGGTAGACCCATGAACATTTGTATCTGTTTTGTACATTAGGACAAACCACATGAAAATGCCAATATTCTGGTTTTTTTTAAACTAATATAATGTCAGTCTCACATGGTTCAATCTGTTTGTAGAATCTGATCCAGAAAAATGGACAGCAATGTAGATAAAGCTGATTGATCTCTCCACTGACTTCTTGACCATTCAGAACTATAGTTCCCATATTCTGAAATCTACAAACTAAATAAATACCAGTAACTACAGTGCAAAATGAGTTATCACTTATTCCAGGCCCCGACTATTGAGGATTCAGCTATTCCCATGAAGTTACAAAATCAATATCAAGTACTAACAGATTCGTGAAATATTGAGTCAGGTTTTTGTTTTTTGCTTTCTATCATTATAATTCCCATTTTGTAGTCTTCCCTTGAGTAAATCCAGCAATTGCACGTTGAGCAAAATCATGCAGCTTGTCTCTTTTCACAGAATTGAGGAGGAAACTAAGATGAGAAAAAAAAAAAGAAGTTATACTGTTACTTTGCCCTTGAGTGGTCAATAACTACCAGGGACACACTTAAAAGCAAAATAAAACAATTAAATGACCTTCCATTTTTCACTTCCTACTTAGACTGTGCCAGATATTTATACCAGTCTGATTATGCTAGATAACATTAGAGATCAACTATATAGTTAAACAAAGGAAAAATGGGACCTTTTTTTTTTTTTTTGTATTTAATGGGGAAAGGGAAAAGAGTAATAAATGTCTTTGAAATCTGGGAAAGCAGACCAAAAAGCAATAATAAAATGGAATGGAATGCTAAAATGGGTGTGCAGCTAAAAGCATGAAGCTAATGTTTTGATCACTTACTATGTGGTATGCAAAGTCCTAATCCTTTACCACAACAGTCCTGCAGGCTAAGATTTTCCTATCCCTCAAGTTAATAAACATATCTAGGCTAATGTGCTTATTTTATTTATTTTCTATTTATTTACTTATAACTTGCTTTGTGGCAGGAGATTTGAGAAAGCTTTAAGAATATACAGCTAATAATTCATGGAGCCAAATCTTAATTCCATTCTTTATCAAACTTACTGCTCTGTCAACTAAACCACACTGCAATTTCTTAATTATATAAAAGCATAGCAATGGCCAAGGAGGTATTTGTTGAGAATTTACTTTTCCTGTATCCAAAGGTACATAAAATTGTATTTGAAAAAAAAAAAAAAAGGGCAAAGATACTAAGATTGACATAATATGTCTTTCAAGAGAATCTGAAATGACTAAAAGCATTTACATGCTCTCCTTATATATAAGTTAAGCCATAAGTAATTTTAGAATGTTTAGGGATACAGTACATCTAGGAAAATTCTTCCTAAAGAATTATATTTTAAGGTATTAATCCACAAGCTCTTCTTTTAATTTTCAGTTCTATAGCTAAGAAATTACAGAATTCTTTTTGTCTCATTAATTTTATTGATAGAAGTTTCTAGCCTGACCTGATTTTTGTCCTCAAAGGGTGTTGCACAATAAAATCTAAAAAAAAAAAAAAAAAAAAAATCACTTTCTCTGAGGTTTTAGCTATTGTAGTCCAAAGCTTTCAAGAATTTCAAGCAAAAACTATTCTCTTTAAATGTTTCAATTCTTCCACTTGTTTTCCATGCCTGGAAAAATCCATATTTGCTTTTCACAATTTCTTGGAGGACAGATAGCTTTTCAGATAGCAACTAACCGTGATGAGTTGCTAGAACAACTCATCATCAACAGGTAAATAAAGTCAACCAACCAACCAACCAACCAACCAACCAACCAGCCAACTCAACATAAACTCCACACGTTATACAAATCTAGTGCAAAATAGATGTTGAATTTAAATCTTAAATGTAAAATTACAAAAAAAAATAGGAGAAAAATAGAAAATCATCAGGGCTTGGACTGAGAGAGAGCTCTCAGATATGACATTAAAAGCATGATAAAGTGAAAATTTGATAAATATGGTTTCCTCAAAATTAAAAACATTTATTTTGTGAAAGACCCGGCTAAAAAGATGATAGGGAAAGCTACAGACTAAAAGGAAATACTTGCTTGCACACCACGTATCTAATGAAAGGGCTTATTTTTATTTATTTTTATTTTTTATTTTTATTTTTTATTTTTATTTTTAAAGACTTTATTTATTCATGAGAGATGCAGATAGAGGCAGAGACACAGGCAGAGGGAGAAGTAGGCTCCATGCAGGGAGCCTGATGTGGGACTTGATCCGGGATCCTGGGATCATACCCGAAGCCAAAGGCAGACACTCAACCACTGAGTCTCCCAGCCCTCCTGAAAGGGCTTAGTTTTAGAATATATAAAGAACCTCAACAATCAACAGCAAAAAATTAATAATAATACCTTAATTTGAAATGGGCAAAACAAATCCATAGACATTTTATTGGAAAGGCTACGCATATGACAAATAAATATATGAAAAAAATGTTCCACATCATTAGCCTTTGGGAAATAGAAATTAAGTGTAGGTTGGATATCACTAAATACCTATTAAACAGAAAAATTAGAAATAGTGATAATATCAATGTTTGCAAGGATGCAGAGAACCTGGATTTCTCATGCATTGTTGGTGGGATCTGAACATTGGTAAGCATACTCTGGACAAAATTTTGGCAATTTCATATAAAACAAATCATGTGCTTACCATACAACCCATCAGTTAAACTCCTGGGCATTTATTCCAGAGAAATGAGGACTTATATTTACATAAAAACCTGTACTTGAGTTATCTAAGAAGTTTTATTTGTAATAAAAACTACAGGCAACCCAAATGTTCTTACTGGATGAATGGTTAAACAAACTGCAGTATATTCATACCATGAAGTGCTATTCAGCAATACAAAGGAACAAACTATTGATACAACAACTGGGTGAATATGAAGGGAATCCAGCTAAGTGAAAAAAAAAAGTCAATATCAAAAATTTACATGTAACATTTTTGAAATGACAAAATTATATAGATGGAAAATAGATTAGTGGTTATCAAAAGTTAGAGATGGGGTTGGAAAGATTGGAAAGGAGTGGCTATAACTGTAAATTTAGGGTTAGCACCTTCAACTATACCCTGCAGTCTTGTGCACTAGCAAAATGGACAATAAACAGCAAGACTGTTTCTCATGTAACTGACTGTTTTTTTTTGACTTACGTATTTTGCAAGTGGAAGTTTATTCCTCTTAATTCTCTTTATCTCTCTTCTCACACCCACCCTGCCTGTGGCAACTACCAGTTGGTTTTCTGTATTTTAAGTCTGTTTTTGTTTGTTCATTTGTCTGTTTTAGATTCCACATGTAAGTGTAATGATATGATAGTTGTCTTTGACTTACTTTACTTAGCATCATTCCCTCTAGGTCCATCCATGTCATTGCAAATGGCAAGATCTCATTTTTTTTTAATGGCCGGGTAATATTCCAGTGTGTGTGTGTGTGTGTGTGTGTGTGTGTGTGTGTGCATATGTACCGCATTTCCCTTATCTATTCATCTATTGATGAACACATGGGTTGCTTCACTATTGTAAATAATGTCTCAGTGAACATAGGGGTGCTTATACCTTTTTGAATTACTGTTTTTGTATTCTTTGAATAAATACCAAATGGTGAAATCACTGGATTGTATAGTGCTACTACTTTTAATTTCTTGAGGAACCTCCATATTATTTTCCACAGTGGCTGCACCAGTTTGTGTTCCTACCAGCAATGCACAACGGTTCCTTTTTCTCCACATCCTCACCAACAGTTATTTCTGTTTTTTTTTTTACATATATGTTTTTTTTGTTTGTTTTAGCCATTCTGACAGGTGTGATTTGCATTTTGATTTGCATTTCTCGTGGTTTTGAATTGCATTTGCATTTCTCTGATGATTAGTGATGTTGAGCATTTTGTCATGTGTCTGTTGATTATCTGTATGTCTTATTTGGAAAGATGTCAATTCAAGTCTTCTTATTTGTTTAATTTGATTTTTTTTTGTTCTTTTGGTGTTGAGTTGCCTAAGTCTTTTTGTATTTTGGATATTAACTTTTTATTGGATATGTAATTTTCAAATATCTTCTCCCATTCCTAGGTTGCCTTGTTTGTTTTGTTGATGATTTCCTTTGCTGTACAAAAGCTTTTTATTTTTTTATTTTGGTATAGTACCAATAGTTTGTTATTGCTTTAAATGTTTTCCTTGCCTGAGGAGACACATTCATAAAAATGTTGCTAAGGGTGGTGTCCAAGAGTTTACTGCCTATATTTTCTTTCAGGAGTTTTATGGTTTCAGGACTCGCATTTAGGTCTTTAATCCATTTTTTTAAAATATTGTATTATTTATTCATGAGAATACACAGAGAGGAGAGAGAGAGAGAGGCAGAAACACAGGCAGAGGGGGAAGCAGGCTCCACGCAGGGAGCCCAATGCGGGACTCAATCCCGGGTCTCCAGGATCATGCCCTGGGCTGAACACAGCACTAAACCACTGAGCCACCTGGGCTGCCCCTTTAATCCATTTTTAATCTATTTTTGTGTATGGTGTAAGAAAGCAGTTTTATTCTTTTGCATGTAACATGTAACTAACTTTTATGTTTTGTTGTAAAGTTATATACGACTAGCGAAGCCAATGCATGTCTTTCCTATAATTGCAAGAGGACTTGGAAAGGGAGAGGTGTTGTTTGTTTGAAATTTTCATTGAAAGTATGCAGTTAACACTGAGGAAACTATCAAATTTTGGAAGCAATATTCAAAAAATTTTGGAAGTAATGTATAGTACAGGAACCTTCCTTGGACAAGAGCGATAAACGTTAAAGACCTAGCTACCTTAGGATCTTGCTGTTTAGATGCTCACAGAAACATAGCACAAGGCTCCAGACTTCTGTGCACAAAGTAAGTGGAATAAGACCGTCTTTGAACATCAAATGGAGAAGCACATTGTTTTCCTCCAGGGCTTAAGCAAATCAAGGAAACATGGAAATTTATGTCTAAACTTGGAGAGCAGGGCTGATTTTCCCAGTTACTATAGTATAGAATGGAGATTCTCAGCAGTGTAAGTAGTGTCAGGATGGCTGTAGGAACACTGGAGCTTCCGAAATGGTAAAGAAAAAGTTATATTTGTTCATTTGTATTTTTCAGGTAAGAGAACTGATAGCTTTCATCCGATTCTCAAAGGGAGATGGCTGAAAAAATAAAAAGGCTATTAACCACTGAACTGGGGAGAACTCTGCTGAGTTTTAAAAGGAAACCAATTTTGGTCCAACTCTTGTGGCCGTAAATCTCTCTAAAATAAATTATTCCATCTTCTTGTCTCATTAAGTAGATGGAAGTGAAGATTATGGGTTATTTCATAATGTGATAGAGTGCTTCAGGGTCATCATTCTGAAAATAGATTCTCATGGCTTCCCTCAGATAAAATAGGAGTAGGAGTTTGAGTCACATGTACTGAGTCCAAGACATGTCTGAATTGTTTTTGAATTATTTTATCACTATGATTTATTTTATTTCATTTTGCCTGTCTTAAATGGTGAAACTTGAGAAGTTCTGTTGATTAATTGATTGTTTGGGTTAGTTCTGTATATAGTATTTAAAGTTTAATATATCTTAATACATCTCTACCTAGTATGTATTTCAGGAAAACAGCCTAACAATTTTAATAAATAAGCAAAGAGGGAACATTTTATTATATGAAAGACTGTCCATGGAATACTCTGGTGTTTATTTAGCATGCCAATATAGTAAAGTTCATTTATTCAGATATTTTAAGAAATAATTGTATACTGAATTTTCCTAGCATTGTTCTGGGTTCTACAGAATAATGTAAAAATTATTAGATTTAAATTATACAAAATAATGCCTGTTCCTCATGAATACAGAGACCAGTATTTACACATTATATAATAGATTCTGTATCATACTGTATAGCAAAAAAATAGCATTATATAATAACACTTATAAAATGCATGTAAATTACTTCAAAAAAATAGATTGGGGTAAGTATCTCAGTCAAATAAAAGGCAATAAAGTGTTGTACATGGTCAAATGAGGACAGCATCTTATCCAGGTGTGGTGACCACTAAAGATGTCATGAAAAAGGCAACCTTTAAAAAGAAGAAGAAGAAGAACAGCGTCTGCCTGGGTGTCTGACTCTTGGTTTCAGTTCAGGTCCTGGTCTCGTGGCTCTTGGGATCAAGCCCCGTGCTCATTGGGAGTCTGCATATTCTCTCCCTGTGCCCCTACCCCCTCTTCTCTGCTCTCTCTCTCTCTCTCTCTCAAATAAATAAATATTTAAAAAAATAAAAAATAATGACAGCACAGTTTTTTTTTCTATCTACAAACAACCAAGAAGGCAAAATAACATAGAGTTGTTACTTCAAAAGTTTCTTTATGCTGAAGAATTATGACTTGTTTTTGAAATTAAGACAGTTATAGTTGATGGTTGCTATAATTGAATACAGTTTCAGACCAGCTTGTTTGCAAAGACTGTCCTTGCAGTCTCCAAATAAATGCTGTATCTGCTTTAAGGAATTATTTGGATAAGCCTTTCCTATTTTTTTTTTAAGATTTTATTTATTTGTTCATGAGACACAGAGAGAGAGGCAGAGACACAGGCAGAGGGAGAAGCAGGCTCCCTGCAGGGAGCCTGATGCGGGACTCGACCCCAGGACCCCGGGGTCACACCCTGAGCCGAAGGGAGGTACTCAACCAGTGAGCCCCCGCCCCAGGAGTCCTTAACTTTCCATAATTGATACAGAGTATAGTATGCAGAAAATCTGAGATTTTTTTTCTAGAAGGTGTAACAGTATGCAAAGATCTTTACTCTGCCAGGACAGATAAATTTTACCCATAATTTCAGTGGTTAATCACAATCCATGGTTTATGGCATACGTTGAACATTGGTTCTGCATTGTTCTCTTCCACTTATTTATTTTAAATAATGTAATAACCCTGAGTTTAAGTTTGGCCCTACAAAATTCCCCTTTAGAATTATTTTTAAAAGATTTTATTTATTTATTTATTTGGGGGAGAGAGAGAGAGAGAGAGAGGAGAGAATGCATGCACACATGAGCAGGAGGGAGGGGCAGAGGGAGACATAGAAGAAGCAGACTCCCATCTGAGCAGGGAGCGTGGTGCAGGGCTGGATCCAGGGACCCTGAGATCATGACCCGAGCAGAAGCAGACACTTAATGGACTAGGCCACCCAAGCACCCCATCCTCTTTAGTATTATTATTCATAGTTTTTAAATAAGGAAATTGAAATTTATATAGGTTAAATAACTGCCAGGTGTCAAACAGCTGGTAAATATCAGAACTGGGATTTGAACCCAGAATGCCTAGGTACACAGCTAGTGCTGTTAAGTAAAATTTTTTTTTTAAGATTTTATTTATTTACTCATGAGAGACATGCAGAGAGAGGCAGAGACACAGGCAGAAGGAGAAGCAGGCTCCCTGCAGAGAGCCCCACGTGGGACTTGATCTCCAGACTCCAGGATCACCTCCTTGGCCAAAGGCAGATGCTCAACCGCTGAGCCACCCAGGCGTCCCATTTACAAATCTTACTGTGAATTTAAGCCACTGTGTTTGTGCTCCAGATTCAGTAGATCCAGTTTAAAGAATGAGATCCTAAATTTCTAAGAACTTCCAGGTGATGTGGATGTGGGTACAATGCTCTAAAGGTGAGAATTCCAAATGCTGGTCGATGGCTAGGTGTTGTCTGGGTACCATCGATCACATACATTCATGTAGAGAGTACTGTGATGCTGACTCAGTAGACCTGATTAGAGACTTAAGAATCTGCATTTTAAAAATTTAGGTGAGAGGGATTTCATTGTATGGAGAAGGATTTTATAGAATTGGTGAGAAGGCCAGCAACCAATTAACTCTGGAGGGTTGGAAAGGGAAAACTTCTGGACTGGTCTAGTGATATAAACGGTATATCTGAATGTCTCCACCCACTTTCCATTTGCATTATAAAGAGAAATCATCCTTGGCCTTGCCTGTATACCCTAGAATAGAGTTCTGTAGTCCTAACTGGGGACTGGGGTGCTAACACTGAATACTAATGGGCAAGAACAGCCAAAGCATGGTTCATTGGTTACAACTAGGACTTAATTTGTAGTTATGGTAAATAGGACTCTAGATTTTTAACAAGCAAAATCCAGTTTCCGGAACCACTTCTCTGAAGCATTTGTACTTCCAGGTCTCCCTGCCAATATCTCGCTGTTTGAACTCACTCTTCTTGCCACAGCTGAAAGAAAAGAAACCACTCAATGTATCATACAGAAAGAATTATTTGGCATGTTGAGGGGTGCGTGGATGGCACAACTGGTTGAGCGTCCAGCTCTTGGATTCACTTTTGGTCACAATCTTCGGGTCCTGAGATTGAGCCCTATGCTGGGCTCCACGCTCAGCATGGGGTCTGCTTGAGATTCTCTCTCTCCCTTTGCCCTTCCTGCTCATGGTCTCTCTCTCTCTCTCTCTAAAACAAATAAGCAAAATCTTAAAAAAAAAAATATTTGGATGTTGAATATTTTTCCTTCCATCCTCCCATCCATTCTTCTTTTCTAGATAAGCACACATTTCTGTTGCAGAGTAAAGAACCACTATTCTGGGTTGTCCATTAAACTACACTCACTATTTTGCTTCAAATAAGACCAGACTGCTTTTATATCTTTTATCTCACTTTCCTCCTGTCTTGGGAATGTTGATGTTTGGTTATGGGTTTTTTGTTTTTTGTTTTTTTTTGTTGTTTTTTGTTTTTTTTGTAAATCAAACCTGTTTTCACACCAGATGTCACCTGATGACCTGATGTTCTGTTTCCAAATAGGAGTCTGTTCATTTCAAGTCTGAGAAATTGGTTCTTATTAAAATGATCACACTGTCCTGATATGATAATATTTTATAGGACTAAAAAATAGGCATTGATAATTGGTGAGTGAAATGTTTTCTTAAAATAATATTTGCTTATAAAATTATTTTTCTCCAATTAAGGCCTATAGCCACATTAGGCTCAAGGTTAAAAAATATGTTATGTATTATATTGTCCCAAATAAACAACAAAGGCAGAAATCTAAATTAATACTGCTTAGAATTCTATAAGGTGTTTTTGTAACACATTTTATGCCATTCCTTCTTTACTCTGAATCCCAGACACTGACTTTTAAAATAAATAATGTGGCAAAGATAGTTAATATATAGTCCACTCTCCTAGTCTTCCATCCAGTAGTAGAATTTCTAAAGTCTAACTGGACCTATATAACTTAGCTAGAGACTACACCTATTAGCCTCCTATACCTCCTTGAAATTGCACATACCATATGTTAAATTTTGGCAGCTAGAATAGAGCAGTTGTGATGGGTACAGCCTCTCAGTCATACACTTAGACACAGAGTTGCTGGTCATCCACCTTCTGTCTCTTCTTTCCAATGAATGGCATGCAACCTGGTGATGCTGGGCCACCTTCAAGTATGCAACCAATGGAAATATCCTGGGTGATGTTAAAAGAGAGGAAAAATTGGATCCCTAGAAAATCTCATAAAAACACTTTCTAGTTTCTGTAAATGTGACTGTCTTAGTCACTATACTGAGAGCTCGTATATGTGTGTGTGTGTGCACATATGCTTATATATAAAATGTATCATATGTGAATATAATTAATATGTAAATGTTTTCAGTTGAGGAAGGAATGAAGAAAAGAAGGGAAGGAGAGAATAAAGGGAGAAGGGAGGAAGGAAGGAAAGAAGGAAGGAAGCAATCTAGATTTAACATGTAGACAAGTTGATAGAGAAAGAATGAGAAATCATTTGACTTCATTGTCACTGCATGAATTATTAAAGTGTGGAGTTCCAAGTTTGCTTGGAGACATATACTCAAGTAGTTAAACAACCTGTGAACCATAAAGACTGTCATTCACTAAAGAGTATTAATGATAGGGGCTCCTGCGTGCTCAGCTGGCTAAGCATCTGGTTCTGCTCAGGTCATGATCCCAGGGTCCTGAGATCGAGCCCCACATCGGGCTCCCGGCTTTGCAGGGAGCTTGCTTCTTCCTCTCCCTCTGCCTGCAGCTTCCCCTGCTTGTGCTCTCTCTTTCATTCTCTCTGTCAAATAAATAAATAAAATATTTTTAAAAAGAGAGAGTATTGGGATCCCTGGGTGGCGCAGCGGTTTGGCGCCTGCCTTTGGCCCAGGGCGCGATCCTGGAGATCCAGGATCGAATCCCACGTCGGGCTCCCAGTGCGTGGAGCCTGCTTCTCTCTCTGCCTGTGTCTCTGCCTCTCTCTCTCTCTCTCTCTCTCTCTGTGACTATCATAAATAAATAAAGAAAAAATATTTAAAAAGAGAGAGTATTAATGATAGATCTATAAGAAGATCTGACATTTCAGTAGGAATTTTACAGAACTTGATAATAGGACCTCAGTAGCCCTTTTACTCTCAATGTGTTATTATAATATGACTGTCATGAAAGCAAAATAACTCATTTGACAAGAATATTGTGGCTAGGATCCTAATAAAGGGATAAGCCAAGGGTCAGACCTAGGGACTTCAGACGTCTAGACCACCCTACTCCTTTCACGTATGGGAAGCTCAGGGTTTACAGACACTAAGCTCCTTTTCCTTGAAAACTCCGTTTCTCCCTGTGAACACTTTGTTTCAAATTGGCACTAGTCATAACCCACAGAAACTATGTTTTAAGCGTTCTCCAAATATAAATGAGTTTACACTATAAGTCTTGACTCTTCAGGTAAGGTTGGGAGTTGTGGCCCTAGGCACATGTTTGCATTTAACTTACATTCGATTGGTGGGAGCATTTAGTCAATCACTGGCACCTAGGAAATGATTTCATTTTCAATTTAAGCTGTCATGGATTTCTCATGGTTTACAAGGGTGTGATATATGACTCACTTGTGGCAACCTAAAGAAAGAGGCATTTTATGTACTTCATTATTATGTATTGTCATAAAATGTTTATTAAGACACTTTATGAAGTCATTTATTTTTCCGGTAACAATGGAAAACACGGAAAGAAAATCGTAGAACACTGTATTCCCTTATCTTACCCCACGGAGGTACTTAGAATATATTGGCACATTTTACATGATGTATTTTTAAAATATGATTGGAATCCCACTATAAGTAGATTTATATCTATTTTTCCCACTTACTATAACATAAAAAATATCTATTATAATATATTCATGATAAATAACCTGTAAAGAGCAGTTTATTTGTATCACGTGACCCATAACATTTGCCGATTTTTTTCTTTATTCATTTTTTTGAGGAAATGGGCACCATCTGAATATTTCTATTATCAATAATATGTTAAAACCAATTGTTTGTTTTCTTGCTGTGCTTATTGATCAGAAAATTAATCCTCACCCCAGTTATCTATTAAATATTCACCTACACTTTCTAGGTTTGAGAGAAACTGAACTTCAAAACACTAAACAAAACATTAGTGAAGAGAATGAAAAGGATTTTGTATTCCTTGAGATCATTTCTCAAGAAACCCTGTCACTAAAGTATGACTGAATTGACAGGATTGTTTACTCAGTTCATCCCCTGTTCATCAGAGTTTTGAAATGAATATTTGGGTAAATCAAATGTCCTTATTAACACAAGGCACTTAAGTTCAGCCTGCTTCCTTCCCTCCCCGTCTGGTACAAATAAGATAACTTTGTTCTCTTAACAGCTATAATTGTAATCTTTCTAAGCCTCAAATGATCAGTTCCCTTTAACAGTAAACTCCTTGAAAATTCGGATTTTTCCAGGGTCTTGAGTTCATCATTTTGAGGATCAGTTCTCATTATGAGAGATTCAACTGCTGCAGTTCAACGGGATTGAGCCCAATATCTATTGAGTCTAGTCAATTCTGTATTTCAGTTTATGGGAAGTTCTTTGCATCAGCTGTTTCAGTTATAAAACAGAGATGATCATATATTGCACCTCATGAATTTACTGTGAGGACAGACTCTTCGTGTGGAAAGTGCATAGAAAAGACCCAGGACAAGGTCGACACCTATTCATGTGAGCTATTTTAACAATCATTACTCTTTTTCAGGTTTTTACCTAATGTGAAATTGGGGAAAAAATACATATTGGGACACCTGGAGGGCTCAGCAGTTGAGTGTCTGCCTTCAGCCCAGAGCATGATCGTGGAGACCCGGGATCGAGTCCTGCATCGCGCTCCCTGCATGGAGCCTGCTTCTCCCTCTGCCTGTGTCTCTGCCTCTCTCTCTCTGTGTGTCTCTCATGAATAAATAAAACCTTAAAAAATACATATTATCATTGGGTAGTTTTTAAAGGCATCAACGCGAGGTGCTAGGGTCATGTCGTTAGGGTAGGGCTCTTAGTTAATCATTCTAATTTACTTGTTTCTACTTTGTCAAAGTTTTCTTGACTCTCCACCTTCCGACCATTATTTTTTATCCTTTTGCAGGATATTAGGTTTTGAAGTGTCATCATGAGACGGAAGGTAGGTCTTTTCGTACAATTGCCCTTAACTGCTCATAGAATTAGTTCCTCAGTGTGACGCCCTTCAATTGTGTTATACCTGGGACGGCAGTGTAGTTGTCACTATCCCTGCTCATCCATGCTGTGTGTGCAAAACCCAGGTCACAAGGAAATCCTGTGACAGGGAAACAACCTCGGTGGAACAGTATGCTGCATTTAGTCACTCATCGTCCTTGCTCAGAACCACTTCCCACAATTACAGATGAACTTTCAAAATCAGTAACTCCCTCTAAACTATCCCAGAGGATTCCTCATCTGTGGAAGTTACTCGGACAAAACCAAACAAAATATTAAACCAAAACTTGGTATCATCTTTCATGCGTCTCCTCCCCTTCCACTCCACGGTGGGTCCTTCCACCAGCCCTGTCTGTTTGACTTCCAGCACTGCCAAGCTGGCCCAGCCACCATTCCCTTCTCTCTGGATCATTATAGGAATATCCTACTTGGTCTTTCTGAACCCGTCCTATCCTTCCTTAATGAGAATGAGAGGAATTCTTTTTTTTTTTTTTTATAAATTTATTTTTTATTGGTGTTCAATTTGCCAACATACAGAATAACACCCAGCGCTCATCCCATCAAGTGCCCACATCAGTGCGCATTGCCCAGTCACCCCCACCCCCCGCCCACCTCCCCTTCCACCACCCCTAGTCCGTTTCCCAGAGTTAGGAGTCTCTCATGTTCTTTAGGGAATATAAAAAATAGTGAAAGGGGAAAGGAGAAAAAATGAGTGGGAAATATCAGAAAGGGAGACAGAACATGAATGAGAGGAATTCTATTTTACATCTGTCACTCCTCCCCTCAAAACTCCCCGGCACCTTCTTATATCATTCAGAGTAAATGTCCCAATACTTACAGGGTCTAATCAAGGCCTTCTATGTTTTGTTGTTGTTGTTGTTGTTGTTGTTTTCCTACATTACAGTTGTGTGCTTATTCTACTCTGTTCTGGAAACTGAAATTTTTCTTGTGTGTTAATAATCAAACTTGCTTTGACATTACTTTACGTCTTGATTTCACCTAAGATATGTATTCTCACATGTACAAACTTAATAGTGTGCGTTATATCGATGGCATACATGTTAGTTACAGCTGATTCTGTAGGTTATTATTGTTGGTATTCAGTCATGTTTTCTAAAAGATTTTTTTGATTTTTTTGGGAGAGACAGTGTGAGCAAGAGAGAGCACAAGTGGGAGGGAGAAGCAGACTCCCCTCTGAGCAGGGAACCCAACGCAGGGCTCCATCCCTGGACCCTGGGATCATGTCCTGAGCCCCAGGCAGATGCTTCACTGACTGAGCCACCCAGGGTGCTCCCCAATCACATTTTGACTTTGATTCCTTTGTTTTCCTAAGAATTTCCCTCTCTGCTCTCCTTCAGCTAATTCCAGGGCTTTGAATTTGATCTACCTACCCTCTGGCCAGGGCTCACGGGTGAGAAGCAAACTGCTGTGGTGGTAAAGGTCTTGCGTTTTCAATCAGAGAACCTCCATTTGGATCTTTACTCTGCAACATACCAGTCGTGGACAAAACGTCTCACTTCACTTTATTCTGAAGAGATTTTGTGTCACATGTTGATATAAATCCCAAAACAAAAAATTAGACTATTTTGTTCTGTTTATGTCATTGTTAACATGATAGCTCTTCACAGATTTGCTCTTTGTTCATAGTTTGGCCATTCTGCTTTATAGCATCTTGATTTATTTTATATTGATCTCCTTTATAATTTCCTGTTCTGATTTTTTTTTTTTTTGTAAATTATTTTAGGTAACACTTTGGGCTATATGTATATTTTTGGGCACCACTCTCACATGGAAATGTGAGCTGCTGGCATTGACTTCCTGAAAATGCCAGCAAATGCCCTCTGCTCCTGGACTGGCTGTAGTGAGAAGAGTTTTATGGATCATCCTAATTCAAATGTGACAAAAAGAAGAAAAGAAAAAGCAGCAACAGCTGTAACATGTTTTCACTAGCTGCCTTGAGATGCTGTAGCTGTTTCAAACATTGTCACGGTGAGTTACATTTGCTAACATTTCTGTGTTCTCATTTGTGCTTAGATGATCATTAGTGATTTATTGTTAGAAATGAAAGAAACATAGAGTTCTTCCAAAAATGAATTTGAGAAAAAAGTGGAATCTATTTTCATTAATCCTAGCCTTAGATTTCTCGTTTTAAGTAACCTGAGCTGTAAAGTATGCTTTTAAAATGGCAAGTTATGGGGATCCCTGGGTGGCACAGTGGTTTAGCGCCTGCCTTTGACCCAGGGTGTGATCCTGGAGTCCCGGGATCGAGTCCCGCATCGGGGTCCCTGCATGGAACCTGCTTCTCCCCCTGCCTGTGTCTCCGCCTCTCTCTCTGTGTGTCTCTCATGAATAAATAAATAAAATCTTTAAAAAAATAAATAAAATAAAATAAAATAAAATAAAATAAAATGGCAAGTTATCCATCAGATCCTAGGCAGAGGGTTAAGAGTCTAATCCAAGACCCCAATGCAGGATTCCCATTACAAGAGCTTGAGAAGAAAAGTGCATTAAACTCAGACTCAGCTGAAGTCAGAGTGACAGGACTGGATGCCTGCCTTCCATACATGCGCAGATCACTCTTCTTACTGACCAAGATGTGCTTCTTGAGATTAGTTTCCAAAAGTGAGTGATGAGGGTATGCTTACTTATCTTCAGAAATTCACTTGACCTTGATGGCACCTGATAGTTTGTTTATTCAGACTGGCTGGGATTGGAGTCCACAGCGGAGAAGTCAAAAGAAATTGCCTGAATTAGTAAAAATCAAAACCTCAACATTGGACGCCTGAATATTTTGTTGCACTCACTTGAACTAAATATTCACACACATTTTATGTTTATTTATATTTATATATTTTCATGTTTATGTTATTTTGAAACGAAGAAAGACACATAAGTCCATAAATTGGTATGGAGTCGAAACTAAGACTGCTATGATTTGCATGAATAATCTGTGTCTGTGTTAGCTTTTACCTCACTTTTTCATTTAGAAGATGAGAGTAAATATTCATCATCCCATTTTTCTCCCTGGCTTTATTTCAAAGATCAAAAAAGTCTGGATGTGAAAGCACGTGTCGACTAAAGTAATATAAGATGTTATGTTGTTAAATGGGAGAGTAAATGTGCCAATTATACAAATGTTGTGATTATTTAGATTCTAGGAGCAAATTCCAAATGTCACAGAATTTTGATTTTTCCCCAAATATCACAGAATTTTAAAAGCTTAATGGGTTTGAGATCATTTGGCCATGGATAATTATGTCATATTTTAGTTGGATAATTGGCAGTGGAGAATTGAATATTTCCAACGCTAATCCCAAAATTAGTGTTGAGATACAGTTATTTGAATTTCTAGCCTAATTTATTCTCCAGAGTGCTCCTTTTTTATAGATGATAGCTCATACATGTTGATTCTGGACCACTAATATGGAATAAATATGGTGACACAGAGACAGCATAACACTTTAATGATTAATAAATACACAATTATGAATGGAATGATATTACTATTTTACTGTTATTTTTCTTAACCTATTTTATTTACTATTTTTACTATTAATATTGTCTCTGGTTACATAAAAGTGACCTCAGATCATCAGATATCGAGGGATATTTTTCTCCTCTTTGTGTATTATAGTCTGACTTTTTTCTTCTGAAAATTAGTACCAAGTCAATGATATAATATTTATTTTCACACCTAGAAAGGTTATTAATTATTCTCTGACTGTATCTGATATGTACAACATAAAAAATATAAGCCTTATGAATAATAGGAAAATTAGAAATCACAAGTGTCAGAACTGTGTAGAGAGCTTTACATTTCAGGTTACTTTCATGAGCCTAGTTCATTCAATTCTTTTAAAACCCTGTAAAATGTAATTTATTGCCCCTATTTTATCAATCAGAAATTTGAGCCCTAGAGAATTTAAGTAATTTAGCATGCATTTCACTACTATAACAAGTGGAAGTGACTTGAAACCACATTGTCTGAGTCTGAAGCCTGAGTCCTCTCTAAGGCTGCAGGTGCTGCTTCATCAAGTATCCAAGCAGGTTACCATCTTCCTCCCCTACTAGTACGGTAGGTTGTGTCATTTAGATGTAGGACCTTGAGATTAGGGAGACATGAAAAAATACAGTGAGCTAGATTACATTGAAATTAAATGAACTGTCTGCCAACCTCTTACCTCCATTACCTCCACCTAGAGGTACACCTGTCTGTTCACTGCAAGATAGCACAACCCCAACAGCTCCAGAGAGCACTGGCATGTAGTGACTGTGACCTTATTCCCATTATCCATGAATGGTTAACAGCCCATGCTCCACTTTTTTGCTGGTTAGAGATGGTTACAATTTATTTCCTTCCACAAACTCCAACTTTTTCTTAAGCAAATTATTTTGAATATGCTCAAATATGGCACAATTTTATATTTAAAGCACAAGTTTGGGGATCCCTGGGTGGCTCAGCGGTTTGGTGCCTGCCTTCGGCCCAGGGCATGATCCTGGGGTGCCGGGATCGAGTCCCACATCGGGCTCCCTGCTGCTTCTCCATCTGCCTGTGTCTCTGCCTCTCTCTCTCTCATAAATAAATAAATAAATAAATAAATAAATAAATAAATAAATAAAATCTTAAAAAAAATAAAGCACAAGTTTGTTTTTGGAAAAAATTACAACACATTTGGAATCAAGGCTGGTGAATGAGGTTGATGACTAAGTAGAGTACAGTTCTTAGGGATAAAAGAGTTTTAGTGTCAAAAACCTCAGATAAAAGATACATGTGATGCAGGTTCCACTTTGACAAAATCATATTGATTTGTCTTTTTGAGTAACCTGATTCAAATGTGTTCCTTTTTGTTAGGTTCTCTGACTCTCCGACTTTTTATTATTGTATTATTAACCATGGCTCTGACATAACACGTGGTATCCTGCAGTTCAGTTCAGTTCTGACACTAACTGCTAAGAGCTGGTGTCACATTCATAGGCTTAGAGTGTCACATCTTCCCCAAGACTGCCCTCACTTCAGATGTTGGCCACTAGTCTCAAGGCCACCTGCCTTTGTGACCAACCCAGTATAAATTTGAGGATTCTTATGGTCCCACCAGTTTCAGTAGTACAGTAGAGTGACACAAAACTCAGGAAAACTGTACTTACAGTTTCAGTTTTATTATAAAAATATGACTAGGAACAGTCAAATGGAAGAGACACTTAAGTCTGGATCTCTGAGAATTCTAGATGCTGAGCTCCCATGCCAGGGTCTGTCACCCTCCTTGCACATTCAGGTGTTCCTTGTTCAGGATGCTCTTTGAGCTTTGGATGTCCAGTTTTATTGAGGTATCATTATGGGATCATGGGATTAAACTCAGTCTCTAGCCCCTGTCACCTCCCCTAGGAGTGGAAGAGAGGGTTGATGCTGAAAGTTCTAGCTCTCTGGTCACTTATCTGGTCATATACTCCCTTAAAACTAAGGGAGCACCATGGATCACGTAGACAGATGTGGTCAGTGAGACTCATTATGAAACACAAAAGATACTCTTATCATTCAGGAAATTACTGGATTTTTTAAAGTTTAGGGTCAAGAACCAAGGACAAAATCCAAATGTATCCTTTATTATAACAACCAATGAGCATTTGTACTTGTAGAATTGATTTGATCAATGGTTTATAAAAAAAGCATAAATTACAATTGCAATTTGATTTTGGGCCAGTAAACAGTGTGTATGTGTGTTTGTGAGTCTGTGTTGGTGTGTTCTGTGAAAGAATAAAGGACAGAAAAAAAATAATGCCAAATCTATCGCAAAGGAGAGATAGATACACATACAACACAAGCTTGCCCTAACTGCAGTGTCCGTGACCCGGCGTTGGTGAGAGATGAGGGGCTGGATTTGCTTATGTTCAAACTGATCTCTGCTCCTTATCTGTCGTATTTTAGATGATAATAGTATGGTTGGTTACCTCTCTAGGAAAGCCCAAATTAATGCATTATGGAGATACACAGGCAGATAAAGCCCATTCACAAAAAGGCTGGGACAATCTAAATATTCATGTTTTATCTTTTAAGGGAGACAATCATTTTGTGAATTGGGGACATGTTTGGAAGAAACATCACATGGTAGATAGCGTTTTGGGGTAAATTTGATCATTTATGTTCAAATCAAGCTCAATCACTTACTCAAATCGTCTTCCCTTGGCCAATCTTATTTCTTTGCCTCAGTTTCTTCATGATGAATAAAGTAGAGATAACACAATATAATACTTAGAAGAAAGTTGTGAGAAACAAATTAATGGATAGGTTTAACAAACCTAAAGGTGTGTAGCAAATACTACGGATAGTGTTTGCTAAATTTTATAATAAAATGTTAAGGATTCCAAATTTTCATCTTAGTTTCAGAGCCCTTTTATTGTAGCCCATGATCTAATAATCATTTTTTTCTTAGACTTTCTGATTATGTCATTGAAAAACTAGTATTATTACATTGTAGTTATACATAAGCATATGTATATATGGTTTTGTGTGTGTCTATCTTGGATTTGTCCGTGCCATTCTCTATCTCCTTTGGGCTTAATAGCTACTGGCAAATTAGCAATTATCTTTGAATGTCATTTGCTCTTCTGCAAATAAAATATCATCTACTTAATGGAAATGTTGTGAGGGTTAAACTAAATAATGTGAATAAATGTTTATTACCTGGTGGTATGGATTCTCACTGGGAGGTAGGATATGCAATGTTTCTTAAAACTGTTGCTACCCTCTAGAGTGTATATTTATTTGGGGACTTGGGGACTGACACAGAGCTGTTGGAAGAGCTAAATATCCCAAAACACATCGTGGCACTTACTGACAGATGAGCTTTAATAAATATTAATTAATCTTCTCTGACTAGATATCTGTAATGCACACTAACAGTAGTATTCTTCTGTTTATCAGCAATGCCCAATTCTTCAGTCTAACTTGAACCTGGTTTGTCTCAGCATTTATAATTAGATTTTCAATCCAAGGCAGTTGAACATTCTAGAAATCAGAGCTGATGGAGATGATAATAAAGAAAGAATGGTGATAACTTTATCTTAGATGAATTTTGTTTGGTATACACTGTATGAGTGTGATACATATACCTCATATATCTCTAAAAAACAGTATTTCAAACTAATCGTTATCTTCCTTCTTTTAAAATGAGGAAGTTTAAATATTTTCTTCAAGGTTACGAAACAAGCAAGCAGCATAGCCAAACTTCAATCTTCAAAGTCCTTTTTTTTTTTTCCAATTAGTCTCTTTATATACAGTGAGGATGTTTCCTGTCTATTCATAGATAATTTTTATGACATGAGAAAAAAAAAAAAAAACAGTTGTTCACCAGTGTTTTAATTTCAGATCGCCAAGGTAGCAACCATTCTCAGGATTTATCAGAAAATCTACAAATCAACTGATACCAATCATGATTCCATTTATTGACTAAGGCCTGTTAAAACATCTGCTGGCAGGACATTAAGGAGGGTTTGCGTTAAAATGTAAAATATGCTACTGAATTATGCATTTTCTCTTTTGTTTCTTTAAAGATACTTTAAAATCTTCATTATTTGGGTAGGAAAGACCAAGAGTGGTCTCTGAAATGGTATTAAGATCGACACAAAGTAAGGGAGTTAAAAACATAAGGACCAATTTTCCAAATATGATAAGCTATAACAATTCAAAGTATATTTTTAAGTCATTTTTTTTTTCTTGACACTATTACTTTCTGAAACACAGAGGGGTTTCAAGAGAAAACACATTTTAAAAAGTCGAAGTATTTTGCTAGTTTCTTTCTTTGGAGCTCAAAGCTCCTTATTTTAAGTTGAGAGACTTAACAAAGAATCAACACCAGACAGGGCAGTAGGGTAGGTGCTTCTAAATTTTCATCTACCCAGTGGGCAATTCTAGCAGAATGTAAAAAGGAGAATTAATTTAAAGGATCTGTATAAAAGGCAAAGGTTTCCTGTTACTCTTTTAAAAAGTTGTTCAAGTATATAAAGAACTGTTGTACCTACATCGGGCGATCCTCCGGCCTCCATCCCGGTCCCTCCAGGAGAGGTGAAGAGATTCCCTGAAGCTGGGCGATGGGAGTAAGAGACCTCAGGACACATTGCCCTTGAGCGCAGCCCTGAAGTTAGTGATCAAGGGCGGTGGGACCATTAAGATCAGTGCATGAGACATGAATCACGTTAGCCTTATTTTCAGCCCTTATTTTGGCCGATGCTACCATATAGCCCTAAGATTTTTTTTTTTTAAAGCAATGTATTTTGATCCGGGATACAAGTAGTACCAAAAAATAGAAGTTTTCCTTGAGAAAAGGATGAAATCAGAACATTTTTTTTTTCCTTGTTCTCTTCCTCAGGTTCCTTCTCCTTCATAATGACTAACACAAATTGCATACTCCCTTGTCAGGTACTATTTTAAGTGCTTTATATGCAAAAACTCCCTTATCATATCATCCCTTTAGGTTAGAAATGATTTTGCCCCCGTTTTGTGCATCAGAAAACTGACAAAAAGGAGAAGCAACTTGCGCAAGAGTCTACAGCTAGTGAATTCAATCCAGGCAGGTTGATTCGAGAGTTAATCTCTGAATCACTGTACAACATTGTGTTCATGAAATAATCTAGATCTTGGCTCTGGAGTCAGATTGAAGCATGTTCAAAATATTAGCTCTGCCGAATCCCAGCTTTGTTTTTGCTTTTGTTTTTTTGACCAATTATAATGAAGTTACTCGGCATTCTAAGCCTCAGTTTCCTCATCCATAAAATTGTAATATTTCTCTTGTAGGGATGTCATGAATTATTAAATAATTAGTATAGAGTCTGGCAGCGGGACTTAGTGTCCCAAAGTAAAATGTTCTTAAACTTTGTATTTGTGTCAGAAATAATTCGTGAACTTTAAGGTTCTCTTACAATTTAGCTTAGGCACTGATAAAAATCTACTTGATTAATTCAGTCAAAAAATTTTCAATAAATTTGTTGTGGAAATAAGTAGCTACCACCCAAATGCGAACAAACGGAAGCCATTTGTTCAAGTTGCTTAAACAAGGGAATTAGCTGGCAGAGTCTTAAGGCAGGCAGGGGAGTTGGGAAGCTTTATAATGGAAACCATAAAGGGAAGCTTTCAGGCATGCCCTGATTGGAGGTTATGTGTGTGGTGAGGCTGACTCCATGCAGCACATCCTAATTATTTAGTGGAACACATTTGGCATCATCCTAAGTTGGAAGCAGGGGCAGATACGGGAATACCGGCCACTTGTGACCGAGTTTTGTCTCTCTTGGGTGGATTGTTGTAGAGATTATTGTTTGGCTTCCTCTGCTGGTTGCTACAGGTCACAGGTTCCGTGTTTATATGTGACCTGTCACTGTCCATTTGTATAATCAGTCTCTCAGCATCTAATTAACGTAACTAATAAACAGCAATGCTAGAAACCATGGTAGTGAGGGAGGGACATGTACAGATCTTTGGTGTCTTGGATTTCACTTCAAAGCCCCACACAGCTTCCTCTTTCTTATGTCTTCTCATACCTTTTTACCCCATCCCATCCTATCCTTCCCTCCCTCCTTTTTTTTTAGAAGAAAGAAGAGAATTTGTCACAGTTCAGTTCTTCTCCCTCAGCCTTCTCCCCACCACACACCTGAAGCCCTGAAGGTAGTAAAGCTAAAATGTTTCCCCCTACTACAGAACTTTCCAGAAACTATATTTTGGAAATCCTTTTGAAGGAACTTGGGGCATCCTCCTGTCTTCACAGAGCTAGTGTTCTTGACCTTGCGTCACGTTGTATTACACTGTGATGTTTGTGGTATTACCAACTTCAAATTCAGTTAATAAAAACAGCCAGGTCTGTGACATTAAGTTACATCAGATGAATGGATGAGTTAAAGGACAACTATTCGGGCCAGGGTTCCTGACCAGTCAGAGATGAAGTGCACACGTGGTCAACCTGTGCGTGTCACATTCACATTCAACCCAGCAGTGACTCTAGGAAAACTAATGTGTCATTTGCTTTCCGCATCATAGTCTCAGGCATTTCCAATTCACTGCTCATGCTGGAAGAATGAGGAGCATCTGACAGGACTGTTCTCTGTGATTTTAGACAGGTGTGCATTGCATGTAAATCTTACTAAGGGCCCAGGTGGGATGTTTCCAAAGCATAAGACAAATAGAAAATGCAATGTCTTCTTGAAAGTATTTTCTATTTGAAGTCAACTTTGCTTTTCTTAAAATGCCTCCCCAAACTCTGCCCTGGAAACAGAATTCTGTACATAGAAATTTTTTTTTTGCTTTATTTGCACTTATTTTATGGTTAGAGGGTTAGTGTCTAAAATATTACAGAAAGACTATCGTGAGTTGTGTCTGCATTTGCCACCAGAATGAAATGAAATGAAAATGATTCGTCGCAAAGTGCGGAGTAGATCTAACTTGAAGAGCACTTCCTTGTTTCGTGCTACATTCTGGAATCTGGCTTTGTTTCTATTTTTAAGTTGTCTGGCTTCAACATTTGAATTTGTGAAAAGGACTTTTATTTATGATACAGTATTCTCTGGAGGTTCATGTATCCCAAGGGAACGTTGTTTCTGCTGAATCAGCATACTGCCCACTTCCTCAAAGGTGCAAGATTTTCTAGAAATGTCTTCCCCAGAGTTTAAATCTTAGTAAGTGAAGAATAGGGATAGGGAAGCTGGAGTACTTACATACCAACTTCTCTTAGATAATGGCTGAAAACCTATTCTGAGGACACTTACACCAGGACACATTCTAGTTAAGCATCCTTTCACAGTTGACACTGGCCAGACCTATAGAACCTGGTGGTCACAGCGATAGCCCTGTAGGATAGAGCTGAGGGCGGAGGAGAAGTAAAATGTAACTTGGTTTATGCCAGGAGTATTTTAAGAAAGGTTTTGCCAGAAGCTGGGATATTACATTATCATACTGTCGAAAGAGCTCTAAAACTGAAGTTATCGAGCTAGTAATCATAAAACCACATAATATATGTATTTTTAGCCCTTTGCCATTTGCAAATCACATTCACACATATTCGATTTCAAATAATTTAAGTGTCCCTTGCAAGAGAGAGAGGAGATCCATACAGGTATTTTTACAGTATCCTTGAGCCCAGCTACATCAAATTACATTTGAGTGTAGGGAGGAAAAGTATAAATTTATATCCCTGAAAAGGTCACACCATGTCCACTATGTATTATCAAAATCCTTTTTACTACATGCGCAATCTACTTTACTCTCAAGGTTGGTAAATTCCAGCACCAACAATAACCAATACTGGCAGACCCATTACCCCTTATCTAATACGATGAGGCTCAGAAATTTTAAGTTCTTTTGTCACAAATAGCCAGTCTGTAAATTTTCAGAACTAGAACACTAACCTACGTGCAGATGTCTAAATTCCGGTATCACAATCTCCTAGCAGACTATCGATAGGTTTTTAAAACACAGTTCAAATCACGAAATGTTTATTTCATTTAGAATCATTATAAAGTAAGCATGTCAGGAACTAACTGACATGGCTTGTGCAGTAACCTGAAATTTGTCTGAGTTTACATTATAGGTTGGTTTTCACTACCTGTATTGTGTGTGTGTGTGTGTGTGTGTGTGTGTTGTGTATAATATATATATTTCAATTTGAAAATCTGCATTCCTAAACTGCTATTTTTGTCATTAGCCACACACGTAACACAAATCACTCTAAGACCTACATGTAAGAAAATTATTTTTATTTTAGGATAGACACGTGTTAGAGTAGTGCACTTTATTTTTACAGCTATGATATAACCAATACATAACATAATTTTAATATATAAAAGCATATGCTTACTGTATCAATGTTCAAAGTCATATTTAACATGTAATGAGTCCCTCCACATATACAGATAACTTTCCACTTGATAAATATTCCCAAGAAGATATATATCAACAGGATTTTTTTTAACATGAGACTCTGTTTCCTCTAAAGCTAAAGAAGAAGAAAAAAAAATAAAAAAAATAAAAAAATAAAGCTAAAGAAGAAACATGAAACTTTAGTTTATTTTTATAATATACATAAAAAGCAAATGTATGATTTTAAACATCTTAAGAGAAGACATTTTTATGAATGCCTGAGTGCCATAGGCCATAATAGCTAAAACTTGAAAGGTTATTTTCTTTCAGATTTGACTTTGCAATATGACGATGCAGAGTAAATGCAATGATAGAAAAACTTACCTAACAAAACTAGCCCTTGGCTGACCACATCCCAGATCAATATGTTGCTTTTTTTATTTTTTTTAAATCATTTGTTTTCCATCACCAATTCAATATCCCATCTGGAACTGCCGCTCCATCTTACATGACACTTTCCCTTTCTTCTCAGTCCTCATTGATCCCTATAAGTGGATATTCTGGTTTTTTTAGAAATAATTTTTTATCTTACTTAAAGGTTTTTTCTACTCTCATAGAAATAAACAGGATATAATGGCCACACTTTATTGTTAAGGTAGATTGAAAATAATGGAGAGGATGTAAGTGTGATTATTAGTGTATTATTTTAAAGATATTTTTTAAAAGTATCAAATTCCCTGGTAATCATTGTCCACAGAAGAATAAATAAAGAAGGTAACTCCTTTTTATTTTCTTTCTTACCCTACCTATGAAAGAGACAAACTAGAGTTTTGTTCAATATTAAATAATCTTATCCACTCAACGGACAAGTACTTAAAAGTGAATTATAGGGGAAAAGGAGAACTGGACTCGATATTTTGAAATCCTTGGTAGGTGATATCGATTTTTCTTTTTATATTTCTACAATAGAAAAAAAAAGGCTATTTCATGATCACTTCTCACGATGCTCAAATTGCACATGGATGCCAGGGTTAAGTTTTGTATCTCTAAGATATCAATACCAGCATTTAACCTGCATTCGATTGCAGAGGTGCTGCTGAATCACAAGCAGTTGGGTTCTGAGTAATTGGCAACCCTTTTATCATTAAGTTACTGATATCCACTGCTATCTGACTTAAGCTTTTATGTAGATTTTAAAACTCAGGAACTATATTTTTAAACTATCAGCGAAAAGCAATCAACATTGAGAACTAAACAACTGAGCAATATTATTCATAGGAGATTTAACCAGATTGCTGTGTATTTTTGAGGACTTCATTTCCTTTTCTTTTTTTTTTTTTAAGATTTTATTTATTCATGAAAGACACAGAGAAAGAAAGGCAGAGATGCAGGCAGAGAGAGAAGCAGGCTCCATGCAGGGAGCCCGATGTGGGACTCAATCCCGAGACCAAGGATCACACCCTGAGCCAGAGGCAGGTGCTCAACTGCTGAGCCACCCAGATGTCCCTAGGACTTCATTTTACATATAGGTTGAACCATATGAAATTCTATTTATATGAATTAAAATGAATAAAAATATTAGAAATTTTACGTAGTTCAACATGACAAAGAAAATGAGAGGGCTTTTCATGGAGCTATGCCATGGTATCAGTCATTTTTTCAGGATTTAATGGATTTAGCCACTGTATTAATTACAACACTAATATTCCTTCATCCAGCAATATTTTTTAAAATATTTTATTTATTTATTTACTTACTTACTTACTTATTTACTAGAGACAGAAAGATAGCACATGAGCAGGGGAAGGGGCTGAGGGAGAAGCAGACTGCTGCTGAGCATGGAGCCCAAAGCAGGGGTCGATCCCAGGACCCTAAGATCATGACCTAGCTGAAGGCAGATGCTTAACTGCCTGACCCACCCAAGAGCCTCTCATCCAGCAATATTTATTGAGGGCAGACAAAGTGCAGTGGACTTAGGGTAAACAGCTGGACAGCCGACGATATCATTACCCTTAGCAAATTTGCAGCGTAGTAGTAGCAACATTAAATAAATAAATAAAATATATGTGTGATATTTGGTCAGCATTAAGTGCTTAGAACAAAAATATATAGCGGGGAAGGGAGATATTTTGTGAGAGAGTCAGGGATGAAAATTTAAAGTAGTTGCTCTGGAAGGTTTCAAGAAGAAATGAAGTCTGAAGGGAGGGGAGTGTAAGTCATGGGATTATAGAAAAACATTTCCAGTGGAGGGAAAAGCAAGCATAAACAGCCTGAGGCAGAAGGATGCCTTGTTGGAGGAGGTCAATATGGGTAGAAAAGGTGAACTAGAGGAAAAAACAATGAATAATAAGTTGAGCAAAATAATGGTGACACCAGAGCCTTTTGAATCAGCGTAAAGACTTTAGCTTTTACTCTAAGTGAGGTGAGAAGACTTAGGGGGTTCTGAACAAAGAAGTGGCATTATCTTATTTCCTAAGAGATTCACTGTGCCTAGTGGGTTGGGAATAAAATTAGGAGCAGGGATAAATGCTGGAGGACAAATTAGGAGGCTGGTGTAGTCATCCCAGTGAGTCATGATTTATTTGGGACAGAATGAAGCACCATGTAGGGGATGGAAAGAGGTTGGATTCTTGATGTATTTTAAAATAGAACGGAGAATATTTCCTGAAGTACAGAATGTTAGTGTATGGGAAAGAGAGGTATTGGGAGTGACTCCAGCATTCTCGGCTTTAATAGGAAGAAGGCTAAAATTGTTACAAATATGTCGGAGAAGATGTAGGAAGAGGACGTTTGTGGTGGAAGGGACACTGGGATTTCAGTTGTGGATATGCTGCGTTTGAGAAGCCAGGAAGGTACTGAGTGTAGGATCCAACTAGGGAATCAGATCAGTAAGAATGTTATGGAAGAAGGGATTTATTATACAGATTAGATTTCCAAGATTATTTGAACTGATGAAGAATTCTTCGGGGAAAGCTCTTCTCTCTGTAAGTGCTGCTGGTCCTGACATCACTCTTCAAAAGCAGGGTTGGCAGTTTGGGAGAAAACAGCACAGAATCAGTAGCACAAAAGAAACCCCAAAATACGGAAAAATCTACAATGACAAAATGGAGCCTGTGAGAACAAACTGGAACGTGTCTCTCTCTCTTACTCCCTCTTATTTCAATGATGAAGTTTGCTTGGAAAAGAAGCTGGATCCCTTTGCCACAGAGAATGCGATGCACTCGGTTCCACACCAGAGAAGTTGAAAAGAGAAATGGTAATAGCAGCCGGGAAAGATGGATATTGTGACCTTCCTCATTTACAAAGTGAGCCAGATCAGCGAAAATGTGTGTGAGCAGCACCAGGCCTACTTAATGGCCATTGCTTTGCCTCCAAATGTTATTTTTCCCCCCTTGTTGTCAACCCTAACTTGGAAATATTAACCCAGCTTAGCCAAATTGGCACAGTACGGTACTACCACATGGTGGCAGTTACACAGTGTGTCTAGAATGTAGGGAGGAGCAACGGGCTAACAGTACACACCTGGATTTGTTCCTTTAGAGGCGATGCTCAAAGCTTTTGGATTGCATTCTGCAAAACATACACGTTGGTACAAGATAGAAAAGTGTTTAAGAATGAAGCCCCAGCAGGGGGCAGGGGGAGAACGAAGCCCCAGAGCACTCTAATTATTTGATATCAAGGATGTGAGGAAGAACTTGCCAAGGCCTGAGAGTAGCAACGGTCAGAGTATGGGACGCCAATCTAGGGAGGAAAGGATCCTGCAAGTCAAGTGCAAACAGAGTGACTTAAGAAAAGAAAGTGAAAAAAAAAAAAAGAAAAGAAAAGAAAAGAAAGTGATTGCTTCTCCTCCTCCCCCACAATGATTGAATTCCCCCATTGGGAAAATGGGCTTTGGGTTTTCATCCAAATTGCTCACCCAGACATAATAAAAAATATAAGACAGCGCCAGTTTTCTTCTGTGTCATTAGATGCCAGAGTCACTTGAAATACATATTTCCCTTTGTAAATGAGAAAAACGTTTATTAAGGAAACCACCATTTAACGGCTCCGCCTTAGGAGAATTTTACGGACTAGAGTACAATCTCAAGACAATTCTAGTTTCAGCCATAAACACGCTACATAGGGTGCTTATTATATCCAGAAGATACTGAAGTTTGTGACATGCCGACACACTTGTGTTATTAAAATTGCAGTGTTTGGTGTCAGTTGTGGTTAAACTCTTGGACAGCAGCTCCTCCAAAGGATGCAGCTATCGTGTATGCCTCAGCAGCTCCCTATCAGCAACATTTATAGAAACAATCATCTTTCGCCATCACAGGTAACCTATATTCCTAAAGGAAGACGATGAGAGAAGGCTTCCTTGTATTTTCTTCTATCTGATGGTTAAGTGTCCCTGGTTGTCTGCCCTGTTGTTCATGAAATCCTTTAGCAGCCCGTAAGATCAAGCACAACACAGTTCCATTATCTGGAATGTCCATATGGAAATAACTTCATTCTAGCTAATTGTCTTCAAACCATATTCTTTAGTTAAGGATCTGCACCTTACAACTCCAAGCAGTGGAGGATTACTGCGGAATAATTTTAGTTCTTTCTCTATAATGGCCTGTGTTCCCTGGCCTACGCACTGCAGCATTTTGTCAATATGATTACCCCAGCAGAAGCATCTTTCTTTGCTTTAATAGTCAGTGCTTTGCAGTTTCATGTGTGCCCCCTAATCTGCAGTCACATAGGGAACTGTGCCTCAAACAGGTAAGTATCCTTGGTCCTCGTTGGCCACAAAGCCTTTCAATTTATAACTTAAAATCCAAACAGATGGAGTCTGCTGATATTTATGCAACAATCACCATTAATTATATCTTCAATATTGATTGGGATCCGAGTTATATTTATTGCTATATATACATATATAAATCATAAAATGTATATGAATATAAATACAAATATATTTTTATATATAATTACATCATAAAATGTGTATGAATATAAATAAACATATATATATTTAAGATTTTATTTATTTCTTAGAGAGAGTGAAATAGCACAAACAGGAGAAGGGGCAGAGGGAGAAGGAGAAGCAGACTCTCCACTGAGCAGGAAGCCCGATTCTGGGCTCTGTCCCAGGACCCCGGGATCACAACCCCAGCCAAAGGCAGCTGCATAACCCAACTGAGCAACCCAGGCGCCCCAACCGTGTTTATATTTTTTAAAGCTTCTTCAAATTTATCTCCATCTTGTGGAGCCCTAAAGGCATTCTTAATCCCTGGTCAAACCAAATCTCTGAGGTTCTCTTTTTCCTTATATATTTTAGGTTCCACTGTTCCACCGTGCTAAATATTTGGCTATGATCACCATCAGTGGAGTGTGGACATGGGTCTTTGGTGCCCCCTATATGGTCCAGATTATAAGACTGTAAATATTCCTTCAACTCAGGAAATGGTTTATTTAGTTGTAAATCTCCTAATACAGCATCTGTGTAAAATTCTATTACTGGCTGTTCTTCTATAATGATTTTCTTATAGCCAACCCGCCATATATATCCTGCAGATTAAAAGAGAAATGTGGGAATTCCAGAAGGATTTCAGCTAAATGTAGTAGTGTACTTTCAGGAGCCTAGTTGTAAACGCAGTAATAAACCTATAGCAAAAAGAATTGTCATTGTTTGGGTTTTCTGAACTCTCTTCCCCAAACTTAAAAGATACATTGTTATTTAATTTTTATTAGAATTCCACAACTTGAGCTTGGTTCTTGCTGGCATTGCTGTTTTATAGGAAAAAAAAAAACAATATTTTCAACATCTTCTCTGCTGATCTGATTTCTATCAATGATCGTAAATGAATCAATACCTAGTAGTTCCAACTTAAAAATTTCACTTCTTGTGACTATTGCACTTACTAGGTATGGATGAGGAGACCTTAGAGTCTTGCCCATGATCAGCGCACACCATTAGCTGCCCAGCCCTCAAAGAACAGCCAGTAACAGCCTACAAAAGTGCCACCATCACCTCCTGAGGTATTTTTCTTTTTAAATCAGAAATCATTCAGGGCACCCGGGTGGCTCAGGGGTTGAGCGTTTGCCTTTGGCTTAGGTCGTGATCCCAGAGTCTTCGGATCAAGTCCTACATCAAGCTCCTTGCAGGGAGCTTGCTTCTCCCTCCGCCTGTGTCTCTGCCTCTCTCTCTCTGTGTATCTCATGGGTAGGTGGATGATATCTTAAAAAAAATAAATCGGAAATCTTTGTCACTCTTTTATTTCCAATATTGTTGAGATATAATTCACATACCGCATTGTGTGAGTATAAAGTGTACCACATGATGATTCAATACATTGGAAGAGATTTTTAATAGTATATTTTAATATAGTGAACAATGAAGTTTAATATAAAACTGAAAATTCCCTGTGACCATTTTCTGGTCATACGTTGGCCATTTCACTGATAGAGAGTGTTATGTTTATGTTCCTGTTTAGTCAAATCTACAGACCAGAGGACGTTTCAAAGGAGTAAGAATAAACTACTTATCTTGAACAAACGTTTTAAAAAAACAAAACAAATCCAAATTTTCAATTCAGGTTTCATTTCAAGCCCATTTTATACTAGCAAGTGGAGACCCCGGTGTAAATTATATGAATTATATAAACTACTAGACTCTTCAGCTTATCTGTCAGGTAGTCATTTGTCAGTTGCTCTTGAACAGAGCTGGTTCTACAGACAGTGTTTATTTCCAGCTCTCTAGTTGAGTCATGTGACCTCTCTTTACCTTTAAAAATAGTAATAAATTATTCTTTGACTTCCTTCAATGAGGTGATGTGACTGTTGATGACATTTGCGAAACAATTTGCCTCACAGAATCCTTGCCATATGACTTCAAACCACCTGCTGGATCACTCCTTCAGATTTACATGGGTTTGGAATGAAGGGAGGTTTTTTATTTTCCCTGCAAGAAAGAATGTGTAACCAATTGCCAAAGGTGGCCTGTCCGACTGAGAGAAATCTCCAGGGTCTTAATGATGTTCTCACACGTGTACACTAGGCACATGCATCTCTGAAAGCTGCAGAGAAAGTCCTCAAAGACAGAAGACTTAGAACTCTGACTCCTGGGAATAAGCTACCTTCCCTGTGAACTGTTTTGTGCATTACTATTTACAAAATTCTCCAGGTTATAAACCCAGATTATAAAATGGAAGGCTTTTTGGTCTGCTTTATTTACCACATACATCCCAAGTCTCAAAACCCCGGCCACCCTTCCTCCTCCACATATCTTGCCTCGTTATCCTCATTAATCTGCCTTATTTCAGATTGCCGTGATCCTCTCACCTTGAGGATTGCGGTGCTGTCCTGTCTGGCTGTGCTGGCATTATTTGATTTCTCCAGGTGTTCATCTGTGATCTGGCCTCCATTCGGTCAAACCTATACTCTGTGCCACTTTCACGAGCTGAGTTCTTGTTCTAGTCATTCTGAAAAACGCACAACTTTCTGAGGATGTGATGTGTTTTACACTCAAGCCTCTGCACGTCTAACCTCTCACATGCCCTCCTGTGGGAGCTGCGGTATCCTGTAGTAGTTGGTAGTTCGTGTAAGGATTCGTGGTAGTTATAAGGATTTTGGAAGCTGGATGCTTGTGTTCAAGTCCTATGTCTTCCTTTTTTTTTTACATATGTAACTTTGGGCGGTGTTTTTAAACTCTTTCTCCTCAGTTCCTCATCTTGAAAATGGAGATAATATCATCATCATCATCATCATCATCATCATCATCATCATTAGTGTTAAGGTTTGTGTGAGGCACACATGAGAATCAATGCATGGAAAGCACTTGGCACTATGTCGTGAACGTAGTCGACAACAGATAGTATTTTTCTTGTTGTTGTTATTATTATTATTACTGCTACTTTATTTTGGCCATTTCCAGCTTATCTGTTGTTTAAGTTCCTATCTGCTACTTCTTCTTTTTCTCCTCCTCCTTCTTCTTTTCATTAAAACTTTCCATCACATTCTTTCCCTTACTCTCTGGAAAATTAATTACTCTCTTTTTTGTTCTAATCTTCTATATTCTTTTTTTTTTTCAATCTTCTATATTCTACAGATAATCTTATAGTGTAGAATTTACAGATGATTGGTATTATAGATTTGTCTGGCCCATTGGACTAGGAGTCTTTCTTGAAGTTAGGGCCTACATTTTATTTATTTTTCCAGTCCTACTTTTTGTTACAGAATCTGTCATAAGTTCGATGCTTAATAAATGTATTGAATATATGAATGATAAGCAGAATCAAAAGGGTATAGAAATATATCTCAGAAAATATCCCTGAGAGGTTTGGTAGGAATCACTGTTCTTTAATTTTGAAGAATATGTGACCCCTAGGGCTTTGATAGAATTACTTTTCCTCAAACACATGGATGCTCTCTTTCCTAGTATTGTGACATGAATACTTAGTGGAGGAGCCCTTTTTCTTTCAATTTTGCCTTTGAAGAAATTCTCCTGTTTCCAACTGACTACTTCATTGACCCAAAAAGGTAAAATGATTTGTTCAGCAAAAAGTCCCAGACGGCTTTTGGCAGTTACAGCTCAGTACGTTTAGAAGAGCACAACAGGAGAGATTTATACTGAACTATATCAGATTTTTTGCACTGTTCTTAGAGTTACAATTTTGGAAGCATTCATATTTGGCAGTATTTTCTGAACCATATTAATTTCACAAGTTGAGAATAGGAGAATAAAGTTTTGGCTTTAATCTTGTTAACTTAATTTAGACTGGAAAGCCAATAAATACAGATATTCATATGTCCATAATCATAACACAATGCATACATGTCCTTAGTAAGATGACAGCATTAAAAAAAGATGACAGCATTAGTAGATCTTTATTATTACTATTTTTTAATTTTAATTTTATCACAAAATAAATTCCATGAATTTAAGTAGAAGAATTGTAAAAGACTTCAGTGGTTAGTTCTCATAGCAATTTTGCTCTTACATTTTAAAAAAAAAATATTTTCTCTGCTGTTCTTGTGCACGTTGAAAGAAATTTTAAAAATCATCTCAGATGATAATTGGGAATTTAGCTTTAGACACTTAGAAGAAATTGATATTTGTCCTCAATGTATAAGTTTGACAAATCATTTTATTATCATTTGCCCAACAATATACATAACCCAGTACGAAGGTACCGCATGCATGGCGATGCATATAAAGAAGCTCTTCTCTGATGGTTTCAAGGAAATGCTTGCTTTTTTTTCTGATCAGCTTTGAGCAGCTTTAAAAAAAGGAAGCTCTTTTTTAATTGGAGTACGGTTGGCACATAATGTTACATTAATTTCAGGTGTACAACATAATGATTCTACAAGTCTTCCATTGTGCTATGCTCGCCAAAGTGTAGCTCCCATCTGTCACCATACAATGCTATTACAGCACCAGTGACTATATTGTCTCTGCTGTGTGCTTTATCCTCGTGATTTATGCTATTCCATGACTGGGATCCTGTATCTCCCACTCCCCTTCACTCATTTTACCCATCCCTCTGTGGAAACTATCAGTTCTCTCCAATTATGGGTCTCTTTGACTTAAGTCAAAGACATATGGGTTTGTTTTCAGTCTCTAAATGGTTTAACCTCCACTCACTTCAGTTACCATCCATTTTATTTTGTTTGTTTGTTTTTTCAGGATTTTATTTATTTACTTATTTGAGAGAGAGAAAGAAAGAATGAGTGAGGGAAGGGGCAGCGGGAGAAGCAGACTCCTTGCAGAGCAGGGAGCCTGATACAAGACTCGATCCCAGGACCCTGAGATCATGACCTGAGCCAAATGCAGATGCTTAAAGGACTGAGCCACCCAGGCACCCCCTACCCTTCATAATTTTATATGATTAATTTCAATGTGCTTTATCAGAATATGTTGGTAAAATATATAGAGAGGCAGATAATACTTCAATTTCTGTCCCAGATTGAGTATGAAACAGAGCCACGGGATATAGACCAGTTTTATGTAAATAACTAATACCCTGAAGTATCATAATATGTGCTACATACGGAAAGGATAATTTTTTCTTACTAGCAGGATGGTGGGCATGTTGGCTTCTATATTCCAGAGTGATGTTGACATTTATCCTAGTGTACCTACCTTATCTTCCCAGATCTGTGTAATGATGATGAAATACAATTTTTAGTGTAAAACAGTACATCCTGACCAAAACTAGGGTTATGTTGATAAGAAGTCAAGAATGTCATGTGTATATGAACACAACTGAAGAAAAAGGGCATGCAATAAAAATTAAATTTCTGCTCTCATCACTTTACTGCATTCAGATTATTGTATCTTCAGTGTCCAGTATGTGATTGTTAGAGCAAGCCTGGATTACTACATACCTTCCTGCTCTGATTATCTATGACGTGCAGTACCTGGCATTCTGAACAAAAGATTCACAATAGCCATGTTTCGGTTTTGAAAAAGAGAGAACTCTTTATTCTTATTATCATAGAAACCTAAGAGAAGCAGAAGAGCAAAGGAAGCTACACATAGATGAAGGGAATAATAGGCAATAAATGAAAATGAGGCGAAGTTACATCAAATCGGGTACTTAGCAACGACAACTCATCAGCTGGGGAAGCCCCATGGAAACAGCCAGGCTGGGGTCCCAGTTGAGAGAGGCCTGAGTGGAGCATCCTGCCCTCAGGTGAGACTTCCAACTGACCATCCCCATATAAGGGCTGTATTTATAGGGCAGATAATGGGGTTCGAAATTAAACATTTGTCTGCCTATGTGCAGTTTGGAGCAAGTTGCATTTCCATGTTATAATATTTTTAAGGAGCCTGGGCTTTGTGTGTCTGCCTCCCCTTCCGGATTGCATTCTGGGAGGCCAGCCCAGCCTGGGGTAGGAGGGGAGGTGAGACAAGACTGTAGCTCTTGCCGTCCAGGACAGAAGGGCCAGTTATGATCTGGAGGCCAGATCATATATTTGAAACAACGAGGCTCCCAAGGGTATTCCCACAGCACGAGTCTCACAAACAGCATTGCTTAGCTTGCCCAGGTACATGCAGGCCCAGCTTGCTGGTTATGGGCACAAATCACAGAACCTTCTATCTATACAGAATACCTGGTGTGTTCCCGTAATGCTCTGCTCCTAGTAAACCCAGTAGATGTTTGCAATAGAGACTTTTTTGTAGCATATTCCCTTTCCTTTATTTCCTCATCATACAATGTACAGAATGCATTCATCTCAGTTTCTTCTGTATTCTTGGAGCCAGAATTGGTCATTGGTACGTAATTAGCACTAAGTATTTATATTGGAATGATCCAACAAGTATCTTGAATAATAGATTATTTAAGTCACACAAAAAATGGAAAAAGCAGGATACAAATAAAGCTAGTTTTCCTGGAGCCAAAGCCCAATGTCAAGATTTTATATATCATGACCTCATGACTCAAGGTTGTTGATTTCCCTTCATCCTAATTCACACTCTACAAATACTAAATTTTCTGGTCAGTTTAGAGCAAACCTAGCCCGCTAGTGGGGGACGAATTGCCAGGAGTTTTCATGTTTAAGGTAGAGTCACATTCTTTGAATAGATTGTGTCCAAGCAAGGAAGACATGTTCTCTTTGAGCTTTGCTAGTTTATAACCCGGATTAGACAGCTTCAGACTCACAGCGGGCCACCTATTTCTTCACCAACACGCTAAATTGCTGTGATCCTTGAATTTTTCTAGATTGGACTGAATGCAGCTATTGGGATAGATGTTCTTGGATAAAAAGTTATTGAGCACTTTTGAATACTTTTTACTATTATAAACTTAATATCTGCTTGAAGTCTATGATGTTATTAAAAGTTAACCCAGTGATAGCTTGAATTATTAAAAGCTAGCGTGTAGAATTCTAAATTCTGTAGACATAATACAGCCCGAAGATAACATCTGGAGAACTGAGTTGTTCTTTCACGTAGGCACGCATGCCAATATTTATACGGACACTATTTCTAGGCAGTGCTCCAGCATGGGAAGATGTACAGTTCTTAATCCTACATTTCAGAATGAATGTTAATTATTAATATGACATATCAACTACATTGACCAAACAATTACTCCCTACTCCACTCCCAAACACACAATCTATTTGTTGTTTTCATTTTGCAGAGTTTCAAGATAGACTGTTTCTGGTATTCAATACATTGATTCTTACTGATAATTAGCCTCACAGCACTATTAGAAAACTGCCCAGTCCTTTTATGCTCCCGTTTGTTGATTTGCAAATTGATTAAGTGCAAAGAGAAACATAGAGTGTCCGTATCTGTTTTTTAGGTTCAGATAGTCCATTAAATTTACAAATATACATGTTTAATATAAAGTTCTCTACTTCATAGAATACATGAGGGTGGATGACAACTTGAATAACCTCTTACGCCCTTTTTTCATATTATTTTGTCTTATCTAATTCATATCCAGTCTTCAGGAAACACTAATAGATTTCTATTTGAGCTCCACATCGCATGGTATTTCTTATTTCTGTTTTCCATACCCATAATTCAACCAACCAGTTACCAATTAATATCAATTTTGGGAATACATCTCAATATCTTCTCTCTTTTTTATTTCCTTCACCATTCTCACTTTGAATACCCTAATTTCAACTGTAGTCCTATTTTGCACTGCGTGTTGTCTCTTCCCAGTATGCTCCCACATGAATTTTGAATTGCCCTCCTTAGACAGGGATCAAAAGTTTCTTATTGGTTTATGTCATCTATAAAAAATAGAATCTAAGCTTTTTTGCAGCAAGGTATCCAGGCCCTTTGTGACCTGCCCCAAATACCCAATCTTTTTCCTATGACTCCCTCACACATATTCTAGGCTTTTCTTTTTTTTTTTAATGTAGCACTTATTTTCACATATTTTCTTTAATGTGACATGTCATTCTGTCATTCTTTCCAGACTCTATTTTATTAATCTCTGTGTATCTTTCAAGACCAAGCTCCCATTCTGCTTCCCTGATACAACTTTGTATAAACTCCATGCCACTGTGTGATTTAACTTATTATGATAGTTTCTATGCTTAATTATATGGTTTCTTCATTTGTTTCTCTCACTAGGCTGAAAATTCCTTAAAGGTATATACCAAGAGTTAACTTCTTTCTTGTGATTCCATAAAAATGTAAGAGAAGGCCTTCAGTAAACATCAAATGAGCAAAATAGATCCATTCTTCATTCTCACTCTTCTTCAAATATCCGACATCTCCATGAATTATGGAGACTAATTTAAGACTAATTTTAATGCAGTACCTATCAAGAAAGCAGAGATTACAGCTCTCATTTTTATACCTAATCTCATTTATATCTTCTCAGTTTTATTAATGTTTCAAAGAGAAAAATCTTCATTGTGGGAACATTTTTACTATAGAAAGATCTAAATATAAAACAACAGGGAAATTTAACTTCATAACAGACATTGTTTTTTAAAAAGTTACCATTCTGAAATAAGTCATTACAAAGAGGAAAAAATATCCTGTGCTGAAAATTGGAAAAAGAAGTAAGTCTGGCTTTTGGGAAGGTATTATGAATCAGATTAACAAAACAGTCACTATATATATATATATATATATATATATATATATATATATGCCATAAAGCTTTTTATATGCTACAAAATGTGAAGAGTAATTCAAAGTTGTGAATTGACACAGACAAAATCCTAAAGAAACCCAGAGAAGTTTTGAACTCTACCCATAACTATAAATTTACATTCTGCTAGGAGTTTTTGTGTGTATATATATTTCACATTGCAATTAGAGGAAATGGCCACATGTAGTCTTTGTCGCAAACAAAGATCTGTACCATACCTTTGACTTGAAAATTTACTAGTCTCTCATTTTCCAGTTTTCTTCAGCATGCCTACCTAATTCATTCAATCTAAGGTGACTATAAGTACAGAACAAAAAAAATTACAGTTGCTAAATTTTTGATTCCTCAAAATTAGTCAACTTAAAAAAATATACATTTTCCTTAAACGTAACATTTATTCCATTAAAGAAATATGAAGCAAAAATAAATTAAAAATGAAATTATTATGCATTTATTGAAATGATCATATGGTTTTTATCCCTTCTGTTATTGATGGGACATATCATGTTGATTGTTTTGCAGATATTGAACCTCCCTTGCATCCTAGGAATAAATCCTACTTGATCATGGTGTATGATTTTCTTAATGTATTGTTGGCTTTGGTTTGCTGATATTTTGTTGAAGATATCTGCATCTGTGTTCATCAGTGATATTGGCCTGTAATTCTAAGTTTTGCGTTTTTTGTTTTTTGTGGTTTTTTTTTTTTTTTGGTGTCTTTATATGATTCTGGTACCAGGGTGATACCAGCCTCATAGAATGAATTTGGAAGTCCTCCTTCCTCTTCTATTTTTTGGAATCATTTGAGAAAAATAGGTATTATGTTTTCTTTAAATGTTTGATAGAATCCACCTGTGAAACCATCTCATCCTTTGACAAAATGTAACATTCATTAATGATAAAAATCCTCTGCAAAGTAGGTCTAGAGGGAACATACATCAACATAATAAAGGCCTGATATGAAAAACTCACATTCAACATCAGATTAGTTGGTGGAAAACTAAGACCTTTACCTCTAAGGTTAGGAATAAGACAAGGATATCCACTCTCACCACTTTTATTTTTTTTAATATTTTATTTATTTATTCATGAAAGACACAGAGAGAGAGGCAGAGACACAGTCAGAGGGAGAAGTAGATTCACTGCAGGGAGCTCCATGTGGGACTCCATCCCAGGATCCCGGGATCATGCCCTGAGCCAAAGGCAGATGCTTAACCACTGAGCCACCCAGGTGTCCCTCTCACCACTTTTATTCAACATAGTAGTGAAATCCTTAGTCACAGCAGTTAGACAACGTGAAGAATTTAAAGGCATCCAAATTGATAAAGAAGAAATAAAACTTTCACTATTTGCAGATTATGTGATACTATATATAGAACAACCATAAAAATTCCACCAGAAAACTCCTAGAACTGATAAATGAGTTCAGTGAAGTTGAAGGACACAAATCTATGTATGGAAATCTGTTTCATTCTTACACACTAATAATGAAGCAGCAGAAAGAGAAATTAAGAAAACAATCTCATTCACAATTGTACCAAAAATAATAAAATATCTAGGAATAAATTTAACCAAAGAGGTGAAAGACTTGTAGTCTGAAAACTGTAAAGCACTAATGAAAGAAATGCAATATGATGGGAAGAAATGGAAAGACATTTCATGCTCATAGGTTGGAAGAACAAATATTGTTAAAATATATATACTACCCAAAGCAATCTACATATTTAATGCAATCCCTATCAAAATACTGACAGAATTTTTTTCACAGAGCTGGAACAATATTAAAATTTGTATGGGACTGCAAAAAACCTCATATATCCAGAACAATCTTGAAGAAGAAAAAGAAAAAAAACTGGAGGTACCACATTTCCAGGTTGCAAGTTATATTACAAAGTGGTAGTAATTAAAACACTATGGTGCTCACACAAAAATAAAGATGTAGATCAATGGAATAGAATAGAAAACCCAGAAGTAAACTCATAATTACATGATCAGTTTGTTTGTCTTCAACAAAAGTGGATTGAACATACAAAGGGAGAAAGTCTCTTCAACAAATGTTGAGGAAACTGGACAGCTACATACATGCAAAAGAGTGAAACTGAACCACTTTCTTCATTGTACACTAACATAAGCTCAAGATGGATTAAAGACCTGAATGTGAGACCTGAAACTATGAAAGTCCTAGAAGAGAGCACAGTCATCTCTCTGACATTGGCCATAGTAATAGTTTTTCTAGATATTTCCTGAGGCAAGTGAAATAAAAGCAAAAATAAATTATTAGAGCTACATCAAAATAAAAATCTGCACAGTGAAGAAAACAATTGATGAAACTAAGAGGCAGTCTACTGAATGGGAGAAGATATTTGCAGATGATAGATTTGATAAAGGATTAGTATTAAAGATATATGAAGAACTGAGATAACTCAACACCCTAAGAACAAATACTCCAATTAAAAAGTGTGTAGAAGGGATCCCTGGGTGGCGCAGCGGTTTGGCGCCTGCCTTTGGCCCAGGGTGCGATCCTGGAGACCCAGGATCGAATCCCACGTCAGGCTCCCTGCATGGAGCCTGCTTCTCCCTCTGCCTATGTCTCTGCCTTTTTTTTCTCTCTCTGTGATGACTATCATGAATAAATAAAATTTTTAAAAGAGTGTGTATAAGATATAAACAAACATTTCTCCAAAGACTACCTGCAGATAGCCAACAATACATGAAAAGGTGCTCAGCATCACTCATCATCAGGGAAATGTAAATCAAAACCACAATGAGATATCACCTCATACCTCATACTTGCCCTTGTTTATTTGGACACTAGTGTTTGCTATCATACCTGTCAGAATTGCTAAAATTGAAAACACAAGAAACAGCAAGTGTTGATGAGGATGTTGAGAAAAAGACACACTCTTCCACTGTTGGTGGGAATGCAAACTAGTGCAGACACTGTGGAAAAGAATATGGAGGTTCCTCAAAAAATAAAAAAAAATAAAATAAAACTACCCTTCAATTCAGTAGTCACACTACTAGGCATTTACCCAAAAAACACAAACAACAACAACAACAAAAACCCACCACTAATTCAAGGAAACAAAACAAATAAGCAAATTAAAAAAGAGAGACAAACCAAGAAAGATTCTAACTTTAAAGAACAAACTGAAAAGAAGAAAGAAAGAAAGAAAGAAAGAAAGAAAGAAAGAAAGAACAAACTGATGGCTATAAGAGGGGAAGTGGATAGGGGCATGGGTGAAATAGGTGATGGGAATTAAAGAGGACACTCTTCAATGATGGAAAAATAAAATAATAATAAAAAATGCATTTGATGTGATAAGCACTGGGTGTTATATGCAAACGATGAATTGTACACTATTTCTGAGACTAAAGATGTACTAGATGTTGGCCAATTGAACTTAAAAATAAATAAAATAACTAAAAAAGATATGTAATGGTTATGAAAAAAATAAGTGATTCTAAATTTATGTTTCTGAATTTTCCGAATATGCATAGTTCACATTTCTGTAGTCCAATGGACTTCTATTGTTTGATCATTATGAAATAAATACTGAGGGCTAAATTACATGCCAGCTATCATTTTGGATGTGGGAATACAGAAGAAAACAAAAGCACATGTTGTACCCTCAAAGAATTTACATTCTTATGGTACAGACAGAACAAAAAAAAATGTTAGAAGTTACTGAACTATAAAATGATAATTGCAACAAAAATAGTTATATGGTGGTGATTAAACGAAGTGTTGGCAGTAGTGGATCAAGAGATAAGAGAAGACCTACATCAGCAGATGCTTTCTGAGCTAAAAATCCAATGATGAGGATCCAGGAAATAAATTCCATCTATGTTCTTTCTCTGCAAAGTTGGAACACTATCTATTTTGTAAAGTTTTTTTCTGAAACTTTTTAAAAAGGTTTTGTAGGTGAACTGAATAATCAATGAATGAGATCTGAGCAGTAACGTGGTTGAAATTTGGACCCTGTTTTCGTGTGATTACGCTGCTTTTCTACAAACATAAACCAACCACTACTTTCATAATGAAACTGTTCTCATACCTGACGTGACCCTAGATCTTGCGGGTCCTATTAAACAGGATTTGTGTTGCATACTTGCCCTTGTTTATTTGGACACTAGTGTTTGCTATCATGTAACTGACCTTCTTAAAAAAAAAAAAAAAAAAAAGCCAAAGCAACTATCTTTCTAACTAACCTATAGTTTTTTCCTTTTACTGTTTTCATCAAACATTTAAGTTTGCAAAAGAAGGTGTACTAGGAAGAGACAACATATGATTTAAGATTACTTGAAGGTGCAGTAAGGGACGAATAGTTACAAAGATGATGAGAACTGTGGGTGGGATCTAGGGAGGTATAATAGAGATCATTGTTTTCAAACTTTTTTCACTACAAGGCAAAATACAGGACATGATGAAATTATTTTAGGCCATGAGTTAAAAAAAAAGGTTCTAATGTCAGAAAAAATGTTTATGGATTAACATTAGTAGGAAAAAAATTACACATTTTGGGGTTAACACTATACCTAAGTTCATCTCCTGGTTTTGTTATGAATAAGTTGTGTGTTCATTAGCAGTTTGCTCAATCCCTAATTCCTTTCTTTAAATGATAAACTGCTGACTTTTCAGCTGTTTGTTTATTTTTCAGCTTAATTGAAATATAATTGACAAAATTATAATATATTTAAAGTATAAAGCATATTGATTTTATATATTGTACATTTTGAAAAGATTGAGTTAACACTTCAATCACCTCAGAAGAGAGTCTTAGCACTTAATAGTTATGTTGGAACATCCTTTTCATCCTTTCCCATTCTTTGTGGTTTATATTGTCTTCTAGAAACTTAGGACCCGAGATACATGTCTGATCCAGCTATGCTGTCTTGCCTTCAGTAATAACCCTCACTCGGTGGATCAAAGGCCAGTGTCAGGAATCTCAGCCTGTCTATCTTCTCAACCATTTATTGATGATGACAATTAAATCTAGGACAATATTTCTCCATGTCACCCCCCTTTATTTATTTATTTTTTTTTTAGATTTTTATTTATTTATTCATGAGAGACACAGAGAGAGAAAGGCAGAGACACAGGCAGAGGGATACATGCAGGGAGCCTGCTGCGGGACTCCATCGCAGGACCCCAGGTCACACCCCAAGCCAAAGGCCAATGCTCAACCACTGAGTCACCCAGGTGCCCCACCTCCCTTTCTTTTGTAAAAACAAAGCTTTGAGCACAATTAAGGCAGTTTGAAATCTCTATAGTTAGCTGAAAGACATTTGCAGTAGATTTAATATTGTTTGCTGTTCCAATGATCATAATTATTTGCCTCTCAACAAGCTTTAATATACACATCACTAAATCCCTGTTCTATTTTTAAGTGAGGGAAGCTTATATTAGTAAATAGTTTCCATCAGTTGCAAAGAGACAGCATCTTCCTCATGTATTGTCAAATATTTTAATGAGCTAGGCTCAGTGTGAGTGAGGTACTGCTCTAGAGCTGGAAATACAGCAGAGGATAAAAACAGGAAATAATCTAGAAAGTATGTGTATAAATGCATATGTATTACATGTTTGCAATATTATGTATATAGATTGATATAAATATATTGCATGTAACATATATGTGTGTATGTATGTATACATAGTACATAGAATGATGTCTTTGCAAAGACGCATATCCCCTAATTCCCATGGTTTGTGTATATGTTACTTTCCATGGTAAAAGGGGCTTTGCAGATGTGTTTCAGTAAAGGATATTGAGATGGAAGGATAATTCTGGGTTATCTAGATGGACCACAGGGGTAAAATTGTTGAGAGTGCATGGGATCTCTCTGTATTATTCTTACGACTACACGTAAATTTTTTATTAGCTCAAAAAGTTTAATTTGAAAAAAAAAACACTATGCATTTACTTATTTACTTAAAATTTAGTTGCCTCTCTTAAAAAAAAAAATGTTTGAGATTGAACAGCAGGATGTTTCTATTTAAAACAAGGGAGTGCAGAGTGCCTGGGTGGCTCATTGGATTGAGTGTGCAACTCTTGGTTTTAGCTCAGGTATTGATCTCAGAGTTATGAGTTTGGGCCCTGCATTGAGCTCCATGCTGGATGTGGAGCCTACTTAGAGAATAAAACACAATAAAATGATGGAAAATAATTGGGAGTACTATCATTTGGAGAAACATGTTGCTTTGGAGAAAAAAATCCCTGCAGTAGAATGTGGAAGGCCAGGATTATGATGGTTGCTGTCACTAAAGAAACAGAGCTCCAAGAAATGATTCATTTAAATCACTGGACTTCAGTCTTCTTATGTGAAATATGTGTGGATTTGCTTACCTGTTCCTAAAGTTTGCTTCAATTGATGATGTGATGATACTTGAATACTAGAAAATACTAGATTTTCTCCAAAAGCACTCAATATGTGTCCCATAAATATCCCCTTCTGAGTTTAAAATAATTTACTTATTCTTGTATTTTAATATGTGAGCTATATGCTTTCATAAAACCTCACTTTATTTTTGTGTACCATAAAATGATATGGAGGAATTAATAATTATGAATTGTTAAAATTTAATATCAACAGAATAGATTATAATTTCACATTGTCTTATATTTTAATGTCAAAACAAAAATCTGTTTTTATTATGATCTCCATTTGTTTATATAAAATATGAGCTGGATCCTTCATGTAAATTGTGCCTAGTGAAAAATGAAGGCAAATTTGATACCTAGAAAATTCATGAACAGAAATATGAATGCATGTATATACCACACATACACTCACACATCCACAATCAAGGTAGGATTTTTTTTTTCATTTACCCATTTTATTCAGAATATTAAAGTTAAGAAGTCAGCAAGTTTTATGAGTCAAAATAAATTCTAAATGTGTATTCTAATTTTTCAATGATTTATATTATAATATGAAATTTACATATGAAAGATACTCAACATAAAAAACATTTCTATGAAGATTTATTAAGTAGAGAAAGATACTCTACTAATTTACATTACCACGAAATCCCTACCCGTAGGGAGCAACAACTCATGGGACTTTCTGCGGGACTTAGTATAAATAAATTTTCCTCAAGAGCATTTTGATAAGTACATAAGCTTCCAGAAAATGCAAGTGCAAGCATTCTATGTCCTTTGTTCTCCCCTCTGAGCCTGTAAAGTCTATATCCTTCTTCAGAGACTGAATACACTTCTCCCTTACAAAGGCATTGTGCTTGACACTGTCCTTAAAATGACAGAGAACAGGGACGTGTGGGTAGCTCAGTAGGTTAGGTTGGTTGATTTCTGTTCAGGTCATGATCTCAGGGTCATGATCCTAGGGGAATGGGATCCAGCCCTGCGTAAGGCTCCACACTCAGCGAGGGTCTGCTTCTCTCCCTCTCCTCCTTCTGCCCCTTCCCACAGGTGTGTTCTCTCTCTCTCTCATGAATAAATAAATAAACAAACAAATAACTAAGATAGACAACAAAATCATATCAATATCTTCTGAAGACAATGTAGAAATCATATCAGGGTGGGGTCATTTATATTTCTATAGAATGAATAAAGTAACATTTAAGTAACACTAATAATTTGAGTGATGATTAGTTCTGCTGCTCAATAATTATATATTTTTTCTTTTAATACTTTCTCATCTGTTTATGTCATAGAAGGATCCTCAGGCTGATCCCAAAGGCTTTATTTCTAAGTAATAATTATTAGAGTCTTTGTCAGTTGCATTATTGGCTGACTGGAAAATTTATCTAAATCTCTAATATAAATGTTAAATATAAGTTAAAACCATTTAAAAATGGTTTTAACCATTTTAATATATAATATAAGTTAAAACCATTTAAAAATATTGTTTGAACTGTAGCTTATAGAGAGTAATGTGAGGCATCTGTGATCTTCCTTATATCCCCTTAGGCTTGTGTAACTGAACTTTCAGGTCTTACCCTCCAGAATCATAGTCATATAGATCTTGATTGTGTTATGGTAATTGTGTCCCTTTGGAATCCAGGGACATCTTAAAAAAGACAGGGACCAAATTGAATGCCAGTAATTTTGGCGATTTAATCTTTTTCCAGACAAAAGGCCACACAGACAATAAGTCTGCAGTATCTCACACTTATCTCTGAATAGTAAAATATTAACCACGACTCCACAGGCCAACGAAATTCTTTCTGTTAGGACAGAATTATACCTCATTTTCTTTCCTTTTATTCAATTTCATTTTAATTCCAAACAATGTGAAAACTATCCAGATGAACGGTGTCATGCCAATAACATTGCTATGAAAAACAGAATAAATCAGCTTGGCATGATGGTATTTGCCCTCTATCCTAAAAGATCTACTTCCATCTTCCTGTTATCTTGCATTATATGTTATTTAGGATTTGTTCATTACAAAAAGGAAGGATACAGAAATGACTTCATAGATGTCTAACTATTACAATCACTCAGAGACCCATAACAAAGGCCTTTTGCTTGGGATTTAGTGTTCTGTAGTTGCTATTTTGAAATTATTAGTATTTAAAAAAAAATGAAATTATTAGTATTTTTATTTTTAAATTTATGTTTTGTAAGTGAAATCTGTTGGGGCAATGCAGCATGTAGAGAGGGTTTGGAGTTTGAGCTCCTATATGGTCCTATCTGTTGCTGGATGGGTTCTGGGTCATTACTGTCTTATCCGTTAGTGTCCTAGGCCCCTATTGGCTCCTCCCTATGACTACTGCCACCTTTATCTCCTGTTGGGTGTGAGGAGTGTCAGGCTTGTCCTTATGCCCCAAAGGATCTAAGGGCAGGGCAGTACCTGTTCCATGCTGGCAGCATCATAAGGTATCCAGTGAGTGGTCAGCCATAAGCTATCTCTAGACAGTGGTGAGCTTCTCCCTTATTATTCTAGATTGCATAGTATGTCTTCACACAAATCTAAAACACCTTGGGAGGTACCCATCTACCACAAGTTGTAGTGTTGTCTCACTGAAAGGAGAGGCATGTAGCTCCCCCAGTCAGGACATGGAGCATTAGTCTGCAGCTGGTAGAAGGGTTGACCTAGAACCCTTAGGCCTGTCGTAGAGTGAGGCTTGATGCTTACATGAGGATTTCAGATGATACCCAATAGTATCATTAAAGTCATGTTGGTATGAGGGTGTTAGCACACATGGGATCCACATACTAAAAACTATGATAACTTCAATTAATTAAAACAAGTCAGAGAAAAATTTCTGATACAAAATGAACTTCACAAAAGGGTATATAGTCTTAAGACCACATGAGACAAATGGTATAGAATAATGGATGATTAATTTCAAAATGTACATGGTGTAGCATGTTTAGGTCAGGCACGTTGGACTTATATTTTCAATTATCTGTGACTCTCAGTTAAATCAAGAAATAGAATTATTTCCTGAAAAATATAGTGAGTTTTTCTTTATAGGTTATTCTTACAGGTAAGGTAGGCTATTACTTTCCTAAATTATTATTTTTCGAGGTTGTATTTATGGAGATTCACTTTCAAAGAATCATAAAAAACTTGATAAAAATGAACTTATTATGCAAACATATTGAACAGTTACTATGTACTAAGCTCTGTGGTAGACACCTGTGATACTGTGGAGAAGGCCACCTTCTTGCTTGTATAGAGCTTACATTCTGGAGAAGGAGGAGTCAGACATCACTTATTTCATAAACATATAAAATTACTACTGAGAGGCAGCTCTGTGGCATGAGAAGGAATTTATCAACCAGGGTATTCAGGGGAGCCTGAGTGACTCAGTCAGTTGAGCATCTGCCTTTGGCTCTCGTAATGATCCCAGGGTCCTGGGATACAGCCCCAGGGGCATCCAGGCCCCCTGCTCCTCAGGGAGTCTGCTTCTCCCTCCACCCCCTCCCCTCGCCCCCACACTAATGCTCCCACACACTCTCTCTCTCAAATAAACAAAATCTTTTAAAAAATTCATCTGAGCCTAGAAAGCTAGAGAATGCTTTCCAATAAAAGTAGAGGTTTTAACTAATATCTAAAATAGAACTAGGAATATACTAGGTGAAGGGAGAAGGCAAAGGTGTTTCAGGGACAAAAAGTTATCATATACCAAAAACTTTTGGAAAGAGGAAACATTGCAGGCAAAAAGAAAGGGCTGGAACAGAAAGTAAGGGGGAACCTGGTGCAAGTTGAGGTGGGCAGGATGGGCCGGGCTCAGTTATAGAAGATCTTGTGGGTCATGGCATGAACTCTGTCAGCAGTTTTTGAGGTTGAGATCTGGGACTCAGCATTTATAACAAATACTTCAGTGATTCTTATTTACATTAATTTAATAGAGTTCTGGCCTGTGAAAACTTCTTGCTGACTGTCATTAGAAACTCAGGTTTGGTTGCTAAGCCATTAAAAGGAGGTAGCAACTGCAGAGGGATACCTTGAGGTCATGATGACCCACCTCCAAACCATAGGAAACTTTCTAGTATGATTTATCTCTTAGAATATACCTGAATCTCCAGGCCTGAGTTCACAGCAATGTTCTTTCTTTTCCTGCTCCCTTGCAAGAGGTCATATTTGCCCCTTGTCACCCTTAATAATGGCAGCATTAAGGTCCTAGTGAATACACACTGTTAGAAATAATGATGTGCATTGCATTGTTAAACACCTCACACTCTAGAAACTCTTGCATGTAGCTTAAGATTCTTTTTTAATTGCTTATGTATAATTATATAAATTTACTCTTTTTATCACTCTACTGAAGTGATAAAAATTACCATGTTTAAATTTTTGGAGTATACAAAAAATTACTCATGATGAAATACGTAGTTAATGTCTTAGCAAAAATAATTATTGATATTCCAGTTTTTGATTCCCTACTCAGCAGAGGGTTTTCACAGCATTGTTCCTGTGTCAGAAAAATGTGTCTCCAAGTATTACCTATCTAGCTTGGTATATTGATGAATTATTATCAGCTTCTAAATGATGTGTCACAACCTGGGTGAACAACAGAGCACATTCAGAACTATGCTGTCTCCATGTCAGCCCAGCATTTATTGTCTCTAAGCCGGAGGTAGAAGGGGAGGCCACTGCCCAGAGACCTTCAGGTTGGACTGGAGAAACTGTGGGTAGGTATGAATGTCAAAAGGGTCAGAGAGAAAAGCCAATGTGTTCTTTCCTTATTTTTAGTTTAATGTGTTCATTAAAAAAAAAAAATGTTTAGATTAATAAAAAGTCAACAAGTAAGATGGCAATGGAAAACTCTTAAGATTACTATAGGTAAAAGGACAGTGAGTGTCCCTGGCTTTCAACTTCAAATCAAAGGGAAGAGCAAGAAAATCAATAAGCATTCCTGTGCCTTTTTAAAAGAGAGCCTCTGACATGATAAATCTCCATTAATTATCTTCAGAAAGAAGTAGCTAAATTGGTGAGAAAGAAAATCTTTATTACTGACTTTTGCATTCGTCATGAAGAAGAGCAGAGGGAGGCAGACATGCCTGAGAGGTCTGCTATGGAGGGCAAACAAACAGGACGGTGATGAAAGAACGGTCAATCTCCTTCAAACCATGGAGATTTGAAATGAGAAAGATGCCAGTTACAGAGAATGCTTAGCAGGACTATAGCAGAAGTAAAGAAATGGGAGGGCGATCACCAGAAAAAGAAAGGTGATGTGTCACACAGTCCAAAGAAGTGAAGGAGTCCAGAATATGTGTTGCACCAAAGTTATTTTGAGCAGAAGGCATTTATTTGGGTTCCTGAAATCTCTCCTCTGCCTCCAACAAGAGAGAAGGATTCAACTATAAATATTGTCCATAGAGGTTGGACATTTCTGTGAACAGGGAATTCCATTGGCATCCTTCATGCAAATAATTGGGCTCTTAACTGCAAGAGAAACTTTGGGATAGCCTCAGATATCTGCTTAAAAAAATTAAATAAAATGAAAACAATATGAAAGGTGTGAGAAAAATAGCAATTTAGAAATATTGCTGATATTTGTTATCAGAGATCTTAATTATTCCAGATGTTTCCCAAATAACCAGTTGACCATTTCTTAAGATAGAATGTAAAGCAGAGCTGGAGGATAACAAGTCAGCCTATAAACAAAGAGATTATTTAGTTCTACAGAATTACAGAAGAAATAGGAGTTCTTATTGTTTGTCCTTTATTGTACATCCTTTCAAAAGTCCCACGGGAAGAACTGAAAATCATTCCTTCTCTCTCTCTCTCTCTCTTTTTCTCTCTTATAAATGTTCATGAAATCTATTTATCATCTCTCTTTCATTCTGTGTTTCATGTATTGTGGTAAAATATTCTTACGTCACATTTTTCCATCGCAACCATGTTTAAGAGCAGAGTTTATCGGCAATAAACATGGTCATGTTGTGCAACCATCACGTGAACTTTATTTTTGAGTTTAATTGTATCCCATTTTCAGAACTTATAAAAGAATGCATATAGGAAAGTACACCTGTAAGTACACAGCTTAAACGTTGCTCACCCAATGAACATAACCATGCAGCCAGGACCTACGTTGGTCATGATACATTATCAGCACTCTAGATGTTCTCAAACACACATAAGTTAAATAAATATTTAACAAATAAGTAACTGAATGAATAAAGTAAGGATATATCTTTGAGCCCTAGAAGAACTTTAATACCTGTAGATATTCAAAGCAAAAATAAATCAAATTCATCTCTGGGGTGAATGTCTTTGTTAGTAGGAAATCTGCACTAAAAGTCTACTGAATGCTTTGGGGTAAAAAGAGCACCTTACTCCCAAATAATCCAGAGAAAAACAAAGCATTTTTTTTTTTTGATTCTTCCAACTGTTCTTTCAACTACTTTAATATGTTTGAGATTGTTTAAAGAAGGAGGAAGAAGAGGAAACGCAGAGTCATCATTAAAAGCCTTTGAGGAGCCCCTGGGTGGCTCAGTTGGTTAAGTGTCTGACTCTTGATTTTGGCTCAGGTCATGATCCCAAGGTCATGAGAGTGAGCTCTGCATCAGAATCCATGCTAAGGGTGGAGGCTGCTTGAAATTCTCTCTCCCACTCCCTCTGTCCCTCCCCTTGTGCTCTCTCTCTCTCTCTCAAAATCTTTTTTTAAAAATAGAAAAAAAAATAAAAGGCTTTGATATTTTCAATAATGATGGGCATATTTAAATTTAAATTACTCTTCCCTTTATCTGTTTTGTATCTGATTCCTATCCTCTATCTCCGCCCCTACCTTTTCTGATTATATAGTGGGTATTTCTGGTAGTTCTGTATCAAATTTGGATATTTTTAGTGTGTGTGTATGTGCATGTGCATGTGCAAGCATAGAGCATGCAAATTGTCAGTTGATTATATATTAAGTAATACTTTTAAAAGATGGATTCATGTTTGACAGCACAAACCAGTAGAAGGATCCTAGGTTTGTTTAAACAAACATTGATTATTCAAGATGCATGGGGATCTTGTTTAAAGCTTCTGAACAAATAGGACAAAGCATATACCTTTCAATTTATATTCATGGGTTGTCTGAACCCTGAAACAGCTGCTAAAAGAAGGCCATCAATAAGCAGTGACATCTGGAATAAGGACAAAGGAGATAATAATCAAGACTATGAATAAAAAGTATCAGGATAACAATTGCTCTGTATTCTTTAAACGACTTGTGAGGAAATGACTCTACTGGGAAATCTGTTCACCTAGAAACATAATAGCAGTTTATCCCACAGCAAATGGACTCAAACCTTGCGGAGAAAGAGATCAAACTTTGAATCTCAGATTTGCCTCCTACAAGCCCTTGTGATTTTTGGCATTTGTTCCAACTTTCACCCTCAATGTCCCCATCCATCAAACGGGTGTATCTTGTGAGTTATCATGAAACTAAAATGGCCTTGTGTGATATTATGATACAATAAGAAATACATATTTTGTCTTTGTCTCCAGTTCCTGGCACAGAGTTCCTAAAACCTGTATTTCCTGAGTTGGTAGAGGTACTTGAAACATCTTTTGTTATAATATGTGGTGCTAGTCTCTCGTTTCTGACACAAGAGCTTCTAAGACCCTCGGGATCTCCGGAGGGAAAGAGAGTCTTTAGAATGATAATGAGATGACCAAGGCCTGTTGAGAGAGTAGGAACTATCAGCCCCTCTCCACTTCCAACCTCTGAGGAAGGAAGGGGGCTAGAGATGGAGTTAGTGACCATAGCCACTAGCTTAATCAATCATGCCTACATAATGAAACCTCCATTAAAATATCCTACATGATGAGAGCCAAAGAACTTCAGAGTTGGTGAACACATCAAGGTGCTGGGAGGGTAACACACCTAGTAAAGGAATGCAGGTTCTGTGCCCTTTCCCCCATGTCTTTGTCTCTGAATCTCTTCCATTGACCATTCCTGAATTGTACCTTTTATAATAAACCAATCATAATGAGTAAACTCTTTTCTTGTCCCATCCTAGCAAGTTGTCAAACCCAAAGAGGGAGTAGTGGCAACCTCCAATTTCTAGACAGTCAGAGCTACAGGAAGCCCAGGGTTTGTGACCGGCATCTGAAGTGGAGGCTGTCTTGCAAGACTGAGCCATTAACTTGTGGAAATCTGATGCTAAATCTTGGTGAGTTAAGTTATAGGAACCAGCTGATGTCTGGAGAATTGAAGGATTGGTTGGTTGGTAGGAGGAAAACCTTTCATGTTTGGTGTAAGAAGTGTTCTGTGGGTAAAAAGAATCTTAGTAAGTACTCAGTGATTTACTTTAAATTTGAAATAATCCTCAATATATTCTAATTCTCTCCATTGCTCTTCATCCTACTATTGTGCTTTCCACTTGATCTCCATCATACCCCTGTGAGTAGTTACCTAATTTATTTCTAATGAAGAAACTAGAGTCAAGATACAGTTTTATGATTTTGTATAAGGGAAATAACAAGAATAATAGCTAATATTTATAAATCACACATGTGCCAGGTACTACATGTAGTAAGACCTTTAGATGCTATATAATATAATAAATATATATAATCCTATATGTTATATGCTTTTGTATTTATTATTTAACTGTGACATAGAAGAAAATGTATGTCTTTCTCAAGATTATCATCAGTGTATAGTAAGTAGATCCAAGAAAAATGTTGAACTATTTGATCCCCTCAACTAAAAGTGTTTTTGCTATTATTATTAGTGGTAATAATAGCTCTATTACTATACAGATCTTTTAATGAAAAAAATGTTTTCTACAATTTTGTGAGGGGCGTATAGATTGTTAGTTTATGGCTGAGATCATTGTAACTTTTTATTTTTAACATAGAAAAATGTGATTCAGATAGGTGGAGTGCTTGTCCAGGAGCGTTGATTAGCTGGGACACAGCCTGCGTTAGCTGGAGTTCATTTTATATAGCTGGTAAGAGCGGACTATGCACATCTTTTATCAACTCTGTGTTTAGAAGCATCATATTGAGAGCTTGAAATCATCCATGGTGGCAATATTGACACCAAGAAAACTGTTAAAAACTAAAAATAAAGTCTTCTTCCCTTCCGAGAGCTGGCTTATCAGCGCACCACTGACAAAGCCATTTGAGAAAGACAACCTAGATTAACATAGGACAGAGAGAATGGTCTTTTTCCAGTGCTTTTTGTTTTTTAATTTTTTTTTTTGGAGTTGACATGATGTATAATTGTATGTCTGTTGTTTAATGTCTGTGTACTCACCTACACCCACTCCTCATCAGACTGTAGAGTCCAAGATAATAGGAATAATATTTAATTCACCTATGAATATTAAGTTTCTAGTTTAGTCCCTGACTTATAGTAGACATTCAGTGAATGCATTTTTTAAAATTTTATTTATTTATTCATGAAAGACACACAGAGAGAGAGAGAGAGAGAGAGGGAGGCAGAGACACAGGCAGAGGGAGAAGCAGGCTCCATGCAGGGACCCCGATGAGGGACTCGATCCCTGGTCTCCAGGATCACGCCCTGGACCAAAGGCAGGTGCCAAACCTCTGAGCCACCCAGGGATCCCCAGTGAATGCATTTTGAAAGAATATATAACATACCTAGTTGGCATATAATTATATATCTACAGTGCCATAATTTTGAAATTCCTTACCCACTGATTTCATATACAATTTTCTTTTTTAACTCTTTGTTCAAGATAAGTGAGGATCCTGGCTGCTAACGCACGTTTTCAAATCTAGAAATCTGGCCCTCAGTTTGTTTCGATATTTCCTTCTAGTTAAAACTGCCGTTATATCTTAAATGGATGGAAGAAATCAAAAGAAAAAATGATATTTTAGGACATTTGAATAATATATAAAATCCTGACTTCAGGGTCCATACGTAAAATTTCATTGGGACAAAGTCACATTTATTCATTTATGTGTCATCTAAGGTCATTTTTACACTGCAACTGTATAATTGAAAGACTGTGATAGAGCTCACATGACCTGCAAATGCCCAAAATATTTACTATTGAGCTATTTACAGAGAAAGCTTGCCAACTCCTGATGTAGAGCATCAGACTCTTATTGAACTGCTTCCAGTATGGATGAGTTCATTTCCGAGTGAAGTATCCCTTCTATGGTGAAACAGCTTAGTTGAAATAAACACTTTTCCTTACACTGATGCAAAATCTGGCTCTCTGCATATATTACCGACAAGGCTGTAGATCATAGTGCAGTGAAAGTTTGCTTTCTGTAGCATAATTGACTTAGCTGGAATCCTGGCCCTGCTCTGCGCCAGCTGTGTGTCTTTGGATATTATTTTACCTTTCCGGGGCTCATTGACCTACATCTTAGAATTGTGAATGTTAAATTATGCTGATCTTAATATATTAGTTCTTAGATTTATATAATAGTTCTATAGGTCGGTACATAAAATACTCCCCTGGGGAGAAGACTTACAACCTTCATCATATTTTTCGAAGATTCTCAAAAACTGGAATTGCTGCCACTCTTAGCATGGTACCCATGAGGGAGCATAAATTTCTATATATTCTGCACCCAGTGGAGAGTCCAGTTTGGCTTCAGTAAATACTCCATGGGCCCCTTCTGGGATTTCGCTGAGCACATTTTCACAAGCCCATCCTTAAAGAATCATCCCCTTACTCTTTTTGAAAACTGAAATTTACCATCCAAACCTCGTTCCTTTCCCTGAATGTAAAACAGAATTCATTTTTCTGCCTTACTTCTTCCTCTTGATAAATTATAACCACTATATTGAGAGATACTATCGCTCTTTTTAAAGATAAAACTCTTCCTGTCAGGCAGCAGAATCGTTTCCAAGGCAACTCAAGTAACTTGGAGGGACGAAAGTTGCTTTCTTTTCTCCTCTCTCAATGGGGGACAAAGTTTCCACGTAGGTTCTATCATCCTACCTTCGGGAAATGGAATGTAAAATCATGTCACACTGCTCCTTAGAGCTTCCTCTGTTGACTATCTCAACAAGAGCAGTTGGAGAAATAAAAAAGGGCTGTTTCCAAATGAAAGTACTTTCAGGGCCCATATTGAATTAGAAATGATTGTTGTATCCTAGCCTTCTGAATTACAATAAGTCTGGGAACCCTGTAGTCTTCACGTAAAAAGATGGATCCATGCAAAGCAGGATAACATGTTCGAATGGTTTGAATGGTGAGGAGGTGACACTATTTGTTGGAAAAAGCAGAGGGGCAGAGGAACAAATAAACAAGGTATTGCAAAACAAAACCAAAAACCCTCCAGCACAGCCCAGACCAGTGTCTGCGGTCCCACCTTTAGGCTTTCTTCCTGACCTGTCTCACTCCAGTTTTGAAATGCAAATGTTATTAAGAGATATGACAAATTTAACAAGTATTAATCATAATCACAAAACTCCGTCACTTTTTAGCTTGTCGTGGGCTTCTGAACCCTTTGATATTCAGTATCTAACTCTATCTCAGCCTTTATTAAAAATGAAGCTGACTGACTCCCCTGGATTCATCCAGCTACCAGGAATGCAGTCAATCCAAAGGGACCCAAGGCGTTCTAGTCCTGTACTAAGCGGTCACTAATTACTGACCCCCATAACCCTGTTCAACAACTCCCGCCCAGTTCAGTGTGTTCCCAGTCTTGAGCCCACTGTCTTCTTTCCAGCGCATGATAGTCAGGTGAAGACCATATGTACACAAATGAAAGCGTTGACCACTTAAACTTTATGTTTATCCAGCAGTAGAAAAATATGAGATGAGTAGTTGGGGAGGCTCAAGTTCTGCTTTTTTTGTTTGTTTGTTTGTTTGTTTGTTTGTTTCTGTACTCCTATTCATTTGTCATAGCGCTTGGCACAGAGTTGCTGCTCAAAACATATTTTGTTTGTTGTTGTTGTTTAAGATTGTGTACAATCTGGGCAAAAATAGGCGAGAGAAATTCCCACTTCCTTAACTTCTTCTACCGACAATTAGGAGATTTCTAAGTGCACCTGTGGACGAAGATAGCATGTTGGGCTTCCCCAGAGCATGCCCATGGGAAGCTTGCCTTTTCACTTGCTAATACCTTGTCATTACTCATTAAGCTTGGAATTCAGCTTACGCAAAAGTGTACTACCCAATTTCTCCTGACTGTACAATTAACTGGGTTGTCTTCTGTTATTTCTCTAGTAGAGGTACTCATTAGAAATATTAATTTTATAATTGTAATTTCTTGTCTTAAAACTCTTTGAATAGCAAACTCCACTCCTTTCAGGTCAGTTGCACTCCCCCTTGCTGACCAGGATCACCACTAAAGAAGAATGCTGTATAGTACTTAGGATTCCATAATAGAAATTGAGTCATTCTCTAGACAAGAGCAATGGATTGTTCATACACTTGGAAAACTGATGACATGGTTGATTCCTTGACAGTTTATATATATATATATATATATGTCCCTAAACTTGTTCTCTAACATTTAAAAAGACATGGTCTTTTCAGTCTGGTGAGTATAATATTGAGGAGTACACAGAAAAACTTCATATTGTATTTACATTATAACACAGTGGTAAAAGCAAGGGTTTTTTAATTGGATCCAGTGGTGTTTGAACCCTACTCTACCACATACTAGTTCTATGACCTTAAAAATTGTGGTTTACCAATGTTTATAGTAGGGATGTCCACAATAGCCAAACTGTGGAAGGAATCATGATGTCCTTCAACAGATGAATGGGTAAACACGATATCTATGTATCTATATAATGAGTATTACTCAACCATCAAAAAGGATTAATACTTACCATTTACTTTGACTTGGGTGGAACCGGAGGGTATTACGCTGAGTGAAATAAATCAATTGGAGAAAGACAATTATCATATAGTTTCACTCAGTTGTGGAACATAAATAGTGAAAGGGCCCTAAGGGAAAGGAGGGAAACTGAGTAGGGAAAAATTAGAGAGGAAGACAAACCATGAGAAACTCCTAACTCTGGGAAACAGAAGGGGAGGAGATTGAGAAGATGGGGTAACTGGGTGATGGGCACTAAGGAGGGCACTTGATAGGATGAGCACTGGGTTTTATACTATATATTGGCAAATTGAATTTAAATAAAATATTTTTAAAATATTGTGTTTTAAACACTCCAAGGAAACCTGCATTATAAAATGAAGTTAAGTACTTTGTAAATATTAACAAATATTTACTAACACTACTGCTGCTTTTATTATTGCTTCAGTTTCCTTGTCTATAAAATGAGGGTAATTTTATCTCCTCAGATCTTTGTAATGGTTTTTAAATAAGATTGTGTATGATGTGGGGACATGGTAAATATTTAATGGTGTTTTTTATATTAAAGTTTAGGGTATTTTAATTTTTTTTTCTTTTCCAGTCCTAATTATTTTAAATATAACTGAATTATTTATAAACATGATATAGGCATAGTAAGTTATTAGCTTTAATACTCTTTTCAAGAATTACTCAGTCATCTTCTGTTGGCACCTTATTTTGTACTTAGTTGGCTCTATGATATGTCTTCCCTATCTTTCCCTCAAATATTTTTATATTATTTTTTCTCATTATTCTCCTGGACCCATGGAAGGAACCATGACTCTTTTTTCACTTGTTCCTTAAACTATTTTTCACAAATTATAATGAACGTTCTTCTATGTGCTTCCCTCAAGGTCTGTCCTCATAAGACTGTAAAGAGCTCAGCAGGGTTCCTGACTTGCAGGCAGAACCAAATAGTATCATGGGGTAATTACCTTACCAGACTACCAAGGAACAAAATTAAATATATTTCCTACGGTAGCCCACACTATTGTCATGTTACCTCAGATGGCACATAAAAAAAAAAAAAAAGCCTAAAATACAATTCTCTAGACAAAAATTGTCCAGGAGTTTCTTCCAGAAGCAAAATATTGCCTGTAAGAGTCAATGATGCAGTTAGTAAAATAAAACCACTTTATCCTATTAGAAAATGTTTATTGAGTAAACAGATCTCAAAGAACTATGCTAGTCACTAAGAGTAGTAGAATAAAAGGGAAGATATTATTCTACCTAAAAATATGTAGCAGTGCATTGGAGAAAGTAGATGTGTCTATGAGCCATAATAGGTGTCATGAAAAAACTGACAAAGTTGTTTCCAATTTTGAAAGAAGAAACCTCTTAATTTATCTTGGAAATACAGAAAGATCTCATGAGAGTGTTGGCATTTAGCTAAGTTCAGATGACTTAAGTAAGATTTCAATCAGTACCAGAGTGTAGGATGTGAGGAAATAGTATGAGTTTGAGCATAAGCCTTGAGACATGCTTTAACTAATTAGAAAATGCCACTGTGATTTAAGTTTGGTGAGAAATGAGTGTAGATAGATCAAAGCCAGCCTAGGCACAGGAAGATCATGCTGTGGTATATAGGTATATAGGTGCTATGCTAGATATTAATTCAGACCTCAAAGCATATTTCTCAGAATATGTTTTTCCCGGAAAGCTGAGCAACATAATTTGGCTTCAAATAGTCTTAAAAAGCATTCCAATTAAGTCAAATAAAGTAAATTATAGAATAAAGTCTTTATTGCTTTTCCCAGTGTGTAAATTCATAATAAAAAGCTCAGTCAGTTGAGTGTCCAACTCTTGATTTAGGCTCAGATCATCATCTTGGTATTGGGATCAAGTGCCTCATCAGTCTCCACACTCAGTAGGGAGTCTGCTTGAGGACCCCTCTCTCCCCTCCCCTTACCCCCCCACTCATGCTCATATGCTCACTCTCTTTCTCTCTCTGAAATAAAACTAAACAAACATGAAAAAAAAGGAGAGATAGAACATTTCTACTTATGGAAAGAGAGTGTATAGAGTATCAATTTACATTTTTTTCTAAAAATAATAAAGAGATTTTAAAGGATAGGGATTTTTGGTGTTTAGTATCCAGGGACCTATGTGGAATTTTCACTTGTACCTCTGCCTAGGATAAAGGCTATTTTAAGTTTTTGATGTGTTTGTTCTTAAGGCTTCATTTAAAAATAAACATGGGAACGCCTGGTTGGCTCAGCGGTTGAGCATCTGCATTGGGCTCAGGGTGTGATCCTGGGGTCCCAGGATCGAGTCCCACATCAGGCTCCCTGCATGGAGTCTGCTTCTCCCTCTGCCCTTTCTCTGCCTCTCTCTCTCTCTGTGTCTCTTATAAATAAATAAATAAAATCTTTAAAAAAAAACTAAACTAAAACTGGTATTCCTTTTGTAAGAAATTTACATAAATTTCAGTTAGCTCTACTAAAATAATGACAAAAAGAAATATAACCTGATTGAAAACACAGGTGTGCACAAATACACATGCATGTGTGCACACACACAGACACACCATCACCCGTTACCCCATCTCAGACAAGGAGTAATTTCAGGATCTTAAAACATGTATTTGGACTCTTTCCTAAAAGATCAAATACACCTTCATTTCACTTTTCCTTCCACTAAGTACAGCTAAAAAATCTGTACAGAGATTTGTTTTTATTTTCCCCTAGAAAATAATTGATGTTTTTTTTACTTATTTATTATTTTTATTATATTATTTATATAAAATTGTGGACCCAACCCCACCATATGTATTCTATATATTTTATAGAAAATATAAATATTTTATAAAAGTACTGTAAAATACTGGAAGTCTTAAAAATATATAAATAGAATACCCAGAGTAGCCACTAAAATAGCAATGGAGAGAGCTCTACACACAGTAGCACTACAGATAAATCAAAATTGAATTCTGAAAAAAAAATGTGTAACCAAAAAATGAAAAATGAGAAAACAAATGAAAAATAGAGGCAATAAATGGAAAACAAAAGTAAAATAAAATGATTAGCTTTGTCATGAATATCATCATGCAAATCCCACAGGTTAATGTATGATTAACCTGTAACTGGAGATAATAATGGGACTTACTTTATAGATTTCATTGAAGAATAAGATAAATTAATAAATGAAAGGCACTTAAATCAATGCTTGACATATGGAAAGTACTCAGAATATTTAATGGTTATTATTAATGAACAAGATCAGAGACTACTCTTCTGTGATAGTGAATTCCTCCTTTACATCCAGAGCTTGTCATTCAATTTGGTACAGTTAAATGTAAAGCATTTCACTTAACTGCTGGCTAATTTCAAAAAAGCTAGGATGATAAATATGATGTCTGTAAACCTCAGCCTTAAATTCAGGGTAAAATGCTGGGCTCAGTTCCAAAGGGATAGAAACTATAGTCTAATACAATAACTGCTCACTTTTCTCCATCATTCTTATAAGTTTTTTACTGTCTTCAGTTATTTGTCACTTAAAAATGATGGATTTGGCTCAAAAATTTTAAATACCTCAGGAATAATACAAAAGTTGGGGATCCCTGGATGGCTCAGCAGTTTAGCGCCTGCCTTCCACCCAGGGCATGATCCTGGAGTACTGGGATTGAGTCCCACATCGGGCTTCCTGCATGGAGCCTGCTTCTCCCTCTGCCTGTGTCTCTGCCTCTCTCTCAATCTCTCTCTCTCTCTCTCTCTGTGTGTGTCTCTCATGAATAAATAAATGAAATATTAAAAAAATAAATAATACAAAAGTCATATCTTCATTTAGCAGCTTATTTCTTGACCTGTACATAATGTAGGAAATTTCAGTTAATAGTTATAATGAAAACAATAATCTCAAGATCTAAGAATCAACCTTTAGTTTAGAGTCTATAAATTAAGTAGGGAACATCTTATAAACTATAATCTTTACTATAGCAATAATAACAACTACTTTATGCCATAGAACCTTAGATTAACCCAGGAGTCATTGAAGGAATAAATATCCATGCATTTGTCTGGAGCTCTTAAAAAAATCATATCTCAACCTTACCACTCATTAGAAAAAGTATGCATTATTGCTTTCATTTTAAAAATGAGGAATCAAAGACAGAAAGAAGTGAGGTGATACAGACTTAAAGAGGTATAAGTTAAATAATCAGATCTATTTATGACACAGTGAAGTACTTAGGCCTATGGCTAATACATAGTAGGAACATAATAAGTATTTTACTGAATAGATAGCTAATGAACATGTTAATGAATGAATGAATTTTATTTTTTGTAAGATCCAGGGAAAGTTAAGGCTTGTAGGATTTACATAAAAATTTTAGCCGAAATCCAGTCTGGTGAACTGGAGACTAAAATAATGGTCAGTCAGTTCAAAATGGAATGGATCAAGCTGTAAAAATGGAAATGCAATTATGTTGCACTGCATAAAGATTGTCCAAGTCCTGCTTATGGGATGGAGTCAAAGCTGAACCTGAATAGTGTCCATAACTATCTCCATTAAATTACAAAGGCATGGTATGTGTTGGGTTGGGAGGAAAGCTGGCTGGGCCATGACAGGGTACAGTAAGGATAACCTGAGTCGGCCTGGAGTAGATGGTGCGAAGTAAGAGCAGAGAATTGGTAGTGAGTATGTAGGAATGGAGAGCTTGGAGAAGTACAGTAGTACAGTCCAAAAGTAGAGCTGAAGTCAAACACAGAAGTGCTGAAGCTCAAGTCCGTAGTCAAAAGGGCAATTAAATTAGAGCCAAAAGTTTAAGAACAGGTTGAAACAGAGGAATGACTTCTGGGTTAATCTAAGTCTCTGTGGTATAAAGTAGCTTTTATTGTTGCTGTGTTAAAGATTTAAGTAGCTCAACTGTAGCCATTAAAGGTGAGAGGATGCTTTGTCTTGCTGATTCCTTGGCCTTGAGGTGATCTTGGCAATATCACCAACCCTGTGGGATCAGACAGTTACATCAATGTTCAGACCATTAAAAACTGAAAATTTTGCCTTGCTTGTATAACATCTCATAAAGAATAGCTTAAAACCATTAATATAAGTGTAGTGATCCATTTGGTTTAGCATCTACATTCTATTTATTAGAATTGTGTTTTATCAAGATAGAGCAGTTAAGTCAGCGTGTTATCTTTAATTCACAGACATAGTGTTTTGATATTTATTATAGTAAGAGAAGACAGCATATAAATACAGAGAAACTATTGTTCTTGGCCTAAGAGATAATAACCATCAATACTTCCTGCCCAATCTGAGCCTTTCAAGTCTATAGGCTTTGGGTCCAGGCCAAGACACTCCAAACCCTGTCACATCCACTCTCCTCCCATTGCCACATTGTAATATGTAAAAGAGGGATCATCCTTACGTTTTCCAATGGAAACTGGCTGATTTCACTCCTGACATGACATTCAGTGCCATGACTTGCTATTCTATGGAGACTGAGAAGTAGAGTCAGTCAGCATGATTGAAAATTACCCATAGAAAGAGCCATTTTATCTGTTTCTTTTTTTTTTCCAACCAAATTGCTTATAGCTTTCTTTTACTGCCTTCCTAGAAAGTCTTCCTATTGTATAGGTTAAGTTCGTGTATTAAAAATTATCTGAATGCCTTTTCTGTGTTGAGAACTATGCTAAGTGTTAAGTATGTATAAAGTGTGCACTGATATACAAATATACTAAAATTAAAAATAATAATAGAGTATCAGAAGGAAAATATCAAACTTCAGTGATAGAAAATAATGGAATGATGAACACAAGTGAATCAAAGACCATGGCATGCAAATCCCCAGTGACAAATTTGGAAAAAAAATGTGTTTGTATATATATTTTCTAGGTTTTATGTATCCAGCACTATCTCCTCCATATTCCACCATCTACCCACAGTTTAGATTTATATTCTGTGTTTGGCAACTTAAGGCGAGGTTAATGAGAAGAAATTGGATACTTGTCTTATTTCTAACACATCTTTATTCCCTATAGTAGCTGTTTGCATTACAGCTCTTTTTATCTCTTGTAAAGATCACAAAACATGAGATTTCCTAAACAGTTATTCTAACCACAGATAATTTTGTATCAACAGTAAATATTAGCACTTGTCACACATAAGTGAAGAGCATACTACATACATAGGTATTCTGAAAAACCTAGTTATGGTCCTTACCCTCAAAATTCTATTTACTGGAAAGCTTTATACGCAGAAAATAATAGAGGATGATTTTGAAAGTATATTTATGATTTTTGGTTTTTGGATCCCATCTAAGGAGCTTGGAAATTGCCACTCAGTCTGAACAACAAAAAGCTGAACAGACTGGATAATCAACAACTATTCTTGGAACTGTAAGGGGTAAAGACACAGGGCAAACATTGCTCCCAAGAGTGGAGAGACAGATAGATGAATACAAAGAATCACAGCATACTAGAGCAAAGACTCACAAGTGAAAACAACTGTGGGAACTAGTGCTAGGGTGGAAAAACCTAAAATTAATTGATAAATTGCTGGAGGCTCAGTGTGGACGAGTCTGAGAGTTAAAAACTCCAGGGGAGCTTCTAATCACAGACACACACCACTCTTTTGTGAGTTTTACCTTCAGGAACTTTACTAGTTTCTTGCAGTAAATATCAGAGAGAAATCTCTTCATGCTCTCGGCAAGAAGAGGGGGGAAATGAACCATTTGAAATAAGCCAGAGCACTCTGTTCTTCTTAACAAGGCCTGTACTCAGGAGAAACTGGTCAAATAGAGACTAACCTCCTGGGGCATTATGAGAGTGTAACTAACCTCGGAGAATGAAAAAAAAAAAAAAAAAAAAACAACTCTAGCTAACTCTGGACATCTTGTCATACCTAAGGGGGCGGGTGGTGGAGGACTGAGAAACACTTGCAAAGTCAGAATCCAGAGGCATAGGCTCACTAAAAGACTAAGATCTAATTACAGGACTGTAGAACACTTCCCTTCTCCCCAGACCTTACCACCACATTATTGAAGGCCTTTTTACAGCATAATAAAGGGAAGAAGCACAATTTGAAGAAATAAAGTAAGCATCAGAACCAGATATAGCTAGGATGTTGGAATTATCAGACTGGGAATTTAAAACAACTGTGATTAATATACTCTAATGCTTTAATGATAAAGTAAGAAGTATACAAGTACAGATGGGCAATCCAAAGAGTGATTAAAGTCCCGAGAAAGAAATGTTAGACATGAAGAACATTCTAACAGAAGTGAAGAATGCCTGGGGCACCTGGGTGGCTCACTTGGTGAAGGGTCCAAGTCTTGATTTCTGCTCAGGTCAGGATCTCAGGGTTGTGAGGTCTGTGTGTGGGCTCTATGCTCAGCAGAGAGTCCACTTGAGATTAACTCCTTCTCTCTTTGTGCATGCATGCATGCTCACTCTTTTCAAATAAAACTTTTTTTTTAAGTGAAGAATGCCTTTGCTGGGCTTATTAATAGACTGCTGATGACTGAGCAAACAATCTTAGAGCCAGAAGAGATAGGTGATAGGTAGATAGATGATGGGTAGATAGATAGATAGATGATAGATATTCTAGTAGGCTCCACACCCAGCATGGAGCCCAAAACAGGGCTTGAACTCATGACCCTGAGATCAAAAACTGAGCTAAGATCAAGAGCCCAACACTTGACCAACTGAGCCACCCAGGGACCTCTGAGATAGAGGATACATTAATAGAATCTTTGAAAACTAGAAAGCCAAGAGAACAAAATATACAAAAACAAACAAGAAAACCAGAATAGAACATTGAAGCATTGTGGGACAACTACAAAAAGTATAACATGAGTATAATGGGAATTCCAAAAGAGGAAAGAGAAAGATCAGAGTAAATATCTGAAACAAAAGTGACTAAGAATTTCCTCCAAATTAATGTCAGATATCAAACCACAAGAATCTCAAAGAACACCAAGCATGATACATGCTAACAAGTATACCTAGGCATATCATTTTCAAACTTTGGAAAGTCAAAGATAAAAAAAATCCTAAAAGAAGCTGGTAGTAGGGGGAAAACACCTTACCTACAGAGATAAGAAATGCATTTGACTTGTCAGGAGACATTCAAGAGAGAAGATAGTGGCATGAAATATTTAAAGTGTTGGGAGAAAAATCCTACCAACCTTGAATCCTGAACTATAAAATTATCCTTCAAAAGTTAAGAAGAAATAAAGACATTCTCAGAAAAGCAAAATTTGAAGGAATTTGTTTTCAGCAGACCTGACTTGCAGAAATCGTTAAAAGAAGTTATTTAGAGAGAAGGAAAACATATAGCTTAAAGACTGATCTGCATAAAGGGAAGCATCAAAGAAGGACTAAAAGAAAGTAAAATAAAATATTTTATTTTTCTTATCCTTAATTGGTATAATTGTCCAAAATAATGTACCAACAGTGTATTCAATTAAGTGTGTGTGTATGATTATTTGTAAGTGAAATGAATGATATCAATGATACAGGGAATGAGAATTAGAATTATTTTGTTATTAGGAGGCAATCACACTACCTTTGAAGCAATATAATGTTATTTTAAAGTGCACTTTGGTTAGCTGTAAATGTATATTACAAACTCTAGGGTACCTAGTGGGGGAAAAAAGTGTTACTTCTGTGTAAAGAAATGATTGAAAATAGAATCACACACAAAAAAAACAACAGAAAAACAATGGAAGGCAAAACTAGAAACAACAAGGGAAAAAAAGGTTTAAAAAAAAAAAACTTAGAGATACGGTGCATATTAAACCACCTCCTTATTAATCACTTTTAGTATCAGAGATCTAAAAGTACCAGTTAAAGGAGAGAATGTAAGAGTGGATTAAAAAACAAGTATTTGATCAGGACCAAAACATTACAAGGAAGTTGAGTGGAATACGGATGGATTTGAATAGTTTGAGGAGAGAGTCTGAGCAAGGGAGGCTGAATCTTACAGAAAGATGAAAGACAGCCGAACCCTAAGGCAGATCTTTGCCACCTGAGAGTGAGACTAGACTATGCCCCCTTTAATATCCAGCTTGCAGTTGGAATCATGTTGATGCACGAGGAACATGTGAACTATTTCTCTGATTATTGAGGGTCCCAAATGCCTGACAAAAACTACCACACTCCTGGAAACAGGCTGAATGTGGGATAAAATGTAGCTCACTTTAATGTATAAAACAGCTACTACTGAACTGCAGGATATGGTACTCCAGGGTGAAAATGGGGGGTGGAGTAGGAGGAAAGGGAGGTGGAAGTGGACAAAGAATAGCCAAAGCCACCCATACAGAACTTGATGTCTCTTCTATGTTGTTTGTTCATTTGTTTAGAATGAAAGCCCTGAAGGAGTCTCTACAGTAAGTCCACCGATGTCTTTGCTTCACGATCATCGTGTCCCTCTGTGTCTATCACATTAATCCACTTCAGAGGTTACCTTAACCCAGTAAAGTCGTCTCTAATGTTCCAGTTGGAATGGCAAACTGAAGGGCACTTTTTATTCTTGCTTAGAAAAGTGAAATCAAGTACTGTTATGCATTGCTTTGACAGCTTATTCTACAGATTTATCAGAGTGGAACCAAGAAGGATTTCATATTCACTGAAAGATTAGGAAGACTATGGAAGATTATAGTAACCGGGTCTGTAGTCTCCGTAGTGAGCTGGGGAAAGTTAGAAGGTGACTTTTCATTTGTAGGGAATCTACAGACTCACTTAGGCAGCACCATCTGAACGTCAGAAAAAAATGAATTACAGACCAGATCAAAGAAAATGTATTTTATTATTTTCAAATGCGTCTTACATGCTGTAGATCGGAAAATACATGTCCTTAGATGGTTAAACAGTTTCTATACATATGGATTTTCTTTGTTTCCTTGTGCCAGTGACTCTCAACTCCGCTGCATATAAAATCACCTACAATTGGGGATAAGTGTTTTCCCACGCTCACACCTAATCCTCAGAATCCTTGCAATTAGGTTCCAGACCTCAGTTATTTAAAGGAGCTCCCCCTCCCCCCGCTCCCAGGATGCTTTTCACACTGTTGTGAGCATGCTGGAAAGGCATGTACACGAGTTGCATCTTTTCACGATGTCAGTTTTATTCAATCATAAGGCAAGTTTGACATAAATGTGTAGCAGGTTCATGATTGGTAACTCAATGACATTTTGCTATGCATTTATCTTGGCTTCATAAAAGTCACACAAAACAAAGCACAGTAGAAAGTCACACAAGACACAATAAGGGGTAAGAAGTTCACAAACCAGAGACAGGCTGAGTGCGTAGTTGAGACGAGGCCTCCATGTGGCCTGTGTCAGCTCTTGGCACCTCCTGCCTATGATGTTCAAGCAGCGGAAGATCTCTGTTACGTTTACAGATCTGTGGGGCAGAGCCTTTGGCAGCTGTCCTTTTTAATGCAGCCAGATGTGGAAGGGTCAGGCTGTGGAGAGTCCAACAATGTGCTGCAAAAATCCTCCCTTTTTATAGGAGTTTAATCAGTCGGGTTTTTGCAGGTCTTCTCTGGTTACCATGATTGTCGGCTCTTGGTTCTTTCAGATTCCTGTGGCCTTACAGGCTGGGTCCTTAGTATCGTCAGTCTGTGCTGGTTTTCGTGACATGTGGTCTAAGCTGCAATGTCCTTGGCTGCTTGCATCGCTGTTTGACATGAGTGACTCCTTGACATCTTGTTCTCTACACACATACATTTATGTTTGAGAACCAATGAGGTAAGTAAATCTTTCCGTTCCCGCCACTCTCCTTTTCACAACACAGCAAAATGGAATTTTGGCACTGTTGTTTGAATCATCAAAAACTTCAGTTTCTAAAGTCCACATTTGAAAAAGGCTTTACATGAATAATGATGCAAAATATTTATAAGAACAATGCTTTTGTTTTTTTGCAACATTTCTTGAAGACTTCGTGCTTCAGTTATTCAAACAAAACACATTGGATTTAGACCTGACTGCTGTCTTTCCGTATTTTACTGATTTTTGTCAGTTTTCTGTTTTTCTCTTTTAGACTTTTAACTTTCACTGGAGCAAGAGTTTTTGAGTGTTTAGCTTAATGATTTTACTCCTTTGAATACATGACGCATAGTTAAGTATTCAATAATTCTTTGGATTCAATGAATGAAATTGCTTCTAAAAAGCAACTAAGAAAGCATCCGAAGCATCATGTCGATGCAATGCCTTTATATGACCTCAAGCTTTCTGTATATTAATACATATGAAGATGCTATAAAATGGGCTTTGATTAGCCTTGGAAAATGGAATCGATTTGAAGAAGTAGTTCTATCAATTATAAACTCTTTCCTTCCAAAAGTCTCAGTCCAGCTATCTTGATCCAGATGACCTGCCCTCTGCTTTTTCTGAAGCCTCATTACCTGCATACGGGAGAAAATAGAGTTGAGTAACTCCTTGTTTTCTGACAATCCACGTAAAATGCAATTCAGTCCCATTGAGACTTTGTAAAATCCTAAAACCAGGGACAGTGCCAGTGGTTTCTTTTTTGTACATTGATTATAACTAGTCAAATGTTGGCAAATGACAGATACTCAGCAAATAATTGATAGAAAAAACTATTCAATTGCACTAAAAAGGCTGATTGCCATATAGAAATAATTTGGAAGACAGTCTCCAGGAAATACCTGTTTCCTGGCCCCAGCCAATTTAGATTGAAGCTTCTGATTTATGGCCAAAGGACTGGGTCTTTTCATCTACCTCTTATCCCAGCTGGTCTGGCAAAATTTCTTGGAGCATGATGTAAAAATAAACTTAGAGTTTTATTAAAAATTCAGATTCATGGACCGGAGCCCATTCTACTGGATCAGACTCTCTCATGGTGGGGACTGAGAACTCACAGCTTTGATAAGGACCCCAGATTACTCCTTGTATCCTAAAGATGTTGTTTAACCATGATTGTAACCAAGTTTTGGAGTTTACCCACTTCATTTCTTCCAAACTATATGGTCCACTTTCTTTTTTTGTCTAGATTGTTAACATTAAAAGTTAAAATTTTAAAACCTTATTTAAAACAAGCAGTGGCGGGCCACCCAGGTGGCCCAGCGGTTTAGTGCCTGCCTTTGGCCCAGGGTGTGATCCTGGAGACCCAGGATCAAGTCCCACATCGGGCTCCCTGCATGGAGCCTGCTTCTCCCTCTGCCTGTGTCTCTGCCTCTCTCTTTCTCTCTCTGTGTCTCCCGTGAATAAATCAATAAAATCTTAAAAAAACAAGACAAGCAGTTGCATATAATCTTGTCATGGGTTTGATCCCAGTTGCTAAGACATTTTTCTGGACCCAACCAAGCACTCCTAGCTCTGTATCTTAAGGGACATTTTACACCTGGGATCTGACATCTACAGAAGAAAATAATTCAAGTGACCAGTATTGCCAGACCAGTCTTACTTAACCACACTAGTACCATGGTGTGAATTTTATCATTTCTAAACTATCCGTAGCTGCCACCCGAAAGAACTTGTGGCAACTGATAATGTGATAAAATTACTCTGTCAATTGCTGGAAAGGAGAAGAGGCAAAGTCAACTGTATGGGCTGAACTTGAGATAGCAAGAGAGGTAAAATAGGATCAACTTCTGTTATTTATAGAGTGTTGAGTTCAGGAAACACAATAAGAACTAGGCACAAAGCAAAGAGTTGACTTTCAGTAAATCACCCCTAGGCACTTGAATTTTAGGGAAAAAGGAAACATTATTTTTCTAAATAACTTCCTCTTTATTGATCTTTTTTGGTTTTCACGAGCCCACTTATCAGGAAAAACAAAAAGGCAGATTAGAAGGATGTGGCACATTGGGCATTTATATTTAATTGTTTAATCAAGAACAATTAAATTTAAACTGTACTCATTAAATAGTTCTATTGATTATTAAAGACTTACTATAGAAAATACACAAAATAAATTTACAAAACAAAAGGGAAGTAGACGAAAACAAGAGTGTGAAGAACTTCATGGACGTGTTTTTACTTTGTATCTTTCATTTATGCTATGGAACCTTAGCATAAGATAGCTAAAGAATATTAAATTTGTCTTAAAAATGATAGAGTAAAGAATGATTCATTAAAATGGTTTCTAAAAAAAAAAATGGTTTCTAAAAAATAAAAATAAAAAAATAAAGTGGTTTCTAATATATTTTTAAACATGCAGCTTAGAGAGAAGGACTGCTGCAATGTGAGAGGCTTTGGGAAGTAGACCTTGGATGTCTTTTGCCAAGGTGATTTTTTGAAATTCAGAACTGATCATTATACTCCCCTTAATTTGGGGGGATTTGTTAGTACCACTGGGAAAAATCTCAGGCACCTTAATATAGTATAAAATATATCTTTAAATGGCCTTTTTTTTTTTTCCAGTTTGCCTTTTCTGTCTCTTCCCTCCACTTTGATGGACTCCTAGACTAGAGTCTCATTAAATGTGTGCCATTTCCAGAATATGCTACCCTCTGACAAACCTGTTCATTAATATATTATTTATTTCCCTTTTAATGTCCTGTCTATAAAAAGTATCATCACCTTGGGGGCCCTGGGGGGCTCAGCCAGTTAAACATCTGACTCTTGGTTTTGGCTCAGGTCATGATCTCATGGGTCATGGGGACCAAGCCCCGTGTGGGGCTCCTCACTCTGTGACGAGTCTGCCTGAGGATTCTCTCCCTCTGTCCCTTCCCCTACTCACACACTCTCTTAAATCTTTTTTAAAAAAGTATCATCAACCTTGAATACTCAACTCAAATGTTCATGTTCTTAAAAACCTGAGGCAGAGTTCATTACTTCTGTGTTCTCATATTTCTTGATTGGAGCCATTATTATGACCCACATCACATTCATTTCCTGTCTCTTCAAATAAACTCTGAGTCCCTCAATTCTGGAACCAAGTCTTAAGTTTATTTATATTTGTAGTGCTTAGAACAGGGTCTACTACAGATTATTCATTAATATTTTAGTGATAAATAAATGATTGAAAATACAATAAAAGAAATCAAAATTTTTCTTTTCCTTTTAAAAAAATATTTGATTTATTTATTAATGAGAGACATAGAGAGGGAGGCAGATACACAGGCAAAAGGATAAGCAGACTCCTCGCAGGGAGGCTGATACAGGACTTGATCCCAGACCCTAGAATCATACCCTGAGCAGAAGGCAGACGCTCAACTGCTGAGTCACCCAGGGGTCCCAAAATTTTTCTTAAAGAAACTTGAATTTGATAGTTCCATTTGGCATTTTTTGTTTGTTTTTTGTTTGTCTTTTTTAAATTTCATTTTATGTTGTTCAATCCAGGTTAAATCTTCTCACATGGAATAATAACTGCCCTTCAGTTTTGAAATTATTTTGGGATACTTAAATAATGTTGAACCAGGCGAGTCTCAAATGAGTTGAAAATTCCATTTTCATGAGCATATGAAAGGGTATATCTGGATTGAATTTGATCTATGTACACACTCAAGACTTAAGATATTTGTCTCTGAAGTACTAAAATGGGGAACACTTCCAAATTGCTAAATAATTCAGAATTTGCAGATTTTTTTTTATTTTCATAAGAAAATCTCTTTTGTCTACATCACAGATGTTATCATAAAAACAACACTTTAGGGGTGCCTGGGTGACTCAGTTAAGCGTTCATCTCTTGATTTTGGTTCAGGTCATGATATCAAGTCGTAATCTCAAAACAAACAAAAACAAAACAAAACAAACAAAAAACACTGTATACTCGGTAGGGAAAGACTCTAATGTAAAAAGTATATTCCAAGCTTTGAGTATTGTTATAGTTTCCTATTGAAAATGGCAGAAAGATGGAAAAAGGAAGTATCTCTCCTTTTAATGTTTCTCCATTTTTTTCTTATTCTAAAATATGCCTCTTCTTTGAAAACAGTGCAGTTATAGTGTTTAACCTAATGAAATTCAAAAAGAAGTACAGCATACTTTTCAGTTCATGAAAAATAAGGGATTAATGCCATGGAATTGGTCTTTGGTAAAATGAAAAGCCACCTACCCAGTTCTGAGTAGGTGGCTTGACTGCAAAGCAAGAACAAAGTTTTGATTTAGTTTAGTCTGATAATTTTGAGTGAATCAGTTATGTAATTCTATGGATGTGTGTTACATTTATCTCCAATTCAAAGTGTGTTTGGTTATGGGATCCCTGGGTGGCTCAGTGGTTTAGCAGCTGCCTTCAGCCCAGGGTGTGATCCTGGGGTCCTGGGATCGAGTCCTGCATTGGGCTCCTTCCCAGGAGCCTGTTTCTCCCTCTGCCTGTGTCTCTGCCTCTCTCATGAATAAATAAATAAAATATTTAAAAAAATAAAAAAAACAGCGTATTTGGTTAAATCTATCATTACATTAACTGTTTTTTATGAACCTAAATGTGGGGGAATTTCCTGACTTCTAGGCTGGAATGATTTACTATAAGTATACTATATGTTGAAATAAAAATTAATATTTCTCTTGGCACATCACAGAGAAAATGAAGGAAGTATTCAGATGGCTTTTTTATGAGATTACACATTTCTCAGAAGTGATATCAGAAAAATTTATTGTTTTAGATAAAATTTCAATCAATGTCAGTGAATATGCTCTGGAACATCTTCTTTATATATTTCCAATCGAAGTTTACTTGCATTTGTGTTGTATACATATTTTTAATCTTTCAGTAGTAGCAAAAATATTTATAAATTTGGGTCTTAATCTCTGTGCAGTCATCTTACCTATAATGTCAGAAAAAAAACTGAGTTGTATGCATGGATGAGCATAGGAGAACCAAACAGAATGAAGTTTCACTACATGTAAAAAGTAACTTTTAAATAAGAACATTTCTCTGGGAAGTCTTCAGAGTTGGGTAATTAAGACAGTAATTTAATGTGCTAAACTGGTTGAGGGGTATAACAAAACTCTTATTCTCTCTCGCTTGTTCTTCAGTTTTCTTAGCGCTGTTCCTACAGGATTGTTAAGAACAGTAAATAAAAATAATAAAAGTAAAAGTAGAAATAGGAAGATGCAGTCTCAGGAACCAAACTCCACCATACGATCAACTGGGAGTGTTTGCGGCTGAGGCTGAGAATGAACGCATTCACCTGTAGTTTATTTCTTCTCTGGGGTCGATAGGGAGGTGTATGAATATGTGAGGTAGGGAGACCTGGCTCATGTTCTCATTCAGAAGACTGGCTTCCCTCTCCATCAGAGGAGCAGTAAGAGGATCTCTTTCAGGATTCAAAACTCTCCAGATTGTAACCACAGTCTAAAATTACAGCCACAATTTTAAAAAAATGAAATAAGATTACAGCCATGTCCTTACTTTCTTACACATTCAAGTTAAGTTGAAAACAAACTACTTGGCTTACCCTACCCTACATTGAGAAAGTAGGGCTTTTTTACATTGAGATGATATGCCCGACTTACATTTTCAACTGCATTTCCTTGACCTTGAACGTGCCCTGATTCATTTTCTTAGACATACTTAGTTTCATTTTCTGCTCATTCAAATTGAAGGAAGTAAGTGATCTACTAAATAATCGAAAGCATATAAGTAAACATTTTATAGTAAACATTTAAGGCCAGCGAGCCCTAAAATTTCTACAAAGTCACGTGTATATTTGTCCTGGAAACAAATCTATTATACAAATTCAATTTTATTTTTACAACTTGCTTCATCAAGAACCTATAGTAATAGATACATTAAAATAATGTATTTTATTTTTTATTTATATATATTTTTAAAGATTTTATTATTTGTTTATTCATGAGACACAGATTGAGAGAGAGAGAGAGAGAGAGAGAGAGAGAGAGAGGCAGAGACACAGGGGGATCAGCAGGCTCCAGGCAGGGACCCTGATGTGGGACTCAATCCCAGGATGCCAGGATCACGCCCTGGGCGAAGGCAGGCACTAAACTGCTGAGCCACCCAGGGATCCCCAAAATAATGTATTTTAATGGCTAACTACCCCACACCTTATTCATATGCCTAGTGTTTCTCTGTTATTTTCTGTGGAAAGAAACTTAGTAACTTCAGGAAGAGTTGTTAGATTTAACAAAAGTACAGGTACTCAGTTAAGTTTGAATTTCAGATAAACAATAAGTAATTTGGGATCATACTTAAACTATTATTTGTTCTTTATCTGAAATTTAAATTCATCAAAGCACCCTGTATTTATTAGACAACCTTCCTCCTCTGGGCTCCTGAAGAAAGAATCTGGAGTGAATTTGACTCATGCTGAAAACATGACGACCTCAAGATGTGGAATCTGGGTGGTAATTGAGATGCCCCAGTTGACTTATTCAGGAGATTTTTCCAAAGAGGGATTTGGAGAGTTCCTGCCCAAATATACATGTAGGATCAAAGAATCCCACAAAAGATGATCTGAAATTTATAGGCGTAGAAGGACTGACTCATCACCTTGGATGTGCTATTAATGTAACGGGAGAGAAGTGGGTCAGATCATGATGTAAATCCTCCATTCAACTCTGGAGAGGGGCTTAGAAATGGAATAAGGGAACATGCAGAGATCTTCTTAAAATTTAATAAAAAATATTTGTACAGATTATACCAACTATTCTAGCCATAAGTGATTTAAAGTTCATTGTTTCAGCTTAATACTGTAAAATTAACAAATTATAAGCTGCATATCTATCTTCTATCTATCATCTATCTATCGTACAACCATAAACTTTTAGCATATACATCCATGAAATTATCATTATAAGAGGATAAAAACATACTAGTCATTTCCAGTCTTTTTCATGCTCTTTGTAGACCCTCTGTCCCATCCTTTTGTGCTCTCCCACAGAGCTCAGCTCTTTCATGTCACTATGGATTAGTTTATAATTTACTAGAACCATGTATAAATGGAATCATAGATCAATGCATTTTCTCTCCCTCCCACCCCGTTTGTCTTTTCTTACTCGACGTTATTCTTGTGAGACTCATTCGTTTTCGCAGATACATCAATATTGCTATTTTTGTATTGTGGAATATTCTGCTGCATCAACATACCATAAATTTGTGTATCTATTCAACTGCTAATGTACATTTGTGTCAACTCTAGTTTTTGTCTATTATAAGTTGAGCTGCTTTCAGTATTCATGCATTCCATTTCTCTTGGGTAAATTAGGCATGCAAGGCACAATTATTTGCAAGGTGTAGATTTAAATTTTTTTTTTTTAAGAAATTGCCAAAATGTTTTCTGAAGTGGTTGCACCATTTTATATTACTAGCAGCAGGGGTTGAATGTTTATGGTGTATAGATATACATGGAGGTGAAAAACATCTTTAATTACCTGAACCTGATCCAAAACTGTTGTATATGTAAACACAAAACACTTTTGCATATTTTAATGTATGTAAATTTTTCTAGGAATAAGACTGCCTTGTAAATATACCGTGTTTATTTGGAACTTTATAAAGTGTTATTCTTCATTTTGAAAAATCTTATTTTGAATTGCCAGCATAATACACCTGTATCAATGTGACAATATATCAATATTGTCACAGCATTATTTCTGTTATGTTCATGGTACTTATACATTTCAATGAAGATGTCTGACTGCATAATTATATTTCTTGTGCACTTGTGCCCAGGCTTCCTTATACTCAAATGTGAATTATTTTATTATAAATCAGTTTCATTTTATTTCTGTTATATATTACAGAAATTTTATATATTTTTAAATTATGAGTAAAAGTACATTTTATTTTATATTAATACTGTTGCACCATAGCTATGTTAATCTGAATAATGCCCGCCCCCCGACTGCCCAAATTCTAAACCCAGAACTTGTAAATATGTTATCTTACATTGTAGAGGGACTTTTCAAATTTGATTAAGGATTTTGAAGTGGAGAGATATTCCTTTGGATTACTTAGGTATAACCAATGGAATCACAGGGTCCTTATAAGAAGGAGGCAGATGAACCAGAGTAACTGTTAGGAGATGTAACAAGAAAGCGGGAGTGATACAAAGAAGACACTAGAGCCAAAAAATACAGGTAGCCCTCACACTTTGAAGAAGTCTCTGAAATGGTTTCTCCATTCAGAGCTTCCAGAAGGAATTAGCCTTGCCAGCACTTGAGCTCGGTGTGACTAGTTTTGGACTTCTCATTGCTAGAACTTGAAGATAATAAATTTGTGTCATTTTATGCCACTATGTTTGTAGAAATTTGTTACAGTAGAACAGAAATACAATGAAATAGAAATATAATAAAGGGATCATATACCAAATCATAGAGTAAGGAGATCATTTAAAACTATGGAAACAAACAAAAAAAACTATGGAAACACTGGGTTCTCAGTGCTTTATTTTTTACTATTATTATTATTATTATTATTATTATTATTATTATTATTTAGAGGGAGAGTGTGCAAGCATTGCAGGGAGGTGCAGAGGGAGGGGAAAAGAGAATCTTACAGACTCTAATCCCAGCACAGAGCCAGATGCAGGGCTCCACCTCATGACCCTGAGATCTTGACCTGAGGCAACATCAAGAGTCCGGCGATTAACAGGATCCCACTCAGTGCTTTATTCATGTTTATTGTGAAGACCTATTATGGCATATAAGACATTCAAGAATTGTGTCTTAGAGATTGCACAACAGGCTTGTCAGTGTTGGCTTAGAAGTTGAAGATAAGGCTGGAGTTAGAGACTAGTTAGAAGCAGTTGAAGTGGCACTGTAATTCTTCCTACGTATGACCTTTTGACCCGACAGCGAGCATCTCAAGGGTGGGAGCAGTAGTATATTTGCCTTTGTTTCATCTACTCCAAATTATAGCTGGCTTACATTGAATTCAGAGATAATTTTTGACTAGCTTACTGCTGAAGGTGTTGATCTTGCCAAGTACATAGAAAGAAAAAAAATTTGGTCATTAATTCTGGAATTTTTATCTCACTATGTTTATAAGGAGTGAATGACTATCCAACCTGCTTTCCTGAAAATTAAACATGATGTCAAAAGTCAAATTGGCCATAAATTGTATTAATTTAATTAACTGAACTGATAAATTGTATTAATTTATTAACTGAACTGAAATTCCATGAGGTCAGAATTAGTGTCTTCTTTGTTCATCGATGATTCCCAAGCATCCGTACCAAGATCCATGAGGTGTACAGAAGGCACTCAGTAGATATCCATTGAAGGATAAATTATAAAGGAAACTGGGGAATGCTTCTACATCTCATTTATAGTACCTGAAACATTTTCTGTTACTGTGCATTTCCTTTTCTGAATACACTCTCACTATATTTGATTTAAACTACATTATTGATTTATAGTTTTAAGGCATCTAACTAGAACAATTTATACCATGACCCCTTTATTAAAATGCTTACCTTTTTTGTCAATTTCATTTTCCTGAAGTAAAAATATATATCTATAAATTATACTTTCAACATATTTTTGCACAATTTTGCCTGTTTGGGCTCATATCCCCTTTCTTCAGACTAGATTTCGAGCATAAATATTTAATTTTTAAAAAATCTTATGGGCTAAATTTTCCATTGTATCAATAAAGAAGGTGAGAATCAGAGATACTACGTTACTTGACAGAAATTATACAAATAGTAAACAGAATCATTGGAATTTGATTTTGGTTTTCTCTGTCTACAAAATTCAATTTCTTTTCTCCAAACCCCAATGGTTTTCTTATGTTGAGTCACCTGTACCAACATTTAAGCGTTATGGACTGAGAGAAAAGTCAGTGGCTACAAACCCATCTGTTTCACTTCAACATCCAATTGCAAAAGAAACAGCTGTTAGAGAATAGAACTGCAAAGTGAGATGTTGAACATGCAATATCCAAACTCTATCAATGTGAAATGACTCTTATTTGTACCTCTAGGGCCATTCCCTGGGAAACACCAAGGAAATCATCTTCTCTATAAATCAAGTAACCAGGTTTCCTGTTTCTTTATTTTTCTTCCCCTGTTCCTTTTTCTCCTTCTGTCTCCCTCAGGGTTCTCGAGAAGAAATAAATGATGATAGAGATAGATAGATAGATAGATAGATAGATAGATAGATAGATAGATAGAAATAATAGAGATTTTTTTTACAGGAATTGACTCACATGATTAGGGAGGCTGAGAAGTCTCACAATCTGCTATCTGCAAGCTGGAGAATAAGGAAACCTGGTAGTGTAATTCAGTCCAGGCCAAGTAAGCAAACCTGAGAACCAAGGGAGCTGATGGTGCAAGTTCAAATCCAAGGGTGAAGGTTCAAGAACCAGGAGCCCAGATGTCTGAGGGCAGAAGAAGGTGGAAATTGCAGGTGAAGCAAAGAGAGGAAATTTGCTCTTCCTTTACCTTTTTGCTCCCTTTAAGCCCTAAACAGATTAGATGATGCTCACTCGCATTGCTGGAGGCCAAATCTTTACTGAATCTACCAATTCAATGCTAATTTCTTCTGGAAACACAGCCCCTCCTACCCCCTCTCCCACTCCCACACACACACACACACACACACACACACACACACCCAGAAATGATGTTTGTCTAGCTATCAGGGAATCCTTTAGCCAAGTCGACACATAAAATCAACCATCCCACTACCTCACTCACCTCTCTCCTCTAACTTTTTCTCCTTCCCCTCTTCCTCCTCCTCCTCCTGTTCATTCTTGCTGTTAAATATTTTATGCTCTAGAAGACTAAAACAGAAAGAATAGGCATAAGTTGCAGAAAAGAATGGTTTAGGTTAAAAAAAGATAAAATATTTTTATGGGAAATAAAATTTTGAAGAGCTATAGAATCTTGCTTCCTCAAGATGTCATAGAATCCCATTAAAATACATAAGCATCCTTGGGAAATAATTAAACAACAAATAACACGTCATCTGATTCTCCCCTTTGTACCTAATACTTCCTCATTCTGAATAGATAAAACCCCTATCATAATTTATTTATCTCCAAAAAACTTTATTTTGTACCTGGTATATGATGCAGAAAATGTTTGGATTCAGAGCCAATGACCAAGAAAGAATTCTTGAGATATCTTCAGGGCAAGAAGGTGGTTTTATTAAAGCAAAGGGCAGGATCCATAGGGAGAAAGAGCTACACTGGGGTTGTAACCGGTGCCTGATTACATACTTTCAAGATGACAGGGGGGTCAGGGATAGCAAAGTCTCTAAGGAATTTTGGAAGCAAGGTCTCCAGGACCTTGAGGGGGTTGACTGTTGTTAGGAAAAATGTCATTTATTACTGTTTAGCACAGACTCAGTCATGAAGCCTTTTGGATGTGATCAGTGTGTCCATATGCTTGGAAGACGATTGCTGGCATATATCTTGGGGGGTAGAGATAAATGAAGTTTTCAAAGGAATTTTTATATGTTAGAATAGATTTCTAGGATCCTGGGAGGGTTGAGCTCAGATTGCTTTTTTTGCCCTTAGCAAAGTGTCAACATCAAGTCAGAGCCGAGCTCCCAGAGGAAGGTCACTCGGCCTGTTTGAAGGACTTGTCAATGGGCTGTAGGCAGTAAAGAAGTTTAATTTTTTCTTTTGCCTTTGTTTCCTCCCATCAGTAAGTATTAGTTCCCATAAAATATTGAGGAAAGGTGGGATTCTGTGCCTTGGAAAAGCTCACAGTCAAATCTAAGGGGAAAAAAAGCATAAAATGTTTTGGTTTTGTGTGATTTGGGAAAGAAAAAGCATTTACAGATAGATTTTTTTTGTATTTGTACGAAGAAAGGGGGTGATTCTGTAGAGGTAGGGGCTGAGGAAAATCTGACTAGGGAGATATCTCTGTTTAAATTCTTTTGAGATTCTCTTAATTGTCCACTAATCCTCCTGTATCCTACAAGGTTGTTATAACCCAACAGGCTTCAACACATCCCAAGTCAAATCTTCTCAGTCAGACAAAACCTATTAAAAGAAATCAGTGGGTCCAAAGACTATAATTTTTATTCATCACTTCCCCTTCTCTTCCCCTCAGTTTTATAAGCATGTCTATCAGCAATCTGCTTAAATGATTGCTGTGCAGCGCTCTCTAGAAATAAAGAGGTATGCACTCAATGCCTCCATTGCATCTTTTCATCTCTTTTCAGTTCTTTATATCCACTGTTCTGGAAAAGATTCATTATAAAAATATCTGGCCATAACATTTTTAATATTCATTCTTCTTCTAAGGGAAATGAAATTGCATTATGTTTGTAGTTATTGCCATCGTTTTCCCCAGGTTATTTTGAGGCCAATAAGATTTTTGCCATTTCTAGCCTGACTTTGAAAATATCATTTATCTCCTGAAAGATGTTTTTAGAAAATCTACGTGTCCCTTCTGTAGTATAATTAATGACACTCCAGGCCACCGAGGTAGTAGAAAATTCACCTTTCTCCTTACAGTTTCATTTACCACGTCTTCTTCCCTCTCCTCCATTTATCTGTAGACCTTCAAGTAGGCTCCTGAGAGGGTGGAAGGGTACCGTCCGTTAGCTCCACAGTAGACCATAGGAAGAGATGTAAACCATGCAATAAGAGCAGGTGAAAGAAGAACTATTCTTTCCTGTTCAAGAAAACAGAAGTGACATCCTTGTAAACTTTCAGAAATGCAAAATCAAATTCGTCCTAGGTGACAATATGTGGAAAGTGTCCTGAGAAATCAGCCCCTGCTATTTATTCATAATTATCATTCACATAATAAAGAGAGAGAACTTGGGTTAAAGATCCAGTATCTTCAAAAAATATATGTATACATAATAAGGTTTTTTTTCCCTTGTGAAAAGTGATACTCAAACCCAGAGTCACTAGTCCCAGGCTACCAAAACAACTTTAGAATAGTGAAGGAAGGAGAAATAATAAACATTTTTAAATCTAGCTGTGTCTATCTCGCCATACTTCAGAGAAAGATGCCTGCCCAGGTTTGATTAAAACCAGCTTTATAGGGGCACCTGGGTGGCTCAGCAGTTGAGTGTCTGCCTTTAGCTCACGTTGTGATCCTGGGGTCCCAGGATTGAGTCCCCCTGTGGGGAGCCTGCTTCTCCCTCTGCCTGTGTCTCTGCCTCTCTCTCTGTCTCTGTGTCTCTCATGAATAAATAAATAAAATCTTTAAGAAAAAAAATTTCATCAACACTCTTCACTTGGCACCTGTAGAAATCATAAAGAACCTTAACTTAATTCTTTTGCTACTGAATTCAGAAATTCCTAGAAGAGTAAGACACCACTGAGATGAAAAAGAACAACCACTTTTAATCCTAGAATTAGAGCATTGTCTTTTTTTTTTCATTATCATGAACAAATTTAAGGGGCTTTCTTGTTATATTAAAGGAAAAATTATTTGATTGTCCATGGTCATGATGCCTTTTCTTTTTGTATTTATTCTTGCTTTCCATTGCAATCTTCTCAGATTCTCATGTTCAGATCATCAGCTGAAAGGCTTAGTGCCCTCACCTCCTCCTGTTCTCTTTGCTTCTGATTGCTTGTCTTACTCCAGTCTCTCTCTTCATACTGCTGTTGGTCTTCTTTTAAAATTAATCATGTGTGTTAGTTGGAATTCTCCGGACAAATGGGACCAACAAGGTGTGTGTGTGTGTGTGTGTGTGTGTGTGTGTGTGCGTGTATAGTATATATAATACATGCATTTATTTTATATAATATGAAATCTCTTTATATATCATATCTTTATAAATATATATTCATTGTACATAATATGCTATCTCTTTATTGTAAGGAATTGGCTCATGCACTTACAGAGGCTGGTAAATGCAAAATCTGTGGTGGCGATATTGCGGTTCTTGTACAAAGGCCAGAAGAAGGCTGCTATAGAACTAGGAAGAGCTGATGTCCTGGTTTTGAGGCCCATCACACGGGAGAATTATCTTTTGTTTAAAAGAGGATCAGCCTAATGTTCGGTGATGGTCTTTCTAACTGCTGGATGAGGCCCACCTACTTTAGGTAAGGTCAGGAATACTGAACTTTATTGTGCACATCCTGGCTCCTCAGTTATGAACAAAGGCAGTTTCTTTCAAAATCATATCCATATGCTTTTCAGTATCTAACAAGTGACATGGAACACTATGATAGTTTTCAAGAAACTTTTTTTGAAATTTAAGTGTGCGTATGTGTGTGCATTTATATATTTTGTCTTTATGTAAAGCTTTGTCTTTGTATCAACATCTGGAATTTTAGATCAAATTTCTTTGGAGGTTGGGGGCTGTCAAGGAATGCCGTGATTCCAAACGAACAAGATGGCCCAGCTCATTCAGTTGTTCGTGCTAAGATTTAAACCAAAAAGAGGCATGAGACATACAAATCACTTGATTTCCTTTGATCCTCTGCAGAAAAGGACATGCCGTGATTGTTTTTTTAATTTTTCATAAATGCCACTACCAATTGATTACATTTATCATAAGTGTGACCCACTAGCCTACTCATCAGCAGCCCACATGTTATAAGGTGTTGAACTTTCTTCAATCTATGACCTCTAACTTTTGGGTAGTAAATCTAAAATATGGACTTTTTAGAATATTAATAGTTGTACTTTATAATTTGATAGAACCTTTCATGTAAGGACTTTAATAAAACTTCAAAATATTAGTTAAATATATTTGGGGTTTAATTTTCTTTTAAACATGTGCAGAGGGGTTCTTGATACTGCTGTATCTCACGAGATATTAGAAATGACCAAATGAGTCTTTAAAAATGCTATTTGCTTTTAACTTAATTTAGAAAACATTTGAGGGATCCATCACTAACCAAGTGTTTTACCTTTCTAACAATTTTTTTATACTTATGATTTAAAGATTTAAGAATTCAACTGAGGGAACATTCCCTCAGTTGTAGTTCACACAGTGAAAATAGCAACTCCCAGCTCCACCTACCTTTTTCATCTCCATAGTCATTCTCACTATGAGCCTTTTCAGGGTATTTCAAGGGTATTTCAGTCTATCCTGTGTTACAATACTTGGTCAATGTTTCTTACTCAGATGTTACTGGAAGTATAGTAAGTGTATGAGAAACTTTTTCCAAGGTCAATATTTAGCAGTGTTCAACTTTGAAAATGTCTACATGCTACCTTTCTTTGAGTTTGCTAACAGATTGCATTTAAAAAAAGAAATCCAGATAGATGAGACCAAGCATTTGGAGATAATTTAACTTTAAGTTTCTTCACTGTACTTTCCTTCTGGTTTGGCCTTTGAGATGACTCTATAACATCTTTAAGTTTCAGTTTCATCTCTAAAGTGGGTGAGATAACAGATCCTACCTTGTATAGGGAGGATGGAGTGGATACTGTATAGAGAGCATACTCAATAATAAACAATATTAGCTGCTCACCATTGGTACTAATACAGTATCAATTAACTATCTCCCTATTCCACACCAGTGTTTGGAGTGATTGACTCTTCTGAGATTTAGCAATGATGCTATTGTATGTAAATACAGTATAGCTGACGGGTTCATTCTGAAAAGCAAACCCATTGAGGCTAAACTGTATCTTAGTTATTTCAAAAAATATATTTTTTAAATCAAGAAACATAGTACAAAAGATGATCAATGAATGCTTGATGGATTAAAAAAAGTGGTTAAAATTGAATGAAAGAAAGAGGAAATGGTCCTTCAATGGTCATCAGCTTATGACATGAAAGGCTGCTTCTTTCTCAGTGGGTTTATCCCATCCATAAAAGCATTCTAGAAGAGAATCATGTTCATTTTAATGATATCCATGACCTTTCATGTGAATCACATGCTCTCACATTTGATCATTAGGCATGTTTTGCTCTAAATTTCAATCCCCATTATGGTAAGAATTTAGATACCTTTTAAAACCTGACAGTTATACATGAAAAATGTGAGTTTGGAATGCTAATCATTTGTTCTACATTGAAATATATAAATATTCCAGTTTTTTTAATTTTTAAAATTTTATTTAAATTCTATTTGCCACCTAGTGCTCATCTCATCATGTGCCCTCCTTAATGCCCATCACTCGGCTACCCCCATCCCCCCACCCACCTCCCCTTCTACAACCCTTTGTTTCCTAGAGTCAGCAGTTTCTCATGGTTTGTCTTCATGTCTAATTTTCCCCACTCAGTTCCCCCCGCCTTCCTGTATGGTCCCTTTCACTCTTTCTTATATTCCACCTATGAGTGAAACCATATGATGATTGTCTTTCTCCAGTTGTCTTTCTCAGCATAGTATCCTCCAGTTCCAGCCACGTCAAAGCAAATTATGAGTATTTGTCTTTTCTGATGGCTGAGTAATATTCCATTGTATACATAGACCACAGCTTCTTTATCCATTCATCTGTCAAAGGACATTGTGGCTCCTTCCATTTTGACTATTGTGGACCTTGCTTCTGTGACCATTGTGGTGCAGGTGTCCTGCTGTTTCACTACATCTGTATCTTTGGGATAAATACCCAGTAGTGCAATTGCTGGGTCATAGGGTAGCTTTTTATTTAACTTCTTGAGGAGCCTCCACACTGTTTTTTTTTTTGTTTTTGTTTTTGTTTTTGTTTTTACTGAGTGGCTACACCAGCTTGCATTCCCACCAACAGGGCAAGACTATATCGTAGTTTTTAATTCAAGACAAAATGTAAAAACAAAAGATAAAAATGAAGTGCTTCTCATGAAAAGTGATAACACTACTGTATTCAAATTATCTATAGCTTTTCTGCCAATTTATTATTCTTTACTTATGGTCAAGACATTGACGAAAATACAGAATGAAGTCAATAAAGTCATTGAATGTCTGGCTTTCTCTCATGTAGTCTCCTCCAGCTCCCATGGCCAACAAGTTTACCATTGGGTATCACTTTTGGGTACTGATTCATTTCTCCTCCTAAATGATATCTGATAAATTCAGATTGCATATCATGATCTTCCTTCTCATTTCACCTACTATTGGCCTTGCTGTCAAAAGACCTACATAACTGGGCATTTCACTGGATGCCTATATGCAGCCACTAAAAGTAAGATTCTTACCAGATTTCTTCCCACAGTTTTGACCATCTGTACTACCAAATGTTCCCTCATTTTTGTAGAGGAGTATTTGACATTCTTATTATAATTTGGGTTTACTATTTAATGTCCATTGGCTTTCCTGAACACCCACAAAATCATGGGAAAATACAATATCTTTCTCTCATATGTTCTATCTTGCCTTAACCTCAATAAACAGTGTTAGAATGTGATGTTCACTGACTTACGCTAATTCCTACTGCCCTTAATGCTGTGTCCTACCTGCCCAGTGTAATTTCCTTTCTCTCAATTTTCTCACACAGTTGCCACCCAAATATTTCTAAACTTGCCACACCCAACACCCACTACACACTGTAAACTCTACACTAGCAGTTAAAGTCATTCTTTACAACAGGGACAACACACCTGACCACTGCTACATCTGTTTTCATTTCCTCCTCACCCCTCTTGTCCAAGTTGCCTAGTCCTAGTGAAGGCCCATTAAAATCCCAACTCAGCAGCACGAAGAAAGTCCTATAGATGACCTTGTTTTCATTATTATGAACCATGTAAATCAGACCTTACCCAGCTTCTTCACATCTTTTGTTGGTTCAAATAGAGAATACATTTTAAATTTCAACCTTAAAATGGGTAAAAATGCATACACCGTTACGACTTCTTAAACTTCTAGGTTTATTTTCCCACTGCGGTAAAATATGTTCAATATTTTTAACATCTACTTTACAGTGACAATATTTTGTGTCTCTGCTCATAAAGTGTAAGACTACTCAAAAACATCAAATTTAAACATTTTTCTTCATATCATAAAAATAATCTTGTCATAGAAATTTTCATAGGACTATGAGTAATATAAAAAGAGATGATACTTACTCATTGCTTAGTATATGCTATACAAAATACTACCCACAGGAACTTATTTAATCCTCTCAAAATTTATGTGGAGTAGAAGTTATTGTTATCTTCATTTTTCACATGTTTTGTAAAGTGGAACGCAGAGAAATTAAGTAATTTGCAGAAATCATACAACTAGTTAGCATTTGCTGGGAAATAAATCATAGTTTATTAGAATTTATTTTAGACATACTTTTAAAAATTCCATATATTTTCACAAAGCTATACTATAATTTAGGAATATCCTTATTTCTTTTTTTACTTTTTAATTTATGTTAGAGAGAGAGAAAGAGAGTAGAATGGAGGGGCACAAGGAGAGAGAGAAAGAGAGAGAGAGAGAGAGAGAGAGAGAAAGAGAATCTCAAGCAGATTCCCACTGAGCATGGAGTCTGACTCAGGGCTTGATCCTATGACCCTGAGATCATGACTTGAGCTGACATTAAGAGCCAGATGCTTAACTGACTGAGCCATCCAGGTGCCCCCTCCCCCCCCGAAATGTCCCTATTTCTAATTTTTCCCTTTTTTTTTTCTTTTTTTTTTTTTTAATTCCAAGGAGCATTGCAGCTACAAGTCTGGCATCCACTCCTAAAATTAGTTTCTCAAAGGGGGAAAAAAAACCCTCTGTTTAGTTCCTCTGTTCTTCCTCCTTTGTAATTTATCCTCTTTAATCAATAGCATTGAATACAGTGGCTTAAAACCACATAGTGGGTAATCCGTAATTGTTTGCAGAATGATTGATTCACCACTACATTACTGAGTTTAGGATTGTGTCAGGCACACATTTAGAGTTGACATTATGAGTTTTCTTAAGCTAATTTCTCAGCTTTCCTGTGACCACTATGAGAGGCAGAAATAAAAGCAGAATGACACCTTCATTTGACTCAGCGTGATACATTTTACATATCGACAAGCTTACACTTAACAAATCTTCAGTAGTTTTCATCCCACAGTTTGTTTTTCTACAATATTATGTAAAGCCTCATTGCATATTTTGATTATCTAAAGATTCCAGCAGCGCTAACTACCATCTGTACACTGCAGCAATGGCATGAGCAAGGTTCCAGGCCTTTTCAAGATTCTTTTCAAGAATCTAGTATATTTTCTCATCACTTGTGTATTTTTATGTATAAAAACAAATAAGTAATAAGAGCACAGTAGCCTTAAAAAGATGTACACAAAAAGAGTGATATAAATAAAGAACTTTGTTTTGGAGGGAAATTAACAAACTCCTCCTCCCCTCTATTTAATAATGTCTAATCAATTTTCTGAGCTTTCTTTAAACGTAAAGACTTTTTAAGAAAAGCTCATTCTTCCACTTGCCACTGTGTAATAAAGTATGTTACTTCATTTATATTGAACCAAATTTTCTGTGAGAATTTCCAGCTATTCATATATTCAGATATGATGTTTTACAACAAAACTATAGTTTTACTCACCTAAATGATCAGTTTTATTGCAGAAATATGCATCTTTGTTACATTATCCCTTGGTAAATTTTTTTTCATGTTCTCACCTCAAGGATTGTGTTCAAGATGTTACAGATATGGCGACATGTGGATTCTATTATCAGACAGCTCAGCTTTTATTCAACATTTAATCACCCATAAACATTATGTTTCAACTCCTCAGTTTTTCTCCCATGTATATTAACTTTTAGGAAAAATATGAAGATATGGATTTATTTTTGAAGCCTTGTACATCATCATGATATATTAGAATTCCTTGAGTAAATATTTCCTTCTATCTTTTAAAAATATCTACTCAATTTTTTGGCCCAGACTTCACTGTCTATACAACATAAAATAGGAAACATTTATTATTCCTGAAATGAAAAATCTATGCCTGGCTTCCTGCTTTTGAAATAAAAACTGAATATATTATCTAAGTATTTTCAAAAACTTTAATGCCATTTATATGAGGACTTTTAAACTATTTTATTCTGAAATATTGCTTGTTGGTCTTGATGATATATTTATGAAACTTTTGCAAATTAGCAACAAAGTGTTTTCTTGGAGAAAAGAAAAAACAAAACAAAACAACACACACATTAGATTTAAACTCATATTCCTGGGTCTTAACTCCATTCTTCTTCCCAGCTAGATGCTCCTTTGCAACTCACTTCATATCTTTGAGGCCTTATTATTATTTGTAAAAGTCTTATAATAATAATCTCTTTCAATAGTAAGAACATTTTGAAAAAAAATGTCTTCTACAGAACACTTTGGAAGCAAGAACCATGCCTGGTGAGTAGCATATTATATGCAGCTAATAAATACTTATTAAAATCACCTACATTCAATGTAACCTGCTTCATTAAAGTTTTTCAGAAAACTGTTAAATGCCACTTTGCCAGAAAGAAGCTAAGACTGTTGTTTCTTTAGGTGTCAAGAGCGGTGCAAGTAAGAGGAAGACTGGTTGGTGGAGCTCGTGGCGTGGAGACCAGACCTAAGCCATTGCAGCTTAATTGGGAGACTGTAGAGGCAGAAGCTAGTATGAGAACTGAGATCGACCAAAAGGTAGACAATTGATAGATCTTTCTGGATTCCTCTCAAGCAAAACCCTGTACTCCTCTTTCTGAAGACAGGCTGGCCTTCTTTCTTAAAGACTTCCAGATGCCTCCTTCCTCAGCCCTGCAGATTCTAATTTCTCTTCCTGGAAGTCTCTCCCCGGCCCTATTCACCTTGGAATTGCCACTCACTTTTTTTTTATTTTTTTTATTTTTTATTTTTTTAGGTTCAGTTGCAATGTCCTTTCTTTAGAGAAACCTCTCCAAACAACCTCCAGATGGATCAAGTCCATCCTGCTCTATTCTCTCGGAGCTATATATTTATGAGAGAAAATGCGTACGTGTGTGAGTGTGTGTATACGCTATATTAATATCCATGGTATATTTACGAAACTTTTATGAATGTTGTGTATATGTATGAAAACATTCACAGAATGCACGTGGCCTAAGAATCTGAAGGTGACCAGGATACTGTTTCTGGAGAAACACGACTGACAATGAGCTCCAGCTTCTCTGTATTTCTCTTCAAATAACGCAAAAGTGAAATTGAGTTAAAATTTTGGCAGGATAGTTTCAGATTAGGCATTCGGATTGATCGACTGAAGTTTAGGTGATTACAAGCCATTTTCCCGTGAAGATGAATTGGTACAGTACTTCCTTGAATTTTTATTTAGAGTAATTAAACAGAAGAAGGAAAAGGGGGAGAGGGAGAAGAAGGGGGAGACGGAAGAGGAGGAGAAGATGACTTTTCATGTACAATATGGATTCTTTTTCATTCTAATTTTCTTAAAACTTTCATTTTTGACACAGGCTCAGTATGGCCAGTGGTATAGAAAGTGGACATTACGCTGACCACCCTCATTTACTTGCTGTGTAACTTAGGCAGTTTACTTAACTTCTCTGATGCAATCACTTTATCTTAAATTTGTGATAACATTAGGAATTATTATGATGCAGTGCATATAATGCAGCTGGATTTTTCTAGCACATAGTAAGAACTCCTAAGCAATAATTCACATTGCTAGGCCTTTATCCCACCCACTGACCCCAAAGAAACTCAGCTTGTATTAGTCTACACCTATTTAAATTGGTAAAATCCTGTTTTTTTTTTTCCCAGCTTTTAAGCATGCTTATTTATCCCCCCTTCCACTGCTGACCATTTGCAGTTGAGTCTCTTTCTGCATATTGGCCAAACTCATATTCATATGTATGTTTTAAAAATCTGGGAATTATTTAAAGAATCTTATATTAGAAACAATTTAGTTATAAGCTATGGATTTAGGAATAATTACTCATACTCATTCTGATGTAAACAAGGATTTATTTCATATTGAAATATTAACCTGTCTATTAATTATGTAGCAATTAGTATTCAGTTTACTACAGCAATATTCATCTTTAAAATTCTTTGGAAGCATTAATATTCCATTTCTCATGATTAATGTAGGGTCATTCTCTTTCTTCTTGAATACATAATATATTATATTATTTACATTACTTTACCTCATAATTTATTACCACTTTCAGGCACATTAGCAATGGAATTTAGAAACATCTATGAGGACTTATTTGCTAGACCTTTTCAGCTATTTAAATTTTAACCGAATTGTTTGGTAATGACTGTAGTTGCAAATAGCAACTTTATGAATAATTACTTCTGAGACTATGGTGATAACTTAAAAAGTACAACTTAGAAACCAACTTCTCTTCTCCATTGCTTAACAGTCTAAACTCCTCTGCCTACAGACCAACCCATCAACATCTTGATATAGCATAGCCTTCCACAGTTGAAGCTTTCTCCTTAGCATAGTACATATCCTACTTTTCACTCCTCTCAACCTTTGTTCTCTCCTTCCATTTTATGTTATCCAGGATTGTTTCCTTTTCCTCAAATCCTCTTTTTTCAGGTCCCATGGATCTCTTAAACTAAGACCTGGTTTCTTGATTCATCTCGACCTCTACGACATTTCATACACTTCCCCAAAGCATAAGTTTCTCACTTAAACACCACTTTTTGAAAGGGTTAATTGTGCACATTTTTTAATCACCAAAAAGCTGTCAATACCATTACACAAATAAAGGGAAACAGCAAAAATGTCTGAAAAAAAACCACAAAAATTTCTATAATCCTACCTACCTAGAAATAAGTCATTCCATATATATCTTTATATACGTATATAAACATATTTAAATACTTTTTATAAAAACAATTATCATACTGAATGATAGCTTATTTTGTTTAATGTATGAAGAATTTTATGTCAGTTGCTATATTTTTTGCATCTCTGTTAAAGCTCAATTAAGTAAAATTTACGTAGTATTTTCTAATTTAAAGATACGTGCAACTTTGAAACCTAATAATAAAACGCTTAAAATTTTTTGTGAATTACTTAATTTTTAAAAAAGATTTTATTTATTTATTCATGAAAGACATAGACATAGAGAGAGAGAGAGGCAGAGACCTAGGCAGAGGGAGAAGCAGACTCCATGCAGGAAGCCCAAAGTGGGACTCGATCCCAGAACTCCAGGATCATGCCCTAAGGCAGATGCTCAACCACTGAGCCACCCAGGTGTCCCTGTGAATTACTTAAAAACAAGAATATTATTAGACTTACTAAAGTTACTGTCAATTCATTTTCATTCACGGAACACAGAATGACCACTGTCCTAAATTATCTACTTATTCTCAATTTTTATGGATTATCACATACTTGTGTATCTCTAAACATTATGTTTAGATATGTTTACTTTTGAGAGTTTTTTTTTTTTTTTTTACTTTTGAGAGTTTTTTAATGGAAATTATTTTCTATGATTTGTATGCAAGTGCCTTCATTTATTCAGTGTTCTATTTCTGTGTCCCTGCTGTTCCATGTAGTTATAGCTGTATTAATTTACACTACTAAATACAGCTTATTAATTTTTACTACTGTTTGTAAAATACATAAATGTACCATAATTTATGTCTTTATCCATTGATGGACATCTGGACTAATTTTAGTGTTTTTCTGCTCTTACAATGATGCTATGATAATTCTTATGCATATCTTAAACTAGATAAGAACATGGGCAAGTTATTTAATTTTTAGATTTCTTAGTTTCCACATTAAAATACTTAAAAAAGATGGCAGTAATTTTAACAATAAATTTTATTTTGGATACACTATGTCCAAAATGTTTTCTTTTGACATACTAACGCAGCCTAATGTTCCTCTTGGCTTGACTAAACTTTAGACATGTTTCTTCCTAATTATAGGTTCCTAACTTCCATTTTCTTAGACCATTTATTTATTTTAAAAAGCTTCTGTTTACAAATTCTTCCTCTGCCCCTTTGAGATGTAAATTGTCTTCCAGCCTCTTGACATTTTTCAATCAAGGGTTGTCTTTCTCAAGGGCCAAGAGTTATCCCTTTGAAATAGAATCACCATGAAAGATAGAGGCCCTGTCCTCCCAGCCTCCTGTGAGGGTAGGAGCCTAATTTAACTAATTGTCAATTAGCCAACACAATCAAATCACACTAAACAGCCTCCCAGCTTATACCCTCCAGTACTTTCCTACTAGCTCACCCTAGTACTTAAAATCTGTCCTGCCTTTTGTTTCAGGATAGTTACGGCCAATCTCTCTCCCTCAGTGCAATAGTGTTGAATAAACTCTTCCTTGCTTCAGGTGCAGTCTTTCTTTGACAATATAAAACTATAAAAGCGTCAATGATATATTTTTCATTATTTTGTTTGCACTAAGTCTTTGAAATCTGTTATGTATTTTACCTTTACAGCAAGCACATCTCAGTCAAAGCTTGCCATATTTCAAGTGCTCTTTTGAAGCTAGTAACTATCGTTTTTGACAGCGCAGCACTCCAGTATATTCTAGCATAAAAGCCAAATGATTGGATGAAAGGCTATATATGTATTGAACTTTATAGTTTATTACCCATATGTTTTCCACAATGGTCTTAAATTTTCCCTTTAAACAGTGGGGCAGTATAACTCTTTTTCTTTTCTTTTTTTTTTAACATCTTCACCTACAGCTATTATTGTTGTATTAATTTCTCCAGTCTTGTTAGTACCAGAGGTAGCTTATAATGTTCTTAACAATATCTTCCTGAAGACTAATGAAATTGAACATCTTTCCTTAGGTTAATTTATTGTTGTGTTTGTTTTTCTTTCTCCTTTTTTAACATATCTAGTTATGTAATATGCTCCTTATTAAGTTTGTATTTTTTTCCTATTTATTTGCAGAAGTTGATTTTATACTCTTAGTACTCCTTTTTAAACTTGTAATTATTTTCTCAGTCTCTTTTCAGTTTCTTTAAGATTTCTGTTGATAAACAGCAGTTCTGAATTTTAATATAGTAGATTTAATCTTTCAACTTATTTTATAATTAGCACTTGTTTCCTGTTTTTTAAAAACTTTCTGTAACCTTGATGCCATTAATATATTTACTTTCTTCCAAATTTTATAAAACTCTTTCACATTAAATATTGAATCAATTTGAAATTCTTATAGGATAATTATTATTTAGGGCTGTGGCAATTTATTACAGCATAGCTCATTTTTTTTTTTTACATTTGTTGAATTTTACACTTTTCCTCAAGGAATTGCAATTTTAGCTTTATCGTATAAGTTTCATTTATTCTACAGTACTTACTGTGAATTTGGATCTTTTCATCTAGGATTTCAGATGTATTGGTCTAAAGACTTTCAGAGTATTCTCTTTATTTTTTGAAATGCTCTAAATATAGCAACAATGTTATCCTGATTAGTTATTTAAATGTGCTAACTTGGTTATCAATCTTTATTAGCCTTACTTAATTGTTTTGTTTTATTAATATTTTTAATTAGCTTGTTGCTTTATTTTCTTTTTTATTCTAGATTTTTTATCTACTTCAAATATTTCTCCTCTTAGCTTTATAAAATCACCAGCTTTCAACTCTCTTTGGTTTTACTTTCCCATTATGTAAGTGCAGTGCTCACATGTTATTATTCTAGTATTTTTCTCTTTTCTATATAAACATTTAGGGATTATGCATCCTACTCTGCAGGTCACCATAGATGGAGTTTGGAGTAGTCCTGTTCTTTCCTCTTTAATCTTATTCTGATCATAGGATGTGAGTTGTAGAATATAAATTCACAGAAATATTTGAGATTTCTTTTATGGCCTAATATATGCTACTCTTCTGTAAGTACTTGAAAAGAATGTATATTGTTAAATTTGCATACAAAATTTTGTATATGCCAAATAAATTTAGCTTTTTCATAGTAAATTGTTCTTTTCACATATTTTCAATATTTTCTACATTGTACTCTTGATATTGAAGAGGATGCCCTGAAGTCATTCCACATAATGACATTTTTTTCCCCTGCATTTCTGTTAAATTTTGCTTGATGTATTTTGAAACCATTATTTTAAGCACACACAGGTTTAGAATCTGTATTTCTCTCTGGTAATTAACTTTTAGTTCTTGTGTTGTGATTCTACTAAAATATGTTTTATATCATCTCAACAATACAGTAAGGTGTTTTATTTTATCTGATTTTGTTACAGCTACACCAATATTCTTTGCTTAATATTTTTCCTATATTTTCCTACTCAATTCCAATCTTTCCTCGTTGTATATCTCAAATATATATTGTTGAAATTCAACTTGTCTACTGAACCAAATATTGATGTAGAACTAGCACATTTAGTTCATTTATACATGGCATATTTTGAATTTTATCCACCAGCATATGTTCTATCACCTGTTTGTAACTATTCTAGCATTACCTCCTTTTCCCCTTTTGTTAATTAGTTGACTCTTTTGTTGTTTTTGTGTTTCTTATTCCACTTTCTCCTTTAAATTGTGTGCTTCTACTTCTTCTGTAGGGGAACTTGAAAGTTTACCATGCATACTTAAAGTGTAAAAAATGGTATAGTTAGATCTCTGACCACTTATTTTATGCTGCTTGTTTTTCTACATTTAATTCTCTCCCCTAACTTTTGAATAATTTGGAAAGGCTTGAGTTTATGTCTAACCAAGCTATTCATAGTACAGTATATATGTCTGATGTATGATAAGAGTACAGTTAGCATTTTTAAGCTTGAAGTTAATTATGTTAAAGGTGAAAATAAATTTAACAAACTGGTGGATGTCATAAAACACTAGTGAAAACAATCATTTGCATATTTTTTCTTAGCTATAATAAGAAAATAAATTATTCTAATTTCACTAAAACTCCTCTTTATAAAATGCCTATAAATAACATGAAAAAAGCATGTATTCAAAGAATATCTGTTGTTCCATACGTGAAAACGTTTTTTGTGTGTAGAGAGGAAACCTAATTTGACCAGCATTTTGTTACACATGGGTGGTTGTGGAAATGGTTTATCACCTAAAATCTTGGCTATATGACACCATTATGTTGATTAAGATTCAACTTTCATCCATAACTAGGGAGATTGTAAGAGTGTGAGAGAGAATGTAAGAATATAATTAAGAATATAAGAATATAATCAAGATATATGGAATAGTGTGACTTTTTTTTCCTTTTTACGGTTCCAGTTAGTTAACATACAGTGTAATTGGGATAGTGTGGTTTTGATTGTCTTTTTTGGGGGGGTGGGGACAATTCTTCAGTTAACAAAAGGTCAGAAGTAGTTAAACATAATTGGCCTACATGGTTCTCCTAACATCCTGCTTAAAGGTACAGAAACACTTTGTAAAAGCCGAAGGACACTGATTCTTCCCCAGGGAAGAATGTTAAGCTATGATCAGTACTCAGCTCAGATTTTTCTGATTCCAAAGTCCACACATATTTTTGTTTGTTTGTTTGTTTGGGTTCAGTCTCATTCTGGAATTAATTCATCAGATTAAAAAAAAAAATTTCCAGTCAGAGCCAAACCACTTACAGAAAAGGATTGAAGGTTGCATTTATGTTTAAATATAATCAGCTTTTCTGTCAAAAAAAAAAAAAAGTTTTAAAGTTCAAACTACCATTTTTCATGCATCATTTCTAAGACTGGTAAAGTAATGTATAATTTCTTTTTTATTATTAAAATTAATACATGCATGGGACCTTTTCCTAACTGAAGAGGGCTAAGATAACTTTAAAGTTAACATATAAGCTGGAAGGTTAAGGACTGCAGATATTCAATAGATAAGAGCTAGAAAAGTTTTCAACCAATTGTTTGAAGAGGGAAATTTGCATTGTTATTTCTTTCCTCCTATTCTTTATGCATCTAAATAACTAATTCAGGTCTTTTATTGTCCTGACTCCTAAGTAGCTAGGACTCATTTCAGCATCCCAGATCCAAAAGTCTCTAAAGAAAGCTCCTTATATTCTGGGAATATCCCTTGCCTCTAACTTCCCATTAAAAATGGGGACCCTTTCCAAAATGCACACTTAAGGAGAAAACAGAATAAACATTTTTTAAGTAGAGAAATACGTAATAATCATAGACGTACTAATTGAAATATATACACATACATATTTAAATATATGTATGTATATTCATATACACATTTACATAAAACATAGTTTTAAAGGTTTAGAGGCATCTGAGTCGTGCAGTTGGTTAAGCATCTAACTCTTGGTTCAGCTCAGGTGGTGATCACAGGGTCGTGAGATCAAACCCTGTGTTGGGGCTCCGTGTTGAGCATGGAGTCTGCTGAAGTTTCTCTCTCCTCCCTCTGCTCCTCCCTGCCCCCCTTTCTCCCCAAAATTAATAAACAAATCTTTAAATGTAAATATGTATGTGTATATATGTATATGAATATACACACAATTAGCACATTTTATTTATTTATTGAATATAATGTTTTATTAGTTTTAAATGTACAACATAGTGATTCACCAATTCTATATATGATACAGTGCTCAGCATGATAAGCAGTTACCATCTATCACCATATAAAATCATTACAGTATTATTGACTATATTCCCTATGTTGTACTTTTCATCCCATCGAAATTTTCTTTTTTTTTTTTCAGAGTCTTTGTCTGATTTTGGTATCAGAGTAATGCTGGCCTCATAGAATGTATTTGTAGGTTTCTCTTTCTCTTAATTTTTGAAATAGTTTGAGGAGGATAGGTACTAACTCTTCTTAAATGTTTGGAGGAATTCACCTGTGATGCCATCTGGTCCTGGACTTCTGTTTGTTTGGGATTCCTTTGATTACCAATTCAATTTCATCACTAGTAATTACTCTGTTTAGATTTTCTGCTTCTTCCTGCTTCAGTCTTGGGGGATTTTATGTTTATAGTTTCTTATAAGTTGTCTAATTGTTGGCATACAATTTTCATAGGGGTCTCTTACAATCCTTCATATTTCTGTGGTGTTAGTTGTTACTTCTCCTCTTTCACACTTGGCTTTATCTATCTGAATCTACTGTTATGATTAGCAAATGTTTTAAATGAGGAAAGCATCCATCCATCCTTGTGAGGTTGTTACTCTCCGAGCTTCCTGAGTGGGACAGTTACCTTTCCTGTCGGTTTCTGTTGTAAATCTTTATCCCATCACTTGTGCTCACTTCTTAGCTTTTAATTACTGGTTAGAAACATAAAACAATGACTTTGGTGAACTTAAACACATTACTGCTACCGGCAGAACATTGGAAGATCACAGTATCAAAGAGACATAGAAAGAAAAAAAAAAAATCCCTGGAACAACATAGAAAAATCAAGCCCATAGGTCAGGGGGCATGTGGGTAAGAGTGGTTTTATAGTATAGAAGTGTAGAACCCTACTGAAATGAGTGCACCCACTTGTTTTAAATCACTTTATATTTCATTGAAGATTTAAATTCTATGGAGGGAGATTCCTGTACCTTGAGTCCTTATGTAGCACACAGCTGGGCATGGGATGCACCAAACTCTATGGGGGACACTCCATTCCATACCCTGTAAAGAAGAGACTACTCTTCCCAGAGGGAGATCAGTTACTGGTAGGAATAGAGAAGAAATGATGAGAAAAGATGTCTATTTACTGTTTGTGAGCACCCTGAGTTCAATAATTATGCTTCTTTATTGTTGACTTTGATTCTAGGTTCCTAGCATAATGCTGACACAGTGTAGAAGCTTAATAAATGTTATGTTGACTCACAGTGCTGCAGCAAATAAGGTTGACACATTTTAATACCGTGGTTATAAACCTAAAACATCTATTTTCCTCAGCAATTACTTTCATTCTTCTCTTTATCTTGAGAAGTGTATTCTAAAAAGTGATCAAAGGAAGAAAAGCAATTAATCAAAAAATGATTGAGCTCAAAATATACACTAGATATAGCAGATACGATGGTGAGAACAGTAAAATATCTTTATGGTAGGGGCTCCCAGCTTATCAGGAGAGAGATTCATGGAGACCACTGATTTCTGGTACTGGTTATCAGAGAGGCTGATACCGAGAAGACTGATGCACATCACCACATTAGCTAAAATGAACCCAATCTGAAAAGAGCCCAAAGCTTCCATCTCACAGGGGAATGATTTTATAAATTTTCTCAGGTACATTCAATGGAGTATGGTTCAGACACCGAGTGTAAATATGCAGCCCGTATGGCAGCCTGGAAACATTAAAAACAAAATACAAAATGGTATGGGTTAAATATAAGTGTGACTATGAACATATAAATTTATATGGCCATAAAAGAATTGGAGGCAATACCCAGAAATAAAAGCAGTTATTGCTAGAAAAGTGATGCTTTTATTTTTTTTCAATTTGTAGGCTGTTATAATATGGTTCTATAATAATTAAATTTATAGGGAAAAGCTGGAACTATTTATTCAGTTTTCCCATTATTCAACAACAGCAAAATACTCTAAAATTGTTTCTTACCTGTTAATGGGACTTAATTCTATTCTTTACCTTACAGCTGTGATTTCTTCTCTGAACGCCTGGGGAGACTGTCATTCTGTGTTAGTCTTTATTTATTCCTCATTAATTCTTGTTGGCTTTGCTCCCCGGGAGCACCTGTACTTAGTGGGCTATAGAAGGAAACTGTAGGTGGCTCAATAGATTTTAGTTAGAATAAATGGCTTGCTAATATGTGTTTTATTGTTATATTTTTGTTCCTCTTAATAGCACATCTCTATGTAGGAGTCTCAACCACTTTGCACTTTCTAATCCAACCTGAAAACCTCATCTTTCCTCAAAACTTTGCTCTTTCTCCCCTATAACTCTGTGGAATTCTCCAAAGCGTGCAGGTTGTAACATTTTCTGCAAACATAAGATCAGTGACCAGTTTCTGTGGATTTTGACGTCACCACTGAGGGCATATTATATACATATCAGCCCTTTGTTGTCACCTACCTTCTCTTTTTAACAGCATCTCGCTGTTTTGCTCAGCCAATTTTTCTTCTAATCTAATACTGCCTGCGGACTGCTACTACATCCCTCTGACAGGGACCAAATAATATTACACTTCAGCTTTAAAACTCCTAAAAGGCTGCTCATGCATTCCTTAAATAAAGTACAAATCCTGTAGCTCAAATTCCCACTCAGTTTTGTCGCATTATCTTCCATGACTGTCCTATTCCAACCGTATAAACTAACCAAACAGACAGATGTCCTGTTCTTGGATCCCATAACTGACGCTACCATCTCCCTGTATTTTTTCATTTTTCCCCCTTTTCTTGGAATGCCCTGTCTTATTCTGAGCCTACTCATTCTAATTTCTACCAATCACTCTAGAAATGTTTAAACAATTACCCATTTTATAATGCTTTTTTTAAATTATTCCAAATAGATTTGATTTGGAATAGGTAATAATGGTTATTATTCCAAATAGATTCCCTTTCTCTCCAGCCAAAGAGAAGTCTGCACATGTCCCACTTTACATCATTGAATCTGCTTTATTGCAATTTCAATGGTGATTAGACTGTGCACAGTCTGAGCACAGGGACAAGACCTTTTTCATCCTGGTATCTACCTGCAGCATCCAGCACAGATCCGGGCTTGGTTTTTGTCTTGAATTAAAGGTAGACTCCAAAATTGTTGAAGGTAAGGTATAGGATTAGAGAGTATATATTTTTCCTTTCAGCTTAATTGTATTTTTGATTCAAAGAAAACATACAAATGGGAAAATTAGAAAATCCTACAGATAGGAGAAAAAGAGAGAAAGATGAGTGAGAGAGGGTATATAATAAGTGCCTTCTACAATCTGATCAGGAAATTGATCTTTTTTTAAGATTGTTTATTTATTTATTCATGAGAGACACACAGAGAGAGGGGCAGAGACACAGGCAGAGGGAGAAGCAGGCTCCATGCAGGGAGTCTGATGTGGGACTTGATCCTGGGTCTCCAGAATCACACCCTGGGCTGAAGGTGTCACTAAACCGCTGAGCCACCCAAGCCACCCAGTAATTTAATCCTTAATAAGTTTAGAGAAAGTAAGAGCTTTTTGTGTGTCTGTGTGTGTGCTCCAAACCAAGCAGTTTGGCTGTGCCAGTTGAAGAAATGTATTAGTAAAATACCGTGTTTTATTTTATCTTCTGTTTCTGATTATTTTGATCAATTCATTTTTAATGATTTTATTTTTTTATTTTTTTATTTTTTTTTTAATTTTTATTTATTTATGATAGTCACAGAGAGAGAGAGAGAGAGAGAGAGAGAGAGAGAGACGCCGAGGGAGAAGCGGCTCCATGCACCGGGAGCCCGATGTGGGATTCGATCCCGGATCTCCAGGATTGCGCCCTGGGCCAAAGGCAGGCGCCAAACCGCTGCGCCACCCAGGGATCCCTTAATGATTTTATTAAGCGACCTTATTTTTTTTATTATTTTATTAGAAGCATCAATCTCATAGCTGACTCCCCTGCTAGGATCTGTAGTCGCTGGTAAGAAAATGTCAGTACTGCATGGAAAGTGGCGTAATTGAACAATTCTAGGTAGATTTTCAGACCAGTGGGCCTGGTTTCCATTCTTGCTCTAGCCCCTAATATTCACTCCAGATAAATTTTGGACACAAGCACGTTAGCCATCCACTGAAGTGATTTTCCTTCAGCCTTCAGTAATTTCATTGACTGGTGAGCGTGAAGTCACAATTAAACCAGCTTTGCTCAAGGAACAAAAGCACTACACGGAGTAGTCATTCTTTCTTATAGAGTCCTAGACTTTTTTGTTTCTCTCCCCAGGGTCAACAGGTATTTCTTCTCACCCACTCCAACAGGGTCTCCACTCAGGCTGGAGACTGCAATATTTTATTTTAAATCTAGGCTCTCCTATACCTAGTGTTTCTGCAGAGCTAATTCCAGGCCCCCTTCCGTTCACTCTGACATCTCTTTTTCCTGCAATTTTCTTTTTACCATTTTACAGCCCAATACTGATTATACTGCCCTGATTCTTGGACAAGTTCCTCCTCCTGATTGCTGTGTACCTTGCCTCCCCCCAAAAAAGCGATCAGATGACTGTTCTGCATAGTAGTTAAAATGTATTATTGATAATATTAAAACCCAAGATTAAGTAAGTATCTAATGCATGCAAGATTCTGTGCTGTGTTTTAAATTCTTACAAGTTGTCTTCTTCATAAGTTACCTAAAAGGTAGGTGCTATCTAACTTTAAGAGAGAAGGAATTGAGAAAGTTTAATAATTTGTCTGACCAAGCAGATTCCAAAGTCAAGATTCACATGCCAGCATTTTGCTGCAAAGCCTGAACTTAATCAACAGGTTTTTTTTTTTTTTCTTTCTATTTATTTGGGAATTCTGGGTCACTTGGAATGACTGGGGTATGATTGGCAAAGATGTGAGGTCCCTTAACAATTAAGATACGAGAGGTCCCTGAGAGATTTTTGATTGGATTCTATGACATCATTTCTTTGCTTCGTAGTTTTGGGGCATGTCAGCTTGCATCTCTGAGATTCGTTGTTCTCATCTGTGAAAGGGCAGTTGTGACATTTCTCCCCCACTGTGTTCTCTTAAGATTAAATGATCTCACCCAAGGGAAACTCTTGAAATTTTACAGATGGCAATACTTGGTATTCCAAGTGTGTGGTCTCAAGTCCATGTTATGTCCGTGCTCAGCCTCTACAGCCTTGCTGCTTGCTGGGACACATAGAAAAACTAGAGACATGAGCAAAATTTTCACAAGTGCCAAAGATAAATAAGAATCATCTACATTTATTTTACTTTTTTTCTAGGCTCCTCAGTCTCACATTCTCATCCTTGACGCTGCCTTTGAGATTTCACTATGGTTAGGGAAAGAAGAGATCCTATAGGAAAAAAAAAAAAAAAAAAAAAGCCACATCAGTACATTATTTAGTGAATAGAGCTTCAGTTCAGGAGAAAATCTATGATAAGCTGACTTAACCTCTGTAATGCTTAAGAGAATCCTAATGCTTAAGAGATGTAAGTTTTCTCTTCCTTTTTAGTCTGTTTATGTGATGGATTATATTAATTGATTTTTGAATGTTGAACCAGCCTTCCATAACCGGGATAACTCCACTTCTTTGTCATATGTACATTTCCAAGTCACTCAGTCTCTTCTGTCTGCACTACTTCCCTGTGTCTCATAATGTTTTACTCATCACCAATTCCCACAAGCCATTTAGATCATTTCAGTAGCCTGCACCAATTGGAAGATCTCTCCCCAGTCACTTCTTCCAGATAAAGGCTTTTGTAACATCTGTGCCATTTATTCGAGAAACTATAGTTTTTTACTGCAGACAGTGTTTTGAATTCAGAGGTTGCAGAGTCAAATATATTTGAGCCAAATGGATAATGCAAATGAGCAAAATGAATCAGATTGCAGAGTCCAGATCAGCAGTTCTTATCTCTAGCTGCATAATTATATCACCTGAGATGCTTTTAAAGTTCCAGAGATTTTAATGTACAGATAAGATTAAGAGCCACTATCAATCAATAGCCTCAAATGTATGTGAGTAGAAGAGTCACTGGAGAGATCTTTTTTGTCTTATTTGTCGTTGTTAAGGAATATTCCCAATCATTAACATCGACAAGAAATTATAAATGAAAATAAGAGCTGTGTGGATCTTAGGGACCTTTGTTTTTAACAAAAAAATATCCCCAATACACACATCTGATGATTAAGAGACAAATGGCTTGTGGAGCATAAGTTGAGACATATAGATGAACAGATAAATATTATTTTAACGTAATAATCATCAGTAAGTGTTCTGCTTCTTCTCCCAAGATATTTTACACACTTAATTGGGAGCTCTATCTGTTGGTTTTCTGGTGAAAATTATAAACTTAGCCATGGGTTTTGATTATGTGTAGGACTAATCTCTGAAACTTTTGTCCATTATTTAACCACTGAATACAACAAGCCCACGTAGGTTGAGAAATTTACCAAAACACTGATGTGACCATTCATTTATGACTTTATCATAAGAATCATAATTTACCAATAGGCTGGTGATGTGAGAAACAAAATCCAGTTTGGAGTGAGTCCTTTCAATGCAGGAGTCACAGGTGTGTTCTTAGTTTTGTACAGTGCCTAGCACAGCCTACTAGGCATTGTATATTGTGCATATTGGTCTTTAATTCCAGAATAACCATATTTAGAAAGAAAAGCCACAAGGCATTTAGGTCATGGGGAAAATATCTAGCCTGTCTTCATATTCCTGGACATTTTGGTGCTCAAGTCACATAGGTTTATGTCATGAGAACCTTAAAATTGGTTTAATTTTAGATGCAAGGAAACTTATCCTTAAAGAGATTGATCAGTGTGCCCAAGATCTTCTCCTTGATGTTATCTATTTATATATAACACTTTCCTCTATAAATGGAAGCTTAAAACTCTATATCTAAGTATGATTTCCAGCCCTTGGGGAGAGGGGGCAAGAATCTGGGAACTGCTGTAGCTAATTTGCATGGATCTGGCCCTGAGTTTTTCCCGAAGCTGTAATCAAGGTGTCAACTAGTATGCAATCATTTTAAGCTTGACTGGGTTTGGAGAATACACTTCCAGACTCACATTATGGCTGTTGGCAAGAAATTTAATTTCCTTGGCACGTGGTTCTGATGGCATAGTTTTTCCTAGAGTGTGAGGTCCAAGGAAGAAGAATACACCCAAGATAGAAGTCATAGTTTTTTATAACCTAATATTGGGAGGAATACGCCTTCTTTTCTGCCATTCTGTCTATTAGAAGAGAGTCCAATACACTCTCAACAGTAGGGAAACTTAAAGGTCCACCTTTTAAAGACGGGAATATCAAAGAACGTGTGGACATTTCAAAAGTGTTAAATTATTAACAGAAACAGCTGGTATAATTTAATATCAGTTTATGCATTGGAAACGAATTGTCAAAAACAAGTCCCATTGTTTCTTGTAAGATGGTATCAGAATGATAAAAGCCTAACAATGTTCTTAGTATTTTGGGAATAGAAGCATTTCATGAGTCACAAATTAGCAATGGGCACAGTTCATTTCTTCAACATAGTTGGTTGGAGTTTTGTATCATTAATGTGCTGAGTTCTTTGTATACAGTGCAATAGAGGAGATGAATATAAGAAGAGTTAGGGGGATCCCCGGGTGGCGCAGCGGTTTGGCGCCTGCCTTTGGCCCGGGGCGTGATCCTGGAGACCCCGGATCGAATCCCACGTCGGGATCGCGGTGCATGGAGCCTGCTTCTCCCTCTGCCTGTGTCTCTGCCTCTCTCTCTCTCTCTCTCTCTCTCTCTGTGTGACTATCATAAATAAATAAAAAAATATAAAAAAAAATAAGAAGAGTTAGGGGGATCCCTGGGTGGCGCGGTGGTTTGGCGCCTGCCTTTGGCCCAGGGCGCGATCCTGGAGACCCGGGATCGAGTCCCACGTCGGGCTCCCGGTGCATGGGGCCTGCTTCTCCCTCTGCCTGTGTCTCTGCCTCTCTCTCTCTCTGTGACTATCATAAATAAATACAAAAAATTAAAAAAAAAAGAAGAGTTAGGCAAAGTAGGGAATAGCAATGCTATGACAGGAATGACCCAAGTACATGTGGGGACACAGGAGAATTGGCCAGAGTTATAGGATGGAGAGAATTGGAGGAGGGACAGTAAAGTCATCCTCATGGAATTAATTCTTAAACTAGGTATTATAAGAAATTGTTTGGAGAATATATTTTAGTGCAAGTGCACTCCTGAGAGAGAGAAAGAGAGAAAGAAGCCTCCAAGCAAGGAGATGACATTCCAGAGGAAGGGCACATCTTGGGCAGAAGCTCTAGAATAATCTGAAACAAATGAAATGGTCTGGAGGTCCAGGGAACTCCTAGAGATATGTTAAAGTTGTAGGTTGCAGAGGACAGAGAATGGAGCCCTAAAAAAGTAAGGCCAGAAAGATAGAGTAATGAATGGAATGCCTTGCTTTCTTGCCACGAGGGAACTTGGATTTTATTCTAGACCTATGTTTTTCAACTTTATTTATTTTTTATATTTTATTTTTTTATTTTTATTTTTTATGTTTTTCAACTTTAATAAGGTATATCTCACTATCACAATTTTTGCCAAGTCTTTATACAGTCCACACTATGATTTATGCAGTGTTTAAAAACTATAGTCTGATTTCCTGAATATATTTAGCTTAACATGGAACATCTTGAGTTGGATATACTAAATTTATTTATTAAGATACACATTAAATATACAACCTGTTTGGACAGTTAGGTAGGATAGAGAAGAGGCATTGAGGGATTTTAAGCAGATGAACAATATGATAAGATTTATGTTTCATGGTGATCACCCTGAGAACCGTATGGAGAGTCAATAGCACTTTCCAATTCCATGTGCCTTGAACTGTGGTGGCCCAAAATAAAATAAGCATTTTCTTGAGGCAGAGCCCCACTTACAAAAAAAAAGAAAAAAAAAAAAAAACCCTTTGTCTACTGCCTGAGGATCATGATAGCCCCAACTAAGCAGCACAGAGTGTGAGTAATCTTGAGTGGGGGAACCTTGTTGCATTTTATGAATTCCCAACAGAAAGAAGCTAATAGTGCTATCATCCTAGCCCAGAGGAAGAAGGTAGAAAAATTACTTGGAGTTTTGGAAACTTTTTTGCCTAAATTTACCCAGAATACCCTGATTAGTGGTAAATACAGGCAAGTGGGTTGCCTTCTTTCAAAACATTATAGTTGTTAGTTATTAGCTTCATCTCAGAAAAAGCTTACTTAGTAATCTTAATATTTAAGTTACCTGAGCCGTGGTGAAGATTCCCAGGTTGATATTAGAGACACACTCATTCTTATATATATTTACAGGTTTCACATACTGTGTGTAACTTCTGGACACCTGGCAGGGCCTTTTAGAAAATGATCTTACACGTTGCTTTTCTTTAATAGTTAGAGAAATCTTGAAATAGATCAACAAGAGCTTCAGGGAATGTAAAATTTTCAGTTTGGGATATGTCCAGGTTACTCTAAAATGGATGGAGTCTTAGCAATATTGCTCAAATGATGACATTGAAGTGACATAGGAAAAGAAAAGGATGTACCGGCTCCAACTCATTTTTCTCCATCTCATAAATGTGCCTCATATTATTTAATGGTGTGGTAAGAATTAAAGAAATTATGTAGAGATTGAGCTTTAACGTTTGATTTAAGTAGGATTTGCAATGTTTCCAATTCTCAGGGGCAAAAAGCATTTCTTTATATTAATATAGACACACTCACATGCTTCATACATACTGAGGAAATGGAAAAGTTAGTGACTTTTAATTGGCACTGGGATTTCATGCTTGGTTTCCTATGTTATATACTTGCTTACATATTTTTTTTTACATTTTTTTAACAGGGGAAGTTTATTTAATAGCATGGCATTGTATAGGGACAATGAGTGGAGAGAATGAGTAGAAAATAAGTCCTAGAGCGGAGAAGAGAAACTTTTGCCAGCTTTTTCAAATTAAACCTGAATTTGGCAATAATTTGTGAAATCCTCATTTGATATTACATCATGTTTATTGTGTGGTATTTTAGGCTCAGAATTGTTGGCGAATATTTGATTTAAAAATAAAAGCTCTAAGCCACTCATTTTCTGCTGTATTGGTTGTAGCGACCACACGCCATTGCCGCTCTGGCTAAGATGCATCAATGCATGAAGCCATCTGGAAAGATTGGCTTCATATAAACAGCATCCTCACTTCTATGGTATTTTTTCAAGAAGAGTGGCCTAGCCTCCAGATATTACAGACATGTTGGATATTTTCTGGGGTCTCTGGACCAAGTGACTGCTTTTCCCATCAAGTGCCAATCCGCACATCTGCCCTCCTATAATATATGTGGACTTAGAGCATACAGAAATGAGCTTGCATCCCTGTAATTAAGAAACCTTGTGAATCTCTTAAAAATAACAGCCATAGTCATTTGGAAGAATAAAATCAAAGCAAAAGTAGGCAACATTTAAAGTCATTATGAAAAGTGCAAATGTACAAACAAATTGATCCATTATTCTTTGCCACATTCAAACAAGATGCATAATGGCTTCTTCCTTTCTGCCTCCACGGTACTTAGTTTATTCAAGTTGTAGAGCTGGATTATCACCTACCTTATTTACTTGCATAAGGGCTTATTTATCCACATGAGGTTTCTCTACATGCAGTAGATTAAAGACATTTGGGAATGTTGCCTATGAGAATCTGTTTATTCTTTTCAGTGCCTACCAATAAATTTCCTGGCCCTAACAGACATTCAAAATTTATTGAATAAAATTGCATCATTTCAACCTAGAGATAAGAGATTTTAACAAATAGAACTCTTTCACTGTACAAATGAGTACATTTCAGAGAAGTGTGACCTTCCTGGAGTCACCTGAGCAGTGAGTGGAGTGTCTTGATTAGAACTACCGCTCTCCAAGCTGGCACTCTTAATACTCTGGCTCTCAACTGGCTCAAAGTCGTTGCTATGATTTAACATCCTATTTTCTATCTTACAACTTCTTCCAGTTTCTGATGTTTTCTTAATAGCTCTACAATATCAAGGCAGTGATTTCTAATACATGCATAAAAGGTGGTGTTAAAAAACTGGCTGAATATGCAAGAGTACTCTAAGCAATATGGCACTTAATTCCAGTTCTTCCCTTTGAAATGAATTGTTAGTTGTTTTTACCTGCTGACTCCTTCCATTTCTCAAGTAAATAAGCAGAGAGGACTGAGAAGTTTTATTTTATTTTGTTTTGTATTTTTTTAACATGTCACAGAGAATCCCTGCTGTTAGAATTTCTAGTTCTCCAATTATGCGTTGGACTTATTTACACTGAGTTTTTAGAATGTACTAGGAAAAGGTCATAGAGGTTCTAATTGGTCTCTCTTGCAAAGTAGAATGAAGTGGTTAATACCAATAATGGGGTTAAGGCAATAGGCAGGGTTACAATCAAACTTCAAGAGGTACCAAGAATAACTGTTAAGCTACTCTGTCCACTTTATCGTTAAAAGCTGTTAATTCAACCACAGGGCCCTTGGATTCAGGCCCTTGCAATTACAGATTTTATTCTGATAAATTATTTCTGTTAAAGTCAGAATGCACCAGGTTATTGAGTTGATTTTACTCAGGCTATTGCAGTAGGGTGTGTGTGCCAAACCAAGGTGGGAGCATCTCAGCAGGGTGTTTCCCTTAAAACTTTTTTTCAATTAATTTTTTATTTTTTATTTCTTTTTTCTATTTAAATTCATTTAGTTAACATATAATGTATCATTAGTTTCAGATGTAGAGTTCAGTAATTCATCAGTTACATGTAACACCCCAATGCCCCTCATATCACGTGCCCTCCTTAATACCCATCACCCAGGTACCCCATCTCTCCACCCTCCTCCCCTCCAGCAACCCTCAGATTGTTTCCTATAGTTAAGAGTCTCTCATAGTTTGTCTCCCTTTCTGATTTTTCTTATTTTTCCCTCCCTTCCCCTATGATTGTTTTGTTTCTTAAATTCCATATATGAGTGAAACCATATGATTGTCCTTCTCTGATTGACTTATTTCTTTCAGCATAACACCCTCCAGTTCCATCTACATCAGTATAAATGGTAAGATTCCATCCTTTTGGATAGCTGAGTAATATTCCATTCCTCACACTTTATAGGGACAGGTAAACAAGTTGCAGATGGAGTGAGTCACGTGGTTATTTGACCCTCAGAGGAGGTCTCATTCAGTTTACTAAGAAGGAAACATTTATCTCTGCCTCAGCTAGTTTCAGGGGGACGGAGTTCTTACCTTAGTTAATTGCTTATGAGGACAAAGAATAAAAAATGAGCTGGGGGTAAGAGGAAGAGTCTGTGTCTGGCCTTATCAGTAGGCTCAGACAAAAGAGGAAAGAAAGGCCTGTGTTTAGCCTTGTCCTTTATTAATGGGATGTTTGTGTTGAAGACAAAGATGTACATGAATCATTATGAAAAGTGTCCCTCCTTCTTGGGTGGTTTACCTTGAAGAAGATTTATTATTCTTCCCTCCCCTGTCCACTCTCCATTAAGATACAAATATCAGAGCAGCTTACCCAATCGTCTTAAGAAACCTACAGGTTTCTTTCCTGTGGTTGCTACAATAGATAACTGCAAACTTGGTGGCCTAAAACAACAGAAATTACTCTCTCATGATACTGCAGACACAGAGATCCCAAAACAGCCAAATGGGACTGAAATCAAGGTGTGGCAGGGCTGTCCTCTTTCTAGAGACGCTAGAGGCAAATCTTTTCCTTTTGTCAGCTTCTCGTGGCTTTCTCCATCTCTTGGCTTGGGCTCTCATCGCTCTGTTCATCAAGGCCATCATCTTTAGATCTGTTCATCTTCTCACTGCCTTCTCTGTGTTTTATAAATCTCCATTTGCCTCCCTCTTGTAACACCTGTGATTGTGTTTAGGACCCACCTGGAGAATCCAGTCTACTCTCTACATCTCAAAGTCCTTAACTTAATCACATATGCAAACAGCATTTTTCTGTTAAAAAAATTATAAGTTCCAAGGATTAGTGCCTAATATCTTTCGGGGTCATCATTTAGCCTATTATAGACTCATACATTTATTTTCCCAATTTAGCCTATTATGGACTCACACATCATTTTCCCAGTTTATTCTAATAAGTGATAAATGAGTCCTATCCTGGAATGGGCACTTTACTCTTTTCCTCATCTGTGGTAAATCAAGAAAGGGGCCAAGAAATTAATTCAGATTTGCTTAGCACTTACTATATATTTTCCAGTGGTTGTTACAGTCATTATCTCATGTTACATTTGAGTCAGCATTTAGAGAATGATTGGCAGTATTCTTACTTTACAAATGAGCAGTAAAAGACAAAGGAGTTTTGTCTGTGCTTTGTAAGCACTCACCTACAGAAAAATGTGATGAAGTTTTCAGTAATCCAGAGATGCAGAGAAAAAAAAAAAAAAAAAGGACATGGAAAAATGAAATAATTGTGTGTTAGTGACATTCCCAAATGCCATTTCCTTTTTTTTCCTCTCCCCACCTCCAACTTTAAAGAATGATCACCTAATTTGAAAAAATTGATCACTCTTTCAATATTTTGGAGGATAAATGTCCTTCCTTCTGTGAAATAGTGATGAAATACTCTGTTCTGTTTGTTGGTTGGTTTTCATGTCAAAATTCTATGTTGGGAATTCAGACGTTTGTTATTACTGCTTAATTTCACTCTTCCACAAAATATTGCAGTCCAGGAAACTCCACGGGCATTAACCCACTGCATTATCACAACCAGTGACATTGTGATTCACATTCAATTACGTGGCTCCAAAGCCTATTTGTTCCTGCTGCCAAGGAGTTCTGCTGATTACTGGAGACAAGAAAGAGGGATGCCTCCATTTCCTCTCCACAGGCTGTTTTGTAGTGTTTTCATGCAAAGAGGTAAACAATTAACAGGGTTTGTAACATATAATTTTGTTCCTTCCTTGTCAGTGTTGTGGTATATTATCACAATTGGCAGGTAGCAGGTATTCATTGTCAAAAAAAAAAAAAAAAAAAAACAGAAATAAGCTGATTCTTCAGGTGGTGTTGGTAGAGGTATGTTTGGAGGAGAGCTGGGGTGTAATATCCATAATAAAGATACATTCTTGGCTCATCCCATTTCATAACTCATAGACCCAGCAGCTCGAAGGTTTCCTGGATCATTGAATGAACGAACTGCATGTTGAAGTAGCTGAATTTGTGCATGATTTTCTGATCAACTTGCATATTGTATCACTTGAATTTCCAGATACAGGTAGTTTGCTATAGAAGTTGAATTTTTAAATAATTAAGATGATAGGGACTCCTCGGGGGCTCAGTGTATTAAGTGTCTGCCTTCAGTAGAGGTCATGATCTCAGGGTCCTGGATAGAGCCTCACCACATCAGGCTCTCTGCTCAGCAGGGGTGCGGGGCCGGAGGGGTGTGCTTCTCCCTCTACCCCTCTCCCTGCTCTTGCTCTCTCTCTCTCTATCTCTCAAATAAATACATACAATCATTAAAAAAATAAGATGATAGAAATGGTTTGAAGAACTCTGCCTACTTTCTGATTTTTCTTTTTTGCACAATTCTCAGGTTTAAGGAATTTTTTTTTTTTTTAAATACAGAAAGTAAGTCCTTTGGGTAACCAGTCGGCTGATACACCGCATTACGTTTATACCCATACTTACCAAAATTAAATTTATGTTGTTCATCTCACATGAGGAGAAAAGTGAGATCTTGATATTTCCTTTTCTTTAAGAAAACTTGGGATTCAATTTTGACAAAGGTTATAGAAGGATCTTATTTCTGGGCATTGTTGCATTTGAAAACTTATAGTTAGGAAATGAAAGAACCTTGTACATCGCCCTGTAGGCCAACTCTGTAGAGATAAATAGTTGCTTTATATCTGGCCATAAAGTGATAGATAAACTGTGGGAAAATGATAGAATCCGCAGCCCTGTTCATTCTCCCCAGGTGTGCAGGAACCTGAGAGCCAGTACTTAAAGGTTCTACAGTTATGAACTGATAATTATGACTATGTCCACTAACCCCAGGAATCACCACAAAATATGGAAAGCAGCATGGCTTTCTGTCCAAAAATATCATCTGTAATACTAGACACAACTATATTAACAGTTTCGTGTATTTATTTTCATTTTTGTGCGTGCTCCGTAATGTTTCACATGGTTACAGCGATATTTGCTACACATTTTATATTGCATCGTTTTAGAATAAACATTTCTACATTCCTAAATGTTTCTGGACATTATGATTATAAAATATATCATCATACTATTATATTATTATTAATTAACCATACTACTTTTGTTCTACCGTTGACTTATTTTCTACTTATTTTCCTATTACACAAATCACTGTAATATATACCTTTGAGTGCAAGTTTTTTTTTATTGAAGATTATTTACTTCAAAGAGAAAATACCTTGAAGTAAAATTACCAGATCATAAACATATTTAAAAACTTGTATCTCTTTAAAGAGTTTCCAAAGTTTGTATATGAATTTATTTTCACAAAATGAGTGGGAAACATCAGAAAGGGAGACAGAACATAAAGACTCCTAACTCTGGGAAACGAATTAGGGGTGGTGGAAGGGGAGGAGGGTGGGGGGTGGGGGTGACTGGGTGATGGGCACTGAGGGGGGCACTTGACAGGATGAGCACTGGGTGTTATTCTATATGTTGGCAAATTGAACACCAATAAAAAATAAATTTATAAAAAAAATAAATACCACCACCACAAAAAAAAATTATTTTCACACTAGCATTGTAAGAAAGAGAAAATTTTTATGGTGTTCTAGCCAAGAGTAAGCATATTAATTTTGTTTGCTTAATAGGAAAAATGCATTTATTTGTTTTAGTGATGATTGAGTATTTTATTCTGGTGACACTAGATTAAGTGAGAATGTCATTAAACTAAACTGCTGTGGTTTACCAGATGAGTGTTTCTTTGCTTCTAAATTTGAGATCTTACCTTTGTCTGATGGCTCAGAGACGTTCTTTTTAGATGTTCTTGTTCCTTTCCTCTCCCTCTCACTTCAGGAATCTGCTATGGCTTGTTAAAGTCCTTAGGTTGGTAGTAGGTAGTGGTGGAGGGGAGTGAGGTCTCTGCTATTCTGATTTAGGTTAGGTCTTACAAACCCTGTTCCTGGCCTTGCAGTTGTGGCCTTCTAGTACCTTTCGCTTTTACCGTGGTTGTAGTTGTTTCCTTAGTATTGAATTTTACCATTTCTCCAGAAGTGAGTTTCTTCCTAAAGAGGGTATAAATCTCCCCAGTGTCTGCAACAACCCAGGCTTTCAGTGATCCTGCCAGTCCATACTTGACGTTCGCCAATTTCTTAGTTACTCTATTTGAACTCTAGTTCTAGCTGCCTAGTTGTGACTACCCTAGGCCATACTTGCTTATGTTTTCTCTGTCCTTGGACACAGGAATTCTCCTCGTATTTTGTGCCAGCTGTTTACTCTGTAACCTCAGCTACTTAAAAGTCTTGCTTTTTTCCCAGCTGTATTAAAGTATAATCGACAAATAAAATTGTAAGACATTTAAAATATATATGATAATTTGATATGCGTCATGAAAGGATTCTCTCTCATTAAATTAACACAACCACCACCTCACGTATTTGCCTTTGTGTATGTATGAACATTTAAGTTTTGTTCTCTTAGCAGATTTCAATTACACAACACAGCGTTTTAAACTGTAGTCATAGTGTTATACATAAGATTCTCAGATTTTAGTCATCTTATAAAAGTCTTACATTTGAAATTAGTGCTCTTTTTTTTTTTTTTAAGAGTGGGTATGACTCTCCTTCCAGCTTTCTGTACCCCTAGGTAGACGCTAGCTTTTCCTTTAGTAAATTTTTTAAAGTGTTTTCCAAAATTCTGAGGCAGGGAGAAAGAGAGGAGAGATCTTGGTACTAGATTAAATAGAGATTAATAATATTATTCAATGAATCACAATCAAACTATATTTCTCTCACCCTTAGGGGATTCTTCACCTTGAAAGAAAAATCATCTCAAGGTCCAGTGAGAAGTTTTGAGTTCTAGTGCTGTGTTCTAACTTAAGCTTGTTTTTGTTTCTTACTTAAATATTGTGGATATTGTTCATAATTATAACATTTAAGTTTGTTCCATGAATTGTGCTGAGGTGGAATAAAAATATCAATGGAAAATTATATTTTCTTCCTGTTTTCTATGTTTCAGCTTATGGAAAATCTAAAATCCTGGGTGATAAGAAAATGAGAGTGACGGCTGCCTAAAATATCACCTGCTTACAGTGAACAACCTCAAATAAACTAAACAGACAGAAGTACAGGCTTTGCAAATGGCCTCACATGTAGCATGAAAGTAGGCCACAGGGATGATTGGGAGGAATCACGTGTGTCTGTTAGTATGATGGGGGGAGGTCAGTCGTAGAGGGTCAGTCTATAGACGTGTAAGGTAAACAAGCAAACAAACATGGTTTTGCTTCCATCCGTGAAGATGGAATCTTTCCCTTAGGAGTTTTCCATTTAGATCCCTGGAGGCTTCCATTGCTAAGGATACTGGGGATGGATGAGATCTCATGTTGTCTGACACTGTTTCTGGGAGGCATTTGCAAGGCTGGGTTAAGCATCATATGGATTTTCCAAAGTCTTGGGTCAGATCTCAACACTACACAGAGTCTATGATTTAGAGAAGCTTGTTAATAATCCATAAATCACTTTTGTTCTGATAAATTTGAAATTGAATATATTAGTCCAGAAGGTTTGTAAAACCATATGGTTTGGGGACATATTTGCTTGTATATAGAGATTATTTATTCATAAAAGTTCCCTCTCAGAAGGGAATTTCAAATGATCCATGAAACATCGATTTTTTTGCCTGTAGTTTTACAATGTACACTCTTCACATAAAACACTCTAATGTAGTTTTTTTTTTTCTTTTTTTTAAATTAACTCTACTCCTCGTCCTGTGGGGCTCGAACCCTGAGATCAAGAGTCCCATGCTCTATCAACTGAGCCAGCCAGGTACTCCTGCTTGCTATTTAATGCAGTTCTTGATATATTAGAAGAAGATGACCACTCTGCTTTTGGCTATTTATATGTCTTTTCCAATAATCCAGTTATTCCTAATTCATAAGTGTTTCTATTCCCAGTTGAAAAATATTCCTTTTGCTACACAAGTAAATGGCAGATTCTTAAATCTTGAAATGGCCATTAAAATAAAATTAAATCCTTCATTCAAGCGTTTCTTTTTCTTTCACATATATCCATCGCAAACTTGACAAAAGTATACAATTTAATATTTGCATTTCTCTCTGGTTTAAAGTTACTGTCTAAAAAATATTGAAGGGGCACTGTGGTAGAGAGAAAAGAATATAGAAATTAGAGTCAGAACGGTCCTTGGTAAGTTATGCAACTTTTCTAGATATCGGTGCTTTTGTCCTTAAAATACTATTACCTACTGCGTACGGTTGTTGTTAGCATTAAAGACAATATTTCTAATGCATTTTTTAAAGTATACAATACTCTAGAATTTGGAAAGGAAATGTGGTTATTTTTTTTTCTAGTATATATTGGTTGTAAAGTAAAATAGATACTTTGTATAAATTTCGATGCACAGTGGGGAGGAAAGGGAGAGCAAAAAGGCTGCAATCCATTCTCTACTGTTCCTGTGGGAGGCCCAGGAAAGAAAAGTAACCTGGTCAGATCTTCTTGTAAACAAGCTAATAATGGATCTGATGGAACACTCATGGTATTTACTACCATGAGAGTCCTTCTTTAGGGAATGCTTCCAACATGATTAACTTGATCTGTCTAGCTTTGCTTTTGGTGAATATATCTGGAATCTGTGAGTTTATGAGGTCTTGCTTACTTTTGTTGAAAATATATGTTTATTGAAGACTGCTTATATTCAATTACGTGCAGTCTGCATCCAAACACAGAAGAAAAGGCTGGATAGCATTAGAAAACCCGACTTTTCCCTCTTTTAATTGTGGCTTTTACCCTTCAATTACAGTAAAACTCGACACAGAATAAGGTCTTTGTTTCTTGAATATGATTTCACAATGAATTTTTTTAACGTAGGTAAAAATTAGTTGTTTTTAGCAGCAGTAATTATTCAAGCTAAGAAATCTTCAAGTTTTCTTTGATATCTTCTATCTCATCCTTGTATCTAATCAATTATCATGTCCCATAAATTTTAGTTCTAAATATGTCTTGAATGTGTTTATTTCTCTGCATTCCCACTGCTACCACCTCAGGTTAAGCCCCTATCATCTCTTCTGTTTCTTACAATAGCCACTTCTGGTATCTCCTGTCCTCATACTATCCTCCTTCAATCCAGTTTCCACACCACAGATTCTTTATTTAGAGGTTCTCAGTAGTTCCCCATTGCTTTTCTTCTAAAGGTCAAATCTTTCACATTGCTTTATGCCTCTGCCTGCCCTGACCTCCCACTCCATGATCTAATCACACATGCACGCACAGGCACGCACACACATTTTGTTTTGTTTTGTCTTTCTGTTTCTCAGTTATATCAAGTTCTTTCCACCACAGAATATTAACATATGTTGATTTTCCATCCAGATCATTCTTCACTAGCTAATACACATCCCATATATTACTGAAATCTCAATTCCTCCCAGAAGACCCCTTGACCCTATACACTGGAATGGGGATGTATTCCATGAAGAATCTTGATGCTTCTTCAATGTCTGCAGATAACTTTTTCAACTTGTAACTTTTTAAATGTCTAATTTCTATAGTCACACATTGTACCATAATGTTCATAAGGAAACAAATCACGTCTCTTTTGTTCACTGCTCTCCTGTAGGGTAAAACAGCATCTAGCAAGTAGTAAGTATTCTAAAAAATAACTAACACAAGTCATTTTCAGATAATGGGAGCACAGTGATTAGGTGCTGTGTGTTAGTAGATATTTAAGATAGAACTTGCCTGGTTCTTTTCTCCCTAATCCCTGTTTGCTAAACGTTCTGTAGGAACAACCCTATAACGCAGCACCCACAAAACAGTAAGTCAGGTGAGCTATCAAAATTAATACGTGGCTTTAATCAATACAGCAACTTTTTTGAAAGGCTTACTGTTTAGAGAAAGCATTGGTTGAGAATGAAACAAATAAAATATCTTTTGTCAGTAAAAAGAATATCAAATGTTCATAGAGAATAATGGGTCAATGTCTTCCACTGAGAGAAAAGACGAGTTATAAGCTTGGGAACAAATATGGGACAGACACTGTAGATTTCAGGTTTTCACAGGGGCTAGACCTGTCAGGCAAAATATGTGCATTTGGAAGAGTGTTCATGTTATTGTTCAATCTGCTCTCAGCACAGTACTTTTTTTTTTTTTTTTCATTTTGGTTCTTTTCCATGTATGTATAGAGTTTGCGTTTCTCAGTCTTTCAGCTATCATTTCTCAGCATGTCAGAGGGGAGAAATCTGAACAGCCTGACACAACAGCCATTAGGTTTCTTGTAGAGGAGATGAACATCTGATTGTTCTCAGCAATGCTTCTGGCTCTTAACAAGTAATAAAGCAGAGCATAAATAGCTGCAAGCAAGACAGAAGAGATCTCTCATCCGATTCTAGCTTCTATTACATTGCCAGTAAGGATGAGTGGGTTTAAATTTTTGATATACCACCTATGTCACTGTAGAAATGGCTCAGTGGGTTGGTAGATTGTCATTCTAAATACTAAATCTTTGAGGAATCTTTTGGTTCAATGGTCTGACACAGTCTTATCGATTACGCATGTCACCCAGTGCTGTTTTTTTCCTTCAGTAGTTTGGTATATTGTCCAATATAGGTGATATATTCAGAGATTTTAAACTCTGTAGAAAATTTATGGTAATAGGATTGCAACTACTTATTTTCTTATAGGTTCTTGAGGTTAAAAATGATTTGAGAAGTTTATATTTTCACAGAACAAATGAAATGTCATGATTTTTATGGCATGGTATGATCTAATGAAATGTCTCCTAATCTACTTCACACACTTAAATTGTGTTCAATGCTGCATATGCTATGTGTATGCATGTATGCATGCTTCTGGGAGATGATGACATAGTCTAAATTACACTACTTTTTATGAGGTAGTATAAACCTAAAAAGAATCAGAGTGGATAATCGCTATAGGGAGAGCACTTTGGTGTAGGGATAAAGACAAAAAGGAGTGATAAGGCCCGAGTTCTATATAGAAGGTCTTTGGGCTGGGAGTGCAAATGTGAAAAAGCGAATAACCAGCCAGAAGGGCTTGAGTCCTTGACTACAATTCCCCTTAGAGACTCCCTACTAGCATTGGCTATGCACCAAATCTGGAGTGGGGAGGGCAGCTTTCTGAAGGATGCTTTCCAGGTAAAGCCTTTATAATTGCCTGTATTCAAGCATGAAAAGGCATACATAAGTTTTTGGCAAGAATCTGAACTTTTCATTCTCTGTCTTTGAAAAGAAGAATATCACATACCTCAAGTACAATGATCCTTTCTCCTAGGATAGTTCTACACTTAGAAATTGGAGAAAGAGAAAAGACAAGTAAAAGAAGTTCATTTAGCTGAGTTAGTAGTGTCAGATGCCTGTAAGCCTCTTTTGAGTGTTTCCCAGTACAACCTCAGAGAGAGAAAAAAAGAAAAAAGAAAGAAAAAGTAATGTGTAAATGAACAAAAAGGACACCTAATTCTAAATGGAGTTGGAAAGCAATGGAGGGAGGGTTCTCACTCAGGAACCACTTAGTGCAGCTTACTTTACATAAACCTGTAGGAAGTAGCTGACTTTACATAACCCGGCAAGAAGGAAGATTTTCTCCATGCCCAGCAACAGCCTAGCCAATGAAAACCTGCCAATGAAAAGCCACCACAACTCAAACTCTCATTCTCCTCTAATGGAACTTTAAGCCAAATAGCTCCTCCCAATCCTCTCCTTTCTTCCATAAAAGCAAGCCCTTTTCCTGTGGTCTTCAGACTTGGCTATGGTTCTCTGTAGTTTACATGCCCCAAGTTTCAATTCCTTGCCTATTCCTGAATAAACTCACTTTTGTTGGTGAAATAATTGACTATTTTGTTTTTAAGGTTGATAGCAGATAATCAAAACTATGGATACTTTGTCTGATATATGGAGGAAAGTTTATATAGAAAAATTTTAAAAGTTTCTGATGTCATGGTATGAAAGTGTTTTTTTCAAGGATGTTAGTAAATATTCCACTTTTTTATTAAGAATTTTTCGACACTCTTCAATTCTAGCATCCACCCCTGACACTGACAATTGAAAAGGCAATGAATAGGGATGCTGTCGGTTAAGTGTCTGACTTCAGTTTGGATCATGATCCCAGGGTCCTGGAATTGAGCCCACCTTAGGAGCCTGCTTTTCCCTCTCCCTATGCCCCTATGTTTACTGTGTTCTTTCTCTCAAATACATAAATAAAATCTTTTAAATACATTAAAAGAAAAGGCAACAAACTGACATATTTTGAAAAGGAGAATGGCATCATTAGATTTATGCTTTTGGACTTGGCCATTTTTAGAACAGCCCGAAAGGAAAAAACATGAAACAGAGCATTTAGGATTCCATATGCATAATTCAGATAAAGATAAAGATAAGGCTGACCTGAAGTAGAGTGTTTGCAATGGAAATGGATGGTAGTGTGTACAGGTATAATTCATATTTCACAATTTCATGTATATGGTTTTATAATTGGTCCAAAATGAAGATAAAGAGAGGCAACACAGTAAGAGATCTAATTTTAGAAAGACTTCAGTTGGTTTCCTGCTAAAGTTTTCTAACATTTACTAGATACGTGACCATGAATAAGTCTTATGCTTTTTTTTTCATCTTAGTTTCCTCATCAATGAAAAGGGATGCTTATAAATAACAAAGAAGTGCTAGATTTCTTGTGAAGTTTAAATGCATCATAAGGAGGATTAGTGAATGCTAGTGTGTGATGTGCTACATAATATAGCTTTGGCTATTTCAATGAGATCATTGATCATATTTCTAGGGAAATGTTATTATTTCTAGAATTCTGAGTTTCTTCACAATGTAAAAGCAATCATAAGACAATGGATCATGAAATTCTATGCATTGTACATTTTGCAGCCAAATCACAAGTGATGGGATTCAGATCTTCAAGTTCAGATTACACCTACTAAGCATAGTTCTTAGTATTTAAATATATGTTTTGTGATTACAAAATCAAGTCCTAAATTGTTCAACACTAAGCTGATTTAAAATGAAAATAGGCAATTATAGATGAAGTTATAAAAATGCAGATGCAACAAAAATAAATATTGGGCATTGCATGCTACTGACAAAGTGATTTTACCCAGCCACATGTCACTGTATTAAGAAAATTGGCCTGGGGATCCCTGGGTGGCGCAGTGGTTTGGCGCCTGCCTTTGGCCCAGGGCGCGATCCTGGAGACCCGGGATCGAGTCCCACGTCGGGCTCCTGGTGCATGGAGCCTGCTTCTCCCTCTGCCTATGTCTCTGCCTCTCTCTCTCTCTCTCTGTGACTATCATAAATAAATTAAAAAAAAATTTAAAAAATAAAATCTTTAAAAAAAAAAAAAGAAAAAGAAAATTGGCCTTTAAAAATGTGGTGGGTATTGTATTGATCAGCTGTCCTGTAAAAATAATCCTACTATGTGAATTAGGAACATGTAACCATGTTGTATAAGTAAATGTAACATGCGTTTTCACATTGACCTTTACTGAGACTATGATCTCTTCATAATATTATCTTTGCTGAGACAGCCCCCCTCTATAGGGGCTGCTACGTGCTGCGCTACATGTATAACAAAGAACTATGAACATTGCTGTTTATTTCTCAAGTCTTCAGTCCTTCAGTATGTGTTGGAGGTAAACTAAATAATCATGAGCCTTATTCACACTACTGTATCAATGACTGATAACAACTCCATGTTCCTCTAGTTAGTGGAGAACTTTGATTATAAAACAGTTGATTATGAGATAAGACATACGTGAAGATAAAAATAAAACAAGAATGAAAGAATGTTGATAGCTGTGGAAGTGATGAATATTTTGTTGATTCTATGTGGATTTGGAATTTCTGGTAAGAAAAAGTGAAAAGAAACTATGACTGAAATCAGATAGACCTAGGTTCTACTTCTGGGTTTGTTAGTGATTAGTCTATAACCTTGCACATATTTCAGTCTTTCTGACCCTAAGTTTCTTTATCTGTGGAATGAGGATGCTATCCTTTCAGAGAGGGTTGTTGTGAGGACATAATGGATAACATCTTTTACAATCTAAGTGTAATGTGGAGCCACCATTTTCCTACATGTTGCTTCGTGCATGTGTGGTTATATGTGTGAATTAGAAAAGTTTCCCTTCCTTGAGACATCTTCCTGCTACCTGTCAGGACCAAAAAAGTTGCATGTAACAATTTATAGGGACTATAAGATGAATAGTGCCCTAGCAGTAGCACTAAGTCTCTGACACATACTAAATGCTTAATAGCTAATACTATAATTCCCCATTACCAAAGCCATTGAACAATGGTAAGAAGTTATGAAATTGAATTTCAGATGAGACAATGTATGGGAGAGAAGAGTGAACCTCACTGAGGGACAATCACTCCCACTTCTACCCTAACCTGATCAATTTTCTATTTTCCTGTCTATTAAGATCCTGGTTAAATCGTGTTCATTTTTTTTTAGGAAATTAGAACAATACATTAAATGTCCCCATTATGTTCTTTAACTGCCAACAACCTATAAAGTGGCTTCTCAGTGATGAACATTGTAATCATCACCTACCCCAGGGAAAGGGTCTGGGAGCATCTCTGATGTCCTAGCTCACTTTTCATGCTTTTATTAGACTTTTATCCCTTCTAGTTCTATTTTGCATAATGTCTGCTTTGTAGCAGGCTTCAAACAATTTGGTTTAGAGAAAATGAAGTGTAAATTCAAAATAAATGCATTCATAAATACAAATTATATTTGAAATGGGAAATGGCAAAGCTTCACATTTTCTGGACTTGCTGAGTAGAGTACTTTATGAATTGCAGAACCGTGTTGAGAAAAGGAATGCTAATGAGATATGAAGACTCTACAAGCTTTAGTTCATGTTACTTCTGCACTTAGAATTCAAGGACAGCAGAGATGTTCTCTACTAAATGTTATTAATGAAGGACATTCTACTTGATATGGTTATATATGTGCTTTGCAACCACAATAACCAGAGGAATGACTTTAATAACTTCCACCTACAGAGCCAAGAGCATAAGTTGTTTTCTGAAGTTTTTACTTTCTATTTATTTTTAGATACACAGGGATTGCTTGTGGCTAAGAAATTTACATACATTTTTCTCATTCAATTCTACCAACATCCCCATGAGATAGAGATCATTACTATCCTCAGTTTACAAATGAGATATTTAAGGCAGGGAAAAAAATGAACAAGTGGCTCCTCCATCCTAATAAGTGGCAAAGCCAAGATTCCAAACCTAGCCTTTAGCATGAAATCCTCTGCCTACGACACCACACTGTGTTGCCAGTAGGTAACGCACAGTTGACATAAAGTGGGAAACCACCCATCAGCTTTATAATATGGTTCAAGAATCTTTGGAAAATCACAGCTTTTCTATGGAATAGAATAGGGCAATATAACTTTAACATTATTATTGCATTTCCATATATGAGAAAAAAATATTCTAAGGAAAAATAACCTCAAATACTTTCTCCTTAACCAAATTAGTTAAATCATTCTCTTTTTTTTTTTTTTTTTTGGTCTCATGCTTCATTTAATCTGAAGAATATTATAGGTTCTTTGTCTTCAGATATAAATGATAATGTTAGAGAACAAGCAGCAAATTCAACAATTTAAAAACTAAATTTACATGATGTTAATTTCTGGTGACAGCCTTCCCAATCAGTTTTTTTTTTTTTAAGTCATCTCCTGCCCCCATGCAGATGTGCACCATGCCATAGAGGATGTTCAGAACAGGATAAAGGTAAAGAGACCTCCCCGAGACCTCCTGTAAGGAAAGGTCTTCATGATTTAAGATATTTGCTCTATCTCCTTCCCACTTTGAGAATTAAGAGCAGAGAGAGCAGGACGGAGGCCAGCAGGTAGGAGATGAAGCTGTAGAGACGGGCAAGTCCAAGGATGCCAGCCGTGGCCCCTGACAGCACTGACACTGAGGTCCTGCAGTAATCCAGGACCGTGGCATTGCCTTGCTCAGCTGGATGAGAGTGGGGACACGTAGGGTTTAGAGGCTTATTTAATCTGTAGTACTTAACACAGATTACTCAGATTGTTATAATACCTCCTCCATGCCTCCATGCAGTGGGAATGAGGCCAGGAGAAAGGGGAAGGGAAAAGAGAGGACGTGTGCAGCTTTGAGACACCCCCCCACACCCACATGACTGAAATGCCGCTCTTAGACCAGCCAGCTGAGTGCCACTTCCCTTATCATTCGCTCAGTCATGTAGTAATAGGAAGAGCCAAAGTGGGAAAAGGTTGATAAAAGAGGACTGTACAAGGAGTACACTGCCCGTCTGTCCCTCTTTGGAGATCCTAGAATGTTGATGCCTTTAATAAGTGGCAGTTTAAGTATGTATCTTTCAAATACAGAAGAGATTGTTTAGCATGATGCTATTTAAAACCACTATGTGGGTGCCCGGGTGGCTTATTTGGTTGAGCGACTGACTGTTGATTTTACCTCAGGTCATGATCTCAGGGTCTTGAGATCCAGCCTTGAAACAGGCTCTGCACTCAGCGTAGAGTCTGCTGGAGATTCTCTGTCTCCCTCTCCCCCTCCACCTCTCCTGTGCTAAGAGGGCATATCCTCTCTCTCTCTCTCTCTCTCAGATAAATAACTAAAGCTTTAAAAAATAAAGAACTGAAGCTACATAAATATGTTTCCTCTAACAACAGAAGAATTATTAAAAAAATAAAATCACTACAAAGGACTGTGAGAATAACTGATCCCCATTTTAGGATTACCGTTAATGCAAACATGTATTTTATATGTGTTTTTTATATGTGTTCCTCATGAGAGAGTTGGTATAAGTGAGATGTATCCTCAAAAGGGAATTGGTGAAACCCATATAGAATATAGCAACGGCAAATAGCTAAGAGGTGAAACATCCAGATTCTTTCATCTAAAATATGTCTTAATTCTAAATTATCCATTAATCGCCTGGCTCTTATATCACTTTGCTTTGAAGTGGCTTTTTTGGAGCCCCAACTCATTGTGAAGATGCCCCAATCTCTTCATCTGTCATAGCTCATCAGGGATATGTATTGTTTTTTGCTTATTCTGGTTCATATGAGATATTGTACAACTTTGTATGAGACTGAAACTTAGGAGAGTTTTCTCCAAAAATACCTGTAGTTGCTGCCCGAAGTATCTCATCCACAGTTCCCCAGAGTTAGAGTTGTAATAAAAGAGGACTTTTAGCAGAGATTTATAAGTCCCATAAACTGTGCAGCAATGATTTATTCTATTACTTTATGTGTTATAGGTACACTCCCTCTTCCCTGCCGCAACAGCCTAGGACTTGGTTTATAATTACGTTTTATACGTTCATATGCACAGTAATAATTGTAAATCAAAATAATTGGTAGGTCAAATTGCAGACTATTGCTTTAGAAACACTTTAGTATAAGTTGTGCAATATATATGTCTATGTTAGTTCCAATCTGTTCTTCAGGGCAATTACTTAATATTTGAAGCTACTTAATCAGTTATGCATTCTCCAGGACGGCATACTAAAAGTCTTCAATTTGGACAATACGGTCTTAACTTGACTGTTCCTTAATTACTAAATGACATGAGAAATAATTTTCTGTGAAGAGATTTCTGGTAGTCAAGATATGTGGATTGTTAATAAAGGTTTTATACAGACTTCTGCCAAAAAAAATCCAAATAACTTCCTAGATCCTTAGAGTGGAGCTCTTTGCTTTGGAATCAGATTGGATCTGATTGGATTACCTTAGAGGTAATTCTTCCCCGAAAAGACCAGAAAATTTGCTAAACCTACCATTATAGTATTGTTGCATCTGCTTATTATTCAAAGGATATTTCCATGTTCTGTAAGAAAGAGAACAGAGACTTGTTTTACAAGAAGAGGATGTGGACCTTCTGTGTGTATATATGTTTGTATAGGTGTGTACACCTTCTCACTGATAAATATCTCCAGATGTAACAAAATTCTAGCTAAATTTAAATCTCATTAAAACATACCAGATGGTAGTGAATCTGTTAGGACAGAGAAATATAGTCATAATAAGTTACCAATCTCACCCAAAAAGAACCGACACCTGTCAAAGTCAGATTGGCTTAGTTCACATCATGACAGTAACAGCTATAATCGCTCGCGTCTGATAAATAGGGACAAAATATTGTTGACGTCTGTAACATGTTGTAAGGATTAATTGTGATAATCTGCATAAAGGGCTCAGCACAGTGTCTGGTTCCTGGTAAGCCTCTATAGATGCAGCCATTGTACAATTACATTTTATGTATATATGCTATATTATTTTATGTATATATTTTATTATTTTGTAACATTTTATTTTTTTCCACTTTCCTGCACTTAATTAAAAAAAAAGCAACTATGGTAAATCTCTAGAAAGTCAATATTCTAGGATCCCTTCCTCAAAAATGTGACATTTGTTTTCCAAACACATGCCAGAGTTCCAAACACATGCAGGGTTCCCAACTGTGCCAAGGAGGTGAGAAGCTAAAATCATAAAATGTTCATCGTCCAACTTTCCCCGGTCTGCGGTCTGTCTTTGGATCAACAATAATTGCCTGAACAGCTCCTATAGCTTCATGAATTTTTGTCTGTAGCTCTCAGCTCTTCCATATGCAGCAACCACAGAATTTGAGCAGCTTCCTTAAGAACTGCATCTCCTCTGTCAAAACCAGGAAAATGTTTGTCTTAAACAACAGGCAAGCCCTCTTTGATTTGATTTGCTTTAGCAACTGCCTCCTTTGTCAGGAGCTTCCGGACCAAAATGCGAATTGCCTTAAGCATTACCGGGTAATCATGATGCTGAATCTGAAGAAGGTTGGACAAAGCCATTACGCCAGCCTTAAAATCGAGATTATTTACATCCAAATTGATCAGTGGCTCTGCATTTTTAGCTGCATTCCAGCATCTTTTGTATTATCAGATACCAACTCCTTGTATTCTTCAGCATTGTCTGCATATTCAAGTCTAACATCTAAACCAAAAAGCCAGTCATTTGCTTCTTGTCAGATCTTGAATCTTGGAAAGAGAGTTCACATCTCTGAGATAACTTTTCAGGAACTTGGGCCAGTCCGTGCTGTGAATGTTTCTTAAATCACTTCTGTCTTCAGTCTCATAGTATGTGATTTTCTAGTCTTCAAGCCGAACATTAAGGTTTCTACATTCTGTTTCATCTTTGCAGTTGAAGCCATTAGGCTTGTGGTTAATTGAGGGCCACCAGCCTGTGTCAGAACATGGTCCCCGCTCTGGTCCCCAGACTTTGGCCGGAAGAAGAGAGGCCAGGAGGAGTGGGTAATGCTGGCACCTGGGATGCACAAGACCTGCACATGATTTTTCCAGAATGGTACCTTGAGTCCCATTAGTCTTCATGTTACTTACACACTTAATGACGACAGGGTGATAAGTTTGAAGTTTCACTAATACTAATTACTAATACTCTGTACTCTAGTTGCTTCCAGTCATTTGTCTTCTCTTTTGACAATAGATAATACCTGGATGAGCATCTCTATGCATTAACTATTTTGAGTTCTATTGAGTTACAAGTGTATAGTAAAATGCACGGGGGAATGTTTTATGACTATTGGCATGTAGCAGTTTGTCTTTTAAAAAGTTTACACGAGGGATCCCTGGGTGGCGCAGCGGTTTGGCGCCTGCCTTTGGCCCAGGGCGCGATCCTGGAGACCCGGGATCGAATCCCACGTCAGGCTCCCGGTGCATGGAGCCTGCTTCTCCCTCTGCCTGTGTCTCTGCCTCTCTCTCTCTCTCACTGTGTGCCTATCATAAAAAAAAAAAAAAAAAAAAGTTAAAAAAGTTAAAAAAAAAGTTTACACGACTTTATGATATCAGTAGTACTGTATCTATTCTTCAATTTTATTACAACTTTTTGCAATGAGTATTATAATTATTGATAGTATTTTATTGTTATTATTAATATTATTTGCAAATATTTATGTATTTATTCTAGAGACAGCAAGCAGGAGCAGGAGGGGCAGAGGGAGAGAGAGTGGGGAGAGGGGCAGAGGGAGAGAGAGGAGAGATTTCCGGGAGGAGGGGCAGAGGGAGAGAGCATGGGGGCGGTGGCAGAGGGAGAGGGAGAGAAAGGGTGAGAGCAGGGAGGGAAAGGGGCAGAGGGAGAGGCAATCTCGAGCCACTCCTGGCTGGACAGACCACAATGCAGGCTCCATCTCAAGACCCTGAGATCATCACCTGAGCCGAAACCAAGATTTGGACACTTAACTGACTGTACCATCCAGATGCCCCTAGTATTTTTTTTTAATTTTAATATTGTTAATTCAAGGTTGTTTCAATAAACATTTCTTTGATAGTATAAACCCTGAATATATTCTTAGTATTTATTATTTTAGTTGCCCTCTATATATTCATTACACCTTTAAAAATTGAGTACTAAATATAAAAGTGTATATTTAGTGCTTACTTACTAATTGGTTACAAGAGTAAAAAAAAAAAAAGGCAGTTTTAGGCATTTTTATTTACACCTCCCATGCATCTGTAAGGTGAGGTGGCACATCATTGCAAGATGGCTCCATGTTAATAGGTGACTGGGAAACACAGAAAATAACTCTCTAGAGCTTGCTTAGGGTTGCTGATTCCCTTTATCCAGAGCTGCATTATTAACTATGCTCAAAATGACTAACAAGGGAGAAAAGGCAAAGGTATGGGAAACTAGCAATTGAAAAGAAAAAAAAAAAAAAACAAGAAACAAAATAAGTTGTCCTTCTAACAAAATTGCATTGTTAAAAACAGGCTATCATTCTCTTGAAATACATAAAACAAATAACATAGATGTTGACCTTAAGGCTTCATCTGTTGTACTATTTACAGGAAAATATCCATCAAGGGACCAGGTAAAAAACAGTGAGTTACATGGAAAGAAATAGAGAAAGGGATGCTGGCATAAGAAAACTAAAGATAAGTCTTGAATTGTTCATTCTTTTGAAAGTTCCAGTTCTTTTCCAAGGCACGTAATCACCATAGTCATTGGACATTCACACCAGATTTGGTAAATAGTATATTTAAGCCAGGGTCTCCCTACCTATTTGACTACCCTATAGCATAGTTTAATTTGGCCATAATTAAGATGCCTCTGTTGAAATGCTTACGTAATGAAGGCATGTTAGGAAGGACTGTAAATCCATTCAGATTAGTCTCCTGTCTGGCTGATACAACACACATCCTATAGTCGACCTTTAGACTTCTCCATTGAAGCTAAAACTGACACACTTTCCTTGGGACTATGGTACAGCATCTGCCTGTACTATATTTGTCATTTATCTAACATGGATAATGGCCTTTTTTTCTGTCACTGGGTTAATCAAATCAGAACCCCTTTTTCGATTGATGTATAGCAGGTAAGGACATTTATGACTATGAGCAAATGAATTTGTGGATAAAGGAATGCTTTTTGCTATTCCATGACTTAGGACCGTTTCTGAGGCAGAAGAGAGAATGGTGGGATGGACACATTATCTTATCACACACGATCTTTTACTGCACTGTTATTAGACATACCAAAGTCCCAACCACACCTTCATTATTCTTTTTTTTTTTTTAATTTTTATTTATTTATGATAGTCACAGAGAGAGAGAGAGAGAGAGAGAGGCAGAGACATAGTCAGGGGGAGAAGCAGGCTCCATGCACCGGGAGCCCAATGTGGGATTCGATCCCGGGTCTCCAGGATCGCGCCCTGGACCAAAGGCAGGCGCCAAACCACTGCGCCACCCAGGGATCCCACCTTCATTATTCTTGATTACGTATTTCCTCATTTTTTCTGGGTCTCATATTTAATTCCCCACATAATAAAATATAATAAAACACAACTTGATATTATTGAAAGTATTAAAATTGATTCCCTCCTGGAAATCTTCCAATAAAATGCCTGGTCCAAAGAGGAAGAAGAACCCCTAAAATGCAATGTCTCCTTCCTCTTCATGTATATTCTAAAATACCTATGTAGGTGGTGCTAGTGAAGTGGGACCCCTGTGTATTCCAAAGGCAGTTGCTGTCTGTGACTGAAGAGTCCAAAAGCCTGTAAAATATTTTCCTTAGTATAAAGCTCATAGTTTGGAGTGTCTTTTGACACCAACCACCGATTCTTCAGTGCTCCCATTCTCTGATTCTCTGACTCTGAGTATCTAACAATTTAGTTTGTTCAATTCTAACGCTAAGTGCCCAGAGTTAATCAGACCCCATAAGTTAAAAGGCTCAGTCCCATAAGAATTCTCTCACTTTAGATACTGTTTACAAATGGGGTTCCCAGGCCACCCACACTTCTTTTCTGCTAACTACAAATTGAGGGTTCCTACACTCCCTTCTCTGGGTTCCATGATTTCCTAGAAAGGCTCACAGAACACAAAGAAACACACATTTACTGGTTTATGATGAAGGATACAAGTCAGATGCATAGGACAAGGTATTCAGGGGAGACAGGGAGCTTATTTGCCCTGTCAAGGTAGGCCACTCTCTCCATATGTTCACCACACAGGAGATCTCTGAACCCTGTTATCATTATTGTTTTTTAAAGGAGGTTCATTTCATAGGCATCATTGATGGAGTCATTGGTGACTGGTGATTAATGCAACTTCCAGTCTCTAACTCTCTCCTCTCTTTCTGAAGTTCAGGGGGCAGGGCCGAAGGTTCCAACTCTTTAATCAGACCTTCATCTATCTTGAGGGTGGCTCCCATCCTGAAGCTGCCCAACGGCTCCTCCTTTTTTTTTTTTTTTTTAAGATTTATTTATTATTTATTCATGAGAGACACAGAAAGAGAAGAGACACAGGCAGAGGGAGAAGCAAGCTCCATGCAGGGAGCCCGACGTGGGACTCGATCCCAGGTCCCCAGGATCAGGCCCTGGGCTGTAGCTGGTGCTAAACCGCTGAGCCACCCGGGCTGCCCCCAATGGCCCCTCCGCTTGAGGGCACCTCATTAGAATTGTCTCCTATCATCCAATCACTCATAACATTCCAAGGGTTTTAGGAATTTGTCCCAGAAACCGGGATAAAGGCCAAGTAGCTTTCTATGATACCACACATAATATGTTAGACAGGAAGAGGACATGTGCATCTGGCATGTCCCTATACAGGGGAAAGAGCAGTGAGTTATAAAAAGGAAAGGGACATATTAAGAGCAAAGCCTAAGTTCCAGTTCTCTTGAGGCCAAGGTGTATAGGAATATGTCCTTTTGAGAATCTTCTGTGTGTGTGCATGCTCTAATATTGCTAATATTCCAATTATTCCTAATCCACGTGTTAGTTTACTAGATATTTTATTTTACTTTATCACTTACCCTCAGTTTACCTTGATTATGGGAATACACTTATATTTTGCCAGCTTGTTAATCCTCTTAAATAATTGGTGGATAATTAACTCTAATAATATACTAGTTAGCTAGAATTTGACTATAGCTAAACATAATCTAGAAACAAAGCTCAAACCTGGAAGGTAATTTCCTTATTAGGTAGCATTAAATAAAAATCAAGTCTTCCTTTTCTCCTGCTAAATTTAATAAAAATCTTCATTTTACTTTGACATTTTTGTCTTTCCATTTACATGTTTTAAAAGGTTAGAAATAGCAATATTTCCCTGCTCAATACTTGTCAATCAATAAAGGCTATTTACTGCTTACAATCCAGCAAACAGAACCAAACATTCACGAATTTCTATCTAACATTTATTAAATCTCTAGTTTTGAATGATGCTGCAAGGTTTAACAAGATTTAACAATAAAAAGACAAGAGCACAGTCTCTGTGGGTTAACATGATATTAAATATATTAAATATGTTTTTTAAAGGTCACCATAGTTCATTTTACTAGGAAATGATTTGAAACCAGAAACCAGTAGTTGATACACTTTGAAGTAAACATTTTTTGTGATTTAATCAGATGATGGTTTAGTCAATATCAGGAAAGACTGGAAAGAAACATAAGGTTACGATTTTGAGACTCTTGTGAATAAATTTAGTGTTGTAGGTTTATTTTTTCTTTTTAGTTAATGATCTATGCTTATATGGGAATATAAATAAACTCTTAAAAATTACAACCAACTATATAAGGACCCAAATTAAATTATTTTGGCACATTCACAAAATATCTCTTGATATTTTCACAAAACAAGAAAAATTGGAAATTGTGTGTTTATATGCTTGGATGTGTTATACATGCATACAGCTGTGTGTTCATTGACATGTAGAAAGTAGGACAGATACATAAATACATATATACATTTAGGCTTTCACTATCTAAAAGGCATGATTCTACATGTATTTTACTTTATTTTGTTTTATTTTATGTATTCTATTTTTTCCATAAAAGATGAACAGATGTGGAGGTACTACAACTGCTCTGAACAATACAGTATTGTAGGGTTGCTAGGAGTTTGTAATTTGAATGGAAGAGCTAGAAATGAGAGTTGGGTAGAGAATTTATACCATGTATTATTAATTAAATCAGGATTTATATATTTTAGTGATGGTTCTCTGGTAGGAACATTTTATTATCAATAAATCTGAAGTGAGGGACGCCTGGGTGGCTCAGCAGTTTGGTGCCTGCCTTTGGCCCAGGACGTGATCCTGGAGTCTCAGGATCGAGTCCCACATGGGGCTCCCTGCATGGGACCTGCTTCTCCCTCTGCCTGTGTCTCTGCCTCTCTCTCTGTCTCTCTGTATCTCTCATGAATAAATAAATGAAATCTTTTTTAAAAAAATAAATAAATCTGAAGTGAATAATCAAGTACATAGAAATTCTGAAACTTTGTAATCCATAGAAGAACTTGAAAATTACATATAATTGTGGGATGACCAAAATAAATATGATGAGTTTCATTTACAATTTTTTAGTTCCCTACACTATAATTACTTTACAGGTCCATTATGTAATGTATATTCTAGAGATTAGCTTTAGTAAGTACTTGCAATCATCATATGAGTTGATGCTGGAGATTATATTCCAGGAAAGTATTTCAAATATCATGAAGATTCTGTATCTTTCTTGGTAAACTATAAAAAAGAACAAGCCTTTTAGATGTGAATTAAATATGCTTTTTTTTTTTTTTTGTCTTCTCACAACTTTACAATGTCTTTTTTTGTCTTATCAACTCAGTACTTTAAGGATTCAAAGTATTTATATCAGCAAGATTCCTTCAAATACCAATATGACCAACAGAATATTTCAACTTTAACTCAGGTGGATTTTTTTTTTTTTAGATTTATATCTATTATCTCTAAAAAAAGGTATATGTAAGGAAAAGCATCATTAAAGTCAGTATGCCTGGGTAACAAAAAGTTGTACAATGGATCCTAAGACATGTATTGTAAAGATATGTATTATAAGTATAGACAGGTCAAGTTAAGAAAGATTTTAACGGGGGGGGGAGGGGCAAGACGGCGGAAGAGCAGGGTCTCCAAATCACCTGTCTCCACCAAACTACCTAGAAAACCTTCAAATTATCCTGAAAATCTATGAATTCGGCCTGAGATTTAAAGAGAGACCAGCTGGAATGCGACAGTGAGAAGAGTTCGCGCTTCCATCAAGGTAGGAAGACGGGGAAAAAGAAATAAAGAAACAAAAGGCCTCCGAGGGGGAGGGGCCCTCGAGGAGCCGGGCTGAGGCCGGGGCGAGTGTCCCCAGGACAGGAGAGCCCCAGCCCGGAGGAGCAGGAGCTGCACCGACCTTCCCGGGGGAAAGGGGCTCGCGGGGAGGTGGAGCAGGACCCAGGAGGGAGCAGATGCCCTCGGGCTCCGGGGACACTAACAGACACCTGCGCCCCGGGAGAGCGCCCCGAGCTCCCTAAGGGCTGCAGCGCACGGGGGACCCGGAGCAGCTCGGGGGGGCTCGGGGGCGGCTCCGCGGAGGGGGCGGCGGCCCGGGAGCGCGAATCCACCAGCGCAGGCTCCGGAGCACAGGGCGCCGGGACACAGCCCAGGATCCGGCCTCCCCCGGGACAGGCAGAGGCCGGGAGGGCCCAGGACAGCGAGGACGCTCCTGCCCCAGCTGAGCAGATCCGCGGCCCCGCCCCGGAGCCTCCAGGCCCTGCAGACGGAGTTCCTGCCGGAGCTGACTCCAGGTTTCCAGAGCTGCCCCGCCACTGGGGTTGTTCCTCCTGGGGCCTCACGGGGTAAACAACCCCCCTGAGCCCTGCACCAGGCGGGGGCACAGCAGCTCCCCCAACTGCTAACACCTGAAAACCAGCACAACAGGCCCCTCCCCCAGAAGATCAGCTAGACGGACAACTTCCAGGAGAAGCCAAGGGACTTAAAGAACACAGAATCAGAAGATACTCCCCGGTGGTTCTTTTTTTGTTTGTTTGTTTTTGTTTTTGTTTTTGTTTTGTTTTGCTTTTTGATTTGTTTCCTTCCCCCACCCCCCTTTTTTTTCTCCTTTCTTTTTCTTTCTCTTTTTCTTTTTTTTTTCTTTCGTTTTTTTTCTCTTCCCTTTTTTTTCTCTTTCTCTTTTCTTTCCTTCTTTCTCTCCTCTCTTTTTCTCTTTTTCCCAATACAACTTGCTTTTGGCCACTCTGCACTGAGCGAAATGACTAGAAGGAAAACCTCACCTCAAAAGAAAGAATCAGAAACAGTCCTCTCTCCCACAGAGTTACAAAATCTGGATTACAATTCAATGTCAGAAAGCCAATTCAGAAGCACTATTATACAGCTACTGGTGGCTCTAGAAAAAAGTATAAAGGACTCAAGAGACTTCATGACTGCAGAATTTAGAGCTAATCAGGCAGAAATTAAAAATCAATTGAATGAGATGCAATCCAAACTAGAAGTCCTAACGACGAGGGTTAACGAGGTGGAAGAACGAGTGAGTGACCTAGAAGACAAGTTGATAGCAAAGAGGGAAACTGAGGAAAAAAGAGACAAACAATTAAAAGACCATGAAGATAGATTAAGGGAAATAAACGACAGCCTGAGGAAGAAAAACCTACGTTTAATTGGGGTTCCCGAGGGCGCCGAAAGGGACAGAGGGCCAGAATATGTATTTGAACAAATTCTAGCTGAAAACTTTCCTAATCTGGGAAGGGAAACAGGCATTCAGATCCAGGAAATAGAGAGATCCCCCCCTAAAATCAATAAAAACCGTTCAACACCTCGACATTTAATTGTGAAGCTTGCAAATTCCAAAGATAAGGAGAAGATCCTTAAAGCAGCAAGAGACAAGAAATCCCTGACTTTTATGGGGAGGAGTATTAGGGTAACAGCAGACCTCTCCACAGAGACCTGGCAGGCCAGAAAGGGCTGGCAGGACATATTCAGGGTCCTAAATGAGAAGAACATGCAACCAAGAATACTTTATCCAGCAAGGCTCTCATTCAAAATGGAAGGAGAGATAAAGAGCTTCCAAGACAGGCAGCAACTAAAAGAATATGTGACCTCCAAACCAGCTCTGCAAGAAATTTTAAGGGGGACTCTTAAAATTCCCCTTTAAGAAGAAGTTCAGTGGAACAGTCCACAAAAACAAAGACTGAATAGATATCATGATGACACTAAACTCATATCTCTCAATAGTAACTCTGAATGTGAACGGGCTTAATGACCCCATCAAAAGGCGCAGGGTTTCAGTCTGGATAAAAAAGCAGGACCCATCTATTTGCTGTCTACAAGAGACTCATTTTAGACAGAAGGACACCTACAGCCTGAAAATAAAAGGTTGGAGAACCATTTACCATTCGAATGGTCCTCAAAAGAAAGCAGGGGTAGCCATCCTTATATCAGATAAACTAAAATTTACCCCAAAGACTGTAGTGAGAGATGAAGAGGGACACTATATCATACTTAAAGGATCTATTCAACAAGAGGACTTAACAATCCTCAATATATATGCTCCGAATGTGGGAGCTGCCAAATATATCAATCAATTATTAACCAAAGTGAAGAAATACTTAGATAATAATACACTTATACTTGGTGACTTCAATCTAGCTCTTTCTATACTCGATAGGTCTTCTAAGCAAAACATCTCCAAAGAAACGAGAGCTTTAAATGATACACTGGACCAGATGGATTTCACAGATATCTACAGAACTTTACATCCAAACTCAACTGAATACACATTCTTCTCAAGCGCACATGGAACTTTCTCCAGAATAGACCACATATTGGGACACAAATCGGGTCTGAACCGATACCAAAAGATTGGGATTGTCCCCTGCATATTCTCAGACCATAATGCCTTGAAATTAGAACTAAATCACAACAAGAAGTTTGGAAGGACCTCAAACACGTGGAGGTTAAGGACCGTCCTGCTAAAAGATAAAAGGGTCAACCAGGAAATTAAGGAAGAATTAAAAAGATTCATGGAAACTAATGAGAATGAAGATACAACCGTTCAAAATCTTTGGGATGCAGCAAAAGCAGTCCTAAGGGGGAAATACATCACAATACAAGCATCCATTCAAAAACTGGAAAGAACTCAAATACAAAAGCTAACCTTACACATAAAGGAGCTAGAGAAAAAACAGCAAATAGATCCTACACCCAAGAGAAGAAGGGAGTTAATAAAGATTCGAGCAGAACTCAACGAAATCGAGACCAGAAGAACTGTGGAACAGATCAACAGAACCAGGAGTTGGTTCTTTGAAAGAATTAATAAGATAGATAAACCATTAGCCAACCTTATTAAAAAGAAGAGAGAGAAGACTCAAATTAATAAAATCATGAATGAGAAAGGAGAGATCACTACCAACACCAAGGAAATACAAATGATTTTAAAAACATATTATGAACAGCTATACGCTAATAAATTAGGCAATCTAGAAGAAATGGACGCATTCCTGGAAAGCCACAAACTACCAAAACTGGAACAGGAAGAAATAGAAAACCTGAACAGGCCAATAACCAGGGAGGAAATTGAAGCAGTCATCAAAAACCTCCCAAGACACAAGAGTCCAGGGCCAGATGGCTTCCCAGGGGAATTTTATCAAACGTTTAAAGAAGAAACCATACCTATTCTCCTAAAGCTGTTTGGAAAGATAGAAAGAGATGGAGTACTTCCAAATTCGTTCTATGAGGCCAGCATCACCTTAATTCCAAAACCAGACAAAGACCCCACCAAAAAGGAGAATTACAGACCAATATCCCGATGGACATGGATGCAAAAATTCTCAACAAGATACTGGCCAATAGGATCCAACAGTACATTAAGAAAATTATACACCATGACCAAGTAGGATTTATCCCTGGGACACAAGGCTGGTTCAACACCCGTAAAACAATCAATGTGATTCATCATATCAGCAAGAGAAAAACCAAGAACCATATGATCCTCTCATTGGATGCAGAGAAAGCATTTGACAAAATACAGCATCCATTCCTGATCAAAACTCTTCAGAGTGTAGGGATAGAGGGAACATTCCTCAACATCTTAAAAGCCATCTACGAAAAGCCCACAGCAAATATCATTCTCCATGGGGAAGCACTGAGAGCCTTTCCCCTAAGATCAGGAATGAGACAGGGATGTCCACTCTCACCACTGCTATTCAACATAGTACTGGAAGTCCTAGCCTCAGCAATCAGACAACAAAAAGACATTAAAGGCATTCAAATTGGCAAAGAAGAAGTCAAACTCTCCCTCTTCGCCGATGACATGATACTCTACATAGAAAACCCAAAAGTCTCCACCCCAAGATTGCTAGAACTCATACAGCAATTCGGTAGCATGGCAGGATACAAAATCAATGCCCAGAAGTCAGTGGCATTTCTATACACTAACAATGAGACTGAAGAAAGAGAAATTAAGGAGTCAATCCCATTTACAATTGCACCCAAAAGCATAAGATACCTAGGAATAAACCTCACCAAAGATGTAAAGGATCTATACCCTCAAAACTATAGAACACTTCTGAAAGAAATTGAGGAAGACACAAAGAGATGGAAAAATATTCCATGCTCATGGATTGGCAGAATTAATATTGTGAAAATGTCAATGTTACCCAGGGCAATATACACGTTTAATGCAATCCTTATCAAAATACCATGGACTTTCTTCAGAGAGTTAGAACAAATTATTTTAAGATTTGTGTGGAATCAGAAAAGACCCCGAATAGCCAGGGGAATTTTAAAAAAGAAAACCATAGCTGGGGGCATCACAATGCCAGATTTCAGGTTGTACTACAAAGCTGTGGTCATCAAGACAGTGTGGTACTGCACAAAAACAGACACATAGATCAGTGGAACAGAATAGAGAATCCAGAAGTGGACCCTGAACTTTATGGGCAACTAATATTCGATAAAGGAGGAAAGACTATCCATTGGAAGAAAGACAGTCTCTTCAATAAATGGTGCTGGGAAAATTGGACATCCACATGCAGAAGAATGAAACTAGACCACTCTCTTTCACCATACACCAAGATAAACTCAAAATGGATGAAAGATCTAAATGTGAGACAAGATTCCATCAAAATCCTAGAGAAGAACACAGGCAACACCCTTTTTGAACTCGGCCATAGTAACTTCTTGCAAGATACATCCACGAAGGCAAAAGAAACAAAAGCAAAAATGAACTATTGGGACTTCATCAAGATAAGAAGCTTTTGCACAGCAAAGGATACAGTCAACAAAACTCAAAGACAACCTACAGAATGGGAGAAGATATTTGCAAATGACATATCAGTTAAAGGGCTAGTTTCCAAGATCTATAAAGAACTTATTAAACTCAACACCAAAGAAACAAACAATCCAATCATGAAATGGGCAAAAGACATGAACAGAAATCTCACAGAGGAAGACATAGACATGGCCAACATGCATATGAGAAAATGTTCTGCATCACTTGCCATCAGGGAAATACAAATCACAACTACAATGAGATACCACCTCACACCAGTGAGAATGGGGAAAATTAACAAGGCAGGAAACAACAAATGTTGGAGAGGATGCGGAGAAAAGGGAACCCTCTTACACTGTTGGTGGGAATGTGAACTGGTGCAGCCACTCTGGAAAACTGTGTGGAGGTTCCTCAAACAGTTAAAAATATACCTGCCCTACGACCCAGCAATTGCACTGTTGGGGATTTACCCCAAAGATACAAATGCAATGAAACGCCGGGACACCTGCACCCCGATGTTTCTAGCAGCAATGGCCACGATAGCCAAACTGTGGAAGGAGCCTCGGTGTCCAACGAAAGATGAATGGATAAAGAAGATGTGGTTTATGTATACAATGGAATATTACTCAGCTATTAGAAATGACAAATACCCACCATTTGCTTCAACGTGGATGGAACTGGAGGGTATTATGCTGAGTGAAGTAAGTCAGTCGGAGAAGGACAAACATTATATGTTCTCATTCATTTGGGGAATATAAATAATAGTGAAAGGGAAAATAAGGGAAGGGAGAAGAAATGTGTGGGAAATATCAGAAAGGGAGACAGAACGTAAAGACTGCTAACTCTGGGAAACGAACTAGGGGTGGTAGAAGGGGAGGAGGGCGGGGGGTGGGAGTGAATGGGTGACGGGCACTGGGTGTTATTCTGTATGTTAGTAAATTGAACACCAATAAAAAATAAATTAAAAAAAAAAAATAAAATAAAATAAATAAAATAAAATAAAAAAAAAGAAAGATTTTAACGAACATTGTGCTCTATCCTGCAGGTGACAAAAAATAGCTTTTTTTTTTTTTTTAAGAAAGATCATTCTTGTGGACGGAATGACTATCAAAATACTACCATTGGGATTCTACCAAAATGGTGCATAACTTTCTACACAATTAGTATTGCTCAACTGTGTTTTGTTGGATCATTTTTACTGTTCATTAAAAATATCCCAGGCAGAGCCTATAGTTTTATTTTTACTTGGTTGTGTTAAAAACCAAAACTCTAGGGGTTCCTGGGTGGCTCAGCTTGTTAAGTGTCTGCCTTCATCTCAGGTCATGATCTCTGGGTCCCAGGATCCAGCCCCATGTTGAGCTCGTTGCTCAGTGGGGAGTCTGTTTCTCCCTGTCACTCTCACTCTGTGCTCTCTCCCTCCCTCTCTCTGTCGTCCTCTCTCTCAAATAAATAAATAAACTCTTAAAAAATCCAAAATTCGGGATCCCTGGGTGGCGCAGCGGTTTAGCGCCTGCCTTTGGCCCAGGGCACGATCCTGGAGACCCGGGATCGAATCCCACGTCAGGCTCCCGGTGCATGGAGCCTGCTTCTCCCTCTGCCTGTGTCTCTGCCTCTCTCTCTCTCACTTTGTGCCTATCATAAATAAATAAAAATTAAAAAAAAAATCCAAAATTCTAATCTCATAGCAAATTTAAGGTTATATTATCCTAAAATTTGTATGGAACCACGAAGACCCAAACATAACTTTGAAGAAGAAAACAAAAGCTGGAGGCATCACAATTCTGGATTTCATACTGTGTTAAAAGGCTGTAACCAGAGGGATCCCTGGGTCGCTCAGCAGTTTAGTGCCTGCCTTCAGCCCAGGGCGTGATCCTGGAGTCTCGGGATCGAGTACCACATCAGGCTCCCTGCATGGACCCTGCTTCTCCCTCTGCCTGTGTCTTTGCTTCTCTCTCCATATCTCTCATGAATAAATAAATAAAATCTTAAAAAAAGAAAAAAAAGCTGTAACCAGCAAGACAGTATGGTATTAGAACAAAAACAGGCACATAGATCATGGGACAGAATAAAGAACCCGGAAATGGACCCTCAACTCTATGGTCAACCAATCTTTGACAAAGCAGGAAAGAAAATCCAGTGGAAGAAAGACAGTCTCTTAAACAAATGGTGTTGGGAAAATTGGACAGCCACATGCAGAAGAATGAAGTTGGACCATTTTCTTACACCATACATAAAAATAAACATGCTAGACACATCTCCAGAGGAAAGGGAAACAAAAGCAAAAGTGAACTATCAAGATTTCATAAAAAGCTTTGGCACAGCAAAGGAAACAGCAAAACTAAAAGGCAACCTGTAGAATGGGAGAAGATAATTGTAAATGTCTTATCAGATAAAGGGATAGTATCAAAATCTATAAAGAACTTATCAAACTCAACACCCCAAAAAAACCCCAAAAAACCCAGTCAAGAAATGGGCAGAAGACATGAGCAGACATTTCTTCAAAAAAGACATACCAAGTCCAACAGAGGCTTGAAAAAAAGCTCAACATTACTCGACATCAGGGAGATACAGATCAAAACCACAATGAGGTCAGAATGGCTCAAATTAACAAGTCAGGAAAAAACAAATGTTGGTGAGGATGAGGAGAAAGGGCAACCCCTCTTGTAGGTAGGAATGCAAACTGGTGGTGCAGGCGCTCCAGAAAATAGTATGGAAGTTCCTCACAAAGTTAAAAATAGAGCTACACCCAGCGATTGCACAACTGGGTATTTCTCCAAAGGACACAAACAGTATTTTGAAGGAGCACATGCACACCATAGTTATAGCAGCAATGTGCACAATAGCTAGAATTGGAAAGAGCCCAGATGGCCATCGGCAGATGGATGGATAAAGATGTGGTGTCTATGTACATTGGCATACTACTCAGCCATCAAAAAGAATGAAATGTTGCCATTAGCAATGATATGGATGGAACTTGAAGGTATTAAGTGAAATAAGTCAGTCAAAGAAAGATAAATACCATATCATTTCATTCATATGTGGGAACTTAATTTAATTTAAACAGAACAGATAAAGGAACCTAGGGGAAGAGAAAATAAGATTAAAACAGAGAAGGAGGCAAAGCATAAGAGACTCTTTTTTTTTTTAATTTTCATTTATTTATATTAGTCACAGAGAGAGAGAGAGAGGCAGAGACACAGGCAGAGGGAGAAGCAGGCTCCATGCACCGGGAGCCTGATGTGGGATTCGATCCCGGGTCTCCAGGATCACGCCCTGGGCCAAAGGCAGGCGCCAAACCGCTGCGCCACCCAGGGATCCCAAGAGACTCTCAACAGTAGGAAACAAACTGAGGGTTGCTGGAGGGGAGGGGTAACTGGGTGATGGGCATTATGGAGAGTACTTGAAGTAATGAGCACTGGGTGTTGTATGTAACTGATGAATCACTAAATTCTACCTCTGAAACACTTTATATGCTAATTAAATTGAATTTAAATATTTTTTTTTTTTAATTAAATGCTATCTCTCTAACTCTTCTCTGTTTCTATTAGGCTTTGGGAATTTTATTTTTTATTTATTTTTTTCTAAGTAAACTCTACACCCAACATGAGGCTCAAAGTCACCGCTCACAAATCAAGAATCACATGCTCTGACTGAGATGCCCCAGGCAATGGGGACTTTAAAGAGCGCTTTTTTTGTTTGTTTGTTTTTAAGATTTTTTATTTATTCATGAGAGATGCAGAGAGAGAGAGAGAGGCAGAGACACAGGCAGAGGGAGAAGCAGGCTCCATGCAGGGATCCCAACTCGGGACTCGATCCCAGGACTCCAGGATCACACCCTGGGCCAAAGGCAGGTGCTTAACCACTGAGCCACCCAGGGATCCCCAAGAGTGACTGCTTTTTTATTCTTCACTTCATCCTATCACTCTGGTTTGTAGGGGTGTGTAGAGTCTGAATCTGAGGAGATATCTCACTTCCTTTGGAGAAGATTTTCTTTGAGGAAAGAAAAAATAGGGAAAACAAATTTTGTTTCCCAAACTTATCCCAGCACATGGTAAGTTATGCAACTTATCTCGTCGAACGTGATGGTCTCAGCATAGAGGATGAGTTTGCTTTACCTCTTGAAAGTAGCATTTGGGCCTTCCCTGGATCCTGACATCATTTATGACTCATTCCAGGGAGAGTTGCTACATCTACAACTAGTCTTACCAGAACTGCACACTTCTTACCAATTCCAGGTGAGATGTTGATGTTATACCCTACTTTCCTTTCATCTTAACCTTTTTTTTTTTTTTTTTTTTTTGCTTCCTCATGTGGAACCATGAAAATAGATCCCTGATCTCTGTGAATGATCTTTTTTTTTTTTTTTTTTTTTTTTTTTTTATTTAGTTCTCTCTTATGTCACTTTGTAAAGTTGAGAGGAGGACAACCAGGAATAAAAATCTCTTTACCTTGAACATTGATCTGGGCACAGGTCTAAGACGCAGTCAACTTTTGTTGTTGTCCTTTCCTCTCCAATTTTCTTAAAAACATCTTATATAAGGCATAACCACTGGAGTTTAGTTGGCCATAGAAAGATTGTTAGTAAAACCAGAGGAAAAGGTGTAAAGCCAAATGTTGACAGGTCCTTTCTTATGGATCCTTTTCTTTTCTTTTATTCTTTTTTCCTTTCTCTTCTTTTCTTTTCTCTTTTTTTTCTTTTCTTTTTTCTTTTCTTTTCTTTTTTCTTTTCTTTTCTTTTATCTTTTCTTTTTTCTTTTCTTTTCTTTTATCTTTTCCTTTCTTTTTTCTTTTTTCTTTTCTTTTCTTTTCTTTTCTTTTATCTTTTCTTTCTTTTCTTTTCTCTACTTTTTTTCTTCTTTTTTCATTCCTTTCTTTTCCTTTCCTTTCCTTTCTTTCCTTTCCTTTCCTTTCATTTCCTTCTTTCCTTTCCTTTCCCCTTTTCTTTCCTTTTTTTAATATTTATTTATTTGAGAGAGAACATGCATGCATACTAATGGGGGGAAGGGCAGAGGGAGAGAATCTCAAGCAGACTCCCCACTGAGCAGAGAGCCCAATGTGGGGCTCTATCCCATGATCCGTGAGATCATTACCTGAGCCAAAATCAACGGTCAGAACCACCCAGGCACCCCTGGACTCTTTACTCTCAATTGTTTGTATTGGTTGCCAAATCTGGGGTAACAAAAATTCTTTCTCATTGTCTTAATATACTAGCTACAGAAACCAAGCTTATGGGAGGAAAAAGAAAAAAAAAAAAAAAGCTTCTGCCAAAACAACTTTATGTAAAGGATATTGAGATTTCACAGAATCAACATAAAGGCTGGAGAAATTATCATACCAAAATCAGCTCCAGAAAGCTAGAAACCAGAAATTGCAGAAATTTCTTCCATAAGGGAAATTGTCCGGCTGTGGTGATATAGTTAAATATAATGGATTCCAAATTTTTTTTTCTCATCTTTATTGGCACTTGCATGCTTCTCTTTCAAGATTTAATTGCAGGAAGGGAATATATGATTAATCAGGCTTCGATCACGACTCATTCCCTTTTCTTGGTAGAGAGACAAAGAAATTAGATCTTGGCATATGCAGTGAGAAGCGCTCTCTGGCTCCCTACCTCTCCTTCACTGCTTTCCATAAGGCAACACAGCATGAGGACAGTAACTTCTTCAAAGAAAGATGGCAGTGAATGCTTGTGGGTAAAAAAGAGAGAGAAAAAAGAAGTTTGGTGTTAAATAACTAGTTTAGATAAGCTGTCTATTTTAAAATGACCTTTCAAATATTGTATCTCATTGAAGGCCCCATAAGACAAATTAGTGGCCAGGAATGCCTTCTTCAACAGCCCTAAATGTCCTTCAGCTGATGTCCTTTTATTTGTCTATAGTACTTTCAGAATCTTCCAGTTTCTGTATATAGTTCATATGGAAATCATAGACCTAATTAAAAGGCATGACCCATAAGATTAGTGTGTCAACAAGCCAATATAAAGCAATTAAAACCATCCATCAGAAGATGGAAATGCTGTTTGAATCACCCAAATGGGCGTTCAAGTAAAAAGTTATCTATTTTAATAATGTATATTTTAACAAAAATGTATATTTAGTTTTCTAAATAGTTTCAAAAAACTATTTTTTGGCAAAGATGATAATTAGAGTTAAATTTAAAAAGCCTATTGGCTTGAGGGACATGGAAAAATGTGGTCAAATACATTCTTTCTCTATTAAATTTGAAAATAAGCTTGAAATCTTTTAAGGCCTGGGATCACGTGAACCACATTGGAGGATTGATTTAATTATACTCTGTTTTAAAGTATATTTATTTCACTATTGCCACAGAGTTTTTTTTTTTTTAAACATTTATCTGTTTTGCTGAATTTTTTTTTTCTTGCATGCTCTCTCATTGTGGTGGTTTAAATTTGAATAATCTATCACTCCTAACTCATGCATGACCTCCCAGGAGCCATCACCCTGTGTAAATTGTGGTTGTCAATAGTAAGGGAAAAAAAAAAAAATGAACTCACAAGGAGAATGTAAACTGGGGTTCTTGAGGTGTAAGAGAGACAACTTCTGGCTAGTTCAGTCACTTTGAAGTAAATTCTCAGTAAGTCCAAAATCCAAACGCCTTAACAGGGTTCTTTTCTATTCTCCGAAGTGTTCCCTTGCTCCTGTCTCCTTGCCAAAATGATCCTGTCAGCACAGAGGTTTTGTGCCTGTAAGGGACAGAGGTATAGACCTTGATTCTGATTACTGTCCCCCAGGTCTTGATGTCCTCACGGCAAAGAGATTGCTGTGGTCTGATTCCATGTCCCTGCGTTAGAGACTGCCATCCTGTGTTTCCTCCCACCTATCATTTGGAGCATCCTGCTGGCTCAGTAGGGTGGAGATTATGCTTCCTGTCATTAACCTCCATCCTGAGATGCTTGAAGTCTTTGGCCCCTTCACCTTGTACAGCCAGACCGAGCCAAGGCCTTTCAGTACTACCCTATCTCTTCATGTTTTACCAAAGTCATCAGAAGACATTTTCTTTCTTTTTTTTTTTAATTTTTTTAAAATGTTTTATTTTTGTGCATATCATGAACAGATCATATCTTCATCTTTTCATGACACAGTTTTTAAATTTGAAGCATTTATCAGTGTTGAGCATAGCAGGAAAATGCAGTATCTGAACATTCTCTGGTTCTTTCAGCACATCTAGCAGTGTATTAGGGGTGTCAAGAATCTTAATTCTCTTTTAACAGAGATTGAGGTGACAAAGATATTAGGTCCATTCTCACAGTCAGATTTTTCCTTTCCTTCTCACAGTAGTTTCTACTTCCTCTACGTCCTTTCCCTAATCAATAGAACAGAGAGGCAGAGAGAGAGGCAGAGACACAGGCAGAGGGAGGAGCAGGCTCCATGCAGGGAGCCTGATGTGGGACTCGATCCCGGGACTCCAGGATCACACCCTGGGCCACAGGCAGGTGCCAAACCGCTGGGCCACCCAGGGATCCCCTTCTACACCATTCTTTATAGTAAAATTCTATCATTTAAATAGCACTTGAAACAGATCTTTTGAAATTGAGGAAGTATCTGACTCATTCAATAATACTGTAATGTCAGAACTATTATATATTGAATTTCTTTTTTTCATTTTGGAGGTTGATTCCTAAACTTTATTTATTTATCCATAGAACATTGCATTAATAATTTGGAACCAAAGGCTGAATTGTTTTGACTGAAAAGAGGATGATCTTACGGTGTGAAGAATGAAAAGTGAGAAAGATATTAATATGTTTTCAAAAGCATTTTTTAATTGATCATTCTATGACATGTATATGCTGTTTTCCCAGCAAATAGCCAACTGTCGTTTCTTTATTCACCGGTGTCTACTGAGAACCTTCCAGGTGTCACACATTGATCAGGATTAAAATGGATTTAAAATCCCTTATGTGTAAACATGATAATTATGGGCAACCCTTAAATATATTTATATAATTTAAAACCTTAGACTATTGCTCTTCTTATGTACACAACAAACATATCTTACTAAAACTATTTTAATAACTCCCTAACGTTGCTGAATTTATTTTGTCCTGAAACTATTCTTCACAGACTGGACACAGCAAATATTAATAATTGTTTAAGTTGTATCATTTTGTTTCATTTAATCCTTCAGTATTTTTCATCGTAATTATGATTAAGCCTTAAATTTCTGCTGTGGTCTAAAAGGCCTGAAATGCACCAGATCTGATTCATATCTGTGTTTTCATCTGAGTGGCCAGTCTATGTATTACTCCATCTTTTCTCCTCAGCTAAGGTTCCAAACAATTATGAGAGGGACAGAGTAAGTACGAAGTAAATTAGAATGTGACCTTTACTATTGATAATGCCTGCATTGCTTTATAAGGCTTAGATCCATTATCCAAATGAGCTTACAGATATTTTATTCCCAAATTCGACTTAACCACTTGGTGATATATATGCTCAGCTATTCAGGGACAGGCCAAACTCCTAGAAGGCCCGCTTGTGAAACTTTTCTCAAGAAGAATCATAGGAAATTGTGCACTTTTTAAAAGTCATCTTCAAAGAAAAAGAAAAGGAAAGAAACTGAGTCCTGTCTGCTCCTTTGTTTTTCTACAAGAGTGTGCCCAATAATTTCTGCCTTCTACTTTCTTTTAACATTGCATTAGAGGTCTTAACCAGTGCAATAAGACAGGAAAATGGAATAATAGGTAAGAGTGTAATTAGTTCATGATACTGTAATTGATGTCTCCCCACCTTTTTAGAGAGAGAGGGAGTGTGGGGGCAGGGGGTGGGGGCAGGCAGAGGAGCAGAGGGCGAAGGAGAGAATCTTGGGGTTGACCCGGGCTTTATCTCACAACCTTGATTGAGTTCATGACCTGAGCCCAAATCAAGAGCCGGATGCTTAATAACTTACTGAGCCACCCAGGTGCCCTATGATGTTCCCTTTCATAAAAACATGAAGCTTGGAGACTCCCTTCAGTGTTCCCCAGAAACATCCTGCATTACTCTCTACTTTCTATCACTGACCTTCTTTAAATCCCTTGAATAAGCTTGTTTTCCCCCTGTGACTCAACAGGCAGTTCTCTCTGCCCTCTTCGCCATGTCATCTTCTATTTATCCTTTATATCGCAGTCGACCTCCCTTCCTAACTCTCTTAAACACTTTATTTTTATGTCACTAAAAACAGTTTTAAATTACGTATTTTCACAGCTATTTATTTCAAGTACGTGTATCATACAAAAGGGGGGAGGCAGCTGAATCCAACATGGACCACATACATGAACCTCCTTGAATAGAAAGGATCATCCGTCAGCCGGAAGCGACAGCGGTGAAAGAGCCTTGACAGTAGGCACGGAGACACCACAAGTGACAACAACGGTTAATATTCTGAGTAAGAGAAGCCTGAATAAAAGGCTTTCATATTGACCTATAGGTAGGGATGTCTCTACACCCCAATTCAGCAGGAAGATGTTACAGAAGATGAGACCTTTCACCTTCAACAACCTCAAAGACTTAAAGGTCACAATTGTTCAGGAGCGAAATGAGGGGGCAGAAGGCTAGCTGAGGACAAAGCAGAAGCAGACTCCCCACACCTCCCCCTACTCCTGGGTGGGATTGTGTGACAGGAAGCTCCCAACTGTCTTAATATTAATGCCTTCCTAGAGGGATAAACAACCTTAACTTGACAGTGGGAAGGCCTCCAGTATCCTATAGGTCCTCTTTAACATATGCATATCCTTTGGAAACCTCCCTTTTCCTCACCTCCCCCAACTCTCAAGTGTGTAATCATCCACCCCTCACAACCCCAGGGAGGCAGCTCTTTCTGCCCAGGGGTCCTGTCCCTGTGCTTCAATAAAACCACCCTTTTTACAAAACAAACAAACAAAAAAACAACAACAACAACAAAAAATGATATGTATCTTCCTTTTTTTAAAAAAATATTTTATTTATTCATGAGAGACACAGAGAGAGGCAGAGACACAGACAGAAGGGGGAAGCAGGCTCCATGCAGGGAGCCTGATGCAGGACTCATTCTCAGGACTCCAGGATCACGCCCTGGGCTGAAGGCAGACGTTCAACCACTGAGCCACCCGGGTGTCCCGGATATGTATCTTCCAATGCACTCCATGTATATTCATGGAGTCAAAAATAGTGACATTTATTGCATATTTTACCGCAGAACCTATCATTCCTTGGCAGAGAGTAGCTAGACCAAGTGTTCAATACATATTTGTTGAGTAGAGAAAGAGCATTTGTTGATTTTTACCTGAGACATTGGTGGGGAAATCTGAAGTGAGCAATGTATGCAGGCCGCATCCAAGGTGGTGCAGAAACAGGAACAGGGGGTGGGGGGAGACAGAGAGGCAAAGTACAGCTAGAAGGCTGAGAAAAGGGGTTCCCAGTTTTTTTTTTTTTTAAGATTTCATTTATTTATTCATGAGAAACATACACAGAGAGAGAGAGAGAGAGAGAGAGAGGCAGATACATAGGCAGAGGGACAAGCAGGCTCCATGCAGGGAGCCTGATTCTAGACCAATCCCAGGACTCCGGGATCACATGCTGGGTCAAAGTCAGGCACTAAACTGCTGAGCCACCCAGGGATCCCCAAGTGTTCCCAGTTTTAAAGCTCATCCACTTGGACAGATGAGCAAACACCATGTTTTGGTGAACACCATTCAGCAACAAGTGGAATGAGGCCGTCCAGGTCAGGCAGAAGAAGCCAGGGAACTTACCCCAAACAGAGTTTCGGCCCTTGCTTGGGACTGTTCCTTAAAGTCCCCGTCCTAACTAACCATAGTTAGTTCCAATTATAGCCATTAACCTGGGAAACGAGGGAGAAACTCCCAACGCACAGCAGAATACCCTGGATCTATTGAGAGAACAGTGAGAGAGAGTCAGCATCCCCTTTGCTAGGGAGGGCCTATGTTTTCTCCAGCATCCTGGGTTTATTCAGAAGCCTATTCAGATAATTATCCAAGATGTCAGGAGGGAGGTTAGCAGCCAACATGTTCAGGCAAACACAGTCTATTAGAGCCCCTTGGGTGGGGGTCCTGATGTGGAGCCCTGTTCTCTGCAGAAGATCTAACTGATGGATCCCACTGAGGCTGTACAGTGTTACAGGCGATCAATTCTTCCCTAAGTTTTACAATCCAAATTGTTTCCAGTGAGTTGAAAGACACCCCAAGAGAGAGTCCTTGGACACTGGAGACCATGCCTTGCCACGAAGGTCACTCCTGATTTTATCTTGCCTCGAATAACCTACAGTTTTTAACCTATGGAAAACACTAGAAAAGTTTTACAAGGGGAAAATACACAATTTTGTAGGACCCAATCTAGAGAAGTCCCCGCGGAGGATGGTTTGTTTCCCATCTTAAGAACCTGGTAGGAGTCTCTTACCCCGTACCTGTCATTTTAAGGATCAGTGGGTCAAAATTTTCCCAATTTTTCAGGGTGCAATCCAGAGGCGTCTCTGCCGAGGATGGGCTGTTTCCCATCTTGAAATCCTAGTAGGAGTCTCTTACCCCGTGCCTGTGATAGACAGGTTGGTTGACTATGAAGTCATCCCAACATGTCAGCTCTTGTCTAAAGCGAGGTGTCCCTTGGTTCGCCCTCCCAAGGGAAGAGTGGTCTAACATCTTGGGATGAGGAGGGATCAGGCCAGTGGGAGTTAGCCACTCTTACCCATCTGCCACTTAATCCTCTTGAGCATCTCTAGATTTCCCCCCCAAAAAAGTTTGGCCTATTCATAGAGCTTGGCGAGGTTAACAGTTTCAATTGTGATATTCTTTTTTAGAAGGCCAAGGAAGCAAGTGAAACACCTAGGGTGTCTCAGTGGGAGGCATGTGCCGCTTATGGATGAGGCTTCCCCGGGTGTGACCCCCAGGGCTGGTCTCCATCCTTTTATGTGTCCTGGAGACCCAAGGCCCCCAGTGGCAACTGAAGGGCAGGTTCAGAGTGCTGGATTGCCAGTCCTTACGTGTGGCCTCAGATGAACCTTAAACAAAGCAGGGAATCCTATACATGACCTTATTCTTTGGAGCTCTCTTGCAGGAGCCCTCATTGTATGGTCATGTGAGTTCACTTGCATTCCCAGCTCCATGTGCCCGGTCAGTCAGGCCGGTTATCAGCCAATTTCAGACGTTTGCTTGCCTCACCCTTGGCACTTTTCTGTACCTATACCTGAGTTCCTACTTGCAAACATGGCCCTCTTGAGAGGTGCAGACCCCAACATTTAGCATCATAATTCCATATTTTTGTTGCTGGAACAAGAAAGCCTAAACTCTGTAACACCTTAAAGTCCCAGCTGATAATGCAACCAGTTGAAGAATTGGCTGGAGGAGTTGCAATTCCCTCCATAAGGCCCAAAGTATTACAAGGAGAGTAAAGCTCAGGGAACATCAGGCTGCCTCCAACTTGTCTCACAGGACGTCTTTAAATGAAACATCAATCAATCAATCAGTCAATCAATCAATCAATCACCTTGTATGTATATAGGCAACACTCTTCCTGAAATGAATCCCTGATTAAAAGGACGTACTGACCATCAGAAATTGGAAGGGCCCTACCACAGGCAAAGTCCCTGAGGCAGGAGAAAGCCATTTGAGAGAAGCCATGAACAGAAAGAAGAACTGGGCAGGGTTAGGCCAACATTCCCCTGTTTTGGGGAAGGGGGACTGACCAAACCTTTCTTCAGAAGCCTGTCACCTGAGTCTAGGCAGCTGTGCTATTTGCATTTAACTGGCTGACAGGTGCCCAATTTTGTTGTTTATTAGGAGAAGAGGTTATCCAAGGAAGAGACTTCTCCCAGGAAAGAAAGGAAAGGGTCCACATTTACTCACCTTTTGATGGGAACGATCCTGGGTTTCAGCGCCAAAATGATACAGGAGAGCTTGGTTCTTGTCTCACGGAGTCGAAGAACGAATCTCACGGACAAAGGGGAGTGAGTCAAGCCATAGAAGTTTTATTAAGTGAGGCTGCAGAGAAAGCTGTCAGGAGTAAGAGGAGTCCCGACAGGGTTGCCACTGAGGGCTTGTAGGGTTGGTCTTTTATTGAAAGCCAACCAGGGAACCTAAATCCTTTTAACGTTATCTATTGATCTCACCGTTGAGTAAGGACTAGTGATAACATCTTTCATGGCTCACTTCTTCTTTGAGGTCTGGTTATTCTTTGTTGGTCGCAGATGACTGTCATAAAAAAGACACCCCCCACCCCACCCACACCTAGGGCAGGTTGATCTGGCCTGTTCCCTTATCTCTGGTTTCCTTACACCTCAGCATTTTGGGGATTTTTGTGAGTTTTCCTCCGTGGTCCCCTACCCAGCCCTGCCTAGCCCCATTTGTCCCTAACTCAGAAGCATTCGAGGACCACTCAGCCTCATCTCACAACACACACCACGATAACCACATAATATGGCCTCAGTCGAATTTATATCATAGGACTCACTGTTAAACTTAATATTAAGACTAGGTTTATCCCTCTTTTCTTAAACTATGCCTACCGTCCTAATTATTTTCTCATTCATAAAATCTGTTTTGCAAGGGAAGATGATTCAGTGGTCTCTCTATCCCACTGCCTGTCTCTCCCTCTCTCATTTTCATGTACGTATGTACACATATTCACTTACGGATTTCTTGTAAATAAAGAGCATCTTCTATGTTTATTTGAAGCATCCTCCTAGTGATCTTTCAGACTATTACTTGTCTAAAATGTTTTTTCCCTATATTTATGACATGTCATAATATAAAAATCCAGATTGTGCCATCACAGATGTTATAAATTCGTTGAAGAGAAAGATGGTCATGTTCAGAGAATGAAATAATGCAAGAAAGAACCAAGGAATAGTAGAAATAATAAAAGATATAGAATTTAAGAATGGTGATAATGATTATGATGATGATAGCTAAGATTTATTGAGCATTTCATAAACAAGATATGCACATGCCATCCTACACGTTTTGCTTAAAAATCTCATGATAACATTGCCTGAAATTCTCTGAGTGTCAGTATTTCAGGTGAGTCAAAGAAGTAACTTGTTCAAGTCACAGAACTAGTGACAAATGAAGTCAATATTTCAACACAGGTCTATTTGACTCCTGAGGGTGATTGGATGAGTTAGAACAGAGAAAAATTTTAAATTACATCATTTCTTCTTGAAGCTACCCTGGAGGAGGTGGAACGTGAGACGATCCTGAAAGTCGTTTAAAATTTATATTGATGGAGAGAAAGAAGACATAAATCTAGTATAACATTAGGCAAGTAAATGCCTTACCTCTGTATCTCAGCAGTGATCAATCTTCCCTTGGCCAATATTTTCAGAAATTGATGAAGGATACAAGACAACTATTTTACTATAAATCTTTGCTTGAATATGCACGGTTGCTAGTCATGATGTGGAATGAGGACAGAATGGATTTAAAAGATCTTAGGCTCCTCGAGTTAATCCTGAACACACCATCTAGAAAAACCTCATGAGAATTGAAAGAATTTGAAACATTCCTTTCTCTATCATTTATTGAATAAAAGCAAATAAAAAAATAACTGTTTTCCAGTCTGGTGAAGTGCAGACAGCATAATGCTTAGGACTGAACGATCCATCATTCTGTCAGGAGACTTTGTGTATAACCCCACCCAATGCAGATAGAAATGTTTGCACCAAACCCTAAACAACTCAGATTACTGAACAGCGTTGTGACTTGTCCACAAAACACTATTGCAGTAAGTGTCAAGACATAGGAGTAAAACAGCTTGTAAAAGAATAGAAATCGGAAGCTGTGGAATCCAAACCCTGACGTTCAATGTGTCAATCATTTGTTTCCATTAGTAATAAAATGGAGGAGGTTCCCCAGATGCACCCAACAGGAAGAAATCCTGCAGCAATCGGCATCCACCTCAGGCCTTTTTAGTAGCAGGGAATATATCACTTCTGCTGATATTTCAGATAATCAACCTATTTTCAAGGTGGCTTTGGAGATCTACCAAAAAGAAGAAGAAGAAGAAGAAGAAGAAGAAGAAGAAGAAGAAGAAGAAGAAGAAGAAGAAGGAAGAGGAGGAGGAGAGGGGAGGAGGAGGAGAAGGAGGAGAAAGAAAAAGAGAAAGAAAGAAAGAAAGAAAGAAAGAAAGAAAGAAAGAAAGAAAGAAAGAAGAAAGAAAGAAAGAAAGAAAGAAAGAAAGAAAGAAAGAAAGAAAGAAAAGAAGAAGAAGAAGAAGAAGAAGAAGAAGAAGAAGAAGAAAAAGAAAAAGAAAGAAGAAGAAGGAAAGAAAGAAAGAAAGAAAGAAAGAAAGAAGAAGAAGAAGAAGAAGAAGAAGAAGAAGAAGAAGAAGAAGAAGAAGAAAAAGAAAAAGAAAGAAAAGAAAGAAAGAAAGGAGAGAGAAAAGAAAATTTGGCAAAATCAAATGCTGTGTTCCTGCATTTTTTTTCATTTTTGTTTTTTTGTGTCTTTTGTAAAGAAAAAGAGAAGCTGTTCTCTAAAATAAGTCACACTATGCACTGTTATTTTGTAAATCCTCTCATTTCCTTGCTTCTCCTAAGTTATAGGAGAGAAAAAGGAAGTTATGCTTAAAACAGTATGTAAGATATTTCAAAACAGGAGCTGTACTGGATCATGTGTCATATTCTCTGTTTTGCCAAGTATACTCCTGGCTATTTTCTTTTTAATATTTAATTTATTTATTTATTCATGAGAGACACAGAGAGAGAGGCAGAGACACAGGCAGAGGGAGAAGCAGGCTCCCTGTGGGGAGCTGGATGTGGGACTTGATCCTGGACCTCAGGATCACGACCTGAGCCCAAGGCAGGCGCTCATGGGCTGAGCCACCCTGGCGCCCCTGCTCCCAGCTATTTTCCAGGCAGTCTGAAAATTTTAGCATCGAGAGATTGCTCCACAGCTTCTTATTGACTGGGGCAGTATCACAGGTACGTTTTGAGTAGTTTATGCACTTTAGAACTCCAAATTATTGAAAGGGTTTATCTCTGAGGAAATTAGATAAGGGGACAAGATGAGAATTGGACCAGGTAGAAAGCCTAAAACAAAGGTTTTCCTGGTTTAAAATTATAGTCAATGAAAGTATTGAAAAATAAAAGTATTGAAAAAAAAAAAACCTCATTTCTTTTTATGTTGGGGCTCTGAATAGACAGCGATTTCCACGTTTAAAGGGAATTGCGTGTCCAGGGAGGCTGAGCCTCGCCTTTGGAAAGCTTCATTTCAGGATCCATTATACGAGAACGGAATTTGGGGATGTTTGCATCATTTTAGTAATGTTTATAGCCTGCGTAGAGAAGCCTACGACTGCTGGCGCAAAGGATCAGGGTCGAGGCTGAACTGCATTTGTATTCATTGTCAAGCAGAGTCTGGGCAGATGACAAGTATTATGTTTATCACAAAGGACTTTCTGTTATGAAATGCTGTTTAGCAGGCAGTTTCTATTTCAGAAGTCATGTTAAGAAGATGCCTTTTTTGTGTTACATTTGAGAAAAAAAAAAAAAAAAAAGGAACCTGAAATAGTATAGATAGCAATAAAGGGCACCAAAAAGAGAATGAATTGTCAACCTTCTACCTTGGGCTTCATGAATTTCAGGTTCTGCGTGTGTAAAATGGGGACAATGTCTGCCCTGCTAGGCGTCTTATTCTCTCTGTCTCTCTGTGTCTCTCTGTCTCTCTCCTATCTTAGCCTCTCCCCATAAACTGGTCATGACCATAATAGCCGATCTTTAGTCCTTACCATGTGTCAGGAAGTCTTTTATGGTCTATGTGTTAACTCTCTAATATTTGTAATGATCCCGTGAGATTCATACTGTAATAATCCACATTTTGCAGAATAAAAGACCAAGGCACAGAGAGATAGGTGACTTGCCCAAACTTAAGCATCTAATTGGTAAGGAGCAGAAGCTGTCCCGTGAACCCCGACCGTCTGGTTCCAGATTTGTGTGCTCTTACCTCCCATGTTACCCTGATCCAAATCTTTAAGACTTTGTGCTTGATCTAGGTCTGCTAAAAAGTGGTTTTCTTGCATCCTTCCCTAAAGTACTCTCTGGTCGCATTTCAGGTTTCTCTACAAGTATAATTTGATGTGGGATACAAAGGCAAAAGAAAAAAAATCCATTTCCTGACTGCCTACAGCCCACTGACAAGCCCTTGAAACAGGTGCAGTAACCCTGTAGGAACGCAGCTGCTGAGGACAAAAAGGAATCCGAGCTGAACATTATCATGACCCCCCCCACCCCCCACCAGGGTTCTGTAAATCCTCTTTACTATATAAAAATTCCTTTGGAAACTTTGTTGATCTCAAACCCCCTCCCCCCACCACACACACAGGATACATGTTGGCCTTCATCCCCAACATGACCCTCAATATGACCCATTATCCCCCCCCCCCCAATATGACCCACTGATACACATCCAAAGGGTCTCAGGAGTAAGGTTTCATTCAACAATGATGAATGACCTTTTCCCAACAGCCAGCCTGCTGGAGGTCCTGGAGAACTTGCTTCCAAAATTCCTGAGACACTTACACTATCCCTGACTCCCTTCGAGCTTGGAAGTAGCGTCTGACAGTCAGCTTAGAGAAGAGGAAATGCTTGGTGTCCAGAAGCAGAGAGACCATCTGGTCACTGCAGGTTCGCCCCCTTGAGAAGATGGTAGGACAGTTTCTAGCACCACCCACCCCCCCAAGTGTGCATTAGCAACGTCTACCTCATCGGACTCTTGTGGAGATTCCAAGGGGATCGTGCGTGTTAAGTTGCACACCAGCACGTTTGTGATAGGCTTTTAATAAATTTCAAGTCTACCTAACTCTACACACCCTTGTTTTCCCCCTGCGTGCAGTGACCTATGCTAATTAGTAGGCCATATCGTTTTAAGGTTTTGGCTTTACATGATTATAACTATAGACTTGATTTAAATCAGAGTTTCCTTTAAAACTGTCCTTAACTAATCCTATTTATACAGATACACTAAATGCAATCAATTTTGACAGTTACCTAAGTTAAAGTTTTAATTACTCTCAGTAAGTGTATTAACTCTACAGTGGTTTCACCTCAATTCCTTAGAAATTCCATAACAATGCCCAAGAACAAAAGATATTAACCATTCGCTGTTAGACATAGCATGCGGATTCTTAAGAAATTCTATGACTGCAAATCAGATAAAATATAACAATAAATAAACTAAGGAGAAGAGGGATTATTTTACAGTAATGTTCATTTCAATTTGAGTAGGGTATTTAAATTTTTATATGGCATAAACATTAGACCTAAGCATAATCCAACACTTATATCAATAACCGTTCTGGTTCCTCTTGAAAAAGTGTGGATTAGATAGCACACCTGAAGTTACATATATTACGGCTTAATCGAGGTTTAGGGACTAGGTGTGGAGAGAGAGGAAGTTGAAAATTATAAATCAGGATTTTTAATACTCACTTTCACATGCATCACTACAGATAGGGCATATTATATATTAATTTTTCCTATTTTTATAGATGAAGACTTACGTTCGTAGAATAATTAATGCTCTAGGCAAACCCACACAGATAAAGTGCTATGTTGTTTAAAAAATATATATTTATTTAGTTGAGAGAGAGAGAGCACAAGTGAGAGGGGCATAGGGGGAGACGGAAAAGCAGATGTGGGGCTCGATCCCAGGACCCCAAGATCGTGCCCTGAGCCCACGGCAGCTCTTAACCGACCGACCGAGGCATGCAGGTGCCCCAGTGTTACGAAGCGTTAGAGACAGTATTTATAATGATAACACTTAGTGTCTGTAACGTTCCAGACACTATCCTAGAGGTTCAAGGTATAAAAGTAAGCAGAGTTCTTGGTTTCACAGTTTTGCTTTGTTTTGTTTCTTTTTTGTTTCTGAGTGAAGATGAGCAATAAAGTAATCAGTGGATAAACAACTAGCATGACCTTTCGAATGATTTGTGCTGTAATGTAAATAAAGCTGGAAGAGGGGCTAGATCACGTTGAGGAAAGGGCTTATATTTTAATCATCTTACAGTTTAGCTATAAAATGCTTTTCTGAAATGTGAAATTTGAGCATTATTCTAAAGAATGCGAAGTATTAAGTTATGAGAAGCCCTAAGTGCAGGTGTTCTTAAGTTGAGACCTTGGTAGAAAAAAAACCTTGGCATGTTCCAAGAATTTCAAGACTGGTGTAGTGGGACCAGGGTGAGCAGGGGGAGAAATGACAGGAACTGATGTCAGTGAAAGAGGGAGCAGCCAAATTCCATGCAGTAACTTTGAATAATTTGAGCCAAGAAGTGAAATGATTTTTGTTTTTAAAAGACGGGTGCATTATTGGATATCACAGTTCCTTGATATCTCTTGGTTTTCCATAATTCTTACATTGATCATTCTATAATTTCTGGTCCCTAAAAAAAGAGATGACACTCCTACCCCAACAGGTTGTTAATAGATGGAAGATTTGCAGAGGTTTGAAGAGGGTTAAGAGAAAAAAAAAAAAAGGCATAGTAAACCTTTATCTGTTCTTACTATGAGTCCTTGGTGACTTTGTCTTTATTTGCATGATACAGATTTCCATGAACTAATAGTTTTGGCCAGAAAGTATGAAGAAGCTTCCTAATGTATCTGGTGGGTTTCAGATATAGTCTTTGCCCTTATAAACCAATCTCTCGTTTGTAAACAGAGTCAAGCACCCGGGCCAATACAGCGACCCTCTCCCCTGCCTCTTGGTTTAATGGCCCGAGAAATCCCACACCAAGATGAGAATGTTCCACGGCTATATTTCTACATTGGGGCATTCTTCCATTTGGGACCAAGGCTTCTGGTCCAAGAGGATACTTACTTACTGAACCAAAGGATAAAGGAACAGAAAGCAGAAATTTTTCGGTGGCGTCATTAGGTAAAATAGTGCCAAGAGCCACTTTCACGTCTACCTTTTAATTCCTGGATGCAAAGTCACGTAGCTAAGGTCGACTTCACCTCATATTACTCACTTACCTAGGGCATACCTTACAGCCTTCAAATCAGAACCACATGTTTATAGGGTCTTTTCTCCTGCTTGTTATTCTTAAGCTTTCAACAGGCCGCTCCTCGGGTCTGTGAAAACAGCTTTCTCCAGGTGGGTTGAGATAGCAAAGCTAATGCAGGCCGTAATGTTTTGAATCCACAGTGCATGCATCTATGTGGATAAATGAAAAAAAAAAATCCATACATGTGTTCGTGATTCTTCTGACTTAAATTGGCCAGGTCTTGTAGTTCTGTTCTGTAGGCTGACTCCTCTGGGACCAGCCCTTGGTTTTCTGTGCCAGCTCTGCTGGCATCTGGCTCTGGCTGTGGACTTCGACGAGGTCAGGAGGGAAGGTGGGAGTATGTTCTGTTTAGCAAAGAAGTGTAGTGGGATTTAGATGTCCGAAGGCCCTTTCCTTGACTGTGTTAGATCAAACGTTCCCATCCTGTATCTCAGAGTCCCCGTCTTTCCACTCCACTCTCAGAAAATTGGACAGATTGAGCACTTAATTGATTTGGCAACTTTACACCCTTTATATTCAGATTCAGAGAATGTCCCACAGTCGTTGAAACTGGTAAATAGTCTTTCTTCTCCTGTACTGAATTAGGCCTTAAAAGCATTTATTTTATCCATTCTTCTATGAAGCCCTTATTTTTGTTAGAAGGAGCACCCTAAGCCAGTTTGTCTTTATCCTTCAATGCCACACTAAATTTCCTAAGGTACTCTAACTCCCATATCTTGTCCTCTGTTTGTACTACTTTCCATACCACTATCACCATAAATTTTCTAATCACAATGCCATCACAAAGACATTACCAGAGTCCCATATTCCCATTTTGATAATCTGGGTTTTTTTTTTTTTTTTTTTTTTGGGGTCCACTCCTGGCATCAATGTATAAAGTTCCCATCAGGAAAATAAGTGTAGATTCAAAAGGATAATAAAAACAGCTCAATAGAAGGACTATTATGAGGATGTGGACAGAGTTAATGAAAACCAACAAAGGCTGATGAAGCCCCCTGGGGCTAGCCGAAGAATTAAGCAACTGCTCTTGGTTAATGCCATTAACTAAATTTAATTTTAGAGGGACAAGAGGTGAGAGCTGTTAGCGGAACCTGAGAGCAATCTGGTTATGAAGAATCATCAATCAAGAGATAAGATATTTTTTTAAAGATACTTATTTATTTTGAATGAGGGAGGGGCAGGGGGAGACAGGGAGAAAAGCAGACTCTCCGCTCACCGTGGGGCCCCACTTGGGGCTCAACCTTATGGCGCTGAGATCACGACCTGAGCCGAAACCAAGAATCAGCCGCTTAACCGACTGAGCCACCCAGGTGCCATGAGGGACATGTTTTTGAATAGAGGAAATGATTCACTAACAGCCCAGAATCCAGAAAGGAAGGAACCTTTTTATCCCACTCTCCAATCTTTAGCTTGTACTTATCATTGGTCAAAACCAAATAGAAATCAGAGAACAAAACAACCATAAAAATCACAGTTCCCAGACACTCTTGGTAGAAGAAGGTGGAGAGTATGCAAAATGGATCTAGAACTTACAAAATAAGCCTAGCACAGCCTTCCTTCCCTTCTCTGCGTGGTGTTCTAGCAATGTTCACAAAAAGGACAAATTGCTAAATAATTCTCACTCAATCTCGGACTTTGCAATTTTAGCTGTCCCAGTCTAGGGACTCTGAAGCTAAGCCACAAATTTACATACATCCTGTGGGAGCTGTTCCACAGTAGGATCAGTGAGCTTTAGAGTCATTTTTCAGGGACAGTGTTTTGTTATTGATTTTGTAAAAAAAACAATCAGGCAAGATGGACATTAAAATACATCCATTGACTGAAATAGCGGTGGCTTTGGTAGCTCCTATATAGACTGTAATTTAAAATCAACGGTCAAGACAATGCTCCAGAGAATCCCTTATCCTGCCCGTCTCTTTTCATGCTCTCTGTAATAGAATAGAAATAAAAAGAACAGGATTTGGGTATAATTCACTTTAGGAAATACATTTCTACCTATCCTATCATTATTACCTGGTTGGAAAATTAAATATGTTTCTCACAGGCATTCCCAAGGAAGTGTCTATAATTTAGTAAGGTGGTTAAAAAATAAACCGGGCAGCCCTGGTGGCTCAGTGGTTTAGCTCCACCTTAGGCCCAGGGTCTGATCCTGGTGACCCGGGATCAAGTCCCACATCGGGCTCCCTGCATGGAGCCTGCTTCTCCCTCTGCCTGTGTCTCTGCCTCTCTCTCTCTCTCTCTCTCTCTCTATGTCTCTCATGAATAAATAAATAAATAAATAAATAAATAAATAAATCTTTAAAAAAATAATCCAACATAATTCATTCACTATCTAGTCTAGTACTGTTGAGGGTTGGCTTTAAAAAGCTATGAAACTTTTATATGCGTCCCTTAAAAGGTTAATTAACTGACTCCCTCACACACAGGGTATCGATACAGGAACTCATATTGCTGATGTGGGGGCACTGGACATCAAAATTGCACTTTTTTTTATTCGTGTTAAGTTTTTTGTTCTGTTTTAATTTCCAGATAGTTAACATACAGTGTTATATTAGTTTCGGATGTACAATATACAATTCCGTACATTACGCACTGCTCATCATGATAAATGTACTTTTTCGTCCGTGTCGCCTATTTTCCCCATCTCCCCACCCACCTTCCTTCTGATAACCATCAGCTTGTTCTCTGTAGTTAAGACTCTGTTTCTTGGTCTGTCTCCCTTGCTCTCTCTTTTTTTTCCCTTCGTTCTGCTTGTTTTGTTTCTTAAATTCTACGTGAGTGAGACCATGTGCTATTTGTCTTTCTCTGATGTATTTTGCTTAGTGTTATGCTCTCTAGCTCCATCTATGTTGTTGAAAATGTCAAGATTACATTCTTTTGAGAGGCTTAATAATATTGTTGAAGATCTATCTATCTATCTATCTATCTATCTATCTATCTATCTATCTATCATCTACATATATCACCTCTTCTTTATCCACTCCTCTATCATTAGAAACGTGGGCTGCTTCTATAATTTGGCTGCTCTAAGTAATGCTATGGTAAACATAAGGGTCCTATATTCCTTCTATATTAGGGTATTTGTATTTTTTTGGTAAATACCCATAGTGTGATTGTAGATCATAGGGTAGTTCTATTTTTTAACTGGTTTGAATCACTTCCGTACCATTTTCCACCTTGGCTGTACCAGTCTGCATTCCCACCCACAGTCTAGAGGGTTCATTAACTACATATACTCACCGGCGTTTGTTGATTCTTGTGTTTTTCATTTGAGCCATTCTGACACGTGTAAGGTGGTATCTCATTGGGGTGTTATTTTGGATTTCCCTGATGATGCGTGATGTTGAGCATCTTTTTGTGTGTCTGTTCGCCATCTGTCTTCTTTGGAGAAATGTCTGTTCGTGTCTTCTGCCCATTATGTGATCGGATTATTATTTTTTGGGTGTTGAGTTGTACAAGTTCTTTTTGTATTTTGGATACTAAACCTTTATCACTTATGTCATTTGCAAATATCTTCTCACATCCCATAGGTTGCCTTTTAGTTTTGTTGGTTGTTTTCTTTGCTATGCAGAAACTTTTTTTTATTTTGATATAGTCCCAATAGTTTATTTTTGCTTTTATTTTCCTTGCCTCAGAGGACGTATCTGGAGAAATGGTGCCCTGGCCAATGTTAGAGAAATTACCGCTTGTGGTATCTTCTAGAATTTATACGGTTTTGGGTCACACATTTAGGTCTTTCATCCATTTGGAATTTATTTTTATGTATGGTGTAAAAAAGTGGACGAGTTTCATTATTTTTTTGCATGTAGCTGTCTAATATTTCCCAATACCATTCGTTGAAAATACTTTTTTCCCATTGGGTATTCTTTCCCACTTTCTTTGTTGAAGATCACTTGATCATATAATTGTGGGTTTGTTTTCTGGGCTTTCTATCCTGTTCCATTGATCTACATGTGTAGTTTTGTGCCAGTTCCAAAGTGTTTTGATTACTACAGCTTTGTAAAATAACTTGAAATTTGGGATTGTGACACCCCAGCTTTTTTTTTTGTATAATAGAATAGGCTACTTGAAGATCAGTCTGTACTGGATATTTTACCAAACTGCTTATTTTACAGCTTTCTGAGCCTAACATGAGCTCCCTCACCTGCCTTTTATTCCTTTATCCTTATTCCAAGCTTCCTGGTTCATAAACAGGTGCCTGAAGTATGAGATTGGATTTTTTTTTTGATTTGTGTATTTTGCAAAGATAAGAAGGGGATTCTATAAAGTGTGAAGTATTTTATTTATTGGTTTTGAGCAGGCTCCGAGGGGTTTGTAAAATACTTTTTAGAAGAGATAGGAGAAAATGCTCCATTCTCAGTAATTTCCCATGGTCTTCAGGATGGTGTGCCTTAGGAGAGCACCTGGCATTTCAAAGGAAACAAGCAGCAGAGGTCTTCAGAATTAAATCATCTGGAGTTCCCTGAAGCCTCCTCCCTGCTTCCAGTTTCTGCTAAGGCCCATGTGGGTTCAATGTCTCCTTGGATTTCTACATTCTTTTATTAAATACCATCTGTTGGATAGAGAGCCCAAGGGATCAGAGCCACCTTAAACCTTGATACTCACTGCTGCAATGTTTGGACGGCTTCATTTGTTGACTTAGTATTTTTTTCTTTATATTTTTGTGACCTTTTTCTGACAGTCATTAGTAATTTCATCACTAAATGCATAATACTTCCAAATTATGCCACAGTGTATGTTATTATAAAAACTCTCCAGCTCTCTGAGTATAACTGGCCTACACTTTGAGGAATTTTGCAAGTCCAATCTGCTAGAAATCTAACTTTCTTTCTTTCTTTCTTTCTTTCTTTCTTTCTTTCTTTCTTTCTTTCTTTCTTTCTTTTCTTTCTTTCTTCTCAGTGAGTTATGTGTGAGAATTAGGATAAATTAAATATCTATCTTGGGGAATGCAGTTCCATCAAAATGCAAATCAATTGATTTGGAAGTTTGTGCAAAAGGGAGTAGGGAGGACTACATTTGATAAAATGTTTGTTCCAAGACAAGCAATTCAGTTCTCATGTGTCTCTGAAATAATTTGGAGAACTCAGCCTTTTTTTTTTTTTTTTTTAAGATTTCTTATTTGAAGTCATTTACATGTTCTCATAAGAGCAGTTACAATGAACCGGGGTGTGGCTCTCTCCTGTGGGCCAACTGTGAGGAAATGGTGAGACTTTGCCCTTAATGTTCTTAAGAGGCCCATTTTCATTTTAGAGGAGTTCTACAAAGAAATATTTTAATTATGTCAAAGATTTTAACAAAGGTTCTTACTAACTCACCCTTAATTCTGTATTTGCTCTAAGGCTATTTCTCATTTTGAAAATTTTTGTTGGCTTCAGAAAATCACTTTGGCTCTTTTTCATTTACTCTAGGCTCTTCTAGAAACAGAACTTTTTTTTCCCCCTTTAATTTGTCTTTCTTCTAACTATCTGTCAATGCAGCCAAAAGAAGCCAGTTGGATTTTGCAACACTGGCTGAAAATTGCTTTGGCTAACTGTGCGTGTTCACTAGGAAGTTTTTCTATCTTCTAAGTTACACCAACCTCTAATGGCAAATCTCACTGTTCTTCATTCCTCCACGAAGTCTCACCTTCCAGCCCCTCTGCCACCACCCACCCACTCCATCCTAAAGTCATTGCCACACGTTGTAGGTTTTAGTTTTGGTACCGCCTCACATCTAGTATTGGCTTTTGATTCAGTTATTTATTGCCTTGAAGAAAAAAAGAAAAAAATAAAGCTGTCCAAAAATCAGTGACTCTAGAACAGAAAGGATTTATTATTTTTCACAATTTTGTTGATTGCCAACCTAGTCAATTGTTTGGTTTTCTCCAGGAATTACTTCTGAAGCTTTAAATATTTGATAGTTTGGGGCTGGAGGACCCATTATGACTTGCTTCATATGCATTTGTTTACACAGGCTGCAGGCCATGCTGCCTCAGTGTTCCTCCCTTTGACCTCTCTTCCTCTCAGTTAACTAAACTCCGCTTCTTGACAGCAAGGTGGTTTCCAGATTCCAAGACATTTATATTATATCATATTCTCTCTTGCATATTTTCTAACAAGAAAATTATAATCAATCTGATCTTAACTTCTGTGTAATAGGTCTCCCTTGCAGGCCTCCCACACATTTGGCTGCTTTTTGAATGGTTTCTTTATGGATGTTTTTCAGCAATTTTATTTTAATGTGACTTGTTGCATGCAGTGTGTGTGTGTGTGTGTATGTGCACATTTGTGTGCATGTGTGCTTTTTTTTTTTTTTCTTCCTAGCTTCTTGGATCTGTTGTTTTTGTAGTTTTCATGAGATTTGGAAAAATCCATCCATAATTCCTTCAACTTCTTCCCCTACTACTCATCTCTTCTTTAGGATTCTAATTATACATCAATTACATCGTTATTAGTTTTTTCAGTTACCTTTGTATGAATGTTTCAGTTTTTATAGTTTCTATTGATGTATCTTTAAGTCCACTGATCTTTCTTTCTGTAGTCTCTAGTCTCCGGTTAATTTTATCCAGTTGAATTTTTATTTCAGATACTGTATTTTTCATCTCTGAATTTAAAAAAAAATCTTCTATTTCCTATTTCAATATGTCTATGATGTCTTTTAAGCTCTACCATATATTTATGATAATTATTGGGATATCTTAATCTCTGGCTCCTGAATTTTTGTCATTCCCCACCCCTTACCTTACCCTCACCCCTTTAACTTATTCTTGTTTTGGTTAAGGATCCTATGTTCCTGTTTCTTGGCATGTGTGGTAAATTCGCATTGGATGTTTTAACCTTGTAATGTCTGGAATTTGTTATGTTCCTTTAAATAATGTGTATTTGTCTGAACACTGAGGTTTTGGGGACTCGGTTTCACCTCTCCAAGTCCTCTTTTTGTATTTTACTAAAAAGTCTCAGGGAAGGCTTCGTTCTAGGGATAGGCCATCCCTACTATAGAATGTGGTATATCTGGAGGCTCTCCGGAATGCTAAGGGAATGCTGACCATGCAGAGCAAGAACAGCTCCCCAGTATGTGCGAGCTCTTAGAGTGGTTTAGCCTGGCTTTATGGAGATGCACCGTGTGCTTTCACAGCCTCATACTTACTGGTGACTCAGAAACACCTCTCGAGAGTTCTGGCTTGCAAATTCTCACCACTTCATCCTTCCTGTACTCTGATCAACGGTACTCTTCTCAACTCAGAGAAACCACTGTGCTGAGAAAAATGCTTCTAGGCATAAATCTCAGTCAGTGTCACAACAGTTGTTTTATAGATTTCTGTTCTGCTTCCAGTTGTTCACAGCACGAGGATAATCTGCCCGTTATGCCACATGTTCCAAAGCAGAAGGCCCCCTAGTAATAACGTCATTAATGTTTTCTCTTTTACACACACACTCACAAATCTGAGAAGGTTGAAAATAGTTTGTTCCTTATCATTGCCATCGTTTTCTCCGGACCATTTTCATCTCAAGAAATAATTTTAAATATTCTTAGCATAGTATTAAAAATGCTATTTATTTTGTCAAATTCAAGATATGCTTTGCTGGTAATTGCAATTAATGACATGCAGATGTTAGTCCCCGAACACATTTCATTTCATTTATTTCATTTCATTTCATTTCAATTTATTTATTTATTTATTTATTTATTTATTTATTTATTTATTTATAGTAGCCTTCATGCCCAGAGTGGAGCCCAAAATGGGGCTTGAACTCACAACCCTGAGATCAAGACCTGGGATGAGATCAAGAGTTGGATGCCCAACTGACTGAACTACCCAGAGGTCCCCCTCCACACATTTAAAATATGATTATGATAAAAATATTGAATGCCTTCTATTCTTGATGATAAACATTTATATTCCTTCTCCAATTTTCTGTGGTTCTTCAATAGTGTTTTGAGAATACTTTAGCTTTTAATGTTACCTCGCTTCATGGCAAACCATGAGTAGACAAGTAGATATTGAAAAGAAATGATTATTCCCCCATCCCTTCTTCTCCCTCGCCCCTGACATTCTTTATCTATGTCAAAACACAAATTATTATTTAACGTGATAGATGCAATGCAATGTATTGTGTAGCTACAGTTTTTTGGAAAGTCAATCTTTTAGGAATTGTTTTTCAAATCTTCAATGAATCTTTTCTTTAAATTTCAACAATAACAACAGAAGACACAAATTATTTTTCTACTTGTACACTCTTCAGAAGTACAGGCCAAATTTCATACTGGGCTTCAGGTATGCATAGAATGGGATAGCAAATCACAATTTACAGTTGGAAAGCCTCCTTAATTATCCAAGAACTACTGGAGCAAGTCTATGTATGGCCCTTTTAACTTTCAGCTCCACATATTCTGTAACTTATTAACATCAGATTATTAATGTAAACTATAACTCTCATGTCTCAGCCCTTGATTCATTTTGTCCTCTCAGCTTAGATGTTCAAAATAGTAAATTAAATTTCTAGAAGATGTCCCCTTGCAAAGAAACTAGTTAAAATTTTCTTTCCTACATAAGGAATGCTCCTTCTCAATCACCAACTATAATTTTCCATGATATGTTACTGTAATTTCTTAATTGGCTGGGGCAGATTATCTGCAAAGTTCAGGTTTACAAGGTGCATTTCCCTTAGCATCTGTGAAATACCATTTGTGAGTTAAAGATAGGGTGAGTTCTGCGTTGCTTTCCTATTTATTTATTTATTTATTTATTTATTTATTTATTTATTGGGGTTTTGTTTACAAATACCTAATATATTCTGTATAATTAAATGTTTCACAAGCAGCACTATGGTGTATATTTTCTTCCTTTTCTCTTGGAAAGAAGAAGATACGATAAGATCTCTGTCATTAGTACTGCTAATAATTCTTAGAGCTAACATTTATTTTATACTTGCAAAGTGCTAGATACTGTTCTCAGGATTTTTTGTGAAAAACTCATTTGAAACAATAACATTATAAGGTATGTTTGATTCCTTTCTCTTATTTTATTTTATAAGTGAGAGAACCAAAACTCAGAGACCCCAAAAGTTGCCCAGCAAGACTGGTAAATGCTGAAACCAGGGTTAGAACCCACACTATGCACCACAACTGTGATGAGCTAATGTGCCCACTTTGTGTCAGTTAGGAGGGACAGAAATGACCATTGTTAAGTTCTTTTACTTAAAATGTCTGAACTAAATCGTTGATGCATAAAATATGGTAAATGTTAAAATGATGACATACAAGTGCAAAAAATATGCTGTAAGTTTGTAGAACTATAATTGGCCAGAAATTACTTTAGTTTGTTGTGTAATTAATTGCCTCACCTTACTCATCTATGAACAGGAACTGTTTCTATCAAATATTCAGTGCCTTTGTATATGTAATTTAGGCCTTGTATCTGATAGGCATTTAATAAATATTTATTGAAACATAAAGATGAATAAACAAAAGTAAATACATATATAAAACTTTGTCCTTATGTAAATATTCAGAATGGTTGAGGTAAATTACAATTTTCAAAGATGTGTGTATTCTAAACTCTATCTGTGTGTGTGTGTGTGTGTGTGTGTGTGTGTGTATTTCAGGGAGATGAAAGTACTATGATTCTAAATGATTAGAATTACTGTTCTTCATCCACCTACTGATACTTAATTATGACTTAAAGTCGCCCTTTAAGTTGCCGTTGAATTAAATGGCATTTTTTGACCCTCAGAATTTTTTTTTAAAGTTATTTCTGGCATTTCCCATGTATACTGATAGCAACTGAATTCAGAATATAAGTGATCCACTGGCTCTGAGCTGTCTCTGTGTGCCTAATAATAGGTATATCTTATTCTGTGTGGTATCACATCTTTAATCTGGGACATCTATTGTGTAGAAAATTAAAATCTGCATTCATCAGAATAATCATGATAGTACTTTGGAATTGGTCGTAGTTTCTATCCATGGGCTTCACTAAAGCATGGAAGTATTAATTAGATTTTATCGGATTATATTTCCTTTAAAATATGTGTTCAAAAGGATCAAGATATCTTTATATTTTCCAAGAGACTAGAAATAGACAAACGATCATGAAAGAAAATACTACCGTTTTTCTCTTTTGAGAATATTTGAATCTCTTAACTGACAAAGCATATTATCTTCCTAATAGACTCTCCATATATAAGATCAAAATATGTAAGGTTTCAGGGGCACCTGAGTGGCTCCGTCAGTTAAGCATCTGGCTCTTGATCTCAACTCAGGCCTTGGTCTCAGGGTTGTAAGTTCAATTCCCCCACACTGGGCTCCGTAGTAGGTGAGGAACCTACTTAAAAAAAAAAAAAAAGGGTCCCTGGGTGGTTCAGTCAGTTAAGCTGATATTCTTGGTTTCAGCTCAATCTCAGGGTGATGAGATAGAGCCTCATGTTGGGCTCCATGCTCAGTGCAGAGATGGAGATTGAGATTCACTTTCCCTCTCCCTTCCCCTCTTGCACCTCTCCCTTAAAACAAACAAACAAACAAATAAATCAAATATTTTTTTAAAAAGACTTTCCTTCTTTAAAAAAAAAGAATTTAAGATTTCATTAAGATAAAATGCCTGTTTTATATTCCCAGAGAGGAAATCAACTATTACCGGCCAATACTTCTTTTTTAGTTCATGTTGTTCTTGACTTCAATTCCAAATATTTCCAGTTATCTAGCCTAGCACTGTGAGCTTCTGAAAGATTTTTAGTCACATCTGTGTTTTAAAAATAATTTGCTATATTTTGTATTCAAATTTTATGAGAAAAATATTATGTGAAAAAAATTCCTGTGACTCTCGATTAATGTTCAAACATGCTTTCTTTCATCCTAGAGCTTTCCTAGGTTAAACATTTGTCTTTAACACATAAGTTAAAAAACATAAGTAACACTTAATAGTTAAGACTGAGCATCTGAATTAAAGCCTCTACTCTGTTCATTATGTGCGGTTTGATTGAGGACAAATCACTTCCAATGTTTAAGTCCAAATTAGCTTATCTTAAAATAGGTATGTACACCTCGTGGGTTTGTAGGGATATTCAAATAAGATTATGGATGTAGAGGTCTTAGCACATAAGGAACAATAAGTGTAGGTGCTCACAGCTATGATTTACCCCCTTCCTAGTTCTCTGGGGTCATCTTCCACCACCATTACCTAACTCATTCTGCTTCAGCAACAGTGGAACACTTGCTGTTCCTCTAAATGACCGATTGTCTTATGGCACTTTCTACAGTGATGGGAAGGCACTGCCCTGTGCGGTTTCTGCTAGCGACCTGTGGCTACTGTGTACTTCAAATGTGTGTAGTGCCATCAAGGAACATAGTTTAATTTTATTTAACTTTACTTATTTTCAGTATAAATAGCTAGTGACTCCCTTATTTTCCAGTACTGCTCTAAAGCACCATCGACCTTTTTGTTTGCTGCTCTTCTGCCTTTAGTGCTTATACATTTGCTTGCCCATGTCCTTCAAGTGTTTTTTCAGGCATCACTTTCTCAGAGATCCCCTCTTTGACCAGCTTATATAAAATAGCAGTACATGTTCAGGTAGTCATCCCATATTATCCTCATAGAAGTTTAACTATCTGATAAAACTGTGGTTTTGTTGTTTTTGTTACCCTAGAGTAAAAGTTACATGAGAACGTGGATTTTTGTATAATTCTTTTCACTGTTTCATCCCAATACCTAGTATCTGGCTGATAGGGGGCACTCAACACATATTTGTTAAATAAGGAAATAACCGAATAGATCCCATTTCTATCGTTACTCGGACTCCTCCTCTTTTCTCAAGACCTTCTTCTTTCAGCTCTAGTTACAGGTTTCCAGTGTAAAGTTTGCAAACTCATAACCTGTAATTGTATGCAGAAACAGATATATTTATTTTAGACACTGCAGTAGTTATGATAGTAGCTGCCAACCTTGAAAATAAAGAAAATTGATGGGGAGGCAGTTATGATGGTTAGTTAGGCAAATAAGGCTGTGGACAGGGTGGGAGTTGACCTGTAGAATCAGGACAGTTGGCTTGTGAAGAAGCTGAGGAACAGTCAGAAGGAAGTCCTGAGCAATAGTGGTGGGATAAGAGGCACCAAAGTCACAGGTAAAAAAAGCAAGGGCAAAACTGCAATAAGATAGGATAAACTCATGCTATGTGAAAAAAAAAAAAAGAAATTACTAGGGCATTATTAATAGAGGTTAAGAAAGAAATCTGTCTTTAATGAGGTTGAAGCAATAGACAAGCTGACAAGACATCAAAGAGGCTTCCAACATGCATGAGACCCTTCATGGGATGGAATTCTAGGAGAATTGAGTCCAGTGAGAACACTATGGAGACTGAAATTTGGGATATGTCTGCTGGAGAGATGAGTAGATGAGTTCAGAAAAATAGAGAAGATAACTTGTAGAAGAAAGGTAAAAGAAGGTGCTCTGGGAATATGCAAAACTGTAGAGAAATGGAGTCATGTTAAAGGTGAAGGGTCTTGATGCAGATTGCCTGGACTAACTAGTTCTGGCACTTGCTAACGGGGTGCCTTTGTTCAGTAACCTAGATATTTGATAATATCTCTGTAGTTGTGAAATGAGGACTATAATAATATCCACTTCATAGAGTTGTGGTGAGGTCACATAAATTCATGCATGTAAAATGCTTAGGGAAATTCTTAGTTTACAGAGAGTGCTCAGGCCATGATGGTAGAGAATACCAGAGATATTAGAAGAGTAAAATTCCTTTTAACCAACTAGAAGCAAAAATTTTGCAGAATGTCAGTGAACCCTGTGCAGGAGAGCGTTTTAAAGAGAATGAAGTCAGATGATAAAAATCACTTCGAGTACTTAATTTGGTTTCAGAGGTGATTCTCACAGCTACTCCGTGTGAGATGAAACCATAAGCATCCATTTCTAGATGAGGAGATGGAGGCTATAAATATTAAATGTGGAGCTGGAGTTCTAGTCCAGGCTGGTACAACTCTAGAGCACATGCTCCTAACCTACATTTCACACTTCCCGGAAGGAAGGTGAGACAGTATCACTGGACTAAATCTGAGTGCTGGCAGGGCTCATCCTTTCTGGAAGCTAGGGGAGAATCCGTTTCTTTACTCTTTTGCTTCCAGAGGACCCCGGCATCCTTTGGTTCTGAATTACTCTAATCTCTGCTTCTGTCATCATATGGCCTTGTCTTTATCTCCGACCTCTGATGCCCCTGCCTCCATCTATAAGAGCACTTGTGATTACATTGGGCCCCCACAGATAATCCAGCATGTTCTCCAACCTCACACTCTTAATCACATCTGCCCAATTCCTTTCACCATGTAAAATAACATATTCAAATATTCCAGAGATTAGGACATGGACTTCTTTGAGGGGCCGTTATGTATCCTATCACACAGTCCATATCTCTAAACTAGTGTATTCATTTTTCTAAACTAATGTGTTCAGATAATTCTCCCTGTTGGTAGGAGACTAGAGAATCTCTGTTGACAATATGTCCTGAGGGAAAATGAAAAAACAAGCAAACAAACAAACAAACAAACAGATCTGTGAACTGTAAGAGCAGCAGAGTACCTGCCGGGGTCCTGTGGTGGTACAGTGCTCCATGAAAGAGGATTTGTTTCCAGGTACCTGTGAGACAGCTCCTGCTGTGGGCATGGGAAGGGGCAGTTCCAGGCGACTTTACAGGTGGACAGAGGGAAGGAAAATGTAGAAATTGAAGGTATTAAAGCCCTTCTCTAGATCTGAGAAGGTCTGGTAATGCCTGAGGAAGGTCCCTGTAAATATTCTTGGACATGTAACCAACCAACTTTAATTCACCTTCCACATGCCTAAGTAAAACCCACTCTTTTCCTGAGTTTCATACAATTTAAAAGTATTTGCACTGGAAGTAACTCATTTAAAACTCACAGAAATCCTAGTGAAACAAGACTCCCTTTTGTCAGTTTTTGTTGTTTTTGTCGTTATTTGGTTTTGAGCAAGGAAACAGAAGCTATATGATTTTTTCTAAGGTTACATAGCTAGTATGTAGTAGGGCCCGGTCACAATTTATGAGTTTATATCTTATATTTTCTGCTATCTCAGATTAAATCTAGTGGTCCTCCATTACACTCAATCTTGCATACACCTTCAGCTGCATTCCTTTTGCTTGTTCAGAAAAAAAAAATTTTAGCAAAAATAAACTTTCCGCTTTCTCTGACCTCAATGATATGGTTGGACATGGCTAGAGGAAACTTCATCATACTCATAACTCCATGATGTTTAGCCTCAAATATGCCATTGGTGCTATCCATAAATCCTGCTTTCTTAATTTGGTACATTCCCTTTTCCTACCTATGAGGTGACTATTTCATACTTTCTTTATTCTGACCTCAAACTTCAAAAGTTCCTTCTCATCCAGAGTCTCATCTGATGAGAAATCAACCAACCAGAAGAAAACTTTCAAAAGCACCTTCATCTGAGTCCCCAAAGTGTATTTATTTATCTAGAAATACAGTGCAGACACTGAACAATCAGAATTTCCATTGGTCATAAACCATCACTTCTGGCTCATGAATATTAAGCAGTGTGGCCACCACCTCAGGCCACCAAGATTCAGTTACAGGCCATGTTCTTCATGCACGTTCTGCTTGCCTTCCACTGCTCTCTGTGAGGAAGTGACACAGAGGGGGAGCCGGTGAGTGAGCTCATTAATGAGGAAAGCAGGGCCTGTGTTATGTTGGGCTTGTCTGGCTAATAGGTAGAATTTGGAACTAGTTGCCTGATTTCTAGTACTGGCCTGGCCATGTACAGGCTTGTGTGTAACCTTGAATATAATTTGGTTTCCCCTCTCCTAACAGAGTTTATACTAATGCCCATATCATATGCTTATTGAGTGGATCAAATGAGATGATTCATGTAAAATGCTCAGACTAGCCCCCGGGAAAGAACACACCAAGTTTAGCTATAAATTCTATTGCTTCCTGGCTCCTGTGATCTTGAGTAAGGCAATTTTTCTTAGCCTCTACCTTTCCTGTATCAAGAACTCAGGAAGTTTAAGTAGATACCGGATCCCTTGGGAGGTTAGCCTCGTAATCTTGATGATTCCTTAAAATTTTAGGGAGCTTTTAAAAATACAATAGAAAAAGTATTATTTAAAAGCCTGCATTTATAATAATATTCATATTACATATGTAGCTACTAGAAATAATACAAAGCTAAGCAAGCAATTCCTTGATAGGCTACACTTTGAAATGACCTTCATTTATGATGAATATTGTATCTAAATACAAATATCTCAGAACTAAAGTAGAAAAGTGAACATGCCTAAGCATAACTTCACCGATGACATGCTTTGTTTTCCAGGTAAAATGCAGGTAAAGTCTCTTAAGAATAAGATACAAAAAATTTATATCAAAGCTAAAGGAGTAGGGGCACCTGCCTGGCTGTCAGTAGAGCACGCAACTCTTGATCTCAGGGTCACAAGCTCAAGCTCTATGTTGAATGTAGCAATTACTTAAAAAAAAAAAAAAGATGAAGAAGTGACAGGTGTCACTCCCCTCAGTAGAGGAGCTGGTCCAAATGTATCAGTTTACCATGGCATCCTTCTAATAGGGGACCAGGCTGGGCATTTGGAAGGCTGTGTGTCTTTGACACAAGGCATAGTTAGTGCATTCATCACACAAAAGAGATGAGACTGCTTTCATTCATTAGTCAGGCTGTCTCAGGGCTCCGTTTTGAAGTATATTTTGTAGTGGTCACATTAGATGATGCCACAGGGCCAGTGGGAATTAATTTTAGGCCCCTTTCCATTTATCAGAAGTGAAAGATATCCAGGTCAGTACATCCATTGAAGGATATGTAAGACTTGGTCTATTTCCGGGATAGGGCCAAAAGATCACCGATGTCTTAGAGGACCTACCTCTGAAGGGTCTTGGTGAATCTATCTTTCTGGGGTTGGTTGTAAAAACACGAAATTCTGAACCATTACCAATTTGTCTCTGTCTTGTCTTCGTACTGATCAGAGGCTTGTAGTTCATATCTTTCTCCTGTCAAGCCTTTTTCTATAGCAAGAACAGATGCACAAGGCCTGTGGATTTTTATTAAGAATTGATTTCTGGAGTTTGCAGGCTCCTTTTGTTTTCTGGGGGACAAAACACATCTATTGGGATTTATTTTTAGATATATAACTTAAGTATTAAAAATAAAATTGAGTGTATTGAATTTTAAATGCAGTTTAACATATTTGAATGCATATACTTAACTACATGTATAATAGGGACTAATATTATTATAAGGTCTTTAAAAATGAAGGCTAAAGGGGCAAACACAGTAGCAATAAGCATAACTGGCATCCAGATATTGATTTCTAAATATCACTTTTCAATAAAATGAACCAATGTTCCTTGAAGAAATGGTTGATTCTAGGGACAGGGAAGGTAAAATGTAAGATATTTTTCAACCACTTGTACATTGCCATCACATTTTGTATCTGGTTTTATACCAGCAATATATAAGATAATATATATAAGAGAATATATTCTCTTATACCAAGAGAATATTCATTTTTTTAAAGAGATGAATTATCATTATTCTATATGAAAAGACTGTCTCATGTAGGGTTTATAACCTATACCATATGCCTTCCATGTAGTAAAGACTTCCTTTACATATTTTACAACAAGAGGTATCTCTTGGCAACAGTATTTTCATTCTTTTAATGTTAATTTAATTAATTTAATATTTATTTCATTCGAGTACATAGTGTGATAGCTGATACCTTATAATGGCATTGTGTCTGAAAGAAATTTAAAAATTTGAGTAAATTTAAGAAAGGTACAGAATATTTATTGATTACTTCCTCAGTAAATCAGTTTAATATTCATTTTCCCATTATTTTGACAGTGGAATAAAGAATATGGGTATTTGAGAGCTCACTCACTTGCATATGAAGACTTCAGTTTTAAGCATTATTTTGCCTAAACTTTGCATTGTGATAATCTCTAAAAGAAATATTTTGCAAATCTATTTCACTGCAAAATTGCCAAGTTTCTATTGGAATAATTACGATTGAACAAGGAATGACAATTATTTTGTGAAGATTTTCTTTGAGTTGTATATAAATCTTCTCTAACATTTAATAAAAAAAAATAATAGAAGCTTATTTTACCCTAGAAAAAATCTTGTAAGGTCAAAAAGGAAGGGAGTGCTCAAAAAGATTAAAATTATAGGCATGTTGTGAAAGGGACTGAATTCAATGACTTATTTCCACCTAATATAGTAAGGTAGGAGGAAAAACCTGTAGCTTTACCCTGGAAAAGCCTAAGAAGCCCATCTCTGCTAGGTAATCAAGGTTAATATCAGTGATAAGTAATATCAGCAATAATCAGACAAGACTCATGTAAGTCTCCTGCATATGGTGTTGATAGCACATGCCCTTGACAAGATGTGATGAGAACAGCACTTCACCTCTGTGGTCTTCCGGGCAAAACCTCATAATCTTGGTTTAATTGTGAAAAAATACATCAGACATATCCCACTTGAGGGACTGTCTACAAAATACCTCGCTCTTACTCATCCAAATTTCCTTAAAAAATAAGGAACGTGTGAAAGTCATCAAAAACAACAACTAAAGAGACCTGATGATTAAGCAATGTAGTATCCTGGCTTGAATCCCGGAACAGGAAAAGGACATTAATAGTAAAACTAGTAAAAAATAAAGTCAGGAGTTTAATTCATAACAATATTGATTTCTTAGTTTTGACAAATGTACTATGGTGATATAGGATACTCATAACAGGGGATTCTGGGTAAAGAGTATTTAGAACTCTACTATTTTTTATAATTTTTTCTATTAAAGAGTCATTCCAAAAATGTTGTTAAAAGGATAGCTAAAATATACTTGACTATGAAATAGTAACTTAGTTAAAGTTAAGAATTCTATGCAATTCAGTATGTGAGGACCCTGATACATGCACACACACACACTATATATATATATATAATTTTTTCTATATTAATCTTTGTGTGCAATGTGGCAGTCAAATCATATTTTACCTTAACCACTCTATTTGTTGTGACTCTTTCTTTTGTCTTTTAAAAATTTTTGTCTACTTCATTCCTTCTCAAGCCTCAACAAAGTGTATTAATTTTCAAATACTGCAAAAACAAATGACCACAAGCAGTTTAAAACTGAGATTTATTATCTTATAGTTTGTAGACCAGAAATCTGACATGGCTTTCATGGGCTAAGATCAAAATCAATAAGGCTGTGTTCCTTTCTGGAGGTTCTTTGTGGCAAATCTGTGCCCTTCATTAAGTTTGTTGGCACAATTCAGTTCCAGGCTGATATAGGACAGAAGGCCTGTAGCCTTGCAGACTGTCTGCTGAGGGTCATTCCTAGCTTCTTAGGGTCACCTGTGTTCCTCGGCTCTTTTCACTCTTCCATCTTCAAAGCCAATAAAGGAAGATAGGGTCTCTCTCACGTTCGAAATCTCTGCTACGTCTTTTCCTACCTCTCTTACTCCAGCCTGAAAGAATCTTCCAATTTTAAAGACGCCTGAGAACAGACGGGGTCCACCTGGATAATCCAAGATAATCACCTTATCTCAAGGTCCAGTTACCTTAATCATATCTGAAACATCCCTTTTACCATTTAAAGTAACATATTCACAGGTCCCACAGTTTAAGGTGTGAATATCTTTGTAGGATCATTATTCTGGCTACCACAGTGAAACCCTCCCCCAAAACGAAAAACCCTCCAAGTTTAGTCAACAAAGGAAGAAAATCCATATTCCATGCAATGGCATTTTCAAGGCGTAACGTTAGTTGAACAAGGGCTTAATGGCCCTTAGCACGAAAGCAGAAATTTAATCATTTAAAAATGCTAGTTCATGCCACTGTGAAACTGTGTTATTTTTATGACATACAACATCTCAAATTTTCTTAGCAGGTGTGAGAGCAAACCGACTCTATTAGAAGTATATGGGATTCCCATTAAGGATTTGGAAATGAGATTTAGGGCTTTTATGAAGATCACCTTTCTGATTGATGAATCGTAGGTTTAGCAATCTATCGTTCCCATAATCATTACACGAATATTGGTTGGAAAAAGAAGTGAAGCAGTGTACTCTCTAGCAAATAAATAAAACCTGGACTATAGAGGCATCATGTTGAAGGAAAAGAGATTTGTACTTTCTAGTGATAATAGCAGATGGTTTCATAACATGTGAAGCTGTGCCCAGTGTTTCGCCCTTCCAGAAACATGATGAAGGGCTAGGACTTTGAGGGAATCAAGCTCATCAATAGATCCTATTGGATACACTCAAACTCAGTCTTCAGTATGGTTGACAGGATTGGAAATGTCTGCTGTTAGAAACTGTTGGTGCTTAAATACAATTAGGCTGGAGTCTGTGAGAAGTATGTTACCATGTTAGCCCCCTTTCTGTACTGGCTGCCAAAAAGGATAAAAAAAAAATACAATGAATTGATCAACAATCTTGCTTTTAAATCTTAGAGATTGCAGACACGTACAAATATAATACAAAATAGAACATGTGAATGTCAAGGAGGGGTAGAAACTGATGCATAGGTTCAGAGGAAGAAGTGATTTACTTCCATAAACCAAATAACAGGAGGTAAGGAAGGCTTTTGGCACAGAGCATTTGAGCTGTATTTTTTTAAAAAGGAGAGGATTTTGACCATGTAAGCAAATGTATAGAGGCAGGAAATTTTAGGGCAGGAAGGAGTAATGATTTCAGTAAAGCAAGAATAAATTGTGTAAGGACAGGTATAGTGTCACATGCTTCGCATTAAATCCAGAGCCCTGTGTTCAGATTGGTTCTTAACTTATTAATATTCATAATGATATATAAAGAAGATCCATAAGGTAATTTGGGAACAAAGAACATTGAAATAACATTTAGAGTTTTTTTTTTTTTTTTTAATTTTAGAGAGGGAGCCCAAGTGGGGCAGGGAGGGGCAGAAAGAGAAGGAGAGAGAGAGAATCTTAAGTGGGATTGACACCCGGGTTGGAGACCAACAAGGGGGTGGATCTCAGGACCCTGACATCATGACCCTGAGACTATGACCTGAGCCGCAGTCAAGAGTCAGACAGTTGACCGACTGAGTCACCCAGGTGCCCTGGGGGAAAATAACAAGTATTCTCTGTGCTCCCCCCCGGGCATTTTACTGGGCATCTGGTAAACATGATCATGTTTTCGTTTTTACCTTACGTATGTTGAAACTGCATTTCAGACAGGCTGGTCATTGCTCAAGGTCACACGTCCGGCGTTACCTCCAGTAATAACAGAAGCAGTACATGTTGAGACCCAGTGCTCATCAGTGTGTTGGGAGAACAGTAGTTGCAATATTTACCCTGGGGATGTTGTTAAATCTCTCAATCTCAGGTCACCCACTAGCCAATTAAGCCATGGTACCTGGGTGTGGGGGGGTGGGGATGCAGGCATAAAGTAGTTCTCGAAGCTCTCCAAGCTGATTCCAGGATGCAAAGTGGGAAGCAAGAGTACCACATAATCCCCTTTGAGCCTCACAAAACCCAGGATATAAATTTTAACCTTACCCTCATTTTATAAGTGAGGAAACAGATATTTAGAGTATGTGAGGTGGCTAATGCCTCTCGTTAGCAAGGGTGGAGTCAGGACTTGACTACAGGTGTTCTGTTTTCCAAGCTGCTTCAGTGTCTTGCTGCGATAGTCACAAAGCACAGTTTTTGTTTTTGTTTTTTTCCCTCTAAAGCAAGAAATCTTTAGTTTGTTTGTTCATTTCCTCCCATCATGCCATTCTCAGTGATGCTGACTTCTGTGCAGTACAGGGAAAGTCTTGCTGAATAGACTGTTCCAAAGACAAAAATGTGTATTCAAACATGCGTACTAATGTCATTGTGGCAGTTTAATCTGGCAGTTTCTTGATACCTATTTCCACCATTCTGGAGTTTTCTTTTCTTTCTAGAAATGTTTTGTTTTATTTTTTTAGAGAAAACCTAGGGAATCTCCTCAAACATTAGCTCAAAATTTTAACTAATTCTGAACGAGGCTGCATCATCACCCAGTTATTTATAAAGTACCAATAAATGTTGGTTCTGCAGAAGTTCCAGTGCTGCCACTGTCAACAGCACAGGAGAATTAATGATGGAAATTGCAGACAAAAATGAGAAGTTTTTGATTACCCAATAGAAATTAGTAATAGCTTTTCATTCTTACCCAGCGCATAACAGAATAAAGCTGGTATAGCTAATTATCATTTGAGATCTGGGTTTAAATGCTTTTTTTCTTTGCTAGGAGACTAAACCTAATTTTTATCATTTTTTTTAAAAGTGGATAATGCCTTCCCAGGAGGCCATTCAGAAAGGGAAGTGAGATTGACATTCATAGCACTTGCCACCGAGAAAGTTCCTGGGTGGCTCAGTCAATTAAGCATCAGGTCATGACCCCAGAGTTCTGGGGTTGAGGCTCAGCATCTGGCTCCCCGCTCAGTACAGAGCCTGCTTCTCCCTCTGCCCCTCTCCCTACTTGTGCTGTCTCTCTCCTTCTCTGTCTCTCTCTCGTGGCTTCTCTTGTCCTCTTTCTCATAAATAAATACATAATTAAAATTTCTAAAAGAGAGAGAAAATTCTCAATGAATATTATAGTATTTTTAAATAATCATTATTTTATAACACCATTTTAGATGACTAGATAATTGCCTACTTTTTTTTTTTTTTTTTTGATTCCCCTTTCTATTCTGTAAGTGCAACAGGATTCAGGGAAGGACAGTAGTAAGAATCAGAAGAAACCAAGTCTTTCCGTATGAGTTGACTTCCAGACTAGAACCTGCATGTTAGTTCCTGGATCAATGTATTCCCTTGGTTGAAAGCACGATCTCACCATCTGCTCATTTACTGAAATATCACACATTGACATAAATCTACATATTGAGAAAATGACCTGAGTCCGTGGAAAAAGGACTTTTAGGAATTTGTAAACATTTTCTAGATCCCAGGGGTGTTTTCATCTGGAATGATTACAAAACCAAAGCTGCATTTGTTAGTAGACATTTGGACCTATGGTGAGGTCTCCCATGAGCTGGTGAATCTTTGGCTTCTGTCTGTCTTACATACTTACATACTTACATATTATAATTGGGTCTCTGTAGTACGTAGTGTGTGCCCAAGCCCAGCATTTTTGACACGTGTGTCAGAGAGATGAAATGATGAGTGAAAGAGCTAACATATCTTACACTTATTTGGGCTGGGTACAGTAGATTCTCAAAATGAAACATCTCCCCAATTCCCAGACTCCAGAATGATGAAAACCTCACAAAGTTCTTTTTTTTTTTTTTTTTTTATTATTATTTTTTTTATTGGTGTTCAATTTACTAACATACAGAATAACACCCAGTGCCCGTCACCCATTCACTCCCACCCCCCGCCCTCCTCCCCTTCTACCACCCCTAGTTCGTTTCCCAGAGTTAGCAGTCTTTATGTTCTGTCTCCCTTTCTGATATTTCCCACACATTTCTTCTCCCTTCCCTTATTTTCCCTTTCACTATTATTTATATTCCCCAAATGAATGAGAACATATAATGTTTGTCCTTCTCCGACTGACTTACTTCACTCAGCATAATACCCTCCAGTTCCATCCACGTTGAAGCAAATGGTGGGTATTTGTCATTTCTAATAGCTGAGTAATATTCCATTGTATACATAAACCACATCTTCTTTATCCATTCATCTTTCGTTGGACACCGAGGCTCCTTCCACAGTTTGGCTATCGTGGCCATTGCTGCTAGAAACATCGGGGTGCAGGTGTCCCAGCGTTTCATTGCATTTGTATCTTTGGGGTAAATCCCCAACAGTGCAATTGCTGGGTCGTAGGGCAGGTATATTTTTAACTGTTTGAGGAACCTCCACACAGTTTTCCACAGTGGCTGCACCAGTTCACATTCCCACCAACAGTGTAAGAGGGTTCCCTTTTCTCCACATCCTCTCCAACATTTGTTGTTTCCTGCCTTGTTAATTTTTCCCATTCTCACTGGTGTGAGGTGGTATCTCATTGTGGTTTTGATTTGTATTTCCCTGATGGCAAGTGATGCAGAGCATTTTCTCATGTGCATGTTGGCCATGTCTATGTCTTCTTCTGTGAGATTTCTGTTCATGTCTTTTGCCCATTTCATGATTGGATTGTTTGTTTCTTTGGTGTTGAGTTTAATAAGTTCTTTATAGATCTTGGAAACTAGCCCTTTATCTGATATGTCATTTGCAAATATCTTCTCCCATTCTGTAGGTTGTCTTTGAGTTTTGTTGACTGTATCCTTTGCTGTGCAAAAGCTTCTTATCTTGATGAAGTCCCAATAGTTCATTTTTGCTTTTGTTTCTTTTGCCTTCGTGGATGTATCTTGCAAGAAGTTACTATGGCCGAGTTCAAAAAGGGTGTTGCCTGTGTTCTTCTCTAGGATTTTGATGGAATCTTGTCTCACATTTAGATCTTTCATCCATTTTGAGTTTATCTTTGTGTATGGTGAAAGAGAGTGGTCTAGTTTCATTCTTCTGCATGTGGATGTCCAATTTTCCCAGCACCATTTATTGAAGAGACTGTCTTTCTTCCAATGGATAGTCTTTCCTCCTTTATCGAATATTAGTTGCCCATAAAGTTCAGGGTCCACTTCTGGATTCTCTATTCTGTTCCACTGATCTATGTGTCTGTTTTTGTGCCAGTACCACACTGTCTTGATGACCACAGCTTTGTAGTACAACCTGAAATCTGGCATTGTGATGCCCCCAGATATGGTTTTCTTTTTTAAAATTCCCCTGGCTATTCGGGGTCTTTTCTGATTCCACACAAATCTTAAAATAATTTGTTCTAACTCTCTGAAGAAAGTCCATGGTATTTTGATAGGGATTGCATTAAACGTGTATATTGCCCTGGGTAACATTGACATTTTCACAATATTAATTCTGCCAATCCATGAGCATGGAATATTTTTCCATCTCTTTGTGTCTTCCTCAATTTCTTTCAGAAGTGTTCTATAGTTTTGAGGGTATAGATCCTTTACATCTTTGGTGAGGTTTATTCCTAGGTATCTTATGCTTTTGGGTGCAATTGTAAATGGGATTGACTCCTTAATTTCTCTTTCTTCAGTCTCATTGTTAGTGTATAGAAATGCCACTGACTTCTGGGCATTGATTTTGTATCCTGCCACGCTACCGAATTGCTGTATGAGTTCTAGCAATCTTGGGGTGGAGACTTTTGGGTTTTCTGTGTAGAGTATCATGTCATCGGCGAAGAGGGAGAGTTTGACTTCTTCTTTGCCAATTTGAATGCCTTTAATGTCTTTTTGTTGTCTGATTGCTGAGGCTAGGACTTCCAGTACTATGTTGAATAGCAGTGGTGAGAGTGGACATCCCTGTCTTGTTCCTGATCTTAGGGGAAAGGCTCCCAGTGCTTCCCCATTGAGAATGATATTTGCTGTGGGCTTTTCATAGATGGCTTTTAAGATGTCGAGGAATGTTCCCTCTATCCCTACACTCTGAAGAGTTTTGATCAGGAATGGATGCTGTATTTTGTCAAATGCTTTCTCTGCATCCAATGAGAGGATCATATGGTTCTTGGTTTTTCTCTTGCTGATATGATGAATCACATTGATTGTTTTACGGGTGTTGAACCAGCCTTGTGTCCCAGGGATAAATCCTACTTGGTCATGGTGAATAATTTTCTTAATGTACTGTTGGATCCTATTGGCCAGTATCTTGTTGAGAATTTTTGCATCCATGTTCATCAGGGATATTGGTCTGTAATTCTCCTTTTTGGCGGGGTCTTTGTCTGGCTTTGGAATTAAGGTGATGCTGGCTTCATAGAACGAATTTGGAAGTACTCCATCTCTTTCTATCTTTCCAAACAGCTTTAGGAGAATAGGTATGGTTTCTTCTTTAAACGTTTGATAAAATTCTCCTGGGAAGCCATCTGGCCCTGGACTCTTGTGTCTTGGGAGGTTTTTGATGACTGCTTCAATTTCCTCCCTGGTTATTGGCCTGTTCAGGTTTTCTATTTCTTCCTGTTCCAGTTTTGGTAGTTTGTGGCTTTCCAGGAATGCGTCCATTTCTTCTAGATTGCCTAATTTATTGGCGTATAGCTGTTCATAATAGGTTTTTAAAATCGTTTGTATTTCCTTGGTGTTGGTAGTGATCTCTCCTTTCTCATTCATGATTTTATTAATTTGAGTCTTCTCTCTATTCTTTTTAATAAGGCTGGCTAATGGTTTATCTATCTTATTAATTCTTTCAAAGAACCAACTCCTGGTTCTGTTGATCTGTTCCACAGTTCTTCTGGTCTCGATTTCGTTGAGTTCTGCTCGAATCTTTATTAGCTCCCTTCTTCTCTTGGGTGTAGGATCTATTTGCTGTTTTTTCTCTAGCTCCTTTATGTGTAAGGTTAGCTTTTGTATTTGAGTTCTTTCCTGTTTTTGAATGGATGCTTGTATTGCGATATATTTCCCCCTTAGGACTGCTTTTGCTGCATCCCAAAGATTTTGAACGGTTGTATCTTCATTCTCATTAGTTTCCATGAATCTTTTTAATTCTTCCTTAATATCCTGGTTGACCCTTTTATCTTTTAGCAGGATGGTCCTTAACCTCCATGTGTTTGAGGTCCTTCCAAACTTCTTGTTGTGATTTAGTTCTAATTTCAAGGCATTATGGTCCGAGAATATGCAGGGGACAATCCCAATCTTTTGGTATCGGTTCAGACCCGATTTGTGACCCAATATGTGGTCTATTCTGGAGAAAGTTCCATGTGCGCTTGAGAAGAATGTGTATTCAGTTGAGTTTGGATGTAAAGTTCTGTAGATATCTGTGAAATCCATCTGGTCCAGTGTATCATTTAAAGCTCTCGTTTCTTTGGAGATGTTGTGCTTAGAAGACCTATCGAGTATAGAAAGAGCTAGATTGAAGTCACCAAGTATAAGTGTATTATTATCTAAGTATTTCTTCACTTTGGTTAATAATTGATTTATATATTTGGCAGCTCCCACATTTGGAGCATATATATTGAGGATTGTTAAGTCCTCTTGTTGAATAGATCCTTTAAGTATGATATAGTGTCCCTCTTCATCTCTCACTACAGTCTTTGGGGTAAATTTTAGTTTATCTGATATAAGGATGGCTACCCCTGCTTTCTTTTGAGGACCATTCGAATGGTAAATGGTTCTCCAACCTTTTATTTTCAGGCTGTAGGTGTCCTTCTGTCTAAAATGAGTCTCTTGTAGACAGCAAATAGATGGGTCCTGCTTTTTTATCCAGTCTGAAACCCTGCGCCTTTTGATGGGGTCATTAAGCCCGTTCACATTCAGAGTTACTATTGAAAGATATGAGTTTAGTGTCATCATGATATCTATTCAGTCTTTGTTTTTGTGGACTGTTCCACTGAACTTCTTCTTAAAGGGGAATTTTAAGAGGCCCCCTTAAAATTTCTTGCAGAGCTGGTTTGGAGGTCACATATTCTTTTAGTTGCTGCCTGTCTTGGAAGCTCTTTATCTCTCCTTCCATTTTGAATGAGAGCCTTGCTGGATAAAGTATTCTTGGTTGCATGTTCTTTTCATTTAGGACCCTGAATATATCCTGCCAGCCCTTTCTGGCCTGCCAGGTCTCTGTGGAGAGGTCTGCTGTTACCCTAATACTCCTCCCCATAAAAGTCAGGGATTTCTTGTCTCTTGCTGCTTTAAGGATCTTCTCCTTATCTTTGGAATTTGCAAGCTTCACTATTAAATGTCGAGGTGTTGAACGGTTTTTATTGATTTTAGGGGGGGATCTCTCTATTTCCTGGATCTGAATGCCTGTTTCCCTTCCCAGATTAGGAAAGTTTTCAGCTAGAATTTGTTCAAATACATATTCTGGCCCTCTGTCCCTTTCGGCGCCCTCGGGAACCCCAATTAAACGTAGGTTTTTCTTCCTCAGGCTGTCGTTTATTTCCCTTAATCTATCTTCATGGTCTTTTAATTGTTTGTCTCTTTTTTCCTCAGTTTCCCTCTTTGCTGTCAACTTGTCTTCTAGGTCACTCACTCGTTCTTCCACCTCGTTAACCCTCGTCGTTAGGACTTCTAGTTTGGATTGCATCTCATTCAATTGGTTTTTAATTTCTGCCTGATTAGCTCTAAATTCTGCAGTCATGAAGTCTCTTGAGTCCTTTATACTTTTTTCTAGAGCCACCAGTAGCTGTATAATAGTGCTTCTGAATTGGCTTTCTGACATTGAATTGTAATCCATATTTTGTAACTCTGTGGGAGAGAGGACTGTTTCTGATTCTTTCTTTTGAGGTGAGGTTTTCCTTCTAGTCATTTTGCTCAGTGTAGAGTGGCCAAAAGCAAGTTGTATTGGGAAAAAGAGAAAAAGAGAGGAGAGAAAGAAGGAAAGAAAAGAGAAAGAGAAAAAAAAAGGGAAGAAAAAGAGAAAGAAAAAGAAAGGAGAAAAAAAGGGGGTGGGGAAAGGAAACAAATCAAAAAGCAAAACAAAACAAAAACAAAAAAAAAAGAAAAAAAAAAAAAGAAGAACCACCGGGGAGTATCTTCTGATTCTGTGTACTTTAAGTCCCTTGGCTTCTCCTGGAAGTTGTCAGTCAGTCTAGCTGGTGTTCTGGGGGAGGGGCCTGTTGTGCTGATTTTCAGGTGTGAGCAGTTGGGGGAGCTGCTGTGCCCCTGCCTGGTGCAGGGCTCAGTGGGGGTTGTTTACCCCGTGAGGCCGCAGGAGCAACAGCCCCAGTGGCGGGGGCAGCTCTGGAAACCTGGATTCAGCTCCGGCAGGAACTCCGTCTGCAGGGCCTGGAGGCTCCGGGGCGGGGCCGCTGATGTGCTCAGCTGGGGCAGGAGCGTCCTCGCTGTCCTGGGCCCTCCCGGCCTCTGCCTGTCCCGGGGGAGGCGGGATCCTGGGCTGTGTCCCGGCGCCCTGTGCTCCGGAGCCTGCGCTGGTGGATTTGCGCTCCCGGGCCGCGCAGCCCCCTCCGCGGAGCCGCCGCCGAGCCCCTCCGAGCTGCTCCTGGAACCGCGCAGCCCCCTCCGCACGGAGCCTCTTCCTCTGCCCGAGCCCCTCCGAGCTGCTCCCGGGGCCCCGCAGCCCCCTCCGCGGAGCCGCCCCCGAGCCCCCCGAGCTGCTCCCGCCCCGCAGCCCCCTCCGCGGAGCCGCCCCCGAGCCCCCCGAGCTGCTCCGGGTCCCCCGTGCGCGCTGCAGCCGTTAGGGAGCTCGGCGCACTCTCCCGGGGCGCAGGTGTCTGTTAGTGTCCCCGGGAGCCCGAGGGCCTCCCCGCCCTCCTGGGTCCTGCTCCACCTCCCCGCGAGCCCCTTTCCCCCGGGAAGGTCGGTGCAGCTCCTGCGTCTCCGGGACGGGGCTCTCCTGTCCTGGGGACACTCGCCCCGGCCTCAGCCCGGCTCCTCGCGGGCCCCTCCCCCTTGGAGGCCTTTGTTCCTTTATTTCTTTTTCCCCGTCTTCCTACCTTGATAGATGCGCGAACTCTTCTCACTGTAGCATTCCAGCTGGTCTCTCTTTAAATCTCAGGCCGAATTCATAGATTTTCAGGATAATTTGAAGGTTTTCTTGTAATAATCCTATATTTTCTATATATGGCTGGAGTTCATTGCAGTCACAGGTGGGATTTTGAGCATTACCTACTCAGTAGCCGGTGCTCCGCTGGGCATTTTCACCTGCGCTATCTCATTAATCCTCACAATATCCCCACGAGGTGCAGCCCAAAGTTCTTATTATTTTGTGGATAGAAATATCATATGAATTACCACTTGGTAGTGGACACTTGTGCATTAATTCAATACAATTATTTAAGTGGCACGTGCCAGTACCAACCCTGGGTGTGAGAGATTCGGTGCACTGGTGGAGAAGTCAGAGTGAAGACCAGTTAAAATACACGGTGGTGCTACAGAACTCATACGCGCTACACCTTCACAGCAGAATTGAACGTAGCCAGTACAATACAAGGAGAATTTCAATTGAATACAAAATGAACTCTTTTTGAGAAGTACAGTGTCTGGAAATAAAAGGAGTCACGCGTAGAGATAGTAAACTGGACCGTTGAAGAATGAAAAATCTTCACTCATATTCGAAGCATTGGGACTGGGAGGGGTAGGTAGTATGGGGATTATATAGTGTTGGGATCCCTTTCAATTTCAAGTCTCAGTGGCCCTGAGAGACTTCAGTGAAAGCTGATAGGAGTACCTTGGTATTTTAGTGAATAAAGAGCAAAGGAAAAGCATTTGGATTTCCTTTGGTCATCATGAGACTGAGTCACATGGGGGAGAAAGCCTTGGAATCACAGAGGCTTGGAATCCTGACTTTGCTTGTCCTTTGGAAAAGTGGCTCTTATTCTGAGAGGTGGCTTTCCTCATGCACACGGTGTAGACACGTTCTCAGATTGTGATGTGAGTCATAAATACACGGTGGACTCGTAAACAGTGGCGCATGTCTGTTGTCAGTGTTCTTTGCTCCACGCTTTGAGAAACATTGATATTAATATCTTGGAAAAATTTTGAGATGGTAACTCATAATAGATGTGAGCTCTACAGTGTTTTAATAAATACCAAGATCATTTATGTCCTTATTTAGTAACCTGCTCTACAGTTTTTATATTCTAGATTTTTGGGTCTCTGATAGTCAAGGTTTGCCTCAGAGGCCACGCTTATGCTAAGAGATCTTCTTGGGTTCATTCTACATGCCGCATGCATCCTCTGTGAGTCTGGTGGGGCCATCTAGGAAATGGCCTTTGGAGTCTTTGGTATGTTTTTAAACAGAGTTAGAAAACTTGAAATGGATCATGGGGAGCTCAGAGGCATATTGAATTTTCAGTTTAGGATATGTTTAAATTACTTTAAAATGACTGGTTATTCTCAGCAGTTATTTTTTTAAAGATGATATTGGAGTCACATGGAGAAAATAAAAGATATACCTGCTCCATCCCATTTTCCTGCAGCTTGAAATTGTGCTTCATATTGTTTAACAGTATAGCATGAATTGAAGAAATTAGGCATTTTATTTTAATTTTCACTTAAGAATTAAGACTTCATGCTCCAAGTAAATGTATTTTCCAATGTTTCTGATTCCTAAACGGAGCAAATAATTCATTTTTTTCTTAATGAACTGTGGGAAAGGAAAGACGGCAAAGCACTAGGAAGCCTTGCTCGGTGTCCTGTTGTTACATTCTCACGCACACGCCTTACCAGGAGGACTTATTCCACAGCAAGGCATTGCCCGGGGACAGTAAGAAAAGAAAAAAATGTGTAAAATGTAAGTCCTGGAGCAAAGGAGAGGAAATTATGCCAGGCTTTACAAGTTAAAACTGATTCTTTTCAGGGATTTGTGAAGCCTTCATTTGCTCTATTCCCAGTGGTTACTATATGTGTCCCGGTTGCAGGCTTTGATGAGTTTTGGACATAAGCTTGACTTTTTTTTTCCCCCTAGGCCAAATGTACCCTGCTGTAACTTGACCCAGAGAACATAAGTCTAGAAACGTCATTTTGGCTGCACTACATCAAACAATCCAAAGAGGCTGCTTCAGACAAACCTCGTTATTGTGTTATTTCTATTTATCATCCATCTATCTATTTCTCTATCATCTATTTATTTATTATCTATCTACCTACCTACCCATCTATCATCTATCTATCATCTACCTATCATCTATCATTTATCTATCTATCTATCATCTATCATCTATCTCTCTCTCTTTTTTTAAAAGAATAAGTTGTGTTTCTAGGTATTGCAGACCTGCTGAATAGTTTTCACATTTTTTTTAGACCAGTTGGCTGCGCTGCCTACTAGGCAACTCTGCTATGTAAGATGTGACTTTGGGGCATGTCATACTGTGACACTGATTTTATATTCTTGCCATAAATCCATGGACATCTAAAGACTGGACATCACTTGTTAATATGGGGGATGCGAAGAAAAGCTATGATCAGTAAGGTTACCAAATCAATGATAGGCAAATACAGATATCCATAATTCTGTGGCCTACCCTAAGAAAAATGTTAGTTCTTTTTTTTTCCGTGATCCTCAGCATTTGGATTAAATTTACGTTTTAAACTGTATCACAGACTAATCTGTGTTTCTATTACTTGTGTAAGGTTTATTTTATGCAATAGATTGTAAGCAATTTGAGAAAAAAGATGACAAAAATTTTTGCAATTCCTTCAGCACATAGAATACATGTTATCAAGAGCTTAATGATATTTGTCAAATAAAAATATAGAGTTTTCAAGAAGGATGGGACTATATATTTGAATAAATACACTCATTCACTTTATAGTTGATGAAACTAAGTTTTGGAGAAGGAGTGTGGCTTACCTAGAGGTGTGGTCAGTTGGAGAGCGTTAATGTTGGAAGTACTAACTCCTCACCTAAACACTTACCATCAGCTACATCAAGTGGAATGAAAGTCATTGCCTTGATTAGGCATCCTGTGTTCCACGTTATAACTTCTTTTTTATCTTCCATTATCATTGAATTTCTCATTTTTAGAAAAATAATAAGGCAGTACTAAATCATTTTTTTAATTAAATGAGACACCCATTTGATGCACAGTGGTGGTATTTCAGAAACATGAACTCAAAATATGTCTTTCCAAGAAAATGTTGTGTTTTTTTTTTTTTTTTAATGTAGGCTCTATGCACAACGAGGGGCTTGAACTCAGAACCCCAAAATCAACCATTACATGTTCTACCAACTGAACAAGCCAGACACCTCTCAAGCAGATGGTCTTTAATCATACTTTTTTTTTTTTTTAATTTTACAAATATAGTACTTGGTTTTTTTATCTCCAGGATCTCCTGATTCCAAGTTAATGCTAAGTACTTCCCGTAGAACACTGCCTTAGATGCATCCTGGAAATTTTGATATGTCATTTTTTAACCTTTATTTATTTCAAAGAATTTTCTAATTCCCCTTGTGGTTTATTATTTGGCTCATGGGTTATTTAAAAGAGTATTGTTCAGTTTCCATTTGTGTGGCCCTTTCCCGATACTGTTCCATTACTGAGTTTTAATTTGATTCCATTGTGGTTAAAGAACATATTTGTGTGTTTTAGTTGCTTAGAATTTATTGTAACTATTTTATGGCACAGAATAGGTTGTGGTTTTATCTTGGTAAATGTTCTGTATGTAGTAGAAAAACATTTATATTGTGCTATTGTTGGGTGGAACATTCTATAAATGCCAGTTAAATTGAGTTGATCAATTGTATCGTTCAAATCTTCTGTGCTGTTCATATCTTCTGTGTCCTCACTGGTTTTTCTCTACTTGTTCTATTAATTACTGAGAGGATAATGTTTAAATCTACAACTGCAATTGTGGATTTTTCTGTTTCTCCTCTAAGTTCTATTGGTTTTGATTTTATGAATACTGATGTTTTGTTTTCCAATATATAAATACATTATCTCTTGATGATTTATCATTAGAAATTGAATCATTAGAAATTGAGTTAGACAAATTCTTTGTCTAATACTAATATATCTGATATTGGTTTAGCTACTCCAAGTTTCTTTTGATTATTTGTAGGCATGATACATATTTTTCATACATTTACTTTTAGTTTGGATGTCATTATATTTAAGGGTGGTATGTTATAGATAACTTACTTTTGGATTTTGGTTTTTGTTAAATAAAATCATATCTACTTAATTCTTTAGTTTATTTTAGGTCACTGCCCAGTATAGGTCTTAGGCAACTACCAGAAAACTTAGTCATTTCCAGTTACTTGAGCTAACACAATGGATCCAAAATCTTAGTGAGTTCACTCATATTAAATAAGTGTTTTCTTATCTGATATTATGTTCTTTTCTTTCTTATTTAATAGCACCAGAATACATGCCAACATTACTTCACAAGTTATGCTGATAGAAATTAGCAAGTTCCTGTCATTTATTTTTCATATATAATCTGTCTACTTCTGAGTCAGACTGAATTTTTCTCCTAACTGAAGAAGACTAAGATGAAAGTCCCATTATAAGCTGGAGGGAGCACCTGGGTGGCTCAGTGGTTGAGGATCTGCCTTTGGCTCAGGTCGTGGTCCCAGAGATTGAGTCCCCACATTGGGCTCCTCACATGCAGCCTGCTTTTCCCTCTGCCCATCTTTCTGCCTCTCTCTGTGTGTCTCATGAATAAATAAATAAAATCTTAAAAAAAAAAATAAACAAGCTGGAGGCAGTGAGGGTGATGGTCTTGGAGAATGAAGAGAATTGCTGTTTTTTAGTGGGGCACCCGCTCCAGATCATTGTTAAACAAGGCCTGACAAATCACCCAGATGAGTATGATTACTGGTGTTGATAAGATATTCAGAGAGTTTTATTCATGATATTCAAATTCATTTTCCATTTCTGATTTCAAGACCTGACTTTTTTTTTCTTCAAAGATTTTAATTTATTTACTCATCAGAGAAACACAGAGGGAAGCAGAGACACCAGAAGAGGGAGAAACAGGCTCCCTGAAGGGAGCCTGATGTGCGACTCGATCCCAGGACTCCAGGATCACACCCTGAGCCAAAAGGAGATGCTCAACCCCTGAACCACCCAGGTGCCCCAAGATCTGATTCTTTCAAGACCTAAAAGTAGGTCCCTAACTTTCAAATAGGACCCAGGTTATGGGACCCAGGTTATTAATTTAACCTAAATTGTAATACAACAACATATAGAAACATTTTTAACTGATTTTCAAATATATTGCCTCAGTGGCCATAAGAGATCGTTATTTTTTTTAAGATTTTATTTATTTATTCATGAGAGACACAGAGAGAGAGAGAGAGAGAGAGAGACATGGGCAGAGGGAGAAGCAGGCTCCAGGCAGGGAGCCTGATGTGGGACTCGATCCCAGGTCTCCAGGATGATGCCCTGGGCTAAAGGTGGTGCTAAACTGCTGGGCCACCTGGGCTGCCTTTTTTTTTTTTTTTTAAAGCATGATCATAATAGTTCTAATCCTCTAACCATGGCTTCTAAGCAGGGTATTAAACTCTAACCTTTTTAAAATTTTCTTTAAGATCCCGATGATATCAGAATTAGTAATTCATTCACCACTCCTACTCCAATTCTATATTCTGTTTGGCTTCATAATAGATTCTCATAGGTGGTAATGAGTCTTTCAAAACCTTGCCTTCATTATGTATTTTATTCCAAATGATCACAGGCTGATCATTTGAGTAACCTTTTGCTAGTCTTTTGCCACCTTATGAAAACGACCAAGTGAATTCTGTTTTCTACCAATACTGATGTCTTCTCAATAATCTAACAGGTAAACCTGTTATACCACTAACAGGTATAATTAGTAAGATAATCAAGCTCTTATTTTCATCTTTGTGGGTCTGCAGGTTTGCTTCCAAATGGTGTACCAGTCAGGATTGAAGGAATAAAACAGACAGAACTCAAGGTATTTTAAAAACACAGAAATATTTGAGCAGTAAAGAATTTAAAATGAAGAGAATTATATCCTGTCAAAACCATTGAAAGATTAGAGAGAATTAGTTCTATCCCGAACTCCTTGAAATAATATCAAGGACCACACAGAACTAGCCCTCCAGGCATGGACCTTTTGCTCTTGCTACAGTTTTTCATCCAGAAAATCTGAGCATCTCTCATTGCTTCATCTGGCGTCTGCTCAAATGTACCTCCCAGTGAGGCCGTCTCTGACCACACCATATAACAATCTCTCACGGTAAGAGAGGGTTTGCGTGTGTGAATGGAGGTCTCAGTCCTTGGATTCCCAGAAGATCTAGGTGGACAGAAGGAAAGTAGCAAGCACAGAGCAGTTTATTGAAGTGAACGTACGTACACTATCAAGGTGGGAGAGTGGCCAGGCTCGCTGAGGTGGAGGTAGCCCCTAGGTTGTTTTAGAATTGGATCCTGTTAGGTCTCTTGGGCTGGAAGGAGCTGTGACATACTCCATATGCTCTTATACTCTTATTTTTCTATAGTAATTCTCATCTGGCATATATTTGATTGTATATTTCTTTACTGACTGCCCCCCCCAGTAGAATATGGTTCTAAAATGCAGGAGTTTTTGTTTTATTCACTGGTATATTTTCCTACTTAAAACTGTGTCTGCCACATTGTGAGTGCCTACTCTCTGTGGACTGAATAAATGGATGGATGGATGGATGGATGGACGGATAGATGGAATTATATGACTTTGTGGATTTCTTCTTATCTTTAAGGGCTGTTTTCCTCCTCTACATCTTCTCAATTTCTCAACACTCTTCAACATTCAGCTCCCATCAGGCATCCCTATGGGTTCTTCATACAATTTCCTGTGCCTCCTTCCTGAGATCGTAATTGATTTAGGATTCGTAATATACTTAGGATTCTGCATATATTTAAGACATGCAAATACCACCAAAACCTTGCATGATTGCTGGGGGCAATGAATGTACCTTTGATTTATTCACACATAACAAGAATCTTATGTTGTAATGAACATGCTTCAATGCCAAGTTATTCATGACTTCAACAAGCCTGATGCCCCATTTTTAAAGTGGTTTGTCTATGCTTTCATACCAACAAGAAACATTTTTATTTATTATACCAGATACAGTTATCTACATTTTCTATTTACTCTGATCAGAACAGGTATCCTGTAAGAAAAGTATAACAATTTTGTGTATAGAGAAATTTGTAGGCAGGGATTTGTATGAATTTTCTCCCATTGATATAAATGGTATGTTGGGAGAAAGAGAACCGAACCTGGCTTTGCTGCTCATGAGTTACAGAATTTGAAGCAAATTACTCCTCAACCTTGGTCAGAGTTTCTTTCTTTGCCAGTTGAAGGCATTTGCAGAATTATCTCTAAGGCACCTTCCAGTTCCAGTAGCCGATGAATGTGAGTTAGAAAAATCGAAACAATTCAAGGCTACTCTACAAACATATAAAAGTAGAAAAAGTAGAATTTTTAGAAGAAAAATTCCTCTGAGGAAGCCAGACATCGTGCATGCTCAACTAGCTCCATTGTCTCCAGTTCCAGGAATCCTGAGTTCACTGTCATTTTTTAAGACCACAGTTTAATATCTCATGTTTGGATAAAGTTATTTGTTTTTTTTAAAGATTTTATTTTTATTTATTCATAAGAGAGAGAGACAGAGACACAGCAGAGGGAGAAACAGGTAGATGGAGAAGCAGACTCCACGAAAAATATGGAACACTTCATGAATTTGCGTGTCATCCTTGTGCAGGGGCCATACTAATCTTCTCTGGATACAGTTATTTGAAAACGAAAAGCTTGAAATCTTTGTTAAACACAGAGTAAAATTCTCATTCAAAATGAAATTTTAGTCTAGTTGAAAATTAGGCAGATACTAAAGAAGATAATATTACTAGGAAGAAATCCTAAGTTCATAGAAATCTTTGTTGATGGTTGTAAGAGTTGGGGGTCCTAATACTTATAGGTCCCCACATTCAAATATTTGATCCCAGGCAACTTACAGAGGTATAAACAGGATAAAGTATCCAACAAAAAATATGAGGCAACCACATATTAACCACATCAGAAAGCCATTACTCTATCAAGGCCTAAAAGAGCAAGAGGAGGAAATAGGGGAAATGAAGCCTTGGATTAAACCATGGAAGAGGTGCTGACTCACAGAGCTGGTACCTCGGATCATTGCCACCGTCAGACCCACTACAAGGCAGGGAGACAATGATGGAGGCAGGTGTGAGTATCCATATGTCAATTTTTTTTCTAGGCCTACCCTCTGGAATCCGGTCAGTGGCATCCATTGGCCAACCAATAGACATGGGTGCGGTCTATAGAGATTTGCCTCCTGGATTGCAGAGTGGGACAAAAGTGTGGGGCGAGGTAACACACAAGATCAGATTGTCAAATCCTATTCACACAAATCAGAGATGGTGTCTAGTGTTAGATTTTCTGGGCGGCTTCCAGGATACAAAGAATCAAGAGACACATTTTAAACAGGAAAATGTCTGGCACATTCAGGATCATTCTACATGTCCTTCTTTACTAATGAGATACCTGGGTAGCTTTTAGTTCATGAAACATCTCCATTTTATACCTTGCCTATTTATATGGCATTTTTGAGGAAATTATGCCCCATAAATCCATATATCCTAGGTTTAGTTCCTATAACCAATTATAACTATGGACATCCTGCTAAAATAATCCCATAGATGTGAACTCTCCTCCTAGAAAAATATCATTGTTCTATTTATCAGGAAGTCTGATATTTTGAAATGGAGATTAGAATTATGTGCATTCCTTCTTTCTTTACCTGGGAATATTTGATAATGGGGAAACGGTATCTCTTCCGTTACACTGCTAGCTCAAATTTTTAAATTTGAAAGTGAGTTACTATCAGTAATCTTCTTAGGGGATGAGCAGGTAAAAAGGAGTTAAAAATTATCATAAAAAACGTGGCTACTTCATTTATGGCTTTGAGGACACAGAATTAATCAAAGCTGCTGTCTTCCACCACCCACTTTATATCATGCTTACCCTCTCCCAACAGCTCAGCATATTTTTTATTTATTTGTTTGTTTTCCCTGCTACGAAACCCAAATTTTCTTTAGATGGTCTTATTTTTGTATATAGTAGTTTGCTGAGGCTCCCATAACAACATACCATAGACTAGGTGGCTTAAACAACAGAAATTTATTTTCTCACAGTTTTGGAGGATAAAAGTCCAAGGTTAAGGTTCTGGTGGATTCTGTTTCTAGTAAGGAGTCTCTTCTGGGCTTATAGATGCACAGGGGAAGCTCTGCTCATGATGTCCAGGGAGGTATACTGAACATGTCCAGCCCTTCAAACGCGTCAAGACACTGCTTTCCCATGTCTGCTAGTACCTCCCAAGCCACAGGTCAAAGGAGCATGTCCAAAGTTAAGCACGGTATGCACATTCCCTCTACTATGAAGCCAAACAAGCCACATGACGAAGCACACTAACAGGAAGGAGGTACATACTTTCAATAGAGTATGTACTTTGGGGAGTACGGAGTCAATTTTTTAAAAGATTTTATTTATTTATTCATGAGAGATACAGAGAGAGACAGAGACAGGCTGAGGGAGAAGGAGGCTCCCTGCAGGGAGCCTGGCATGGGACTTGATCCCAGGACCCCAGGATCATGCCCTGAGCCAAAGGCGGATGCTCAACCACTGAGCCACCCAAGTGCCCCCGAGTCAACAATTTCCTTCAGCAATCTACTCTATTGTATTGGCCAAGTCTAGATAAGTAGACTCTCCAGTCTGACAATTACAATCCAAATTCTCATCCCTTTCTATGTGTTACGTGTGTGTGTGTGTGTGTGTGTGTGTGTGTGTGTGTGTGTGTGTCTATCTCCCTAGGACCCTTCATGGTACTGTCATGCTTGTGATAATCAGTATCTACCAAATTGCTCTAACCTGACATTATGGTTTTTGCACATACGTGCCAACTGTCAATGCCTAGTAATCCCAGATTTATTTCAGAGGGTCATGGAATTTTGCCTCATGTCCCTTTGTCCTCTCTTACTGCAGTGGAAATATCTACTGCTAATGTGCTATGCATTTCCCTCTTTTTTTCCCACATGTACCTCTATTTCTTTTCATAATTATTCTTAACTGTGTGTTTTGGAATATCACCACCATAAGAAATGACAAAGAGTTTCATTACTTTATAACAATTATTAATAACTCATTTGTAAGTTAATTCCATGAGGACAAAGGTAGCATTTTAGGCATTTATGGATGAAGGGGTAATTTCATATATATTCTATGATCCTTCCTGGCTAATGAGATTTTACTTATTGTGCGACTTTTATTTGCTAGGCAGGTCTTAGATAGTTCAAAAGCCTTTATATTGCATTAATTATATCATTTAATCATGTATCTTATACTTATATCTCTACTTTTTATGAATATATTTGAAATGTATAGACAACAAAGAAATTGTATGTGGTCAAAGCATTGCAAATAGCAAAACTGTTACTTGAAAGTTGAATTTACTATTCCAACTACCATGTTTCTTTTAATACAACACAAAGTATTGTAAAGCTGCCATAGTCCTGACTGATGTTCCACTAGATATTGCATGCAATAAAACTATATATTTGAGTAAAGTTTGTTTGAAAGATACTTTAATTCTATTTCTGTACCAATCTGAAAATTTAGAGCACAATCTTGCAGCTAATGAACTTTGTTCCATTGTGATTGAGGGTCATGTCAAAATGAACCCATTAATCACTATAATTCCTCACAGAGGAGTCTGAAATTGCTAGAGAGTGAACATTTAATAAGTGGGAAATGCTATAAATGTCACTCCAGATGTGAGCCAATGAAGAGACAGGTAATGATTCAATAGTGTATTTTTAAAACTATATGTAGGCTGATTTGGAAGAAATACAGTGATTCATTTTGGGAATGACTTTTATGGAACCAATTCATTTGAAAATTATAGCTGAGAAAATGGTATGTGTGTGACATTACTCTATCCATTTTTAACTGGAAGTTATAAAAATGAATGTTATTTAGTAGAAAAGTCATGAAGAGAAAATTCTTTTTTTTTTTTTTTTGAAAATTCTTTTTCAAAATAACTCAGCCTGCATTGGATAGACAATTGAAGGATTGCCTATTTGCATAAATCAGGAAAAATATAGGTAAAATTTTGTACTTTTAATTTGTCTCATTTTTATTCTTCCAAATTTAAAAAAACGGAGAAGAAAGCCTTCCAGTCTAATCTCTGCAGGTTAAGTATACCACTGGCTAAAGAAGTATGACCAAACACATATGGAAAATGGCAGAAAAGTATTACCATGAATATTTTTATTCTGTGTGATATGAGATATTAATGTTGCTCTAACCCAACTCAGCAGATTTCTTAACTCCCTGGTTTTCAGTTTCCTTGTCCATAAAACTCATCAGTTGTATGATGTGACATGTAAGGTACCTCCTAGCCCTGAGAAGTTGTGACTCTCTAGACAGTCTAATTTAATGTTAGTAACGAGTAGGCTTCTCTCTAGCAAAAAATATTATTGGTTATTAAAAATAAAGATCCTAACATTACATTTCTTTTGGGCCCAAATAATTTTCCTCATAAAGAGAATATTCAGGCCTCCATTAAAACCGGAAAAACAATAAGGTCTAATTGGATGGTTGATTTTTTTTTAAGTTTATTATTCTTCAGGACACCCTGTTAATGTCAAGTAGTTTATTTTAAATAATAGTTCCATCAGTTTATTCTTCGGCAAGGTTTGAAATCTTCTAAAAGTGTCTTTATCCAGTAGCTTATATCTCATAAACTACTAACAATTAAAAAGAGTCAAGAAAAACTTTGGTGGAAGGCAACTCCGGCACTAATTAGGGATTATTACTGATTTGCAGATTGTGTATTTTCTAGCAAACTGCTGTGAAACGGCATCTCGTGTTTTAGATAATAACATTTTCATGCCTGATAAATACATTCATGATCACTGCTTTTTCAACCGGCAAGCTATGCATGTTTTATTTAAGCTGTAGAGTCCCAGAGGTTGTTCGTATTCTTCTACTGCTTAAAAATTTTTACTGAATTAATGTAACAACTCTTTTTTAAGTGATAAAAGAATAATGCACAGCTGTAAAATTTCTTGATTTTTAAGGTAGAATTAATCTGCATATTTTCCTCCCTAAGCCCTGTTTTTTTTAAGTTCTATAGTGATAATTCCCCTCTAATAGGAAAGTGCGTATCATGAAGAATTGTGTTTTAAAAATAAGCAAATACCCTGGTTCTTTAGCAGAGGCATCTGCTAAGATTGAAGCAAGCAAAATATTTTCTTCTAGGAGTGGAATATGAAATGTTTAGAGAGAATACTAGGTGAACGTACTTCTTAGAAGTGAGAGCTTAGAAATGAATGTAGAGCAGGAACTCAAGACTTTAAATTTTCATGGACTGAACATGTCCTGTAAAATAAATGCATTCAGAAGAATACGCATGTTAGCCTTCTATCCGTCTCCCATATGGAGCTTTTTATTTTTATTTTATTTTTATTTTTATTTTTTTTTATTTTTTATTTTTAATTTTTTTTTTCCGTCCTGCAGGTGTTCTGTATGTTATAGAATCTATGAGTCTACCCTGACCTTTCAGGCCATGATAACCTTATAGGCTATCAATGATCTTCACGCTTAATATTATTCAATTTCACCCTAAATAAAAGATGCTGCTAATTGCACATTAACTAGAAAAGTTTTGGAGTTTCATATACTTAGACAAACCAGGCCATAGGTATAAGAAACTTTGAGATTAATTACAAAAGTCTCTTGGCCTTTGAGTGTTCATCTGAGAGTTAAGGGTAAGTAACATCACATAGAGGAGGTGATTTTTAGCTGGATGTGGAAGGACAACCCGGGACCACCCTCCCTGAAAGGGTTTGACATCCTGCATCCTGGCAATGGAATGCTGTATACCATGTCACTCATGTGTAAACACGTTACATTTCTGAAACTGGGTTCAGATTAATAAATTATTCACACCCATGGAAATATCCCCTCTCTGTCCTTCCTCCCTCTGTTCCCCTCTCTCCCTCCCTCCCTCTGTCCCTCTTGGTTTCTCTCTCTCTCTCCCTCCATCTCCCTTCTCTTTAAGTGCAACTGTGAGTAGATCCCTGGAATTAAGACTGTTTTGAAAAACAAAACAAAACAAAACAAAACAAGACTGTTTTGCTTAGCGGTTGACTTGATTTTTTTCTTCAAATTAACATACATATTACTATTTGTATATGTAAAGTGATTGAGTCAGAACTACAGGACATTTATGGATCAAATCACTTTTATTTAAGACTTTCCACCCTGGAAAAATGAATACGCTTACTAAACTTTAATAATCTCCATATTTGAAAAGAAGGGTTTTTGGTATTTTTTTCTTGTACCTACTTTATCCCTTTCTGTGTGTATCATTATCCCTCTGTTGCTATTAGTTTTACTCCAAAAATGTGAATCTTCTGGGATACACTCCTGAAACTAACAAAGTCAAATCCAGGCTCTATCATTAATCAGCTGTAAGACTTTCAGGTCTGTTCACCTCTCTGGACTTTAGGATTCTCATCTGTGTAAGTAGGGCATTGACCCTTAAGGTTTGTTTCAGGTCTGCATTCTATTGCAGAGCTGCATTGATATAAGTGATAATTACCTCTGTTTTCTGTTTTGAATAAATGGGCACTCAAGTGAGTGCTTGTTATTTATCTGTTCTTGAAATTTAAAGCAGTGGAGTTTAACTTTCTGTACTCCCCTCTTGACATCCATGTTAGCATCTTTGAATGGCAATGAAACATTGAGTTCCTGTTAAGACAGGTTATTATTTCACTTTATGGAGCTATGAGGATGACAGTACTTTTAAAGGGAGAAACGTAATTATTTTTTAAATCTGAATTTGTAAGGCAGTTTAAAATAAATTCTATATAGATCTTCTCCACTCTAAAAGGTAGGTGATATTAACCTCTTAAAATTTAAGAAAGTGAATTTTAAAGATGATTGTTTTCCCTAAATCTCAGGGAACTGCAAGATATATATTTTGAACCCAGGTGTGTATAGTGGCAAAACTGAGCATTTCATCCTGCGGTTGACTCTTGAATGATGGGAGAGTTGGGGTGCTGACTCCTGCACAGTAATTGTTGACTGATCAAAAATTAAACTGCAAACAGCCTACTCTTGACCAAAAGCCTTGCAGATAGCATAAACAATGAACGTGTATTTTGTATGTTATGGGCACTATATACTGCATTCTTACGATAAAATAAGCCAGAGGAAAGAAACGTTATTAAGAAAATCACAAGGAAGAGAACACACAGTATTGTACTGTATTTATTAGAAAAAATCCACCTACTGGTGGACCTGCACAGTCCAAACCTGTGTTGTGCGAGGATCAACTATAATTAATCTCTCAAGAAACAGTCAATTGTGCAGTCTTTCTGATTCCATCAGGCAGGTTTTGCAGTCCTCTCTATTACATCTCATTCTCTCCCCACTTCCAAATTTTTTCCCCTCTTTTCGCCATCAAGCAATATTTTTTTTTAATTTTTCTCCCAGAGACTTGATTCCAACCTTACACTGTCAGAGGAGAAGCACATAAGAATAGATATGTACCATTTGACCAGTTGTGACAGAGCTTGGTGTTCGACTACGCAGGTTCTGGAAACATTCTGCCCATGCTTGAATAGTGCTTACTAGCTATTATTTTTGCATAAGTTACTTACATTCTTTGTGTCTCATCTTCCTCATCTGTACAAGGGGATATGGATTATATAATCATGATATAATTAGTTGAGTTTTAGATACATAAAGTGAGTTAATGTTATGAGGAGAAAACATTAGGTGTAGAAATCTAGCTAATATTCCCAGGCATCCATGTGTCACTGGAGCTTGAGACGGACGTATTATTTTATTTCCTTACTGCTTGCTACCGTTTCCTGTGTCGTCGGGCTTACTTAGACATGTGGCATTGATCCCCAGTGACCCTGACTTCGTTTCCTCTTTTCTGACCCTCTTAACTCCAGACTCTGGTCTTGGCGGGTCTGACTCTAACTGGTAGCGAGACCCAACCTCAAATCTAGTTTTTCTTGATGACTGATCTGTATCACAAAATCTGGTTAACCCTACCATCCTGGCTCCAAATGAAACACTGCAGATTTTTTTTTTTTTTAATTCTGTCCTAGGGAGATACACCCTGTTGGTTTTATTTACAGTGGGAGAGCCAAGCTCTAAAAAACTGGACATGGCACATGGAAACATAGGTTTGGATGAAAGGCAAATGGGAATAAAGCCCAGGATACAGGTTCTTTCTCAAGAGAGAAATTTTGAGCCATCTTTTGGATTTAGAAGAAATAAAGCACAATCTGAGCTGATGAGGTTGATTTATCCTTAGAGATAAAGGTGATACACATTGCTCACCGCTGCTTTTAAGTTCTTCATCTTGAAGACTTGAGAAAGTTAGAATTTCATGAGACAAATAAAACAATTATTCGTTTCATAATATCCGTGGCTTTTGTAATTTAAGGCTATATCTCATGTTTTGTCACATTCGATGAGCCATTGTGGTTGCTGTTCTTTCAAGTTTAGGGAATTTACATATTTATGTTTTGGAAATGGGCTCATGAGAATTGCTATAGTACTTATCATCATCTGGGTTTTGATGGCCTCATAATTGAAGATGACTGAAAGCCATGTGCAGTGGTTCAGAGAATGAAAAGAAATAACTAATTAAAAGTGAATTAAAAGGCATTTTCTGGGCAGACTGGGCAGCCTCAGCGGTTTAGCGCCTGCCTTCAGCCCAGGGAATGATATTGGGGTCCCGGGATCAATTCCACATGGAGCTCCCCCGCAGGGAGCCTGCTTCTCCCTCTGCCTATGTCTCTACTCTCTGTGTCTGCCTCTCTGCTTCTCTCATGAGCAAATGAATACAATCTTTCAAAAAAAAGGCATTTTCTTTCTCTGCTAGGGAACATGACCTTACACAAGGCTCAAAAATAAATTCAGAATATAATGCTCACTTGTGGCTAAAACAAATAGTTCTTGGTCACAAGATATGTCAATATTTTTTTCTAGTCATTGAAGATAATCTTCATCCCCACATAGCATAGTTGAGGGGAAAATCACTTTTGTTATAAGGAATTGTTATTAAAATGATAGTTATCAAAAAAATAAAAATAAAAAAAATGATAGTTACTATGACAGAAATCTACATGAAGTGATGTACAATCATAGTGGGAAGAATAAACAAGCACAAAGAAGTCTACACAAGTGAGAATATTACTTTGAAATAAGTATCAAAGGCTGAATTAGGCTTAGCAGCCAAAGAATAATGAGCTCTATTAGAAGAAGTAAAGCAGTATGTGGCAAAGGAAAAAGAATAAGATCTTGCCATTTGCAACAACATAGATGGATCTAGAGGGTATAATGCTAAGTGAAATAAGTCAGCGAAAGACAAACACTATATGATTTCACTCATATATGAAATTTAGGAAACAAAACAAATGAACAAAAGAAAGAGACAAAAAACAGACTGTTAAATATAGAGAACAAATAGAGAACAAACTGGTGGTTACCAGGGGCATTGGGGGGTGGGCAGGGAGCCAGAGGGGCGATGGGTAAAATAGGTGGAGATTAAGATCACACTTATTGTAATGAGCACAAAGTAATATATATATTGTGTAGAGTTGTTGAATCATTATATTGTATACTTAAAACTAATATAGCACTGCGTATTGATTATACTGGAATTAAATATATATATTATATATAAAAATATAATATATATAATATATAATCTATCTATTATCTATCTATCATCTATCTATCTATCTATCTATCTATCTATCTATCTATCATCTATCTATCTATCTATCATCTATCTATCTAGAAAGAAGGCTGTGACAAGACTCAGGTAAATAAAATCATCTTACAGGAATTATATTGGCTTCAAGCATATGGAAACCTAGTTCATTTTGCCCGTGACAGTGCTAGACTGTCTCTAACATCTCACTTTTTTTCCTAATCTGTGCTTGCCAAATTAGTTATTGAACAGAAAAGTGAGACTTTTAAAACCTTGATTATGCATCTGAAGTCCAAACCAGGAACGCGTTTAGAGTTGGATAGTGGGAAATCAGACAATTTCTTAACAATATTTTTTTTGGGGGGGGATGGAAAAAAAGGTGTTTCTTTCTCTTTGTTTGTTTTGTTTTTGTATTTGTTTTGTAATTTTAATCTGCTAAAAGGAGGCATTACAGAATTATTTGAATTTTATGGACTGTGTTTTGCTTTCAGAAATATTTTATTGCCAAAGAACTCCGAGATAGCAATTTGTATTTCAATGAAGAAGAAAAAGATGACAGATCCGTGCATGTTAAAACTGTATAAATACAATATTTGAGAATGGAGCTTAAAGATCACCTTGCTCTTCTACTGGATTTTCAACTAAGAAGTTCTAGTAAGATAGATAAATGAGAGGAGAAAGTAGATTTATTCTACATAGCCTATTAAAAGTTAAATTTCTGTGAATGATTATTTGGATTAACACCCTAGAGCAAAGTTTTAGGGTCTTTCAATATTCGTGTTCCTTCTTATACTTTTTCTCTTCTTTCTAATCAGCTGCCAGCCATGCAGTCTCTCTAGAAAGTTGGTATTTTAGCTGATACCCAAAGTTGTCAACCAACATTTCAGGATAAAAGTGTAACCCTTTATAGCTAAGACTGTAAATTATCCACATAAGTTCTACTAAATAAATATATGTTCAATTACATGCCAAGTCTTAGAAGAAGTCTGTTTGATGTAGGTTAATCTATTTTGACTTTTAAATAACCAAGGTATAAAAAATAAGATCTTTATTTTTTTAATTTTTTTTAAATAAGATCTTTAAAGAGTCAAATATGTTACTTTGTTCAAAGTCGATGTTTTAAAATGATTACTATTCCTTTCTGTCCCATCACCTGTCCCTAGAAGGGAAAGACAGACCATGAAGACTCCTAACTCTGGGAAACGAACTAGGGGTGGTGGAAGGGGAGGGGGGGGGGGTGGGGGTGACTGGGTGACGGGCACTGAGGGGGGCACTTGATGGGATGAGCACTGGGTGTTATTCTGTATGTTAGCAAATTGAACACCAATAAAAAATAAATTTATTATTAAAAAAAATTGGGCTCCAATATCTCTCTTCAATTCTTGTAGCCGTAAAAAGATTTGTACGTGTGTGTGAACTTTAATGATGATTGATGATTGGTGATGTAATGCTGTTTTCAGCTTTTTGCTCTTTTTCCAGGACAGCCCGTCACCCAGCAAGGGTTTGATGATTAACTCCTTGATTTTCAAATCATGACAGAATTTCCAAAATGGAACGGATTGGGTCATTAACATTTTGTACAAAATTAATTGCCATGTTGAAGGTTTTCTTCTTTGGCTTCCTTCTGTGCTAAATCCCCAACCAAATGTTAGCAGCGGCATATGATTTCTGACTTCTTCATTTCAGAAGTTACGTTGTGATTATGTGCCTAAATTTTTAACGAGTGTGGTTATCTCTCCACTGTCATTTAATAATAGTTTTTTAGTTTAGCCATGTTGGGGTTTTGCTCTTTTTTAAAGAAAATTATTATATCAAATGACTTCACAAGAGTCGTGTAGAGATTTTTTTTTTCTTTTTTTCAAAATCTCCTGATATATAAAGTATAAACTGTCCGGCCCAGCATAGCTATCCAAATGTTTTAATTAAGCTTAAAAATATCTTTCTTTTGTTAAAGAGCGGGGCTTAATGAATTATGATGTAAAATTCGTGACAATCACACTTGTCTCACTCTGACATAAAGGGCTAAGGGGAATTTTGTGTAAATGCATTTAGTGTTTCACAGTAGTGTCCTTTGAGGGTTGGATAGATATTAACATGTTTTTGGAGTCTAGTCAATGCCCTGAGAGGTAAATCTCGAGATATTGACAGAATTTGAAAGACTCAGACAGATCCCTGAGTGCAGTGAGGTCACAATGGTGATGCCAGTTGGAAGAGAACAGTTCTCTTCTGCTCTCCAACTTTAGCTCTGAAATTTCATCTACAGGGTTCATATTTTGGTGATTTCTTTGTGTTCTGCAGCCCAGATTCTGAAACAGAGTTGGGCACTTAGTAGCCTTACTTGGTAACATGTGGGGATGCCATCTGAAGCAATTCTTGACATTTTTCTGTGAGTGACAAATTTCATCGGATCTTGGAACTGTGTCCACATACCAACTGAGGAGATGGGCTAGCTTTCTCCTGGGTGCAAGGCTGAGTGGAGAAAACTGTGTTTTCCCTGAGTGAAACTATGAAAACATATGTTTTCACTATGAAACTAGAAAACTAGTTTCCCCTGAGTGGCCTACTCAAGTGGAAGACCTAGATATTAATCTTTGAGCCACCGTGCCCCAGTGTAACGTCCGAGTCAGCCCAGATTCCCTGAACTTCCTTTTCCTCATCTACAAAAAACCAAGGTAATACTATTTACCTCACAGAGTTATTATGAAGATTAAGAGAATAATAGTAAGAATGGCTCACAGTCACAGAGGACTATGCATGCCAAGTACTATGTTCACCAAAACCCTACAAGATAGGAAGCGATACCCCACACCACTGTGGGGAAGCAGAAGCACAGAGTCAGAAGACTTGCCCAAGATCACACAGCTGGTAAATCAGGCTCCGGACCCGTGTTCGGAACCAGGCCACAGTGCAAAATATCTGGTCCAAAGGGTGTGATCCATGAATACCAGGTTCTCTCTTCCTGCTCTTCTCAGCTCACACGCCAGGGCGCTTACGAAATCTGTCACCATCTGCTGGAAGCCTACAGGGCACTGTGGCCTGGTCAGGGTAAAGCTGTTCGTTTCAGTCTGTGCAATAAATCTCTCTCCTTTAGTATTTTCTATCAGGTTATTTATTTTTATCTCATCATCTAAATACTCAACCTCCAGTTTTTTGGTTGTCCTGATCAGAGCATGAAGTGTGTAATGAATAACTTAGGTCTTTAATGTATTCCCGTACCGTATGTTTTTCCCTGGCTGCCAGGTAAACCTTTTCCCAGGTGTTGGGGCACAATTTGTCCTCAGCCTCTCCTCCTTTTTCATTCTCTCATTGAGAGAGTTGCCCATCCTCTCCATGTTGGAATGTTCCTTCCTGTTTCTGTTGTGCGCCCTCTCTCCTTCCTTACATGTTTCTTTATTTTAAATCAGGGAAGCAAGTGTTTGCTTTGGAACCTATGAGAATTAGAATCAGAAAAGGAACTTGGGGAGGACTCAGGGTAGATCTAGAAACCTGCTACTCTCGCCACTTTCTTCTTCATAGCACAGCGTAGATTTCGCGGGATCTTTAATTCTCACTAGTGTCCAATCCACTTTCCTTTGCCGCTCAGCGTCCTCCCTCCATGTGTTGATAGGGGGACTTTTAACCTTGGAGCCCACTGCCAACAGGCCCATTCTTTTATTATTACCTAGTTCAGATCCTCAAGCAGCAAACCTTTTGTGATGACACATTATGATTTGACCTTCTGCCTCTGCCTCATGCCTCACTTTGGCCCTATGTTTCCACAAGGAGGTTTCTAGACTAGAACAAAAAAGAGAAAATACCCTAGCCACAGTGGATATTTCCCACGGAAATATGGATGGATATTTCCCAGGAACATTGGGTTGCTTTCTGTAGCTGAACTGAATCCAGCGTATCCCCACTCTTTTCATCCTGCAAAACTAAAACTGCAGCACTGTTCTATTTCCTGTCTCTAGGCATTTGACTACTCTAGGTAATACATGTTAAGCGAAATCAGACAGTATTTGTCCTTCCGTGATTAGCTTATGTCTCATCCGTGTATCAGTGTGATAATGTATGAGAGCAAAGACATAGAGGATGAGTGGTAATAGAAATACATTGGTACAAGTTTATTATATTTTCCTTGAAGTAATTTAATTTTGTGATTAACTCTAAAAACACTATGAAAATTAAAGATAAGGCTTATAATACTTTTACTAATAGAATTTTATAAGAAATATCCACTGTGGCTAGGCTATTTTCTCTTTTTGGTCTAGTCTAGAATCCTCCTTGTGTACTACGGGCTTTGATATTTCTTTTCTACTTTCATAGTGTGTTTGTTCTTTCACATTTTGCTGGAGTATGGTTTTCTTATATCAGGGTCTTTATCCTCTTAGCAAAATATAAATAGCTCCTTCTCCATCCTCTATAAGTAGAACATGTGCATAGGGTACCTTTAAGAATTGTATTTCCTTCCAGTATGTACTGAAAAGTTCTTGTCAGTCTCTCTCTTTAGCCATTTACTCAATGCATAAGATTTATTCTCAAATTCCATGTTCTATTCTCTTCTGAATTGGGTTCTACAATTTTTGTAAATTGTGGCAAGAAGAAGGCTTATTTTAAACCTCTATTGGCATGAGGAATAGCTTCCTAAATGAACCGTATATAATTACCAGCCAGTGCCCACCCATCTCTAACCCCAGCCAGGGGTTTACCTGGATGCTGAGCTTTTCCTCTTATAACATCAATGCACTTTCGTCCCTCAAACAAGCAGCAATTTCTTTATTAACATTTTAATACCTGGTATCAGGTGAGGTCCATTGTTTCAGGAAAATGGAAACATGGACTTGTGGGAAACAAACAGGATTGCCTAATAGGAGTCACTTGACCAGGGAAATTACTTAATGAGAAGTTTCTGATTTGTCCTGTTTCCTTGTTTACCAGGTTATCTTTGATTATATGTCGCACAATGACATTCCCAGATAGAAATAACTCAAGACCAAGGCTATTTATACCTTGCCCCAGAAAAGCCTTTTTGTTTACTTCTCCCTGGTGTGACTTCAGGCACTAGCAAACTAGCAATGCAAGGTAACTTTATTCCAGTTCCAAGAAATGAGCTTTTCTGGGGTGCCTGGATGGCACAGTCAGGGCCACACTCCTGGCTTCGGCTCAGGTCGTGATCTCGAAGTCATGATCTTGAGATTGTCAGATTGAGCCCTGGAGGTGGGGGGATCTGTGCTCAGCGCAGGGTTGGCTTGGGGACCCTCTCCCTCGGTCTCTCCTCCCCTCAAATAAATCTTAAAAAAAAAAAAAAAAAAAAACAAACAAACCCTGAGCTTTTCTGAGTCAATCCTGTGTCTAAATTAGACTGCATTCCTTAGTTGTAAGGAACAGTTTCTTTTTTTTGTGATTTTTGTTTGTCTGGTTTACCATTTTTTTCATAAATCTGGAATGCAGAGTCTTCTATTCCAATTTAAACTGTGGGAAAGGAATATAATTCAGGTTTCTGTATTGAGTTCAAACTTTTCTTGCTCTGTGTCCTTGGAGCTGTCAGAGGCAGAGCTCAGTCTTCTGAGCCACCTCTTTCAGATTGGCAGAGAAACACCCAGAACAAATGTCTGAAACCTCTTTCTGGATGTCGATCTTCTTTATCTTTCTTAAAGTAATTATTCACTATCCTGTTACTTCTTTTGGAGACTCACTCAAGATATATAGCTAAATAAATAGATACTGCATATTGTCTAAAAAACTATCACTTAAAGCCGTTGTGAAAAGCACTGAAAACATTAGAAGAAAACACGATAGATAGATAAATAGGTAGATGATAGATAGATAGATAGATAGATAGATAGATAGATGATAGATAGAAAAAAAGAAAGAAAGAAAGACATATATATACAGGATCTTTGGTCATTTTCTGGTCTCCCAGGCTGGTACTGCATTTTTTGTTGTCTTATATACTTTTAAATTAACTAGATTTTGTTTTGTTTTGTTTTTAAAATTCTCTTTACTTGTTAATATCTATTATTGCTTTAAAATGACTGAAGAGCAAGAAAGTCCAAAAAGAGGTGTGTGGGGCGGTGCATTCTACTGGAAAAAAGGCCACAATAATTGTACTTTGATGTTTCTAGTACTCTTTACAACTGCTTTAGGTTGTACTTTTTTATAGGGTGTTTTAAACGTCCCTCTTAATGTTACAGTCTCACATCCTAATTGTTAAGATGCATTAGTGTGGTTTGCATGTGCGTGCACATACATGTCTGCGTGTAGGGCCCGATGATCCCATGGCTTAGGAAGTACATTTGACAAGTGTCTTTTAAATTTGCAAAATAGTCTCTGGTAGACTTGTCATTTTGTGCAACATCCTCAACACTTCCAAAGATTCATTTTTACTTGAAAATAATTTCTTGAGAAGGTTAAACTAGTAAGAATAAAAACAATAGTAGTACTCAAGTCTATAAAGTATTTTCTGAAACAAGTTCGCTCATTTTATATGTTCAAATAATCATTGAGAATTTAAAAAAGAATTGTTAGGTCAGTTTCTTAGCTAGAGGCCTCTGAAAGATCTGTACTAAAGTTTCCCTTTGTTCCACCTCTTCTAGATTCACTACCTTGGACCTCTGATGTGTTTTAATTTGCACTTTGCCTCCTTCTTGCATGTGTTTTTGCCATCATCTTATCACTGTAGACAGATGATGAGTGTTTGTAAACAAATGCTAGGTGATTAGGTACAGTTGAGGCAGGGTATAAGCATTTCATTGAAGGTAGACTGGATCACCTGTATCCAAAGGCCCTTTCAATCATGAAATTCCATACTTTGATGATTTTCTTCATACTGGTAACTCAGGATAGGAAGCCCATTAACAGATTCCTGGCTTCTTTGAGGATTACATTATTTCATCAACTAGTATTAATTTACTTTTTAAAAAGTTACTTATATTTACAACTAGTATTTATTATCTCCATTTGGGGGGTTTCTTTTGAAGAATGATGGTTTTTACTAATGACTACTTAAGCTTAAAATGTGAAAATATAAAGGATGTTTGCACTGAAGTAAATATGAATCATCTTTAGCACTTATTCCAGTGACATAAAGGTTTATATAGGTAGGGTTAAAGCCTTGGATTTGTAGTCTGTCTGGGCTCTTTTGAAGGCCAGGGATCCCTTAAAAGTAAATGATTCTCTCAGTTTTTTTTTTTCTTTATTCATCATTTGCTTCTATACTCATCAGAATAATTTACAACTAATTTAAAAATTGAAATTTAACAAATCATCTAATTAATTGAAGCATTTTGAGAGGAAAAACATGACTATATATGTGATCACAATATTTGTAGCACAAGCAGAAATAATTTTGTCAAGTCATATTCTTAAAGAATTTTTCCACCTGTGGGACTGACTGTAAGAATGAAGTTTAGGGGGCTCCTGAGTAGCTCAATTGGTTAAGCTTCCAACTCTTGATTTCTTCCTGGGTCGTCATGTAGGGATTGTGGGATCCAGTGGAGTCTATTCAAGATTCTCTCCTTCTCCCTCTGTGCCTCCTCATTGAGTGTGCTGTCTCTCCCTCTCAAAAATAAACTGAAAAAATTAAATCTTAAAAAAAAAAAAAAAGAGTGAAGCCCAGTCCAAGTAACTGAGGTAGAGACTTTTAAGTGCTATTTGACTCAGTAACCTTCCAAACAGTGTTTGGACAGAAATCTAGTGGCTTATTTATCAAGGATGTCACAAATAGATCTTGAGCATATCATGGGGATTGATGTTCTAAGTAACATCTAAAGCGGTTCCAAGAATGAGAATCTCCGATTCATATCATTTGAAATATCATGTTTTTCTCTCACAACTCGTTTTGAATTGATAGCTCTGGAGATCACCTCTTTAAAGCTCACTTTAAAAGGAGTACTGAATTTCTTTACATCACAAATTTGTGCTTTGTGTCATGTTTGTCATCAATTCACTAATTAACATTTGTTAATTGCCTTTTGTGTTTACAGGAAATTTACCAATATCTATAATGTTTACTTGAGATTACCAAAATTTAAACTGAGCAAATATAAAAGGTCTTTTCTCCGGAAGCAAATGTATTTTTTTCTTTTCTCGTGAACTGTGTTTGGCATTTCTCCCAAATTGCTAAACATTTGCATGTGACACGGCTTAATGTAGGCTTATGAACTGCATGTGCCTATCGGGAGACCTAGAAGATAAGGAACCTAAAAAGCAGGAATTTCTCAGTTAACTGAGTGTGGGTGTGCGTGTCTCTGTGCGTACTTGCTAGTAAGCACAAGATCGAAATTTTATTAATTTAACCACTCAACAAGAACTTAACACCTTTGTTCTAGTTACTCGGAAAGGAGTACATCAAAGATCCATGGCCCCATGAAGTTTCTATCCTAGTGATTTTCATGGATTATAGAGGGAAAGAAATAATCAAAGTTAGCACCTAAACATTCATACGTATTTTTTCTAATGAGAAATTGCAATCTAAATAGAAATAGATGTAATGTTTAAAATACACAGAATTCTGTGGGAGCCTCTATTAAGGTTTTCACATGTAGATTCAGGATTCTCTCATCCGGTAACCAAATAAGAGCAACACTGTTCAGCATTTATATACTATGGCAATATCTAGAGGATATTTAACAATATATTGTATGGGAATGCCTGGGTGGCTTAGTGGTTGAGCATCTGCCTTCAGCTAAGGGTGTGATCCTGGGGTCCCGGGATTGAGTCCTGCATCAGGCTCCCTGCATGGAGCCTGCTTCTTCCTCTGCCTGTGTCTCTGCCTCTCTCTGTGTGTCTCTCATGAATAAATAAATAAAATCTTAAAAAAAAATAACCAAACCCAATATATTGTATGAAACTGGTCGAAGAATTTATAAGAATATTTGAATCCACATTTTGTGTTAAGAAATATATAAACCATGCTATTCAAATAATGTATGGAACTAGAAGCAGAACAGCATGCAACAGTGGACCCTGGCTTGTGTCTCTAGCATATCTTGATTGTTATGGATAAAGAATTAATTTTAATTCTGGCTAAATCTGTGTCTGTATATCTGGAACACAGAAAATGTGCAGTGTTGCCTCTTATGTTCTGCTCTATCTGTGAAGGCCCACTCCTCACTTGGGGATCTTACTGCAGGTGATTCTATCTAGTACCCCTGGGTATAGCATCATGTGATGCAGCCTCTGCCCTCTACTAGAAAAAAAAACAATTTCTTTAAACTCCAGGGTCTGCATTTCCTCTACAAGATCAGATGTTCTGCTCTGGTGCTACGTGATGCCATTCTGTTGGTCCACATAATGGGATTTAAGGTCTCCTTTTGTCTAGAAGCAACCCTTTTGCCTAGAGCTACAATTGAAAACGGAGCCCTTTCTGTTCAGTAGTGTGAACAAAGTCTTCCAGGCAGTAGTGTTTCTACACAGTTATTCAGTCAGTCTTCAAAATGTGTTTCTCTAAGCCTAGTCCTGTGCATTTGTTTGTTCAAGAGTTCTTTGATGTAGTAGTTTTGAGAAACACTGTATGCCATACCTTCCTCTTGAGGTGCACAGCATATAATGTATTAAATATCCTAGGAGCCACGCAAAAACAAAGCAAAATGACAACAGAAAACAAATCTGTATATTATCCTGATCATTTTTTCCTAGAATTAATTGACCAGAATACATTTTTTTAAGTGTGAAGGACATCTCAAACATTTTCTGTGGAATGGGTAATGCTCATAATGACTAATATTTTGTATATTACAAACTCATTTGATAAATTTTGCCGTTTGTCATTTTTTTTTCAATTTAAATACCTTCATAGTTTTATTTTGATTTCAGGGAATTTATGGTTTTGCTTATTTCTTGCTTGGAGTTTATTCTAGGATAAAAATACTTAAAAACAGTGATAATATTTATCATCCTGAAGATATAAAAGTCCATTTTAATTCATTACATTAAAAACTGTATCATGGAGGATTAGTGACTTTTCCTTAAATATCTCATAAATATGGAATGATATTGGAAAGAGGGAACATAAACTCCAGTACATTACTAGTCCAACAAGAAACAAAAAAATTAGTATTTTTAAAGATTTTTTTAAGAAAAATCTATTCATAACAAGTATCATTTAGAATTGATTATATGACTGAGCAGGGGTACCTGCATGGCTCAGTAGTAGGTTAAGTGTCTGCCTTTAACTCAGGTAATGATTCCTGGGTTCTGGAATCGAGTCCCCATATCCCTGGGATGGAGCCTCCACCTTGGGCTCCCTGCTCAGTGAGGAGTCTGCTTCCCCCTCTCCCTCTGTGCCTCCCCGCTGCTCTCACAGACACACACTCTCTCTCTTTCTTCTCTCTTAAATAAAATCAAAAAAAGATATGACTGAGCAAATTCTTAGCTTTTTTTTTCAAATAATACATAAAAATGCATAACCTGCAAAGCTTTGAAAACAGCTCCTTATGAGTCCCAGGCCTCATAATGATGAAGTGTAATTTGAGTGTTTCCAAACAAATGTCAACATATAGTAATATATGATGATGACCACAGAAGTTAAAAGCTTAAGTGTATATGCACTAGTTTCCAAGATACGGCTTCCAGGTTGACTGTTTTAGGTAATGTGTGTTGCCTGCAGATTAATTCAACATGGTTTCTGTCCTTGAGAGTAATTAATACTCTAAGACATGAGAGAATGAGGTAGGCACACGACTGTAAGCAAGATTACGGGACTGACATTTATTTAGCATTGACTTGGAATATTATTAGATACAGATATTATCAGATACAGATATTATCATCTAATCCTTACAACAACTCCGCAAAGTCTGTATGTGGCATCTACTGCTACTAACTTACACATCAGTTTCTTCTTTCAATATGTTCAGGTTGGTGATGCATCATGATTGGTCATAGTCAAGGACAATCATGTTCTGTGAATTCTGAGCCTCCCTCGAAGGAGGCAACGATAACTAAGGGGGAAACCTTTTGGGTGGAGGGGACAATTCAACAAGACTGCTAATGAAAGGAAACAAGAAAGACAAACCTGGCACTATATCTCCTCTGCTTCCTGCCTTGAATCCTACGAATAAATGTGGATACCAGAAGCCACTTGTGACTTTGAAACAACAAATATCAGGATAAAATTCAGCACACTAAGGATGATAGGAACACAAAACCAATTTGAATTTCTGACTCAAAAAGAAGCAGAGTCAACAACTGCAGTGCCTTAGACCTGGATTCCCTGCGAGGAAACTGACCCCTGTTTGCTTACGTCTGTAATATCCTGTTCTTACGTATGTCTAAACATGTTGCTAATTAATATATGAGTATTTCATATTTTTGTAGGAGGATAAAGGGAGAAACGAAGTCTAGAGAAACTAAATGACTCAAAGTGGCACCAAAATCAGTGAGGGAGCTGGGGCTTGAGCTGCCTCTAAAATCCATACTCATCCCATCAGTATATCCTGGATACAAGAGGATACGGTAACAATTCATCCAAGAGATCAAGGAGCATTTCACAGACATAGAATAGCAATATTATCCTAGAGGAAAATCACATTTCTAATATTAAGAATGATAATTACTGAGGTCCACTATTATCCAGAAAACTATAAATTAGTGCATATTCTTATCTAAGCTTTTTGAACATCAGGAGAGAAAAATTAGCTTCTATCTGTGAAGGCAACTGGACATCTCAGTGGACACCATCTCTCTGTGACCTCTCTGCAGCCAGTGAATGATATGCTAATAATTTGTATGAACTTGTCCCTGAGCCAGCCTTGGTGTAGCTAATCAATGGCATATTGCTGATTATACTCTCTGAAGGCCATTTTGTCCCATGTCTTTTCATATTATCTGACACGATAAACCAGCTGGGCAAAATTGTGAAACAAAATAGAGCACAATACTCAAGTAGCTAAAGAATGGATTGTGTGACATCAGAGGTCATTCCATCATGCATGCGTGTAGATCTGTGATTTTTCTTTGAGCTTAAATGGGCTCTGGTAATTTGTTAAAAATCTTACTTTGTTTAAGTCAGTTTCCTTTTTTTAAAAAGATTTTATTTATTTATTCATGAGAGACACACACAGAGAGAGAGAGAGAGAGAGAAGCAGAGACACAAGCAGAGGGAGAAGCAGGCTCCCTGCGAGTCCCGATGTGGGACTCGATCCCGGGTCTCCAGGATCATGCCCTGGGCTGAAGAAGGCCCTAAACTGCTGAGCCACCTGGGCTGCTGAGTCAGTTTTCTATAATTTTCAGCAAGCCTGTCAAGATTTTTTACTCCTGTTATCCTCTATTAAGACGATCTATTTAGTTACTTTTATGGGTATCTGAGATTATTTTTTCTACTTCTTTTTCCATTTTAAAAAATATTCATCAACACTAAAAAGAAATGAGGTATGAAAACATGAAAAGACATGGAGGGACTCTAAATGCACATTATTAGGTGCGAGAAGCCAATCGTAAAAGACTACATACTGTTTGATTCCAACTAATATGACGTTTTGGAAAAGACAAACTATGTAGACGATAAAAAGATTGGTAGTTTCCAGGGGTGGGAAGGGTGGAGGGATGAATAGGCAAGCACAGAGGAATTTAGGGCAGTGAAAATACTCTTTATAACGTTATAATGATGAATATATGTCATACATTTGTCCAAACCCATAGAATTTATAACACCAAGAGGTAAGCTACAGACTTAGGGTGATTATGATATCATCAATGTAAGACCATCCTTGGTGAAAACATACCATTCTAGTGAAAGATGCAGATAATGCAGTGAGGCTGTGCATGTGTGTAGGGGGTGGTATTTGGGAAATCTCTATACCTTCCACTCAATTTTGCCGTAAGCCTAAAATGCTCAAAAAATAGTCTAATATATTTTTTAATAAGTCAATATAAACTTTACAGGCAAATTTGAGGAATTATCTTAGTTATTTTCTCATCTCATCAGTTTTTGTGTTTGTGTGTGCAACCTTTTGTGTTTGTGTGTGTAACCTTTTGTCATAGAATAAAAAACTGGAAGCAATATTGAACTGGTAAAATTGGCTAAAATAATAATAATAAAAAAAATCAGTGTCCTATTAGAAACTTCAAAATGGGGCAGCCCGGGTGGCTCAGCGGTTTAGCTTTCGGCCCAGGACGTGATCCTGGAGACCCGGGATCAAGTCCCATGTCGGGCTCCCTGCATGGAGCCTGCTTCTCCCTCTGCCTCTCTACCTCTCTCCCTCTCTCCCTCTCTCTCTCTTTCTCTCTCTCTCTCTCTGTCTCATGAATAAATAAATAAAATCTTAAAAAAAAGAAGAATCTTCAAAATGTAGATTAAAGGATAAAGACTTGTGGGTAGATAGAACACTGATCAATAGGTGATATAATTCCATATAGTTATATACTGAGCCTCGAATACATTTTCTAAATCTACCATTTATGGAGCATAAACCATAGTCAGATAGTCAGATAGTACACCCGCCAACACCACCACGTACATATAAGAGATTCAGCTACAGTTAGGCTTGATTATAAGCGTAATCAGGTCTAGGGAACTGATCGTATCACAATCAATCTGCCTCTCATGACTATGAATTTGTTCCAAACTAACTGTCTTTTAGGATGATCTGAGATCTCTGTCCTATTAATCAAATCCATTGAATTGTATTCAAGTTAGTTAAAAATATGTTAGTTTAAAATATCTATTTTATACATTAATAAAGGGGGAGCACATGTACCATCTGTACAGAAGCTTGTATCTTCTTTTGCTAGAAGTGAATACATTTTTTAGCCAATATTTTTGCCTGGTATAAAGTCCTCTCTTTTCAATGTGTGCTGATGCTCTTCTGTGTCACTTACAATTCTTGGCCCACACCAACTGTGAAGATTTTGTGATATTTAGATTTCTGTTTGCAAATTGCACAAACTCTGATATTTGCAAATACTCAAAATTTATTTTCAGATCTGCCTGTTAGTTTCTGTAAATTCTTTGTTTCTCTGTAATGCTATTGAGAAAATGCTAACTTTTCTCTTCACCTAGGAGTGACTTCTTAATCTTCATGATCTAGCTGTTCTGAAGTTTCTAGTCTCCTCTGCTGTCCTTGTTCTAATCTCTGAGAATCATTACCAGGAAAGTGAGCCAATACTGTTGTATTTGTGAGAGCTGCACCTGGATGGCCATTCAGTCTAGAAGTTAAATTTGACTCCAATCGTTTGTTGTGATGATTCACTCTTTATAATACCATTCAATACTAGTTATTAGCAGAAACTCCGTGGCCCTACTTTTTTTTTGGGGGGGGGGTCCACTGAGGTATTTTTTTATAAATTTATTTTTTATTGGTGTTCAATTTCCCAACATATAGAATAACACCTAGTGCTCATCCCATCTAATGCCCCCCTCAGTGCCCGTCACCCAGTCACCCACACCCCCGCCCTCCTCCCCTTCTACCACCCCTAGATCATTTCCCAGAGTTAGGAGTCTCTCATGTTCTGTCTCCCTTTCTGATATTTCCCACTCATTTTTTCTCCTTTCCCCTCTATTCCCTGTCACTATTTTTTATATTCCCCAAATGAATGGGGAAAATGAATGAGACCATATAATGTTTGTCCTTCTCCAATTGACTTATTTCACTCAGCATAAGACCCTCCAAGTTCCTCCATGTTGAAGCAAATGGTGGGTAATTGTCCTTTCTGATGGCTGAGGAATATTCCATTGTGTACATAGACCACATCTTCTTTATCCATCATCTGTCGATGGACACCAAGGCTCCTTCCACAGTTTGGCTATTGTGGACATTGCTGCTAGAAACATCGGGGTGCAGGTGTCCGGGTGTTTCACTGCATCTGTATCTTTGGGGTAAATCCCCAGCAGTGCAATTGCTGGGTCATAGGGCAGGTCTATTTTTAACTCTTTGAGGAACCTCTACACAGTTTTCCAGAGTGGCTGCACCAGGTCACATTCCCACCAACAGTGCAGGAGGGTTCCCCTTTCTCCACATCCTCTCCAACATCTGTGGTTTCCTGCCTTGTTAATTTTCCCCATTCTCACTGGTGTGAGGTGGGATCTCATTGTGGTTTGGATTTGTATTTCCCTGATGACCAGTGATGCGGAGCATTTTCTCATGTGCTTGTTGACCATGTCTATGTCTTCCTCTGTGAGATTTCTGTTCATGTCTTCTGCCCATTTCATGATTGGATTGTTTGTTTCTTTGCTGTTGAGTTTAATAAGTTCTTTATAGATCTTGGAAACTAGCCCTTTATCTGATAGGTCATTTGCAAATATCTTCTCCCATCTGTAGGTTGTCTTTGAGTTTTGTTGACTATTTCTTTTGCTGCGCGGCACTACTTTTAATCCTTCACACCAGATCTTTAGACTCCAGCTTGTTCACTGAGGACAAGTGTGGCTTGGTAGATTAAATTAAATGTGTGAAAGAATAAGTGTGTGAAGAAAACATTTGTTAACTATCTGGGAGGAGAAGTTTAATATCAGTAATTCCAAGAAGTACAAAAATGAATTTTGAGTGTTCACTGTTTCTGAAGATAAAAGATAAAAACACTGATGTCAGTGGACACTCATGAACTATTCAGAAAAGCTGTCAGCTGGCCAGGAAGGTTTCAGACTGGCTTCACCATTTTCTTAGGAAAACTAATTGCTTGATGGTCAACGCAATAAAAGATCATTAGTTTACTACTACGTAGTAACATCATTCACTTTATCCGTATGCATAGCCTGAACAATGTTCCATTGTTTCCAAAGACTTTCTAAGGGCTATTCCAACGTATTAGAAGAACAAATGAAATAAGTCTCTGACGTTGAGGAAGATGAGAGAAATAAAAGAGGTCACTTTGGTTGCTGTACATTCATGCAGAACTTTCTTGGGTCAAAACACTAATTGCTTCCTTACAATCCAAATCTATTTCTCAGCTTTTAGGATTAAGGGTTTTTTTGTTGCTGTTCTTGTTAATGGTGCCAAAATATTTTGAATCAACAGCACATGAAAATGAGAGAAAAAGTCAAGATTTTTCCTTCTCAGTAACTGAAGTGTTTGCATTATTTTAAAAGGTTTTCTTTTACCATTATTTAGATACTTGAAAAGCCAGTAGCAATTAGAGTATCATTTTATAAATATAACACAAAGAGATTCAATGTTTTGTTCCAGTTCACCTGGATTCCAGAAGAGCTATGTGAGTTCTTCCTACCTCACAGCAAGCCAAATGTCCTTTGGATTTTTATATCTCAATCTCAAGGATGCTTTGCTTTGATGAAATTTTTATTAAAATTCCCTTTTGATGGAAGTTTTTAGTACATAAAATATGGCATACAGTTTATCTATTCATAGCCTGGACCTAGTTATTGATGATTACAGCCAAGCCATAACCTGTTACATTTTAGTTTATTTGTATTTCAGTTTTATATGTGTGTGTATAAAATATATATTTATATTCCCATTTTCTGTAGTTTATAATCAATCTAATGCATTTAGAATTGTTATATCTCTTCACTATTCTGTAGGTTGGGTCAAATTTTTATTGACATCTCACATCTAACTTAAACTTTAGTGACAAAAGTAAATTAGTTGTGACTAGGAATCAAATGTATGCGCTACTTGAATGGATTAGTCCTTGGGAACCAGCCTCCCTTTGGGCTGAATCAGTTATGCAGCCCATATCCCAGTCTACTGAAGAGAAGCAAAATAGTATTACTTAAAATTGTGTATTCAGTATATAAGATGCTTCATGGGCTTATGTTATTTTCAGATAAAATATGTATTAGAGCTTGAGAGAAGAGTGACTCAACTGATAGCAGTTAAGATCAGATAGCAGGAGTATTTCATGCGTTATTCAAAACATGTGGATGTTGTCCTAGAAACAGAAGAGGCTACTGAACCATTGTGACATGCTTCTATGTTAGAAAGGGCACATAGCAGAAATACAGAATACAGTTGGCCAGTGATGAAATGAAAAAGCAAATGTATGAGAAAGACTAGTAAGAAGAGTCTATCACAATAATCTGGTGAATAACACAATCACAGCAGAGAGGAAATCCTGGGTAAAGTGTAGGAGGGAGTCTGCTAGGATTCTCTAGAGAAACAGAACCGAAAGAATGTATACAGGAAGATATTTAGTATAAGGAGACTGAGAATCTCCATAATCTGCTCTCTGAAAACTGGAGAGCTGGGGAAGTTGGTAGTATAATTTAGTCCAGGTCCAAGGGCCTGGGGAGCAGGGGAGCCAATGATGTAGATTCCAGTCTGGGTCTGAAGATCCAAGAACCAAGAGTACTGAGGGCAAGAGAAGATTGATGTCCCAACCCAAGCAGTCAGGCAGGAAAATCTCACTTCTTCCATAGTGTCAGTTTGTTCTATTCAGGCACTCGTTGGATTGGATGATGCCTGCCCACATCGGGAAGGCAAATCATTTTACTGAGTCCACCAATGCCCGTGCTAATTTCAAACTGGAAACACCCTAATAGATAAACCCCAAAATAATATTTATCCAAGTATCTAAGCACCTTATGATCCAGTCAAGTTGACACATAAAATTAACCATCACACATGGGAAACTGACCACTGAGAAATTGTTGGTGATGGAAGTAACTGGAAAACTTGAGACAAATGCTTCTTAATAAATAATTACCTACTTTTAAGTGTTTTTTTTCTGATTATATCATTTCATAACCCCATTATTTAGTGGCATTCCATCATTATCTATTGTTTTCCTTCTAAAAAATACAATCCACCATTGCCTTGAGTTGTTGGCATTTGGGTTGATTTGGAAAAGAGAGAAGAGAATCCATGACAATCAAAATATAATACTTCTAAAAAGTCAAAAGGAGTAGGACATTTGATATGGAAGTCTACCTATGGAGGTTTCACCAAACTATGGGTGACGTCCTGGACTTACTGTGTATGACAGTAATGTTGGCAGTCGGACACGTGAGCCCTAGTTCTATTTGTGATACTTGCTTAGTGTGTAACTTTAGATGAATTAGACCCTATGAGTCTCCTTTTCCATATCTTTCATATTCCAAAGTCTTATGATTATAAACACTAAAAGATGGGATGCCTAGGTGGCTCAGCGGTTGGGTGCCTATCTTTGCTCAGGTTGTGATCCCAGGATCTGGGATTGAGTCCCACATCAGGAGACTACTTCTCCCTCTGTGCGTGTCTCTGCCTCTCTCTCTTAAAAACAAAAAAGACTCAAATTAATAAAATCATGAATGAAAAGGGAGAGATCACCACCAATACCAAGAAAATACAAACAATTTTAAAAACATACTATGAGGAGAAGCCCGGGTGGCTCAGCAGTTTAGCACCACCTTCAGCCCAGGGTCTGATCCTAGAGACCCAGGATCGAGTCCCATGTCAGGCTCCCTGCATGGAGCCTGCTTCTCCCTCTGCCTGTGTCTCTGCCTCTCTCTCTCTCTCTCTCTCTCTCTCTGTGTGTGTGTGTATCTGTCTCTGTCTCTGTGTGTCTCATGAATAAATAAATAAAATCTTCAAAAAATTCTTTAAAAACATACTATGAGCAGCTATACGTCAATAAATTAGGCAATCTAGAAGAAATGGACGCATTTCTGGAAAATCACAAGCTACCAAAACTGGAACAGGAAGAAATAGAAAACCTGAACAGGCTGATAACCAGGGAGGAAATCGAAGCAGTCATCAAAGACCTCCCAAGACACAAAAGTCTAGGGCCAGATGCCTTCCCAGGGGAATCCTATCAAATGTTTAAAGAAGAAACAAAACCTATTCTATGAAAGCTGTTCCAAAAGATAGAAAGGGATGGAATACTTCCAGACTCGTTTTATGAGGCCAGCATTACCTTAATCCCCCCCAAAGACCCCACCAAAAAGGAGAATTAGAGACCAAGATCTCTGATGAACACAGATGCAAAAATTCTCAACAAGATACTAGCCAATAGAATCCAACAGTACATTAAGAAAATTATTCACCACGACCAAGTGGGATTTATCCCCGGGATGCAAGGCTGGTTCAACACTCGTAAAGCAATCAACATGATAGATGGTATCAGCAAGAGAAAAAACAAGAACCAAATATGATCCTCTCAATAGATGCAGATAAAGCATTTGACAAAATTCAGCATCCATTCCTGATCAAAACTCTTCAGAGTGTAGGGATAGAGGGAACATTCCTCAGCATCTTAGAAGCCATCTATTAAAAGCCCACAGTAAATATCATACTCAATGGGGAAACACTGGGAGCCTTTCCCCTAAGATCAGAAACACAACAGGGATGTCCACTCTCACCACTGCTATTCAACATAGTACTGGAAGTCCTAGCCTCAGCAATCAGACAACAAAAAGACATTAAAGGCATTCAAATTGGCAAAGAAGAAGTCAAACTCTCCCTCTTCGCTGATGACATGATACTCTACATAGAAAACCCAAAAGCCTCCACCCCAAGATTGCTAGAACTCATACAACAATTTGGCAGAGTGGCAGGATACAAAATCAATGCCTAGAAATCAGTGACATTTCTATACACTAACAATGAGACTGAAGAAAGAGAAATGAAGGAGTCAATCTCATTTACAATTGCACCCAAAAGCATAAGATACTTAAGAATAAACCTAACCAAAGAGGTAAAGGATCTATATCCTAAAAACTACAGAAGACTTCTGAAAGAAATTGAGGAAGACACAAAGAGATGGAAAAATATTCCATGCTCATAGATTGGAAGAATTAATATAGTGAAAATGTCAATGCTACACAGGGCAATTTACACATTTAATGCAATCCCTATCAAAATACCATGGACTTTCTTCAGAGAGTTGGAACAAATCATCTTAAGATTTGTGTGGAATCAGAAAAGACCCCAAATAGCAAGGGGAATATTAAAAAAGAAAACCAGAGCCGGGGGCATCACAATGCCAGATTTCAGGTTGTACTACAAAGCTGTGATCATCAAGACAGTGTGGTACTGGTACAAAAACAGACTCATAGATCAATGGAACAGAATAGAGAACCCAGAAGTGGACCCTCAACTCTATGGTCAACTAATATTCGACAAAGCAGAAAAGACTATCCACTAGATAAAGTATAGTCTCTTCAATAGATGGTGCTGGGAAAATTGGACATCCACATGCAGAAGAATGAAACTAGACCACTCTCTTGCACCAGACACAAAGATAAACTCAAAATGGATGAAAGAGATAAATGTGAGAAAGAATCCATCAAAATCCTAGAGGAGAACACAGGCAACACCCTTTTTCGAACTTGGCCACAGCAACTTCTTGCAAGATACATCCATGAAGGCAAGGGAAACAAAAGCAAAAATGAACTATTGGTACTTCATCAAGATAAGAGGCTTCTGCACAGCAAAAGATACCTTTCAACAAAACTCAAAGACAACCTACAGAATGGGAGAAGATATTTGCAAATGACCTATCAGATAAAGAGCTAGGATCCAAGATCTATAAAGAACTTGATAAACTCAACAGCAAAGAAACAATCCAATCATGAAATGGGCAAAAGACATGAAGAGAAATCTCACAGAGGAAGACATAATCATGGCCAACAAGCACATGAGAACATGCTCCGCATCACTGGCCATCAGGGAAATTCAAATCCAAACCACAATGAGATCCCACCTCACACCAGTGAGAATGGGGAAAATCAACAAGATGGGAAACAACAAATGTTGGAGAGGATGTGGAGAAAGAGGAACCCTCCTGCACTATTGGTGGGAATGTGACCTGGTGCAGCCACTCTGGAAAACTGTGTGGAGGTTCCTCAAAGAGTTACAAATAGAGCTGCCCTACGACCCAGCAATTGCACTGCTGGGGATTTACCCCAAAGATACAGATGTGGTGAAACACTGGGACACATGCACCCCAATGTTTATAGCAGCAATGTCCACAAAGCCAAACTGGAGGGAGCCTCGGTGTCCATTGAGAGATGATGGATAAAGAAGATGTGGTCTATGTATACAGTGGGATATTCCTCAGCCATCAGAAAGGACAAATATCCACTATTTGCTTCAACGTGAATGGAACTGGAGGGTCTTATGCTGAGTGAAATAAGTCAATCAGAGAAGGACAAACATTATATGGTCTCATTTCATTTCGGGAATATAAAAAAATAGTGAAAGGGAATAAGGGTAAAGGAGAGAAAAGGAGTGGGAAATATCAGAAAGGGAGACAGAACATGAGAGACTCCTAACTCTGGGAAATGATCTAGGGGTGGTGGAAGGGGAGGTAAGCGGGGGGAAGGGGTGACTGGGTGACAGGCACCGAGGGGGGCACTTGATGGGAAGAGCACTGGGTGTTATGCTATATGTTGGCAAATCGAACTCCAATTAAAAAAAATAATTAAAATAAATAAATAAATCTTAAAAATAATAAATAAATATTTAAATACATAAATAAATAAACAAACAAACACTATAAGATGCTCACCTCCTAAAGGCTATGAGGATACTGTAGGTGGATATGGTATGAGATGACTAGATGCACCATCCTGTACTTTCACTAAAGAACAAAGGGGCCCCTTTGCACATATAACAAGGGAGTATAGACTATTGGTCCTATTGGTCAAAGTCAACATTACTTAAATTTAGTGAAAAACAATCCACACCATCAATAGTAAATCCCATAGCCTAGGTATTAAGAATTACTACTAAATTAACATTATCCTAAAGTTATACCTTTGTATATATTAGGAAAATGTGTTGTCTACACTGTTATAAAATGTTGCTGGAATAGGTTGGCAAACCTGAGAAATGGTCACTATCAGAAAGGTTTACTTTAGGGAAAGAGGCTTTCCACAGAGAGACAGGACCTTGGCCTTTCTCAGCCCTCAGCTCCCTATTCTGATGCATTCAAATATAAATGATACACAATAAGACACGATGGCACAGATATAATGGAGGAGAGAAGGAATGGAAAATCCATGAAATGTATGTTCCATTACCCAGTTTTGCCTTTCCTTGCTCAGAGATAATTTACTTGAGTATTTCACCAGAACAAACAATCAACAGCAACAAAACAAATACATACTGAATGCTATTTGGTTTTATTGCTGACTAGTGGAGATACTTTCCTGATGTTGCCTGACATGAAATGGCCAGAAGATGACATTGTTACCTAAATTTAACTGATTATTGAGGTGCATATTATCTCTGTAATAGGAGAGGCAAAAGGGAGAACAGCAACTTGGAAACATGACTCAAGGTAAATAGAGGAAATTCTCACTCTTAGCACAATAAATACTGATTCAGAGGGCATCCCTGGGTGGCTCAGCAGTTCAGCGCCTGCCTTTGGCCCAGGGCGTGATCCTGGAGTCCTGGGATTGAGTCCCGCGTCGGGCTCCAGGCATGGAGCCTGCTTCTACCTCTGCCTCTCTCTCTCTCTCTCGCTATGTCTAAATAAATAAATAAATAAATAAATAAATAAATAAATAAATAAATGAATAAATGTTTAAGAAAATAAGATAAATACTGATTCAGATACTGATTCATAAGAAATACAATCAAGTTTCTTTAACAGCAGGAATCCCTGTTGGAGAAAAAAAAAATATATATATATATATATGATGGAAGGGGTGGTTCAGAAAGCAAATATTCCTCACAGGACAGATCTATTTTATTAGGTCAGATCTATTTTATTGAGCTACTAAACAAGAGGAAGAAACCCAGACAGACTAGAAAACCTAGCATTATTTCTTAAATCCTCCAGTTTGTACCCAATCTTAAGCTTCCTTTACTTTTCACCCCTGGAGTCAAAAACTGAGTCTCTTTCTCAGTGTCATGGCAGTTAATGGGCACATGACATTGTAATAGGAAAGGACAAACCTTTTATAGATGGAGACTGACAGTTGGTTATCACTTAGAGAAGGCTGGGAATTCTGAAATAAAAAGGGAGTGAAGTAAGATTGTAGTAACTGGATCAAGAAGGACTATGAAAGCCAGAATAAGTGATTCTGGATTTTATTCTAAGGGCAACTGATTTTATTCAGTAGGCAAAAGCGAGTCACACGTTTTGAGCAGGGATATGACATGATCAGAGCTATAGTTTAAGAAGCATAATCCCTGGTCCATTTTTAGGACAGTCAGAAGGGCAAGAAAATAGAGGCAGGATTACCATTTAGGAGGCCAGGTATATGGTTCAGGGAAGGATGATGTTGGCCTGAACTATAACATTTACTATAGAGGTGGAATTTAGGACACAAGGGAGAGATAAATTTTAGAACTTGATTCTGTATGGTTTAATAGTTGATTTGGGCCAAAAATGAAACAAGAAAACACAATGTAAGAGACAAGCTAACATGAACTCCGATTTTAGGGACACTTGGTTTGGTAAGCTGTCTCTGTATATGGTCGCTGTGCATCCTTGAGTAGGTTATGTGCCTTTCTGAATTTTGCTTTTTTCATTAATAAAACAGGGATGGTTATAACACCCAATCGCTTGGTTTGGTGCAATATTTAAATGTATTCTCAAGTATATACATTCTGCAGCCATATTAGAATGACTGAGAAGGATATTGGAGATGCAGAAAAACTGGATTAAATGTATTAGGGGACTTTTCCCAGGTTTTATATGTGTACTTTGTGCTTAGAAAAGAAATGGAGTCCTAGATTGTTCAGGAGTCAGATGACTTCAGAAGACCATGTCTTACCCTTTCCTCCAGCCATCCGTAACCTCCACACAATTAGTTTTTAATCACAGTTATATACTGAGCAATGGATGTAAGAGATGAAAATGTAGGCATATCCACAAATGAACATTGTGAACTCCTGGCTGTAAATTATCTGAAATTATTTTCTCTACTAGCGTGTCTTTGAATTAAAACAATTTGCCAATTCAACTCAGTAGAAATGATCCTTATACGCAGTTCAGAAATGTATACTTAAGTTGTGTAAGTAAATATGTCATGCCTTGTCACACTGAGCCCTATTAAGATTATTATCTCTTCTGAATAAGTCATGTAAAATAAATAATGTCTGTTGATAAATAATCTCTACCACGTTGTTGGAGATAGGATGCCACTTGGTAACAGAGCATCATTAAACATCATTACTGATGCTTCATTCAATTCTTCTGGGTGTCAAGAGTTTTCATATACTTTCCAGGTTACAATACTTTGATTTATACTAAAATGTTAAAAACTGATAATCGTCCAGTATTCATCTGCTCAGTATATATATATTTGTATTATTATACATATATACAGTATTATATAATATATTATATAATATATTATATATAATACAGTATAATACAGTATAACTGTATTATATATATATATATATATATAATATACAGTTGTATATATTTGAAACTTTTCATGGTAAAGAAAAAAATAGAGTCTGTTCAATCTTGGTGTAAATCTGAGCTTGGTAAATGCCCAGCTCAGTGTTCTTTAAAAGTTCAAGCATTGCAAACTTCAATTTGTTCATCTGAAAATTAGGATAAATCCTTTCAAAACAAAGGACAAAATCAGTAGTAACACCTGAAACATTCCAAGCATAATTCAGAGGCGTGATTTGACCATGTAATATTTTTTGTGTGAACATAATATATTTATATATATATAGTTTCCTTCCTCAACACTTTTCTGTCATCTACCAGGAAAATGTTATAATGAATATACAAATTTACAATTACCTCAAGGAAAATGATGCCACTGGTATTTTGGGGCATGCATCCTTCAAAACGGCATGCAGCAATATTAGATGTCTGGCATAAAATACATGCAAATGGATTGTTGTATAGTAATTCTCAGTGAGTAATGCTCTAGAACAATAGTAGGAGGTAATGACACTGCAGTTCAGGCATCAGGAGATTTCTAGGGCACAAGAAATAAATTTGAGAATCATCAACACTCATTCAATATTCCCAGTTCCTTCTGACCTAACTTAATGTTGTATTTTCTATGTTTAAAACTTGCTTCATTAGGTCATTTTAATTTGCCTTTTAGGAAACTGTGCAGTGGGCCCCCAGTGCCAAGCCTTATACGCATGGCATCGTGTATCCTAGAGGAGGAGGCAGGCAGCCTCAGCTCCCTTCCTGTGGTTCCATTGGGCTTTTATCCCTAATTGTCTTATTTTGCATTATGTTTATCTTGTAAACTGCTTCGAATAGTTTTGATTTAGAGAAAATGTGGCATAAATCCTAAATAATTACACCAACAAATACAAATTATGTTTGAAATGAAAAATAAGTGAAGCTTCACATTTTCTGTAATTGCTTAGTGGAGGCACAGTTTATGAATTGTGAGACTGTGTTGAACATAGAAATGCTAATGAGGTAGCTAGATTCCACCAACTCTTCCACTTTCCTCCCACAGTTAGGTTCCCTGTGCTTTCCGAAGCCGAGATTCAAGGATAAGCAGATGTAGTTTCCTTTGAATGACACGAAATGAATAATACTTTGTTTGATATTATCATATCTCTACTTGGCAACTGTACAGACTAACAATACCTTTTTAAACAAAATTTGAAAATGCAGACATGGGAATGTTTTTTGACCCAGCACTTTTATTAAGCCTGAAAAATCTTTAGAAAGTTATTTGCTAATTGTAGTTATTTTTTCTCAGCCAACTTTACACTAATTCATTTAACTCTGTGCAGATGAATACTATTTATTTAAGTGTAAGTAATATTGGATTTTGTAAGTAAGCCAGATCTTACTGAAATTAATAAAGATTAATTAACATGACTAATTCATTGTTATATATTTTAGTACCAAGTTTTAAAGGTTATCGACTTTAAATATCATAAAATTTTTCTTTATAGTGTTTAATCACTGTGAGTACATATTATCAATCAGCTTTTGTTAATGCCAACAATAGTGGCTAAAATAGATGTAGTTATTATATTACCAAATAAACCACATGAGCATTTTTATCACACCCAGAGTGTGATAAATCCAGCACAGAAAAACAAATCTTTTTTATTGTTCAGATATGATCCTTTACATTTATCCAATAAAGTAATAGTAAAGCTATAATTTACAAAGGAATTACTACATACCACACAATGACATACATTATCTGATTTCATCTATAGTCAACCCATGTGGCAGACATGATTATTATACCTGATTTACAGACCAAGAAGAGAGGCACAAAGAAAGGAAGAAGAATTTTTCTGTGTATCACATAGCTAGTAAGTGAATGAATCCAGATTTCAAGCCAAAAGTCTTTAACACCAGATTTTATGCCAAAGTTTACCAAAGTTTAAGAATTCTGTTGCCTCTTATTAAGGTATTATCAATCCAAAGACTGAAATCATTTACCACTTCATGTAGTTGGAGGCAAAACATTTTTCCGGGTAAGGATTTTCTACCTTCTATGCTATTGTAGAGAGTTACATAACTTTAAAGGTTTCTGTTATATTGTTTTTATAATGTAGAAAAAGGCAAATTGTTTATCTCTTTGTAATCCTGCTGTTCTGAAGCCTTGGGATAAGAGCTGAAACATACAGAATCTAAAATTTTCTACACAGACACTGAGTTTTTCATATTATTTTCACCCTTGCCTCCACCCTACTTGAAATGAAGTGATATACTTGAGCCTTGGGAAGGAGACAGAAGGAAAGACATATGCAGATCCTAGAAAGTTCCACAGGTATTGGAGATTAAGCTCTCCTGACTGGTTTATTGAAGGTCACTGCTCTAATCTTACTTTAATGTCATCTAATAAGAGACTAACCTAAGAGGAGTATGGCTCATAGAGTAACACTCTGCAAGAGGTGAGTCAAATCATCTGCTCTGCCACTGGAGGCATCAGAAGAGTGATACCATTGATGATCAGCAATTTCAATATAAATCTTCAACTATATTAAAAGAGGATTTTAAATTGAGTAGTATATAAAATTGCTAGAATGCACTAGGAGCATAACCATCCAGTTAATGGAATTTGAGTTAATGCAAGTCACACACACACACACACACACACACACACACACACACCACGAGGGCAGGGAAGAAAAAAAAAAGAGATAGAATCTATATTTTAAGTATCATAAAGTTCTTAAATTACTGTCTTTAGCCTTCTCCCTAGGACATCGGTGAGACCCTCAACAAAAGACCCTCCTTTTGTTAAGGGAGACAACAAAAGCTCATCATACCCTTATTACTACCCCTCTAACTTTTCTTAATTTCATGCCATCTTCAATCTCCTAATTTTTATATCATTTTGTGTTGAAATGCCTACACATTTCACTAGGCCTTCTATATTCATTGTAAATAAATTTCAATTTATGTCTCTATAGTAGTTAAAACATGATTTTACCATATGTTTATATTGACCTACCTAACCTGTTTCCCATCACTTTGTATGAAGCTAAGCCTTAGGCCATGTGGTGGTCATGTGCAGACACCACTGCTTCTAAAGTTAGTCCTTATCTAGTGGCAAATCAATTCAAGGCTCTATGTGACCTAGCGAAGGTACACAGGCAAGAGCTAGGAGCTTGAATTCACATGAAGTGGATTCTGAGGATGCTGAACCAAGCAAAATAAACCATATTTAGATAAAGTAGATTGTATCAATACGGGAGCACTCTCAGGGCTACAGAATTCAATACGTTGGTAAAGACTCTAGGAGATAATTGAAATATGAAGCTATGGTAGTCCCCCAAAATATAGAAAAAGCAATGGCCCACACTAATGAGGCAAAAATGCCAAATTTCCATGGTAGATGGTGGAAGAAAGAATTAAAATCTTCCTAGTGATGAACATGTTAAAGTTGATAGATTACATAAGAACACCCATCAAAGGAACTGTGTTTCATGCAGGGGGTCAAAGAACACTCCATATGCCAGTAAGAAATGTGTTGTTTCAGGAACATTGGTACCAACAAGAAATTCAGTGGTTAGGATGGAAAGGAGGCCTGAAGGATACAGCTACCCAAAATGACCAAAGATGCCTAAGAGACAAGTAACTAGAGCCCAGGGGAGCTTTGCATTAGCAAGTTAGCTTGCAATGCCCTTCCTCCTCTTCTCTCCTAAGAAATCTCATTTCCCCTTCAGTATTGGTTCAAATTTTTTCTACTCCAAGAAGGCTAGTCTACATTCAACTACTCATCCTCTATACTAAGTCTTTACTCATGTTTTTGCTATCCTTCCTCCTTTATAGCTATCTGATCACATATTTCTTGTGCTTGACATCTAGACAACCTTTAATATAAATTTTTTTCTGAGTACATGGATCCAAGGATGTAGTTAGATGGGAGGAATGCCCTTGATAGCTGGCATTTGCTGTATCCTTCTTTTTTCCTACATAAATAAGGATCCTAGGGAAGAGTTCAGTTGGATTCGAATGAGGAAGGAGAAACATCTAAGGCAGAGCAGTTCCAGGAATAGAACCATCATATGGTTTCTACATGGGAGAAACCTGGGATTGGTGCTGTCTACTGAGTTGTCAAGTTAAATATGACTGCAGTATAGAGATCCCAGTTTTGGTTTTTGATGCCTGCATTTATTGATACTAAACTTCTGCCCTAGCACCATCTCCCTTGGGCTTGTAAGTCCAACCTGTTTATAAGTCCAATCCCTAGGGCATAGAACCCTGAAGTTTGCTGCACTTTCTTGAGGAAGAAGAGGGAAAGAACTACCCAACTAAAAATGCCTACTCTTTACTAGAAGGAGAATAAGAGAGGACACTGCTTGGAGTATCTTTACCCTTAACACAAATATCTTTGGTGGTCAGAGCAATGGATGTAGCCTGGGTTTCATGCATTCGGGAACTAGTCTCTGATTTATCACTGATTGGATAGCATTGAGCTAGTTAATTCTCCCCTCTTGGCCTGTTTTTCCTCTTTAAAATTGCAGAATTGGTCCAGATGCAATCATCATACTAAGTCAACCTGGTTATGGATGGATATCCAAGATGGATAACAGATCCATCTCAAGATGGATAACAGAATTTAGCTCTACCACTTTAAACATTTGATGGTGCTTAAAAGAGATGATGAAAAATAACAATTTTCTGATGTAGTATTAACCTTTGACTTTTCTATTTCTCATATCCTTCAGAATGGTGTTTGTTGTAATTCAGCTAGGAGAAAAAAATTATGTGGGGAATTCAGATTTTTCTCTGAAATTAAAAAAAAAATGTTTAGAGGTCTATAAGCAAAGGGCAAAATATTAACTCCTCTTACATCTTGGCTATAGTTTCATTATTTTCTGAAATTATATGTTTGATGTATTTCTAAACTAAAAGATTATTCCAGCATAATTGCCAAAATCTGACAGTCACATCAGAAAGGAATTTCATCTAAATGTATTTCTGAAATCACATCAGGAGTCCACACAGGTGAAAGAGATCAAGCTTTGTAGTTTATGGTGACAAAACTTGTGATCAGATAAAAAAAATGATCAGAGATTGTCAGATCAGATAAAAGGGAAATGCCCGATTCAAACCTAAGATAAATACAGTGTGATATTAATATCATACAAAGCATATTTCAAATTAAAGGATATTCTTAAGATAAAGAGAGACATATCAAACGATAGGGTCAATTCAATGCTAGTATGTCAACCATACATGGACATGCAATTAATAAAAGAGTTACAATGTAGGTGAAGCAAAACTCAGAGAACTGAAAGGAGGGAGCCATATACTCCATTTAGTTGGAGAGAACAAAACTCTCTTATTATTGTAGGAAAAGTATACAGAAATTCAGTATGAGCAAAAATCCTTCAAAAACATTAAGAAGCAAATCGACCTAGTTGAAAATTATGAGAATTTCCATACAAAAATTGCAGAATATACATTCTTAAAATATTCAAATGGTGCATTTATTAAAATAAAAATATACTCTGGGCCATACAACAAATCTCAAGTTTAAAAGGATTGAAATCCTTTTAAATTGGAGTATATTATATGGCTCTTATATTAGCAGTCACTAATAGAAAAAAAGATTCATATAGGGGATGGTTTTAATTTTTGTGTTGTGTATTTGATATATTTCTTAATTATAAAATATTATAGCATAACTGACAAAAAATAACCTATAAATGCCTCAGGAAGTGATTTCATCTAACTGTATTTTCCCAATCATCCCAGGGCTTCATATTATTGTTTATATTAGAGTAATAATTCTTAAAGACTTTTTCAATAAACAGATTTGTTTAATGTTTCAATTTTCCCAGACTTGATGGGCCTCAGCATCTATCTTAAAATGGCATTCAAGATGTCTTCTCTTGGAAAGTTTTTAGAAAAAGCTAGTTATGTCAGGAAATTTTTGTTTCCCACAAAGTCCTGGCCTATTTTGCAAATTGAGTACATTGTTCTGTTCCAAGGATTCCTTTAACAATTTCCATCTTGAAACATGAAGTCCATGATTATGTGTGCTTCATCTACTGGGGTTTCATCTTGATCAAAGCTATTAGAAAACTATCAGCAATTTGTAATGAAATTGAAGATCTCTAAGGAAAAGTCTCTTTTTATTTTTAATTCTTCTGTGTGTCAGTTAAGAGGTGTGACTTTTTCCCCAAAGGTCAGAAGAGGTGCATATGAAGAGTATCTTAGTAGTAAGGACTAGAAAGACACTTGGTAGACACTCTATAAAGCAAATAAGAAGTTAAAGGTTGTGACTTCATCAAGACAACTTTGGGAGATCTAATCAATCAACCTCATATTCTGTTTAAGCATGAATTGCATTCAATTTCAAGACATACTTGACCACTTTAATTCAGAAACAGGTGGAAGACTTACAATATGAAGAATTTACTCAGGAAGAAAAAATACCCATGGTTCCAGTTCTCATTAGGCTTATATTACAATCTAAGTTTGGATTTTCCAACAACAAATGGTAGCGAGTTACAGTCATATGAATTAAAATTTAAAAATGCATATAAATCTAATCACTAAGATATTAATTTCAGTTTCAAAATTCTAGATAATGAGAGACATTCTAAAATGAATTTAAAAGAGCTCCTGCTTTCAAGTAGCATTAAATGAATAGTATTATGTAAGAAAAACCACTTTATCTAATATTTTCCAATTTTCATTGAGTACTCCCCTTGAGATGGGTAATTGCATACATTATCATGTAATTCTCTCAACAACTCTGCAAAAAAAAAAAAAAAATAGTAATATAGTAGGGCTCTGTATACAATACTCATTTTTCTTTCCAGTGTGTTTTCTTTGTGTCTTGGATCATGATTGGTCTGAGCCTTCTGGAGGTAGCTATCTGATCAGATTCTGGGCAGTTATATTAAGTGAAAGTCAGTTTCTGTTGCTCATAAAATCCTGATCATGCAGAAATATTTATATTTTTTTCCCAGAGTATAGTACTCAGATTAAAGATAGGAGTTATTCATAGAAATACAGAACATTATCATTTTGCTGCATGTATCTAAGAAAAACAAAGTTTCTAAAGATACCAACTAATCATGACTTTATTTAATGGAGTTTTGAGCATTTATTAATTCATAAATTAAGAATTATTGCAAAGAGAAATATATTTTATGAATTAAAATATTAAGAAAGCACAAAATGGTGTAGAACAAGAATTATGAAAAAAGCAAAAGAGAATCTATAAAAACTAGAAAAATAAAACTAGAGCAGTCATAAAGATTCAATTCTCTTTACAGCACGGACTAAATATTTTAATTCCCTCTACAGAATGAAGAAACTAAATATACTGCATTTGCAAATATATTGCATAGTATATACAATATAGTTTATACATACATATACTGGTTTCAAATACATAACATGTATCAATACCCTGTAATCAAATTGAATAAATTCATTAATGGCATTACACATAACCCCAAGACATGATCAAATTGGAAGAAAATAATAATTATCAAGGTAGGTAATTTTGATATGGTCAGTTTTCATTGAACATAGATGGGAAGGGTCCCGCTGCACAGGACTGCTTATGTGTAGGTGTGTATGAGTTCATGTGTGTGCACATGTGCACCTTGGGGGATGTACAATACAGTGTCAGTAACAGGGTAGGCCATCAGTGTATGATACAGATAGAAATCATACTTGCAAGTCAAGCACAGGGTGTGCCAGATAGACCTTACACATAGGAGGTGCCTGTACTATAGGAGAGGAATCTCTGTTGTTTAAGCCACCCAGTTTATAGGATTTTGTTATGGCAGTTTGAGCAGTTTAAGACAGACTAAGACAGATAACGTGTGTGTGTGTGTGTGTGTGTGTGTGTATTCTCTCCCGAAGCCTAATGCTTACATCTCAGGGTAAATACCATTCACCCTCCTCCAAGAGATTTGTTTGCATTCCAAGCACTCTCTGGGAGAAGAGATGATGATATATTAGCTCCTATATAAGCTCTGAGACTTATAATGTTTTGGGGATTCCTCCCTTTTAGGTGCAAAGTCTTCATGGCGGGTACTGTGTTATGTCATGGGGGAAAGGAGCATGGGGAACCAGCCCTAAGGTATTCTGTAAGTAAATAGAGGGTCTGTCTCTGATCCAGAAACCTCATATTTACTGTCAGGAAAGCATAAATTAATATGGATAATATATAATAACAAATCCAGTTAGCCATTGTCCCAGGCTCCTGGGAGGTGACCTCTGTACTCTTGTAATTTCATAAGTGACAGAGTGTTTTTGTTCCTATTAAAAGTGAGCTGTTTAAAAAACAGAAGGCTGCTTAATTAATTAAAAATGAAAACATGGTCTTCTAGACAAGTTAAAGTAATAGGGGCTATATTTAGGCTCCTACTGAAGCAATCACAACAATAACAACACGGACAAAACAAGTGAAAAAATAATTTTCAAGATGCGAGGCATCAGACAATGAGGAACAGTGATCCCTAAGAGATGCAAAACAAATAAAGAAATCTCTAAATTTTTTCCATATTTCTGTCTTGAAAAAGTTTCTGGGTCGGTGTTGAGGAAATAGGAGCACCGGTGGGTCAGGGGACTCCCCGAATTGAGAATGTGGAGCTGAGAGTCTAGGTAGGGGCAGGATGAAGGGCAGGGCAACTTCCGGAATGACATGTGTGCTCATTTTCTTAATTGTGGTGTTAGGTTCATGGGCACATACATGTGTCAAGACATTGTGTACTTATTTTGTGTATAATATATTGAATATAAAATAAACAGCTTAACAAAAATGTTAAAATGAAAGGATATTGCCTTTTGGTGATTGAAATGACCTTAAAAATGAGCTCTCCAATTACTGAAGTATTAAAGAAGCTTCATTACTAGTTACATTGTCATTTGATATACACGACCCAATAAAAGTGGATAGTTTTTGGACACTTGTTTACTTGAAAAGCCATGTAAACTACTCCTACTCCATGTGCTTTCTGTGTGCTCCTATCCAGACCACATGCAATTTCTACTCTAATAAAACATTCTGAACATAAAATACAGCATGTCACTTGATAAAATGAGCCAACGTATTGTTATTGGTTGTGATTCAGCTGTCATTTGTTTCACATAACTAATTATAGTTTTTCTTATGGTTCTATACATTTATGTCCTCTTCATTTCATAACCAATTTGACATATTTAACTATCATTGTATTTCCTCGTTATTATATATTACTTTATGAGCAGCTGTTCTCATTCTGTGTAACTTTTAGCAATTAACTGTAGTAACTCATTTATTACTGTGGGTCACTTTGCTCCTTGGTACTAAAAAAAAGAATTCTGCTGAACTATAGAAATCTGTTAATTAAATTGCTATAATGAAATACTCCCTTTGGAATCTGGACACTGTGCTGTGGCCAAGCCCTGCATCTGCCTCTGCTGTGGTCCAAAGCAGGCACAAGCCCAAGACCCAAGTGACTGCAGAGAAATTATGATGCACTTACTTAAAATTCTGTGTTCAATATATAACATAACTCATAAGAGTTTTTTTATTTTTTATTTTTTTAGTTTCAGATAAGAGTATTAACCAAAGAAAGTTAATTTTGATATGACAATTACTGGAGTTGAAATAATTACCATAAGCTGGGTTACCATTCGATATTGTCTTGTGTTAGGCAAGATACAGATTTTGTTCTGAAAGCAATAAGGAACCTTAAAACTTTTTCAATAAGAATTACATGAACCAACTTGCTTGCTAGAATGTTCTTCATTACAGCATTGTAGAGTTGGTGTATACTAGAATAAGATGAGAAAGGAGGGAATCACAATCAGAGTAACAAGGGAGTCCTAGGAGATACATTAGAGAGAGTTGAGCAGTGAGAAATTGTCATGGCAGGAGTGTCTTTGGGGTGAACACACATACACATGCTCATGTTTGTTTGTATATATACCTATATAAAGTTTTATTGATCTCATAAAAAAATAAATTTTTATTGATCTATAATATGACCTGCAAATGATTTAATAATGCTATATCCAAATTCCATCATGATTTCAAAACTTCAGTAAAATATGCTACCCACAGATCTATTAAGTTGATGAACTATTGGGATTAAAAGACACCCCATTTGCATTAATATTAGGTAGAGAGAAGATAACGTACAGAGTAGTTGAGAAAAAAAAATTCCTCAAATTCAAAAAGAACATGGAATTGCAGTGATATTTGTCCAGTGGATCCTTTCTGAAAACTTACAGAAATCTTGGTAAATATTTGCAATTACCATCAAATGTGAAAATAGTTCGCCCCACCTTTTTTTTTTTTTTTTTGTGTGTGTGTGTCTAAATGTAAGGGAAAATGTGATCTCAAATGTTGGAGAACTTAAACACAAGAAAAGTTGGGTTATACAAAAATTTTAAGGATTAATAAGGTAATTCAAATTTAAGGCTGTTATTGAATACAGTTTTAAGGACTTAATAAAGTACATGAAAACACCAGGTAATAACCCTGTCATTATCAATATATGAATATACAATATAGTAATTGGTAATCAGAAGGTATTTATTTGAGTTATGGTTCTTAAAATCGCTTAGCTTTGATTCAGGAAAAATAATTTTGGGATCTCTGAGTTATAGTTCTATGGTATCAATTTTTGAAAATTCTTTACTTAAGGAAAGATACATTATTTGTTCTGCTTTCTCCTAACAGTTGCCAAATTTGTCTCCAGAACCCTCCTTAGTTTGCATGGAGCCACTAAGGGCAAAAATAATGGCCCCGCTCTTGTAATTTAAAATAGTCTTAATATGAGTGAAATAAGTTAATCGGAGAAGGACAAACATTATATGGCCCCATTCATTTGGGGAATAGAAAAATAGTGAAAGGAAATAAAGGGGAAAGGAGAAAAAATGAGTGGGAAATATCAGAAAGGGAGACAGAAGATGAGAGACTCCTGACTCTGGGAAACGAACAAGGGGTCGTGGAAGGGGAGGAGGGCGGGGGGTGGGGGTGACTGGGTGACGGGCACTGAGGGGGGCACTTGATGGGTTGAGCACTGGGTGTTATTCTATATGTTGGCAAATTGAACACCAATAAAAATAAATTCATAAAAAATAATTTTTAAAAAATAGTCTTAATAGAAGAAACACATCAGAAATAATAATGACGATTTTTTGAGAACCTATCCAAAGCCAACGTTAATAAATTTTAGCTTACTTAATTGTTGATATACACTTAGAGATTACCCTTTCTTATTTTCATTTTATACAGAAGTTACTTAGAGCATCTGCCCTGGAAAGCAATTAGAAGGACATGTTTCACTCATACATGACAGGAAGAAAACAATCTTGCCAAAAGAGTCACTTTGTACTCTGTTGACTCTGTTAAGGCCAGAGGAACTTCTGTTCCCAGGAGCTCTTGATTGCCTTCTAGATGTTTGTCAGCATTTTTATTCTAAGGGAACAGCTTGAAATAGAGTGACAGCAACTCTTAGGGGAATTGTATGCACACTTTGCCAAACTCTAAAATGTAATGCCATTTAACTTCTTAGGTATCCTGGGACTGTTCTCAACTGCTTGTCTGTATATCTGCTTGCCCCAGTCAATACTCTATTAGGTGCTGCAGTTTTGTGGCACCGAACCATGAAATGGTATTACTAGTTTTTCCATCCTGTTGCTTCTTTAAAAGACAAGAAGTCCCAGGACATATTGGTAATAGAAAACTATAGGAAATACGTCTATTTGATGATTTTGAATAAAAGTCTATCTTGTCTGATATTAACTTAATGAAGAGGAATCCTCACCATCACTAGTATATCATCTGGGTTTTCTTACTGGTTTAGTTGAATTTTCTTAAGGAGCCACTGACACCATTGCATGCATTGCTAACTTTTTACATTCCTCCAAATGGCTTACGATTCAAGTTTTGATATGCACAGGCTGCTTAGATCAGCTCTCAGATGGCAGGTGAATTACTACTAAGCTCAGCTTAGTGAGAGATTCACACAAAAAAACTGTCCTTGCCATTATGAGAAATGCATCATTGGGTTTTATATGGTTCAGAGTTATGAAGCCTTCTAACATCTTGATTGCAAGGTAATATCCCAAGCATAGTAAATATTTCAAATTAAAAATAGTAGTAATGTCATACTCAATGGGCAAAATTATTGCCCATGAAAGACAAGGCTAATGGTATTTTTTTTTAATTATTGACTTATTACCACTCTTCTTCCCAAAACTTTCTGAAGGTGTTTATCATAAAAGACATGTGGAGTAGGACTGATGACATGGAAATAAAATATAAAGGCAAACAGGATATGTGAGTATTTTATTCTAAAATCTCCTAGACAGATATGATAGCTGTAGTTTGGCATAACATTGAACTACTTGGCAGTCAAGGATGGGTGGATGGATGGACAAAGTTTTAATATTTTCATTTCATTCCTAGGGACTGGCATTATTTGAGTATTTAATATTGCTGGATATTGTGAGAATTTGTTATACTCTCATTTAACTCTCTCAACAAACATGAGATTTGTGTTATCATTATCCTTTCTGTACAAAGAAGAAAATAGAGATTGATAAAAGTTTATGTAACGTATCTAAGATCATCAGTCTCTAGAGGTCAAAAGCAGATTAAAAATTCAGAACATTTTGTTGTCGTGATGTTTGCAGTTATATCCATCAGAGAGTGCATTATATGAGGATTTTACATAAGAGCATTGAACTTCATAACGGTTAAGTTTTACAATAACTATTTCTGTTGTCTTTGTTTCGGTAAGGGGGATTCATTGTAAGCTGCTTATATATGATTCAACGTTCTCAAATCCGTTTTGCCTATCTCATCTTGTCACAAACAATATTAAATAAATCAAAGTTTGCATGTGATTCTTAGGCTCAGTTTTGACATCTTTAAAAAGTTGCTTATAGCAGCAATGTCTACAATAGCCAAACTGTGGAAGGAGCCTCGGTGTCCATCAAACGATGAATGGATAAAGAAGCTGTGGTCTATGTATACAATGGAATAGTCCTCAGTCATTAGAAATGACAAATACCCACCATTTGCTTTGATGTGGGTGGAACTGGAGGGTCTTATGCTGAGTGAAATAAGTCAATCAGAGAAGGACAAACATCATATGGTCTCATTCATTTGGGGAATATAAAAAATAGTGAAAGGGAATAAAGGGGAAAGGAGAGAAAATGAGTGGGAAATATCAGAGAGGGAGACAGAACATGAGGGACTCCTAACTCTGGGAAACGAACTAGGGGTGGTGGAAGGGGACGTGGGCGGGGGTGTGGGTGACTGGGTGACGGGCACTAAGGGGGGCACTTGATGGGATGAACACTGAGTGTTATGCTATATGTTGGCAAATTGAACTCCAATAAAAAGAAATTTTAAAAAGGTTATGTTAAAAAAAGAAAAAAAAAGGTTATGTTAATATTGAATTGTGAAAGTTTGTTTTTAGATATGAGGGAGACAATCTATTCAATTTTCCTACTAGATTGACCTATCAATTGTAAGATTTAATAAATGTTTCCTTTTCTTATGTCCTTATTTAAATGAAAACAAGAAGTTCACATATGAAGATTATATCCATAGTCCTTCTCAGTCCTAGAGTTTATAGGTGGTTAACCATAACTTACTGGTTTATTGAACTTATGGTTAGTGTTGAATTTGTTCATGATTAACTTCTTATTAAGCTTATGTTTTGCTGAATTACACAATGCCAGTTTGTGAAGCTGGGAACTATGTTCCTGGTATTAGCTCTGCTTTATGGTTCCAAGTTAGGTTGGCCAAAATAGAGACTTCCACAAAATTTGGAAGGCAGAGGTGAAACAGAAGCATTACACTGGGGAGGGGGGGGGGGGTCATTGCTGTTAGATACAGGATCGAGAATCACCGAGTTGCTCCTTAGGTCCCATTTGAACTCATGCTTCTTGACTTTTATTTCCCATCTTCCCGTCTTCAGGAATGGCAGGCCCAGGTGCACCAGCAGGTGCTTGACTAGAGACCACAGAGGCAGCACTTGCACCGAGGGAACAGCTTCCCACAGACTTAAGTACAAACTCTTCTGTTGTGATTTTATTTTAATCTGTGGATGCACTTTTCTTTTTCTAATTTCCTTACACCCTTCAGCTTATTCACTCAGTCCAGGGCTTTAGATGGACAGATTAAGGTCTCTTTCTATAATCCTCAAATCTTCTGTTCCAAACCCTTACTTTCTTAATCAATTCCCATTGTATATAAGATTGAATTCTCTTGTAACTCCATTATTTCTGTAATTTTTATGGTGATTCTCCTTTGAACCCTAACACAAATGTCCAAAAAATTATAAATTCAGCAATATATATATTTAAATCTCATTTTTTCTTTTACTTTGTTTTATAAAATGTTAGTTTTTATTCATATTATTAGTGATATTACTCATTTTTTCCCTTTTTTCTTACTAATTATTTTTATTTCCACTTAGTTACTTTCTTGGACCTAAACCTGAGGCTTCTTTTCGAGAAGAAGGGGTATACAAATTAACATAGTCAAATTGGTAAAGTCCTTATGGTTCTATTTGACATTTACAAATCTACAGCTTAGATAGTAGGCTTGAAAAATCATTATTTTCAAGTAATAGATCATTATTGAAGATAATGCAGCAATATATAGGATGGCTTGTGTGAATTATGGTAATTCTTTGAGTAACCTTTCATATTAAATCAGGAAGCTAAAAACACAGTAATTTTCAAGTTTTCTTCGAATGGTAAGCAGGATTCTGATATAACTTTCAAAGATCCATGACATTAAATAAAGCCCACCCTTTTAGTGCAAGTGAGACCTTTGAATATGAGAGACTATTACTCTTGGATTATCTTATGCTATATGGTAAAATGTAATATTGCAGATGGAATTAAGATCTATAACCTGTTTACCTGATAAAATATGATATTATCTATTGGCCCTGAACTGATCAGGTGAGTTTTCAATTCAAGGTCTAAAGATCAGAGACACTCTTTTCTCGAAGAAGCAACCTCCATAAATGGTGCAGCTGCAAGAAGATTGATTCTTCTACCTACCACATGAGCTTGGAAGTGGAAGCCTAGTCTCAGATGAAAGCTCAGCTCTGGCTGACACCTTAATTTCAGCTTCTTGAGACCTTAAGCAGAGAGCTAAGTTTATGGTAATTTGTTACACAAACAAATCAAAATCTAACTCAATTCATGTTATGAAGCTTACTGCCACATCTAGGATTTGCATCCAGTCTACACTAATTTCAAAAAAGATTTGCCATAGAACACATGCCATAAAACCCATACCATGAAACACTTTGCCATTTACTAGATAGATACAGAGACAGACAGAAAGAGACAGAGACAGAGACAGAAGAAAGAACACAGGAAGGTTGGGAGGCAGCACCAACCATGTAAACTTTCCCACATAGATTATAAAAAGCAGCACTAATCATGAGAAATCCCATACGTCTGAACTTTACTGATAAATTATTTTTTATATGACTGGTAAATAAGAAAATCAATAAAAATTGTGTTCTTGGGGAAAAATTATTAATAATTGCAAGGAAGAAGATAAAATGAGGTTCTGTAGGTATTGGGACAACCACAGAATACAGTGATATCCTTGGTCTGTAGGATCCAGAGTTACTGATGAGCATGTTACTATGAAAGCATTATATCCTATATTGTTTTTGTAACTATGATGTGAATGGCTTGAGAAGGCATGGTGACTATTCAGTACCTGACAGACAGGATTCAGGGAAGGGGATATTTCCATATATCTTTGTAACTACTTATTAATAGCATAAAGTCCCATTTCCTTTCTTTTGACCCTCAGCTTCCTAATCTGTCTGTTCATCTAACTATAGACAATACATGACGAGATGATTCAAATGTGACAGGAGGGAAGGAAGGAAGGAAGGAAGGAAGGAAGGAAGGAAGGAAGGAAGGAAAGAAGGTAGAAAGGAAGGAGAAGAGAAGGGAAGGGAAAGGAAGGAGAAGGGAAGGAGAGGGGAAAGGGATAAAGAAATCCAGGTGAAAAGTGTGCTTTATGTTATTGTTTTTGTTTGTTTGTTTGTTTGTTTGTTTTTTTTACCACTGATACTTTATCTAAGGAAAGAGAAGTTAGTCGGAAACTGAAGTATATTAGGAGATCAACACAAAGAATAGGCAATTAGGATGTTTGAAATATATTTTTTGTGTTATAAAATGTGCAGTTAATTAAAGTAGACATGATTGTCTACAAAGGTAAAAAAAGAAAAGAATGTGGGTTTAGATGAAAATGTTTTAACAGGTCATTAAAACTAGCTTAACCTTGAAATATCAGAGTCTGCTTATCTCCAGTTTCAAATAAATACAAACTTCATCAGGTAGCTAGGGCAAGACACAATACGGGGTCAGTATTTATATTCATATGAAGTCAAAATTTCCTCAAAAAGAAGACCTGGATTTCTCAAATATAGCTTGGTGTTGGGGTAGTGTGGGATTTTACAACTGAATCACTTTGGTGTAATCCGATTGTAGCTGAGCAATAAAAAGCCAAGACACAGCCAGAAATTGAGATTCTCTCTCTCCCTTCCCTTCTGCCCTTCCCACCCTCTCCATCTCTCGAGAATAACAACACACACACACACACACACACACACACACACACACAAAATTGACCCTCTTCCCTAAACTTCCAGCTCCACCAATGCTTCTATCTCATCCCTGAGGGACTAGAGACGCTGAAGCCCACCCTGCCCTCCTGTAGTAACAGTATATGAGTAGGCAAGAAAACCAGTGGCATCTATCTTTGTAGGATAAACCGTTTGCAGATACTTCATAAGTTTCGACGATGACGACGACGACGACTACTACTACTACTTTAGACAGAAGATGGAATTCCAGCAAGGGAAGACATTAATGTGAAAGTTCATAGGAATTTGTGAAAGTAATTGAAAAAAAGTGAATATGGAAGGTTGTCTTATGACACCCTCTGAAGGCCCAAGTGATGTGAAAGATGATAAGGTGATAGTGGCTTGAACTAGAGCATGCTGATCTGAGTGGAAATCAATAGCATCATAGTTTTAGGGGAGCCAAAAAAGTGGTGGTGTATTCCTGAGAGCTGAGCTTAGGAATCCTGAGACCCCTGGACACTGTGGGATCTGAATGGGGTGCCATTAAAGCAGTAAACTGGGGACAACAGGCGACTGTGAAGTGTAGAATTAAGGGTTTTGCACAAATCATTAGCTCTTTGGGATGAGCACATCTAGGGGGGAAACAGACATATTTATTTTTTCAAGCCTGTGCCAAAAATGGAACTGGTAAGTATACACTGAAGAAGGAGAGAAAGGGAGGAGAGTTAGTATGGTTAATGGGTCAGTATGGGTGGGCGCCTTGTATGAAAACAGCCATTGAACTCAGAACCCTACCCACCTTTCTAGAGTGTTGTTACCCAGGACCAAAATAAATAGTGTATGATCAAAGGGATGTACAGCTGGGGCCAGTGTGTTAAGTAGAAATGTTTTGGCCAAAATTAATAAATGCCAGGCTAGAGCAATATTCTTTAAAGGGCTGCGGCTTAAAAATACATTTTCTTAAACAGAAATTCTAGAGATGTGGCTAGGGAATGTTCCTTTTCAATAAATATTCAAATAACATTCAGACAATGAAGTATTGCAACCACGGAATTAGGGATGTTAGTTTTACTCAATATCCAATAAGGAGACACTCTTCTGAGCAAGGGAATTATGCGTGGTTAGACCTATGTTTTCAGGAAAATAACCTGTCGGCCACATTTTGAACGTTTTGGGAAGGAAGCTGCATCTCAGGAAGAATGATGCCAACCTGAAACAAAAGGGTTAATATGGAATTGATGAAACAACAGAAGTACAAGTCACATTTCAGACTTCTTTATAAATGGTTTGATATTTGATTAAAAGACAGAATAGAAAACATATGTAAATAAACATTACAAAATAATGTTTAATAATAAGGGCATTGGAGTGATAAAGCCTTGTATTTGTTTTCTGACTCCAGCACTTGATAGCTTTGGGCTCTGAAATAAGTTACACGTTTCTCTCTGTCTTAACTTGTTCATCATTGAAATATTATTAATTGTTCCTAAACCTCGGTTTATTATGACTTTTAAAAGAAATAAATCTTATGGAGTACTTAGTGGACATATTTCATGGATGCTACAAATTACTGCATCTAGTGACATTCTAAAAGATTTAGTAGTTGTATTTTTCAGGTCATATGATTCATCACAATAATCTGGTGCTCATGATCATGTAATAAAACTATCAGATAATGGATATGAAAGATTAATATGTTGTTCGGGAAATTCCAAGTGTAGTACATTCTTCAGTTAAATCAGAGTAACTGAGAATTCCATCTTTAAGCTGCTTCTAATGTGATTGGAACATCATAGGGCACATTCAGCCTTAAGTATACACTCTGCCCTTAGAGAAGCGTTGTGGCAATGGGAGAACCATTCGTCCAGGAATCTGTCAGCTGATTTTACACGAAAATAGTCAAGAACATAGACGCAAGATGTGAAAACGCAGATTCATGCATATATGAACATTGGAAAATTACAGACTGGCAACACATAGTCCCTTGAAATGATTTTTCCATCAGTGAATTGTTATATTAAAAAAAAAAAACTTTCTTGTAGTGACCGTGATTATTGTATTTATCAAAAGCCCTTTTGGTTTAATGTGTGTCTATATGTTAGGAGCAAATAATCATATTGGATAAGTAAATGTGAAGTGCATTCACATATTGTCTTCTTCTTAGAATATGGTGTCTTTAGAATAATTCACATAAAACAGTTTATTTCTCCAGAGTGCGAGCCCTGGCTTGCTGGTGGATACTCTCTGTTACACGAATGATAAACTACCACCTATCAACATGGGAGATGCTCCTCTCAACTTCTCTATACACCAGGTAACTTGGTAAATGCTACCAGATATATTCTAAATATAATTCTAGATCTTTTATTCACATTAAATATTTTTGTCCGAAACCCTTCCACCTTCAGTGTTTTAATGTAGAACTGTGGTTTAAAGTGTTAGTGTCAGAATTACAATGTCCCAGTTTCAAATCCTCGCTCTATCAACTAACTAACTATTAGCTTGTGAACAAATCCCTATTTTTCTTAGCTTCAGTTTCTTAATCTGAAAAATTAAGTTAATATTTCTTTATTATGAGAATATTTTAAAGGAAAAATGATAATATATGTAATATTCAAGCACAGCTCAGAGAACTGGTAGCTTATGATAAATAACTTCATATGGTTTCTCAATACACTTTACCGGTCAATTGTTATAATAAATAATTTCAATGACCACCAAGAAAATGGTGCCCTCTAGGGTTGTGTAGTGGACAAGGCATACTACAGCACCCCCCCGCCCCAAGTGCTGTTACAAAGTAGGTGCTCAGTACCTGATTGTGTTAATGATTTCCTAACTATAAAGCCTTACAAATTGGGAGGAATTTCAACCAGTCTGTGAATGATAGGTGAGTTTAAGGATTACTGGGTGATAGTCCACATCTCCATGCTGAATCACGCCTTGAATAATTGTGGTTTTTTTTTCCTATCCAACATTACTCAGATGATACCAGTTCAACAGTACAAACAGTACACTACAATTTACCAATTTCATTTAGCATCCAGGAAATGAGGTGCTAAATTGTAATAACAAATATCCCCTGAAAGAAGGTACTACAGCCATACTTTATTTTATTGTGCTTTGTTTTATAGTACTTCATAGATATTGCATTTTTTTTTTTTTTTTTTTACAAATGGACGTTTTGTGGCAACCCTGCATCGAGTAGGTCTATTTGGCACCATTTTTTTTTTCCAGTAGCATCTGCCAACGTTGTATCTCTGTGTCACACTGTGGTACTTCTCACAAGATTTTGAACTTTATCATTATTATTATATTTGTTATGATGATATGTGATCAGTAATCTTTGATATTTGTATTGTAATCATCTGGGGATACCGTGAACAGAACTCATATAAAATGGGAAATGTAATGGATACACGTGTGTGTTCTATTTGTGCCAGTGACCAGCTGTTCCCCTCTCTCTTCCTCTCCTTGGAACTTTCTATTCCCCAAGACACAAAAATATTAAATGAAATTAGGCCAATTGATAAGCCTGGATGACAGCACATCCGTTTACAAAATGATTTTCTGAGTATTTTAAGCCCGTTACTGAGACCTACTGTTCAGAAAAAAAAATATTTTTTTCAGAGTATTTTTGCTCACTCACAATGCACCTGGTTACCCAAGAGCTCTGATGGAGATGTCCAGTGAGATTAATATTACTTTCATGCCTGCTAACACAGCATTCATTCTACAGCCCACAGATCAAGGAGTCCTTTCAATTTTCAAATCTTATTATTTAAGAAATACATTTTCTAAGGCTGTAGCTGCCATAGGCAGTGATATCTCTGATGCATCTGGGCAAAGTAAATTAAAAGCCTTCTGGAAAGGGAGAAGTGGGGAAGATTGGCTTATGGAAATGATCGCCAAAACCCACCAAGGAGACCCTGGGCTCCCAGAGAAAAAGAAGAAGAAGAAGAAGAAGGTGGTCAAAGAACGGAGACTCAATACTCAGTTTTAAACAGTGATAATCATTTCAGAGAGATCTGTCCCATACCCCCCTCGAAGAGTGTGGTCCTAGAGCAGGCATCTGAGATGCCTCTAGTGAAGAAAAAGAAGGAAAAGAAGGGCCACAGCACCCTCTGTGAGGAGTGCCTAGAACCTGAGACTGTGTTACGTGCTGGACGGACAGAGAAGTTGTCCAGCCCCAGGAAGTAGGCTCTTGGTTCATCTGAGTTCCAAGGTGAGGAGAAGAAAAAAGAAGAGAAAGTCCTTATGGCCTTTGGCCATGCCCCCTGCCTCAAGAGTGAAGACCTCCCCAGACCCCAGAGAGAACGAGTTGGTGACCAGAGTTGGCAAAAAAAAACTAGTGTATCATTATATTCACCCCCTATCCAAAAAAACACAAGGAGAAAAAGGCCCAGGAGGCTATAGCCTCCTCAGCCAAGAACCCTTGGTTCTGGGAGTCTGGGGATGCTCTATACCCTTGTTCAGTGGGGAAGGATGGCGAGGAGCAGGCAACCTCAGGGCAGAAATGAAAGCAGGGGAGCCCCAGAGAACTAATGTAACATGTGTGATAAAGCATGTGTAATAATTTTTGATTGATGTAATAATGATTGACAGATGATAGGGGGTGAATATAATGATACACTAGTGAGCACTTCTGTGCTTTAAACTCTCTCCTTCTATTGAGCTGTAATTGTTGAATAAATTCCCTGGGGAAAAAAATAAAAATAAATAAATAAATTAATTAATTAATTCCCTGGGAACGAAATATGATGTAATTAGAAGCATGGTTACAGAGCAGCTTGGGTGACCCAGTGGTTTAGCGCCGCCTTTGGCCCAGGGTGTGATCCTGGAGACCCAGGATCGAGTCCCATGTTGGGCTCCCTGGATGGAGCCTGTTTCTCCCTCTGCCTGCATCTCTGCCTCTCTTTCTCTCTCTCTCTCTCTCTCTCTGTGTGTCTCTCATGAATAAATAAATAAAATCCTTTAAAAATAAAAAAAGAAGCATGGTTACATATTACCTTGTTTTTTTTTTTTTTAATTTTGCCACTTTACAATGCAAAAAGTAGTATAGTTATGCACAGTTTTGCTGCATCTTACTAGCAATGGGTACTATAATTATATATTTTTTACAACCTTTTAGTGTAAAAATAATGCCTCCATATACATTTATTTACATTTCTTTGGCATGCACATTTGTACGCATTATTCTTACTCTCAGAGGTGAACAGTTTAACTGCATTTATTATGTGAACTTATCATTTTGCATTCATTTAACTTTTCAGATTTTAGCACCAAATGTAGATTACATGTAAACCTTATCTGACATTTGGTAATTATGAACTGCTTGTCAGAGTTCATTTTTTAAAAAGATTCACTTGATATTTGCACGTGCGGCCTTGTTACATCTACTCAAGTGAGTGACACATCACGACAGGATGCCAGATAGTTGGAAGATCTCTAGGAATATTGTACAAAATTCCTAGAGTGGGTTGAGTTTTTCTGTGATACCGGAAGCTCTTCTGATAAAGTTGCCTTATTAACTAGGCTTAACATGTTTAAGAGGCAGAATAAAATTGAAACAGGAAAGTTTAAAAACTACCATTTAAAAAGGTCGTCGGGGAACAAAACAGGTTACATTTCCCCTGAATAATGATTTTTAAAAGACAATAATTCTGAGTACGTAACATAAGTAACACGGACAATTGCTTCCCAGTGTAATAAATTGCAATGTTTGCAAGAAAACATAAATCAAGAGACTAGCAAAATAAGGGTGAGACATGAAAAGATAGTGAGAAAGGGATATTGGTATGATAAGTTAAATTATATACCTTCCACTTAAATTATCCCTATCCCATCAATAGTAATTCCTGGAAAGATAAATAACATACCTGATAAATAATATAATGTAACATCCGAGTAACAAGCCTCCACAGATTAACCAGCCCAGGACAGAATTTTATTTTATCACAAGCAAATATGCCTCCCTGTCACTTGTGATATAAAGCAAAAGGTGATCTCTGAAAGTATACATTGAACAAGTGGGGAAATCTTCCCTAAGCTTTATTTCCTCTTCTGGCTGAAGAAAAGGCTCCTGCATATTTTGGTTCTTACATGGAGGCCAACTCACACCCCTGAGAAATGTGGACTAGAGCCACCCCAGCTAATTTTGCTAGCTGTCTGTGACTACGCATCTCTCTTCCATTCCTAAATTTGTTGAATCACTACCTATTAAATTCTTGAAGAGCTGGGGAGGACAGGTCCTCATATGAGTAGACACATGTTCTGAAATTTTTGGATTGATTTTTGAGGCAGAACAGAGATCAGTGAGGTGGGATCTCAACACACTCCAGATTTTCAAGGAATCAAAGTCAGATAGACCCAGGTTGGAATACCACCTCCATCATCTTTAGAAGCATGGCTCTTAATGTGTTAGTTCCCCACCTCCCACCCCCCATAAAAGAGACAAAGAGCGAGAGAGAATATCTCATGAGATGTTAGAAGGATCAAAATCCATTTACAGTGGAAATCTTGTCAAGAAGCCAGCCCTTGGTGGAAAGCCAGCCCTTTGTACCATCAAAGGCAGTCCAGTCTTACGTTTAATTTATATATAAAAGATGATGGTGGCAGCAGTGGTGGCAGTAGGGCTGGTGAGTACACAGGGCAGTTCTCTGTGGCTGAAAAGTCTAATTCTGAATATCCTTTCTCAGTGTGAGATTCATAGTAAGAACAAGGAGTCATGGGAATCAACTATATCTTCTAATAGACAAATTGAGGACCAGCGGGAGAAGGGACTTACTAGGGTTACTCACCCGAGTGGGAGGTCTGATTCCCCAGATGTGCATTTATTGTATTCACCGAGGCTCTTTCCTCGTATTTCTAGGTTGACTGCCTAACCCTTTAATGCACTTCAATTATGGAAAGACACTTATTTGGGGAATGGCTGTTTAATCCATGGAAGTGTTTTTGGGTCAACGTGCCAATCAGCTGGAGCTCGAAAATGATCTAACAAAGTTTAGAAATGAAAGTCAAAATAGAAGATAAATTACTGACTCCTGATTAATCCACAAATCTTAGGAAGACATTAAATGAAAATTGTAAATTCCTCTTGTTCTCGTGTCAAATTTAATAAAAGCCTTTACTCTGGCGTTATTACCTTTCTGCTCCTATTTTTAAATTTTGTATTTTTAATTTAATTATTGAAAAAAACATTTGAGTATAGTTGACATGCAGTCTATATGAGTTTCAGGCGTACAACCTAGTGACTCAGCATCTCTATATGTAAGCTTTGCTCACCACTGGTATAGCTCCCATCTGCTACCATGCAATGCTATGACAGTGTCATGGACTATATTCCCTGGGCTGTGCCTTTTATTCCGGTGACTTACTCATTCCATAACTGGAAGCCAGTAGCTCCCATGTCCCTTTGTGCATTTTGCCCTTAATCCCACTCCTCTCTCCTCTGACAGCCACCAGTTTGTTCTCTGTAGTTATAGGTGTGATTTCACCTTTTGTCTGTTCACTCCTTTGTTTGGTGTTTTTTTGTTTTTGTTTTTTTTGTTTTTGTTTTTTGTTTTTTTGTTTTTTGTTTTTTGTTTTTTTTTTTTTTTAGATTCCACATATGAGTAAAATCATATGGTAGTAATTTCTTTGCCATCAGTCGTAGCAACATTTTTCAAGATATGTCTCCTAAGGCAAGGGAAACAAAAGCAAAACCAAACTGTTGGGGCTACATCAAAATAAAAAAGGTTTCGCACCACAAAGGAAACCGACAAAAAAGGCAGCCTACTGAATGGGAGAAGATAGTTGCAAACGATACCTTCAGTAAGGTGCTAATATCTCAAATATATAAAGAACTTATACATCTTAACACCAAAAAACCCCTAAAAACAGAGGATTTGCTCCCATTTTTTTTTCCTTATAGAAGTATCACTATTTCCTATTCAGTATGTGTTACTGCAGGTTCCATAAACCTCTAAAAGCTAGCTACAAACTTCACAAAGATCTCTTGATATGTGGGAAAGGAAGGGTGTGGGAAGCTTTTAGTTGGACTGCAAATTGAGACAATGTATGTGGACGAAGAATTTAGTTTTATGTATCTACAATTAAAACCCTCATATCTTTTTGCCTGCCAATTCCCACTGAAAGAAATTTCTTCTTCAGATATATTCTCAAACAGTTACCAGGACATAGGCATAAGGATTTTCTTGTCACAGTCTTTGTTTCAATAAACCATTTAAAACAACCAAGATGTCCATCAATATATAATAGGTCAAATCAAATATGATATAGTCTTACAATGAATGGCTATTTAACTGCTTAATGTGATCTGGGTCATTCTGTATTGATTTAAAATATCAATTTGAAGAAATATTATTGAGTCAAAAAAAAGAAAAGGAAATTAGAATATGCAAAACATGATCTGTTTTGTACAAAAGAGAAAAACACAGGTATGTGCTTGTGACTGTGTTACGTATACATGTTGTATACACACCAGAAAGCTTTTGAAAGCAAGAAAAACTAAATGTTAATAGGGAATGCTTTTGAGATAAAGGTACTGATATTTGATAGGAGGGCTTTCAATTCCTTTTCATAGTGTAATTTTCTATTTTCTTTAAAAACTCATCACCCACATCCTCAAAGTTTTTCTGGGAGGTGGGGCGATGGCTCCTTTTTGTCAATTTGTCTTTGTCTTTTCGCATCTAAATTGAAACACACATAGGCACATACTCAAAAGATCCTAATTACCTGTGATTGTCCTTACGGAAAGCAACTTTTGTGAATCAAATAATAATAAAGCATTAATTCAGTCCCAAAGCTTGTCTCTAAAGCCACAGAATTTAAGAGACTGAAAAATAATCATTGTTGGTAAGGATGTGGAAAAATTAGAAGATTCTCATTCTTTGCAGTTGGGAATATAAACTGATGTGGGAGTTTTGGAAACCAATCTGGCAGTTCCTTAGCTGATTAAACATAGACTTATTCCATTTCCCAGCAATTCCTAGGTATATACTCAAGATAAATGAAAACACTCCTAGGTGTGTACCTGAGATAGATGGAAACATATGCCCATGAGGAAACATGCACATACATGTTTATAGCAATATTACTCATAATAGCCAGAAAGAGGAAACAACCAAAGTGTCTATCCCCTGATAAATGGATAAATAAAACAGAATATAAGCACACAGTGGAATAGTATTGGATAAAATATTATTTGATAATAAAAGGACTGAAGCACTGATCTACGATACAAGGATAAGCCTTTAAAACATTAAGCCAAGTGAAAGAAGCCATTGACACAAGACCACATGTGGAAGAGCAGGACCTCAGCGGGTCAAAGCCACAGGAAGAGGGACAGTCATAAATGGCACCAGCTCTGTGCGTGTGGCAGAACCAGTAATTCCTGCCATCAGTCCGTGCTGAAGACAGCAGTGATGGTGGATAAGGTCGCCAGGCCTGCGGAGGCCAGTTCTCTGGTCCCCTGCAGCCCCCTGGGGTATGCTCCCCTGAGACGTGTGCAGATTCCCTGCTGCCCCCCTGCCCCCCCCGCCATGATTGGTTTCTTGAGTTGTTTTTCCTCCCTTGTTTCCACATACTTTTCATTCTATGATAATAAAACTAGGAGCCAACCCAGACTCTGGGCCTCATCTCAGTGCCTGCACTATTTGGCAGCACCTGGTGGTGTAGCCCCTCAGGCCTCTCTTTGTTCCAAAATATTGGACTCTGTGTAATCATTTCATCTCTCATCGGACCACACCACTCGACAATCACATACTGTGTGATCCATTTATATTAAATGTCCAAAATAGGAAAATCCATAGAGATAGAAAGTAGATTAGTGACTGCCCAGTTATATATTGATCTCCCCATTTATCTTTTAAAGAACAGTATTATTTCTAACTTAAAAAAAAAAAAGATTTGGGGTAGGATTATCTTCCTATAGCCTACAATTTATAGTCAGTGTCTGACGTTTTGTTTATGTTAGATTGCATTACCCAGAAATTTTAGAACAAAGCTGTCATGGTGATTATATCCTGCTGGCGAGATGTGGATAAGGACCACATTAAAACAATTTAATAGTTCTCAGAGAAGCCATTTGTCTAATGACTGACTTCCAGCACAAGTTGTAAGAGTGAAATTTGATCACCCATTTTTTGGCCAACATTCAGCCAAGTGTGTTGAATTTTTATGGTATAAAAGTTATTCATCCAACTCTTAAAACGTAGGCAATACGACCTTTAAGAGCCTTTCTACATCTTAGAATTTATGATCCTGTCATCTCACTTTTTATTACTTAGAAAATCTTATAATGCTGAAAGCAAAGATGGAGTGAGGGGGTGAACAACCTTCAGCTTAAAAGAATATCGAATGCTACACTCTCTCTGTAAGATCAAAATTGTGGGTATCCGGAAGGCAGAGTATGTAGTCCTGAAATTTCAAGCCTAATATATAAAATCTTTCCGTCCTTTCCCATTATTTTCTACTGCCCCGGCTCTATAGTAACTATCTCAGGAGAATAAACATTCTTCAGAGACAAGTCCAAAAAGAACTAGTAAAAATAAGTGACAGATTAAATCAACTATTTTATTATAATAGTTTTCATATTTTATTTGGATGTCATATGTTGATAAAGTCCATGCCTATCTAGAGTTTTCTCCCTCATAACTCTGATAGTATAATTATGTCCTTAATGATCTGATAAAGCCAATACCATCTGAGCCCATCCTTTCGGCCGAAATCAGAGAGATGTGAAGCCCAGGCCACTGACTCATTCCAAGATCGGTAGAGCCTGAAGCAAGGGTTATGCCTGTAAGAAAGAGATAAATAAGTAGACATCAGGCTTCTAAAGGGAGAAATGGTGTCTCACACATTTTTAAAAAAATATATTAATTAATTAATTAATTAATTAATTAATTAATTTATAGCATGTGGGGACAAGAAGGGGGTGGAGAGAGTCAATCTCAAGCAGACTCAACAGTCAGTTTGGAACCTCACCCAAGGCTTGATCTTAAGACCCTGAGATCATGACTGAGTGGAAATCAAGAGTCAAATGGTTAACCGACTGACCCAGGCACCCCTGTCTTACACATTTTTAGGGCCCAAGCAACTCAGCTTAGGCCTGGTACATGACTGGTACTCCATATTTACAGCGTTAAACTAGGAGAGCCTGAGGAGAGTTAAGAAGCTCTATGTCTCATGGATGTGCAAAATGTAGAGGCGTAGAACGGTTAGAATGTGGGAGGGAACATGCAAGGAGTCTTTGATCCCCAAATTGTATACAATGAAAGAGGTAGCAGAAATAGAAAAAAAAATAATTTGAATTAGAGAACAGAAATATCAAAATACTGAGACAGAAACTGGAATATCTGTTGAAATGCTATTAATTCTCTCCATGGTTGTTTCCTTCTTTTCTGTTTCATTTTTTTTTTCTCACTTTTAGTTTCTTCTATATATCTGTGCTTGATTTCTACAGTGAAGCATTGTGTTACCATGTGCTTTATGATTAAAGCTCGACCTTCTACTCTCCTTTTATCCCGGGTATATTCTGACCACCCTCTCTACCAAGTCAACCACACTGACATTTCCATCTTCATCAACACTCCAAGGACTCTTCAATCTCAAGATGTTCTTTTTTTTTTTTTTTTCTAACTTTGTCTGGACTACTATTTCCCCCATTCTACATGTGGCTGGATCTTCTGTGTCTTCAAGGTTCAAGGACACGCGCAGACAGGGCAAGACTTCCTGAGCACCCCATCTGAAGAGGTCCACTCGATCCTCTCCCACCTCCAGCCATCATCTTCTAAGTTACTGAGATTTTCGTCATGGTGCCTATTAATGCTGGAGATTAGTTGACTTATTATTCTTTTTTTCAGTATCAGAAGGAAACTTCATGAAGCAAGGACATTCTTTAACTTGTACATTAATATATTCCATACCTATAACAATGTCTAGGACCTAGTCAGTGTTCAACAAGTGATTGGTGAATTAAAAAAATGAGTAAGTTTGTGTGTTTATTGTCATTTTAATATTCTGCCCAAGTGAAGTAGAGAATGGCGAATTTATCAAGATGTAAACATGTCAGTTGAGGAAAGTGATTCTGGTGTTTCTTTAATTAGCATCCTCTAACTTTGCTGTCTAAATTTTCTTTTAAAGATTTTATTTATTTATTCATGAGAGACAGAGAGAAAGAGGCAGAGACACAGATAGAGAGAGAAGCAGGCTCCCTGCAAGGAGCCCAGGATCACACCCTGAGCCGAAGGCCAACACTCAACCACTGAGCTACCCAGGCATCCCAAACTTTCCTTTCTGAATTGATCAAATTGATTTAATGAGTAACTATAACCATATATTTTTTTTTTAGATTTTTTTCTTTCCTTATTTATTTTATATTAGAGAGAGTGTGTGAGCAAGTGTGAGCAGGGGCAGGGACAGAAAGAGAGAAGCAGACTCTCCACCGAGTGCAGAGTTACCCTCCACCTTCCCACCCTGACACAAGGCTTGATCTCAGGACCCTGAGGTCATGACCTGAGTCAAAACCAGGTGTTGGATGCTTAACCAAACTAAGGCACCCAGGTGCCCCTCATTTAACTATCTTAAAATAAATTCTAGTCTTCCTTGGTAGAATTGTCATGGGGATGGAGAAGAGAAGAACAATATTGTTCCTACCCAGGCTGGAGTCCAGTTATGAGATTGGCACTTTTGATTGTTGTGCATAGGATTGAACTAAGTGTAAATAACACTGACATCCAGCGGAGAGGGTCTAGGAAACAGAATACAGGAAAGACGGAGGAGAAAGTTTGGACGGTAGAATCTGAAAATAGCTTCCAGGGTAAAGTAACCATTGACATAATAGTCTCCTATGCCATTGGTAAGCTAATATGCTAGTCATCTTGCATAGCTCGTGCTTATCTCGTATCCTCACAGCAAACCTCACCATGATTACCTCCTACAGTGTGGGTTGATTGCTATAGATCTAAGTGATGCGAGAGTTTTTTTTATTAGCGTTATCATGAAACTGAGAATATATGCTGAGATAAAAGCCAAGATCCTTCCTCTATCTTTTTTTCTTGAGGGTTATGGTAGGATAGACTCTGACAGCAAAATTACGCTTGTTTTCCCTCATTTCTCTCAAACATATATGAAGCCATTTACCCTAGTAAACTGTGATGGAAATCACTTAGATACAACAGAAATCCCCTTTTCTCCCTTTTCTGAAACTTTTATTTTTCCTCTAAGCACATACTGGCAAAAGACTGTGTGCTTTCTCCCCTCTGTGATCAATCTGAATCCACCTAGTTCACTAAAGATAAGTAACCCTCTAAAGTACAGGCCACATAAGAGGAAAAAGATTGACTAACAATGTAGAAGAAAACTATTACCTCTTCTACAACTGCACCTTCCCTATTGGGTCTTCATTTATACACAACATGAGTCTTGGCATGGGACGGAGCTCACCATTAAAATTAAGGAATTCAATCAACAAGGGCCTGTATGGATACATTGTCAAATTCATTGCAATGCCCTACAAATTTCACATGGCAACCTCTTGCCACTCTGGTCACACTTTCTACTATTCACCCCCTTTTCTAATCTGTTCTAGACATGGTCTTCCTTGTTGCTTTTTGAAAATTCCAGTATGCTTTGCTTTCAGGCTTCTGCTCTGATGTTAATCCTCTGCTAGGAATGTTCTTCCCAGATAATCCACTGGACTCACCTTTCAGTGTTTTCAAGTCTGAGCTCAAATTAAACTTCTCAATAAGGCCCTTCACTGACTACCCATTTAAAATTACAACTGTTATGTGCCTCTTAACTTACTCTACTTTTCTCTTTCCATAACACTTAAGTTTTAACAAATACTATAGTTTGTTTATCATGTTTATTGTTTATTATGAATCTGCTCCTGCTAGAATATAAGCTTATTACTTGGATCTTTTATCTCCTTTGTTGATTGATATATCTGGTATCCTAGAATAGTTCAAGGCTCATAGTAAGGTATCCATCAATATTTTTTTGAATGATGGAAGTTAGTAGATAACTTTTCTAAGGGCCAAACAAGTATTATTTAACCAAATATGAGGTTATTTTGACATTCAAAAGTCCTTCAGACAAGGATGAAAGGGATACAAAAAAAAAAAAAAATCCAGAGCATTGGGCTCTAAGATCAAGATGGTATCATCTCACTGAAAAGAATGGACTTCTGGACTAACAAAAGATGGCTGTAATCTCATTGCTAAAATGGGTCCTTCCTACAAAAACTCAAAGTGGAAATCAAAAATATATGAGCAATTTGACTTGAGCTTTTTGTTTTGTTTTGTTTTGTTTTGTTTTTCTTCTCCTGCAGATTTTAAGGAAACTAAAACAAGAACATAAAAAAATGAATTTTTGTGTATTGATATCATGAGAAAATATAGTGTTTGAATTCCAGCTTTGACTCTGCACAACACACATACACAGAAAGTGAGTGGAAATGACTTAATGAACTAATTGACCAAACTGGCAATTTTATCACACAATCACATTTATGCATTTGACATTTTTAAAGAACATTAATTTAGTGGGTGTGTAAGCATAAAATCTCTTTCTACAATTATTAATTATGGTGACTAGATAATGGTAACATTAATATTCTAACTACCTTGGTGTGAGATAAAGGAAAGGGTAGTGTTCTGACTACCTTACAGTCTGCCACAGTCACCCTAACGCAGTATGAATTCCAAGTTTGGTGTTCTTTCTCTGCTTCTGAGATTTACAAACTGAATTTTATTCACAGAATCCTTCAGATCACATGATATTCTTCACACACTGTAAACCCTACAGCTCAGTCTATTTTTCCAAGGAAGGGAAATGCAGTACTTTTAGTCACCTTTTCTTTTGTTTTTCATATGTATGTACATGCAAGTGCCTCTGTTTCTTTTCCCCCTTCTGTCCCTCTCCTCCTCCCTCCCTTCCTTCCTCTCTCTCTCTCCCTTGCTCTTTCTCATTCTTCTAGTCAAAAAGTGCCTTTTAATTTACGGTGAAAGGATATCTCTTCATAGTAACCAGATTCCTGATCCTATTTATTGCCCAATCATTTACACCCTCTACACAACAAATACATACATAAATTTGGTTCCTGACCTTGATGATGTTAAAAAATAATTAAATAAAGTACAAATGTATGCAGAATTAAAAAAAAAAAACAAAAAAAAACAAAAAACAGAAGACCTAAAGAGTGATAGGAGTGAAGCAATATAGTTTGAGTGTAAGCACTGGGACGATCGCAATGCAGTGATAATCCGAGTACTCCACGTCAGCCGTGCACTTTTCTATGTTCAACGCTATGAAAAGCAAGTGGAGAGAATCCTCATCGTTCATGTGAGGAAACTGAGATGAGAAATGTTAATCAACTTGCCAACATCACACGGCTAGTGAAAGAGGAAATCAGGGCTTCCGTCCAGGTCTGTCTGCCTCGGGAGCTAAAGCTATAAATCACTACACTTCTGATGAGAACTAAAATGATCAGAAGTAGCTCTTTGGAAGGATAGAAATTGAGTAGTTCTTAAAAGTCATTAAGATTTAGGTTGGTGGAAAGGATAAGAAGGAAAAATAGCAATTCTGGCTCAGTGATAGTAAATTTATCACCCCTGTAAAATAGCACGGCTAGTAATTTTAGGGACCAGCACAGGAAGTTATTTGAAAGTTTAACTATAAATAATTATCTCTACGTCAATATTTATTGCCACTCCTCACATATTAGATGAGGACAGAATGAATTCTACAGACATTGGGTTTTTCAAGGTGATTCAAATGCTGGAAAAGCCACATGGTTATGGGAAAAAAAAATGAGAAGAGGTAGTTGATTCTTTTCTGTTGGTTTCATTGTTTAAAAATAAAAAAGAAGAATTCGTTCATCCTGTCTAGTCAAATATATGAGACTTCATTTCAGTGCCTGAAGGCTTCATCATTCTGTCAGACTAGCTGCATTTCTATAATGTTTATAATCACAATACATGCTAATAGAATTTCTGGTAGAGAAACAAGTCGGATTAATGAAAGATAGCGATGTACAAAAAATAAGAAGTCCTAAAAGGAGCTTATGTAGAGCTTATAAAAGATTAGACATGATAAAGTCTTGGAGGACACACCCTGGCATTCAAAGAGACACTGATTTGTTGGCGTTAGTAGCAAGGTGAAGGCAGTGGCTTAGATGGAGCACTCCGGAGGAAAACCAGCCAACACCAGCTCTCACCCGGGCCTGTTCTCCAGCACAGACCATGGGCTTCATCCCTACTAATAAGGAAATTTTGAGTTGGCTGCTTCCTATTAACAAAGATGGTGACGCTATTTAGATTTGTTTTCATAAGTTGTGGCAAACCCTGTATGCGCTTATTTTTAACAGAGGAAAAACAGTTTTTCTTTAAATGATTTGCTTGATATATTAAGTTTACTTCAGTTTAGAGTGAAAATAAAAAGAAGCCTGTGCCTTGCTCGCATAATGGATGGTTGAAGACATGTGACACTCCCATATCCTGTTACAGAAACACACATCTCTTGAGATACTTGAGGGCAGTGACTGTCTTAGTGGCATTTATAGTGGCAATCCCAATAGCCAAACACACCGGGGTATACATTCTAAGTGATCGATACCATGCATGAATTAGAATATTTCCCTCTGAGGAATGTAGACCTTGCACACAAGGAATGGGTAGTGTTTTCAACATTATATGTTGAAATACATATGTATATATTTTAATATTAGCTTTCAATAAAGAGGAGAAAATCCATGAGAGAAACAAGAGCCTTTAGCCTTCTTGGCCACATGGCCTTGCTTGGCAGAGTGCTGTTAAAGACTTTGTCTGTGAATATTATGTTTTGAATGTGTAATTGCCTCCTTGGCTATTATACTCCAAATCTCATCTTATCTACGCAATTTGCACCCCCAGTGGTCTATAATAATGGATTCTTTTGGATTTACTCTAATGCCATGCAATTTTATTGGTTTCCCTTAAACATGGGGAAATGGAAACACTTGGATTTTACATTAGGTGATTCCGACCTTAGTTCAATAATCCATTTAGAAGGTGGATAAGAGACTGTAATGCAAAGCACATAACCCAGCTACAGTTATCACGGGACATTTTCCAAATGCTAACATCCTTCCTTTTTGAAGACTCAAGAAGTCCTTCTTAAGTTCTTTGTCTTTATATTTTACTGTAGTCTATGTCAAGTATGGTCTCTCAAATACCTGGAAGACAAACAAAGATAATGTAATAGAGAAGGCATGGGTGGTAAAGGAGGTGAATGCATGTAGATGGCAGAAAATATGTTGGTGAGAAAATAATGAAGTGAAACTGTTTTAACTGAGCGACACAGGGCAAAGCATTTCCAGCATACTATAGAATGTTTGCTGGAAGAAGCAATTATGGATAGAGCCAGTATAGAAAGAGTGTTTTGTGGAAAGTAATCAGAAGGGCTGCCCTGTGGGCTTATAGGTCTTCCTCTGATGATACCCTAAATACAGAATTACATTTATTTACATTGTGCTTCTAACTTAAACGTGTGAATTATCTTTCATCCCCTGAACTACAAATGGAGCAAATGGGTTGCTGCAAAAATAATATAAGATATAAAAGAATCAAAGACGTACGGTACACTTTTTTTATACATCCTCACTGTTCTGAGAACAATATTGGACATTTTATGGTTCACTGGAAACTCTAGCATTGAGAAATTTCACCATTACCTTGCGTTTTCCAGGTTAATAGTCATCTTAATTAAACATGTACTCTGGAGTTCTATGGAATTCCAGTACAGATTCATGCTGTAGTTATATTCTTGGGTTGGAAGATGCTTTAGAGAAAAACTCATCCAGGGATAACTAGTAGGTATCAACACAGATTCTCTAAGTGATTTGTTGACCTGCATCAATCACTATATTTAGAACAAATAGGAAGCAGTGTCAGGCTTAGGAAAGCAGACTGTTGGGAGAGGTTAGTGATGTCTCCCATGGACATAGAAGAGAGTATTTGTAATCTGCGCACCAGATATTTGTTACTACTTAGTCTGTTAAAAATTAAAATAAAATTCACATAGCATGCAATTCACTGTTTTAAAGTATACAATTAAGTGGTTTTTAGTATATTTGCAAAGCCATGTCATCATCATCAGTATCTAATTCCGGAACATTTTCATCATCCCTAAAGGAACACCATGTCCTCCAATCCCCTTCCATCTCATCCTCTAGGAACCAGTAATCTACTTTTGGTCTCAAAGGATTTGCCTATGCTAGACATTTCATATAAATGCCACCACAGTTTATTCTTTTTGGTCTGGCTTCTTTCACTTAGCATAATATATTTTTGAGGTTTATGCATGGAACGCAAATCAGTATTTATTCTTGTGACTGAATTATGTTCATTGTATGGGTGTATCAAATTTGTCTATTCATCAGTTACATAATTCAGTTATATATTAGTCAGCTGATATTCTTTGAAAAAAGATCAACTTTTTATAATTATAGTAGTAGGCTTAATTTTTTATAAAGTAATTTTTTTTTTAATTAATGTCCTTTTCCTTGGATATTCATTTAAGCTGCCTTTCCCTTGGGTATTCATGTTATATAACCCCTGACTTTTTTTCATGGCAATGGAAGAGAGCATTCACATGAAATCACCCAATATTTAAACAAAAAATCAGATGAACACATGAGTTAACTTGAGGGTCACTACATATTTATTTTCTTTCCTCTATTTGAGCCTTGTCCAAAATTTAACATTATGTGTAAAAATAAAACTAAGTTTAAATCACCCCAGAGTGGCAGAGGTAACAGATGCATATGCAGTCAACATAGAACAGAAAAATCTAGACTGTTAGAAATATCTTGTCTATTTTATTAATAATTAGGAACTTAGCTCTGTGGCCTAATGGAAAGAGTATAGATTTTGAAGTCAGGAAACATGGATTTGAATGCTAGTTCCACTGTTTCTCCATTATCTCTTTAGTTTGGCATATTATTTAAGTTCCCTCATCTGTAAAATGTGGTTAATTGTAATGTCCTAAACTGGAATCGGGTGAAGATTAAAGTCGTTAATATATGTAAAGTATCTAGCACATGGCACATAGACGCTCAAGAAATATTAATTCCCTCCCTTTTGCAAACATTGCTCCTGTTTCATAATTAATGATCTGGTGTTATACGAATGAACTATATAATCATTGCCTCCTTGTCTTTAATGTTAAGCTGTTTTGTATTATTAAGAAAGACTTCTTCCGTTTTCATTGTTTTTTCACTCAGATCTTTTTTTAATCTTAAGGGAAAAAAACTGACAAAACCAAAAACTTCCATTACTTCTAGAGTTATATTCTCTGCATTTCCATGCCTTTTCTGTTTATTTCTGCCAACACATTTAGAATCCACGATGAATCTTGATTCGTCTTTTGGCCACTTTGACACTCGTGTTTAGCAACCATAAGCCCCACTGAAATGTCAGCTCTTTGGGGCAGGTAAATAACTAAGTTTGAAACCATGAGGAATCAAACATGTTATCCTACTTGCAATTTTCCAGCTAACAAGTCAGCCTGCTGTAGTGTGTAGCTTGTGGATTGTGTGTATGTGTGCACGTGTGTGTGGTGTATCCACATGCATAATGCACACACACACACACACACACATACAAGAGACCTCTGGATTGAAGAATAGACCATTTACTCACAGAGTGTTTTGCGTCTCCCCACTCCTAGTTCTCTGCAGGATGACCCCAATAAGGGCCAACGTATTGCAGGGGAAGAGAAATCCCTAAATTATAAAACTCAGCAGCTTGTATAGGGCACTGGCATATCTGCCCATCCTCTCCTCCAGAGAAAGAGATATTTTTTGCCTTGGAATATAAAACACAACCCTTCTGGGAGGAGAGGAGCCTTCTGTCCTGGAAGTCTGCAAATGGCTCCAGGAGGGATATGAAGTTAAGTCCCTCCAGACCAATATACGATCTCTAACTTACAAGGCATGTTTGTTATTGACTCATAAATCCAGTCCGTGCAGAAATGTGAAAATAGTCATGGAGCACTGTCTTCCAGCATCACCATGTCTCCCTGAAACTTCTATCTTTATTTCCCGAATGCCTGTTGGATGAATGAATTAATTTGTGATTTTCAGTTTTTCAGGTATTGTAACTGATCTTCATGGATTTCTCTCATGAAAGTGTAAAGTCTAAGCACAAACTATGCCTTGTAGTTCTTTGGAATTTGTAGTGTTAATAATAAGAATAAGAAATAAGAATAAGAATAAGAATAAGAATAAGAATAAGAATAAGAAAAATAATAAGAATAAGAATAAGAATAAGAAAGAATAAAAGAATAAGAATAAGAATAAGAATAAGAATAAGAATAAGAAGAATAAGAATACTAGCTGCAAGGAGATTACCCAGGAACAACCTGGTAACTGTTTGGTTTCTCCAGTCAGTCAATATCAGGAGAAAAAACATCTGTATTTTTTAAAGTATTTTAATGTAGGTTATTTGATGATAGAGTTTAGAAGGTGCAAAACTAGAACTCTTCTGTTATTTTTGATGTAGACCTACATGGTGTGGAAAAGCATCTCCATGATATGTCTACCTGAATAGGAGTTTATTTTATTTTACTTTTTAAAAAAGATTTTATTTATTTATTCATGAGAGATACACAGAGAGAGGCAGAGACACAGGCAGAGGGAGAAGCAGGCCCCACGCAGGGAGCCCAATGTGGGACTCGATCCCGGGACCCCGAGGTCACGCCCTAAGCCAAAGACAGACACTCAACCGCTGAGCCACCCAGGCATCCCAGGAGTTTAGTTTCAAAACCTAAAAGCTGTGACTTTTCAAAGACGTTCCAAGGTCACAGCTCCCACTGAGTTATCACTTATTATCACTTATTCTGAGTCTGGCCCTGAATCAGGCACTCTTTCCATACATTTTCTCATTTTTCATCTTAGTCTCCTTGGAAACAGGTATTGGGTACAGTCTAAAGTAGTTGTTTGCTTGTTTATTGGAATCTATTCAAAGTGATTAGTTAGGCAGCCTGACTCAAGGACAATCTAGGAACTCCAGCCTTTTCTTACTCATGAACGTATTGGCTTATGGGAGATACAGTCTCTGAGCTCACCCATAGCATTGAAATACTGCCACAGGGATCTGTAACCGCACCATGCGGAGGACGGTGGGGTAGTTTGCCATTATCAGCTACAGTGGGGTATTATTTTTTTCCAGACACAATATACACTTTTTTTCTGTTCCATCACAAGACCCATGATACTAAAATCTGGAAAGCCAGCATGTCTAGACATTGTGTTCTAATCCAACGTACAATGAGAGGAGTAGCAACGCGAACAGCTCGGTATGTGAGCCCCTGATTGCTTGTGCTTCTTTCCCCATCAAGACATGACTGATGTTTGCTAGGGTGGTTATTTGTTACTCCTCTGTGCCTGTTCTCTCCAAAGGTTGAGTTTCTGGGCATTACTGAATAGTTTATGCCACAATTTTGTGATTGTTGTTGCTGTTCTCTATTACTTTCACTGACATCAAGGTTTTCTCACTGATTCATTTTTCTCTTGGGAGATGCTAGGTTGCTTTCAAAGTGTGGAGCATAGTAGGAATGCTTCAGGACACCATTAAAACAAGCGACACTATTAAATGCAAAAGCTACTGTGCTTGATGATTATGATACAATAAGATGGTAGAAAATTATTTGACATCCCTCCAATTCAGGGGTAAGATTTAACCTCTTTTCTGGTATCTCCACCTGCCTTAGTAGTTTGTTTAGCTAAAGGCAGTGGAATGCATCAGGAGAATGCGGGGAAAGTGACATTATGGGTATTCCAAGCTACATAAAAGGAAGCTTGCAGCCTCAAGCTGCAGTGTTAATCATTTAATATGCAAAGAAATTTATTTCACGATTTCTTATAGGAAAAATATTTCAATTTTAATTCAATAGTAACTAAACTTAAACTGAAATGATTAAAGTAAAAAAAAAAAGTTATGCTAAAAAAAACACCCCTTATATCCACTATTCTATCTCCCTCAGTTGTCAGATGGTCTTTCTTTGGTATTCAGATCACTATGAAATGGATCTTTGAAAGATGATAAAAAGGAAGAATAATCACTGCTAGTCTTTCTGAGGAAAATATTTTTGTGTGTATATTCTAGGAAGACTATTCATCACCAACTGACAAATAATATGAGTGACCTCATATATATATATACTATTCTTAGTTTTATTATTTTCTTTCAATTGAAAATACACTATATAAATTTTCATCTGAGAGTTTCTCAATTGTATCTAGTTGCGCAGCACAGTTTAGAAACTTGTCTGAGACTGACTCTATCAGTAATCTAATCAGCAAAGATCATATCCATGTGTATGTGGTTATACATTTTGACTTTATTGGACTAACCCAGGACCATTTCAGGGCCGCAAATAGCCGGCCCTCTGGTTTGCCTGAAACAGTCCTGGATTTCTCAGAGTCTTTGATGAAGTCTCCCACAGTTGTATAAATTAGCCGATTTAGGAATTTTAACCTTTAATGATCATTTGGTTCCTTTTCTATTTTATTTTTGTTAATGCAACAGGACTTAAACAAATGAACTTTAATCTTTGTTTTAAAGATTATTTAAAAAAAATGTGTGTATATACATATGGCTCTTGAGGACACGTAGCTTTCACCACACTACAGGATATGGTCTCCATGTAGTACACATAAACCCGCAGATGGATTTTCTTTGAGTGCTTTGTACTGTTGAATATATATATGTATATATATATATATATATATATATATATATATATATTTAAAGATTTTTATGTATTTATTTTCATGACAGATGCACAGAGAGAGAGGCAGAGACACAGGCAGAGGGAGAAGCAGGCTCCCTGCAAGGAGCCCAATGTGGGACTTGATCTCAGGACCCCAGGATCATGACCTGCTGAGGGCAGGCGCTCAACCATTGAGCCACCCCAGGCATCTCGAGATATAGTCTTCACTTATATCAACTTCAATGATCTTAAAAATTGTATTATATAAAAGCATATTTATAAATATATGTGTATCTAAAAGCCTCCTTCTTTTCACATCTTGAAGCTTCTTTAACAGTTGCCAACTAAGTATTAACTACCATGGTTTGTTTTCAATGATTGTAATTTTAAACCAGTTTAATATAGTTAACACTGAAAGGCATCATAATTAATGGTATTTAATAGTGAATTACAGACCTTTATGGAAGGAACACAAAGATACAAAAAGAAAATCTGTGGGTTATTAAATCAACAGTTGTCTTAACTTTGAATTCTATTAGTAATCTATGCATTGTTCTTAACGTTGTTCAATGAAGAAATAAGTTTATTATTCACTGTTAAAAAATATACGTGTTTCCTTAAAGATTACACTAAAAAAGGGAGACTGAGAAAGACAGGTGGCTCAATTTGGTATTGCGTTCTTACAGGTTTTTCTTTCCTTCAAGATCTATTTATTGTGTTCAACTTCAACATTTTATTCTCACTCTGGGAAAACAGTAGCGAAGCAGTGTACTTTTGTTTTAGAAGTTAAATATCTCACAAAGATAATCTCAGTTATTTATTTTTTAATTATTCTACTGCTTCCTGGGATACTAGGGAAAATGAGTGCTTTTAGGCTGGTCTTGTACAAAATTCAAACTATAATGCAAAGGGAACAATTCAAAATGAGATATACCCAAAGACAGAAATTAAGTGCTCAAAGACCCTACTAGTCATGATGGCCTATAAACAAGGCTTCATTTTCCCCAGATAATTCTTATATTCTTACACATTTCTTTTTTTAAAAAAATATTTTATTTATTTATTCATGAGAGACACAGAGAGAGGCAGAGACAAGCAGAGGGAAAAGCAGGCTCCGTGCAAGGAGCCCGATCCGGGACTCGATCCCAGGACCCTGGGGTCACACCCTGAGCCAAAGGCAGATGCTAACCATTTAGCCACCCAGGTGCCTCTTCTCACACATTTCTACCTTTAACCCTGGGCAAGTCACTAAAGCTCTCTTAACTCTATTGGTTTCTGGAAGAGGCTCTAGCACACAGTAGGAACTCAGGAAATACTCGTTCAATGTATGAGTAGATAAAGAATATGTCAATCTTATTTTAACCTTTGCATCTTAGGGCACGTAGCTCTACATATCTAGAATATACTCATTTTTTTTTCTTACACATCTGTATTGGTTTTCTCTATTTAACAGATTTCCACAAACTTAGTGGGTTAAAATACAAGCATGTATTATATCACAGTTTCCCTGGGTCTGAAGTCCAGGTGTGGCTTACCTGAATACTCTGCAAGGGTGTCATCTCAAGGCTATAGTCAAGGTGTTAGCTGGCTGTGCCTCTTTCTAGGGCTCAGGGTCCTCTTCCAAGCTTGTGTGGCTGGTGGCAGCAGTCAGTTTCTTGCAGCTATGGAGCTGCAGTTTCTGTTTTCTTGCTGACTTTGTACTGGCTGTGAGTCTCAACTCCTAGAAGCCACTCACTGTCCCCTCACCACATGGCAGCTCGCTTCTTCAGAGCCAGCAGGGCAGGGTACTCATGTCATATCTCACTCCACTCTGCTCTGCTCAGATGTGGTAGGCATTGTGTGTGTGTGTGTGTGTGTGTGTGTGTGTGTGTGTGTGTGTGTTAGGAGCAAGTAAGTCATGGGTTCTGCCTACACCCAAGGGAAACGATCCCGCAAGAGTGTGACTCTTTGAGAGTCACCTTTTGGAGCATTTGCCAAACTATGCATATCCTATTGATTTCAAAGTCAAGCTCAAGTCATTACCTCCCATGATTACCAAGCACCAGAGCCTACAGAGAACAAAACTACGCATTTAGTTATGGTGGTATTTTTCATCATTTTCATGTCTTTTCAACACACAGACAAACACACACACACACACACACACACATCATGTTTGGGATGAGATGCTTAATGGTGTTGCTAAGGATTCTGCTAACCTGGAATCTTGGAGATATCTGAAATATTTATATCTCCTTTGATCATACTATCCAAACCATCGACAAATTATGCTAAATTGTCATCAGACACTTAGAATCCTCACTTCTTTCCCCATTCATGAGTCTTCACTCTACGTCAGACCTAAACTATATCATGTTTGAAAAAAGCCTCTTGGAGTCCTGGGATCAAGTCCCACTTCGGGGTTCCCTGCATGGAGCCTGCTTCTCCCTCTGCCTGTGTCTCTGCCTCTCTCTCTCTCATAAATAAATAAATAAATAAATAAATAAATAAATAAATAAATAAAATATTTTACAAAAAGAAAAAAAAAAAAGCCTCTTGGCTGTGCACTGTGTTTCCAGTCTTTCTTCATTCCACTACTCGTGCAATCCCCTGGGGCACTGTCACCACACAGCATCTCCTGTGGCCCTCATGGCACAAGCCAAATGCTTTCTTTAAAACATTTGAAAGCTCTTAAATATCTTATATTTCATTCAGCAAGTGTATAAAAGCCAAGCTTTCACTTATAGTTTTGAAAGAAGATTTAAGTTTTATATAGCATAAATACGCCAAAGATAACTGATATTTATGTTCAAAACATTCAGTTTCTGATAGAAAAGAAATGTTGTTCAATAAAATTCCCTCAGCTATGTATCTTATGATTTAATTAAGGATTGCGGAACTAGGAAATGGGATTGAGAAAGTTGAAGAAGAAAAAAATACAGTATATTAAAAGGATCACAGACCATGAGCTAGTAGGATTTATCCCTGGGGTGCAAAGATGTTGCAGCATGTGTAAATCAATATATACGACATCCCACATTAGTGGAATAAAGGGTAAAATCATATGAGTATTTCAGTAGATGTAAAAAAAAATAATTTGACAAAATTCAACACCCTTTCATGATAAAAAACCTCTCAACAAATTGGGTATGGAAGTAACATTCCTAAACATAATAAAAGCCATAAAGAACCAGACTGTGGGCTAACATCAAACTCCACAGTAACAGGTTGAACATTTTTCTGTAAGATCAGAAGCAAGACAAGCCCACTATCACCACTCTTACTGACACTGTAAAATGGAACTTTCTCAGCCTCATAAAGAGAATCTTTGGAAAATCTATAACTAATATCATACTTAATGTTGAGAGACTGTTGTTACCCAAGACTGAGATATAGCCAGGATGTCTTATCTCTTTGCTTTATTCAACATTGTACTGGAGGTCAGTTTGATCCATAAAAATAAACAAAGGGCATACAAATTGAAATGAAGAAAGCATAACTATATTTATTTCAGAGAGTACTGCTATCATGAAGTAAACTATAAAATATTTACCAGAACTAATAGGTTGGTTTAGAATAGGTACAGAATTATGGTCAATATATAAAAATCAATTATCTGTCTATATACTTCCATTGGATGACATAAGTAGAGATCAAAAATACCCTTCACAACACAAAAAATATAAAGTCCTTAGGGGTAAATATTTTTTAAAAAGATGTCCAAGACATTAGCACTGAAAATACAAACTTTTGTCATGGATAGTTACAGAATGCCTGAATAAATACAGATGTGTACCATATTTAATCAATAGAAAAATACATTATTCTATCCCTAACACAAAACATACATTATTCATGTGTTAGGGATAAACGGTATTCAGTATGTTCATATAGTGGACTGTTATTCAGCAATTAAAAACTAGTGAGCTATCAAGACATGAAAAAGCAAAAAAAAAAAAAAAAAAAAAAAGACATGAAAAAGCACAGAAGGACTAAAAAGGCTACATGTTTCCAAATATATGACAGTCTGGAAAAGGCAAAACTGTGGAGACCCTAAAAACTTTAGGGTTTCTGGGGACCTGGGGGAGGAAAGGATGAATAGGTGGAGCATAGAGATTATTAAGGCAGTGAAACTATTTCTTATGGTACTTTAATTATGGAAGCAAGAACATTCGTTATTTGTGAACGCGCAAAGTAGTTTATTTCCTTGAATCTTGTGGGATAATTCTAATGAGTTCCTTCTTTTGATTAAGCCAAAAAAAATACACAAATAAATAAGGCATCTAAATATGCTATAATATGCATCTATGTGTCACTTAATTACTTTAGTCATTTTTCAGGCAAAAGTAGAAAAATATACTGGGAAAATACTTGATCTGGAGACTCAGTAGAACAGAGATACAGACTTCAAAAATAAATGTTCTTTTATTCAGAAGGATCCAATGAGGCAATGAAATTCTTAGAAAAGCAGTAGGCATCTAAACATGAACTGAGTGACAACATCATGTACAAGTTATGGAGAAGTGTACAGCCGACCACATACAATTATTTTTTTTTATTTGTAAGGAATTAGAATCATGCACACAGCAAGGCAGACTGAGCATCAGTCTAATGGATCACACAGGATCCGTATCCAATGAACTTGGTTTCTCTAGGCAATAATTCTTGCTTTGTTTATATAGGTTTCACTTTTTTGTCTTTTGGAATTATAGTTATTAATTATAAGTCATAATCCCAGAGAAACTGGGGCAGCAAGTCTGTAGAAACCAGATGTATACTGTTAGTCAAATAACAGGGGAAAAAAAAATCAAGTGGTGAAAAAGGATTAGCAGTGTTTACAGGGTCATATAAATGAAAATACCCGCGTGTGGCTCCTGCTTTCACACTTTACCCGACAATTTGGACAAACCATCTCACCACAGGGAACCTCAACTACTTGACATGTAAGATAAGGATAGCAAAGCGTATTTTTGGGGAACAGATGAAAGTTGACAAAAGCTCCTTATACACTTTTAAACATACACTAGTAGTAAGGTTTCTTATTGTTTAGTAGACTAATAGTAATATTAATAAACCTATGGGTAGCATGAGAACTTCACAGAGCTGTTGACTTTTCTGTACGAAATATGCCCAAATATTAACTTTTCTACTTGCATAAAGGAGGAAGTTACTTTAAAACCACAAAAAAATAAAAATAAAAATAAAAATAAAATAAAACCACAAATAGTAATCAGGTGATACGTGCTTTTATAAGTATTCATGGTGTTTATTCACTGAAACCACTAGTTTCATTTGGCATATTTGATTAGTTGTTTAAATCTTTGACAGCACACAAAAAGATTATATATTATTTAGAGTTTGGCCTAAATGATTGCTGCCCACAAGTACTTACTACCTTTGGCCGAACAGGATAATAATGTCTCAAAAATATGGCCAAATCCCCATCTCATTGCAACTTCTTCTCTCCTGCTCTCAGTATTTTAGGAAATTCTGATGGTGTTTTTAGTTTTCTGGATCACCTCTGACTCCAATCCTTTCCTTCTACTCTAATTATTTGTTTTATTTATTTATTTTTTTTTAAATTTTTAATTTTTAATTTTTTTTTTTTTTAATTTATGATAGTCACAGAGAGAGAGAGAGGCAGAGACACAGGCAGAGGGAGAAGCAGGCTCCACGCACCGGGAGCCCGATGTGGGATTCGATCCCGGGTCTCCAGGATCGCGCCCTGGGCCAAAGGCAGGCCCCAAACCGCTGCGCCACCCAGGGGTCCCTAATTATTTGTTTTAATAATAGTCCCTGATACACACAGCTAGCATGTGGAAGCATGTTTACATAGGTGCTTGAGATACTTTATTAAATACAGCTCTACTCTAGCTCTTATTCTCTGCTGTGTGACTTCCCACCTCTGTCATTTTTAAAAGATGACAACTCAGATAATATGAAAGGGCCTGAACAAAAGCATAAAGTCTTTCCCCACCAGCTTTCCTCTAAGCCAAGTGCCACAACTTTACGAGTTTAGGACTGTCTAGTTTTCCAGGACAGTTTCACATAATTCCTCATATTTACTCTTGTAAATATCAGACAATGAGGTTTTTTTATGATGCACACTAATTTCTCCATTTTAGAGAGATGGAAACTGAGGATCAGGCGGTTAAGAGGTGGGTCCATGTTATGAAATAAGCAAAGGTGTCTTACGGGATAGAACTTTGGCCTCTGATCTCTTTAATCTAGGCTGGAAATGCTGCCATTTCCCTGTTTAAGTTCTTGATTTGATTTCTTCTCCAGTGAGTACTCTCATCCAGGATCTGGTAGAAGGTGTGCTGCTTGTTTTTTCTACCTTTATCCTCTCATTTTCTTCAATTTCTTTTTGCAAATCTATAGGGAATAGTATTTTCTCTATTTATGTTTAATCCCTTCTCAAGGCTACGCATATGTTGTTCCGAATGACATGAATGTCAATCTGAATATAATTATAGTTATTTCAAATGTCAGCACACTGAAACATTTTGATATCAATAATTTAAATTTTCTCTCTCTCCCACCAGTTACAGTATACAGCAAAATCAACACATTTTGCAAGTTAGGGCCACGCCTCGTGCTTTAATTTTTCGGTATCTTGAAGACGCTTGTAATTCTGAAAGATGCTACTTCTTACAACAATGCAAAAAAACTGCAACTCTCATTTTAATTGGGTGGTAGCAATTTAGGAATATCTCTTTTTCTGCCCACTGTTGACCCACTTGTAAATGATGGCAATTTATTCACAGTAGAAGCCAGTGCTATGCTAAGAGGGAGCAATTATTAGAATTTCATATAAACCACACATGCAGAATTTCCAAGTTGTCAGCAAAATCATGTGCAAATTATCAGCAGGCCCAAATTAGACGACTTGATGGAAATAAGCACAATAAATTCTATACAGCATGAAAATCTCACTAAGTAAAAAACATAAGATTAGATTTTGCACCTTTGGAAAATAAGAGCATGGTCACATTTCTTCCTTTTACCATAACCTGTGCCGACCACTCAATTATTGTCGTGGGATGATCAGTGTTTGTGCTTATGCACTTGGTTATTTATGAGAATATATAATTGTTTTGAGTCTGTAAAGCAATATATTTCTCCCAAGGCTCAAACTATTTTCAAATTATTTTTGCCTCTTTTCAGATTAGCTGCCTTTGAGTTTAGTGGCTTCAGTATAGAATATTTTATTTCAGTCTTAATTTTTTTTCCCTTTTGATTTCAACCTCAGTTCATGTGCTTACACATTGTTTAGTTCTCTCACAGAGGAATAATGTGGGATCGGATGTATAAGGGTGCAACGCTAACCTTAAAGTTTAGGGTGCCCTTGGGGTGCCTGGGTGGGTGGCTCAGTCGGTTAAGCATCTGCCTTCGGCTCAGGTCATAATCTCCAGGTCCTGGGCTGGAGCCATATGTTGGGTTCTCTACTCAGTGGAGTGTCTGCTTCTTCCTCTCCTCTCCACTCTTGCTGTCTCTCGCTATATTTGTCTATCTGTCTCAAATAAATAAATAAATAAAATCTTTAAAAAAATAGAGCTTAGAGTGAACTTTGGAATTTCGCTTTTATTCTGCAAAAGGCAAAGCTGCATCATACTTCACAGAACACAGGAATTGTAATTCTCTTGTTATCCCACCTCACCCAGTACCATCATTTCTCATCTGCTCAGTTCTTTCTTTGCTCTTAGAGTAGAATGTAAGATTTGATAATACTTGCATGTTATTAAGGCTAAGGAATTCATCCATTAACTTAATGGATATTGAACTAACATTGTCTGTATGCCCGAAAGAAGCAGACAAACGTGTTAGCCTTGTGACAATTCCAGCGCATTAATCTCCTGGGGATCTTGTTTAAAAATGCAGATTGAGATTCAGTAGGCATGGTGCATGGTCTGGTAGTCTACATTTGTAAAAAGCTCCCTTGGATTAATGCTGCTGGTGGGATCATGAGCCACACTGAGGCACAAGATTTGAAGAAAGTCAGAAAGAAAAAGAATAAAAAAAAATAAGTGAAATAAATACTGTTTCAGAGTTTTAAAGGTTATGGGGAAAAATAATAAAGGAATGGCTATAGAATTCCAGAGGTAGAGGGATGACTGAGTGGCTCAGTGATTGAGCATCTGCCTTCAGGGCAGATCACAGGGTCCTGGGATTGAGCCTGCTTCTCCCTCCGCCTGTGTCTCTGCTTCTCTCTGTATGTCTCTCATGAATAGATAAATAAAATCTTTAAAAAAAAAATCCAGAGGTAGAGTTTTAATTTTAAAAAGATGGTCAAGAAAGTCTTCACTGAGAAGATGCCATTTGAGCAAGATCCTAAAAAACTTAGGTTAGTAAAGCAAGCAGATACCTGTGGGGAGAGCATTTCAGGCACCATAAATGAAAAGTGCCTTGAGTCGCAACATGAGATTATGTTGAGGCACTGCAAGACAGAAGTATGGCTCAGATAGAATAAACACTAGAAATACTAGAAGACAGAAGTCAAAGTTAAGGAGCCAGATGGCAGTGCTTTGTAGGCCTTTTGGTAAGGACTTTGACTTTTATTCTGAGTGGTGTGGTAGGCTTGAGCAGAAGAGTGATCTGACCAGATTAATTTCTAATAGGATCATTCTTTAAAAAAAGATGTATTTATTTATTTGAGAGAAAGAGTGCAGGAGGGTTGGGCTGAGAGAGAGAGAGAGAGTCTCAAGCAGACTCTCTACCGAGCACAGACCCCAACAGGGGCCTCAATCTCAAGCGTCAGCTCTTACCTGAGGATGCAGCGGCACCGAGACCAGTGGAAGACTACTATTGTGAGATGAAGAGGACAGGGATTTGTACGGTTTGTTAGAAGTGAATATAATGAATGATAGATATATTTCGATGGTAGAAATGTCATTGGTGAACTAGCGTAGCAACTTAGAGGGGGTGATAAGAAAAAAATAGTTAAAAATTATAAGATACATTGCTCTGAGCATTTGGAAGGAAGGAGCTGCTGTTAAGGGGGATAAGAAGATGACATGAGCAATAGAATTAGAATTAGGAGAGTAAGGATTTGGTTTTGGACCTATTTGGGTTGAGATGGTTATTAGACAATTGAGTTGAGTTGTGTTAACAAGTGGATACAGGAATCTGGGGTTCAGCTAGAGATAGAATTAGGTGTCATCATTCTATACATGCAGTGTTAGGCAAGAGCCTGGAGAAGATGATCGTTTAAGTCAGTATGGATGGAAAGGTTGCATTAAATAAATCTCAATGAATTCCATTGTTAAAACATCAGCAAGATGAGGAAAGACCAATAAAGGAGAAAGAGAAAAAGCTAAGACAGATAGGAAAAGAAAACAAGCAGAACTTGGTGACTCAGAAGACAAGAAGGCAGTGTCCCACGGAGGAGGGCAGGACTAAACTGCATCATTAACTAATGATAAATTATAACCAGATGTAGTAAAGTGGAACACACTGAAGATCTGGGCAACTGTTATTTTGATAGGGTGGTCTGCTGATTAAAAATGGATTCATGGGGGCACATGGGTGGCTTAGTTGGTTGAGCATCTGACTTTTGATTTCAGCTCAGGTCATGATCTCAGGGTCCTGAAATTGAGTCCCATATTGAGCTCCATGCTCAGCAGGGAGTCTGCTTAAGATTCTCTCCCTCTGCTCTTCCCCCCCTTCACACACTCTCTCTAAAATAAATAAATCTTTTAAAAATGGATTAGTGAAGAAGAAAAAGAAAAAAAAAGAAAAAGAAAACAATAATAAAAATGGATTAAGCGATAGAATGGGAGGAGACATAATATAGACAACTATTTAAGGAAAGTGTTTTTTGTTTGTTTTGCCAGAAAGGAAGAACCATAGAGTGAGATGAAAATGCATTTAAGGATGTGAGAAACAACATATAGTTTGTATGATGTGAAAAGACCCAATGGAAGCAACTTGGTGATGCAGAAGTAGGACAGTATGATCACTAGAGCGATGCTCTTTCATAAGCAAGTGGGAGTGAGGTCTAGTACACAGAGGCCATGACGGGCTTTGCTGGGAACACAAAATGTTTGCTCCAATAAGAGAGTGGGTGCACAGCATGTGCCTAAAAGTGCAAGTCTGTGGGCGGATGTGGTGAAGCAAAGTGAAAAGCAGAAGATGAGGATAGAGAGAAGGTGTTAGAGGAATCAGGAGAGGGGAGCTCATAGGAAATAATCACCTAGCCGACCAGTAGAGTTTATGAATTCAGAAGATACAAGGTGATTGATTGTGAGAAGGACTGATGGGCCTGCTTGATGTTGAAAATTGAGAACGTAAAACAAAATGCGGAAACATGTTTCTGTGATTTCCCAGCTATACATAGCCGATTAGGGAGGCCCTAATTCTGCGTGGGCTTTCCTCTGATGCCTCAGAAGAGGTCACAGACTCAGGGAACGATGACAGACATGTAACAGTGCCCCGTTCTACTTAGGCTTGCTCCAGAGATCCCAGGACCGACCCTCATAGCCGTACAGACGCGAGCATGAGTCCTTAAAATTGTAAGAACACCCTTGGTAGTCGCAGACTTACATCCAGACAGTAATAACTTATTACCACTTGGTTCAAGGCCCTGAAGTCATTGGTGCTTTCCCAGGGGTGTGTGATAAAAACAGAAGAAAGAATGAGTTACCGGAGGCAGCCAGGCATGTTCAGAAAGCCAGACCTAGTTGAAATGTATAATTTAAGTCCCAAGAAGATGATGATTGTTAGAAAGAGAGCGGAACAGTAGGGCTTGTCCTCATAGTTGTCAGTGCTACGGGCCGTCTTATCGATCCTGGTTCACTAAGGGAGAGATGGAGAAGAAAGACAAACAGCGAGGGGTCATAGAGCTCCACTGTTAGGTGGAGAGAAGCTTCTGGTTTTCTTTCTTCTATTTATTCCTTGTACACTTACCATTTCAAACACATGTAGGAGGAAAGTAAAGATAATTACACTTTGCTCCATTTTTCACCCCATCCTCAGCACAAGGGCGTCTAATGGGAACAGCACGTGGCTGTCCTGTAGTGTGAACCACCTGTCACTACCCCCCCCTCCGAGCCTCTCTTCTGCACAAGCCTGTACCTTTGGAGAGGGTCCAGGAGGAGGCTGGGACCTTGGCTGCCACTGGCCCCAGGGATTCAGCTGCGTAGCTGTGGAATCACTCCCAACACCTACAAACTCAGCCGCAGAGTGGGTGCAACTCTCCACCTAGAAAAGCAACCCCCTTCTGCAAGGCGGGGCACAGAAGGGCATTGGGGCGATGGCGAGGTATGGGAAGGGAAACGCAGGGGGAGGGAGGGGCGCCCCTGCCTGGAAGGTGCTGGGGGGAGGTGGGCTCGGGACCCCAGGCGGGGCAGTGGGGCCTCGGGGTGCCCGGGGCCCAGAGGTGTGTGCAGAGAGCAGGAAGCCAGGAGGGGCTCTGGGCTCCAGGGTGCCGGGTGCTGAGGACCGCAGCTCGGGCCCCCAGGGCTCCCCCAGCGGGACCAGCGGGGGCTGAGCCGGGGACCCCTCCTGCCCTCCTCCGGGAGGAGTAGTCGGGAGCACGCTGCGGGAGGGGCCGGAGGGGGAGGGGAGGGGAGGGGGAGGGGGAAGGAGGGGGGAGGTTGCAGGAGGGGCAGGAAGGACGGGAGGGGGAGGGGAGGGGAAGGAGGGGAGAGGAGGATGGGGGGGGGGAAGGAGGGAGGAGGCTGTAGGAGGGGCTTTATTTATTTTTTTTAATCGGTGAGCTTAAATTTATTATAAAGTAGGGCCGTTCACTTACATGCCCATGTTTCTAACTCAAGCTAAGAGGCTGGAAAAACAAACCTGAATAATCCCAAGTGAATTTGGGAAGGCAGAGCAGTAATGAAACCTACGATTTCTCAGAAATGGTTTTAAGTGGGGGGGCCTCTGATCCTACCTGGATAGTGCTTTTCTGTGGGTTTCTCAGCATAAGTCCAAACCTCACTAAGCACCTTCAAAGACTGGATTGCCCAGTGTCCCAAGTATGACAGTAGGTCCAACAAGCTGGATACAGGGGCCACGTAAATAATGGTAAAAGCAAATCAAAGACCAGATACTGAGACATCCCTATGTCTCACAGCTGGAAGAATAAATAGTTGAACTCTAAGTAGTAGGAAAAGTGGGAGGGGGAGGGGAAGGGAAAGAGGGGAGAGGGGGAGGGGAGGAGGCTGCAGGAGGGGGAGGAGGGGAAGGGGAGGGAAGGGGGAGGCTACGGGAGGTGGGGAGGCTGCAGCATTGGAGGGCTCCCAAGGGGTCCCTGCACCTGGGCACAGGCCGGGTGAGCACAGACCGTGGGCCCCGGAGACAGGGGTCGTGGGCTGCTCCTCCCAGGGGGTGGGCAGTAGGCCCTGCCTGGCCCAGTTCCCGAGGTGGGAGGCCACTGCTTCCAGGCTGAGCCTCTGGAGGGGAGGGAGAGCCTTCAGGGAGCAGAGGCTCAGGAGGAAGGTGGAGCAGGTGACCTGGCCTTTGCGGGCAAGGGCCCTTGGCGGTGCCCCCAGGACCAGCCCGTGGGGGGTGGGGAGCAGACCGGGGTCACCCAGCCCTGAGAACCACTCCAGTGCTGCGGGAATGCAGCTAGGGATGCAGGAGGGCGGTGGGTGCTCCCCACAGTTTTTGACTTTTCGATTTTAATTTTTTCTCTCTCCTTTTTCAACCAGTTTCTTATTTTATCAACTCTTTTCTATAAATTTTGTATTAATTTTCATTTTTAAAGTTGCATTTTATCTTTCCATTGTATTTCATTATATATATTCCATTATTATATATTATTATTATATAAAATATATATTATATACATTCAATATTATATTCCAATATATCTTTCAATATATATTCAATATTTCAATGTATATATATACATTATTTCATTATTATACATATATATATATATATATATATATATATATATATGGTTTCTTTCTTTACAATTTTGGGTTACAGTTTCTTCTAACAGACCAAAACACATCCAGAATGTGTGGCTCTAGTCTCGGATCATATTCACTCTTTTTTCCCTTTCTATTTTATTTTTTTTTCCTGTTTTGTTAAAGTTTTTGTTTTTTTTTAGTCTATACAGTTGCACTCTATCTTTTCAATGTATTTAAATTTATTTTTGTGTATATATATAACATATTTCAATGTATTAAATTTTATTTCAATGTATTTTAATTTAATTTTAATATATATATACACAAAAATTGTAAAGAAAGAAAAACATATATATATAATTTCTTTACTATATATATATATATATATATATATAATTTCTTTACAATTTTTTGTTCTTTACAATTTTGAGATGTACTTTCTTTGAATAAACCAACCAAAATACACCCAGGAAATAGTATATTGCTCTGTTCTTCTGTTCTGTTCCCCTGTTTATATTCCTTCTTTTTTTTTTTTGTCTTTTAATTTTTATTTTTATTCTTACATTCTATCCTTTCATTTTATTTATATTTATTTATTTATTTATTTATTTATTTATTTATTTATTATCTTTAAAGATTTTATTTATTTATTCATGAGAGACACAGACAGAGGGAGAGGCAGAGACACAGACAGAGGGAGAAGTAGGCTCCATGCAGGGAGCCTAACATGGGACTCAATCCCAGGACCCTGGGATCATGAGCTGGGTCAAAGGCAGATGCTCAACCACTGAGCCTCTTCTTTTCTCTTTTGGTTTCTGGCTTATTTGGATTTGTCTAGTATGTATTTTGCTTGGGTTGTGGTTGATATTTTTGATAGTACTCAGTTGTTCATCTATTGTTCTCTGGGCAAAATGACTAGAAGGAGGAATTCACAACAAGAACAAGAATAATTAGAGGTAATAATGTTCTCTGCCACAGATCTTATCAATATGGATATAAGCAAGGTGCCAGAAATGGAATTGAGGATAACAATTAAAAAGTTACTAGCTGGGCTTTAAAAAAGCATAAAAGACACTAGAGAAACTCTTAATGCAGAAATGAAATCTAACCAGGCTGAAATTAAAAACACTCTAACTGAGATGCAGTCCAAATTGTTTGCTCTAACAGTTAGGGTAAATGAGGTAGAAAAGAGAGTCAGTGATGTAGAAGACAAGGAAGGAAGGAAGCTAAGGAAAAGAGATAAAAACAACTAATGGACCATGAGGGGAGGCCTCAAGAAATCAGCAAGTCATAAAATGAGAAAATATTAGAATTATTGGGGTCCCTGAGGAAGAAGAGAGAGAGAGGGCCAGAAAGTATATTTGAGCAAATCATATATGATAACTTCCCTAAATCTGGGGAAGGAAACAGGCATTCAAATCTAAGAGGTAGAGAAGACCCCTCTCAAAAATAAATAAAAATAGATCAACATGTTGACATATAATAGTGAAGCTTGCAAGTTTCAAAGATTAAGAGAAAATCCTGAAAGCAACTCCAGAGAAGAGGTTCTTAACCTACAGGGGCAGGAACATTAGACTGCCCTCAGACCTCTCCACAGAGACCTGGGAGGCAATAAGGGCCGGCATGATATATTGAGGGTACTAAATGAGATGATGAAAAAAAAAATGCAGCCAAAAATACTTTATCCATCAAGGCTGTCACTCAGAATGAAAGGAGAAGGAAAGAGCTTCCAGGACAGACAGAAACTGAAAGAATAGATGACCACTAAACCAGCCCTGCAAAAAATATTAAGGGAGATTCTGTGAGCAAAGAGAGAGCCCAAGAGTAACACAGACTAGAAAGAAACAATCTACAGAAACAGGGACTTTACAAGTAATACAATGGCACTAAATTCCTATCTTACAATAGCTACTTCAATTGTAAATAGGCTAAATGCTTCAGTCAAAAGACACAGGGTATCAGATTGGATAAAAAGTCTAGACCATCCATATGCTTCTTCTGCGAGACTCATTTTAGACCTAAAGACACCTCCAGACTGAAAGTGAAGGGATAGAGAACCATTTATCATGATAATAGATATAAAAAAAAAAGCTGGGGTAACAATCCTCATATCAGATAAATTAGATTTTAAACCAAAGACTGTACTAAGAGATGAAGAGGGACATTACATCATAATTAAAGGATCTACACAACAAGAAGATCTAATCGTTATAAATATTTATGCTTCTAATTTGGGATCAGCCAATTATATCAACTAATTAGTAACCACATTAAAGAAACACAATGATAATACAATAATAGTAGGGGACTTCAACACCCCCCTCACAGCAATGGACAGATCATCTAAGCAGAAGATCAACAAGGAAACAAGGGACCAAATCAACTTTATAGATATATTCAACATTCCATCCTGAAGCAGCAGAATACACATTCTTTTCAACTGGACATGGAACTTTCTCCAGAATAGATCATATACTGGGTCACAAATCAGATCTCAACTAGTACCAAAAGACTGAGATTATTCCTTGCATATATTTGGACCACAATGTTTTGAAACGGGAGCCAATCATAGTAGGAAATTTGGAAATAACTCAAATACATGGATGCTAAAGAACATCCTACTAAAGAATGAATGGGTCAACCAGGAAATTAAAGAAGAATTTTAAAAATTCATGGAAACAAATTAAAATGGTAGCACAACTGTATAAAACCTTTGGGATGCAGCAAATGTGGTCCTAAGAGGGAAGTATAGAGCAATACAAGCCTTTCTCAAAAAACAAGACAGGTCTCAAATATACAGCCTAAACTTATACCTAAGGGACCTGGTAAAGAACAGCAAATAAAGCCTAAAACCAGCAAAAGAAGAGAAATCATAAATATTAGAACAGAAATCAATTAAGTAGAAACCAAAAGAATAGTAGAATAGATCAACGAAACTAAGAGCTGGTTCTTTGAAAGAATTAATGAGATTAATAACTTACCAAAAAGAAAAGAGAAAGGTCCCAAATAAATGAAATCATGAATGAAAGAGGAGAGATCACAACCAACACTGAAGAAATAAAAGCAATTATAAGAACATATCATGAGCAACTATATGCTGACAAATTAGGCAATCTGGGAGAAATAGATGCATTCCTAGAGACACATAAACTACCAAAACTGAAACAGGAAGAAATATAAAACCTGAGCAGACCCATAACCAGCAAGGGAATTGAAGCTCATCGAAAATCTCCCAACAAACAAGAGTCCAGGGCCAGATGGCTTCCTAGGGGATTCTGAGTTAGAATTCTTCCTTCATTTCCATTTAAAGATTTAACATCTATTCTAATGAATCTGTTTGGAAAAATAGAAATGGAAGGAAAACTTCCAAATTCTTCCTATGAGGCCAGCATTCCATTGATCCCAAAATCAAAGACCCCACCAAAAAGGAGATTTATAGACCAATATCCCTGATGAACATGGAAGCCACAATTCTCACCAAAATACTAGAAAATAGGATCCCACGGTACATTAGAAGGATTATTCACTACTACCAAGTGGGATTTATTCCTGGTATCCATCGGTGGTTCAACACCCACAAACCAATGTAAAAGAAAGGACAAGATTGAGAGGATCTTATGGATCCTCTCAATTGATACAGAAAAAGCATTTGACAAAGTATAGCAACCTTTATTGATTAAAACTAGTCACAGGATAGGGATAAAGGGAACATACCTCATTGTCATAAAAGCCATATATGAAAGGCCCACAGTGAATATCATTCCCAATGGAGTAAAACTGAGAGCTTTCCCCTCAGGTCAGGAACACAGCAGGGATGTCCACCCTCACCACTGCTATTCAACGTAGTACTTGAAGTCCTAGCCTCAGCAATCAGACAACAAAAGAAATAACAGTCATCTGAATCAGCAAAAAAGAAGTCAAACTCCCACTCTTTGCTGATGACATGATACTTTATATGGAAAACCCAAAAGATTTGACCCCAAAATTGCTAGAGTGCATACAGGAATTCAGCAAAGTGGCAGGATATAAAATCAATGCACAGAAATCAGTTGCATTTCTATACTCTAATAATGAGACAGAAGAAAGAGAAATAAAAGAGCCAATCTCATTTAAAATTGCACCCAAAACCCTGAGATACCTAGGAATAAACCTAACCAAAGAGGTAAAGGATCTATACCGAGAAAACTGTAGAAAAAAATTAAGGAAGACACAAAGAATCATGAAAGAAATTAAGGAAGACACAAAGAAATGGAGAAATGTTCCATGCTCATGGATTGGAAGAAAAAATACTGTTAAAATATCTATGCTACCCGGAGCAATCTGTACATTTGATGCAATCCCTATCAAAATATCATCAAATCATTTCAGAGTTGGGGCAAATAATCCTAAAATTTGTATGGAACCAGAAAAGACCCTGAATAGCTACAGGAATGTTGAAAAAGAAAACCAAAACTGGTTACATCACAATTCCAGACTTCAAGCTCTCTTATAAAGCTGTGATCATCAAGACAGTAAGGTGCTGGCAAAAAACAGAGCCCTAGATCAATGCAACGGAATAGAGAAATCAGAAATGGGCCCTCAACTCTGTGGTCAACTCATCTTCAACAAAGCAGGACAGAGTAGCTGATGGAAAAAAGACAGTCTTTTCAACAAATGATGTTGGGAAAATTGGACAGCCACATGCAGAAGAATGAAACCAGACCATTTCCTCCCACCAAAAACGAAAATAGACCTAAAAAATGGATGAAAGACCTAAATGTGAGACAGGAATCCATCAAAATCCTAGAGGAGAACACAGACAGCAACCTTTGTCACCTTGGTTGCAATAACTTCTTGCTAGACACGTCTCCAAAGACAAAAGAAACAAAGGCAAAAAATGAACTCTTGTAACTTCATCAAGATAAAAAGCTTTCTTTTGCACAGCAGAGGGAACAGTTGACAGAACAAAAGACAACCTACAGAATGGGAGAAGATATTTGCAAATGACATATTAGATAAAGGGCTAGTATCTATAAAGAATTTATCAAACTCACCACCCAAAGAACAAATAATCCAATCAAGAAACAGGCAGAAGACCTGAGCAGACATTTCTCCAAGCAAGACATCCTGATGGCCAACAGGCACATGAAAAGATGCTCGACATCCCTCAGCATCAGGGAAATACAGATCAAAACCACAATGAAAAAACAAAAAAAACCCAATGAGATACCACCTCACACCAGTCAGAATGGCTAAAATTAACAACTCAGGAAGTGACAGATGCTGGTGAGGATGTGAAGAAAGGGGAACCTTCGTACAGTGTTGGGAGGAATGCAAGATGGTACGGCCGCTCTGGAAAACAGTGTGGACATTGCTCAAAAAATTGAAAATAGAGCTACCCTGCAACTCAGCAATTGCACTACTGGGTATTTACCCCAAAGGTAAAATGTAGTGATCTGAAGGGGCACCTGCACCCCAATGTTTAGAGCAGCAGTGCCCACAATGGCCAAACTGTGGAGAGAACCCAGATGTCCATTGGCAGATGAATGGAGAAAGAAGATTGTATATACGGTGGGAAACTACTCAGCCATCAGAAAAAAAATGAAATCTCACCATTTGCAAAGACGTCGATGGAACTAGAGGACATTATGCCAAGTGAAATAAGTCAATCAGAGAAACACAGTTATCATACGATCTCACTCGTACATGGAATTTAAGAAACAAAACAGGAGAATAGGGAAAGGGAGGGAAAAATAAATCAAGACAAAGTTAGAGAGGGAGACAAACCATAAAAAACTCTTAAACATAGGAAACAAATTAAGGGCCGTTGGAGGGGAGACAGGTAGGGGATGGGGTAACTGGGTGATGGACATTAAGGAGGGCACGTGATGTAAGGACCCCTAGGTATCATATAAGACTGATGAATCATTGACCTCTACCTCTGAGCAATAATACATTATATGTTAATTAATTGAATTTAAATAAAAATTTTAAAAATACAATACATAAAAAACAAAATAGAGCTACTGTAGCTGTTTTAATATTACTGATAATTATTTAAAATTAAGAAATTTATAAATGAGAGATGAAATTGATCAGATCAATATTTCCTCTAGATTATTTGATTGGTTACCCCATTGGGGAGGGTTTCTAAGGCATGCCTTACTTCTAATTAATTATGCTGATTTGTTATTTACAGTGTGCTGCTGGATTTATGGATATACAAAAAAAATGCTTTGCAGGTACATATGGTGTTACATGTTTGACAACTCAAGGGCCAAATATTCTGTGTAGATAGAAGGTTCTGTGATTTGTGCCCATAACCAGCCAGCTGGGCCTGCATGTACCTGGGCAAGCTAAGCAATCCTGTTTGTGAGACTCGTGCTGTGTGAATACCCTTGGGAGCCTCGTTGTTTCAAATATATGATGTGGCCTCCAGATCAAAACTGGCCCTTCTGTCCTGGATTGCAAGAGCTACAGTCTTGTCTCACCTCCCCTCCTACCCCAGGCTGGGCTGGCCTCCCAGAATGGAATCCGGAAGAGGGGGCAGACGCACAAAGCTCAGGCTCCTTAAAAATATTATAACATGGAAATGCAACTTGCTCCAAACTGCACATAGGAAGACAAATGTTTAATTTCAAACCCTGTTATCTGCCCTATAAATACAGCCCTTATATGGGGATGGTCAGTTGGAAGTCTCACCCGAGGGCAAGATGTTCCAATCAGGCCTCTCTCAACTGGGACCCCAGCGTGGCTGTTTCCATGGGGCTTCCCCAGCTGATGAGTTGTCGTTGCTAAGTACCCGATTTGATGTAACTTTGCCTCATTTTTCATTTATTGCCTATTATTCCCTTCATCTATGTGTAGCTTCCTTTGCTCTTCTGTTTCTCTTAGGTTTCTATGATAACAAGAATAAACTTTTCTTTCCTTGTTGAAACTGGAAAAAAAAACCTGTACCCATAACCCAGACCATGACATGAACATAAAGAGGCAACAACAAATAACTTCTAGTACAATGGAAAATTACTAGTTGCTCTTTTGTTTGACTTTCTCCTTTACCGTAGGAGAAAGATCATGGATCCTGACCTTTATTTTGTCTACTGAGTACTTGATTTATTCATTTATGATAGGTCCAAGTGAACTGTCGACAAAGTGTTCTTAAAGAAAACCTAGTTATCTAGGTCGGCAAATCTAAGCACCAGAATCTTGATATACATGTAAACTTGACTTGTCTCGATGTATACATCTAATAACATTTGCAAAAAATCATAACTCTTGACATTTCTGTTGGTGACTGATGGATTTGTAAAATCCCTGATTACAATTCCGACATGAGATCACATGCAGAACATTAGCAGTGATACAGTGGACAGCTACAGAGACTTTACATAAGGCATCTGGAAGACTCATGTCTTCACTGTTGGGTTCTAGTAAATCCCTTTGCTGGACCAAGGAGATGATTTTTGTATGGAGTAAACATTTACTAACTGTCCTTCATCATAACAGATGAGCCTTTTAATGAATCAAAACACGCATCCTTGCCTGAACCTGATACGCCTGGGACTTGCTTGGGACATAGGAATCAGTCCCAATAAAGTAGAAAGAGAGTATTCTGTGTGCTCTTCAAGCAAAATTTCCTTATTAAAACTCCCTTTGGAAATCTGAACTAATAAGCTTCTACCTAGAGGGACAACCAATGCACATCTTGAGTTTTCCCCATAATTCTAATTTTCTAGGATTTTTCTCCTTACAGTACTGGCAGCTCATTAAATGGATAGAAAATGGATTTATTATTTATGCATTTGTGAGACTTTTCATGCATATAAATTCTTCACAGTTCATTTTTTAAAGAAATTCCTTTTCACACCATGTTTCTATTCGGATTTCAAAGTCTCTGGTCACCATATTTATTTACAGGGTATATTCTCTTGTACCCCTATATACATCAAAATGAGGATAATTTCATGGACACTGATTTTCTGATGAAAACACAGGACTCTAATGCATTCTTAAATTCCAATACTGATTTGGTTGCCAAGATATATAAGATCATTCCCTGTGCATGAAAGATATAATTGTGCTAATTGCAATTAAAATCAAAGGATGACTGCTCTTGTTTCAGAATATCAAAACAGGTGGTGGTTGAGTCACTGTCTAGACAGCACTGTTAACAAAGGGGTTTAAGGACACTGGCATATGGTTTTAGTTAGATGAGTCACATCAAATTTTCTGTAATTCAGAGGACAGACTCTGCTTCCTTGGGAGACATACTTTATAGAGTCCTGGTTAAATGACAGCAGCAAGTTCCACTTGAGCTGGAGCTTAGTTTGTTAGGACTCCCATAAAAAAAAAAAAAAAGGACCAGAGACCAGGTGGCCTAAACAACAGAAATTTATTTTTTCCAGATTCTGGAGGCTGGAAGTCTAAGATCAAGGTATCAGAAGGGTTGGTCTCCTCTGAGGACCCGTCTCGGCTTATAGATGGTCATTTTCTCATTGTGTCTTCACATGGTCTTTCTTCTGTACGTCTATTTCCAATTTCTTCTTCGTAAGAACCAGTTTTGCTGGATTAGGAGCCACTTACCTGACTTCATCTTCCCATAATTACCTCTCTAAAAGCTCTTTTTCCAAATGCAGTGGCATTCTGAGGAGCTAGGGGCTCAGGTTTCAAGACAGGGACTTTGGGAGCACAGAGTCCAGTTCACAACCACCCTATCTCTGGATGGTCTCTGGCCTAGCGGTCAAACAAAGGAGATTCTCTGAGTCGCTCAGCACCTGTGCATCACCTCATTCATACCAATGACCTGTACGGTTCAGAGCTTCATGAGGCATCTGATCTATTTGAAGGGTATCTGAGTAAGGTTTCTGTCACATAACATGTGACTTCTTGTCAGAAAGGACTATTCCTGGACAAGGTGAACTCTATCACTTTCTTTCTAATGGGGAGACACGTGTCGGCAAGAGAGCTTGGGAGCTATACTAGAAGATCATCATGATGAAATGTTCCTTTGATTCTAATAGACATACGCCTGACACCAAGGTTCCCGTTGGGATTCACAAGGCCTCTCAGAAAAAGTTCTATCTGTGAATGCCATTAGGTTGCCAGCAAAATTAGTTAATTACTCATTTTTTCTCATGTGCTTAATTTGCTATATTAGTTTTTTTTAAAATGATTTTATTTATTTATTCAGGAGAGCCGGGGGGGGGGGGGCAGAGACCCAGACAGAGGGAGAAGCAGGCTCCATGCAGAGACCCCTTCGTAGGACTCGACCCTGGGTCTCTGGGATCACACCCTGTGCTGAAGGCAGCGCTAAACCACTGAGCCACCCGGGCTGCCCCAGCTATATTAGTTTTTAAAAGCATGTCCATATCACCAACAAATACTACACTATGATACACAGAATACATTCAAAACAACTCTTTATATAATGTTAAATATTTGAAAGTAATAATTACAGAATAAAAACTTGATGCATTACTCAGAAACAACAAGTATTGTAAACACGAATCTTCATTTGAATCGAGGCACAGGTTTCTTTCTATATTGCAGGCTTATACATTTGGGAAAGAAAAACAAAAGTAAAGTAGAAAGTAGAATCAATATTTAGATGCTCAGAAGATCAGTATTATTTACTCAAAAAAGAAATAAGCTGTAAATGCTGTTAAGACTGCCAAAATGTTTTCATGACTTTTCTCGACCTCAGTAACTGTAGGCCAGGAAAATATATTTGGAGAAGACCATCCTTATCAGTTGGATTTTGGCTATTTAAGCCAGGGATAGTAGTAAATTTATTTCTTTTTTTCTTTTTTTCTTTTTTTTTTTTTTTTACAATCACTCACTTTGATATTTAATTATTGTTTTTTGTAATTATCTAAGAGCTTCATTGTTTACCTATTATTTAAAGTCTGGGGGTGTAGGTATATGGCTGGCAAAATGCAGACAATAATCCATCCAGAATTGCCTCGCCAGTGCAGGAATCACAATCCATATTCAAGAAATATTTTTAGTATTGGACTTGAGAATTGGCTGTAAGTGTCATCTTAAACTCTCAAGGATGGCATCCCTCAACCTGAACCAGAATTGCCAAGAATTTCAGGGAATGAGGATGGAGTCACTGAATAGACATCTTTAACTAATACCACAGGAAAATGTTCCCTCTCCCTGAAGTTCAAGAATCTTATTACAAGGTGTTGTGGAGTTAGATGAGCCAAACAAACCAGGACCTTGAGTGATTTCAGTTTTCTCTAACCCTCATCATAACCCTCAATCCAGTCAGTTGCTAAATCTTACCATTTATGTTCTCTTCAAAATTATTGACATCCTTCCCTCCTTTTCCATGCCCTTCATTGCTATTGCCATAATTCAGGCTCTCCTGATTTTTACTTTGCTTCTGTAACTTTGATTCGCTGTGTCCCCTCACCAGTTTGTGTTCCTTTGATCTAAATGTCCCATTAATCCACTCTTCACGTGAGACCCAGAGTGATCCTCGTAAAGGGGAAATCAAACCCGGCCAAACATCAAGATACTGTGGGGTTCTTCCGATCTTCATGCTAATCCAAACTGTGTCTCATTGTGCAGGAGATCTGTCAAAATCTGACCCTCAGTTATACCTCCACCTTTCTCATACTCTCTCAGACTTAAATATTATTTACAATTCCATCTTTACTTTTTTAATTAATTTTTTGCCTTTCCTTAAATTTTGGAAATCTGCTTAGAGTTAATATAGTGCCACCTTACCTCAAATGAAAAATCCTTGAAAATTCATGGTTCTACTTACATGTTCTTTGTTCTTTTCTTTTTTTTTAAGATTTTATTTATTTATTCATGAAAGACACACAAGAGAGAGGCAGAGATACAGGCAGAGGGAGACACTCCACAAGGAGCCCGATGTGGGACTTGATCCCAGGACTCGGGTATCATGTCCTGAGCAGGAGGCAGACACTCAACCATTGAGCCGCCCAGGTGTCCCACGTGTTCCTTGTTCTTTATAGCATATTTGCCATATACATTGCATCTACATATGCAGTAATCCCACAGTGCAATGGCAAATTTGTTCTTTAATTAATCATATGCATTTTCAAAAAAATAATGGAGAAAATGTTATATTTACACATGTACTTACCATTTATCTTCTCATTTATTCCTGAAGTTCTGAATTTCCATCTTATATAATTTCCCTGATAAAATTTCTGTATTATTTGGTGTAATGCAGGCTTACAGGCACTAGATTCTCTCTCTCTCTCTCTTTTTAAATATTTTATTTATTTATTTATTTATTTATTTATTTATTTATTTATTTATTTATGACACAGAGAGAGCGGCAGAGACATAGGCAGAGGGAGAAGCAGGCTCCATGCAGGGAGCTCCATTTGGAACTCAATCCTGGGTCTCCAGGATCATGCCCTGGGCTGACGGTGACGCTGAGCCACCCGGAATCCCCGCACTAAATTCTCTTAATTTTATATATGACATTGTTGTTTGAAAGACATTCTCATTGTAAAAAGAAGTCTATGTTGACCACATATATATTTTTTCAGCTATAAATATTCTTTTCAACACTTTAAAGATATAATGTCACAACTCAGAGTAGTAACCATAATAAATAAATAAATAAATAAATAAATAAATAATAAATAAAGTTATAATTTCACTATAAATCTTACTTGAAATAACACTGTGCAGTTGTGTACTATTTTCCCCCTTCTTCTGAATACTAGTCTTTAGAGATATACATAGAATAACAACAAAAAAAAAAGTTTTCAAAAATCTGCCTAATATTCAAATTTTGAGCATGAAATAATATTCACTTTAGGTACATTGCTTGGTTAACTAATATTCACCAGCTTCCCTGCTAGGTGCTTTACACCTATAATCTGATTTAGAGTGGGATGTATGATGTTAAGTTTGTTTATAACATTGTGATGGACCCTGGAGAATGGAAGAGGTCGGCATAAAGGAAATAATGGACAAAAATTTTGACTTTGAAGGGTTTATAGTTTTGAAAATTCAGTTCACTATTACAATCCTGATTTCTGAAGTGATTACATGATGCATTAAAAGAAGATTTATGAATCAAATAATATATTGTGTTACATCAAGGTTTTTTGAACTGTGAAGAATTAACAGCACCTGGATAAATAGAATAGGTTGAAATACATTCTGGTAGGAGGAAAAATACAAATTTCTGTGTGTGCAAAGGAATATATAGTTTACTTGCTCATTGGGTAATAGTTTTATATTGTATAAAATTATTTTGATTTGTTAACTGACTCTTGGGAGACAGTATCTGAGGAGTGGTTTATTAACAAAAATACAGTTCACACAGGAGACCATGACGGCAAACTTTTTATCTTTCTGCATTTCTTTGCAACATAAAACCAATGATCTCTCTTAGTTCTCTCTGATGAGTTTCCTGAATTAAAATAATAATACTAACAAAATAAAAACTGAAGGGAAATTTTAAATGTGTTATTATTAGGAGTAAAAGTCAGAAAATTATCATTGATTTCCATTATTCAATTCTCCATTAGCAGTCCTTTATTTTGAATTCAGAATTGGTGTTTGTTTCATGAGCTTATTATCATATTTCTTTCATTTTGGATGCAAATCTATTTAGCCTGTTGCTAAAATTCAGAGGAATGGTGAATTCCTTTAAATAATGTCAGTTGTTCCCTTTTATGTACCCATCAGGTACATCATACTTAGGTGTGGTATTCTCTACAAGCTTGCTTTCACACTGCCTTTCAGAAATAAATCATGGAAGGGCACTTAGGTCGCTCAGTCAATTCAGAGTTGGACTCTTGATTTCAGCTCAGCTCATGATCTCAGGATTGTGAGACCAAGCCCCACACTGGGCTCCCAGCTGGGCATGGGTTAAGATCCTCTCTCTTCCTCTCCCTCTGCCCTTCCCCACTTTGTAAAAACAAAACCAAAACAAAACAAAAAGAAAGAATGGAAATGAGTATTTGCATAAAATATATAGTGTATCTATCCATCTGTCTATACCTGTAGCATCAATATCTATACCTATCCGTCTGTCTTTCTACCTCTCTGTCTAATCTTCGCTTTTTCAGCTACTGTTACAGGCTTCCATCCCCAGCATTTCTCATGACATAGGAGAAAAGCATTCTCTTTAGAATTTTAAATCAATATAATATATGAAGGCTTTAAGAATACTTATTTTTTTAAAAGATTTTATTTATTTATTCATGAGAAACACAGAGAGAGAGAGAGGCAGAGACACAGGCAGAGGGAGAAGCAGGCGCCATGCAGGGAGCCCGACGTGGGACTCGATCTGGGGACTCGATCTGGGGACTCCAGGATCACACCCTGAGTGGGAAGCAGGCACTCAACTGCTGAGCCACCCAGGCGTCCCTTTAAGAATACTTATTTATGAATATCTGAGTGTTTTGGAGAATACAAAAACTTGTGGTTTTAAAAGTCTGGGTTCATGAGAAAGAGAAAATTTTGGAGTATTAAATAGCTTTTTTTTTTTCCCCCACAAAGTATTTTTTGAAGAGTTAAATTGAAGAGAGGCTGGTGGAAGAGAAGCCTTAGGGAAGGACAGTATAGGAATAGAAGATTATAACTGAATTCATCAAGTTTTCCAAATGAGAACATGCAAAGAAATCAGATAAGGACTCTAGTAAAATTTATTTCAAATTTCAAAGTAAGTTTTATGGGTGTTTGTGGAGATAGACTATAGGGTTTAGTTAAAAGCTTCTCTTTTCCAAGAAACATTGCATCAATCATTCTCATCTTTATTTCGCTGAATACAGGAGATGAGTAAGTGTCTAATCCTGTTAGCTTTTAATGTGAAAAAAAGTCATAAAACATATCTTTTAATTGTGCAGTTACTTAAGCTGTCTGTGGTAAGGAGAAATGTTTCCTCTAAAAGAACATAACAAAAAGAAAAATATGCTCTGGAATAGGCATTCTTAGTTTTTGATAATAATGACTTGAAAAATTATTCGTAGATGAGAAATGATTACTTCTGGTCTCTTAGCACCTAGCCCAGGTCAGGACTGTAAGGTGGAGAACATATGGAAAGTTCTTCTCTTTGCCAATTTAAATTTAACTTAACTGCATGAAAATAGAAAGATTAAATAATCTACAGGCCAACATTTAGAAACATAATCCTGCATATAAATGGGGCAGGGGGAAGACAGATAGTCACTGCTACCCTTGTTTAGAGAAGGATGGTTTTGGACATTTACAGGCCTGTGGCTCTGGAATGCCAAAGTGTCATAGGCAAAACATTTACTTTAGTTGTTAAAAATAGAGCACTGTTTAAAACTTGGAACAATTTATTACATTGGAAAACCTCAAAAGAGCTGGTAAATCTGTCTGTAAAATGGTCTCTCTCCCATGAGCATGTCATCTAAGTAAGGCTGTCAGAACAAGGCATCAAAGGAGAGTGCATGTTGCCAAAATAAATTATGCCCCTGTCAAAATATGACACCGGCTTCACCTATAATATTTTTGGAAAGTAGTACGAGAGGCAGGAGCCAGTGAAATCAACCGGAAGCTGTGACAAGTTACTGTCTGTACAGTTGGGTGCACCTTATTTATAAAGGTAACTTCTCATTTAAGCACCAGAAATGTATTTTGAAGTCAAACTAATTTAGTGCTATTGAAAAGATGAAGTTAGGAGGCTGTTTGCAGAGACCATTTATGACACTGCTTGCAGCACTGAGATCTTGTCGGTTGGAGAGTTTGAACAAATCCTTTGTGCCTGTGTTCTGTTCCTTTATCTCCTAGTAAACACCTTCCCTTTCTCTGCAGGTCCAGGTGCCACCTTATCCGTGGAAACGAGGGCCTTTGAAGAATTCTGACATCTAGAGAATGTTACATGAAAAACAACAAACCACATATGCGTACGAGCCTAATTTAATGAATAAACATTATTTGAGCACTTCTAGTTTCTCAAGGACTTTGATAAACTTCAGGACCAGGAAATGAGGAAGACATGTCTTTTGCCTTCAAGGAACTCTGTGTCTGATTTGGGAAACATGCAACAAATAAAATACAACCCCATAAAAATAGAGGCAAGAGTGGGGTTCTGAAGCAAGAGGGGAATCATTAGCCAGACCTGATGGGGGTGAACGTCTCAGAATCAACTCACTGGAAGGCACGTACTTCAGCTTGTATTTAAAATATAAATGGCAATTTTCCAGGAAAACGAAAAAGAAAGATGTTCCAAGATGAGGACTCTCCTACCAAACAAAACAAATGTTCTGTCAATAGTAAATGGCTAACTATTAGGTGAAAGATAAAAGAGATGGAAAAATCTAGGATGACACGTGGTCTCAGACTGTGGATAATGGAACAATAATATAGGGAGTATAGAAGGAACAGTCAGGAAAGGGGAGGGAAGGCAGATGGGCAATAATATAATGAGCTCCATTTGGGGGTTAATCAAAACAAACGACATGGATTGCATCATGTGCAAGAAATAGATGGTGCACTGGAATCTGGATAATTTAAGAACAACGTATATATGCTGAAGGGACAATTTACAAAAGGATGGGTAGGTTGTAGATAAACCATTATCTACCATGAGAGACAGAGAGGATCCTAACAGCAGCTCATGGCCACCACCCATGTGGGTAAAGGCAAGCAACAATTATCTGAACATGAAGGCAGGTCTTTGTGGAAAGGTATGTGGTCTTTGATGGAACTTTCCCAGGCAGCCCCGCAGGAAGGAAACTGGGCAAACAAATATACTGGCCTTATTTCTTTTCTCTCTTTTCTTTCTACTGTTGATATTCTCACTGGTCAAACTCAAACAGAGGCCAGATCCAGAGAGCCAGTGATGTTTCCATTTCAGTCAGCAACCTTGAACACAGAATAGAGCAAGAAATGATGAAGGTTTATTTGGAAAGGCCGACAGGAGATTTTCAGTACACCTGTCAACGTCCATCTTCAGGACTTACTGTCTACTGATTATTTCCCAGTAACTACTTTTCTCATGAAATCATTTATATTGCTTTTCAATAATATTATCAATAAGATATATATACATGCATACCCTATATATGTAATATCTATCTATCTATCTATCTATCTATCTATCTATCTATCTATCATCTATCGCACTTGTGTCTCATGAGCCCATGAGCCCATGAGCCCAGATTTTTTCTTTTCCAGCGAAAAATTTGTTAGGTTTGTTCTATCTGTTCTGAGCTGCAACATATCTGTTTTTGCTGTAAACAGTCCACTTATTATCATTATTGACATGGTTTTAATTTTCCAAGCAATATTAAAAGTAAAATGTCAAAAAAAAAAAACGTAATAAAATTATCTCCTTAGGAACATTCTCAGATGAAACACAAACAGGGCAGTTTAGCTGCTGTAAATGCCAAGTGTATGAAAATTGTTTTCAAATATCGCCAGTTACCCAGTGCCACAAGCACCTTTATATAGAGAAGTAGTAATCAGTTGCCAGATTGTGTAGCCTATAGAACATTTGTTAGGAAAATACAATTTTACGAAATGACTTTGGAGCAAATACTAGAAATTTCTTCTATCAACATGATGTTTATAAATCTCTAAAGTGTGTTGCCATTTCTTGAACCATAATATGATAATTTATATGAATTACTGTGTTTGGCATTATCCAGCCAAGTTGTTTCAAAGGCTATAAAAGACAAAAGAAGTATGTTTTCCATAGAATGAGCCATTTCAGAAAAGCTTATATTTCTGATACATACTTACTAAAAATGGCAAGCCATTTCTGAATGACTAAGAATGACATGAAATATATAATGTTCAATTGCTTCATAATAACATAAATTAATTATGCCAGAGCTTTAAAGTTTAGGGTTGATGGGCCTGGTGACCAGGTGTTAGGAAGGATTTGAGAAGGAGATTTAGTTAACTGAATAGTGAAGATCGAAAACCTTGTATTATTACAGATTTGTCGAATGTGCAAACTGTTCTACTCCCTGTGACTGATACTCATGATGATTATGTTTTGAAAGGAATTACTGGATTTTAAGGATTATAGAAAAAACTCAAGAAATAAATCCTGTAATTATTGAATTGTATAAGAAACAGTATAGTATAATATAATACGTTTCAATGAACTTCAAGTTTAAATGAGTTAAAATCCTGATTCTGAAACCTTGAAAAAGTGACTTTGGAAAAGTCAGGTAATTCTCTCTTTGGTCCCTACTGCTGATGTGTAAATTATTCCAAGTGGACACTGTTAAATTATTTCATCTATTTGATTTTTAACTTTGAATAATATTGGCCTTATCATTTCTTCCTGAAAGATGGTGGTTGAGATACAAAAATCATTAAAAAAATACACAAAATATGATGCAGTCTTTATTTTGATTCTTTCTCCTTTTATATTTATGCTTATTTACAAAATATTTCATGATAGAAGCTTTAAGTGAATTTTAACTCTTGTAGGCAGAGTACACAATTCCTTTGAAAATTGTGCTAAAGTAAGTGTACTAAAATGTACTTACAGGCTAATAATAGACTAGTGGTTTAGTGAGTTCCAGACAGTTTGTTCCAAAGTGCTAGTTTACATACTGTTCGCAAGAAAATCCCCCATGAATGTTATAAAATGAAGAGATTTTTAAACCTTAACTCAGAAGAGTCACGAATGGTGTGGTCCGAAATTTAAGTACAACTACTCCAGATGATTCTAGTGTGCAGACAGGTGAGAGGATCACCATTCTAGAGCATCACTACCACCACCCCTATCACTAGGACCACCACCACCACCACCACGACGGCCATAATCATCATCACCACTATCATAATATGTTGAAATGCTCTGTAACGGTATGTGTGTGTTCTGTGATTTCACATTTGGAAAGAAGAATGTTTGGCTCTGGCTCAAGAGAGGGTTTCTGGCCATCTGAGCTTTGCAGAAATCTTTACTCCTTAACTCTTTCAAATTCTGCTGAGAAATATAATAACTAGTTAATTAAGTAATAAGATAATTTCCTCTTACAGATTTTCCCTAAATCTAATGTGATCTTTGGTTTCTTCTAATATCATTGTAGGATTAGTCAGTGTTTTAATTGAATAATTTTATTCCACAACGACCTTATGTAAGAAAGTGAGTAAAGCTGAGAGAAGGGGAAAGAATTAGCTATAGGATCCCACTTCGTTCATTGTATACTCATTAAAATATTTGGTAAATAAAAGACTGGAGGAACAAAAGATGCATTCACCTAAATTGTTGCTTTACCACATGTGACTTTATACTGCTGCTCTATCTCTCCTGACCCTCCATCATCTATCTTGTCATCAATTTGAACAGCTTTTCTAAGCTGCTGTGACTCTACTGCATTGGTCTACAATAAATAACTTTTTGCACAGGTTTCTGCAGTAATAATATGTTCATCAAATTCATCTAACAGCGGCCATTTTAAAAAACGCTTACTGAAGTGAAGTTCCCATACTATGAAATTCAGACACTTACAGTACGCCAATTAGCGTGGTCTACACATTTACGGGGTTGTGCGACCATTATTCTAATTTCATCACCTCATAAAGCAACCTTGGACCCTTGCTAGTCACTCCCCATTTTCTCATCTTCCCTCAGTTCCTGGCAACCCCTAATCTGTTTCTATGGGAAACACAAAACATAGTGGATAGTTCATATACATAGAATCACACAATATAAGTTCTTTGTTGACTAGCTTCTTTCACTTATTATTTTAAGGTCAAAGATTAGCAATTTTGCAATATGTACCAAATAGTTGATGAATAATCTCACATTGTGTGGATATAGAACATTTAATCCATCCATTAGTTGATGGACATTTGTTTCAATTCTTTAGTTATCATGAGTTATGTGGCAACAAGCCTTTTGTGTATACATTTGTTGTGTAGATGTAGGTTTTCATTTATCTGGGCATATACTAAGGAGTAGAATTACAGTTATCATATAATAATCTGTGTTTAACATTATGGGGAACTGTCACAATATTATCTAAAGTGGCTGCAACATTTTAGATTCTGACCGATGTCTGAGAGAGTTTTCATTTGTCACCTCCTCATTAACAACTGCCATTCTTGCTGTATTTAATTTGAGCCATCCTAGTGGCTGTGTATTGTGTTTTTGTGTATTATTAAGCTGTGTATTGTGGTTTTGATTGGCATTTTTCTTATTACTAATGTTGCTTATCATCTTTCCCTGTGCATATTGATTATCTGTGTATGTGTATGCATATATAGATGCATATTTAAGATTTGTATTTTTAGATAATTTCTGCACCCAACATGGGGCTCGAATTTAAACCCTAAGATCAAAAGTCACATGCACTACTGACTAAGCCAGCCAGGATGCCCCATCATCTGTATTTATTTTAAAAGAAATATCTGTTGCAATCTTTTGTCCACATTTATAAATTGTTTATATTTTGTGTGCATGTATATATGTAGAGTTTTAAGAACTCTAAATATATTCTGAGTATGAGTCCTTTATCAGACATATTAATTGAAAATTATATACAAACCATTATGTGGTTTGTCTTTTCACTTTCTTAATATTATTTTGTGAAGCACAAAAGTTTTAATTTTGGAAAATTCACTTTATTTATTTTTTTTTCATTTGTGCTTCTGGTGTTGTATTTAAGAATTCATTGCCAAAAAAAAAAAAAAATTCATTGCCTAACCCACAATTATGAAATGTTTACTCATTAGTTAGAAGTACTTCACTTACCCCCCCCCCAAAAAATGCAGAATTTTAGCTTACTTTTACATAACAAAATATGCCAGATTATTTTTTTTTTTTGCTTAGCTTCTCTCCAGTATTTAGGAGTAGTCATTGTGGTGCCTCTCCCCAACAATCTAGTGAAAAGGGGCACAATGAACTAAAAAATAAGTGTCTCCTTGCTTATGGCCTTTGAAGTCTCAGAAAAACATGGGTTATAGTAATCTTTATTAGTCTTTATTATGCAGACTGCAATGAAGCTAGTATCTGAAAGGAACTATAAATCATTAGAGATGGAGTTTATAGGAGCTGAGGCTAATGTAATTAGGAAAAAATTGGAGAAAAACAGAATTTGAGTTGCTGTTGTTATATAGGATTTCATATGTCAGTGAGAGAGATAAGATTCAAAAGTAGACTGGAGCCAAATCCCTAAGGTTTTTAAATCTACACTTAAAGTTTTGATTGTGTATTGTACAATAAGAAGTTATAAAGGTTTTTGATCAGAAATTAGACAGAGCTATAAGAAAAGTCAGTCCAGCAGCTGTGAGCAATTTAGGAAGCTGAAGACAATAAAGGATGAGTTAAGAGACCACTAAGATAGTAGAAATCCAGTTAACAAAGGAAATCAAAAAGCAGATAGCAAAGAAGGACATGGGATGAGCTTGAACTTAAGGCTTTCTGTTGAGGGACACCTAGGTGGTTCAGGGGTTAAGCATCTGCCTTTGGCTCAGGGCATGATCCTGGAGTCCTGGGATCCTGTCCTGCATCGGGCTCCCCCCTCAGCGACCCTGCTTCTCCCTCTGCCTGTGTCTGTGCCTCTCTCTCTGGGTCTTTCTTGAATAAGTAAATAAAAATCTTAAAAAAAAAAAAAAAAGACTTTCTGTTGTTGACTTTCATTAGAATGTTGAAAAGTACCTGATTGAAAAAAGTAAAATTTTCAGTTGTCTAAAGGAAACACAGACAAACTTCATGCCATGTGAACCTCCATTGAATTGCACATATTTAGTTATCTCACTGAAATTATTTTTAATCTACTTACCTAGTAATCATACGTGTTTTTTTTTTTCATTGCTTCCATTTTATCTTTATTGTAGTTCACGGATAGCAGAAACATAGCCGTAACACGTTTCCCATGCTTGAGTTGGTTCATCTGCCACCATAAAATATAAGGTAGCAAATTATATCCTTTTCCAAATGGGCATGATTTATATCATCAGGCATGAGTTTCAGTGAAAGTGCATAATTGCAAAGTCATTCCCATTTCAAATATTTGTTAAGATCACTGGACATACAATTAAGACTATTTTCTCCCTTAATCTAATTGTATATTGATGTCTTGGCAGTGATTCCTGTAATGAGTAAAATTTTTCATGTCACCCAAATAATCATTCAGAGTATTGAAGAAAATAAATTGATATACATTGATTTTTTACTAAATGCCAGGCACTGCGCTTAGTGATTCACATTTACAATCTCACTTATTACTTGAGAATATCCATGGAGGAATATTTTGCTGTCCCCAATTTATTTATGAGCGAATTGAAATGACGGTTATGTAATTTTCCCAAATTCCGAGACAGCAAATGAAGCAGAAATGTGGATCTATGTCAGTCTAATGGCATAACCTTGTTGCTGCTACTATAATAGCAAAATTTGAAATAAAGTTTTATTGAAGACCTCCCAAGATGGCACTTCAGAGTTAATCAGTGCTAAAGAGAGTGATTTTGTATTTCTTTGCTATAGTCTCATAAAAGATAGATGAAATCTCATGGCACCTAAGAAGTATAACCTTCCTTTGATGCCTATTTTTTTTGAAATTTTTAAACTATTCCATTCATTAGTAATTTTACTGACCTCTTGCAACGATATTCATGCTTCTATTCTTCTTCTTCTTCTTCTTCTTCTTCTTATTATTATTATTATTATTATTATTATTATTATTTAATTTGGGAAAAGTTTATTTTTATTTTTATTTGAAGATAGTTGACACACATTACCTTAATTTCAGGTCTACGATCTAGTGATTCAGCATCTCTATCTGTTACCACAAGTGTTGCTACCATCTATCACCCTACAACTTAATTATAACATTTACTGTAATCCTTACACTCTGCCTTTTATTCCCCTGACTTATCCATGACTGGAAACCTCTGTCTCCCACTCCTTTCACCTATTTTGTCTCTCCCCCAACCCCCTTCCCTCTGGCAACCACCAGTTTGTTTACTGTACTTGTAGGTCTGATTCTGTTTTATGTCTGATGGCCTATTCATTTACTTTGTTTTCTTGTATTCCACATGAGTGAAATCATATGGCATTCGTATTTCTCTGAACTGTTTCACTTAACAAAATATCCTCTAGATCCTTCCATGTTGTTGCAAGTGGCAAGACTCCATTCTTTTATATGGCTGAGTAATATGCCATTGTGTTGTCTGTTTATATGTCTATCTGTACCAAATCTTCATCCATTCATCTATTGATGGACAATTAGATTGTCTCTACATCTTGGCCTTTGTAAATAATGCTGCAATAAACATAGAGCTGCATATATCTTTACAAATTAGTATTTCCATTTTTTGAGGCCAGGAGTAAACACGCAGTAGTGTACTTATTGGATCGTATGGCATTTCTATTTTTAACTTTTCGAGGAACCTCCAGACTGTTTTCTGCAGTGGATGTAGATGTGGATGTTCCCACCAACAGTGCCTGAGGGTTCCTTTTACCCCACATCCTCACCAATACTTGTTATCCCTTGCTTATTATTTCATCATTTCCACTGTAATCATTTAAAAATCGTAGTAAAAGCACTAAACATGAGATCTACTCTTGTGATATCTACTCCTACAAAGATGTTAAGAACACATACAGTATTAAGTATAGGCACAAAGTTGCATAGCAGATCTCTAGAACCTACTCATCTTGTGTAACTGAAACTTCATATCCACAGAACAGCAACTCCCCAGTTCTCCCTTTCCCCAGCCCCTGGACACCACCATCCTACTATTTCTATAGGTTGGCCTATTTTAGTTACCTCGTACAGGTGGGATCATGTGCTATTTGCCCTTTTGTTTCTGCAAACAGCCAGAGCAATCTTACAAAGACATCACATTTCTTGACTTCAGAACATATTAACAAGCTCCCATAAGTAAAACAATATGGCACTGGCATAAAAACAGATATATAGGCCCATGGAACAGAACAAAGAGCTCAGAAGTAAACCTAAGCATACATGGGCAGCTCATCTTTGACAAGGCGGCCAAGGATACACAAAGAGGAGGGAAGGGATAGTCTCTTCAAAGAACAGTGCTGGGAAAATGATATCTGCATGCAAAAGAATGAAACTGGATCTTTATCTTGCACTATACACTAAATCAACTCAAAATAGATTAAAGACTTAAACATGAGACTTGAAATGGTGAAACGCCTAAGAGAAAACATTGGAGAGAAGATTCATGACACTAGGTTTGGCCATGATTTTTTGAATATGACACCAAAAGTGCAAGCAACAAAAACATAAACAGACGAGCATAATCATTGTTTTTAACCTCGTTGCGACCCTTTGGTGTTGCATCTCTTACACCATTGACAATAAAATTCTGCCTCCTGTTTCATTTCTTGTCATTTTTGCCCTGTTTTCTGTTCCCTTACTATTTAGGCTTGATTAAAATGGTTTAAATACTTACTTCTTTGTACTTCCATTGTCTAAACTCTCAATGTTTTGTGTACATTTGACAAGTCTAACTTTTCTTATATTCTTTGCTTGTATATCAGCAAATGAGAGCTACGGGGCGGGGGGGGGAGGGGCGGGGAACACTATGCAGCATGTTAGGGTCATAAATACCTGATAACCATCGCAAATTGATACCTGCCTGCATTCTATTACCCTCCTAACACATCCTATTATTTTTCTCCTGACAACCTATTTAATCACTTCACGTCTTTACACCTTCTCTGATCTCCTCAAACTATGTTTTCTCTCTTCCAACCTTTACATTACCCTCTACCTTTTCAGTAGAAAAGCCCATATTCTATTCTAAGAGCATTGAGCCATCAACTGGAACTTTTAACTTTTTTAAATTTATTTTTAATTTTTTTTTAGTGCAGAACCATAAACTTTTGATGTTAATCCTACATACATCATGGCAACTAGGCTCTAAGTCTTCTTCTTCCTTATTTTTTATTGTGGGAGTTGGGAGCTGTCCTCTTTCTGTGTCAATCCCCCTTCCACTTCCACTCTGACTGTCATATTCTTTCATCACTTCAGGCTGTAACAATATGGTTTGTTCATTCTCTTCCGTCTGTATTGTCAACCTCTTCCTCACCCTTGTGAAAATCCAGATGAATTTGAATATTAGGCTGTCAAGCATTCTTGTATTGCACATGTCAAATATAAATGGACAAAAAACAAACAAATAAACCCTCTCCAACTCCTTTTGATCCCCAATTGGGATCCTCTCTCCTCTCCATCACGGCCAGTATGCCCACATACAAACATTGACTATTTCTGTGTTTTTATCTCTTCTCATTCATTAGTCCAATCTGGCTGCTTACCTTCACTGCATGCCGACGGCTCTCACTAATGTTACCATCGGCCTGTTTGTCTTTGAATACATTGGATAGTTTTAATTACTGTTTTGCCCAAACTTTTGGTAAAATTCAGTACTATTAACTGCTTTATCAGTCTTAAAACAATTTTTTTAATTGTAAAGATAGCATATTCTTTTTCATTTTCTTCCTACTTCTCGAGATTTTTCTGTTGGCTCCTACAATACAAAAGCCATTCAAAGATACCCTTTCCCTGGATTCCTACAATAAAGTCTGACAAAACAAAATACCTAATTTTCATAATCCTTGTTGCAGCTTGGTGTTGCCAAATTATGCACAACTCTTAATTTCTGGCAAATGTAAGATAGTCAGAAGTCTCTGATGAAGGTTGCATTAGACCTTGGCCTTTATGCCCGTCCCTGACATTTCACTTTTTAGAGATGACAGCAATTATCCTAACACATGAGTATAAATGCCATGTGCTAAGGATTTGAGGGCAGGAAAATAGATGTCTGAATTGTTTGACATTTTGGAATCAATGCTCCCACCTTGGATTACATGTTGCCAGATTCTTCATTAAGCAAGACAAATTCTTATGTAGTTAAGGTTGCTTTTTCAGTTTTCACGTGTTTAAACCCTTCCTATTCATTCTCATTGTTTTAAGTCTCTATTAAGCTAAAACACTGGTTAGAATGTCGTATAGAATTAGGTCTTTTCCTAGGCTGCTTTTCCTAGGCTTCATTTCTCAGAACTCTTCTGCGTCATGGGAGTCACACCACATTGACTTCTCTTCAGCTTCTTGCATTTGTCATATTCTCGCCTGCTTCTGGATGTACTGTTCCTTCTTCCTGAAATTCTTTCCCATTCCCGTACTCTGAATCCTTTTAATATTACTCATCTTCACATCTCAGTTTAGGATTTTCCTGTCTTGGAAAATCTTTTCTGTCTCTTCAAGTTTCCCCGTCACATGCACTCCTAGTTTATTCTTTCGTGGTTTTGTATAATTTCACGTCTGTGATTGGCTAGTATTCCTCTGCCCACTAGATTGTAAACTCTCTGAAACTGAAGCCTGTGCCTCTCTTTCTTCATCTTTTTTTTTTTTCCCTAGCACAGAAGCCTATGTCTGCCATGCAGGAAGTATTCAAGAAATGATTGCTGACAAAATTGAAATAGAATATTGGATTTCCCTTGGAAATGTACATTCTCCCTTTTTAAGGTTCCTATTCTACAGATTATTTATCTTCCTTATGTATCATTTTTTATTTTATGGTTTTTACTTTTTCCATCTTTATGGAGGTATAGTTGACAAAAATTGTATATATTTAAAATGTATAATATGATATCTTGATATACGTATAATGCGGAATGATTACTGCAGTCAAGCTAATTAACATATCACATCACGTAGTTACAATTCTTTTTTGTGGTGAAATCAACTCTCTTAACCAGTTTAACATGTATCATACAGTATTCTTAGCCGTAGTCACCATGTTATGATTAGATCTCTAAACTTATTCATCCTTCAGAACTGAACTTTTGGACCCTTTGACAAATATCTCCCCATTTCCTCTCACCCCTCAGCCCCTGGAAACTATCAATCTCCTTTTGCTTTTCTTTTCTTTTTAATATTTTTATTTATTTATTTAACACAGAGAGAGAGAGCGCAAGCAGGGGGAGCAGCAGAGGGAGAGGGAGAAGCAGGCTCTCTGATGCACAAGGAGCCTGATGCCAGGCCCCCAGGACCCCAGGATCATGACCTGAGCTGAAGGCAGACACTTAACGGACTGAGCCACCCAGGGACCCACTCCTCCCTGCTTTTATGAGTTCAACTTTTTCAGATTCCGCATATAAATGAGATCATGCAGTACTTGTCTGTGTCGGACTTATTTTACGTAGCATAGTGTTCCCCGGGTTCAACCTTCTCGTTGCAAATGACAGGATTTTCTTTTTCTTTTTGTTTAAGGTTGTATCAATTTTTAAAGTATCAGATTATAAATGCTGTCACAAACTGGGTCCAGGAAGTGGATTCTGAGATGGAATTTAGCATGCAAGATTTTTTATTGGGGAGTGCACTCAAGTCATTACCTTCGTAAGTGCGTGACAGGCAACAGGGAGAGGTAGATAAAGAAGTCAGGAGGAATTGTGGTATAAACCCAGCGACACCTTGGCCTGTATCCAGGTGTGCTGGGAGCTGGAATGGCGCACCAGTTGGGCTGAGATGGGCTTGCTCTTAATTTCTACCATCTATCAATCATTGGATATAAGCTGGCTGTTCAGAGTTGTCAAATCAGATTACTGTAAAATCAAAAGCAGCTTCAATTTGGGTGACTTCAGATAGCCTCTTTTGACTTAGTTAATTTACTTCCGAGTTTTCTCTCTTGCTATATGAAACTCTGCTGAATTTTGAGTACTTTATTAAGTATTCTTTCCTAGCAGTAGCGGCCTTAGATAGGGCAGGCGGAGAAACGTATATTGAGTTTATTATATATATTGAAATTGAACAAAATCTATGGCTTTTATCCATTTCCTAGAAATAGACTCTGAAGTGGTATGTCCAGGAAGATTATGGGGAGAGCTTCTAGAAAAATACTTGTAAAGGAAGGAAGGAAGTGGGATGTGGCAGGGGGGAAAATTTGTGCAACAGATGCCACAAAGTTTCCAGCCAACCCCAGAGGCAATATGAAGCGGGGATGGCCCTTCAGGATTGCACTGACTTAAAGAAAACGATGCTGTCTTTGCATCTCTGCATCCACCACTCATTCAGTGGATGAAGACTACCTCCTAAGATGGCACAGATCCTTGGGAGACGGCTCTTTTGAATCATCCCTAAGCTTCCATCTGTGCCACAAGCTAATAGACATAGCAGCCAGGACTTTTTTGTTCAAGGTGCATTTTATCAGCTTCTCTTTTGAACTTATAATAACCAAAGCCATGAAAAGTCTGAGTATCATCTAACCATACTCTTAGTATGGTTAGATGTTTAGATGATAAACATTCTCAGTTTAACCATACTTGTTTCAGGTCTTCAAACAGGGTAAATTCTGAGCCATCAGGCCTTTGAACCTATTATTCTGACTAAAAGTGCTGGAAAACATAGTATTATCCAGAGGGAAATCATCTGAATCGCGTTTCAAACCCAACTTTTTGGTGTAGTAAAATAGAACGCCAAGCTAAATCAAGATAGCAAGTGTCTCTTGGTTCTCAGACATTATTATCTTTTGGTAATAAAGTTTCCTTAAAAATGTTATTAGAGGGCACGTAGGTGGCTCAGGCGGTTAAGTATCTGTCTTCAGCTCAGATCATGATTCCGGGGTCCTGGGACCAAGCCCCATATTGGGCTCTTGCTCAGCAGGGAGCCTGCTTCTCCTCTTCCTCTACCCCTTTCCCCTACTCTGCTCTCTCTTGCTCTCTCAAATAAATAAATAAAATCTTTAAAATATTTCTTACAATTTTAAAATGTTACTCGAATACAGCTCTCAATACAATTTATCAAATTTTTAGGTATGATTTAATGTTTTATTTTTTTAAAAAAAATATTTAAATTCAATTTATTTAACCTATAGTGTATTATTAGTTTTAGGAGTAGAATTTAGTGGTTGGTCAGTTTCATAAAATACCTGATGCTCAATATATTGAGTGCCCTCCTTCATGCCCTCCACCTAATTACCCCCCCTCCACACCCCTCCAGCAACCCTGTTTGTTCCCTATAGATAAGAGTCTCTTATGGTTTGCCTCCCTCTCTATTTTTATCTCATTTTTTCCTTGCTTTCCCCTCTGTTCATCTGTTTTGTTTCTTAAATTCCCACAGATGAGTGAAATCATATAGTATTTGTCTTTCTCTGATTGACTTATTTAGCTTAACAGAATACCCCTAGTTCCATCGACATCATTGCAAATGGTGAGATTTCATTCTTTTTGATGGCTGAGTAATATTCCATTGTATATATACCAAATCTTCTTTATCCATTCATTTGTGATTTGTTTAAATAGAAATATTCTCTTTAACTCACTGGGATATATTGTTAAACTTTGGATAGACAAATTACAACCACTTGGCCTCTTTAAATCAGGCCTATTTAAGAAATTTCTTTTTCTCTACTGATGAATTTTCCTTAGAGTCTTGAAATGTCTCATAGTCCCCCAAAAAATTGGCTAATTTTTTTTTTGTAACTACTTTGTAAATTTTTTTTTTCCTGCCAAACAGCAATATTCTGATAGCTCTTACTCAGAAGCAGGTGTCTGTATTTACATTCACACTCAAGATGCTTGTGGCGGATGAGACCTTTGTGCGTTTTCTCTGATTCCCTCAACTGCCTCTTGTTTTTGCTCTTGTTCTTTCTCTTTGTCTGTGTTCCACCCATTCTGTGTCACCCGTGTGCTTTCAGATTGAATAAAGCCTGACACCATAGAGTGTGGGACCTGACATACTGAACATTCATGAAAGGAAACTTTGGATGAAAACATGAAGTGCAGAGGAGTTAATTCCCTATGGAGTGAACGGTAAACAGGGAGGAGTAGGAGATGAGAGGGAGCCAGGCAGATACATTCTCAGTTTCGAATAGTCTCTCTCTGTAGTCCATGTGGGAAATTTCCACGGGAACGCACCTACAGAACCACCTGCCATTCTTGTCCTAGAGTATCATGCAGCGGAAGCCACCAAGGTCATGCATCACGTCACTTTTCCTTGCTTCCGATCTTTTTTCTTCATCCTCATGGTCCTATATGGCAGCTGCCAGAGAAAAGATTAGCGAGGATGTGACACATTGTTGTCATTGTCTTTTTCTTCTTGACGTATATTTGATGTATATTTGTTGCTGTATTAATCTCTGGTCAATTTTTGCGAAGACACTATAATATAAAGTGAACTGATAATTTCAATAAGCTAATGCATATTTTAGATTTGCTCTTACATGCTTATCTATTTCGATAAAAGAAGACACTGGTATTAATAATCACCTTGGAAGTTAGTATAAGTGATACATGCCTTCAATGCTTGTTTTTCTGAAGATCTTTTCCAACTTTTTTTCCCAGCTCTAGCTTCTCACTTTAGTAGGACCCTGTAAGGAAAAAAACAGGAGGTGTAAAAGTTCAGTTAATAGTTGAAGTTTCAATTATGACTGCGACTCGCTTCCTGCGTCTTATACATAATCTCTTCACACTCCATTCCATGCGCTGTATTACTTTTTATATATCTTTTTATGTAGACATATTTTTGCCATGCTAGTTTGACAGAAAACATATACACATACCAGTCTAGTTTTTGCTTTTCTTCTTCAATATAGAAATCATGATTCTTTATGGAAATCATTCCAAGTCATCTTATATTTTAAAATTCATTGCATGATATGGCTATGATTAATTGAGTCATTTCAATGTTTATTTTGTTGCATAATTATCATATTTTTATTGAATAAATTCTCCATGTAACATTGTGTAAGTGTAAGGTGGACAGTGTTACCTTGATACATTTATATATTGCTGATATAGTAATATTTACCACATTACATAATTATAGTACAATATTATTATCTATAGTCATTGTAATGTACATTATATCTCTGGGGTTTACGTAGTACTCTTTCAAATTTATACCCATACACACCATCACTCTTATTCCCCACTTTTGCCCCCAAAATCCTCTGTTAACCACTGTTTTATTCTGCTTTTACATGTCTCACGTTTTTAGATTCCACATATAATGTCATTTCAACATTACAGCATTGATGCTTTTATTTTTACTGTACAAATTTCCAGGACTTAAGTTACTATGTCAAGAGAGAGGCATCTTTAAACTAATATATGTTTACGTTATTAAAATGCTAACATATTTCAGTATTTTTGCCATGTTTCCTCAAAGTATTTTTTTTAATATTTATTTATTTTAGAGAGAGAAAGAGCGCGCTCATGCTCACCGTGAGGGAAGGGACAGAGGGAGAGAGAGTCCCAAGCAGACTCCACACTGAGCACAGAGCCCTTCCTGGGGCCCAATCCCATCACCCCAAGATCATGACCCCAGACAAAACCAAGAATCTGAAACTCAACCAACTACACCACCCAGGCACCCCTCCTCAAGATATTTTTTAAGAGATAAAATAATACGTTTACAGTTGAAGTCCTCTTTCCGCCTCCTTAGAGTCCTTTACTAGAAGCAATTGCTACCTTAAAGGTAGAGTATATTTTTCTTATCCATGTTTTACGCCTTTGGCCCGCACTTTGCTTTATTCACCGGCAAATATCGTTCTGTGGATTGTTCAAATGTGCATGAGTGTTATCATATTATCATGTATTTCAGGACCTTGTAGTTTTTCTCAATATCTTCTTAGAAAGCCTATCCCCCCAATCAATATCTGTTTCAGTCATTATAACACCTACATAGTATTCAGAGACTATTTTTTGCCTTTTGAATTTGTATTGTGTTGAAGCTTCTCTAAGAGGCCACACATAATGAATGACATCTACATTCAGAACGTAAAAGACACTTAGGCAAACAGCCATCTGTTCATTTCTTGTTGTTCTTATGCAAATAATTTAGTGTGATCATTTATCTGAGATTCAGACAGATAATATAGATTTCAAGAAAAAACGAAACCATATTCTTGAAAAGGAAAGATGCTGCTCATAAAGTCATGTAGCTAAAAGGGACTTGGGAATTTTTCTCTTCTTTTGTGCAATCCTTTGAAACTGGATTACTGCCATCTCCTTCTTAGCATAGATTCCTGCTTTTATTTAGAAACAGGAATCTACTCACTCTTCCATTCAGTTCTTAACACCTTAACACCTAACTTCCTACCTCTTTTTTCTTTTCTTATCTTGCTGTGTATTTTTTTTTTTTTTCTCTAAACAGAAATACCCCTTTTGGCTTTTCAGCAAAAGTTAATTCCTTCTACCTCCCTGCTCAAAGCAGCAAAGTCAGGTTCTGAGTGAACCTGGGCTCTGGAATCTGCTTTCCAGAGGTTTGGTTTGGGGCAAGATACTTGATTTCCCTGGATCTCAGTCTAGTCATATATAAAAAGGAATGTAAAAATGATATCTTCCTCAAGGCGTATGATAAGAATATTTTTTAGCCACAGTCCCTCAAGCAAGTCAGACAAGTAGTATAAGCCTAAGCCAAACTTTGTTTCATAATCCAGCTTCACATTTAGCATTTACTCTCACTGTGACACTGCGTAAGTCATAATTTCTACAATCTCAGTCCTTTAGTTTATACATAGGAAAATGAATATGCACTTAATGTTTTTTAAGGATCATGCAAAATAGAATTAGGGTTTGTGAGACACTCAATAAATGCAAGTTTTTGTCTTGTTCTTCCTGAAGAGAGGGATGTGGTAAGTCAGAGAGATTTCAGATCTTATGAAGGAAAGTGATGACCAAGAGGTAGCACTTGCACTCAGTGGGCTTTATTTCGGTAATCCCATGCTAGGTGTATTTCCAAGAGAATGAAAACATGACTTCCACATAAAAACTTATGCATGAATGTTCAGAGCAGCTGTAATCATAATAGCCAAAACTGCTCAAATGTTCATCAGCTGAAGATTGGATACATAAGAGGTGCTGTATCCATATAATGAAATATCATTTGGCCACCAAAAAATGAATAAAATCTGATATATATCACACTGTGGCTGACTCTTGAAACATTATGCTAAGTGAAAGAAGCTATTGTGTGATTCCCTTTATATGAGATGTCCACAATAGGCAAAATATAGAGAGAAAGTAGTGGTTGCCTAGGGCTGGGAGATATACGGAAATTAGAAATTGATGGATGTAGGTAAGGTTTCTTTTTTGCATGATAAAAAATATTCTACGTTGTTTGTGGTCTTCATTGCACAACTCTATGAACATAGTGAAAAAACCCTTGGATTTTACACTGTAGATGTGTGACTATATACCAAGTATATTTTCATAAAGCTGATTGTTCAAAAAAACAAGAAGAAAACTGACATCATTATTGAAAAGCTGGACTAAAAAGAATGAGAAATACTCAATTACTAAAATCAGGTGTGAGAAAGCACACATCATTTCTGACCTTACAGAGATCAAATGAAATAAAAGGGGCAACTTGAAGTGTGCAAACTTTATCATAAATATTGTTCAAAGACTCGGTCAGCCCAGTGTTATCAAACTGTGTTTTAATTTAGTAATTTAGTTTGATATGAGCAAATATATCTGGAAAAGAACTCTGGGTTTGAAGGGTACTTGAGTTCCACAAGAGGACTTACTCTAAATAAAAGCAATAATCAGCTTTGTAGTATTGTTGAGATAATTCGCACGCAAAACTCTGATATTCAGTTTCTTTGAGCCACTGTATCAGTGGTTAGTAAGATATGTAAGAAAGCAGTACTTTGAGTAAAGAAATTGACAGATTTTGAAGATCAAGCTTAAAAGAATAAAGGGAAAATCAACATGACATTAATGAATAGCAAGGAAGTGAGACTGAATAATAGCATCTCAGGAATAAATGGAAACATCAGTAAGAAAATACATCTGAATTTTCTTTTGAAGAAGGTGAGAGTTTGCAACTTGGGTTTGAATTTATGTGAAGATGTCCAAGTAAGATTATTCCAACAATGGGAATTATAGGGAGGTATAAGAGAGAACTTGACTTTTTTAAAATTTAAATTCCAGAACTTTATGCCTAAAAGTAAATACTAAAATGATATGATTTGGTAAACTTTCCATTAGACTGAATATAAAAGAATCACAGCACAGAAAATCAGACTGGAATTTGAAGGATGCCCAAATTTGAAAGAAAAAAAAAAAAAAGAAAATGTTGCCAAAGTTAGTGAAATAGAAAAAAATTAAACAGATTATATTATTTACAATAATTCAAAGAAATGTGGATTTAGAGAAATAATGTGAAACACTTGCATTAGGTCAAGGCAAGTGAGGCATATTGGGAAAATAAAATTTTGGAGGCATTTTAAAAAATGACCATTTTTACAGTGGTGACAACGGAACTTAGAGTGATGGGAACAGACCAAGGGAGGTTAGTAGAAAGCTGAATCAGAACAGAAATTACAGGTGGATATGTGCGTGTTGTATTTTGTCATACATTCTTCTTTATTTACATCAAGGAACCCTTTTCCATACTTCTCTGCCCATCTCACTGGCTGTTCCGACAATCCCCTTATGCTAGCATCCTTCCACTTGCTTCTGCTACCACAGTGGCTTCCTCGCTGTTCCCTAATGATGCTGAGTACCCTTCAGTTTCAGGATCTTTGCATAGGATATCTTCTTTGCCCAGAGTACTCTGCACCTGGTACTTGCATGTCTAGCCCCTCCATTGATTTGGGTTTCTTTTAAAATGTCATCTCTTCGAAGAGTCCTTTCTCTAAAGGATGATATAAAATATTGTCTCCTACCCTGGCCACACTCCCTATGCTTTTTGCCTGCTTTATGTTCGTTTTTGTTTTGTGACTTAGCACTATCTGACATATAACTTACTTATTTTTATATTTATTTACGAATGCCTCCTAGCTCTAGAATTAAATGATTCTGTGTTTTCACCCCTATATGTCTGACATTAGAAAAGTGTCTGAAAATGGTGTTTATTATAGGTTGAGCGTTGCCCACAAAAAGATATGTTGAATTCCTCACCCCCCCACTATGTACCTCAGATTTTGACCTTATTTGGAAATAGGGTCTTCGCAAAAGTATTCAATTTAAGATTAATTCATTAGGGTGGGCCCGAGTCCAAGATGACTGTTGTGCTTTTTAAAAGGAGAAATTTGGACAGAGAGACAGACTCATGAAGGGAGAAGACAATGTGAAGACACACATGGAGAATGCCACATGAAGACAAAGGATTTAAGTGATGCAGCTACAAAGCAAAAAAAGAAGAGCCAGAGATTTCCAGCAAACTAGCAGAAGCTAGGAAGAAGCATGGAAGGATTTCCCCACAGGTTTCACAAGGAATATTGGCTTCTATCTTCCAAAGCACTGATATAATAAATTTATTTTGTTTTAAGCCACCCAGCTTATGGTATTTTGTTATGGTAGTCCTAGAAATCTAATAAAATGTCCAATAGATATTTACCAAATAAATAAATAAACGAATGAATGGATATGAGTTCCATAGGCAGATTTTGGAAAACACTCACACTATAACAAACTAAAAACATAAAACATAAGAAAGAAAGAAAAAGAAAGAAAAAGAAGAAAAAGAAAGAAAGAAAGAGAAAGAAGAAAGAAAGAAAGAAAGAAAGAAAGAAAGAAAGAAAGAAAGAAAGAAAGAAAGAAAGAAAGAAAGAAAGAAAGAAAGAAAGAAAGAAAGAAAGAAAGAAAGAAAGAAAGAAAGAAGAAAGAAAGAAAGAAAGAAAGAGGAAGAAAAAAAGAGAGAGAGAGGGCTTAAGACTCTCCCTCTCCTTCTGCCCCTCCCCCATCTCTAAATAAATCTTTTTTTTTTTTTTTTAAGTGGCTAGATCTATAAATTTTGAAGATTAAAAAAATATTTTGTGGAAAATTACCCTACAAAGCTCATAGTCAAAGTATCACATTAAAAAAGCAGTATTATTTGTTTTATAAAACAATAATAGGACACCAAAAATATTTTATGCAGTTTATAAATTTATGTTGTCATGGGTCACTATACCCCTATTATGCTTTATCAGTAATAAAATATTTGTAAATAAACACTGCATATTTTAGTAGCTTTAAGGTGTTTTTATCCCTCTCTTTTTAAAAGGCCATGCAGGGGGGATCCCTGGGTGGCTCAGTGGTTTAGCGCTGCCTTCCGCCCAGGGTGTGATCCTGGAGTCCTGGGATCAAATCCCACGTCGGGCTCCCTGCATGGAGTCTGCTTGTCCCTCTGCCTGTGTCTCTGCCTGTCTCTCTGTGTCTCTCACGAATAAACAAATAAAATTTTTTAAAACATAAAATAAAATAAAAGGCCATGTATTTTCATTTTACATTTTGCATCCCAAATTATGTAGCCAGCCCTCTCTGAGCCTTAGGATAGGAGTCATTTGCATTAAATCCTGAATGAGGATTTACTGGGCAGAGGTTTTGACATTATGGTACTTTTTCATCTTATTACTGCTTTTTGTGGATTCTAAAGAGTAAGACAGTGGAAGGAGATAGAATTCAAAGTCCAAGCCATACCTTACTCTCATCCATACTATATGACAGGTGAAATTGGGATTGAATTTGAATAAAAGTACATTCAAGGAGTAGGGATTCTTTTCCCTTCCTTTAAGAATTTTATTGGAAGATTTAGAATGCAGAACAATGTTGTATTTTTCTAAACTTAGATGTGAGGAAGTTCATTTATTATATACTCTCTTCTTACGCACCTGGGTCAGGTTCTTCACAATTTATAGCATGGCTTAGGTAGAGACTAGATTTTTAAAGAATATTTTTTTAAAAGATTTTATTTATTTATTCACGAGAGAGAGAGAGAGACAGAGAGGCAGAGACACAGGCAGAGGGAGAAGCAGGCTCCATGCAGGGAGCCCGATGTGGGACTTGATCCCAGGACCCCAGGATCACGCCCTGGGCTGTAGGCAGTGCTAAACCACTTAGCAACCCGGCTGCCCAAGACTATTTTTTAAGAGCAATTTTAGATTCCTAGCAAAACTGAGGGGCAAGGACAGAGATTTCCCAAATATCCCCTGCCTCTACACATGCCTGGCCTCCCCCATTATGAGCATCTCCCAGCACAGGGTACATTTGCGATATATATAGTTGATGAACCTGTATTGACGTGTCATTTCCATCCTAAGTTCATGGTTTACAATATGATTCACGGGTGTTGCTCTATGGGTTTGGACAAATATGTAATCAAATGTATTTGTCGTCACAGTATTATACAGAGTGTTTTCCCTGCCCTACAAATCCTCTGGGCTCCAGATATTCATTCCCCTACTTCTACCCCTGGCGACCATTGATCTTTTTACAATGTCCTCAGTTTTGCCTTTTCCAGAATGCCCTATGGTTGGGATGATATAGTAGGTAGCCTTTTTATATTGGCTTCTCTCACTTAGTCATGTGCATTGAAGTTTCCTCCTGCCATTTCCTGGCTCCATAGTTCATTCCTGAGGTGTAATTTCCAATCCAAATTCCCTTTCATTTACTAGTTCAGTCTAGATTGAGCATGCAGTAAGTACACAAAGACCAGTTATGGCTCCAACCTGATGGACTTCATGGTTCAGGAGCAAAGACAGATGGTCTCACAGACTATAAGTGGGAATGTGAGCAAGAAATCATTGAGACAGAGGTAAGAACACGGCCTCACAGCAGCCGGTGGGAGCACCCGGGCCTCAGCGGGACCCAGGAAGGGCGCTTAGAAACAACAGGGGCACAGAAACCTGAGAGTTTAGAAGACCTTACCTAAGTCTGCAAAAGAGGGAGACGGTGCCCTGGAGAGAGATCGCTGTGTTGTCCAAAGCCTCAAATGTGGAAGTTCTATGGTGCATTCAGAAATTTAGAAGCAATAATTGTAGCAATTAAAACATAGACATTAAGGGAGGGATTAGCACTACCTACTAGAGTAGCTGGGTAGGAATGTGCTGTCTTCTGGTTATTCCTCTCTCTCTACCTTGTCCGGAGACCTGATTCCTAAATATGTTCCCTGACCCCACATCATCCCCATAGCCTTTGGGACTTTGTTTCTGCTTCATAGAATCTCTGATTCTGGTTTTGGAACGAATTCTAACCTACTGACTATTTGGGACCTCAAAACACTGGTTCCTAAGTGCTCACTATGGATTTCCCTGAATCTAAACTAATTTCCTGTTGTCTTGACCTGACATTGACCAAGAAGTTCTTAAAGAAAAAAACCAAAGTTTTTTGCATTAACCAAAGTTTAAATAAACAATTTCTTGGTCATTTGGCTTTTTTTTTTTTTTTTTCCAAATCTCAGGTGCACAAACTTGGACTAATTGTAGTTTTTATTTCACGACACATTCTCAGCATTGATTTATCATGGTCCGTCCACTTTATTCATTTATTGAACTGAATAAGCAAATCAGAGTAAAAATCATAATAGGAATTATTTAATTATGAAGTTGATCATTCAAATAAGACATCACAGGCAAAGAACTAAGCCCAATAATACTTTGTGTTAAATACTTGTCTTTTTTTTTTTTCCAAAGTGAATAAACACACATTTGAGTGGATGCTATCGAAGGATTTTTACCATCACCTTAAATGAAGTTTAATTAGTATGAGTTAGACTCTGCAGCTGTTCAGTTCTTGGCTCTGGCCAATTTGAGTCTGTTGGATTCCAAAGTAAAGAGAGAGTTACAAGAGTTTTCCCTTTGATCTAATACTACGTGCTATTTCAAATACTATCTACTGATTTTTTTATAAAGTAAAAAAAAAAAAACTGTGTATATTTGATAAAATTAAAATGTTTGTGTTTTCCTATTAAGAGACCTTAAGAAAACCAGATATTTCATTTAAAACACAAAATGAGCACACAACAAAGCCAGATTCAAGCAATTTACTGTAAAGTGAAGGAGGAAAAGATAAAAAATCCTCACTTTTCCATTACACCTGAATGACAGTTTTACTATACTCCTGAACGTTCATGTGCAAAAAATTTTCAGAGTGCGCATATTAGAGTCAAGGCTCTGACCGTTCACACAGGGAAATCTCATCTAAAAAGGAAATATCCTCTGCCTTTAATGAAACTTAGAAAGAATGGGAGCATTGGAACCTATGTCACTTAGAAAGTGTGTCTACATTTTTTCACTTAAAAATATACATTAGAGATGAAGCATTAACCAAGAGAGTCGATGCTTGCTTAAATTTCATTTTTTACCATTCCCATCAAATTTTACCGCTTCATGTGCGACCCCTTTGGTCTTTGCAGAATATTACTTTTTCTGTCACACTTCACTAACTTTACTTTTCAAGGTCATGCACTTCTAAGAAGCCTAAGATGAGCCACTAACGAGCACTGAACAAATGACCAGCATTGCTTGAATTTGTCATGCCAAAAGGAGAACGTAGTGGTCAGAGGTAGGGATTCAAGCCACTGGCATAAATCCTTTGGCAGACAGAAATCATTTCCCAGTTTAATGATGACATTGACATGCTTTATACCATGGGACAAGTAGCCCTTGTTATTATTATTTTTTAAGATTTTGTTTATTTATTTGAGAGAGTGAGCGACCACATGCAGGGGCAAGAGCAGAGGGAGAAGCAGACTCCTTGCTGAGATGAGGACCCGGTGCAGGGCTGGCTCCCAGGACCCTGGGTCATGACCCCAGCGGAAGGCAGCCGCTCAACCGACTGAGCCACCAGGTGCCCGGCAATGAGCCTTTATCAAACAGAGGTGCTGTAAGTGCTGACACTGTCTCCCTTCTTTGAGAAAAGCATGTGTTGTTTCTCCATCTCACAGTTTCTCTCAAACACATAAAGGGTATGGCTGAAAGGTTGCACAATGCGGATCTCTTTCCTAAAATGGCAGGCTATCTCCTCCACTTTGTATCAATGACAGCACCTCTACACAACTTTTTTTTTTTTTTTTCCAAATGATTTAATCATTGCCTTAGGTTGGACGGCACATACAAGCTTTCTACTCAGCATTGGAAATGTCTGCAAAGAGCAGTGATGCTGAAGGGGAATCATTAATCACCACGTGTTCTGAATCCGCTCCTTTGTCACACAAGGAAGCAGAAAGGGAAGTAACTGAAGGGTGACATATATCTATGGATTCCAGAATCTTAAGCCCCCTGTCTTAAAACAAAATAAACAAAAACACAAAGGCTTCTCTTTCTGGTAGTTTGCAATAGAATTTGTTGACTTCCTTAACGTTTGCTTATAGATATATATATAGATATATATATATATATTTTTTTTAGCAAGTGAAATGAGTGAATTTGGGCCATACATTTTGCCAATAGGCATTTCTAAAATGACAGTGAGAAAAAAAAATGTGAATAAAATATTTGGGGCTATTCTCCAAATCAGTTAATTATGCATGAAACCAAAGATAAGAAACCTGATCCTTATATGCCACCAGGGAGGATGCACTGGAGCATCCCATTCAAGTGGCGATGAGGTAATTCGTTGCAAAGATGCTAATGGGCGGAGGAATGATTCTCTGAAAAATTTTCGGTGCTATTTGCTACCAGACATAGTAATTAATTTCCTTTTCTGAAGTCACTAGAGTAACTTTATCTTCTAATTCCAAAGCCTCAGCAGGGTTTCCAAAATTTGAGGACAGTGTGACAAAACGTTTCTCCCAATAAACCTATCTCCCACTCGCTGCCTTAATAGCGCTGTAATTCATCATGGTCAGAAATTTCAGCAGCAGCTGCCCCTGAGATTATTTATACACGGCAGCTCTTATTTGGAACCCAGGTGGTGGAACAGTAGTAAACCTTGGCAGTGTGGGTGACGGGTCCCTTTTAAATTATTATCATCACAGTGATAGATCAATGAAAACCTCACTTAGAACAGAAGCAAAAGTAAAAATAATTTTAATGACAATATCCAATGGAAATTGAGAATTATAAAGCAGAGTAGAGATATTGAAATTGTGAGTCATTTCTCATGACTTTCACACTAGAAGGGATTTTATTCTGTTGTTTAAGATAAATAGGATGGGGGCGCCCAGGTGGCTCAGTCGGATACGCCTCTGCCTTCGGCTCAGGTCATGACCCCAGGGTCCTGGGGTGGAGCCCCACATTGGGCTCCCTGCTCGGCGGGGAGTCTGCTTCTCCCTCTGCCCCTCTTCACCACCCCCAGGCTCATGCTCTATCTCTCTCTGTCTCTCAAATCAATACATAAACTCTATAAAAAAATAAAAACTAAAAAAATTCAAAAAATAAATAGGATGAAGAGGCCTTCAACTATAGTGACCCATGTCTATCAAGTCAAACTTTTTCCTTTTTTCTTTTTAATTGTTATTATATTTACTATTAGAATTCATTTTGAAAACACACACCCCCATGCACTTATCACACTAAAAACTATTTGTATTTAGAGTTAGATAATTCAAAGAAAAAAAACATACTTTCAACCTATGATCATAAAAGATAGACTTTTAATCACTTTGTCTTTATTCTGGTTTATTTATCATAAGGCAAGTTACATATATATGCATACATATGTGGATGAGGACGGACTTGGAACAGGTATACGTGTTTATTAGCTAGTGTGAGCATGCTTTCTGAAGCTTTGCTTTAACAGTGGCTCACTTTAACAACATGTCTGTTTGATAAAACATGCCTCATTGGAAATTAAATAAATTTTAAATAGACATGGTATATTTTTAAACCCCACAACAATATGTATTGTGTACTTTATTTTCTAGTAAGAATGTGCCAGACTCTCTGAGTATTTTTTTCTAACATTTATTATAATTTCTTATAACAGGTAGAAGACCAAAAAACACATAAAGCCTTATTTCTACAATGGCTATATGACATTCCCACCGTACTCCCATTCTCTAAACTGAAAAGTTCCCCTATGCTAAAAATCCAGTAGTACAATTTATTGTTGTATTGAAGTATGTGGTTAACTTTTTAAAGAAATTCCTGAACTCTTTTCCAAAGTGGTTCTACCATTATAGATTTGTATATACATTCCCTTTGGTTCACATCATTGCCAGAACATGAGATTGTTATTCTCCTAAGTTTTACCTATTTTAATAAATGCGTAGAAGTATCACATTGTGGCTTTCTTGATGACTAATGATTTGAACATCTTTGTCTGTGCTTTTTGGACCTTGATGAAGGTCCTTATATATATTTTTGGACCCTGATAAGGTCCTCCTTATACGAAATGTACGTGCAAATACATTGACTGCCTCGAGTGGGTATGTTTTGCTACTATTGCATTGAAAGAATTTTTGGTACATTTTAGTAAAATATTTTGATTGAATATACACATTACATTTTCTTCCACTGTTGGCTTGCCTTTTCACTTTTCTGATGGTAACTTTTGAAAGGGCAGGAGTTTTCAAGCTAAATGAAATTAAGTTTATCACTCTTAAATGTATGATTTGTATCTTTTGGGTCCTAAGAAATAATGTATTTCATGAGGATCGCAAAATTTTTTTTATATTTGTTATCTAAAATCTTATAGTATTCAAAGCTTCACATTAGGTTTATGATATACTTAGAGTAAAATTTCATGTACAGTGCAAGGCAAAGTTCTAGGTTATTTAAAATGTTTTGACATGTGGATAAATGATTATTCCAACAAAACTTTTTTAGGAGATTCTCTTTCCTCCATTGGGTTAAATTGTTTGCACTTTTGAAAGATCAACTGAATACTGAGCTGTGGAACCTATATTCTGTTATGTTGGTCTATATATCTATTCTTATGTCTATATAACACTGCCATGATTTCTTCAGCTTTCTAGTAATTCTTGAAATCAGGTAGTTTGATACTCAGTCTTTATTCTGCTTTAAAAAATCAACATTCTTGGCCTTTCACATTTCTAAAAATATATTTACAATCATCGTAATTTCTACAAAAATACTTAGGATTTCCATAGGGATTTCATGAGTCCATTGATCAGTTTTGGGAAGCATTACCACCCTTATTGAATCTCTCAATTTAATATAGATGGTATATCTCTCTACATTTATTTAACTATTCTTTAATTTCTAAGCAGTAGTTTTTAGTTTTTAATGTATAGATCTTGTATATATTCTGTTATACTTAATATATCTCTGATACTATTATAACTGGTATTTTAAAAATTAATACTAGTTGTTGCAAGTATATAGACATAGATTTGATTTCTCTATATTGAGAAATATATGGCCCTGCTAAACTCCATTATTACTTCTAATAACATTTTCATGGATTCCAGTAGGAATCCCTTACATATAGGAGTATGTTTTCTAGGGTACAGTCAACAAAACTAAAAGACAACCTACAGAATGGGAGAAGATATTTGGAAATGACATATCAGATAAAGGGCTAGTTTCCAAGATCTATAAAGAACTTATTAAACTCAACAGCAAAGAAACACACAATCCAATCATGAAATGGGCAAGAGACATGAACAGAAATCTCACAGAGGAAGACATAGACATGGCCAACACACACACGAGAAAATGCTCCACATCACTGGCCATCAGGGAAATACAAATCAAAACCACCATGAGATCCCACCTCTCACCAGTGAGAATGGGGAAAATTAACAAGGCAGGAAACCACACATGTTGGAGAGGATGTGGAGAAAGGGGAACCCTCTGCACTGTTGGTGGGAATGTGAACTGGTGCAGCCACTCTGGAAAACTGTGTGGAGGTTCCTCAAAGGGTTAAAAATAGACCTGCCCTACGGCCCAGCAATTGCACTGCTGGGGATTTACCCCAAAGATACAGATGCAATGAAACGCTGGGACACCTGCACCCCGATGTTTCTAGCAGCAATGTCCACAACAGCCGAACTGTGGAAGGAGCCTTGGTGTCCACTGACAGATGATGGATAAAGAAGCTGTGGTCTATGTATACAGTGGGATATTCCTCAGCCATTACAAATGACAAATACCTGCCATTTGCTTCGACGTGGATGGAACTGGAGGGTATTATGCTGAGTGAAATGAGTCAATCGGAGAAGGACAAATATTATATGGTCTTATTCATTTGGGGAATATAAATAATAGTGAAAGGGAATAGAAGGGAAGGGAGAAAAAATGGGTAGGAAATATCAGAAAGGGAGACAGAACATTAAGACTCCTAACTCTGGGAAACAAACTAGGGGTGGTGGAAGGGGAGGTGGGTGGGGGGTGGGGGTGACTGGGTGGTGGGCATTTAGGGGGCACTTGATGGGATGAGCACTGGGTGTTATTCTGTATGTTGGCAAACTGAACACCAATAAAAAATAAATTTATTATTAAAGAAAAGAATAAAGAAAGCTCTGAAATAAAAAAAAAAAAGGAGTATGTTTTCTGAATGAAGTGTTATTTTTTTTTTTAATTTCAACTGTATGTCTGCAGTAGATAGCTTCTGAAATTATAACCCCTGCCTTATGGCGTTCATCTCCCCACATAATCCCCTCTCTTTGAGAATGGCCTAGGCCTAGGAACCAGAATATGGTAAAAGTGGTGGGCTATTGCTTCTGGTACTAAGTTACCAAAGGCAGTGACTTCTGGATTGCTCACCCTCTCCTTGTCTCACTAGCTCTTTTTTATGAGATAGCTATGGAGAGGCATCAGGTGGTAGGGGGGTGAGAGTGGCCTTTGCCCAAAGGCCAGCAAAGAAAAAAGCTTGCAGTGCAATAGTCTGGAAGGATCCGAATCCTGCCCAACAAGGAAGAAGATCCTCTCCCAGTCAAACCTTGAGATGACCGAAGCCCCAGATGACACTTTGAGTATAGCTTTGTGAAAAACCCAGAACCAGAGGTTACATTTCCTAGAACAGCTTTTTAAAAAGATGGAGTACAGTTCTCTTGTTGTACAGAATACCAGCAAAAGATGTGGTTGTAGAGTAAAATAGATTGTCAAGCTTACAGAAAGATATATTTAAAAAAAAAAAGGAGCAACACAAGGGTAAGACCTGTGAAAATAAGCAGAAAAAGGAATTCTGGCCTATGAACAATTAAGAGAATACCTGGTGTGTTAGTGAAATCATAAACCTCATTTACATAGAAAGAAAGAAAGAAAAACAGCAAAAAGTTGTTTAGAAAAAAAAATTGGTTTATTATTTATTAAAATCTGTCACCAAAGTTTACAAACTGGTAAAAAATAATACCAAATATTTTCCCAAATGGTTTCTTCTACTATACAGAGAGAAGAGCGTGAACAACAGTTTAGTACGGATGATGATATAAATGATTATACTAAGTGTACTGTGCTCCACTGCTAGAGCAGAACATGCAGCATGAATCTAACAGTTTTCAATGTTGTTTTTTTAAGAGTTATTTATGTATTTGAGAAAGAGAGAGCATGTGTGGGGCCAGAGGGAGGGGCTGAAGGAGAGGAAGAGACTCCTCAAGCAGACTCCCTCTGAGCACAGAGCCCATCCCACCCCCGACGCTGATGCAGGCTCCATCCCAGGTCTCTGAGATCATGACCTGAGCAGAAATCAAGAGCCTGACCCTTAAGTGACTGAGCCACCCATGTGCACCTCCAGTGTGTCTTTTATCAGAAAAGTGGGTTCTCACTTCTATGAATTTGCTTTTTCCTCGAGAGAGGACCCCTTACAACCTTGAACTCTCTTTTCAGCTTACAGAATTAAACTAACCGGGAACTCTTTTCTTCCATAAAGAACAAATAAATATGTTCAAAGAGCAAAAGTATACGCTTTTCAATAATTTCTTAGTCCTTTGTTTGCCTAATTAAAAATAAATCCATGCTAGGGGTGTATCCACAGTGTTAGATTGAACTGTTTACTTACTTTTATTCATTATAATCTCTAGAGAACAAGAATTTATCAAACCCATTTGGCTGAGATTTAATATATTTTGGGGTGAGATTTGGACGATGACTTTTTTGCCAACTTGGGTCTTCTGCAGAATATTCTGACACTTTGCACTTTGGCACCAGGGAGTCAGTCTGGGAGCTGCGTTTGATGGGCCATTTTTAACTGAGCTGGTCTTTGGAGCATTTTAAACTCCTACAAAACATCCTTCGGGTATATTTGGAAGTAATTTTATCCTAGAGAGCTGGCCCTCTGCCGGGTAATCTATTTTCAGATTTTTGGAAACCTTTAATGACTGACATCTCCTGAGTCTAGAAATGAGGATAAATTCTAAAGACTTGTTTCCCTGGAATAAATCTCATCCCTGTCTTATTCATTACTCTGATCTTAACCATTGTTGAAGATTGTATTTGAACTCCTTTACCCCAGACTTGTGTCTACTCTAATTTGAGGGACAAAACCTCTATCCCAGGGAAATACAATTATTGTAAAGAAACAGAGCTCAGAGCTTATAACACAGCAGATAATGTTGGTGCTCTCCATATATCTGTCATTTTTCTCCATTTAGCCACGCATTTAAAAATACTTATCAAGATCCTGTCCTATGACAGACACTATAGCACAATGAACAAGATACGTATATCCCTGCCATTTTTGAACAGGTACTCTACGAGGACAGACGGGGATCAACAAGTGTCGTAAAACAAAAGAGAACATGGTGTTGGTGGAGCACTGAATGGGCAACTAACCTAACATGGCAGATGTAAGGATGCTTCCTGCTGAGACGATAAGCTGAGATTTCCTTGTCCATTGCAGAAGGTTCAACACAGTGTTTTAGGCAGAAAATGACACATGCAGAGACTGCGAGGAGAAGGTCACACACAGGAGAAACTGAATTAGATTTTGAGCTCTTAAGTACCAGATACTGGTACTTCCATGTGGTTTATATGAATTCATCTAGGATACCTACATAAAAGGCTTACCCTAAGGATCTTTTGTAGCTTTCTAGTATAAGCACTTTGCTTCATACATTTAACCATTTTAAGCCTAGCCGGTTAGACAGCTGGCATCAAGGAATCTCCAAACAGGTGCTTATGGAACAGATTTTTTTTTTGGCTGTTAACTTCTTGGCGTACTCTAAACACTAGAGTACTAGTGTTAAAACACTAATTAAATGTAGAAACAAAACACTATCAAATGTAGAAAAAGCTTAAATGAATCATTGACACTTAGGTGCTGAATGTTGAAAAAGTAAATGAACACAAAGAGCTAACATAAGAAAGGCAAATAGTAAGTCATCCTTGTGACTGATGGAAAAGGGTGTTATTAAAACAACTTCTCAGGCCCAATTTGACTCTAACAAAATAAACGTAGTTGTAATTATAGCACCCACTGGACCACAGTTACACCTGCCATGGTAATTGGTATATTATTTTCAAAAGGTAACGATCTAATAGATAACAATGTGGTAATGACTTGTGGATGATTGGTTGCCATACACAACCTGCTCAACGGTACACAGTAGCATAAAGGGGCTTTCACGTGGTAGTAAATGCCAAATGCATTGTTGTTATGATAATTTCCGGTTACTGGGCAGCATAGGAGGATGGTAGGAAGTTGTAAGCGCAGCCTTACTACCTACCAGGTGGTTTGTTTCGCTAAATCAAGCTTTAGCTTGAATCTGCTGCATGTAGAAATATTCATTAGCAAGAAGGCACACCCACAAGCCAGTACTTCTACGACCTCATTCTTTAAACTTGTTGAAATTTAAGTTCTCTGTCCTAACAATTCCACAAGTACCTTTCGTTAAAGATTCCCTTGAGGCAGGTTTTTTATCGTGACACACTGAGCAAATTTTTCTGGGTAAAGCAAGCAAGCAGTCTTCTCTTAGAGGAGAATACATCTTAATCTGAGCCCCTAGATCCACTCACAGAGCAGAGACTGCTAAACTCGCCAGATTCTTATATCCTGGGCCACATAAAAATACAGTGTGTACGTTATGTACACTCTTTCCACTTGTTCTCATTACTACTGCTGTTAGCGATGAGAAAAAAAAAAAAACTGGTACTGACATCTCTCTGGCAGTTGAGAAATCCCATTAAAGAGCTTCATCTATTACCTACCTGCTTCTGCAGCACAGGTGATACCTAAATGACGTGCATAGAAATATTGCACGACCTATACTGAAGTGTTTTACAGCAGGCTACAGATTATGTAATTGTTGTAATTGCTGTTGTGAATAATTATAATAATTATTTTTATAGTAAAAAATACTATTGGAGTCGGGGGGGCTCGATAGTTTAATAAATGAAGGAGTCAAATCAGTTATTTCTGCATGGTAAGATCTGGGAGGAAGGATTATTTTTTTATACATTATATTTGTGCCACAAGTCTGCTTCCGATACCAGTCCTAATGCTCCTGAGCCCCTGCAGGTGTTTTTGAAAAGAAAACTTTCTCAAGTTTCAGCTTTACATAAAATCAAGCGGTAGCTAATAAGAACCAGAATAGATGAAAACAATATAAATATATGGTGGAAATGCTGTTTGAGCTGCCACAGATAGAGAAAATGAGATTTCTTTATAATTAATATAGGAGCCCCAGTAACCAAGAAATAACCCCTTTTAACACAAGGTATTGCAATAGGATTAGGATAGAGAAAATAATTCTGAGTGATCAGATCCATACTATTTTTTGCTTTCACAATAACTACCTAATGGTCTCATTAGTTCTCTCTTCGTAAGGTCCTGGCAATTAATTAATATCATCACTTGAGATTGTTTTCAAAATTTAGGGTTTAGGGACACCTGGGTGGCTCAGTGGTTGAGCATCTATCTGCCTTTGGCCCAGGGAGTGACCCCGGAGTCCTGGGGTCGAGTCCCATGTCAGGCTCCCTGCATGGAGCCTGCTTCTCCCTCTGCCTGTGTCTCTGCCTCTCTCTCTCTCTGTGTCTCTCATAAATAAATAAATAAATAATAAATAAATAAATAAATAAATAACATTTTAAAAATAAAATTTAGGGTTTATCTACTCACCCATCTATTTATTTGCTTACGTTAACAAACTGTATTCTAATTCCAGAGAGCAAGCTCAGCCATTCCCACAGTGCTTCCTAGTGATTTTATATACTGTTGGATTAAATATTCTCCTCTGGTGAATTTAATGATCTATAATTAAGTTTCCACCTGCCAGGGGCAGCAATATTCCGGTGTTTCCAGAGGCTGATCAGTCCTCCTTTCTTGCAAGGAGAGGCTCTATCAGCCCTGTTCCCTCTGTTGCTCTGCCTCTTATTACATATTCTTTCTAATAAAGATGAGAAGAATGGCTTCAGCTGACTTGTCAAAGGAACTTTATCTTGGTTCCCGGAGTGGCTTTCTCGACCTGCAGGTGGCCTTCTCCCCTCCTTTCTGGGCATCAGGCACCTCACCCCATCATCAGGATCTCAGAGTCTTAATGAAATACCGTAGATTAAACAAGCCTCTGAGCTTTCATTCACACTCACCCCTATTCTACATTCTAACTCAGGGGGAATTTAAATAACTGTGTTAGGGTAAAAAGGTTTGGGGTCCTTTTTTAGGAATTATCATCTCCCTCATTTATAAAGACACTGAAATCCTAATATTTAGGCTACCCAGTGCTTTGTCATAGAAGGAAGAAACCCTTGCACTTCTGAGCTTTCTTATTCTACCCACAGAAGCTTGTGGCTGGATGCCTTCTGTAGGCTAAGGACTCGTTACCTACCGGGTGACACAGGGTGATGAGGCTTAGTGCTAGAGAGGCCAGGGTTAGAGGACTGGTTCTGTCCCTTATCAGCCTGGGGACTTGGGAGATTTACTTCTTTATTTGGTGCCTTGGTTTCTTCATCTGTGAGTTGAAAATAGTAGTGATACCTACTTAATAGGTTTGTTTTTATTAAATGAGAAAATCCAGGAAAATTGCTAGCCACATTATAATTGTTTTTAAAATAATGTCTTTACTAATATCTTATTAAAATATTGAAAGGGGGATCCCTGGGTGGCGCAGCGGTTTGGCGCCTGCCTTTGGCCCAGGGCGCGATCCTGGAGACCCGGGATCGAATCCCACGTCGGGCTCCCGGTGCATGGAGCCTGCTTCTCCCTCTGCTTGTGTCTCTGCCTCTCTCTCTCTCTCTGTGTGACTATCATAAATAAATAAAAATTAAAAAAAATAAAATAAAATAAAATATTGAAAGGGGGCACCTGGGTGGCTCAGTGGGTGAAGCATCTGCCTTCAGCTCAGGTCCCGACCTCAGGGTCCTGGATCGGGCTCCCTGTTCAGCGGGGAATCTGCTTCTCCTTCTCCCTCTGCCCCTCCCTTCAGCTTGTGCTCATACTCTCTCTTCCTCACAAATAAGTAAATAAAATCTTTAAAAATAAAACCTAAAATAAATAAATACATTGAAATATGTTATATGAGAAATACACTTTCTACTGCTAAATTCTTTGTGCAAAAGTAAACTCCTTTTATAACTCCTAACATGACTCTTGTGTATAATTATAGCCTTTACCAATAACATTAAGATGGAGCTGATAAATAATCTCAATTTACATTGCTTACAGACTAATGAGAAATCCTGTGGGAATATTTAAAGATTTGGCAGTAAAAAGTAAAGCAATAAATTAGTCATTTTATTTAATCAAAATGAATTTTAGATGGCAGGATTTCATTTATAAAAACTAATATTGATTAAAAATAAAAATGTATGCATATAAATGAATTACATTCTTTTTTTTAAAAAATAAAATTTTATTTATTTATGATAGTCACACAGAGAGAGAGAGAGAGAGAGAGAGAGAGAGAGAGGCAGAGACACAGGCAGAGGGAGAAGCAGGCTCCATGCACCGGGAGCCCGACGTGGGACTCAATCCCGGGTCTCCAGGATCACGCCCTGGGCCAAAGGCAGGCACCAAACCGCTGTGCCACCCAGGGATCCCAATGAATTACATTCTAAATCTAGAATGAGAAAGCATAATTACGGTTTCTAAATGGGTTTAAAGGTCAATAAATAAAAAAGGTCAAAATAACCATTATATCCCCATCTCTGTTTTTGTTGTTGTTGTTGTTGATGTAAAAGGCATGATTTTGGTTTATGGGGGTTCAAAACAGATATAGTCATATCAAGAATAAAGTCAAGGCACCTGGGTGGCTCAGTCAGTTGGGCATCTGCTTTCCATTCAGGTCATGATCCTGGGGTTTTGGGATTGAGCCCTGCATTGGAATCTCTGCTCAGTAGGAAGTTGGCTTCTCCCTACCTCTGTCCCTCTCCCCCAATTCCCCCCCCTCAAATGAATAAATAAAATCTTTTAAAAAATGCCATTCATCCCATAACAACCAGTGGAAAGCACTTCTGTTATCCTCTCATCTCAATTCCAGAAAGAACAAGAGTGACACATTATAAAGCATGCTAAGTCACCATATCTCATTAGTACTCTACTCAACACAATCCCTTAATTCCTCAAATGAATCTGTCCCTGTTGAGCAATTCCAGAAAATGTGAAATTTTACCCATTTTCCATTTCAAATGGAATTTGTATTTATTGTGATTATCTAAATATACATTTTTTCCTGAATAAGAGTGATTTGAAGCAGTTTATAAGAAAAAAAAATAATGGTTAAAAAAAAAAGACAATTGGGGATAAAATAAAAAAGGAAACCTTAGGAAGTGGTCCAAGTGCTCAGAAGAAGCTGCTAGCATCTTCTCTGTGAAGAGGGTGGTGGTTAGAGTTGTGCTATATTTTTATCACTTTCTGACTAACAGATTTGGTTTAATTAAGGTGGTGTGGATATATGAAAACAGCAAATTGATCAAGTTATGGGTGGGGGTATGTCATGGAGCCTCAAGGAGACACAGACTCCTTTACCGTGCTCTAACTGATGTGAAATTCCAGGGTCCCTACTTCCTACCATTCTTATGTGGCTTTGATGACTGAGAATAACTATAACAACATATTAGCACTGATTTTGTGACAATTTAGTGTTGCTGCATATAGTTGAGCATGTTTTGTACCGCACAACAACAGCACCTTGTTTATATTGCAGTCAACTTAAAGACGTGTGCTTAATTCATTTTTATTTTTTTAACAGCAGTAGGATGTCTTGAGGAGGGGAATCTGTTTTTAATTAACACAAAGACAACACATCGGTAAATTGTGGCTCCAAACTGGTCTCATAAGGTGAAATACATTATTTTGTTCTTATGGTGACTTTTGTACTGAAACAGTATATTCATTTTTTTTAAATATTTAATTTATTTATTCATGAGAGACACAGAGAGAGGCAGAGACACAGGCAGAGGGAGAAGTAAACTCCATGTAGGGAGCCCAATGCGGGACTTAAACTCGGGACCCCAGGGTCACGCCCTGAGCCAAAGGCAGATGCTTAACCATTGAGCCACCCAGGCGTCCCCAGTATATTCATTTTATAGTGGAAGAAAGTGAGCCTAAGAAAGAGTGAAACTTGTCCAAGGTCATAGAGCTAGTCATTAACAGACCTGGGACTTGAGGCTAGATTATTGTAATTCTAAAGCCCATACATCTAAAAAATCTTTTTATTATGGAAATTTCAAGCTCATTCAATGTAAAAACAAACAATATAGATTCTCTGTGTACCCATCACTCAGCTTCAACAACTATTAGTAGTCTCCTCATCATGCTTCATCTGTAATTCTTTTTTTTTTTATTTAAATTCAATTTGCCAACACATAGTATAATTCTATCCAGCGTTTTTCTTCTAATTTTATTTCCCAGGACCCTAGTCTTATGCTTTAAAAAAATCTAATTACAATATGTAATTGAATTGCAAGCTGTCTCAGATATTTTATTTAGGAAAGAGAAGTGCATGAATACATACAAGAATTGGTTAAAAGAGAAATAAACCAAGATTGATCTCCTTGACCATTTATTTTAAAAGTAAAGAAGATAAAAATAATATTAAATTAATAATTACATATATTCTTCATAGAAAGGGATAAAAGTATAGAGATTTTAAAAGGCTTACTTCAACCTCTGGCAAATGAGTTCTAAACTCATGAGATTGTTAGTAGCTGAGTGAGTTGATTTAAACTCAGAAAAATCACAGATATACCCATATTTAAGATGGGAATGACCCCTGAGGTCATGTAGTTGATTCTTTTTCCGTTAGAAGATTGTAGTTGCTTTGCTTTATGGGATATTTACTAATCTTTTTATTTTATTTTATTTTATTTTATTTTATTTTATTTTATTTTATTATTTTATTTTATTTTATTTCATTATTTTATTTTATTATTTTATTTTATTTATTTTATTTATTTTATTTTATTTTATTTTATTTTATTTTATTTTATAGGCAGAGAGAATCTTAAGCAGGCTCCCCACCCAGCGTGAAGCTGGCTGCAGGGCTCGATCTCATGACCCTGAGATCGTGGCCTGAGCCAAAATCAAGAGTTGGACTCTTAACCAACTGAGCCACTCAGCCAAAAGCTGTCCAAATTGTCTACTAATCAAACATTAACCACTGAGAAATCAGAGAGATGGTTCCCACAAAGATGTACAAATGTCTTCAGAGATAGAAGGTAATATTTCATCTCTGATTAGAAACCTAGAATGGGAATATTCAGTAAGTCAAAAAAAAGTTTAGTGATGGCAGATATAGTTAAGAATGATACAGAAATTCTAGAAATGTACATATAGATTTGTGTACATATATTTGTGTATTATGCATATACACATATACACAAATATATACATATACACATACATACATATATATTTATTTCTATGCCTCATCCTCAAATTTTAAGAAAGATTTTTGGTGGTTTTTGTTTTTGTTTTTGTTTTGGAGGTCTTCTGTCAAGACTGTAATGGTCACTTGTCCCAATGACTTTCTCATCTATCATTTATTTTCTTTGGAAACTCACTTTGATCTCCTGTGCACAGTATTCAGTAACAGATACTGAGTGGGAGTGTCATGAAGATTTATGGAGCTTTTTCTCTGAGTAGCCTCATCCCCTGGGAAACATCTCATGTGCTCTGTACCTCTAGCCACTCCAACCCCCTCATTTGCAGAATGAGGTGAAACCACAGTGAAGCCACTGTGGTCTGCTCAGATTCTCCTTCTTGTACTGTGGCTCGGACCTCAACTTGGGCAGAAAACCAAGGTTGATTGTGTAAGCTCACCTCATTGTTTTTTATTTTCTTAGCAATCACAGCCTTACTTTGCCTGTGTTTCAAAGATTGAGAAAAAAATTTCCCAGATTTTTTTCCCCCATTTTTTGTTATTTAGAGGAGGAAGCTATAACTGGTGCCAAGTACACTATCATGGCTGCAGGCATAAATTTTTCCTCCAAATTTCAGATGTTGGAACTTATTTATTTAGTTAGTTATTTCTTACATGGACTGCCTTAAACATAGTTTCTAAATACAGTATCCCTAAATCCCTGAGCTGTAATTAAAGTTAGATTTTTATCCTGTTTTTCCTTTAGTGTTTATTTGTATCTGTCTTATACATGTGTTATATTTTACTAAAGTTTCTCCCCAACACAAATTCAAGGCATTTGATGGAAGCAAGGAGAAAGTGGGGTACAGGGGCATCTGATCTTGAAAGTGATGATACCAAAGGAATAATGCATCTATTTTTATGGTTCCTTGCTTGAGATTACCCTCTAAAATCAGCCAGAAAATTTTCTGGCACAATAAAAGCTAATTAATAGTTGAGTTTAAGAGGCTTTTAAAGTCATTATCAGGTTCAGAACCATTTTGGAGAAGCCTCAATAATATAATGAATAAAATTTACATCATAGTTGTATCTTATTAATCACATTATCAAGAGGCCAGTCTCTGATATTCTCAAGGATATGGATAAATGAAGCTTAACTTGTTAAGGAGCAAATGCTGCTTGATACTTTATATGAAGCATTGCCTTTTATGAAAAATAATATATACTGAGCAAGACTATGTACAGATTATTAGAAATTCCTTTTGTTTTTTTGTTTTTTTTTTTTTTCAAAATAAGAAACATCTCTATTTCAAGCTACTAGCAGTGTGTTAGCCATTTTCCAATCATGAATTCACCTCCATTCCATGGTCGTTTTACATCATACTTGTGCAAAGCATTTAATAAAAATATCATTAATCATTTGAAAATCTGAGAAATTAAACTTTATGTAAACTATCATTCTGTCAATTCTGGAAGTAGTTATATATCAAAAATCTTGACAAATAACTACACTTTCATTATATTAGGAGACAGTGATTAAAACTTCTTTACAATCTTATACTCAAATTTTTGACAATCTTATGAAAATCATGAATTCTTTGCTGGAGAAAACACACGTAAGAGCACACACATCATTTGTCTATGATTTGTTCTTCTTCAACTGTTTGCCTGGGTAATTGGAGTTGCATTTGTCTTAATCCATTATTAGAGAGCAATGGGAATAGTTTAAAGATAACAATAAATAATACCTCTGAGGGTATGGTGACTTCACCGCCTCCACTTATTTAATCAATTTAATAAACATTTAGTGCAGTTCTGCTACATGCTTGATATTGCAGTAGGTTTTGGTGATACTCTCATGAACAAAACAACCTTAGTGTTGTCTTTATGTTTCTTAATGTCTTTATGTTTCAGGCAGATAAATAATGAGCAGGTAAGCAAATAGTGATACAAGGATTTTTGCTGTAAGCACTATAAATAACATACATTGTGATAGACAATGACTTTGTAGACCTTAAAGATGTGCACATAGGAGGTAAACCCTAAGTTGACGTAAGTGTTTTCTAGGCAGAGTGAACAGAAAACCCAAAGGATCTGAGGTTGGACAAAGTTTGACATGTTTTGGTAACAGTGGTGAGCCTCAGAGCTCTCCACATAGAAATGAGATCAGGGCACTGGGTGGGTCATTCGGTTAAACCACTAACTCTTTTTTTTTTTTTTTTTTTAAACCACTAACTCTTGATTTCAGCTCACGTCATGATCTCGGGGTCCTGGGATTGAGCCCCATGTCGGGCTCCATACTCAGAAGGGAGTCTGCTTAGGGAGTCTCTCTCTCCCTCTCCCTATTCCCCTCCCCTTGCTCTCTCTCTCTCTCTCTCTCTAATAAATAAATCTTGAGAAAAAAAAAAAGGAATTAGATCAGAGGTGGAGGCAAGTGACAGACCACAGAGCAGCATATACCACAGTGAAAGGTTTTCTGTAGTATTCAGAGTGGAACAAGGAAACTAAAAGAATGGAGCCTCTGGCAATAGAAGCTGAAACTACAAATTCCCACTAAAGAAATAAATGATAATGAATCACATATGGACTCAAGTTAGGAGAGAACAAAGCTCAATAGATACAGACCAGATGCGAGAAGTCAAGACACTGCAAAAGAGAAGTCATGTGAATCAGAGGAAATGACATGATACCTGAAACCCTGGATCCACTACTTTCCAGCCAGACAGGTAGAAAGAAAGTCAGGAGAAAGAGTTGTCATGGAAACCACGACAACGTGTTTGAAAGCCAAAGACTCAAAAAATAAATAAATAAATAAATAAATAAATAAATAAATAAATAAATAAATAAATAAAATAAACGCATCCGTAATTTTTAATTTAGAGGATGAAGAAGAATCTGAGGATATTGACAGCTTCATCATTTTATTGTATTCACTTTCTCTGTGTCTCAGTTTACTCACTTTAAATTTGGGATAATAGTCCTATACCCTGAATGTGTTTGTTGTGAGTTTTATTTTTATTTATTTATTTTTTTAAAGAGCATTTTTTTATAGTTACTTTCCTTTTTTTTTAAGATTTTACTTATTTATTAATGAAAGATACAGGGAGAGAGGCAGAGACACAGGCAGAGGGAGAAGCAGGCTCCATGCAGGGAGCCTGATGTGGGACTGGATCCCGGGACTCCAGGATCATGCCCTGGGCCAAAGGCAGGCGCTAAACTGCTGAGCCACCCAGGGATCCCTGCTGTGAGTTTTAAATGTTCTTAGAATCATGCCAGGCATACCATAAGTGCTCCATTTTATTATTATTATTATTATTATTATTATTATTATTATTATTATTTTATGACTAATGTTAATATTATGTAAATATTATCAAATCCATTTCAATAATGAGGATAAGGCAGTCTCGGAAAGATAAGGTGACCTTCCGAAGCCTGTGCTGTTTCTGTCTGGTAGATATTAAAAATCAAATTCCAGCCTTCCAGCTCAGCCTGTGACTTTTATTTTTCCCCTGATCCGTTGTTGCTGGTGGGTGATGGGGAGCTTTCCCCAGGCTGCACTGACTCAGCATGTGGATGCAATACCAAAATGAGATGAAACTTTCATTCCAGCACAACTGCCAGATTGCCTGAGAAGCAGTTGCATGTACCCCAAGCTGACTGAGACTTACGTGCACAGTGATGGCAAAGAGAGCTGCTCTCTTCCAACAGACATCAATCACGGTATTGGATTCTCTGCAGCCCAGGTTACGTCCTACATTCTTGAGAGTTCAGAAATCAGGTTTTGCTGCACCTAATGAGTAGATGTGAGTCTCAGGCTCAGGACAAACTTACAAGGACCAAGATCTGGAGGCATGAAGATCAATCCCAACACTCCAGGAAACTTCTTTGCAACATTAAATGCACCAAACTCTTCTTTAGTTCTTTGACAAAGGTAAGGGAAAGAAAATGTGATTGTTATAAATCGTGCATTGTCACCAATAATAACCCTCTTTTACCTGAAGGACGATACTGTCAGGATTTACTGACATAACTTGTGTAACCACGTTTAGTCTTTATATGTTGGTCTTGTATTTATGCTTCTCTATCAGAAGATGGCAGGAGAAATCTCTTTACAAGAACACTGGGAGATCATTTTTATGAGCTCATATAAAAGAACTTCACATGATCTGATAATCTAAGAAATTATTAAGAGACTTCGGAGGAGGTCCCCGCCCATTAAATATTTAAACATTTGCACCAAATAACAGTCGCTGAGAGGAGAACTGTCAAAATCACATTCCTCTAATGACATATGATCGAGAATGTAGCACAAAAAAGAATTCACAGCACAAAACCATCTAGGAACAATCAATTTTACACTAAATGTTAACGATCCCATGTGTTAAACGCACAGACCATTTTGAGAATTGGTAATCATTTCAGAAACAAGGGCTCAACATCCAACTGTCAAGATAACAAAAAAGCAACAGAAGCGGAATCAAATTCATGCTTCACTAGTCCTCATTAACACACAAGTACATGTGCACACAGACAATGACACACGTTCATGGATGTAAAACTTCTAGTCACATAGATTGAACAAATATTGAGATCTAACTTACGTCACTTTGTGGGGAAAGGTGGTGGAAAGAGCAGAAAATGCCACCTAGTGTCAATAGCCAGGGTCTCGACTAGGGCCACTGTAATCAAATATATGACCTCATTTATCATGTGTTGCAGATACGGTAGTTTCCATGAAGAGAGATATCACGTCATTTTTCCCCTAAAATATGAGGCGGAAAACAACTTTAGTTATTTCCATTTGGTAAGAGAGGATTGCTTGATAATTTAAGAACAGATTTAAGATGTGTCTCTTTATCCTGAAATCCTGAAATGTTTTATCCCAACATTGCAATTCTACTCATGGCCAGAAATAAACAAACAAATAAACCTTATGGGACTTCCAAACATCAAAAGATCCCAAAATGCTGTATCAGTATTTTTATTCAAATTATTCCTCATAATGCTATAAATGTGATTTTAGTAGATTAATTAACACAAAGTTGTTCTTCCTGCCCACCCCCCCCCCCAAATAATTGACCTAGCTCCTTGGAACTTCTTTAGTGAGAGATACAAGAAAAGAAGAATGAGCTGTTATTTAAAACTTTTCCAGCCATTCGTTTTGTATTTTTATTCTGCCTAGATTTATAAATAGTAAGGTTGCTTTTTTCTTTTGTTTTGAGCATGTAATTTGCTAGTTCTCAATCCTTCGGGGGGAAAATGCTTCCTAAACCAAGATGCGGGCTGACTTATGCAAGTGCTCTGTGCAGGTCACCTGTTAGTAAGGTTAAAATTACTATGAAGATGGCACTTTTAATTATTTTTTGATAGGTTAGAGAGTTCACGGTTGCCCGTTCGTGTGAGTGAGCAGTCAAGAGAGGAGTCTCCCTTTTCCCAGTCACTCCCACTCGTCCCTTTTGTTCTTTGCGCTAATGAGATACAGTGTCCTCTTCAGTGATGAATTCTGGTGGTCTGGTGAGCTGGTCATTTGATGTACCCAGGAGGTTTTTGTTTTTTTTTGTTTGTTTGTTTTTGTTTTGTTTTGTTTTTTACCAAAGGGATCAAAATGAAAAGTGGCTCAATTAAAAACACGTGGGTTCAAGCAGAGAGCCTGTAAAAGTCACACAGTTGTATATATGCGTGCAACATCCATTTCCTTTGCACTTGAATCATATAACTGGGCAGTCGGTCGCCCTTCACAGCTAACTCTTTATGACCTGACACAACCACAACGGTGATGCAGTCTGATACTCTGCACTGAAACAAGACTTAAAGACACCTGAGAAACAATCTGGATGCAAAATATTCATGATGGTTATAATCACCCTCAAATGTCTATAATAAAAAAATCAACTTTAATTAGTAGCTTTTACTAATCCTTCATACATTCATAGAAAAGCCAACTTTCTTTCCTCAGTTATATTTACCTGTACATTAATTTAACTTAATTTGCTCATACAATTACAATAAGGAGGACAAATTATTGGCCGCAGGCAGTGCAAAGACTAGAGAAGAGCTTCACTGAGATGCTGGAGAACAGCCTCATGACCTGAAAGTTCGTGTGGGGTGGACCTCAGTCACTGGTATGGAGAAGGGACAGAGTTCATCAGTTAACCCACAGTGTTGGCTAAAGAGTTCATTTTAGGGGGCATCCAAACATCAAAAGATCCTAAAATGCTGTTTCGGTATTTTTATGCAAATCATTGCTCATAACACTATAAATGTGGTTTTAGGTTAATTAACATAAAGTTGTATTTTTTCCCCAGATAATTGACCTAGCTCAATTATGTTTGAAAATGTTGACTGCCTATAAGTTATATGTCAAGAGATGAGGATGCTCTACTGATATAAGGCATACTTGGTATCAGTGCAGTATTTAATCTTGAATCTTTATTTTTTAAAGATTTTTATTTATTTATTCATGAGAGACACACTAAGAGAGAGAGGCAAAGACATAGCAAGAGGGAGAAGCTCCCCACAAGGAGCCTGATGTAGGACTCGATCCCAGGACCCTGGGATCACACCCTGTGCCCAAGGCAGATGCTCAACCACTGAGCCACCCAGGCGCCCCTGATCTTGAATCTTTAACACAACCATGGTGGTCTGCCTCTCATAGAACTTAAAAAAAAAATTAAAGAAAGAACTTAAAAAAAAAATCGGGATCCCTGGGTGGCGCAGTGGTTTGGCGCCTGCCTTTGGCCCAGGGCGCGATCCTGGAGACCCGGGATCGAATCCCACGTCGGGCTCCCGGTGCATGGAGCCTGCTTCTCCCTCTGCCTGTGTCTCTGCCTCTCTCTTTCTCTCTCTGTGACTATCATAAATAAATAAAAATTAAAAAAAAAAGAACTTAAAAAAATGTAATACAGTAGCATTACCTTGGATTTCTTAAGATGTAGTCCTAATACTAATACTTCACATTGATAGTTTATATTTATATCTGAATTTTATTTTTTTTATTTATTTTTTTTTAAAGATTTTATTTATTTGTTCATGATAGTCACACAGAGAGAGAGAGACAGAGAGGCAGAGACACAGGCAGAGGGAGAAGCAGGCTCCATGCAGGGAGCCCGACGTGGGATTCGATCCCGGGTCTCCAGGATCGTGCCCTGGGCCAAAGGCAGGCGCCAAACCGCTGCGCCACCCAGGGATCCCTATATCTGAATTTTAAAGAAAAATTGAATTTAATATTATAGATTCGGTAGCCTAGACTATTTTCTTGTATTATACATGAATAATGAATGAATTATAAAGAATGAATCAAAAAGGAGGAGTCAAAAAAAGGAATGAGTCACAGACCTCTGGCATTGTCATGAGACAAACCCCGCTGGACAAATAAGACTACCTGTCTCCAGAAGGACAGAGAACATCGCCATGAGTTCGTATAGTCAATGATAAATGTTGAATATATATTTATGCATAAGTAAGTGTGTGCGCTCATGATAATGAGGCAGCACCATATCTGGTGGAAAATGGGACATGGAGTTCAGTATGAGCTACAGAGGCTTCATTTTCATCCTTTTTCTCTATATGTCAATTAAAAAAAAAAGTGAAACATTGAAGAAAATATTTGTTTTTCAGTGGCTTGCAACTAGCGTTCTTCCAAGATCTAGGAATCCCGGCCAATGGCTCAGTGGCCTGTGTTGGTGGATGGAATTGAAGTTAGTGGAGGAGGGTCTAGCAAGTGGGGCTGGAGTGCTCCACCCCTCCACGCTGAGAAGATCGGCATTTCCTTCTCTGAAGAGTAGTCTCCCACATAAGATTTCCTAGGAAGAAAGAAAACAAAAAAACATATTTTAAACTCCTGAGATATCACCTGTCCTTTTATGGAAGAAAAAAATAAAAATCAGAAAGATTTAGAATTCATTTAAAGCCCACAACTTAGTAGGACTCAGAGCCGATTCTCAATTCACATATTTTCACATTTTCTCTCCCTCTTTCCCTCGGTGTTATTTCTTGTTATGGAAATAAAGCTGAAGAAAACAATTAGAAAAGAATGGAGCACTGAGTGTTATACTATATACAAATCGAACTCCAAGAAAAAAAAAAAAACATACAAAAATAAAATAAAATAATAAAATAAAATAAAATAAAATAAAATAAAGTAAAATAAAATAAAATAAAAGTAAAATAAAATAAAGTAAAATAAAATAAAATAAAATAAAATAAAATAAAATAAAATAAAATGCTGTGTATTACAAGAAATAAAAAGAAAGAAAAAGATTGTGGAGCATGTATCCTTATCAGAGGCCATCGCTGAATGTCATCCAAAACTCAGATGGTTTCATCCAAAGCTCAGATAGTCTCATCCAGTGTGTTGTCTGAGAGTTCTAATGGTTTGCAGGGATTCTTGGTTTTGAAGTATTTTCAGGCTATGTCTGAAATGATGAAGATAAATTAGCAGTGCCTGCCATTGTCTTAGGAAGGAGAGCACGCAGCCCCTGGATCCCTGACCAGGGTGGAGACCAAGCATCAGAAATGTTATGGCTTAAAACAATACCCATGTGTTTCCTGGCACTTCTGTAGGGCAGGGGTCCGGGTGCAGTGTGGCGCAGCGAGGGTCCTTGTTGTAAGAGGGTCTCGCAAGGAGTAATCAAGGCATCAGCAGGCCCGCGTTCCTTTGAGGTCGTTGGTAGGACTCAGGTCCATGCAGAGGCCCCTGCCTGCTTTCGGGCTGTCCTCTCAGACACTCACTGGGCTCCTTGGCCACCTGCACCCCTTATCAAGCCGCCACCTCATTTTCAAGACAGCAAAGGTGCACTGGGTCCTCTGCATACATTCAATCTCTGCTCATTCTTCCTCCTTTCTTCCACCTCCAGCATGAGAAAAATCTCTGTTCTGAAGGACCTATGGAGATTATATTGGAACCATCCTGATAATCCAGAATAATCTCTTTTTAAGATCAGTAATCTCAATTACATGTTCAAAGTCCCCTTTGCCATGCAAGGAATGCGTACTTTCAGCTTCCAGGGATTAGGTCAGAGGCAACTTCACCACACCGGCTCCTTTATTAAAAGCAGGTGGTTGTTTGGACAGCAGAGCACCTATTTTCCAATCATGTTTATTTACTAGAAGTTTTTATATATCAGCCAGCAGGAAACATACATTTTTAACCCATAAATCCCCAAAGGAGAGTATTTCAAATCATACATTTTAAGAGTTGTTACATAGGATAATATATCGAAATCTGACATCTTAGGCACGAGGGATGATGCCCTGATGCATCATCCTCAAAAAACATTAGCCTGGAAGCAAAAGTATATTTATAACATCCAAAGATCCTTATGTACATCATACCGATGGAATCAGTTCCTGTACTGAGTCTAATAATTTGAAGAAATGAAGGTGATAAATACAGTTAACAGTAGTTGTTTCAGGTATCAGTTTCTGAACGTCCGGATTCTTCTATATCCCACGTTTAGGTGCAACAATTTGTTGCCCAGTGTCTTGCAAAGGGCGTTCTTCCAAGGTCTGGGGATCCAAGCAAATGGCCAGATGTCCCCTGTTGGAGGATGGAGCTGGTGTTAACGGAGGGCAGTGCAAAGCATAAAGAATCCATTTGACATGCGTAGTAGAGAGAGAGAGAGAGAGAGAGGGAGAGAGCGCTCTTTTGTTAAGTAGAAAGTAACGAGGATTCTAGATATCTGAACTGCAGTAGGAATCCCTGCCCTTCCTCCCTCTCTCAATGGGACAAGGCAGTTGTTAGGCTGTAGTAATCGTGATAGAGTATGCACAGTGCAGAGATAATCCTCCCCAATTCGGCACTGACCAGACTACACTGAGAATATTGGGTTCAGTTCTAGAAATCACACGCTGATGGCAATAACTATGGTGGGTTTTAGCGGAGAGCATCATGTTAAGAGAGTTTAAATATGACATTTGAGGAATGATTAAAGTAGCTGGAGAGGGCCAAGGAGGAGACAAAGTTTTGTTCGCCATTCTCTAAAACACTTCCCTGAAAGAAGAAGAGGGACTGAGCGTTTTGAGTCACTTTAAAGGAAGATTTCTGACTAATTAGGTAGAAGTAATAGAGAAACAGATCTTTGCTGTAATTCATGTAAAAAATACTTTTACTACCTTGGAAACCGTTCAACACCGTACAAGCTACCCCGGGGAGTGACTTCCTAGGAACTGGAGATGTTCCAGTAGGTCTGGATAATCTTTGGAGGTCACATTATGGAGCAGCAGTGCTTCTCCAACTTGAATGCACATGATTCTGCACTTCTAAGCACCTAATCTTGATTCAGGTGGCTGCGGATCCTCACACCCCACTTAGAGTAGCAGCGCCATGGAAGGGACACATGCACAGCATCGCAGAATGAACTGGGTCTCACGTTCTTTTCATCCCTGATACTTTATTAAATCCTGTTGGCATATGAGGAATACCATTGTTTTGTTGGTTAGGGAACTTCTACCCTCTTTTTCATTTGTGAAAAAAAAAAAAAAAACAGGTAAACAAGGGAGCATCCATCAGAGAGGGTGAGATTACTTTGCCTAACGAGGAAGATATTTGGGACTTAAAACACATTTCTCCACATTCTCCACATTATTTATATCTCTTATGTTGAAGTTTTTGACAGCAAACATTGATCAGAAACAATCTTGTTTCCTTTAGTGTTGTCATTTCATTTTGTGTAACTGCTTCCTGGCCTTGTGGAGTATATGTGAAGTCAAACTCTGTTGGGGTGTTTATATTTGGATCATGCTTATGCCACCTGAAGACCAAATGAATATTGGCAAATTACATGTGGCGGGCACGAAACAGAAATATTATTCAACTTTCCAAGCCTTTTGTTGTTATGTTATTCCTTCTGTGGTCTACTTGTGAAGAGTGGGCCATAAAATCCACAATCATTGGCTATAAAGCAGAAGCACGGGGACTAAACGATATAAATCTTCTGGACAGAAATGTCTAAGCACTCTATCTTTGCTAACACATGGATTATAAATCATATATAATCTGACCATAATTAAATCTTGTCTCTAAGATGCAATGCAGTTTCTACATTATGAAAGTTCCCTTCAAAAAAGGTAGTGATGGTTTTACCACTGTATGATTGATTCCAGTCACTTCTTTTGGTGTTTTGTGGGAAATATCAAAGGAGGATAAAGATAGGACTTTCATATAATTTTTAAAACCTGTCACAAAACAGAAAGAAATAGCTACTTACTTTTTTATACTCTAATTTTGAAATCTTCTAGCTTCAAATTAAAGTAAAAAATTTTATCATTAGTATAGCTCAATTTTCATCTCCTACTGCCAATATCCAGGCTAACATCCACTCAAATTCAAAGAAAGAATTGGCACTTATCGGTTCAAAAAAGCTGAAAGGAAAACATTAAACATACTAAGAAATATTCTAATTGTTGGCCTTTGTTTCCAAAATCGAAAGGAGGACATAATTTAATGGGTTTGTTCCAGATTGTATAGAAAACCATGATAAATTGGTGTAGGGAGGTAGGCTTCAAGCTTTGTGCTCTGATTAATGAAACCCATTCTCTTATTTTAGGATGATGAAAGGGACAGTGAGTTGAGGGAAATTTAGGTTGACAGATGTGACTTACCATATTGGGAGAAAATGAAACCATATTTCCTTTGCATTTAGATGTCAATCATTTAAAAATCAATCCCTATAAATAGTTTCTTGTTATCCCATCTATCTTCATGTCTGCTTTAAGAGAAAACTGTCACAAAACCAATTTAGAAGAATAATCTTGGTATAGGTCTATGTCTCGGAAGCCCAAAATGGACTATCGAGAATGAATTTTGTAGCTGAAGGAATTTAAGTTTTGAACAGTTGGGAAAATAAAATCCCCAACTTGGTTTCAAGATGGGTGGGGAGATCTAATTGATTTGGGATCATTAAGACATACATAAAACTATCTTACCACTACATATATATGTGTATATATAAGTAAATATATATATATATTTTTATATCATATATATATATATATTTTAGGTTGTCTTTACTATGCAATGCTTATGTGATGGCATTGTGTTTGGGGATGGAGTGTGAAAGTAAGGGAAAGTTATTTAGGAAGATGAATTCCAGGAGAATATGGGAACAGCCTATAGAGATGGGAGGAAGCTAGAACCAGATATTCATAGTGAAGTGCATGAAAGAAAGAAAGAAAAGAAGAAAGAAAAAAGATATGAAATTAGGACTTTTCTATAGAAATTGTTCATGGTTAACAGGACCTGCATTTTGATCCATTTGTCATATCTTTTGAAATAAAAAGCATATTTATTCATCAGTTTTGTTTTAAAGGGGGTTCTATATCCTTTTAAAAATGTTATATCAAAGACAGAAAAATATTCACCATTAACATGTAATAAGTTTGTTTTGCCCAGAATAGCATCATTATACCTCTGCTGTCTCCTACTGTTATATATACATGTAACATGGATGTATATGAACACACACATATTTGTGTTTCTGTATTTTATTTCATTTTTATGTTTTTCTGTTGCTATATTAATATTTCAATATTTTAATTACTTTAAGTTTATTAAAATAGCATTTAGCTTAAGATCATATCTATCAATCTATCAGGTCTATCCATCCGTCATCTATCTACACACACTGTAAATTTTGTGGTTATTTCTGAAATACAGATGTGGACTGTTCTTTAATACTTTAAGATCTTTAATACTTTGAGATTTTTAACAGCAGTCTTTAAAACTAATGGCCATTCACAAAGTAAGATTAAAGCCACTAACTTTGTTAATTAGAATACATATGTAAAAGCTGAAGTGTAGCTTTCAGTAAATAGCAATCACCTTTCTTCAAAGTCCTTTTCATTAAAATACCTGTATAAATGGAACTTACAGTAAGGAGTCTCAGCATGAACTCATACAGAAATCTTGACATGAACTCATATTTTTATTACATTCAAAGAAGTACTTTGTGTTTCTTATTTGAATGTCTTGTTCAATAGAATTCCCATTGCTAGGATGTCCATCTTATTATAAAACAAGTGTCAAAATATATATCCCCACTTATTAGCATATTCAACTTGCATAAAAGACACTTCTCTGTGTAGATTTCTTAACTCCAATCCCTGGATAGCCCCCTACAGCTACTATTAGTATAAAGCCTAAATTATAATAGATAAAAGAAACTCTCAATGAAAAGTATTACATGTACAATGAAATACCATTTTGCAAAATGAATTTTTAAGAGGGAATTGAATTAACTCCTGATAATCATTTTATTGTCATTTAATTGTTGTATTAAATGACTCCTCAGTTTGAAGAAAATTATGATGAACTATAGCCATTAGTTAAACAATTAGAATCAAAATTAAAGTATCACAAAATAAACAGTGAACTAATTTGTTCACAGATGGACTCCACTGTATAATGTGTATGTCTCTGTGTGTGATATAAAGATGTCCATTTATCAAGAAAGTATAATCCATGTGTGTATTACATTGGGGAAGAAGACCTTCTGCTCTAAGTCCTTCTAGCTAGACTTAGAATCAAATTGACAGGAGAAAATCAAATTTAATAGGTACACAAATGGGGGATCCACACAGAAACTGAGATGCCAAAGACAATGAAGCCACTTGAAGTTTACAGGAGCTAAGGAGGGGAGAGGGGCCTGGGGACACAAAAGGGAGAAAGCTCATTAGCAAGAAGATGAAAGGAGATGTTTGGAAAATAAGGTACCTCTATTACTCAGATGTTTCTTAGGTAAAGGGGAGTCTCTGTTAATAACTCTCTTCCTGGGACTGGCTTTCTTTTTCAAAGTAAATTTAGACAGTTATGAGCTTTCCCTGCATCTGTCAAGTTTTTAATACTCTTAACTTGAAATAACTTTCTGCCAAAGTGGCACAATTAGGGATGTCTCATCCTGCACCCCTTCAATTACATACACAATTAATTACTCACATATGTAGAAAAACACCAGTTTCCCAACTACGTCTGTCATCTAAAATATAAATTACATCCAGAAAGTAGTAAAATTGTCTTCTTGATAAAATCAGGACAGATGTTAGAGTTCAAAGACAATGGCCAAGAAAGAATTCTTGAGATTTCTTTGGTGCAAAAGGTGATTTTATTAAAGCATGGGGAGATAAAGAAAATTCCCAAAGAAATTTTTGTACATTAAAGTAGACTTACAGGATCCTGGGGGTTGGGCCTTTTGCACTTAGCCAACTATTAACATGGAGGCAGCTGAGTCCCTAGAGGAAGCTCACTCTGCCTATTTCATGGAGTTGTCAGTGGGTTGTAGGGAGTAAGGAAATTTAATATTTTTTATTCTGCCTTTGTTTCCCACATCATTCTGACCAATCAATAGATGTCATGAAAGCCATGCACTAAAAATCATGCCCTTGGAACAATTGAAGAATCCCCCTAACCTGTTACTGAAAACCCATTTACTCCATTTTAGGAATAATTTTAACTCTTACAGCTATTTAGTTTTTCAGCCTACAGGAGATTTGAGTAGACATGATTATATTTTTTCACAGGATGAAATGAAAACTGACTGAGAGATGAGACAGAAAAATTCCTAGAGAGAGAGAGAGAGAGAGAGAGAGAGAGGGAATCAAAAGAAGGGAAAAAGAGAAAGAAATGAAACAGAGTGATATATACAACACAAAACATTTCATGGCTGTTTAGGCCAGTTGCCAAAGGTGGGGGTTTGTTTGTCTTTTTGTTTTGTTTTTTTTTGTTTTGTTTTTTTTGTAATTAAGTGTTCCCACCTGTCCAATAAGATCCTCCTACAAGTGACCTGTCAAACCTAAAACCTTCTTATCCATTCTAGTAGTGAAATGGAAGCTGAAGTCAGATAAATTTGCCTCTTTGTTTTGAGCTGTTTATCCCAGGCTTTGCCACTTGTTAAAAGCCAGAAGGATCTTTGAGAACAAGCAGATGTTCAATTCTTCTACCAAAAATTAATTGCACTTGTGTAAATTTATCCAGCTCTCCCTTTTGCCCCTCAGGTAAATGATGACCTGAAAGATTTTATAAACCCACAGATCCTACAACTATATATATGTTACAGCACAGACAAATGCAAAAAAGACAGTTCTGTGGTTAAGATGAACAGAATGTTAACAGGAGTATTCGGAGTATACGTACTCGTTTTATCTGAAAAATTCATCTCCAAGAAATGTGAAATATATGTGTTTGTTCTGCATTTGTTCAAAGCTTATGTCTTATCCTCTGCCTCTAAAGAAGACATTCACCCATAATCTCTATACACATTTTGAATTGCATTCATAGAGGAAAATATTTCAACTCTTGCCTTTATTCAGGGACTGTGTCTGTGTTTGTTTTAAGCCAGGTGCTATTCTCAAAAGATGACCCAATTTATTCTTTCTCATATAAAAGGAAACTGTTGCCAAAGAATTTATATCAAAAAAGAGATTAGGAAGGAAAAATTGAAGGTTAATTGTATTTCTGAGTCAAGGACAATATGGCAGCCCTTTGTGATTCTTCTCTCACCAGAAATCCTCCCTTACTAAGAACTGCTTAGATGTTATGTTATCCATGTGGGATATAGCAAAGAACAGGAATGAGAAAATGTGATTTCATAGGGCTGTCAGGTGAGGTGAAGGGAAGTAGAGAAATTAAATAGATCCTCACATAAGTGATCAGCTAGTTCATTATAAATATGGGAATGCTCTACAGAAATACAGGGTAGCCTTGAGATAATGGAGATGACTAATCTGTCTGGGGACGGGGAATCTTTTCAAGCAAGCAAAATTTAAGACAAGATAAGAGATCAGGCTAGCTGGAGAAGAGTGTCCTAGGAAGAGTAAATAGATTACATTAAAGTCCTGAAATAGGACAGTTGAGAAAGTTATCAACATCTACGTAGAGATTCCGTCTTTGCCTGAGTGACAGCAGTGAAAAGGGTAAGATATGGACAGAGTCCAACATATTGAACTTCATAGCCGTGAAAATAGGATTTTCTCTTTGCTGTTCTCTGCTATTTCCCCAAGCAAAACATAGGCGCTAGCTATGCTCAGTTGCAGGTTAGGAAAATTCTACACGTGGCTGCCATCGGTAGCTCTACAGTCTGTTCCTATAAAAATATAGGAATGTTATAAATGTTGTAACATTTATACATATAGATGTTAGTGTTTGTTAGGTAATACTATAATTTATAATTGTCTTATTTCCTATATATTTATATGTTTGAAATTTTCAGGAGGCATATGGCACGACACTGTAATTGCCTATCTTCTTGTCTGTATCTCCCACTAGCCAGGGTGACCACAAAATATTATCCGACATGCAGTCCTCTGACCTACCACAGATTCTGCTTTCCCATTTCAAGATAGTAGCCAGGGATGGTTTTCTCTTTACTTTCCTTGGAGGAATAAAGATGGATCCTTTGTGGGTCCTGAGGGTTAAATAGATCACTCATGTTTGTCTTCTTGGAAAGAGATTTACCATTACTGATAAGTCAATATTATTAATCATTTCTATTAAAAGTCACATTTGCCAATTTATTGCCAATATAACATGCATATATATATTTATATATATTTTTTTTCTTGAAAGCATTGTATATAAGGATGGATAAGGTCATTGGCTAATGCAGTATTTAATAAGATTAAACTTACCGTTTAAGATAAGGAAGGTAAATTCTTATTTAGGATGAATTACTTGGCTTCCAATGTGTGCACTTAGACTTAAAAAAAAGTGATACATATTAATGCAGAAATATCAAATTAGAAAATTACTTCTGGTCTAATGGAGACCTGGACATACATTTTATGAGCAAAAAGTCTTATGGTAAGCATCAGAAATAAAATCCTGACTATATATGTATGTATATCTAGATGACACACACACAAATGAGTGACAAGGGCAAGCTACTAGCCACTAGTGATATATTTATGTTCTCTTAATAATTAAGTCTCAGAATTACAGGGGTTCTATATAACATCTTTTCTGTTAGGCGAGGAATCTAAGGCCCAGAAGAATTAGGTGATTTTGTCAGGCAGCCATCAGCAGCATTGACCCTAACTATCACAAAAAATAAAATACCCCTAGTTAACAGAAGTGCTTTTCTGCCATTTTCAATGTGCTTTGTACCACATAGATATCTTAGTCACTTACTTTTTTAAGGCAAATTGGAAAGATTTTAAGACTTTTATCTTTCTATAAGAGTAAAGACTTAGGGCTTCTGGGTGGCTCAGTCAGTTAAGTGTTTGCCTTCAGCCCAAGTCATGATCCAGGGTCCTGGGATAGAGTCCTGCATTGGGCACCCTGCTCAGCGGGGGATGCAGAGGGTTGTCTGCTTCTCCCTCTGCCCCTCTGTCCCTCCCCCCTACTCATGCATGTGCTCTCTCTTTCTTCTCTCTTTCTCTCTCTCTCTCTTTCTCAAATAAATGAATAAATCTTTCTAAAAAGTTGCAGTTAAATTGTCAGCTCTCATCTTTTTCATAGAACTCAGGAAACGATTTTTGAGAATTACTTTGATCCATTAAGAAAGATGAATTAAGAAAGTTCCAGGTCTGCTTTCTTACCCAAATGCATCAAATTTTGTATTAACTTATGAAACAATGATACACTTTGTTTATTTAGTTTTGAAATTTTTTTGTATAAGACGGTAATTTATTTTTTGTATAGGATAATGTACCAATTTATGGGTTATAATAGTATTCAATTGAGACAGGATCCTTTCTTGGACATACAGGCAAGTAGTTGATTAAAGAAAGGCACAAGGATATTGCCCAGATTTCTGCTCCACAAGATCCTGAGGTGGAATATATATATTTTTTAAAATTTGGATATAGTGGTCACACAATGTTGTATTACTTTCATATGTACAAGTTAGTGATTTGACAAGTTTATACACTACGCTACGTTCCACACAAGCATAGCTACCATCTGTCTCATTACATTGCTATTACATTATCACTGACTGTGTTCCTTACGCTGTGTCTTTTATTCTTGTGAGTCATTCATTACATAACTGGAAGCCTGGATAACCCACTCCCTTCTATATTGCCCATCCTCCCTACTCCCCTCTCGCAACCACCAGTTTGTTCTCTGTATTTATATGTCTGTTTCTGCTATTTACTTATTTATTTATTTATTTATTTTAGATTCCACTTAATGAATGGAATTATGGTATTTGTCTTTTTTAGTCTTATTTCAGTTAACATAATACTTTCTAGGTCCCTCCATGTTGTCTCAAATGATGCAATCTTATCCTTTTTTACGGCTGGTAATACTCCGTTGTGTCTGTCCATCTGTCTGCTTATTGATAGCTAGATGATAGATAGATAGATAGATAGATAGATAGATAGATAGATCACATTTTCCTTATCTACTCATCAACACCCAGGTTGCTTCCATATATTGGCTATTGTAAGTAATGCTGCAATAAACATAGCAGTCCATATATTTGGACATTTTGTTACTCAAAGATATATGACGCAGTGGAAGAGAGAGGAGATTGAGTGAATATCTCTGAGTGATATTTACAGAACAGTAATTGGATCTCTTATACAGTCTGAAGAGACCATGTTGGATGCATCACTCAGGTGTACAAGAAGGCATATTCTGAGGAATATGGTTGATTGACAACCTTTACTTTTGACACCTACCCTCAGGATACTGCCAGCCAAATATTGAGTGTGGTGGAGATACAAGATCCAGGCCACTTCTACCAAAATAAGATTCCATAAAGAGCCAATTTTTGTTCAGGGACTTCCACAGATCTTGCCAAAACTTTCTCAGAGTCGTCTCACAGTCTGATGCTCTTCCCATTCTCTTCTTCCATCCTTCTCTTCTTTCAATAATGTCTGCTCAGCATTGTGTTCTGAAGAAATCCCTTGCCTTCATCTGATTCTTGAACCTAATTCTTCACAGACATCCCTAGCTATACTGTATAAGAAGAGCTCATTAAAAACTTTTCACTTACTGAAACCCATGTGAATGTGATATTAGAAAAAAAAATCTTGAATTTTAAGCATTGAGGAGTAAATTTTGGAGGAGCACTGGGATATTATTCTTGCATTGCTAATGATGACTGAAGTCTGTTCAAAATTACTGATTGTGAAAAAAATCAGGAGGGGAAACATTCAATGCATAAGGAAGTCAATGGATTCCATGAGATTTCCTAGTCTATTGGATATGGACTTAGGGGAAAAGTCAGAGATGGTTTCTGGATTGAGAATCATAGCTTCCATCTGATAATATATGGGATTTGAAAAGGAAAAAAGGGAAACCATATATGTATCTCTGTGTGTGTATTGTGTATGCATTTTAACTAACATTGATTTCACTCGTTATTAGAGCCCCTTTAAGTGCATGAATTGACATAGTTTGTATGTGCTGCACTAGTCCCCAAATGAAATTAAGTCTATTGTTAAAAGTAAAGCACTAAGGTGGAGAAGGTCAAAACAACAAAACAGCTTGGAGATAATGGAAACAGATGAAAGTATTTATAAGCCGACTTCTTCACCATAAATTAATCTAGATAGTCATAAAGGGCAATTATCTGTCATAAAAAAGGAATTGGAAATTAGCACCGAGGACACTGTAAACGTCTACACTTATTTTACAAACTCAAAAGAAATTTCATATTTAGAAATTGCATCAATTGCAGCAACTTATTCTATAAATTGAAAAAAAAAAAAAAACAAAAAAACCCCACACACTACTGATGTAGATCTCATTTCCTGCCATGAAATGAACTGTTTTACATGTCAGTCATACTTTGGAAAAATTAAATTTATTTCAATTTTACTGAACTGCTTAGACTCTGGTATTATCCCTGCAACTATTCATTCTTAAAATAGCCTATGAAGAGCTCTCTGGAGGGTAATTAGAGAAGAGTAAGATAGACGCACATTCTGGGAAAATTAATTCATGTAATTAGCTTCCAGACAGAATAATATAGGCATGTTTCTGTCCTGACAGCCTTTGCTCATACACATGTACAATGAACATAGCTTTAAACAAAATATATACATAATTTATTTTCATGTTTCAGTTTTATATTACAAATTTCATTTTAAAATTTAATGAATTCATATCATTTCACCTGGCTTCTGTATCATAACCTATTTGCTGTTACAATTATCCCTCAGCAGTTATCCCTGCTGTTACAATTATCCACCTATGTCATCGCCCCTTCTTCTGTCTAAATATGCGCTGAGCCCTATTGCTTCCTTTTTATTCATGGACTCTTTCCCAACAACTATCCTCTTCTTTTCATGAATCAGTAATTTCTTTTTTTTTCCCCCTTAAAAGTCATTTTCTGTGTCATTTGGGTCACCAGAATGTAGGCATTGAGACAAAGTTAGGACTGTAAAAGGGATTTGGTGAGCGATTCCCATGAAGGATAGAAGTGCAAGAAAGTCAGATTGAACAAAACAAGTCTTTGGGGGATTGGCGATCTGTGAAAGGACAGGGAAGAGGGATCAGAAATGGGCAGGGGCGAGCCCTCATCATGATGTCCATCTGACAATGTCTTAGTCACTTCAACGTGGAGCCGTTCAACAGAGCAAAGATTGTCAGAAAAATCGTGCATAGGACAGAATTCAGTCAGATTCAGGGCTGCCTGGCGTGACCCTGGCACTGGCTGGAACACGGAGGTGAAGTCTTAGTGCATTTCCAGCTGGAGACAGCCAACCAATATACTCTTGTGACAGCACAGATTTTTTTTTTTTTCTTGAAAGGCTATAAAAATAGTAGATGACCTTGAATATCATAGAACACCCTTTGTGCCACATGAATCAACTTGTTTATAAACATTCAGGGATCCTCTCCTACAAACTTGTTTGCATCTTTTTTCCTGAAGAGATACTTAGAAATTAGTGGGCTGAATTACAGCCCCCTCATTGCAGGTGATTTCTGGAACACAATTCATACTCATTATTCTCATTGTTTTCCTCTGCTGTTCTCAATGGATTGCCTGATATTGTGACCCAAATCTTTCTAGAAGGGTCTGAGACCCTGTTAACCGTAGTTTACACAGGCCACGTTGTTATACCTCCCACTCATAGTCCCATTTGGATAAGGGATTACTAAGAGGTCCCCAAGTGAATGACCTGTGTTCTACATACAATCTTCTCTGACCCAGTAACGTGATAGCAGCCTAACTGTTCTTGCTCATCCGGGTCAATTACCTAGGCAAAGTAGGCGGCTCCTCTTTTTTTCATGCTGGTTCAGTGATCAAAGGAATCTAAATTGCTCAGGCAGTAACTGTAGATTTCTAGTTTAAGGAATCTTTGCTGTGTTTCCTGACAAAAGTATCTTCCCTTTGGGATCAGAACTTCTAATCCTGCAGGCCACAGAGTTGTAGGGACAAAAGTACTTCATTCAGTGACTCATTGGAGGTCATGGTAACTGGAGCTACTCTTGTATCCCTTTCTGGGGGATACAAGACTCTTGTGTTCTTCCTATTATGGACATAGTGCCGTAGAGAGATTTCATATTCAGTGAGTATACATCCTGTTGTAAGTTTTGTAGTATTTTATATCTGGAAAGAAATGAACCTGCTGTATATTAATATCAACACTTGTCATTTTAAATGAAAAAAAATCCTTGTTCTCAATCTCTTATTTAATAAATGAATTATCTTTTTTTATTATTTTTTGGTTCATTCATTTTGATTCATGAAATAACTATTAACTGAGCTATGTTCTAGGTGTCTGTATGGAGCAAAAGGCATGGTCCTTATCTCCATGGAGTTTACTATAGATGTAAGCTCTTACTTTCTCTGAGATTTATAAATGTTTACATTCAAGTCAAATAAAGATTGCTTCAATCTTTTCAGTAACTGGTTCATCTCCTAGTCTAATGTGTCTCAAATGTTGTTTCACTAGAAACTTGTGGCAAAATAAGATAGATTAAATATTACAGGAAAGTGTACCCTAAACAAGTATGTTAAACAAAATCAGATATGTTTATTTTAATTTGTATTTTCCAGTTCTTTAATATGTTACCATGTATTAGAAATCTCTTAGAATTATAGTAGTGTTTCCAAAACATTTCTCTATGGAGGGTTTATTTTTTAAAGCAATAATTAGCAGTGGTATTCAATAACATTCCAATTTTTAAAGTTCTTTTCTAGAGTCTCTACCTTTTATTTTTTATCTTTTATTTTTCTTTTATTTTTTAAGATTTTATTTATTTATTCATGAGAGACAGAGAGAGAGAGAGAGAGAGAGGCAGAGACACAGGCAGAGGGAGAAGCAGGCTCCATGAGGGGAGCTGACATGGGACTCGATCCCGGGACTCCAGGATCATGCCCTGGACCAAAGGTGGTGCTAAACCGCTGAGCCATCCAGGCTGCCCTATATATCATCTTCCTGTCTATAATCTATCCATGTAGAATCTAGCATCTATTTATTTATTTATTATTTATCTTTATATATTTATTTTCTAATCTACCTAAATCTTCCTTTCACCTATAACATGGTTCTAAAATGACTTTCCTCAATTCATCCAGTTATACCAATATATTCATCAAATATCTTTATTTCTATTTATTAATTTTACATATAAATTTGCATACTGTGTATATTTCTATTCTGATCCATATACTTTTCTCTTTGGGTACTTTTCTCTTTTTGTACCATTTGCAAATACTTTTGTTGTTTCTCCTTTATATTTAACTGAAAATTATACTGTGGCTAGTCTTCCATTGTAAACCGTTTTATTTTTGCATGTTTTCATAACTGACTTCTTGTCACTATAGTTCCTATTTGATGTTATAATTTTTTAAAAATTTTATTTATTTTGAGAGAGAGAGAGAGAGCAAGAGAGCACACACATTAGCAGGGGGAGGAGCAGAGGCAGAGTGAGAAAGAGAATCTCAAGCAGACTCCATGCTAAGTGTGGAGCCCAAGGTGGGACTCACTCCCCCAACCATGAGATCATGACCTGAGCCAAGATCAAGAGTCAGATGCTCAACTGACTGAGCCACCTAGGTGCCCCTTGATGTTGTAATTTTTTTGTTAGTCAATTTAAAATATCTTATTAAGGAGACACCTGGGTGGCACAGTTAAGCATGGGGCTCTTGGTTTCAGCTCAGGTGGTGACCTAAGGGTTGTGTGATGGAGCCCACTGTCAGGCTCCAAGCTCAGCAGGGAGGGAGTCTGTTTGAAGGTCTCTCTCTTCCTTCTGCCCCTCATGCTGTGCTCTCTCCCTTTCTCTCTAAAATAGTAAAGAAATATTTTTTAAAAAATCTTGGTTTGATTATATTTATATTGGTTGAAATTTATTAAGAAACCTGAAGAAATTTATAAACATGAGTAATTAGCCATCTCCTCCAGAAATTTATAAACATGAGTAATTAGCCATCTCCTCCAGAAACATAAATGTTTTTCCCTTCTTTAAACCCTTAAAATATTTGTATTTTAATTTATGTTACCAGTGACCAATGTACTATTTGATAACGTTTATTTGAGATTTCTCTATAAATATACATAGGGGAGATGATTTTACAAGTTTTAAAAAGTTATCTTTATTAGATTTGGGGACAGTCTTTTTTATGATGTATTTATTTATTTTAGAGAGAGAGAGAGCATGAGCAGGAGTGGCAGAGGGAGTGGGAGAGAAAAATCTCAAGAGGATTCCATGCTGAGTATGGTCCTCAACTCAGGGCTTAATCCCATGACCCTGAGCTCATGACCTGGGCTAAACCAAGTCATAGCCTTAACTGACCACACCACCCAGGTGCCCCAGATTTGGGGACCACCTTAATCATTTCAGTTTAAAGTGTCTCTTTATAAAAAAGAAATTATTTGCATTTTAACTCAATAACATTGACATATTTTATGTTAGATGACAAAATTGCATATGTATGTAAGAGATAAAGGTTATTTGGCAACAAGATTATGTTTAAGATTGATGGGTACATGGGCAGCCGTGGTGACTAGTGGTTTAGTGTCGCCTTCAGCCCAGGGCGTGATCCTGGAAACCCGGGACTGAGTCCCACGTCGGGTTCCTGCATGGAGCCTGCTTCTCCCTCTGCCTGTCTCTGCCTCTCTCTCTCTGTGTGTCTCATGAATGAATAAATAAATAAAATCCTAAAAAAAAGATTGATGGATACAAATACAAAATATTTATGTATTTGACTTAAATATACCAAAAATGATGTACATACTTTTTATCTAGCCAATATTTTTGAAATGTCTTTCAGACATTTTAAAGATATAAAAAATATTTTTTATTAAATTAAAGGAACTCTTTTTCTCCATTATGTTATGTATTATTTAGATTAAGCATAAGCCGAATTTTTTTTGAGGGGAAGGGAGGGCTTTAGGTGAATTTTAAGTACTATATAAACACATTTCCAAGCAAAGAATGAATGATTTTTTTTTTTTTATATATTAGGTGTTTAAAAATCTGTACCACAGACAACTTAGGATAATGAAAAGATAAATGCCTTGGATGTTAATGAGGTCATCCAGGTTTTGTTAGTAGAACCACTTTGTGATTTGACACCAATTATTTAATCTTCCTATATATAAAACTAAAGCTTCTATGATTCACATCAATTACTGGATATTCTTCATTATTTGGGAAATTTACTCCATTTTCAGTTAATTTGGCTCTGAGGAGATAAGAGCTCAACTTTTTGATGGTGGAGATAATCCAGATCTAGCCAATAGGAATTATATCTCCATTGCCACAGTAATTCATTCACTAGTTAATGTGATCCAAACTAGGCCAAACCAGATCGATTCTGGAGATTTTGCTAGAATTATTGAGTGAGAAATATACTTTTACTGAGGTTACAAAGTTAAAGGGAAGTAAGCTTCAACACTAGCGCACATCTTTGTTGCAACTCTGGGCCACTATGTCTGAGAATCAAGTCAATAAAGGAAAGCCTTGCAGAGAAAAATGAATTAAAAAATGAAAACAAAAATAATCTTTTGACACCTTTGGGACTTAAAACTGAGCAGTGCCTGCAGGTGATTATCTCCTTGGAACTCTTTATGACATACACCGATACCTTTTCCCATTCTGCATAAGCTCATTTGTGAGGAGCATTTGCTATATGTACCAGCAAGGCAGCGTTCTAATGTATAAAATATAATCTTGGATTAGATAAAATTTATAATTTAGTATTCTAATGATGGTTCTAGATTCTGAAGCCATTAACAGAGGAAAAAAAGATTTAAAATTTTTATAAGGAATGACACTCTAGCTACAAATTTTACCTTTCTTTGAAAGTTAGTACTTTAAACAAAAAAAAAAAAAAAAGATTTTATTTATTTATTCATGAGAGACACACAAAGAGAGAAGCAGAGACACAGGCAGAGGGAGAAGCAGGCTCCATGCAGGGAGCCCAATGTGGGACTCGATCACGGACCCTGGGTCAAAGGCAGACGCTCAACCAGTGAGCCACCCAGGCGTCCTGAAAGTTAGTACCTCTTTAGACAATTAAGTTTTGAATGTTTGCTTAATAGAATAATTGACTGTTCTTATTCGATGATTACATCTCAAGTCTTGATTCAGAGTTGTCCTAGTCAGCGGACTGCTGTAACAAATTACCTACACTAAGTGGCTTAACAATCTTTTTTCACAGTTCTGGAGGCTGGGAAGTCCAGGTTCAAAGGACTATCAGAGCCGGTGTTTGTTGACAGCTGCTTCCTGACTTGTAAATTGCTGCTTTCTCCCTGTTTTCTTACCTGAGAGAGAGAAAGAGAGAAAGAGAGAGCAAGCATACTCTCCTTTGTCTTCTTATAAGGCACTAATCCTTCATTGAGGGCTCCACCCTCGTGGCCTAGTTACTTCCCAATGGCTCCACCTCCTAATACCAGTACAGTGGTGGTTAGGATTTCAACATAGGAATTTGGGAGAGCCCTGAGTATTGAGTTGATAACAAGAATACAAGATAAATATTATTTAACTAAAAAGAAAAAAAAATACTTTTTATGGATCTCATTGCTGACATAGTCCAATTATCTATCATATCTTACCCGGATTATTGTTATAGTCTCCTGTTTTTATTTTTCAACTTCTATGTTCCCAGATAGTTTTTTTCTCAACACAGTATATGAATTTAGCTGCTTTAGAATATAAATCTTGTCACTCCACTCAAAAAACAAAATTTAAAAGCCCTAGTATATCTTCTATAGCTCTCTACAATCTCATCCTCCCAGATTGTGGTTTAATATACTACCATTGTCCCTCTACCCACCCTGCCACCATGGACTCCTTGCTCTTCCTCAAATATACTACATATACTCCTCTCCTAGGTGCCTGTGTCATTCTTCCTGGGAATATACCCATGGCTTCCTTACCATCTCTTTTAATGTATCACACAAATGTCACTTTCTCAGTGAGGATTTCTCTGACTACTGGATTTAAAATTGCAAAATCCCCTAGAATTCCTATCCTATATCTCTGCTTCATTTTTTCCTATATCATTTAGCTCCAATTAATATTTATTATTTATTATTTATTTATTTATTTAATTTTACTAGTTGCTTCATCTCCAACCCCTGTCAGAATGCCAACTCTTTGTGGCCATGGTGGCTAGATTTGTAAACTATCAATTTTGTTCATAAATAATCACTCAGTACTCATAACACTGACTTACAAATAGAGTTGGGTTAATGAATATATTGGTTAATCAATGACATTAAATTTCACAAAGTTGGTAAATAAATATTTGTTGGTCGATACATAAATGAATAAATGGATGAATAAATATAAAATGATTATATTGATCAGAGTTCTCCAGAAAAGTGGAATCAGTAAGTTATATGGAAATATATAAAAAGAGATTGGTTATAAGGGATTGCTTCATGTGATTATGGAGGAAGAGAAGTCTCCTGGTTTGCCATCTGCAAGCTGGTGTGCAGTTCCAGTCCAAATCTGTCAGCCTAAGAAGGGGCGGGAGGGCAATGAGGTAAGTCCTGCTCTGAATCCAAAGGCCAGAGAAGAAGGAGTACCGATGTTCAAAGACAGGAAAAGATGAATGTCTCAGCACAAGCAAAGATTAAATCCACTCTTCTTCATCTTTTTTTTTTTTTTTTTTTTTAATTCCTATTAAGATCCTGGGTAGATTGGAGGATGCCTACCCACATTGGTGAGGACAATCTTCTTTGCTCTCAGTCTACCTATCTAAATGCTAATCCTCTACAGAAACGCCCTCAGAGACCTACCCAGAAATAACATTTTCACAGATATACGGACATCTCAATCAGTTTGACACATAAAAATAACCATCACATGGATAAATGAATTTCTGGATACTCTGGCCATATTAAGCAGAGAGCAGTGTATTATACTCATAGAATTTGCAATTTAATGGCAAATTGACAATGCCATCTTATATCTCTTCTCACATTTTTTTCCAAAACATCTATCTTTCATTCATAAAACACCCTTATGAGATGATCTTCCAGTTATCAATTTATTCTTCAATTTAAATTTAATCTCCTTTGCCCTGCTTTAGGATACCACAGCTAGAACCTATAAACCTTTCTCGTTTGCCAGGTGGCACAGTATTATACTTTTTTGTTAGAGGGTACGGGATGACCACTGAAGGAGCAAAGTGTTTCCTTAACTGGTCCAGGTGTGCTCCTCTTCTGGCTTCTGCGTGATGCAGCAGCCACCGGTGTGGAACATCTAGGGTGGCCCCTTCCCATGGCTTTCCATGACAACGGCCACTTCTTAGTGAGTTCATCTGGCATCACTACGAGTGTTTTCCCATTTGCCAGCCCCCTCCTGTGCCAGATTCATAAACTTCACTGTTTAGTGGGCATAGCCTATCCGACAAAATCTTAAAATGGTGTGCTGAGGATGATCATCTATTAGGTGTGTCTCTTTCTTGGACACTGTGCCTCAGCCATTGAGATAGTGACTGTTCCCACAGTCTTTGCAGGTTTTTTTTTTTTTTTTAATCTCTTAAGAATTAATGACCTGTTTCTACTTAGTACTTTATGATATTATTTTTTCCATTAAAATCATAGGATAGTTTTGTGCCCTGACTCTAATCTGACTGACAAAAAAATCAGCATCACATGTCCTGTTTTAGCAGTGAGGAGCAGCTTAACTTTATGTGAGCCTTAGGTATCTGCACAATAAAATGGAATTACTTGTTTCTCCTCTGTCAACTTCACTTTGGACATTAAATTATGTTACATATGTGATAAGGTTCTACATACGCAGGGATACACCTTTCAATGTACCATCACTAAAATTATGGCCATATTTCAAATCACTAATAATGGCTTATTCTTGAAGAAATCACAGAATCCCAAAGCCCATTTTCTGAATGTTCTCTGGATAATAAATGTGCCATATTTTAAAACCACCAGTCCAAAGAGAAAAATCCTTGCAAGAAAGGCCCTTTCCCCTACCAGAGAGGACACTTGCATTTAGGCTACCCTTCATTTCACTTTCTCTACAACTGCCATTTAGTCATCTTTCCTTCACTGAAATAGAATATAGACCCCCCATTCTCCCATGGTTTGCAGGAAGCATCTCAGCCTTTTTATATTTTAGTCTACTCTATAATCTATAGCTTTCATCATCAGTAATACATAGCTAACGCTTAAAATTCACATTAGAGTATTGCTCAATATAATACGTACACTAACTAAAGCTAATTAACTGAAATATATAGACTAAAATAATTTCTAAAAATGTTCTACAATTAATAATTAAAGCATATGATGTGTTCTAATTATAATAAAAATCCATTCACAGCCCTTGATTCTAGAGAATCTCTCTGTACAGCTTACTGGTCACTCAATATTTAAATATTAAGAGGACTTCCCTCCAAACCTGAGTTATCTCAAGAGATAAAATACTCTTTGAAAAAGTGAACTAGTTGTTTATAGGGATGCAGAGTCCTCTTGGACACATTTCAGATCACTGATTAAAATGGTCTCAAGTGGGCAATTACAATTCTATGCTAGGACAAATATATTCTTTAAGACAGTTTCTTCTACTTTAAAATGAGTAGCTGCAGGGAACAAATGAGATAATCTGGGCAAAATTTTAAAGAGAAATATATAATATAACACTATATAAATACATATAGTTAATTAATTATATTATATATTATTTATATGTTATAAATACATATATTTAAACTATTTTACATATTTAAAATAATTTATTAACATATAATATCTATAAGCATATTTGTATAAAATAAAATATTTCTATATAATATACAATTATAAATACAATTGCATTTGAAGGAGGAGGCTCTTTGGGTACACAGAAAACCTTAGGAAGTCATTTAGCCTCTCTAATCCGCTTTTTCATTGTATATAAATAGTGACAACAAATAAGATTCTCTTAGGATTATTATAAAGGCTTAGCTGGTGAGACATGGAAAGCATTCAGTACAAATTGTCCAACATTATTATTTTTATTACAATTATACCGACAGAGTGTCCTTTTTTACTCCACAGCACCGCACATAGAAAAATCATGGAATATTCTGGGTGACCGAATACACTTCATTCTGCTGATTGTCTGGACAGAGCAGTAACTTTTCGATAAAATCAAAGATCCAGTGACAAACCAGCCAGTTGGTTGGAACATGTCTTCCAGCTGCAAGGTTCCCATCAGCCACTTAGGACAATCTTGGTCCCTGGGCACCCACCGTCCTTGGGGAAGTGAAAGTACCTCCCAAGAGTTTTCTTGCATTTATCATCTGTGACTTGGTAATTTATCCACATTTCCCCCCAGGGTGATTCCGCAGGTGAGATAATGTAAGAGCTTGAAAGAGCTTGACTGCTGAGAGCCAAGAAAATAAAAGAAGAAATACAGCTCACCTGAGTCCCTCTGCTGGAATGTGCTCTGTTCAGAGGAATAGCTTCAGACGGTTCCAGGTAGTGGGGAGGTGACTCTGACATCAGGTGACTCTTCACCCGCCTGTGGGTGCTTGCTAGCATTAGTTCATCGAGTGTCCTTTCTCCCAGACAATATTAATCTCGACAACTTTCACTTAAAACCGAATGAAATGAGTTCACATTGATACCATTTTCTTGATTGCCATTTTCAGAATAATTGGCTGTATAAAAGTTATTCCCCCCAAAAGTAGCTTTAACTCTTAAGAAATCATTTTAAACACAGTTTTAAATCATTACCTTCCTCTTTATGGGATCATATCTGAATTGCCATTTATAGTGTTAGTATTTTTTATGGCACATTCCTCAACTATTAACTTCTCTTCTCAGGCAATTTCAGGCTTCTTTGTGTGGAATGATAGTGTTTAAAGACCCTGGGTCTGACATGATACTGAAATTCATTTGCCTTAACTTCTCTTCGAAATTTCCACTTTGAAAGTAGAATTAAGATATCTTTAAATAAAATTTCCTCTAAGTTACTAAGTCCTATTATGTGCAGAATTTGGAGGAACAACAATCAGTACTTTGGCAGATAGAAAACTTCATTCTGTACTAAAAGGAACATGAAACTTAAAATAGAATGTTCTTTTTCTTTTTAATTTTTACTTATTTATGTATGATAGTCACAGAGAGAGAGAGAGAGAGAGAGAGAGAGAGGCAGAGACACAGGCAGAGGGAGAAGCAGGCTCCATGCATCAGGATCCCTGATGTGGGATTTGATCCCGGGTCTCCAGGATGCCCTGGGCCAAAGGCAGGCACTAAACCATTGCGCCACCCAGGGATCCCTAAAATAGAATGTTCTATATTCAGGTCACCATTCAGCCATTTGTGTTAAGGCCCATGAGAATTTATTTACTGTCTTGCATTTCAGTTTTATTTATAAACAAAGATATATTAGTATTATATATACTCCGCAGGAAAAATATGATTAATGCATCACAATTGTAATCAAAGGATTAAAAATTGTTCCTGGCACACAAGTGTTAAATAATATACAATTTTCCTTGCAGCTTCGGGTTACAATTTATGTACATAATACCACTCAATCATCTGGCATGTATTAATGACATGTTGCTGTCTACTCTAGATTGAGCATTTTAATTTATAAAATGATGCTCAATAAATCATTAATATTATCAGCTCAGTTAATTCCTCACATACTATCAGCAGACTAAGATACAATTTCAAGTTTCAGTTGCGAATAGTTATAAAAGATGGAATTCCATTTTCTTTCATAAGAAAAGCTAGAGAGGAAATACCTAGCAGAGTATGTATAGATGTTTTACATGGAATTCCTGGGAATAATATAAAGTTAAGGCAAAGAAACCCTAAGAGTTGAATAGAATCTTCATCTAATATGAGGTGGAATGGAAATCATTTTAGTCCCTTCATGTAACTGAACCAACAAACGTTGAAGGGGCTGCTGTACTGCCTGGGACAATTGATTCTGATCACCAAAGAGAAATGGGGTTGCCACTCTACAGTGGTGGCAATGACAACTATGTCTGGAATATATAGGATTCACTAGTCATGTTATAGTACATTTATTCCCAAATAATATTTGTCAGTGAGAACTGTAGAAAAATAATTTACTAAAAAAAAAATAATAATTTACTAATAAGGAAATACATGATTGAAATAATTCGATAAGGAAGATATTTCTGTGAGAAATAATAAAGTCAACCTGCTGAGTTGTTAGAAGAGGTAAGAATAAAATGAAATGAGTGATGGAAAAAAATCTATACTGTTGTAATTCAGCTTAATGCCTGCTAGAGAAGCAAAATCACAGCAGCAATGTTTTTGTTGTCATTTATTGTAATTCTTTTCTCTTAAATTTTATATAGAGTATCATCCATGGTACGTCACTTTACAATTTAAATTCCTGCTGAAAATATGAATGAATTGACAACATCCTGCCATAACTGGGATAGTCCAATAAAACCATGTTTATTGGCAGTGGTGGTGATGGGGTAGGGGGGTGGAATGTGAATTTCTTCTTCAAGTAGAGGATGTGAATGGATGCTGAATGGCAGGACTGATTGGATGTTCTAACAATTCTGTTTATTTTGCATATTTATTTATCACTCTCTTTAACTTGCTCTCACACTATAACCTATGCCATTTGGGTTCTATCACCCTGTGGAGTGCAGACAGCCAATGGAAGGGACTTGTAGGATATCAGAAAATAAAGGAGGAGAAAAGTTGATTAATGATTCCCATGCCTTGTCCTTGTCATTCCTTTGTTGCTTTACTATGGATCCAATGGTGACTGTGTCCCAACAGGCCAGCTTCTGGTGAGTGGCTTACTTTCCATTATTTCTCTGCTGGCTGCAGTAGTTTTATTCATGCCTCTTTAATTTTAGGTCTAGATGTGGCAACGGTGTCTTCATGATTGCTCCTGTCCTCTTCACACTGAATATGCAAACTGTGAGTACCTAACTTTAACTTTTACCTTTGCTTATACCTCTGGAAGCAATCCTTCCATTAAACCCTCTTCAGAGGAAACCTTTGATATTCTCTGTGTGGTCTGCTGGGTACTTGACTACTACACAAATCAGTGAGGTTCTCCTCAACATATGTTGTCTCCCTACTAATATTTTCTCCTATAGCCTCTGCCTATTTCTATCTACACTTAATTTTTCTCCAAAAGGTACTTTTAGCTTGTGCTATTGGTAATATTTCCAAAAGAAATTTTATTTTTTTTATTTTTTTAAAGATTTTTTATTTATGTATTCATGAGAGAGAGAGAGAGAGACAGAGGCATAGGCAGAGAGAGAAGCAGGCCCTATGCAGGGAGCCCGATGTGGGACTCGACCTCAGGACTCCAGGATCATGCCCTGAGCCAAAGGCAGATGCTTAACCATTGAGCCACCCAGGTGTCCCCATAAAACAATTTGTAGTTAAATAACAAACCCAGCTAAGAAAAAATTTACTGAAAATGGTTAAATATTTACTCTCAAAAAAATGAAAATGAATCCAGAATTGATGTCACCATGAACAAAAGGGTATAGACATTAGAGTTACTTCAGCCTCATGGACCCTTTCCTTTCTCAGAAAAATTTTCCTTCTTAAATATCTTTCTTTGTACATGTTTGCTGAACCTGATTATTGAGCTGCTATAATCTCCCTACCATATCAATGTAATGAAATGATGACTAGAGTTGGAAGAGATGTCAGTGATCACTTAGTCCATTTCTTTATTTGGTTGATTCAGAAACCCAGGCCAAGAGTGAAGAAAGTTGGCCAAGACCTACAGTTTCTGACCAGCCAAGCCTGGTGTGGGTCTTTGACTTCTGGTCCCTTGAGGGCATCCATTGGCAATAAGACATCGGTTCTCATTTATAAATTGTTCCTATAACAAATGTGCTTTGCAAATTTAAATATACAATTAGCATATAACATGTTTTGATAAGTGGCAATATTTATGGAGTGATTAATGGGAATAGAGGTAGAAATAGGGATATCTATGAAAATATAGAGCTACAGATATGAAGGCATAGAATATATTCTAGAATAAAGTGGTTTGCTAGGAAGAGAGGAAAAGGTTCATTAACGTGCAAGTGTTCTGAAAAGGATTAAGCCCTGATCATTTATGACAATATTTTCTCCTAGGGCAGAGAAACAACCAGTCGCCCTGGCTCTGACAAGTCCAATATGCTTTGTCATTCTTAAAGTGTTCCAGTTGGTTTCACTAAGAAGGCATAAAACAACTGTGAATGGCCTGAAGGGACTACAGCTCATTCATTACCTCTCTTTCCAGTGATGAATATCACACATTGAGTCTCAGAGCCCTTCCACCAATCCTGCTAAGGCTATACTTGGGAAGTGTTTTTCAGAGAATAGGAGCTTTGAGCAAACTGCCCTCATAGTTTCCTTGTTAGTTGATGGGACGGTAGGCAGCCTGCGGGATGAGCTCAGAAATAAAACACAAAAAAGAAAAGCAGAGGGAAGTGACAAGGCAAGGTTTGGGATTTATTACAGATTGATTTTGATGACCAAGATGCTAAAAACACAATGTAAAATGTGAGACAACTTTATATTTTAAACCTTGCCCTGAAAAAAAATAAATAAAATAAATAAATAAATAAAAATAAAAATAAAAATAAAAATAAAAATAAAAATAAAAATAAAAATAAAAATAAAAATAAAACTTGCCCTGTTGAGGAGTAAAAAGGTAAAACCCTAGGATTTTGGCCATCAATTTAGGAACCATTAAACACAAAGAGCAAAATTAGTACTAAAAGACATGTTCCTTTGTGAACTGCATCTAACTCCTTGCTTTACGGTCAAATCTGTTAAGTTGTGTGGAGCCTAACACAGGAACAGGACATGGGGGGATTGATCAAATGTTGTGAAGGAATGATTACATAAGTGGAAGGCTGGTGTCACACATACCACTCTGTGACAACGAAAAACTACCAATCATAGAAGGATCTCTTGGCAAAGACCCAGAAGATTCTTCAGGATTTTGGAAGTGACTCAGCATCATTATTCTATAGTGCATGGTTTGGATTAAGAATCCCCACTTCCTTCTGACCTTTTCAATCATATAATAAATAGTAGCCCCGTTTTGTTCCAATTGCTTATTTTCCTGAATGAATGAAGTGGGATAACTGACATAAAAGAGGTCATTCAGAATTGTCGAAAAGTGAGATGGTTTCACTTTCTGATGTGATGCATCCTTTGCCTCTGCGGGAAGTTACCTGGGACCATTGACGGGCAAAACATTACTGAAGGCAGCCATGTAGAAATTTAAGTGTATTAAAGTTAGAGAAAACAATATTTTCAAAAATCTGTGAAGTCTAGAATCTGTTTACACTCTAGATACAGTAGGTTTACTTGTTTGTGTGTTTTGTTCAATTGCAGTCTGTTCAATTAAGGTCTTCACACCGTCTAACTCATTTGCAAACTTATCGAAGAGAGAAAGGCTCTAGGAATAACTAATCAAGTAAATATGTATTTCAAAGAAAATGTGATATGACAGAAATAAGCAAATATGATATAAAGTTTAAGCTACCATTAGTTTTTTCGTAATACTACATAATAATGTATTTTCTTTCACTTTAAATGTATAGCATTTCCGATGTATCCATCAGTCTTAAGTATTACTTTACAATCACCTAACTACCCTTGAAGTATGTTGAATGGTTATACAATGGGCTTTTATTGTGCAGTAACCTTTACTAAATGTCAAGTTTTTGGTCTGATGCTTGCAAAATTGCTCCCTGCTAGAGGACCATGACTAACACTAGTAATCAATAATCCAAGAGAGAAATGCAAAACAAAACAAATGGCAAAACAAATAAAACCCACAGATAAATACAGTATAATTCAGGGTGGGAAGTAAAGTAAGCTTTAATTATACCTATATAGTATTACTACATTATTACTATATTACTAATTATTATATATGTTACTATATTACTTTTTAACTGGTGGGAAGTACAGATGTTTTGTTTTGTTTTTTAATATTTTATTTATTTATTCATGGGAGAGACAGAGAGAGAGAGAGAGAGAGGCAGAGACACAGGCAGAGGGAGAAGCAGGCTCCATGCAGGGAGCCCGACGTGGACTCGATCCCGGGTCTCCAGGGTCATGCCCCAGGCTGAAGGCAGCGCTAAGCCACCCAGGCTGCCCAGTACAGATGTTTTTTGATAGATCATTTAATATTTTTTCATATGCAGCATATATAAAAAATAAAAAATAGATTCAAATACATTTAGCATGGATTTATACCTATCCCTAGTGATATGACCCCAGTTTTGAGGTTCTTGAATCCCTCTTCCTCTGCCCCGACCTTGCCCGCATTCTCTATCAAGTAAATAAATAAATCTTTAAAAAGAGAGGCAGAGGAAAATAACTTCCTTAACCCAAATGAATGAATACTTGTGGTTATAATTAAATTACATAGACAGACTCACATGAGTATTAAAAGGAGTTGTTCCCCCAAGAACTCCAAGTGCAGGAAGACAATCTATTCTAGGGCACTGGTGACAATGAAGATCCAGTTAAGATATTGAGATATAAGCAGATTTTTTTTTTCACAGAGTATAAGAGCAAATCGAAAGCAAGATATATGCTATTAATAATAAGTAAATAAATTAAAACAGGAAACTATGGTAAGGGAGCTTGAGGTAGATGAATGGAACCAGAGATCTCCAAGGTAGATGTTATAACTGATTAATGATTTGGGGATGAGTAGTATTTAATGTAGGGGAAGTGACCTTGAACACAGGCACGTGAGTGTAGTAAGTTTTCTAAGGCACACGTTAGTCTTCTCAGGCAGAACCCAGACTTTCCCTATTCTTTTCCAGAATTGAATCCCAACAGCTTGAAATAAGCTAAACTTATTTAACCAACTTTTTTGACCTGCATCTACTGAACCACATCCACTGTTTGACTTGCATCCAGTTGCTCATTATTTTTTTTTCAGTTGCTCATTATTTAATTTGCCTAATAAAGTGCCTCATATTATATGAAAGTATATGAAGGATAGAAAAAGAAAGGAAGGAAAGAGGAAAAGGAAAAAGATATATGATACAAGTAAATATAAAAGGGAGTAGAAATGAAAAAAATGCACACGACAGACATGTTCCTTGGAGTTTATCTAAATTGGTAAATTTATTCAGTGCTATTCTTCATAAAAATGACCTTATCTTGAGAATTGTGTGATTCCTATCCTTTAAGGGCATGAATTCACATTATTATACCAACCTGATTTAAATACATGATCAACTTAGAACAGTTTTATCACTGGCTTCTTTATTTTCAAAGGAGTTTTAACAACCTTTTTCACTGGCAGGGAATGTATCTCCTGAAGGCTCTCAGAGTGATTATTTTCCTTCATTCAATAATGGAGTTATATTTGAAACACTGAATGAAATATTTTCCCTATATCTAACCAGAATATTACTTGTTCAAATCAATACCCATATATCTATAAGCTCATAACAGAGGATAATTTCTTAGCAGGTACGAGGTATGTAGGGTTATATAATTGGAAAAGGTAAAAGGATAATTGAATTACACATTTTTTAAACTTTATTTTCTTTGAAATTTTCCCCTTTGTTTTCAAATTACCTTATGAGGTATGATTTATAAGTAAAAGCATTTTTATTTTTTTGTTTTTTTAGCATTTTTAAAAAAATATATATTTATTTATTCATGAGAGACAGAGAGAGAGAGAGAGAGGCAGAGACACAGGCAGAGGGAGAAGAGGCTCCATGCAGGGAGCCTGATGTGGGACTTGATCCTGGGACTCCAGGATGACACCCTGGGCCAAAGGCAGGCACTAAACTGCTGAGCCACCTAGGGATCCTCTGTAGCATTTAAACAATTTTATTTATGTAATGATATTAATCTTTTACACAAGCCTGAAAGTTCCATGAGGTAGGGACTGTTTTCTCTTGCTAACCATGGTATTACTAGGGCCCCAGTACCTTATGTACAGCAAGTAGTGTACACTCAGTACTCTCTTAGCAGGTACAGCCTTTCCCCCAAATCTAGCTCAGTAGATACTACTCTCCAAGGAGACATGGAGGGTTCAGAAACTGTGAGCTTGGTGGTGGAGACAGTGGTTTAAGGGCCAGAGGGATGGCAGAGGTAAGGGCTGGTGTAATGGGATCCTGGGGAGATGAAACGATGCTCATTTAACGAGTCTCCTCCCATGATCCCAACCTTCCATTCCCACCCCAAGTGAGTCTGTCTTCAACCACCTATGCATTCATTTCTCCAGAGAAAGAGGTAAACCTCACAGTATAAAACCAAAGCCAGAATAACTTTGCAGAATTAGAAAGTGTCCAAGGAACCAGTTACAACTCGACTGAATTGGACTTCAACACAGAAATGATCGTGTTCCTCCAAATACTCTTCAGTCTCGGAAGCTCACACTCCTCCAGCAAGTAGAAAGATAAATACACCTTCTTCTGTGGTCAGCTGCTGAGGAAGAACTTTTCTCTTCTGATGGACCAGCACTATTTCTTTTTTGTGGCTCTTTTCCCTTCTCCTTTCCTAGGTTTTCCTTTGCCATGAAGCTTCTTGAGACACAGCTGCTCATCCTTGAAGTCCTGATGCTCATCTCTATAGAGGCCAAGGAAACATAGTGTCCCCATGAGTGCAAAATAAGTGTTGTGATTTGGATACCAGTCAGAAGTCTCCTTCCTCTTGGCCAAAGGCTGCTCACTAAACAGTTTCACTACTTTCATTGATTTGGAGTCAGTAGGCCTGGCAATTTCACCGAAGAGCCAGGCGCTCAGACCAGTCATGCGCAAGGCATATTCTGAAAGGGAAGACATTTCCTGAGCAGCAAGAGGCCCTGCAAGCCTTGCTTCCTCCTTTTCCTTTCAGCACTCCCGTTCTCAGATTCACTTCCTTCTCAACTCTTGCTCCATTGTGTGGGCAGGAGTGGGCTGGGCTGCCTCCTCCTCGCGACCTTCCTCTCCCACGCGCCCCTAAGTAAAAGCATTTTTAATGTACAGAACTCAATGAGTTTGAGCAAACTCACATAACATTGTCACCATGAAGGCCCATGACATGTATATCATCTTTCAGTTTCCTCTTTCCCCCAGGAGGTTAGTATGCATGGTAAGAACTTTACACTAAAGACCTATAATACAGTATTATTAGATATTGACACTATGCTGTGTAGTAAATCTCTCTAGATCGTCTTTATTTTGCATAACTGAAATTTTGTACCCTTTGATCATCACCTCCTCGTTTCTTCCTCTTGCCAGGCCCTTGCAATCACCATCAATTCTCTGTATCTGTCGGTTTGATTATTTTAGAGTCCACATATAAGTGAGATCATATAGTTTTTATCTATCTGCATTTGGCTTATTTCACTCAGTATTATGTCCTCCAAGTTCATCCACATTGTCACAAATGGCAAAATTTCCTTCTTTGTAAAGGCCAAATAATACTCCATTGTATGTATATACCACATTTTAAAAATATATTCATCTACTGATTGATATTTATGTTGTTTCCATATCTTGGCTACTGTGAATAATCCTTAATGATCATGAGTGAAGGTATGTGTTTAAGATCCAGATTTCGATTGTTTTGGAAAAATATCCAGAAGTAGAATTGTTCGATCATACAGTAGTTTTATTTTTAATTTTTTAAAATATTTTATTTATTTATTCATGAGAGACACCCAAAGAGAGAGGCAGAGACACAGGTAGAGGAAGAAGCAGGCTCCATGCAGGCAGCCCAATGAGGGACTCAATCCCAGGACCCTGGGATCACTCCCCGAGTCAAAGTCAGGCCCTAAGCCACTGAGTCACCCAGGGATCCCCTATTTTTAATTTTTTGAGGAACTTTTATACTATTTTCCCTAATGGCTATACCAAATTATATTCCTACCACAGTATACCAGAGTTCCCTTTTCCCCATATTATCGCTAACACTGGTTATCTTTTAGATGTTCAATAATAGCCATTCTAGGAAGTATGAGGTGATACCTCATTGTGATTAATTTCACTGCTCTGGCTCCCTGTCTATGATGAATAGAAGTAGTCTGAGTAGGCAACCTTGTCTTATTCCTGATTTTGGATGAAAAGATTTTGTTTTCACCATTGGGTTGGATGTTAGCTATGGGTATGTCAGATATAAACTTTATTACATTGAAGTACATTCCTTCTGTATCTAACTTTTGACAGTTTCCTTTTTTAATCACAAAGAATGTTGGCTTTTTGTCAAATGCTCTTTATTCATCTATTGAGATGATCATATGATTTTTATCCTTAATTTGTTAATGACATGTATCACATTTATTGATTCACAAATTGAACCACTCTTGCATTCAAGGGATACATTTTACTCGATCATGGTATATAATCCTTTTAATGTGTTGTTGAATGGAGTTTGCTAAAGCAGCTCCTTTATTCATTATTGATCTGCTCAGATATTCTGTTTCCTCCTGATTCAGTCAAAATAGGTTGCATGTTTCTGGGAATTTCTCCATTTTTTCTTGGCTGACTGGCATGTTGGTGTGTAGTTCTTCACAGTAGTCTCACAATTCTTTGTAGATCTGTAGTGTCCATTGTGATGTCTTCTCTTTCATTTATAATTTTATTTTTTGACTCTTTTCTTTTTTCTTAGTCTGGTTAAGACTTTGTCAATTTCTTTTTATCTTTTCAGAAAACAAAAATGAAATCACAACAAAACAAAATTTGTGCAATGCAACAAAAGTAGCCCTGAAAAGGAGTTTTATTGTGATAAACACCTACAATAAGAAAGGAGGTCTCGATAAAGAACTTAACTTTTATACCTCAAGAAACTAGAAGAGGAAGAATGGACTAAGACCTAACTTATCAAAGGAAGTAATAAAGGTTAGAGGAGAAATAAATGAAATAGAGGCTAGAAAAACAATAGCAAAGATCAAGATAAAATGTGAATTATATGTTTCTAGAGTGATGTTCCCCTGTGCTTCCCCCTCCATACCAATTGAATGAATCAGTAGTGAGTCTATGTAGTTTTACACCCAAAGTCTAATGAAATCACGTTGTGTCTCTACACGCCCAGTGATTTGGAGCCTGTTGAATCATTTCCTACAAAATAAAAAATGGGTTATATCACTTTTCATTCTTTGCCAGTAATGAGAAACAGTATTTTTGGGGGGCCTATTTTTGGTTTTGATGGCAGTGATCTACATGAGTATGTTACTCTAAGCAATTTACCTAATTACCCTACACTTGTCAGATATGCATAGAACTTAGTACAAGAAAAGATACTTCCACAGAATTTTTTTTTTATCAAAATTTGGTTATATTTGGCAAATAACCACTTTCAGTGAATGGGATGTTACCAGCAAGGATTAGCTACATTATTTTCCCAGTTTAGCTCTCTTAGGCAATAGTAGCTTACGATATTATTTTTTTCATTGTCTAGTTTCTATCTCTTTTTTTTTTTGTACACAATGTAGCTTTAGTAAATTTAGCATAAGTGTCTTCCCAAAGGCTTCTACACATAAGTTTACAAGCACCTATCTTACTTAATAAATGAAGGTGTTACTCGAAAGACACATTATACTATATCATTTTAATATTTCATTTAGCCCATGTTCCTGATCCGTAGTGTTCTCAAGCCATGCATCAAAATCTTGAATTGCCTAAATTTTATAGGTGAAATCAGTAACAATAATAAAATCCTATATATTCTTCTTTCCTTTCTTGCCTATTTTTTCCCTTGTTTCCCCTAGGGTTTTAACTACTTTCAAAATTAGAGATCTGCTTTTATAACAAAATCTTTTGAATATAATAGCTCAGAATAAACAGGAAAAAATACTGTAAACAATGGAGTTTGGTCACTCAAAATCACTTTTTACTTAAGAGTCAATAAATGACCCCAAGAAAGACAATAGGATAAAATTTTTATTTCATTACTTAATCTTATTTCATTCATTCGGAAAATATTTATGCAGCGCCTACTAAACATTGTTAAGGCACTGAAAAAGGCTAAATTCTTATTCATATTAAGTCTCGGGTGCCTTATCTAAAGTAGTCAAACTCTCAGAAGCAAGAAGCAGAATAGAGGTTACAGGGGTCAGGGGAGGGGGACATTGGCAGTTGTTCAAGGGCTTTAGGGATCCAGTCATACAAGATGAAAATTTCTAGAGATGTGCCTTACAACATTGTGCTTATAGTTAACAATCGTGAACTGTGTCCTTGAAAATTTGCAAAGAGGGTAGACTTCATGTAATGCACTTATTTGTTTGCCACAATAAAAAAGATAAAGAAATGTGTCTGGCGCATAGATAAACTGAATGGCAGCTACAGTTCTTGGGAATGGTCATAGCGTATTTTAAAAGTCTGTGCCCAGTGACTGAGGCTAGAGAGCCTTGGGAGCAGTGAGTGGTGGGAGGAGAGGTCAGAGAAATAGCCAGAAACCAGATCCTGCAGTGCCTGATGTCAGCCTTCAGGGGAAATTTGGACAATAAGCAATTAGGAGCCTCTGGAATTATAAGAACAAAGGGCGACATGATGGAATTTTTCACTTCATTCTCTTTAGTTCTCCATCTCTTTATTAAGGGTTTAATTTGGAGATTCAACCCAGAATGGCCCATAGGTATGGCCCCTCAGAAAGTAGTTTTTGATACTGAAATAAGAATCACTGTGGAATTTGGCCTTTTTTTTTTTTCTAAAGGATTTGAAACAGAACTTCTTCCCTGAATTTCATCCCAGCTGTATTTCTTAATCTCCCTTATAGACACAGAAGAGCCTGAAGCAAACTCTATATTATAGTCAAGAAATCATCTAAATCGAAGTCCTTTAATGATCTATCCAACAGCTAGCTCATTGCAAATTGCCACTGTATGAGCCCTTTTATAACCATTGATAGTGGCCTAATCATTACTTCACAATGCACTCTGAATTAGATGAAGACAAACTTATTTCTCCTGAAGCTTATTTCCTCCTGTTGGAAAAAAATTATCTGAAACTTGGAAATAAACAGATTATGAGGGTTTTTTTTTTTTTTTTTTTTTTAGTACTATTCTGGGCTTCCAGTTTTGCTAGAATTTGTATTGACTGGGATATTATAATTATGTAAAGACAGATATTGACTTGCAGATTTTTTGTACATTGGAAGACAAATAATTTCTTTCTGGTGGAAGAGATAACCCAAGAGGCTGTGGTTCATGGTTTGCTGGACATTAATTAGGTTTCCGTATAAACCAGCACTCTTAACCTGGCATTTTTTTTGTTAATTTTTTTATATATACTTAGCTTTCCAAGTGCACTTTGAACTGTGCACAACATCTTAGTGGGTTTTTTTTTCTTAATTAATGAATTGAACAAGTCTTTGATATGTGTACATTTTGGAATAATGATTTTTTTCCTTTTTTGAAAATTATACTTTAACATCCCTCGAATCTTCTTCTTCATGATCAAAGCTCCAGTTCCTTTTTATCTCCACCCCAATAGACATCTTCAGGTTTCAGCAATACTTAAAATACATGTCAGTATCAAAACTTACTTTCAAGGAAAAATAATATCACAGTTGATTATGATTTACAAGCATATAGCCAAAAACAACGACACCAGAAGCTTCCAAAAGGGGCTGTTGCTATGGAGATCTCATCACAGGCATCCCACATGGAGGATGATTAGGTGATTATGAGAGTGATCATTATTATTTTCAGTTGTCAGTTACCACCTAAAATATTATTATACATTCAAGCAGGAAGAAGACATAAAGCCCATTAAGTTGCCAGTCCGAAGACTAAATGACAGTCTGGCATGCTGTTTGCTATGCAAGAGGTAGATGAAGAGGGAGAAAAAAAACAAATTTGCCTCAGTACTAGCTGGAAAAACAGTCAGTACTAGGGAATAAATACCTCCTTTGTAAGGAATATGTAAGCCATTGTTTTTTTTTTCTTGGAGCAAGACACATTTGGATAACAAGTTAGAGCTCATATAAAGGGAAAATATCTAAAAAGAGTATTGATTACATAGGTGGTATGACATATATATGGCAGTGATTCTTAAAATTGAGTGTGTTGATTCATTGAGTACATGATAAAAAAACAGCTTCCTTAGCATCTAGCTCGAGAGATTTTCTTGAGCAGTAAATCTAGGGTATGATTCAGAAATCCATACTTGTAATACTAACTTCTGATTATTCAAATGCAGGTGTCGTATCTAACATTTCATTGCCAAGATAGTTGAGGCAACAATGGTTTCCTCACTTTAATCTCAGCTCTACTTTCATAAGAGCTTGAGTAAGTCAACATATATTCTTTGTGTGGATAACATAAATAATATAGTCAATCTGAAACATATGTATACTACATTATACTACATTTATATGTATAAATCATTGTCATTTATCTTCTATTATCTATCATCTATCTATCTATCTATCTATCTATCTATCTATCTATCTATCATCATCTATCGGCCTATCCCTATTGTAAGTCCTTGCACCATTCTGATTTCTGATTAGGATAATTTATGCCTCTCTTTTCTTTGATTTTCCATGAAAACAGATTCTTTAATCTTGTCTAATTTCTTTAATACTTTCTCTGAGGAAGTCTGGTAAATTGGAAAGGAAGAATAAAGTAAGAACACCATTATATCCATTAAATTTTAAATGTGTAACTCAAACACCCACCTTCTTTTCTGAATACTTCCTCATCACTCAGCTTAACCCTGTATTGCCATTGACAGTAACCTTGAGTTTTTTAAATGTGTCAGTTCATTATTCTAGTGGGTCTATGTACCCATTATTTAATTAATCTGAAGAGGTGTTGATACACACACACACACACACACACACTAAAAATCTTGTAGGAATACCAAACATTAAATTAAACAAATGATTACACAGAAAAAAAAAATGTATTATCAATTGTACCTAGAAAATTGATGTAAAAAGCTGCAATCCTAAGAAGATTGTTCAGTGCACCATTCCATGTATTTCTCTTAATAAGATATTAAATTATAGAACCAGGCCAGTTTATATACAAACCATAGCTGTACTTGGTATGCCTCGGTTGCCTTTTTACATTTGATCATTTTAGAACTGTACTTGGAAGTTTATAAGGCATTTTCACCTTCTGCTTTCTCATTTGGTCCTGCTAGCAATCTTGTGAGGTGAGGAAGGCAGGTGTGGATCTTATTAGTTTATAGGAAAGGGTGATTAACGTTAGGGAGGATGAATGACTTGCCTCGGTTCACAAGGCTAATTACCCTGCAAGGATAGAACCAGATTTAGACTGAAAATATATTAAACTAATTTCAGAGTGATTATCATGATAGTACTATGAAAAGGAAGCAATGGGACTTATTCCCACATTATTTATTGAGCCATTACTTTGTGCCAAACCCTACAAATATAGCCATAGACAGATAAAATTCCCACTCGCAGGTAGATTATATTTTTGGCAGCCAAAAAATCAACAAATCAATAGATACTGTAAGGTCTCATCATACATATTTTGAAGATATGGAACTATACAGGCATCGATAAAGAAAGGCATGGAGATAACAAGTGACAGAAGTAGGGTGATAGAGATACTATTTTAGATAGAATAATCATTGCACACATTTCTGATAAGGTGATATTTGGATGAAGCCTAAAATGAGTGAGACATTTGATATTGGAAGAAGAGCAGTTATGGAAAAGGAAAACAGTGCAAAGACTCTGAGATGGGATATTTGGGAGCTCCAGGCACATCAAGGAGGTGGCTGGAACCAAGTGACTGGAACCAAGTGAGTCATAGATAATAGGTAGTAGATGAGGACGAGAAAGGCACAGTCAGGTCTAATACACCATGATGAGGATATTTTATTGATTACATGAGAAACCATTTTTTTTTGGGGGGGTGCCATGATTTCATTTATGTTTTTAAAGAGTTATGTCATTTTGTGCTTTGTAGACAGGAGGAGAGGTGAATAGGATGACAATTTAAGGGGTTAGTGCAGCCATTCAAGAAGTTTAAAAAGGTTTAATTAAAGATTTTGATGGATTTTGTAAGATCCAAACCTTTCGTGAGCTGTTCAGTTCTACAGAAATCCTGTCCCATTTATTTCCTTCAAATAAAATTTATTGTGTATCAGGGAGGGTTCTATTCATAAGCAATTATTTTTAAAATGATGGTGGACAGAGAAGAATTAAAGCCTGCTTATTATTACTAAAGCTATGAACTTTGGATAAAGGAAAATTGAAAAGGAAAGTAAATGCTCAATTTTTCCAAATGAAAATAAAAATCTCATTTGAGGGCACCTGGATGCCTCAGTTAAGCATCCCACTTTTAATTTTGGCTCAGGTCATTGTCTCAGAGTTATGATATCAAGCTCATCAGGCTCCAAGCTGACTATGGAGCCTGCTTAAGAGAGAATCTTAAGAGAATCTTCTCTCTCTCTCTCTCTCTCTCTCTCTCTTCTATTCCCTTCCCCTCCCACCCCTACATACTCCCTTTCACTCTCTTTCTCTCTCTCTCTCTCTAAAAAAAAAAAAAAAAAAAAAATCTCATTTGAGAAAAGATTTGGAATCTAGTAGAATCATTTCTACCATAAAATTTGAAATATGGTTCTTTTTATTGTTTCATCAGTCTTTTAAAGGCCTCTCAGAGTGCTTGGGTGGTGCAGTTGGTTAGGCCTCTGACTTGATTTTGACTCAGATCATGATCTAAGGGTTTTGAGATGGAGGGCTCCTGCTCAGGTAGAGTCTGCTTGAGATTCTCTCTCCCTCTCCCTCTTCTTCTTGTGCTCATGCTCGGTCTCTCAAAATAAATAAATCAATCTTAAAAAAATTAAAAAATGAAGGTGTCTTTTTTTCCCAATAAAATGTCAAATAAAACTTGTTAAAAGTTTACTCTTAGGTCTAATTAATTAGAAATATTTCTCTTTGTCATTGGAATTATATCTTAATGAATACAGAGTATATTTTAAAAGAATAATATTTTAATTGCTGACTTTGAAATTTCACATTAAAACAATAAGCGTGAGCAGCCCAGGTGGCTCAGCAGTTAAGTGCTGCCCTCAGCCCAGGGCCTGATCCTGAAGACCTGGGATCAAGTCCCACGTCGGGCTCCCTGCATGGAGCCTGCTTCTCCCTCTGCTTGTGTCTCTGCCTCTCTCTCTCTCTGTGTGTGTGTGTATGTGTGTGTGTGTGTGTGTGTGTGTTTGTCATGAATAAATAAATAAAATCTTTAAAAAATAAAACAATAAGTGTACATGATACTGCTATCTTTCTACAAAAATTTCAAGCATGAAAAGAAATGACTTTAACTCACAAAATAGGGAGAAAATGAGTTTCACAGAAAATCATTTTACTATGTTTCTTATTTTTCTACATCATTTTTTTTCTAATTTAGGGAGTGTGAAAATTTTACAAATAATACTAATATATGGATCAATGTTTGGAAAACCTGGATTTAACCTTTCTTCCTCATTTATAAGTTAGCACTTATTCTCAAAATTGATATCACAGTGAAATGAGATAATGTCTGCAACTCAACTCAAGAAGTACATGTTGAAATTGCTCAACACAATGAATTAATTCCTGATCCCTTCAGACAGATAACACATTATAATGAAAGCATCTATGATAAGCTATCTCAGGTTAGAATTTCTTGAAACTTAGTTGTATGAACTTGGGGAAGTTACATCATCCCATTGAGGTTCTGATTTTTCAACTTTACAACAAGCAAAATAATCTTTTTTTAAAAAATAATAATCTTTTAAAAGGATTGTTAGAAGGTTAGGTTAAATTAGATGGATAGATAGATGATAGATTCCTTATATAAAAATTTTTGCACACAAAAGACCGAGCACAATCAAACTCAGTTGAGCTCAATTCAGCTTAGTTTCTTTCCTCCTACCCCTTCCCCAGTCTTCTATTCAAATATGTTCTATAATAATAAATGTATGAGTAGAAATCATTTTACCTTTTATAATCCCTGATGTCAGTACACTAACTACTTGTCTTGAGATTGTCAAAGGATTTGTTATTATTTTTCCTCCAAGCATGTGTTTGTTTGTTTTTGCTTCTCATTCCTTTTCTTTTCATGATTCAATAGGGCAAGGAAAATTTTCTTCAGTCAAACATCTTGCCTTCTTGAGAAACATTCCTTCAGTAGATTTTTGTTTCTTCCCACTTTCCTCCATTTTTTGGAAGAGCTTGTGCCAAAGAATCCTTATTTTTTTTCATTTGTTTGTATTTCATTTATTTTTCCCATCTCAAAAAATAAGGGCTGATAGCCAAGTACAGTGGATTATCAAGTTTTCATCATCAACTCTTATTTCAATTAAATTCTATACTCTCTGCCTGTTGCTCTAGTCCTGTTTTTCTTTTTTTTTTAATAAATATTTTTAAAGGTTTTATTTATTTATTTGAGAGAGAAAGAGCATGAATAGGAGGGGCAGAGGGTAAGGAAGAAGCAGACTCCCTGCAGAGCAGGGAGCCCAGTGCAGGGCTCTAACCCCAAACCCCAAGATCATCATCTGAGCTGAGGGCAGACACTTAACCCACTGAGCCCCTCTGCACCTAACACAGGGCTTGAGCTCATGATTCCAAGATCAAGGATCACATGCTGTGCCAACTAAGCCAGCCAGGCACCCCTGGAATTTTTTTCCCAAGTTTTTATTTCAATTCCAGTTAGTTAATTAATGCACAGTGTAGTATTAGTTTCAAGTATAGAAATGAGTATAGATTCATCACTTACATACAACAGCCAGTGCTCACCACAAGTGCCCTCCTTGATATCCATCACCAATTTAACACATGCCCCTGTCCACCTCCCCTTTGGTACCATCCATTTGTTCTCCATAGTTAAGAGTCTGTTTCTTGGTTTACCTCTTTTTCCCCATGTTCATTTATTTTGTTCCTTAAATTCCACATATGTGTGAAGTCAGATGGTATTTGTCTTTCTCTGACTGACTTATTTCACTTTGCTTTATAGTCCCTAGCTCCATGCAAGTTGTTGAAAATACAAGGTTTCATTCCTTTTTTATGGCTGAGTAATATTCCATTCTGTCTATACACCACTTCTTTATCCATTCACTAGTCGGTGGGCATTTGGGTTCTTTTCATAATTTATCTATTGTTGATATTGTTATAAACGTCAGAGTGCAGGTATCCCTCAAATTAGTATTTTTGTATTCATTGGGTAAATGCCTACGACGCAGTTGCTGGATCATAGGGTAGTTCTATTTTTAACTTTCCGAGGAGCCTCCATACTGTTTTCCAGAGTGGCTGCACCAGTTTGCATTCCCACCAACAGTGCATGCAGTTTCCCTTTTCTCTGCATCCTCGCCAACATCTGTTATTTCCTGTTTTGTTGATTTCAGCCATTCTGACAGGTGTGAGGTGATATCTCCTTGTGGTTTTCATTTGTATTTCATTTGTATTTCCCTGATGATGAGCGACGTTGAGCATTTTTTCATGCGTCTGTTTGCCATCTGTAGGTATTCTTCAGAAAAATGTCTATTCATGTCTTCTGCTTATTTTTAAACTGGATTATTTGTTTTTTGGGTATTGGGTTTTGCAAGTTCTTTATATATTTTGGCTACTAACCTTTTATCAGATCTGTCATTTGCAAATCCTTTTCCCATGATTTTTTTTTTTAACCAAAAATCTGCCAAGAGCATATTTGAGCCTAAAAATGTCACGCAATAAATAAGGCATAGTAGCCAACAAGGATTTTGCAAATCTCTTCCAAAATTCAGTTTTAACTTGAAAATCTGGCACACGTTTCTCTTCTCTGCTCTAGGACTTATTGCTTTCTACAGATTTTCTCCTCTTGTCCCTAGACAATACCATGCCGTTGAACCAGGGATGGGCAAGCAAGTGTAACAACAGGAAAACAGAGCAGGGCTCCCAGTGCTAAGCAAAAGCTATTGTTGCTTTTCATTTCCTCAGTGCATTAAGAAAAATTAAATGTTTTTTACCTCTAGGATTTGGAAACATTACAAGACCCATTTAAATTGAACATTAAGTCTTAATCCCTAAGTTAAAGTAAAATGCACAATTTGTTTAATTGTAGATATGCTATTCAACAATATGGGGCACATTTATGAGCTGGAAGAAATGGGGTAGGGGACGGTGTATTCTTTTCTCCCTTCATTTGACTTCAATGTTATCATTTAAGCAAAACTGCTGAGAATAACAAGTCATTTTAAAGTAATTTAAATACACCTCAAACTGAAAATTTAATATTTCCCTAAGCTCTTAATGATCCATTTCAAATTTTCTAACTCTGTTAAGTCTATTAAAGAGAATCAAAGGGCCAAGCCTAATTCTTTGAAGAGGGTATAGGCAGCATATGGAAACTGGAAAAGTATGAGAATGAGAGTGATCCCTGACACCAACCTAGGAAACGTGTTCATGGTTCACAAAATTTTAATACTAAAATTGCAAAACATGATTTTTGCGAGAAAGAACTAATAGTAACTGTGGAGAACTATCAGAATAATAGAACTGTGGATATACATATATATATATATATATATATCCATTATATATTGGATATACATATCTACAGTTCTATTATTCTGATTTATATATATATAAATATATAATATATATAAAATATAAAATATATTATATATATATATATAAAATCTCCATAATAAACTTGAAAGACATCAATGTCAATGTTCCCTAAAGCATGAACATGAAGTATTTAAACATTTATGAAAGAATACTTTAAGTCTGTTACTTAAAATGGTTTTAGTTCCTGGGCCCTACCCCCCCGACCTACACATCTTTATGGGAAAGAATGGAACCTGTGTAAGGCTGTTTTAAAACATGTTTGTTGGGATTTTTAAGTACCATAAAGTTTGAGACCTATGGTTTTACACTTTCTAAATGAGGAGAAATTCAGAATATTGAAGCTACTTGCCCGAAATAACCCTATTGGGAGTGAGCAAAAATGGGATTGCAATGTCGTGTCCTCTTAAGTAGAAGCCCAAAGCGTTCCCCACATATGGTTCAGCCTCAGGTGTAACCAGCATTGGCCAGCTCTGCTCTTCATTCATGGAGAACGCAGGTAGGCTCCTCTTCCAGGAGGAAGGGCCCAGTAGAATCACCAGCCCATGCATAGTTCTCACGGTCATTTTGTTTAGCATCGGTTTTCTTCATCAAACGTATTTCTTTCATATTGAGCCTCAGTAAATGCATGTGTTTCTTTACTTGTTTGTTTTCCCAAATGAGAGTGAGCCGGATAGCTGAGTGATCTTAAGGGAACACAATCATGATCATGTTCATCTGAAACAGGGACCAGATGTGTCCTTTCCGTTCAGAAGCAGAAACAAGTATTTTTCCCTGAGACATCGGATGTGCTCCTCTCAGCTTTCACTGAGGTCTCTGATGGCCAGAGAATCTTACAGTTGAAAATCTTGTTAACATTGACCTCCTTCTTCCCTCCTTCAGTGCTTCAGTGTCTGAAAACATCCCTTAGTGCTGTATTTTCTTTTTGTCATTCGCTAGTGCATTCTCTTATTACGGCCTCTCCATGTACCCTCCAAAGAGTACCACAGAAAATGAAAAAATAAAAATAGATAAAAATATTAGCTGACACACCTAACTCAAAACAACCATTTAAAATCGTATTATGACACTGATCAAAAAATAACGTAAAAAAAAAAAAAAACCTAACATTTATCAAGTGCCTACCCTGTGACAGGAGCTGGGCATGTGCATCTCATGTAAGCCCCCCACTCCCCTATGGCCTACTGGAAGCATCCCCCACAACCTTAAAAGTTAGGGGCACCCGGGTGGCTCAGTCAGTTGAGTGTCTGCCTCCCACTGGGGTCATGATCCCGGGGTCCTGGGACGGAGCCCAGCGCCTGGCTCCCTGCTCAGTGGGGAGTCTGCTTCTCCCTCCTCCTGTGCTCTCTGGCTCTCTCTCCAATAAATACAAATTTTTAAAAATCTTAAAAAAAAAAAAAAAAGATAATGAAACTGAGGTTTGGTTACACCGCAAAAAAAAAAAAAAAAAAAAAAAAAGTCGCATTTGAACCAAATGCTTTCTGCTTTCTAAATCCTTATTCTTTCACTATATGTATACCGCTGAGTTGTTTTTTGTTTTTTGTTTTAACTTAACTAGTAGGAGTTAACACAGAGCAAATAGAATTATAAGCAAAGGGCTTTTATTCGCATACTGAGTCTCCCTGCCTGGATTCTCTTTGATCCCTGTGTCTTTGTCAGGAACAGACTTGCGCATCCCTGGAGTCCTTGGGAGATGCGAGCCTGTGTCTCGTGATCATCACAGGGAGGAGGTAAAAAGACTCCAGAGATGGACTCCCTGTGTTCAACTCCCAGCACTGGCCTTGGGAATATGAGGCTTTAGGCACATTTCCTCATCTCTCTAAGCATCTCTTTTCACATGCTGCGCCCTGGGGTTGCTGTGAGGCACAGAGGAGACAGTTTGTGTAAATTAAATTGCTGAATACAGTAAAGCCTCAGCGTGCGGCAGTTACAGTGTCACGAGTGCAGCTGGCATCAGGGATGTGACCTTGGGTAAACTGCTTAACCTCTCTGAGCTGGAGCCGCATCTTAGAAAAATTAAATGACATATCGGTCACGGCTGTGTGATGATAAAAGGGAATTAAATCGGACAACTTATAGAAGTTTTCTAGCAAAATGCTTGGGAAAGAGCGGACACCTAAGAAATGCTACCTCTTACCTCTGTGTTGCAGGTGTCCCGGGGCTCCTCTTCCTTCTCTTCCTTCCTCTATCATGGTTTTTTAGGGACAGAAGAGCTGACCTGAGTCTGCCGCTCTATCATGCTCAATACAAAGCAAGTAGGCCAGCTACCATCCTACTCGGGAGGAACTACCCTCCCTAGAAACTGGGTTTGGGTTCCGCCAGCATTAGTTAAGTGGTAAAAAGCAATCCTCCCAAGTCTCCCAGGAGGACCTAACACACCTGTAGTTACGCAACAAACCAAGTGTCTGGAGTCCGTCCCACTTAGCTGCTATTAAAGTTCAGTGGTCTAGAAACTACAGTCATCTCCACCAATGAACCCCCACCCTAGGAAGCTCATTGGAGCTTTGACCTCTTTAAAATATAAAATGTGTCAGGGCAGGGGAAGGTGGAGCATCTGTTACTGAATACTGTGCCAGGAGAGGTGTGTTTGCCAAAACTGACAAAACTAAATCGGCTGTTTTCACTTTCATTTAATTATTGATACATGAACATCCTACCTATAAGCTCTACTGGGGAGAGGAAGTGGTCCTGTGGGTTGTCCTGTCTTCCCCGTTTGTTTCTGTATCCTCCTCTTCAGCTTCAGTGATTGGCTACTACAGAGTAGAATGAATGAGTAGGAAAGGCGACGGTAGGATTGCCTGGTTGTGCAGGGGTCTGAAGACAGTTACTTTCTCTCTTGTGCCCCACGAACATATTCTAGTTTAAATGCAAAGTGTGGCCCCTCGGGGCTGCCCGTACCCCCTTCTGAGCGGCCACCCAGACACAACATGCTTATCTCATGCTAGCTTTCATACTGGCTGAGCTGCCGGGAGGCCTGGGTCAATCAATAGGTCAATCGGAGTTTTGCATTCATGGGGCTTCACAAGGGATGGTAAGCAGGGTGCATACTGCAAATATGTTTTCTCTCCACCACATATGTTCCATTGTCTCTCTCTTTTTTTAAAGATTTTATTTATTTATTCATGAGAGACACAGACTGAGAGAGAGAGAGAGAGAGAGGCAGAGACACAGGCAGAGGGAGAAGCAGGCTCCCTGCAGGGAGCCCGACAGGGGACTCGATCCCAGGACCCCGGGGTCACACCCTGGGCCGAAGGCAGATGCTCAACCGCTGAGCCACCTAGGTGTCCTCATATGTTCCATTATCTCATTAAATTTCTCCTACAAAACAAAGATAAAATGACTACGGTTTTTGAGATAGTGACTGCAGAAGCTCTGAGTTAGAGCCCTGTGCAGGGGTGCAGGTGGCTTGCACACGAACTGTCCTTATTCCTTTTTTTTTTTTTTAATTTTTATTTATTTATGATAGTCACACACAGAGAGAGAGAGAGAGAGAGAGAGGCAGAGACATACTGTCCTTATTCCTAAACTCGGTGTTGTGGCCGGGCCACCTGGGTGTTCTGAGATCGAGCCCCCAGGTGGGCTCCCTGGTCAGCATGCGTCTGCTTGTCCCTTTCCCTCTCCTCTTTTCTCCCTCCCACTGCCTTGCATTCTCTCTCTCTCTCTCTCTAATACATAAAAAAAATCTTTAAGAAAAAAAAAATCAATGTTCTGGCCATGCCGCTCAGTCACACACAAGGTTTGACAAACCTCTGTGGTCTCCCTAATTAGTCCTCCTCCCTTAGCCCATGTCCCAAGGTCCTCCACTAGTCAGATTCTCTTTTTCCTGGGCTTTCTCACCGTCCCCCCTCGTGCACTGCGGGTTCTAGCCGTGCTGAGCGTAACCCTAAAATTCCCTGCCTCCGCACATTTGCTCACTCTGTCAAAGACATGCCCACCTTTCGAAGTACAGCACCGGTGCCCCCCTCTTATTTGAAGCCCTATGTCTTCCCCTTCCCTTTGCACCCTAAAATTGCACTTCCTTTAAACAGCAGAGTATTTCATATCTCCTTCTTGTTAACCCTGTAGTGCTGTTCCCTGAATCACTGGGGCACTTCTGTAACTCTGCGATATGATAGTGAGATCCTGGATCCATTCATGTTTTTGAAATCTCCCTTGGCAGCCAGCTCGAGACCAAGAGACCGAACGGTTAATTTACTTTGGTTCTCCGCTTCATTTCTTTAGACATGTAACCCGATTTCTCTTCAAGCATCAACAGTTTCAGCAGACTAGTTCGAATTTGTGAACTCTCCTGAAGCTCTCGTTCTGAATCCATTCAGTGCCATCATTATTCCTTCTTCCTCAAGTTCACGCAGGGTAGCACTATAACCTTGAATCGCCGAAAGTCCTAGGATTAAAATGATCACATTTCCTTTGTGCAATAAAATAAAATTAAAATAAAATAAAATAAAATATAAAAAAATAAAATATAAAAAAATAAAATAAAATAATAAAATAGGGTTCTGCTTCACATTTAAAAAAATTCTATCATTGTTAAGTAAAAAAAATCTTTTAGTATGAAATAATATGATATCTCTATAATATAGGTCATATTTACTTTCTAGGAAAAATACTACAGAATCACATCCTGCTTTCCTTATATTTCAACAGCTTCCTTGCAGTGGGTGTAGGGATGAGCAGGCTGCTGAGCCTGTTGTCACCCATTCCTGTGTCTTGCGGCTCACATTCACAAAGCCCTAAAAGGCTGGCTGCTGCTTCCAGAGAAGTGCTTGGGTACTGCACATCCAAAACACATTTGCCTTCCTATACTTGAAAGTAGAGTGTTTAGGTAGTTTATATTTTGTATGAACAGAACGTTTCAGGGTGGCACCCGTTAGCATTGTGCGGATGTGTATGCCACAGTTTCACATTTAGTGCCATTAGGCCCTATTTTTTTTTTTAATTTTTTTTAAATTTTTTTTAAATTTTTATTTATTTATGATAGTCACAGAGAGAGAGAGAGAGGCAGAGACACAGGCAGAGGGAGAAGCAGGCTCCATGCACCGGGAGCCCGATGTGGGATTCGATCCCGGGTCTCCAGGATCGCGCCCTGGGCCAAAGGCAGGCGCCAAACCGCTGCGCCACCCAGGGATCCCCATTAGGCCCTATTGAAACCTAATATTACATCTTTAGAGTCAAACATGGTAGTAGGTGTGTGGTTTTCTTCCCGTGCTGGATTCAACCTGAAAGGTCTCATTGTCTCCCATTGTGATCACACTATAAAGACCTGAGAAAAGAAAATTGGAAAAATGATGAATGAAAAATAGAATTAGTTTCAACAACTAGATATAAATATGGGTGATTTAAAATATAATATAGTTGCAGCATTGAGAATGAAGACCAAACCAAAGTATGTATTTTATATATCAGACACATTTAATGGAGTGCATTATAAAATTCATTTTGGGTGGCTCAGTGGTTTGGCGCCTGCCCTCGGCCCAGGGCATGATCCTGGAGTTCCAGGATCGAGTACCGTTTCAGGTTTACTGCATAAAGCCTGCTTCTCCTCTATCTGTGTCTCTGCCTCTCTCTCTCTCTTTCTATCTGTGTCTCTCATGAATAAATAAATAAAATCTTAAAAAAAATAAAAATAAAATAAAAATAAAATTATTTCTTTTGGTGTGCATTATAAAATCCTTAACTTTGAAATTAAATCACATGATATCTATTCAAATTTGAAGCACTGGTGTTCAATGAAATAATGTACCAAATAACATTTTTTGAATTATTTGCATAAATTAATTTTATCCCAAAATCACCTGTCCCGAGTAATCCCCAATTATTTCATATTAATATTATTTTATGGAAACATACATAAGGGATTACGGTCATGCTTATGCTTCACTAACAGACCAATCTATGACACAAACACAATCCCTTTAATGAATCTTAAAGAAATAAAATGGCAGCATTTTTCAGCTTTTCTAATTGAAACTATGTTATGACCAGTGAGTAGAAGCATCCCTATTGTCTTGGCAAGTCTAGTCCTGCAGTAAAAATATCTGTTTCAGACTTATGCAGACTGACACAATACACTGAGATTTCCCAAATTTGCTAGTTCTCATCCCGTGCATAAAAAATATAAGTATTTTTATAGTAATAAAATTAATTCAAAAGGACTGCAATTGCTATGTGCAGTATTTTGGTTCACACAGTTATATTGCCAAGAATAAATTAATAGCTTGTTTTTTTTCCTTAAATAACTATTCTATTGTCTAAACACTTTAATTTTAAGAAAGGAGTGGACCGTATCTCGAGCAAATCCATGTGTGCACAAATTGCACTACAATGGGAAACTCATGGTCCCCCAGAAGATTATTTGCCCCATTCCCACCAAGGAAATGTGATGAAGTCTTACTGCTAGGATGTTGGCAAAATCAAATATATGGATCGCTCCTTCTAAGAGTTGTGAAACAAGAGATATTTCTGATCATTAATGTAAATGACTTTGAGATAAATAGATCTACTCCAAACACCATCATAATTCTCTCCCTATGGAACATTCTTTCATTTAATAAAAGGAGCACTGCAAATTTCCTTAGACCCTTTTATCTGCAATTAATCCCAACCTTTAGGTCTTTAAATTGAAAGGTATGGCATAGGAATCATAATAGGTGTTATTTTACAAGTTTCTAGTCCTGGGTCTTCATCTTTTTTCTGAAGGTAGGAGAAAAAAAATATTGACTTGACCACTACGATTTATTTTCCACTCAAGCCTTGACTCATCAGAATAGTTACAACATCCAGGAGTGGCACTGGTATTGCAGTGACAGATTTTTTTTTTTTTTCCATCACAAAGTTCTTTTTTTTTTTTTTTTCTTGTCTCAACCAGTGGCAGGATTGGAAGAGTCAGTTCAGAGTGGGGTATAGGTGTGCTTTCAAATATTTAGCCTAATAGAGAGGCTTTCCCACAAAGCTTAATCTTGGAACACCTATTTACTTAAATGTTTCGAAAAACTTCTCTTCCAGGGGCTCTTGCCAAGGGCTACTCTTCAGGAGCAGCTGTTAGCTCTGTGTCCTGCAGGCAATGGTCTGGGCCTCAGAACTCCTGGAAGTATTATTCCCTCAGCCAGACAGTCATTAACTGTGCTCTCAGGCAAGTTGCTTTCTCCCTTACTTCACTTATAAAATAAACTGTTTGGACTAAATGAAGTCCAACATGGACTTGAGCATTCGCTAGGCTGCATTGGGCCTCTCTCCTGTCTTCTCTTGATCAGAATGCCCCAGACTGTGTAATGAATAGATGTGGACTGTGTCTGTGGTATCCCCCTCTTCACACACACTGAAACATCTCAGTGGCAGCAGGAATGACAACACGGGGCTCAGAGCCACGTGTCGCCACCAGGCACACGTTATTTTGCAATTTAGCTAGGGCCAATGAGGAACTGGATTTTAAACTGTGTTTAATTTTCCTGAATTTAAGTTATAAAACTGTTGGACACACGTAAGCATCTTTGCAGCAACTTGGAGATCTGAATTGCCTTTTTCAACTTGAATGAAATTTAAATGCCGATCAAGTAGATAGAAATTTAGCATTCAAATTGAAATGTCCCGTTAGTCTAATAGGACATACCAGCTTTAATGACTCAGAAAATTGCATTCATAATTCTTGTTTGTTTATATATTTTTAAGTAATCTTTACACCCAGTGTGGGACTTGAACTCATGACCCAGAGATCAAGAGTCAGATGCTCCACTGACTGAGCTAACCAGCTGCTCCTCATTAATATTTACATTGACTACACGTTGAAATGACAATATTTTGGATATTGGGTTAAATAAAGTGTAGTGTTAGGTTAATTTCAGCTATTTAGTGTTTTTAGACCCGTGGCTACTAATAAATTGGAAGCTACAGTTGTGGCCGTCATTCTGTTTCTTTCGGATAATGTTCTTCTAAGGAAAGGCAGAGGTAAAGGATCCTTGCATACCTGCTTCTGAGGGTGTTTGGATTTGATGACTAACCTTGAAGGTTTGTTTGTGCTTAGGTTTTCTCTTTTCCTTAAGTATCTCCTATGGCAGGGGCTTGCAGTGGTGTGAAGGATGAAGGTTGACATCAACACAGAACTGGGGTTCCACAGTTAGAATACTAATTATTACTATTCATAAAGCCTAGGAATACTTTGCTTTGGACGGTCTAATCCTAAACTTAGTAGAGCCCAGTGGAAAGAAAGTCTCACTTTACCTTTGTGTAGATGAGAAGAATGAGTCCCAGAAATGTTCACGATACACTCCGGGACAGAGAGCAGTTAAGTGATGTCATAGCATTGATTGGGACTCTCAGTTATCCCTCATGTTTTGATTATTGAGGTGACCTCGCACCTCCCCAATCCCACCCTTCTTATTCTGAGTGCCCCAAAACCCTTAGGGATAACAGACGTCAAATAAAACTGATGGCTAAGTGTTTTATTGGCTTTGTTGTAGGCTGCTGGGGTTGGAATCTGACTTATTAGATTCTTCACTTTAGGCAAATATCCATATTTCAACCTCTCCCTGAGCTGATTTGTTTTTATTTTTTTTTAATTGTGATTAAAAAAACACATCATTATGAAAACTGCTCGCTCTCCTAATAAATTTGTAAGTGTTGAATACAGTATTGTTAACTATACGCACGTGGTTGCCCAGCAGATCTCTAGGCTGTTTCATCTTGCATGACTGAACCTCTATAATCAGTGACGGCAACTCCCCATTCCTCCTGCCTGCAGCTCCTGGCACCCACCATGCTAATTCTGCTTCTAAGAGCTCCACTATTTTAGATACCTCATTTAAGGGGCATCATGAAATACTTGGGCATCTGTGACTAACTCGTGCCACTTGGCACCAAATCTTCAAGTTTTACTCGTGTTGTAACATATGAAAAGATTCCTTTCAAAGGTTGGGATAATAGTAGCATGCACATTCTGGATTTATTGCAAACACCAAAGGAAAGACTCTGCAATATATTAAGGGGTCATTTTATCTTAGCTTTGAATACTTTTATTTATTTATTTTTAACTTTGAATACTTTTAATAATTAATTCTGGGTCCTGTGGAAAATAGCGTGTGGCAAAAAGAAGGCATATTCCCAGCATCAGAGGGTGTGTCCTCCGCCTTCGATAGAAGAAAAGTAATGTCTCCCATCGCTTAAATAAACTTTAGCTAGGCTTCCTTCTGATTCTAGGCCCCTGACTTCCTTTTTCTTCAAGCACGTACTATAGAAAACTTAATGATTGTAAATTGTTTCCCTGCCCCTTTGAGACATATGCCAAACTTTCTTAAAAGACTCTTGCCAGTTTTAAGACTCAGGGATGTCTTTGTTAATCCAGGACCTGAGAGTCATCCCTCTGAAATAATAATCCTCAAGCAAGATATCATCACCCTATCTCAGAGGCCCTGTGGGATAATAGAAACCTAACTTTGATAGACAGCAGTTAGCAAACACATGGCTTAATCACAGCAAAACATTTGTGAATTTAGGAATAACTCAATATGCTCCACACCTTCCACTGGCAGACATTTCCCAAAGTTCTCCAGTACTTTTCTACTAGCTCAGCCTCTTGATTTCAGCTGAGTGAAATTCAGACTTTAGTTCTGGCCTGTGTCTCCTATTGTAATAGCCTTGAATAAAGTATCCTTTGCCTGTTTTACATTTATTGTTTTAATAAATAAAATGTGTTAGTATATAAGCATTCTTAGAAAAATAATAACTGATTAAATTTAAAATCAAGGGTCATTGTTAAGAAAAAAAAAAAAAAGACTAATACAAATAATTCCAAACCAAACCTCAAGGAAACTAGAGAAACTAAAGTACATTAGTTCACTAACATATTATAATTTAGTTATCACAAACTTCTTGGCTTGGGGTTAAAAAATAAATTAAAGCTATTCTATGAGCCTTCTTCTAAGTTAACTTAATCATAGACTCTAAAAAGGTCATAGGTCTTCCCCCCCATTCTATTTTTGAGACTTTCCTTCCTTCTATCAGAATCTCTGCTTTTTATCTCACATTACATCCATCCCCTGAATTCAGAGGACATTAAATTGGAGATAAAAGTTTCTTCTGTCCACTCATTTTTAAATTTTCAACATTTCTGGAGTTGGCCTTTAATTTAAAACAGCAAACAAGGGCAGCCTGGGTGGCTCAGCGGTTTAGTGCCTCCTTCAGTCCAGGGTGTGATCCTTGGGTCCTGGGATGGAGTCCCATGTCAGGCTCCTCTGCCTGTGTCTTTGCCTCTGTCTCTCTGCGTCTCTCATGAATAAATAAAATCTTAAAAAAAAAACAGCAAGCAAAAGAAGGCACTGAAATAGTGTTGTTGGGGATATAAAAATGAGCAAGAGTTGCCTTTGTGTTCAGTGTGTGCACTCTAATTTTTTACAGAAATTACTACAAAGAAGCTTCAGATTGTAAAAGGAGATATAAGTATATTGGTATTTTGAGTGAAATCATAGTTATCAAACCTATTCGTGATAAACAAAAGAAATGTGTATCTTGATTATTTAAGGAGAGATGGAATTTGGAAGGATTACATAAAGAGTGAAAAAGGACAATCCAGTAAAGGGACTAAGATAAGCAAAGACATCCCACTTTTGTCAAAGGGTTTCAAGAATAAGAATTCAGCTAGTTTGGTTGGTACCATAGGGTAGTAGAGTAGTCATGGAAAATATGCTACAAGGGTAAGCGGGGAGTTCAAAAACTGAACTACACAATGTGACTTAGTTGAAAAATCCATGGGAGCCCTTGCAGATTTTTAAAGCAAGATATGATGTGGCAACCTTGTGAGGGCAGAATTGGGATAAAACCAATTAAAAATTGGAACAATGATAAAGAGTATTAAAAAAAAAGTCTTGGCACTACCCAACTTCATGCTTAATAAAAACTTATGTAATCAAAACATGGTGATATTACTTAAAGAATAGACCAATGGGACAAAATAGCCCCGAAACAGACTCATTTAAATATGCTCAACTGATCTTTGACAAAGAAGGAAAGGCAATACAATGGAAAACAGATAGTCTTTTAAATAAATGGTTCTCAAACAACTGAATTTTCAATGCAATAAATAAACAAACAAACAATCTAGGCAGTGACCCTCTAACCTTTAAAAAAAACTAAATCAAAGTCAATTCTAGACCTAACTATAAAATTTAAAACTATAAAAACTCCTAGAGTATAGGACACAAGAAGATCGAGATGACCTTGCCTATAGTGATGACTTTTTAGATGCAATATCAAAGTTGCAATGCATGAAATAAATAATTGATGAGCTGGAATTCATTAAAATTAAAATCTTCTACTCTGCAAAAGGCATTTTCAAGAGAATGTGGAGATAAGCTACAGACTGAGAGTAAATATTTGCAAAAGACACATCTGATAAAGGACTATCATCCAAAATACAGAGTGAACTTTTAAAACTCAATAGTAAGAGAATAAAGAACTAGATTTTTTTTAAATGAGCTAAAGGCTTCCACCAACACTTTATTAAAGAAGATCTACAGATGGCAGAAAGCAAGCATGTGAAAAGATGTTTAACATTATATATCACTATGGAATTGCAAATTAAAACAACAATGAGGTATCACTACATATCTCTTAGATTGGCCCCAAATCCAAAGCACTGACAATACCAAATGCTAACAAGGATGTGGAGCAACAGGAATTCCGATTCATTGCTGGTGAGAATGCAAAATGGTGCAGCCGCTTAGGAGGACAGTCGGGCAGTTTCTTCCGTGTCTAAACATATTCTTCCTATATGATTTCACAACAATCATGCTGGTTGGCATTTACTCAAAAGTAACTGCTACTCAAGAGAGATAAGACTTATGTGCCCACAAAATACTGCTCCTTGGTGTTTGGTAATTGCCCAAACTTGGAAGCAACGAAGTTGCCCTTCAGTAGGGAAATGGATAAATAAATTGGGATAGGTCCAGAGGATAAAATATCATCTAGTACTAAAATGAAATGAGCCATCAAGCCATGAAAAGACATGGAGGAAATGTAAATACATATAACTAGGTGAAAGAAACCAATCTGAAAAATATGCATATTGAATGATTCTAAGTGTTTGACCTTCTGGAAAAGGCAAAACTATGGAGACAGTAAAACAATCAGTGGTTGCCAATGGTTAAGGGGGAGGGGAGAATGAATAGGCAAAGAACAGAAAGATAGCGTGGCACTGTCTTTATAATTCCGTATGTATAATACTAGAGTGGCAGATACGTGTAATGTCCACACACATTTGTCAAAACCCTTAGAATGCACAACACCAAAAATGAACCCCAATGAAAACCATGGATTTGGGGTAATAATGACATGTAAGTTAGGTTCATTGATTGTTATGAATATATCCCTTTACGTAAACCTAAACTGCTCTATTAAAAACAAGCAAATGGCCAAAAATCAGATGGGGTAACAAAGGGATAAACTAAAGTGGTGATAGCAATGAGCAAAAGTTTTCAGAAAGTGAGAACCAAGTGGGAGAACAAAAGAGTTAGAGACTCTATAATTTAGAGAATTCAACGGAAATGAGAGAAGACAGTGGAAAAAGAGGACTTAAAAAAAAAGATTTCAGTTTGGATAAAACAGTTTAAAACTTTGGGATGCCTACAAAGAGATAAACTATGGAAGACAGGTAGAAAACAAAATGTTAACAAGAGTCAAAAAACCCCATCGACTTTAACTAAAATTTAATGAGTGCCCCAAACCCTCCCCCACCATAGTCCCAATCTACAGGTGATCTCAGAGAACAAAGAATTCAGGAGGATTAAATACACACTCACCCTCTCCAGTCTCCCTAGACCTTCCACCCAAAAACCAACACTACCCAAGGGGCATATTAAAAAAATGGAATCAAATCACAGTAACAGCAAAGGGACAGTTTTATTCTACTTTGTTTCTTTCACATAGGAAGCTTGAGAAAACAATCCCAATTCTTCTCTTTAAATTTTATTTATCCTCTAATAATATTATAATAGCAGTAATGTAAATTGCAAATTAAATTCTTCTAATAGTATGGCAATAGCTGTTTTTAGTGATGCCTCCCAGTCTTTGGCCACATTCACATGCATCCAAGTTAATCACTTTCTGTATACACTGGTTGTAAGTATTTTTCTTTTTCTCCTTTTTTTTTTTTAAGGACTTTATTTATTTGTGAAAAAGAGAGCATGTGTGCGTGCATCATCAGAGAGGGACCGAGGGAGAGGCAGATTCCCTGCGGTGCAAGAAGGTCCCAGTCACAGGCCTCCTTCCCAGGACTCCAGGATCATCCCCTGAGCCAAAGGCAGAGGCCTAACCGACTGAGCCACCAGGGTGCCCCAGGTTGTAAGTGTTTTTCACGTCAAGCCGTCCTCAGTGGATGGCTGATACCCCAAAGAGTACCAAGCTAGGGTACTATACATACATACCTGTGATGAAGTTTACTTTAAAAATTAGGCATCATAAGAGAGAAGCAACAACCATATCAGAATCGAACAATTATAACAATAAACTGTGATAAAAGCTATGTGAGTAGGATCTCTTTCTCCCTCAAAGTATCTTACTGTATGGTACTCACCCTTCTTGTGGTGATGGGAGATGATAAAATGCCTTCATGGTGAAATGAAGTGGAGTTAATGACCTAGACATTGCACCATAGCATTTGGCTACTTTTGACCTGGGTAGAGAAGGATCCTGTGCGTTAGTGTCCACACAGCATCGATATATTCTCAATCTTTGCTGAATGTCCCTTTTTCCTTATCCAGGATACTACATTACTCTTATGTCATGTCTCCTTAGACTTCTTACAGGCTTACATATTTTTGATCACCTTGATAATTTCGAGATATATTGGTCAAGGATTTTGTAGAATGCTGCTCAAGTGGAGAATGATTCATTTTTTTTTTCCCCATGATAAGACTGAAGTTATAGGTTTGGGGGAGGAAGAACAGAGAAGGGCCGTTGTCATCGTATCAGATCAACAGGGGCAAGTACTATCTACATGACGTCACTGTTCATTTTGATCACCTGGTGAAATGGGTGTTTGTCAAGTTTCTCCACACTAAAGTCCTTTTACCCCTTCTCATACTTTTCTCTTTCGAAGGAAGTCACTCTGTGCATCCTACATATAAAGAGTGAGGGATTTTGCTCTAGGTGTTGAGTACCTGCATAAATTACTTGGAGTTTGCAAGGAAGATTTGTCTCTTCTCCACCACTTTTGTGTTCATTCAGTTATTTCTTTACATTAGTTTTGACTCATGGAAATGTATTTTATACATTGGGTTATAGTCCAATGAATAAAATAGTATTGACACTTAATTCCTTTTTACCATTAAAATGAAATGGAGAAATGCACTTCTAGTAATTTTTATATATACACAAAGATGGACAAACACTAAATGGACACATTCTTTACTCCATCACTTCTCACTATATACGTAAACACTTTACTGCTGTTTCCTGGGACGTCTGGGTGGCGCAGCAGTTGAGCATCTGCCTTTGGCCCAGGGCGTAATCGTGGAGACCCAGGACCAAGTCCCACATCGGGCTCCCTGCATGGAGCTTGCTTCTCCCTCTGCCTATGTCTCTGCCTTTCTCTCTCTGTTTCTCGAATGAATGAATGAATGAATGAATGAATAAATAAATAAATAATTAATAGTCTTCAAACAAATTAAATAAACTGTTGTTTCCAAGTTTGCTTTAGCTTCTCTACTAGAAAGCAAGAGCCTTGATGGTGAATTTATCTAACCAGGTCCTGTGGTCAACACATATTCATATCCAATATGTTTATGATAATAGTTTTGGATCTTTCATTGGATTTCTTATTCTTCATTCAGGAATTTGCCCTGCTTCTTAGTTCTGATTCTATCTTGCTTCTCTTCATAAAAGTATCCATATTGATCTTTTTTTGTCGTCTCCCTAATGATTTCTTCCAACTCCTAGATCTGTAATTTTCTTCCTTTTGTACTTATTCCTACTTATTTGGATAACCAGTGGTTGTTGATGATGATTCTTCAGTCAGACAAATAGATTCAAATCTTGTTTCCACCATTTACCAGGTATGTACTCGCAAATTACATAATCTCTCTAACCCCCCTGGGGGGTGTTTTGTATGTTGTTTTTTAACCTGTTAAATAATTTAACCTGTTAATAGTATTCCTAAAAATGCTGTGAGGATTAACAATCACAATTTGCACTTTTAATACAGTTACTATCAAATGTTAAGATGTTAATTATTACTGTTACTGTTTTTCATGACATTCTCCTGTTTTATTGACATTCTTTTTTATTAAGATTTTATTTATTTATTCATGAGAGACACACACACACAGAGAGAGAGAGAGAGAGAGAGAGAGAGAGAGAGAGGCAGAGACACAGGCAGAGGGAGAAGCAGGCCCCATGCAGGGAGCCCGACGTGGGACTGGATCCCGGGTCTCCAGGATCAGGCCCTGGGCTGAAGGCGGCGCTAACTGCTGAGCCACCCTGGCTGCCCTGGTGTTGACATTCTTATTATTAATTAGACTTTAAGATTCCACTTTATTCTTAGTGGATCAGCGCCATTCTCTTCAGTAGACCTGACCTTGTTAACAGTGAAGCAGAATGAGAGAATGCCTTAACCATCCCAGGCTCCTAACATCCTTGCATATGGCCTTTCTTCATTAAAAATATAATAATGAAGGAAATACAGTGTAACCTACCATGTTATCTGCTATCTGCACAGGCAACAATGAATTATAAGTTGAGGAAATTACGTGGAATGATGTGGGAATTAAGGAATTATGTGATGACATAAACTAGTGGTGCAGTTAATATTCCGTGGAACGTTTCTTCTTGCTCTGAATTATTTTTGGCACGTTGTTTCCCTCTTCACTTCATAAGAATATATATAAGATTTTACCAAGAACTGAATAGAATTACACCTCAGATAAACATTATTTTATGGCCAGAGGCTTATTTAACAAAGTTATACATGAGAATATAAAACTAATTTCAAAACCGACAAATAGTGTTATACAAAAGGACAGAAGACAGAGGCTTGACTTTGAGTTAACAGGGAGTTAGAAGTTTTCTTGTTATCATCATGGCAGTAAGAACATATTTTATGTGAACATGTCGTGCCATTTATTTTTTAGGTTTTGAAATTTCAGATTGTATCTAGCAAAAATTAAAATGAAGCTCCTAAAACCATTTTCTCATAAGAAATTTAAGAGAAATTATCAACCTTTTGTGAAAACACCTTTGGCTTTCAAATCAATGACAACAGTTTTTAAATCTTTCTACTGTATAATGAGAACATGTCAATCTACTAGTATTAGAAAAGGAAGTGGACTGAAATTGTTTGCTCCAAAAGGTATTTTTCATGATGCAAGTTTCCACGATATCTGAATAGGGTGTCACGAAAAACAAATTCTCATAGAACAACAGGGCTATTTGTTGAGTGATGCTATGCATGCTCTGTTGACATGTGCTTGTGACAAAATTTGGAGGGAGGACTGAGTTGTTTTTAGTACCAAGGAGAGAGAAAGTACAAATACATCATTTAACACTATTTCTTAATTTTCTACAAAATCTAAAAGGATTCCATACAGACTCATCTCTTGAAAGGCTCTTTCATTTAATTATCAATAGTTTGTTGTTAAATAATATGCTTCCAGTAACACAATTTGAAAAAAAATTGTTAAAAATTAAAATTGTATATAAAACTTCAATCCAGATATAAGAAAAAATCACTGTTTCTTTCTTCTCATTTTTTTTTGTATATATGTTTTACCACCATTTATACACTGTTTAGAAAGAATCAAATTTACTTTGAGAAATTAATGTTGGAACATTTCCCAAGCTTCCCAACATTTTATTTTCAATACTTCATTTAACGACTGCTTAATATAATGCATTGTGTGAATATACGTTTTAATTTAATCTGCCTTCTTTTAAATAAATATTTAATGTCCTTTCAATACTATAACATAATGCTAATATAAATAATTTTTCAAACAAATCTTTGTGCACCTTACTTATCCCAGTACGCTAGTATCTACTAAACTTGAGAAGTTAGTAACTGAATATTCTAAGACTACACAAGACACCTAAGTTTTCCAGAGTTCTTAATTCTTAATACTTCCTACTTTTTCCTCAGTATATACTATACTTTTCTCATCAACAAGAAACTTTCAAGACAATGATTTATAGAAAGGTTCCCTGTAGCAAAAGAAGAAAGTTACAAGAGATGAAAAGCGATGGGAAAATTAGAGAAAAGCAATGGAAAGAATTCTATGTAGCCATTAAAGGAATGATGGAAGTTAAGACTAATGATATGGAAATATATTTTAGTATACTTTTAGAAATTAAATACTGTATTCTTTTTAGTTCAAATATTTGCATTTGATAAAAATTATTTGCGCTGTGCATATTTAAAGTTATTTCTCTCTCTCTAAATACTGCTATTATGAATACTTGTATGTGTAAGAGTCGTTCTCTCAGGTTACCAATAGTTTCCAAATATTCAAAAATGAAAGTTTAGTTTCTATATGTTTAAGAAGTATATAAGTCATTTATGGAAAAGCAAAAATAAAAAATAACTCAATATCCAGTGGATTTAAAGAATTACCTCATGTCAAAAATGGCTACTTGGGTCAATTTAAGAAGCTATGGTCAATGTTTTTACTCAGCTTACCAAATATCAAGAAGAGGAAGAAAAGTAAACAATAATGTCAAAACCTGTGGATATTATATAATTTCATTTTATTAAGCCATTTGGAAAAGGCTACAAATAATAAAAGTTGAAACATTAGTGACAGCACCATCCATATTATATAAGAAGAGGCACATTTTTCCAAGTATTAAAAGAATTTTCTCTGGAAAATATGGCTCTAAAATACTTTTTGCAAATCATATATCTGATGAGAGGTTAATACCCAAAATATATTAAAAAAAAAAACTCACGCAACTCAATAGCAAAAATCAAAACAGAACAATCTAATTTAAAAATAGGCAGAGGATCTGAGTAGATGTATTTTCAGAGAAGACATACAGATGCCCAATATACTCATGAAAATGTGCTCAGCATTACGAATCATCAGGGAAATACAAATCAAAACCACAATAAGATGTTACCCTATATGTGTTAGAATGGCTATTATCAAAAGGACAGGAAATAGTAAGTGTTGTTGAAAATGTGGAGAAAAGAGGACACTTGTGCATTGTTGGTGGGGATGTAAATGGGTTACGGCCATTTAAATATGAATATTTTTTAGCCATAAAAAAAGAAATATTGCCATTAGCAACAATATGGATGGATCATGAGGGCATTTTGCCAAGTGAAGTAAGTCAGACATAAAAGGACAAATGGTCTCACTTATAGGTGGAATCCATAAAATAAATAAATAAGAATTCATAGATGCAGAGAAAAAAATGGCAGTTACCACAAGTAGGAGGAATGGAGAGTGAGAGAAATGGGTGTGGGGAAGAAGAAGTACAAATTTCCAGTTATGAAACAAGTAAGTTATGGAAATGTAACAGACAGCTTGATAGCTAGTTTAATAACAGTATCCTGCATATTTGAACGTTACTAAAAGAGTAGATGTTAAGGTTCTCAGGACAAGAAAATAAAATTTTATAATGGTGAAGTATATTAACTAGATTTATTGTGATCATTTTGTAATATATACAAATACCGAATCATATTATTGTACATCTGAAACTAATAAAATGTTATGCCCATTATATCTTAATTTAAAATTTGAGGATAAATTATAAACAGAAAAAAATAGATGCTGTTTTTAAAATATCATACTTATTATATATGTAAATATCGTTTTTTTTTTCAAGATGTATTGATTTGAGAGAGAGAGAGAGAGAGAAAAAAAACACGTGAGAGCGTGGGGAGGGGCAGAGGGAGAGGGAGGGAGAGAATCCTAAGCAGACCCCCTCCCTGAGAACAAAGCCTGACCTGGGGCTCGATCCCATGACCAGTGAGATCATGACCGGAGCTGAAATCACAACTTAACTGATTGAGCCACTGAGGCACCCCTGATCAACCAATTTTTATTCCTACTTATACTGAGTAGGTGACCCATTTTTACAGTGGAGTTTAAAAATATTTCTTCTGATGAAATTGCCTCCTGTTTTAAAACTGTCAATAGTTTCCTATGGGTTCGGTTGTCTCCCCGCTTCCCTTTACCCATAGGGGTCTCCTTTCATTTCTTAGAACACAACGTGCTCTTTACAGATGCAAGGCTTTCATATGTATTGTCCTCCCTACCTTTCTCTTCTTTTTACCTAATATATTTGTTTTCATACTTCAAGCTAAGCTGGCCTTTGACTTCAGAGTAGGATTTTCTGGCCATGACTGTTACACATATTTAGGCAAGTCTCCAACTTTGTCTTTTTGTTTCACAACGTATTTTTCATTTGCAACATTTTTCACGATTGAAATTAAAAAAAAAAAAAAACATGGCTTTTAGTTCATGAAATCCATGCAATTTGAACAGTGTATACCAAACTCACAGCTCTAGCATCACCATCTGAGACATTGAATTCCCCAGAGTAAATTATAATAAATATTTATTGAGAGAAGTTTGGAAGGGAAGTGGCAGAAGGGAAGAGAAAGTTTTAGAACCCAGAAATCCATTCTTATTTTTAAATCATAACAACTGAAGAACTTTGCATGTCCTGGAAGGGAAAAATCTTTACATTTTTGAACTAATGAATACCTAGTTTAAGTATTAACAGAAATCTATAATTTATATCCCCTCTGTTCGGCAACACGGAAAAGTGCAAAGATTGACGGCTTCAGGGCTGTCAGACCTTGGTTTACATCTATACTACTAGTTAGTTGTGTGGCTTCAGGTGGATTTAACCTACTAGTGTTGACCTAAGCAAGTTGAACAAGTGCACTGACCCATTCCTTTGAGTAGAATCCTAAAGGTCAAAGTCTAGAGACCAGAGGTGCTCGGTCTCACACAACCCTAGACATATGCTTCATTCATATTGTTTTCCCCTTTCAATGATGCAGGAAGGAAATATTGTAGAACATTGGGTAGATGGGTGCAGGGATGGATACAGACAGAGTTAAAATGTAGATTTAGGAAAAGGAAAAAGTCATTAAAGATTTGTGTGTGTGGGTGTGTGTATGAAAGAGAGAAACGTTACGATGTGAAATATATTCGTGATAACTTGACTGGAAAAAAAATGGCCCACCAGGCCTGCCTTCAGATGGCAGACAAGTGATATGGAACCTGGTTAACGCCACTTTGAACCAACCGTAAAGGGCCTCAGAGTTAATTTCCACTAATCCCCCATTCTATTCCAGCAGCAACTTTTGAACCAAATAAATACTGGAGTTTAACCAAACTAAAGAGACATGGAGGAGGATTTCCCTGTAATTTTTGAAGTTATATTCTGACCAGTGTCTCAGAACTTTCAGGAACTGGGGAGGGGGGATCTCTAGAAATGACAGCAAAAATATAATCCGACAGTTTAGAGGAAACTTTCTAAAACAATAAACCTGCCCCCCCCCCCAGGTGGCTCAGTGGCTCAGGGGGTGATCCCAAGGTCCCTGGGAGTCCCCCATTGGGCTCCCTGCAAGGAACCTGTTTCTCCCTCTGCCTGTGTCTCTGCCTCTCTGTGTGTCTCTCATGAATAAGTAAATAAAATCTTTTTAAAAAATAAACTATTTTCTCAAGTGTAGAAATATAAAACAATATCTTCATTGCATTGCAGAGTGGCCGCAGTGAGAGAAGACAGGATATAATAAAATCCAAGCCTGAGTTGAGCACGCTGATAGAGCTTCATAAATGTTTATAAGCCCATGACTCAGAGAATTCTTATTCAAGTCTATTAGGCTGAATTGTGCTGACTGGGGCAGCTACGGGGGCAACGTGAGAATTAAGCTCATAATCTTTGCCTACTTAATCCTAGGATAGAAACCACTACATTTCAGTCATACTCTGCTTTACTAAATGTCTTTTGTGTGAGGGTTCGAGGCATTTTGCATTCTATACATTGAGCTATCTTTCAATAATGGACAGTATATAGCTCAGGGGAAAATGGACCATGAAAACTTCCCTAATGTCATGTCTTAAGACTTAAAATGAAATTTATTCCGACATCTTATTTTATACCACCTGGTTTCTAATCATGAGGAAGTATCAGATGAACACAAATTGATGGACATTCTATAAAATGACTGCCTCATACCTTCAAAAATGTCAATGTCAGGATGCCTAGGTTGCTCACTGGTTGAGCATCTGCCTTTGGCTCAGGGTGTGACCCCCAGTCTGGGGATCCAACCCCACATCAGGCTCCCTGCATGGAGCCTGCTTCTCCCTCTGCCTGTGTCTCTGCTTCTCTCTGTGTGTCTCATGAATAAATAAATAAAATCTTTAAAAAAATAAAAAAAATTCAATGTTAAGAAAGTCAAGGAGAGAGCGAGGAAGTATTCCAGGTGGAAGGATACCAGAGAAGCATGGCACTGGGGGCAGTGCCCATGATGCTGGATTGGATAACATCACTGGGGCAAATGCCAAAGCTTGAATGGAAACTCAGGATGAAAGATATATGTGTGTTCTTTGTACTGGTATTACAACTTTAAGTTTGAAATTGGTTCAATGAAATTTTAATAATTATTAAATCATTACCTATTATAATACTTTTAATAATTATAATTATTTATAACAGCTATTTATTATAATTATTTATCATAAATTATTTATAATAATTCTCCTTTCCCTCCTTCATCTCTCTCTCCTCCTCTTCATCCTTCTCCTCTCCTTCTATTTCTCTCCCTCCAAATTCTCCTTCTTTGTTTGGAAAAAGGGTGTAACAGTGGCCCTCTTTTTTTGTGTGATAATCGTAAAAATATACGCTATAAAATATTTTAACCACAGAAACTATATATAAATTAAATAATTATTCCTGTTGTTATTGTCTCTGTTATTGTGGGTGATGTAATTGTCGTCACTATTATAATTATTATCATTGTTATTATTATTATTATTATTAGTAGTAGTAGTAGTATTACTATAGCTTTTTGGTTGGCCAAGGAATTAAAAAAAAAAAAAATAATAATAATAATAATAATAATAATAATATTAGAACACTTACAAAGCAAAGTGTATCAGTAAAATTTCTAGGACTTCATATCAATTAATTTAAAAATGACAATTATGCATTTGGGCTCTGGTTGGTGATCTCTTCAAATACTATAAGATACATTTTATATTCTGGAATTAAGTTTACAGGTAAACTGAAATATATAATTCCAAGGCATGATTAATTTGTAATTTTGGAAATGTGTCTGTCATTAATTTTCCTTTTCATTTCCTTCTCTTTGGTCTACTACATTACAAACTACTTCAGGCACAACATATCCAATATCCACTACATTTAAGGTCCTAGATATATCAAGAAAAAAAGGAACTCAGTTTTCTACTTAAGTTCAAGCAGTTAGACTACGTAAAAATTTTCATCTGCGGAATATTATTGTAGATAAAGGAAAATACTTAAAGATCAACTATGTCCCAATGTGAACTAAAAAAAAAAAATTCCTGTTCATATGTATGAAAAATTACAAATACATCATAAATGTCTAATCTGTTAAATGTACTATATTATATAAGAATATGCTGTAATATTGATCACACTAAAAAATAAATTTGTGGGGCACCTGGGTCAGTTTCACATCTGACTCTCAATTTCAGCTCCGGTCATCATCTCAGGCAGGATCTTGAGATGAGCCTTGCATAAGGCTCTGCACTCGGCAGGGAGCATGCTTGAGATTCTCTCTCTCTCTCTGTCTCTTCCTGCTCCCTAAATAAGTAAATAAATCTTTAAAAAATTTTAAGATAAATTTGCTACTATCTTGTAATGACTGAAGTATCTTAAAGAAAAGCATAAGTACACACACACACACACACACACACACACGGGTTCTCCTCTCATAATCTGCAAAGGGTAAAGAAAAAAAACCAAAGTTATAACTGTATGCATATTGCTTCTTCATGAAGGAGTGTAGCAAATACCTGCACAGGGTCAGAGTTGCTGATAAGATTGTAACTGATGGAAATAACCTTCCAGCTTAGGGAACACATAACAATTGATTTTAGAACACATACAATTTTTCAAGATCCACAAAGTATCTTTGCTCTTATAAATCCAAAATCAAAGATGGGTTAGATATGTAATATACACTAAGGCTAACACCATGAAAGAGCCCACCAAACTTGGCCACAATATCATGAAATACTGAATAATTCAACCACTTTTGTACAGTGATGAAAAAGAAGGTTCTAATTATCTTTGAAATGATTCTGACTGTTACTACTTTTAGTATTGATCCACAATGCAAATTCCCTGGAATTTTATCGGCATGACCAAAAAACTAATTAGTTTTAAAACATACAAACATCTTTTGCTTCTTATGATTTGAGGAAGTTCTTTTGATTAAAGTTGGAATTATTTTGATTTGTTCTGTTTTGTTTTAATTTTAATTGTTCAAACTCCGTTTAGACTTCTACATTGGATACCTTCTCGAAGATGATTATGCAACATTCTATTCACAAATGTAGATGTGAAAATGAGAATATTGATCTATAAGGAATTTCTTCTTCTTCTTCTTCTTCTTCTTCTTCTTCTTCTTCTTCTTCTTCTTCTTCTTCTTCTTCAGAAAGAGAGTACATATGTATGAGAGAAGGTGGAAGGACAAAAAGAGAGGGAGAGAACGAGAACTTAAGCAGGCTCTACTCCCAGCATGGAGCCGTATTTCATGACCCGAGCCAGAATCAAGAGCTGGACCAGTAACTGACTAAGCCTCCCAGACACCCTTTGCTATAAGAATGTTTTTAAACTTAATTCTTTGAATTTCTGATTGTATGCAAGGTTGTTAGAGGTCCCTTAAGAGGGTAGAGGAGGTTGAGTAGGAGGGAAGATACAGATGCTTATCACCTGAGATGAAAAGAAAATGTTCTATTTTTTTTACATGTATTCAAATATTGGACTTCTTGCATGAAATGTATTTGAAAATATTAAAATTAAACACAAAACTTGCCCTGCTCGAAGAATAACATCAACCTTTTAATTTTGATTTTTAGAGACAACAATAAGGTTAATTTCAATTTGACATGGATGAATATGATTCTCTGATGAAAACCTAGAGATACACATTAAAAATGAATGCCTGAATAAATATTAGCTATTTATCTTTAAGACTTGATTTTCCCTTTGTCGTTCTAATTTTAAAAGGTTATTGAGCATTACTGAGAGAGAGAGAGAGAGAGACTTCATACCACAATTTTATTGCATAAAAATGTTAAGGATGTATAAGATAAAACGGTCCTGGTAGCCCAGTTGAATGTGGTTAAAAAAATAAAAGTAAATTCAAGGCCTACATTGCTAGTTCTAGAAGACATCTGAAAAATATTTGCAGGACGCCTGGGTGGCTCAGTGGTTGAGCATCTTCCTTTGGCTCAGGTCATGATCCCAGGTTCCTGGGATCGAGTCCTGCATTGGGTTCCCTGCAGGGAGCCTGCTTCTCCCTCTTCCTGTGTCTATGTGTCTCCATCTGTCTCTCATGAATAAACAAATAAAGTCTTTTAAAAAAGAAAAAAAGATTTGCATGATGACTATGATTGGGCATGTTCTCTTCTTTTTCTAGCCTTTGCTTCTACAAACACACACACACACACACACAAGAGATATATGCACAGAACACACACAAATTCTTACATGCTCATTGACATCTCAGTAAGAGGCTACGTATATACTCAGTTCAGTAATTTCTTAGTAAATTCTGAGCCTGAGATAGTGATAAGCTTAGTCATTGTGGAACATTTATGGAAGGATTTTTTTTTTGAAGGATTTATAAGACTTGTTATCTCTATTCATATAGAAATAAGAGCAACATTTATTAAGTTGAATAGTCAGTCTGAAAGCCATCAGTCAGTTCTCTACTACACACACACATGCACACACACACACACACACACATCTCATAGAAATCACAGTCAAAACTAGACTTTTCTTCTCTATTGTTCTAAGTATTTATTTAACATGCATTTATTCATCCAATATTCATAACAACCATAACAAGAAAATACTATTAACATTTTCAGTTTTCAAGTGAAGAATCTAAGGAAGAGGTTGATTTAGTTGTTTTTTTTCTTTACATGCAGCCAGTAAGCAGCAGAATTGAGATTCAAACCATGTTGAATAGCTTTAGAGTCTACTTTTAACAGCTCTTAATAAGTGGGCATGCTACCTGCTAGAGGCATCATGATTCCAACTTCAAGCTATATCATGATGTTATAATTATCAAATCAGTGTGGTCCTGGCACAAAAACAGACACCTAAAAAAAACAAAAACAAAAACAAAAACAAAACAAAACAAAACAAACAAACAAACAAAAACAGACACCTAGATCAATGGGGCAGAAAAGAGAACCCAGAAACAGACCCACAGCTATATGGTCAACCAATTTTTGACAAAGCAGGAAAGAATATCCAAGAGAAAAAAGGCAGTCTTTTCAGCAAATGGTGCTGGAAAAACTGGACAGCAGCACACAGAAGAATGAAACTGGATCACTTTCTTACACCACACACAAATGTAAATTCAAAATGGATAAAAGACCTGAATGTGAGATAGAAAACCATCAAAATCCTAGAAGAGAACACAGACAATCACTTCTTTGGCCATGGCTGTAGCATTACTAGACATATTGCCAGAAGCAAGGGAAACAAAGCAAAAATGAACTATTGTGACATCATCAAGATAAGCTTCTGCACAGTGAAGGAAATAATCAACAAAATTAAAAGGCAGCTACAGAATGGGAGAAGATATTTGTAAATGACATATCTGATAAAGGGTTAATATCCAAAATATATAAGGAACTTATCAAACTCAACACCCAAAAAACAAATAATCCAGCTAAGAAATGGGCAGAAGAAAAAAAAATAAAAATACATAAAAATAAAAAAATAATAAAAATTAAAAAATTAAAATTAAAATAAAAAAAAAAGAAATGGGCAGAAGGCATGAATAGACAGTTTTCCAAAGAAGATTTCCTATGGCTCACAGATGCATGAAAAGATGCACAATATCACTCCTCATCAGGGAAATTACAAATCAAACCACACTGAGATACTAGCTGATACCTGTCAGAATAGATAAAATGAACAATACAAGAAATAACAGGTGTTGTAGAGGATGTGGGGGGAAGGGGAACCCTTTTGCACTGTTGGTGGGAATGTGAACTGGTACAACAAATGTGGAAAACTGTGTGGAGTTTCCTCAAAAAGTTAAAAGTAGAATTACCTTATAATCTAACAATTGCACTACTGGGTATTTACCAAAGGATAGAGAAATACAGATTTGAAGGGGTACATGGGCCCTGATGTTTGTAGCAGCTTTATGAACAATGACCAAACTATGGAAAGAGCCCAAATATCCATTGACTGATGGATGGATAAAGAAGAAGTGGTATATATACACAACGGGATATTCCCCAGTCATCAAAAAGAAAGAAATCTTGCCACTTATAATGACGTGGATGGAGTTAGAGTGTATGATGCTAAGCAAAATAAGTCAGAGAAAGACAAATACCATATGATTTCACTCATTTGTGTAATTTAAGAAACACAACAGATGAACGTATGGGAGAGGGGATAAAAGAGAGTGAGAGAAACAAACCATGAGAAACACTTAGTGATAGAGAACAAACTGAGAGGTGATGAAGGATGATGGGTGGGGGATGGACTAGATGGAAGATGGGGGTTAGAGAGGGCACTTGTTATGATTGATGATCCTGGGGTGTTGTGTGTAAGGGATGAACCACTGAATTCTACTGCTGAAACCAATATTGAAGTGTGTGTTAACTAACTGGAGTTTAAATACAAATTTAGGAAAAAAAAAGTTTATAACTTATCATTACATTACATTCAGTGATTTTGTATTGTCACTTCTGTTTCATGGATGATGAGTCAAAACTTGGAGTAAATTTGCAGAGTATCACAGACCCAGGGATGAGGCAGGAGAAAACAGGATGTGAATACACCCTGTCAGACTCCAAGGTCTCTACTCTTACACATGTTGCTTGGCACTAGGTTCGTTATACTAATGTTCATAGCAGAAAAGTCATTTGAAAACAGATAACAGAGCAGCCTGGGTGCCTCAGTGGTTTAGCGCCACCGTTGGCCCAGGGTGTGATCCTGGAGACCCAGGATTGAGTCCCACGTTGGACTCCCTGCGTGGAGCCTGTTTCTCCCTCTGCCTGTGTCTCTGCCTCTCTCTCTCTCTCTCATGAATAAATAAGTAAAATCTTTAAAAAATAAAAAAAAAAAAAGGAAAAGAGATAACAGGCTCCAACATCATTTGCAAGGGCTTAATGTGTGACAGGGTCTACAGCAGTGAGGGGACCTCATTAAAGTAGCTTGCAAATGCCTTACAGCAGAGCAGAAAGTCAGGATCAGCCAAAGCTCAGAGAACACTCTTAGCTTCTCTCTACTGCATACAATATTATTTGTGTAGGTCAGAATAGAAACCACCCCCTGCCTTTAAGAGAAGGTGCTTGAGGACTCAAGGACGTGGTGAATTACAGGTAAATTTAGTCTTACAATGCATTCTGCTCAGAATTTTGAGGTGTTTATATTTTAACTTACTAAGCTTATGTCGAATCAATCTTAAAAATTAATGGGTATCGTTTTTTGACATTATGATTATGATTCTTTGATACCTCTCATTGGAAGACACACTTCGTTGCATCCCTTCTGCTTATCTATCCTAATGCTCAGTCTCTTGTGAACAAGTGTGCTTCCTCGTGCATTGTATTCTTCAGGATTTGCAAGCAAAGTAAGAAGCTGGACAAGTACTCAGCAGATGTGAGAAATGCTGAGGGGAAGATTTGAATTTTGAAGTGAGCGTGTGTGGTCACATGGAGATGTTCAGTGTTTTGTCTTCAAGGTCAAAAGCCTTCTCCCCTAAATACATCTTTCACTGAGAAAATAGAGGCCAGTGGCATCTCCGTTTCTTATTTGATCTTTATATAAAAAGTTATAGCATCTTCCTGGTCAGCTTGTCTCTCTTCTCAAAGGCTGATGGGTCTTTTCTTTGATTGTCTAGCTGCTCTACTTGGGTTCAAGGCCACATTCCTTGTTGCCTCCTATGGGAATTTGCACTAATTATTACCTCTCACATAGGATTCAATGTCTCCTTCTTCTGTTTCCTTTCTCTGTAATTAAAAATCTGTTCAACCTTTGGCAAAAAAAAAAAAAAAAAATGAAGCCTCCCAAGATCTGTCTCCCTTTGTCTTCACTACCAAATTTTTAGAAGGATTTTCTTAAATTTACTCCACATCTTCACAAATTCCTGCTCATATTATCATGTGTTTCTCAAATCCTTCTCCTTTGTCCTTTTTAGCTACCACTGTCCCCTTCTTGTTCCCCCAGAATATGGCAGTCGTCCCCACCACCAGCTTCTTGCTCTCTGATCCTTTCTTCTGTGTGACTATGTGACTATTTTTCTAAAACTTTAATCTCGTCAGTGTTTCCCTTGCTTAAGTTCATTTATTGACTTTCTAGTGGCTTCCTGGTATGGCCTAAATAATAGGTTGATAAATTATCCCTGGAGAGGAAAAAAATAAATCACATCGAATATTCTTCCCACATGCCATAAAGAAAATTTTATAGTTGGCATTTTACGCTTAGTGATTGTTATGGGATAAAAAGAAACAGAAGGAAAGTGGCTCAGTAATTTCCATCTCCAAAGCAAAACGTGCCCTAAGGCTTGATAAGACTAGGTTTGGTTCATTATCAGGAGACCATATGGGTGGTCTTTCTAACTTATGCCTAGGTAATTGATAAACAAAAATTTATTTTTATGGTTGCTTGGTACCAGCTACTTTAGGACCATCCAGGAAGCTATTACGACTGAGAGGGGTACCCTAACAATTATAATGCCAATATATTAAAAGGAATTGAACAATATATTAAATTAATATTGTAATTTTTATATATATATAATGATACATTCAAAGGAATTCTATGACAGTCATAGGAATTGGACAGTGAAAGTCATTCTAAATATGACTTATTGGAATTATATAGAATAAATCTCCACTAAATGGTAGACTCTAGTAGGAGAGGAATGATTAGCTAATTGCAAGCAACTGGTCAGAAAGGAAGCTATTGAAGACCGATAACCAGTATCTGGGAGAGCTGAGAAGTTACCTGATCTAGAGGCAGGAGAGTGGTAAGAATAAACAGGCTTCTTCTTAGAGTCTCCTTAATTTCCCAGGTTTCACAACCATGGCTGTAAATTAAAATACCTAGGGGCTTTTAAAATCTCATTTCCCAGAATGCACTCCAGTCCAATTAAATCAACATCTCTGGAGATGGGACTTTGGCATGAGAATATTTACAGCTCCATGATGATTAACATGCATGGCACAGGTTGAAAACCACTGATCTATTATGACTCCAGGTGTTTCTATTGAGAATTCCTGGAAAATTCTCTGCAACAGATTTTTGGCAAAGGAGAGAGAAATACAAAAACTCTTTGCTCTAATTATGCAGATGCCAAGCAAAATGTAATTTGCATTTGGGTGTCTTCAAGCTCCTGGATAGGGCTTGATGCCCTAACACCACTTTACATTCCCTACAAATGTGAAAAATTGACAAATAGCTCATGTTCAGTGAAGCAGGCTTAACAGTCATGGCCTTTAAATTGTAAAGTTAAGAAAATGTAAGCTAGTGAGTTACATGGAATGTAGAAAACAGCCTAGGGTTTGGTGAGAGATGGAATTCTGGGTTCTAACAACTTTATCATTGATTTTTTTATCTGTACTTCTTGTCTGAAATGTTTTTATCCCCATCTTTTATTTCTGCTGCATTTTATAGCTGTTTACTTGCTGTTATAATCCCTAAAGTTAAATGTACTATGAGGGTTCTACTGTACTTTTAAGAAAGTCAGTCATGTAATTGGTTAGATATGTTCTCATATGAACAATAAAATAAGGTGAGAGCTTAATTTGGGAGGTGGGGGAGATTTTATCCTATCAAAGAAACTTCTTCATGTATTTTAATAATATTACTCAAGATCCCAGATATTACCATGATACTAATTTCATCCATCCATCCATCAGTTGTTTCCTTGGTGCCAGTTTGATCACATTCAGACTGTTTGACATAAGAACAGTGGATTTGGTAGCATTTTAACTCATTCCAGTTTCATCCCCTGCTCAGGGGTAGTTGTGAAAATAACAGTCTGCATTCTCAATGCTGGAGGAGAATAAAACAGGGCCTAGTTTGGAAGAGTTGTAATTAAGTGATTGAACAAATAAAGAAAGGAAAGAGACAAACCTCCTATGCAAAAATAGTTTCAAATAATTTGTGTAGATGCTCTTCCCTCAAAGAGGTGGAGTATATCTATTTCTTAAGTATAGGTTGTGCATAATGACTTCTTCCAAAAGGTACAGTATAGAAAAGAGAATAAGAAGTAATCTTGCTTTGTAGAAACCTGACATTAACCGCTTCAGCCACAATATCATGGTCAAAATCAAGAGTCATAAATCATGTAGATACTAAGAACCCTTGATAGGATGCAATGGAAATTGCACTTTTATCTCTGGGATCTTTTCTCCCCAAAACCCATAACCTCAGTTTTATCAAGAGAAAAATATCAGACACATTCCAATAAAGAGGTATCCTACACAATATCAGAGCAGTAATCTTCACAATTAAAAACAAGAGAAGTCTGAGAAATAGTTACAGCCAAGACCAGCCAAAGGACACACAAAGACTAAATGTATGGTAGCCTGGATAGGATCCAGGAATAGAAAAAGGTCATTAAGTAAATACTGAGGAAAAAATGAATGGAATATGGACTTTAGTTAATAAAAATCTGTCAATATTGGTTCATTAATTATATCCAATGTACCGTACTAATGGACTATGTTAAAATAGGGGAAACTGGGTGTGGAGTATATGAGAACTGTCTGTACTGTCTGCAATTTTTCTGCAAAAAAAAAAAATTGTTTTAAAAATAAAAAGTATTAGAAATATACTGAGAAAATAGTTGACATATGTATTTGCTTATTTTAAATTCATTGCTTAATCATTTAAAGATAAACCCCTCCAAAAAACTATAAATATTTTTATGTATGTGGTCTAGATATATTTCTCTGTATATGTGAAGACCCCTCTGATGAAAAACACATGGAAGTCATTCTTTATGTAGAACCCAATACTCATATATAAATCACAGTTGTATTGTTCCTGGTCATAATAGTCTCTTAGGCTGACAAAAATCTGTGGTTTTAGGGGAATTAAATCCATTGTATAATTAATTTTCCCTCTCATCTTTGGGCTAATTGTCTGAGATTTAGAGTCTAAGCTATAAATATATTCTTTTGTAACCCATTTATTGCTTCCCAAGTGATTTTGTAAAGTACTGCTTTATTTGTGTAAGCCTGGTTCATCTTTCCCTGTTTCGATAGTTCAGACTAAAAAATCACTAAAAATTATAGTTATGATGTCCAAATGTTGATATAACCATTCTTGCAGACGGTCATTAAACTATGTTTACTTTAGCTCTTCCTTATTGGGTTCAAGTTTACACTGATATTTTATTATCTAATACCCATAATCCAATACCCATAATGTAATTCTGAGTATACCACAGCCAGGTAGTTTATTACTCTACATTTTCAAAATGAAATATTCTTATAAGGCATAAAAGAAATTAAATATAAATTTTGATTTATTCTGGGAAATGTGTTTATTTGGATACTACAGGATGTATTAAGAAGTCCAGAAGTCTTTCTCTTTCATTCATTCACCCAACAACTCATTCATAAATCCATCTATACACTCACTCTTCCATTCTTCTTTACCTTTTCACTCAGTTATTCACCTATCAACCCATTATTCATGCATCCATATATCCACCCACTCACCCATCTACCAATTTCTGATTTGCATATTCATCCATTTGTCCACCTCTGTATTTGTCCACTCGTCCACCAATCCATCCATCCACTTTCCCACCTAATTTATATTGAAGCCAGTTGTAAGTTAGACATTAGGAAAGCACTTGAAGTATAAGAAATAATTCCATTGAGCTTATCTAGACAAGAGAGGAAAGATATCTGATTTCATTTAGTTAGAAAATTATGAATTTTTGGTAAATGATCAAATAGCATTTATTTATCTTTTATTTACCTAAATCAAGATTTCTTAAATAAATTATTTACTATTGTAGCTGCACACAGAAACTATTTCAAATGTTTGCAAAAAAAAATAAAGATGTAAATGTCCTAAAGCAGACTACCCAGTGGATTAGAGAGGGTATCGATGTTTTTAAATACCTGTGTATAGATTTTGGCACACGTCCAACCTTGAGTACAACTGGCTCAGAGCAAGCATATCATCTAATCATTCAATACAGCATTTCTCCTGGCACAGCTCGGTAGAACACTTACATATTTTAAACATTTTACCATCCAATGTAAACTCTATGTAATCCAAAGGGAGAGGAAAATTCAATATTAACATACTGTAAATATGTAGTAAATATACTTCTTAAAAATAAAAATACCAAATCCATTGACAATAATGAAGAGAAAAGAAATATGTTTGGAACTGACACATTTATCAAAAGAAAATAAGTGTTAGGTTTCAGAATAGATCTTTCTACTCATGATTTCATGAAGAAACTGTCCTTTGCACTTTCTAAGAGGGAGTGATATTGAGAAAACACTTCTGGACTCATTCTTCATTTCTTATCCAGGGTAGAGGTATATGTGTGAGGAGTAGGTTGCTAGAGTCTAAAAACACATTGATCTCTTTTATAAATCAAGGTTAAGGTATTGAAACACTGAGTGTCCTCATGGCTTCACTTTATACCCTCTTTTAGGACTTTCCTAAAAGAAGTTATTATTATTATTATTGTTGTTATTATTTACTCCTAACCTCTGTATGGTAAATGTACCTGCATAGGGACCCAGGGTATGCCTTCTAGAGACAATTCTGGAGCTTATATATCTTTCCTGTTTTGGAGATCCTCTGCATATAAGACATTTAATGTCCTTTGTAGTTAGCCTGGTACTGCCTTGCTGATTCATATCTATCATGCATGAATTCAAAGCATAGATTAGGAGTAAATTGGGGAGGTAATTAGAATGCCCAAATTTGGCTATAGTTTATAATCCCATACTCCAATTTACCGAAAAGCTAATATTAGATTTCTAAGTTCTAGAACTATTCCTAAACAATTTGTTTAGGTCATAAAAATGGAAAACAGTGGGATTAAATAGTATCTTTAGAGAAACTTTCAACTTCTCTGTGTACTACAAAATCTATGTATTTATGTGATTAATAATTCAGTATTTTTGAGATATAACATTATTCAATCTACCAGCAGAGTTATTTTTTTCACTTTTTTATTTTTTAAATTTTCACTTTTTAAACTCATTTCTTAATTTGACATCACACTGTACTTTAGAACAGGTCAGTTTGATAAACATTTGCTAAGTAAGATTGATACCTGTGTCATTCTGATACCTTCCCCTCACCCGCTGTATCTAGTTCAGGAACAACTGCTATATGTTCACCTCGTCCAGGTTACTCCCATCTCCCATCAGGAGAGACTGAGGAGCCTCTCAACAATTTAACCAGTATGTCTTTATCCATTTTCTATTGCCCACTGCAGGGGTGGGAGGAAGGTGTATATGTGTGTGTACTTTTATTTTCTCCGGTACTATTTTGATTGTGAGCTTTTAAAAAGCTATAATAATCTTTTGCCAACCTCTTCCTCTGCCTAAGTTTCCTCTGTTGTGCAGAAATTTTTTAATTCGATATAATCCACTTGTATATTTTTGCTTCTGTTGCCTTTACTTTTGATGTCAAGTCCAAAATATCATGACTGAGACCCACATCAAGAAACTTATTAACATCTATGCTTTCTTCCATGAGTTTTAGGGCTTCGGGTCTTATGTTCAAGTCCTTAATCAATTTTGAGTTGATTTTTGTGTGTGGTAGAAGATAGTGATCCAGTTTCATTCTTTTGTATGTGGCAGCCCAGTTTTCTCAATACCATTTATTGAAGTATTTCTAGGCTCTCTATTGATCCATATATCTATTCTTATGCTGATACCACACTGTGTTGATTACTATATCTTTATAATATACCTCATTTTTAAAAAAATTAAAAATATTATCCCATCAACTGTAATATCACCGTTTATGTATTTATTGGCCAATGAAGAAAAACAGGGTTGTTATAAGAATGGGCAATTATGTATAAGGTCATTATAAACATTTATGTGCAGAGTTCTCAGGGGATATAATTTTTTCAGTTCATTTGGATGAACACCAAGGAGTGTGATTCGTGGATTTTATGATAAGATTATGTTTAGGTTTGGGGGTTTTTTAAAAATATACTGTGGAAGGAGCCTCGGTGTCCAACGAAAGATGAATGGATAAAGAAGATGTGGTTTATGTATACAATGGAATATTACTCAGCTATTAGAAATGACAAATACCCACCATTTGCTTCAACGTGGATGGAACTGGAGGGTATTATGCTGAGTGAAGTAAGCCAGTCGGAGAAGGGCAAACATTATATGTTCTCATTCATTTGGGGAATATAAATAATAGTGAAAGGGAATATAAGGGAAGGGGGAAGAAATATGTGGGAAATATCAGAAAGGGAGACAGAACGTAAAGACTGCTAACTCTGGGAAACGAACTAGGGGTGTTGGAAGGGGAGGAGGGCGGGGGGTGGGAGTGAATGGGTGACGGGCACTGGGGGTTATTCTGTATGTTAGTAAATTGAACACCAATAAAAAAAAATAAAAAAATAAAATAAAATCTTAAAAAAAATATTTTATTTATTTATTCATGAGAGACACAGAGAGAAAGGTAGAGACACAGGCAGAGGGAGAAGCAGGTTTCCCGTGGGGAGCATAATGCAGAACTCGATCCCAGGACCCCGGGGTCACGACCTGAGACAAAGTCAGATGTTCAACCACTGAGCCACCCACGTGTCACAGATTATGTTTAGTTTTGTAAGAAAGTGCCAAATTGCCTTCCAAAGTGGGTGAGCTATTTCACATTCCCACCAGCAATGAATGAGGGTCTTTGTCGCTCCATATCCTTGCCAGTATTTGGTGTTCTGGATTTTGACCGCTGTAGTACAGGTGTTGGTATCTCATTGTTTTAATTTGCAACTCCCTAATGATGTATGGTGTGGAGCATCTGTTCATTTGCCGTACGTGCATCTTCTTCCATGAGGTGCCTGTTCAGATCTTTTGCCCATTTGTTAACCAGTCAATTCACTTTCAGTTGATGAGTTTTAAGAGTTCATTATGTATTTTGGATAAAAGGCCTTAATCAGATGTGTCTTGCAAATATTTACTCCCGGCTTGTGGCTTATATTCTCATTATCTTAACAATCTTTTGCGGAGCAAATGGTTGTTGGTTTTTTTGTTTGTTTTGTTTTCAATGAAGTCCAGCTTATTAATTATTTATTTCATGGATAATGCCCTTGATATTGTCTCTAAAAGTCATTATCAGGCTCAAGGTCATCCAGATTTTCCTCCATATTATCTTCTAGGAGTTTTACCATTTTGCGTTTTACATTTAAGTATATGATCCATGTCGAGTTGATTTTTGTGAAGAGGAAAAGCCTGTTTTTAAATTCACTGTTTTGTCTGAAAGGGCATTTCAAAATGGACAACAACTATGCACTGGTTACAGTACACTCCTCTGGGGGTATCTGTTTCTATGGGTTTTGTGATTTTCATTTTCTTTGCTCTGTTTTGGAACTTTGTAGAGATAGAAGTTTATTTGTGGAAAACCAGAAATAATATAAATAATGTTTTAATAGATCTACAAATAGATTCTGTGTGCTTGATGTTAAACTGACTCCCCTCCTCTACAGCAGAAGCCAATTTGGCATCTATTAAGAACATCCTTTTAGGTGTGTTGAGGGGTATGTGGAAGGTTAGAGTATAAAATCATCAAAATTAAATAGCACTATTTTAGTTTACCCAAAGCCTTCATTTATCCCCAGAAGCTTCCTGAGTACAAATGTCATTATTAGCTTTGTTAGTGCCATATACCCAGGTACTCAAAAAACATCTGTTGAATGAATTAATCTCTGCTTGAGCCCAGCTGTGCAGCTATAACATTATAGCACATATTCATTTTTTTCCCATTTTCCCATTTAAAATCCATGAATCATAATTATTTTCTTTGTTAGCAGAAGCAAGGAAAAAATAAACAACCTTTTTACTTATTGAATTCAAAATGAAAATGAAAGTGCTACTAGTGGTTTGGGAACACAGGGGGAAAATTGCAGACTCAACCATGCCATGAAATGTGACTTGTTATAAAGTTATAAAGAGGAATGCGTTCATAATCGATTGTGTGGGACGATACAGCAATTACAGGTTACTGTGCCAGAGTGATGTGGGCTTTAAGCATTTATCTTGAGATAATAAAAGACTGTGAGACACTACTCTCCATGGACTACGTTGTGAATGCCATTGGTCTCCCTTATATCTAAAATAGAGGTGTATAGGTCAAGCCTATCTCAGATTTACTTGTGAAGTATCATCAGGGAAAAATATTTTATGTTTCACCATGTTTGTCTTTGATAATATATAATAATCTAAATGCAATTTTGTTAAAATGCATTGGGAAAATCAGAAGTCAGCATTTGATTAGCATCTATGACGTTCCAGGCTTTGTGTGAAGTTAATTCCCAAACGGTTTTTATTTTGACCCTCACGTTATTCCTTTTTTTTTTTAATTTTTATTTATTTATGATAGTCACAGAGAGAGAAAGAGAGAGAGGCAGAGACACAGGCAGAGGGAGAAGCAGGCTCCATGCACCGGGAGCCTGATGTGGGATTCGATCCCGGGTCTCCAGGATCGCGCCCTGGGCCAAAGGCAGGCGCCAAACCGCTGCGCCACCCAGGGATCCCCCTCACGTTATTCCTATACAACAATTGTAATTTCCATTTAGTTGAAGAAATAGACACAGAGAGGTTAAGAAATCTATTCTGGGTCAGTATGGTAAAGGCAATTGGAAATTTAATCTTTCAGATCTGTCTCCAGACACCAGTCAAATGAAATTGTGTTAATAAATTGAATTTATTTTGTTGGTACCTACATCTATTACTTTTCTTTAATAAGGAGACTCATGTAAACCTGTTATCAGAATAATCAAATAAAATTGGAAACCTTATGTGTAAAAAGCTAAAGTCTTCCTTTTTGGTAGCCCAAGAACTAACAGAGTACGTGAGTTTTGAACTCTACTGAATGCATTCAAGAGGCTTTTTGCCTTTATAATATTTAATTAAACTAAACAAAAGAACTCTGCCTCAGCAAACTGGGTAGATTGTTCCCGTAAGATAAATAGAAGGGGGGTGGATGAAAGGTTCTGGAATAAACCTATAAACAATCCAGGGATTAGAAAATACACCCTAAACTGAAGAGTTGGACATATTGATTGAAAGAAAGATCATTGTTTTACATTCTGAAAAAGTGGTGAGAAAATTTCTTAAGAAATATGATATTTCTCTCAGAAAAATGGAAAGTAAACCATTGTTACAGGAGAAAGGCTTTTCACATTTTTTTGACTTAGAAGATTTTCTTGCATGTGTATAGTAGAATATTTTGCAAGATACATTTACAAGGACTCCTGGGGGACTAAGCAGTTGACTCTGCCTTTGGCTTAGGGCATGATCCCAGGTTGGGGGATCAAGTCCTGCATCGGACTCCCTGCGTGGAGCCTGTTTCTCCCTCTGCCTGTGTCTCTGCCTCTCTCTCTGTGCCTCTCACGAATAAGTAAATAAAATCTATTTTTTTAAAGATGCATTACAAAATTCATCATATTTGTTCCAACAATCCTGAGTGGGGTATTTTAATGGTATCCCCTGTTTATATCCAGGGATATTGATGACCAATGACAATAAGACACCTGACCAAGTTGAATTGTTAGTGAAGTGAAAGAGTTCAAAGGAACTCAGACTTTAACCATATATTGAGGACACCTCATAAACTGTGTTTCCTACAAAAGAATCAAGGTAAAAATCTTCAGAAGAAAATATTTAAGTGCAGATGCAATTAAAAGTATCTACGTAGTTTAATCATGGAAACACTACAGTTGGCATTGAAATGCACAAAGAGGTTTAGGTGATTTGTAGACATAGAGTTTGCACACATGGTATAACATATCCCAAGATAATCTAAAAAATACCAGCAGCCTCAGAGGAGTTTTCTACCTCTAGTTCTGAGACAATGGTGGAGGGAATATTCTAGCTTAGGTTTCTGAATGAAAGGCTATAGAATCAGGAAGAGCAATGAAGAGGGTGTATTAGCCATGGTAGATAAAGCAGGAGGCTTTGACCGTGTGTCAATACTGAAGTGTCAAGAGTTCAGAGCGCTTCCTGAGTTCAGAGAAATGATCTTCATGCCCTTCCCCAATACTCCCACTTTGCACGTGCCTGCCCAGGTGATTATTGCCTTTAAATCCAACAGAATTTTATGCTTTACTTAAAACCAAACCCCTCATGGGAGTGGAAACCACTTACCCCAGGACGTGAAATTCTCAAAAGGTGTAGAGAGTGTGGAGAACAGAATGAGTGGAGAGAGCCCAAGAGTTGAAGCCTGGAGGGAGAAGATACGCTTGCCCCTTCTTCATAAACAGCCATTGATTTATCCGTGGTTTTTATAGCAAGCTTTAAAATCAGGTTTTACCTTGTGTTAGATTCGATAACAGAGAACAGGAGATTCTATAACAGTCAGAACTTAGCAAGAAGAGTTGCTAACTTTCTTGGGTGTAGCAAAGCCCTTCTACTGAATAATTTCGTAGGAGGCAAGAGTGCTGTCTCTCAGAGGCTATAAGGGAAACCCCTGCACCTTGTCAAAAATGGATTAGGAGGATTTTCAGGACCCCTCCAATTTGGAGATTCTGAGTTTCTGAGAAGTTTTGTATAAAATGGTGGAGACTGAGCTATCAGACCCTGATGCACAGGAAGTCGGCCCTGGGAGGTCTCTCATCTCGCTCTAGGTAAGAACTGCACATGCCAGCCTCCCGCACAACACCACCATGGGATGAACTCTCAGATTTGGGTCTTACTTTTTATGAGCTGAGCTGTATGATTTATGAAGTGTTGTCATCAGGTGGTCTTCTTCTCATTTTCCGTCCCCCGCCTTCCTGCCTGCCTTCCTTCTCTCCTCCCCACTCTCCTTTCTCCTCTTCCTCTTCGTTTTCTTCCTCTCCTCCTTCTCCCTTTTCCTCTCCTTCTTCTTATTCCTCCTTTTAACATTTTTCCTAGCTGTATTTGTTGCCAGACCTTTCTGAATAACTACTTTTATTTTTTTAAGATTATTTCTTTGAGGTGGCGAGGGGATAAAGGGAGAGGGAGAGAGTATCTCAAACAGACTCTGTGCTGAGTGTGCAGCCCGACGCAGGGCTCGGTCTCCCAACCCTGAGATCACGACCTGAGCAGAAACCGAGTCAGTCGCTTGCCTGACTGCACCCCCCGGGCATCCCTCTGAATAACTACTTCTACAGATGGACGAATGCCTTCTTTTTTCTCTCTCTCTCTCTCTTTTTAACCAATAGGTCCACAACCTTGTACCAGAATATCCATAATGAAATGAAGTAAAATCAACTAAATAAATCTATAATTTTAGTTTCAAAATGATACTGCTAGGACTTTAGAAAAAAATATGTTAAAATGTGAAGTTATGCTTTGATCAGAGCTCAGCTTTTTGGGTTATCTAATTTTCATTCCATGGAGACTCCGTATCTCTCACTGGCTGTGGGCTATTTTGCAATTTTCTAAGTTCTGGATAACAGATACCAGGACAAAAAATAATTCCTCTTTATACATTTAAATAAATTATGTCCAGGGGAGTTTCAATTGACCTGTTTACCCTGTTGTGGAAGAAATCAGTTTAGCATCCATTTCTAATTTGACTACAGTATTCTAAATTTATAAATGACTATATTTTTTGGAATTTTCTGTAAGCTGATTACATGGCAAATATTTTTGCATGCCTCAATTATATCAAGCTTCCTGCTTGATATGACAGTAAATCAAATCTTTAACACAAGCTCATTTTGCCTGTAGGACAGATGCGATTTTGCGTATTTTTTGAAAAAGCATTCTTTAACATGTAGAAAAGAACAACTAAATACAATGTCTGAAGAAATAACATTCAAAGGAGTAGTAACATTTATTCCTGTTTTAGAAATTATGGACAGCATCACCATTAAGATAAAAAACAAGGCATAATTTTCAAAGTACTTAATGAATAAAATCAATGTATATTTTCATCAGTGACCTTTCTTTTATTTTACAATAAAATTTATAATATTATTTGCTATTTAGCATGCAGGTCTACATTGGAATTTTCTACATTTTAAATAAGGATATTATGCTATTTATGGATGAAATACTTCCCTGGGCGGTGATTCCATAATGTCTGACTGCAACTCTACAAAAGACCACAATTTCAGAACGTGGTATGTAGTCTCTCAAAAAGTCACTCAAAAGTCACTTGAAAGATTTAGAAGATTCATTACAATTAAGTTTTTCAAAAAGTAATTGCATAGGAAGCATATATGGCCTGACGAAATGGTTTCACCAATTAAATCCCGAATTACTTAGGATAGAGATGATAGTAATAAAAGCAATTCTGCAAGTCGGTAGTTTCCCCAAAAGGACTGATGAGAACTGTACTGTCCCAAATACATCCTCAACTGTGATATTTTCAATGATCCATTGTAGTTTTACTTTGTGGGTCCATTTAGAACAGTGTGCTAACCAATGATGCCCCGATAGACTATTGGGAAGGAAAACCAGCACTGCAATTATTTTTTTAAAGATTTAAAAAAAAATTATTCATGAGAGACACAGAGAGAGAGGCAGAGACATAGACAGAGGGAGAAGCAGGCTCCCTCTGGGAAGCCTGATGAAGGGCTCGTTCCTGGACCCCAGGATCATGACCTGAGCCAAAGGCAGATGCCTAACCACTGAGCCACCCAGGTGCCCCCAGCACTAAAATTAATCCTCCTTTCCCAGGAACAATGAGAAATGCTTTGCAGGTAATCTAAATTCTGGGTTTTTTTGTCCTGCTTCACTGCATGAAATGTTTCATTTGCATCCTAACACTCTAGATTATCAGCTATACTCTCTCCAGCAAAAGGTGAAGATAATGAATTTGACATATTGCTCCCACAAGACATTGGTCAGCAAATCTTCATGGAGAAACTATCTGGAGACTCAAAACTGGCTACTAGGAAAATATGACTGAGACTCGCCTCAGGATGATAATACTTCAACGTTGAATTCTGACACTTACTGATTTGGAGGAACTGCTCAAAGCCCTGAATTGAGAAACATTCTGAGCCTGGATCCAAGCTCCATTAGAAAGATCGCCATGACCCCTTAGCAAGGTCTATAATAGGCACAGAGTGGGACATACATCTACTAATAGTTTTAAATATTTTTGCATGCCTCGATTATATCACTTAATTTTCATATTTTCCTATGAGCTGCACCATATTTTTTAAATTTGAACTGGTGGCAAAATATAAATATTATATGAACACTGACAATTATATATAAATATTAAATACTACATGCAATAGCTTATGAATCAGCTATTTATGGTTGAGAACACATTCATTAAATGTCCACTAACATAACTCGGCAATGGGGTCATCCCTCTCAGTCCTCAAACCTGCAAACTGATAGGAGTGAGAAAGACAGAAACCTGGAACGATTGTTATATATTGACTTCTAGGTTAAGAAAACTTCCAGAAAAGAATGGCTAGAAAGAGCACTAATCATTGCCTTATAAACAATGCAGCCCCAGTTATATTTCCTGAATAAATAAGAAATGATAAACTTGGAATTATGAGATTTAGATTGAAGTTATGTGACTTCATATAATTTTCTCAATCTCTGAATTTGCTTTATTTTGCTTCTTTTGGCCTTTAAAATATAATAGGTGGACTAGACTACCCCCTAAATTCTCCTGGATAACCCTATTTCTAGGGATTCTGTATATTTAAGGGAAATCCTAAATTGGCATAGAGAAAAGTCAGGTCGCATACACTTTGGATTGGCCTAACATTTGACAAGCAACAAACATGTTTATACATAGACGTACATGGCAAATATACCATAATCTACATAAGTATCACTTTCTTCAGTAAATGATGAAAAATAACATTGGCCAATTGGCTTCTAGGCTTTGAGTATGATAGTAATGAGGTCCAAAGAGTGGGTTTGACATGTATTTCCTAGTCCTATGACATATAATTCAAATGCTGACCATAGGTCTTTTAAAACAGGATTATGTTATTGTTTTTGTTGATTATAAGAATTGAGGAAATAGGAAGAAGGTTATATGAGGCTGGGCAAAGTAAATCTCTCCAATTCTTTGCCTGCTCTATAGATAAAGCATCTTATTTTCATATGAAATATGCTAATACTGATAAGGATGTGGACTTGATTCTGGTGACTTGTTGATGTTATGTGGTTGTTATGTTGTGCCTATGGAGATGTTCAGTACTATGTATTACATAGGCATTGAACTATATATTAATTTTAATATTAAGTCAGAATTAAATCAGAAAAAGTGGGAATCTTGCCATGCATTTTAATATTTTACAGTATCAATATATAACTCATCTAGAAATAAATTCAGAGACAATATATAATCTGCTTTTAAGGAAGAAAAATATAAATCATTCATTAACTTAAGATCTAAAAATGTAAGGAAGGCCATATTTTTTCCCCCAACACCAAAGAAATTCTTCTCCCAGTTTCCACTACCCTACCATACACATGAGTGCTATGAGTTCCCTATGAACAAGTGGGAAACACCAGGAAACAGTTTGCATCCAGACTTTTATTTTCTTTTAAAGATTTATTTATTTACTTATTTATTCATGAGAGACACAGAGAGAGAGGCAGAGACACAGGCAGAGGGAGAAGCAGGATCCATGCAGGGAGCCTGATGCAGAACTCGATCCCGGGACTCCAGGATCACACCCTGAGCTGAAGGCAGGTGCTCAACTGCTGAGCCACCCAGGCGTTCCAATCTAGACCTTTTTAATCAAAATCTTCTAGTAATAGTCAGGAAATGCACAATCCATGTTTGTACCATTACTAAGAATATGGCAAGTATAGAAAATGAAGAACACAATTTTTCTACAGAGACATGCAATGAAAATAGAAGAAATACTAATTAACTAATAATTCAGAGCTACTTACCCTAGTATTTTATCTCGGGGAGCACCGACCCACAGTTTCTAGATTTTCAATATTTCCATTCATATAGTCAAGGATATCATTGACTATTACTGCCCCTGTTATATTTTGTAGTAAGGACTATTACTCACGCAACTAACATCCATTCTCGCCTTCTTACAGGGATGTTCTCCCAAAGATGGACAACTCTTCTTAGTAAATCAAATTTAATCTGAGAATAAAATTATACAGTTTATGTCTATCTGACTATCTGTTTTCAATCTAAAAATCTTAGGGTCTTCGTTTTAAGAAGCATTCTGTTCATTGTCAGAGGGAAACTTCCTTTTGTGTGTCTTATTTTTGAGTCTTCAGCATCTTTGGTGAATAGATAAAATTCCAACCTACTAAAAAAGCCTTTTCATTAATTGTATAGATTTATACTATTTCTAGACTGTTTGCTTTCCTGTTAAAGAATTCTCTTCCTTTTGCATGAAAATTTCTTGGCCTAACCATGGAACTTTTCTGCTCATTTAACTGATTTTGTGATAGAGACCTTGGAAATGTTAAACATTAGTACAGAGTTTTTTTATTTTTCTGAAATGAAGTATTAGGTCAACATGTTTTTTTCTACATAATGCCGTTTCAGCACTCTATAAATTTTAAGGGGAATTATGGCCATTTTGGAAGAGGGACACAAAGCCAGTTCAGAACACATCTTGATGAATCTTGCATTCCAGAGGTGGGAAAAATCACTCTCATTGAATTCCATGTTATTACCACAATAAATAGGGAATCATACCAGATGGAGGCATTTGGTGATTTGGGAGAAGACGATAGTTGGTTGTTCTAGTTAACACTGGAATAACTACATTTATTTATGTCTGTATGTATGTACTTACTTATTTTTTGCATGCATTTACTTACATATAATACATAATTATGTATTTACTTACATATGTATGTATGTATGTATTTACTTACTTATTTTTAAGAAGTGCATGAAACCATTTACTTGCCTCAAACATGAAGAAATAAGAAAATGCGTTGGTTCACTAAGATTTATCATCAGCCACAGATTGCTCAATCTGCTAATTGATTGTCATGGCCCAGAACTGTAGGACTGACATAGAAAAGTCATAAAAACTCACTAGAATGTCAGTGCGATGACAGGTATTTATTATTACAGACAACTGTTAACCAAGTTAATAAAGTATTTCCAAGAACTTCAGCATGGCAGATGAAAAATGACAATGAAAAACCCTCATTAAACAAACATTGCTTAGATGTACGACTTTAAAACATTTACTGGTGTCGAGGCACTTACGATCTTTTCTTTCTTTTTTCTTATAAAATGTTTGCAATTGTGTTAGAAAATACACTAAAATTAATGGAACTGCTAAGAGGAGAAAGGGACGATTATGAAAGATGGCAGGTGTCTGAGGTTTAAAAGAAAAAAAAAAAAAGGACCCTAATGTTGTTTTTATCTGATTAAGCCTAGAAAAATAGAAATACAACTCACCCCTTCTGCACGGATGTCTCCAAGCTTGTTTCATGACAAGTTCTGCATTTCAGGCTTTTGTACTGAATACAAAAACAAAAAATAGCCATTGTTTAAGAATCCATGTAAAGCTGAGTGAAATTTTTAATGTAGAAGTATGGCTGCTTTATTCAATGAAAAGTTTTGATTAATTAATATCAACTTATTTATGAAAAAAGAGTAAAATTTACAGTAAACATAGCATTTTTGTCGAAATATAACAACTAGTACAACATTTATTCAGTATGCTAATATTCAGGAAATTTTTTAATTTAATTTGGCTTTTTGATTATTAATATGCATTTGTTTTTTTATTTTTTCATCATGACAAGTGTATTCTTTAATTCCCATCCCCTATTTTGCCCACCCTCCACTCCCTTCCCTCTGGGAACCATCAGTTTGTTCTCTATAGCTAACTAAGAGTCAGTTTCTTGGTTTATCTCATTTTTCTTTGCTCATTTGTTTTGCTACTTAAATTTCATATGAGTGAGATCACACAGTATTTGTCTTTCTCTGACTTATTTCATTTAGCATTATACTGTCTAGTTTTATCCATGTTTTGCAAATGGCAAGATTTCATTCTTTTTTATGGCTGAGAAAAAAAAATATATATATATATATATATCACTTCTTCTTTATCTGTTCATCTATCCATGGACACTTGGGCTACTTCCATAGTTGGGCTATTGTCAATAATGCCGCTATAACCATAAGGATGCAAGTATCCCTTTGAATTAGTGTTTTTGTCCTCTGGGGGAATACCCAGTAGTGTGATTACTGCACCATAGAGTACTTCTATTTTCATCTTTTTGAGGCACCTCCGTACTGTTTTCCAGAGTGGCTGTACCAGCTTGCTTTCCCACCAGCTGTGCACGAGGGTTCGCCTTTCTCGAAATCCTTGCCAACACCTGTTAGTTATTGTGTTGATTTTAGACATTCTGACAGGAGTGAGGTGACCTCATTGTAGTTTTGATTCACACTTCTCTGATAGTAAGTGATGATGAACATGTTTTCATGTGTCTGTTGGCCATCTGTGTATCTTCTTCAGAGAAATGTCTGTTTATGTCTTCTAATTTAATGGATTATTTGTTTTGGGGTGTTGAGTTTTAGAAGTTCTTTATATATTTTGGATACTATCCCTTTATTAGATATGTCATTTGCAATATCTTCTCCCATTTCATAGGTTGCCTTTCAGTTTTGTTGATTGTTTCCTTCTCTGTGCAGGAGCTTTTAATTTAGGTGTGGTCCCAATAGTTTACTTTTTGTTTCTAGACGTATCTAGGAAAAAGTTGCTTTGGCTGATGTCAAAGAAGTCACTGTGTCCTCTTCTAGGATATTTATGGTTTCAGGTGTGGAGCCTGATTAAGAGTCTCCGTCTCAAAAAAAAAAAAACAAACAAAAACAAAACAAAACAAAAAAAAGAGTCTCCGTCTCCCTCTCCAACTGCCCCTCCCTCCTCTAAAAAAATAAAAAAATAAAAATAAAAAGGAAGGACATTTTATTAGTAGCATGAATATTGTACAAATTCTATACAAAATGAATAAATAGTTGAATTAGTATATCAAATTTAAGTGTTCTTTCCTTAATATGTTCTGATCTTGAGTAACTGTTTTTCTATTTCATTTTTAGCCATACAAAGTTATTTGAATAAATTGTTTATTTTCCCACTGAGGCTAGGTTTTAGCACGCTAAAATCTTATTTCAAATTTTTAATGCCAGAGAATCTTAAGTACACAGTTCATAAAACGGCAAGGTAACAAATTGCAAGTTTAAAACAGATTCTAATGTATATTGTCTCTCTCTCTTGAAAGAAATGTAAAGTACAATAAAGAAATATATATTAAAATGTTCTAAAAAATATCCTAAGCTACAATATAATTGTAGCTAAAAATAAGTAGATGTGAGTCAAGGGTATCTGATATGAGGATCCATGTAATCAATACACACCAATAACGCCTTGGTAAGTTAATCTTGAGAAATCATTATAGGTTAATAAAAAATAAAATAAATGGCATACTTAAAAACTGATCCTTTTCTTTATCACTTATAATTTGTATTTCCTTTTTTAAGAACATAATACGCTTTTACTAATTTTAACCCTCCAGTATGGATATGATTAAGGGCCTTTCCTTTTTCCTTAGCAGATAGAATTTTGAGTAAAAATAATTTCAAACTTACTTAACTTACATATTTTGTAAGACCAGGCTATATCTACCAAATTTATAGAGCAATCCACAGTGCTAAACCTTCCACACCATCAGTGAACCTCTAGTCTCTTTATTTAATAACAGGATTCAAAGATTTTTTTTTTTTGATTCAGAGATTTAAAACTGTTACTTCATGAAAATAATTGAATTAGATGCTAGGGGTGAATATAGCAGAGAATGTGTGCTGAGAGGGCAGGAACTCAGGATAGGACCATTCTATCATAAGACAAAGACAAAACTTCAAAACTTGATGGAACAAAGAGAAAAAAAAGGTTTTCTTGTCTGTCAGACTTCTTAGACCCTTTGTTATACGACTGTGCATAATGCATAATATTCTCCTCCATTTATTTCCTCATGGACCACTTTTAAATGAAAAACCTATCTCTTACTGGTGTTTTGGGGAAGACACTATGTGACATGTGATCCTAAATCCAGTAAATTTTAATCCAGTAAAAAAAAAAAGTAAATGATTCTATATGTATGTTATACACACATGTAAATATATTTACAAATGTGTGTTTATACATATGTATGCATGTGTATAGATGTATGTGTATTTAAATGTATAGGTAAACACACAGAAATGCATAAATAAATTGACACATGACCATAAAATTGCAAAATATAACATATAATGGAGCTGAAGTTCATGAGCTAAGAAAAAATAATAAAGAACATCCCATTTCAATTGGAAGAGACAAGAATTTCACTTAATGGGACGAGCATTGGGTATTTTTTTTTTAAGATTTTATTTATTTATTCATGAGAGACACAGAGACACACAGAGAGAGGCAGAGACACAGGCAGAGGGAGAAGCAGGCTCCATGCAGGGAGCCCGACGTGGGACTCGATCCAGGGGTCTCCAAAATCAAGCCCTGGGCTGAAGGTGGTGCTAAACCGCTGAGCCACCCAGGCTGCCCAACACTGGATATTATGCTATATGTTGGCAAATTGAATTTAAATAAAAAATTATTAAAAAAGGGAAAAAAATTTAAAAGGAAGAGTCAATAATTCAGGAAGGAAAGGAAGAGGAGGAATTCAGATATGATCTCTAAATGCGAATGTCTTATTTGAAAATTTTCCAAAAAATAAATACACATACCCCTGGTATGTGAAATCAGAGGCTTTCCTCTGTGCATTTTTCTTCAACTAGCTTACTAGGTAGAAAGAACTTTAGAACATTTAAATTATTCCCAGGAAAAAATACTTTAGAACAACTTCTACATTTTTCACCAGGTGCAAAAGAAATCTCTGCTTCACACTTGGTCACATTTGACAGTGGTAATCTGTGTTTTCTGTTTGTGGCACTTTCTTGTTATACACATAAACCTTGTCTTTTGCCAGATTCCATGGAAATATTTTGGGGAGTCCTCCCAAAAGTATGTTGAACAGAAACTTTCATTTTTCTTACATAGTTACGATATTGCCTGAAATTATCTTCAGAGAAGGAAATGTGATAGTGTGGGTGCATGTTTTCAACACTTCATCTGGGTTTCAGACTTACTATACCAAATAATGTTCCTATGTATCTTTTTTAAAAGATTTTATCCATTTATTCATGAGAGACAGAGAGGCAGAGACACAGGCAGAGGGAGAAACAGGCTCCCTGCGGGGAACCCGATGTGGGACTCAATCCCAGGACCCCAGCCCGGATCACGACCTGAGCCACAGGCAGATGCTCAACCACTGAGCCACCCAGGCTCCCAGTCCCTCTTTCTTGACAATTTTTTAAAAAACAATGATGAGAATCAATGGAGCCTGGTCTCATCTTTAGTCCCTAGGGTCACATGTGTATATTTAACTGAGTGTCTTCATGTTATGTGCCTGTTGATAACCAGTGTTGTGGCTGGACTGGCCCTGGTGGTTAGGATGTCAAGATACCCTCAGCAATAAATATCAGGAAACTGAAGAAAAAAAAAAAAAAAAAAAGAGGTCGATCACTCATAAGCAGTGGTAAGCACATGGCCCATCTGGGGCCACACAGAGCAATGTGTGCCTGTGCTTCTGCTTTAATCGGTGTTGAGGATGGGAGCCTAGGCTTTCAAGGCCTCCTTCTGCCTTGATGAAGTTAGAACATTAGAGTGAGAATTAAAACTACAGGGACATTAAAAAGCAAGCAGCCACAATGGTTGGTGAAAGGTCAGCCAAGATCTCGAAAACAAAGGAACCTCGTGGAGGAAGAGAGCCTGTCTCTTCATCTACTCTTGTGGCTGCAATCGTTCACGCAGGGTAGTGGTCTTTGAGGTTGAGCACCTGCGTCACAAAGAAAGGGCAACTGTTAAGGCTCACCCTGTGCTTAGACGTGTTTCATATGTGGGGTCACAACATCCATCCCCATGGCTACTTTGTCATTGGTCTACATTTTCTCATGCATCTGCGCTTTTGTCAGGACCTCTCAGGTTCACTCATCTCTGTTCAGCCGCTGCCAGTGGGGGGCTCGAAGGCCAGAGATCTGCTTCTTCCCAAGTGAGGCCTGGTTCCTGGTTTTCAAAACCAGTCATTCCCTCCATCTGCCTATTTTTCCCTTTCCTCCTTCCATGAATCTTACGTCTATTCCTCTTCAGAAGCTGTGTTTCCTTTAGAAAGTTGTCTGTGCCAGCCTTGCAGGCCTCCCCACCAGCAATCTGTTCCAAACTTCCGTCATCTATTGTTGTTCTTGCCATTTGGTGTTATTCACTCTTCTCCTTTCAGGTATTCAATGTGCGGATCCTGGCGTACAAATATTCACGAGAGGTCCTCTCCTTTCATAAAGTGCACCACTTAGGGGCGCCCAGGGGCCCAGCAGTTGAGCATCTGCCTTCAGCCCAGGTCATGATCCTGGAGTCCCAGGATCAAGTCCCCGCATCGGGCTCCCCTGGAAGATCCTGCTTCTCCCTCTGCCTGGGTCTCTGCCTCTCTCTCTGGGTCTCTCATGAATAAATAAATAAAATCTTTTTTAAAATATCTATAATAATTCAAATATGTAATCACTGAACAAGCACACATCAAATAATTAGATTTCACAATGAACAACTTTATGTGATGTTAGTGACATAATTGTGACTAATCTTCTCCATGATTGTAAATTTTAAAAAGTTTAGATTTAAATATGCTTTTCATAATTTAAACCATTGTTTTTTAAGATAGTTTTGAAATTAAAGTTACACAGTTAAAATAAAATAAAAATAGATCATAGCTAAAATGATACGCTAGTGCTTCTAGAAGCATATAAAAATAAAAGCATTTAATATGGAAGGGCTAAAACTTGAATTCTGTTATCATTACTGATTATATTTAAGTCCTGTTTTCTCATTCCAAGTTTAGGGCTTAATCTGAATCTGAGTTTACTCTCTGTTTCCAGCGCCAGGAGTAGTGTCCTACTTGTCGTTCATGCTCAAAAAAAAGATTTCTCACTGAGGACAATTCGAATACGGAGAGAGGAGTGGGAAAGTCATTGCCTCCGAGAAACATTACTTTGCTGTACTACCTGTTTGGCAAAGGCTGAACATCTTAAATCTGTATCTTGAAAACACCTGAAGCATCCACCATTTCGGTCCACATTTTCCTTCCAGAGAACATAAAGGAGAAAACCTTGTCTGTAAATACGATGCAATAATTTGACTCCTGTCCATTTCCCTAATGATTTGGCACCTTCCTAGAAACTGCACCCGAGCACTGCACGGTGCTCCTCCGGGAAGTAGCAGCTGGAACCAAACTATTGTAATGGTGTAAGCTCCTTTTTTTGGAGCTTCTCACCAGGCTGAGCACCTTGAGCTTTAGAATCATGGGTTATTTGTTTGTTTGTTTGTTTGTTTGTTTTTAAATGTGTCAACTCAGGGCACCTTCTCAGCGATGGCCTAAGGGAGGTGCTCAGTAAATGAGTAAATTGAGATCCTTTTATCTAAAATATGCAATTGAGTCACAAATATCCACCGTCCTTGGTCAGCAGGCTGGAAGAGAATTAGCTGCCTGCTGAGTTCGGATACATGCGAGAGATCAGCATTTTAAAAGGATTTATCTATGAAAATAATGTCTTGGATGTAGAATCATTACCAATGATTACCAATGGCCAGTATAGACACACACTGGTGTCCTACGTGTCTCCAGTTCATTAAATAATGCAACCTAGTAAACACATGACATTTGTATGGTTCAGAACTCTGTTATGAATGAAAAAAAATATTCGAGGCGAGGGATTGGCAAACGTCTTCAGTAAAGAGCCAAACAGTCCACAATTTAAAATGGCTTTGAGGGTCATGTGGTTTCTGTCACAACTACTCAGTCCTGTTGTCCTAACAAAAGCAGTCATAGATAATTTTTTTTTTTTTTTTAAATTGGCCTACCAGTGTTCCAGTAAAACTTTGTTTACAAAATCAGGCAGGAGGACAGGATTTTTCCATGAATTCAGATCCTCAGCTGCTGCTCTATACTGTAGTAGAGGTCTCATTAAGTGGTGTTGAGATGTGTGGCGACGTCTGCACCTCCCTTAAGTGTCCAGTGTCTGGCTTTTGTGTATTAGTTTCTGTTTAGAGAAGCAGAAAATGTAAGAATATGTATATTCTGTTAGAGAAACAGAAAATGTAAAATGTTCATATACATATATAAAATGGCATATATAAAAATAGCATATATTTTATATTATATTGTCATATACAATATACCTATATATAATATGTAGTTTATATATAATATGAAAATACTTAATTCTATGTACAATTTTTATTTAAGTAAGTACACATTATAGTCATGATAACAGGTACAAAACTTTATTATTTATTTTAGATTAAAGATTTCAGGTGATATGACTGCCAGAGAAACAACTTATTTATGTATGCCAGGGCATAAAAGACCCCAGTGCCTTAATATGTTTAATTTTTTAAGAGTGACTTTTGTCATCTTCTTTAATTGTTCTTCCCTACCTCAGCGTTTGGTTTAGCTATCAAAAAGTCTTCATTCACAAATCAGGTCGGCATGATTGATTGTTTTGATTATTTGCTAGTAGTCACTCATCATGCAATTGACAGGTTCATGAAAGGTGGTTCCAAATGGTCATCAAAACCAATTTAACGGAACCATCCTTCACAAAGATCACATAAATAAGCTATTTTCCATTTGATCAATTACATGGCATTCAACTAAAATGTTGCTGGAAAATTTCATTTTAATTTAAAAAAAACTAATTTGTGGATCTCTATAGATTACATATCCTCATTATCTCTTCATGTGCTTAATCAACTTGTTTTATTTGAAATACATTAAAATGCAGACTATCTGCTTTGATGCCTACATGACTATCACAGCTATGGTTCCAAATAATTTCAGAACCTTTTTTTTTCCCTAGAATATTTTTGTGTTTATATTTGCATATAGTCATCCAATTTATGAACTTACTAGTGGGATTTTTTTTGGATTCATGGATGTCATGGATTTGGAAGGAACCAATATATTACATGGTGATGACTTTCATCTGACTATATTATATTGACTTCAAGTAGAACAAGAACAACTAAATAAAGCTATTTGTCTCAGTGAAAGCTAAGAGAAATTCACTGATATCACCCCTCTGTTTATTCCATCAGATTCCAAGATCATTAGGCAGCATAATTCACAGGGTTTCAGCATAAACGTTTATACTACTCTTGGGCAACAAAGCTGGAGTGTCATAGGAAGAGTTTTTCATGCCTGGATAATGGATGTACACATATGGCCACCCAGAAATGGGCAGTGATTTTGATGCGTTCCACAGTCCACTCTGGCAGCCAGTGGTTCTGGGCAACTGAGTAAAGTGATATGTTTCCATTAACCTAATCAATTCTTTAAAAGATAAAAAAGGGCGGTCTGGGTGGCTCTGTCAGCTAAGTGTCTGCTTTCAGCTCAGGTCATAATCTCAGGGTCCTGGGATCAAGCTCCACATCAGGGTCCCTGCTCAGTGGGGAGTCTCCTTCTCCCTCCCCCCCACCCCCTCCCCTACTTGTTCTCTCTCTCGCTCACTCATTGTCCCTCTAATTAATGACAAAATCCTTAAAAAAATATGTTTCCATTGAACCAAATGTTAATTCCAGAACTTTATAAAGTATTTCACTCTTTGAAAAGATAATCCAGAACACTGTCTGATGAAAAGCTGGGCCAATTCAGCCTGAAAGCTGAATGGGACTCAGGATAGCCTCTTGTCAAGTTCCTGCTGTGGTTGTTCTTAGGATAGAAACCTTCACTTCCAAGACACAGATGGCATGGATGATGAAGAGGCAGGGCTGGCTCTCAAATCAATGGCTGATACAGACGGTTCCCTTGTAATTAGTCCACCTTTTTTTTTTTTTTTTTTGATATACATAAAATATAATTCAATAGGGCATAGGCCCTGAGAATGAACTTTCTACAGGTTAATGAGAGGGCTTGAATCATGATCATCCGTACTCTCCATAATAGTTCTTATTCCTATCATACTATTTAGATAACAAAATACATTGTGATTCTCTCTTTACTCTCCTGTGAAGTACACTCATGATTAAACCATCCTGACAGAATTAAAAACAAAAACAACAAAATAAAGCTCTAACTGTAACATAGAGGAGACATCAGTGGAAAGGCATATATAATGAATAGGTACCTCAAGATGTCAGTTTCTGGGCACAACCTTCTGGAAAAGCTAATAGAGACACATGTCTTCATGTAGAATTACATGAGTGCAACAGCTTGAAATGTAGAAAGTCATGAATCAACATATAGCATCTCAAGCATCACAAATAGCACTAACCTTGGTGAAGTTCTGAACAGAACAACAACAACAATATATATATATTTCCTAAGTACATATATATTTCCTAAGTATGTATATTCCTAAGTATATATATATTTTTCTAAGTATATGTATATACTTCCAAAAATATATATATTTTTTTTTCCTAAGTTTAGCTGGTAATTGCATACTTGAAAAATTTAGTGTGTACTAAACTCATGGAAGATCTTTCTGTTTATATAAAACGAGTGTTAGGTTCTAGATTAAGATTATTATAAAGAGCTTATTTTTGTTTGTTGGATTGGTTTTCTAAATGAAGGGCTAGCAGGGCATCCAAAATTTGCATGAACTATGGAATATTAGTCTTTTATTAAAGATAGTCTTGGCTGAGCCTGACAGACTGCCTATTTTCCCTGTCCCCACTGTCCCCACCCCTGAACATCCCCACATGGCAGTAGTATTTCCCACATGGAAATCACATGGCCAGACCGTCATCATCAATTTTCAAAATACCTTTTGGAGATAGATAGTACCACCTGATGCAAGAAAGAAGTTACAGTTCGAAGCCAATGGCCAAGCAAGAATTCTTGAGACATCTTTGGTGCCAAAAAAGTGTTTTTATTAAACACGGGGACAAGACCCATAGGCAGAAAGAGCTGCACTGGGGTCTTGGAGCGTGGCCCATTATATACTTTCAGGTTGGGAGGGGGTTAGTGATAGCATCAGCCTCCCAGGTATTTTGGAAACAAGGTCTCCAGGACTTCGAGGGGGCTGGCTGTTCTTGGGAAAAGGTCACTCATTACTGTCTAATAAAACCTTAGTCATGAAACCCTTCAGATGTGTATCGGTGGGTCATATGCTTGGGAGGATGATGGCCAACATGTGTTTTGGGAGGCAAAGATAGAGGAATTTTCCAAAGGAATTTTTATATGTTAAAAGAGATTCACAGAATCCTGGAGGTTGGGTTACTATTGTCTTTTGTCCTTAGCCAAACGTTAACATGGAGGCAGCTGAGTCCTTAGAGGAAGGTCACTCTGCTTGTTTCCAGGACTTGTCAATGGGCTGTAGGAGTAAGGAAATTTAATATTTGCCTTAACTGCCTTTATTTCTCACATCGCCACTCGCATTGAGAAGCATTGCTATTATCACTGTGGGCAAGCTGTTTAGACCACTGACAGAGTATATTAATTATATTAATTGCAGCCAATCACAAAATATTGGCCCTAAACAAGTGGACATTTCACTAGGAATGCCTTTCTTATTTTGTGTGATGTTTTCCTTTCCCTTCCTTTTCTTTTTCTTTTGTTTTTGGAAAACTCTACCTTACAATGAAACAACTGGTTTCCAAACTATCTCCCTGAATCAGCTAGAAGTATTCCCAGAATTCAGAAGTGTCCCCATAATTAGTGTCTATTTGAAATAAGTATTAATGGCTATTTAGTATTAAGAATGAGTTTGGCCATTTATCATCTGTTTCCCACTTAACTAAAATTTGTGGGTTTTTGTTTTACCTTGTTTTGGATAACTGATAAACTATGACCCCAGTGTGTGTAGCCTAAGAAACTCATTAGTGTTCTTCCAACTTTTAAAATTATTTTTCTTCCTAAATTGGAATGATTACGAAATAAGTATGATTTACAAAGAAATATATATATATATATGAAACACTATATGTGTTATATATGTGTGTATGTAAAATATACATATATGTATGTATACATGGTTCTTTGTAAAATATATATAATTACATGCAAAAATGATTAATAAATAAGGAAATATTTTAGTCTAGATTTGTAAGAGAAATTTCCTTTGTCCAGTGATACTAGTAAAGTTACATTTTTATTTTTTCACTCATACTTTGAGGAGCTGGAGATATAGAAGTGAGTAAAAAAATGAAAACTTTTGCCTTCATGGGGCTTATATTCTAGTGGGATGATGTATATGAAAATGTTAATACACTATACAATGTACATAAATGGATTTTTTATTATCTATCACTATTCATCCTATTCTGATTTAAAGAACAATAGAAATATTTTGTTGGTGTAGGGACAGGGAAAGTTGGGAGACATAATTTACTGGCTGAATTAAATTAAGTGCTGTGAAATTGTTTTTGAAGTGTAGGACACACACTAATTGTCCTTGTCATGCCATCTCTTTGCTTAACAATACCTTTTTTATAGAAATTTCTTGAAATGATTAACTTTAACTGAGCATTTGTTCAAACTGTGATGAGAGATTGATCTTTCATAAGATAAATTATTTTCTTTTTGATTTTCTTAGATTGTGGGCTTCGGTGAAATTTACATAGTAGCGTTAAAACCTGTAGCTGTATCGACCCCCCTGACCTACAGCTCTCACATGCTTTGTGCCTCAGGAGTCTGAAATTGCTCATGTTGCATTAGGAGGGATATAAGGAAAAGTGGTTTAGAAGAAAGAGTCTTTATCAGGTGTGCCCATGTGGCTCAGTTGGGTAAGCAGCCAACTCTTGATTTCAGCTCAGATCATGTTCTCAGTGTTGTGCCATGATCTCAGGGTTGTGAGATCGAGCCCCACATCAGGCTCTGTGCTGGGCATGGAGCCTGCCTAAGATTCTCTCTCCTTCTACCTCTGCCCCTCCCCTCAAAAAAAGAGAGGAAAAAAAGAAGCATCTTTATCAAATGTAATAAGAATCTGTTGTTTCTACCTATCAGTTTGCCTGTATTGTTTCTCCTTCCTATCATCACACCATGACTTTTTCTAGGGGACACCCTCCTCCTCCACAGTAAGCTTGTTTGATGTGGGTACTTTGACTCTACCTAGAATATTGATGAGTAACACATGGCACAGTTTTAGCCCATGAATACTTCAGTTTATGGTTTACTGCATGAGCCTGACTACGAAGTTACAAATACGTAACTTTTGCTAAAAGTCATAGGAAAAGGGTAGAGATTACCAGAAGAACAAAGCTTATTGATGAATACATTTTAACAAAAGAGAAAGGTAAAATGTAGAGAGTTAAGATGTAGAAAGAGATACACTGATTTGAATGATATAGCATGCCTGGATACAACTGTTCCTGAAGCTCTACATTTCTGGATTTTTTTTAGTCACATGTATCTAGAACTATTGTCATTAGTGACTTTCCACAATATTTGACTCTTTTTGCTCTGCCTTTTTTTTAAAAGTCATCTTTTTACTACTTTAAATCAAAACAGCAAACAGAAATGCACAATTGGCCAAGCTTAGATCACATGTCCATGACAACTGCCAAGGAAAGGTAAAGTTAAATATCTTCCTCTCATTGTCTTCTGTAGCAAAAGGCAGATCCTCTTTACCAAATATTTAGGAATGCCTCCAAATTTGAACTTTGGTCAAATGCTGGATAGACTAAATGTCCACTATAACCTTTCTGAAACACAACTTGATATATTTGTAAGTCCTGCCTAACCTAACATTATTTACTTACTTTATTACATTTATTAATAAGTTTATTATAATATGTTTTCCTCTTATATACATTAAAAATCTCCCAATCTGAATTATGGGACTTATTAATTAAATCAATGTAACCTCCATCAGAAGGTAGTCTTAAAGCTAAAGTCAAAATTCACCCCAAAGGAAGAGGCTTATATTATTTACTGTAATTCATACGTACTTTGAAAGCATCTAAACTTTAGTTCATGTTGCAAGCCAATCTATAAATAGAGAAGGAAATTAATTATTGCTCCCTCCACCAGGTTATAATTGGTGGAGTTACCAAAGTTGAAGAGGATTTAGGGTGATGTTTCTAGTTTTTATTTTGTACATTTTTTATCTGGGCATCTGATACATCTGAAATATTAATAATATTTGGCCTTTACTATGTGGTATCAGCTGGACTTTGTAACATCCTTCTCTTTGGGTGGGAGGGTGTCCATTATTGGAAAGCGGAAAGGAGATAGTAACGAAAAGCCTTCCTTTCTCAGTTTCTGGCATCCTAAGACCATCACTACTAAAAACACAAGAATAGGAAAATGTTATCATCATTTGGGTTTTGTGAGCTAAGTGAAGTTGTGCACGCATCCATTTTAAAAGCAAATGTCTTCATCTCTATCCTTCTGCCTCAAAGGGAATCTATGCTAATGCACTCTGGTAAATATGTGTTGACTTGTGAACTGATGTGAAGAGCAGACTCTCAGAGCCTTGAGTATTTTGAAGATTGAAAAATCTTGTTCAGCATAAGTGACCACCAAAAAGCAATCCAAGGCCGTCTACATGTCACAACTGAGACAAATTAGGAAATATGTTGTCTAATGTGAAATAAAATGTACTACTTAAAAAAAAAAAACCCTCAGTCTGATAATGGTATTGAGAAATTCTTGTTTGAAAACAAACCCATTTAGTTTAGATTTGCATATTGAAAGGAAACCTAAAATATTACAAATTTAGTAGAGCATATGTACATAGAGAGCTAAAATCCTTCAAATGTGTTTAGTCCGTAAAACAGAAATGAGTTATCATGATTCTAGTACATCTCTGTAATCTTCCTGCATAAAAAGTCATTAATTCCAAAATCACTATGATCCTCCAATTTTTTATCATATTGAATTTGTATTAAACAGGTTTCTTTTGGAAGAATTTTGGATAAAATTAAGAAAAAGCCTAAGGATCAAGCCTTGGAAAATGAATAAGAAACAAGCAATATAAAAAAAAAAAGAAACAAGCAATATGCACTTGATGTAATGAGCACTGGGTGATATATGCAGCTGATGACTCACTAAATTCTACTCCTGAAACCAATAACTAATGTGAATCTAAATAAAATAAAAAAATAAGCTAAAAAAAGATACAAGCAATATAAATCGGTGTAAATCTTAATATGCATCTAAGGTCAACAGATGGGATTAAAGCACTATACAAAATTGTAAAATGGAATAATTGAACTCCAGTAGATTTTCACAGCAAATTTTAGAATCTCAGACTAATTACGGTTGCATAAATTATAAATTATGAAAGTGTGTGCATCACATTATTTTTAGATCTAAATAAGATGTATCATTGCCCTCAGCTGAAAATATACCATTAGATTTCCTAAGTATAATTGAATTTAAAATGAGAGCAAAAACACCTGCAGAAGCATTTAATCTAAAACTAGAGTTTGCTATGTCTTACTGTGAAAATATCTCATATTTAAAATGTCCTGAAGTGACTGTACGGAGGGCACGTTATAAGACTGCTTGGGCTCTACAAATAGCCAAATATTTCTTAAAATCTTTGGAAAAGTGTCATATGCCCTTCAAAGATGTGAGTTGGCACATGATGAGGAATCCTATATATCAATAATATACAACTTTATGGTGTATAGTGGTTAATCTGAAATGTGAGCATATTATTTCATCAATTCTTAGTTATGCAATTTTTCACTTTTAATGTTTTTAATTCCAGGATGCAGCTTGCAACAGGTGAAAACTCTTCATTTTAATTTTAGAAAGTTGTTGGTAGATCGTCCTTTTAGTTAAGATATAGAGTATGAGATGAATGATGCACAGAAAAATTCAAAGAAGCTCTTGTTTTGAAAAAAACAAATAAGCTAGCTCTCTATAACCAAAATTATGTATGTACTGAATTAAACTTAAATATGCTTTCTTTTTGTCAGAAGCCTGAAGTTTTCAGTCAGTGCATCCCTCTATAAGGCGATATAAAGTATTATGATTCAAGAAGTGACTAATAACTAGAGCAGTAACAAGGCAAGATAATTTTGCTGTAACATCATTAGGAAAAATTAGTTAATTCACCCATAATTACTACTGAGGATATTTGTGCCCTGACCTACCCAATTAAGGCCTGAACACCTGCCACCTTTTCCTTACCATTCTGCTGGGAATCCTCTGGCCAATAAAATCATTTTATCCCAGGAACATGGCTGAATGACCACAGTGATTAAAAACAGATCTCACTCTTATCTCAAATTTGAGGGCAATCCTTGGAGTTTTGGCAAATTACTTTTCCTTATTGTTCAGGCCAAAGACATAAAAAATATATTACATGTTTCCAAATAACGGGATAAATTTTCTAGGTACGTTAAGGCATATAAATGTCCTTTGTTTTAAAAATGTTCTGCTCAAATACTAACAGTAAATGGGACATATAAGGCCACAAAGAGAATTTGTTAGATGGAATAAGCGGATACCTTGCTATTATTATGTGTGCATTGATTGAAGCTTGCCAACTATGTACTGCTGTAGACAATTCCGTTTTAACTGATGACTAGCTAGGCTCTCCTGGATGCCTCAAGTTGAGAATCAAATGCTGTTGTATATTTAGAAAGCAAGATATTTATATAACGCATTTGGTTTATTTTCTTCCATCAGCATTATTTGAAATGTTTCAAATGCTGGGTAGGATGGGCAGGGTCATGCAATGAGTCGGGAATTGCAGTGTCATCTCCTTTGTTATTCCAAAGCAGAATAAGTTAGTCTTGCCTGTGGTATAAACATATGGCACTGATTGGGGCGGGGGTGATGGTTAAGACAACAATGTAGAACTTAACCCATGAAAGGGACTATAAAAATAATGAAGTCTTGGCAAAAAGTGAAAGAAACCAAGTTTACTTCTGCCACCATGATTCCACATTTCCTTTCCTGTCCCCTGGTAACGACGATCCTGAATTTGGTGGATACATTTTTGTAGCTTTTTAAAAGTGTTATATACAAATAGAAAAAGGGGGTTGTGGGATCCCTAATTTATAGCAGGATGACAAGCAGGAACTTGTAATGGCTCTCTGAAGTGGGACAGTCTCGTGGCTCAGGACCCCTAACTTGTGGGATCTGTCCCAAGCTCCAGGTAGATAAGGTCAGAACCCAACTAAACTAGACACCAGGCTGAGAACTGGTCAGGGCGGGCAGATCTAATACATCTGGGGTCCGAAGTACTGTGAGCATAGGAGGCAAGGAAAGCAGAATTTTCCCGGCCAGCTCCAGAGGTGCCTCCCTCTTGCACTCCCCTGGATTGCTTTGTTCTGTGTGGTTGTTTTCCAAGGGGTATCCCCCCTTTCCCTCCCTCCTCCCATTCTTGTCAGTGTCCATCGCTCCCCAAACTTTCAACCTCGAAATGACGCACATCTCAGTACATGGTCCTCTCCCTACCTACCCAAACCTAATAGTGTAAAATGCGCAGGTGACCTGTCTCTCCAGACCTCTTCCCCGCAGTCTCCCCGCTTCTTAGCAATGATAAGACTGTCTGAATATTTTGAACAAGTGCTATAATTTTCATCACTCACCATTGACATACACAGTTTCAAAACAGCATATTCAGAATCTAGTATCCTGTCTTTATCTCATCTAAAATAAGAGGCGCTCGGAGACTTGTCATTGGTGTCCTACTCACGTATAAGAAGCACTGTGCTGGGATATGCAGAGATGAGTGAAAGGTAATTCCAGGCAGCAAGAATGTTGCCATCAGATGCAGCCGCTAAAATATGTTTTCTGATCATTGTAATTCAGGGGAAAAAAAAACACACAACACCTTGATTCCATGAGTTTTAACTGAGATCAAATACACATTTTAAGAGGGTTTTTTTTGTTTTGTTTTGTTTTTTTACAGGAGGGAAATATTTAATCTAAAATTCGTATCTTTGTGATTAAATAAAAGCTGTAGAATATATTGTGTTTAAGTCTGAGCTCTGCAATCAAATATAGAACTGGCCCCCAAATTTACCAGTTATTTGACCTTGTCTGAGTTATTTAATTTGTTTGGCCTTGATGTCTTAATCTTTAAAACGGGATGGATAATTGAGGAGATTAAGATACGCCAACACCAACGAGTGTTTTGCAGGTAGCAGAAGATCCGTCACTGTCAACAACCAGGCTTCATAGCTTATCACTTCTGTCCTCAGTATCTTCGCTCACCTGGGCCTGCATGTCCTAACTCCCCAGCTTATGATAGCCATGATTCCACCTCGTGGCCTCCTTCGAATCACAACATGCCTTCCAGACCTAGTGAACATTTACCTCTTAAAAAGAAAGAAAAAAAATCAAGGACTTTTCATTCTAATTAGCGCCACGTCACTGCATTTTTCTCAAGTCCATTCCTTGAGTGCACTTGTGTCTTTGTATCACACTATTTTTCAGTTTTACATTCTAACGCCTTTTTATATTTCTCCTCTTTAACAGGACCTGACCTTCCTTAAGCTTAAATTCTATTACTCCGTTAGCATTTTCTTTCCTCAGTGTCCAATACAATGTTCTTCACACAGAATGTACTCAATAAAGGCTTGGCCAAGAATGGACGCTCAACGCCGAAAGTTTACGTTAGGGGACTACATACTGTATAGGTGTCACCCATTTATGTGATGATAATTCTCAAGTTACACCTTTCTGTAAGATTTACAGCTGTGATATTCTACTCCTTAACGTTTGATAAATTCAAGCAATTTTTAAAAGATGCTATTTCTTAAAGGGGGCTCTAAAAAAAGGGGGGGGGGGCTCTGCTTTGACGGATGATTTCCGATGAATTTGTCTCTCGAAAAATAAAGATGAAATTGTATTTTGTTTCAATCTACCCTAACATGTAGTATGAGCATAACCGTTTCATGAAGTCTGGGATGCTTTGGAGTGTGAACTATATTAATTGTTCTAAGCACCGATCCAAAGGTACACATGCAAATTAATGTATTGGAACGAAAAAGTAAACAGGAGCTCCTGCAATGAGAAACCCTGAAAGTTTAATGACAGCCTAGAGGGAAAACAGGATTTGAGATAGGAAGGTTTTATTTACCTGTGATCCTCAGAGAGATACGCTGATGTCATAGATATACGTAAGGAGATCTAATGGGCCATAGCAGTGCTCAGACCAAGGCTGCACTTACTTAAGACCTATTTGTTCCTTAAAAACACAATAAAGCTGTTATATCCCATTTATAGTGGAGCAATTTGGATCTCACTGGAATTGAAAAATAGAAGAACTAATGGACTAGCCCTCACCACTCGTTAGATAATTTTATCTGACTGTTGAGACCATTCTCAAATCTGGGCAAAGGTGGCAGATAATTTAAGATAACACTACTTAGAATTTTCTACTAAAATCAATTGAAAGGAAGGGATTGGAAAATCAAAATAACGATATCTCATGTTAGATTCCTTTGCTGTGTGCCTCATCTCTTAGGTACAAGTTTGCTTGTTCCTTCCGTGTGTGTTCTTAATTTTTATGCAATAAGTGTGCTGCTGGTTTTGTCCCTTTTCTAGTTTTTTTTTAAGATTTTATTTATTTATTCATGAGAGACACAGAGAGAGAGGCAAAGACACACAGGCAGAGGGAGAAGCAGGCTCCATGCAGGGAGCCCGATGTGGGACTCGATCCCAGGTCTCCAGGATCACGCTGAAGATGGTGCTAAACCGCTGAGCCACCAGGGCTGCCCCTTTTCTAGTTCTTATGGAACTGAATTTAATAATTTTATAGCAATTGAACAGCAGCAAGTGTCCATGCATGCTACGCCAGGAACAGGTGCCATTTAAAGGACACTCGTCATATAGTACAAACTCTCCAACAAATTTTCCCTTTTGAAATGTCTTATCACCAGATATTTTCCTGCATGCAAAGGATTCTTTTCTTCTTGGAGGAAACACCTGCATTTATAGCACACTTTATATGCTGCAAAATAGACAGTCCCTACCATGATACAGGTGAGGCACTCCATCAAGATCTCCTCGGCCCATCTGAATTCTAACTTCCAACAGTGTCTGGAACGTCCCCATCAAAGTCGGTGCTTTGGGTTGTAACTGGGATTCTTCAAACACTAAATGCTTCTGTGAACCATGCACGGAAAATAAAAAGAATCATGAGAAACTAAACGTGACTTCAGAAAGCTCACTGTTGGGGAGATAGACACGAATACTGTAAAACACTTGATTGTAAAAAGCAGTTTCTATCACCATCATAGAGACCACACTGGACTCTCATGTAAATGCATGTTCTCTGCAGAGTGTTAGTAGGTCACATATAGAAAAGGATGGAGAAACCCCTGAACACGTGTTTTCTTGTTTAATTACTAACCCAAAACAAATGTCATGAACACAGTACACTGAATAATACACAGTCTGCATAAGTACAGCGGTGATTGCAATCCCTTGAGAAACCCCAACAAGCCACCTTGAGTACGTGAGCAGGAGAATCCATGGGAGATAATCATAAATGCTTAATGCTGTTTGAGGTAAAACGTTTTGGAATGATTTGTTATACAGTATTAGATAAGTAATATGATTGCAAAGATATCCTCTGCTGTGTTCTCTAAGTTTTATAGAATTGCCTTTAGGGTTTTTTGTTTTGTTTTGTTTTTTTTTTATTTTGTTTTGTTTTTAAAGCAAGCTCTATGTCCAACGTGGGGCTTGAACTCACAACCCCACGATCATGAGTTATGTGGTCTGTGGACTGAACAAGCCAGGTGCCCCAAGTATTATCTTTTATATCTAAGCTTCTGATATGTGACCCTCCTTATTCTGACCAGTCCCTGGATGTCAAAGAAGACACCATACCACGACTGCCAATAAAAACCCCAGACCCCAATAAGCAAAGAGGAAGCTCTTGCTCTTCTCCTTTCCGAGTCTCCTGGAGGATCCATACGCCACATATCCCGGTGTATACTATATATTTTCGATAAACTCTGCTTTCATTTCTGGCTGGCTCACATTTGATTTCCATCCTGCTGAAAAGAAGAACTCATTTGGCTTATCCTGTGGGACCTCTTCTCTGGGTCCTTGGATTGGGCTTGCTTGCAGCAGAAGCATTTACCCCCTGACTCCCTCCTTTCTGGGCTGTGGTTGGGGGGTGGATGAGTTCCTCTTCCGAAGGCCTCAGCTCCTCTCCAGTAGTCTTCATCAATGGTTAGATTTTCTCTAAGTCTTTAATCACAGTTCCTTTCCCTGTCCCTTTAATTTTTTTTTTAAGTTTATGTGAATAATCTCTACACCCAGTGTGGGGCTCAAACTTACAACCCTGAGATCAAGAGCTGTACACTTTACTGAGTGAACTAGCCAGGTGCCACTCCCTGTCCCTTTAGACCCTGAGGTGGTACTTATTTTTCTCTACTATTTACCCCCAAATATTCTCCTATCTCTTAATTTTAACTTTGTCTGCTAATAAACTTTCCATTAACAGCCGAATAATCACTTTCCTTGAACATTCATCTATTTCTCACTGGGGATCCCATTTAATGTACTAATTAATTCTCTGAGTGGCCCTAGGAAGAGATCCTCAATATGGATATGGAGGATTGGGTTGTCCACATCCTTGACAAATGAACAGATATCCTTTTACTTTTTTTTCTAGGGGAAATAATAAAACAACATGCACTGATTATCATGATTATGAAACTATCAATGGAGTGGCATGGGATGGGAAGTAGTAGAAGTGCTGGACAAAGTCCTGGGAGATGAAGTGCCCTATGGCAACTTGTTACTATGGCACCAGTGGCATTAAGTAGAAATCCAGGTGTTAATTTGCTATTTCTGACACCACCAGAGAGGATACAAGAGTAAAGGACAAGGTCAAAGTTTGATTGTCCAAACTTGAGGCAAAGAGAAAAAGCAGAAAGCTGCTTTCAGAGTTGCAGCGGTTGAGAATCATACCTAGGACCTTTATACTTACTGGTGCAGAGTCTCATCTGGAAGTTAATGTTCTGGCTCGCGTGTTTGGAGTTGCTTTAGCGTTCCAGTCTCAAGTCCCACCAACAAGAGGAGTTGGCTTGATGGAATTAAGAATCAGACAGCTGACAGCTGTTAGGCTATAATCTGGAAGAAAATGCCCCACAAAAATGGGGTTCTTTCTAAGAGGATTTGACATATGACTCAAACATGCTGGCATAGAGTGAAGTCACCCCTGCGGCTGGAATACATGTGTCCAGGAATCAAAAGGTAGAAGTGAGAATCAAATGACTGATTTGTGTGTAGGACACCGTGTACGTCCCCCGGTTTTCTCCAGTTTTCTCCCTGCCTGGACATACTGTCTTATTCCATTTAATAACTCGCCTAAGAAAGTTGTGCACCTTGTCCCTACAATATTCAGTTTACCAAATACAAAAGACCTGATTCTCAACACAGGTTGTTTTTTTTTTTTTTTTTTTTTTTTTTTTTATTGTGCCAGCATATACATAACACAAAATTGATCATTTTAACCATTATTAAGTGTACAGTTCAGCAGCAGTGAGTATATTTACACCGTACAACCATCACCACTATCCATCTCCAGAATTCTTCATCTTCCCAAACTGGCACCCCATATTCCTTAAATGATAACCTCTCTCCACCCTTCCCCTCTGCACCCTGACAACCAATTTTCTACTTTCTTTCTGTATGAATTTGACTATACTGTGTACCTCATATAGTTCGAATTACATGATATTGACCCTTCCCTGTTTGGCTTATTTCACTTAAGTGACGCCTTCACGGTTCATCCATGTTGTAGCATGTGTGTACTTGGGAGCGTGAATGTGTCTATGTTTGGAGGTAGGGGACGTTGTGCTCACAACTAACCTAACAAACACACATTTTCCCCCTACCTCCTTGATTAAAATTGAACTCCGTTGTCCTGTGACTTGTGCTAGCTACTTATTTCAGGGAACACTTTTTCTCCCTGTTCCTAAAATATAATAACAAAATGATGCGTTTTTCTTGCCACAATTTCTGATTTTTAAATTGTGATCCATAGATTTGCTAACGCAAAATAGCCAGTCTCATTTGTCTTCCCATAAGGTAGTAATTCATCTTCCATTACCAAACAGACAGGAGTTAGGAGCTGGTGGTGGAGGATCATGCTTCTGAGTGTTCCATCTGGACAAATTCTTGCTTTTGTCATAAATGGAATCAGATCACTAAAGCGTTGGGCCAAGTTTTGGTTTTCAGAGCTTTATCACGTCTAGTTTTTAATGAACTGCATAATAGCTCATTGTTTGCCCTTTCTTGAAATAGTATCTTATGGAAAATTAACTACATTTGTTATTAATTCAAGTTGTTTCTTGGGCATTTTCACCAACATTTCTGTCTTGGGAGTGATTATCCACAAATTATGGAAATTTAGCTGCCAAGACAGAATGAAGGCCCTAAAAAGAGGCTTCATGGATTTTTTCTGGACAAGATGGAATCATTTTCCTCTTTGCTTTCATACGATGAAGATTAGAGAAAGGAATTTCTTTTGGACTCAATTCTCCCAAGTATTATCCAGATGGTATGATTAGGATCAGCTCAAAGAGCCTAATACCTTTCACATCCAATTTGATCTTATTCCAAACCATGATTAGCTGCAGTAAATATGAAGCTATTTATAGTCAACCCTCCAATCCACTTCCTTCTGCTAAACCCTGGAAATACAAATGTAGAGAAGACCTGATTACCGCCAAGATGAAGTAAAAAATTTACTTTGCTTCACTGGGCTTGACTTGTTATTTTTTCTCCTTTCTTTTCCAATATAAATCATAATAAATTTTAAGATCTATGAGTTTCTACCCTACTCAGAAAGTTATTTTTAAAAAAGCTATTTTTTGTTATTCTGGATCCCAGGTGAATGAAGTAATGAGATTGATAGCTTTGTCTCTGGAGGCAGATAATCTTGACTGTATCCATCATGAGCCGTGTGATGGGAAGTTACCTAATCTCTCATGTCCCAAATTCCTTACCTGAAAAGTGAGGGTACTCTCAGAGTCTTTCCAGTAAAGTTGTTATGAGGATTTCATGTAAATTATATTGAGCCGTACATATCCATGTGTTAAATGCCCAAAAAGCTCTCAAGAGCATCATGATGGCCATAATCACTATTGCCAGCATCTTTAAATTTGATCTATACCACTTACCCTCTCTGCAAACCTTAGGCTTTCTCTTGTACTGTTAACTTAAATATCCATTTATGTATTAGCTCTTCATATAGTATGTAACATCCTTGATAGGAATAACTGAATTCTTCTGTGTGTTACATGATTAGACTAGAAACAGTCCGTGTATTAGTTTATATTGCTGCTTTAACAAACTACCGCAAGCTCAGTGACTTAAAATAACACTTTTTTTTTTTTTTCTACCACAGTGAAGTCAAAAGTCTGAAGTGGGTTTTACTGGGTTTGAAACCAAGGTGTCGGCAGGCCATGCTTCCTCAGGACTCTAAGGGGGAAATCTGTTCTCTTATCTTTTCCAACTTTTAGTGCTGCGTTCCTTGCATTCCTTAACCCATGATTCCTTTTTTTCAGTTTTCAAGGCCAGTAGCATAGCATCTTCACATCACCTTCACCTCTTCTGTGGGCATATCTCCCTCTGCCTCCCTCTTATAAGGACACTCATGTTTACATTGATAAATCACACATCTAATCCAGAATGATTTCTTCACCCCTATATATATATATATCTCCTTTTCCCGTGTAAGAACTTTCACTGTATCCAGAGATTAGGATATAGAAATCTTTGGAGGCCACTATTCCTTGTACACTAACTAATTCAAACCCTGGTTCACAATAATTCATGTCCAGCCCACATGCAAAATACATTCACCCTACTCAATAACCCCTAAAATCTCAACTTATTATAAAATCAATTTAAAGTTCAAAATATCACCTAAGTACCATGGCCTCAAAAGTCCCCAAATCATTACTTAAATAATCTAAATCAGATATAGGTGAGAGTCTGGGTATGATTCTCCCTGGAGCAAAATTTATCTCCAGGTGTGTACGTGTGAAAGCAGAAAGCAAGTTATGTTATATGCTTCTGAATTACAGTGATGGGCAGGCATAGGGCAACAGTACAGCATTCCCACTCCAAAAGAGAGAAAATGGAAAGAAGGGAGTAGTCATTGGTTCCCTAAAATCATTAGGGAATTTCAATCAGTTGAAATCCAACTGGGCAAACCCCATGAGGATTCAAAGCCTGGGAATAACCTTCTGTAATTTGAGGCTCCACCCTCTGCACCCATGTCTCCACCTCTCTTCCCCAAGGTTGCAACCTCTAGGCAGACATTTCCTCCCTCTCCACCTTCAGGATCACACTCCCTTCTTCTTAAGGTTAACATGTATTTGCCACTGAGTGGATTCATCAGCTTTTTCTCCTACATATCTCAGGACCCGAGAACCAGAATCTCAGAACCAGTCTTTCATATTATCAATCTTTTAGAAGAATTAAAGAGCCCACCAAACACAGGTTGATTCCCTTAACTGACATGGATTGAAGTTTATATATTTGCCCAAGGTTAATGAATCTAAATGAAATATCTGGTACGTTAATATATGGATCATCTAAAAGTACCACGTGCACACAAAGGAAAGGATTCTCAAGAACACGCACACACACACACACACACACACACACACATAGGGAATCCTAAAAGCTGGACATTAGGTCTCACTATAACATAATCTCTTTGTGTAACTTTGGCAAGTCCCTGCTCTGCCCTGGGCCTTGGTTTCTCACTCTTGTTAAGAGAGAGGGCAGATCTGCATGGTCCATTTGTTTCCCAAGGTATTAGGAGTCTCACCCTGAGTTGGGGACTTTCAGATGCTCTTTCACTTCTCAGTCACAGTCATCGGCTGCCCTCAGGGACCAGCTGCCTCCTACCAGCACTACCACCACCATTTTGATAAATGCCAGCGAAAGAGAAGGTTGGGTAGTTGAGAGGCTATTTCACTCCCAGAGACCAAAGTCTTCCACAAGTGGTCTCATTAAAATCTTTTCAAAGACTTAACATGGTATTTTACATTCTTTTTAATGTGACAAAAATATAAAGGTCAGAAAAATTAAGTCAGTTTCCAGAGCAACAGAACAAAGAATGGAGGAAGTGGGTTTCTGCTTGCTTCCACCTGACCTTAGCACGGACTCTGAAAGCCTGGGGAAGTGAGTGTCCTCATTGCTTCCTGTTCCACCTCAGAAATCATCTCAAACCAAAGATTCTAGGAAACTCATGTATTCCTACTCATACCCGCATTTTAGAGTTTTAAGTCACTTTAATAAAGGTTCTAATCGGACAGACTTAGGAACAGAACAAATATCTTGATGACAAAACAGTGTCCCATTGTCCTAAGCATCATGTGCCAGTGTCAGTGGAACAGTTAAACCTGCTGGGGTTGTTTTCTTGACCAGAATGGGAAGTGTCATCTCTAGGGAAGCCCTTCTGCTCCTTCAGAATGTTCTCTCAGCTTTTACCTTATGCCTTACATTACAAGTGAGAAGAAGCAGGATGTTTAAAAATGGCCAAGTTGAAATATGATGTGGACTACTCAGACCCAGGGAAAGCTCCTTGCTTAGATTTTCCATTTTCAAATACCTTTACAGAGTATGATCATTTTAACTGTAGCTACCATGGAAAATATTTAAATACATGATTTGTTATTTCCTTGAAAATTCAGGGAGGACCTCCTTGTTGTCATTGTCGGACCATCATCCGTTTCTCCCTTTCTTTATAATTGCTCCAACTTGTTTATTGCTCCTCTCTTGATTCATGTTTTCCTGCGAACATTGTAACCAATTATACCTTAAACTGCAGTCTAGACTATAAGTGTTATATGGACTTCAGAGGAATTACGATCTTTCTTTTTCAAGATGCTATTTGAAGGAAAAGTAAGTGGTTTACTTTTGTAATGTTGCCTTTCAGATACTTAAAAAAAACTTTTTCTTTTCATTTTTATTTTGCTCTTTAGATATTTCAAGCCTACTCAGTAAGGGAATTTAAACAAATTGTAAACTCTAAACCTGCTCAAGTTTTGTTCTCCAAATGTCAAAGGTATCTCTCCAACGTCATGTCATCACATCTTGACATGTTATAATGGATACAACATCTCTGTGAATGGAAATGACAAATGAAATCTTTTTTCCCCCTTTTGCTTTGCAAGTAAATGATAAATACAAAGAAAATGCCTGATGTATTTCTTCCTGCATTTGGTGCTGAATTTTTTAAAGTTAAATGAATGCAAAGAGGTTAATTAACATAAGAAAAGAAGCAAATACTGAAAGCAAATGGAAAAAATGTTCACCCTTTTGAGTAATCAACAAAATGCATATTTAATCAACCTTGAGGCACCATGTTTATAATGTGAACACTAGACAATATTACAATTATAATGCTAATTGCTAGAAGATTTAGCAGAATGAAAGGAGAGTTTTAGAAATTGTAAATGGCTTTAAACTTTTGAAAATCAATCAGGTAATATGTAGCCTAGTTATAAAGATATTTATATATTCTGATCTTGTAGTTATATGCCACCTTGAAATTCTTAGGGTGCTTGTGTTTCTAAATTTATAAAAACAAATAGACAAAATTTTAAGTCCCAAAAATACTCATTGATGCATTACTCATTACTTAAAGAGAAAGAAAAAAAAAAAAAGGCCTGGAAATAACTGAAGTACACAATGATATTAAAATGGGATGTCAATGCATGCAATTATTACCCTATCATTAAATGTATAATTATAATGGAGACTAAAGATAATGTGGGAACCATTTCTAAATGTACATAAAATCATAAAATGAATTTATATTTATTTAATTATTACAATCGCAGTGGCATATTTGTTAGTGAATGAATTTGCCCAATTTTAAGAATGGAAATAAAACATTACAGTTTTGTTTTGGGAATCAAATGCGATAATATAAAGTGCTCAGAACAGTGCCTAGCTCATAATAAGCCTTGGGTATATTATCATTGCTAGTAGTGTTGAGAAATGACATAACTCAATTTTACCTTTGCAGTTATTTTGTGTCTTGGTTTGTTTTTGGGTTTTTTTGATAAAATTCAATGGCTTCATGAGATTATTGTTAGGTGATCTTTATATAAAGTCCCTACCTCATAAGACCACTGATAAGGTGGCATGTGGTAGTCAAATCCTGCTCCTAGCTGGAGTTCTGCTGCTCATAGAAACATGCTTTGGAAGAATACTTTTGTACAAACACATACACACTCAAGTTATACAACATTTTATTGTAAATGTGATAAAGTGTCAGGTGTCTGTCTCCTAAGTGCTGTGTTATTATCTGTTGAGAAAGTTATCTGAAACGGAGAAAGTTATCTGTTGAGAAAATTATCTATATTTCTGTTAGAAAATTATCTGTTGAGAAAGTTGCAGCAATATTTAATGGTTGTTTAGGCTAATTTAATGGTCTGATCAAGCAACAGAATCCTCTCTACATGTATCATCTACTATACATTTCCCCCAATAACAACGACAACAAAATGTGTCTAATTATTTATAGTAACTAGAAAATGATTTCTTGAAGGTATAGCCAGAGTTGAAGCACGCTTAGTACACCATGCCTGGAGTGACTGGAGAGCTGCAAACGTTAACTGCTATTGAAGTACAGATTAGAAGACACACAGGTGTATTACACTGTCTACTGAAGTGTCATAAAGGAAATGAGAAATAATATGATAATCATGATCACTGTTATTACTTACAATAAATATTCTATAAATGCATATACAATATATGATCATGCAACCAAATCCTGGGCAAGGATGAATGGGGCTACTTGATATTAAGGGAAATAATTGAATTAATTATTTCTATACGCCCTTAGGATTCTCTTTAGATGCCATTTTCCTGCTAGAAGTCAGCCTCTGTTACCACTTCAAAATCTGCTGAGCTGCAAAGGAGGTGCTTCAGACAGCTCTACAGAAATTTTTCAAGAAAACTTTCATAAGTTTCAGTTCTACATGAAGCTTTACTGTAGCTAATTGGAACCAGAATAGGTTGGTCAATATAAATTCACCTGGAGAACCTCTGTGAGTTATTTTAGATAAAAGGCTGAGATTTTTTTATAATTAGTATAGAAGTTCCAGTGCAAGTGACAGGTGTTACAACTAAATGAGTGAGAAGATCCAGGATGCAATAGGTAATTAGCATTAGACAAAGTAGTAGAAAATCTGCAGGATAGGATCTCTTAATTATTATTTCATTTTAACATCAAGTAATTTTATCTGTTTATATATGTATATATATTTTTTAAAGGTTTTATTTATTTATTCATGATAGACAGAGAGAGGGAGAGAGAGGCAGAGACACAGGCAGAGGGAGAAGCAGGCTCCATGCCGGGAGCCTGACACGGGACTCGATCCCGGGACCCCAGGATCACGCCCTGAGCCAAAAGCAGGCGCCAAACCACTGAGCCACCCAGGGATCCCCTATATTCATATTTATTTATATTTATACTACTTGACTCTAATTCTATATTATTTAATTGTTCTCATAATTATTTCTAGTGATTTTATATAATATTGGGTTAAATCATATTTTCTGATTCAGGAAAAATATCTGTTTAGTTTCTAGTGACAGTACAGCTCACTCTTTGCAGAGCATTGCTGTATCAGTCTTCTCCTCTTTGCCTCTTATTACAAAGCCTTTCAAATAAGAATTAGAATAGTGTCCCTTCAACTGGTCTGACCAAAAAGATTCATTCCAATCACTGTGGAACATTCTAAGCCTGCTTAAGTCTATTCTTCATTCTGCTTCTCTGAGGTCCAGGCACCCCACTTATTATCTGTGGGATATGGGGCAAGGTAGTGGGTATTTTCAGATGTCAGTATCTGTATAAACGGTTTAGATCAAACAAGCTTCTGAGCCCCACTCCCAACACTCATATAATATTATTTTTTATTAAAATTAATGATAACAATTTAAAATAAAATTAATAATATTTGAAGTTAACTTAAATAAGATGAGGGGATCTGGGATAATTTTTTCCCTTTAGAGATTTTATCTTTCTCTTAGTCATTAAAAATAATTTATTAAACAGAGGTCACTTTCTGCCATGAAGAATAGTAACCTTTGCCTCTTCAAAAATATGTTTTAGAGAAAAGATATTTGTCTCATTTGTCTACATGAGCTCACATATAACCAACTAACCTACAAAATGAAGAAGAGTTGTGTCAATAGCTCAGGCTTTGGAACCTGGGTTCTTTCATTGGTTCTGTGACTTGGGAGAGCTACTCACTTTCTTTTTCCTTTGTTTTTCTCTCTTCTTTCAATTTGGGACAAAAATAACACTGGATTTTTCATGGGATTATTATTAAGATTAAATTAGATAATGCATGTAGACTGCTGGACATATAGTTGATTTTTATATCAAAGTCTTGCTATATTTCATTTGACTAAATTAGCATGTTATTATGTATAGTACACAACCTTAGTTTTTCAAGGCAAAATTGTATGCGTTAAAAAACACGTTTTTAATTTATTCAGTGAAAAATTCTTATTATAAAATTGTAATCTTTATCAGTGACAGGAAAAGATAATCAGCAATATCATGTTGTATCGCTATAGAGCACAGAGAAATTTTCTGGTTATTTAAATCTTAAATATGTAGTAGTAAAATGTGAGCCAATGACTTAATCATCTAAATTAATTTCTTTTCCAATCTTTTCCAATAGGAATTGAGTAACTTATACTAAACAAAATTAATAAAAATAATGTTGTTTCTGTAAAGATAAATTATCTGGATCTTTTATCTAGACTTATGCTGAGAAAAATAGTCCATGAAATGAATGACTTTCTAAATGATATCTAGGGTCAATAGAATTAAAAATAGAAAAATAAAAATGTATATCCCATGTCTTATTTTTTGGTTGACATTAAAATTGTGTCTTTACTTGGTACAGTTTCAAAATAGAGTTTAGGAAAAAATGGACAACACTTCTGTTATCCTTGAATTCCAAATACACATGGTATTAGAATTCTAGGTGAAACATGGAACACATGTTGGTGTGTCTTTTATGGATTGAATTGTGTCTTCCCCAAAATTAATCTGTAGAATCCTAATTTACAGTATCTTAGAATGTTAGCATATTTGGAAATAAGATCTCTGCAGACGTCAGTCATGTTAGGATGAGGAGACTCTGGAGTATGGTGAGTCTCCACTGTAATATGATTGGCATCTTTATAAAGAAAAAAGTTTTCATTAGCACGTTTGCAAGTAGTGAAGTCAAAATTTGGTTGGGTCCACATGGATGTTTGGGGATACAGCTTGTAGCTTCATGGTCCTCAGTTCCTCTCCCATGGACTGGCTGGTCTGCAGTTCCAGGACCACAGCATCCTACCACTGTTTTAAGTTTTGGTGCCTAGGAATTATTGTAACAATGATGATTTGGGTGCTTATTTTATGGCAGGTACTTAAAACTGCTGCATACAGTTATACAGATTATATATCACCAACACTGGGGGCCCAATATACTTTTGGTTCATCATGAATGTGTGTGTATATGCGTTTTGATATTTTTTTCTGGCACATGGTAGAAAGATGCCATGACCAGATAAGCTATTTTGCGATTCTTTTCAAGACAGCATAGGTGCACACCTTGGCTTCCTTTAGAATTTATGTATATGATCTATTTATTCTTATAAGTACCCATTTTAAAGGAGCGATATCCAGATTTTACCATTGAAGAGACTGAGGTGCAGAAAGATTGCAATTCACCCAAAGACCAGTTTGCCATTGATTGAGAAGTTGAACCCCAATCTACCAATGAAGCATATATGTATGTATATATATACTTTTTATTTATATTTTATTTTATTTTATTTATTTTTTTTAAAGATTTTATTTATTTATTCATGATAGTCACACACAGAGAGGAGAGAGAGAGAGAGAGAGAGAGAGAGAGAGAGGCAGAGACATAAGCAGAGGGAGAAGCAGGCTCCATGCAGGGAGCCCGATGTGGGATTTGATCCCGGGTCTCCAGGATCGCGCCCTGGGCCAAAGGCAGGCGCTAAACCGCTGCGCCACCCAGGGATCCCTATTTATATTTTATAGTGAACACTTCCAACCGTATATAAACTAAATAGAATACACCCATGAGTCAAGCACTTGGTACCCTGGGAAGTTGAGGGAAGTCCCATCACTCCTGGTGAGTAGAGTCTGTCGCACATGTGACACAGCATCTCTACAATAGGACAGGTCTCTCTCGGCAGACATCAGTTGTTTCATATAATTTATTCTGAAGAAATCATATTCTCAGTAGAGGTCATTGTGAAAATACATGTTTTTCTTTTCATACAATGTATTTATTTATCCCTAATCTGCAAATTTGAATCATTCCTGTAGGGCTTCTGATGAAAACAAATATCACTGTGGCTGGGAAGTTGCTGGAAAGGCCAATTTTCTTGATTCAAGGCCAAGCTGATGGAAATAATCATTTCAAATGACTTTTTGTTGCCAGCCCAGAATATCCAACATTCATTTTCGAATGCATCTGTATTTTCATATCTTGCATCCATAATTGACTATTTTCATACAAAATCATCTTACTCCCGAACAATTGAGAACTCAGTATGCCAGAATGCTTCTGCAAGCACAATGTACGCCTTTATACACTACGAAACATGCCTGCTCTAACGAATTCTAACTTATCTGCATTTGAAGATCTAATTTTTAGACTACTTAATTTGGCTAAAGAGTATAGTATATTGGAATTCTAAGGAAAATGCAGTTTTGTTTTCATGGCCCATTATCTTATGGCCATTCTTATGCAGAGAGAAAATTCACAATTTTGTGACTAATCACATTAAATGAGACATATAATTAATAAATTCTTTAGAATATTATTAACATAATATTTTACCATAGACATAAATGCACTAACATTCCCAGCCCTTTCTTATGATCCAGGGACTATGCTATGTACTCCCTAATTATAACTCTGATTAGAATATTGTTCTGCTCAAGAAAGTCTGTCTTCACATTACCTGGTAAATCACCATGCAGCCTGATTTTATCTATATGGAGCCCATAGAGAGTAATGAAATGAGGATGGCGTAGGATAAATTTGCTTTACATGACATTTCCTCTTTTTTATTTTTATCCTCTTTCATATTTGCATGATTATGTTACAGATAGTGTATATTGGGTGATGCAGGGCAGGGTCTGAGGACTATAGAAGGAGGAGAGGGATTAATACCATTCTTTAAGAATCACACAGACATATGGAGTCGCCAACTTAATTTTAAACTTCTTTCTTAAAAATAAAATAAAATAAACTCCCCTCATAGCTTTGCTTAGCTGCTTAAGTTACATTTATGAATAGACTATAGACATTCCCTGATACGTGGAAATACATCACTTTAAGAGAACACGCCCTCATCAGTAACACCCAGTACTACAAGCCACTGCTACTCCTGTGTTTTGTGGTGCTATTTATCCACACGTAATTCCATCAAGTCTAATGCTCAGGGTGATGGAAAAATTACATTGAATCCCTAATATCCCTAATTGGACATATTGCTGTTTTTATCTTTCCCTTGAAATAGAAGTTGAGTAGTTTTCTTTCCCCAGTACTAAGGGTTAATTGCTTTTCTTAGAATAGTCACCAAAAATGCAAATAATTCATAAGATCTGATTAAAAAAAATATCTGATACATTTATCATTTATAATCAAGGTAGCTATATGATAGATGTCTCAATATTGGAAATTTGTTTTCACTTACAGGTGATGCAGTTATCCATCCTGCCTGTTTTAGATGGACTGTATGGGTTTGACTGAACTCACAAGTTAAAACAGGTTGATGTTAAACCATGGATGTGTTGATCAATTGTTGTCACCTTGGGCAAAATGTATAAACTTTCTGATTTACCTTCCTAACTGAATGTTGTTGAAAGAATAGACTCAGATAACATATGGCAGCCTCCCAGCAGGCTATTTCAACTACCATATTTTGGAGTGTTCGCTGAGTTCACAACGACACTCTTCATTTAAGAATGCCACCCGATGGGAAGAATCCTGAAAGCTATCACTCTATCCCCATGGCCACAGATCCAGAGATGATTGTATCACCAGAGGAAAGAAAGCCCCAGACCCCACAAGTTTGGAACTGAACCAGTGACATTACCGAAGGAGAAAGGATGTGAATTGCAATGTTGTATTACTTAAAAGGAAAGGCTCTCTACCAAAACAAAACAAAACAAAATGAGCAAGAACGAAACAAGCTCAAAGAAGGAATCAGGTTAAAAGACGAAAGCATGGCCAGAGCATTTCCAGCTTCTGAGTGTAGTACAACCTAAATTCTTTGCTGTCCTTGCTCCAAAGATATTTTAATATCTCTTCAATAGATTCACTGGTCTAAAGCAACTGCCTACAACATGGTACATTTCAGTAAATATCATTTCAACTAACTAGTCACACAAATGCTTTGCCAAATCATTTACTGTATGAAACAAGAGTATGAAAACACAGATGTAAATGTAAAATTAATGATTAAAAGAACCAGGAACTGACCCCTTTCCTATTAAAAACAAAATCAAGATCTGACTTTTATTTTCATTTTTTATTTTTTAAGGGTTTTCATTTTTAAGTAATCTCTACATCTTACAACCCCAAGATCAAGAGTCCCATGTTCCACTGACTGTGCCAGGCAGGAGTGGCTGACTGTTTATACAAAAATAAAATGAAAATATCTTTAAAATTACACACATCAAAAAAGTTAATAAAAAATATTCTTTATTAAAAGAGAACAACGAAATGAAAAAAAAATATTCTTCATGAGAGAACACAGGGGTAAAGAATAAGAGATAGATTTCCCCAAACCTCAGGCAAACTGATTCAAACAAAATAAGATTTCCAATGTAGACATTAGCAGAGTTCATTTAAATTCACAGAGAAAACATACATGCATTCACATTCCGGATGGGAAAGACCTCTGAGGTCAATCACGCAATCTGTTCTTCAACTACCAGCAGGTGGTGCTCTACTTTATTTTACTGTATATTTGCCCTTCTGGCGTTAAATGTCAGATAATGTAAACCCACACTGGCAAAAATCATCATCATAAAGCATAATCAGCCAAAATCAGATCTCAGCAATACACTAACATTTTTTTTTTTTGCTTTGAAAAGAATCTTATAAATTGATGTGAAGAACAAAAGAAAAGACAAAAATTAAATTTTCTTACAATGCACCTCCCACTGGCAAGTCCTTGAGACAGGCAGTGACCTTCCTTTAGGAGCTCCACTGCCTCGATGTTAATACAATAACTTAACATCAGCCTGGCTTCCAGGATCCTGGAAGTTTCCTTTAACATATATAAATTCCTCTGGAGACTTCCTGTATCTCTGCCCCCACCCCCAAGATACATGTTGGCGATCTGCATATGACCCACTGATACACATCTGAAGGGTCTCATGACTAATGTTTTACTGGATGGTAGTAAATGACCTTTTGCTAACTACAGCCAACCCCCTCAAGGTCCTGGAGACCTTGCTTCCAAATTCCTTAGAGACTTACACTATCCCTGACCCCCTCCCAATGTGAAAGTATGTAAGTATGTAACAGGCCATTTCTCATGACCCCACTGCAGCTCTATCTCCCCACGGGTCCTGTCCCTGTGCTTTAATAAAATCACCTTTTTGCACCAAAGACAACTCAAGAATTCTTTCTGGACTGTTCACTCTGAACCCTGACATCTTCACATCATGAATTGTTTGCTTGACAGTATGCTAGTACTTGAGAAGTTGACTGAAGATTTTTCTCTCAGAGATGCCTATCTTCAGAGAAAAGAGCAAACCTTTCAGATCAGATTTCAAAAAATATTGGATGAGAATATACGGCTCGTTAAAAGAACAAGTTAATTTTGGCTAATTGGGAAGGACAGATGTATAGACAGCTCTGCATTTCTAACACTTGTTTTTTAATCTTATCAAGATTTGTTTTATCAATCCTACCATATTAAGATCTAAATGTGATCCAAGGTAAAAGTTTTCATTTTTTTATTTTATTTTTATTTTTATTTTATTTTTATTTTTTTTTAAGTTTTCATTTTTGAATAACCTTCTGAAATTGAGCATTGCTATTCTCCACTGATTTGGGGCATCACCATTTCCTCTCTGAGGAGACCGCCTTGATCTCTGGAATCAGGCACAATAAATTGTCCCTCTCATGACCACATGAGTTTTGGAGTCTTCTCAAATCTCTATTCTTGACTAATGTCCATGTGATATTGACAGATCACTTAGTGCATTTGATTGTATTTTTCAGCTACCTCTTGAACATCCTGCACAATCTAACATTTAAAACCATCTATATGTATTGCCATAGGAGGTGTCCGGACTGCTTTGCCTTACTTGGTTCTTGGAGTCAAATCCTAGAAATCAAAATAGGCACAAGCAAATGGTGAATAGTGAGAGCTCCTTAGAGAATTCTGAGTGCCCTAAGACACTGCATTGATATTACAGAAAAACCTGCAAAAACCTGCAAATGTCCAATTGATTTCCAAAGTTTCTTCCTTCAGAGAGCTGTGAATTTTAATAGACTATAACAACCATGAGAAATGGATCCCTGTTTTGTTCACAAACAAATCTCAAATTTCAATAGTCTTTAGTGTCATAGTTGGTGTTCAGTCAAGAATTCTTGAATGAAAAAATTTAAAAAACAAAACAAAATCTCATTAGTGAGTGAAAACAAATAAATAAATTAAAAATGAAAAAACTCCCAGTTGTGGGAGGCTATAGGACTAGCTTCTAGACCTTAAAATATGCACATCCAGAAAATATGCCTAAGATGGAAATGTATGTCCTGAGTTGTTTCAGATTTGGCTAATGATAAAGCTGTATTTACCTCTGGAGTCATTTTTCATGTTTACTCAGATTCAAGCTTCAGTGATCACTTAGGAGTCATTATAAATCTAGGTAAGAAACTGTTATACATCAAAGGCACTAAGTAAATGTTAATTAGTGAGTTGATAATTATTATAAAGCCATAGATCCTTAGTGAAGGAGACTGAGAAAAGCCTGCGTGTGTCAAAGAAGAGGTAACAACCCAAGCTGTTAGGAGAATTCTTGAGGGAACCACGTTGGTTTTGATATGGTTATATTAGGCTCTAGAATAAATATACTTCATGTTTGCTCATGTTAAGCTTAAGTACTCACTACTAATCATCATCAAGAACATGATAAGCAGAGAGTCAATTAATCAGACCTGGCAGCCATCTGAATAGCACTTTAATTATTGTCTTCCTGGCCTCCGTGAATCTTAATTGTTCATATGTAAAATGAGGACAATAATAGCTATCTCATAGTTCACAAAGGGTTGTCTTGAAAGTTAAATATAGTTACATGAAAGCATAAAAATATTGTCCCTAACTTAAAGTAACAGTTCATCAAAAGTTCACACTTTTCCATGAATTTCCTAGTGAAAAATGGAAGTTAAAAAAAAAAAAAAGTCAGATAATCTAAGGGATAGTTTGGTGACTGATAAATTGGAGAAAAGATGGGAGCTGGGTACTGGTCTTGGCTTTGCCATTGGTTTAGCTGGTCGTGAGCTTGATACCACAGGGGTCAGCACATCTCTCCAGGAGCTTCAGGTTCTGCACTCAACAATGTGGTGCCAACTTATGTTCCTCCTTCCCACTATCGCTACCCTCTTCTTGCTACCTCCAACCAAGGATGCCATTATGATAAAATGGGGGTCTGCATGCAAATAATGGGCCTTTCCCAGTCTAAAATGATCTGCTCTGAAGCTGCCTGCCTGTCTGATTAGGGCCAATCATTGCTCGTCCAGGGGAGCTTGTGTGTGCCGCATGCACATAAGGCAGCCCATACAGGATTGTGAGAAGTCTGTATCAGCATATCAAACCCATCATTTCAGAGGTGGAATAAATCCTCACAGGTGGATAATTTTTATCAGAACTAAATTGAATTTTCTAAATTGTTTTTCATTGACACTATGATAAAGGCAGAAGCTAAACACTTGTCAAGATCCTTCTCATTGGAGAATTTTCCCTATTTATGCAAGTCTAGATTTTCCAAACTCACTGTCAATTAAGTTCCAGTTATATTTAAGTGTACTCTTGTATCAGTGATTCTGACAAAGTGTCTAGAAATCCCTTCAATTTTAAAACTTTCTAACTCACCTCTAGAGGAAATATATCACATTCTAAATGACAGAAAACTTATATTTTCAAGACAAATGAAAAAGATACACAGTTGTAAAGATAATTAGAAGACAACTCTCTTAGTAAACTTTAGTTTTTCCCTTTTGGTGTATGTCACAGTGGTGCTGTCATGCCAGAATAATTTCTAACATTCACCCCATGACAATTAAAAAGGCAATTATTGAATTATCATAGACAACTATGCCTTCCTTCGGAAAACAGTGATGGGAGAATAATATTCTATTCCATTCCTTTGGTACAAAGATAGTTTAAAATTTGTTAATTTAATTTTATTTAATTTGTCTGAATAGTCTCATATAATTTTTTTTTAATAGTGATGCAAAATGATTACATAATTGTTTCCATGTGATTCTAGGCTGGGATCCAGCATCAAAGACATTTACAGCTGGGATAAACAAAGAAAATTAGTTATGAGTTCTAGAAGTCATGGGGCATTAAAGTGACTTCAGGATTACCTTAATAAAATATAATTTACATAGTAGATGCTGCTTGATATTAAAATCAGCAAGAGTGTATCTTCTCTTTTTTTTTTACAAACACATGAATAAAGATGTGGTTTCCTTTGATATCTAAGTGATCCCCTCCAAAATGCTGTGCTCCATGTGATGCTTTCCCTTTGTTGATGAAAGAAATGTTTCCTGAAATCATTTCCACCTATGGAATACATGGAATCCTTTTAACATAATGAACATTTTTAGTGAACATCGTAGAGGTAGCTTATTCATCTTTCATTCAAATACTTGCCTCCAACCCATTTCCCTCTCCATATTTAAAAGTGTTAGTTACTTAAAGTATCAAAACTTGCCTTGAACATCTAGGGGATGAGTTGCCAGTTATTTAAACAATTATTCTTCAGCTGTAAATTGTTAGATGTCTTGCATCCTGATAAAACAATTCTGCTTTATAGGTCAGCGATTTAATATTCCTTTGAGTCTCAGATTTTTTTTTTTAAACTGGTAAAAACCATGGATTATCTCTTGAGAGACTATATACACTCTTGCACTGGAAAAAAACAACACTCATAACACACTTTTGTAAATCCACACACATAAATCCAAATGCCTGTAAGTTGCCTACAATTTCAGAGGATTCCGAGATCCCCTAAGATTTTAGTATGGTCTCATATTATATTTGATCCATGGAAATAGGCTACTTACTATGTATACTCATGCAGACAAGTGTCTGGCCAGTTTGCCTAAAACAAGCAGACCATGAAGGCATCTGGCAGATGGAAAGAGCCTAAGACACTAACAATACTTATACCCTGACCACCAGAGTGATATGGAGCAATATTCTGATTTTCTGTTTGTGAAATTGTATGAAATTTATGTTAAAACAATCATAAATCTTGGGGATTTGCTAAGCAAAGAAAATGTGTGAGTCAAATAGCATAATGATCACATCTTGTGTCGGGTATTTGGCACAGCAGGTTGGACAAAAATATTGAACCTATGTGGTACTTTTTATTTTTTATAAATTTATTTTTTATTGTTGTTTAATTTGCCAACATATAGAATAACACCCAGTGCTCATCCCATCAAGTGCCCCCCTCAGTGCCCGTCACCCAGTCACCCCCACCCCCCGCCCACCCCCCCTTTCCAACCCCCCCCAGTTCATTTCCCAGAGTTAGAGGTAGGCTTTTGTATAACGTTCTCTATTTGAATTGTCTAGTGAGGTAGCCAACATGTGATTATTGAGCAGTTGAGATGTGGATAGAGAAATGAAGGAACTAAGTTTCTAAGTCTTATTTAATTTTTTAAGATTTGATTTTTTTAGAGCTGTTTTAGCTTCATAGCAAAATTGAGAGCAAGGTACAGAGATTTCCCATATAACCACTGCCCCTACACATGCCTAGCTTCCCCGGTAATCAACATCCCCTACAAGAATGGCATATTTTTTTTTACAACTGATGATGCACATTAAGTCATTATAATCACCCAAAGTTCATAGTTCACATTAAGATATTCTAGGGGCTTATATAAATGTTCACTGATGTGTATCCACCATTATAATATCATACAGAGTATTTTCACTGCCCTAAAATTCCTCTGCATCCACCTACTTAACTTCTCCCACTCCCTGAATTTGGTTCTAATGCTTGTTTTGAATTTTCAAGGCTCTGTTTTTCCCTCCTTTTAATATGCCAAGTACTTTATGTTGAAAGCCAGGCATGGTGTTTTGGGTAGCAGAAACTGAGGTTAACAGATCTTACTGTAAAATTTCATGGTAATATGACTTGGAATTGGGTTGTTTTTAATGTTTGCTGGAGCTTTAAGGGTCAGGGCTTCGAATGCAGTGTCCTTGATTCTTTCATCTGTTGTCTTTGGGTTTTCTAGGAACTTCCTCTTAGGCAGTGTCATTCCTTATAGCTGCTTGAGCTACAGTTTGATATTATTATCTTGGACCCTTGTTCGTGTGACGGTAAGATGTTGGGGAAGAGAAGCATTCTGATTTTTAGATTAAATTTCGTTCTCTTAATGGCCTGAGCTCTGAATGTGGCTGTCACAATGTTTATTAGAATCATTCTGTTTTTTTTTTTTTTTAACTCTAATTATCTGAGACAGAAAAACTAGTGGAGCTGGAGTTAAATATTTTAGTGAAAAGTTCAGAGAACTAGAAAGAGATATTATCATTCTGTGCTTGTATATTATAGGTCAAGAGATTTTGAGGAAAATACATTATGGACCTTTTAGGAAATCATTAATGCATAGTTCTATATATGGTATATGTTTTAATATCCACATGATTTTAACACCTAAGGAATTATTATTAAAAGATTGCAGAAGAAATGTCCACCAAGATGGGCAACGTAGATACATGAACCGAATAATATACTCTGAAATAAAGAATACCAGAAATGACAATCTTCTAATGGCATTTAGTTGGGAATTTAGCCCAGAAGGAAACCAAAGCACAAAACCATCTCATAACAATTCATTTTGTACACAACATTAATGATCTCATTTGTTAACTTCAGAAACCGTTTCAGAATCAAGGGCCCAACACAAAATTTTTACTGTGTTACAGGCTGTTTCTGGCAAGGCAACAAAGAGCAGCAGACATAAAATTATATTCATGCTTAATCAATCATCATGAAAACACACACACTCAAATTATTTCCATGGCCACAAGGATTAAAGAGTGAGTTAATGAAGCTTGAATGTTTTCACTTTGTGAACAGTGTTTGGGGAGAAGGCAAGTAATAAAACTAACAACCTCTAAACACCTATAAAGTGAAGGACAGATATATTTTCCCCTGGCCTTCTAACCTCTTGGCTGGGTCCCCTATAACAAAAGGCAGATTAAGAAGACCGGAGCAGAGGAATTTATTTATGTGATATAAATTTGAGGTGATATGTGAGCCTTCATAAGAAAATGAAGATTTTACAAAGAAGCTGAGCCTAAGTGTTTTTATGGTAGAGTTGATGATGTAGGGAAAGCTGTCAAAAAAATGTGCCAGAACAAAAGGGGTAAGAACTAAGTGGAACAAATGGGAGAAATTAGCAAGATGTTTGTTCAGATTCCTCATAGTTCCTGTGTCTCCAGATATAAGGACGTTCCTTTCTTCCAAATACGGGGATGTTACCTATCACATAAGAATGAGGGCCTTATGATCTACTTTGGGGGAAGGTCAGAAAGTCCTTCTTGCCCTGTAGTTTCTCAAATTCCTTCCGTTTAAAATATTCAATTTGCCAAGGTCCATCTTCATGGGGTAGTGTGTCCTGAACCCCATTATCTACAGTAAGTAAATGGGACTCTAGTATGGATATATGGTGTGTGTGGATGGTTGATGGTGTGTGTGTATTCTCATTTTTCATATGTTGATGATGAAAGAGCCTATATGAGATTTGGCACCTATGTGAATTTAGTGAAGATAATGCAATAATCTGAGATCCCTGTTGCATGATGGCAAGCTTTTATTCTAAGATGCTGGTCAATTGCTTTTGAACTGCTTTGGGTCCTGGTTAACAGAATAATTTCAAAGAAAAATTTCTTACAATAGTTATGGAAAAAATGTGTCTAACACCTTAATATCAAAAGATGTCAAAATGTTGTTTTAGCCCTTCCATTCAAAATCATCTCAAAAAGCATTTACAGGGCAGCATGGGTGGCTCAGTGGTTTAGCACCGCTTTTAGCCCAGGGCATGATCCTGGAGACCCGGGATCAAGTCCCATGTCGGGATCCCTGCATGGAGCCTGCTTCTCCCTCTGCCTGTGTCTCTGCCTCTGTCTCTCTTTGTCTCTCATTAATAAATAAAATATTTTTTAAAAAAGCATTTACAATAGCATTCTATGTAATACTTTATTTTTTTCTAAAAGATGTACCTATTTCTTGGATCCCTTTAAAAGATGGACAATGTCTACCACAAGAGTGGGAATGATGCAATCACTGATGAGGCCCAGATCCTGACCTAAAGTAGTCCTAGATTCAAGTCATTTTGTTTTCTGAGTACAAACCACATATTTAAAAAAGAAAAAAAAATTATAAGTAGATTTGTGAAGAGTGTTGTGCATTTCAGACATCAGAGAAAATACATCCTGTCTATAGCCGGAGTTATTCAATAGAGTTTATAAATTTTAAGAACTGCTATATAGAAAACCACATCAAAGTCTTGATTTCTTCCATGGGGTTAATAATAGTAGTTTTCAGCCTTAAAAGAAATTAAGGCAGAAGGAATAGAAGTTTCTTAAAATTAAAAAAAATCATGGTTTTGAATCATCTAAGTTGGCTGATTTGATGTGCTGAATTTTAAAGGGATAAGTATATTTCAGCTAACTAATCAAAGCTACTTCAGAGGAGAAGACAAATACTTGCATGTGGCCTCACATGGTCCGCATTGAGTGAGCTTTCTTTTTGGGTCCCAAATATCAAATTGATATGTAGAGGAGAGGAGGAAGACATCAGCATAATTTAGCACCATGTCAGAAGCTGAAAAAGGACACAGGGTTCTCGGTATCTGTAAACGTAACATGGGATCACATGATGATGCAGCCCCCCTCTCTCTTCACTCCCAAAATAAGTCAGTCATCTCTTCTTTAACCTTGGCTACTGGATTCAGTTGCTTTCATCTTTGTGAAAATAGCCAAAGTGATCAGAGTAGTGCATCTAACATGATGTGAGCGCTATGTCTTTCAAGGAATGACTGAAAGAGCTGAGAAGGAATAAGGGGGGAAAAGACAATCATCTGCCCATATCCATCCTAAAAGCTAGAGTGGAGAACTATGACTAGTTTGATAGATGTAACAGAGAAGCTGACTTTCCCTTAACGTAAGAGAGAATTTAAAAATGATTAGAATTGTTCAACTATGAAATAGGTTATCCCCCACAGTGATTTCCCAATAGCTAGAAAATGTTACATTATGGTCAGGATGAGCATGTACTGGAGAGCAATGCCCCTCAAGTTTAATCTGTCTAAAACCACCTGGGGATCTTGTGAAAATGAAGGTCTCGATTCCATAGGTGAGAGAGGGAATGGATCGTTTCTTATTTCTAAAAAGTCAATTTTGATACTAATATTGCTTGTCTATGGACTGTGCTTAGAATATAATGTAGAGAGATTGCAGAGACTTTTTCGTAGCTTTCTTTTAACCTTGAGAGCTCACTAGCTCTTGATGGGTACGGCATGAACACAGAAGTGTCTCAGGTTAGACATTTGCTCACCCATCCCACTCTGGTCAAGACAGAAGTAAAATTTTTCACAGAATATGCAAGAAGAACAAGTGAGGCTCCATTGCCTAATGGAGAGGAAATCTTCTTCCCAGTATGTGTGTTGCCACACACATTACATTACTTTTGCCTTCTAAATTAAGTTTTTGAAAACGAATGTCACTCATAAACTATTTTCCAGTGCCTTTTAGTAAATACTTGTATTTGTGTCGCTTCTCCTTGCTTTCATTAATATTGTTGGTAATGAAACTCTTTACTACGATGACTGCATCAAGGTCGTACCTAACTCCATATGGATCTCAACCAATTGCATGTGGCAGGTGATAATTTGAAACATTACTCAACTTTCAAAGTCTTTTCTTGTGATTTTATATCTTTGCCATTCTTGTTATAATGGAGGACAACTAAAACTTCAGACCCTTGGCCATCAATTTGAAGGATGGTGGCTGAATCATCTTTTGGAAGAGAATGTCTGGGCACTATATCTTTTTTTTTTTTTTTTAGCACACAGAAGAATACAAACGCTATTTGATTTGGCCATATTTGAATCTTTTCTTTGAAGATGAATTGCAGTGTGTGCTGCTTAAGAAAGTTTTGCTCAATTGGTGCTTCTCAGAGAGATGGTTGATTTCGGTTTTAGTTTATATCAAGGACTAAAAGGAAAATCAAGGACTAAAAAATAAAGATTCAAAAATTATTTTCAGATCCTCGGATAGAACAGGCAAAACAATCAACATTTCCCCCGTCTCACTTTGAGATTTCAAATCATAGTAAAAAAAATGTCATTTCTATAGTTCGATGTTTAACTCACATTTCACTCTTTTAATATCCAAGCTTAATAACTCTATCACCTTTAATGAGCTAATCTGTACCAATAAGTTCCAGAAAGCTGAAAGGAGTGAGGAGAATAAAAAGAATTAAAAGGTTTTTTAATTTTTAACACAAGTAACCAAGAAATCTAATTAAAGAAAATATATTAATTGGCTTATTCCAGATTGCATGGCAAATCATGATAATTTTAATTTGGAGCAAGGAGCTAAGCTCTAAGCTTTGTGCCCTGACATAGAAACCAGTCTCTGATTCATCAGATGCAATAAAGAACATTTGCCTTAGAAGAATTTAGGTTGACAGACTTGATTCATCCTCTTAGGGGAAAGTAAAACCATATATTCCTTGAGTTCAGATGTCAATCAATGAAAAAACAATTCTTATAAATAAATAGTTTATTGTTATCTCATCTATCTTCCTGCCTCCTCTAGAATGAGACTGTCACAAAAATATTTTAGAAGAGTAATCTTGGCTCAGGTCCATGTCTCGGAAGTGCATGATGAGCTATCAAAACCAGTTCTATAGAGTGTTAGCTTTACGAAAGATGGAAAAATACATTTCTTCCAAACTCAATGAGAAAAATAAACTCTGGGGTGCTTTAGGTTATAGAAAATTACACAAAATCATCCTGAGGTATATATGTGTGTGTTACACATGCATGTCTCTATATGCACACACATATGTAACATGTATGTGCTACATATATATGTAACCCATACATGTATAATATATAAGGGTATGTGTTAGGGTCAGGGTCATGATTATCACTGGTGTTCATGTTTCTTATCTCCCAAGTGATCTTTACATTGTCTTGTAGCTCTGAAATTTATGACTCTCATAGTCTAGCTGGAAGAAATCCTGTGAAAATTCTTGAGCTGGTGGAAATCACACAGTCCCTCACTAAGCTTCTGGTGACAGGATGAAGAAAATGCTCAAAATGCATGGTTTTCTCTTGCTGTGGCCTTTGTTCTCTTCCTGTAACTTTTATTGTATGCATAAAGAGAGGGTCAAGAATTTGGTGTGTTTCACATAGCACTCCTGGCAAAACTCAGAGGAAGTTTAGGGTTAGGTGACACATATTCAGAATAGAGAGATGATAGGTAGGTAGATAGATAGGCAGCCATATCCTACCTACATATATATATATATATAAAGATCAGTGACTGTTAGAGACATTGAAAAAAATGAAATTATCTTAGCAATAAGAGAAATATGACTTGGAAAGCAATTTGAATACTAACTATCATTATAGGTAATGATAGGCTCTTATCTATATTCTGGGTCCATACAACACATGTTCCTTAGACTGTAATTCCCGAAAGTAATGTCCTAGTTTCTATTTTGGTAGAGCATTTTTGACAGCCACAGAAACTTATTCCTGGATACGTAATGCTTGCAGTCTTCCGTAGTAGTAGTAGTAGCAGCAGCATCCCTATTACTGAAACCATTTCTTTTGAAGTTTCTTTATTTTCCTGGGCGATTTCCCTAAAACCCAGTGGCACAGTAGTATGTGATAAGGAAGCAAAGTACAATGAATGGCCCCACTAAGCCAATAGCTCCTCAGCATTAGGATGCTATTTTTCTCAAAGATTTATGTCCCGATATAGTTGGGGCTCATGATTATAGCTGAAGGTTATGATCTTAGAACTACTGGAAAAGAAACAACAAGCAGCGCAGAGTATGAAAATATAGCCCGTTCAGCTTGTCACATGCAATTATCTCTGCAAAATAGAGATACAGTTACACACAGTTTTTGCGTGAGAAAGCTATTTGGTCAAAAATATATATTCTTATTTATGTATTTAAATACCATATTAAGAAGGGGAGAAGAAACTGAGAGAAGTGCACGTGTGTGTGTGTGCGCGTGTGATTGTGTATTTCTTAGCTGGTCAAAGTGTGTACGTTTATATTGCCAAATAATCCAGAGGAATGCATGATTATACCCTGCAATGTGAAAAAACTGTAATTTTAACATTGTATCATGCGTTGACTATGTCTGAAGCACTCTTGTAAGCCAGCTACGTGTTAATCATTCAATCCTCACAACTCTACAAGATTTTATTATCATTCCCAACTGAAAAGTAAGAGACCTGAGATCCCAGGAGGTAGAATGATCCATGAGAGGTCAGGGGGTTCATGTTGGTGGAACCAGAATTCAACCAGGACAGTCTGGCTCCGGAGTGGTCTCTATCCATCGTTCTCCTGCATCTCTTCACAAATAGAGAACTTTAACCCTGCTTTCTCTGCTCAGTTAATAGCGTCCTTGTCTCACTTTCCTGAAGCTGTGGAAGGGAGATGTGCAGCCTTGACAATCAGGCACTGCTGCCACATTTCCACAGTCCAGTAGAGATAACTTGGTTAAAAAAAAAAAAAAAAAAAAAAACAAAAACAAAAACAAAAAAAAAAAACAGTTCTGATCAAAATGTACACTTTTTTTTTTTTTTTGTATCACACTGCCCCCTTGCTACTAGGTAATTTGTAAACTTAAAGAGCTAAAAATAGTACAAATGTAGGTTTTTACACTTTGCGTTGCATACATTAGAATAAGAAAATTCTCATGTGCATTTTTAAACTGTCATTTTCAGTAATCAAGAACCTGTCATTTTCTTGTGTGCTGAAGAGCTCAGTCTCAGCTATTTTCAAAGTTACACGATGGCACTTACGAATTGAGAACATAGTAGGTGGGCTATTGGAAAAATGTATGAAAATATGAATGTGTCCATCTTAGATTTGAAGCATCAAGGACTGTATGATAGCATGTTTTTAAACAGTTTAATTAAAATATTCAGCCTAAACACCTTTAACTTTTTTCTGTATCATTTAAAATTATTTTTTAAATAAATAATCATCTCTATGGACAAGAAGCAAAACCCACTTTTATGTTTTAAATAGTTTATTTCACATAGCCAGCCCTTTCAGTTGAATAGAATCATCTGTATTTTTTTTAATGGAAACAAAAGAGAATCATGGACACTCATAATCATCTCTTGAAACAAAGTTTTGGGTTGGTGTTGGGATTTTCCCTAAAGATCCAAATTCACATATACGGCCTACCCCAGTACTACTGGGGAGCCCTCAGATGTAGCATAAGACCATCCAACACCCCCTAAATCTTAGACATAATGGCTTCATCAAGGTTTAAGCAAAAGAATAGCCCAAGGATAAACTCTATCATCTTTCTAGAAGAAAGTGAATGTTTTTTGAGCTGACACACCCTCACCTCCCTGCTCATACAAATGCACGGATGTCTTCCTCAGCAACAGAGAGAACTTGTCCGGTTTTATTCTGCAGACACAGATCCACCTGCGTGGTCAGTACGTAGGGTGCTTATTTCTTTTATGGTTCTTAAGCTGCAATTTGTTTTCTGTGTTCATCAGCTTTTACTGTTATAATGTGCTTCCAGCTGACGCTTCTACAGATGACGTAGGCATAGTAAGGATAAGAAATGAACATTTCCTGTTAATTGTATCTATGTATCTATATCTATATACCAAGCTAATCATCTATCTGTGTGTGTGTGTGTGTGTGTGTGTGTGTGTGTGTGTATGAACTTTAAGTTTCAGGTGATTTTAGGCCCATTGGCTATTTTAAGACACAGAGAAATCCTTTGTGGTTTTATCCCAATTCTCCTCAATGGCAGCACCTTGCATAACTATAATTTAATTTTCCATAACAAGAAAAATGACCTAAATACAATCCATGAAACTTATTCAGATTTGAGATTGCACCAGCTTACATTTTGACTTATTTACTTCAATTGAGTCTTCCAATCCATGAACACAGTATGACTCTCTCCTTTTTTTTTTTTTTTTAGGTCTTTGATTTTCTTCAACAGCCTTTTGTAATTTTCGGTATGTAAATATTATACGTTTTGTTAGATTTAGACAAAATATTTCCTTTTCTTTGGAGCCATTAAAATCTGTATTGTACTTCTGATTTCAGCATCCACATGTTTGTTTCTAGTATATAAAAATGTGATTGAGGGGCACCTGCCTGGCTCAGTCAGTAGAGGATGCAACTCTTGATCTCAGGGTTGTGAGTTCAAGTCCCACGCTTGGTACAGAGAAACTTTCAATCAATCAATCAATCAAAGAAAAGTTTTTAAAAAAGTGAAAGTGATTGATTTTTGTACATTGACCTTTTATACTTGGTAAAGTCACTAATTCTCAGAGATTTTTCTTTGTTGTAGTTAAATTATTGCTATTTTTTATTGACTTGTTAGGATCTAAACAGATAATCATGTCATCTTTGTAGAGGGCAGTTTTTCTTTTTTCCTTTCTAATGTGTATGACTTTTATTTATTTATTTTTCTTAGCTTATTGTGCTGGCTAGAACTTCCTGCACTATGTTGAATAAAAGTGAACAGAGGTTATTCTTGCCTTGTTCCTGATCTTCGAGGGAAAACATTCAGTCTTTTATCATTAAGGATATGAGCAACTGGAGATTTCTTTTACAGATGCTCTTTATCAGAGTGAGATAATCCCATTCTATTCCTTACTTGCTGAGAAATATTATCATAAATTGGTGTGGATTTGTGTCCACTGCTTTTTTTGCACCAATTGCTATCATGCACTTTTGTCTTTAACTTCTTCATAAGGCAGTTACATCAATTGATTTCCAAATACTGAATTAGTCTTGCTTCCTTGGAACCAATTCTATTTGATGATGTTGTGTATTTGCTTTATATATTGCTGAATTCTATTTGCTAATATTTTGACAAGAATTTATATGTCTATATTCATGAAGTATATATATTTTTTGGGGGGAACTCTTTCTGATTTTGGTCCCAGTGTAATACCAGCTTCATAAAATGACTTCGATTATGTTCTCTCTCTTCTATTTTCTGACAGTGATTGCATAAAATGAGTGTTAGTTTTCATTTAAAAATTTGGTAGAATTTTTCAGTGAAGCCTTCTGAGAGTAGTTCTTTTTTTTTTTTCCTTTTCTAAATGATACATTTATTTATTTTAGAGATTGAGAGAGAGAGAGAGAGAGAGAGAGAGAGAATGTGTGGAGAAAGAGGCAGATGGAAAGAATATCCAAGCCAACTTCCCCTGAGTGCAGAGGCCAACATGGTCCTCAGTCTCATGAATGATGAGATCAAGACCTGAGCCAAAACGAGAGTTGGATACTTCACCAGCTAAGCCATCCAGGCACCCCTGAAGTTTCCATTAAGGGTTACATTTTTATTTAGATTATCTATTTTACCTTGACAGAGTTTTAGTAGCTTCTGGTCTTGAGAATTTGTCCATTTCTTCTAATTTAACAAATTTTTCAACATAACATCTTTCATAGCATTCCCTTCTCTTCTAAATGATGTAGCCTCAGTAGTCATATTCCCCATTTCATCTGTAAAACTAATATATGTTTTTTCAGTGATATCTTTTTCATAATTTTTGTTTTCAATTTAAGTATGTCATTGCATTTGAAGTGATCATCTTGTAGAAAGTACATAGCTCCATCATTTTATTTTTTATTTTTTATTTTTTATTCTTTATTCACTCTTCTAGTCTACATTTTAATTCATGTATTTAGACTATTTATACTTAATGTAATTATCACTCAATTGAAACTTAAGTCTTGCATTTTACTATTTTTGTTTTTGTTTGTTTTCTCTGGTTCTTGTTTCTCTGCTTTTCCTCATGTGGTAATTTGAACATTGTTTAGCATTCTGTCTTGCTGTATTTGCGACTTTTTTCAGTATATTGCTTTTTTTTTTTTTTAGTATTGCTCTAGGTATTACAATATATATATGTATATATATATATGTATGTATATATGCAACTGCTGTCTACCATTTTATTACTTCAAGTGAAATGTAGACTCTTACCCCTTTATGAGTTCTTTTATACTGAATGTTTCTTCTCCATTTGAAAATCACAATTGACAATGTTATAGTTTTTGTTTGAAAATTTGATTTTTAATCTTTTCTTTTATAAAGTTTATTGCTCTTTCCTTTTCTGGAATTTTAAGACTTCTGTAATTAGTGCCATTCTGTCTTGATAACTTTTTTGTTATTCTACAGGAGTAGCTCTTCTAGTGACAGATTCTCATAGTTTTTTCTTCTGAGAATTTTTTTGTTCCCTCTTCATTCCTAAATGATACTTTCATTAATTATAGAATTCAGTTACACATTTTTTCTTTCATCATTTGAAAAATGTCATCTCCTTGGCTTCCATGGCTTCATGTGAAAATTGTTATCATTCAAGTCAATGTTACCCTGTATGTAATTCATCCTATCTCTCATCACTTTCAGGATTTTTTCTCTTTTTAACTCTTAAGAGGTTAATTATGATGTATTTGCATTTATATTTGAAAGTTTTTGACGTTTTCAGGAGATCCAACTTTCTAAATTTATAAGTGTATGTCTTTTGTCAAATTTAGGAAATTTTGAGCCTTTACTTTCCAAATATTCTTCTCAGTGTTACTCTTTCTCCTCTCTAGGATTCTAACAACAAAAATTTGGAGATCATTCATTACTTTCTTATAGTATATATTTATTCTGCTATTGAGTCTCTTCATTTTCATTTAGTTTTCTATATTGTATTTTTCAAAGTCAATTTTCTTTTGGTTGTTTTTCATATCTTTATTGCTTTGGTGCTTTGATGAGGTTCTCTCTTTTTTTTTCATTTGTTTAAAGGTTATTTGTAATTGGTTGTTAAAGCATTTTATGATGGTTACTTTAAAATCTTTGATAATTCCAACCTCTGATTTATCTCTATATAGTATACAGTGATCATTTTTTTTCTTATTCAAATTGCGAATGTCTTGATTCTTGGTACGATTAATTTTTTTTTCATTTATTGTATACATTTTGGTTATATGTTAGAATACATCATGTACCATTTAATTTTTTTAAAAGATTGTATTTACTTATTCATGAGAGACACAGAGAGAGGCAGAGACACAGGCAGAGGGAAAAACATGCTCCATGTGGGGAGCCCAGTGCGGGACTTGATTCCAGGACCCCAGGATCATGCCCTGGGCCAAAGACAGACACTCAACCACTAAGCCACCCAGGCATCCCACCACTTAAATTTGTTACTTTAGCCAACCTGTTGAAATAAGCATGCGGAATTTGTTTTGGCTTTGGCTCCAGTAACAATGTAATTTTTAGAGATCTTATGTTGCTTTTGGTCTGACTTTTGTCTTTTGTTTCTGAGGTTCTTGCTAGTCCCTCCTGGTGCTGCTGGATTGCCTGGTACATCTAGGTAGGGGATAGAAGATGCAGCCCATCTAGACAGAGAATACTTCCTTAGGCCTCTTCACTGGACATCTCCTACCACTTCCTTGTCATGCCACAGTGTTGCCCCTACATAGGCACCATTCCCCATGACTCCACATAGGGACAGTCTCCCTAGTCCTGGCTTCTTCCTGTTGGTTCAATCCCAAAGCAAAACCTATAGCTCCTTGGGGGCTGAGAGTGCTTCCATAAACCAACACACTGTTTTTTGTAGAAATCACCTGCTGGTGCATGGGATTCCTCATATTTTCAGTGGGACTCCCATACAATCCACAGTGAATGCATCTACCTGGGCTCTCTTCTGCTGCTTTGTTGGGGTTCAGAAGATACTGGGTCTGTATTACATTCTGGGCAGGGTGGAAGTCATGAGATGCTACTCTTCCAATCTTGTGATCTTTCTTTAGTCCATCTTCCCTTTCTTAACATTTTTTTTTTTTTTTTAGTATCCTTCTTTGTTTACTTGTTGTTGATTTCTGAGTTTTATAGTTTTATTAAGGGAGAATTGGAAAGAGATGAGCTTATACCATCTTATTGGGACTAGAAGTGTACATTCCCTGTTGATCATATTTGTGCTTCTCAGAAATAGAATCAAATAGCAAATTGAAATGATCACTGTAAGAATGGGTAATTGGCATATTTAAGTGAGAAACTAAAAATCCAAACAAAACCAGGAATAAGTTAAAGTTGTAGCATCAGAGCTCTAAGCATTGGCCCTGGGGGAATTCTTTCCTTGTAAGGAACTTCCTGCACACTTAGTATCAAAACTTCAGTTCGCACACTGAGTGCCTCAGACAATAACATTATCGATCACCAATTATTCTAACTCATTCTAATCCCCTCCCTCCCGCAATCCAAGTATATATACATGTAGTTTCTTAGAGTTCAGGATATACTGTTACCTAAAATCCTTTCAGGAATTACCAGTTTTACACTAAACCAGAGTGAAAAGCAGCAAAAGATTTTATCGGAAAAATGGTAAAATTGAGTTTTAGCATAAGTGATAAAGCAAGTGTCGTTTCAATGGATTCATTAATATATGGTAGCTATAGGTCATAAGATTTAGTGAGTAAAACTGAAGTCAATAGTTGGGTAATGAGTGGTCATAGCAAAGAAACTCCATCATCTTAACTAGAAAATGTTAAACATTTACAGTCACAATGTAAAAACTACTTACTTATTTACTTACTTTTTTATCTTCTTTCATATATTCATTTGGGTGAATAGTTTTTAGTCACCCATTGAGTTTATTTTTTGTTTTTTCCCTGAATTCCAGTGGAATTATGTTCACATGGCTTCTCCCTGTTCTTACTGTTTCGTGGGGTGCTTTGTATAAACTTCAGACCTTTAGTTGGTTTGTAAATAAATTAATGGAGTAGAGCAGAGGAAAACTTGACATTTCAACTGGGATAGATTTGTCTTCGTTTATATTATGAGCATATTGGGCTGGCTATTTCCACTTAGAACTAACAATATTATCTTTAGCATGTTTTTTTTCTACTTTTCTAATACCTTTAAGAGAGACAATTTCAAGTAATATCACAGTGCCTGTTGACCTTAGTTATCTTTTATCCTTATAAAATTGTTCTCTACAAGGCTTATTTCTGTAGAATATGAAGCTGTTTGTTCTTACATACCAGAAAAGAATCTCACAAGATAGAGGATAGGTAGGCATGTAGATAGATAGATAGATAGATAGATAGATAGATAGAATGCAAAATTGAGGATATAACTTAGCCTATCATTCCACAGTCATCGTTTAGCTATAACTACTAGATAATGTGAATACATATATATTTTTTTAAATTTTTATAATAAAGTCTTCCAAACCCAAAATAAATTTGGCAACATGTTAGTGTTTGTTAATAGTGTACATATTATTTTATGCATTTTTGTAAGTTTGAAATATTTCATAGGATGAAATATATTGTAACTCATCATGTGCTTTTCTCTAGCCTACACTAGACAGTTATATTAAAATGTTCTCAATACTCTGCATCCCCATTTCAAGGGAATATCAAGGAAAAATTTACTATTTCTTTTCACAGGGGAAACAAGGACAAATCCACTGAAGGCCTTGCCATTTATATAAACTGTATTTTGCTTCTTGGAAGAACATTTGTTATTCATCATATATTATATGTCGTTTTCTGAAATACAAGACTTCATAACCAAAGCAGTGGTGGGGGAAAATTTTTTTCTATTTTTAGAACAGAAGTAATCCTGTGTTTATCAGATTTTCTGTCCATCATTCCTTTTTCTTAGTGTCTTGCAATTATTAACATTCTATTATTGTGAGGATACATAGGACCACTGAAATAATTATTTTTCACATTATTTAGTACATACTAAGGAAGAATAAAATTTTGGAGTTCTTATTTAGCTAATACGAAATAAGATTATACTACTTGATTTATACAGTACTCTTCTGAGGGAATTACAAAAAGAGAGAGAATATAAGTGGAGAAACACCTGATTAGAAAATCATTTGGGCTCTGTGAAAGTACCCAATATGTTCTTATGAGAAAAAGTGCTTTTAGCAAGCACCAGAAGTACAGTAATAAAATCTTTTTTGTAATAATCAGGAAGGATTTGACCAGAGTGCAAGCTACTTGTTACTATGAATAAATTAGGTTGTCTTTATATTCACAGAATAAGAGTTTTAAGGGGATTTATACACCCTATCACCCAACTGCTTGATTTTATAGTCAAGGAAACTGAGCCCCAGAGCAATTGAATGATTTGCCCAGTAAAGCACCTGCAACCCTCACATATTTTATTACAGAAAAATAAAATCTTCTAGTTTTAATAATGTTTTTTGTACATATTTCCTTGTGTCCTCCACTCCACTTTCGAAATATGCATTTGATAGTGATAAAGGATTTGAAGTCTAAAACCAGAAGTTGAAAAATCTTACTGATATTCTTTTTTTATTTATGCAAACTGGAAAATCCTGAATCTCTGAAATATAAAACCCATGTAAACACAGGATAAAATAGTAACTCTGATCTTCATAAGATTTAAGATTGTTCTTTATTCAAGATTTTGCCAGATATTTTATAGACGTTTTCAATTATCTTTCTACCCATGTTTTATTTTTTTTTTCTCCTGAGGGTATAATGGGATAATATATTGAAATTGGTGTCTCTTTGTATCCAAATTCTTGTATTTTTCTATAAATGGACCTATTAAATACTATTGTTGGTATGTTTTGAATTACTATAATATATAATATTGTGGATATGTTTTGAATCTATATTTATCACATTCAATACATATTTTGCATTCTATTGGCTCACTCAATATTGTGTAATCTAAATCTAGTTTATTCATTTTATTTACTGGATAGAAATTTATTACATGATTTTACATAACTAAATTTGTCTATCCCTTTTTTCAGGAACATTTTGGTTTCTAGTTTTTTGATTATATACACTTTGCTGTAAAAACTATTCATCTACATATTGTGAAAGAAATCTTACACCAGACAGAGTACCAGACAGAGTAATACAAAGATGTTATTCAACACTAAACAATGTGGAAGAGAGACTGAATTTAATCTCACCAAAATGAAAGTGGGAGGAATTGTAAGCATGAGGGTGAGCAAGCAGAAAAAAAATGAGTGGGAAATATCAGAAAGGGAGACAGAACATGAGAGACTCCTAACTCTGGGAAACGAACAGGGGTGGTAGAAAGGGAGGTGGGCAAGGGTGGGCGTGACTGGGTGACGGGCACTGAGGGGGGCACTTGATGGGATGAGCGCTGGGTGTTATTCCATATGTTGGCAAATTGAACACCAATAAAAAAATAAATATATATATATATATATATATATATATATATATATATATATAAATACTGGAGGTTGTGGAAGGTTGGTTAATGGGACATGTCCAGCACAGTGAGTCACCCTTGAGTTTCAATCTGTGTTGCTACTGGCCTTATCAAAGTTAGGTTCCCACAGAATTTTTTTTTTTCCCACAGAAATTTTATTTACCTCTGCACCGTACAACTCCGTATTTTATGTGACAGGCTTACTTACAAGTTATGGGAAAAGAACAGTGAAAAAATAGTCAAATGTTTGCTCTTCACTGGAGCTAATGTTCTTGTGGAGATAGGCAATGAAAATAACTAAAAAGATAGTTAAGCTTCAGACGTAAATAAATTAAAAAAAAAGAATTAAGAATGGGAACCATTAGTTTTTCTTTTTTTAAAGAATGGACAGCACATTCATCATTAAGAGAATTGTATTTAAGACATGGAAGTAGATGAGGAGCAAGCCATGTGTTTATTGAGGAGAAAGAGTTACAGATAAATTGAAGAGCAAAGACAAGACCTGAGGCAAGAATATGCCTCATGGGTTTGAGGAACACCCAGATGGACACTACAGCTAGAGCAGATTGATACACCATCTGGTAGACACTTTTAACAACTTTGACTTTTACTTTGAGAGAAATAGGGAGCCAACAAAAGTTTTGAGCAAAACAATGATAATGACACTTAGGCACTAGAAGTAATATTATGACCACTCTGTTGACAGTAGAGAAACAGTTCTTAAGAACAGGAGCAGGAAGGGAATTGGGAAAGCTATTCTAATAAGCCAGGTATAAAGGTAATGAAATAATTGTCAAATAATTTGTATTTTGAAGGTGGAGATAAAAGTATTTTGGCGAATCATAAGCCGGCTGGAGTGAGAGTGGAAAGTAAAGATGAATTAGAAATTTTGGGCCTGTCAATTAGAAACATTTTCATTTTGCATCTGTTTCTTTGAGATGGATAATTATAAAACTTTATTAGATCAAGATATGAAAAAGCTGAGTATATAGATATAATTGTAGTTTCATGGGAAACATTGTCCTTTTTATTTTATATTTGAAAATCATTTGGACAATTCTTGGCTCTAATTTTGTAAAGAAATTTTTATATGAGCTTGTTAAAGTCTGTGAAAATCCTGATGATATTTTGCTGCTGTCATTGTTTTGAATATATTAACAGTTTTACTCTCCTGGTGAGTAAAACAATAATTAATTACTTATAAATACATTATCCATATAGCAAATTTTATGTCTTTATTGCCTAAACTAGGCCTTTAAGATTAATCTCAGATAATTTCCATTTTCATTGGATTAACCTCTTTTAAAAATAATTTTAATTAAATTAAAATTGACATTCAGGTAAAAAAAATATGCAATAACATATTTAACCAAGAAACTGGAAACTGTGACCTAAGTTCTTTTAGTCAAAAAGAGAAAATAGCTTTTAGAATCTAACATAAAAAAATTCCCAATTAAAACTATCAAAATTACACGAGAATAAGCCATTTAAATGCTTTGAATAGAAGCTCAAAGAACAGATATAATTTGATGCAATGGCCTTTAATACTTCAATGTTCCCTGGTGGCTCAAAGAAATAATTTCTACTTGACAGATGTAGTAATTAGGAAATACTGCACTTAATTATTATAATTGGGATTGGGTTAGATTTATAGATGACTTTAAATAGAGAACATAAATTAACTGGAATAGTTACAAATTGATGTAACAAAAGAAAGTCAATGAAAATATTTTAGTCTATTTCAAATAAGGCTTAAATTTTTGAAAAAAATATAATTTCAGGATAGAAATAATTGTAAAAAATACCTAGGCTTAACATGACTAATTTTTACTCTGATTAGATAATCACTCTAATTAGCATTTATATAATTTAAAGATTCAGATCTTTATTGATCACTTTGAAATAGTATTTAATGAAATTAAATACCTGGTTGTTTTTCAGTCCCGAGGGGAAAAGATAATGAACATTTATAATTGGCTATTGCCCCAAGAGAGTTCGTCCAATATGTCCCACTGACTACAAATTGTATTTGCAAGTATCTATTCTTTTTGCCAGTAAATATGAACAAAACAAATGTCACAGAGATTTTTTTTAAATTTTAATAATTTAAAAGCTATTAAGATACATTGAAAATAAATTAATCAACTCCTTGTACCTGCTATGAAAAGAAGTGAAGATGAGATGATTCTATGTGTGAGTTCCCACAATCTCTTTCTCATAATGTGTGTTTATGTGTTCTGTATATTATATATATCAATAATTTGAGCAGCTGCAGTACTATAGTTGATTTTCTAAAATGTTTTGTATTACCTGGGAAAAAAATCATATTCTCCAAATAATTGACTTAGTGACAGTGGGTGGGGAATGTGTTAGGAATTATGTCTAGTTGGCCAAATCCAATTGCTACACTGAATTTATTTTAATTCCTTTGTTGCTTCTTTTTTATTATCAAGGTGTATAAAATGCATATTGACTGGTAAACTTTTGGAGTCAGTAAAACAGCATACTATTTTATTTTTATTTTTTAAGATTTTATTTCTTTATTTGAAAGAGAGAGAGTGCATGCCCATGCAAGCACGCCCACGCATGAGTGGGTGGAGAGGCAGAGGGAGAGAGAAAAAGAATCTCAAGCGGACTTTCTGCTGATCACAGAGCTGAGGACCTTGAGAACATGACCTGAGCTGAAATCAAGAGTCAGATACCCTATCTACTGACTCGCCCAGATACCCCATCATATCAATTCTGTAAGTGTTTGTCCTGAGGGTCAACACTGAATGGAAATACACTCTATATTTTATTATCTATGAATGCAGGATAAAAAATTATCCAATCAGACACATACAATGCAGAGAACTTACCCGACATCAAACTTCACTACTAAATTCAATGATATGGGTCATTTTGAGCTCTAGGAAAAGCAGGGAACATTAATCTTAGGTCCTGTCTGTCCACATAAGAATGTACTTTGGACCAGATTTTTGTTATGGATCTCTCTAAATATTGCAAACAAAGTATTACTTACAGAAAGTGATGCAATTTTGGTAATCAAACATCTCCATTTTATACTCTGATAGTTATATAAGGTGACATTTTGTAGAGATGAGCAGAATGTAAATCTATACATTCCACGATTATTTACCATAGTTGATCCCAGACAGAACAGGTTCAGCCTGCTAACAGCATTCCATACTTATGCATTTTTCCACGGATTTCCCCATAATTGTGTCTGCCAGTACATCTGTCACTATAATCTTTAGCAATAATTTTCCTCCCTTCCTTCCACTCTTCTCTTTCCTTCCCCCACTTTTTCCTTCCAGCCTTTGATTCTTGGATTTCCACAGGAAAAGTAGGAGTTAGATTTCAAGTGTTACTGCCATTACTTTCTTTCCAACATGCAAAGAAAAATAACCACCTAAAGAAAGGATGACAAGTCTTCTGAAATCTCCCCAAGTCATATCAGATGTGCCAAGCACCTAATACGCCTCCTTCAAACAGTGCAGATGAGTAAGGTTCTCAAAAATTGGTTTACTGTATGGTATCACTTGTATGTGGAATTAACAAAAAATCTGACTTCATAGAAATGGAGAATAGGATGGTGGGTTGCCAGGGGCTGGGGAGAGGGAAACAGGTCAAACTTTCAGTTCTGAGGATCTCTTGTAGAACATGGTGTCTATAGTTAATAAGGAAGTATTGTACACTTGCAAGGTGTTGACAATAGATCTTAAGGGCTCTCACCACACACAAAGTTAACATTGTAAAGTGATGACCACGATCTTACTTATCTTGATCTTGGTAATCAATCCACAGTGTAAACGTACATCCAATCATCACGTTATACACCTTAGGTATATGTAATCATATCTGTCAAGTGTTCTTCAAATAATAAGTTCGAGGAAAAAAGAAAAAAAAAATTGTTTCCAGAATCACTTTTGAATGTGAAATTTTTAAAGACATTATCTCACTCTAGATTAGAAAAGGATACAAATTGAATGAGCACTAGATCGCAGGCAATGAGCCCAAATCCTGCTTCCGTATTCCTTGTAAGAAATTACACTAATTTTCAAAAGGAAAATAAAAAGAGTGGGGACATATTTATTTATTTATATATTTTAGATTTTTATTTATTTATGATAGTCACACACACAGAGAGAGAGAGAGAGAGAGGCAGAGACACAGGCAGAGGGAGAGCAGGCTCCATGCACCGGGAGCCCGACGTGGGATTCGATCCCGGGTCTCCAGGATCGTGCCCTGGGCCAAAGGCAGGCGCCAAAGTGCTGTGCCACCCAGGGATCCCGAGGGGGCATATTTATGATATAAGAAAATTATAGAAGATGCGAGATTTTTAGCTTCTTTGTATGTAGTCTTTGGGGGAAAGACAAAAGTTGCTTCAGATTTTCCGAATCAAGGAATCATTGGTAAAATCCACCTGTGTAAGATTACTTTTTTTTTTTTTAACAAAAAAGACAAGTAAAGATTGTATATTTATTTTAAATAACATTAATTCCATTTAGGATTTAAGTCTCTTTTAAACTGAAGAACAAAAGATAGTCATGTGGGATGGTACCATTGACCACTGATCAGTTGATTGATTTCCTTGAAATTGAAACACCCATGGAAAGTGAAATAAGTCAGCAAAAAGAATTGTGGTGTAATAAATATAAGATAAATATACTCACAGAATGATTTATCTTACCATAAATTTAATGAGATGGTAGAAATTGGGCAGCATCTGTCATAGGGAAAAAGAAAGAAAATTGGAAGTTAACATCATAGTTATTCTAGAATTCGATATTTATTTTCTAGATTTAGGAGCAAATTTCATACGTGGAAATGGTTTAAATGAAAATTGAATGTGAAAGTAAGTGTCCTTTCATTTTTATCACAAGTACCTCTGTTCTATTCCTTATCTTTCCTCCTATGAAATCTGCTGCTTCACATGTCAGTCACACTTCGAGAAAAATTAAATTTCATTTTAACCTTACTGAACTGTTTAATCAGTTTTATTATGCCTACAAGAATTCATCTTTAAATAACTTGTCAAAACCTCTTGCAGAAGAATTGAAGAAGAGTAGCATCTGATTAAAATGCTGGGTAAAAATATTGTCAAATAAGTAAGTTCTAGAGGCGCCTGGGTGGCTCAGTCGGTGAGGCGTCTGCCTTCGGCTCAGTTTATGATCCGGGGGTCCTGGGATTGAGCCCCACGTTGGGCTCGCTGCCCAGCGAGGAGCCCGCTTCTCCCTCTGCCTCTGCTTCCAGCTCCCCCGGCTTGTGTGCTTTCTCTCTCTCAGATAAACAAATAAAATCTTCTTAAAAAATAAATAAATAAATAAATAAATAAATAAATAAATAAATAAATAATAAATAAATAACTTCTTTCCTGAATGACATAGTATATCTTCCCTTCAATTCTTTATCCATATGAATTCTGCCTTGTTCTTAATATAACATGTTGTGTTGTTCTGTTTCTACTATATTATAGATTGCATTTCATAATTTAATGATTCCGATCATTCCATGTAGCTGATGCGTGATCACTGATTTCTGGTAACCTCCTTCCCATAATAATAGAAGAATTGTTCCTCCTCATGTCCTCTGCTGCGTTGCCCTTTGTGTTCAAGTAGACTGTGGCGGAATTATTGTCTCTCTCACCTGTATCGTTAATTTCCTGTGTATATTCCATCTTTTTCTTTTCTTTCTTTTTTTTTTTTTTGACACACAGGTGCCTTAAAAACAACCATCATTAAAAGAAAAGAAAAGAAAAAGCCTCTCCCACCCCACTCTCCATGTTACCTGTATCTTGAATCATCTCACATCGCAAAGCGTCACACTTGCTGTTTCCACCGCACACGACTCATTCTTCCTGAAAGCTATTCCTCTCGGGCTTATTAAAGCCTCCAACGGCAAGTACGAGGCCGAAGTCAGTGAGTAATGATTCCTCCTCCTCCCACTCGGTCCCTCAACGGTATTCGGTGTGGTTGGCATCTCCCTACTTCTCTTGGGGGGCTTTGCTGTCTAAACCCCCTGGACGCCACACTCATTCCTCCATCCCCTTATCATCTGGGCCATCTCAGCCTCCCCGGCGCCCCCCCAGACCTCCAGATGTCGGCCTGCCCAGTGCTCCGTCCCCAGCCCGCCCTTAGAGGTGCCATCTCGCTGTCAGGACTGCAGTAAGATGAGCAGGTGGATGAATTTCTGGTCCGCAGCCCTCGCCAGGAACGCTCCCCCGAGCTGAGATGTTCCGTGTCCAGGGAACATGACGTTGCCGCATGTGACGTCAGGCTCCTCCCCCCCTCCCATTGCCCGTTCGAATGAACCAACCACCCAGTGACTTCTGCATTTAAATATTTAAATAGTTCTTGATGTCACAGGACACGACGTTGTAGGATGTGACGTCAGGCTCCTCCCTTCTCCAATTGGCCCGTTCTAATGAACGAACCACCCCGTGACACACGACACACTCAAGGCTACGAAACAAAGGCGCGGAGACAGATTCAAACTGAAACGAATACTCGGTTGACAACGTAGTGGGTGTGACCCCGAAGCGGAAGTGATGTCACAGGACACGACGTTGCCAGATGTGACGTCAGGCTCCTCCCGCTTCTCCGGTTGGCCCGTTCGAACGAACGAACCACCCAGTGACTTCTGCATTTAAATATTTAAATAGTTCTTGATGTCACAGGCACGACGTTGCCAGATGTGACGTCAGGCTCCTCCCCCCTCTCCCATTGGCCCGTTCGAATGAACGAACCACCCAGTGACACACTGAAGGCTATGAGACAAAGGCGCAGAGACAGATTCAAACTGAAATGAATAAGGTTGACGTCGTATGGGGTGTGACCTGAGAGCGGAAGTGATGTCACAGGACACGACGTTGCTGGATGTGACGTCAGGCTCCTCCCCCTCTCCCATTCGCCCATTCGAATGAACCAACCACCCAGTGACTTCTGCATTTAAGTATTTAAATAGTTCTTCAGTTGCCAAATCAGAGCTCTTGCCATATTTACCTCCCTCAAATTGCTCCTTCCGGATCCCTCCTCACTAACTGGTTCCAGCTCTGTTTTGAGGGCTCACGGCACCCGGCCCCAAGAAGCACCCATCGGGAAACAGCAGAAGTGGTGTGTGTGGCTCAGGAAGTAAGCGGGGGTACTTTCTGTAAAGAATTCTGAAATGTCACACACACACACACAAATACCTAAAATCTTAACCATGCAATGGGAAACCTAAATAATGTCTGTGGGAAAAAAAAAAAAAAAAGATTGGCTCTAAATTCTAAAATATCTTCCCTGATCACCATCGCTTCTGAATATATGTCAATTAAAGTGAGGACTTTTTTTTTTTTTTCTTTCCACTCGCCCTGTGATAGGCCCCTGGTTGCATCTAGAAGGTGATGGGGGTGACTCCCTGACACACAGACTCTGCTTTCCTTGCTCCTCTGAGGGCAGGCAGTGCCCTGGCTCCGTGTGGCCTGTGGCTGTTTGCATCTGTGCCTCTAAGCCCTGTGGCACGACACATCCTTGCCTGTGAGCAGAATATTCAAAATAAACAGAAAAAAAATAAAATAAAAAAAAAATAAAAGTCTTTGATTACACACTTTGGAAATTCTGTAGGGACGTTTGGGCTGTCTATTCTCGTTCAGGATTTGAAACAGGGAGATGGTTCAAAGTGTTATTTTGCCTGCTAAGTGTAGATTCTGGTTCCCATGAGAGAACAGCCTTCCTGAATGTAAATACCACCTTTAAAACTAAAAGGCAAAAAAATTAAAATAATAATAATAATAATAATAATAAATAAAAAACTGAAAGGCATTCTTCTTGATGATGGTCACTTATATCTTAAAGCTAAATGATGAGTCGAGAAGGTGGTCATTATTACTCAGTATCCTGTAATTATTTTTCAAGACAATTGTGTTGTAGGGAGGAGAAGTCACTGGAAGTGATGCTCAAGGGGTTTCTCAGGCTGTGCCCCCTTCGGAGCAGCCTCTGAGGAAGCAAGAGGTTGGAAGAGGGTGGAAAGAACACGTGGTTTCAGTTGTCACTAGTCCCCGTTAATAATGTTAAGGGCTTCTCTTCTCACCTTGGTTCTGCTCTCCTCTCAATGTTGGTTTCAGCCTGTGGTTGGTTTATTGTCAAGTAGCCATAGAAGATGGATGCAAGCAAGTCCAGCTTTGAATGTTTTGGTAGCTTATCCTTCTGGTTATGAGAAAGACCATCTCCCCCCCACACACACACACCACCACATATATATGAACTGTAGGGGATCATTCTCATTGGCTCAGTCCAATCTTCAAGCCAATAATCCTGACCACACAGATGGGGTGCTCTTGTACATGATGGATCTTCCTCCATTTATGATGGGGTTGTGTTCCAGTAAACCCATTTTAACTTGAAAAAATCCTAAGGGAAAAAAATACATTTAATGTATTTTTCAAGGTATACTTAACCTACCAAACATCATAGCTTAAACTAGTCTACTTCAAGTGTGCTCAGAACACACCTGTATTAGCCTACAGGTAAGCAAAACCATGTAGCACAAATCCCATTTGATAACAAAATGCTGAATAGCTCATGTAATTTATTGAATATTGTGCTGAAAGTAAAAAACAGAATGGTTGTAGGAGTACAGAATGGTTGGAGGGGTACAGAGTGGTTGGAGGGTACAGAACAGTTGTATATATATTGGCTATTTACCCTCGTGATCGTGTGGCTTCCTGGGAGCTGTGGCTCACTGCCTGGCATCAACAGAGAGGATCCCACTGCAGATCACTAGCCCAGGAAAAAGTACAAATTCAAAATTTGAAGTAGGGTTTCTACCGAATGTGTATTTTTTTTTTTTTGCAACATCGTGAGGTGGAAAAACTGTAAATTAAGCCATCATAAATCAGAAACCATTTATAGTTTGAATTAAGTCTCTGCTCCTTTTGTTTGCAGATTCTCTGTGATAGACTTAGTATAGTCACACTGATTGTTTTAAGATTAATTCCCAAAAGAAAATTAAAAAAAATCTCATCACAACTATGTGATAAAATAAGGGAAGACGGGAAATAAAATACAAAATGTGGCCCATTATAAACATAGGAATTATACACTTTTTTCTACTTCTTTTTCTTGGATATTTATTCAGGAAACACTCAAGAATATCTTTATGAGATCAATGCACACGCATTTCCCTACATTTATTAATATTGCCATATTGTTTTCCTAAAGGAATGAACATTTTGCAGGACAGGGAATAGTTGAATAAACTACTTTTACAATAATTTCACCATTGTTACTAGCATTATTTTCCATTTTTCACAAATTTGAGTATAGTAAATTATAATTTATTTTTTAGTACTGTGATGTAAAACATTTTTAGTAGAGTCACTCCTAGTGTGGTCGAACATTGTTTTATACATATTATTCTTGCACTATTATTTCTTATGTGAACTGCTCCTTTATGCCTCTCATCCATTCAACTATTTTGAAGATTACTAGGTTTTATATTCTAAAAACAAATGTACTTCCTCATTCTTCTGTGTCTTTTTAATTGATTAATTATTTTTCAGAAATGATCAGATACAAAGTAACTACTAATTGAACTACTACTGAGAATATACAGTGAAGAAGAACATCTGGTCACACTTTTCCTGGAGTTAATTTTATTAAGTCTACTTAACATTTCTCAGAAGTATAAACAGTGTTCTGTTTCTCAGAAGTATAAACAGTGTTCATAGTCAACCATGCAAATATTTCTTTTCTACATTTTTAAAATATTTGTATTTCATAATTTTAAAAAATCTGAAAAAAACAAAAAACAAAAATGAAAAATTATCTGTAATATTCAATGTTTCTAGGATTTCTCCTCTGAGAGAGAACTTCACAGGCATTAATATATTTTAATAGCCTTTTTTTTTATTAGCCTACTGTTTATTTTTTGTTTTTTTTAAATATTATTTGCGGAACTTTTGAAACCTATTTTTCAGAAGCATTTTAATATATGCATTTTCAGGCTATCAACTTATTTAACTGGTATTGATATTCTATTGTACCAAATTTATTCATTTATTTATTTATTTATTTATTTATTTATTTATTTGACAGAAAGCGCACAAGCAGGGGAGTAGCAGAGAGACAGAGAAGCTGACTTCCCCCTGAGCAGGGAGCTGATGAAGGGCTCGATCCGGGGACCCTGGGATCATGACCTGAGCCATGAGTGAGGCAGACACTCAACCACTGAGCCACACAGGTGTCCCCTGTACTGAAATTATTGATCAAATTAGTGAAACTCACAAGGAAGGATATGAAGTATTTTTTTTCTCCAAGAACATTATACGCCTTTCCATTATGAAAATTTTATTTTTTAAAGGTTTTATTTATTCATGAGAGACAGAAAGAGGCAGAGACACAGGCAGAGGGAGAAGCAGGCTCCCCGCAGGGAGCCTGATGTGGGACTCGATCCCAGGACCCCAGGATCACGACCTGAGCCCAAAGGCAGACGCTCAACCACTGAGCCACGCAGGGGTCCCCATTATGAAAATTTCAAATTCTATTAAAGATAAAGATATATATTTTATTTTGTTACTTTTTGGTATTTTTGATAATTTTTATTTTATTTTGGTAGTAGACAGTTTATTTTGGTAATAGACAGTTATTCTGTATACTGATTCTTTAACATTTCTCCATCAATGTAAATACGAAAGCTCCAAGTTTTTTGTCCATTTATTTGTTTTTTTGTTCTAACACAGTTACAATTAAGGAACAGCCATCATCATTCATATTTTAAAAATATTTTCAAACAAAAATCACATGCAATTTAACTAAATCTTGCTGTCTTAATTTTTATTTTATGATAGAATAAGTTTTGTATTTAAGTTAGAAATAATGTTTTTTGGACAAGATTATTTTATGTGACAAATGACTATAAGATATATTACATATTTTACTTGAAATTACCATATATAACCATATATATGTATATGGTTTTATATATATACTCAGTTTAATAAATTGTGTTGATTTTCTGAGACATATGGAGAGTATTTTTATTAAATTATGATAACTTTTTCTCCCTATCTTATACATTATTCAGGTTGATCATACATCTTAATAAATTTAGCTCTGAATAGCTATGCACATGTATTTCCTTACATTTTGATACATTTAAAAAAAAGCATTAAACATGCAATACTACACTTCTCAGAGAACAAGCTTTTGTGATGATACTAGATTTAATTTAAAAATCTGTACCACAGACAGCTTGGGGTTATCAGACTGACGATCTGGGTATAAGGAGTTATGCCAATTCTTCTAGTAATTCACTTTGTGACATGAGACAAATTACTTTCGCATCTAGACCCTGGGTTTCCAAATGAATATATGTATCCTGGACAATGCTTGTGTCCTATGCAGCATTCTATTGGGGTATCTAACACATCCTACTACTCAGCCACTATGACTTTGATGAAACTGTCACCTGTTCCAGAATCTAGAGTGATAATGGTAACCCAAATTGGCCAATCTAAATTCCATTTCCATGGCAACATTCACATTTTCAGTGATTGACTACGACTCAAATGAGGCCAATAGAATCAATCCTAAAAGTTTTTCTGACATTTTGAGAAGACATATCCTCTTCCTGCTGAGATTTTGAAGGGGGTAGAATTTTAGGTTAACCCTGTTAGGCATCTTTGTCTGGGAATAAAGCCAACAGAGAGGAAAACGATTTGGAGAGAAACAGTTAAGAAATAATACAAGACTCTTTATTGTAAATAGTCTATGCCTAGTTGTTATATTCCATTATGAATTCATTGATCTTTTTCCAAACTCTTACACTGTAGCCAACCTATGCTTGCAATTTAAAAACAAGGGTAGTTCTGACATATCGATTGTTTTCACTTATAGTTATGTGTAAAACCGAAATGAACAAGAAAAATATATTGCCAAATCTTTGCTTATCACAGATTTGAATCACTTCTTTACTGAATTACATGTAATTTTTGAATATCAGAAGAAATTCATCGCCTTTTTTTCTATTTACAATGTAATGGCTAAAGATATGATATACTTTTAAGTTTAATTTATCCTATTAATATTTTCTGCATTACTCTAGCCAATCAACATAATAATGACTGAAGTCTCAATTTGTACTATTGGCCAGTTTCTGTTTTATAAACTTACAAATTTCTACTATGGCTTATTTTATTGGTGACATCTCAATGATGTCATATTGGTGACACTGTGAAAAAATCTATATTTCCACCCTATGTACACACACACAAAAAAGATTCAAACAATCTCAAGAGTACAGGTTATAGAAAATTTAGTAAGATGATTAGGAAATTATGAACTTTGAATATGTATTATTTTTGTGTTTAATATGACATACTTAAGTCTAAATTAAATCAATTTTAAATAATGGTTGCATTTAACAACTTTAACAATTTGCTTGCAAACATCTTAAAAATTTAACATTTTCCACATTAGGACTTCAATCTTTGAGTCACAGTTTTTGGATTTAAAGTAGATAGTCTTGAGTACAAATGAGATGATTTGTGCCAAATGGAAAAGAAAACTGTGATTCTTTTGAAAACAAAAAGCCTCCTTGGTACCATTAACCTCAGGAAGGTATTCAACTTCACTGAACATCAATTCCCTTAAAAATAAAATAGGATTGATAAGAGACTCTTCTTTATAGGGTTATTTTAAGAACTAAATGAGACTTAGGAATCTCTTAGCCCAATTCATGGACATAAAAAATTGAGTAATACTATCTATTGCATTACTATAGTTATTAAATCATTACTTTTCTTTCCTAGAGTTGAAGGCTTTAGTTCCTGAGGTTATATCTCCCCTTACTTTTGCTCATAATGTAGAATAGAAGTTTCAGCCACTCAATTTGTCTTGGCAAACTTGTGTCCTCTTGATGGATTCACTTGTCATGCTTCTGTGATATGCTGTTACCTGGCTGAAATTTATTTCACGTTTTTGAAACTCTAGCCAGCTTCTCCTAATTCTTAACTCTCTGGACCCTCCAAACATGTGGATAATCCTCAGGATCTCCAATGTGCTTCCTTTCACATATTATCTATTGCTTAATCACTTACCCACAATTATCTCCATGATAGGTTCTATCAGTGAGTTTAGGAGTTTAGGTATCGCAACATAGCTCTACTACTGAGGGCCAAGGAAATAAATACATAATGTACACTCTTTTTGAAATGCAAATCATCATTATCACTCTTCTTGGGAGCACTGTGTTTGGTAAGTCGGGAGTTTGCTGGTCCATTCATCATGGAGAGTTATTCAAACAGGGAACCTGCTCTTCCATGGTGTGCCAGTTAATCCTTGGATGAAATCAATCAGGAGAGTTTTCAATGAATGTCCGCTTTCTTCCAATTCCAGTTAAAACTAGGTAAACTGATTTTAAACCTGTACCATTTTCTCAACTGTAATTTTAAACACAAGTTTTTACAAAATATAATTACTAAAATGGTGTCTATTCTTCATTATAAGGCCTACATACAGTTTTTAAAATGTAGTGTTAAATTGTTACATGCTTTTTCATTAGCTCAAATCTATATTGAAGCTTATAGTCTTAGATTCCCTAATAGAACATCATTCACTTTTTAAGACTCCTTACTCAAGTAATTTTAGACTCCTCTATGTGGAATTATAATGATTAAAGACCTTCATTCTGACATGATCTTGATTCACTCATAATATAGTGTTTCTTAGTTTCAATATTCCTTTCTGAATCTTCAGTTTATTTTTGCCAGTGGAATTAAACCATATTTTAAGTAAATTTTCCTTCATAAACTGAAGTTTTATTACTTGTAGAATGTGCTGGAACAACGGTCAACTGAAGCAGGTAAGAAGCTTTAGGTTATATTACAAGGGTTATAAAGCTAGGAATAAACATTATTTCTGCCACATGAAAGGGCCATGACTTCAAGGTAGTCTCTTTTTTTATCAATGCATTTTCATTTTTCTTTATTATATATCCATATCTACCTATCAGAATTATAAAATATATAAAGTAAAATGATAAAAATAATGTATACGATACAAACTAAATGAAATTAAAAATGCTTGGCCCACAAGAATTGCATAGTGAATGTAATTTCCATTGTTGTTTGGGATGACATCATAAATATAAGATAACTTACTTATTAACCGAACATTTAATGACAGCCTAAAACGCCCCAAATACAAGCCTAGACATTGGGTATATAATGGTGAATGGAATAAGTCATAATCTCTGTCCCCATGGAGTTAACTTATAAAAAGGTGACTAATGATCCATAATTCTTATAAACTTAATATAATGCATCTTATTGTACACTAAGATAAGAGATATGCTTAAGTTTCTTATGGGAAAACAATGAGAGAAAGCTGGATGTTTATCAAAATCCAGGAACTATAGGTGAAAGTCATAGCAGCACAGAGCTAGATACTTTTCTTTGAAAGCCTCAGCAAATACAATGGAGGCAAAGAAATTTCAGACCTTTGAGATGAGTCTTAGTCTTCTGGGGGACAGAGTTGACATTTGTGTAAGACGGAGCTAATGTTGGCAGGCCAGGCTACTTTGAAATGTACTGATGAGCTCTAGCATGGAATTAGTGTGGAGAACGCTAATATTATTTCCCAGTATGTTATAAAAAGTACAGAAATTTCTAACTGCTTTTAGACACAGAAAACCCCACAGATAAAGATTTGGGCATTTTGGTAGATTATTTTTCAAAATAGTCACTCTCCCTTCCCTCCTCCATAGAAAGATTATTTTACCAGTTTGTTCAGTCATACATCTTGCTGAAGGTGATAGGATGTTAGCAGATATGAGATGAGCCAAGGCTTAAAGTGTGCTTGTGGGGTTGAACTGATCTTTTGCAAACCTACCGTATCAACGAGAAAGTAATAGGCCTCAGGTAGCTGCACCTCCCTCAGTCCAGCACTAGAATAAATTCATCCTGAGCATATCGGAATGAAATGCACGGCTAACTATGCAGCTGGAGACAGAGCCACTCAAGCAAGCCCAGCCTGTGTCTAGTAGACACACGGCTATGATAACTAGAAAAAAAATGTTGCTTTAAGTCACTGAGTTAATTATTGTAATATCTACAATATTATACCTAATAAATAGACAAATTAGTAACAAAAAGGGAATAGTACTTTAACAAAAAACCCAAACTACTTGGCAATAGATTTTGATGTCAGGTAGTGAAGAGAGAGAGGAGATTGCAAGCAAACCAGCCTCCTCTTCATAATTACATGAAGAAGGGGGAGGGATTGTAAGAATTTATTATCCAAATGTATGGAGAAAACTCTGCAGGGTTATCCATGAAAGTGAATTGAGAATTTAAGGTTATTATCACACATATACAGATGGTATTAAAATATTTAACAAATGAAAGAGAACAGGTACTATCCATGTTAAATAGGTACAACGAATAAAAATGGATTTTGGTCATAAACAACTGGTATGAATGCAATGGTGTGTACTAGTTTAACACACACTTTAATTCAAGATTCTTTACTACTTAACACAAGTGGAAAGATTTATATTGATTGGAAAAAAAAAGTAAGATAGCAAGTAATTTTTTTTTTCAAACAGACAAGGAAATAACATTCTATTCAATGACTTTCTTCACAATAATTATTTTTCTTCCACCCCAAAACTTACAATAAGGACTCTTTCTTTCCCTACTTTTCTTCATTGATGAAAAATTAGGGTTGAGACACAGCCTTCAACTACATGGTGCTAAAATATAAAATACAAACCCAGGGTCAATATTCAATCAGGATTTTTTCAGTTATTTTTGCATGTGATTCTGTAAAGGTCTGTTCTGCTCCCCTGCTGCATGTTGCATCTAAGGAAAAGAAGTGACATTTTGAATATTTGCCTGTAATATTCTCTCCTCTGTGAATGCATTTCTTATTCTTTACCTAATGAAAATCCTTTTTGAGGCACATTTTACTGGTTATTTCCATTTGCTCCACTAGATTTTCTACTTTTTTCTGCCTTGTTCTGTGCAAAGAGTCTGACCTCTGTTTTGTAGGATGTAAGCCCAAGTTCACACTGGGTTCTGGTTAGATTCAGTAACTGGGAGTAACAGGTAGTAGATCATATGGAGAGAGAAGTAAGATATTGAGGGAATCTTTATTTTTATTTTCCACAGCTAATTGTATTCACTCCCTCCTTCTGGAATAGTTATATTCCGATATAGGTATCCAATTCTGGTATTATGTCCCAATTTATTTACCAGAGAAACCATAAGGCTGACAGCTTGCCATGAGGTTCAGGTCAACAGAAAGTTTTCAGAACACAAACAATAGCATTACATGGCTTGCAAAAAGAAAAAAAAAAAAGAAAGACAGAAAGAAAAGAAAGAAAGAAAGAAACTTTAGAAAATAAATGATAGTTGAGGTATTCCTGGCACATAGGAGACATACATGGAGTCTCAGGGATGATCCTTCCAATAGGACAAACAGAATAGGAGTCCATTCTGTTGCTAGGATTTTGAAGTAATGCAACACTACCTATCTGTTTTAAATAATCTCCATTTGAAAAGTGTCTCTGGGGCTACTGCTGGATCCCTGTAAAAGGTTTATGAATGCTTTGTGGGATGCCAAGTGACTATGGAAACAAAGAGATATGAACTTTGAGTTACCATATTTGCTAAATGATAGAATGGGATGCAGACAATTGCATTCTATTCTTAAACAGAAGTAATATGAAGGAAACTGATTAATTTTGCCTGAAATAAACAAAGAAATTTAATGAAGAGCAAACATAGACTCTCATAGTTCTTCCACCGTGTTGTTATCTCTCCCTTAACACAATCCAGTGGCTTCATGAAGAATTCCCTATGACTCGTTGATTTGAAAAGATGAATTTCCGGCCTACTTTACAGATGGAGATGGCACTCAACAACAACCACAACAAATGGCCCCGCATTTTAGCTGCTGTCAGGATGTCTCCGAAAGACAATGGTGAAAAAAATATATCTTTCCAGTTAACAGATCTATGGGCAATACATCTTGTTGTCTCCTTCAACATGAGTGTGGAACTGTACTAATTAAGGCACACTTTCTAATGGGTTGGCTAGCTGGTAGGGAAATTGGAATTAAATTAGGTTGGCCTCGAAGTCTTGAAGTGAAGTAAGGTTCAACTTCTTGTAATGAGCACAAATCTGAAGGTACCTGGGTCCTATAGAAATACCCGTTAAATGCCATCTATGAGTCTCTTCATAATCAGAGAGAAAAGACAGTCTCCTTTGAAGTTGTTCTGCCTCTTTCCAGACTCCAGAGTTTACTCAATGACCCAAAGTATAATGGTAAAAATGGTGTATATTAATGTGCTTAATTACATTGTTATTTTACCAAGACCGCCTTGCTGTTACCATATCTGAATGTTCACAATGCTGACATGGGAGGCTCCGTTACTCAGAGAGACCAGTCCCCCACCAGAATGTAGATTGATTGCTTTGGACACGTGACGGGAGATGACAGCAAAGTTACATCAAAGAAATAGAATCCTGATTCTAGATAGATTTTGTTCTTGCCTGGGCAAAAAGCATGTCTACCAGCATACAATTTCTGGGCTTATACAATATGTAATAATATGCATGATATTCCATAAAACATTGCCTTTATTAAGGAATTAATTATACAGTGGAGTACATAAGAGGTAAGTGATGGTAGTAGGCTCACACACAGAACTGAGAAATTTTACCATATGCCATGTCACTTAAAGAAACTGACCTGATAGGACGGCCAGTGCCTTACAGACATTAATTTTTGTCACTGAGTGGGAAAGCTCCTGGAATTTGGGGTCTGATCTATATCTTAAGATCTGATCTGTATCTTAAACCAGCCACCAGTCTATTGTGTGTTTTTCCACATAGCCAGAATAGAAGGGTCTAGAAACCAAGACTTGGAGGCAAAGCGTAGCTTATTTTAGTATTTGATGTAAAAGCCCACTTCTAAAGAAATTTTGTTTACTATCCACACTACTTTGCAATTAGTAGATGTGGAGGCCTATTGGCCGAAATAGGGACTTTTCCACTAAGGAACACTGCCATGGTTCTACTGAATTCTAAAGTGCAAGCTCCTGTTGGGTTGTTCTTTTGTTTCATGGCTTTAACATCTCTCCAGACATCATTAACCTTCAATAACCCCTTCCTTCCTCTGGTTCCTCTATTTCTAGATGTGATAACAACTCCTTGATGTTTACAGACCCTAGGGACTTCATTTGCTTGTTAGATACCTCAACTACTATAAATAATCTCTCATTAAATTCCCTTCAGTTAAAGTCCTTGTGTGTCCTGTTTCCTGCCAGTATTGTGCCTGCAACATGCACCAATGAAATTCCCCCTAAATATTCCCTTCATTTTTTTCCAATTTTCTTTCCTTTAGTCCTTGTCTAATCTCTACCTGCATTAAAATGTCCCAGAAAGAAGTGATTTTATTCCTTGCTATAGATGACATTTTATTTGTCTCATTTAAATTGCATGACATTTTAATTAGGCATTAAAATCATACTCTTAAAAAATGACAGTGAACCAGGGATTTTTTATCCCTCTGGATAATAGAACTGTTTCAGCCTATTGGAATTTTAACTTAGAGGGATTTCTCTTCCGAAACATCTTTCCTTATACACTTCTACTAACCAAGGTCACTGAGCTACTTCAATTTCTTTGGGTTAGTGAACATGAAATCTAGAAGGGATTTTAGAGTCTAACCAAATCCAGTTTCCTTATTTGATCAGCCAAGAAACCAAAGAAGGCTAAGTGTGAAGTGACTTGTGTGAAGTGAGTAAGTGTGAAGTGCTTGGAATGCAAAGCCAGGTTGGGTTCCTGACTCCCAATGTATCAATGACCTATTACTTCTGGAAAAGATACCTTACTTCTTAGATAAAAATGGTACTACTAAAAATAAAGTACATATTTCTTTATATGTAAAAATGAATGTAAATGCATTTACAAGGGGCATGCTCTGGAAAGTTATAGGTATAATCATACAGATACAAATAAACACAAGGATTAAGTGATCTGCTAAGCAGGAAGGATGGGCTTTCATTAAAGGATGGAACTTCTGAGTAGGAATGATGTCTTCCTGTCTTATTGCACTAACTGTAGTTCTCTAGATCAAAGAAACTACCAGTATCCCTATTCTGGAACGGCCAATAGACTCTCTTGTTCTTACAGCCTTTGGATTGGGTTTAACATAAAAGAATAAAACAACTGCAAATGGCCTGAAGGCAACTGCATTCATTGCCTCTCTGATTGGATTGAACTCCAGTGCCTGAGAGCTCCTAGAGACCTTGCCTAGTCTGATTTGAAAGGTGTTTTATGGAGAAATAGTAATTTCTGCCATTGCCTGAGAGCTCCTAGAGACCTTGCCTAGTCTGATTTGAAAGGTGTTTTATGGAGAAATAGTAATTTCTGCCATTGCGGGGCTCGATCCATTTAATATACTTGCTTCCTTTATTTGCATCCAATTAAAAATATCTTGGATGTAAATCAGGATAATTTATAAAATTCCTTTAGGATTCTCTGTATACACATGTCTGCTAAAACAGATCCGCTCTGTGGGCATCCAGTGAATAAATCCAAATGTAACTCCTTAGTCCAGGTCCAACTGTAGCAAATGGGGAGACGTGAAGATGTATATGAAGCCTGTGTATATGGGCAGGCATGGATGTCTAGGTCAGTTGTAGCTTTGGTAGCTGTGGACAGCCTATATTAGTATATTGGGTCACTGCCTCTACAGTGGAACTTCACACAATAGTATCTAAAGCTTTTAGAATCCTAATGCCTAGTGCTTTTAGAATTCTTTCTATTTTATTTTATTTTATTTTACTTTATTTTATTTTATTTTATTTTATTTTTTTGCTTTTAGAATTCTTAAGTGTATAATCCTGTGAACAATCTAAACAAAAATAAAACCACACAAACAAATAGAAAGGTATACATCACCTGTTTGTACATTTTCTGGATCTATGTTATTAGGCACAGATGCCTGTGTAGATATGTGCACACATTCATGTCAGGGGTATACAAATACAGGCATGTGTATGTGCCTAACATACGTGACAGCAAATATGAATGTGCACAAATGCTAGGAACCATAAATAAATACATAAACACAAGCCTATGAGAATGCCCACAGTGGGACTCTACAGAGAGCAAGATACACCAAAGGAGACCTAGACTTATACAAACATACATATATGTGCAGAAATGACAATTTTTGACTAATGAGGAAGAAGGAAAACAAGGAAACAGAAGAAAGAAGGAAGGAAAGAAGGAAACATTTGTGTTCTAGAAGGAAGTGAAGTTTATTGAAAGACTCAAACACCAGAAAAATCTTTGTTTTTTTATCCCCCCAAATAAGTGATGGTGAGTGACAGTTAATGCAGAAATCACAGGCAGGGGACGTAATACCGTGAGGTACGGAGATCTGTCCTAGGTGTTCTTTCAAAAGCTTTTCTGTTTCTCCAGAGAAGGTTTCTTCCAGGGTTCTGATTTCCTGAAACTGTAATCAATTCTTTAATACCTTATTTTGTGTCTTGAAGTTAGTTACTCTGAAGACACAGAAAGGAAAGTCCCAATTTACCACTGCCTTTTGAGAATATTTTCTTTTTTTCAAGGATTCTAGATAACTTCATTATCACCCCCTGCACTTGGCTGAACACACCTCGCTATTCTCCCGTTTAACTCATTCAATTAAGGGAAAACAATAAAAATACAGCGTGCACTACCATATCAGAAAAAAAGAAAAGAGAAAAATTTCTTTCTTTCAAACCCAAACAGGATGGATATTTATCGACACATGGATTTGTTGCTCATTTAATAAGGGGTGAGTGTAGAGCCTGAGCAGAGCTAACAAAATTCCTGCTGTATCCTTTAAGACTTAAGCAGGACCAATCTGTTAAATATATGTCCCTAGACTTATGCTGATGAAATTTTCATCTAATAGCCAGATTTTATGCAATGATAGTATAACGGACTGGCCAGAATTAAAAGAGAGAGAAAGAGAGAAAGAGAGAGAAGGACCTGCTTTTACTCTCTATTTTCTCCTCTGGCGGAGATATTAGCCATGGAAGCTAGAGGTCTGGTCGCTGCATAAGCAGGAGTACCTGTGGAGGTGGAGGGCAAGGCCGCTGGGTATGGGGACATGGCATTGCCTGTTCTCAAGACATTACTCTATCTGAGAGGCATTAGGTAGAATGATTCACTCAAAGGAGTTAAGCAGTTTGGTTTGAGCTAAGGTAGATAAAGGAAAACGCATGCACATATTTTCACTTATGTTGATGCTGTCATGGTACATGGTATAGAACATTTTGGATCAATAATTAATTGTAGTATCAAAATTCTGGCCTTCTGATACGCGCACACTCTAGAAATACAATGGAGAGAGAGATAGACACACACAGAATATAAAATATCTACAGGAAAAGAAATAAGTTCAAAAGGCAACTAACTTAAAGAAGCTCAGAAATCTTAGCTTGCACAGAATAAATCGCAATGGGCATGATTTTGAGTGATGGTATTATTCTCTACCCACCCCATACACGAAATTATTTGGTTATTTGAATCCCAGCAGATGCTTTCAAATATTTCAAGACAGTATCTGAATAAAATACACAATTTCATTATGGAGGTTTTAGAAATCCATAGAGAAGAATGTATTAGCTAAACCTAATTCAAATTCTATTTCCTCAGTGAAATCATCAAACAACTCGAACACATTCTGGTGCCTTTGAACCAGGATCCGAATGTTTTTCTTGGTCGTAGTTATCACAGTCTGTAATTATATGTTTAATTGCAGGCTGTGTGGCTGAATGTTTGTCTCTTCCACCACAATTTCGGCTGTGTTAAGACAGGGCTCTGGCCTTTTCTGCAGAAGCCGTATTGAGATGCTGGTTAGACACATGGACTCTGCAGTTGATCACCAGGCCACCTTCCCACCTCATGCTCTCACAAGAGTAAGCAGGGACAGGTGATGTAGCATCCTTGAAGTCATTTTCCTCCTCTGTAACCTAAGGACAAATATAGCATCGACTTCCCAGAGTGTTGTGAGGACTTAGTAAGTTAATACATGAAGAAGCATTTAGACCAGTATGTGGATCATAAGAATATTAGTATTTTATTATATATTTTTCTTTATTGTTGTATTTCTAGTAGCTTGTATAATTCCTGACACGTTGTATTAAAAAAGTGATTCTAGAATAGTTTGATGACTAAACTATTTAATGAATAAGTGATAGGAAAGACATCATAGATATCTTCTTTGGTCATTATCAAACCATTTTAGCCATGGATGCCATTGTTTGTTTGTTTGTTTTTTTAATTTTTATTTATTTATGATAGTCACAGAGAGAGAAAGAGAGAGAGGCAGAGATACAGGCAGAGGGAGAAGCAGGCTCCATGCACCAGGAGCCCGACGTGGGATTCAATTCCGGGTCTCCAGGATCGCGCCCTGGGCCAAAGGCAGGTGCCAAACCCTGGGATCCCGGATGCCATTGTTTGAATCAAAATTACAGATAGAATATCAGTGCATTAGCCTGATACAAGTTGAAATACAAGAGAAGATACTATAATTTAATGAGGAGGAGAGAAAGTCTGTGGACTCCAGAGCCTTATCCTTTACCTCCCAAGAGTCTGTTTATGTCCTAAGCAGTTCCAGAGTTTTCTGCCAAAAGACTAACCATCCACAGGAAGAAATAGGAAAATCAATCAACGCATAAGGATCAAGAGGAAAAACTTCTCTATGTCCAATCGAGAACTAAAGCCTTCTGCCTCTCCGTCCATGGAGTATACTTTGTCTTCACATTTCTTTCAAAAACATACTTGCCTTGGGCACTAGAAGGACACAGGTGCTCTCTCTCTCTCTCTCTCTCTCTCATACAAGCTATATATCTATTCAATTTACCATACAGTTGGGATATATAAAATGAAACCAAAGTACAAAAGAAAATCCTAACTTAGAAATAAACCTACGTAACATATTAATAAACATTTTAAAAGAATTGGAAAGAGCTAAACTACTTTTGTGTTTGTTAAGACCTCTGTCAAAGTGCACTTTTTCAAGGGACAACATGGCTGCTTCTCAAGAATTACTTTATATTACATGGACAATGGACAGTCTTTCACTCCTTGTTATTATAGGTATGCCGCACAATTTTATCACTTTTATCCAACACTTGGATTAATGTTTTATTTTACATTAAGGTAATTGGGCTCTGTATGTTAACAAGCTAAAAAGATCACACACACACACACATATATATATATATTTCTTAAAAAATGTATGATACCTATATTCTAGTCAAAAAGCCATAGACATTATATAAATAATTTAAACCTTACTAGTGCTACTTTGAAAGCAAGTAAAAGAATATATAAAATAAATACATGTATTGACTTTAGTGTCATAGAATACAATGGGAATAATCTCAGGCATTCTGTTACTAAAGAAACATACATTCTTTTAAAATCCTTAAAAAGCCACTCTTGTTATCAATTGCTTTTATGGTAGAATAAATGATGCGATAGGTCCATTATAAGAACTACTTAAGGATGCATGGTTTTGTGTATCTGTGAAATACAAGAACACCCAGTGCTACAATGCCCACTTGATCATGCCATAAATTAAGAGATGAAAATTTGAGTATATTGTCATATCTTCGAGTGAAAATTTAGAAGAATTAAGAAAACAAATGGGAAAAAGTAAATTGTTTAAATCCGATTCTCCATCTAGAAAAATATTAGGCCAGTATGTTTTGGGTTTGCTTGTTCATTTTTAATCAATATATTACTGCCATATAATTCCTGGCAAAATCAGACTGATTCTCCTGTCAAGTCTCACAAATATTCAAATATGTATCATGTTAGTGTGAAATAACGACCAACCTTGCTTTATATTGCATAGGGTGGAGTGGGTGGGATGAGGGGTGGATCCAAAATTAAATTTGCTGTTCCTTTTCCATAAACTTGTAAAGACGGTTAAACCTCTCCCCTGAGAAAGGTGGAAAAGTAAGGGGACTTGTAAGACACTATATTCACCCAGAAAAACACATATTTTCAAGAACTAAGAAGAAGTCTTAGGAAGTCAACAGAAGTTTTTGATTCCTCAGGGTGCATGGGTGGCTCAGATGGTTAAACGTCCAATTCTTGGTTTCACTCAGGTCGTGATCTCACAGTTGTGGGATCAAGCCCCAGTCACGCTCTGCGTTCAATGCAGTATCTGCTTCAAATTCTCTCTCTCTCACTCCTCTCTCACATAAATAAATAAAATCTTTAAAAGAAGAGAAAATTTTTATTCCTTTTTGCCCTATTCACCACATCTGGGAACTCTAAATATCACCTATAAAATGGACTCTTTCTCTTTTTTTCTTTCTCACACTCTTGGTCTCTAGTTGTGCTATGGAAAACGTGAAAATAAAATCATAAAAGACACTTTTTAAGTAAAGTTTTTATATTCTAAAACAATAACTTAATACTAGTAATAATTTTCTAGTTCTCCAAATCACTAAATTACTTTGATATGTTATAACCAAAACTATGTATCCCCAAACAGAAGGTGAACTATTGATTTGAGCTTTTATTTAATATATATTTTTATAAATGAAATACTATATGCCTCTAGGTCTCTGGTCTTCCATACCTGAAGGCATTTTTGAGACAGTGTACATGGCCCAGGGCCTGTCATTTACATTATTTTGAATGTGCTCATTATGTCTTGGTACATTTATTTTGTAAAAAAAAAAAAAAAAAAAAAAAAGGATTTGTGTTTTTTGTGTTTGCAAAATGTATCTACCCAGAAAAATTGAATACACTCAGGGCAGAGAAATTACTCCTTCATTCAATCCATTTCACTTAACTTGAATCTATATGTTCAAGGCCCTATCAAGTCTCTCAATCAGTAATTATTCAAATACCAATTTCCTTAAACTTGAAACCCATTTCCAGAATGTTCAACAGTGCATTTGTTTGATTTCTCAGATCATATCAAGACTCTAGTTTTCTGTTATTATCAAAACCATTAAATCTGTAATAATACAAGATTTAAAAGTACAAGTCTAAGATTATCCTTGGTTGTACATGAATTTTTTCTTTCATTAAATCTTGCTTTCCTAAACTTCCCTTTTAAATAGAGCATGTTATCTGCTTGTTGTGTGTTTATTTTCTAGGATACTTCTTCCAGTCCACATTCCACTATCTGATTTACACAGAAAATAACATTAACCATTTCTAACTAGTCAACGATTTTTCTAAGTTGGGGTAATTCTGTGATACATACATAGGAGAATTGTCTTTAGAATGCTAAATAAACAAATTGAATCATTCATCCAATTATTTTTTCAAACAACATGCCAAATATCAGTTGTAATGAATTCCTTAACCAAGTATTAAATTATTTATTTTTTCTTAACATTCTATAGATATACTAGTATAAACTAAGTAGAGAAATAAAGCTCACAGTAATGGTACGCTCAAGTTAGCTCAGAATCCAGACTTGAGAAAAGTGACCTAATTGGGTGTGTAGATCAAATATTTATGGGATGGTTGTAAGTCCAATTCTATTAATGCTAAAGATCCACAAATTTTCATAATCCACAAAATGATTTTCATAACTGGATCATAGAAGGATTGGAAAATAGAATGAACTAGAAACATTAACTATTACATAACACTGCGCTCAAAACAGATGAATTCATAATTGGCAAGTTCCTAAAAAAAGCATATAGTCTTTATGAAATGATGTCGGTGGATATCTATTCCAAATAGATTACTTTTGAAGGATCCAAATTGGTCTGCCATCTTTTAGGGGAAAAAATGGACTACTTTACAAATACATAAAATTCTGTTTTAAAAATCATGCTTTTCAACCAATATAAGAGTTTAAAGTATATGAAGAAGCCAGCAACTAAGTGTATATAACTCAGCTTTTGGGTCTAATCTAGTTGTTTATGTATTTATAGTTTTTCTTCTGTATTTACTATTCCTTAGAAGCTGTTCAGTTGTTTTTCTTCCTGTGTGTGTATATGTGTGTATTTTGCATTCTAGTGCAAGGACACTTTTGAAATTTATTTTAAAATATTTACCAAAAAAATCAAAATTAATGTTATTTAATACATAAAATCTAGAATCCTAACAATTTAAGAATTAACTTATTTGGATCGACAAATTATGAAACATAAAAGTGATAAAGGAAACTAATATGAGACAAAATTTTTAAAACCTAAATATCATATATTCCTACTTATGTAATGCACAAAAACATTTTATTTGTTTTTATGTGGCAGGATACTTTAATAATGATTCTGAGAAGAATGTAGACAAACAATTACCTCTGACCTGTCCAAACAAAAGGATCAGAAGTATTGTATTGAAAGAGATAAGTCTTTTCATGATACAAAAGATTTTGTCAAACACAGAACGATGAGCGTTGAAGTTCAAAATAGTTTCCTCAGTTGCCTTAGTTTTGAGGGATGGGTCTAAGTTTATATTGTAACCTTTTCCAACAGACTATTCATCGATTTTGCATCATAAAAAAAAATGTGTGTAAACTTTGTTTTAGTCTTTGTTTCTGTTTTGTTTTGGGGGGGGTATTTCCCTCGCTCTCAAATTTTTGTGGACCTCACACAAACAGAATCATGTTATAAGCATACAGCCAGGCAAGGTGTGTGGAAGGTGCCAGGTGAGGAAACTGACTCCTTTTTACATCATACCTGTGTTAGAAGTTCACAGGAAAGGATCTACTGTAGTAGCTCTAATAATTGCTTTCTTAATCAGAACCAGAAATAGCTCCTGACAGTAGTGTTGCTTGGGAGACACTCTTCGTGCAACAAAGACAGATCCTATGGATGTTTGCACCAATTGTGAAGAGCACAAAAGTTAAATTTGAGGAGGAAAGGGAACAACAAATTCACTTGAATTCTTCACATTTGAGAAAGTCCCACCACTTTAATAAATGTGGGAAGGACAAAATAGAGAGAAAATCACAAACATCAGTGGGATCTCTAAGAAAAAAATCAAGTATTCACCGTGGCTTTCAACAGACATATAGGCATTCAGTTAATACAAACAGTTTCCACTAGAAATCTCTCTTTCTTTTCTTGTCTAAGTAAAATATTTTTATGTAAAAGAATTAGAAAAGCATTGAATTCATAAGGTGTCTAGACACTATAATTTAAAAAAATGATAATGACCTATGTGCTTTTAGATACAATAATAGAAGTCATGAAGTAATTTAAAAAAAATAATAATCAAACTGTCTAGGAAAAACTTCAACATCTTGTAACAGATAGTACCACACTGAAAACTAAGATACAATCTTTGGTTCTTCAGGAAATCTTCTCATATATCCACTTCAGTATTTTTTTAAAAAATTGAGTGCTTGTATTCTAAAACCATACCAGGTGTTTATTATCTGAATCCACACTTTTTAAAAACAGATTTTATTTATTTGAGAGAATAGAGAGAGAGAGCATGAGAGAGCAACCAGCAGTGGGTGAAGGGGCAGAGGCAGAGAGAAGCCGACTCCCCGCTGAGCAGGGAGCCCAGTGAAGCTCCTCCCAGGACCCTGAGATCATGACCTGAGTCACAGGCAGATGCTTAATCCACTGAGTCCCCCAGGCATCCCTGAGCCCACACTTTTCAGTGAGCATCCTAGGTGATTCAGAAGCCCAGTGAGGTTTGGAGTGTGCTACTTGACAGTGGTCAAATACAATATGAGGTAGATATAGTGTGAAAACTTTTCTAAATCTCTTCCTTTACCCTGAAACCCTTTTGGTATAGCATATCCCTTGACTACAGTCATGAAAAAGGCACTTTAGGGTATGCTGTAGTGTGGGTTCCTTCATTAATAAAAGCATAGATAATTATGAAGATAAAATTCTTTGATCATCCCAGCACCATTATTAAATTCGGAAATTAAAAAACATGATTGATGGCTGGAGATCAGCAACAACCTTGTCTGGGACGTTGATCTTATTGACAAAAATGCCTTTAAATGTGTTTTCTTTGTGCTTCTCAGGCATTATGAAAACTTAGCAAGATAGTGTTCATAAAATTTTTGGTGTTTTTCAAGGAGAAAGCAAGAGATAAGTCCAAAATAATTATGACTTGCAAATGTCATGTCTTAACTCTCTCATCAGCACTGTAGCTATTGTTGAAGCTGCCTTTACTCTGTAAGACTAGGAAGGGGGTGTGGATTCTTGACAGATTTCTCTCTACAGGGCTCTCAAGGCAAATAACACCTTGCCTTGGGGAAGAAAAATGATCAAAGAAAATGTCCCATGATTACTAATGCTGAAATCCTGGAAAACTGCCCCTTCTCCTGTGTTATGGTAAAAAGGCAGCATTATCAGGGTAAAGATAGAACTTGGCTTGAGAAGTTAGCCCAAGAACAGTGCATTTACCCAGGGAAGCAGCTTCACCCGCAGAGGGCACCAAGAGGTTTTGAATGGCAATCTACAGAACCAGAAAATCAAAATAGCAGAAAAGCGAACTATTGTTGGAACCAAATAAGTAAGCCAGACCCTACACACTAAACCTATTCAGGGTAATTGTCTACTAAAATAGAAGTGTTAAATACTACCGGAAGCTCTCCTGACATAATAACCTGCATCTATAGGATTCCTCCTAGAATCCTAAATCAAATCAAATCCTAAATCCTACTCAAAGCAAAATCCAGGAAAACTACAATTTGAATAAGGAAAGACCATCAACTAATGCCAATAACAAGATGCATCAGATCGTAAAATTACCTGACAAAGGTTTTAAAGCAGTCATCATAAATATGCTCCAAAAATCAATTTAAAGTTCTCTTGAAGAAAAAAAAGAATTAAAAAAAATCTCACCTTTTTATTAGAAAAGAAGTTATAAAGCAGTGCATAGTATACAAAAGACAGTTTAAAGAAGAAAAATCACCTGATCATATCATTTGATGAGATTCAATATATATTCATGATCCAAAAAAAAAAAAAAAGTGAGGCACTCTATGTAAGGAGGCTGGTAATCACCACTCTATCAAAGCAAAGAATAAATGAAAAACTAAATTAAATGAATAATGAACAACTCTTCTTGATCTCTACAAGATGGAAGGACACAGAGCAAACAAAGTTGGAGAAGCAGACAGATAAATATAGAGAGCTGAGGTTCACCAGAGCAGGGACTCATGACTGGGAGCCACCAGGAGAAGCTGTGCAGGATAAAAAATAATAATAATAATAACAACAACAACAACAACAACAACAACAAAAAACCAACCAGACTGTGATTGATGAATTGCTGGAGGCTTTGTGCCCACAGCTCTGAGACTTAAAAGCTCCAAGTAAATCCAGTTAAGAGGTAGGGAGACAATAATATTGTAGGAATTACCTGGAGAAACTCAAAAAGATTCCCACATAAATATCAAAGAAATAACCCCTTCTGGTTCTGGCAGAGGGAGGGAAAGAGAAACCATTTGATACTGGAGCTTTTCTTAACAAAGCTTTTCTTAACAAAACTAGTTAACCAGAGCTTAACCCACAGGGTATTATCCAGGCCTAACTGACCTGGGGCAAAGGAAATACTCAACTCCAGCCGGCTCAGGTCTTCCCTGTGGGACAAGGAAACATCCAACTTGAGCCCACTCTAGCCAACCTACCTCACCAAAGGACGGAGAACAAAACTGAGAAATACTTGTGAATATCACAGTTCAGAGGCACAGGACCCATAAAAGGCAGAGACTGAATGACAGGACTGTGGGCTGCTTCCACTCCCCACTCACACCACCCCTGCATTACCAAAGGCCTACTGATAGTGGTCTCTGCTACCCCCTACATCATCCCCAGCTATCAGAAGAATATTGCAAGTCATACCAATAGGCAAAAAAAGGAAATGGTCTGAAGACACAGAGGAAGCGTCAGAACCAGATGTGAGGACACAGGAATTATAAGGTCACACATCTAAAACAACCCTGATGAATAAATGTGCTGAGGGTTCTCAAGGACAAAGCAGACAGGATGGAAGAACAAATGGGCAAAGTAAGCAGACAGAAGGAAGTCCTAAGAAAGTACCAAAGAGAAATGCTAAATTAAAAAAAAAAATGCCTTTCATGGGCTAATTAGCAGACTGGACATGGAAAGAATCTCTGAGCTAGAGGATGTATCAATAAAATCTTCAAAAACTAAAAAGCAAAGAACAAGTCTGAAGCAGCAAAACAGCATATCCAAGGTATATGCTGGGACATCAAAAAATGTGTAGCACATACTTAACGGAAATAAATGGTGTACAAATTAGGGGGAAAAAGAGAATTAACTTTGTTTGCAGATGACATGATCATCTCTGTAGAAAATCCAAGAGAAATGACCAAAAACCCCCCAAAATTCCATAAAATGAAGTATTATGCAGTGTTAAAAAGAAATGAGCTCAGCCCTAAAATGCATATTACCAAGTGAAAGAAGCCAGTCTGAAAGGCTACATACTCTATTATTCCAACTGCATGAGATTCAGAAAATGCAAAACTATGAAGACAATTTTAAAAGATTGGTTCTTTGGCGGGTGCATTGGGGCAGATGAAGAGGTGCAGCACAGAGGAATTTTAGGGCTCTGAGAATACTCTACATGACACTGTAATGATTGATACTTAACATCATCTATTTTCCAGAACCATAGAATGTTTCACACCAAGAGTCAAAAACTTAGTGTAAACTATAGCGCAAATTATAGACTTTTGGTGATTATGATGTGTCAATGTAAGTTCATCAATTGAAATAGACCGTTTTGGTGGGGGATGTTGATAATGCATGTGTGGGGCCAGGTGGTATATGGAAAATCTCTATCTTCCTTTTGGTTATGCTGTAAACAGTAAGCTGCTCTTAAAAAAAAAAAAAAAAGAGAGAGAGAGAGAGAGAGAGAAGTCTTCATGAAAAAAAAATCAGAAAACTCAAAATGGAAGAAAACTTCTTCAGTTGATAAAGAACATCCACTGGAACAAAAATTATAGTGGCTAACATCATACTTAAGGGTGAAAGACTGAATACTTTGGCCCTAAAATCAGGGACAAGGCAAGAGTGTCCACATTCACCACTGCCATTCAAATGGAATACTGCGAGTCCTAGTCAGCTCAGTAAGTCAAGAAAAATGAAGTAAAAAACCTACAGTTTGAAAAGGTACAGCCCCTACTTGCAGATGGCGTAATTATTATTTAGAAAATCCCAATATATGTATAAGAAAAATTAAAAATTGATGAGTTCCATTTGCAGGATAAAATGTGCCTGTATCAACTGTATTCCTGAAGATAATAAGTAGTAGGTCACCAATATTAAAGAATATAATAGCCTTCCAAAATAAAATAACTAGTTGTTAAAAAAAAAAATAACTAGTTGTTAATGTAGTAACAGACATGCAAGACTTATATCCTGAAACTTACAAAATATTGATGAAATAAGTTTAAAAGGGTCTAAATAATTGGACAAACAGGCAGTGTTATAGATTGGAAGGCTCAATATGGCAAAGATGCAAATCCTCCCTAAATTGATCTATCGCTTTAACACTGTTCCTGTCAAAATTTCAGCAAAATTTTTATAGACACAGAAAAAAATATTTTAAGGTTCGTATTGGAAAAGCCCTAGAATAGCTAAAACAATTTTTTTTTGAAAAAGAAAAAATGAAGTGGGAGGGAACACTCTTCCTGATGATATAATTAAGACTGCGTGGGAATCGACTGAGGGAATATACATATCTACAGAACCAAACAAAGATCTCAGATGCAGAGATCCACAAATTCCCCCCCATTAATATTTTACTAACAATCTGAGATTGAGATCAATCTGGTTGGTCTTATTCTGACTACATTGGGTGCATTTCAGCTTCCTAATTCTACGGATTTCCTTCTCATTTTATTCCAATAACGATCAATGATGTGAAACAATTAAAGTGTATTTTAGGTAGTATTATGTAGCCAGAAATCACACAGAGTAGCATTTTATCATTACGTATTGTATATACTACGTAATAGAAAAATACAGGATAATTTTAATGCCGCATGATTAATGTTAATAGAACCTACTTAAAGTAATGGATTGTTAAATACATCAGAAAGTACTATTTTTACACAAAACAAAAAACAAACAACAAACTTTATCCAGTTTACTTGCCATGCACAGATTTACTGTCGCATTGCCCTCAGGGGAAAGCTGTGTCTTCGAGATGGAAAATGAATGTCGCAGTGATTGCAGGAGGCTGTCCTTCTGCGTGTGCGGCTGTAAACTATTTCTCAGGAAACTCCCTTAAAAACCCTGAGCTACTGCATCTGTTCTCTGACACTGGGTAGATGGATCCAAGATTATTGGGGTAAATGAAGTTATTTCTATTAGCATGTCACACATCTAATAGGCTCCAGTGAATGGGAACTCCTACCCTGTGAGCATTTGACTTTGCACTCAGGAGTTTTTGCCAGCTGCCAGCCATGTGGGTTGCCTTCAATCCTGCCATAGGTTTTGGGAAGAGATTTTTTTTTTAAGAGCTACTGCCTTTTAATGAGCAATTTAAAGGACAAATCCCCAAGGCTAATAACTTCTGTGGAGTTAAAACCTTAGAAGCAGGGACGCCTGGGTGACTCAGTGGTTGAGCGTCTGCCTTTGGCTCAGGTCGTGACCCCCGGATCCTGGGATCGAGTCCTGCATTGGGCTCCCTGCATGGAGCCTGCTTCTCCCTCTGCCTGTGTCTCTGCTTCTCTCTCTCTGTCTCTCATGAATAAATAAATGCAATCTTAAAAGAAAAATGTTAGAAGCCTCTCTTTCACCCTGCCATTTCCCCTGGTCCTCCACTAGGAAACATGATCACAGAACTTCAAAGTCACTGCCTCTAAATTTGACCCCTCCTTAAATATTCTTGTGCACATAACACAAAGGAAGAGTAGGAGGTTTTTGAGTTCCAAAAGATTGGATGTGAAGGAAAAAACAAACAACTCAAAAATTGAAAACGCCTTTCCAATCAAGAAAACATCCCACACTGGCTTTTCTAATTTTCCATATTTGAGCACATGTACATTTGGATATCGGCATGCTTTTTGATGGCAAAAAGTATAAAAGATACGTTTTGCCAAATTCGCCGTGCATTTTTCTTCCCCCTGTTTGGATCTGGAATGATGAGAGAGGAGGAAGGCAAGGTAAGAATAAAAAAGACGGATAAGACTGTTTTATTTAAAAAGTGAGATGAGATTCGGAATTGTGGGCAACATACTCACCTTGAGGGATCATAGCAAAGGCATGGTAAGGCTGGCACGGCTGCATTTAAGACCAACAGCTACAACAAAAGAGTCTGCACCCTCCATTTAGGAAGCAGGCTGACTTCTTATACCGGTAAGCATAAACACAAGCATAAACGAGACATTTAATCGCCCCTAATACATTCTTTCCTTCTTTCGCCAACGCTGACTAGATTAATTATTACATTTTCATTCTTTAATTTCTGCCTGATGCAATCTACTTAAATACGGGACTCTTGGAAAGACTCAGAGGATACCTCATATACACTTTTTAAAACAAAACGAGTACATAGTATTGAACACGCTGGCTAATCTAATGTTCAAGTTATAAAATCTGCTTTGTGCTGAATCTGTGGCCTTGGGTAAGTACCTTAATTTCTTTCACATTCACTTTTCTTATGTATAAAATAAAACAATTCTGTTTGTCCTGGGTACTTGGTTATTTTTCCTGTTTTGTTTGAATGTGTCGCCCCATTTCTTAGAAGATAGTTGTTACCATTCACAGAGTTGGCTGATATTAGGCAATTCTAGTCACAAAAATACTATCAATGTGGTGAAAGATATCTCAAATATTTAAAATGGTAGTTACGAGGGAGGAAGGGCTCAATGTAGTAGGCATTCCTTCACAGATTTAGCTAGGATAATGGAGTGGGGCAGTGTGGGGAAGTTGGATTGAAACCTCTGCCAAATAATCATCTATTAAATTTAGATATAGCCCTAAATGGAGCTAACTATCTTAAGACCAACTGCAGTCCCTTGGCTCTGTAAATATTTATAACAAGCCAGAAAACATCTCTCTGGGACAGTCATAAGTCAGATTCATGTAATGGATTCAGGCATGTTCAAAGTGCTCCCTACCTAACTTGAGACTCCGTTGAACGATGTGAAAGAAAACAAGTTGGCCATGTTGATCTAGGGGTGCCATGGCCCAAAGGTTTCTCCAACATTTGATGATTGTACTTGTCAGGAAAAAATACTGACATCAAGCTGTTGAAATTTGGTCTGTTCACGCCCAGAAAATTACATCCTACTCACATTTCTTAAGTGATTGATTTTATACAAGAAACTAAGAAAAGGGATAAGGACAGTAATTACAAAGGAGATTTAGATTCAACAATCAACTTGAGTACAAGGTAGTTTAATGCACATTATATATCTCCTCCTAACCCCAACTCGGCAAAATGTGTGTCAACACTATTTTAGAGTTGATAATTGGGCTAAACATTATGAGTAAACAATGACTGTATAAAATGTCTGTTTTCCTCAAAGAAAATCAGTAGACATAGTAAAAATGGGAAAAATTAAAAAAACAGTAGTATTTGATGCGTTATAAACTAACACTGATACGGAAGTTCTGAACTAGAAGAACTTAGTGGAAATTGCAAGAGCTCAACACCGTGAACTTTGGAGTAGGAAGACGTGGGTGTGAATTTTATTTAGAATTTCCTTATGTGTAAAATCAGTGTCATATTTATTGCAAGTTACTGCCTGTTATCCACGTACTCTTGGGCCAGTTACTTAATCCTTTTGAGTCTTGTGTTCATTGTCCATATTTCCAACATCACTAAAGGAAGGATACAAAAATAACTCATTTTGTGGTGTTGATGTAAGGATTAATGAAGTAACACTAAAAAGTTCTTATATAGTTCTGGGAAATGCTATGTTCTCAGGAAACCTTACCTATGATCACTAGGACAGCATTTTTTCTTACATACACACAGATACACATTTGCTAAATTCTAGTTATCTATAAATTATGATTCTTGTCACATGTCCCATTTGTTAAATAATTTAGATTATGATTAATCTTTTCAGGCATACTTGTGTCTATCAAATGCCAACCTGAATACTTTTGCTTGTCACACAAACATAACAAATAGGATCACTGTTGGTTCAAACATAATGAAATTAAATCATTATGTTCTTTTACTTGCAATGCTTTTGTAATAATAAATTGACTCAGGAATTTGGATACAATCTAAAGATGAAAATATCTTAAATATGTTTACGATTCAGTTTCTTTCCATTCTGGAATTTCCTCTTTGAAGTAAATGATCTTCAATCATATTAAAACTTTATATGATTGGAAAGGTACAAAATAAATAGTTGAATATACGAAGGATAGTTTATTAATGTTACCACAATAACATGACATATTTTTAGTGATGGAGCATTTCTTAAAAATGTTTAAAGATGTGAAAAACACTTATAATAGAAGGATAAGATAAAATTTATTTAGATGATTATTATGACTACACAAAAGGAGTTGTTCCTATAACAAAATGGAAATAAAAAGATAAAATTGTCAATATAGTCATCTTTGGGTGCAAGAATAAGAGGATAATATTTCCTTAGGTAGACACCTCTCATTATTTTTGCAAAAATTTCTGGGGGCATGTAATGAACCCAGGAATTCTTTGTGTATACATAATCAAAATATATACTGAAAAAAATATTTTATATATAACCAAAAGTCTTGTGCTTCTGGAAGTAAGTTTTTTGACTATGCTGAAACAAAGCCTAGGTGTTTGATTCTGCTAAACAGGACAGAAGGAAACAGAATTAAATGTGTACTGATCAGAGAACACGGGCAGTCCATGTTTTGGTAGATGTCTACTAGGAAGCTATCTCTTTGCTACTCACTGTAGACCTACCAGTCAAGGAGAATAAATCCTCCCCCCATGGATACTCTTTGGAATAATCATAAGATGAGGAGAGAGACAAAAGAGAGAGGAAGAGAGGGACGAAAGGAGGAAAGACTGGAGGGAAAAAGGAGGGAGGGAGAATGAGAGATGGAGGATGATAAGTATCAAATTGCTCATTTCCTCCTGCTCTTTTTATTTCTGTTCTCCCTCCCTCCACCCCATGTGCCCCTCATCTTCTCCCTTACTTTCTCAGACTTACCAAAGGAGGAGAAAAGGACAGTAAAATTTAATCCACTGGCAGCAGATCAAGCTTCTAAGTCTTAGAACGAAAATTCAACCTGGATGCATCTGACTTGAAACTTCATGCTATTTCTACTCAGCAGCATCCAGACTCTGGAAAAGTACAACATTAGTTAAGGTAAAAATAGGAGATGTGACATTAGACAGGCTTGACTTAAATTTTAGATCTGCTACTTGATGATGTAGGACCTTGGGACAGCTACTCAAGTACTCAATTTTAGTGTCATCCTCAGAAAAAGCAGGTTAATAATATATAGCTCAAATAATTATTGTAAATGGCATATTCAGGATAGGCATTTACAGGTCCAAACATTTAATATTAGTTCAATCTCTCTCTCTCTCTTCTCTTTCTCTTCTCTTCTCTCTCTCTCTCTCTCTCTTTCTCCTTTCTGAATTCCCATATCCTCTTTCCTTTCCACTCTCTTGGTTTATGTTTTTACAAGTTATTTTTATTTTTATTTATTTTTATTTTTTTTTTAAATTTTATTTATTTATTCATGATAGACAGAGAGAGAGAGAGAGGCAGAGACACAGGCAGAGGGATAAGCAGGCTCCATGCACCGGGAGCCTGACGTGGGATTCGATCCCGGGTCTCCAGGATCGCGCCCTGGGTCAAAGGCAGGCGCTAAACCACTGCGCCACCCAGGGATCCCTACAAGTTATTTTTAAACTAGAACATATCAATGTCCCAATCTACTTATAAGTAAAAAAAAAAAGTTCTCATAAGAACATAAATGTTCTGTCACTTTATTTTTTAGTTTAGTTTTTATTAGAGAGAGAGAAAGGAGGGGCAGAGGGAGAGAGAGAATCTTAAGCAGGCTCTACATCCATTATGGAGACCAACACAGGGCTCCATCCATCTCATGAACCCGAGATCATGACGTGATCCAAAAATCAAGATTTGGATGCTTAACAAACTGTGCCACCCAGGTGCCTCTGTTCTCTCACTTCAAAAAGAATTGCCATTTATAAAAATAGGAGTATCTGTTCAGGTGGCCCATGTACTTATTAATATATGTATGTATGTATGTATATATATAAATGTATATATGTATAATTTACACATATAATATATGTATAAATATATATATATATTTAAACCAATGCCTTTATCTATATATGGTGGGCAGTTAATTAAGATACTTTCTATCTTACAGGAAACAAAAAAAAATGAAGGTGGTAAGCTTAAGAATTGAACAAAAGAGTACAATGAAAGTCTAGGCACAGGTCGTCAAAACACTTATATTATCTTGATTAGTTAAAAGTTCAGCTTGATGAGAAAAAGTACCAGCCTTTAGAAATTCATGTGATAAAATATGCAGTTTGATCAGGAAATCATGCACAAATTCAGCTGCTTCAATATGCAGTTTGCCCATTTAATTATACAGGAGACCTGGGGAGGAGCACAGCTGGGTCTGTAAATTATGAAATGGGACAAGCCACGAATGCATCTTTATTAAAATGATTACCCAGCCTCTCTCCTACATATGAATCTCCATCAAGAGATATCAGAATAATCAATTTATTTCTGTCCTAAAACGACAATCTTTCATCAGCTAAAATGAGAGAATCTAGCAACGAAAACATGTGAGATAACACCGAAACTCTTACATTGGTAAATAAAGGTAAGTACTTATATAAGTGAGTAAATGCCCCTAATCACTTAACTCTTTGCATGAAAAACAGCACACAACCCATAATGAGAAGGATGTTATACTATATATTCCCAAATAGTCAGCAGAATTTCATTGCAGTTGGGAGAGACAGGCTTCAATCTGAATTTGAGTTTTAACTCCCCCTAGTACCAACTATGAAAATAAAGTTAAAAACATAGATTCCAAGACTTTTTATTGTATAGGATGGTAAAATCAAGTACCAGTAACAAAAACTGAGGTTGCCAAGCGCAAAATTTGACAATAAAACAAATGAACTAAAAAACAAAACCAACTACTACCTTTTACATGTTAACCCTCAAAACTTAAGAGATATTCAGTATAAAAACAATTTCTATACTTTAAAAAAAATAATTCATGGAGGTCACTATTTTCACTATTTTATCCCTATTTTCTCATTCATACAGGTTATTTTTTAATCTTTGGATTGTTGAGAACATTATCAAAAGCTATTCCTTGTTTGTGGATTAGTGTTGGAAAACACAGACTTAATCTGTTGTAAAAAATGAGTATAAGGAAGCTTATTCTTAAAATACTGACATTGATTTGAAATGAAATAATGGATGCAACACACATCTGGGAAATACATAATAAATACATAACAAATGTGAGTTAATTTCTGGCCCTTCTGGAGGTAACATAATATAGTGAAAAGCATGAAGAATTGCCTACCCCATGTTTAGCTTCTTTTGCTACTTATAAGCTACATTGACTTGGGAAAGTTTCTGTATCTCACTGATGTTCTGATTCTTCTTCTGTAAAGAACATAAAACATCCTTATTTTAAGGGATTGTTGGATATTAAATTTAATAAGAATAAATTACAATTTTTTATAAAATATATAGTCCATTGTAGGTGATCAATTAAATTTTGTTTGTCCTGTTTCTCTCTCTTTTTTTTTTTTTTTTACCTTGCCTTCCTTTCTTTCCATCAAAATATCTATATATTAGTAATAAATGCATGGATCTTATGAGGGTAGAAATAGTAAAATTTATTTTCATTTTGGTATTTTTGTTGTCATTACAAAACATTACAAAAGCTAAAAACATAGCTATTGGTTCATCAGTCCAGACCATCTGACCTAGCCTTCAGAATTTTTAAATTATTATTTTAAACTCTTTAATATGCACATGTTTGGTTTCAAAGCAAATATTCTCATTTGAAAATTTTTGTTGAATTAAATTTGTATTAAAAAAGACATGTACTGGGAGCCTCAGTGGCTCAGTCGGTTTAAGTGTCTACCTTTGGTTGAGATCATGATCCAGGACCCTGGTATCAAGTCCCAAATAGGGCTCTCTGCTCATCAGGGAGCCTGTTTCCTCCTCTCCCTCTGCCTGCTACTCCTCCTGCTTGTGCTCTCTCTCTGTCACATAAATAAATAAAGTCTTAAAAGAAAAAAAAAAAAAAAGACATGTACCAAGGAATTCTTAAAGCTTGTTTCTTGAAAGTCTCTTAAATGGGAATGTCATTCTTGTTTGTTTGTCTTACAGTAACCTAATTCTCTAGCAAGAAGAAGAAGAAGAAGAAGAAGAAGAAGAAGAAGAAGGTGAAGAAGAAGAAGAAGAAGAAGAAGAAGAAGAAGAAGAAGAAGAAGAAGAAGAAGAAGAAGAAGAAAGAAGAAGAAAGCATAAGTAACATCAATAGAGGGGTTAAGGCTTTGCAGTGATTTGTTGACAAGTCTTGGTTGAGTTTGTACCTATCTTACCAGTCTCTTATTTTGGTTCTATATTGCAAGAGAATACATTGTCTAATTCATTTTCTGCAAAACTCTTAAAAAACCCCAACAACATTGAAAGAAAATGCATTACCGGTAAACAGAAACTATAGCGACTAGAATTATCTATACTAGAACAAATCAACACTCCAAACCTACTTAATTGAGAGGTGAGAGTAGAAGCTGAAATTAAGCATTTTTTTCCTAGAATATTACAAAGGTGGAAAATTGCAATTAAATTCTAAGCTGCTTAGAAATGTGTGCATTTTGAGACAGTTCTCTGTGATACTACCACCGTTCGTTTCATTCATTACAAAGTGCACTTTAGTACTGATAACTATTTAGAAATCTTCAGATATTTGAAAAACATAGGGAAAAACAAAGATATTACAAAAGAAAAATATGATTCTGAATCAAAACAATAAATGTGAGGCCACTTAACAAAGTCAATAAGATATTAGCATGAGAATGAATATGGGAGTCTCAATACTGATTCCCTATCAAATGACCTGAGGATTCCAGGCAGTCTTCCCTCCCTCCGTCATTTCTCAAATCTGAACTCAAACTATTATCTTTTTGAGATATATCTTTCCTGTAGCTTCACATATATGCAAGTCTGTTTGATAAATGATATTAAACATTTGCTATGGCAAATATTTTGATAGGTGTTGAAGGAACAATGCTTTGTAGAATCTGTATTCTCAAATTTCTTCCAATCTAAAGCAAAAAAAAAAAAAAAGAGAATCTTTAAAGGTAATTAAAATTCTAGTTATAAGATTTCTGGCTTAACAATACGGTGAAGTCTCATGTCCACAGAGTACAACTGTAATCTTGGAATATGTAAGATCAAGCAAGAACTCTAACAGGTGGGAAAAGAAAAACAAATGGGTAAAGACCGCATGATTGGGAAAGAAACATGGCAACAGGCAGGGCATCTTATGACCCAGACATAAAACAAGGCACCCACTTCACTAAATCAGTACCTAAACATGCGAACCTTACCCATTTGGCCTTAAATAACAAACAAACAGCAAACAAATTACTGACCAAGATATCCTCCTTCATTTACATTTATATGAGTTTCACTTCACAGTGGGATACTCATAGGTATATGGCTCTTTCTCTGTCTTTTCACCCTTTCTGTTTTTGTCCTCCTTCTGCATATTTATAGTTTGTATTATCCTCTCTGAATATTCCCTCTAAGCTAGAAAAAACAATTAAGCTGATTAAGCTGGAAATCACGCTTTGTGGTTGGCCTTTAAACTAATACACAGGCCAGCGGGCTGAGATAGATGTGAATGGTGGATCCAGGATTGGAAATGGGTAGCGCTTGTCCTCAGAGGGATTATATTAGTTTCAGGCACACAATATACTGATTTCAACAATTTCATAAGCTATGTGGTGCTATGCAGTGCTCACCACAAAAAGTGCAGCCACCATCTGTCACCCTACAATGTTATTGCCAGATTATGGACTATATTCCCAATGTTGTGCTTTTCATCTCAATGTATTTATTGTATAACTGAAAGTTTATACCTTTTAATCCCCTTCATCTATTTCACTCATCCCCCCCAGGCACCTCTCCTCTGGCAACCACCGGTTTGTTCTCTGTATTTATGAGTATGTTTTTGTTTTTTGTCTATTTGTCCATTTGTTTTTGTTTTTTTTAATATTCTTCATATAAATGAAATCACAGGGGTTTGTCTTTCTCTGACTTATTTTACTTAGCAAATACCCTCTAGGTTTATCCATGTTGTTGCAAATAGCACACAGCAAAGGAAACCATCAACAAAACAGGAGGGCAACCTCTGAATGGAAGAAGATATTTGCAAATGATGTATTTGATAGAGGTCTAATATTCAAAATATATGTCACTTATATAACACACCAGAAAACAAACAGAAACAAACAAACAAACAAAAAAACAAAACAAAACAAAAAACCCAATCTTATTTAAAAATGGACAGAGGATCTGAACAGACATCTTTCCAGAGAAGACATCCAGATGGCCAACAAACACATGAAAAGATGCTCAACATCACTCATCACCAGGAGAATGCGAATCAGAAGCACCCTGGGCTATTCCCTCACACCTGTCAGAATGGGCTAACATCAGAAAGACAAGAAGCAACAAATGTTGCTGAGGATGTGGAGAGAAGGGAACCGTGTGCTCCGTTGGTGGGAATGTAAATTGGTGCAGCCAGGGTGGAAAACACTATGGAGGTTCCTCAAAAAAATCAAGAATAAAATTACCATACGATCCAGTAATTCCACCACTGGGTATTTATCCAAAGAAAACAAAAACACGAATCCACACAAAGATAGGCACCTCTGGGGTCATTGCTACATAATTTACAATAGCCAAGAAAGGGAAGCTGTGGTGGTGTGCTTTGATTGAAAGGGTTAAGAGCAAATCTGTTTGGAATAATAAGAAAACATATGTTGAGCTTTGAAGGACAGAATGAAGTTGACAAATTCGGCAACACTGAGGGAGGGCATGACGGGATACATGAGACAACATGAACAAAGACCTGGAGGTGGGAGAGTCAGAGTCCCTCTGAAACAGTAGGTTGGCCAATTTGGCTGCTTATAGGGTAAGATGAGTATAGACTAGGAAGGTAATGCTTGAAAGGAAGGAAGAAGGTTTAAAGGGTTTACAGATTTAGCTAGTGAGTGTGAATTTAAGTCATTCGTGTGGACCCACTTATACGTTTTTAAGGGAGTAAAATGGCATCCTGAAGCTCCTTACAGAATGATGTGGCCATAGTCAGTGCAAAAATTGAGAATGGAGAAGATTTTGGCGTGTGAATCCAGTTAAAGAGCTCCTTAAGATCAGGAAATCTCAAAGGGCCAAATTAAGGCGTCAACAGTGGAGATGTGACAAAAGTATGCTTCTCTTAATTGGAAAAGAAAAAAATAGAACCTGTATAATTTGGAAAATTCAAGTGAAATAGAGATGAAAGGAAAGGGGCTGTGTTTAGTTTAAGTAAAAAACGTTTAAAACCCTTGCATCTTCCAGGAAAGACTAAAAGCAGCCAAGAGCAGAGCATGAGAAAGGGTCAGGGGAAAGCATGTATTCTAACTAAAATTTATTTGACATTCAAAATGTTTTTCCTATGGCTGAAAAACTGTAGGTACATTTAAGGTATAAAGCTACTGAGGACCAAAGAAGCATAAGTAAACACTAATATTAAAACCACTTGTCTCTCTTGACATTCATGACAAGAGCCTAGCTACAAAATAGACTAAGTTAAAGAATGGAATTAAATTACATTAATAGGCATCAGTGCAATTTTAGTATGTTTTATTTTTGTTGAATAATCACAAAATGGAATAAACCATCCACCTTCTTTCTATAAATCATATTTATAGTATAATTATACTATAACTACATCAAACAAAATTAAAAATAAAATTCACCTATTATTGTAGCACTCATTATTTTTACTCCTCTAGGTTGTCCATGTCCTTATATGTGTATATTTTACACGGATAAAATGACGATGCCTGTAGTATTTTGCATTCTAGTTTTGTGAATATAAATCATAAATGTTTTTTTCATATTGCTTTGTGGTTTAAGCATTTATATTTTAAATTTTCAAACAATATTCCGTTGATTAAATTTGTGGACAAAATGTAGATTTATTTTTCGGTGGTTGAAGTGTTAGGCTTTTTTGAGGTTTTCTATTATTAAAACTAATGTTGTGATTAACATCAGTCTCCATATGACAAGCCTCTTCTATAAATCCTATTGATTCATCCCAGATATTTCCCTGAATCTTTTTGCTAGGCTGCTAACTCCAACTGAGAAGCCATTTTGCCTTATTCCCCATTGCATCTGCTGAAATTAGCATATGCCATGCCCTTAACAAATGTCTGTTTAGTGTTTTTTTTTTCTCTTTTCATCATTCATTAAAGTAGGGAGAAAAGAATGAACAATATATACTGAATGAAAGGGAAATGAATGTAGAAAACCTCTCCAAATGATTGAGTACCTTGGTTCCAGTAGAGGGCATTGCCCAGATTTTCCCACTACGAATTATTGTTTTGTTTTGTTTTTTCTATTCCTCCCTCCCAATCTTCTGAAACAGCCTTTGTTGCAGTTCATTCTCAAACTCCTCTCTCCAGTCCCCCCCTTGACACTGCAACATCCTAACATTCTGTCAATAAATCCCATTGGTTTAACTTGGGGAGAATTGCTTTTGTTTTAACCAAAGAGGTCTGCTGCTACAAGTAATCAAAATAGGAAATCCAAAGAATTTGTCTAAGGAGCTGTGGTAGAGCGACAGCTGGGTTAAGCATCTGCCTTCAGGCTCAGGTCATAATCCCAGGGTTTTGGGATGGAGCCCTAAGAAGGGCTCTGTGCTCACCAGGAAGCCTGCTACTCCCTTTCCCTCTGCCTGTGGCTCTCACTGCTTGTGCTTTCTCTCTGTCAAATAAATAAATAAAATCAAGAAAGAAAGAAAAGAAGAAAGTAGAAAGAAAAGAAAGAAAGATGAAAGAAAAGAAAGAAAGAAAGAAAAGAAAAGAAAAAAGGAAGAAAGAAAAGAAAAAAGAAAAGAAAAAAGAAGAAAGAGAAAAAAGAAAAGAAAGAAAAGGAAAGGAAACGAAAGGAAAAGAAAGACAAGAAAAGAAAAAAAAAGAAAAGAAGAAAAAAGAAAAAAGAAAAGAAAAGAAAAGAAAAGAAAGAAAAGAAAAGAAAGAAAAGAAAAGAAAGAAAAGAAAAGATAAAAGAAAAGAAAAAAAGAAAAGAAAAGAAAAGAAAGAAAGAAAGAAAAGAAGAAAAGAAAACAAAAGAAAAGAAAAGAAAAGAAAAGAAAAGAAAAGAAAAGAAAAAAGAAAAGAAAAGAAAAAAAAGAAAAGAAAAGGAGCAAGCTGTGGTAGAGACACTGGGAAACCACAAGAGGGAAACCTAACCCAGCTCAGAGGGTAATAGCAGCCTACTCAAGACAGATGGCCCATTTCAAAATATTATCTAATTTAATACATGCCTAAAATAAATACATATTGTTGTTTTAATTAGCATGCTTGTGTTTATTAATTCTATTCTTTCCTGCAAACATTGTGCATTTCAGGAAATTCATTTAGCTTTTTATGGAGAGGCAAAAAGAAGGAATATGTCCAGAATACAACATGCCGTTGTCAGTTTCATTTTGCAATTTATTTCTTTATTTTTCATGCCGAGTTGAGAGTCCTAGTCAACGCCATCAAAGACTAAGAAGCTTGGATTAATGATGCTGGTGCACAGAGAGTGAGAGTGGGCAGGTGTGAAGGATTGACAAGGTAACTTTCTCTTGGATTGATGCCACCCCTTTTAGCAACTGGGAAGTATTAAGGAGGCACTTGTATTGAGCACTGGGGGTTAGATGTAAGTGATGAATCAATAAATTCTACTCCTGAAATCAATATTACACTATATGTTAACTAATTAGAATTTAAATAACCCTTTTTTTAAAAGAGAGGATACCATCAACTTATTTTATAGAACACAACTAATTGTAATTAATTCAGAGAAGCATGATACAAGAAAAGGTTATATTATAAGTAAGTCTCAGTCATGTAAGTATACTAAATAAATGTTAAGATCAAATTTATCAATGTATCAAAACATATATGGTGATTTTTATTTTAAACCATGATTGAGTAATCCAGCCTAGACTTACTTTTCGTCTGTAAATGATAAGAAAAAAATTATAGGAAGTAGTGATTTTCAGATATTGGGCAATAGACAGTATGAAACCATAATATTGAGAGAAGACAAAAAAATGACATCGCTCTAAGATTTCCTCAGTTTATTGCCTGGAAAAAAATTCTGCGCCGTGGTAGAGAAGGGAGGAACTCTATCAGTGGAAGGAAAAAATTGAAATAAATAAATAATAGAAACAAGTCCAACATTATTTAAAAGTATGCAACAAAATTTCACACCCCAAAACATATAATTCACTATATCCAGCAACCAATAAAAAAAAAATTCTCAAGCACAGAAATAAAGGGGAAAACGTGATTCTTAATTAGGCCAAAGAAAGCAACAAAATACAACAGCTAAAAACCCAGTCAACATGAAGTGACCCAGAAATGGCATAGATGACTAAAAAGAGCAGCCAGAGATATTAAAAAAGCTGCTATAAGTATGCTTTACAATTTCTTGAAGTTACAAAAAAACTAGATGAAAAAAATTGGAAAATTTAATAAAGGTCTAGGGATCCCTGGGTGGCGCAGCGGTTTAGCGCCTGCCTTTGGCCCAGGGCGCGATCCTGGAGACCCAGGATCGAATCCCACGTCAGGCTCCCGGTGCATGGAGCCTGCTTCTCCTTCTACCTATGTCTCTGCCTCTCTCTCTCTCTATCTGTGTGACTATCATAAATTAAAATAAATAAATAAATAAATAAATAAATAAATAAATAAATAAATAAATAGGTCTAAACGAAACTTCAATATAAAATTATTCAAATATTGAAAATGAAAAATACGCCATAAGTACTTACTAGCAAATTAGACATTGAAAAAGAAAAGGTAAGTGAACTCACAGAACTAGCAATAAAAATATTCTAAATGATGAGATTAAAAATAATGAAACTTAACTATAGGAAAATATCAAACATAATATATATGCGATTGGAGTTGAAGAAGGAAGGTGGGAGAGAGTGAGTGAACCATGTTTGAAGAACTGATGAAATTTGAGAAACAAAACAAAGAAAAAAGAAACAAACAAAAACCAGACTCTTAAATACAGCGGACAACCTGGGGGTTGCCCCAGGGGAGGCAGGGGCTGGAGGTGGGGAGTAGATGAAGGGGCTTACGAGTATACTTATCTTGATGAGAACTGATTAATGTATGAATTGTTGAATTGCTATATTGTACACCTGAAGCCAATATAATTGCATATTAATTATAGTTGAATTTTAACAAATAAAGGCAACATTTTTTCTAAACTATTCAGTTTAGAATAGTTAATGCCAATGTCCAAGACACCTGTTACATTCCAAGAAGAATAACTTGAAAAAGAAAAATACACTAAAGTATATCATGATCATCAGAGGAAAACATAAACACACGAACACACACACACACACACACACACGAGTGGATCACAGATAATATTATCTGAAACTGCCTACCAGACACAATGACGTCTCTAAAGTAAATTGCTAATCTATATTCTATTCCCAATTAAAAATATTCAAAAATAAATATGAAATAAAAAGAGATTAAAAGATCCTCTTCCAAACTACACACACACACACACATACACACTCAAAACCTGGTAGAGGTTATTGTCAACAGATTTGCAGTCTAAGAAACATAAATCAAAAGAGTTTCTTTGGCAAGAAGAAAAAAGGTACCACATGGCAATTTGTCTATACAAACAGTGACAGGAACAAAAAGATGAGAAATATGTGTCCAAATATAAATCATTAAAAAAAACTCTTTAAAAATGAAACTGATTTTTAAAACACAAATAATAGTATTTTATTTTTGTTTTATATATAATTAAATAAGTAGTAAAAGGCATCACAAATTAGCACAAAGTACAAAATATGCATAAATGGACATAAACCCTAACAGCATTCTTATTAAATATGTGAAATCATATTTGAAGGTTGACAAGTCTAAGTTGAAAATGTATATTATAGACCACAGAAAACCACAAAAAAATAAAATAAAGGGATATAGGTAATAAACTGAGGTGGAAACAAATTGAAAGCTTAAGAAAAACCCTTGATTTAACCCTTGATTGATATGGGAAGAAAGTAGAACTGATGAGACAAATAAATTGCAAATATCAGACAGTGGTTATAAAACCAAGCATGTTTATTTCTCATTGGTATATATTCTTGAATATGGATCTATTTTCATTTTTGCCCTCTTTTTATCAGGTTGTTTCCTTCTTATTGGGTGATGAAAGCTTTTCATATTTTTTCTATACATGTTCTTTCTCAAGTATATATTTCACAAATAATTTTTCCTTCCATATGGCTTGTCTTTTCATTTCCTTAACAAGTTCTCTGGAAAAACAAACATTTCCAGTCTAAGAAATTGCATCCTATCTTAAGAAATATTTTACTAACCCAAGGTCACAGATTCTTTTCTAACTTTTTCCTTTAGAAAAAGTTTGATAGTTTAGCTTTCAGAGTCTACATAAATTAATTTCAAGTTAATTATTTTACATAGTAAGAGATAAGTGCTGGATTCATTTTTCCCCTTATAGATATCCAATTGACTTAGTAGAATTTACCAAATGGAGTATTCTTTACCCATCACATTATCTTGAATCCTTTTGCCCAAAAAAGACAGTGCACTGTTAAGAATTTAACATCTTTTTTTTAAGATTTTATTTATTGATTTTTTTTTTTTTAATTTAGAGCATGTGAGCAGGGGGAGGGACAGAGGGATAGAATCTTAAGCAAGCTCCATGCCTATGCAAGCCTGACACAGGGCTCCATCTCATGACTCTGAGATCATGACCTGAGCTGAAACCAAGAGTTGGCAGCTTAACCAACTAGGCCACCCAGGCACGCCTGTGAGGGTGTGGTCTTAAAATCTGTTTTGTTCCATTGATTTTTATTTCCATGTTTACCCAGGTGAAAAAAAGTCTTGCTTAGTGCACCTTTAAGTAAGTCCTAAAATCATAAAGTCTAATATTTCCATCTTTTTATTCTTTTTAAAAATCATTATGGCTATCTTAAATTATTTGTGTTTTCATATAAATTTCAGATTCAGGCTGTGAGTTCCCCAGAAGGGAATTATAGTGGGAATTAATGAGTTTACAACTAGTAGATCAATTTGGGAATCAGGAGATCAATTTGGGAAGAACAGATTTCTTTAAACATTGTGTGGTATAATTCATGCCACTCAGTTTAATTTTTTTTTTTTTAGAAAAGAATATTTTATTGAAGCAGTTTCTCAATTAATAATGGGCCAAAGTACAATTTGACTCAAACCTGTCCAATCAGCCTCAACCGCTAGTGAAAGAACCCAAACATACAGGACGGGGTGGGACCTTTAGGTCTTATTTCTGTCAATGTGGCAAAAAATAAATAAATAAATAAAAATAAAAAATAAAAAATAAAGGAAAAGAGGACAAAAGACAGACACAACCAGGTTTCCCCTTGCCCTGGGAGCTGGGTGGCAGCTGTGGCTCCTGCTCCAGGTAGAATCCTGGAGGACAGGCTCCCCAACATTGGCATGGTATTCGATTGTTCAAACAATTTTATTCATAATAGCCAAAAGTTGGAAACAAGGTGCATGTCCATCAACAGGTTTATGGATAAAGAAATTGTGGAATAAGTATGCATTGAAATACTACAAAATAGAACTAATACATGTAGAAGCAACCTCACAAATAAGTTTCAAAGGCATAATGTACTAAAGACGCCACACTCAAAACACAATGGGTTTGTATCCATAGTGACAGCAGGCAGATCAGTTGTTGCCAGATGTCGCAGAGAAGAGGATAGGATTGCCTCTAAATGATTATGTGAGACTTTTCTAAGGTGATAGAAATGTTCCATATAGTTACGATTGTGATTGTATTCATACAACTGTCTACCATTGTCAAAATTCACTTAATTGCTTAATTGGGTGCAATATATATTTGTATTGATATAGTTCACTAAATAGTGTTGGCAGATGAGGTCCACCATGGACCTCGAAACATGCCTTCATGGTCTTTCTGAATATGCCAAACTTCAAGGCTTGTCAATCTTCTGACAGGGAGCACCTTCTCTAAATATTTGCCTAGACTACTCATTAGGGCAGAGATATCATAGGGTGAGCACCATGGAATTGTTTGCTCCTTGAGGAAGTTTCTTTCTTTCTTTTTTTGTTTTTTAATTAACAGGGCCAATATATGAAACGGAAATTCCAGAAGGCCAACCCAACTGTCAGCAAACTGCTAACTCCTCTTGTGATGAGGAACACAGAGATGAATGCAGTGTTTAGAATTATGACCCGATTGACCCACCTCAGTTCTCAGAAGTTCTGACTAAAATAAAACTGTGAGCTTTCTCATGGCAAAAATAGTACCTCTTCCATCTTTGCAAATGCCCCATGTCATCTTTTTGGGAAGAGCCATTGAAAGAGATGCAGCCGCTCATGTTAGGAAAGGTCAGGAAATGGGAATGTGTGGCTCTCGCCCACACTGAACATGACTTAGGAAACAAAACATAAAGTTTCTTGTAACAAATATTATTTAAGCACATCTGGGGGAATATTAAGCTCAAGACAGATTGAAATATCCATAAAAAGCCTATAGTAGGACTGAATTGAAGGCAGAAAAAAGAAAGTTCATACTTAGAAATGACTGAAAAAATCTGCATTCACTGTGACCAAAGTTATTATTGAAATGTTCTTTTTTCTAGTCCATAAAGATAAAACTCTTCCTTTTGATCAATTTTGAAATATTGAATTCTAGTGGGTTGAGGCTCTTCAAAGTACTACCTTTGGTTAATCATGGATCTCTTATATATACTCAAAAATAACAAAAGGAGAACCTAGTAAAAGAGTAGGGTTTTCTTTAAAATCATTTGGGTGACTCTAATGTCTAATAATATATAATTATATGATTCCCTTCCACATATATCTAAGGGGAAATAAAATCCCACAGTTTTAATTAACACTTCTATGGCTTTTTGAAGTCCTTAGATAAAAGGTACTAACACAGTATAAAGTATTATAATGAATGTTCTAAAAAATGTAGATTTTAATTTGCTTTTCAATAGTGTTCCAAGATTTGAGAGTGTGTGTTACCACACAACAGGAGAACTGGTTATAATTAAGCACAAAGAGATAGCTCGAGTAAAATTATTCACATTGACTCTGAATTTAGTTACTAATGGAATTTAAGGGAAAAAAATCACAGAAATCATTTTTTTTGTGTGTGTGCTGAGGATGAATGATATTTAATGTGGCTGTCTCCTGGCTCTATTTAACTAATATTGGAATTAGAAAAAAGTGGATAAGGAAGAAGGATATGGCTCATTTGGAATTATACTCCCCATACACAAAATAATTGAATTACAATAATGGTTATAATGAAACATTACTAAAAAACAAACTTTTTCCCTTCGATATTGGATGCTTATAAGAAGGAGAAGCTTTGTAACTTTATGTATTTTTAAAAGTTATATTTATATTTCAACAAACACTTGTTGAAATCTCTTAGTGAGCAACGTGCTAGATCCTGAAGGGGTTATACATATTCAGACAGATTTATACTATTTTACATTTGAAGGAAAGGGGAAATTGTTATGTAAAGACTATAGCAATTTTTAGGTAATACTTGCTGCACAAACTTGGAACATATTATTATATTTCTGAGTCCTAATTTTGTAGTCCAAAAATTCTATCTAATTTTATATAAAATTTAATTCAGTCCCTTGAAAAAAAGAACATGAAACAGTTACTTCTGTTTTTCTTTCTAAAAAAATAATAATTCCCCTCTTTCTTAATACAGATGGGGAAGATATATTTGAAGGTATATTTGAAGATTTATCATTTACAAAATTTGGAAGCAAATAGCTTGCACTAGAATTCAAGCTCAATATTGGGTTGGTTTTATAATATTCAGGAAGATACTTATACTCTCTCTGCTTTAGTGTTCTCATTTGTAAAATGAGAATAATTACATATTTTTTATTTTATGAGTATTGAGTGAGTTTATTCATGAAAAGTGATTAGAATAGCACTTTCTGCAATTTAAGTTTCCAGCGAAGTATTTTTAATTAATATTTAGCTATTATTACTGTTATTATTGGGTTTTTAAAAAGCTCTAAAAACAAATTTTCTGTGCTACTCTGTGAAATATAAAAGCAGTTAGTTAGGCAACAGTTTTAAGAAATTTGGGAAACAAGTAAATAAAAATAATAAGTAATGCTCATGCAAATAGAAATTCAATTTTAAACCCATAAAGGTTAGTTCAGAAATACTAAAAAGAAACGCAGAACTTCATAAAGTAAAATTCATGGAGAATCTCCCTTAGGCTATCAAGATGGGATAGAAACAGTTCCTGGACAATTAAATTTGGAGACAGAGAAGAAGCATTCTCTATGAAAATGGATTTGTAATGACCTTGCTCTGCAAGTAGGTGTCTTCTACAAATTAATTTATTCTGTTTTGGATATTCCAAGCAGACCAAAGTGAACTTAGGTCCCCAAGCATGAAAGTCATTAACTTGTATTGGGATGTGAGTGGGGAAGAGGGTATGTGGGACTGAGAGGAAGAAATTACAGGCTAAAAGGGTAGATCAGGGCCAGACTGTAAGGAGCCCTGTTTAGACTGGATCTGGCAACGGTTGACCAAATGGAAATCAATACAGCAGAATTTTATTCATGCCTTTCCCTCTTCACATGAACAAAGTCCCCACAGTGAACTGGGTACAGGTCACTCACTGGCCATGGAACAATCATGAGCAACAAGGATCAGAAAACGTCAACGTTACTGCTACTGGACCCCCAAAACCAGGTTCTTGAGTCTCAATGTCATAGAAATGAACACTAAGCTGGAGAGAGAGAAAACAGGCAGAGTTCATCAGACATGGTTTGTATACAAGGGGGCTGGCAAGAAAGAGGAACGTCGCTTCCCCAAGGTGTGGCATGCCGGGCTTAGAAAGGCACTTTTCCCAACAGTGCCAGGCAGGGAGTAGGGATGTCTTTCATTCCTGGGGTCATTGTCCTGCGGTTGTTACTTTCTAGTGGACACAAGACAATCACAGGATGCCCTTCTCCATGGTTGACATTCTCACAGAGCTCCCAGAGAATAGAAATACTTGTGCAAGCAGCCTTTATACTGTTGCTTCTGATCCTGCTCAGACAACCATTCCTGCCTGTCTGCTGTTACCTCTCATTTGTTCTCTTTCCCAGAAGGAGATGTTTGTCTCTACGAGTAGGAGAATTTTTACCCCTTGCTTCACAGGAACTAAGTCCCTCTTGCCTGCCCTAGACTGTCTCACTGATTCGTTGTAGGACATGTGTGAGGGAGGGGGGCTGGGAAGATACTGACCATCCTAAAGAATTGTGGATTTGTGTCAATAAGCTTGGGCTGGAAACTTAGGGAGCACATGTGATATTCAGGTGCAGGTAACCAGCTTTCACTTAGAAATGAGTGCCTGGTTTTCAAGAATAAAAGATGAGCTGTTAGAAAATGAATCAATGTGCTAGGAAAAGCAGAGCTGCAGCCTTGGGTCTGAGTGTGGTCACTGAAGAGGAAAATACAGGGAAGATGAGAACAGAGCATACTGTGAACTTCGCAAGTTGTGGAATAAATACTAGGATGCAGAGCCAAATGGGTAGGTAGGCAGACACATAAGTGAATCATCAAGACAGCGAGACGTCCCAGATGATTAGGCAACAGAAGATTTTCTGTGGGGCAGTTGTATGTGCAGCGTGACAGGCTACAGAAAAGTCCATGAGAAACCGGGGAGAAGAGAAGCCATTTAATTTGTCTTCTTAATTTATGATTCTTTTATCTTTCTGTCCTTATCAATATCTAAACTGTCTTTAAATTCTTTCACTGTCAAAGTTGAGGAACAGAAGCAGCCTTTAGTTATGGTTTCAATACCTGGTGTCAATGTTAAAAATATGTCTCATGGATGCTGTTATATGTTATTAGAATCAGTTTACTAATCCTCTTGTTCACCAAATGTTCACTTCATTCTTAATACAGAATAACTGCTTTTCCATGCACTAGAAGTATGATGATTAAAAAGAAAATTCCCCCTTCTTGGAATTCATATTACAAATGGAAATATTAAAAGTCATATATAAATATAAAAAGGTAATTGTAGACAGCAGTAGATGCTATGAAGAAAATAGCTGCAAAAGAAACTAGAATGTCGGAGATTTAATTGATGGAAGCAATTTTTCATCCCTCTCTAAAGCCACCCCTTTGCATATAATTAAAGGTTTTTCTCTATCCCCATCAAGATATGGAATATATTCCCCCATCCTACTGTTCCTGAAACTGGCCACTTAATTTACATTGGCAAGTGAGATGTCAGCATATATAATATAAGCAGACACTTATAAGGAGCTTATGCTTGGATTTTCTATATCACTTCTCCATCATCATAAAAAGATGTGCCTGGAGAAAAAAAATTGGAAGATACCTCCTCCCCAATTTCAAATTGTACTATAAATCCACCGTAAACAAGGCAGGATAGGTACTGGTGAAAGTATAGACATATAGATCAATGCAGCAGAATAGAGAACCCAAAAATAGGTCCACATAAATACAGTCAACTGATCTTTGCAAAAGGAACAACACAATCCAAGAGAATGAATGATCTTTTCAACAAATGATGCTGGAAAAATTGAACATTCACAGACAGAAAATTCAACCTAGAAACAGACTTTATACCTTCCCGAAACGTCACTCATAATAGATAATAGATCTAAGTTTAAAAAAATAAGAACCCATAAAACTTCTGGAAGAAAAAATAGGAGAAACTCTCTGTGGACTTGGGTTTGATGATTTTTTTTTTTTTTTTTTAGCAAAACATGATCCATGGGGGAAAAACTAATACGTTGTTATTTATATTCATAGCCAGAAACAATAAAAATATATGAATAAATCTTTAATGTGTATTGCCATGTGAAAGAAGCTAGTCTGAAAAGGTGACATAGTATATGATTCCTATTATATTAAGTTTTATAAAAGACAAAACAATAGTGTTGGTACAGAGATCAGTGTCTCCTCCTGAGCCTAATGGTTCAGAGGAAGAGGGACAGAGCTGAATAGATGAAGTACAGGGCAATTTTTAAGGAGGTGAACAATGATTCTGTATGATACTGCAATGGGGGAACAACTGACCCTCTCTCTTTGTAAGAACACATAGGACTTTAAGCACAAAAAGTAAAACTTACAAATTAAAAACAAATCTCTGGGAAGCCCAGGTGGCTCAGTGGTTTAGCACCACCTTCAGTCCAGGGCATGATCCTGGAGTCCCAAGATCAAGTCCCATGTTGGGCTCCCTGCTTGGAGCCTGCTTCTCCCTCTGCCTGTGGCTCTGCCTCTCTCTCTCTCTCTCTCTCTCTCTCTCTCATAAATAAATAAATAAAATCTTTAAAAAAATAAAATAAAAACAAATCACTTAAGACATTGGGAAATCATGGCCTAGAATGCAGGATATGAAAAATAGCAGCCTAGCTACATTACAAATATATGAAACAATGGCACCAAAGGGGTTGAGATGACAATGAGCTGAGGTAGGTCATTTTGGAAATGAATAAAGTGTCAGTAAGACCGAATGCTGAGTGAAGTAAGTCCATCATATGGACTATGGAGAAGGACAATCATCATATCATTTCACTCATAGGTGGAATATAAGGAATAGTGAAAGGGGCTATAAGGGAAGGGAGGGAAACTGAGTGGGGAAAATCTGAGAAGAAGACAAATATGAGAAACTCCTGACTCTGGGAAACAAACAAAAGGTTGCAGAAGGGGAGGTGGGGGGGGTTGGTAACTGGGTGACGAGCACTGAGGAGGGCACTTGATGGGATGAGCACTGGCTATTATACTATATGTTGGCAAGTTGAATTTAAATAAAATACTAAAAAAATAAAATAAAAAATTCAATGATTTAAAAAAAAAGACTGAATGCAAAAGGAACTCTACAGAGGCACTGTTGTCTAGGTGGCAGACGTGTTTCCCCCGGGGACAAGATTTGAGAATTATGACCCTGAAATTGAATGAATAAATAAATAAATGGAAGATGATAGGAACTTGGTTTCTTATTGTTGGAGTGAGAATTTAGAGGTGAGTGGGAAAAAGGAGTTTAGAATGACCCAGAATTGGAGTAATCTGAATGGATTCATATTTTACTTAATATACAGGTAGCTACCTATAGAAATATTTATGAATCTGGGATACATATGGTCAGTACCAATGAAAATATTTCCTTCGTTAGCTGAGTGAGAGTAAAACAATAGCACCCTAGGAGCAATGATTATGTCTGGTGGCTAAATATTGGTTTCTAAAGCCATCCCCCGCTAAGGGTACAAAGGCTTCTTGGAGAAAAGACTGGTTCTAGGACTAGGGTTGGAAACATACTAGACAATCTTACAGTGCTAGAAAGTAAGAAGTGCTTAACAAAAACAAACCTATCGCAGTCATGGAGGTGTGTTAGAAGTGTTCAGGAACCAACTGAAATGGGAAAGAGTCCCCAGTTGCCAAAGCTCACACGATTTGCACAATGAAAAGAAATAAAAATAATTTTGCATTATAACTCATAGTTTAAAATAAATATCCATAAGTCCATAGTGATAGCAATAAATGATTGAAGACCTAAGTTAATGGGAGGGGAGAGTGATAAATGCAACTCCTGTCCAGGAGAATTCCAGATAATTTATATAGATACTCTGCCTTCAAGGAGTTAGAGTCCAACTCTTTACCCCTTAAGTGTCCTCCTGCAGAGAGCAACTTCTTTCCCCAAAGTATAGACAGAAATGGGAACAGAGTCATTTTATAGGGATCTCACTATAGAAATCTCAAACACTACCTCAGCAATGTGATTAAGTCCAACATCAGTAGTGGTTAAATCATGTTGACAGCATGTATCTTTGATCATAGGAGATGAAAATGACATTTTCTCTTCGTGGTTTTCCTCCCTGAAACTTGTGACCCTCATCTAATCATGAGAAACGCATCAGACAAATCCCCTTAATGGACATTCTGGAAAATACCTAACCAATAACTCCTCAAAGTTGTCCATGTTCTGAAAACAAAGATAATGTGAGAAATTCACACACAGGGGTGCCCGGGTGGCTCAGTCGGTTTCAGTTAAGCATCTGCCTTTGGCTCTCTCAGGTCACGATCTCAGGGTCCTGGGATGGAGCCCCATGTCGGAGCAGGGAGGCTGCTCTCCCTCTCAGTCTGCCCGCCACTCCCTCTGCTTGTGCTCTCTTTCTCTCTATTAAATAAATAAAATCTTAAAAAAAAAAAAAAAGAAACAGACAAAACAAGCTTAAGGAGGTATAATGACTTAATGTAATGAGATGTCTTAGGACCCTGAAAAAGGATATTAGGTGAAAAATAAGAAAAACAAATCAAGTGTGGACTTTAATTATAATGTATTGATATTGGTCCATTAGTTATGTCAAGTGTCACTTGCTATTATAAGATGTTAAAAATGGTAGGAGATAAAGTTTGGAATAAGAGACCAGTGTTTAAATACTGACCCCTATCACTTTCTGGTTATGCAACTTGGACAATTTACTAAACTCTCTAGGCCTCGAATCTCACTTCTGTAAAATGAGGATAATGTCAGAAACTTCCTCATATGATTGTCGTGAAAATTAAATTAGTAGGGTTCCTAAAACACTTAGGATATTAGTGATACGCAGTAAGTGTGTATATTTGATAAGTAAAAATGAATTTGGTTTCTAGTTCCCTTTTACTTGCTATTTACGTATCATAAAAAGAGGCAAAATAAGCAACCCTGAAAGCTTGAGATCTGACAGGGATAGTAGATTTTAGCAGGAGTAGCAAATATGCCATAAGCTCATAGGATTTCCATTATTTAAATTGCTGAGGGCCACAGTGAATCTGATATAAAGATGCTAAGGGATCTTGGGAGCTGAAATATTACAGAAAGAGTAAGTCTAGGTGATTACTGACATTTTTATTAATGTCCTATGTTGTGATAGATTTGATCCTATTCCTAAAAGAATCATCTGGTTGCATTATTGTTGCATTAAAGTGCTAAAAACACAATAAAAGCACATGATTTCAGAGTGTTAAACCAACAAAAGACTCATGAGGACCAAGAGCCTTTATTAGAGCTGTTTTATTTTAAATGACATTAACTTAAAAATGCATAATTTCAGTATGAATTTTTCTAATGTTCATAATATCATACAACCCAACTTCAAACACAAGTAAATGTGAAATAGAAACACAACGGAGCCAGAAAAAAGAAATAATAAGGTGTGACTTGGGGTGTGGCTGTAAGAATGCATGTGGAAGGCAGGAGAAAATTGCACCAATAATAAGGTCATAATATTCAAGGTACTTGCATAGCTGAGGTGTAAATTTAATTCTGACCTTCCTTGAAGCCAAATTAAAGTAAAACATAGCCTGTTTTACAATCCTTGTTATCAAGGACTAGAAAAGATACCAGAGACTTAGAAGGAGCAAAGCTATTGCAAGCAATAAGCTCGAAAATAAAACTCTCACAAAAAAAATAAATAAAAATAAAATAAATAAAATAAAATAAAATAAAACTCTCACAAACCAAGGTCATAGCTCAACTCAAGAAAATGAATTATTTCAGAAACCAAGATAATATGGTCCAAATTTATGGCTCTTCTTAAAACAAGGATAAAGATAAAATATTTTAATAGTTTTCCTCCTAACACACACAAAGTGGGATGAAAAACCAAAACTTTCTTTTTTTTTTCCTATGGTCTACGTTCCACATCCTTGTTCTCACCCACACTAAAGAATGAGCTAAAGTGCAAATGACAGAAAGTCAGTTCCATCCTCTCCGATCTGTGAGGCGAGCAGTTTCCTCAGTGTTGTATTCTTCACAGCTAGCAGTTTTGACACGCAGTATTTTGTGTAATAAACTATTTAAAATGTTGTCTAAAAATTAAGTCTTGAGTAGTCCTGGGCTAAACTAAGGGGGTATGAGGGCCATCATGGAGATCCCCGAGTGTTGCCTAGATCCTCAGACAATTTGTCCAGTGATAAAGCCTGGTGGGAAAGTCTGAAGCAACAAAAGCTAAGTGGGAGGATATTCATGCCCATGTAGATGCCTCCTTCTAGAGAGACAGCTGGGGACTGTACTACAGCAGGAGAGATCCAGAAGATCAGATTCTTCAAACATGTCGCTGAAAACAGATCCAGCAAACAACACTTGGTTCATTAAAAACAAATGACCTCTCCAGAGTCATAATGAAGAAGCATGGAATTTCTCCAAAAATTAGGGATCTTTGGTAAGACATTTATGAGGAACTTTGGTCATAGGAGCATGATAAAGAGGCCTTGAGAGCAAAGCAATGAGGACAGGACGTGTAACACGTTTGCGATTGGCAAAAAGGGAACCAGGGTCAGAAAATTCTTGGAGAAACCTCTATACACAAGAGGTTATTATTTTAACTATTATTAAAAAATATGTAACTTGCCCGTCACTTCGGAAACAGTAATAATGCACAAATGTGTTTCGACATAATGATTAGAACTATGAGTAGTGACCCCCACACTGAGTTGTATGTAGTCACCCTACAGGTGCATACGATGGTTTGTGGAAAGAATCTAGTGCACCTTCTCCTCCTCCTCTTCCTCTTCATCCTCCTTCTCCTCCTCCTCCTCTCTCTCTCTGTGTATATATATATCAAACACATATGGTCAATATATAAAATATATATCAAATATTTTGATAATTGGTATATAGAGGATTTGTATATTTATAAAAACAGATAAATAAAATATTTGATAATTTGTATATAAAGGATTAGTATATTTATAAAAATAGATAAATAATATATAAATAATTTAACCATTTATATAAATATGTGCCTGGTATATGTGTGTGTGTGTCTAATCCTTTACTCTTTTCTAATTGGAAACTTGATTTACAATAAATATGTAACATAGCATATTAACAATAGTAATATATTGGTAATATCCCTCACTTATTGAGTGTTTAATATATGCCCACCATCATTATAAGTACTTAACGTGTATTCAACAATTCAGTCCTCACAACAAGGATGTGTCTGTACATATGTCGTTACTGAATAAAATTGGTACCATTATTAGTCCATCTCTTAGGATGGAGTTAGCAGTAGGACCCACCGAGAAAATAATTTACCTAAGGCCACACATCTAGAAAATGACAGAGGCATAATTCAAATCTAAGCAGTCCGGCTCCGGAATCGGTGCTGCTGAACTACAGGAATACAGGTGTTTAAGGTATAATTGATAACATATAAGCATGTTTCGGGGTGTGTGCTCAAGAAATCTGATAAAAAAGACCAAAACTATCTTAATGTGTTTAAGATTATTTATCTCATGAGACTAATGAATTAATGAAATGGAAACACTTGATAGTGGTTGCAAGAACCGCTCTAGGATTGAATACAGTTAATACACCAACTCGGCTGCTTTGCAAATATGTGTAAAGCACACGCATTCTGTTCAGGGGCACTGATCTGTACGCTGAGGGTAATACTTGATATTTACAGCTCACATACACAGATCATGTCTGCTTGTCACTTTACCATCTTTCTAAGGAGGTTGAAAGTCAACACTCCCTGAACACACACAGACACCCACCCACACACACACACCCAAAACATTAAAATTAAGGTTAACCTTGACCTCAGGTTTTTGTGGCAACATCTGGTCCTGTCAATGGTAACATCTTGTGATTAACATTGAGAGAACTGGCCTTGAATCACTATCATATGTGTAAGGAGCTGATTTAGTTTCTAAATTACACGGAAATGGCTTGGCATAACATCTGGTTAATGTGCTACTAAAAATGAATTTCATTTTAATAGATTAAAGTTATATAAGTCTCCTTTGGGAAGAAGAGCAGACAAATTGAATTTTCTCAAAAGTAAGAATTGTGTGTAATACAAATTTCTGAAATGGGAAATTTTTATTAAGTGGGGTGTATGTGATACTTTCAGACGTAAAAATCTAAAATAATGAGTATTTCTTACAATATCTTTTATCAGTTTCCTCTCTTCTTTCAAGAGAACATAGTTTTCTTTCTATTTCTATTTCTTTCTATTGTCTTTTTATGTACGTATGTATGTATTTTTGGTGCGTATAATGGGAGAATGGAGGGATCTGTTCCATTTCTATCTTTGATGACGGATTTTGGATGAGATTGCTTCATATCTATAATACTGACCTATGATTACTTAAGTCAAGCTCATGTTTCCATCAGAGTTTTTCAATTTTCTGTAGTATCTATTTTACAGATGGTAAATTCAAAATACTTTTGTGAGTGGTTGAGAACTTGATGATGCCTCCTACGTCCTTTCTCCCTTAATTGAGTGTTAAAGTCTATGGATAGACTTAAGGTGAATAATTATATTATGCATATATAAAAATGGGTACATTTTTCTCTGGAGAGGATTTGTGGCTTTCCCAAGATTCTCAAATGAGCAAGCATCAGGAAAAGAAACAGGAATAAGTGTAATGTTTTAGATGAACATTGAATTTCTCAAAAAAGTCATTCCAGTAGCAGTTAGTTTTCTCAGGGTCAGAACTAAGTTGTTACAGGATCTAAACCACTCAGTTAGTGACTTCAGTTAATTGATCTCTAAAGCAAGTACTTTGGAACAAACTCACGTTAAGTGTCTTTTCTAACTAAAAGAGCCAATGAGTGTTTGGATTCATGACAAAGTAGCAAACACTTCTAGCTCATGTGGAGAAATAGAGAAAATATTCTCATTTAAATTTACGTAACCAATGGTTATTTATTTCAACTTTCTAAAGTTATTATTTATTCAAGTTGTTAATAAGTAATAACTTTGTTTCTAAAGTTACTGTTATTTTTAAAGCCAAAGTTATTATTTCTTATATATGGGCTATTTATTAACATTGTAAATTTTAATATATATTTAGCAACTGCCCATAGGACAATGATATGCAATTCTATTTATTAATGGAATTTTGATCGATCCTCAGTCGACTTTTAGGTATTTTCAAGAAATTATTGTGTAAAAGATCTGGTAAATGCTATCTCATATTATTCCTTCTTACTTGGAATCTATTATCTTTTTAAAACAGTATGTGTACACACACACCACGTGTGATGTCCTGTCATTTATGATAGTCCTGTTATGTTTTTTACATGATTATAAGATGTGGAAGCTTTCCTGGAATATCTAAGCCCATGAAGAAAAGCAGCAACAAGGTGTCAATATAATTTCATTATATGTATTCTCCTACTTCATTCAATTTTTCATAGATCTTTAATAACAACCTATTAAATTAAAGGCATTTGTAGTATATATTTATTTAGTGAAAAAGAGAAGAGAGCCTAAGTGGCAGAGGGTGGAGGGACAGAAGGAGAGGGAGAGAGAATCCCAAGCAGGCTCCATGCTCAGGGGGAGCTCAACACAGGGTCGATCTTACAACCCTGAGATCATGACCTCGGTCAAAATCAAGAGTTGGATGCTTAAGGGACTGAGCCATGGAGGTGCCCCTAATCTGCGTGCCATTTGAGAAGTGTTTTCTCTGCCCTATTGTCCCATCCTTATTTTCTTTCTCTCTTCACACCTTTGGTTCCATTCTTCATTTAGCTAAAGAGACACCACATACAAATTAAGATAGTATCTCGGACTTCGTGAGGCTTATATTAAACAGTCTGCTAAAAATAGTTTCTTATTCACACAACCCTATGTCTCGCCCATAGTGGTGTGCCAAAATGTATTTAGGCATTATATTTCACATGTCTGGAACTTCACCTTTACTATTAGAATTTATCGTAAGAAATAATTAGATCATTTCAGTGGTTCTCTTCTTAGCTATTCAGTCTGCTTCAAAGCAGTGATTGTCTTCTCCACTAACTTTCAGGACCAAGCATATCACAATATATATATATATATATATATATATATATATATATATATATATATATTTATTTAAGTTTTTATTTAAATTCCAGTTAGTTAACTTATGGTGTCATAGTAGTCCCAGGTGTGCAATAGAGTGATTCAGCACTTCCCTACATCACCCAGTGATCGTAGCAGCAAACACACTCCTTAATCCCCATCAATAGTTTACCCACTCCCCCACCCACCTCCCCTCCAATAACCATCAGTTTATTTCCTGTAGTTAAGAGTCTGTTTCTTGGTTTGCCTTGCTCTCCCATGTTTGTTTTTTTTTTTTTTTTTTTATCCCTTTGCATGTTTGGTTTGTTTTTTACACTTCCACATATGAATGAAATCATATGGTATTTGTCTTTCTGTGACTGATTTCTTTCCCTTAGCACAATAGTCTTCAGCTACAGCTATGTCATTGCAAGTGGCAAGATCTAGCATGTCATATTTTTCTTGCAAGTACTTTAACTGGGTGTATTATTGTGATATATATAGTAAATTACATAACAACGGGCACCAACCAACAGGACTGATGCTGCTTCTATGCTTGAGTCCAGGAATGCTCTGTTGGAAGAGTTATTAACCATTTAGTGTCTGGATAATAGCAAGTCCAGGCAATTCAGAGGAATGGGCCAGGATGACCTACGTAGTGACTATTTACCAAGTAATACAGAAGCATTTCAATATTTTAAGCATTCTTAATGCTATCCTGGCACATACATTTATATAACAGTCTTCTTTATAGCAGATTTGTCTCTCCACCTGTGCTGTTTATTGCTCATCACTCTCACTAGATAATATTCTCCAACACCATAAACACTGTTTCTGTTCTAAGAACTAAACTATAATAGCTAGAGATGACTAATGAATAAATAGATTACCTATACTGGTGCTTGATATTTCACTATATATGTCTTCTATTAAGAAAAAAATGTCCTAAAAAAAATGTCCTATACTCTCTTCCAAAGTACCTAGAATTATTTTTTACCGATTTTTTTTTTTTAAGATTTTATTTATTTACTCATGAGAAACAAAGAGAGAGAGGCAGAGACATGGGCAGAGGGAGAAGCAGGCTCCCTGTGGGGAGCCCAATATGGGACTTGATCCCAGGACCCCAGGGTCATGACCTGAGCTGAAGGCAGATGCTCAACCACTGAGCCCCCCAGGGGCCCATTTTTTTCTTGATTTGTATTTGGAAAGCCTAGTTTTTATATTTGTTTTTTTTTATTTTTTTTATTTTTTGTATATTTTTTATTGGAGTTCAATTTGCCAACATATAGCATAATACCGAGTGCTCATACTGTCCAGTGCCCCCCTCAGTGCCCGTCACCCAGTCACCCCATCCACCCGCCCACCTCCCCTTCCACTACCCCTTGTTCGTCATCCAGAATTAGGAGTCACTCATGTTCTGTCTCCCTCTCTGATAATTCCCACTCATTTTCTCTCCTCTACCCTCTAATCCCTTTCACTATTTTTTATATTCCCCGTATGAATGAAGCCATATAATGTTTGTCCTTCTCTGATTGACTTCTTTCACTCAGCATAATACCCTCCAGTTCTATCCATGTTGAAGCAAATGGTGGGTATCCGTCCTTTCTGACAGCTGAGGAACATCCCACTGTATACATAGACCACATCTTTATCCATCATGTGTTGATGGGCACCGAGTCTCCTTCCACAGTTTGGCTATTGTGGACATTGCTACTATAAACATCGGGGTGCAGGTGTCCTGCCGTTTCACTGAATCTGTGTCTTTGGGGTGAATCCCCAGCAGTGCAATTGCTGGGTCGTAGGGCAGGTCTATTTCTCACTCTTTGAGGAACCTCCACACAGTTTTCCAGAGTGGCGACACCAGGTCACATTCCCACCAACAATGCAAGAGGGTTTCCCTTTCTCCACCTCCTCTCCAACATGTGTGGTTTCCTGTCTTGTTAATTTTCCCCATTCTCACTAGTGTGAAGTGGGATCTCATCATGGTTTTGGTGTGTATTTCCCAGATAAGCCTAGTCTTTATAAGTAGGAACATTCCACCTAGTTGAGAACTTGGCAGAGCTTGAATCCACTCCATAACAGAAGAAAGAATACTTCTCAAGGAGTTATTATGGTTCATCATGAAGTTAACCTGACAGACAATGGCTATGGTTTATTAATACTATAAAATATTAATATTAAAAATTAATACTATATAAAATCTTGCTAAGGAGCTAGGGATAAAATACATAACTAAATTGTATAGATGCTGGGGATCCTTGGGTGGCTCAGTGGTTTAGCGCCTGCCTTCCACCCAGGGTGTGACCCGGGGTCCTGGAATCGAGTCCCACGTTGGGCTCGCCCCAGGGAGTCTGCTTCTCCCTCTGCCCCCCTCTCTCTCTCTCTCTCTCTCTGTGTGTGTCTCTTTTGAATAAATAAAAATTTTAAAAAATTTTTATAGCTGGCACAATTACTAAGTCAGTAGTGAATATATTCCATAGATACTTTTATCTAATTGAGTATTATTGAAGATAATGGTCTTTTTTTTTTTGACTGTCACCTTTTTAAATTTAAATTTAAATTCAGTTAAGTAACATATAGTGTACTAGTTTCAGAGGTAGAGTTTTGTGATTCATCAGTTGCATACAACACCCAGTGCTCATCCTTCATGCCCGTCACCCAGCTACCTCATCCCCCCACTCACCTCCCCTCCAGCAACCCTCAGTTTCCTATAGTTAAGAGTCTCTTCTGGTTTGCCTCCCTCGCTGATTTTGTCTTATTTTATTTTTCCCTCCCTTCCCCTTGATCCTTAATTTTGTTTCTTAAATTCCACATATGAGTCAAAATCATATGGTATGTGTCTTCTCTGATTGACATATTTCACTTAGCATTGTACCATATCCGTATCTTTACAAATGGCAAGGTTTCATTCTTTTTGCTGGGTGAGTAATATTCCATTGTGTATATACACCACATCTTCTCTCTCTCTCTCTCTCTCTCTAATGTGCCTAAATACCATTTCTCTTCCTTTTTAATTTATTTTTTGCTTTTGTCATTTTTAAAAAGATTTATTTATTTATTTGAGAGAGTGAGAGAGAGAGAGAAGTGAGAGGGGCAGAGGAAGACGGGAGAGAGAATCTCAAGCAGATTCCTGCTGTGTGTGGAGCTAAATCTGGGGCTCAACCCCACAACCTTGAGATCATGACCTGAATTGACACCAAGACTTGGACTCAACCAACTGAGCCACCCAGGTGCCCCTACCCTCCCTTTTTAATGTAGCATTTAACTCTCTAATGTACTATAATTATGTTTTTTGAGATTTTAAAAATTTATTTGGTTACTAAGCATTGCCTATATCTACCCTCTTGAATATACACTAGATCAAGCAAGGAATCATGTCTCTTGTTCACTGATGTAAACATTTAAAACATAGAAGGGCCTTCATAAATATTTAGTTGAATGAATATATGATTGTTACACTGTGATATGCCATAGAAAGTTGTAAGATTTTAGATCCTGTAGTAAAAGTTGTTATCAAAACACTTCAATGGAATTGAATTAGTGCTCAATAAATAATACATACAATAATAATAGTACTAATATTAATATAAAGATATATGGTCTCATGTTTTTGGTAATCCGATTGCTACCAATTTATTTGACATCTAGTCATCTTGTTTCCCAGATATAAAATTTTCCTCAAGTATTGGAGTCATTTTCTGTAATATTGTTGACATTTTTTATATCTCTCCTAATTTTTATTCTATTTGTTTTATCAATTTGTTACATCAGTTACCAAGAAAATTGTGTTAAAATCTTAAAATCTATCATGTTTGTGAATTTGTCCATTTATCCTTCTAGTTTTGAGAGTCACCTTTTAATTGTAAAACAGATAACTTCCAAAATATATTTGCTAATGATGCATATGTTATACTTACATTTTCAAATATACGTCAGTATAAACATTAAGATTAAAAGAAATTTCATGGACCAGTTGCAATCAAGAATTATTTACTCAAATAAGGATGTGTGCACATATGATAAAGTATAGATCTCTTCAGTGGATAAGCTAGAAAGGGAGAAGTTACGGAATCTGGCTTAAGACTCTTGAACCCATATTTTAAAAGACTAATAAATTTAAAATGGATATTTAATAGATAAATTGAGTTAAAAAGTTATATAATATAGCACATTTACTTAGTGTACAAGGAAATATGAAAATGAAGAAATCACACTGTTATTCTAAAAATAGATTTCAAGGAGGAGGGCAAGGACTTGAGTTCTGATTCTGGTTCTATCTCCAAGCACATAAGCCTGAAAATGATGTTAGTTCTCCATGTTTCCATCACCCCTCACCCACGAAGAAGGAATAACAATGTCATTCTATCAATCTGATGGGTAATGCTGATATTGAGGCATTAGATCAAGTTAGATCCTAGAAGTATAATACAATTGACAAGCATAAAATATTTTGCAAATGCCAAATTTTCTTAAAATCATTTAAACTGTTAAAAACAGTTACCCAGAAAAATCTCCCTAATTTGAAGGTCTATATGCCCCCCCTCTGTGTATTTCAGCATTATTTACAGTAGGCAAACTATGAAAGTTGTGTTAATTGTCCATCGATAGATGAATGGATAAAGAAAGGTGGTCTATATACACAATGGAATATTATTCAGCCATATAAAAGAATGAAATCTTGCCATTTGTAAAGATGGATGGAGCTAGATAGTATTATGCAAAGTGAAATAAGTCAGAAGAGAAAGACAAATACTATTTGATTTTACCCGTATGTGTAATTTATGAGACAAAACAGAGGAGCAAAGGAAAAGAGAGAGAGAGAAACCAAGAAACAGACTTTTAACTATAGAGAATAAACTGAGGGTTACAGAGGGGAGGTGGGTGGGGAGATGGGTGAAGTAGGGGATTGGGATTAAAGAGCACACTTATCATGATAATAAAATAAAATAAAATTATAAAAAATGTGAGAAAGTGAATGGAAACCTAAACTGTGACCTGCTTATGCAGTGGAAAGCTACTAGTTATTACATCAATGATCTACTGAAATACACCGCAAAATGAATGGATCTCAGAAATATTATGCTGAATGAATGAATGGAAGAAGTTTATAATTTGAATGGAAGAAGTTTATAATTTGAATGGAAGAAGTTTATTCATATGAATATTCTAGTACAGGAAGAAGTTTATTCTAGAATATTCTAGAATTCTACAGTTTTAGAATCAGAAAAAAAAATTCTCTGGGGTGATGGAAATGTTCTATAATCTGGTTTTATTAGTTCTTATATGGATTTAGATATTTGTCAACTATAAAGCTGTACTCTCAAATCTACACATTTTTTTGTATTTGGTATATAAGTCATAATTTAATAAACTATGTTTCAATAAAGCATGGTTCTTCAAAGATAAATAGACAAACCACTTAAAAATTAGAAAAAACAAAAAAAAATGAAATCATAAAATGTGAGATTCAGCAGAAAAGTCTTTTTTCATTTACTTGTTTACTTTAATTTTTTTTTAAATGTTTAATAATGAATTCTGGAGTAAATATCTTTGCTTTATAGGGTCTGAGTATAATTTTTCTCTATATTTGACAAAGGCCTTTCAGCACATTATTGTATATAGAACTTAAAATACACATAATTCACAATAAGATTATCTGGGGCTTATTCCAGTCTCTGCAAAGCATGATCACAATCTTTGTGTTCATACAAGACTTAAAGATCGAAACACAATAAGCTGTTCTGTTTGCCTGTGGGATAATATCGAGTTTAGATCAGTGATTTTGGCTTTCATAAAAAATATTTATAATTATATCCCCATTTCTTAGCCTTATTGCTCCCTCATAAACCTCTGAAAAGACTGATTTCCACTGAACTGCTTCATTTGGCATTGCTCTTGTCTTACAGTTAGAGAGGTCACATATCAGAAATAAGAGCTCTCAGGTAGGGCCGAAATGTTTATCCAGCTTGCCTTAACGGTTACATTGATTTTGTCTACTGCAGTCCCCTCAGCACTTAATTTGTTTTTGTATCGTGATCTGGAATTCACAGCTAGAAAATTAACAAATAAACTCCTTTAAATTGAATTTTTGTTACCGAACATGAGAAAAATCCATTTTTTTTGTTTACTCTGGCAGTTCAGTAGGTTAAACATTACAAAGAGACTCTAGAAATTTTATTGTTCCTCATCCTTTAATCATCCTTTAGTCACTCATTTATCCATCCATTACTTCACTGGGTTTTCCATTTATCACTTCAGCTACTTGCAAGTAGTCAACCCAGTTACTTGCCATCCCACCCATTAATCCTTCATCTTCCGCTCATTACATACCTCCAGTGCGTCATCTGTGCATCTGTACCAGGGCGTATCTACACACTTACCAATCCATCCATCGTCCATCCTTCATCCATCCACTCATCCACCTAACTTGGCATCCACTTAGCCACTCCACATTAGTAAAACAGATTGTGAATTTGGCCTAGTAGAGATTTCGGGAAAAAGAAAGAATCTCTTATTTATTTATTTATTTATTTATTTATTTATTTATTTATTTTAAGAAAGAATTTCATAATTTTTTCATAAAACATCTCACACAAGAGAGGAGGTGAAGCTTATTATTAAATTTTTTTAAAGTTGTAAATGATTTTCAGATAACTTTCTGATGTTCATCTTTTCATCCCTATTTACTTAAATCATGAATATTCATAGCAATGTGGTTACATAGATAAGCAACTACTTGTGAAATCTGAGGAAATTACAGATACCTTGGGTTCGATCCAAAATTTCAGTTTAGAATATCCAGCAATTTAGCCTCAGCAGCAAATATTTTGACAACTCCACATTGATTTAGGTGCATAGCCAGTATTCAGAACCACCGGCTTCTGAGAAATCTTACAGTGCAGTTTTCATCCAATAGTATGTTTCCATAACTCACCTCAGGAGAACATAGGTATAGGTCTGAATCAGGCTTACCATACAACGTAAATCTCACGTTGTGCAAAGCTATACAAAAATAAATATGAACCAACATATTTAATCTGTGTTTACAGTTGTTAAAAAAAAAAAACCTGCACATGTTAATGAAATGGCATGTTTTATAACAGACTTACATTTATCAAGAAAAAAAAAGATTAGATTTCTTTATAGTTGACTCTCCTTACAGTTTTATAGAGAGCTCCTTCTCCATTTTCCAGGAGGAAATAATACCGGAGACATATTTCTGGATAATCTGGTCACAGCTCATTAAAGCAGGAGAGGTGTTTTTGTGAGTGGTGGGTTGAGAGTCTAAAATTCATTGATCCTTTTTTCTCTCTCTTTCTATTCTGCAAAGTTAAGGTAAATCATCTGCAGCCTGGTGATTTCTTTATTCTTCTGTTGAAACTCCCCTGTGTAATAAATATCCCTCCCCAAACTCTGTATAATAAGCAGAGTTGATTTACAGCCTAAAAAGCCTGCTTTCTAGAAGCATTTGTGGAGACTTTCTCTCTGTCTTGCTTTTAGGATTTTATGAATATTAGACTGTAATTTGCTCTGTAGCTGGTCTGGAATCTGTCTTTCAAACCCAATCAATTCTCATACGCAGATATAGATTGAGGACGCCAAGAGAAGAAATGGAGAAACAAATATGATAGAAAACTTTTGTGGCCTAATAGTCATTGCTGGTAAGTCTGGGAAGTTAGCTAAGGGGATGGTTCATGGAGAACTTTCAATGCCATGGGAAAGAGGCCTGGCTTCATCCTATAAGGTTCAGGAAGCTATGAGGGATTTGAGAGAGGAGGAAATGAACCCATCTGCATTTTGGACAGACAACTATTCAAGCTACAGTATGGGAGACACTATTCATGCTGCTTAAGTAGTCCATGGAGGAGAGGACTGAGGCAGGGGGAATTGTGTGGTAGGCCCTGCAGTGATTCGGAGGAAACAATAATTAATTAGTCAATTTAAATTCATTTTAATTTTGTGTCATCATAAATACATGTGCGATCACTTTTGGCATGACTCTTAGATCTCCTGCTTCGCTAATTCCCAGAATTAGACAAGTAAGATCCTCTGCTTCATCGTTTTGGGGGTGTTCCTATTATTAAAAACAGCAGGGAGAAAGATGTGGAAGGGAGGGATGCATTTTGACATGTGAATACGTTGCTAAGTCTCTGAAACTGGCAAATAGGAGTCCGTTCTGAGAAATATGCTTCTCACCAGTGGCAACTGGTGGTTCATTCTGAGATGTTTTCCAGGTTGCAAAGGACTTAGGATTTCACTGCAAAGATTTCAGGGGAAAGTATTTGCCTTTGCTGCTTTCGGCCTCATTGCTCTGAGTCCTTGCTCTGAGTTCATTGCTCATGAACTTTGCATGGATGCAGGAATGAGCATATGAATCTTATTTAAGATGCTCTATCCAGGGGCACCTGGGGGGCTCAGTGGTGGAGTGTCTGCCTTTGGCTCAGGGCATGATCCTGGGGTCCTGGGATCGAGTTCCCCACCTGCTTCTCCCTCTGCCTGTGTCTCTGCCTCTCTCTGTGTCTCTCACTAATAAATAAATACAATCTTTTTTAAAAAAAAGATGCTCTATCCCTATCAATTTTCAGTTAAATTCAGAAAGCTATACCCAAACTGAGTAGTAAAGCTTAAGATCTTTAGCCTGCCATACAAGGGTTCCAATATCTTCTCAACTTCCGCTGGGCTGCCTCTGATCCCTGAGCTATTTGTCTTTTCCAAGCTCTCTGAGTGGCTCTGTCTCTGTGCATTTGTTCAAGCGATGACCTCTGTCTCGGTGTCCCCTCCCCCATTCCTACACTCCGGTGGCCCCTCTTTCTAAATTCACTTCACAGTTTAATTTCTCTCTGAAATATTTCTTACACTCCTCAACCATTTCAGCCCCCTCACGCTACCCCCCAATCTATGCAGTCTTCCAACGCCACACTTTTCCAGCTTATTCTGAGAATTTTACGAATTTTAATGCACACATGATCAGCAAATCAGCATTTAAGTTTACTTAAGAGAGGCTCATAAAAGCAATCAGATTATTTTAGAAAAAAAAAAACTCCTATGTATATAATCAAAATTAGAGCTTCCATCTGTTAATCCCAGAAAAAATACATGACAGGCCATCGATACGAAAAATGTAATCCTTCAGATCTTTTTCCAGATGGCAATTGGCAGCAACCAAGTTAATGAATTGCATTTAGTGCTTGTTCTCAATACCCATTTCACTTCTTTAATAAAGAAGCTTATGGAAAACTTTTATTTGGACAAAATATTCCAGGGATGATTTCATTTCAGAAAAGCTATAAAGAGCTTGCTTTTGGTAGCCTGCTACCTACCAGAGACCATAAGCTGAGTCCCCTCTTGAATGAGCTGAAGAAGCTTTTGCTTCTACAAGGTTTAAATAAACAAAACAAATGTTTTACCTCAGGTGAAATGATTGAATTGCTCTCTGCTCACCTACAGGGCAGCTGTGTAGCTAGAGGAACAACTGGCCTGGAATATATTCCACATAACACAAAGATTGAAAAGTACGAGGCTCTGAGTTAAAAAAAAAGTGTAACATATATCTTGAAAGGGAAAAAGTAATAATTTTAGATTCTGATAAAGTAGTCTGAAAGCTCCTTGAGAAATACAACATTTTTGAAAAGTGGGTAGCAGTTCATTAATAGTTTATAGAAATTTGTAGAAAGAGAATATTTCCATGTCAGGAGTACACTCGCAACAACACTTGACTATTACCAGCTTCACTAAAATTCCAAACTTCTAGTTGTTGACACGTAGTGGGAAATGTAGGATATACCCAAACTGTCAAGTGGGGTAAAGGAGAGATTATTCAATGCCAAAGAAGACATGAAGTGAAAAGTTATTGGTATTTATAGTTTCAGACTCTTTTTGCCTTTTAATTGCTGCCTAAGTGGCAGGAGTTCCTGGCATTAACATGACTTTAATAACCTCCTTAAATATCAACCTGTCTCACCCTCCTTTTCCCATCTGCCTTCAACTGTACCATGAACAACCCAGTGCCTTCTCATTTCTGCTGAAAATGCAAACCCTCCTGGGAATGGGAACCAGGTACATGATTCAGTTAAATTCTCCTTCCGAGGGGGATTTGAGAAATTGAACATAGAGGACAAAGAAGTTAGGCACTGAGGATAGAAAATGAAACAAAACTCGAATCCAGGAAGAAGAAGGAGGAAGGGGTGCAAGGAGGATGAGAAGAAAAGTAAAAGCATGAGTGCAAGGATGAGACCTTGTCTCTCTCTATAGATGGGAACCCATATTTTCTGTCCATATCTACAACATCAGTTTTTGCTGAGAAAGGGATATGCATTTCCTAACAAAACTAGAAAGGGGAAAATAGCTTGATTATAGTGCACCAATTTCTAACCACCGAAATTAAAATAATAGTGGGGTGCTCGCTTCAGCAGCACATATACTAAAATTGGAACGATACAGAGAAGATTAGCATGGTCCCTGCGCAAGGATGACACGCAAATTAGTGAAGTGTTCCATATTTTTTAGAAATGACAAATACCCACCATTTGCTCTGACGTGGAGGGACCTGGAGGGTATTATGCTGAGTGAAATAAGTCAATCGGAGAAGGACAAACATTATATGGTCTTTCATTTGGGGAATATAAAAAATAGTGAAAGGGAATAAAGGGGAAAGGAGAAAAAATGAGTGAGAAATATCAGAAAGGGAGACAGAACATGAGAGACTCCTAACTCTGAGAAACGAACTAGGGGTAGTGGAAGGGGAGGTGGGCAGGGGGTGGGGTGACTGGGTGACAGGCACTGAGGGGGGCACTCGATGGGATGAGCACTGGGTGTTATGCTATATGTTAGCAAATTGAACACCAATTAAAAAATATATTTGAAAAAAATTTTAAAAATAATAAAAAATAAATTTGATTAGGTGAGATAATATCTTCAGTATCTTCCAGTTTTAACATTGATTTTATATATTAAAGATATTTAAGATAACCTACCTTCTGCAAATGTAACTGTCACAGTCTCTCTGAGTTATGCCCATTATCTGTAGTCCATTGAAGCTGAAATGAGAACATTTTTTTCAGTAAAAACAACAAAGCATTTATATGAAAAAAACAAAAATAAAATAAAATAAAATAAAATAAAATATAAAATAAAATAAAATAAAATAAAATAAAATAAAATAAAATAATAAAATAATAGTTGGGACAATCCTTTTAATACTCTGCCTTGGCTGAATGAGCCTCATGTTAGTTGCAATGGGATTTATAAATTTCATTCCCATGAATTATTAATTTGGGCTCATTGATTTGGATTAAGTCTTTATAATCTTAGCCTCCTACACTATTGTCTGACATTCAGAAGACATTACAAACCATCATTAGTTGAATTGATGGGTTAATTTTATTACTAAATTCCTTAAAAGTGAGAGAAGAACCCCCTTTTTCCAGAATGTTAAAGTCCAGACTTCAAATACGTAGACATATAGAGCAAATGGTTCAGTTCTAACAAACATATTGCAGTGCATTTATGTTACAGAGAACTAGTATAAGAAGAATCTAGGCATTAGTAAACAGAAAAGCAGATATAAATATTCTCCAAGGAAAGAAACATACAGATGATTCTTAGAAGTCTAAAAAGTGCAGGGAAGGCTAGATTATTTTTTCTAAATGTCATGTTAGGTGAAATGCTCTCACTGAAGAGACATTTTTATGAATGTGATAATTCATTAATTATGCAAAATTTTTCTTTACAAATTTAGTTTTATACAAAAGTTTTACAACTCACATCTTGAAGTTCTTATCTATGAATAAAGCCTATGGTATTAGTATTATTTTTTTGACATTCCGATTTTTTAATCAGTTAGTAATAAATGTATGGACTTCCTCCAAACAGAAGTCCAGAAAATCATTTTATCAAAAAACAAAATTGATGACATCCAGACAGAAGTAAATTGAGTTTCTATTTTTCAGATTGGATAAAAACAATTGGTGCCATTTAGCGACTAGCAGATCATTCAGATGGTCCACTGGAATCATCCATTATGTCTAAACAGAATCAGAGAAATATAAATATAGGAGCTTGGTACTCACAGATCTCACATGTTAGAGAGAGTGCAGTATGAACCTAAGATAAACAATTAACACCATGTAGTTTAATAGATTATATATATATATGATATACAGACACAAAATAAATGTACACACATGTAGCTTTAATTACATACATAATGTATATATGCATACACGTTATGAAAATTATATACATATTAAGAACAATAAAAGATACCTATGATTATTGCCCTCTTTTACATTATCCTATGAGAAATTCAAGTAGCAGATAAACCTATGAGTTTTGATTCCATTTTTTAAGACAACGATACAAAGTATATATGTACATGTGTTTGGCTACATGAAATTTTAGAAATGAGGAAAAGCATATACTCGTTTGTTAAATATCAGACTATTATATTGCATGAATGTCTAGAAAATGAAACTGTATCTGTAATTAAAATTCAAATTCATATGTCTAAAGATTCCAGAAGCATTTATTTAAAGACTGGAAGGCAAAATATGCAAATGGAAACCTCTACTTGATTAGCTTATGTGATTATAGGTAATTTTCTTCATCAATTTATTATTTATGTTACTTTCTGTTATTTACAGAGTTATATCATTTTAATAGAGTTTAATATGTCAATATAGTTACAAAATAATCTATATGGTTATATATTTCAATACAGACTTCAAACTTAAATTTAAACACTAAAACAGAATTAAAGAAAATGTATTATATCAGTGTAATATTATTGAAGATGCTGCTGGTAATGCATAAAAAGAAGAAAGTAATAAAGAGTTGAGACCTGAATGGGTTCTTCTGTAGTTTTTGCTATTTCTATTTAGGATCTGTTCCCTTGTCTGAACTAAAAGCTGACTGTCAGAGTTTTTCTGGGTTCCTAGTGTCTGAAAGTGCCCTACTTGGAGTTGGTATTCAGGGAATATTTGTCACTAAAGGTGATTCCAAAGTAGAGTGACTCAGAATTCAGAACCTTGGTGTGACAGTGTTTATTACTTCATCATAACAACAACTGCAAATCATAAGGAGTTGTTTTGAAAAAAAAAATCTGAAATTTCCACTAGTTTGGTCCTCACAGAACTCCTTAAGAACACAAAAGAGGAAACATTTTATAAATAAAATGCAATGGTATTAAGGCATGTCATTCCTCTGATGTCGGGCTTTCTTGAAAAACCGCAGCAGATTATTTTAAAAATCCACAGCAATGCACTCCCCCAAGATACTGTATCTCTTAGTGATAATCTTTATGCCCCTATTATGGTGGTTCATATCTCTGCCCTTTCACTAGATTTGCAGCCTCTTATTTTTAAGAACTATGTTTCCTTCATTTTATTATTTTTTTAAGTTCTTATGGGTTTCCTTAGTGAAAAGGACAAATTAGGTATTCAACAAATGTTGAAAGAATTAAATACACAGTGGAAGAGTTGTATCCTCAGTCCGAGGTCCTTATATCTAAAATGCCAAATATAGCTCTCTTTTGTGGTGCCTCTCTTATTTTAGGGATGAAGCTGGACATCTCTTTCCTGGATACTGGCTGCCAGAAACTCATGGAAGTGGATGATGAATGCAAACTTTGTATCTTTTATGAGAAGCGTATGGCCACAGAAGCTGCTGCTGATGCTCTGGGGGAAGAATTGGAAGGGTTATGTGGTCTGAATCAGTGGTGACAATGATAAACAAGGCTTCCCCGTGAAGTAGTGTGTCTTGATCTATGGGCATGTCCACCTGCTGCTGAATAAGGAGCATTCCTGCTACAGACCAAGGAAGACTAGAGAAAGAAAGTTCAAATCTGTCCAGGGTTGGACTGTGGATGTCAATCTCAGGTTCTCAAGTGGTCACTGTAAAAAAAATGGGAGGAGAAGGATATTCCTTGACTCACCCATATTACTGCACCTCTTTCCTGGGTCCCAAAAGAGTTAGCAGAATCCACAAACTTGTTGACCTCTCTGAAGAGGATGTCCACCAGTATGTTGTGAGAATGCCACTAATCAGAGAAGAAATCTAGAAACAAGGTGCTCAAGATTCAGCATCTTGTTTCACCACGTGTCCTCTAAGACAAAAGTCAGTGTATTGCTCCAAAGAAACAGTTACTAAGAACAAGAAAGAGGCTGCCAAATTTGCTAAACTTTTGGCCAAGACAGTGAAGGAAGTGAGAGAAAAATGCCAGAAACAGATTGCCAAGAGACAGAGACAATCCTCCCTGAAAGCTTCTACCTCTGTCTGAGTCCATTTAAAAATGAGATTTTCTAAAAGTAAAAAAAAAATTAAGTGGTCTTAGATGTATATAACGTATATAAACGATTATAAAGAGATATTATAGGATATTTAAAATTTTATATTTGAGAATAATCACTTTTGCAATGACTTATTTTAGATAAGAAAATTAAAGTTATGTTTCTGTCTAAACAAATCATCTCCTCAGTTGATGCCAATGAATAGAGTTCCCAGAATCTCATTGTATTTAATTTATGTATGAAGTTCCCCATGACCCAGTTTTGATGTGCTCTCAGGGCTCAACATCTACTCATCACAGAATCCTTATTCATAAATCAGGGTTACAAGATTGATTGGATGAACTGCTTGCTACTCGCCGCCAAGCACCTGCCTAGTTTACAAACAATGATTCCATTCAGTCATGTTAACAACAAAGTCATGAGCCTGTGCCTGTGTATATCTTCTATAAATATCTTATGGAAAAAAAATTTCTTTCCAATCACTGTATAACGGTCACATGAAATCACATTGTTCAAAATAAAATCATTTATTTGTTTGGCTCTTTGACATGTCACATCAATCGCCTTTTAATTGCGTATTTCACCTATTCTATTATTTTTAAGATGCAGACATATGTTTTGATGAGTGCATGTTCTTGTTACCACAGCTATATCCTCATATGATTTTAGGATGCCCTACTTCTCTAGCACATTCGTATGATCATAATGACGTGTAGTTGTCTCATCATAAAATTCATATTTGGCAGTGTTTTATATTAATATGGTTTTTAGAGGAGATCTTGTATACTCTGTGGTGCAATAAAGGAAAGTGTTCCTTTAACTAAAATGCAATATTTCAAAGTGAAACAGGAGCTTGAATCTAGTGTCTGAGACCATTCAGCCATCCGAAATATATAAAGAACTTATGCAACTCAACATCAAAAATAAACAATTTTAAAATGGTCAGAGAAGCTGAATGGATATTTTTCCAAAGAAGATATATAGATGCCCAATGGTTACACATAAATATGCTCAACATCTCTAACCATCAGAGAAGTGCAAATTAAAACCACAGTGGGTTTCACCTTACACCTGTCAGAATGGCTAGAAACAAGTGTTGCCAAGGATGTGAGAGAAAGAAACCCTCATGCACTATTGGTGGAAATGTAAATTGGTACAGTCACTGTGGAAAACAGTGTGAAGGATCCTCAAAAAGTTAATACCATAAATACCAGGTAATCCAGTAATTCCACTACTGGGTATTTGCCCAAAGAACATGAGAACACTAATTCAAAAAATATATATGTGGATCCCATGGTCATTGCAGCATTTACAACAGTCAAGATTGAAGCAACCCAAGTATCCACTGATAGACGAATGGATAAGGAACATGGGCACGCACACCCACACACAGAGAAATATTACACAGCCATTTGTGATGACACAGACAGACCTAGAAGGCAGTATGCTGCATGAAATAAGGCAGGCTGAGAAAGAAAAATTTTATATGATTTCATTCGTATGTGGAATCTAAAAACAAAACAATGAACAAACAAACAAACAAAAAGAAGAAATAGACCAGTAGATACAGGGAACAAATTGATGGTTGCCAGTGAGGAACAGGTGAGGAAATGAGCAAAAATGGGTGGAGGGAAGTGGAAGATACGGGCCTCCAGTTCGGGAATGAGTTAGTGATGGGAATAGAAGTGCAGCACAGGGAATATAGTCAACGCCACCTTGATAGCACTGTATGGCGACAGGTGGTATGTGTACTTGTGGTGAGCATAGAATAAAGTAGAGAGAAGAGGAGTCATTATGTCGTATACCCAAAAGTAACATAACATTGTGTGTCATCTATACTCAAATAACATTTTTTAAAAATAATTTAAATTGAAAAAGGTGTATTTTAGTTATAGCAAGGGTAAATTAATTTAATTTTCTCCTGTCTCTTTTGTCATATTCCAAGGTGATTAAGCAGCCTAGTGAATGTTTTAGTAAAAATATCTTTACCATTTTGGCCAATGCACCTGGACTGTTGTAGAGGAGACTCAGGACCCCAGACCTGGCTATCCACAAAGCTACCTAGAAATGGGCAATGATTACGATGCTCTCTTGGGCGGAGTCATTCTAGGCAACAGTGTAGAGCAACTTATTCCCATTATGCTAAACTACATACTCATAGTTTAAAGCTTAGAACAAAGTTTCTCTTACCAGAGTACAACAGCAGAGTGGCCTGGAGGACTCATAAAGCACAGATTTCTTCAAAAATCCCCAGAATCAGTAATTCTGGGATGAGGCCAGGTATCTTATGTTTCTGACAAGTTCCCATATGAGGTCAAAGCTGCTGGTCTCGAGATCACACTTGGAGAACCATCAAGTTAGTGACTTTCATTCTTTTTAAAGATATTCGTAACTGGGCATAACTACCAGAAGCCACATTACTAACTGATCCAAATGTCCCTGAAAGCTGCACATGGTAAAGGCAGGAAAGGGGGTGTCCATCCTATACTGTGATTTCCTAATGTCAATCACTTTAGAGTCATGGATAGTATAGGTAACTGGAAAGAGGGTGTTGACTCTCAAACCATTTATGGGTGTAATTATTTTTCCCCTCATATTTTTTGTAACTTCAGGGACAATCATACTTTGATAATTCATTCACATTAAGAATGTAATCTCTATATTTTGCAAACACACATGAATCACATCTATGTTCATCTACAGAACGGTTTGCAATTTGTTGAATGAGTATTGAAAACGCCCCAGGTGGCCCAGGTGGCCAGAGGCATGGACCCAGGGATCCAGGATTCCTTAGGAAAAGCAGTGCAAACAGAAAGAAAACCTCATCCAGAAACAGCGATGCAAAATTGCTAAACCAAAGATCAAACATCAAGGACCTTAGAAGCTACAATTCGACAGCTGACTTTAAAAAAAAAAAAAAAAAGAAAGATTACTTCAAAATCTTCAGAAGCTATACGTGATAATATAACTTACAACATAATTTAAATAATCAAAATAATGTCCTCATTTTAATATAAAAGCAATATGAATGGGAAATTATAACAAATATAAATGTTTAAGCATGACTACTTTGAAAACCTAATTAAGGGGCTAGAGGTTTGCACCTATCTGTAAAATAGTCATTAATGCAACAACTTCCGGTAAAGATTGTTACAAAAGTGTTAGTACAACTCAAATCTCGTAATCAGCTCTGCTATTAGTGACATGATTGTATGGAATTTGTACAGTCCTTGGTAAAGTTCTGAATGAGACAAGTATTATTCTTCCTGAATTTGTTAGTTGAATACATTTATTTATTGTAAATTAAACAATTCATAAAATGAGTAATATCCTTGAGAAACACTTTATGTTGATTTATAGAAACAGTCTGCAGTCTAGGCTCAGGTAATCATGACCATGTGGTCAGGATTTTAAAGTTGTGTTGGAGAAAATAAAAATAAAGATAAAGTTGTGTTGGGTGTGCAGCGATACTTTGTTTAGGACAGTCCTGGCCATTGTAGGATGACTCATCATTACTTCCTAATCATTACGAAAACTGTAATACTGTCCTCCTCTCTAAGAGTCCCACAATGCCTCCTGTGGGTAGTACCACCAATGTTAAAAACAACAGTTTCCAGATAGATTTTTTTCAGTAAGCAATCCATTTTCACTACTGACAACTTACAGCAATTGTAGCCAATTATAAAATATTTGCCCAAAACACCATGCAATTTCGCCTAAAATGGGATTCTCACTTTTCTTATAAAATCTTTTATTGTCTTTTGATAAAACGATTCACTTTTTGAGAGTTAGCTGAGGGCCACCTGAGGGGCTCAGTCGGATGAGGGTCCCAACCCTGGGATCTGGCCCAGGTCATGGTCCTGGTCTTGCAATCAAGCCCTGTGCTGGGCTCCGTGCTCAGTGTGGAGTCGGCTTGTCCCTCTCTCTCTGCTTGTTCCCCCATACTCTCTTAATCTCTAGAATAAATAAAATCTTTAAAAAAAAGAGCTGAGGTGATACTTCTCTAGGAACATTCCCTAATTCTCCAGCCCAGATCCTGTCTTTAGTCTACACAGAGTCCTTCTCTGCTCTTATACTGAGCATTAGTAGTGAAATGATCGGTCTACAAATCCACTTCACCAACTGGGCTATAAAGCGTCCTTTAAGATGACAGGAGTATCTATCTGCAAAAAATACTGGGCGTATTGCAGGCATTTAAATTTAGTATTACCTGATTTTCAGTTTCCAAAGGGCGTTCAGCTACTTCTCACTAGAGTTTCCAATTAAGTTAAAATGTTTCAAAATAGTTATAATCCCGATCTACTGCCATTTTATTGTCCTGGAGAAAAAAAATTTCTGCCATCCAACATCCTAGGTTGACTTTTGTCGACCTTAAAAATAAAACAGCTAGTTACTTGAGCAGCAAAGTGGGTTTGTTAGCAAAGGAATTGCAGTTTGGGACAAGCAGGCCAGAACAAAAACCTACATAGGCAAGTTCAACAGGCAAAGGAGTGGAATGTTACTTGATAGAGAAAAAGCGAAAGTTGGGAGAGGTCTTTTCAAATGGGTGGTAGCTGTTTCTCATTGGCCGAATTGCTGGGCAGGGAAGGACATCCTTTCTCCTGCTGGTGTAGGAAACCTGTAAGTGGATTTGCAAGGGGCATCTCCTCCCCATTGAGGTCTGGGATTGACGACCCTTCCTGCTGGGGTCTGTAATTGAGGGGCAGTGGTATTGACCGAAGGTCCCTCGTATGGCCTCCTGACTCCATTTCAAATGAGCTTTCCTGTATCAGTTTGCAAACTTCCCAGTTGGACTCCCTTGTGGAAAACATGCTACTTCAGATCTCTGAAGATCTCTCCAGATTTTTTTTTCCACTCCCTAAAATAGCAATCCTCTTGGCAAGAGAATCTGCTTCTTCTGTGATGAGTATATCCCTGTCTTTAGTACAGTGCCCTGTCCTCCTGGTTTAGAAATTGGGACTAAATATATGGCACACCATTCACTACAGAAGATTATTTTATAAAAGACACGTGTGCAAAAGCCTTGCAAAATGCTCCCTGTGGGTATATACGGGGCAGGGCGGGGGGAGCTGGTGAGAGGGATGAGTGATAAGATTGAAGAGATCACTTAGCCATGAACTGAATGAGGCCCGTTGTGTCAGATGAAGGGAAACCTTTGAAGATATTTACTGGAAATCACATCTTCATGCTTACACTTTAGAAAAATTGCTATTCTGGAGCCGGAATTCATTTCTATATCCTCTACTGCACTTTCTGGGGCCTCTGGCAGTTAATTTACCCTCAGTGTTTATAGATAGAGAACAGAATGATTCTCTTTATGGTTTACTTCTTTTGGGCCAAATTTTAGTAGATTGGTTGCAAATATGCACAGGAGTTTCCCCATCTGTATGTGTGCCCCTTTTCAACAGACTGCACAACCCTCTTAGAGAAAAAGAGGAATCTACTTCTCCACACCTCAAGTCCGAGATGGCCCCGTAACTTCATGTGGCTGGTAGAAAGCAGCTGCAATAGCTGCATGTTAGTTCCAAGCCTAAAGACTCAAAAGGTTTGGCCATTTCTACTTTTATCCTTGAACCCCCCCCATGCCTCCCCCCAACACGATCATCACTGTGCAACCATGGGCCAGCCAGTAGGCTGGGATGCTGCTCAATGAGACCACACGGAGGAGAGACCATTCAGCTCAGCTGAGGGCATCTGGACCCAGGTAACCCTTCCCTGACCCACCAAACGACCACATGCTCATGAAGAAATCCAGCTGAGGTCAGTTGAGTGTAACACAGCTGAAAAACCTGTTCAGCAGATTTATGGGAAAATATAAATGTTTACTGTTAGAAGCCGTTGGAGTTGGGCTGACATGGAACGCACACTATTATGGCAGTGGATGACTGGTACACAGACACTGCACAGTGTTTTAATACGTGGCTTTACTTGATGCCCATATCTACTTTGCAAGGCAAACATTATAGTCTTCATTCTGTAGAGGATAAATCTGAGGCTGAGACCGTTAATCTTCTTTCCCCATTGCCACTAAAATGATAAATCACAAAGCGGCGGTTTAAGTTTTGTCTACCTATTGCTAAAGCACAGAATCTTCTCTGTCAACTATGTGGTCTGTTCAAATTTCTCTATCTTGAGAGAAAAAGAATAAAGTCAAATACTTTTGGTCTACCGTGCAACTCATGGACAAATGAGCTGAATCTCGGTGAAAAAAAAAAAAAATATATATATAGCCATTGATTTAATCATTAATGAGTTTTTATTCCAAGAAGGCTCCAGCCCCCTGGACAGGCAGTGTAAGTAATTATTCTTTAAAAAGCATCATCATTCCTAGAATAGAAACTAAAAAGAAATACGTTGCAAAATCATTACAAAGGGTTAGTAATTCCATCAGAATTACCACCATGGGTATTCTCACCCCAGCCTACCCAATTAGTGGGCATGAGTGATTGACTGCTGTGGTTGCAAACAGAATTCTCTCTTCTCAGCCTACGGGAAAAGCAAATTATTTTTTAAATGCCATCAGGAAAATTATCATTCCCTTTTCCTGAGGCCCAGAACATAAAAATGCACTACATATTTCCACATTCTTGGGGAAAATGTGTTAGCTACTTAAGCCCTATTCAGGTCACTTGTTTAAATAATAATGTTATGGGCAGCCATTGCGAGTCAGTAAACTTGATATAGCAACAACATCAGGGTTAACGTATTACAGAGAATATATTCACACCTGGCTTATAATTTTTGCATTAATTGGAACTTGCCAAAAATTCACTGCTGTGATACAATCGAATGTTCCTCGGCTACAAAAAAGGATGAGATTACGTCATGTGCAACAGGATGGATGAACCTAGAGAGGTGATGTGAAGTGAAATAAGTCAGCTAGAGAAACGCACGTGTACAAATCCACTTGTATGTGGAAAACAAACCAAATGGGTAAACACAGGGACATATTGTGAGCACCAACACCGGAAGTCTCATCACCAAGAAACCGGTAACTGATCTCAGCCAAAAGTCCATGCTGTGTATTTATTAGAAGTGTGCAGTATTCCCAGACACACCTTTCTTTTTTTCCTTTTCTTTCTTCCTTTCTTTCTTTCTTTCTTCTTTCTTTCTTTCTTTCTTTCTTTCTTTCTTTCTTTCTTTCTTTTTTTTTTTTTTTTTTTTTTTTAATATTTTGCAGGTTTTGAGAGGCTCCTTTTCCAGGGAAGAGAAATCCCAAATCCCAACCTGGTGTTCCTTTCAACCTATGAGTTCGCCCTAGTGTCATCTTGTTTGGGCCTTTTTAGTTCCTATAGTTATTGAAAGTGAAACTCCAGGCTGCCTCCCCAGTTTGCAAAGTTCAGAGAACAGCAAATTTCTGCTTTCAATCTCTCTCACCACTGTGCCAAGAAAACATTTGTCTTCTTTATGAGCCAATGTATTTTTTGTTGTTGTTTTCTTTGTGTGTGCCTTTTTAATTTTGTTTTGCTATTGCTATGTGTTATGCAACTGGGAGTATATTGAACTTCTAAACATGGAATCCACTATGAAGGTCTTTTTTAAATTATTTTTTTAATTTTTAATTTTAATTCCAGCATAGTTAGCGTACGGTGTCCTATTAGTTTCAGGTGTACAATATAGTCGTTCAGCAATTCTATACATCATGACTCAGTGCTGGTCATGATAAATGTACTCTTAATCCTCTTCACCTATTTCACTCATTCCCCCCGTCTACCTCCCCTCTGTTAACCACCACTTTGTTCTCCATAGGTAACAGTCTGCATTTTGGTTTTCATTTGTTTGGTTGGTTTGGTTTGTTTCTTTTATTCTTTATTGGTTTTGTCTCTTAAATTCCACATATGAGTGAATTTGTATGATATTTTTATTTCTCTGACTTATTTCACTTAGCATTATACCACCTGGATCCGTGTTGTTGCAAAGGGTAACATTTCATTATTTTTTATGGCTGAGTAATATTTCATTGTGTGTGTGTGTGTATGCGCGCGCGTGTGTGTGATATGTTTATACATATATATCACATCTTCTTTATCCATTTATCTAGTGATGGGCACTTGCTTGCTTCCGAGTTTTGGTTATAGTAATTAATGCTGCAGTAAACATAGGGGCACATATATCCCTTCAAATTAGTGTTTTCATATTGTTTGGGTACTCAGTACTGCAATTACTGGATTGCATGGTAAATCAACTTTTAATTTTTTGAGGAAACCCTAGAATGTTTTCCACAGTGGCTACACCAGCTTGCCTTCCCATCAACAGTCCATGAAAGTGCCTTTTTCTCCACATTCTCACCAAGTCTTGCTGTTTCTTGTGTTTTTGATTTTAGCCATTCTGACAGGTGTGAAGTAATACCTCATTGTAGTTTTGATTTGCATTTGTCTGATGATGAGTGATGTTGAGCATCTCTTCATGTGTCTGGTAGCCATCTGTGTGCCTTTGGAGAAATGTCTGTTCATGTCTTCTGCCCACTTTTAATTGGATTATTGGGGAGTTTTTTTGTGTTGAATCATGTAATTTTTTAATGTATTTTGGATACTAATCCTTCGCCAGATATGTCATTTACAAATATCTTTTCCCATTAAGTAGGCTCTTTTGGTTTTGTTGATTGTTTCCTTTGCTATATAGAAGTTATTTATTATTCTAATGTAGTCCCAATAGTTTACTTCTGTTTTTGTTTTCTTTGCCTCAGGAGACATATCTAGAAAAATGTTTGTATGGCCTATTACTGCCTGTGCTGTCTTCTAGGACTTTTGTGGTTTTAAGGAATCCACATTAACTTTTAAATATCTTTGATTTATGATATTCACTTGCATATCAGGTGTCTGTTCCTCTTTATATGTTTAGATATTTTTCTAAAAATTTCGAAAAACTTCTGTTCATCAAATGAGATTTTCTCCCTTTTTCCAATCAAAGATAGTTTCAATTAAAGGATAATTCTAGTTATTCTAGTTATGACTTAGTCTCTACCTACTTCCTAACTTCTCAAGTTTGTTTCCTTTGGCATTGCCTTAAAAAACTACAGATATGTATATTTATCTATAATTTAATATCTATTTATCAACCCTCAACTACATATATATGTATAATTTAATCAAAACAACTAAGTGTATATATGCATATAAATATATATTTTGTATGTAAAGTTTTGTTTTCATCATATTAGGTCTCTATTGAAGAAGATCATAATGACTTCTAATTGTTTATCATATCAAGTATCAGTTCCTCAGGCATTCTTCTCAAAAACACTGATTGTTCCCCATATGTTATTTCACATTAGGAGCATTCTCTTTGATTGATAAGTGAATTAAATCCAACAGCTATTATCTCAATTTTTTTTTTTTTCTGTGTAGAATGTCCTGAACAAAACACAATTCAGGCCCTCAAGCATTTTGTTTCATACAAGGGTGCTAAAATAAGTATTCTAAGAAGTTTAAAAAGAAAAGATATGTGTTAGTTTTATAAGTGTTTGGGGTAAGATTAAATAATTATTTTAAGTTTATTTTCAGAAATGATAATGATGTAATGATATTATAATGATATAATAATATTACCCAAAAACTTCTTATCAGTTTTTGATTAGAATAAGAATATAAAGTACACTGAGGAAAAGAGGATGAGCTCTCAGTTAAATTCACCTGGTCCGGGACCATGGCTCTATGAATCTCTAGCTATTTGGACTGACCTCTCTGGCCTGGAGGCCCTAGTCATGGACATGGGAATAATGATGGTACCGTCTCACAGAGCTGATAAAGGTATTGAGAAAACAGAATTATAAAGCCTTTAGGGAGTGCATTTCTTTTATTTTTTCATCTGCGCCACCATATTCCTTAGTGCTCCACAGACTTTAAGTCTAGTTAAAAAAGAAAAGAAAAGGAAAAGAAAAGAGTAGTGATCTCTTAATGGAGAATCTGTTTGGCTGGGACACTCCAGTGAAATAATGTTCTCAAAAATTAAGGATGAAATTTCATTTAAGCTACCTGAAAATAAATTAGAGACCCAATAATTTCTTAAAGTTCAGCATGCTTTGGAGCGAGAACTAAATTAATTGTATTAATTAAATTAAATCCACTTGCTTATATGGATTTAAGACTTATTGGAATGGGAAGAAAAAGTATAGTGATGAGAATCTCCCAAAGGTTAATGTTTGCCCAAACAGTGAATGGGTTTGATGAAGGAGTTTTTAGTTGTTGTACAATCATTAGAGAGATAAGTCTGCTTTACACGCTGGTTCCATGGGCAGGCCAAGTTGATATTGATTGAAAACCTGATTCTTCCTTAGAAAACAACTTGAATGATTTATATCATTCCCTTCCCAAGGACAGTTATATGTCATCTATTGCAGAGCAATTTGGATCTATTTAACTTGAGGAAGAGAACAAATTGAGTTGTGTTGTCTTTTACCACTGGTTAGATGCTTTCAGCTTGATGTCTATTTGAATCATTCTTGAGCGTAAGGAGGGCTAACGGACAGTTTTAGGATGAACTGCTCAGCGTTTTCCATTAAACAAAATTAGTTCAGAGATTTGGACGGGAAAGCATGAAGGTAGCTTGACACCAAACTCAAAACGCGCCTTAACTAGCATCACACTTAACCTGCTCCAGCCATCAACTTAAGCACATGTTGGCTTAGTCCTGTCTGCACACTTTTGCTCATAAATTTACATCCTATGTGTTCCTTCAGTTTGTCTTCCTTTCACTCACTCTTAAAAATGGAATAATAGTATCACAGTGGCCAAGCATGTCGTGAAGGGAACCGGGGCTTCTTATAGGAAACATGCTGTGCTACACAAATTTTCTCTTTTGAAAGTCAGTTGCCTCCAAGTGAACTCACTCCATGTGAATGGATATTTTAATTTTCCAGGCAACATTGTGTATCTACATTATTGAACCATTTAGAAGATGAATCTCTTGTATGATGATACTTGAAGCACTCCAGGCTCAAGGCTACCTTTTGGCATATCTACGATGGTCTCCAATAGCACTTAAAATGTCACCATTACAGTTATGTACTTTATTTATAGGAGCATTACCATACACTCATCACTCTGTCAAGCATTCATTGAACATGTGTGTGAACCAGGTATAAAAGCACAAGATATGATACTTGACACAGAGGTCCTCATTGTTTATTGGAAAATGGATATAAATGGTACAATACACTAAACTAAACTAATAAAAGGTATACATCACTATTTAAAATAAAGCATACTTGACCTTCACATAAAGTGCATATTCCCTGGGGAACAATATCAGAAAATATTTGGGAGATAACATCAACAATTAATGGTCAATAGAATATCATTAAATTTATATCACCATCATTTTTATAAGGCACGCTTTTCTGGGTTTTTAATAGCAGCCCTATTGCAAGGTAATTCACATGCCATAAATTCAGTGTTTTCAGTATATTCTCAGCCATCAGGACAATCTTATTTAAAATATTTTTAACACCATGAAAAGAAACTTCATTTCCTTGGGTATGAAGTGGCAGTCCAGTTGTTTAAAAAAATATCACCGGTGCTGAATCTACTAATATACCATACGAAACAGGACTAGCAGGTGCGATGTATCAAATATTGAAGGGGTGTGAAAGATTTGTAGCTATGAGAATGGTGAGATCTTACAGCTATTGCCAAGTGCCATTTATATACACAAAAAAGTAATGAACAGGCCAGGATGGGTAACAGGCAGTTAAAATTAAAGTATGATGAAATCCCAAGGGAAGTTTCTGATGAGCTCCCATCATCTACTGCAGGAAGATGGGGGAAATCGAAAACCAAGCACAGGATCCACCAGGAGCTGAATATCAAGGACGGTTAAATGCTGTCAAAACAGGTCTGTTTTGACAAGGCAAAGGTCCAGACAACACGATGAAGACATCTGAGTCAGTGCCTATGAAGGTTTTTTACTCCCCTGAATCTTCTGAACCTATAACTTAAACACATGGCTCACCCCTCTCTGTAAAGTAGTTGTGGTGATCACCCTCATGATTGAATAAAATGCGGAGGCCTCCCCTCCACAAGACAGCAGCTGCTTTCCTTAAGTCCTGCCAGTCTTCCCCTCCTGTTTACTGGGTCTAAAACTAAAGTTAAGTCACAGCAGCACCCACTTGAAATATGCTCAACTGGATAATGGAGAAAAATACTCTAATACTCCAAAGGACTTGTAAGATCTCACTAGCATCTAACTTATGATTTTCCACCACTCTCCAACCTTGTATGTACACACAAGTCTACCTTATTACTCAGTTTAGGATCAATCTTGCTGTGCTAATAACAAATGAGTCTATAATCTTAGAATTGAGTTGATTTACCCTTTTCACACTGGTTTATTGCTATACATCTGCCAAGGGAGAGCAATCTTCGCCCCCACCCCCAGCTCCATGAATTTTTCCCGGTGGGATTCAGAGCAACCCACTTTGGAACAATGGTTCTCTCTACAGGTAACATGAAGAAAGGAAACACTGGCTTTTAAATCTTCATCTTGGAGGATCCCTGGGTGGCTAGGCGGTTTGGTGCCTGCCTTTGGCTCAGGGCCTGATCCTGGGGTTCCAGGATCGAGTCCCCCATTGGGCTCCCTGCATGGAACCTGCTTCTCCCACTGCCTGTGTCTCTGCCTCTCTCTCTCTCTCTCTCTCTCTCTCTCTCTGTCTCTCATGAATAAATAAATAAAATATTAAAAAAATAAATCATCTTGGAAGCTGCATGCATTCCTTCTAGTCACATTGGTAAAGCAAGACACATGGCAAGTTGGTCCCTATCACAAAAAATAAATATTTTAGAATAGAATTTTAGCAGAGGATATTTCGAACACTAATACAATCTGCCACACAACTTTTTATTTTTAATGACTGAGTAGTATTCCACAATATAAATGTACTTTAATTTACATAACGCTTTCTCTACTGATGAATATTTTCAGTGTCTCACATATTTCACTGTTAGAACCCACACTGAACAGAACATGAATCAACCCCTATACACCTGTCCAAGTATTATTTTTTAGATCAGATTTGATAAATACAAAGAATATAGAATTATTTTTTTCAGATCTGAAAACCTTCTGATCAGCCTTGTGTATTTGCCTTTGCCCCACATTATATTTTTTCTTTCTTGTTTCTATAAATAGCTTCATCATTCCAAAAATATCTGACAAAGCTGTTCTAAAAAATGCATAATTTCAGGGACACCTGGGTGGCTCAGCAGTTTAGCATCTCCCTTTGGCTATGGGCATGATCTCAGGGTCCTGGGATCGAGTCCCACATCGGGCTCCCTGCATGGAGCCTGCTTCTCCCTCTGCCTGTGTCTCTGCCTCTTTTTCTGTGTCTCTCATGAATAAAGAAATACAATCTTTTAAAAAATGCATACTATCAGTGGTGGGGCAGAGTGCCAGACCACCTTTACCTTTGGTCATTAGAAAATGGACATTTCAATGTCTAACAAGGTCTGTCCTGCTATGGAGAGAGGAGGAAGGATGAGTCACCATGTTCTGATATGCTTTGCTCACCACTGTTTCATGTATTTTCTCCCATTGGACACAAGTTTTATAAGAAGACAATTATTTATAAGCTCTGTGACCACATTGGGTCTAATGGCTAAATTCTGATCAACGTTGTGACCATTTTTATTCCTTCATCCATCCCAGGTCCTAACACAGAGCTGATATTTCCTGCTTCAATGAGATGATTCCACTCTTTTCCAATTCATGGAACAAAGTAAATCAAAGTTTGTGTAAGTCTCTTAATCCAGAGCAAAATTATCAAAAAGGTATTATCAGAAATAACGGAGACACTGCCAAACGTAATTAACTATAAGTATTTTCAAACCTGTGTGTTTATTTGTGGCTGTAACAGTCTTTGCAGAAATGATTAATCACATCTAGCATATAAGGTGAAATTACAGTTTAGTATTCAAAATTAAATATAACATTTCCTGGTGTTACCTAAAGAGTAGAGTTTTAAACAATTTTCAATTACAGACGTATAAATTGTTAGTTTTTGTTCCTTCATTCATCATGAAAGTCACGTCAACAATTATTTAAGGCCCTTCATGAAAGACAATAGATGCTTCAGGGTTTCTGAAAACTTGGGAGAAAGACATGAGTATGTTCCCTGAAACACATGTGTAGGAATTGGACTCATATAAAAGTTGAAAAACTTTCTCTTCTATAACAGAGGAAAGAGAAGAAAGTATGAGTATGGACAATGGCAGGTTTTGAGTTATGATAGGGATCAGTTAAAAGTTTTCAGTACTGATGGGCTGAAAGTGACAGAAACTATTGTTTATGTATTAAAGTTCTGGCATCAGGCAACTGAGGCTCAGACTTGGTCTTTAGTATTTAGGGGCTTGCAATTCCCTTTCAGATAATAAATCTAAACCCTCACAACACTCATGAGGTGTAATATAGTCATTACTATTTCTTTTGCAAAAGAGGAAATTTCAATTTGAAATGTAAGTCACATGACTACTGCCATAAACAGGTATTATATGATCACATAAAATAAAAAGACAAATTCAGTGTATGCTGGGTGGGTTTGAGAATTCTTCAAAGAGAGGATAGAAAGAGTTACATCTAGATTACAGAGAAGCAAGAAAAATTTTTTTATAAAAAATGGATACGAATATATGGGAGAAAATCCATGTGAAAACAAGAGATAAATTTAGTATATTAGTGAGTATACTACTTTGACTTTAATAGGGGATTCTTGAGACACCTGAGTGGCTCAGCAGTTGAGCATCTGCCTTCGGCTTGGGGTGTGATCCCGGGTTCCTGGGATTAAGTCCCACGTCGTGCTCCCTGCATAGAGCCTGCTTCTCCCACTGCCTGTGTCTCTGCCTCTCTGTCTGTGTCTCTAATGAATAAATAAATAAAATCTTAAACAAAATAATAGGGGATTCTTGTAAAGAATAGAGAATAAGAGATTAGATAGCAATTTTTTTATATTGACCTAGCCTTGAATGACAGGATACAGATTTTTTTTTTAAAGATGTGTTTTTATTTAGTGTGAGCAGAGGGTGGGTAAGGGAGAGGGAGAGAATCTCAAGCAAACTCACTCTGCTGAGTGCAGAGCCCGACACAGGGCTTGATCTCACAACCCTGAGATCATGACCTGAGCCGAAATTACGAGTTGGACATTAAACCAACAGAGCCCCTAGGATATAGGTGCCCCTAGGATATAGATTTTAAGCTTTACTCATCAAAATAGCTCCAAATATTTAAGGGTTTACATGTATAAGGCACTGGCACGACAATTAACATAAAATATGTCATGTAGACTTCTCAGTAACACTAACAAGACAACTGATGTTCTCTTGATTATTACAGGCATATCAATCAGTGAGTCTGTTAACTATGGTCACTTGAAGGATAGAAATGTACCCATTGAGGGATCCCTGGGTGGTGCAGCGGTTTGGAGCCTGCCTTTGGCCCAGGGCGCGATCCTGGAGAGCCGGGATCGAGTCCCATGTCGGGCTCCCTGCATGGAGCCTGCTTCTCCCTCTGCCTGTGTCTCTGCCTCTCTCTCTCTCTCTCTCTGTGTGTGACTATCATAAATAAATTTTAAAAAAATTAAAAAAAATGTACCCATTGAAAGCAGTGATCTGGCTAAGAAGATTGATAGACAAATGTTAAATATGCCATTTGGTTTCTCTTAAAAGCATAGGAGGAATAGTCAAATTTGCAAGCAGAAATTAGTAAAAAATATATACATGTGAAGACAATCTCAGTAGTCCAGTGAGCCGAAGAAATTTATGACAGGCAAAGACCAAATCCAGGGCAATAACAGTAAAATATGTCCACAAGGCTGTCATACTTTTGTTTGTATGTCTGAAGAATTTAAGTTATTGCCTCTTAGACATTGTCATGTAGGCAGAAGAATTTCTATGAGTCTTATAGCACAGAATAGAAATGTGAGTGTGTCAGATAGACTTGCGGGTGGTGCAAAGGTTTTTGTTTTTGTTTTTTGATGTAGGCTCCATACCCAGCATAGAAAGGGACTTCTCCATGTAGAGAAGAAATGAAGTGCCCAAACCAAAAATAAGCACATAATGGTAGATGCATGATGAGACCTTCTCTTACCTTATAGCTTCAGCCTATCAAGTGCTGCAGTCATATGACCCCAGGTGATGTGACATGGAAGCAAAGAACTACCAGATGACTTAGTCAACACATGAGAGACAATAAATCACTTCTGCTTTAAGCTATTACGTTTGGTTCATTTTTTTTTCTACAACAATAAATAATTGAAAAATTTTTTTTAAAATAACTCATTTCAAAGGGAGAAAATACAAGGACTTATTGTTTTTATTTTAAATTTTTGTTATCCCCTCATAAAAATCCTTACTATCATTACAATAAGAGTATAAACTATAATGATATTTTATTCAATATCACAGGTTCCATTTTAAAATTTCAGTTCTGACCTTTGAAGTCTATCTCTACAAATAAAAGTTCTATATCTTCTGGTTCTTTGGCTAAACCTGTGCTATCAATGAATGAAAGTGGAAAAAAATCCAGTTTGTGAGTGGAAATGATATTCTAATTTTAGGCTTAACTAATAAATTGGGAAGTAGGGAAGAAATATGTGGGAAAACATATTTCTCTTTACTTATATGAAAGGAGGAGTCTCATCTTAGCCAGGCAGCAGGGATATATATTGCATCCTCTGTCCCAACATTAGGTTCTGTTTTTCAGTTTGATAAGATTCCATTAAAAAATGATTTATTTTTATTTTAAAAACTAAGACAGTATGTCTCCAATCAATGACAGAACTATATTACCCTTACATACTACATGGATGCTGCCTTTTAGAAAATTTATGGATTTTATTTTAATATAACTAGAGAAAATACATATATTCCTCATTATGCATTAAGTCTAAATACATAGTTAGCATTTATCTTAATATAGTTTGGAAGGAGAATTATTTATATATGAAAAATGGAACTTGGTCATTACATAGATGATAGAGAATGGAATGGGATTTAGTAGAATGGGATGGAATATAATGGAAAAGTCTGGAGACCCTTGGGAGAGGCTCTTGTGGTATTAAGAATCTGTGATGCAGAAGATCTTTATGCAGCTTGGATAGAAATCACAAAGTCACAGAAACTCAGGAAACATAATTTATTATTTCCAAAAATTTAAGTCTGAACAACAAATTTTTAAAAATGTGACCACAACATCACATGATTTAGCAGATCAATCTCTCCATGCAAAAACCTTTTCCCATGTCAAAAGATATTTGTAACCTTCCACAGAGAACATCATGAACAAAGTAAAAAAAAAAAATTGACATAGAGATCATTCTAAATGGACTGAAATTTGTTGTAAAAAAAATATGTTCAACTAGCTCTGTTCATCACATTCATTTAATAGGTCACTTTGGGATGATTTTATAGCATTTATTTTGCTTTTTCTGGAAAGCAAAACTCTTGTATAACATAATGTTACCAGTCTACAGACTTGTACATGCCCAGAAATTTAAAGAACAGCCTTCCTTCTCCCCCTCCACCCTTTTGCCCTTTATCAAGACATACCTAACTTATGTTACTTATATATCTACAACCCGATATACCCTGCAGATTTTGCTTTGACCCTAGAAGGATGTATATTAGAACTGGCTCACAAAGCTGTGGAACAAATTTAAAGATCTTTAGCTTATTTCTTTCACCAAAATTCATTTGCTTTGCCTCTTTCCCTATCCCTCACGTTACAGTAGCTCTCCTTCTGAGTTAATTTGTACCTCCCACCTTTCTCTTCTCACCAGTCCCTGTGGTCTCCTAAGAGTTACTGTCTGAATACTTGACCCATGATGATCTTGAACTGGTATCCTTAGTGACTCTTTATCATGTTTCACATTCTGCGACTTCCAGATGATAACCAATAAGATAAAGTGACCAGTATCAGACGGACCATGAATTTTGTTTAGCAGGAAAAACAAAGCAAAACAACAAAAACAAGGCTTGGAATTTGGAAGAAAGAACATGATTTTTGTTTTGAAAAAATAATGACTCAGTGTATGGATTTGCACATCTGGTTGGATCCTAAAGATATTTATTTAGTCAACACTTCCAGTTAAGTCTTGCTGTAGAACAAATAACCGGAAAACATAGTGCCTTTAAACAACACATTTTATTATATCTGGTAGGTTATTTTTAGGGTCAGAAATTCAGGCAGGTGGACTTTAAGTTTCCACTTCTTTAGGTAAGGAGCTTGCAGGTCACCAAGTAAGTGAGTAAGAAGTAAGAAGTAATAGTAAGTAAGTAAAAGTAAGAAGTAATCAATAAGAAGATGACCAGACTGAAAAATCAACAAATCTTCTTGGATCCCTAGAAAGAAGAATACACAGGACTGAAAAGACAGGTGAATGCAGAGACACAGCTGATCAGAGCAGGGCCTCATGAGCTGAAACCGCAACAGGAACTGCTGTCGAGACAGGGAAAACTGAGCACTAAGGTGAAATTATGGGCTTGGGGTGATGATGATGATACACCATATAGGTTCATTCTTGGTAAAAAAAAAATGCACTATCTGGGGAATGATGTTGATCATAGAGGGAACTGTGCATGTGTGGAGGGGATATATGGGAAGTCTCTGTACTTCATCTCAAGTTCATGGTAAACTGCACCAAAAAAATAGAGCCTTAATAAGTCATAAAAAAATTCAGGCAGGGATCTCTCTAGGTGATTCTTCTCCCTTACATGGTTTTGATGAAGGTTATTAGCCTGGAAACTAGATTGTCTGGAGCATCCAGCCGGCTTTACTCATGTATCCGGTGTCAGTGTCTGGATGGCTGGACAGACGGCTGACCTGGATCTCTCAATCAGAGTGCCTCCACTTGCTGTTCTGATGGTTCTCCCAGATAGTGCTCAGAGAGTGGGAAATGGAACCTGACAGCTTCTTCAGTCCCTAACTCCACAGGACTTCCCTTCTTGGCATGTTACTGGTCAAAGCAGTTAGAGAATTTGCCCAGAACAAAGGAAGGGATGTAGATCACAACTCTCGATATTGGGAATGTCAAAGAATATAAAAGGTCTTTAACTCAGTAAAACTTTCAAGGTGAGCATGCAGTTTTCCTGGTCTATTTTCAAGCGAAAATTACATGTTTTCTTAAAGACGATTGTGGTTCCACACAAAATATTGTAATCACATAACTGCAATTATTACTAGTAATCTGGGTGCAAATGTAAATAATAATAAATGGACGTGGGCATAATGAATAGACAAGGTGGTTATAATTGGATACTCATAGTTTCTTGTATAGCATCTTACTATGTCAATTTACCACCAGCTTTCAACTACAGAGCCAGGATTAGCTCATAAATCTAGAAGCCTAATTTCATTGTATCAAATAGGGCTTAATGACTGTTATTAGTTATTTTCCATATTCATAACTATGTTTGACATACCTGGCCCACATTTACTAGCAAGTTAATTCATTTTTAAAAAACCTTAACTGTCATTGGCAATAAAAAAAAAAAAAAGCCCACCTCAGTACTTAAAAAACAAATGTTTGCTATTAAAGAGTTATGTTTCTACAAAATCTTTAACTTGGAATTACTCTCAAGTTTTGGGAGCTAGGTAATAGAAATGAGAGTTTCATCAGAATTTCAATTACTAGAGAGCATGGATAAAGCTTCTATAAACATTTATCTATAATTTTTTGCCTAAACATTGTTTTTATTTCATTAGGGTAAATGCTGAGCAGTGGGATTGCTGGGCCATATTCTGAGTGCATATTTAACTTTTTTTAATAATAAATTTGTTTTTTGTTGGTGTTCAATTTGCCAATATACAGAATAACATCCAGTGCTCATCCCGTCAGGTGCCACCCTCAGTGCCCGTCACCCAGTCACCCCCACCCCCTGCCCTCCTCCCCTTCCATCACCCCTAGTTCGTTTCCCAGAGTTAGGAGTCTTTATGTTCTGTCTCCCTTTCTGATATTTCCTACCCGTTTCTTCTCCCTTCCCCTCTATTCCCTTTCACTATTATTTATATTCCCCAAATGAATGAGACCATATAATGTTTGTCCTTCTCCAATTGACTTACTTCATTCAGCATAATACCCTCCAGTTCCATCCATGTTGAAGCAAATGGTGGGTATTTGTCATTTCTAATAGCTGAGTAATATTCCATTGTATACATAAACCACATCTTCTTTATCCATCATCTGTCGATGGACACCGAGGCTCCTTCCACAGTCTGGCTATTGTGGACATTGAGGCTATAAACATCGGGGTGCAGGTGTCCTGGCGTTTCACTGCATCTGTATCTTTGGGGTAAATCCCCAGCAGTGCAGTTGCTGGGGTGTAGGGCAGCTCTATTTTTAACTCTTTGAGGAACATCCAACCTAATTTTTTTTTAAGCCTAAATGTTCTTTAAATGGTGACTGAATAAGCCAGCTATAGTCCATCCATACAATGGAATACTATTCAGCACTAAAAAGAAATGAACTGTGGATATACACAAGAACATGGATACATCTCAAATTTATTATGCTAAGTGAAAGAAACTAGACTCAAAAAGCTACATATTACATTATTGCATTAAATGAAATTTTGGAAAAGGCAAAACTATCTGATGCAGAACAGATCAGTAGTTTCCAGGGCCTAGTGGTATGGGTAGGAACCTGGGGGAATTTGACTAGATGAAACTATTCTACACCTTGTTTTCCATGGTGAAGTGGTTATATGACTTTTTACTTTTGCCAAAACTCACAAAACTATACACCAACAGGGATAAATTTTAATACATGTAAATTATGTTTTAATGAAAAATGAAAAAATAGTATTATATATCATATACATACTATATGTGATACCCACCTTTAAAATATATGAATAAACTATTGTTAAACTATGAAAAAAAAGAATTTCAATTACTAATAATACCAATAATAACTATCCAGAAAAACATTTATTGGAGTTAGTTGACATCAATAATTCGATTCATTTTTCTTTCAACGTTGGTCCTGTGAAACACCGTGGATGGGAGTATCCAAATAAAATACATACTTTCACAGAGACTGTTGTCTACAGAGAAAAAATAACATGTGCAATGTTCCTAATTTCTTTCCAATGACTAACAATACATTTTTAAAAATTCTATACAGGATTTCTAAAGACACACACATATACCAACACATACAATCATATACATACACATATATATATATATATATATATACACACACATATATATCCATATATATAGCAAATACTATATTTAGTTTTACATATTTTTTCTTACAATATTTTTGTGAACATTTTTTTTTTTTTTTGGTTAAAGAAAACATTCTACAAATAGATTAGCTGGATAAAAGATCTGATCATTTAGGGGCTTAAGACATTTGAATAGGGACCTAATAGAGAGATGAAAAGCATCCCAGATGTAAAGGACCTCAAGTGCAAAGGCCCTGAGACAGAGGCAGGCCTGACAAGTTACGAACATCACAGGGAGCGAGTCTGGCAGGGGCGGAGCAGTAAGGAGGGAGAACAGAAAGGATAAGAATCGAAAGGTAACTGGGAAGCCAATCATGTAGGTAGCCTTTTAAGTCACTCTAAGGACTTGGTTCTTAACTCGGAGAGAGAAAAGAAACCATTACACAATTTGGGGCAGAGATGATCTCAATTATATCTTAACAGCACTGTTCAGGATCTTTGGTTAAATGTATGTTGAGTGAGTGGGGAGAAGCTGGAGAATGAGTTCATCAGAACTCGGTAATCTCAGTAAAAGATATAGAGGGCTTGGATACGGGCTAAAGGTGTCAAAAATATTCAATATTTCAGATTCTAAACATATTTATGTTAGTATCAAAATGGATGTGGCAATTGAAAGTGGGATATGAGAGGGAAAAAGGCATCAAAATGATTCTGAGGCTTTCAGCATCAACACAGAGAAAAAGGGAATTGGGATTCACTGCAATCATGGAGAATTCTTTTCCTCCAAATTTTGTCTCATTACCCATGTGCCCTAGATCCCACATAGTATATCTTGCTTACACTTTGAGCCAGTGCTGTCAGTGGAAAGTTTAGCACCATTGCCTTGGCAAAAAGAGGATTTTCCAGATAAAATCCCTTGCAATTTAAAATAAAGCAGTATTAACCAGACATAGAAGTTAATAGCTAGGTACTCTATGCAGGACCTCTCTCTTCACACATTCTAGGGCGAGAATCTGCCTTTTGTGCCATTTTGAGAAATGCTGCGATTAATGTTCTTATACTGACTTTCTCTTTCTTTGGAGGAAATATGGGTTGGTGTTGGCATGGCTGTTACAGTAAAGGGAGAAGAAGAGAAATAGAATTGAAAAGAAAGAAAAAAAATGGAGGCAAAAATTCTCTTTTTGCTATATATGGAACTCAGGTCCATACCAATTGGGCATTCTTTCTCACACTAGTACATAGTGGCCTTTCCTAGAATACCAATTTCTTCCTTTCTAATTGGCTAAATCTTAGATATATTTCAACAATTTACTCTGGTGTCATCTTCAGAAAACCTTAGTTGATCTTGTCTACCTATGGGAGTCTGAATTAATGCTGCCATGGCCTTGGGCTGTTTGGCAATGGTGGTGGTTTTTAATGTTACCAATCACGCACATACCTATTTCTTCCATTAAACAGAGGCTGTCTGACTACAAGGATAGCCTAATCAATTTCCTATTACCGACACCTACTCTGGCACCTTTTAGTGCTAACATCAACTTTATACATTAATTTAACAAATGTGCTTACTATTTATCAGGTGTTCTGACAGGCACTGATGATAAAATACCAGACACATGAGTGCCTGACTTCATGACCTGTGTAGACTGAAGAAAGACTTGTGAAAGCAATGACAAACCCACATGCTGTCTACACCAGCAATTCCACCAAGCACAATCATGAAAAGGCATCCTCGGATGGCTGCAATAGCCATGTGGGGTATCACTAGTAAGCCTGATGTTCTATTATTTGGGCAAAAGTTTCCTTTCATCTTAGTAGCTTTTAACATGACAAATGACAGTGACCCCAAACCAGAGCTTTGTAGTGGATCCATCATTCTGAACCTTAAAGCCCTTTCTCAGAGAACAGGTGATGAGAATAAATTTATTCAGAGGAATTTTTCTTTTGCGTACAGTGCATGCTAACTTATAAGGAAGAAAAAAAACAAGGACAACATATTTACATTTCTGAAATGGTCAATGATAAATAGAACAAACACAACCAAAATTTTAAGACAATAACTAAATATTATTCTCTGTAAACCACAAGGAAGGGAGAAGGCTGCTCGTCATTGTCAGCTCATCTCTACCAGAATCTGCCTCAGACATGAAAGACATGTTTTCAAAGACATTTTCTGCCTCTCCTCTCTTGGATGATATTCATGAATCAATGCAGTCTTAGAACTAGGTGTTTACTCTGGGACTCATGAGATCTCTCTATGAATCATCCATTCTTTGAGTTTAACTTTGTCGAGTCCCCCAATTTTAGAAATAAAGTTCTTTCATCGTTGTTCATACTAAGGTATTTATTCTTCTTCACTGTCTCCCTTTCTCTGTCTCCTTTCCCAGAACTCTATTTCAGATATTTGATGATTTGTTACTTTTAAAACATTTATTAATGTAATTACACATTGTTGACTGAGTATCTATTCTATACCAAGTACTCTCCTAGGCACCGAGACTATACCTTCGAGTAAAACAGAGGCCTTGGATATGGGTGAAAGTGGCAAAAATATTCAATAGTTCCAGATTCTAAATATATTTATATGCTAGGGCCAAAATGAATGTGACAATTGAAAGTGGGATATGAGAGGAAAAAAGGCATCAAAAATGACTCTGAGGGTTTCAGCATCAACAAAGAGAAAAATGGAATATTTGAGTAAAACAGATCAGGTTTCTGCTCAAATGGAGCTTATATTGTGACAATGAAAAGTTTATTGAGACATCAAATGTGAATTTTTCTAGGGACTAAATTACTGCTCATTATTTATGATAAGTCTTAAAAAATTGACTTTCACATCCATAAAAGTCAAGAAGGACACAAGGATAGAAATAAACAAGAAATAAACAAGTGCAATAGGATGAACCTTATTTATCTGTGTTATTGATATATACGAAAATAGTTTTCTTTTGCAGTACTTATAAGAAAGTGCAGAGGTAACATGCTAAAAATAACAGGCTTTATGTTACCCCAAACCTCATGTTAAAAATTTTATCTTTAATAATTTAAATCATGTGACATCTAAACATTATATTTAGAGAAAATCATGTTTAGAAATCCACGTGATTCAGAATGAATGTTGTAAAACTGTAACTTTTCATTTTAACTCTGTTTTCTCAATGTCCTTTATTTAACCTTTACTACAGCAGGTAGTTTTATAAACAATCCCTTTTTCATATTTTTGCCAGCCAGTCTGAAATATTTCTATCAGGTAAGAGGATATGAAACATTTTTTTGAGTATAATCACTCTAATTCTCCATAATGGTATCTTATTGCTTTAAAAATAAGGTCAGAAATCTATTTTCAACATTCAGCAGTAGCTAGGTCAAATCTGTTGTTCAGCTAGACACCAGTTAAATGTGGTAATTTTACCTTTCTTTCTGCTACTCAAAAAAATGCTTATGTGGAGCTTTATACATGCTACTTCTAGCATTTCTCTGAGGGAAATATCTTGAGAGCAGAAGCTCCCACTTACCCCAATGGTCTCTACTGGATTGTGTGAGTTATATGTTTTACTTCACTTTATTATTGCTCTGTGATAACTTGATATTTAATCCTTGGATATTATGCTAAAACAGATCATTAGAATAGAAACTATTTGAGACTGTGGGAAAAAAAAAGCAATCTGTGAAGAATAAGAGTCCAGTAAGCCAATGCAGTTCTAATAGGATAAATTCTGGAGAATGGAGGATAGATCCAGAATCTGCAGGAAACATCTTAAAATTCAGGAAAAGAGTAAGAATGATCCAACATTTGCAGACTGCCTATTGGGCATATACCTCATTGCCCTATGCAAAGAAAATATCTAATTGAGCCACACTCATCACCACCACAAACCCCCAACACGTGAAAAATTAAAAACGGTCATTAAGTACAATTTAATACAATGAAATCAGGCTTCTAGATTTATAGGAGTTTCTCATCAGATGTTTGACTAATACGACACGAATTTTGAAAGAATCTCAGTCTCCTAACTCTGATACATTGCCTCTTTTGGTCTTTGTTTTTTCAGAGGAGGAAAAAATGACCTTTGGAGTGAAAAAGAAATGCATATCTTAAAGTGAATATTAAAACATGGATGAAAAACTAAGAATATATGCTAAGCCCAGAAGTAAAACATGAACCAAGGTATGGAGTTGTAAAAATCTTTAGAAGCCATTGCACAAATCATTATTTGGGCTATGCCTGACACTGTACTTAGGGATTTATATACATTATTTCTTACAGTTTACAAGACAACGCCATGATCTAAAGGCTGCTCCTCCATGTTATACCCACGGGAACCAAAGGTCAGGGAGGACACATAACTTGCTCAGGATTATTTAGCTAGTGAGCAGTGGAACTGGTATTTAAACACAAAACTTTCTGATTCCAAAGTTCAGTCTCTTTTAACTATTTCTGAAGTTGATCCTCCCCTCATGTTGTAAGACTGATTTTGGACTTTGGGTAAAACACTTCACCTCTCTGAGCCTTAGTTCCAACATATATCAAATAGAGATAACACTTTGGTATCCTGTAAGGCTGTATGTATTGGGATTAAATGTTTCTCCCCCTCCCGGGGAACAATTATATACTTACTTATCACATGCGATGTGTGTGTGTGTGTGTGTGTGTGTGTGTGTGTGTGTCTGACAAAGATATGGTATCTACAATATATAACTCCTATGACTTAATAACAACAACCACCTAATAGAAATGTGGTCAAAAAGGTTTGAATACTTCAAAAAGGAAGTTATACAAATGACTAGCAAGCACATTAAAATACGCACAACATTCTTATGCATCAGTGACTAGCAAATTAAACTGACAGCACCAACAAGAGAAAGGCTTGACTTAAAAAAGATTGACAGCATCAAATATTGGTGTGGATATGGAGAGAAGACACTCTCACACTGTTGGCGGAGGAGAGTGTAAACTATTACAGCAACTTTGAAAAAATTATAGTAGTTTCTTATAAAACTAAATATAAAATTCTTCAGTGACTCATATTTGAAAAAAATACTTGTAGTCACAAGAAGAAACCCATAAAATGTTCACAAAATCTTTATTCATGATGGCTGACAATTTTAAGTAGCTAAAAAGTTCATTAACAAGAGAATGAAAAAGGAAACAAACAAAAAAAACTGTGATATATTCATAAAATGGAATATTGCTTAGCATAAAAATAGAACAAGCCATGGATATGAGCAAAAATACTAATGCATCTCAAAAAAATTATGCAGAGGGAAAGAAAACTTTAGAATATGCAAAGTCGATCTATGATGAAAATCATCATCACAGTTGTTGCATCTGGCTGGGGTTGAGAGAAGCAGAAATTGATTGGGCAGGGACACAAATGACTTTTCTGGGGGTGATGGTGACATTCAATATCTTGATGTAACAAAACTATATTCATTTGTCAAAACTCTGCAAATGGCACACATGAGACTTGTGGATTTTATCCATCACACTTCCACTAAAATAAATAAATGAAAATATTGAACTCTGGTTAATGATATTCAGGCTGAATTCTCTAGGAGTGAAGGATACCGAGTTTATAACTAGGGGTTAAGCACATCTAACATATGACAGCTGAACTGCAACCACAAAAAAAGGGCATATGGATGATAGGATTGAGAAGTGGCTAGAATATGCTAAAGCAAATATAGCAAAGTATTTATTATTGACTATATATGGTGTTATATAGTTCTTTCAAATTTTCTGTAAGTTTGAAAATTTTTCTAATAAATGTTGGGGGACTTGCAGAGTGGTAGCAACATTAGGACAAAAGATATATTTGGAGGCATCTGGTAACTCATAATTTGGTTTACATGAAGTCCTCCTAAAATAACTTTTTAAATAATGTCATGAATATTTTATCCTCCAGCATTGGTTTGAATCAGAATCTGCAAGACCAGTATAGTGTTTGTTAACTGTGTTCAGGAAAGAGACTATCAGTGTCCCTTTTGGCTCAAAGGTTTAGGATAAATCTGGTTTTATGAAAACAGAAACACTTGATACATTGACAAGATAATAAGGCTTCTCATTGTGTATTTTTAAACAGAGATGTCAAAATATTCGAGGACACATAATATTTCTATGCAGGAGAAAAGCTACCCTATAGAACATGAGACTATTTTAGGATTTATCTTTGCATGGCTCTCACTCAGCTTTTTTAAAATAAGATTTTTACTACTGTCTTTTAGTTTAAACATTAGAAAACTTCCTTTCTCTCTCAAGGAAAATTCAATTTACAGATTTAGTCAGTATTTCCTTGGGATTATTAATTCTGACCTACAAAGAGAAGATAAAACCCTCTCTCTAGAATTGTGCAAATACACAAAAGACTTGGAAGAACCTTCAAGATCATCTAGTTTGTTGGTTTTCAAATTGTTTTCCTTGAACCCTTAATATGTAAAAGCACTCTATTTGACCTAGGGAGTTAGGGCCCCATTTCAATTAGAGAAACTTCCCTTATATCTGTTTTACAGATTTGGGTTGTAAGACTCTATTTGAAAAATATGTACGGCAGCAGGAAAAAATGCATGTCTGGAAACACTATTCACGTGACAACTTCCTCGCTTAACAGATCAGAAACCTGAAGGTTAGAGAAGCTAAGTTAAATGACAGGAGGTAAAACGACTAAATAGTACCCGAACTAAAAGTGGAACACTTTTCTGAGCTTTAATTTAGTGCTCTGTCTCAGGAATTCTCCAAACCACTGTAACATTGCCCTTATCTCCGTTGTCTGCTTTTGCTTGGGTAGCATCATATCCTCTGATCACTGAGAAAAATTAAACTCCTTCGGTGGAAATACAAAAAAAAAAAAAAAAAACCCACAAAAACCCACAAAACACAAACAACACACCCCCACCCCGAATTTAATTGTTAAGTAGCACTATTTGTATTGAAAGCAGTTCTGTCATTCTCAAGCCTGGCACCCCATTACAATCACCAGGAAAATATGCTTAAAAATATAGACCTAGTCTCCATAGCTTGAGGTCCTATTGCTGTAATATCAGGAAAGAGCTTAGGCAGCTGTGCTTTTAGTACACAGTTTCATGTGGAATCTTCTGTTGTGTTCTGAAACTGTTGATTCAAGCAACACACTTCTGATGGTTGGTGTTTCCCAAACCTGGCTGATAGTAGACGTACCTGAAGAGGTTTTTGAAATTATGGAATACTCAGCTAAGACCTATTTGCACAGACTTTCTGATGAGCAAATGAGACCCACATTTTGTATTTTAAAAATCCTAAGGAGGCCAAACAAGGAAGCATACAAACAAGAACAATCTCTGTGGAGCTCTGATTTGGGAATCAATGTTAGGTGACGATGTCATGTACCCAGGGACATCTGTGGTAGCTTTCTGTCGAACAAAGCAAACTGATTTTTTAAAAGTTAGATATCTCAAGGAGTCACATTAGATTGCACTTTCAGGACAAAGCCAATTTCATTCTATAAAAATTGGAGTGAACATTTGTTTTAGGCAATAACTTCATTTTCACAATTGTGTAGATGTATTATTACTATGTTTATTATGGTACCATTCTTGTGAACAAATATATATATATATATATATATATATATATATATATATATGATATTGTTTGAAAAAACAAACGTTTATTCCCTCTAAAATTAGATGGAAGATACACAAACAAAAAAAAAATAAAAACAAATTTAAAAATCTTCATCTAGGACAGCAGTATTTTAGCAGGTAAATATGCACCTGTTCCAGGTGAGTTTCATTAGCTCATGTGTATCAGACACTGACTCCTAACTTGCTTCCTCAGATTTTGGCCTATGCTTCCTCTGCACCAGAATCACCTAGGTGCATTTGAGAAATGCGGATTGCTGCATGGCCATGGCCACTAGGTACGTTGAGAGAAGGTGTAAGTTAAGTGATAGAGGTGGGATGGACAGAGGGCTAGTAAGAATACCAACAACTAACTCAGGATGCAAGGGTCAGAGTAGCAGAAGCTAGGTTTAGACAATTAGATTAAGGGTTCAACCAGTTGGGTCTGAAATGCCAGCATAACTAATTAATTGCTAAAGTATGTGCAGGGCAGGAGTGGTGGAGGCAGAGATGAAGGGTTTGGAATGTTACCAATCTAGCTATTCCTTGTCATATTCTAGGGAAGAATGGTACACTTGGAGGCCACAATGTACTCACTCATGTCCCCTCCCTGTCCTTAAAGAAGTGTAGTCTCTTCCCTCTAATTATATGCCTGGAAACTCCTACACATCTTGAGATCCACCAAAAATGTCACATCTCCCCCCCTGAAAACTTTCTACTTTGCATTTCTTTTAAATACATAATTCTTGCTCAACTCTGTTATCATAGAATTATACTAATCCTTGGTTTTAGCATTTTAGTCAAGGAAATGGGTCTGAAATTCTCATCTGTACAATAGTTTTGTTTTGTTTTGTTTTTTTGTTTTTTGTTTTTTTTTTTGTTTTTTTTTTTTTTTTAGCAGTATTCATGCCATAGATGTCTTGGGGGATTAACTGGAATAACCTATGTAAGGTATTAGAACAGCATCTGGCATGTAGCAAGTGGTGTGCAAATACTAGCCATTGAGAGCTGCTATATAGCACTTACTACCTTGAACTAAAGCCATTGGTCTACATCCGTCTTGTTTAGCTAAAAAGCAGTTTTTTAAAGGATGAAATGTGCCTTAATGTAAATGGAGAAAGCACCCAAGAAGAGTAACTTGGCTATAGCTGTTGCTCAGTAAATGTGGCTACATTAGGTGGGAACATGAGACTAACAATCCCAGGGCGGTGCTTTACAGGGTAGAACTAATCAGCGATATGAGGAATCGATCACGATAAGGGAGACATTTTTTTGTGACCACATAAAACATTCACAAATGTTTTACAAAAGAACCATAAAGGACTCTTTCATACAAGAGTTTTCTGTACCACGTAGACAGTTCTTCTGTCTAAAGCCAGAATAGTTGCCAAGTCTCATATTTCATACACATCTCATTATGATAATGCATTACCTTGCTAGGGTTGCTATAACAAAGCCCCACAAATGGAGTGATTTAAACAGAAATGTCTTGCCTCACGGTTCTGGAGGGTAGTAGTCCAAGATCAAGGTGGCAGCACTTGGTTTCTTCTGAGGGTCATGAGGAATAAGCTGTTTTGTAATCCCCGATTCTGTGGCTTTCCATGGTTGTTGGCAATCTTTGGTGTTTCTTGACTTGTAGAAATATCGCCCAATTCTCTGCTTTCATCTTTACATGGCTTTCTCCCTGGTGTGCCCAAAATTCCCCTTTTTATGACGACACTGGTCACATTGGTTGAAGGCCCACACTAACGGCCTCATCTTGTCTAATTACACCTGCAGCAAAGCAATTTCCAAATAAGGTCACATCTGGATATTAGGACTTCTTACGAATTTGGGGCAATGAGGAGGGAACTCAATTCAACCTACAGTCGGTGGACTAAAAATTTTAATACAGGGTATCCTAGGTAAAGAATTCTCTCTCTTCACATAATGTTACATCTGAAAAACACATCAACTCCCAAGGTCACTTTAACCAAGAGTCATTGGAATTTCTCATGTCTAGAAGGACCTAACCAATTTTTTCTGATGTATTTTCTTCTAAATATTCATATTTTCATAATAGCTTTGAGCCTGATCTCTGCTTTTCTAAAAAGACTTAATGGACACATTTGAGTCCCAAGAAATTTCACACAACGATAAAGAGAATATTTATTCAGGTATAATGAGAATATTTATTTTCACTAAGTGGCACTACTTTAATATAAATTCTGCTGAATGACTGGGCCAAGAGATCTATTAAGCTGCTATCACATAATATGTATAGATAAAATTTAACTCACAATATTTACCCAGGCAGTAAAAACATTTTTCTTAATAAATATGGATTAAAGAAAGGAAAGTAAATTGAAAGTATATATGGCAGGAAAACTTGATTTTGACATTCGATGTCCCTAGGGACACGATGCAGAACTGAGGAACATCAGATCAAAGTGCATTGCAGAAACTCTAGATAATTTCCAGTGAATACTGATGTCAGTAGCTATATCCTCAAAAAATTTGATATGCCTCATCTGTATGCAATCATTTTTTTTCCTAAAAAGAACTAAGCTTAACAAGTGTCTGAAAACAGCTCTACTGTAGAAGACAAGGCTAGTTTGGTTGGTGATGTGAGCAATTATGTCGTACTTGTTCTTGTGTTCCTTCTGTAATGTTCACAGGTGCAATCACAAAGATGAGAATTATAGTTATTCTATAAGATTTAAGGTGGCCATTAAAATTATCCCTATTTTACAAATAAAGAAATGGAGGCAGAGAGAATGAGTGACAAAGCCAGAGCTTGGATTCCTGTTTTCATTTACTTAACCACTAAACTACACCATTTCTTACTTAGACCAGCACTTAATTTCCTTAATTGCACTTGACCTTGAACTGCTCATTCAGCTGATGTGTAAATGCTAGCTTAATGGGAAAAATAAACTCATTATAAAATTTTAACCATGAACTATTAAAGAGGTTCATTAATCATTCATCCAATATTTATTGAACATTTACTCTGCCAGGCTTTGGATGACACTTTAGGTAATAGCTGTAGAGGACACAGACAGAAAATGGGCTCTCAGGGAGTTAAATCTGGACTCAAGGAGGGAAGGGGAGCAGTATAAAGGCAACAAAGCAAAAATAAATAAATAAATAATTTTTTTTAAAAAGCTTCATTTTAAAAAGAAAGTAAAAGAGGTGACAAGACACAAAGTATTGAGACAGAAAGATTGTTTGAAAGGATGGCAAATGTGATCTCAGAAGGTGAGACATTTGGGTGACACTTCGGCTATAAAACTCTGGTTATGAAAGAGGCCTGTGTACGAGTGTTCCAGGAAATGAATGAGGAAAGCGAATAAAGAGGTAACTTGCTTGGTACTGGCAGCAAAGGTTAAAGAACTCTGCACCAAGTCTCAGGATCAATTTCAGGAGATTTCATGAAATTTTATGGAGACTTTTATGATCGAAGACTCAAGTTATTTCTGCTTGTTCTTCCCATGCTATGACAAAATTCCTCACAAGCATAAATGGGAGGTCACCAGCTTGTGGTTCCATATCAACTAGAATTTGGGGCATGTAAAAGTCAAACCTCTGTAGAAACTAATTAAGATTATTTCTGGGTAATCAAAATGGATGTATTATTGAAATACATAAGGGAAGGGAAGGAAATAAATAAGATAAAAACCATGAGGGAAGCGAACCATGAGACTCTTAACTATAGGGAACAAACTGAGGGTTGTTGGAGGGGAGGGGGGCAGGGGATGGGGTAAATGGGTGACGGGCATTAAGAAGGGCACTCGTTGTGATGAGCACTGGGTGTTATATGTAAGTGATGAATCACTAAATTCTATTCCTGAAACCAATACTACACTGTATGTTAACTGACTTGAATTTAAATAAAATTTTGGATAAGGAAAAAAAAAACATATTCCATCTTTGTATAAAGCAATGCATTATCATAAATAGTTACATAGCCTCTTTATGCATATATGAATAACTTTATGTTAAATAAAATGACATCTGCAATTTTAATCTTTCTCTTTTTTTACTTATTATTGCTCTTATAAATCTATTACTTTTTAAAATACAATATAATTTGCAAATTTTTCATTATTGTTTATGAATTTTTACTTTCGACAGAATATGAGTTTCATGAGTGCAGAGGTATCTATTATGTTCAATAATGTAGAACCCAGAAAAATGCTTGATATATTGTGGATACTTAATATTGAATAAGTAAATAGATTAATGAGTAAATGATTTTTTTTAGAAATCTTTATTTATTTATTCATGAGAAACACAGAGAGGCAGAGACACAGGCAGAGGGAGAAGCAGGCTCCCTGCAGGGATCCTGATGTGGAACTCGATCCCGGGACCCCAGGGTCACAACCTGAGCCAAAGGCAGATGCTCAACCACTGAGCCACCCAGGAGTCCCTAAATAAATGAATTTAAAATGATGTTTAGTGGCTATAAATTCAAAATAATATATGCTACTTTTGTGAGGGGTAGGACACCAGAAAGTATGAATATGAGCCAGGCCATCTCTTAAGCTTTTTAAAGCCTTACCAATCCATGATTCTATGTCACAACCATTTAGTTTAACATCTACTTGTGAATGTTCTAGATATATATCTATATCTATATATCTTTATCTACAACTATCTCTCTCTCTCTATATATATATATATATACATATACACACATACATGTATGTAATACTCTAAGTAAATGTTTTGTTAAATATTTTTATTTTACATTAAAATAGTAGTTTTTATGATTCTCTAAAATGTGCATAGACAAAATGCACGAAATTTATATTTTTGGTAGCAATTTCTTCTTGGAGAATTCTAAGATCTGAAAGGAATTTAGACTTCAAATAAAAAAGATAAAAAATTTAATTGGATTGACTATATTTGCTTTGTTAATGTGCAAATACATACCAAGACACCAAACACATGATTCACAAAAGGCTGGTACTATGGAAGAAGAAACAAGTCTTTAGCATTTTTACACTCGAAAACTTTAGTTTATGAGGTTTATATCCAGTCCATATCCATATAAAACACGACAATTCTTGCCTTCCCAAGCACACAGATAAATTTTATTTATTATAGAATTACAACTACCTGATTAGTGTATGACATTCATAAATATTTTAATTTAAACTTAGTAGATTTTCAAAGTACCGATTAATCATCTACAGTCAATGGACTAAATCATTCACGTTTAGTGTAGCATAGAGAGAGGGAATGAAACTTAAGCTTCAGTTCATGCCTTAAACCTAGTATTTTCCCCTTATCTCAACTTCTTTCTCTACAAAGATGATAAATGTATCTTAAAAAATTTTTATACTCTTCTTTATCCCCAAAATGAACATCATCCCCAGAAATACGTATGATGGCATTGGTAGAGAACCGTCAATGACTCATGCTATTTTAAAAGGGAAAAGTATTCATCGTATAGAGTGTATTTTAGGAAACTTTCCAAAATAAGAATTTGGTTAAGACTTATTTATCGTAATTGTGGACAGCCTTATTTTTGGAAAGCAATTTTGAAAAAATAGAATATTTGTATAAGATCTTACTGATTTAGCAAACAAAATAAAAAGCCATAACTATGTGTGACCTAATTTATGAAAGTTATACGAATATCATTGATAAAAAACATGCACATGTTTTTCTCAAACTGTAATAAAATCCCAATTATCCAAAATAACTTGAGGAAGGAACAAGCATATATTGGCGTTTACCCTAATCTAGTCCTATGTACACATTTTCTGGCCATTAAAGATTTTACATAATCATTCCATTCAATCCTCAAAATATCTGGCCAAAAAAAAGTTTAAAACTTGAGTTTCATTAGTGACAAGATTGAGAATCACAGAAAATGAACAAGTTGTCTTCTGCTACAAAGTAAGAAACACAGGATTCAAATCAAATTTGGACTGATTCAGTTATTAATCTTTTAGGTATTCTCCACTGTGTGTTAAGAGAGGTGACAGGAAGACCAGAAGAGAAGGAAGAGAAATTTGGTTAAATAAATTTTTTTATTATGTGAGTCTCTTACCTAAAATGCCTTTTCTCCTACAGACTTATAATTGTTTTAGAAATTTCTGTTACCTTTATAGAAATACAAGGTTCACAAAGTAAGTCAGTGCAATGAATATACTATTTATTTGATGGCTGGGGATTTTATAGAACCTTAGGAGATACTTTGAGACTATCAACTCTCACATGTCAGCATGAGAAAACCACTGCAGTATTTCTGTTTGAAATTTTTGTTTTTTAAGATTTTATTAATTTATCTGAGAGAGAGAAAAAGGGGAAAAGAGCATCAACAGGGGGAGGGATGGAAGGAGAGGGAGAAGTAGATTCCCTGCTGAGTGCAGAGACCCACACAGGCTCCACCTCAAGACCCCAAGATCATGACTTGAGCCAAAGTGAGATGCAACTGACTGAGTCACCCAGGAGCCCCTGTTTGAGAATTTTTCTCTTTTGTTTATATAATTAGAGTGCTTGAAGGCAAACAAATAAACATACCATTCTAATACTGCCAGAAGTGACCTTGGGCAGTCAGTCATTTGAAGCCCAACAGATTTTTATTCTAGATTTTTAGTTTCGATACCAAAAAACAAGAAGGTGATGGATGAAATAATCGTTTTACAGCATGGTGGTCAAAAGCTTGGGCTCTGGAGCCAGATTCTGATCCTCTGAATTATAATAGTAGATCACCATGTAACAGCTACATAATTTTAGGAGATTTAATATTCCTCTCAGTTTCCCCATCTGTAACATGGGGTTAACAAATATACCCATCTCTTGGTGTTTTGCTGAGGGTTAAAAAAAAAAAATTAAAGAAGGCTCACTTTGGAAGTATACCTAGGTTTTTATTATCAGGATGCAGATGGAGAGAAAGGTTACTTTGCTTCTGTAATTCCGGACAAGCCCCTCACTTCTCCATCTTGTGGTTGTTCATCTGCAAGATGCTGATACTAGGTCAGAATCCTCTGTTAGAAAAGTGAGCAGATGATGCCCTCTCAACCCAAGAAGCCTTCGGGCTCCTGTTCTTGTGCATTCAAGTAGCTCTGGGCATGGTGGAACTGGGTGAAAAAGAAAACCTAACTATGTGACACATAGACTATTTAATAAACCATATAGACACTACTGGGATATTTTAGGAACTTTGGAAAGAGAATATATAAAAGGAACTAGGTGTCCAATATCAGGGACAGGTATTCATATCTGAAGGAAGCTCACTAAGGGTGTGAAAATTGCCATCATTACCAAATTAACTTTTCCAATTAGGGTAAAAAAAAAAAAAAAAAAAAAAAAAAAAAAAAGCCAGTGTTTAAGAAATGTAGAGAATGGTGAGACATGCTCTTCAAATTATTTTATTTTATACCAACCAGAATATAGGACGTGGCGAAGCATGTTTTGGCCTATTCAGAAATGTCAGTTCTCAAATAAAAATAACAGTATCTGAGACCTCATTTTCCTCTTTCTCTGTGAAATTGAAAGCTTGTGACTCACGAAGGCTGGCCACAGTGACCGTCGGTGAAATATCTGTGCCAGAATAGATAATTCTATCCCCTAAAAATGCCAGGGCAGGGAGGCTCTGTGCTGCGACTGTGTGAACTACAACTGATGTTATGGCGAAGGAAAGAGCGTCCACGACCAGGCCAAGTCAGGGAGGCCCCGGTACACGGGGTGTCCTGCATTTATGGGAGTAAGAAACTTCTCACAGGAGTGACCACACTGTGCAAAATGATTATTGCAACAAGCCATTTGGCATTTTTGGAATCTGCACAATGTGGATCGAAGTTCTGCTTCTGTCTCTCATGACCTTGGGCAAATTTCCCACTGCTCTGAGTCTCCACTTTCTCACCCATAATTACAGGTACAGACTTTGTCACCATCTTCCTCCAGCTCTCGGGTGCAAGTGACTCAGAAAGATATTGTTAACATTTGGAATGGACTCACAGCAAGTGTGTTATGAGCTTTGCTAAGTAAACACTGTACCTGAATACAGTCTACGCGAGCTTATTGACATTTAACTGAAGTTCTCTCCTCTCTTTGCATTTCTTGACTGTTCTCACAGTTTCTGGCTCAGATGGATTCTCTCCATTTTCACTTCTCTTCAGAAGACTCAGAAATCCACGGCTGGAATGTTATCCACTCTCTAGGTCCAGCCTCATATTTCTGACAGCCTAATTCACATTTATTTCTGGCCATTTAACTAAATCTCTAAATCATTTTTATTTTGATTTCTTCATGTGTTGTTTACTCTGTATATTATAGTACATTTCAATTCATCACGTCTGCCCTGATATTCATGTGTTCACTTAACACATATTTACTGAGAACTATGTTCAGCCACTTAAAAAAAAAAAACTACCATAAATGAGGTAAATTCAGGTAAATAGATTTAAAAAGATATGAAACAAAAGCCTAGAAGAGTTCCAAAGACGTAGAAAGGAATACATTTTCTATAAATCAGTATCAGTCATTATGCAAAATAGTTACTAGTGATTACTATTTATAAGCATAGGGTTTTATTAATTTTAACATGTTAATTGCATATTAATAAAGATGCTATAGAACATTAAACAGGGGATATGACATGGTTTCACCCCAATTGACTATTTCTACTATTTTTTCCTCTAATATCTTAATGCAACAAACAGAAGATCACTTAAAATATTATGTCTAATTCTATTGCCCCTGCCTCACTACATAAAACTTTATCACAGCTCACCATCATAATTTTAAAAAATTCAAATACACACTCTGCTCACAGGATATATATGACCTGGACACTGTGAGGCTCTTGAATCAATGATATATCTCTCTTTCAACGGATTTCTTTTTTTTTTTTTTTAAGATTGTATTTATTTATTCATGAGAGACTCATAGAGAGAGGCAGAGACACAGGCAGAGGGAGAAGCAGGCTCCATGTAGGGAGCCTGATGCGAGACTCGATCCTGGGACTCCGGGATCAGGCCCTAAGCCAGAGGAAGATGCTCAACTGCTGAGCCACCCATGTGCCCCTCTTTCAATGAATTTCTGAAGCTAGCTGCACTAGCCCTCTTTCTGTTCCTGAGGTTGTCCTCCTCTGAAAACCCCTTTATTGGTTGACTTTGCTTCTTAAGGTGAATATGAGATTAGTAATGCTATCATGTGATCATGTTGTAGTAATTTCAGCCCATTAAACTAACACTCTGTATAAACTACGTAATTTGCAAATCCCAAAGCAAAATTAAAATGTGAGGCTTTTTGTCCAAAAAGAAAAAGAGTGTTTTTTTTTTAACCTGTTTCTAAAAACAAACTAATATAGGGGCACCTAGGTGGCTCAGTTGATTAAGTCTGACTCCTGATTTTGATCTCAGTGTCATGAGAGCAAACCCCATGATGGGCTGGGCACTAGGGGATGGAGTCTGGTTAAGATTCTCTCTCTCCTCTCCCTTTGCCTCTCCAACCCATGTCCTCACATTCTCTTTCAATAAATAAATAAATAAATAGATAAATAAATAGATAAATAAACAAACAAATATTTTTTTTAAAAAGATACTAATATATAAAGCTTTCTCCTTTCTTTTGTGGTCTTCCTCTCCACTCATGTTCCATCACACATGCTGTATGTTAACGAGGTAGCAAGGACAATAGACATTTGTATTGTGCATATCTCCTCTACTCATCTTCCTGGTCTTTTGTCTCCTCAGACTTCCCTTACACAACAAACTTAAAAATAAAATTATCAAAATTTCAAAACAACAAAAGCAGAACATTAAACCGACTGTCAAGCTGAGAGTGAAACCTTGTGCAGTTGCCTGGGTCTCCAGCCCGTGAAGATGGCCTTTCTCCCATCCATGGCCTAGTCTCTCAAGTATACTATAAGTGATTCCTTTAAAATACAGTTCAGGTCATGTAATGACATTTAATGCCCTTCCATAACTCTAAAAATATTTTATTCTTCTTTTTATTGTTAACATCTACAGGAATGGAGAGCATAGTAAAAGTTAAATGAGTAACTGATGAGCAACTATTTAAGAGGATTATAAACCCTCTATGAAGTCAGGGGCTAATTTATTTGCAAGAATAACTGGCTTAAAGGACCTAACTTCCATAATCGGAATGTGACCTCTTTCTCTTGAGACTGCTTTCTCTCTTGATTTATTCTCAAGAAAGATATATCTACAGACCAGCCATGTTTGTCACTGTTAGTTTTAAGTTTTCATCCTAGCATTTTTACTCAGTTAAATGAGGACTTTCCATATCATTATTTTGAGCAGAACTATGGAACTTAACTCTAGTTGGCCCAAATTAAATTACACGTCAATACCTGAACAAATGACTTTGATTCTAGATAAAGCCAAATTATTCTCAAAGATGGTAGGACCAGTGGATCACAATTATAATTTAATTTGGGAAAAATATTAAACCAAAATTTTATGAGTGTAGTTGGGTAGATAACATGAGAAAGGTATACATTTTATTGATAGAATTATTGTTTCCAATATACAGAAAAAATAAGCTCCTTGAATTTGAGAAATCTGGAAAGTCAGGGATCCATGACAGTTATATCTACAAGCTATAAAGTCTCCATAGATGTTGTGAAAATGGTACAATAAGTGAATATTGGCTACTCAGTAAGCAAGGACACTTGGTCTATTTCTCTAGATTTTTCAATAGGAAGAATCTGGGCTTACTAGAGAGTTGGCAACTAATGTGATACAGAACATGGAGTGGAAAACTGATTACTACAGAGAGTCTAATTGTTTCATTGTCCCCGAAAAACTGAGATAATGATATTAGACTTTGGGTTTAGCAAGTAACATTTATTACATGTGCATTATATACCAAGCACCGTGTTCTTTCATGCGATCTTCACAACTCTCTGATCTAGCAACAGTAATCAGCCCCAAAATATACTTGAAAAAATGACCTCTTGAAGAGGTTCAAGAATATAAGTTAGGTCAAATAAAGATAATTACACAGATAAACAGATGTGTCTATCCCTCGCTTCCAGGATTATGGCAAGCGCCTCTCATCATTGTCTTCTTCCCTCATTGTGTTTGAATCAGGCATGTTTCCTGCCTGGCAGGAGTAGTTGTGATATAAACATCAGCAATCTAATCCTTTGCTGAGGGAAATTTATGGCAGGTTATCTTAATTACACTTAAATTTGCCCAGGACAGCATTTATAGTTGGGAGAAACTTGTAGCTGAGGCCTAACATCCTTTTTAATGCTGATTCTAGAAAACATGTTTCCCCTTTTTACTCCAAAAGCCTAGCATGCTCATGATGCCATATACACTCTCTTCATACACACAGGAGAAATAGACTTCATGGTGTTAGTACTCTGGTATGCCTGCGTTAAAAATAGAGGATATCATAATTCAAAGGGAAATTTGCTAGCAGTAAATTGAGACACCATAAAAAGTCAGTCGGGGTAATATTTGGTTGGTATTAGGTCATGCCATGAATGCTTCTGGGATCTGATAATTGGTAGTTGGCAGTGTGATGGATGGTGTCTCCATAGAGAAAAATTTCCCGCCCAAAATTCCTCCTTGCTTAAAATGCTTTAAGATGCCAGCTCAAACCTTGTGGTAATAGCACACATAGGTGAATTTTTCCCATGTGAATACTATTCAAACTTGAATTCTTTGCATGAGACTTTTTTTTAAGATTTTAATTTATTTATCAGTTCATGAGAGACACCGAGAGAGAGGCAGAGACACAGGCAGAGGGAGAAGCAGGCTCCATGCAGGGAGCCCGACATAGGCCTTGATCCCCGGTCCTGGGATCACATTCTGAGATGCAGGCAGACGCTCAACTGCTGAGCCACCCAGGCGTCCCACTTTGCATGGAACTTTAAAGTATAAATATCCTTAATAATAGCTACTACCTCTGCTTGTATCCTAAGCAATGATTTTGAGTCTTAAACATTCATCTGCTTGATATTTAAACCCAAAACAAGTGTTAAAATTGAGTTGAACTTTATAGTTAAACATCCTGTTTTCAGATAAAGACTTTACTACCTACTAGCTTGGGGTCCTGTGTAAATGACTTAGTCTCCCTGAAATTCAGCTTCTTCTTCTGAAAGATAGGATTGTCAGCATAACTATCTCTTAGGATTGTTATGAAGATAAAATATAAAGAGGCCATAAATGCGCTTTAAAGAGCTGGAGAAACGTTAGATACATTTTCTGAAATAGAAGCTATACTCTGTTTTTGTGTGCAGAATGTGGTATTGTGATTAACAGGTCCCCGAGGTTTTGGAGGCTGACTGCCTGAATTCAAGCTCTAGTAACACCATTTGTATTCTATGATGGTGGGCAAACAGTTTCATCTATAAAGAAGATTAATAATAATCTAACCCATGGGTTTATCATGTGGATCAAATGAAGAATATATGTAGACCGCTTAGCAAAATGCCTGGCATATAGAAAATAGTAAATGAACGTTAAATGATGATGATGATGGATGGATGAAAATGCCAACAGATATTTTCCAGGTTCTGTGACCACCAAGTATTATTACTTAGTTAGTTACAGGACACTATTTGTAATAGCTATAATTTATTAGTCATCCACAGAAAATGCTTAGAATATGAAAAATATTTCAAGATTCTGGCAACTTTTATCTTTGAATCATACTTCATTAACTCCATCATGTTGTACAAAAGTATCCTCTGTTAAGCAAAACGCAAAGTCCAGTCTTCGTCTTACCATCAAGACTAAATACCTGGGAGCTCAATATGTTAGGATGCATAATGACTGACTTAGTAGAAATATAAGTTATATATTTATCAACAAATACTTTATCTGTGCTTAACCCAAATAAGAATATTTTTATGGGATTTTGTGTTGTTTTAAACCAGTAGGTCTGTTTCCCTTCCTCTAGGGCTGATAAAGCAGCAAAGCTAAACTAAATTCCATTCCTTTTTTTTTTTTTTTTTTTTAGATTTTTATTTATTCATGAAAGACACACAGAGAGAGAGACAGAGAGGCAGAGACACAGGCAGAGGGAGAAGCAGGCTCCATGCAGGAAACCAACGTGGGACTCGATCCCGGGTCTCCAGGATCAGGCCCTGGGCTGCAGGCGGCGCTAAACCGCTGCGCCACCGGGGCTGCCCCTAAATTCCATTTCTTAAGCAGGGGGATAAGAAAATGAAAATCATGTTAAAAGAATTCACCACTTTTTGCACAGGTATTCAAAAATAACTGGGTCTGTCTGCTTGGATTGCTGGGCTGTAAGAAATCGGAAATCTTGGAAAAATCAAGTGCCATGATTAAAGAGAAATGTCTGCCATGGGAACATAGAAATCACAAGTGGAACTGTGTATCCAAAGATTTGTCACCTCTGATTTTTATAGCATAGAATAAGTACATGGATGTTTAGGACTTTTTATGGAACATGGAAAAAATAACTTCTTGATATCATCCACAAAAATATCCTCTACAAATGTGTTTTATTTTACAGTATTTATCAATATTAAACTTATTTCCCAAAGAAGAACAAAAAGATGCATGGATACACATTCAATATTGTTTGGCAAATGGCACTATTACGGAAAAATCCCAGCAGTGACTTTCATTTTAGAAAAAAAATTGTTTCTTTTTGTTTCTTTTTTTTTTGTGTGTGTGTGGCTTTATTTAAAACATATTATTTTTAGACCAGTTTTAGGTTCACTGTAATATAGAGCAGAAAATATAAAGATTTCTAATTTCTAATTTTTCCATATCCTCATGCTTCCTCTACATATGTCTTCATAATTTCCCTCTGTTATAATCAATGAACCTACAGTGACACATCATTATCACTAATATATAAATCAGTAATAAATATTAAGTCGATAAGTGGATAAATAATATAAGTTGATAGCTTATATTAAGGTTCATTTTGGTGAAATAGGAAATTACACTATTTTTATTTTGCTGTTTATGCATGCATACATATTTTGCTCATAACATTGAAAAACTCTCAAATTTAAAAAAAATTTGATTTGCATATATTCTACTTAACATGATCTACCTTCTGCTTACTGATGAGGAAGGAAAGACTAAAAAGAAAAATATTAAAAAAAAGAAGAAGAAAAATATAAGTTATATAACTGTCTATTTACTTTTATGGCATCATTTGCAGCATAAGTTGCTTGTCTTAGTCCATTGGGGCTACTATCTCAAAAATATTGTAGACTAGAAGTTCATAGCTTATAGTGTAGACATAGGGGACTATTTTGGGCACTGTACACATAATCTTTATTTGTGTTCCTATGACTTCTATGTTACATACTGCTTCTACTGAAAATGGAAGCCATTTTCTCTGCAGGAAAGATAAATCAAGATAAAAGCATTAAAAATAATGAATAGGACCTCAGGGACCCGTGAGGCAATACCAAAAGCTCTGTAATTGAGTGCTGGAAAGAAAGACATAGATTTAAATATATATATAGTGAAATTGTTGAAAATTAAAGACAATAAGAAAATCTTGAGACAACCAAGAAAAGTGACAAATTACATGGAAACATATCAGTTCAAATGAATATGCACTTCTCATTAAAGAAGTTAGAAGACTGTGGAAAGAACTTTAAAATGCTTGAAATAACACTAAGTTCAGAGTTTTTTACCAAGTGAAAATACCCTCTAAGAACAAAGGAGAAATAAAGACATTTTCAGATAAAAGGGCACTAAGAAAATTCATTGACACCAAGTTTGCGCTTCAAGAAATGATTATGGGTTTTTTCAAGGCTTAAGAAAAATGGTAAGAGATGGAGATACAGGTTTTCATTAAGGAATTAAGAGCATTGGAAATAACATAAATATTTGTGTAAATAAAAATATTATTTTTCATCTTAATATTTTTAAAATACCTATGACTTTCAAAGCAAAAAAAATATACTGACAATTTGTTAGGAATATATTGCTCTGGATATGCTATACACGAGAACTACAGTATAATATGGTACGAGGATAAATGGGCCTCTCTGCGGCAAAGTTCTATATTTTCTATTAGATGATAGATTTGTTAATTCTAAGTAGGATATGCATAGAAAGCTTTATATAAATTTTAATCCCCAGAGCAGCCACTTTTTGCAAAAATTTTGCAAAAAGTTGTAGCCAAATATTAAATAGATTAATTACAATCAAATTCTAGAAACCATGTAAATAATCCAAAAAATTATAGAAAAAGTAGAACTGAAGAAAACTTAAAGGATGTAAGCAAGAGATCCAATAATAAAATGGTAGACTTAAACCCAACCACATGAATTAAGTCTCAGTCAGTGTTCTACAGTCACACAGAACCAAATGGGTTTTACAGACATCTACCTAATTCTAGCTCTATTTATCTCTATACCTCTGTACTGATACGCATGCAGCCAAAGCTGAAGTGTTGTTTGTTTGTTTCTTGGTTTTTTTAAGAATTGGCTCACGAGACTGTGGGATCTGGCAAGTCCAAAATCTGCAGGGCAGGCTCCAAGGTGTCCCTAAATGTTCAAACTTTTAAGAGAGTCTCCACTCTCAACCATACATTCTGCAGTTATCCTAAGAGCACCCGAGACACAAGGAGAAAAAGAGAAACCCAGAAACAATGCTGTTAATTGTATCAGTATTTATTTGGGGGTTTGATTCTAAGACTGATAATGCTACTACTTTTCCTGGGATAGTGAATTCCTAAACTACAGATATTTGACCAAGATTATAATAGTTGCCAGTGGGAGATCTCTCAAGTTCATTGTGCTTTACAGGCAAGCATAAAAGCGGAGTTCATCCTTTACTCAAATGTTCCCTTCAGTTCAGTTCATATATGTATTTAAAAGAACCCGGAATACATATTTAAAATAATGTGGAAGAAGGTAAAGAATAATAAGAGCACTGTGACGAATACAAAAATGACTAGGTGGGTTCCTGTTTCCCAGGAGGTCACTACCCAGAAAAAGAAATCCTATAAGGCAGTACTGTTCCCAGAGTGGGCAGAGTGGCTCCGCTGCAGAAAGATTCAAAGGGACCTGGGGTTTGACACAACTCCATCGTTTCCCAACAGGGAAATGGGGGTGATTTTGTTAACCATGCCATGCTTCAGTTTTCCTTATTAACAAAATGAGGGTCATAATTTTATCTAACCCCTAGGGCTACATTGCTGCTGTGCTGGAACTAACTTGTATTCATTCATCAGAGCCTTTTATTAAATATTCAGGAGATCTGCAAGCTGGTCATTCAACCACTGGTAGGTTGAAATGGACCCAGGGCTCCTGGGGGGCTCAGTGGTTGAGCGTCTGCCTTCAGTTCAGGTCGTGACCCCGAGATCTCAGGATCGAGTCCCACGTTGGGCTCCCTGCATGGAGCCCGCTTCTCCCTCTGCCTGTATCTCTGCCTCTCTCTCTTTCTGGGTCTTTCATGAATAAATAAATAAAATCTTTAAAATAAAATAAAATCCCCATACTTAATTCTTTTTTTTCCCATACTTAATTCTGAACAAGACCCTACACGATTTCTGTGTTCCAATCTGTTGACAATATTTGAATCAACAGTCATAGGGTTTTCTTCTTTTTTTATTTTTCCCAGAGCCTCTACATCTCAAGACAAGGTGATTACACTATGAACACGTGGATAATCCAAGATATTCTCACTATTTTAAAGTTATCTAATTAGGAAGGAACTTAATTCCATCTTGCAACCTTAATTTCCTTTTACCATGTTACGTGACATGTTCACAGGTTCAGAGAGTTAGGATGTGGATAGATTTAGAGGTGATCATTCTCCCTACCACAAGCGTGCATAGAAGAAGGGTAGATTCTGGCCATTTTTGCCCAAAGTGAGGCTCCGCAGTGGGCACTGTTTACATTAGAGCTCCCCATCGCAATGGCGGCAGCTTCCTCTGAGCTGACGACACTGCCAGGACCCTCCTCACTGGTCTTCCTTCCTAATTTCTTCCACATTGTCAGGTCTGCAGGGCTTCTTGAGATCTTTCTCTGCCTACTTCTGTTTCCTCCTCTACCTTTCAAAGGTATTACATCCAATAAATGTTTTATAATTTTAAAAGACTATTTATTTATTTATTTATTTATTTATTTATTTATTTATTTAGAGAGAATGCGGTGTAAGGTGAAGGACAAGAGGGAGAGGGAGAGAATCTCAAGCAGACTCCCTGCTGGGCATGGAGCCCAACATGGGGCCCCATCTCATGACCTGGGACCATGACCTGAGCCGAAATCAAGAGTGGGACACTAACTGAACTCAAGAGTGGGACGTTAACTACCCAGGTGCCCCTAAATCTTTTCTACTTTTAGATCTCTCTTGGTGTCTGCTTCGTGGAAGGCCCAATGGACACGATGAGTCTCAAAAAGATATCAAACCAACCTAAAATAATTCATTGTTTCCACTCTGAAGAAGGATACTAGTTCTTGGCTTAAATACAACTTTAAAAATCACATACTGATGAATGCACACTTAAAAATTCACCATCAAATTAGAAACATGATGATTAATATCATTTGCATTCTAGTTATTAGTAAAACTTGATCAGTCTAAATCAAGTTAAGGATTAAGCAGGAACTGATAGACCATGGTGAGTAACAGTACCATCTTGTGCCAATGACATGCAGTGGTTTAAATCTACTTCCTCTAAAATAAATCAGCTATCACCAGAGTCCATATGTTTGCTATGTTACATATCCTTATAGATAAGCAAACCTGACTAATCTGTAGGGTAAGGAAGCTTAATAATTAGTAATTCAAGCTAAATAAATATATAAAATATAAATATAAATAAATAATAAAAATAAAAATAAAAATAAATATAAATATAAAAATAAAAATAAATATAAATATAAAAATAAATATAAATATAAATAAATATATTTCCAAGAACCCCTGCAGGCTTTTTAGGAAAAGTCACACTCTGATAAAGGAAGAAATCTGGCCTTTAGGCATCACTTAAAATTGGCTACTGGCCCACCTGCCTCTCTCCAGGCACACTTTCTGATGGTACCTGATTGTGATTTCAAGTGGCTTTGGTGAGCAGAGCCATGTTGCTGCTTTCTCTGGCTAACTAGCAAGCCATTTACAGTAAAGTGGCACCCCGGCTGAGAGCCGTTAAAATAGAGCGTGCATAGGCCTGGGAGTTCAGTGGTTGAGAAGTACAGACACAACGGCAGCACTTAAAGAGCATTTATTCCCTGGTGACTTGGTGCTGTTCTTTTCAAATGTGTAGAAGTCTGAATGTCACTAATGGGCAAGGTCAGGTAGGTTATAGATGCTTTTATAAACAGCAGCTATTTGAGGATAAGAAACTCCAGGGCTGGTCAGTTCAGTTGACGGAGTCTTTTTATTTGGACCCTAAAGAGGACTTTTGGCTCAAATTCATCCACCCCGAGGAGCAGGGCAAAGCTATTTTCTTGTCATAGACATTTCACACCTGAACTTCAAAGTTCGCTTGTGATTTTGTCAAGACTGTAAGAGCTACACTGTAAAATATCAAAACAATCGACTGTTGGCAGGCAAAATTGAAGCTATTCTGTGATTAAAATAAAGCAGTTCAATGAAAGACTCCTAACTCTGGGAAACGAACTAGGGGTGTTGGAAGGGGAGGTGGGCGGGGGGTGGGGGTGACTGGGTGGCGGGCACTGAGGTGGGCACTTGACGGGATGAGCACTGGGTGTTACTCTGCATGTTGACAAATTGAACATCAATAAAAATAAATTTATTAAAAAAATAAAAATAGATAAAGTTCAGATAGACCCCCCCAAAAATAAAATAAAATAAAGCAGTTCAAAACAGCTGTTTATAAAATTACATATTTTTGTGTTAATTGTTGAGAAGCTACTGATATAAGCAGTTTCGTTAATACTTTTACAATTACTATTACCAACAACGAACCATGTGTGATGAGTATCTTACAGTGTATCAGGCACAATTTTATCAATTGACTAACTTAATGTTTATTCCCACCTTCTGGAAACTATTAAAACAGTAAGAACAGTAAATTGAACACCAATAAAAAATAAATTAAAAAAAAAAAAAAAAAAACAGTAAGAACAGAACCTCAGAAAAGGAACAAAGAGAAGGACCAAGGCCAGGAATATGATCCCAATGGCATGACCTGCGACTTCTATACCAGAGCGCCAGCAAAATCTGCAAGAACGTCAGAGCCGTAGCTGGGAGCAGAACTAATGCCTCAGATTTTGATCACATGTCTCAGGCTGAAAACCTGATCAGAAGGAAGGAATTAGCAAAAACAAGACAATAGGCCCAAAGGGAGTCACTTATGCCAAGCCCCATGTCACCAAACTGAGACAGTGACAGTTTAGGCTCCCTCAGGAGTGGAGACAGAAACCAGTCAATTAGGAATTAACTGCCTGAGCAGCACTGGTCCCTTAACCTGCCTGACAGGCCGCCGCCATCTACCACCTAAAGGAAAGTGGTCTTGCGATAGCCAACCTGCTTTTTTGCCTAGTATACCTGCCTTGTTCCCAATCCCTTCAGTCAACAGAAATCTTCCATTTTGTTCAGGTTCTTGGAGCTTCTTTCTATCTGCTGCATAGGATGGTGCCAGATTCATGAACCACTGAAGAGTAGATCTTCAGAATATACTCAGGTGAATTTCACTGTAGCTCTTTAAAATATACTCAGTTGAACTTTGTTATTTCACAAAACAGATTTATTTCCATTGTACATTTAAAGTTCTTTTGGGAATTCAGGGGTGGCTCAGTGGTTGAGCGTCTGCCTTTGGCTCAGGGCATGACCCTGAGGTCCTGGGATCGGGTCCCACATCGGGCTCCCTGCATGGAGCCTGCTTCTCCCTCTGCCTATATCTCTGCCTCTCTCTGTCCCTCTCTCTGTGTCTCTCATGAATAAATAAATAAGATCTTTAAGAAAAATAAGAAATAAATCAAACTCTTTTAATGCTATTAACTAAGCTTCCATTTGTTAACTACTTCCATTGTTCTCTTATAGACCGCATCAAAATCAGATCATTGTAAAGGTTAAATGAGTTAGAACTATGACTGACCCAAAGTAACTGCAATGTAAATATTTATTATTTTTACCATTCTTTGTAAAGATAGGAAAAATAAGAAAATAATTGGAAGGGATTATTTTTTTTAATTTAGGGTGCTAAGTAAAAGTATATGAACCCAGACAACATTTTAAGACTTAGTTTAGAATTTAAAATTAAGGAAAAATAATGTTTTAAATAAATTAATTGATTTTTAAACGGGGGTAGGTGCCTGGGTGGCTCAGTCGGTTAAGCCGCAACTCTCAGGGTCCTGGGATAAGCCCTGCGTCAGCCTCCCTGCTCAGTGAGGAATCTGCTTGTTCTGCTCCCTACCCATGCTTGTATGTCTGCTCTCTGTCAAATACATGAATAGATATATCTGTATAAAAAACTAAACTAAATTAAGGTAAATGGTTCCAAATAGTGTAAGTGAAGCCATAGCTATTAAAACTCCCCATTGATTTTCCAATAACTTTCTTTACTCTTTCAAAAGTGATAATTAAGAGGTTTTTTTAATGATTAAACTATTAAGGATAACGAAGAAAACCCTAAAATTGTTACCTTTGAAGTGATTTATTTCATAGCTATGTTTTCTTTCTTTCTTTCTTTCTTTCTTTCTTTCTTTCTTTCTTTCTTTCTTTCTTTCTTTCTTTCTTTCTTTTTCTTTCTTTCTTTTTCTTTCTTTCTTTCTTCTTTCTTTCTTTCTTTCTTTCTTCTTTCTTTCTTTCTTTCTTTCTTTTTCTTTTTCTTCTTTCTTTCTTTCTTTCTTTCTTTCTTTCTTTCTTTCTTCTTTTCCTTCCTTCCTTCCTTCCTTCCTTCCTTCCTTCCTTCCTTCCTTCCTTCTTTCTTCTTTATTTTCTTTCATGTTTATTTCAGAGAGAGAACAAGAGAGAGAATGAGCACGTGCTGGGGCAAAGGAAGATGAAAAGAGAGAATCTTAAGCAGGCTCCATCCATCTCATCATCCTGAGATCATAACTTGAGCTGAAGTAGAGTCAGATGCTTAGTGGACTGACCACCCAGGTGCCCCTCATAGCTATTTAGACTCTTAAAACTAAATTTTACAAGTGTTTGCATAAAATTTCTCATTTGTGTATGTTTTTCAAGCTACTCAACTCTTAGGTAAATATTTCACTACATACAATGCTTATTAATGCCAAAATCATAGTGCAACTATTCCTTAATGGAGAGTAAGTCATTTACTAACCTTGAGTTCCTTGGCTTTGATTGACAATATTTTAATTTATCTTTCTACACGTTTCTCTCCACAATCTGTGAAGGGAAGGAGCTTTATAGCAGAAATAGTATATTATTTTCATTTGTAGAAGGTTATTTATGCTGATGATCCTTAATGCATTTTCATAATCTCCTCCTTGGGGACAATTTTCCATGTTAATATAAACCAAGATTCCTTTTACCACCCAAACAGAGAGATTAATTTGAATGCTATTTTTTTATAATGTGGCAAACCTAAAGAAAAAAAAAGGGCATGAGAGTGTTTACCTGGGAACATAGACCACATTAGATATTAAGAAACTATGCTAGGTTGGTGCTGCAAATTACTAAGAAAGATTATCTCAGCAGTTTCAGTCCCATTCTTTAAGCACTCAAGCCTATCCCCCTAGTACACCTGAATCCCTTTGCTTGCAATGCATTGTTTCCTCTACAGTTGTGCACAACTTTGTTCTCTTGAAGCAGCAGAACTTCACCTTTCAGATATAAAACTCATTTAAAGTGGGCTCCCCTCTATACTAATTTGTTTTCTCTGTTCTATCTTTATATACTTTGAGAGAAAATGGAGCATATATGTTGAGTTCCCTTTCTGATATCAAACAGACGTGGATTTGAATCTTAGCAAATTGCATTGCATTGAACAAAACCAAACATTATGATGCTAATGATGATGTTGATGACAAATATAAGTAATAAAAACCTCACTGGGGTAGAATCAAAATGTTGTTGGAGGGTAACTACATGTGGGCTGTCAGGGGGATAATTGAAGTTAAAATGCTTTAAGATTGTTATCTTTAGGAGGAATGGAGACATATGGGCAAATTTTAGATTTTAAATTAAGTACTGACATTAAAAATTAAGGATATCAGTAATAAAATAAAAATAGAATCCACAACTTTCAAAGAATTATAGAGAAAATACAAAATAAAAACTTTGAAAGGCAGTATACTAGAGTTTTCAGAAAAGCAGTATTGTTAAGATACCGAAGCGTGCACATGTACACATACACAAGAAAAGAAAGAGAAAGGTTTACTCTAAGGAATTGGTTTATATGATGGAGGCTGATAAATTCCGAGATCTTCAATGAGCATGTTAAATACCCAGGAGAGCTGATATATATCTTCCAGTCTAAATGCAAAGGTCTAAGACTTGGAAGAGTCAATGGTATAAGCTCCACTCTGTCTAAAGGCAAAGTTTTCCTTCTCAGCCTTTTTGTTCTGTTTGGGGCTTTACCAGATTGAATGAGGGTTACCACATTGGGAAAGGTAATCTGCTTTACTCACTCTATGAATTCCAATGTTAACTCACCCAGAAACACCTTCCTAGACACACACGGTATAATGTTTAACCAAATATCTGGTGGCCCTGTGGCCCTGTCAAGGGCCATCACAAAAACCAAATGTCCTATGTCTTGACTTAGGTGGTAACTATACAATTGTACAGATGCATCAAAAATCAGCAGGATATGCATTTCTTTTGATGCACTTTACATAAGGTATATCTCAATTTAAAAAAAAAATCAAGAAGGGAGAACAAAATGTATTGACAAACAAAACAAATGTAAAATAGAGATAATTATAAATATGATAACATATTTAAAATGAATAAAATCCCATCTAAATATATAAAGTTTAGATTGGATAAAAATAAATCCAGCTATATTTTATTTGCAAAAGTTAAACTAACTTTATAAAATTTCTTGCAACACTAATCAAAAGAACGCTGGTGTAGTGTTTGAGAGTATGGACTTGGGAGCCAGACTGCCTGGATTTAGAATTCTTGCTCTTGGAAATTCTGTCAAAATGGTCAAGTTACTTATATTCATCATCTGTATTGGAGGATTTTGACAATAACAATGCCTATTCATCATTTTATTGTGAGGATTAAATAAGATAATACAAATAAAGCAACCAAAAAATGGTGCATAGTGGATACTCAAAAATTGTTGGTCATTATTATTGTTGTTTTTAGTATTATGGTCATCTTCAAGTAAAATAAACTTTGTAGCATCATTAGATATTAAGAGGCCATATGTATAATGGATATATTTCAATTCACCAGGTAGATGTAGAATTCTAAACATATATGAATCTCTTATTACAATCTCAAGATATAGAAAGCAAATATGGGCAGAATTAAGCAGAACAATTGAAAAACCCATCACAAAAATATTTTAATGTTCCTGACTTAATACCTGATAGACTAAGAAAAGACCCCAAAAATGAGGAAGATTCTAGGATATTTATTAAAAAACTTATTCATGAACTTGGTCTAATGATACGGAGATAACTAATCTAACATTAGAGAATTCATATATTTAAGTAAGGCATTCATAGAAGTTATATAAACTGACCAACTATTAAGCTAAAAAAATTGTGAATCCACTTTAAAGCAACCAAATAGTTTCCACTTTCTGGGACCCAATAAAAATGAAAAAAAATAAAATAATAAGAGAAGTAAACATAGGATTATATTTTTAAAGTGTTCTAAGAATTTATGATTCAAGCAAATTGTAGTGGGAGTAAAATAAAGATATTGAAGATGCTGAATGCTTTTTATTAGTCTACAGTATTTTTTTTCTGAAACACATGGAAAGACTTTCAGTTTCTGAATTTAGCAACTCACTTGTTTCAAGGAAGTTCTGCATTTTATTTTGAAACTCTCCCATTATATAACTAAATATTTTGTTTCCATCATGCTGTTCTTTTATTTAAAAATATTAAATATGATACTTTGATATTACTTTTTGTCATTTATATTTTCTACCTATAATTTGATAAATATTTATCCTGTTTCATAGGTATATGTTCATTATAGACTAGCAGTAATTCAGTCCGACCAAGAAATCTCTTCCATTTACTTGGCTTTGCTTCTGTGCCTTCCCTCTTAATATGGGACAATTTGTGCACTACTGGGAAACTCCTCTTTTCAGATTACAGTTTTGGATTGTACCTGCTTTTCAATTTCATCTAAAATATTGTTTCCATTTTCTGTTGTCAACTGACATTATAAAGAAGTTTAAGCCTGAAATTGTTTTACACATCATCTTTGATGAGATTCCATCCTCTCATATTTGACTCTGTAAAATAAGATGTTGGTTTATTTTTCCCCATGAACTTTCCACTGTGGGTCAGAAAAAAATTTTAACACACTATTCATACTATATGGGTGTGCTGAAATTTTCCATGGTATACTGCTGTTGAGACAAATATACTGCCACTGTTAGCATTTGCTGGAAACTGGTCTGAGACACAGGTATGTTGCTCTGTGAAACTATCCTCTGAAATCGCATTTTTTTTCCTCCATTGTAGAGTCAACAGAATGAGCACATGACATAAGTGACCTGGATACAGGCTTTTAGTTGGAATAGACCTTAAAATGTTTAAAACCATCGATAAAATTCATGATATCTTACCTGCCTTCTGCATTCATATTAACAAAATTCCTGTTATTTAAAATGTTACTTTAAGAATATAACGGGTGTCCTTCAGTCACAATAGCAAAAACGATACCTATGCTTGTTTCTGAATCTTATATTTTGTTAACAGTATATTAAACTTTCCAGACTATTCACTTAAAAAAAAAAAAAAAAAAGAAAGAAACAAAGGATATAAAATTATCTCCTGCAGGTCATCAAGTTTTTGCATTCAAATTTTGACTAATTTTCATTTTTTATTTTTTGACTTATTTCTAAATAATATGCTATCTTTGTCAAGAATAAGTAGACTCAACAAAGATTTGTCAAATATTTTTACAGAAAAGAGACATCAAAGAATCACGGAAGCATAGAGAATAAACACCAATTACCTCCAATCATAAAGATGTGAGGCACCAACAAAGCCCAATTATTTGTTAACTACTCCATTAATCCTGAATTTTTATTGTTTCTTTCCAATTATCTGCTTGCAATGTGTTCAATTTTATGAACCTCATTTTGTTTACTAGCAAAGTATGAGCAGTCAGTGCTGGCAACCCTCCCACCCTGGATGCCACGAGGGGGCAACCACCCTTCCCCGCTCTGTCTCCTCTGGGCTCTGGTATCTGGTCCTCAAAGGGTTAACTCAGCCCACCTTAGACTAGTGGGCCTGCTTGGGTCCAGCTCTTCTTTGTCCTTCAGGCAGGGAGAGGACAGTGAGGTCAGGAGCAAGCCAGGCTGAAGGCCCTGGAGGGAAGCTGAGAGGAAGGCTGGGGAAAGGGGGGCGTGGCCATTATAGAGTAATGGCTCAACCGATAATAAGTATAATAATAGCATCAACAAGAAGTAGAAGGAGAACCAGCAGGAGGAGGAGAATTATGATATTATCCATCTTGTATTGTTTAGTGAATTCCTATTTTTGTCCTTTAGAACTCAATCTCGGTACCCCATCCTTTATGAAGTCCTCATCAAACACACTGGATAGAGACAATCTTCGCTCTAAAGAATTAATCTCTTTTCCATGTTTCTTGAACATTTTGTTATTGAGCGATTTTTTTTAAATTTCACATTATCCTTTGATTATTTGTGTATATCTTTGTTTTGTTGAATAGACTGAATTACAGGAGGACAGCAAATTTTATTGAATACTGTTTAATTGAACACTTAACACATTAGCACATCGGCTAGTACATTTCTTGCCCAGTAAATGTAGGTTTGGCTCCCTTCCTTTCTCCTGAGGAGTTTCATTTGATTAAAAGGAAAATAACCATCAGCAGAATAATTGTGAAGGAAAACACATTGGATCAGACCAGTGCATGACTTTGAATCTGGAATATATTACATGTTGTTAGAGCTCCATTCAATTCTACCTGCAGTTTGTCAAAAACTAAGAACAACTGGGGCATAACTGGGAACAAATGTATGATAAGGTCTCGACTTAAGAGCGTGAAGTACTGTTCATCTCCCAGGCTCGCCTCCAGCTCACACACCCCACATCTCAGGGTCACTTAGAGTCCTGTACCCCCTTGTCTTTTACCAATGTCATATGTTTCTGAAGCCAGAAGCTGTATTCACTCTGGGTATCTTGCAATATTCTTTACCTTCAGGAAATGCATCCTGGCACACAAGTCAATATCATGGATAGCTGACATTTATGAAGCACTTTACAGATTATCTGTGCAATTTTTATAAATTTACATGTATTATTTAGTTGACTTTCTGACTGAAATATGTATCAGATATTTCCTTCATCCATATTTAATGGAAAAAAAGAAAAAGTAGTACAGAAATATTAAAAAAAAACTCTTTCCCCATAACAGAAAAGTAATAGCCCAAACCACGAGCACTTTGCCTTCTAACACCAAATTTTATTTTTGTTTATCAATACCAGTTACCCTAGCTTATATTTCTACAGCAACTTTTGCATATGGCATAGCAATTAAGATGCTCTGCTTTGTCTTCTTGTTGAATTGTTTTTATATTAAATGAATACATGTGTCTTGGAAATTAACTTCAGGAATCTATGTCTAACTGCATAAAAAAAATCCGTGTGATGGGGGTTTAGAAAAGATACCTCAATGTGCTGAAATACTTGAAATCAGAGATGACCTGGATTCAAATGATTAGAAAATAATTTTGTTTTGATTCAGGACCAGTGGAAGGCTTGATATGTGTTTTGGACAGAAAAGATGTGATAAGTAATATTCTAAGAAGATACCTCATGTCAAAATTTCTCTGATAATTAATTATCGAATAATCTAATTGCAGAGTTGTCTCATCACCTGCCAGAGAAGTTTAGAGATGTAACAGAGTTTGATCTGCACATTTTTTATTTCCACTACATCAGAGATCATAGTTTCTTTCTGTCCATTTAACATCTCTTTTGTTTCTTCAAAAAGTTTCATTGCTAGATCCATCTCCACTGAAGTCTAAACATATTCAAGTTTCTTCCATCTTAAAAAACAAAGCAAAACAAAACATAAGTACTTAATGTCTCCATTTGGGTATCATGAGGCAAATTAGACTTATAGACTCAACATTTGAGGGCACTTTTTTTATCTCATCTTGAGAAACCTCTTTTTCTATCATGTTCATTTTTTCAGTCAGTTTTTTCAAAAGAACAAAAAGCAGGAGGTCAAACTAGGAAGTTGAGCATTACTTTTGCACACCCTTCTCCTTCAATAACTTCCTCTCCATTCTGACAATAACCAAATTCCCTCTCTTTCATCCTCTAAATCTTTGTTAAATCTGCCCACTCTTCTCCATCTTCATGGTTAGCACATCTGCACTTTCTCCATCATTTCTCACTGACTACAGGTATAGTCTCTTAATTGATATATTGCATGCCTTTTTGCTATCTCCAGTCTATTTGGCATATTGCTAGTAGAGTCATATTTTAAAATTCCAACCTTATTTTTATTTTACTCTACTCTTGTGTCTATGATTGATCCATGATTGATTCCTCCTTTGCTTGCGGTACTAGTTTATCCTTACTATCCCATTTGCCAAGCTAACTATTGTTTCTAATTCAGGTCTCATTTACATGTGACTTCATCAGGAGAACAAATACTAACCCCATTCCCAAAACTCATGACTTGTTCAATGCCTATTGTCTTGTCAGGATTGACTATATAATGTGATAATAGATAATGCCATCAGATCCCAATGACTGTACAGCCAAGGTTGTTTCTCATTCTACTAACATGCCCATGGTAGCGTGAGGGGGTTAGAGGAAAGTTCTGTTCCAGAACCACTCAGAGAACCAGGGTGACGCAGATTTTGCCATCTTAAGGCTACCAATCTCTAACTACAAGTCCCTTAGGTTATGTTGGCAAGAAAAGCAGGAGTAGGGATCCCTGGGTGGCGCAGCGGTTTGGCGCCTGCCTTTGGCCCAGGGCGCGATCCTGGAGACCCGGGATCGAATCCCACGTCGGGCTCCCGGTGCATGGAGCCTGCTTCTCCCTCTGCCTGTGTCTCTGCCTCTCTCTCTCTCTCTCTCTCTCTGTGACTATCATAAATAAAAATAAATAAAATAAAAAAAAAAAATAAGAAAAGCAGGAGTCTGGAGCATCTTTTAAGTTATTCCTGCCTAGGAATAGGTGTGAAACACTTCCCTTTTGCTGCTGTTTCCTTTGGTGGAGCCAGTCACATATGAGGCCCAACTCCAAAATACTGGACAGTATTATGATCCAGGTGCAAGGAAGTAGGTAGACCTGGATATTGTAGCGTAGCAATGTCTACTTCTTATTTCTTTTCTATTAGACTTCCTCTTCAACTTTCTTGTAAGATACATAAGGGCAGTGACCTGGTTTGTTTTATTCACTACTATACCAGATACAGTGCAATATATTATAATAAGCTAAAGTGTCAACATACATTCATGCACATTATAAATAAATTAAATAACTGAATATTTCCCTGAGAAAACATAATCACGCACAAAAATCTGTAGAAAAAAAATATTAAGGAGACTTTAATCCACTTAAATTACATTGTGGTGGTTGTCTTCCAACCTAGCACAATGTCAAGTATCAACTACGTAACTTATGTACATTACAAAAAAATAGATTTATTGCTTACAGGGAGAAGACTAGCTCAGTAGAGCTTTGTTAGTGTCTCTGAGGTGGAAAAATCAGATCTGAATTAATTCAAATTTTGAAGTTTGTTTGTTGATTTTTAAGGAGTTTATTTTTATTTATTTGACACACAGAGAAAGAGCGCAAACAGGGGGAGCTGCAGAAGCAGAGGGAGAAGCAGGCCCCCTGATGAGCAGAGAGCTCGATGCGGGGCTCCATCCCAGGACCCCAGGGTCTCAACCCGTACCAAAGGCAGACACCCAACTGACTAAGGCATCTAGGCACCCCTGGAGTTGTTTTAAGAAGGCCTTTCAATGTAAGGGTTTGTGGATGGAATGTGAGGTGTGGGGGTGGAGTAGAGTTAGATTAAGGTGGAGTGGGGATTTATAATATAATAATGGCAAAGTCTTCTAAATAAACAGCAAGAACAAAGCTGTAACTGCACGAGTTGGCTTAATCATTTGTTGCAAAGAGGCAAAATGCACACCATGGAGAACAAAGGGGCCTCTTAGTAAGAAGATGTTAGGAATGATTTACTATAGGATGTGGGCTTGTGTTAGATTATTTGAGAGAGGATCCAAAAAAGTGCAGTTCTGCATGGGATTGCATGCTTTCAGGAAGTGAGGGTAATTATATGATAATCTTAGTAATCTTATCTAGAAAGAGAGAAGCCAGATGGAGATCAGACTTGTACCTGGTAAGGAATTCATTTTTGCCTCTTTGCAGACTCATGACAAGTCAGTCCTCTTTTGTCCTGATTTATTATGGTCACAGAATGGCCTTGGTTGAAATTGGTGCTCTACAAAATTGCTTATGTTCAATAGGAGAACATCAAGTTCTAGCTGATAGAGCCAGGACATATCCTAGATCTACTAGGGGCTGCTTTTTTAGTTTCTCAGCTGGCTAGGATTGGTGAAAACATCAAGGTCGGTGGTTTCAAAAATGCCTTAGGTCACACACTACCTGGTAAGGCCCTCTACGGAAGAATTGATGGTTCTTTTTTAAAACCCATCTAATTTGGGAGAAATTTTTATAATGAGCAATGAAGACAATTCCCTGGGTGAGAGTCTTCTGGAATCATATGATAATGAAGACAAAGGAATAAATACTAAAATCATCCTAATTTGTGCATCAAGCTGTATGAGAACAGTGGGAGGGGAAGAGTTACCTAGTTTTTATCACCAGTGTTCAGTGACTAATACATATTGAATAGAGAAATAATCACTTGTGCAACTACCTTATAGAATAGTTTTTATCTTACAAATGAGAAAACCACATCTGGAATAGATTATGCTAATGTGCACCCTAGGAGAGGTGAATGGAGCAGCAGATGTGGTCAGAGGATCTCCCCCAGGCAATGCAGTACTTCCCAGAAAGCTTAAGTATTTAAGCTTTTTTTTTTTTTTTTTTTGAATTTAAGCTTATTTTTGAACAACATTTTGTTTAAATGAAAATCAAACTTAAGGTATTTCTTTTGAGTACAAAAGTAACTAATGGAAGAGACAACGAAATAATTAGCCTTTGTCTTTTGTCTCAAGTACAATTCCTCAGGGAGAGACTGCTAAAGAGTTGGTAACTAGGGATACATAATCTAAGTTTCTAACTTAGCCAAAAGCAATATAAACCTTCAGAGAGTTGAAATAAAACAAAACAAAACAAAACAAAACAAGCATGCTTTATTTCCTATTACTAGCCAAATGTTTTATCTAAAATAACAGATATTAGAAATTATTATCAATATATTAATATAATATATTAACAGGTATTATAATTATCATATAATAATCATTATTAATAATTAATTCATTATTATTAGTTATTAGAAATTATTAAGCCTTTGCTTAATGACCAGACGTATTCAACGTGTTGGTAGAGAAACCAAATCCTCTGAGTTTTCTGAGGAATCTTCTGAGATGTAGCTCTTTTCTTTGAAAGTCACTGAAGGAAAAAATAAATAAATAAATAAAATTTAAAAAAATGACTGAAGGATGGTAAAGTATAAAATTAGTTGATTAAAAGGCAAAATGAAAATTACACTGCTTCAGCCTCAATGTTTTAGGTAGTATAAATTCTGACTTAGGTAGTAGGGCATCTGATCATTGATGTTTATTAGAGTGAAACAATGGAAAAACTAAAGAAACAGTAAGGTTGGTGCTATGGACTGAATTGTATTCCCTGAAAATTCATATGTTGAAGTCCTAACCCCCAAAGAGACTATATTGGAGATAGGCCTTCCAGGAGGCAATTAAGGTCAACAAGGTTACAAGGGCAGGGCCCTAATCCAATGTTATCAGTGGCCTGATAAGAAATAAAGAGAGATCTCTTTTTCTTCACATGCACACATGTGCGCGCGCACACACACACACACACACACCATTTTGGAAAAGCCAAGTGAGAGCACACCAAGAAGACAACCCTCTGCAAGCCCAGAAGAGAGCCTTTACCAGAAACCAATTTTCTTCCATCTTGGACTTTTAGCCTCCAGAATTGTGAGAAAATAAATCTTTTTTGTTTAAGCCATACAATCCCTGGTATTTTGTTATGGCAGCCTAAACTGACCAATCTAATGAGCTTCAGGGTTAGATGTCTGGTGCTGCCCTCTTTACCTTATGCTCAAATTTGGACAACTTACTTAATGTCTTTGAGTTTAGTATCCAGCAGTAAAATTCAAATAGTAAAGTATGTTTTATTGTATGTTTGTGAGAATCAAATAAGATTATTTGGTTTCTGGAACATGGTGGATATCCAATAGCTGTTAAATTTCCATCAGCCAGGTGACAGAGAGTTAATAGTGTGGTAGGTACACAGGACACAGGTGTGGGGAAAAAAATGACACATGCTGTGATGAAGTTTATTGGATTCCATATTTCTCGGTGAAAAGACCTAGTCTTGATAATATTTTTTTTTTATTTTCACACATAGCCTGGTGTACAAATGTTCAGTCAATGCTGGCTCAATGAAAAAATGTTTTCTTTTCCATTGTCAACAAAGATTTGTTCTACATACACCTTGTTCAGTTTCATTAAGTGCAGTGTAAGAGATAAATGCCACAATGCTAAGGGAACTTCTTCATTTCAAAGAGTTACATAAAATCCTCATCAATAATTCAACTCGCCTTTTGTATTAGATTTTCCTCAGCATTAGTAAAGGATTCACATTTCCTGTCCTGGATTCTACTGAAGAATGCAATGTTATTTTTTGAATAGCCAACATTTATTTGGGGTCATAAGGAACTATAAAATTTGCCACTTTGAGAGGATAATTCATCAAGTTGCTTTAAAGAAGCAATCTACAATCTACAATATGAAATGGTGCGTTGTGAATCTAAAGAAGGACATGCTGATTGTTGCATTTTTCAAATATCTTGGGTACTGAAATTGTCTTTATAAAATATATTCCCTACACATAGTGATCTGTGGATGACTATTGATAAAATGATGCAATAACACACAGGAAACTACCAATAGGAAATTTCAGGGGAAATATAAATGGCTCCAAATGATACTGAGAAATTTTGGTGTTGCCACTGGGTAACCACTCTGTGAACTGTTTATCTATAGAACTCCTAGAGTAAATGGATATTTGCTCCTCTGGATCCAGTAACTTAACTGGATTTGGCTCTTTTAATATAATTAGGATAGTTCAAATTAGCAACACATAATCTTTAAATGTATTTAAAATGTAAAAAGTGGTATGTAAGATTTATAATGTTTAATATCCAATCAATTGCTTAGATATATGAAGAAATATGAAAATAATATCCAAGAAAAAAAATCAAGAAAAATATGTCTGGATGACTGATGTGCTGTAACTTACATGCAAGGGCATTGAAATATAAGTAATAATATCCTCAAAGAAGCCATGAAAAACTGGAAAAATAAGAGATAAATAATGTATCTATAAAATGGTGAAACTCTGAAGCTGAAAAACATAATTCCTCAAATGAAAATTTAATTTCATGATTTTAGTCAAAGAACAGGTGTTACAGAAGTGGTCAGTGACATCAAAACATTTGGATAGAAACTACCAAATTTAAGTATAAAATGGCTCTAAAAGAAAAAAAAGAGCCACAGGACCTGTGGGAAAATATCAATCTAATGTACATTTATTTGGAGTTCCAAAAGGAAAGAAAATATCACTATAGATCCTAGAAATATTAAATGATAGTAAGGGAATTTTATGAAAAATATGACAAGTTAAATAGTGGGAAAACATTTTTTTGAATGAGGGAAATTCCAAAACCTTTAAGAGAAGAAATAAAATATCTAAATTGACCTCGATCTAGGACATGCACTTAACTTATAATTTAAAACTTTCTCATAAAACAAATTCCAAACCAAAATGATTTCAATGGTACCTTGGTAAAGTGTTTTATATATAAAGTGCATAATTCTTATATTCTTTCAGAAAATAGAGTGAGTCGAATACTTCCCACCCCATGTTATGTAGCTATCATCACTTTAATTCAAAAATTAAACAAAGGTATTAGAAGAAAACTACAGATCAATATCCCTCATGAATAGAGGCCTAATATTTTTTTAAAAATTCAACAAATTGTAGATGAATAAAAAAGACAGCATAGCACATTCAGACCACATTTATTCCTAAAATGAAATGTTATTTTTAAAATTTGAAAAACAGTTACATAATTCATCATTAAAAGATTAAAAGTAAGGGAACCTGAGTGGCTCATTGCGTTAAGCATCTGCCTTCTGCTCAGGTCGTGATATCAGTGTCCTGGGATCTAGCCCCACATCTGGCTTCCTGCTCTGCCAGAAATCCCACTTCTCCCTTCTGCTCCTGCCTTTCTCTCTCCTTCTCTGTCTCTCATGAATAAATGAATAAAATCTTTAAAAAAAAAGATTAAAGGATAAATATAATAGAACCTTCTTAATAGGTATAGATACAGCATTTGGTAAAATTTAACACCAATTGATGGAAAAAAATGATCAGCAAATTATGAATGAAAATAAACTCCCTCAACCTGAGACTAGTTATCTAAAAATAATTAATATAACCAAATGTTTAAAAGATAAGAAATGAGGGATCCCTGGGTGGCGCAGCGGTTTGGCGCCTGCCTTTGGCCCAGGGCGCGATCCTGGAGACCCGGGATCGAATCCCACGTCGGGCTCCCGGTGCATGGAGCCTGCTTCTCCCTCTGCCTGTGTCTCTGCCTCTCTCTCTCTCTCTGTGTGACTATCATAAATAAATTTAAAAAATTAAAAAAAAAATAAATAAAAGATAAGAAATGAAGCTGGGAAGTTGTCTCACATGATATATTTTTTTTAATTTTTTTTTTAATTTTTTATTTATTTATGATAGTCACAGAGAGAGAGAGGCAGAGACACAGGCAGAGGGAGAAGCAGGCTCCATGCACCGGGAGCCCGACGTGGGATTCGATCCCGGGTCTCCAGGATCGTGCCCTGGGCCAAAGGCAGGCGCCAAACCGCTGCGCCACCCAGGGATCCCACATGATATATTTTTAATCATTATATTGGACTTCCTAGGCAGTTCAGTATAGGAACAAAAATAAATAAAATACATTCTGGTTGAAGTAAAGTAAAAGATCAGTCTAAACATTGCTTTGGCTTAAGTTACTTACTTTTCTTTGTAGAGGATTCGCTCTTCTTTGTAGAATATCCTAAGGAATCTTCAAAAAAAGAAGTTTATCCTAACACCTTTATTTTAAAGTCTCACAATACAAAGACAATATAAAAAGTAACTTAATATTGTAATTGTAAATAATGGCAAATCAATCAGCAAATTAAATTTAAAAATAAAAATATTGTTTACAATGTCAAATATCTAAATAAATGGAGAAATGTATTATCTTCTTGGACTTGAAACATGAGAATTTAATAATAGTAACTCACTCCAAAATGAACTATAGGTTGATTTCTCAACCAAAACCAGGACATTGGACCAAGAATTATTTGAGGGGATCAGGGGAAAGGTGAAAATTGGCGAAATGATTTTAGTATTTAAGTGGAAATGCAAAAGAACTGGAAAAATAAGAATAATTTTGAACAAGAAGAATGATATTGGAGGACTATACTCTCTGATTTTAAGAACTACTATAAAGCAACAGTAATCCTAACAGTGTGATGTTGTAATAATGATAGAGACACAGACCAATGGAACAGAACAAAAGCCGGGAATAATCTCGGACATTTTTATTGGTCAGGCCAATTGATTTTTAAAATATCATGATAATTCGATGAGGAAATATTTTTTTTTTTTGCAAGAGCTGCTGAAACCATTAGAAAGCCATATGGAAAAATATAACCTTGATTCTTCACTCACATAACTTGTAAATATTAAATTGAATTTTCAGAGACCTAAATTTCAAAGCTAAAACTATGAAACATTCAGAAGTAGGTCAACATTTTTGTTGCAAGAAGCAATAACCACAGAAGAAAAAAATAAATGAAAAAATGATTTCAAAAAATACCTTCTGGGGAACCCTGGGTGGCGCAGCGGGTTTAGCGCCTGCCTTTGGCCCAGGGCGCGATCCTGGAGATCCAGGATCGAATCCCACGTCAGGCTCCCGGTGCATGGAGCCTGCTTCTTCCTCTGCCTATGTCTCTGCCTCTCTCTCTCTCTCTGTGACTATCATAAATAATAAATAAATAAATAAATAAATAAAGTTTAAAAAATACCTTCTGTTCTTCAATAGACATCATCAATAAATGAAGTGGCAAGTCATAGATTTGAAGAAATTGTATATGCAAGTGTGCCTGTAAGGATTTGTATCCTCAGTATATAAGGAACAAAACCAGGTCAGTAAAAAGACAAGGAAAAACAAATTTTGATCAAAACAGCTGGAGAGATACTTCACAAAGAATATGTATAAATGTCCAATAAGTGCATAAGAATATGTATAAATGTCCAAATGTCCAATTAGTTTCCTCACCCTTCGTGGTCACCAGGAAAAATGCATAATAATGTATAATGAGATACCTCTAAGCACTCAAATCTCACATGCTTCTGGAGGGAATATGAAACTGTACAAGTACTTCAAAGGACAGTTTCGTAATTTCCTTGAAAATTAAACACATTTCCCATATTTAGATATTATTATCCATTATTTCATTTTAGATATTAATACAAAATAAATTAATATATGTGCCACATAAAGATTTTTAAAGAAAATTTATAATGGCCATATTCACAATAGATAAAATCTGAAAATGCCCATTAACAGATGCATGGAAAAATAAGTTAGATTATGTCCATATGTTAGATAGTATCATTTTACAATAAAAAAAAATTAATATCCGAAACGTTGTGCTGACTGAAAAAAGACCGGGCATAATTTGAGTTCATTCATTATGAATTATTACATGATTGCTTAAAATAGTCAAATCTGACAATAGGTTCCCTGGAAATGTAAGTGGGGTGTAAATGGCTTGAATTAGGCACACGGAAACATCTTGAGGTGGAACGTTCTATATTCACATTGTTTTAGTGTTTGTTGGATGTATATATTTGATCAAATTCATCAAGCTGTACTTTTCAAATGAGTACATTCTATTTTATGTAAATTACATCCCAATAAAGCTGATTGAAAAGGAAAATAAAAATCAATCTAAAAGCAGTTTTACTAGTAGGGAAAGAATTAGGTCATTGAAGCTCCAATTGACCATAATAACCAGAGTTCACAAAAAGAGGTGAAGTCTAATCTGCCTTAAAATCATGTTCAGCCTTATCAAGTTCAAGTTTTACAACTGATATACTATTGCGCCTTCACAACCTAACTACATTTTTACTTTTATTCTATCAGTTACGCAACTCAGGGTCTGAGTGTAATTCAACTCTTCTAGAGGAGATAGAATGTTTCAGTCCCCTATCCACCCATCTCTTCCGGCCCTAACCAAATCTTAATCTACATTCTGTCTCTATAGATTTACTTATCTTGGACATTATGTATAAATATAGTCATGTAAATATTGATCTTTGTGACTGGCCTTTCCCTCGGCATAAAGTTTCCAAGAGGCCTTCATGTGGTAGCCTGTCTCGGTCCCATAGATATCCTACTTTTCGTTATAAAATGACATTAGAAGTTCCAGCAACAGGACTTTATTTCTGTTGTTTAATCTACTGTTACCGTTTTATTCACTGGAGACTTAATCTGTATTTCCTCTTTTGAAATTCTGCAATTTCCAATGAAATCTTTCTAGATTTCAATTTTCTGATTAAAATTTTAATATTTTCATTTATTTTCTTGATCACAATTATTTGGAAATCTGTGTTTGATAATTCCATTATTTGGATTACTTTTGATTCTCTTTCTATTATATCTGTGTTTTGTTTGTTTGGTTAATTTTTTTTTTTTTTTTTTTTTTTTTACTTTTGATTTTTTCTTGTTTCCTAGAAAGCTAGGTCATAGTTTTGTATTGATCTGAAGAGATATTTGAAGATCAGACTATGCTTATCATTCCCTCTAAATGGATCTATTTGTGCTTTCTGACAGAAATTTAGACAAAGGACATATTACCTTAATTCATCCTAAAATGGAGCTTTATTAAAGCTAGCTACAGTCTTTGAGAGAAGAGGTCTGTATCTGGTTCTCATTTACCCCTAAAATACAGTTCTTCTGAGTTCTTAACTGGAAGCTTGGACTATTAACCATGAGCCTTCCTTCTTCATAATGCATACGCTCTAATTGTCAGCTCAAATTTGGATAGAAGGCTTCTTGCTTTGACTTGCCCTGGTTGAAACTTGCAGATCTGCTTCAGACTTCTTATCTGAGTCACTTATTCAAAAGTGTCTTTTGGGAAAAGTCATAGAATATCAGACCGACTTCTGTGCACTTTTCTTCCATTCAATTCTTTGTCTGTAGGTCCTGGTTCCTTGGTAGCTCTGAATTCCAAATCTTATTTCCACCAGGCTCATGAAAGGAGAAGCTCAGACTCAGGGTCCCTTTCGATTGTCCTTTTCTGATCAATTTCATAGGTTCTTAGCTCTACAGCATTTACAAATTAACAAGTGGCTAGAGAACAAAAGCACACAAAAGCACACAAAATAATGGTTCTATCTAAATGAACTTCTCTTTTCTTCTATCCCCAGCTATTTACTAACATAGCCGTCTTGAAAGTTCTCAAATGCCAAAAAAATAAACCCTAAAAACCAAACCGCAAAATTGGTGTCGTTATTGTTGTTTGTTTGTATTTTTCTAGCTTTGCAATTGGTCTTTGGAAAAAGTTGGTCTGCAGCAAACTGATCCATCGTTACTAGATGTAGAACATGGATTCCTTGGGTGAATATTTTAGCTGTGAATATACTCTCTCTGTGGGTACTAATGCCAGTGGCAACTCAGTAAATTCTGCTGAAAAGAAATCTTAAATGAAACATTTTATACTAAAGTGTACCATAGCCCCAGTGTTTTTAGAAGTTCTCCCATTTTGCATCCCCTTCAAAATATTTTCTTCAAATAATCTATAAGTATTTATATTGTATTTATGATACTCCAAATGTTTAATAAAATTCACCTGCTACAATTACAGGCATTCATTCTCCATTCTAAAAAGCAAATTTAACCAATTAAAACTGAGTCTCCTCAAAAGACTATTTTCCCCAGGCAAAACATTCCAACATGCACTGTAGAATTGCAAACTTGGATCTGGTACTCTGTAAGCTCCCACCATTTAATTCATTCAGTTCCTTCTTTAATTTTGAAGGGATTATATTTTAATATGATTTTTACAAAATATTTTTCAGTGACTGAAAATTATTAAAGCTTCAAATACAAAGTTTTTGGTGTTCCATTATTGCTATTTGGTTAAAGATTTCTATCTGATTTTGCAGAAAGGACAACTAAATTAAAACGACTTATTTAAAAAGCAATCTTAAAATTATTGCCAGGCATTTAGATTGACATGCATATTAGTTTTTAAAGATTAAAAAATTTCGAAAACCATGCAGACAATGGACTGCAAAAGAAAAATTGCAAATGGCTGTGTTTTCTTAACATCACATTCGTCCCTGAAATTTATAGTTCAGTTATTAAAAAAAAAGAAGAATTCACACTCTTACGTTGCATGTCTGGCATATGAGATTGCTTCTTTCCATAAAGCAGATTATCTCAGTTGGTTTGGATGAAATTTTAGATTACCTGTCCTCTATAACTAAATTCAAGTATATTTCTCACCTGTTAGTTTATTAGAGCATTACCTTTAACATACTTCTGTGGCTTTGGACTTCTTATTTTTATCACCGCAAATTTTTTAAACTTTAATTTTGAACTTTTAAGCACATATGCAATAGAATTTACAATATCAAACGCTTCATCTTTTACAAAATGAACTTTTCAAAGTAGTATATCATGTATTGAATTTTTAAAAATTGAATCATTGGAATTATAATCTTACATTTTTCTTTGAAATATATGATGGTGTACATGCAGAACACCCATCATTTAACCATTTGCAAAACTCCTGTGCTAAAGAAGCCATCATATTAACAACTGTCACTATATTTTCATAAATCTATATTTCACACCATACGCACACAGGTAGCATCTACCAGGAATAACATGAGCAAAATCACCTTTAGCAAATGGAAAGCTTAAATGAAAGCTCTGGTTTACAACATGAAATGTAATAGTACTTTCTTCAGTTTTTTTGCCTTAAATTACCATTTTGGGAGATAGTCTTCTGAAAATAACTTTTGCAATAAATATCCATGAGTCCTCAATAGATTTTTCCCTACAGTTACGTGTGGTTAGCGATATCATTATGACCCTTAGAGCAGAAGTTCAACCTACATGGATATTTTCTGATAGTTACAGCTTTATGATCAACTTTCTTTAGAAATGGAGAAATCACTTACTGATTTTTCACTAAATAAGAACAATTTTCCCACTAACTGCTGTCAAATGGATTAATTGCAAATTAAGAAGTACAGAAATAAAATCTGTAATTGTCCATTTTCTGTTCAGGAAATCATAAATTCTCTGGTAAAGATGTTTATACTAGAACTTTTCAGATTTCAATGAACATACAAATGACCAAGGGCTATTAATGAAATGCAGTAAAAATCTGAGTGTGAGACCTGAGATTCTGCTCTTTCTATTTAATTTTTTTTTAATTATTATTTTTTTAAATTTATTTTTTATTGGTGTTCAATTTACTAACATACAGAATAACACCCAGTGCCCGTCACCCATTCACTCTCTATTTAATTTTTTTTTTAAATATTTGTTTATTTATTTTAGAGACAGAGAGAGAGCAAGAGCAGGAGACGCAGGAAGGGAAAGAGACTCTCAAGCAGACTCGATGCTGAGCATGGAGCCCAACGTGGGGTTTGATCTCATGATCCTGAGATCATGACTGGAGTGGAAATCAAGAGTCTGACATTTAACTGATTAAGCCACCCCAGGCACCCTTCCATCTCTTTTTTAACCACTTTATTGAGGTGTAATTGACATACAAAAAGCTGCACCCACTTAATGTGATTCTTCCTTTTAAAAATAATTTATTTGAATTCAATCTGCTAACATACAACACCCAGTGCTCATCCCATCAAGTGCCCTCCTTAGTGCCCATCACCCAGCTACCCCATTCCCCTATCCCCTTCTGCAAACCCTTTGTTTCCCAGAGGTAGGAGTCTCTCATGTTTGTCTTCCTCTCTAATTTTTCCCCACTCAGCCTCCCTCCTTTCCCTTATAATAAGGTATAAGGGGAACTAGTCTGAGAACAGCATGCTGAGTGGCAAGGATTTGGACTACTCTAACTGCTTTATGGCAAACTGCCTAAGCTTTTGGTCCCACACGTATTTTACAAACAGACGACATAATCCCCTACGTTTTCCCTTGACCCTGGTTCATGATGCCTCTTGCAGGCTTTCACGCTTCTCCACCAAGTGGCCTCCAAGTACAGCCACATAATACATAGCACTCGGAAAGCTCAACCCCGAATTTGAAAGGACTTGTGTATACCTAGTTTTTTGAAGACCATGTACTGCGTTTTATCAGAGATCAAACTCCCCGAAAGTGATGTTTTATGTTATCTTCATCTAGAAATGTTTGGTGAAGAAAAGACGTGTTGATGATTTTCTTTCAGTTTTTTTTTTTTTTTTCAGTTCAGTTTCTTTTCAGTGTTAGAAGTGAGAATTCTCTTTAGTGCACGTGGTCTCACACGATTAGATGAGACCTTGGCAAAAGCTGCAGGTGCACACAGAGGGTCTCTCAAGCTCATTCGACTGTAATGCTACTACTCATGATAATAATTTGTGAAGAAATGAAAAAAAACAAAAAAACAAAAAAGAACTTCCACATAGGAAGTGGGGATGCTGAACATAAATTGGAGCTAATATTGACAAACTGGGATATATGGGCTTTTGAAACGTGAGCTTTAGTTTTTATTACAAAATGGATCCTTGCACCTAATGCCACAAATGTTTTTCCATAGTGACTCACATTTTTCTTAAGCAACACCCTCAGGACAGACTCACAGTTAACAGTCTGTAAATATTGATCTCCAAATTGGCGAGTTGAATTTCAGTCCCAAATTTGTAAACTGTATGTGACTGGCATCTTCTCATTTGACTTTTCTGAATTTCATTCCCCCGCTTCATGAAAAGGAGGTTAAATTCCCCAATATTTTAAAGAAGGTTAATATTTACAAATTGCTTTGCTCTTTAGGTTTATTAACAAAGTACATTGATTCATCCATAATTTGAACATTACGAAATCCATTTGGATTTAGAACTTAAATTATGTTGGGGCGACTGGGTGGCTCAGTGGGTTGAGCATTTGACTTGATTTCAGCTCAGGTCACCATGTCAGGGTCATGGGACTGAGTCCCGCATTGGGCTCTAGCTCAGCTGGGAACCTGCTGGAGATTCTTTCCCACTCCTTCTGCCCCTCCCACCTGCTTTCTCTCTATTTCTCTGAAATAAATAAATAAATAAATAAATAAATAAATAAATAAATAAATAAATATTAAAAAAAAACCTTAAACTATGTTAAACTGTATTTGTAGGAAATATATAATACGGGCATAAAGAAGAGGAACTTGCTATATTCTGTATGCTGTCAATCTCTGGAGAAACTTGTGTTCTGTTTTCATGAAAACTTGAGAATTTTTGCTTGTTGAGAACCGTATTTACTCCCTATTGCTCGACTTCTGTTTAGTGTATTTTGTTTTGTGATGGCTCCTGAGTGCAAGTATATTTAATGCGGCATCGGAGCAGTGTTCTGGGACCTGAAGTCTAAAGGTTGTCTAAAGTGCAGGTAAGCATCACATGTTCCCGTTTTTTAATTTACATTTTTGCCTGTGGATTTGGGGAGCTCTCTCTATGTCTCACTCATTGCATTCATGAATTTATGTAGGAAGAAGGGAGCAATTTGTGAGTTAAATGTGGGGAAGATCCCACTGAGTTTCAAAGTCTTAAAAGTCTATATTGGAGTTTGCGAAGCAAGTTTTTAGGGAAATCTATGTTCTTCTAAACCTGAAAAAATGTTTTCCAGATGTTTATTTTCCCAGTTCTGCTATTTTGTTTAAACTCAATCTAAATGATCTAAACTGGCTCACCTCACTTTCTAACTCATCACATCACCTGGACCAGATGAATTTTCTATGATCATTAAATCTAATTAATTAAAATATTATACTTTATAATTACATAGCACCCAGCCTGTTGAAAATGCCATTTAATACCTATAAAACATGAAATCTTTATAACACATACCTCAAATTTAGTAACCACAATGTTGACTAACATGTTTTAAAATACTCCATATTCTCTCTTTACATATAGTCACTGGTTTTGTTTTTGCTTTCCTTGAAATCTTTTTTCAAACTCTGATTATTTTTACACACAGGATGCTGGGAATCCTTACCCTCCTCCCCTTGCCAACATGCCCACTAGAGTTTTACCTTCCACAAAATTCACGGTAGCTAATAAATATTTAAGCCAGCAAATATTCTCTTTTTCTTTCACATGAGTACATTTTTATCTACTGATACAAAACTCTCTTAAAAGGTTAAGATAATAGGTAAATCTTCTGAACTTCTATATTTTCATAAGTAATACATGGAGCTTAGATTAATGGCTTCCAAATTTAGTTGATCAGCAGGCTTGACCAGGAAATGCTAAAAGTTGCATTTTCCATAGTGCCGTCTTATACTTACTAAACCTGGAATTCTGGGCCTGACGCTGGAGGAGCTGCAGTTTCTTTCTTTCTTTCTTTCTTTCTTTCTTTCTTCCTTTCTTTCTTTCTTTCTTTCTTTCTTTCTTTCTTTCTTTCTTTCTTTTTCTTCTTTCTTTCTTTCTCTCTTTCTCTCTTTCTCTCTTTTTTTTTCTTCTTTCTTCTTTCTTTCTTTCTTTCTTTCTTTCTTTCTTTCTTTCTTTCTTTTTCTTTCTTTCTTTCTTTCTTTCTTTCTTTCTTTCTTCTTTCTTTCTTTCTTTCTTTTTCTTTCTCTCTTTCTTTCTCTCTTTCTTTCTTTCTCTCTTTCTTTCCTCTTTCCTTTCTTTCTTTCTTTCTTTTTTTAAGATTTTATTATTTATTTACCTTAGAGAGAGAGAAAGGATCTCAAGCAGATTCCATCCCGAGCACAGAGCCTGATGTCGGACTTGATCTCACAAAGCTGAGACCATGCTGACCTGAGCCCAAACCAAGTTGGCTACTTAACCAACTGAGCCACCCAGGCATCTTGGGGCTGCAGTTTCAATAGCTCTCTGCATAATGCTAAATTGAAAAACTCTTAATCAAATATATTCAATAGGAGCCTTTCAGTTCTTTAAAATGCTCTGGTATAAAATTCCAGGTCCTTTATCCTGGTTAACTCCAAGGAATTCAGTTTTGAGTTTGAAGGGAACTTAGAGTTAAATAATTTAAAATTCTAAATTGATCCTATCAAATAATTTCCACAAATTAGCTAATATAGCTAAACTCCCACAATCAATTATTAGAAGAGAAACTCAAGGCCGTGTCTAGCCTGAATCCAGAGGTTTGTGAAATTTAATGTGTTTATGAACAGAATAATCAGACACAAGTCTAAAAAGACATTTTGTTGATTGGCATTTACCTTAATTACAGTAATTTTTTTTCCCCCTTTAGTCAGATGGGTTTTGGTTCCAAATCTAAAAATTGGTTATTTTATCCCTTCTCATAATTTTTTTTCAGAACTTCCTCTATATCATTTTTCACACAGATAATATCCACATATTAAAATGCAATTGCTCAGGATTCTATAATCAATCACATTGATTCTACATCCTAATCTATTTTTTCCAAATTTAATGTTTACTTACTTAGAAGACAGTCATGTGACCTTATTAAAACACACAGTGCATATAGGTGATGCATATTCCTGTAATATTGTGATTCTGCTTCCTGCAGTTTTCAGAAATTAAATTTATGAAAAGCAGCCCTACATAAAAAGGGGATTGAAAAATCATAATTTCATAGAAACATGTAAGTTAACCAGCTTATCACTAGTTTCAATGGAACCAAACAGAAAAGTTATTTATTTGGATGTACAAGTCCTGTGAAGCATTTTCTTAAGCCAAAGATGCTCATTCAGTGAAGGAGATATGAGGATTTGGGTGATGCTAAAAATGAGTTTTAGTGCTAAACAATCAACTACTGATAAGCAAGTCATAGGACTATGGCATAATATTATTTGAGAACAGTTGAAAGGCTTCATGAAATATAATTAGAAGATGTAAAAAAAGAAGAAGATATAAAGGACTATAGCAGAAGAAAACAGTAGCTTTGTACTAAGTTGGGCAAAATTCCAATGTTCTAGGAGGGCATACTAGAGCAATCTCTCAATTCCATTTTAAGAAGAGCCCTGAAGTACCGAGTCAGTCCTTGAGATTCAGAAGGTTATGGAGAAATAAGAAATTCTAAACTAGAAATATAAAATTCAAAATTTGCACACAACTTTCTAGATGAATATTTCTACTGCATATTTGGATAGAATTAATAAGAGAGACGGAAGCATCTTAGCAAGAACAAACAGTACCTTGATTTGATTTTAATGGCCTGAAGATGAGATCCTTGCAAAATCTGTGCTTAATGGAGATCTTACAGTGACTTGTGGTGTCAGGATAATGGCTGACTGCAGAAAAACAAGCATCGTTTGCCTGGCTTTTGATTCATAAAGATCAAATAAAGAGCACAGCAAGATGGAAATAGTGAACACTCTGTAATCATTAGATTTGGAATTACATCCTGACGCACAGCAAGGTGTTGTGTGCCTCCAGTGGATTAATTTGACCTTCTTGACTCAATTTTTTAAGGTATGAAAACGGAAAGAATGTAACCTTCTCTCAGGAACGTTTTGAAGAGTAAATGAGATAATATATTCAAAGCATCTAGCATAGTTTCTAGCTTATGACCACTCATTCATTCAATGCATGTATATAGCCCACTATTTGCCAGACACATCTCCAGGCACAGATAAGACATTAGTTATCAAAATTAAACATTCTAGCTTTATGGAATGTGTATTTGGTGAAGAAGACAGACAGCTGAAAAATACATTGTGAGACACCAATAGTGATAAGCCCATTAAAGAAAAACAAAACTCAGTAAGGAGAAAGCATGTAAGATGGAGTCAAAGAAGGGTTCTTCACAAGTATTTCCTGAGTAAAGACTAGAAGAAATGAAGGAATGAGGAATAAGGGGAAAGAGTCTATGGAGAGAGAATGTTCTGGAAATGTGTGAGGGTCAGAGGGCCTGGAAGGGATTGGGCAAAGGGAAGACCATATAGGGACCATTGCACGTGAAAATTTTGGATTTTTCAGATAGGTTTGTTGGGAGGGGCATTAGCTTAAGTAGGAAAGTCACATAATCTGATTTATGTATTAAATTACCATTATCATTACTGTGTGGAAATAGGCTCTACTGCTAAGAGCAGCAGCAGGGAGACTAATTAGCATGTTAATGCAGTAGTGGAGGTGAGAGATAATGGTGGATTAGACATGGTGTTAGCAATGGTTGTGGTGAGAGGCATTCAGACGTGTGATATATTTTGAAACTGTAGTTGGCATGATAGATGTGCTAATGGAATCACTGGGGAGTGTGACAAAAAATGAAAAGCGTCCAGGATGATTTCAGGTTTACAACAGCTATCATTTTGAATGTTGACTACATACCAGAACAGTGAATCCAAGAGATGGGTGTAATTATGATTATCATCCCCATTCTAGAGCCCATGCTCTTAACCTCTACAATAGACTGCCTTTTAGCAAAACTAACAGTAGTCGCTAGTAAACAACACTCTTAAAAATATTGTAAAATAGTAATAATACAGTTTGATTTCATCTGATACTTGTGTGTGGCAATTTTACAAATTTAAGGTTCAGCAGAGGCACTAGGAATATTCTTGACTGGTTAATCTACTGTCTTCTAAAACGAAGATAACAGTAATGTTTACCTGGGTTAAAAAAATTATTGAGTAATATTTGATTTGTGTGCATTTGTTGTAATTGAAAATCTGAGCTCAAACTAAAATACTTTCTAGCAATTATTTTTAAATTATTAAATAGAAGTATCTGCAAGTTATTATTTACATTCCTTCAGATAAGTTTTTCTTACCTATTTGATTGCACAGATCACAACCCTGATATTAGACACATTCTAGCAAATACTTGGGATGAAAAAATATCAGTACATTTACAAAAAGTACTCCCTCTTTCACAATGTATTCTTCAGTTTTTCTTTTATTATTTCAAATTAATTCAAATCAGTTAATGGAATTCTGCTATTGTCTTACCTTTTCAGACTTTTATGACTTTACTAGAATTGATACACCAAAATGCTTCCATTAATATAATGTACTATATATTGTGCACCCACCAATGCACAATAAACGACTGACATGTTATCACAATTTATTCTCACAATTCTACAAAAGAGACATTTTCTATTCCAGTTTCCAAGTGAGACTATAAAGTTTGGAAGATTAAGTAATTCACATAACGTCATACAGTTAACAAATATCAGTGCTATGATTCACCACCTGACCTTCTGGAATTCCAAAATTTATGTTCTTGATTCATAAACTTTACTGATATTCTTATAGTTCCCATAGGGTTTGCAAAGATTTTATGAACAAATACAAAAACTGTTGGTTGCTTCTAATACTTTCATATAACCTGAACATGAATAATATTATTTATTAAAATACTTGTATGTGTTATTAATATATATGCATATACGTTAATATGTACACATATTATTGCAACTTGCTATAATAAAATGTTTTTTTCTGAAGACTAGGCTGTTGGCCACTAGGATGTTTCAGCAAGGTATCAATAATATGCGTTAACCTGAGTACTTGATAAATAAATTCCCAGGAGGCCAGCTGGTCCCCAGTTAAATTATTTCTTCTAAAGTGCAGCCTTTAAATATAGAGATAAATATATAGAAGATAGAAGAATGTGTATTTTTCAGTTGGTTAATTTCTCAACAGTGTGGCTGGTCTTCAACTTGGTTTCCAATAATCCAGGTGAGGGCTATTGGAGTGGAAGAGCAATGTCCCCCGCAAAGCATTCCTGCCTGCCACACTCCGGTCTTTCTCTTCACTGTTGACAACGACTACTTCATTACTGTTTCTAATTCAAGAAATGAGCAGTTAAGCAGAACTGGTGATAGGCTACAGTGTGGATCGCTCTGTAGAGCTTTTAACCTCCTGGATTTTTCATGCCTCACTATAGAACACAATCCCTTAATTCCTTCCATTGATCATTATCATAATCACACACATAGAGGCTCTTACCCTCTTTTAACAGAAGAGAGAGAAGTGGAATTAACACCCTAAAGGGAGAAAGGGTATCACAGTAGCTAAAAGCTGGGTGTCTGGAGGAAGGTGACAGTCTTGACTTGTCACTCCGTGGGGTGATTGTGGGAGGTTCTTATGCTCCTTGCCTCTCTGTTTTCCCAATGGGAAAATGAAGATAATACTATAACCTCAGATTTCTTATAAGATTTACATAGTATGGCAGATATAAGACTTTTGATGCAGAATTCTGCCAATGATAAATTCTCAATAAATGCTAGCTTTTGTTGTTCAACAGATCACCCTAAAGTCACAAAATCAATAAGTGGTAAACCTAGGCCTTAATCTTAGGCTGTCTTACTCTCTATATAAAGTTTTTCTTTGTGCTGTACCAAAGCCACCACACAGATCACATCCTGTATTTTCAGGCATGGTCATTACTCTGTATAGGAAGAAAGGTTTACTCTTGCTGGGATTATTAGACATTCTATGATGCTTATACTTTGTAAATTGTACTATATTCGCTGAGTGCTAGGACATTGGCTGTAGTCACATTGTCAAGTTTACATTCTGGTTCTTTTTATTTTAATATTTATTTATTCATGAGAGACACAGAGAGAGAAAGAAGCACAGACACAGGCAGAGGGAGAAGCAGGCTCCATGCAGGGAGCCCGACGTGGGACTCGATCCTGGTCTCCAAGATCTGGCCCTGGGCTGAAGGCGGCACTAAACCGCTGAGCCACCCGGGCTGCCCTATATTCTGGTTCTACACTGGCCAAGTAACTTAGCATTTTAATCTCTCTGTGCCTAAGGTTTCTCATTTAGAAAATAGGAACAAATATCTCAAAGGTTTCATTTGAAAATTAAAGGAATATGTGTATGTACATAGATATAGATACATCTATTAATATATTGACATATCTAAATATTTCTACATGGGCAGATTTATATAGAAACACATATTTACATGAATATATATTTGAACACGTATATGTATATGTGTAAATTCAAATAGATACATGTATGTATAATATGGATATATGCATAGATGTGCATGAGTGGGTATATATATAATCAAACATAAAATACATAACATGCTTCAAATATAGAAGTCAACCTCAGAATCTAACCCCCAAAGTACAATCATCTGGTTAAAATATTCAAATTTTTGATATACATTGTACTGCTTGAACCCTAAGATCACTTTCTATTTTGCAATGTGCCTACCTACCCCATGTTCCCCTTTCTCCACACCCTTGCCAACACCGGGTATTTCCTATGTTGTTAATTTTAGTCATCCTGACAGGTGTGAGGTGATATCTTACTGTAGTTTTGATTTGCATTTCCCTGGTGATGAGTGATGTTGAGCATCCTTTCATGTCTCTATTGGCCACCTGTAAGTCTTCTTTGGAGAAACATCTTTTCATGTCTTTTGCCCATTTTTAATTAGATTGCTTTTTTGGGTGTTGAGTTTTCTAACTTCTTTATATATTTCGGATACTAACCCTTTAACAGATACATCATTTGCAAACATCTTCTCCCATTCTCTAGGACGCCTTGTAGTTTTGCTGATTGTTTCCTTTGCTGGGCAGAAGCTTTTTATTTTGAAGTAGTCCCAGTAGTTTATTTTTGCTTTTGTTTCCCTTGCTTCAAGAAACATAGAAAGAAGTTGCTGTGGTCAAGGTCAAAGAAGTTACTGCCTGTGTTCTCATCTAGGATTTTTATAGTTTCAGGTCTCACATTTGTGTCTTTAATCTCTTTTGAATTTATTTTTGTGTGCTCTAAGAAAGTGGTCCTTTCATTCTTTCGCCTACTCTGTTCTTTTTTGTTTTGCTTTTGAATATCTTTGAGGTAGAGCTTATATGTTAGTTTCTTTCAGAATCTTATTTAAGAGTTAGGTTTTTCCTTGAACATCAATGATCCATAAAAAGGAAATATATCAATAATTGATGAATCACAGAACTTAAAGAAGAATTTTAAAATTTAAGTGTATGTGTCTTTAGTGTTTTTATAGAACTTTTGACAGCTTTTTCTAACTATCTATTTACTTTAAGTCTGGCTAGAATTTCATATTCTGATAAATGTGAAAGTGCCTTCTGGTGACTTTTGAATATTAGAATCACAGTTCGCTATTTGCTTTCCCATATATTGTCTTATATAAGCCTGATAACAACCCTATGAAGTATCACTATCTCTATTTTGCAGGTGTAGAAACTAAAGTATATAACAAATACTATGAGATAGCTGTGTTTTAAATGATTACATGGAAAATCAATCTTGTGTTTTTCTCTAGGTTGGTGTCCTACTCTGTTCCTATGCCAAAGTTGATTCCATATATGTGTTATTTTTAATTATGAATGCTCTTAATTATTTTCTTCTTTGCAAATCTACCACAAAGACCTAATTAATGATTTCATCTCATGTTGATTAGATCTTCTAATCATGTGGGACTCAGCTGAATTTTTATTTTATATTCAGGTATTATTATAACTGGATTGTGTTTTGTGATTAGGTTATAAACCCTTGGACAAAAGTGTATCACTCATAGTGTATAGACTGATTTTAGTAATATCATCAAAACTGTCATGATAATTACCTGGCTGGGCTTTCATCAATGGATGCAATTTCTAGGATTAGAAAGATTTTAGGTTTCAGAGCCATGCTCATTTGGGTTTAAATCTGATTTTTGCCACTACCTATTTGTGTAGCTTCCATTTCCTAGCTGTGGACTCTAAGCAGTGACTCTAGGAGCCTTAATTTCTTCATCATAAAATGTGACTAGTAATCCTTTTCTACCATGGTCATTATAGAGATTAAATAAAATTACAACCTTTAGTCACCTGCCAACATTTCAGGCATATGAAAGGTTTGTAAAACTGCTATTTCCTTCAATTCCATCATCTTTCACTTTTTAGAAGAAATGTAATAAATTTTAAAATTCATATTTACCTACAGAAATAAATTATTCCTAAACCAGTGTTCCACAGAACCTTCTAATGCTCTTGGTTTTAGAATCAGGTTACTCAATTTTGAAATATAAATATGACTTTCACCATTATAAGTTAATTTTGCTCTATTTCATTTTCAATTCACTCTGAGAGTTTTAACTCTGCCTTTTTCATTTAAATAATCTTTACAATATTTTGCCATGGAATTCATCCAAGTATATGAAATGCATAAGAAAAGCGTGAATGAGTCTATGTACATATTACCACCTAATAAACATAGGCCTATAATATATAGGATGGATGGCCTCTAAAAGCTTTCCAAGATTTAAAACTCTTGAATCTAAGTCACTGGGAAACTGGATAGTGAATAACAAAGAGCAGTGAGGTTTTTGAGGAGTCAAGATGCATGGTTTAAGAGAAAACTGAAACTGTTTAGGCAGCAGATGAGATATAGCTATTTTTCTACTAAATGCTCTGCCAGCAGACTTTTAAAAAAAAAATCAAACCTAATCATCCTAAAATCCACACTTTCAAAATGTTTTAACATCTGTCATGTATTGTCCTAAGTTACGAGCATGGATGTCAGAAAAATTTACTTTAAATAAATTCCAACAGGGATGGGCATGTGAAATGAAGGATACAACTTTGAGTATGACTTTCCTTGTTTAAAACATCAGGATGGCATTAGTTTCTCATATACTCATCACCCACTGGAAAACAAAACAAAAAACAGAAACAACAAAAACAAAGCCAGACCTCTCTACCTTTCATACATTATTTAAAATATACCTTTTTAATGAATCTGGTCACCTTACCCTGTTTTGACCTCTAGTTTAAACCTCCTTAGCTCCTGAGTCCTCAATTTTTTTGTTCTTAGATTTTTGGACTCGATGCTTATAAATGCTCCTCTGGTATATTTTTCTGGTTATTGTTAAAAACTATAATTTGAAATTATCCCTTCTGCTCCCTTTTTTAAAAGTATAATTGACACGCAATATCTTATTAGTTTCAGGTGTACAATATAGTGATTCAGTATTTTTATACATTATAAAATATGCCCATGATAAGTCAAGTTACCTACCGTCTGTCACCATACAACACTATTACAATATTATTGGTTATATTCTGTATGCTGTACATTACATCCCCATGATTCATTTATTTTATAACTGGAAGTTTTTACCTCTTAGTCCTCTTCACCTATTTTGCCCACCCCCCCCCCCAACGCTTCCCCACTCTCATAGTCAAGAGTTTGTTTCCTTTCCATTTTGATCTGTGTAAAAACTAGCTGAATGTTTTGGCCTACCAGATTTTCCCAGCTGCCACAAAATGGACAAGTTAGGAAGTGATTGAAAATTGAGAGACTGAGTCATATCTCTTTCCAAATATTTGAATTAAGTAACATACAAAGGATTTTACATCCTGTGAAGTTTCACAAGGCTCACCTAAGACAGTAGAGGTATAAGTTGTAATGCTCAAGGTGGAATAAATGTGAGACACAAACATAACTTTATGATACTATCTTCTTTCTTTTCCTGCTCAAATAAGGCCAACAACCTCTTTATCCTTAAGGTGTTTCTTAAAAGAGTGGATTGATTCATCTCAATACTTAGCTTTAACCCTTCTAATCATCAACTTTCCTTTGTCATTTTAGAAATCTTGCAAGTCTTTGCAAAAATCCAGAAAATATTTTGTGGTTATTATATCTGACCAATTTGGGTTTTGTAATATTTTTCTTATTATAACAATAATAAACAAAGACTACAAATCTCATGGCAAACATATCTCTACTTTTTTTTTCTAAAGATTTATTTATATATTTATTCATGATAGACAGAGAGAGAGAGAGAGAGAGCGAGAGAGGCAGAGACACAGGAGGAGGGAGAAGCAGGCTCCATACCGGGAGCCCAATGTGGGACTCGATCCCGGGACTCCAGGATCGCGCCCTGGGCCAAAGGCAGGTGCTAAACCGCTGAGCCACCCAGGGATCCCCCATATCTCTACTTTTATGAGAAAACTGGGACTCACAGTGATAGAGGGAATCTTTTATAAAAGGCAGCTGCTTCTCCTTCTCCTGCCCTTCCTCCTTTTCTTCGTCTTCTTCCTTCTCTTCTTCCTCTTTGGATAATACAAAAGCAAGCTTTTAAACTAGGGCTCCTCCAAATCTACTGTCTTCATTAGGAATCTCATCACTTCTTACTCAGATCTTTTTTTTATATTTGTCTTATTACCATGATTAATTCATCATACAAAAGTCCAATCTCATGATGTCTTTTTTTTTTAATATTCAAGAATTGAAAAATATGTTTAAATGTTTCAAAGAAAACTCTAAAAATTTAACCCATATTCTTATTTCATAGTCAACTATCTGAAACATTTTGATTATTTGCTTCCAACTTTATTTTAATCATGACTTGAAAAATATTATGAGTAGTATTCAAATGTAATGGCTTTCCTTTCTAAAAAATGAAAACTTTACAAATAAAGATGACTTTTGACTTTTACTGGCTTAATATCTTTACTTAGCACTTTTTAGAGCAAAGCAAGTTATCCAAAACCTTTAACTGGGATAAATAAGTAAATAAATAAATAAGTAAATAAACCATGCATCAACTTGCATTCTTTATATCCAGGCAGATACTTAGTTTTATGCATTGCACTGTGATCCCACAGACCTAACTTGCTCTCATCTTCTAAAAAATTGCTGTTTTTACAACACTGAGCATACGGCTGTCTGGACAGCTGGAGCTTCCTTTGCTCATAAAACCCTGCTCAATTAGGTCCCTGAGCCTTGGAGAAGTCCCATTAGACCTTTTTTTAGGCAAATATATTTTTCTTCCACAATCACTGTATGATTCTTTCTTTTAAATAAAAAAGTTTTCCCAGTATTTTGGAGTTGTTGGTTTTCTATGACCTCCTCTGCTGGATTTCAAAGATCTTGAGATCAGAAGGCCGTTCATCTTCCCGTTGGTTATTCCTGTGTCCATTCTGATACTGGGCCTTAGCTGGATCTCAAAATATTTAATTGTATAAAAAGTGTATTAAATGAAGTCATGAGTGTCTAAGGATAAAGGATGAGGTCAGCAAGGGTTTCCAACTTGGTATTTATTAACTTACATTTTCTAAGATTTTTTTAGATAAAATAATAGGGAGTAAAGATTAAAGATGTTTGTCTAATTCAATTGCTTTCCTGAAGTAAAATTTTTTTAAGAGATGGGATTAAGTTTTTAGTCCTAGAAAAATGTTCTATCGGGCAAAATGAGATTTTAGAATTTTTTTTAAAAAGAAAGTTACCTATTCAAGTCTTGAAAATAATATTTGTCCTTACAGGAAGGAAAAAATAATAAGTGAGTTGTCTATTTATGTAAACAATTTGGCAGTAGACAGCTCTGAAATAATCCCTTGAAACCCTGATCAAATTATGCAGAGAGTATCTTTCTTTGCATTTTCAGTTTTAGGTAGCTCCAACTGAATCTTTCAAATTCCTTAAAGTTCAGATAAATACAACTGATTGATAGACAATCTTTTGTGTTTAATATACACTTAATCTTTTGTGTTTAATATACACATAGAAATTAATCTGGAAAACTTGTGAGCAATCATGTTTCTAGAATTATATTGATCACATTGGGAAATAATTTCATACCAATGATTAACAGTACTACAGTAATCCAGTTGCATAAAGATTGATAGCAATCCAATAAAAAAAAGATGCTATTAGTTATTTTGTGCTTCTAGCTTTTTAGGATTAATTAAGCTACACTCATAGATCAATTAGATAAAGATTGAAGGAAAGGAATTGGTTGATAACAAACAAAACAGAGTAACAGGAATTTGTTTCGGCGTATATGTATGTGGCTATGTGGAAAACAGTGGTTGATGTCTTTTTGGATAGACAGACCATCTCATCAATATCAAAATTATCCTGCAGGGTATGAGCTGACCAGCAAACACCAAACCAGAAGTTTTCTTGAGGAGTTCTTTGGAGATCTTACTTAGATCTTCAGCACATTAAATGACAAAAATAATCTGATTGGACTTGCCTTGTGGTCTCATTTTGATTAAAAGGACTTCAGGAATTCAAAGTGCATTACAGCCTTGCCAGTTACAATCTCACTGGATATCGACTAATCTAGAAGATAAAGCACAAGCAGAAGTGTCTCCAGATAGGAGAATTTTGATGAAATAAGTCCCAAAGATAGAATTGCTTGCTGTCTCTTAAATGGAAGTATTAATCAAAACAGAAATCTATTAAGTCGAATGAAATAGAGGTAACAGTGTATATCTGTCAGCTTTCCTACACAACAAACAAACACAGAAATCCCATGACCACTATACACATTTTTTTTTTTTTTTGCTCCTGGATCTCTGGGTTAACTGAAGTATGATTGAGGCTGTGGTTTTGTTTTAGGCTGCAGGTTGAGTTTAGGTCTTTTCAATTATGTTTCCTGCTGAAGACCTGGCAGAAAGCAGCTAAGCCATGCTCCTTTTCTCACTTAACTGGGTCCTTGGGCTCCCTAAAGAATCAAAATTGACAAGAGGCTTAACCTGAGAAAGGAGGGAAAAAAGACTAGGGAGACAGGTTGACCAAAGAAAGCCACTTCGGTTTTCTGAGGACCCTTAACCTAAAAGTCAGCAGGTCACAAAAAGAGTCTTAAGATCTGACTCTTAAGACTTGTGGAAAACCACAAGGCCTCACTCACTCTGGCAGTCAAAGACACATAGTCTGGACAATCTTGAAATTGCTCCCAGTGGCTAATTCCACAACATGAAGACAATGGAAAAAGTGACCAACATGAATGATAAACCCAGTTGAAGCCCCTCCCTACACGGTTAGCTAATTTTATTTTATTTTATTTTAATTTTTATTTATTTATGCTAGTCACATAGAGAGAGAGAGAGAGGCAGAGACACAGGCAGAGGGAGAAGCAGGCTCCATGCACCGGGAGCCCGACGTGGGATTCGATCCCGGGTCTCCAGGATCGTGCCCTGGGCCAAAGGCAGGCGCCAAACCGCTGCGCCACCCAGGGATCCCGGTTAGCTAATTTTAAAACAAACTTACACAATCCTTCCTTAGAGGTAAAGAAGGATTCCCCCCCCCCCCCCCTCATCTGGGAGGGGAAACCACTGCTTTGTCTGTGAAGCAGATCCTTTCTTACTTCTATGCTTAATAAATTTTTGACCGGTTCACTAAATGGCTTGCTCTTGAATTCTTTCTCAGGCAAAGCCATGAACTCCCCTGGTGAAGGCCTGAGGTCCTTCCTCTTGGGGCCTCAACCTGTCTGGCATCAAAATAGGAGTTTCAAGCAAGGCTTTAGAGGGGTTTATGCTTAAGCAGAACAAATCTTCAGGCTGATTTCTGCAAGGATAGCGGTCAGAGAGAGTCTGAAAGAGGCCTAAGCAAGAAAAGGGTGATGTTCAAGCATGTAGAGGTGGGGATTTATTAGCCCCTATGCACTTAAAGGACATGCTTTTCATGCATCCCATGTGTATTTAGCATGTTAGATCTCCACCCTGGAAAGGATTTTTAGTATTATAATGAGGGAAAAGTCAGTTAAAGGTCAACCAAGGATCCACCATGGCACAGACTGGTTTGATTCTGTTTTGACAATCTTTGTGGTTGACTCCCTCCTTTGGTAAACTTCCTGCCTCCACAGTCCCCAAGATATGCCACTCAAGAGGCATAGGGTTTCAGCTATCAGGGAACATCGGATATTACCCTTAGGCATGAGGGGACCTGAGTCCAGTCCCTGCTCTGCCTCACTTTCATGGCAGATCGGAACACCAAAGCTGACACCCAACACATTGTGGGTCTCTCTTCCTGACAATTCCACAAACACTATCATGGCCAAAACCAATCACAGACTAAGGTTAGCATCACTTAAGTGAGCAAGTAAACTCTGCCCATCACAGGAGGGGAAAACATGAATGAATGGTGAAAAGCATCATATGGATTGGTAAATGGGCTGCAAATAACAAACTGGTTTTTTCAAAGCCAATTTATACAGAAACTTAAACAAACACTAGCTCACCTGCCTTACTTGAGACCATTAGTCTCAATGGAAGGAAATTTGAAGAGCAGGAGACAGGCAAGAGAGAGTGCTCTTGAGTCATTGAAATAAAACTGTTTCTGATTTCACAAAACAACGGAACTGACTGCTTGGAATAGTTGATAAATTACGGGGGCGCTTGACTGAATCAGTTGGAGGTACACGCAACTCTTGATTACAAGGTCATGAGTTTGAGCCCCACATTGGGTGTAGAGATTACTTAAAAAGTTAAATAAGCTTTAAATAAAAGTATAAAGTATGTCTATCGTTAATATCATTTCTGTTCTCTTCTTATTAATATTATTATTGATGATTCTGTGGAGAAACCCACTAGATGTAGCTGAAGAATCAATATTTACTTTCAAAGTAATAGAATCCCGAATTACTATTTGAGAACATGAGATACCTGCACAGACTGCATTTGCCCAACCTTCCTCCAGAGGGGTATGGACAAGTGCCAAGTTCCTGTTCATGAGCTATAAGCAGTAAATATGTTTGGAAGTTCCTAGAAGTTTTCTCAAAATACAGCAGATACATTCGAGACAGAAGAATCATGTGGAAAAGCTAAGGCTCCTGAGAACTTTGCTGAGGAAAGCCTTGGGCAACATAACATCTGAATTTTATCTGCAGGAATGAATCAAAGGTACCATGACTAATTGAGTTGCCAAATGTCAGGACCACAGCTTAGCTGTTGACTCCTAAATTTTTATTCTTTTCTCTCTACTTCTCTAATCGTCTAGGGAAAATGTGCCAAGTATCCTGGAACTTGTGAAACTTTTAAAATTCTCTTGTCCACTTGTTGGCTTCAGCACGTAAAGACAGTGGCTATAACCTCATGTTGATCGATTTCTTTTTAAGGTTTTTATTTATTTATTCATGAGAGCAACAGAGAGAGAGGCAGAGACACAGGCAGATGGAGAAGCAAGCTCTGTGCAGGGAGCCCGATGTAGGACTCGATCCCAGGTCCCCAGAATCACGCCCTGAGCCAAAGGCAAACACCCAACTGCAGAGCCACCCAGGCGTCCCATGTTGATTAATTTTAACATGAGAACATCTGAGTCTTTTTTGCTGTTTTCCTGTTAACAATGACTCCGTTAGAATACCAATTTCTAGCTATCAACTGGAAAATAATTATAAAAAATAAAATCAGCTAAAATTCCATGTTTGGGAAGGTTTCATTTCTTTCAAAGACATTTATCTTTTATTAAAACTTTTGTGTTATATATGTACCAAAAATACCTGTTAAAAGGATCATGTGAGGGCAGCCTTGGTGGCTTAGCAGTTTGGCGCCGCCCTCAACCCAGGGTATGATCCTGGAGACCCAGGATCGAGTCCCACATCGGGCTCCCTGTGTGGAGCCTGCTTTTCCCTCTGCCTGTGTCTCTGCCTCTCTCTCTCTCTCTCTCTCTGTCTCTCATGAATAAATAAATAAAATCTTAAAAAAAATAAAAATAAAAGGATCATGTGAGCTTCTGCATGTATTCTATTCAGATTAAAAAAGAAGAAGAAAAGATAAGCAGCTCTCTTTCCAATACTCTATTTTCATGTAGCATAATTGTGGGAATATATTCCATAGTATTTGTTCTGGAAAATAATTAATTATTACATTCTTCATGGTCAATATTGAATGGACATGACCAATAGATTTATATTTTCTGGCCCTATAAAATCATATACTACAATTTCTTACAAATCTTGTAACACTCTTTTTTTTTTCTTTTTTTTTTTTTTTTGCTGACTTCTTTTTTCACCTTAACTGATTTACCCTTCAATCTTAGTTTTAATGACACCTCCTTGGGAAATCCTACCTAGATTTCCCAAATCTAGGTTAGACGGCTCCACTATTTGCTCCATGGCTCACTGTACTGCTGCTCTCAGTAAGGCATGTATTCACTCTACTGTGACAGCCTCTTCTACCTTTGAGTTTCGTGTGGGTGGAAATTATTTCTCATCTATTTAAAGTGGTATCCCTGAGGGATGCCTGAGTGGCTCAGTGGTTAAGCATCTGTCTTCGGCTCAGGGCATGATCCTGGAGTCCCAGGATCAAGTCCCCCATCGGGGTCCCTGCATGGAGCCTGCTTCTCCCTTTGCCTGCGTCTCTGCCTCTCTATCTCTCTGTGTCTCTCATAAATAAATAAAAATCTTTAAAATATAAATAAATAGAAAATAAAGTGGTATCCCTGGGAGCAATGTATAACAAGTACTTAACAATATTACTTTGTAGAATAAATAAACATTGTATGATTAAAAGCTAACTCTGAAAAAAAGGGGGGAAATTTGCATACACAATACCGTGAAATTCTCAAAAGTGACTAGAGGAAAATTATTTATTTTCCTTTCACACATGGGGAATTGAAATCGAAGCAGGTTAAGTGGGCAGCCCGGGTGTCTCAGCAGTTTAGCGTCACCTTCAGCCCAGGTCATGATCCTGGGGTCCAGGGATAGAGTCCCACATTGGGCTCCCTGTAAGGAGCCCGCTTCTCTCTCTGCCTGTGCTCTACCTCTCTCTCTCTCTCTCTCTCTCTCTCTGTGTGTCTCTCATGAATAAATAAATAAAATCTTTTTAAAAAAGAGGTAAGTAACCTGTTAAGTAACCTGCTCAAATGATTGTATTATGGAGTAGCAGACATAACCACTGTTCCAAGCACCATATTTTAGACTTTCATTGATCTCTTTCTCTCCCCACATTTTCTACCAAATTATACCCCAATTTATACCATTATGTTCTCCTCATGCCCACTTCTACACATCTCTTTGATTGTTAGTCCTGCTCTTCAACTTCATGCTGAAAAGTTTATCATCTCAGGCAACATTTAATATAAATGAAATTTATAAAGTCAATTTTTTTAAAGTCAATTTTTATATGATGAGAGATGATGAAGATGATGAAGATGAAGGGATGGGTTCTTCAGTCATTATACTTGGAGAATATGAGTCAAAGTGAAAAATTTACCTTTCAGGTAGATAGGCCCTCTTTCACTGCCAGTATGGCTAAAACTCTACTAGATCAACATCTCCACAGATAACAATTATAAAACTTGGAAAGAGTGAGCAGATAGCAGAAAGCAATGGAGAATAATGAGAGGCATGCAGATGCTGGTGGCAAGCACACATACCAAGGGGAGTTATCTGGAGTAGATTTCCCTTTGCGGCTTCTTGTATAAGGAGCTAGAAGCTGGAGGAAAGGCATCGTCTTTCTGGATTATGAGGAGAGTACTGAGGCACAGCAATCATGGTTTCTAGAAAGAGGGGGAATCTCAGGAGAAGAAAAAGATCTAGAGAGGGAGTTCCCAAATCCTATCTGCTCATACTTCTGTTAATGGCAGAAAAATGAGTGCCTGGTGGAGATGTTTGAAGAGATATAAATACAATAATGGAATAATAAGGCATGTTACTCTCCAAGAGAATAGAATTCAAGTCAAATAAAATAGACCACAGACAAGACTGGACTTTGCTTATTTTGACTTTCAGAAAGGTCATTGTGGCTGTTTCACAAGAGGGAAAAAGTGAGAGTCAAGAGGTCATATCATTGACTGTAACAGGAAGCCACCGGATGATTTTGAGCGGGACTAGGATGTAATTTGATTTATATCTTACACTACAGGACGAAGTTTGAAATATTTAATATAGAAAGTCACATGTGAAGAAGGAAGGCTTTTAGGAATCTGTTCTAGTAATCCAGGGTACAGGCTAATAGAAACAGTTGAAAAAAAAAAGATAACTTGTTGAATTTAGGATGCATTTTTAAATTTCTAATATATAAACATAATTTCAGAATGTGATGCAGTAAGTAACTTCAATGGAGAGATTACCCTGCTGGTGCTCTGATACTTCACCTATATTTCAGTGACTAAATTGCATTCAAATCCAAAATCAGCTTTCTCTTTAACACTCATTAACTCTAAAGTGCCATCTTGGGAGGTGTTCAATAAATGCTCATTTCTGAATGCTGTTTTTATTGTACAAGTACCCAGGCTACCTTATGAAAATCCAAATTGCTGCTTATGTTACTAGCTCTGTAATTTGGGGCAAATTAAACAACTCTTCTTTTTCCAATCATTTCATGTGTAAAATGAAGAAAATAGGCTGTACGTCAGTCATTGTCTTAAGCACTGATTGGAACCATGTATGTGAAACACTTGGCATAGGTACTTAGTGGAAATATGACAATAAATGAGGAATTATTTTCAGTCATTGGATACTGTAAGAATTGTCATTGAACGATCATGACACAAATCACGTCCAAGGCTTCAATAAAAAACATTTGATGAGAGATAGTGGTATGATGATGTTCCCCAGTGGTCAGATTGCTTGAAAACCATCTTTCAAGCAATTGACAGAAGGGCTAAGACAAGCAGAGACTATGCCATGGATATGAAAGAGAAGAAAAACTATTTATATTTTTGAACTTTTTTCTTAAAGAAGGACTCCAAAATCTACATGATTCAGATGACACAAACATGAAAACCACTTCTGGATACCACAACAAACAATTTTAACATGGTATCTTAATTAAAAGTACTTTACACTTATTCTGAATATTTCAAAGTTTTATCAAACTTGATGCATTTTAAATGCATTTGAGGCATTACTGGAAGGCTGTGTAATAATTCTTAGGGCAAGTTAAAGCCTCAAGCCAGAAGCTTGTAATATCACAATAATACGGTTAGAGGTAGCAAGGTGAGAGTCTCAGATCAACAGTACACAGTGTGTTTGGGAAAAACCAATGGCAATGGCGAACTCATCATTATATCTCCTTGCTTTTAGAAATTTCATTAAGAATTATTTGGTGAATTGAGTTAAATGTGACAAGAATTTCTCACATTCTTTTTGTTTTCATTTTCTCCCCAAAGTTGGGAGTCAATAACAATTATAAACCTGACACTCATAAAACGTGTAATAAAGTCTAGCTCAGAATTATATTTGAAACAAACCTTGAAGGGAAAAAGAATATCTTAGTGATTTAAGCCAACTGATTATTACTCTTTTTAGCAAGTTGAGAGAGGCACCTATGTGGCTCGGTCTATTAAGCATCTGACTCTTGGTTTCTGCTCAGGTCATGATCTCGAGGTCATGGTCTTGTGTCCATGAGATTGAGCCCTGCATTCAGTGTGTAACCTCCTTCAAATTCTCTCTCCCTCTCCCTCCTTTTCTGTCTTACCCCTGCTTGCACTTGAGCACTTTTTAAAATAAATAAATAAATTAATTAATTAAACATTTTTAAATGAATGCATGAATGAATAAATAAATAAATAGATATATAAATAAATAGATAAGATTAAGCAACAACAACAACAACAACAAAAACAAGCTAAAGAGAAAATGCAGAGGATCTTTACATTTGAATTACTACAGATATAAAGGGCATTGTTGGAGATCAGCCAGGTGAGGCAAAGGTCATATTTTAAGTAAAACCATGAAGGTAAATATCTTTCTTGTTGTCATCATAGTTCACCTTAAGTACAAAGTTTCATCTAATTCTGAGAGAACATAAATAAATAATCTATATCCTCAAGTATAATGCAGAATGCAAAGGTTGTGAAAAATATTTATTCTAGGAAATGTATCTCTTGGTCTGCCTAAATCATGCTTGTTTCAGGAAGTTGAATTTGTACTCTTAAAATGAAACAAAATCTTAAAAAAACAAAAATAAACAAACAAACAAACAAAATAAAACCACTGCTATCCAAACCCAAGGTGAAATGTTGTATTTAAAAAACAACAGCAGTTTAAATCATATATACGGCATCATGATTTTTATAAGGGCAAACTTCAGGTAGACAAAGGGAAGATTTTGTGGAAATAGGTGTTCTCAAGGAGAATTGAATCCTTGACTTACCTCCTTGAGATTATTGGCAACATTCTACATGTGTTGTATGGATAGAGGTTCTAATGATTTTTTTTCAGGCCTGTTACACATGTCCCTATAGTCCCTCAAATTAAGAACCATTGTTCTGAAGGTTGTTCCAATATCTTACAGCAGTGGCTAATGATGGCTGGGATAGTAGGTGGGGCAGGTGCTAGAAGCCAGTCCTTCTCAAACTTGGCTGCAAACCAGAATCATCCAAGGTACCTGTTAATAATGTCAATTAATAATCCCACATCAAACATTCTGAATCACTATGTTTGAATTAGGAATTAGAATTTCATATATGTTTATCTTCTAAAATAGGGGATTTTCAAAATAAAATAGGGGATTTTCTAGCAGTTGTTTTTTTAAAAACCTTGAGTCTGATTTGATGTTAAGCATAGTTAATCATACCGACTAGATATTTTTCTCAAGTATTGTGTAGTCTGCTCATAAAAATATCCCTTTACAGTCTCCACTATGGACTGTTTTCTTGGCAATCCTAAATTTGAAAGAGAAATAGTTAAAGAATGAATTTTAATGACATTTTTTATACTACATTTTACTGTACTCTTGACTCGATCTCTTTCAGGAGTAAACAACAAAGTCAAAATATCTAAATATTAATGTGACACAATAATAAAGACTTCAAAAAGCTCATGCATTGCTTTTTCACAAATGTTGTGAGCTAAGATATTGCTAGTGAAGAAGAGGTATCCTTTATTAAAAATAAATTAGAATACCTCTGTACTGAAATTTCACCAATCAAGACAAGAGAATCAACGTGTGATGAGAGTAGTTGGGGTTGAAAAGTGCCATATGGTGCAATAAAAGTAGAATTTGGGAGTCAGGTGGGTCTGACACAGTATATGTAGGTTAGGCTTGTTAAAGTGGTTTCATTTCATTTCATTGGTGAATTGTTGAATATAGTAGAAAGAGGCAGGAGGGAAATCTATGCTGTTTCTACCTTCAAAATAATACTGGAATTCATTTATGAAAGGGAAAATGTCCTCTTAAATGGATTTTTAAAAATCAGCCCCTAAACTCACTGAAGCAACAGCTCTAAAGAGAATGAGCCGTGTAAAGCCGTATGAAACAGGCAACATACTGTGGTGGTTAATAATGGGTTCACTTTATTTTTCAATTTTTTTTATTTGTTAAAAAAAGTTTTATATTTTAATTGCAGTATAGTTAACATACAGTGTTCTATTAGTTGCAGGTGTGCTATACAGTGATTCAACAATTCTATACATCACTCGGTGCTCATCATGATAGGTGTGCTCTTAATCCCCACCACCTATCGCCCCACCCACCTCCCCACTGGTGACCATCAGTTTATTACTAGATATTTTATACTTTTTAATGCAATTGTAAATGGGATTGTTTTCTTAATTTCTCTTTCTGATAATTCATTTTTAGTGTCCGGAAAAGCAAGAGATGTTTATATATTCATTTTGTATCCGTAACATAACAAACTCAGTTAGAACTAGGCTTTTTGACAGAATCTTTAGGGTTTTTTCTATATAATATGTCATCCACAAATTGTGACAGTTTTACTTCTTCCTTTCCAATTTAGACACTTTTTATTTTTTCTTCTGGCCTAATTCTTCAGGCTAGAACTTCCAATATCATGTTGAATAAATCTCACAAAAGTAGGCATCTTGTCTTTTTTCTGATCTTAGAAGAAAAGATTTTGGCTTTTCACCATTGAGTGTGATATTAGCTATCAGCTTAAGATATACAGCCTTTATGTTAAGTTACACTCTTTTTATACCCACTTTTTAGAGGGTTGTTAACAGTAATGATGTTGCATTTTGTCAAATGCATTTTCTGCATCTCTTGAAATGATCATATTATTTTTATCCTTCATTTGTTAATGTGGAGTATCACACTGATTTGTGAATTGAACCATCCTTGCCTCCCCGGAATTAATCCCACTTGATCATGGTGTATGATTATTTTACTATATTGTTGAATATAGATTGCTAATATTTCGCTGAGAATATTTGTACCTTTCTTCATCAGAGATACTAGCCTGGAATTTTCTTTTATTGTGACATCCTTATCTGATTTAGATATCAGGGTAATGCTAGCCTTGTAAAATGAGTTTGGAAGTGTTCCCTCCTATTTTATTTTTTGGAAGAGTTTGAGAAGAATGGGAGTTAATTATTCCTTGAACATTTCAGTAGAACTCACAAGTGAAGCCATCTGGCCCTGGACTTTTGTTTGTTCAGAGGCTTTTGATTACTCATTCAATCTCCTTACTAGTAATCAGTCTCTTCAGATTTTCTCTTTCTTCAGGATTCTGTCTTGGTAGGTTGTATGTTTCTAGGAATTTATCCATTTCTTTTAGGTTGTCCAATTTGTTGGCATATAACTGCTCATACTAGTCACTTATGATTCTTTGCAATTCTGTGCTATCAGATGTAATGTTTTCTCTTTCATTTCTAATTTTATTTGAGTCTTCCTCCTTTTATTTTCTTGGTAAATTTAGCTTAATTTTATTTTTTTCAAAGAAGTGCATACTACTGGTCCTTTTAGCTTCTATTTCATTTATTTCTGCTCTAACCCATTATTTCTTTCCTTCTACCAACTTTGGGCTTTGTTTGATTTTTTTTTTAATCTATACTAAAATAAAACATTTCCCTGAAGAAAAAGACTAATTTTATGGATTCTAAAATGAACTTTTTATTCAATTAAAAAAATTGAAAACAAAGGAAATTGAGGTAGTAAAATAAATTTTGAGTGAAGAAGGAATATCTATATACTTAGGACAACATTAGAACATGATACAAACTTAGAATTATAGAGATGTCTTTATAATATGGCCACATAATTTCAAGGGCTATGACATTGGGCATGGTGGATTATTTAAATTACATCTAGTCTCCACTCCAAATTAAGTAATGGCAAATTTGAGGATTGGAAAAGTTTTTATCAGTTTCAATTTCAACCAGTCTGTTGTTTGCATAAATGGGACTATTTCCCCTGTCTCTCATGTCAGTAAACACCTCTTTGTACCATATATTTTTAAATTCCAGAATTACAAGATTTATTATTAAATTTGTCCACAATAAGAAAAATCTAGGAATTCCTATCAAAGACTATTCATGACACATGTTATTAACCAGAACACCAGAAAAGTTTGGGAGCATAGCCTTTTTGTGATAATTCTAAAGCGTCATCTTTTTAAGTCTAAAAAGTAAATCTCTTCTTATTTTTCTCCTCTCTTCACCATGGCCTTTGGCCCAAAACTTGTATACTTTTAATGCTCAGAAAATAGTCTAATTAGATATTAAAAATTAGTAGAATGATATTTATGTCCTGAATCTTTATAGTGACTATAATTTTTAGCAACAGTATACAGAGAAAATGAGTTGTTTAAAAACTTCTGACATGGGCCCCATACATTTGCATTTTTGTAATTTGTATTCAAATCAACAGCAGTAGACAATACAAAGTAATTCATGGCTCTTACCATAACCTAGAAAATGATAAAATTCTTTAGTGGCCCATCAAATTTATGTTCATAGAAGTTTCTAATATTTGTGCCCATAGTTAGCTTCCAAAATTGTATTTCACAGCAAAGGCTCTCTAGACCATAAGTTCTGAGAAACAATCACTTTGCTTTCTCACAGCATCATAAGACACAAAAGCACTTGTGGCACTGGGGAACTGACAAGATTTAAACACAATTTTCATACAGTTTTTGATGCCTATAACAAGCAAAATACAACATTTGTGATTTATCTGAGATTATTACTAAAGATAAAATTTCATAATATTTCCTTGTCATCTTATATTTCTTATTACTTCAAAATTTGGAACTATATCAATAATGATTGCTGTTTATATAAGTCACAGGGAATAGTGTCTTTTAGAAAATCAGGTACCTTCTACTTTAGAACAGATGGAATGAATCTAACAATTATTTACTGGAATAGAATGGATTGACCCCTTAATTTGACCTGTAAAAGACTTCAAGAACTTTAATTAGTTGGTTTGCTGGTATGACAATTAAAACATATTCACATGTATGATGATATTTTTATAACTCATAAAATATATGCAGAAACTATCTCTAGAATGTTATAAATTTGTGGTTAATATATTTTCAAAGAAAAAGCTGTTTATTGAACAATTTCACGTGCCTTCAATGTAAGTAGTAAATCTCAAAAGCATCAGTTGAGCCCTGGACTAGATGTCCTCCACTCACTTGTTTGGATAAACCCCCAATTCTTTTGTGCACTGCATGGTGCCCAGGGTGGACCCCATTAATTACTTATGGGCTTCTCGGTTCCCTTGGGTTTAGCCAGTGGAGAGAAACAATAGATAGGACAGAGAGAATCTAATGAGGCCAGGATATTTATTCCCACAGCTTTCTCCCCTGCAGGGTTTTGCCAGGAATCTGCATTTCTGTGGTCAAAGACCATAATCCCTCTTTACACATATCTGAACCTCCATGCAGGTAAATGTTTCATCCTTCACCTCTAGGAGTAGTGATGTGCCCTGTTGTACAGGCCCTTCTGGCTTCTCTTCACGTTTTGTATACTTTTGAAAATAATATCTTTACTAAAACTCTGTAGGTTACCTCATTGGTGTGCCATCTGTTTTTTGCCATGTCTGTGGCTGATACAACCCATTTTCATTTTTTTCTAATTGCTTAAACCCAACAGTGCTCACCTTATTACCTTTTTCCAGATACTGTTCTACTTCTTCTCTCTCTCTCTCTCCCTCTCTCCCTCTCTCTCTCTCCCTCTCTCTCTCTCTCTCTCTCTATCTCTCTCGATAGATAGATAGATAGATAGATAGATAGATAGATAGATAGATAGATGAAAATCTGAGTTCTGGGAATTATCCAGATTCCTTCCTCAATCCTATCTCTTAACCTGTAACTCATTGTTGGTGGCTTATTGAATATGCCTTTGCAAATGTGATTCCTTACCTTGAAATGTCCTTTCTGTCTTCTTAGGAAACTCATATTTTTCCTCCAAATCTCACACCGAATAAAACTTGTCCCATTGGGGATCCCTGGGTGGCTCAGTGGTTTAGTGCCTGCCTTTGGCCCAGGGCGTGATCCTGGAGTCTCGGGATTGAGTCCTGTGTCAGTCTCCCTGCTTGGAGCCTGCTTCTCCCTCTGCCTGTGTCTCTGCCTCTCTCTCTCTCTCTGTGTCTCTCATGAATAAATAAATAAATAAATCTTAAAAAAAAAAGAAACTTGTCTCATTGAACTCTCTTGAAAATATTCTCTCAACCCAAGTTCAAGTAATTATTTTTTCTTTCTTTTTTAAGATTTTATTATTTCATTATTTTTATTATTTATTTTTATTTATTTATTATTTTTATTATTTATTTATTTTAAGAATTATTATTATCAGGGAGCCCGATGTGAGACTCAATCCCTGGACCCCAGAATCATGCCCTGAGCCAAAGGCTCAACCACTGAGCCACCCAGGTGCCCCAGCAATTATTCTCTCTTTAGATTTACGTTCTTATTTATTTTATTCTGATCATAGTATGCTAAATTTTGTCTATTTACATATGAAGTCATCCAAACCAGTAAGATTGCTTCTAGAAGGCAGGACAATATTATATTCATTTTCTTATTCCAGAAAATTAGCATAGGATTTGATAAAGAGTAAGTGCTTAATAAATGTTTTCTAAATCATATTACTATAAATTGATGTTGGTTGTTGTTTTCTTACCGTATCTGAAGCTGTCAGGATACAGAGGCTAACTTCACTGAGTGAAAAAGCATCCTGCCCTGTACCATTTACCCATGGCTAGTTGATGGAGAGGGGAGCGCAGTTATCAGGAGCTTAAGGTGGGGTCCGAAATAATAGGATCTAGGGGTGCCTGGGTGGTGCGGTTGGTTAAGCATCCCTTTCTTTGTTTTGTCTCAGGTCCTGATTTCGGGTCATGAGATTGAGCCCTGCATTGAGCTCCATGCTCTGTGTGGAGACTGCTTAAGACTCTCTCTCCCTCTGCCTTGCCCCCTCTCCTGTACTTTTTTTTTTCTCTCTCTCAAATAAATAAATAAATAAAATATGTTTTTTAAAAAAACAAATTTCTTAAAGTCTTAATGCAATCAGGTGCATCATTCCTACTTTTCTCCTGGTTTACACTCAGGACTGGACATTTTATTAAAACAATCACTTCTTCAATTTGCATTGAAGTAGCTTAAACTGAGAGTGACAAAAGGAAATATATCTTATAAACTTCTTACCCTGGGGTCTTGAGCTGAGTATAGGTTCTTTGGAATCAAAAAGCTAAACATACTTTTAATAAGATATTACAGTATCAGAAACTAAGGCTGTTTTCCATAAGATATTTTTCATCGTGATGCATGCTTGACTAAAATGTTTTTCTTACTATGAAAAGACAGCAGTCATAGCCAGCTAAATATCTATTCATTTGCCTTTTATTTTTCACACCAAAAGCTAACAATTAGACCCTCTTCCACCTCCTTACTGATTCAATCAATTCAGATTGAGAATCTGAATAAAAGCTACTCTTGACATGGAGGATGTCACTTAATTTCTAGTCTGTGTTTCCTAATACACAACTTTATTTTCTAAGTGGAAATAAATTTCGAGGGACTTATTTTTTTTTTCTGCTAAATTTATGTTTTCTTGTCTGGAAACAGTTGACCATAAACAATTATATTTATACACTCCTCCCCCATGTGATCCCTTACAACATTTCTCATCACCTTAGTTTTCCATTAAATTGGAATTTAGAAAAAAAAATTAACATTCAGATTTTTTTTCAGTAATAACCCTTGGTTTTCAAAGCACAGCTATCTCTTCTATTGCTTTCTCCAGAAAACAAACTGAAAAATCTATATATAGACTTAGACCCATCATAAGCAATGTGTAAAATTACAAAGAAACATACTTTGCTTAGATTTATGAGGAAGGCTGCAGATGAAACACTAAAACAAGAGCCAAGGATATAAATTTTTCTAGTATTTATTTCTGACAATGGAACAGGTGTGCAAATCTATGAAGACATTTCAAAAATGCATGTGTCTGATGGATGCCATTTTTTCAAATTCAGCAGCCCTTTGAATTTTGCTATCACGTTTACCACCCATGCATCACATTGGGAAGAAAGTCAGATTAAACACATAAAGGTGGCTCAATATTCCATTATCAGGAATAAAACACCACTAGTAAATTCAAAGCAATGTTAGTTGATGAAAATTGTATGACAGAAATCATCAAATTAAATCCATGCAGTTTTAGTCTTCATTATCAGTATCCACAATATTGAGATACTCATATGCATGATGTTCCTTTAGGCTGAACCTTTACAAAAGCAACTGCCCTACACGCTTTTGATTTTAGGCATTTCCCTATTTACCTTTGAATTTTAGCATTGCTTTTAATATGGCTATCGGCCATTAACTTTTCCTTCCTCTGAATACTCTTCAGAGAATTCTTCAGAAATAATCTTCAGAAAGTAATATTATTTTCCTATTTTTCAATTGATTTGTGTGTTTTATTTTGTAAATATTTACCTTTTGTATCCTGTTTGAATAAGTTTTACTGTCAACAACACTGGTATTGGTATCACAGCTTGAAAATGCTAAAATATCATCGTCAAAAGGAGAGAGATCTTTGCAATGTTTACCGAGGCTGTCCTTTTTATATATGATATACATATTTCTGTGTAAGAAAGCCAGACATTATTGGATCTCACACTTCTTTCTAATAGCAAGACTATGAGAATAGGAAATAATGATACTAAGTAAGCTAAGTATACATGGAGAATTAATGGATCTTGAGTTCTGATGATTTTGACATAGGATATGTCCTCAGGTGGTAGATTGAAAACAGAATTCCAAAGTGCAGCTTGTTAAATCATCAACATTCCCTGTCACAGACACATTATTTCTCTGTGAGGCATTTAAAATCATAGAATATATAAGTACTTGAACTGAAAAAGTTATTTTTTTTACATTCAATTGTAACATGATTTTATCAAAAAAGAAAAAAAAACAAAATAACAATATGCAGCAAGAATAATTAAAGGTTGGAGAACACTCACTACCCAAATATAAGAATGGTTAAGATAATGTATAATTTAATAAAACCTATGCTAAATTCAAGGTTTATCTGGGAGATCAAAGAAAAACAAACAAACATATAAAAAGATAGGACATTTCATTTTTTTTTTAGGACATTTCATTTTTAATCAGTCAAAAATAAAGAGTTCTGGACAATGTCAAATTCCACACACCATAATGCTATAGTTACACATTAAATATAATTACTATCTATACATATGCAAAAATGTAAAGTTCTATTTCATACAATAAAAACCTTTATAGAAACCATTTTAAAAGTAAGCAGAACTTCTCAACATTAAAAATGTGAGGTATAAGTCCTTCTAAAGGTTCCTTTATTAAAATAGATAAGAGAAATAAAGAATTTCCCGCTGAAACCTCAAAGCTCAAAAACTAACCTGTGGAAGGCAAATTTGGATTTGAGCCTTGGGAGGCATTTAGTATTTTACGTGTTCAAAGCTGAAAGTAATTATCTCATAAGGAACCGAGCATGAACACACAAGCAATGATCAATCTTAGGCCAAAATTAGAGTAGTTAAAACTGATTAAACTCGAATAAAGAAATGCACCCAGCGGCTTGTTTTTCAAAGGTGCAAATTCTCCATTTTTATTTTAATTAGTGAGTTTTTCATTCTTTATGAGATTTATTTTCTTCATCAATTATTCTACCTTGAGCCCATTGATAATTTACACACAATTTTTCTGAAGACTTTATAAGTGGATCAGAATAGATATTCTAGTGATCGCTGTCACTTGATACTATGAGTAAATAGTCCTGTCGTCTAAGTTGAGCTACCAGTGAGCTAGAAAGTAGATAGTCCTATTTGGCACTGTCACCCTTTTACAATAAGATTATTAAAAGATTTTGCTACCACTAATAAAAAAATGAATTTTTTTTTCAGAATTACAGCCCTATGCACATTCATGAAAACGTAAGTACTATTGGGGAAAAATAAATGAATCATACATTACTCATGTCCCAAGTTTTAAATGTATTATCTGAAACATTTATAACTACATTTTGGTTGGTACTCATGTCATCTTGAACAGCAATATTATATGAAGAGACAACAAAATAAGGAACCACAAAGGCCCTGTAGACCAGCCCACAGAAGTTTAGAAAATAAAGATAAAAGTAGAACTAACAAAGAAACACAGATTACTTTTATTTAAGCAACAGATGAGAGAGGATCACTGAAAGACAGCACAGTATCTTGAATCAGGTCAAAATGCTCTAACTTGAGAATGTGGTCTGCCCTACATATTTTGCAATTTGGAGAAACAAAATTCTAACCAACTAGGATCTCGGTTTTCTCTTATTTAAAATAAAGAAGATAATCTGTGCCATGAAAATCTCACTCATTTGATACTACAGGAGATAAAAGGCAAAATTTGTAAAATTGTTTTGCAAAACTAGATAGTGCTAGATTTACATGAAGTTTCAACATTGGGGCTGGGGGAAAACATAGCAAAATAATTTTATAGGTGATTTTTTTTGTTCAGCTCCCTTCAAATAACCTGAGATCTCATCCTTTTGACAGCACAGAAAAATATAACTTGCAGGCAGAAAACGTGATGATCACAGATTAGAGAATTTAGGTCCAGAAATTGTAATGTTTGCCCAGAGTTGTACAACAAATGAGTATCAAAACTTGCGACAGTTAGTTATATCAACCTGACTGGGCCATGAGGTACCCAGATATTTGGTAAAACTGTATTTTGTGTATTTCCTGAGAGTATTTTGGATAAGATTGCTATTTAAATCAGTACATTGCATAAAACACATTGTCTTCCTTAAAGCAAGTGGGCTTCTTCCAATCAATTGAAGACCTGAATAGAACACAAAGGCTGACTCCCTGATAATAGAGAGTTCTTCCTGCCTGACTGCCATCAAATTGGACATTGCTTTTTCATGCCTTTGGACCCCAACTGAATCATTGGCTCCTCAGATTGTGGACCCTGCAAGTTTTCAGACTAGAAATACATCATTGACTCTCTTGGCTTGCTGGCTAACCCTGCAGGCCTTGGAACTCATCGGCCTCCTTAATCACAGAAGACATTTCTTAAAATAAATTGTATCTTTATATCTATCTATCTATCATCTATCTATCTATCTATCTATCTATCATCTATCATCTATCTATCTATGATCATCTATCTATCACTGGTTCTGTTTCTCTGGAAAACCTGACCAACATGAAAACCAAGACAGAGACCAGGACTTTTGATTATTTTTATTTATTTATTTTTTTTAGTGAAAATACTTTTTTTTTCTTTATTGGAGTTCGATTTGCCAACATATAGTATAACACCCAGGGCTCATCCCGTCAAGTGCCCCCCTCAGTGCCCATCACCTTCCTACTCTACTTCCTTCCCTCAGTTCATGCTGAGAAACTGCCAGGCATGACAGCCTTCACCGGACCATTATGACAGGTTGGCCTAAAAAAGCTCCATGTACCTCTATTTGTTACAGTAAATGGCCACCAGCTTCAGAAAAACTTTGGTCTCTACTGTTAAACAATCTGTCTTCTTTTGAAATTCCAAGCCACTGCCTTCAGTCAAGAAAACACCTGCCAATATACATAAAGATCAATCACATAATCTCCCCTGCTTCTAGCACTCTACTTTAATACAACAATATTGTTTAAATCTATGTTGAGTCATTATTTTTCAAAATATTTTTTTACCCTATATCTCCCATTTTCTGGGGCTCCTATTATAAACATGTTAAATTGTTTGGCATTGTAGACCAATTTTAGATGTTGTCTTAAGGTTTTTATACACATTTTTTCTCTTTGTGTTTTTATTTGAAAAAATTTTCTTTGAACTTTCCTCAAGTCTAATGATCCTTTTCTTTGTGGTGATTATTGACTACATTCTTTTTTCCCCTATGTCTAGCAGAATACTAGAAGCACAAACACACACACACACACACACAAATGTTCAAAAGCATTCATGAACAAATGAATAGTGGGAGAGAAAATGAATTTGAAACAATTTATAAGAAGACTATAAGCTTTAAAATTATTCTGTTGGGATCCCTAGGTGGCGCAGCAGTTTAGCGCCTGTCTTTGGCCCAGGGCGCAATCCTGAAGACCCGGGATCGAATCCCACATCGGGCTCCTGGTGCATGGAGCCTGCTCCTCCCTCTGCCTGTGTCTCTGCCTCTCTCTCTCTCTCTCTCTCTCTCTCTGTGTGTGACTATCATAAATAAATAAAAATTAAAAAAAATAAAATAAAATAAAATTATTCTGTTATAGGAAATTTTTCTAGGCCCTGTATAGATAGCTCTTGCAGATTGTCCTTACTGATCATATATACTTGTTTTTATGCATTTTGTACCTTTCTTTGGGACTCTCTCTCTCACTAGAGACTACATAACTACAGTTATGAATTATGGTTATACTTTTTTCTCCTGAAATTATCTTCTAATAGATGATGCAATTGCATATTATAACCTTCTACCAAAGAGTGATATTTCTTTTTAAAAATCCCTATTACTTAATAACACAAATCCAATTTAATATATGGCACCATACAGAAAATTCTAATTAATTTATAGTACTAATGAAGTCAAACATCAAATTTTTCAAAGATACCGATAATTGATACTAGCTCCTTAAAATGATGAGTGAGTAATAAGGATTTTATAATCAAGTTGGAAAAGGCAAATTGTATATTCTCTAAACCTCCTCTCATCCCCCTCTCCCTGCTGCTGATGCCACCCTTCCCTTGCCCCAACTGTCTTTATCTGTCTTAGTTTATTAAAGGCTCTAAGAAGTCTGTAAGAAATAAGCTTGTTTGACAGAATTTAAGCCAGGACTTTCAAAAATGTCTTAATCCTTAAATACCTTCCTGATAGAATATTTATCATTACCTCTTATTCTAATTTTTTTAAAAAGCTACTACTTAAGTGTGAGTTGGGACCTGCAGCATAACCATCATCAGGCAGTTAGTTGGAAATGCACATCGCAGGTCCCACCCCAAGTCTACTATATCATAATCTGCATTTTAATAAGATTGCCACTTGAGAAGCACTGCTGATTTACTTTATGGCTTCCTAAATACCAGTTAGTAGCAACTGGTAGCAACTGGTATGTTATGTTACCATGTCTGTTATTGCTAAACTCAACTCATTGAACTAGATGACTTCCTTAGCTGTCAATCTGATCCCAAAGGCTGCAGCCTCTGGCTTCTGTCACCTTCAGACTCACAAAAGCAAGGCAGCAATTTATACTTCCACCTGAGACTCTTTCATATTCATAGAAGAAAAAGAAGGGGGATAAAAGTATTTCTGGGAAGATAAGACATTAATCATCATCATCATCATCATTTTATCTCTTTATAGCCTGCTTAAAAATTAAAATGTTAATACTGTCAAAATAAAGAAGAAAAAAGATATAGTTTCTAAGCTTCTTATGCCTCCAAAGTCTCTATACACTTCTATATACTTCTCTCACTTGAGGTGAAATCTAAAATGTGTATTCTTTAATGGCTTGGCCTTAAAATTACTTCTGCATATCGTACTCACCCTTTTTTCTTGGAAAAACAATGTAAAGAAGCAAGGTTTTTGATGACTTCATTTCTCCAGTTGGGGTGGGATGGAGACATTCAGCTTTTGGGCGTAGCATGGAACATACTTTCATGACCATGTGAGCTGCTGCATCTCTACCATGATTGACTAAAGAGGATCTTTGTTGCAACATATCCTTGGTTTAGTTTGAGAGATTATCATGACTGTACATGTCATAGCCTGGAATTTCACCTCTCAGAACTATCTTACCATCTTCTCCTTAAGTCCTTTTATGCTTAAACTAGGCAGTGTTGATTGAAACTGTTATTTGCAATTGGAGAATCTAACTGGTCCATAAGTCGACATTTTTCCTCCCTACATTTTTTTAAAAGATTATTTATTTATTTATTTATTTATTTATTTATTTATTTATGAGAAAGACTGAATGAGTGAGAGAGAGAGGGAGACAGAGAGTGAGCTTGTGCATGAGAGCATAAGCATGGGGAGAGGGAGAAGCAGACTCCCTGCTGACCAAGGAGCCAGATACAGGTCTCGATCCCAGGACACTGGGATCATGACTTGAGTCAAAGGCAGACACTTAATGGACTGAACCCTCCAGGCACCCTTCCTCTGTATTTTCAAAGTCAATTACATTTCCTCTTTAAGTGAGATGAATCATAGTTTCTGTGTATAAAAAAACATTACAACAGTGTTAGACATGTAGTAGATGATAAATAAATAAATGGACTGATATTAGTATTACTAATTATAGACTCTTTATAAATACTCTTTCGAGAATAATATTTTCATATGAGGTTTTCAAGATCTATAAAAGGTTTCAAAATGTGTTTAGTTAGATGTTTTATCTTCTAAACTTGTCTTTTTTCATCGTGATGCCTTTATGTTCTCAGCAAAAAACTAAGGCGTCTGATATAATAAATCCGTGCAGAGCATTATCTCTGACAGTGCATTTCTAATATGTTGCCTATGCAATAGTTGTCATACCCGTGGCATTTCAATGATTTGATGCAATTGTAGTTCCCAACTGGCCTATTTGCTTTTCAAGAAAGAAAGAACAAAACAGTCACTTTCAAATGACTCTAAAGCTTGCTCATCACTCTGCAAAACAGCTCATAAGGAAAGCATGTGAAACTGTGCATCAGTTAAGCACCGTCTAGGCTGAGATACCTAGACTTCAAGTTTCAGAGTTTGAGAACAAATAACGAATAGTAGGTTTGGTTCATTATATCTGAAACTTCAGAATATTCTATTCACAGATGTTGCATCCTGTTCATTGATATTGCCAGGTGGACAACTGTATGCATGGGAAAGAAAGATGACAGTGCTGCACATATATGATATGCAATTCTAGATCCTTTTTCCATTCTTCCCTACCTTCTTCTGATTTGATGCAGTGTGGTTTTATGGAATACATCACTGGGATTCCTTGTACTTGTTCTCTGTTTGGATATTAGTTTGGGGGGAAGAGGGGCAACAACAAGAGATTAGGTTACAAAGAAAAGAGATAGATGTATATCCTACTTCTGTCCTTTCTGGGCCATGAGTTGGCAGTGGGTGAGTTCCTTTCCTGAGAAGCACACATCCCGATGGCTGGTCCTTATGTCTGGCTAGAAGTTCTCCACAGGGTTCTGCTAACAACTCCCTTCGCCTTTACCTTTGCCCTTTCAGAGGTAGTGTTGGTAGCTGCTTCCTGCTACTATTAGTTCCAGGTGCTTCTACATCCTTTTTAGATTGTGTGACCTTACTTGTACTTGTAAATAGTCTCTTCATTAAGTTCTACTCTACTCCTTTTGAGTGTCCATCTATTTTTCACCCAGGACACTGATTAACATAGTAATTGGTCCCAGGAGTTGACCTGGGAATACAGATCCTAAAAAATGGGAATCTGGAATTGAGTTGATCATATGTTTGATGAGCTCATGTGTATCTTTCTTGATAGATGGATTAAGTCATTGATAATCCATGGTCTGTGTTGGCACCATGATTACTGATATTTTTTTGCCTGGGGATGGAGGAAAAGTGATGTGAGTAGAGGACAAGTTGTTGGAAAATGAGATGACTGTGGCACCTGGCTACGATTATGACAAGGGTGATTAAAGAGAAATGTGGTACAGGCTGTGACTTCTAACAAGAGTAGAAATATATATGCAAAGGAAAGGATAACATTTTAAAAACTAGTGCCTAACTCAGGGCACAAAAGGAAAATCAGAAAGTGTCTATAGTGGTTTTTCAAAAATTCCTTATTTCATGTAGATACAGAGCAGACATGACCTGGCAGTCCCAAGGCCTGAAGGTAAAGGTGTTTAGAATTGCAAAAACAATTCGAAATTGCTGGCTTTCTTATTGAAGTGCAGCAATAGTTGGAATCTGAGTAATGAAATGGGACATTTGAGTAAATACAGACAAGGTTGAGAACTTTGATTCCAACCCCCAAAACCTTTTTCCAGAAGAAAAATGTTCAAATTTTCATATCTTATTTTACGACCATATTACCTGCCGAGTTGGTTGGTCTACAAACTTTGATTCCCTTCCCTCTCTCTCTCTCTCTTGTTCCCTCCATCAATTTCATCAGTGGTACTCCTTGCTTCTGCCTCGAAGATATATTCTAAATCCAGTCACTTTTTGGGGCCCCTGGGTAGCTTAGCTGGTTGAGCGAGGACTCTTGGTTTCGGCTTAGGTCATGATCTTGGGATCATGAGATCAAGCCTCATGTGTGGCTCTGAGCCAGCTGGGAAGCCTGCTTAAGATTATATCCCTTTCCCTCTGCTTCTCCCTCTGAACCTCCACCCTCATTTATGTGCACCCGCAGACACTCTCCCTCTCTCTGACTCAAAAAAAAAAAAAATCCAATCATTTCTTTTCAGCCTTTACTACAGATTACCACTTAAGTCTATGCTTCACACTATATTAGGAGCAATGCTTCATCTACTAAAATCATATTATGTCAGCACCGTGCTCACACCGTCTGAAGCCCCTGCAAGGCCAGGTGTGATCACACCTCTGCCTATTTCTCTGACTTCACACCTCTGCCTATTTCTCTGACTTCATACCCTGTCACTCTTCTGCTGGCTCAGGCTGAGCCAGCCACACTGGCATTCTTGCAATTTCCAGAACATCTTAAACTCATTTCCAACACAGAGTCTTGACCTAAAAGACCTGCTCCAGGCCTTTGAATAAATTTGCTCCTTGACATCATTCAAGTAATGTTCACATTTCACCTGTGAAACTTATGGTCTAACTATCTAAAATGCGAATACTTCCCTCATTGCACTCCATTCTGTTTTACTGCTTTATTTATTGTATAGTCGTTGCTCTTAGAAGTACAATAGTTATTTATGTGTTGTCTTGCTTTACTTCCCACCTTCCTCACCAAAATATAATCTCTGTGAATTCGAGAAATTTGTCTTGTTTATTTCTGTATCTCCAGCAGCTAAGACGGTGCCTGACTGGCAATTTGAGACATCCACTGTCACTATAGTGGATAATTTATTGTCTCTTTTTGGCTTGACAGGCATTAGAAAGTTTAAGGCTTATATTCATTCTGTGTTACTTTCTTCAGGCCATTAAATCTTCTCTGAATCTCTTTTGTCCCCTGTAAAAATGAGAAAAATTATCTTTCTTTGATATCTAAGCTGATGCATATGACAGTGAATAAATAATAAAAGTTTCATTTTACATATTTCAACTTTCTCAATGCCAACCGTGAATACCCACTCCTTTAATCAAACCACAGCATTCATAGGTCCAGACCTAATAACCAACTCACTCTTCTCAGTAACCGAAATGATTTTGACCATGGGCACCAAGCAATTTTTAGGACAGTCCTGCCATTTTTAAGATTTTAAATCACCTGTTAAAACTGGGAATGCATGTCATTGCAAAGAGTCAGGCTATCATCCACAGCCTATTTCAACTCTACTTTCATTTCACTTTTGCCTAATCTGTATTAAAGCAAATTGGTAAAAAAAAAAAAAAAAAAAAAAGATTTTTAAGCCTCACAGTGAATAGTTAATATTCTATTGCTATTGGGCTTTTAAATGATACGAGATTGCCAATGAGTATCAAGATTAAAATAACTGCAGATTTAATCACCTGCTGAGATGATAAACCTTGTCTCAGGTAACTATCATAGTGATTGCATTAGTTTATCCAAAGAAATGGAATTGATTAAGAAATCTTCTAAAGTTAACCCTGTTTTATAATATATGCAATTTGTAACTGGTGAAAAATGAAATGATAATTCATTATAGTTAAGAAAGGAGCTGAATAAAATGTAAAAAGCCAGGGATTTTTTGAATTTATAAATCTGAGCTTGAATCTTGGTGGTCTCATTTGCTAATGATGAAATGGTTAGGGGAATATTGGAGAACTTATGAGATAATATTGTGAGTTTTGATGTAATAAACAGTATGCATTATTTTTATAACTGAAGCTAAGTATACCATAGGAATTTTGAACCTGAAAGACTATTTTTTAGATGTCTGCGATTTGTGATAATCAATATACCTAAAGCCTGCATAAAAGTTTGTCATTGAAATAACAGCATAGGTTCAAATACTGAACTGGCAATAATTACCTTCTTTAGAAATATAAGTATTATTAATCTAGGCTGTACTATTCCCGTTCTTTATCTTTAACTTTTATATATTACATTATATATCATATAAATATATGTATATTTATATATTATATATAACTTTTATATATTATATTATATTATATTATATATTTATATATTATATATAATATACATATATTTATATATTATATATGCCATAAAAATTTATTCATTTGGGGCCTATTTTCTATGCTACTAGTATCTTATGTCATGTGTTCTTATTTGATATAGAATACATCAGAATTGGGGCACCTGGTTGGCTTGATGGGTTAAGCCCTCCACTCTTGATTTCAACTCAGATCGTGATCTCAGGGATGTGAGATCGAGCCCCGCATAGGGCCCCAGGCTCTACATGGAACCTGCTCTAGATTCTCTCTCCCTCTCTTGCTCTCCTCTATAAAATACATAAATAAGTACTCAAAAAAAAATTGAGTGTCACTTATTGAATTCTTGAGTTAATAGAATAAAAAAAGAGTTAAACCATGACTCTTCAGTATTCCTTCTGTTATTCCCAGGCAAGTCATGATAAGAAACCACTGTCAAAACTTCCAGATATAGAATCTAAGAGTATTATACTCATATGCTTTTACATCTGGAGGGTTTGACAGTGGTTTCTTGTGACAGTGGATGTAAATCAGTGCTTGCCATTTTTGAACCATTGTTTCTTTATTTTTACTTCTCTATATTATGTATATAAGAAAAAATGCTTTCTGCGATGCCGTATTGCCACAGGATCCATTATTGTGATGATGAGGAATAATAGCCTATGATGTCTATATGCCATTACTGTTTCCAAAGCAGTTTTACCAAATTATCTCACTTGATTCTTGCAGGCTTTTGTAGACATTCAACAAACATTTATAAGGATGTATATGTTTGTCCTTAAGAATCTCAAGTTAGGGATCCCTGGGTGGCTCAGCGGTTTGGCGCCTGCCTTTGGCCCAGGGCGGGATCCTGGAGTCCTGGGATCGAGTCCCACATCGGGCTCCTGGCATGGAGCCTGCTTCTCCCTCCTCCTCGGCCTCTCTCTCTCCCTATGTCTATCATAAATAAATAAATAAATAAATAAATAAATAAATAAATATTAAAAAAAAAGAATCTCAAGTTAGTAGGGAAAACAAAGAGATTATAAGGTAATTAAAGCATAGTTGATGATTTCTTTTACATTGATTTCTTTAGGGGCACAGGGTGGTTGAGCATCTGCCTTCAGCTCAGGGTGTGATCCCGGGGTCCTGGGATTGAATCCCCATCAGGCTCCCCAGGGGGAGCCTGCTTCTCCCTCTGTCTATGTCCCTGCCTCTCTCTCCCTGTTGTCTCTCATGAATAAATAAATAAAATCTTTAAAAAAATAAATAAATAAATTGATTTCTTTAGCAGCACATACTAGTGACTTCTTATCCTACCAGAAGTAGGAAAAACAGGTTATCTTGCGATTATATTTGAATGGAAACTTGAAATGTGATTTTTTAAATTAAGTTTTACTTAGGAGAAGTTGCAGGGGAAATATCTCAGGCAAGGAGAAAACCATGGCAAATGCATGGTTGCATGAAGACATGTGGGATGGAAAGACAGTTAAGAGGACAGACCCTGGAACCAGAAGATACAGATGCATAAACTCGTGTTAGCTTCCTACTACTTGTACAATCCTCCTCAATTACTACTTCCTTCCTTCTGATGCAGGTATCTCATCTATAAAACGGAGATAGTAGTAGCCTATGCTCTCTAGGATTGTTATAAGTATTTAATGAGTCAATATGTGGAAAGCCCTTAGAAATGAACTGGCACATAGGACGCACTCAGTAAAGGTTATTATCATGTCTGGAGTAGGAGGAGGCATTACAAAAGGGGAGAAACAGGAAGCTCCCAGTAGAGCAGTTTTTGTCTCTTTCTTACACATAAGGATAAAAAGAAGTAATTTCTAATATTTAGGCAATGTTTTCTCTTTTTGATATATATCCTATTCTCAGTTCTATTTCAGGTTACTATATTATTAAAGCATAACACCATAATCTTTTTTGGGGAACATAATTTCCTAAATGGAAACCACTAGCTAAATGGCACTGTATTTGCAAATAGTCACTTATAAATGCAATACATGTCACCTCTCCACAACTGTTTGGCAACGAGAAAAAGAGTGGTTTAGTCTTGGTTCAGATCTCCTGCTCTAGCAGTTACAGGCTCCTTTACACAGATTTGAGCATTATTAAAAATGTTACAGTAGTTGAATATTCCAGACATCCTGTGATTTAAACATTTGACGATTTCCAAATAAGGAACTCTACAGATAGGGCTCAGTTTCATGAGTAACACATTTTCACTTAAAAATGCATGCTGCCTCATATGTGAGATTCCAAAATGACCTAGAAACATGCCCATTATTTCAATTCTATCACGGGTAGAAGAGCACCTTTAAATCAGAATAATTACTAATTTCTGCTTTACCAATTTATCTAATCCTTCTCTCTTTCCATGCATAATATCATTTAATTTTGTGATAAATCCCTGATTCTCAGAATAATTGGAATTGAATTGAATACATTTAAAGATTGGATCATCCACTTGACTACATCAATATAAGTCTGTGGAAGAAGTCATTACTGCTAAATTTGGGGGAATACCATAAAATGAGCAGAACTATACTAGTTGTGGTGGAGACTATGGACTAAGTATACAATTTAACTCTATTTATTGAATATAATTTTTCTTTCTTTCTTTCTTTCTTTCTTTCTTTCTTTCTTTCTTTCTTTCTTTTTCTTTCTTCTTTTCTTTCTTTGGAGATAACTCTTAACTTTTCCCTTCTGTAGTTCAAAAGAGATAAGAGGGAATGCGAACATTCAAGGTAAGATTCATAGTGTAAGGCCCCAGAGCAGGCTGCCCCAAGATGGGCCACTTTGGCATAAAGATTATTTTGAGTTAAGGGTAATCCAAATCCAGGCAGATGCAAGAGAAGCTCCCTGCCTCTCCCACAACTGCCGAAATTTACATTGGATAGAAGAACCTCTACCAGGAGCTGTAACAGAGGCTCTCCTTTACCTAAGGAACTTACCTGCCCAATAGAGCAACTTTGTTTCTCAAAATACCTCTTTTTTACTCTTGCTAATGATCTCCCTCTCCTTTGTGTTCTCAGGCTCCCACCCCTCTCCTTAGCTCATATAAGCTTCATGTTTCCCTATTGTCTTTGGAATCTCATGTCTGGGTGGATTTCCTACATGTACACCTATTCGATTAGATTTTTTCCTGTTAATCTGCCTCATGTCAATTTGATTCTGTCCAGCTGCAAGGACCATAGGGCACAGGGTGTTCTTCATCCCTGACAATAGTACATTATTCTGTGAGCACAGTTGTACTAGAAAGATGAAGGACAGCTATTCCAATCAGCATCCTACACATATCCTACACAACTCCATCCAGGAGGACTTTATCTCAGAGTACATCATAACATTCTGGAAACGCTTCGCTCTGATTTGTTCGATTACAATTTCATCTATGTTATTATTTGTGGAATTATTAATGTCCATGTTTTACAACTAGACTCAATTCCATGAGGTTAGGAATTATAGTAGTCAGATTTATCTACTTATTTTCAATGTTTAGTAGGTGCATGACTCATAATTGCACAATAAACATTCATTGAATAAATGAATGGGTGAATGAATTTACTTAGCCTCTTTTAAATGAGTCTTGGTCTTCTTTTCCTCAGAGTATGATTACATAGTCATTGCCTAAGTTTGTTTTGCTCAGCTTCTTTTTTTTTTCTTTCAAAGAACCTTACAAAATCAACTATCTAAAAAATCCTGCCATTCATATCCCTTATCTCAGTTTTTCTTCTTTTGTTTACTGTGCATCTTTTACTATCCCTTCTAATGGCTGTTTAAATTGTGAGCACAGATTGATAAAATATCTGGATCACAATCTAATCTAGAATTTGTTATATAGATGAAAGTCTTCAGAGTGTTTGTGGGTTTTCACAAAGGAAGTATGTTATTATTTGGAAAATTTTCTGTGATAGTTGTAGGTGAAGATTACAGCTTAAGGGATGGGATTTGAATCATAATAACCCTTATCCACCACCAAAAATTTATTCAATTAAGGTTACAATCATCTAGTGCTATTGTGGGTACAAAGTAAATCCATCTCCCGATCTTTGAATGGAAAACCAGATGAGTCACTAGGCACTGTAGTGAACCCAAATGAATTCTTCATTGTTGATTAAAAACAAAGGGCACAGGTGTTCTAACTACACAGACAGAATAAGATTTTGGAACAAAAAAGCCAAGAGGACAGAGTCATCATTCAAAACCACAATTGTAGTAGATAATATCAAAGTTCAAGAACAGCTCTGCAAAATAAGATTTGTTGGCTGTGGTATGTAAGGGCGACTGTTCCTCTCCCAGATTTTCTCTTTTGTTCTAGAAACTGAGACATCTAGGCCTGACAATAATATTAGCATCCTTCTGTGAATGAATCTACATTTTTCAGAGAGAAAAAAAATGTAGTTTGCATTATATATACTGAGTACCTAAAATATACTCTACATAGATAAATTGTGTACTTGAAAGTGAGAGCGCATGATATGCTTACAACTTATCATAACACAAGACATAAAGTTCCCAATTGTTCTCACTCAATTAAAATCAGACACAAATCAGACTTGCATGATTTGTGCAAGCTATTTAATATTGGAGAATACCTGATCTCTTATTTTTCTTTGAAAAAAGATTTATACTGGCTTTGCCACGATATTGAATTATTTTCCCCAAATAAAGTCCATACTGTTAATTCCCAATATCGGAATTCCCTTTGCACATCCTTTCCTCTCTTAAATATAGAAAAAAGTGACCCATTCTCAACTAACAGACTTGGGTCAGGAGATAGAAGGTTTTGCTTATCTGTCTGAGAGATCTATCTGAGTAACTTTCTCCACGTTGTTATTAATGGAAACAAATTACTGGAGGATTACTGTCACCTCTGTTCTTTGTCATTATCACCTCTGATCTTTCACAAGTTTTTTCTTAGCTTATTCATTAATTGCATTACTATTTATGGACAAGCCTCTGAATCATTCATTAATCAGAATTTTTCCTGGAATTTCTAAAGAAACATTTCTATCACTATTGGGTGTGAATTTACTTTGAGTATGGAGATGCAGCTGGCCTGACAAAATGATGAATCCTTCAGCCTTTAAATGGGATTTATGCATTTGCCTGACAGCCTAATTTGTTTTTCTCTCTATTTTTATACAAAGAGAGAAAGAGAAAAAAATTTTTCCTTCAGATTCTTTGAATTCTCCTGAGGATTTTTCTGATGATATGATCAAGATCAACTCAAGGATCCATTATCTTTTAAATTCATTCTGTTCTCATTCTATTCTCCATGATAAATAGCAGTAAATATTGAAGCAGAGATATTTGGAGTCAAACTTTCAGACCAAGCCTTGGCTAATCCCTGAATATATTGGTCAAACAAAAACTAAAGAGCAAAGCCTTGAGGGAAGTGAGAGCATTTGCTGTATGAATATTCAAGGGAAGTTGTCACAGGCAGAGTAAAAAGCCTGGAATGCTTAAATGCCTCCCATTTGCAAAGAACACCAAAGAAGAGAGTGCGACTGAGAAAAATAAAAGATGAGAAAGTTGTCAGTAGTGGTCAGCAAGATACAGTCTTGTTGGCCATTATATTGAATTTGGTATTGTATCTGTCCCATGCCCTGAGGGTTTAAAGTCCTTGTTGACCACATCTTTTCATTTTTCTGGGGAGCTCAATGATTTCTCTCCATCCATCCGTCCTCAAAGCTGACTTAAGGACACATGGAAGACTCAATATTGATGTCAGTTTTGAAGGAATGAATTTTCTCTTTTACTTACTTCTTGTTCCTATGGCTAATGGTTTAGAGTGATATGGGTGTACTTAAAAAGAATGCTTTCCCTTGGTAATTAGGCTTATTTTCATGAGAAAATTGGGGGCGGGGGGAGGAAGAAAGAGATCACCATGGAAGAGATCCATGCTTACATGGAAGAAGGAGAGAAGAAAGAAAGAGAGAAAAAAGAAAGAAGAAAGAAAGAAAAGAAAGAAGAAAGGAAGATAAAAAGAAAAAAAGAAAGAAGAAAGAAAGAAAGAAAGAAAGAAAGAAAGAAAGAAAGAAAGAAGAGAGAGAAAGAAAGAAAGAAAGAAAGAAAGAAAGAAAGAAAGAAGAAAGAAAGAAAAGAAAGAAAGAAAGAAGAAAGAAAGAAAGAAAGAAAGAAAGAAAAAGAAAGAAAGAAAGAAAGAAAGAAAGAAAGAAAGAAAGAAAGAAAGAAAGAAAGAAAGAAAGAAAAAGAAAATGAAAGTAATGAGACAAAGGTAATCTAGACTACGGTTCCAACCAGAGCCAAGTCTTTTGATTTCAGGTGTAGGGATTACCTCAATGCAGCAAGATAATGCCTTCCTAATTTTTACCCTGATTACCTGTCTTCCCACTCTGTAGTCTTGCAGTCATTTATCAAATGCTTATTTAAAAATCTTAGGTAATGTCTTAGGCCATGGCTCACACGTTACCCATATAAAAATGTACAGTTGGAGCTACATTGAGACAAGTACATTTTCCACTCCTTTCTTTAGCTACTATTATCCTTCTAAATTTGATAAAGAATGAAAAGAATCTAGAATTTGAAGACAAAGTTAGGTTCCTATGAAAATATTTAGTTAGAGGTCACTGTTAAGTAATTAGACGTTAAGTGAATAAAAAATCAGTACTGTTTTGAGATAATTTAGAAGAGATGGTCTGAGAAGTGGGGAGAAAAATTTGTCCAACGATTTCTAAGAAATAATTATATACTATTTATCTAACCACCTAAAACACTTCTGAATGCCAATATCCTCTAAAATTCTTGAATAAATTGGCTGTAGTCATGCATTTAATATGATCAAAGAACTGGCATTTTAGTCCATAACTACTGGATAGAAACCAGAGGGTGATAAACTTATTTATTTATTGATAGATTCTCCAAGTGGATCCAAAGTCACCATTTCTCTCACTAAAATTGATAAAAGGATGGGGTAAAGTTAACAGGCAAAAACTAAATGTTAAGATATGAAAAGAGATTTCTATTTGGAGAAAAATATCAGGAATGTCTCTTCGTATAATCATGGGAGGCATTTCATTTGACTGGGTGGTACTGGGAGAAGGGCTGGGGTAGGAGTTATCCAACTAGTAGAAACAGAGCCTTGATGCAAGTGGGTTGCAATCATTATGAACTCTAAGCATATTGCTCAAGACTTCTAGAGTGTAATTTATAAGTCTTATAATATGTATAATATTTGTGCTTTTAATGGACACTTGGCTTCTAGGAATTCTTATCTAGAAATATGTGATTATTAATCTAAGAAGTTTGACAGCACTTCAGTAAAGTTCAACTAGTTCTGTAATTATCCATACAGTTATTCATTTACCCAACAAATATTTATTGAACATCTGCAGGATGCCAAACACTATGATAAGCATTAAGGAATAACTGGGTGAGCAAAATAACAGCAACAATACAAGACTTCATAGAAGCTGAAGTTTATATGGAAATATAGCTATGTTAATCAAAAAATACAAAAATGTACACTTTCAAATCATAAAAATCTCATGAAAAGTGCAATGCATTATTAGACTATTTAGTGGGAGACTTGCTGAGAGGTGAAAGGGAGTCAGAGGTCAATAAAGAGCTGAACATGTCTGATTAGAGGAAATACATGCAACCCCTGCTGTGGAAAGAAACAAGAAATTTAAAACTCAATGTAATGAGAATAGAGAAAGAAAGGAGAGTGGTGTAGACATTTCTAGGAAGGATTGAGGGGATGTTTTCCTTCTTGAAAGAGCATGTCCGTTAGATAACACTTTTGGCCTCTTTTTGCTCTTACAGTGTGAAAGTAGAGTAAATTATCTAATTGTGAAGTTCCCAAATCTTTTTGCAAGAATAACTACTCACATTGCTTTATGTAGTATGTTGGTTTATAAGTGCCCCAAATTAGTAGTTGCAGAGGGCCTAAGGAATTTCAGTATACAGTGCTCTGAGCTTCACATTCTTCTAAAGGGAAATATCTTTCTTTCTTTTTTAAATGGATATCTTTTTAAAATTGATACCTTGTCCTTTCCCAGTTCACCATCTCTTTTATAATAAACTACAGTTGTTTTAGAAAACGGTAGTCAAACTGGAAAATATATTGGAACAGTTTTAAAAGACTCTAGAAAATACAAGAGTAAAGATTAAAATACTCCTTCTTCTATCATCTCACTCCTAAAATGCCAGTGTGCATGACATTAAGGAATGCACTATTTAAGAGTCAAATATTAGACTATTGAGAAAAAAACATTTCCATCTGAAAAAAAATATATGTATTATTTGAGTGTAATGGAGTTTATAAAGAATAATTGATGACTTAACATCGGCTGCTCAGAAAGTGTTACTTTAATTATCCATGTAGAAATAAAACAAGAGACAGATTTAATTAACTAAGCTGATGCTTATGTTGACTTGATTCTGGATCATTCTAAATAAATTGTGCCCTCGTCACCTGTTACCTTTTTGGCCCTTGAATAACCAGTTCAGTTCAGCATCACTGTTCACTAACTTTATCTATCAATGTCACATCTCTTATGAAGATTCTCAGACTAATCCCTCAGTTTCTAAGCATTTAGTAGATGAATGGTGTTACTTAAAATTTTCAATCAGAAAGGGGTTTTTCAGTCAGATACATAGATCTAATCCACCGATATGAGTCACCTTAAAGACTCATTTCATAATGTTGCCATTCACTTGACATGTTTTGCATTATGGCACAATGTAACCATTATAAATGACAATATTTTCTCACTTTTTTGAAAAAAAAAAAAAAAGAAATTTAGCAGAGGAAACGCAGCAAACACTTCCAGACCTCACAGATTTACTGAGAGGCAAAAAGGGTTTTGTTGAAAGGCCATATAATTTCTCTCTACTTATGGAAACGTCACTAATGTGCAGCCTAGACCACCAGGAACACACCTGTAGTTGAATACGTTGCAGTGACGGTGAACACATACTTGGGGAAACCACTGGGTGCCCCTATAAGAGGGCATTAGAAAGAATCTGTTATAGGAAATGTCCTTCAGCTGGTTTGATTTGAGGGACGGACTAAAGAAGTGGGGTTTGCTCTAGATAGGATGCTATCGGACAGTGACAGAAGTTGTATCACAGAATATCTTAATAAATCTTATGTATAGCGACGACTGATTGAAGGGATAATATTGATAAAGGAGTAATAGTTACTCATTTTGGCAAGAGAGGGATGTACAGTATTAGGTAAGCAGCCAGTGGTCCAGAGGCCTTGTTTTATCTCTGCTTAAAATTATAAAGTGAATTTGCTTTGTTTCGTTTTATCACATTCTCAGAGCAACTTTGTGTGAAGTTGGTATCCTCAAGATTGTTTACGTCCAATGGAAGACTGTCATGGCCTACCAGTGAGCCACAGGCCAATTTGCAAATGTCAGTGAATATTTTTTTTTCTTTCTCAAAATAACACAATTATTTAATTATTAATTGTGGCTTTTGTTTGCATTTCCAAATTTCTAATGACTCCATCATCTCCATAGGTTGAAATTCGTGAAAGAATTTTCTTTACATTTCTCACAGGAAATGTCTTGGAGCAGAAGGGGGGAAGGTATCAATAATCATGTATCCAAAATTGGTTTCTCTGTGAAAGAGGAAATGCATGGGAAAAATTTGGGAAAGATTATGTGTCTATAAATACTGATTTTTAAATCACATTATCTTGAAAATCAAGATTACTCTTTTGTTTATCTTAAAAATGACCATGTAAGTTTACAAAATTACTTCTTTTCTACTTTACTACATGTTAACTAAAAAAAAAATCAGTTTTCAAGCCTATTTTGACCCTATACTCATCATTCATTTTTTTAAAAAACCTTGCAATAGACCTTAATTTTTAGAAGACTGTACCATAAAATTGAGAGGAAGGTACAGAGATTTCCTATGCACCCTTTCCCCAACATATGTAGAGTACCTCCGATTATCAATATCCCCTCCACACACCAGAATGGTTTATTCATTACAGCTGATGAATCTACATTGAAGCATCATTATCATTTAACATCCATAGTTTACGTCAGGGCTCATTCTTGGCGTTGTACATTCTATGGGTTAGGAAAAATGTATAATGACAGGTATGTACCATTATGATACCATACAGAATAGTTTCACTGCTCTCAGGTCTTCCAAGCTCCATCTGTTCACTCCACTTCACACTTCTCACCATTAAGTATGGTGTGACCTTGAGGTTGTTTGTAGGCATTCTTTATCAAGTTGAAGAACTTCCCCTTTATTCCTAGTTTACTCCGAGTTTCCGTTATGAATGGAGGCTGGGTTTTGTCAAATGCTTTTCCTGAACCTGTTGATATGATCATATGATTTTTCTCTTTTAGTCTGTCGATGTGATGGATTATAGTAATTAACGCTCAAGTGTTGAGCCAGTCTTGCATACCTCGGATGAGTCCCACTTGGCTGTGGTGTTTAATTTCTTGTGTCCTCTGTTGGATTTGATTTGCTGCTATTTTGTTAAAGATTTCCACAACAATGTTCATGAGAGATATTGGGCTGTAGTTTTCTTATAATGTCTTCTTCTGGTTTGGTTATTAGGGTGATTCTGGGCTAATAGAATGAGGATGTAGTCCTTCTGCTTTCACCTTCTAAAAGAGATTATAGAGAATTGGTATGATTTCATCCTTAAATGTTTTGTAGAATTTACCAGGAAATCCATTTGGGTTGGGTGCTCTCTGATTTGGAAGGTCATTAAATATGGATTCAATTTTTTTTTAATTTTTTAAGGTATTTATTTATTTATGATAGTCACAGAGAGAGAGGCAGAGACACAGGCAGAGGGAGAAGCAGGCTCCATGCACCGGGAGCCCGACGTGGGATTCGATCCCGGGTCTCCAGGATCGCGCCCTGGGCCAAAGGCAGGCGCCAAACCGCTGCGCCATCCAGGGATCCCTCAATTTCTTAATAAATAGGACTCTTTAGATTGTCTTTTCTTCTCATATGAGTTTTGGGAGATTACATATTCAAAGAATTGATCTGTTTCATGTAGATTATCAAATTTGTGGGCACCAAATTAATTGTTTGCAGTATTCCTTTATTATCCTTTCTTATCCACGGGATCTGAAGTGATGTCCTATCTTTCATTTCTGATATTGGCAATTTATGTCTTCTCTCTATTTCCTTAGGTGCCCTGGCTAGACATTTGTTGATTTTTTAGATCTTTTAAAATACCAAAAAATAATAATAAATAAATAAATAAATAAATAAATAAATAAAAATAAAGATTAAAAAATAATAAAATAAAATAAAATAAAATACCAGCGTTTGGTTTCATTAGTCTTCTCTATTGATTTCCTATTTTTAATTTCATTGTTTTTTTCTGCTAACATCTATTATTTATTTACTTCTGCTTATTTTGGATTTAATTTCCTCTACTTTTTCTAATATACTAAGATGAAAGCTTAGATGATTGATATTGTCTTTTTTTGCCAGTATAGCCTTTCACTGCTATAAATATCCCTGTTAAGCACTGCTTTCACTGGATCCCACAAAAGTATATAGACGTGTCTTAATTTCCACTTAGTTCAACATATTCTTTTTTATTTCTCTTGACATTTCTTCTTTGATCCATGTGCTATTTAGATATTGTTCAATCTCCATGTATTTTAAGATTTTCCAGCTGTATTTCTGTTATTGATTTCTAGTTCAATTCCCTTGAGGTGTGAGTACAGAATTTGTATTATTTCCATTCTTTAGAATTTGTTAAAGTGTGTTTTATGGCCCAGAACATTGTCTATCTTGGTGAACGATCCCTGAGAGCTTGAGGAGAATGTGCATCCTGCCGTTGTTGAAGTCGTCTACGTGTATCAATTATATCCAGTCGATTGGTGGTGGTGTTGAGCTCAGTTATATCTTTACTGATTTTCTGCCTACAGGGTCTGTCCATTTCTCACAGGGGCATCGAAGTCCCCCACTGGGATAGCAGATTTACCTAATCTCCTTGCAGTGTATGGGTTTTTGCTTCACATATTTTGACTCCATTGTTAGGCAGATACACGTTAAGGATCATTATGTCTTCTTAGGGAATTGACACCTTCATTATTATTTAATGCTCCTCTTTATCCCTGATGCTTTCCCTGATGTAAATCTGCTCTGCCTGAGATATTGCAATCACTCCTTTCTTGTGATTAGTGTTAGCACAGCATTTACTTTTAATCTATATTGGTCTTTATATTTAAAGTGGGTTTCTTTTAAACAACATGCAGTCAGGACTTGTTTTTGGATCATCTCTGACAGTGCCTTTTAATTGGTGCATTTAGACCATTGGCATTCAGAGCAATCATTGCTAGAGTTCCATTAATATCTACCGTATCTGTTACTGCTCTTTGATCCCACTTTTATTTTCTACTCTTTTCCTGCCTCCTTTAGTTTTCATTGAACATTTTATATGATTTTTTTTCCTTTCTTAGCATATCCGCTGTTCTTTTTATACCTTTTTTTAGTGGTTGCCATAGAATTTGCAATATACATTTACAGCTATTCCAAATCAATTTTCAAAAACATTATACTGCTCCATAAGTAGTGCAAATACTTTATCATAACAAAAAATACTAATTTCTCCTCTCATTCCTTGTAACATTGTTGTTGCCCATTTCATATGTATATGTGTATAGATATAGACACATACCCACGTACTTACATATGCATATGCCTACACATACACATAAGCCTCAAAATCGAATACCTGGTTTCTATTATTATTTTGAACAAACCATTTTCTATTAAATCAACTAAGAATGAAAAACAAGTTTTTATTTTATTTTCACTTATTTCTCCTTTCAGTGCTTTACTTTTTATGTAGATCGAGTTTCTGACTTATGTCATTTTCTTTCTATGCAAAAGCTTATTTTAACATTTCTTGCAAGGCAACCAACTGGCAACAAATTCTTTCAGTTTTTGTCTGAGAGAGTCTTTGTTTCTTCTGTTTTGAAGGATAATTTGAAGGATGACTGTGTACAGAGTTTTAGGCTGGTGGGTTCTTTTTCTTTTTCTTTTTCTTTTTTTTTTCTCCTAACACTTCATTTTATTCTACTCTCTGAAAAGAAGCCAAATGCATTTCTTATATTTGCTTCTCTGTAGGTAAGATGTTTTTGTTTTGTTTTGTTTTGCTTTTTTAAACTCTGGCTTCTTTCAGGATTTTTTTCTTTGTTTTTGATTTTCTTTAGTTTAAAAATAATATGCCCAGGCATGGTTGTGTGTATGTGTCTTTGACATTTATCCTGTTTTATGGTTATCTCTGAGCTTCCTGAATATGTGACTGGTATCTGACAGTAATTTAAGGGCATCCTCATTATTGTTTCAAATATTTCCTATTGTTCTTTTCTCTCTTTCTTATCCTCTGGCATTCCCATAATGTGTATGTTATACATTTTGTAGTGGTTTTATTGTTCTTGGATGTCCTATTCTGGTTCCCCCACCCCCTTAGTCTTTTTTCTCTTCACTTTTCAGTTTTAGAGGTTTCTATTGAGATACCTTCATGGTCAGAGGTTCTTTTCTTATTCATGTCTAGTCTACTAATAAGCCCATCAAAGGCATTCTTCTTTTCTGGTATAATGTTTTTCATCTCTAGCATTTCATTTTAATTCTTTCTTTTGCATTCCCATCTCTCTTTGTGCATTGTTCATCTGTTCTTACACACTGCTTACTTTATTCATTAGAGCACTTATTGGATTTTAGCAGCTGCTTTATCTCCCCTGTCTAATAATTCTAACATTCTTAGCATATCTGAGTCTGGTTTTAATGTTTGCTCTTCATCTTCAAATTATGTGTTGTTTTTTTTTTTGTTTTTTTTTTTTTTTTTTTACTTTAGTAGGTCTTGTAATTTTTTCTTCTTGATAGACATGATGTACCAGGTTATGTAAATAGGCCTTTAGTCAGGTGGTGGTAAGATATGTGTGTAGAGGGCACACTCTATGGTGCTCTGATTGGGTTTCAGTCCTTTAGTGAGCCTGTACTTCTGGATTATGAACTTCACCTGTGCTCCTCAGTCATCCTTCCCTCTCCCTTAAGTGGGACACGATGGCTACAGTGACTGCAGCTCAGTATTTTCCTCCTCCAATGTGGAAGGCTAGAGGAAGCCAAAGGTAAATATTCCCCTTCCCCAAGGTCAGTTAGGCTGTGATATTATCCAGCAGGTTAGATGATGCTCACTTTGTCTCTTCTGAGGGCAGAACTTCCTAAGAAGAACAGATGCTCTGGAATGTTTTCCCCACCCTTTGCTGGAAGCATGAGATGATTTTTCTCCAGTAATCACTGTGGAGACTGGTAGGGCTCCTGGAAGGGCGCATAATAAACTCATAGGGACCCTGCTATGACTAGGTCCCCTGAGGTGTCTAACTCTTGCAACTGTCTGTAGAAAGTCTCTATAACTCATCAAAATGACATCAAAATGACATTAGTTCCTATAGAGGTTGCTACTTATGGGTTTTCTATTCCTATTAAGTTGTGATTCTCTGTATTCTCCTACTGGACTCTCCAATTTTAAAGCAGCAGTTTTCCCTGTGACTTCACTTCTTTTATAGATTTAGGAATTGTTGGTTTTTCAGTTTAAGTTTTTACTTGTTGTTAGGATGAAATAGCAAGGGGCGCCTGGATGGCTCAGTTAAGCATCTGCCTTCAGCTCAGGTCATGATCCCAGCGTCCATCTGGCTCCCTGCTCGGCCCTCTGCCACTGACTGCCCCCCACCCCCTGCTCATGCTCTCACTCCCCCCCCCCAGTTAATTAATTTTTTAAAAATGGGTGGGATGGCAATATCCAAACTTATTACATGTTGGACCCAAACCAGAAGTCTTGTTATTTCATTCTTTTAAAAAGATTTTATTTGTTTATTCATGAGAGACAGAGAGAGGCAGAGACGTAGGCAGAGGGAGGAGCAGGCTGTAAATAGGGACCCCGATGTGGGACTTGATCCAAGGCCCTGGGATCAGGCCCTGAGCCAAAGGCAGATGCTCAACCACTGAGCCACCCAGGCATCCCTTGTTATCTGATTTTAACTCTGTGTTCTAAAATGATCAAGGTGCTATCAGTAATGAGGAGAAATGTAACTAAATGAGTTATCAGACATTATTCTTTAAAAAGTTGATTGTGCATGGAATCCTGATGATACTATTCCCCTCATGAGAGAGCTTTAAGGCATAGAGATTCATCCTTAGAGATTCAAGGATTGTTCTTCTGTTTGGAAATGCTATCAGTATTATTTCTTCCTGTATTCATTATTACTTTCTTTTTTAAAAAAGATTTTGCTTGAGTGCCTGGGTGGCTCAGTTGGTCAAGTGACTGCCTTTGGCTCAGTCATGATCCCAGGGTCCAGGGTTGAGCTCTGCATTGGGATCTCTGCTCAGAGGGGGGAACACATTGCCTTCTCCCTTCCCTGAGCTCATGCTCTCTCTCTCTCTCAAATAAAAAAAAATAAAATCTTTAAAGGAAAACATAAAAATATTTTATTTATTTATTTATTTGAGAGAGAGAGAGTGTGTGTGAGTGCAAGCAGGGGGAGGAGCAGAGACAGAGGGACAAGTGGCCTCTTCCTTGAGCATGGAGACTAAGGAAGGGCCGGATCCCATGACTCTGAGACCATGACCTGAGCTGAAATCAAGGGTCAGATTCTTACCTAACTAAGCCACCCAGGTGCCTCGATTACTTTCTTTTACCTGAAGACACCCATTTCGGATCTACAGAGTGAATATTCAAAATTTAGTACAATATAAGATACTACTTCTCACAATGAACCTAATCTCCCACTTATTCCCTTACCAGTTCTGTAATTTATCATGTTCAGACAACTCTGTAGCATTTAGCCATGAAAATCTACTATGAATGGCAGCAGCTACTAGGATGCCATGCGTTGGAGCTCTAGGCCGTGGTGGTGGGGGTGATAGCTGGGTTAAATCTTCACCATCCCACTGACTGATTAGGTCAAAGACCCTGATTTTAAATTGATTTTATCTCTGGAATCTTCTAGACTCTGAGGCTATTTACTTTTACTAAATAGGAATGTTTGTGATGATTTGATTTTAAGTCTTTTTACCATTCTTTGAATTGGGAAATTGGGGAAGACTTTCTATTTGAATGCATAATTCAATCCCGGAAAAGCTCTTTATTCATTAAATAAGTATTTTTAAGTTATTATTTGTCAAACTTCCTTTCAGGCACTAAGAATAAAATAGCAAGCATTTTTTAAAGGCTGCTAAAATGGATATTTTCTTGTTATTTCCTTTATTTCTCTAGTAACTGCTCCTCTCCATGTGTTGTTGTTGTGTTTTTTTTATTTTTTTATTTTTTTTTTATTTATTCATGAGAGACACAGAGACACAGGCAGAGGGAGAAGCAGGCCCCATGCAGGGAGTCCAATGTGGGACTCGATCCCAGGTCTCCAGGATCACACCCTGGGCTGCAGGCGGCACTAAACCGCTGGGCCACCGGGGCTGCCCTCTCCATTGTTTTTAACCTGTTCACAATACACATAGTAGCCAGAAGTTAGTGCTTTTGTATTACTATCTTAAATTTTAAAAAAATTCCAATTATTTTCTCCACCATTAAATTTTGGGGGGATTTCTTTACCTTCTTCCATTGCTGTTGATTTTAGTTTTATGTATTCCTTATTCACGTCTAAATAATACTTTGGATATTCCTTTTGATTGTGTTGATAATTTCTTATGATTTTACATGGATATAATTCCTATTTCTCTTTAATGATACAAACTCTAATGCTATGATATAAATTATAAATTATAATGCTCTGCTTTGCTTTAAGAGAAATCTTGCTAAGGTTTTGTTTTCTTTCTTGTGAAGTTTCTTTTCCTTATTTATTTATTTATTTATTTATTTATTTTTTATTTTAATCAGGCTGTGACGGACTGTAGTCACCCATCTGTCATAGCCACTAAGTCAGAAAAGGAACAGGTGAGCCCTGCCCCGCCGCCATGGCCAACTGCACCCTCGCAGGGAATCTCCAGGGAGCCAAGCAAATGCAAAGCATAGTTCCCAACAAACAGGGTTTGCCAAGACTGTTGTATAACAGACTCAAACTCATCATGAGAGAAACCAATGATTCGAGACAGAAGAATTTGGAAAAGAGAAAGGGAGGAATTTATTTTGGATGCCAGCAACCAGGGAAGCTGGCAGGTTCAAGCCTTAACAACTGACCTCTCTGCTGGTCAGATGGACCCCTAGAGATTTATAGGGAGAGGTCCAGGGGTGTAGGTAGAAGAGAACGGGCAGCAAGTATGTGATCATGGGTAGGGGATGGTATGCGTTCAGTGTATGGTTGTGGACAAGGGTGGGAATGTGGTCATCTAGGCACTCCATTGCATCAGGGCTTTTCTGTCCTGGCCATTGGAATGTCCTGCTGGTCATTGCAAAACACCTTCATCAATGCCTCAAGAAAGTTCTCAAGTAAGAAGTGAGAACAATGGGTTTCAGTTGGAGCATGAGTTAAGCAGCCCTATCTGAGGTTTCTAGTTTTAACTGTTGGGGTCTATGATTGAGCAAGAGGGCTTTGCTGGCATTAGTGTTAGATCCTAAAATATCACATTGATTTTTTACCTGTTGTCAATTTATATTGAAAAGCTACTGAGGTAGTAACGTATATGCAATAATGTATACAAATGTTAAGTGTACTTCACATTATATTTTTGTATTTATAGACACCCATATAATTATCTTCCAGATTAATATGTGAAACATCTCCAAGATCCTATATACTTCATCCCAAACATACCCTAAAAATATGGTTACTCTCTATAGACAGATATATAATATATATTTCCCTGTATAAGATATAATAAGATATAATAATATAATTATAATATGACAAGATATAATAATATAATGTGCATATTATATATATACAAACTTACTTTGATATACATTTTGAATGGAATTTTAGGGCCAGAGAATAGGCATGTATTTATCTTTGCAGGTAAGGCTAGCGATACATGAGTTTTCTACTTGCTATATGTTATATATACATTTTTTATTTTTAAAAAAATCTTTGTATATTCCAGTGGGTAATTATATCCCTTAGTAATTATAGTTTGCATTTGGTTGATGATCAAGTAATGATATTATGCACTTCTTTTTTTAAGATTTATTTATTTATTTATTATTTATTTATTTGAGAGAGAGAGGGAGAGTCAGAGAGACTGAGAGAGCACCAGCAGGGGTAAGGCAGAGGAAGAAGCAGACTCCTTGCTCAGCAGGGAGCTTGATTCAGGGCTCCTTCCCAGGACCCAGATCATGACCTGAGCCAAAGGCCCAGATCATGACTTACCAGACTGAGCCACCCAAACGCCTCTTATTATGCTTATTGACCACTTGGATGTTATCTTTTGTGATGTCTAATAAAGATCTTTATCCTTTTTTTCTATTGAATTGTCTCTTTCTTTTAAAAAATATTTTATTTATTTATTTTTTTTTTTTAGAGAGAGAGTGGGGTGGGGGCAGAGGCAGAGGGAGAGGAAGAGAGAGAATCTTAAGTGGACTCCACGCTCAGTGTGGATCCCCAACCGGGGCTCAATCTCACAATTCTCAGATCATGACCTGAGCCAAAATCAAGAGTCTTACATTTAACCAACTGAGCCACCAGGTGCCCCTCTCACTCGTTCTTATTGATTTATGGTTGATGCTCTCTAACGACTAAAATACTTCCCAGGACACCATGTGAGGACCTGACTGTTAGCTCCAGGTTTGATTTTTAGTGCATGATCTCAGACAAGTTATATAAATTTTCTAATTCTGTTTTCTTATGTTTAAAAATGGACGCAAAAGGTCAGTTCTTCCTTCTGCATAAAGTTTTTTGTTAGAATTAGAACCAAAATAATTCATGTGTAAGCATTCAGAAAGCGGTAAGGTACTCTAAAAGTATAAGGGCAAAAAAAAATAAAAATAAAAGTAAAAGGGATCACTCTGAATAAAAAGAATCACAAAATTTTTATTTGATTTTTAAAATGTGTCTTATTGAGTCTTGCAGTCCTCATCCTAAAAGGAATTAAAAAGTCAATGAAAGACAGTCTAACAAAGATACTCTATTTGAGCTTTATTGAAATACTGCCATTGTTGCCACACACTGATGCCAACATTGCTTTATAAGCTGCTAAAAAAAACCCATATTTTATTTGGACAGCCGCTTCTTGATATAAAGAGGGATGAAAGGCAGTCAATAAAGGTGGTAAGTTGTATGAATGTGTTAGATCTCAGAAGATGATTATACAGGACATGCTGTGCTCCACCACTAAAGTAAAACCATTATGTGTGAAGTCCGAACTTTTGCAGTATGACTCCTTATGATGTGGAGTTCCCACTTTTATAAAGTCATTTTAATTTGGTGTAGTGTAGGCCCTGAGGTGGGCTTGCTCTCTCTCTCTCTCTCTCTCTCTCTCTCTCTTTTGTAATACAAGTGCCCAATTTAAGCTTTGCTTGCCCAGGCACCCATTTCAAAGAGATATTTATTTCAAAGACGGCTATTTTGAATAAACACATCGCCAGCCAAGACTAGACTAGGTCAGGTACCTTTCCACTCCCTCCCCCCACAGCAGGATACTTTGTTTTAAAGATCTTGGTTGATTTTCGTAATTGATCATTTGGATTACCTTTTTTTGTTGTTGTTCTCTTCCTGTTCCTTAAATTCCCATTCTTATATTTTAAATTCATCAACAAAGAGTGAGCCCACAAAACCATAAATCTCCACTCTAGACCCCAATCTAAAAGCAGAACCCAGGCCCATGTCTTTCTACCGGTGACCTCACTATGTGGCCCCAGGTGTGCCATGTAATTTTTGGGACTTGTGGGTGATGAACTTCTTATTTGTCCAAGTCTCCTGATGGTTATTTTTGAAGGATGCCTTATAATCATATTAAGAATCACAAGGGCTGGTCCAGCTGCAACATTGGTTATAGAGGCTGAGATCTGATCAAAATATTCGGGAGGAAAAAAAATAAAAAAAAATATTTGGGAGGTTACAGGTTCATATTTTGAACACATTTAAAGTTGAAAAGTTAAAATAACATATTCTTGTCTAAAAGTACAATAGGATATTCAAGACCCAAAGAATTCACTTCCTGACCATCGCATAAACCTTGAGCAGCCTTGTAACTAGTTGGAAATTATAGATAATATGAGGATTTTATATTTAGCATTAAATTAAATTCGACTCCTTTTACACCCAAATGTCTTTTTATTACAATCCCTAGAGAAACAGGAGTTATCAATCTCATGGTTCAAAAATTGGCCACATAACATCATAGCAAGAAAGTCAAGTAATAGATATGTTCCCCTGCTGTCTGACACTTTCAGGTAGCTTCCTTGTCCTCTTCTAAGGCTGATCTCAAATCAGAGTCCTCAGGGGGCTTCATAGACTGGTAATTTATATCAAAGAAATGTCACCAGGAATTCTAAAACACAAGTACTCCAAATATCTTCTAGTCAATCTATACCAGGGAAAGCTCCCTTTCCCAAGAAAGACACATTTTTGGTTCTGAATGTATACACACACACAATAAATATTATTCAGACTTAGAAAAGAAGGAAATCCTGCCTTCTGCAACAATGTGGATGAACTCTAAGGGCATTATGTTAATTGAAATAAATCAGACAGATAAAGGCAAATATCTATTGGCTATATTATTGTAGGTAATGTACTTTTCCTTCCTTTTTTCTTCTGATAATGTTAAGTTTTTACAATTGTGTGACTTGTGCATAGGGAATGTAATCGTCTTTCATATCATTATTGGGTTACTACATGTACACAATAATATATGTATTTTTGCTGTTTGCTTCATTTCTGATGGCAATAATTTCCATTACTAACATGAATGATGTGGTCTTTATTTATTTTATTTTTCTTGATACACAATATATCTTTTTTTTTCTTTTTCTTTTTTTTCCACAATATATCTTAAATGATCCTACTGATCCCTTCTTTTCCACTGGCTCAATAAAAATCAAAATTATAGAGAATTGGTAAGCTAATAATTGAGCAGTTTTGTGAGAAGAAATAAAATTACTTTCTTGAGAGACAAAAAACAAAATATATGAATAAATGAATAAGTATACCATGTGTGATCCTAGGTGGTGAGCCTGAACACCATAAACATGTTGACTCTCTCATATTTACTTATTGTTTGGCTTACTATAATTCCACACAGAATTTCAGTGAAATGTCTTTGCATACAAAACATGATTTGTTTTATTTTTTTCATGATTTGTTTTAAAAGCTTATCCAGAAAAATGATTTTTTAAAAAAGATTGGAAGTTAAAAGAATGTTTTTTGGGGTAGGGCCACAATGCTAAATTGCATCAGTTTGAATTGTTTTTAGCTGAACCTAATAGGACTCAACTATAGTAAGTTAAACACATTTTCCTGTGTCTCTGTTTCAAGCACAAACGGACACTTCACTTGGGAAATCTCAATTTTATTAGCAAAATTCTTACTTATATTCATAGATAAGTATATGTGTGTATAGTATATATGTATATATACTTTTCTGTGTGTCTCAATATTTTATATTTACATTAACTAAAAAAAAGTGTTGTTTATCTAAGAAATGACAAAAAATATAAGTCTGGAAAAAAAAAACCTTATAAATGCATCTATTCTAAGGAGAAAAGTTTGATGGAAGATAGGTGACATAGATCTAGATGGTAGAGAGATAGATAGATGCTAGGTAGATACATAGATACGGGTGTTATGCTTATAATATACATAAGGTATTCAAATAAGTATTTTGTATTAGTTTCTTAGTGATGCTGTGATAACATACCACAAACTTAGTAACATGAAATAACACATTTATCATGAAAAGTATCTTGAGATCAGAAGTCTTAAATGAGTCTTATAGGACTAAATTTTCAGTGGAGCTGCACTGCATGTTCCATGATAGAATCTGCTTCATGCCTTCCCGGGTGTTAAGTCACCTGCATTTCTCTGCCTGTGGCCCCATCCTCTGATCCAAAGCCAGGGGCAGTATATCTTCTTACAGCCTTTCACTTCTGTTATCACATCTCCTTCTGGGACTCTGACCCTTCTGCTCTTGTCTTATAAGGACCATTGTGATCATATTGGGCCCACCTAAATAACTCAAGATAATCACCTCATGTCAATGTCATTTAATTAATCATATGAGCAAAGCTCCTTCTGCCAAGAAAGGTAATATTCACAGGTTTCGAGGATAAGGATACAGACATTTTGGAAGGGGACATTGCTCTGTTTACCACACACTTCAAACTCATGGAGAAGTATGAATCATTTAACAATGGTAATAAGAATATTCCAGGAGCATCTGGATGGCTCAGTCCATTGAGTGTCTGTCTTTGGCTCAGGTCCTGGGATGGAGCTCCAAGTTGGGTTCCCTGTTCAAGGAAGAGTCTGATTCTCCCTCTCCCTCTCTTTCTCTGCCCCTCTCCACTATTTGTGCTCTCTCTCTCTCTCACCCTCTATTCCAAATAAAGAAATAAAGTCTTCTAAAAAATAAGAGTGGGGCACCTGGGTGGCTCAGTCGATTAAATGTCTGCCTTCAGCTAGGGTCACGATCTCAGGGTCTTGGGATCCAGCCCCACATTGGGCTCTCTGCTCGGTGGGGCTCTCCCTCTCCCACCTGTTGCTCCCCCTGCTGGTGTTCTCTCTGTCAAATGAATAAATAAAATCCTTTTTAAAGAATAAAATAAAATAGTAAAAAAATAAGAATATTCCAAATATTGATACTTAAAGAAAATAAATCAGTAATTACCTGACACTATATACCCAAATAAATTTTAGAAAGACAAAAACAGGTTTATGTAAAAATTGAAGTTATGGACATTTTGAAGAAAACATCATTAGTAACTCAACCCAGGTAGCCCAAGACTTCAGAAGCACAGAAATTAAATTAAAAATAGTAAACAAATAGCTGTGATATTTGAGTGCATAGATATTTAAAATATTATCTTAAAAACTAAAAAATATAGAAGTAAAAGGAAATGATAAAGGGGAAACAGTTACAGCATATACAACAGCTGCTTTTAACCATCCTTTCCTGTCAGTATCTATTTGTAGAAGAACGACACTTACCATGTAGTTCTCGTTGTGCCTGGATCCCTGCTCATGTCCTCTTGGAGTTTTCCTTCTACCGGATAAAAACTATAAAATAAATAAATAAGCCCACTGATATAGTGGGAAGCAGCTAGGGAAGGTGACTCTTAGAGAGCTTGGTCTAGGAACATCTGTCATAGGAGCGATATGTAGATTGAGATATGAAGGAAGTGAGCAAGATAAGAATGCAATATCCAGGCCAGAGCAGACACCCTGGACTTGAGGCGAGAAATGCTCCGATATGTTGAGAAACCAAATGAAAGCAAGAGTGTCTGAAGAGTGAGCAAGTGGGAGTGTGGCTTTGGGTAAGGTTACAGGGGCGAGCAGAAGCCAGATCACCCAGGAATTATGTGCAAGATTTGCATTTTTTGTACAGTGACTGTAGTTAATAATACTGTGTTGTATACTTGAAAGTTGCTAAGATAGTAAATTTTAAAAGTTCTCATCATAAGAAAAACATTTTGTAACTGTGTGCAGTGATGTTAACTAAACTCATTTTGCCAATTATTTTGCAATTCATACTTATATCCAATCATTAGGTTGGACACCTAAAACTAATACAACGTTATACATCCAATGGGGTATGTCAACAAGGGAAAATATTATACTCTTTGTTCTGAGAGTGGTGCGATTCCATTGAAGGATTTAAACTAGAAAGTTTCAAAACATTATTTACCTTTTATAAATATTCCTGGGCTGCTGCATTTGAAATGTTGTCTAGTCTAAGGTGATTTGGTAATGCCTATCTTGGTAACGTAATGGATTTCTATCCATGGAGGTAATAATTCTTCTTCATAAATCTATCCTAAATAAACAACAGAAAGATAACTAACTAAAGATTATTGCAAATATCTTCCTCTAAATGTTAATCATGAAATCCAGAGGCAAAAAAAAAAAAAAAGAAGAAGAAGAAGAAGAAGAAGAAGAAGAAGAAGAAGAAGAAAAAGAAGAAGAAGAAGAAGAAAGAAGAAGAAGAAGAAGAAGAAGAAGAAGAAGAAGAAGAAGAAGAAGAAGGAGAAATCCAGAGGCAATCAAAATATATTCTATAGCCATTGAAAAGTTGTGTTTGCGGAATACCTAAAAAATAAAATCGGAAATTTTTCATAAATCAGTATTACAAAGTAGAAGTCAGATTACAGTATTATGTGTGGGGTGAATTTTTCATATCTTTCAATATGTTTATGATAGGGTATACACAATTATATTCATATATATATATACTTAATATATATATACATTATGTGTATCTATTTATCTATTATCTATCATCTATCATCTAACTATCTGTATCTGTTGATCTCTGCATTATGTTTAGCCATGCATGACCTCTAACAAATTGGCCTAACGCAAAGATTAAGTGTTTCTTAACCTTTCCAAAATTGTTGAAATCATGAACCAGTCTTCCAAAATAGGTGTATTTGCATAGTCAAAGTCAATTGAACATTTTTGCAATTATCCAGAAAACACAGCCAAATGGCAAGAGCAAGTAAGATGTCTTGGACTCCAAAAATGTAGATCAGCTAAAATACCATCAGCTAAAATACGAATAAAAGGGAAAATAGAATATCATTTGTAGGGCTTCTTTCTTCCAAGGAGCAACTTTTTGTTTGTTTGATTGGCTTTTTTTATCAGAAGATTTTTTAAAGGGAATTCTTTTTAATCCTCCCAGTGATGTCACAGAGCGATTTGTCTAAATTTTACACGTGGGGAGAAAAATGAGACCCAGAAAGATTAAGTCATTTGTCAGGATCCACACCACCTGAGATGGTAGATTTGGAGCGTGCACATGGTTCTGCTTGGCTGGGGCACACTGTAAGTCTAGATTATCTGGAAGGGCAACTGAATTCCCATTATATCAGTCTGTTTTGCCTCAAAAAATTATCACAAGGAAAAATTTCCAGGACACACATCGACTTCTATTTGGAACTGTCTTTCCCAACCATGCAAATACGTATTAAAGGTGCTGTTTTGAGGGTAACAGAAGACACCCTTACCCATGTTGAGTGGATGGCCAAATAGCAATGTTGCAGATGGCCCTGAGGTCCTAAGTAACGTGAGTTCGCCTCAGTGCAGAAAACAAACCCTCTTTACAGGGGGGATTTTATCAGCCCCAACTGGAGACACAGCTGTGAGGGGATTTGGCACTCTTCAGAACCTTCCTTCTGCATTTACCCATAGCCTCCTATTACAGGCAAGAGAAACAGGGCATTTGATCACGGCCAAATAAAAATTATATTCCAGAATGGTCTTTTCCGGGGAAGTTGAGCCCAGCCATGCTATTTGTCGATTCCCATCCTGGTGTTAATCACTTTAACCATCACTATCTAGAAAACAATTGAAAATAAAAATGAATGGCTTGTAATTTTCTTAACAACTCAGGATCGTTCTTCATCATTCTCATGCCATGATTCCATATTCTGTTTCTTTTGCTACATCCCACCCTTGTTTTGCTTCCCTCTTGATTGATGTTTTCCTGTAAACAGTGCAATCAATTATACTTTAAAGCCAACTTTTATGTTATTCACATTATGTAGTTCTGAAGAATTATAGTCTGTCTTTTAAAACATGGTTTCAAGGGAAAGGTTACCTGTTTATATCCTTGACTTTGCTTTCCAAATGCTCATTTATCATACTTTTTCTCTTTAATTTTGTTTTGCCTGTTAGCCCTTTCAAATGCAGTCAATAAGGCAACTTTAGGAAAAGAGCATCTGGCATCACTGAAGCTGTAAACTTGGTCTAAGGAGTTTTGTTCTCCAACCTTCCCAGTCATTTATCAAATATCACTCACTATGACATGATGTGTCATTCATCCTAATGGATGTAACAGTGTTGAAAATGGAAATGCCAAATGAAGCTTTTCTTTTTTTTTTTTTTTTTTTTTAGCCTTGCAAGCAATTCATAACTACTGAAAGAAGAAAACACCTAACTGGAAACGTATACATTTGGGAATGTAATTTTTAAAGTTAAATGAATACAAAAAGACAATTGGCACACGAAGAAAAGCAAGAGTACGTAGACGTATAGAAAAATGCTTATTTCTGAGAATCATAAAAAATGTCTATTAAAAATTACCCTGAGTTACTAGTTTTTACACTAGTAAAGTCATTAGAAAAATCAGTTAAAATATGCATTGCTCACAAAGTTTCAGTAAAACCAAAGCATAGATATAGTATCACTAGTACTCAAATTGTTATAAACTTCTTAAAAATAGCAAGGTAAGTCACACTACTTACACAAACATACATGTGTAAAGACCTTGTGCTCTGATCTTAGGGATTTATTCTGAGGAATTTATATATAACAAACACAACATATTATGCTATAAAAATGCTTATTAATGAATCATCAATCATGAAAAAAACCCACAAGCCAGATATAATTGAAATGCAAAATCACATTGAAATAGTATATTAACACCACTGATACTTACATAGCCATTAAATGTGTATTTATTATAAAGACAAAGGAGATCCGTGTAGGGGGAAGCTTTCTTAATGTTACATAAAATCATTAAATATAATTGCATTTGAATAATTACCACATGTGCATTCATACATGTTTTCTCAAAGCAAATACATAGTGGGAACCTAAAAAAATTAACACATTATTTATAAAAGGTTTTAACTTACTAGATCAAGGCTGCACACAATGTGTGTATGTTTTGGAATTTGACAAGGGACTAGGAAAGGTAACTGTGTCCTCATCTAGATTTTTAGTTCCTGTATATAAAAGACAGGACCTTGTTTCATACAACTGCAAAGTAAACCTGGTGACGTCCTAAGTTAAAGCCAGTTAGGACTACAGCATGTGTCTTAAATGAACCCTTAATATGTTTGACTCTTCTCTCTCTTCTAGGGTATCAATTTTCCTAACTTGTCTGAGAATCTTTGTTTTTTAGCACAAAAAAGTCCAAAGTCCCAGAAAAAACTTCAGCCCTAGGCCAACCATGAGTATTGATCACCCTAATTTATTTATTTATTTATTTTTGCTGGAATCCCAAGCCACCCCATTTTTTTGCACTGCAGGATTCTCTAACCCTTCCTGAATAGTAACCAGGTCTCAGTCTCCATCTTTGCTCATGTACTCTATTAAAATAGAGGTAGTGTTTGTTTCATACGATGTCTTGGAACTAGTGAAGCTGGTGGAGTTGGGTGATAAAGGTCAAGTTAAAAAAAAAAAAAAAAAGAAAAGAAAATACAATACAGGGTCCTTTACTTGGGCTCTGTTGTTTGTCTAAAACATAGTAGCTCTCAGGGTGCCTGGCTGGCTCTGCCAGTAGAGCATGCGACTCTTGATCTCGAAGTTGTGAGTTTGAGCCCCATGTTGGGTATAGAACTTGCTTTTTAAAAAAGAAATCTAAACTGGGACCCCTAAGGGGCTCAGTGGTTAAGGTCTGCATTTGGCTCAGGGCAGGATTTTCGGTCTGGGGATTAAATAAATAAATAAATAAACAAACAAACAAACAAATAAACAAATAAACAAATAAATAATAAAATATTTTTAAGAAATCTAAAACAAAGTAGTTCTCATACCTGTAAGGATTTATTATTTCCTAAACCCATCCCTGGCCCCTCGTCAAGTGTATAGAAGAAAATCATATCTTCCTATTGGAGAAAGTTTTACTCTGTGTCAGTAAATTCTTGTTCTCATCTTATTATTCTAAGAGAGCATTTACCCTGAATTGGCTGATTTTTGTTTGTTCGTTTGTTTGTTTTTTGTTGTTATTTTTTGCAAATAGCACCTTCATTTGGAACTATAGATAGGCCAAACTTGAGAGTCTAAGGTCCAGGCCAGCAGAGTAACTCTTATAAATCTTTAAACCATAAAACTGTGTAGATAACCATGACTATCATGACTACTTAAACTCACACATATTTAAGGTGCATAATTACATTTCAAATTTCATCGTTATAAATTCTTGATCTCATATATGGCATCATTAAACTAATTTAACCACTAAAATTGTTTTCCACTCCCCCCGCATCTTTTCTTCTCCTGTCACATCTGAAACTTCATCTGACATTTCATGTTATACACAAATCAAAGTGGGGGGCAAAGGGATGAAACGCAGAAAAGAGTGATTTATGTGAATAATGGCATGATACAGCCGTAACGAATTGTCTTTCCTCCTAAAGCCAACGTTTCAAATATTACATACTCTTCAAGCTTTTTTGAGCCACTCGGGTTACATTGTACGAATATACTACAGTTAATGGTTTCCTAATGCAGAGGAGAGCAGCACTGTAGGAGCACGTGCACGTAATAGAACTCTCAGCCCTATCCACCATTGTATCATAATGCCATTTATTCATACACAATTCCATCAAACTTAATGTACAAATAAGAAAAATGAATCAAATTATCTTCTAGAACATAACATCATTTTTCCTTCTCTCCTTGAAGATGAAGTTTAAAATTTCCTCCCCCAATGACTTTTTATTGATTTTTTAGAAATGTCTGTAATCACTACAAAGCAATGATTTAAATGCATGAGTATAGATTTTATGAATAAGTGTTGAATCATTCCTGATAACTAGAGCTATTGATAAATGGCTCATCTTCTAGAAAGTTTATACCTGCAAATGGTTTTATCTTCCTCCTCCTCCTTCATATCTCCCTCACTCTCTGTCTCTCTCTCTCTCTCTCCCCTCACCCCCATCCCTCTTCTCTGTTTCTGTCTGAAGGACAGATTTAATACTCAAGTTCAGTATTCATATTAGCTCACATTTTGGAAAAATTCTCCCCATCCACATATTCTCTATGTCTCTATATTTGGTTTCTAGGAGTCCAAGGAGTTTTGATTGGGCTTAAAACTTACTTGACTTGGATTCAAACTACAGAAATGTATTGTCATCTGAGTGACTTATTTTTTTCTCTTTCTTAACAGGTTATTAACAGTGTTGCTTAGATGAACATCCTTAAGCCATTCAGCACAATCCTGTGGGAAGTGTCCTGGGAATATCTCCACAGGATGTGATGATAGACTTTCTCTCAGAGTTTACTCCTTGGGGAAGTATTATTGGCAGCATCATTCTGTCCTCGGCTTTATTGGATGACTGACAGATGGCAGAGTCTTTAAGAAATCTGAATCAGAGATTCAGAAATATCCTTTGGCTAGAACTGAGGAAATGTAAACTAAGTGCTTTAAATATAGAGAAACAGAAAAATTCTCTCCTTAATGAAGGACTACATAAAAGGAGCATCTCAATGAGAAATGCAGGGGAGAGAAGAGGAAACCATGCCAGTGACCTGAGTGCTTTCTAATGTAAGGTGTTAACACTAAGTAAATCTAACTCTCCTTGGGCTCTGAAAGATATCTCAGTATCCCTCCAATAGATTTCTCCTTTTTTATTTAATTAGATCAAGTAGTTCTTTTTTTTTTTTTTTTTTTTTTCTGACCTGAAACCAAAATGACATTAAACAGGACAAAAGCCCAGATAGAGTGGGTACTTAAACTGTCAGTATAATTACCATCTGGTACCATACATAATTAGTTTCTTTTGTCAGAAAAAAAATTAAAGGAAAAAATTAAGTTGTTCACTGCTATTCAGGAAGTTGAGAAAAAGATCTACATACATTTTGGCAATGAGGAGTAACTAAAACTCACTGAGTACGACTGAAACTACTACTGCATCTCATAGTGATGAGCTTCCAATAATGGTGGTGATGTTTACTTCCCTTCTGCTGTCCAAATCTAATCCTGCCAGCTGTAATCTGGAAATATACATGGAAAGTGGTCCAAGAAAATGGGGCTTCCAGCATAATAAGTGGAGATAATACGATCTAATACCTCATTCATTTATTTATTCACTTATTTATTATAAATTAATGATGGAGAGAATCAACACTAACAATAAGGCCAAGAAAAATTAGGCAGTTGTGGTCTGTGGTCACACAGGAATATCTTTACTCACATATCAGTGGAAAAAATTACAAAAGGGAAATAGTATTGAAGACGAGTATGTGAGTAATTGTATTAGAAAATTTACACATTGTCCCTTTAAGCATTCCCCAAATAGATGCAATTAGTTATTCTAATCCTTGCTTTAGATAGTTGGAAACTGAAGCTCACAATGATCTATTCTTTTCATTTCATGTTCTTGTGTAGACACTGGTATTAAATGCATCATTGTGAGTTTATATAGTCAAGATAAGACTTAAATGTTTGAAATATTTAAAATTTACATTAGCTTTCTAGATCCTTCTTGTCCAAAAAGGTAATAGCAATAGAATTGTTGTAAATATAGCCCATTATGTGATTCAGTGACCAAATATAGACCTATCTTATAATTAACCTACAGGGGCCTGAGGCTCTTAACCTTATAAAAAATAATACTCAGATCATGGAAACAGACGCATTTGAATGTATAACCTATTCCTGACATACACAAATCGTGTTACTTTAGACACATTACCTTAACCTCTTTAAATTTGTTATTTTTTTGCCTAAAAATGGGGGGGAAGTGCATTTAGTTCACGGATTTATTGTGAGAATTAAAATGAATTAAAATGAGAGAGTAATAACCTGTGCTCAGCAAATATTAACATAGTAAACAAGAAATAAATTCGAATATTGATGAGAAAGTTTAAAATATAAATTACAAGTAACATATGCCTGCATAACATGAAATATAACATACAGTGAAATTCTTATATATGCGTGTGTATATTCTTTGTGTGTGTATTCTTTATTTAATCTAGACTTGAAAAAGACTCAGAGGTAAAGCCAATGCTCAAACGCAGTAGCCACAAGAGCCTAGTTTTCAGAGATAACAACTACCTTATACTCTCTATGCATCTTATTTATTTTTTATTTTATAAGTCCTACTGGATCTGTCCTTTTATAAATTTACTCAAGCCCCTTATTGAGAAGATTCAGTTTAAGTTCTCAATAAAGAAACACTGCATATGACCTTACTCTTTCTTAGATAATTTAAAACTTTTAGTAGTCAGCGATATTATTTTGAAACAAAATATTAGTTGTCTCCCTACCTCAACCACATAAAATATAAGGGATTATTTTTCATAAAACCAACAACGATTTTTAATAAATCTCTCATTTAGCTGCTTTTAATAATATTTCATGTGGCTTTCTGGATGTCATGCGGGAAAATTGACCATATCAAAATTTATGCAATCCCACCAAGAACCACTCTTTGAACAAATTCAACTAAACCCATAAGAGATCCCTGATGATCTACAGTAGTGGTGAGGATTGCTTTTCATTAAAGTTAATATCAGACAATGTCTAGCATTATTGGCTTAATTCGCTATAATCAAAAGAACTTTTGTCTGAAGTTTTCTAGCAAATTGTAGAAGCAAAGAGACTCTTTGTCTTTTAATGATGCAAAAGGATAGAAAACCTAGTCATAAAATTTCATGGCTGAGTTCTACAAAACCATTGTGCCTAATAGAGTATTGATTGAGCCAAATAGAAATATGGAGAAACAGTTGGAAATATTCCCAGGACATCTGAAAACCTAAGTAGCATTACATTTAAGAATTTAGCGAAACATGCAGGCAATTCTCTTAAGAGTTGCTGTCGCCTCATTTCAAGCTGTTCCCAGGGAATACAAATGTTTCCATGTGATATGTGAAAAACAGCTCCTGGGAACAGAAGTTCCTCTCACTTATCGGAGTTGAGAGACTATCAAATGACTGTTAGGGCTGTATTAGCCTTAGTTTTCTTTTCTTTTGTTTGGTTTGTTTTCCATGCAATTCACGGATGAAATCATGAAGCTTATATGTACGACATTTCCTATGACACACACTAAACAGCTTTTCTCTTTGATCATAAGCTTTCACAGAACTAATTTTTTCTCATACATCAAATGTGTTAACAAAGACAAATGTATGGTATTATATTATCAATTAATTGAGCAAAAGCTTATTATGTAGCCGTACTTAGTAGGTGCTTAATAAATGATCACAATTTTTGTTTACTTTGAATCACTCTAAGGATGTTTTAACGACTAACTCTGGAGTTATTGCTTTTCCATGATTGGCTCCCTGAAAACTTAGACCAGACCTGTACAAAAATTTAGAATTCTATGAAAAAAAGAGGCACTGATGGTAAGTTATTTTTCGGTGCTCTCTTATGCCTTAGTTGGTAATTGTTTTGTGATATTTATAGTTTTAGTATTTTAAAGTAGGATGGGTAGTTAGACATACTACTTTGTAGATGTGGAGATTAAGTAATTTATCTAAATCATGTAGTGAGCTGGTATCAGAAACAAACATTTTAGCCATATTTTCTCATTCCCAAATATTATACTATGAAATTGAATGTATGGCTTATCATAGTTTGTGCCAAGTTTTTTGTAGATATCCTCCTAATCTTTAAAATTATTATATTACTGTCTCCAGTTTTCATGGCTCCGTGTTCTCCATGCCATGGTGGATTACCATTTCCTTTACTATAAAACTCTTGATAATTACTCCCACATTCTATTGGAAACTGAGACCTCACAAAATGATTAAACCTATGTTTGATTTCCTCTTACTTTGAATATTGGAAATTACTTATCTTGACACCCTTAGATGTGCTATTGTCTCCGGATGTCAACTCAGATGTTTATTTTCTTTTAATGACCCTAAATGTCATTACATCAAAGAATGTGTGAATTGTTCATTTTATTGAGGGTTTTAGATACTGCTGTAATAAAGGTTAATTTTGTAATCATTAAGTCATATGTAGCACAACAGATAACAATAAAGAACATAAGATCAATTATTATCTATTCCTCTCTTAAGTCCCCTAGACATCCTGGCCACTGACAATTTCTCATTTGCAACTCTCTGGTACATATCCTAAACCTCCTTCCGCTATCATTGCAGGATTCTTGTCTCATGGAGTCAAAGAATGAATCTTGCAGACAAAAGGGTAAAATGAAGGATAACTAAGTGAAGGTGAGAACAGAAAGGAAAGAAAAAAAGCTCTCTAGAGTGACAGAGGTCCTGAATGGGTTGCCAGGAAGGGCTGTTATGGTCTATCTTATAAAAAAACTGCCCAGGGAATTTGGTAAACTTCTTGTCAATTACATCCAGAACAAACATGGTGGACTTTTAAAAATCATGAGAATATCATGGTGGATTTGTAAATATCATGCCTAGACTATCATGTCTACCTTCAGAACAAACATGGTTCCCTTCTCTCTGGTTAATATCCCCTCTATAACATTCCTCCACATCTGGGATTTCAGGGAGCCTGGTTAAATAACCACCCCCCCATGTGAGCCTAGTCATGTAACCTCTTATCTATCTCTCCCTATTTAGCCTCCCTGTCCCTTACTCACTAAGTTTGTGAGTATAGTTATCGAATGCTTTATTAGAATACTAATAGTCTCTTAGCCAATAAATATTTATTTCCCCTTTTTATCTCACCTTTAATAAATACTAGAGTGTTGTATTGGTGTTAGTTTTAATATGTACATTTAATGTAACTATATCCAAGAAAAAGGCTCAAGAATTTTAATGGTATAAAAAAAGCTATACAGTATCCAAGAAGGTAAAATTTATGATTTGACATACAACCAAAACAAGTTGTTTGACATACAATAAAAATTGTGACATGCAAAAAATCAGGAAAATGTAAGCTGTAACTGAGGAGAGAAATCAGTAGAATCAGAAACATAACAGATGATAGAATTAATAAAAATAATGTCAAAACAGTTAATAGATTTGTAATCAATATGTTCAAGAAGGTAGAAGACAGCAAGAGTATGATACAGAGAGACAGGGAAGGTATTAAAAAACAGCCTTCATTGAATTTATGGAGACAAAAAGATAGAATGTTCTGAGTTTCAAAAAATATACGTGGAATGTAATGACAATAGGTTAGACACAGAAAAATAGAATATTTGTAATGCACCTAAGGAAACAATAGAAAATACTTGACATTTTAAATAGAGACATAATTTTTTTAATAACCATAAACAAAATATTCCTACACAGCCTAATAAACATGAAATGGGAGTCTCCAAAACAGGGGAAAAGAAAAGAGGACAGAAGTGAACATTTAAGAAATACTGGTTGAAAAATTTTCCAAACCCAATTAAAACTATAAATTCACAGATCATTGTTCAGGACTGCCTCAAGTAAAATCTCAGCAGATTTTGATTTAGAAATTAACCAGCTGATTATAAAATGTGTGGTGAAATGCAAAGGACTTAAAATAAAGCAACCTTTAAAAAAGAAAAAAAAAGAGAAGGAATTACATTACTGTTTTCAAAAGTTTTAATAAAGAAATAGGGATTGAATTTTGAAATAAGCCAGGAATAAGCCAGACAGAAAAAGACAAACACTGTATCATGTCACTTATATGTAGAATGGAAAAAAACAAAACAAAACAAAACTCTCCATCTAATAGAAACAAAATAGGATTTGGTTGTCAGGGACAAGGGAATGGAGAAACAGGAAGAAATTGGTAAAAGACTACAAGTCTTCAGTTTTAAGGTAAACAAGTTCTGAGGCTCTAATGTATAGCATGGTGACCATAGTTCATTAGACTGTTTTGTGTATTTGAAATGTTTTAAGTGTTTTCGAAAGAGAGAAAGGAAAGAAAGAAAGAAAGAAAGAAAGAAAGAAAGAAAGAAAGAAAGAAAGAAAGAAAGAAAGAAGAAAGATGGGATCCCTGGGTGGCGCAGCGGTTTGGCGCCTGCCTTTGGCCCAGGGCATGATCCTGGAGACCCGGGATCGAATCCCACGTCAGGCTCCCAGTGCATGGAGCCTGCTTCTCCCTCTGCCTGTGTCTCTGCCTCTCTCTCTTTCTCTCTGTATGACTATCATAAAGAAAGAAAGAAAGAAAGAAAGAAAGAAAGAAAGAAAGAAAGAAAGAAAGAAGAAAGAAAAGAAAGAAAGAGGAAAGAAAGAAGCTGTAAGGTAATGGGTGTGTTAATTATTGGTATCACTTAAATATACATATTTGAAATGTATATACCTTTTTGATCATTAAAGATTTTTACTTACATAAAAAATAAATTACATCTCTACAGATTTGTAAAATAAGAATTGTGAGTACCCCAAAACCCTCAGCATTATCTGAAACAGGAAAAATCCAGCCCAGATGAAAACAGAGGCTATATTCTCCTTATAATCCCACTAAAAGTAGATTCTGAACCCTATTGCAGACTTTCATGTAGGCTAGATAGAAGATAGATGGTATATAAAATATATACTGCTTAACAGTAACTTCTAAATCAGCTTGAATATTTCCAAGAAGGAGATCATATATGACCCTAAATCATTAAATTGAAATAGACTTCAAATATAATGGGAAAATTAACTGTGAAATATCAGTATCCAAGCACTAGTTGACACTATGACTGAACTGGTTCTTTGTAACTGGGCTGCTCAATGTGTGTGTTGGGAGGGTGAAGAGAGGGGTGAGCGGGATGGTGTAATGCAATGCCTGATACGTAGTAGGCATTCAATAAATTTATCCATAGAAGCCATATTTATATCTTATTTTATGGACTTCTTGTAAATTCAGTCTTACACATCTACACTTTATTCCCTTCCTATGTGGAAAATTATCAAATAATTTTCCAGCTCCTAATTTTATAATTTAAATTTGTTTTCATCAACTTTATTAAATAGATTTCTTTGAAAGTCTCAAATTCTTTAGTGTATGAAATAACAGTATCCAAAATACATACACATATACTAAAAGATATAGAGTGGTAATAAATTAAAATTACATCTTTGAGTCTTATAGAAGGGAAAATGCTCTAAAAATCAGACTACCATACAGAAACTCAAAAAGAAAAGTGAGAAGGGAAACAGCCTTACTGGAAGAGGACAGGAGTTTAAAAAAATGTAAGTGAATATCTTCCCCAGACTTATGATAAATCATCTCTAAAAAAAAAATTAAAAAAAATTAAAAAAAATCATCTCTAACAAAATAAGTTTTTTCAGTAGCTGATTCAGCAGAGCTCATTTAAAATCAAAGAAATATCACAGATCTACACAGATTCAAGAGGAGAATGGCCTCTGGGGCCACATAGTCCATTTTTTACGGTCTGAATATGTGTTTGACTTGCTTCACAATATATTTACTCATCTGTTTTTAAATGTCAAATAATATGAACAAGCTAACTAAAATGGTAATTGTAGGGACACCTGGGTGGCTTAGTGGTTTAGTGCCACCTTCACCCCAGGGTGTTATCCAGGGGTCCCAGGATCAAGTCCCACGTCGGGCTTCCTGCATGGAGCCTGCTTCTCCCTCTGCCTGTGTCTCTACCTCTCTCTGTGTGTTTGTCTCTCATTAATAAATAAATAAAATCTTAAAAATAAATAAATAAAATAAAATGGTCATTGTAGAACACAATCAGCAATTCACTAGGGCTCATCACCAGTGCTTGGTCTGTAAAGAATCCATATAAATATTCTGCATAATGAGGTAACTTTATTGACCCCCCTTCACCCAAAGATGAGCAAAAGGTGCTGCTCCAAATGTTTAGTTGCCTTCATAAAAAAGGGCACTATTTTTATCCAAGTTTAAGGAAATTTTTAGATATTCACTATGCAAAGTACTTTACTTTTGGCATATTAAATGTGGAGAGATAAACCATGTACATTTTTATGATTTCTAATGTGTTTTTTCAAATAATAATAAAGACTTTTCTAAATCCTGCTGGAAGGTGAAGAATGGGCCCTAACTAAATATATTTTTACACAAAAACATCCTAAAAATGAACATTGCCATCCTGCTAGAAGATGGTGCACACAGTGTATCGTCTCCTCCTTGATCTGCTGTACTAGACATAACATTTTATTCCCTTATTTTTTTCTATGTTAATACACATAACAAATGAATATGGATTTTGGAGTCAGATCAGTTCTTAACTTAGGGTCATATAGCCTGGTAAACTACACACATTTGTTAGAAATGTTTAGCTATAAGTAATGAAGTACTTAAACAGCTACTTAAATACATATTGGTATATTTTTATCACCAGAAATCCTTATAACTTGATCAAGCTAGTCTATATTGCCAGCAGGAACACAATCTCTTTCATTGTTTCCTCTCCGTCATCTGTGGTGTACTAGAGTTTTTCCTCATTTTTATTCTTTCCAATGGTCACAAGATGGTTGCTGCAGCTCCCTATTTCACATCAGTGTTCAAGGTACCAGCTAAGGCTCTGTCCCTTTATCCGGAAACAAAAATTTCAAGAGCTCATCTAACTTCCACTAGCAGATTTGCGGTTAGATATCACTTCCCCTAACTCCAAGAGGAGTTACAAAATTAGGGAGCATCATTGATGTTGGCATATATCGTTCATGCCCAGGGAGGACACATTGAGGGGAAAGTGGATATTGTGTGGGTTCGCAAAAGTAGAGCACAAGAGTACTTGTTCTACAGGGTTATTGTGATGCTTACTTAGGCTTCTGTCCTAAGTAACTGTCACAAAATGAATTTTAAATGATAATTAGTGATGTGATATCAGCTATAGTCATTTACTTGCTTTAACCTATCACATCATATTATGTTCTACTTGAGAGTAGGGGCTATATTTAATTCGTATTTGAATACTTCTCACTATTCAGAACAATGAAGATGAAAGCAATATTTTGGCAATTATATTTTTACTCATAAATATTTTTTTCTTTTTTTTCCTTTTATGTCTTTTAACTTATAAACTATCACTTTATATTAATCACTAACACTTTTTATGAAATTTATAATTAATCTATAACTTTTGTGAGGCTTAGCATTGAGGGTATTTCTGTCTCTATTAACTCTTCAGATTATCAGTATTGTTTTCAACATTTATTTATTTTTTTTTTTTGAGAGGGAGAGTACAAGTGGGGGAAGCAACAGAGGGAAAGAATCTCAAGCAGACTCCCCATAAGCCTCAGTGGTAGGGGGGCTCATTCTCAGGACCCTGAGATCACAACCTGAACCAAAATCAAGAGTTAGATGCCTACTTAACAGACTGAGCCACCCAGGTGCCCCTATTTTTGTTGTTGTTGTTGGGTTGTTTTTGTTTGTTTGTTTGTTTGTTTTGAGGCAAAAGAGTCAGCCAAGTGTGTCTTATGATATAGATACAAATAAATAAAATAACGATGCAAATTATAAATAAATATAAATCCAACATATAACCCATTAAAATGGTGATACTTCAGTAAATACAATGACAAGACTGTTCCTAAAAACAATCAGAAAATAAATGGAGACTACTTTCAAGGGAGCAATGGAAGACTTATAGAAGACTTCATAACATAATCAATGGTGTCTGATAGATAATGCAACAGGACCTTTACAATGTTGAAAGAAAATATCTATCAACCTGGAGTTTCACACTTAATGCAAATGTTATTCAAAAACAAAATGTATGTTTAGAAGAAAAAACAAAACAATACAGAGATTTTGCAATTAGCAAAATCTGTAGCAAATATGTACCAAGTTAAATACTGAAGAAAATTCCTTCAGTGAAGGAACATGATGTCAGATGTAAGATCGGAGATACAGAAAACAACAGCAAGAGCCTAAATATACAGGTAAATCTAAATAACTGTTGACTACATACAATGTTACTAGTAATATCTAGTAGTTTTTAAATAATATGGGTATGGGCCAAAGTCCATGTGGATGCCAGCATGGAGGTAGCCCTCAGGGTTGCTACAGAGGAGCTGCAGCAGCTCTGGGTGCAGGAGGCTGTGGACTCCATGGTGAAGAGTCTGGACGAGAGAGCATTTGGAAGATGCACGGTCTCATGTTCTGGGGCAATGCCAGCTGTTGTGAGAACAGCCAGGGGTCCATGAAGCTGGTGCTCCAGTGCACTGAGTATGGCCATGAACCTCTGGCTTAAGCCCAGGCCCTGGTGACCAGTGAGTTGCAGAAGTCCTGGACTGCCCGGGCCAGTGGACCACGCTTTACAGTGACAGAGTCAAAGATTCAATAGACACAGGAAGCAAAGAGTTTCAGGTGAAGCAGCAGCTGGAGAATTGTGTGACCAAGTGTGTGGATGACCACATACATGCACCTCAGCCCAACCATGACCAAGATGAAATAGAAAGTTGTTGGTAAATAGAAGTCTTTGCAACTGGCCATCAGGGCTGATGGTAGGAATCTATTTAAAGAAAGAAATGGGAGTTTGGTCTTTTAAGTGAAATTTATGAAGACATTAGGAGGGCAGCAAGTTTGAGGCATGTGTCACTTGCCTCTGAACACTTGATTCCTTTGTTTCAACCCTAGAAAGTGAAATGGAAAAACCCGGTGTTAAAACTTGGTTCAGAGAGAGTGCCGGAGAATTTTTGATAGCTTAAATTTCACATGCTTGTCCTGGCACTAGGACTCTCTCCCTGGTACCAAGCCACAGCCCTTCAAGGTACCAGATTCTTCTCACAGGTACCAACAGGCTGGCAGATATCCCTAACCTGCCTGTGATCCGATGAGGTGTGAACAGAGGTGTTTGTTGTCAACCTCCCGTTTACCAGAAAGATCACTGAATCATTTTCCATAATCTGTAAAACAACATCTACACAAGCACTAATTTAGAAAGAAGAGAAAGGTCTCTGGCCATCAAGATTTGGATATGGATTTCTTGAAGGACGCATTATATCTTTTAGCTAGGAGACCCTGTGAAAATACGAGAGGCAACATTATACTGGGTATGGGAAGCCAACCTTCCCTCTCACTGGCTGCCATGAGGGGCCTTGAGGCTCCCCGCAGCAGAGCAATGGGATAGTCTTGCAGCCATACTCTTCCTTGAAGGGAAAGGGAGTTTAGGGTTGCCTGAGTGGCTGATTCAGTTGAGTATCTGCCTTTGGCTCAGGTCATGATCCTAGAGTCCTGGGATTGAGCCCTGCATTGGGCTTCCTGCTCAGCCAGCGAGTCTGTTTCTTCCTCTGCCCCTTCCCCTGCTCATTCTCTCTGCTCTCTCTCTCTCTCTCTCTCTCCCTCTCTCTCTTTCTCAAATTAATAAATAAAATCTAAAAAATATATAATATTTAAAATATTGAGTTTACCAGGGAAATATTGTGATTCTTAGTATCCCTACATTTGTAAAATCTAAATGAAAGCAAAGTGACGGATTTTTATATTTAAGAACAGAGAACTCTGAGTCATTCTTGGATATCATTCCCATACTCCTGTATTTATTATCTTCCTGGCCTTGATGGATCTCGTTTTTGTTTTTGTTTTTTTTTTTTTTTTTAGTTGTCAAGTAGAGACAACAGCCCTTATTTCATTAGGAAGTCATAATATTTAAGTGCAACATGTGAAAGCATCTAATATTCTAATATTGCACATGATATAGGGTGGAAGTAAACATTTCACAGCAAGAAATAGATTTTAAAAACTGAAAACTTAAGGACTGTTTTTGGAAAGAGTTGATATTGGAGAGAGATCAAGACTAAGAACCCAGGGAGCTGGCCTGTTGTTTTGGCTTTGCCTTTGACTTGCTCAGTTGGAATATAAAAATACCACATTGGGTCCGCCAATCTGCTCAAAGAGCCTCAGGCTCCCCATTGTTAAATGAAGCTCAAATTTGTGAATCGTTTACCTTCTATCGCTGCCTCCTTCCTACTACCTCCAGCGGAAAATGCTACAAAGATTAAATGAGGCCATCTCAGTACATAAAAACATGCTTCGCTTTTACTTGCCTTACAAGGCATCCTGTTCCCTGCTGCAACCAGTGATTCCCAATCAAGCCTGTATGGGACACATCCTGTGAGGTGGTCCACACCACATCGTGGGAGTCTCATATCAGCCCTTCATTCTCACTGTTTCTTTAGCTAGAATAACTTCCTATTGATGAGTTATTTTATTACTAGTAGGATTGACTCTCCTGAATTGTTTTCACTTGACTCTTTATGATAAAGGGAGATGATAAACATCTGCCAGGACATCTCTTTCTAGAGAATTCTCCCTATTTTTGGAGATTTGGATTTCCCTCAATCAATGTCAATTATATTTGGCTTATGTCTAAGTATTATGTCAATGCTCTTGACGAGATATCTAGGGATTCCTTCAATTTAGACATAGTTTTCTACATTCAAATCTCAATGAAGCACATTTCCTTCTATTTATAGGACTAAATCAGAGAAGTAAGTGGATAGAAAGTCATCAGGATAATTGGAAGAAATGTTTCTCAATCATTAATGTTTTGCTTTGTTTGCTTCTTTTAATGCATGTTATCACAGCGCTGCATGACTGAAGCAAATTATAAATTAAAATTCTTTGTATGTTGATAAAAACTTCAATTCATGTTTTTATAGAATGACTATCACTTTCTTTAGGAAAATAGTGGACTGGACAAAGACACTCTAATCCTTATATAAATTATTCTCATTATATAAAATATATCTATATATATAAACAAAGTAGTTTTAAAGTTTTAATTATTATTTTTTTCAGTTTTAATTATTTCTAAATACAGATTCTGAATAAGCTTGTTTAAATCTTAAAGGCAGTAATACAAAACAATTGATGCATATGTGTGTATGTGATCTTTTGTTGGAATCCTGCTTCAAAGTCAATCACAGCTGGAGCAGTCAAAGCTGAATAATTACTGAGTCCACGAGGCCACAGGCATTAAGTTGTCAGATTCTGGGATATTTTGGGGTAGCTTCAATTATATAATGAATAAAATTTGCATACTTTTCTGTAACTTGTTAATAAAATTACGAAGAAATTAGCCTCTGGTATTCTCATACATATGAAAGCAAATTCAGTGTTAATTTAAGCCAGAAGCTGCTTCCAAAATGCTTCATGGCCACACTACAAAACACTGTACCGCTTTTCTTCATTCATTAAAAAAATATTAAGTGTTCCGATGGATAAAAATAAATTAAATAATATTCATGTACTAAACATCTATACTGGACATTCCTGAAGGAGGCTTACTCATCTTTCATTTTTATTTTTGTCTCCCCCCATGACTATTTCATCCTCAACTATACCTTTGCATATTGTCTTAATAAGTATATTATTAATTGATTTAAACATAGGTAGAACAACGGTTCAACTGTTTAAATTATTGTTCTGTCAATTCTGGTGGTTAGGTGTCCAGGATTTAACTGCTTTCATCACACAGGGCAGCGAGTCAGATGTCTTAGTTGCATACCACTTTGGCAATTGGATAGAAACTATGGGTTCTCTGTTGTGAATATATGTGCATTCTTTCTCTGAAAAAAAAAAAATAGCAGTGCACACACATAGCACCACATAAGCATATACATACACCCTCTGCTTCAAGTATTTTAGGATTTCCTGACCCTCAAAGATCCAAACATGGTCCCAAGTTTAATAACTGTTGATATAGGTTGATATAGGGAGATACTTGTGTTTTTATTTCTTTAACAGAAGACTGGACATCCAGCTTACTTAAAAGAAATGGCAATCTGTTGTAAGTTGTGTGCTCCAGAAGTATCAGATGGAGGGTGGGTATGAGATGTTTATTAGGTGCTTATTCCACAATGGGCATGGGAACAGCACCAAACAGAAAAAGTTGAACTGTGACCGAAACTCAATCAAGCCATGGCCTACCAAGAAAGATCTCTGGAGTGAGTATTGCCAGTTAGGGTTACCCTGAAACACCCTAATATTGCTGACATTTTGTGCTTCTGTCTCTCAATCACCATATTCAAGTTGCCCTGAGAAGTGCATGATATCAAGTGAAGTGACTCTCTCCTGATGAGAATAATCCTGAGGAACTGACACCTACTTACTGTTTGTTTCTTACCCTCCTCACTCTTTGGGCCATTGAGAGCCACTTCTCTCTGTACATTTGAATGGCTGGCTGTCAATTACTCTGGAGGAACTCTCTTTCTGAGGGAAAATAGAAAAGTCTTAAAAAGTACTCCTGTGCCTCTGACAAGGGCTGTTCTCAGTGTGTTAGCCGACATTCTTCTTCCATCTTTTACTCTCTATCCTATCATTCTCACAGTCAATCAACACCTTTTCTGTTTATTTCTCTTTTTTTAAGCTTTTATTTATTTGAGAGAGAATGAGCCAGCAAGAGAGAGAGCATGAGCAGGGTGGGAGTGGCAGAGAGAGAAGCAGACTCCCCGCTGAGCAGGGAGCCCAACACAGGGCTCCGTCCCTGGACCCTGGGATCCTGACCTAAGGTGAAGGCAGACATTTAACTGACTGAGCCACCAGGTACCCCACCTTTTCACATGGCTTGAGATAGCTAAAGCCATGTCCACCATGTTTTTCCAGTCTGGGGTGACTTACTGCACCTGTTCATTTATGGTCAAATTGGACATAGGGGTCCTAAGAGGCAGGTGAATCATCTGAATCTCACATGTATTCCTGCTTGTCTTTATTATAAAATTTCAGCCCTGCCTTCTCCTGATTATTAGGATCAATAACTCTTGATAAGAAAAATTCCACTTCTTGCCTCTTACTCCTTTGATACAAAATGCCCAGGTAACAGCCACAGCTTGTAATTCAAGGTAATACCTATTAGAGCATTTAGAAAAATTCTCCTCCAGGGATCCCTGGGTGGCGCAGCGGTTTGGTGCCTGCCTTTGGCCCAGGGCGCGATCCTGGAGACCCAGGATCGGATCCCACGTCAGGCTCCCGGTGCATGGAGCCTGCTTCTCCCTCTGCCTGTGTCTCTGCCTCTCTCTCTCTCTCTCTCTCTGTGTGACTATCATAAATAAATAAAATTAAAAAAAAAAAGAAAAATTCTCCTCCCATTAAGGACTAGAACTGGTGAAATTAGAGAAATCAGGGTTGCAAGATAGGAAGCATAGTGTTCCCAAATGGCTCACTGAGAATTATGGAATATGGGGCATTACTTCTTAAACCTGCTAGTCCCCGGATCCATATATTCTCCCCTTGGAGAAACAACGACATATAAAGGGCTTTGATTTAATATATACATATATTATATGTATTTATATATAAATACTGTGCTGTGTCAACCCATCCTTATAAAGTGCTGCTTCTAAACTACTGGTTCAATTATGACTTTAATGGATTATTGCAATGTATCAGGTCAGCTGATTTGGGGTGATTCAATGTGTGATATGGTATGACCAATGGACCCTGGGATCACAGGCTCTCCCACATTATCTCCTTTGCTTCAAATGCCTACCTGGACTGAAGTAGTATTATATGAGATCTCAGCTAGTGCATCAAATACTTGATAAACCTAAAAGCCCATGAGCAATTATATCTATTCCTGGGAGGAACAAAACAAAGCAATTCTGGATCTCTCATAACTGGTAGAGGACCTATGTGATCAACCTGACACCGAGTGACGGGTTAGTCACATCAGAGAAAAGTTCCGTATCAGAGGCTCAACATTGGCTTCTGTGGGCTAGCAAGTTAGACATTTGACAGCATCAGGAATGAAATTAGCTTTGGGAATAACACTCTATGCTGTTAGACCAATGTAGAGCCTCAGTCTCTACCACTTTGTTCAAATGGTTCATCTTCCCATTGTGCTGTCACTGGATTGGCCACTGATAGTGCAGTGGATGTCTCTCAACCAGACAGGTATGTGTACTGGGATACCTAGTGCCTCTTTTGTGGCAGATTCTCTCTGATGGACATTAACATATGATACAAACATCTTATACTTTATGCTCATGTCCATATACCTGTGTGCATGCCAATTTTTGACATTTTCCATGACTTTCAAATCTTTTCTGCTTAGCTCCCTGACCAGCCAGGCAATCTCTCTGCCAATACTATGAGAGGGCATGTACTCTAACTTTGGCCAGTTCTCTTTCCAACATGAGGTAGACAGATTCACTGCCTATTGGGATGATTTTTCTTTATCAGTGTCTTTCAAGGCCACTGTAATCATGGATACATACTTTACAGCTTGCACCCATAGTTAAGACAGACTTGACTTGTCTGTAAAATAAGCTCAGGCTTTTTCCTCTCCAGGAAAATGCATACAATCCCACATAAATTATAGGCATAGGTTGATGAAATGCGTTGGTGAAAGATCAGTGGGCCCCGTGGGGTCTTGAGCTACCTATCCTATAGTTTGCGGTGGCGCCCTGGTCTCATTCATGCGTACTCACAGGTGTATCATTTCTATGTTATAGTAGTCCGTTGCCCAGCTATAAAACCTTATGATTTGGTGGGTCTAAGATGATGTAGTTTATGATGGATAGTTCTGGACACATGGGCAAGATCTGGAGTTATGTCCCTACAAGGTCTTTATAGCATGTCAGGAATGGTTTTTCACAAAGTGCATTATTCTTTGCACATTAACCTGCTGAATCCATATGACATTTGGTAGGGCTCCTTACACTGTATCCTGTACATACAGCAAGTTATTTTTGTATTCTCTGCCACACTCAAAGCTGGTAACCTTTTATTTCATACAGCCTGTAGGCCAGAATAGTATCCCAGCGTGTGGAATATGTTGCCTACAGAACCTGAAAAAAAATCACACAGATTGTGTTTTCTTCTTTGTGGTAGAAAGTGCAAAATGCAATAATACAAATAATACTTAAATGTCTCCTTTCTATGGGATATCCTGGCATGTCTCTGACCTTTGGGCTTCTAAAAGTCTCTTCTAGTAGGCTTTGTTTTCTATCCTCATGAGTACTTGAGTCTTAATAAGACTTTCAGCTTGGTAGCCATACTCTGCTTGCCTGTCCAGATTAACATAATATTGACAATGTAATGAATTAATGTAATGTGTTGCTGAATATCCAAACTACCCTTACCTTCCAAAGTATTTTGTGAGAGAGGGTAAGAGAATCATTATAGCCAAGAGGAAAAGTAAATGCACGTGCCTTTCCATTTCATGAGAAAGCATTCTGTTTCTCATTATTGACTGGGGAGAAAAAAAATGAATTTTCCATAGTCCAGTGACTATATACCATATATTTGAACTCACATTAATCTGTCCTAGCATAGATGTCATATCTTATAAGGATACTGTAATCAGGGCTACTATTTGGTTGAGCTTGAAATATTTTACATTAATCTTCCAGTATTACTCTGGTTTCTATAAGAGCCTGACTGGTGAATTAAGAGAAGATATGATGGAGCTACACCACACCTGAGTCTTTCATATCCTTAACAGCCATACAAGTTACTCTCATGCTCCCAAAGATACAATATTGCATCTCATTTCTTATCTTGGTTGTAGTGTGGGGTTGGAGGTGAGTCCATTTATGACCTGACTCCCATGTCATCCCACTTTAAATGACAGGACATGATAACTCATTGTTCTCTGAATTTCAAATGCATTTAGAACTTGTGTTCAACAGTCCTAAAACTACCAGAGTATTTCCCTTTTCCCATTGTGCAATCAACTGAAAAATGACCTAGATTCCTTTGGGGAAGCACTGGGAAAATGACTACATATACTTGCTGTGGTGCTGCAAATTCCTATTTCCTAGACAAACAGACATTTCTTCCATCATTATTAACCTGCTGAATCCATATGACATTTGGTAGGGCTCCTTACACTGTACACTTCCGTTTATAGGTATGAAAACTGTCTCAGGCCTGGAAAAGATATTACACTGATAACATTTTTATTGAGTTGACCACTATTCGGTTAATGGTCATTATCCTTGATTTATTCTGCTGGTACAATTGGAGGAGTAATCTTAATGTTTGTTTATCAATTTTTGCCTCAGAATCCTGCGTCTAAATTAACCTTCATCATCATCTCTGATGGCGCCCCCTTGGCTACCACTCGAACTTTGTTGGCCATTGTAATCATTGTAATTGTAATAAATGAATTATTGTAATAACAATTATTACAGCTGTCAGCTGTGGTTAAGTGCTGCCATCTGGCCCCAATATATGGGGGAAATGGTTCTATCACTACAGCATCCTTAATACCACAACTTGATCAACAAATGTGGGTTGCCTTGGGAAGGGCATGACCTTGGGCAACATGGTTGTCTACAGTTGAAGTCAGTCTTGAAAATGTTGAAAGCTCATCTTTCCTAAAGGAAGATGTGGGTAGGATATCTCTGTATCTGCCCAGTTCACAATAGTTTATTTTAAATGGAAAGATTCTAAGACCAAACATTAATTTTAGTCTTACTGAAATGATTGGACAATTTAGAGATGTGTTCCATTTAATATCTTATTGAAATGTCTTTAAATTTATGTGGAAATGAAATAACTTTGTCAGACATTGCAGGAAGTGCTGGGGATACAACTGAGAAATAATAAACTCAGTCTTATTTTCCATAATCTTAGAACTGTAGTGATGGTATAAGGAAATGTATATTAAAAAGACAATCACATATGTGGATAAGTTTGATATATTTAGATAATTGTAAATGCTACAAACAAAATAAAAGAATATGAAATGACCTTACAGAGATTTCCCAGATCAAACGTTCAGAAGGTATATTTTTGGATAAAAGTGTCAGTCATGTAAAATTAGAGCAGAAGGCTATTCTAGACATAAGAAACAGAAAATACGAAGGCAATAAGGGGGGTGGGGACAAGTCAAGGGCATTTGATTAACAGAAAGTAAGGCAATGTGACAAGGTACAGTGAGCATGACATTACATAGCTCAAAACAAGGTTAGACTTGGAAGCAGCGGCCAGATCATAGAGGATGTCATATGTCACAAAAAAGCATTTACTGTCTTAGAAATACGACCAGGTAACAGAATGAATCTTTTTGCAGTGGGAGCAGTTCAAGAGCAAAGAAAAAAGAAAATAGAATAGGAAGAGGGATCTAGTTACCCCAGGAAGGTGAACATCTAGACAACATTGAGAATGAAAGACACAATGAGGGAGAAGACTTGTGACACATGAAGGAGAGAGTTAGTGGTGAGTCTATAAATCTGCACAATGTCTTTCAATATCTGTAGTCACAATTCTAATTTTCATGTATTTTGATCAGGATAAATCTAGATTTTCTGGTTATAAAGTGAATAAATGTGTAGAGATGTACAGGTCTAATCCAGGAGGGAGAATCCCAACATTTAGGGAGGCAGTGCAGCAAGAAACATGGAAAATACAGTTGGGGAGATGAGAATAAAACTGGGCAAATGTATTATTATAGAAGCCAAGAGAAAACAATTTCCTTGAAACTAAAAAGACTAAAATTAAAAATTAAAAGTATAAATTCTTAAGATATTCAAATAAGAGGGAGGAAAATGTCTAAAATCATCCAGGAGTCTCCTGTAGAAGGTAAGAATTTGATGGAAGATGCTAAAGGAGGGAATTTATACCATAGCCAGGAAGCTGAACCTCTTCAGCATCCATCTAGCAAGAAAGGACCATGGATTATTAAAATGCAATGAAAAGAACTTTAATATGCATCCTAAAATTAATCTATGGTCTGGTATGTGAGTGGAGTCAATGGAAAAGAGAGCATCAAATATTTAATGGCCATGAAAACTATGCCTGACATTTTTCATAGCATAGGGAAAGCACAGAATCCAGAAGCAATCTGCTTGATAGAAAGCCCAGGTCTGTCCATAACCACCGTGTGATCTTGGGCAATTTAAATACTCTCTCAATTTCCTTATTATGAACCGAGGATAAGACCAATATTCATTACATAGGGGTGTTATAAAGTTGTAAATGTGCCGTATGAATATCTCATACATATTATTATTATATTATTTAGTCTTCATAGTAACTCTCAAGGATGAATTACTTAGAGATCCATTTTGATGATGAGGGGAAGGAAGCTCATGACATTGACTTTTGAAAGATCTACCACTGATATATGATAGAGCAAATACTCAAGTCTGGGTCTTATTATAAAACTTAAGTTTTCCCATCCTTATTTTCAGTCTAAAAAGACAGCATGTATGAAGCCATACTGACACATGAGGTAGATACAATGTCAATGAGACTAATAAATTTTTCATCCAAGGAAATCTACCAAGAATTTCTCTAGAAAGCAATTCCAAATACAGTCAAATGAAACCATACTTTCTGGGGTGGGTGGGTGTGCTCAGTCAGCTAAGTGTATGACTCTTGATTTCTGCACAGGTCATGATCTCAGGGTGATGAGATTGAGCCTCACATCAGGCTCCATACTCGGCAGGGAGTCTGCTTGAGATTTTCTCTCTCTCCCCCTGCCCCTCCTCTCACTCATGTGCAGATTCTCTCTCTCTCTCTCTCTCTCTCTTGCAAAAAATAAATATAAACTTAAAAAAAAGAAAGAAACCATGCTTTTTAAGCAAGTACTACGTGCGCAGCTATATAGGAGCTTAGGTGGATATGATACAATGCAAAACTAAATGTGGTCCCTAATGAGTATATTTCAGAGCAAAGCTAAAGTGTAGAGGACAGTTGTTCAAGTGACATTGTGATAAATTCATTGTAATTCAAAGTCTGTCCCATAGTCCTTCAAAGTTTGTAAATAAAACAACTTCTTCTTCTTCTTCTTCTTCTTCTTCTTCTTCTTCTTCTTCTTCTTCTTCTTCTTCCTCTTCTTCTTTCTTTGGAAATAAAACTTTTAAAGCATCTCAAGAGTAGCATTGGTTCTCAGGGGCAAAGTAATTAAGACCTGAAAACATGAATAGAGCATCCCCGATTCTTTAGGAAAAGTTCTCTAAAACGTTAAATACATTTGTGCTACTAGATCCCCAAGAACAAGTTCTCAAGTCTCAATTTCATTGAAATGACCACTGAACTTGAGAGAAAGAAAGCAGGTGGAGCTTACTGGAGATAGCTTACATATAGGGAACTGACTAGAAAGAAAAATGTTGGGATGCCTGTATGGCTCAGGTTATGATCTCAGGGTCCTGGGATGGAGCCAACTTGGGCTCCACACTCGGTGGGGGGAGTCTGATTCTTCCTCTACCCTTCATGCTCCCCCTGCTCATGCTCTCTCTCTCAAATAAGTAAATAAAATCTGAAAGTAAGAAAGAAAAGAAATGAAAGAAAGAAAGAAAGAAAGAAAGAAAGAAAGAAAGAAAGAGAAGGAAAGAAAGAAAGAAAGAAGAAAGAAAGAAAGAAAGAAAGAAAGAAAGAAAGAAAGAAAGAAAGAAGAAAGAAAGAAAGAAAAAGAAAGAAGAAAGAGAAAGAAGAAAGAAAGAAAGAAAGAAAGAAAGAAAGAAAGAAAGAAAGAAGAAAGGAAAGAAAGAAAGAAAGAAAGAAAGAAAGAGAAAGAAAGAAAGAAAGGAAAGAAAGAAAGAAAGAAAGAAAGAAAGAAAGAAAGAAAGAAGAAAGAAAGAAAGAAGAAGAAAGAAAGAAAGAAAGAAAGAAAGAAAGAAAGAAAGAAAGAAAGAAAGAAAAAGAAAGAGCAATGCCCTCCTCTGAAGGGGTGGTGTGCCAGACTTATAAAAGCAGTTTTCCAAAGGGTAAGAGGCTGGGCATGGGTAAGCATCCTTCAGCCCCATGATCATTATTTTGTAGTCATTACTGTTTACCAGACATAAGACAATCACAGGATTCCTTTCTTTCTGGTCAACATTCTTCTAGGGCTCCTGGAAAATAGAAATACAGCAGGTTTTAAATTGTTACTTCTAATTTTGCCAGACAATCATTCCTCCCTGTCAGCTGTTATCTCTGGTTTGTTCTCTTATCCAGAAAAAGGTATTTGTCTCTGAGCATATGGAAACTTTTGACCCTGAGACCAGTCGCTTTACAGGAGTTAAGTCCCTCTTGTTTTCTCTATATGGTCTCATTTGTACCAAATGGTTGCTTACCTGTAGAACAAAAGTAAGGGAGAGAGAATGCTAGTGTTACAAATTTTATATTATCCTCCAGCAACGACCATTCTTTATTGGCAAGAAGTTCTTTCAAGCTTTACCAAAGAGATGGATAACTAAATAGAATGCCTATATTTTTGCCTTTGTTTATATTTTATATACTATGAGATTTTAAGAAAACATTCTCTTGTGATGAGGGAGGTCAGGCTTAAGTAAATAAATGAACCTTGCTTGTGTTTCCATCTTAGACACTGAAGAACTTGGAGCAATTCCAAGGTGTGCTGACTTGGGATCTAAAGTGTCCTTACCTTCACAGGAGAGACCACGTACCCAGACTGGCCCCCTTTCAGGATAGTTGGGAGATCTGTTATGAATTCCCTTTAGAAACTCAGCAATATATAATATGTAATACCTAATTATATATATAATATATAATATATAATACCTAAATAATTATCATTAAGAGAATATAGAGAAGTTGCTACCCCTGTGAAAGGAGAAATACCAGAAATCAGAATTAAGTACAGAGAGAAATCAAAGCAAAAAATACATATATACATACATATATACATAAAAAGCATCCATTAACTACTAATTTTTTGCAAACATTTAATGATCCTTTTTTGCTAAAGGCAAGAACCACTACAGAAATTTTGACATAATTAAAAAAATAAGAGCCTGATATCAGTTTCACAAAATGACTGGTTATTTCTCTCAGGGTAGCAAAAAGTAGGAGACATAGACATGTACCCATGTTTCATCAATCATTATTAAAATCAAACACATACGCACAAGATACTATTTTCATCATGGCCAAAATATTGAAAAACTGAAGAGCTATTCAGTTTTTCAAGTCTGGATATTTTCATTTTGGATGCATGGTGTGTGAAAATAAAATAAAATGGTTCATAAGAGACAGAAATGTACTAAATACTATGCAAAACCCTGTGCCCTTCAAATATATTACATTACTTTTCATAAGGAGGAAATCTGATAAATTCGACAGAGAGCCAGAATCAGACTGGTTCCTTCTAAAACATAAGATGAAATAAAACATGATATTATTTGAATTTGTGGTAGAGGTAAATCCATAAATTAAACCAGCTGTGAAAAAGCATAATTTTTATCCCTGTTTCTCAACTGTTCTTAAGTCTTAACTAAATAAGAAATCTCTAGAAAGATCAGATTTCAATCAGTGAAAAAAAAAAACATAATGGATATCAATAAGGCATATCAAGGTATATCAAAAGTCTTAAAGGTTTAGTTTGAATTGCATAATTATTTTCAGGATTTCTAAAATTTTAAATAGGTTACAAAATATGAATTTATTTTTCAAATGATTCTTCTATTTCATTGACCGTGTTGGTTGAGAAATAGAATGAGGTGAATTAGATATTGTTTAAATTCTTTTTTAAAGGGACTGCTTATGTTTTCTTCTAATATTCCTATGTCTAGTTAAACTAAATGTCCTTTTGTTTTGGGGATACAAATTGCTATCTTTGCATCTTCAAGGGATACTTCAATAAGAAACTTTGCCCCTCAACTTTATGGTCAACTAATATTCGACAAAGGTGGAAAGACTATCCACTGGAAGAAAGACAGTCTCTTCAATAGATGGTGCTGAGAAAATTGGACATCCACATGCAGAAGAATGAAACTAGACCACTCTCTTGCACCATACACAAAGATAAACTCAAAAGGGATGAAAGATCTAAATGTGAGACAAGATTCCATCAAAATCCTAGAGGAGAACACAGGCAACACCCTTTCTGAACTCGGCCACAGTAACTTCTTGCAAGATACATCCACGAAGGCAAAAGAAACAAAAGCAAAAATGAACTATTGGGACTTCATCAAGATAAGCTTTTGTACAGCAAAGGATACAGTCAAAAAAACTCAAAGACAACCTACAGAATGGGAGAAGATATTTGCAAATGACGTATCAGGTAAAGGGCTAGTTTCCAAGATCTATAAAGAACTTATTAAACTCAACAGCAAGGAAACAAACAATCCAATCATGAAATGGGCAAAAGACATGAAGAGAAATCTCACGGAGGAAGACATAGACATGGCCAACACGCACATGAGAAAATGCTCTGCATCACTTGCCATCAGGGAAATACAAATGAAAATACAATGAGATACCACCTCACACCAGTGAGAATGGGGAAAATTAACAAGGCAGGAAACCACAAATGTTGGAGAGGATGCGGAGAAAGGGGAACCCTCTTACACTGTTGGTGGGAATGTGAACTGGTGCAGCCACTCTGGAAAACTGTGTGGAGGTTCCTCAAAGAGTTAAAATTAGATCTGCCATACGGCCCAGCCATTGCCCTGCTGAGGATTTACCCCAAAGATGCAGATGCAATGAAACACCGGGACACCTGCACCCCGATGTTTCTAGCAGCAATGTCCACAATAGCCAGACTGTGGAAGGAGCCTCGGTGTCCATCGAAAGATGATGGATAAAGAAGATGTGGTCTATGTATACAATGGAATATTCCTCAGCCTTTAGAAACGACAAATACCCACCATTTGCTTCGACGTGGATGGAACTGGAGGGTATTATGCTGAGTGAAATAAGTCAATCAGAGAAGGGCAAAGATTATATGGTCTCATTTACTTGGGGAATATAAATAATAGTGAAAGGGAATAAAGGGGAAAGGAGGAAAAATAAGTGGGAAATATCAGAAAGGGAGACAGAACATGGAAGACTCCTACTCTGGGAAACAAACTAGGGGTGGTGGAAGGGGTGGAGGGCGGGGGGTGGGGGTGACTGGGTGATGGGCCCTGGGGGGGGCACTTGACGGAATGAGCACTGAGTGTTATTCTGTATGTTGGCAAATTGAACACCAATAAAAAAATACATTTATTATTAAAGAAATAAGAAAATTTGCAAACCAAGACATGCTCTAGAAAACTCAAAACACTATTAAAGTTAACTGTTAACTAAATTTAAATCCCTAAGAAAATAGCATTAATTTGAAAATGTTTCTACTAGTTTCCAGGATTGAAGTATATCAGTACATCTGATTTTTCTGACATCCTTATGAAATAAGCCACTGAAATCTAAAACAAGTAACATCAGTTTATTTTCTCCTCTGACTTTATTGTATAATGGATACAGTGGGCTCTTTTGACAGTGATTGCAGTCATGAACTGTAAAGATGTTTTATATTTAATACACCCAGAGGATTTTACCCAATGACCCCAGAATGGTCACTATGGAAATTAATAGGAAAAGTTGGTTAAATCCTAGAATCATGATTAGATTCAGATCAGATCAGAATAATTCAAGAGGAAATTAAGAAAATAATCCTATTTACAAAAGCAAAAAAAGGATAAAATATTTAAGAATAAACAGAGGAGGCCTTGTATACTGAAAACTATAAAGCATTGCTTCAAGAATTATGGAAAACACAAACAAAAGGAAAGACATTTCAAGTTCATGGGATGGAAGACTTAATCTCATTAAAATATTCATCCTACCCAAAGCAATCTACAGATTCAGTGCAATCTCTAGCCAAATCCCAGTGGCATTTCGGAGAAACAGAGAAACAATCTTAACATTCATAGGGAACCACAAAGGACCTCAAATAGTCAAAGCAACATTTTGAGAGAAGAGAAAATCTGGACTTCTCACATTTCCTCACTTCAAGGCATATTACAAAACTACAGTAATCAAATGAATATTGTACTAACTAGCATAAAGACTGACCTATAGATTGATGGAACAGAATAGAGATCCTAGAAATAAACCCATGCACATACAGTCATATAATCTTTACAAGAGTGCCAAGAATACAAAATGAGGAGAAAAATAGTCTCTTCAAACACAGGTTCGGGAAAACTGGATATTCACATGCAAAAGAATGAAATGATAACCTTATCTATCACCATACCAAAACAAAACAAAACAAAACAAAACAACAACAACTAATAAATGTAAAACCGAAAATTATAAATCTTAGCAGAAAGCCTGGGGAAAATTTTTCATGACATTGATCACAGCAATAATTTCTTGGATATAATACTAAAGGCAAAAAAAAAAAAAAAAAAACTAAAGGCACAAACAGGAAAAGCAAAAATAGGTAAATGAGAGTAAATGAGAGTACAGGAGGCTTAGTTATTTCTACACATTAAAGGAAACAATCAACAGAGTAAAAAGGCAACCTATGGAATAGGAAAAATATTTGTAAGCCATTTATATAATTATAAATTAATATTAATATTCAAAATATATGAAGTAACCTTATAACTCAATATCAAAAACCAAATAACCTGATTTTTAAAATAGGCAAAGAATTTAATAGACATATTTCCAAGGAATATATACAACTGGTGAACAGATACATAAGAACATGCTTAATATTACTGACCATCAGGGAAATGCAAATAAAAAACACAATGAGATATCAACTCACACAATGAATTATCACCCATCACAGTGGCCATTATCAAACACAGATACACATTTTGCACACAGAGAAAAAAAATTTTTAAAGATTTTATTCATTGAGAGAGAGAGAGAGGGAGAGAGAGGCAGAGACACAGGCAGGGGGAGAAGCAGGCTCCATGCAGAGAGCCTGACGTAAGACTCGATCCTGGGTCTCCAGGATTATGCCCTGGGCCAAAAGGCAGTGCTAAACCACTGAGCCACCTGGGATGCCCCAAAGTTTTTAAAGTATTAGTAAGAATGTGGATAAATTGGAACCCTTAGGCACTGTAAGTGGGAATGGAAGGGGTATAGCTGCCATGGAAAACAGTAGAGAGCTTCTCCCTCCCCCAAATTTCTTTTTAAATTAGAGTTATCTTATGATCCAGCAATCCTGCTTATGAATATTTCTCCAAAATAATTGGAGGCAGAATCTAGAAATGATACATGCACTCATATGTATTGCAGCATTATTCACAACAGCCAAGAAGTAGAAATCACTCAGTAAACCATTAGAGGATAATGGATAAGGAAGTGTGGTACAGAGAGGCAGTGGAATATTAGTCAGCCTTGAAGAAGAAGGGAATCCCGTCATGCTGCGTGTGAATGAACTGTGAGGATGTTATGATAAATAAACTGGTAACAGAAAGAAAAATACTCCATGATTCTACTTATTTGAGATATATAAAATGGTCAAACATCACAGCACAAAGTTAGAATGGTGGTTGCCAGGCAAAGAGAATGAAAGGTGGAAATGCACTTTTTGTTCCATTGGAATACAGTTTCAGTCACATGAGATGAAAACATTCTTCAGACCGGCTGTTCAGCCAGCAAATTTAAACATTTGAGGGTAGATTTCATGTTTACTTCTACTAACATTTTTAAAAAAAGGCTTACCCAGGGTTCTTTTTTACATTTCAGCTTTCTTTTTTTTTCCATTTTTTTTAATTTTTATTTATTTATGATAGTCACAGAGAGAGAAAGAGAGGCCGAGACACAGGCAGAGAGAGAAGCAGGCTCCATGCACCGGGAGCCTGATGTGGGAATCGATCCTGGGTCTCCAGGATCACGCCCTGGGCCAAAAGCAGGCGCCAAACCGCTGCACCACCCAGGGATCCCACATTTCACCTTTCTAAACATTAAGAAATAAGAGCACTATTGAAAGATCCAAAATAAGAGAATATAAAAGGATATTCAAAATATAAGAGATATCCAAACTAATGTAAGCCATCCTTGGTGAAAAGTAAAGCTTAATCCTGAGTAACACATATTAGAGCTTTTGCCTCTTATAATATTTACTTGAGACTCTCAAATACATATTAGACTAGTGTACTTTGCTTCTCATTTCCCAGGAAGGTCTTGCCTTCCTCTTCAATCCCCCTCTTCAGCTTGAGCAACTTAGCTCTTACCATTTTATGAGATTTGTGTTCCAAGTAAAGTTTCCTTTGAGTAAGAAAAAAAATCCCTATTAAAAAAAAATGATTGAAAGTCAGTAGGTTCTAGCACTTTCTCTTACAGGTGAGGCATACAAAATCTAGACAGCCTTGCAACTCATTCAAAGTCTCATAACCAGGGCGATAAGGTTGGCCCGCAACTCAGAATCTCCATTCTTGCCAACGTTCACTTTGCCTGTGATTTTACTTCTATACATCAAAGTTGGACAAAATAACCGGAAAATCATTATTTTATGCCTAACATGTACTGGAGATTATGGCCGGGAGTAAGAATGAAAGGGAAGACCTGTGTCCTTTCTCAAGGAGCTCCCATCAACATGATCTAATGGAGTTTGTTTAGTGTTTTAAATGAGGATACGAAGAGTATTCGTGCTAGAAAAATATATATTTATTATATATGCATAATTACTTTAAAAGCAAAATGAAATGTTTATAGTATATTTTCTGAAGTGGTCTAAGAATACAGTATAGTGTGATGTAAATAGTGTGTGTATTGATACAATTTAAGTTTCATTAATAGAGAAAGAATGTGCAGGATCTAGGAGGCAGCATTTACTCAACTCTGCATTGGTCACTGCTTTTTAAATCGAGAGACCCACACCTTGATTCCAAATTATCATGACGTAGTTCGTATAGAGCATCCAACGTGGCTGGGGAAATAACTACTTCGTGATCACTGATGAAAGGGATTAGAAGAGTGTAAGGAAATAGAACAAGCAATAAGTTTAAGTATCTGAAATTCTATCCTGACAGAGAAATAAACCTTATCATGATTGGCCCTTGAAGAATATGAACTAATCCGATGCATGGGATAGATAAGCAGAATTTTGCCTTCACGGGAGGAAGCTCTTCATAATCACTGGGGTTATCCAGCACTGAAGCGGGTACCTGAGATATCGATTACCCAGTAAATGAAGATAATGGATCTGGATACGCATTCGGAACAGATACTGTCAAGCAGGGTCTCTTAGACTAATATGCATGTGCATCACCTGGGGGTCTTCTGTAAATGAAGATTCTGGAAGTGTATGTGAGGGTAGGAGGACTACAGTCCTAGGAAGCGTCTAGGTGATGCCCATGCTCACAGTTTCAGGAGCAAGCTTGTAGAACAATTAAGTGCATTTAATTTGTACCCTGAAATAGGTGATTTAAATTTTATTTGAGGCCTTAGGATTTATTAGACTTTATTGCTGAATGAGTCATAAAAAGAGCTGCTCTTTGGTTAGGAATTATCTCCTTCACCCTGACAAAAAAAGGAAAATCTCTTGAAGAGTCAGCCAGGGAAAGTGAATTGCCTTTTCTAAAGAGCAGGAAATCCCACATGCACTTTGGGCTGCAGCGTCCTGGTGGTTCCTTCGCTCCCTGTTCGCCGTCTGTTGTCTTCCTTAACGTTGTTGGAAGTGAAACCTTTGGCTGAGATACTTGCATTAGAGGCTGACTTGTCGGATGGATTTCCGCAAATTGCGTGTGGCAGCTGAAATGCTCATTTTTGACATTCAGAGTCTTCACATGGGATTTTTACAGCCCACCTATGATGAAGACCAATTAAAACTTTGGCCACTTGGCCATGGAGCAGCTGACCCATGTACCTCTTGTAAATGAGACTGTCTGAGCACAGCATCTTCCTTTAAACATGGAAAATTTTGAACACTATCTAGGTTGACCATAATTAAATCTCTCAGTCCCTCAAGGAAGTGTTTGTTTTTTCTCTCCATGGTTGATTTTGGTTATTTTACCTTCACATAAGAAACATTAAAGAATAAAAGAGTAAACACTTCAAAATAGTTTTCAAAATCTGTCACAGACTAGACATAACGACCAATTATTCTTCCTTTCCCCATTCTAAGGCTTCAAATAATAGTGGGGGAAAAGTTATTATTTTATACTACAATTTTCGACTACGAGTGCTAGTATCCAAGGCAAGAATTCCAGTTATCTTCAAAGAAAAGAGTCTGCACCATCATTTCCAGAAAGCTCAAAGGAGAATTAAAAAAAAAAAAATCTGTGAAATGTTCTGACATTTCTTTTTTTTTTTTTTTAAAGATTTATTTATTCACGAGAGACATAGAGAGAGAGAGGCAGAGACACAGGCAGAGGGAGAAGCAGGCTCCATGCAGGGAGCCCCATGAGGGATTCCATCTGGGGTCTCCAGGATCATACCCTGGGCCAAAGGCAGGCACTAAACTGCTGGGCCCCTATTCTGACATTTCTGACAGAAGTTTCCAGAATCTCTACTAATTAATAGGAAAACTATGAAACACATTAATTAGTTTCCTCACAATTATATACAAATCATGACAAATTGGCGTAAGGAAGTAAGTTTCAAGCTTTGTGCTCAGGCTAATGGAAACCATTCTCTTGTTTTGGGGATGATAAAAAGAATTCTTGACTTGAGAAAATTTAGGTGACATTTAATCTTGATTCACCTGGTTGGTGGAAAATGAAACCATATTTCCTCTGGGTTCAGATGTCAATCAATGAAAATACAATCATCATAAATAAATAGGGTTGCGTTATCTCATTTATTTCTTTGCCTGCTTCAGAAAGGAGCCTGTCACAAAACCATTGTAGGAGATCAATTATGGAGGAGGCCTGTGAATCAGAAGTACAAAATGGTCTCTCACAAACAGATTCTGAATCAAAAAAAAAAGATTTAGGCATTTATGGCTGGGAAAGTATGTCTCACAGAACCAAGGGGGAAAAATGTAGATATTTTGAAAAATAAATAGGACATTTCCTCATCAATTATATAGCTCTATATTAATCTATAACTTAAAATATCTATTTATACATTACATGTAATATAAAGGTGTATTTATACGCAAACATGTACATGCACACGTATGTGTGCCTACATAGAAGCACACATATGTGTGGGTGTTTATATGCGTATGTATACAGGTACACATATTTGCTTGTGTATACATATCACCCCGTGTGTGCATACATATTTACATCTATATACCTGTGTGCATATATGGGTATATATGATGATAGCAGGAATTTTATTATTTTATTTTATTTTATTTTATTATTATTTTTTTATAGCAGGAATTTTAATTTGACAATTTTAACTAAAAACTTTGAAATGCAGAAGGTGGAAATCAGGCAAACCAGATGCCACCAGAATTAGTCAGGAGTAGCGCAACTCATGTTTTTAAATTATTTATGCCAAGATCAAAGACAGCGATGACACACTTAAACATCCCTTTTGTTTTAAAGAGTCTCCACTTTCCAAAAATAAAAGAACACTATATGGAAATGTTTCAGATTTGGCTTGACTCATAACAAGTGCACCCTAATGAGGGTGGCATCCATTGCGCCTTGGACCAAGTCTATGCTTCTACTGCGTAAGGTCAGGAACAGAGAGGTGGTCACTGAAAGGGAGACACCCAGTGAGCAGAAGGGCTTGCCTGGGACTACCCCCAATCCCCCGTGCTGACAGCAAATCTTCCCCTTGCCAGGCCCTTTGAGGACAGCTACATGGTACTTGGTTTGGCATCAGTGCAAACATGAGTTGGAGATCGATACTGAAGATCTTCAGAAATACGAATTTTAGAAATTTCTATAGGATCGAATGAGCTGATCCTGATTTCAAGGGATTTTTTTTCTGCTACTTTTTATTTATTCTCCTCTTAGAAAACACAGAGTTGTCACAAAAGGCTCTAATGAGATCAGAGTACATGGTTTGTTGGCTGTATAAGCTTTTGTAATTTTTGTGCTGTCAAGTCCATCTATTTTTTTTTTTCTTTTATGAGGCTTATGTCTCTTTTCGGAATACCCTGTTTGCCTCAAGACTACTCTCATATATATTATGTATATTGTTTTCTAACGATGTTTTAATTTGGGGGTAATTGATTAATACCTTATGTGTTTGCATTTCCATAAAAAGAAGATAGTTTAATTCCAAGCAATTTTAAAAGAATTAGAATTTTATTGCATTTAATTCTTATTTATTATTCCCAATCACAGGGTTTAAGCTCCTTTATGTGTCATTTCTCGTTTTTAATTCTTCTGATCTTCTATATGTTTGGATTTAGTATTTAGATTCTCATCATGTTTTTAAGAGCTGTATATTTTGGGATCTCTAGCTTTGAGTAGTGAAGTTTTGTTTGTTTCTTTTCCTGTCCAGGGTCCATTTCATCTCTCTCTAGTAAAAGCATCATCACCACACTGATTTTCTTCTACACATCTATCTTCCCCTCCCTAACTTGTGGCCTCCACAACTATGAGAAAAACAGGTTTTACTGTTTAAGCCACTCAGTCAGTGGTATTTGGTTAGGACAGCCTAACCACACTCCTACAGAAGGGGTGCATCCTTCCTTGTGACTTTTCATTTCTGTTTGGTAAAATGTGGAATCGATGGCTGGAGCTCATGCAGCCTTATTGAACCAAAAGATTGTAGCTGCGTATTACAGGATGCACTAAGAAGAAGAATGATGGTAAGTCCACCATAACAGCCTTGTTTATCTGTAACTTTTTTTTTATGATAGTGAAATAAAATCATATGTTGTTAGAAGTATTGTTATTTTATATCTCCACCTACTGTTTGTGGTTTCCTTAACCTAATATTAAGTTGAACCAAATGTAAATTAATCTACAGATACTTATTTCTTCAACTCTAATAGGGAGATAACATCAAACATGAAAACATTGTCATTTTCTCTATAATATTTCTATAATATCTGTACTATCTATTGTCCGGAATAGGGCCACAGAATCTTGCACATAATTCAACCCAATCAGAGGCTCAAATCAGCAATCTACTGTGTAGGGAGAGAACATTTGTTTACCCAAATTTAGAATCAGAGTTAAGCAGTCATGAGCTCACAGTGCAAATCCTGCTTTGTGAGCAACATAAATTCAACTAATTTTTTTTTCTTAATTTCTATCCTTGTGAACATACCATCACCGTTGAACAGATTCAGTTAGTTATTGAGAAGCAATAAATGGAAGGCAATGGCAACAGGGTACAGAATAGGAACTAAATCCTGGGTTCCAGGATTTGTGGCAGTTCAGACCTACATACCAGGCTCAGTTGTGTTATTCTTTTTTAAATTTTTCATTTAAATTCCAGTTAGTTAACATACAGTATAATATTAGTTATAGGTGTAGGATTTAGTGATTCATCACTTACATACAACATCTGGTGCTCATCACAACCGGCGCCCTCCATAATTTTCTTCACCTATTTCATTCACTCCCCCACCACCTTCCCTCTGGTAACCATCAGTTTGTTTCCTATAGTTAGAAGTCTGTTTCTTGGTTTGCCTGTCTTTTTCTCCATCTCCCCCCATATCCATTTGTTTTGTTTCTTAAATTCCACATATGAGAGAAATCATATGGTATTTGTCTTTCTCTGATTGACTTATTTACCTTAGCATTATACTTTCTGGCTCCATCTGTGTTGCTGCAAATGACAACAAACTTCATTCTTTTTTATGGCTGAGTAGTTGTGTTATTTCTAATGTAATCTCTAAAGCCCCTTCTAGCTCTGGAAACTGATTCTAGTAACCATAACACAGAGGAGTCCTACAAAAGTGTCTAAGGAGATGAAAATCATTATTGTTCAGAGGGTTTCTGGAAGAGGAGACTGTTAAAAATACATAGTTCTCAGCTCACTTGTCCTCTTGTTTTCCCATCATCTGATAGATTTTATCATATTTAGAGGGAAGAGGATTAAGTGCTTAGAAGCAGGTATTAGGAAAGCCACAATGAAAGTTTAGGATTTATAGATACACATGAAGAAATACAAATATAGCAAACAAACAAAGCCTTCCATCAAGTGATCCAGTCTTAATCTAGAGCTATTTACAGACACCCTGCATACCTGTATATTAGCTTAGGAGCAAACTATGCAAGAGGAATGGAAAAAAAAATTACATATTGTTGATTTCAGAAACATCACTGATTTAAAGATTAGAGAAAATTAAATGTAATGATTATCAAAGGACCTGAGATATAACACAGATATTATTTTACAAACAATATAAATAGCTAACTATGTTGTTATGGCCGATTATTCTACTGGTTTCTCTTTCTTGCTCTTGTATGCCTTAGGTGCAACTTCCCAAAAGTTCTGTCCTTCTTTGGACACTTACTATGACACATTCTTTGAAATAAAATGCTTGTTTTCTTTCTTTTGTTTCTTTCTGTCTGCCTGTCTGTCTGTCTGTCTTTTTGTATTTCCTGTGGAGTCACTGCCCACCCTTCTGTATTTTCATTCACTACTCTTGTCCAAACAAAAGACTCAAGCATCATATGAATATATGATAAGAAAACTAAGGAATATGTTTTGCCCAATGAACAAATTGGAGAATTGTCATTTTTATCCTCCTATTTCCAAAGACTTTTGTTTCAGCATAATTGGGACTCATGATCCAGGAGGGGATTTATGATCTTATCTTTTTGCTATAGGATTACTGGCAGCCATCACAAGGAATGTAAAAAAATAGCTTTTGTTCAACTTGAGAAATGCGATCATCCTATAAAACAATGATCCTGAAATACCCTGCATATACAGTTTTCTTTTAAGATTATGCTCTCAAAATGAGAGAAAATAAGCTCATACTGAGGATACAGGCTTATATGACTGATATTAAAAACATTATGTAACACATATTAAATGTTCAACATATGCTTTATGTGTTTTATGTGTTACCTCAAGTAATTATCACGGCTCCATCACGTAGGTGCTGTTTAATCCTCATTTTACATATAAGAGAAATGAGAAATAAAGCTGAGTTGTCTAAGGTCACAGCTCATAAGAGGAAGAACCACCATTTGGATCAAAGCCATCTAACTCTAGCTTTTGCCCTCTAACCACTGTTTATATTGATTCACTAACATGAAATATTTAATCCTGCTTTTCTTTGTCCATATAATAGCATTTCTGAACCACGTTTATGAAGCTGTAATACGTAGGCAATTTTGAGACGTTGGCATTGCAGAACTACACTGGGTAGTACTCTACTGAGAGGGAAAAAGAGAAATGGTTTTCTGATTACTGCCTGTGTTATATTGTTATTTGGAGGAATTCAAATATGGAGGCCATATTAGAGTATTAATAAAAACCAAATAAAAAAATAAAAAAATTAATAAAAAATTAATTTTATTTTATTAATAAAAATAAAATAAAGTATGGTTAAGTTAGCTTAACCATAGCAGGGGAGCTGATGTGGGGTGGAGTGGGACAGTTTTACATTAAACCTAAGAGAGAAATGAACGTGTGAAGGAAAGTAAAGTTCACTCACTTTACAAAAAAGCCATGAGCAATAATTCTTTTTTGTCCATACTCCACATCTCACAGCCAAAAAGTTTAAGGTCTATTTTTCTCACTCTAGGACAGATTGATTCACTTTGCTTCTCTGGTCCACAGGGCAGATCATGATGTCTTACTTCTTCTGAGTTTGCAGTTCACCTTAGAATGACCCAATGCTACCTTCGTCCTAACTCCAATCTCCCAGAAGATAGACTCGTTGGCTCTGATTAAGTGCATATATTTTGGTCCAATTAGTCATGGTCAGGTAAGACCTTATGAAGTGAAAATATACTGATAGAATTTGATTCCTATAAATCAGGAATTTATAAAATATTTGCAGGCTAGTGGTATGATTAGAATAGCAGTAAGCATTACAGCCACACCCTCCTTCAGCTTAGAGATGATTTCACAGCAGGGAGCAGAGTTATGTCTTATCAGTATTATTAAAGAAAAATCTGGTTTGTAGTTGTTAACATCGTACACCATCTCTCCCTCCTCACATCTCAACAACTATGATCAATTATTCATTAAAACTCCAAGACAGATATTATTTTGAATATATTATTGGTAATTCATGAATCATATATTCAAATTAGGAAGTGTGCTGGTTTTGACTAATGTCAACAAAGATGGAAATTGCATTTCCCATAATCACTACCCTGTATGTTCTCAGGTTAGAGTTGACCGGAAGAGAAGCTCTAATGAGATTTGGAAGATGCAAATGAAGCTGTGGTCTGTAACCTTAGGTTTTTACCATCAGTATGGGAATAGGTAATTATAGAGGACCCAGGAAATCTTAGCTCATCTGTTCTCTCTTCTGCTCATGTCTTCCTCATCTTTTCGGTTGTTTGCCTTGATGATGAATGGCTCTCATTCCACCACCAGACACTTGCCTACAGCCCCTCAGAGGTGATAACTAACCAGTCAACAGTTTCCTATAGACTAATTCAAAGGCAAACTTTCATGGTCCACTTTCAGTGACTGAATGTGCTTGGCTCCTCGGGTTTCCTGGCAAGTTCCAACGCACCATCCAAGCAACAACTTTCTCTGAATCTCCAACTCTCCCTTCCAGAGCTTGTAAAATAATTTGAAGGCCTAATTACTAGAGGTAAATCCCTTACTACATAATATTCATAGTGATGCTATAACCCTGCTTCCCTCACTGGAGCTTGACTAAAATAGTTGTAAGCACGAGAAGTGTTCCCTGTGACATAGAACCTTAATGCTAGAAATCTGGAGGTGGCTCCTTGATCTGACAAGACTAAAAGGCATAATGGACTCCAAGGTTAGGTCAGGATGAACATTATATTGGATCAGGCAGGTATTAACGATAGGAGATAATCAGAGTGTCTGACATCAGTGTGTTTGCTCAAGCAGCTGGTGGTCAGCTTGGTTGGTTGCCTGAAACATGGACTCAAATGTAACGTATGAGATGCCAGAAGTGCCCTTCTGTATTATGAAGTTGGCCTTTCCAGTGTGAGAGCACTAGACACATTTGCTTATTAAAATTAATATTACGGTACAGTATCACAGGTGAGTACTGTGTTAAAAAAATAATAGAAATGAATAAATATCAAAAATCAAATAAAATCATGAAAGTTGAATAAATATTATAGCAGCAACAAAATTAAGGCATCAAGGCGCCCCTGGGTAGTACAGGGGTTGAGCGTCTGCCTTCAGCTCAGATGGTGATCCCTAGGTTCTGAGATTGAGTCCTGCACTGGGGTCCCCACATGGAGCCTGCTTCTCCCCCTGCCTGTGTCTCTGCCTCTCTCTCTGTGTCTCTCATGAATAAATAAATAAACTCTTAAAAAAAAATTAAGGCATCACAACAAACTGAACTTAGACCAGCACTTCATACAGCTCTATCACTAAGAGGTCTTTTTTTTTTTTTTTCCAAAGAAATAAATTCTGTAACATTGTTTTCAAAATAAACACACATAAGTTGTATATAGTAATAAGACTTATAACTATCTTAATTGTATATTAGGAAGTGCAACTATTTACTCTTAATAAAATAAATTTTAAAAGAAATAAAATTTAAAAATTTTAAATAAGTTTAATTGGAATTAGTAAAATTAAAGTTAGTTCCATTTCATAGTTGTTTTAGACATATTGCAAAGGTTCAACAGCCAAATGTAGCTAGTGGCTACCATATTAGATAACATGTATATAGACTATGCCCACCACTACAGGAAGTTTTATTGAATAGTCTGCTCTAGAAGAAAGTATCCCAAAGCTTGTGGAAATTGGAATGCTAGAGTGAATGTATTATGTGACATCTGCTTACCTAACCCCTAACTTTGTCTCTGGGAGGAGGAAAAGCCCTTAATCAAGGCTTTAAAGCATACGTTGTAAGTGGAACACAAGTATTCTTAATAAGTTCTGCAATGGCTGGTTTCTACAGGCCAACAGTGATAGTAGAAATTATCAAATGAATTATCAGAATTTAATGGAGGTGATAAATACTGGAGGTGTAGGAGGAAAGTGGTATTATACTTCACTGTCAGAGACAGGCTGTGTAATGGTCACTGTAATGGGCAGCAGAAACCTAAAGAGATCTTTGATTCTGGCTAACTAATCATGGTATCCCTGGGACTGAAACAGATGGCCAGCCTATTAAATTTTTACTTGAAAATCCAAAGCTCAGTGAAAAGAAGTCCTATTTAAATGATCAGGTTAGAGACTTCTGCCTCCTGGACCATTTTCTGGGTTTGAATCAGTTTACAAAATCATAACCCTTAGAAAGAGAGGTTGAGCACTGTTGAGCAAGTGCTGGCCTGCCAAAAAGGTATTCTATAAATCTTTCCTTAGTCATCAAGGATAACCCACTCTCTTTCTCCACGATTCATTTGTCTTTGGCACAGAAAAATAAGCAAGGGAAATTGGAACGTGACTGGAATCATCAACCTTACATCATTCAAACCTGTGATGGGTCATCATCTATCAGGGTGGTTGTGCTTTGGGAAAGGGCAGATAACCAGTTTGCAGAGCTATTTGGTCATTGACCTTGAACTGGCACTAATTCCTGAAACCTCTGTGGCCCCCAGTCAGCACAAGGTATTGTGGGAGTCCTGTGGTTAATGGAGTTACTTCAGGCCCATCTCTTGTTGGATGCAGTGGGACCCCAGACCCATGCTGTACTTATTTTCTTAATTCTGACATGCAGAGTTGAAACAGATATATACCCAGCAAATAGTAGAAACCCTACTTTTGTTACCTGACCTGTGGAATAAGCTATTATGACAGAAAAGAAAATGTGGAAGCCCCTAGATTTACCTTTCTAGAGGGATTGGGAGATTAGTTTCACCATCACAGGTTTGAATGATGTAAGGTTGATGATTCCAGTCACGTTCCAATCTCCCTTGCTTATTTTTCTGTGCCAAAGACAAATGAATCGTGGAGAAAGAGAGTGGGTTATTGTAAACTTAATCGGGTGGTGACTTCAATTTCAAGTGCTGCTCCAGATGTAATTTCTTTGCTGGAGCAAATCAACACATCCTGACACCTGATATTCAGATATTGATCTGGTGAATGTGGATTGTTGCTGTTGTTGTTGTTTTTTCTTGTGCCTATTAGTAAGGACACCAAAAACAGTTTGCATACAGCTAGCAGATCCAATAACACAGCTTCATTCTCTTACCTCAGAGCCGTATCAATTATGTCATAATCCAGCCACAGGGGGAACAATCTCTTCTCTATTCCATATTTCATGTGTATCCATTATACTGATGGTGTCAGGCAGATTGCAGTTGATGAGCAGAAGTAATAACAAGCTTAAATAACTTGATAAAACATATATATATATATACTAAAGGGGAGGAAGTAAATATAGAGAAATTAAATGGCCTTTCACATTGATGAAGTTTATGTATATATGCATATATACTTACATATTTATTGTATTTAATATAATATTGCATATTATATGTATATATGTGTATAAAGTATATTATTGTCTATAAAGTTGGTATATGCATATATACTTACATATTTATTACATTATAAACGTATCTTTTCTAAGTGAAAAGTAGCATAATATTTAGTGAGGCTGTCTGAATTTTGGAGGACTAGATGCCCCTTCTGGGCATATTATATAAAATCATTTGCCAAGTAACCCAAAAGGCTGTTATTTCCAAGTGGAACTCAAAACATGAAGCCTTATTAATGTATCTTGGCTGCTGGACAAGCTATTCTGCTACACGGGCCACATGGATTTTGAAGATAATGATGATTTTTGAAGTCTATATATTGAATAGGGATACTGCATGGAGACTGATAGGCTCCTATAGGGTCATCATAGCATAGGTCTTTAGGATTGGGGAACAATGATATTCTATTCTCTCTCTTCATCTCTTCTATGAAAAAGCAATTTCTCATTTATATGATCTTAGAAAAGGTGGAAAGCTTTCTACAGTCCATCAAATTATCATGTGACCCGCCCTCCCTATATGAGTGATGTATGATCTACAAAGATATGATGTTGGGCATGCCCAGCAACACTGCATCTAGTAGAGTGGGATGCATGAGATAAGGCTCAAGGACATTCTAAATGCATGAGCAACTGGCTCCATTTCTGTGGCTGCTGTTTCTGCTATATTATATGCTCTTTTGTAATTGGTTCCTATGGCACCTGTATTTCTTTCCTGTTTTTAGCTGTAGCTATTGCTAATCTTGAGTTATCAATCACAACTGAATTAAACCATGGAACACAATTATACAAAACTTGTGAGAGAATTACAAAGGTAGCAAAAGACACATGAAGAGAATTTATGAAGAACTATGCAATTAAAAAGACGAGTAATATACAAATGCATGCATTTTTCTTTACATAGAACTGGTGTTTCAAAATAGTCAATATATCCTTATTGTTCTACTTTTGGCAAAATACCCACAAAAAACTAGTCTCCCCTTTTTGTAGAATCCATCTTCCCCTAACCCTGCCTCTCCAAAATTTTCTGGGTCTACATCATTTAGTGAAGACTATGTCATATGGGTCAATTCTCATGTTGTAGAAACAAACACCTACACACACATTCATACCATAAATGTCCAAAGCAAAATAGAGCTTGAAACACAAAGTATGACAGATTATAACACATGACAAACAAAAGCTGTCTGTCAAAACAAATCTATTATTTTATCTTTTCTGTGAAAATATAGTATCTGACATTTTTGTTCAAGATGGAATATCTATAAGCAAAGATAAGCAGTGTGCACCATCTTGTGGATGAATTTCCCATCAACCCAGCAGACTGTACCTCCATCCTCCACATTCTGAACAAAAGGCCTGTCCATTTCTACTGAGAAATAATCTATAGCCTGTACCCTACTTTCCTTTCCAGGCTCAACTTTTTCAGAGTTCTCTTTTCTAGTTGTGAGTGTGATCAATATGATAAAGTCATCTGGGACAGAGGAAATGGCTCAGGTATTTCCTTCAAAGCAATCATGACTGGGCGACTAAGATATTTGGCACAGTCCAGGCCTCAAGAACTTTAGGCCGATGCTGGAAAGAAAGCAATTCAGGTATGGGTTTGATAATAATTTGGGGTCAAAGATGCTGAGATTAGAATCTGAACTAATGTTGTGGTATTGAGGGATGAAGTTAAAAAAAAAAAACTGGGAAGAAAGAATTTGAAGTCACATAAATCACTCAAATGCATGAATTGTTATTAAGATGAGTAAAAGAACCTCAAATTAAATGGAAAACTGAAAGACTCCAATAGTATAGGCTTCCAATGGTGTAAGGAGAATGCCTAGGATTATTACTTAGCTTTTCATATCATAATGCTTTCTTCTCATAAAATTAGCCATTTCATCCAACCATCAACCCTTCAGTTGATCACTATCCCAGTATCCCCACTCTACCAGCAAGGAAATCAAGGCACAGAGAATCCATGTAACTTGCACAGATTACAAACTTAATAAAGCCTTGGAACCTGTATTCAAACCCAAAAATGTCCATTTCATAGTGTGTGCACTTAATCACTCTGCTACTTCATATTTCTCTGCATTTCAGTGATTTAAGTAGTGTAAGGCCAACAAAGATTTTCCTTTTCTTTCTTTCTTTCTTTCTTTCTTTCTTTCTTTCTTTCTTTCTTTCTCTTTCTAGACTTATTCACTTAGGGGCACCTCGGTGGCCCAGCAGTTGAGAGTCCGCCTTCAGCTCAGGATGTGACCCCGGGGAGTTGGAATCGAGTCCCACATTGGGTTCCCTTCAGGGAGCCTGTTTCTCCCTCTGCCTGTGTCTCTGCCTCTCTGTGTGTGTCTCTCGTGAATAAGTAAATAAAATATTTTTTAAAAAGATGTTCACTTATTTAGAGTGAAAGAAAGAGATAGAGTGCAGTGGGAAGGGGCAGAGGCAGAGGGAGGAAAAAGTCTTAAGCAGGCTTTGCAATGCGTGCAGAGCCCGTTGTGCCACTCTACCTCACAACCCTGAGATCACCACCTGAGCTGAAACCAAGAGTCCAACACTTAACCAACAGCACAGCCCAGGCATCTCAGCTTCTGCTCTTTTATCAATCATTACAAGGTTGATGAAAGTGTCATAGAAGATGAAAAAAGAAGTAATAAAAGGTAGAAAATAGAGAACTTAGGGTCAAAAGAGGAAGATGGATGGGATAGAAGGCCTCCCCCAAATCAGATATAGTCAAGAGTTTAAAAGATGTGTAATTGACCCTGATTCTTTTTTTAAAAATATTTTATTCATTTATTCATGACACACACACACACACACACACACACAGAAAGAGAGAGAGAGAGAGAGAGAGAGAGAGAGGCAGGGACACAGTCAGAGGGAGAAGCTGGCTCCATGCAAGGAACCCAACGTGGCACTCAATCCCGGGACTCCAGGATCACACCCTGGGCCGAAGGCAGGCACCAATCCACTGAGCCACCCAGGAATCCCCGACCCTGATTCTTAATACAAAACTCTCATGATATAATATAGACTTGGCCTTGTACAGATCTGGGTCAAAGTTATATATATATATATATGTATGTATATATATTCAGGTACTTCACTATCTTAGACATCTAACAATTCTTTAAAAAAATATTTTATGTGATAAAATGCACATAATATAAACCTAAAAACTCTTTTAACTATTTTTCTCACTTGTGAAATGAGAACAAAATTCTCTACCTTGCTTAATTAAAATGTATGGTAAATACAGTGATTTCAATAAGTGATCATTTTCCTTTTCTATTTCTCAGGAAAGTTATAATTGAAATGACTCTATAAACAAATCTAATTAGAAAGCTACCTCAACATGAGTTCACATTTTTATTAACACTCAAAGAAGAGCTAATGCATGTAGGCTTCAAGAGGGAAAGACATAAAGAAGCACAAATCTTTCTAAATTCCACTGCTGTAAAGTACAGGGATTGGTAGCTGAGGAACTTTTTCCTTGAATATCAATTTGGACTGCAAAGAAGCAGAGGTAATAATCACTTTGATTCAGGCAGTCATAGGAAGTCATTGACTCAAACCCTCAATTTATACAAATGAGGCCACTGAGGCCCAACAAGGTTGAAAGAATTGCCTGGTGTCTCACAGCTAGTTAGTGATAGAGGGAAGATTTGAATAGCAATCTCTAGGATGTATGTGATGTGGGTTTTTTTTTTTTTTCTTAAATGCTAAGAGTATACACCAGATGATAGCCTCTTTGAAATAAAAGGTATAACAAAATAAGTATAGGGTTAGCAAATAAATACACTCAACACATCAAAAAGGAACAAAACAAAAGCCAAACATCTTCACAAAGTGAAAATATTTTGAGTGGGGAATTAGCTACATAATCTCCATGGATACTCATTTGCTCCATGGTGCCACGTAATTAAGGTCATTTTTATTCACAAATGTCCTTTTTGTGACTCACAGTTTTTGTACAGATGCATAACAATAACAATAACAGAGTTATTCCCAAGAATATTAACCAAATAGGCAGATAAGCAAAGACAATCTGCTTTCACAGATTTACTTACGAGAGAGAGAGAGAGAATTTTGAACTTAACTGAACTACTTACAATTCCAAAAATATGTCATGTGTTTCTTACTTGAGTCCTTGGTTCTATTGTTTCCATTGTTGCTTGCCTTTGTTGGAATGAGTGGTCAACAGTGCCCTTGATCCACCACAGAAATTTAAAAGTCCCTGCCTTTAGGTAGTTTTCCTCACTCCTAACACCCAAATAACATCTGTAGTTCAGAAGCCTTATCAGTTCATCTCTCTTCACTCTCCCCGTGACTCCTAGCTAGAGCAATGTCTAGAACCTAGTACACGCAAAAATCTTTTATTTTTTTAAATTTTTTTTTGCAAAAATCTTTTCTAATAGAAAAATACTTTATATAAGCTGAGCAACAGGCTATCCATAAAATAATTTTTAGGGTAAAATCGGATATGGTGTTTCATTTTCATTGGCAGGTAATTTGGTTGTAATTTCACTGATACAAAAGTCTATCATGAAATATAAACTATATTAAAGAATGAGACTAAGAATATACATGTGAAGAAACAAGAGGGTGGCGTGAACATGGGGAAGCAAAAGAAAGCAAGAAAGTATGCGACCATGAAGCGAATGCTTAGTCTCCAAGATCAGAGGCTTAAAGAGAAGGATAGATTAAAACCTAAAAAGAAAGAAAAGAAAGATTCCAGTGCACTCAAGGAAAGAGAAGTCCCCCAACATCCTTCCTGCTTATTCTTCCAATATAACACACAGCTGGGCCCACCTTACCACATCCTGGTTGATACCAACTTTATCAACTTTTCCATTAAAGCCAAACTTGACTTAGTACAGTCAATGATGGACTGTCTGTATGCCAAGTGTATCCCTTGTATAACTGACTGTGTAATGGCTGAAATTGAGAAACTGGGGCAAAAGGATCGAGGGGGTCTAAGGATTGCCAAGGATCTGAGATTTGAAGGATTGCCATGCACACACACACAGAGGAATCTATGCAGATGACTGCTTAGTACAGAGAGTAACTCAGCACAAGTGTTACATTGTGGCCACAGTTGACCGGGACCTTAAACGAAGGATCCGGAAGATCCCTGGAGTTCCCATCATGTACATTTCTAACCATAGGTACAACATTGAGCGGATGCCAGATGATTATGGAGCCCCTCGGTTCTAATTCTTAAAAGATAGGTTTTCTGCCTTCTTATACCAACTTTTTCTGTTGCCAGTTCATATTAACAATATGCTATAGTATGAATTATTCTTCTTACCCATTTGCTCTGTTATGAGCTGAGTATGGTTAAATATATTCATTTTTTGATGTTTTGAAAAAAAAAAAAAAGAATATACATGTGGTTAGATTCAAATAGAAATACCAAAGGAGGGATGCCTGGCTGGCTCAGTCGGTGGAATGTGTGACTCTTCATCTCAGGATTGTGAGTTCAAGCCCCAGGTTGGATGTAGAAATTACTTAAAAAGAAAATCTTAAAACAAAACAAAACAACAAAAAAAAAAACTCAAAAGAAACTGATGCACTAATTTGTGTAAATGTGCAGTTTGTTACATACACATATACAAATATATACAATACATATGAATATGTATGTGCATGAAGGTGTATATATTGCTAATTACATGAAAATGAAATTTAATTTTTTTTCTTCGTAATGCACATGTATGTTTCATGCACAATGCTTCATATATCTAGAAAATATTTGTAGCTACGTAAGTTATCTGCAACCGACCAAATCTAGAAGGAAAGAAAAATCTCTTATGAGGATTTAAAATAAACATTATGAGGGCTATACACTAAAATCATGCACTTCACTGAAGGAAGAGTTTTATATTCAGAGTCTTCAGGTGAATCCTGCTCGACCTGCTTTTAGAAATAACTCTAAAACATATGGCCATTTATTTTCTCTTTCCATGGAAGATTAGAGTGGAGGCGATTACACTCTTAACAGCAAGAAGGGAAAGGAACTATGTGGCAGGTGAAATAGAACCTAAATGTGAGAGAAAGAAACACAGAGGCAGAGACAGAGGAGGGGAAAGAGAACTGAGGAATAAAAAGAAGGAAGAAAAGAGAAAAAGAAGGTGGAAAGGAAGGAAGGGAGGAAGGAAAGAGGAAAGGAAGGAAGGAATAAAGAAACATCTAAGGAATTAACAGAGTAAGAACTTAAATGAAATGAGTAAAGCAGTTTGGGCCACGTAGACAGCGGCCAGTAATGCTGCTCAGGGGAGGACAAACTTGCTCTTGACCTCCTCGGTTCAGTACCTGGGGGCCTGTGAACAACACTGACAACAGACAAAATAACAGGAGTAAAGGCATCCACGTTTATAAATTTTTAATTCTACATGTAAAGGGACCTCACGACAAGAACTGAATGCCCAGAGACGTGGTGAGATTTGAGAGCAGATAGAGCATTTTAAAAAGGGAACAGAAGGGGGAGAAAGGCCATTGAAGGGAGAGTAAATGAATTTTAGGAAAGACAAGTGAGTCCTTAGGAGAACAGATGGAAGATATGATGGGTTGTGCCCATGTCTGTCTGAGTGTAGTGCCTACTTTTCTGCGGCCCTGTGATGAGTCAGTCTTCCCTGGGGGATGAGACTTTTGGGGAGAGGATTTATGACAATTGAAGTTTTCTAGGGGGAGGATCTATCTTTAGGTGGATAAGGGGACTTCAGAGAAAGCTCTTCCTGGACTGTGGATTCACAGCTATCTTCAGCCCAGAATAGTCCTTACGTCACCGTGGCACATTTTGGAGCCCTTCACGTGGCAGCTCAATGATTCCTGTGAACATCACCATTTGGTGTAGTATATATAATAAAGTGCATGATGAGCTTATGTCAAGGAGTCAAGAAAGACCTTTTATTAACGTGTTTTGCTCAGGAAGGTGAGGTATATTGTTATAAATAAAAAAAGTAAATTTTGAACCCAAAAGTGGTTAGATGTTTTGGTGCTTAAATATCTAGGATGAAATCGCTATAACACTTGCACACTGACGCAGTGGTTAGCAAATGTGCACGTGTGTACTCACCTAATATGGTACTTATTGCTTATTTGTATATGAGTGAAAGTTGAGTATTTAGTATAGTTGCAGACCTATCATGATAGGCTTTCTATGACCCATAAAAGCTCTCGAACATTACATACTTAACTATAGATCCATCTACAATAGAAGAAAAAAAAGGCCATATATAATTAATAAGAGTAGACAAGTCCATAAATCCAATCATTCCCTGGGTAACTGAATAAAGGAAGCTAATCACGGCTACCAATCTACTGAAACCTTTCCATAAGTGACAGGTCAAACTCGCAATCCATCAATCCTTCTTGGAGGTGAAATGGAAACCAAAGCCAGATGAAATGGCTTGTTTTCTTGTTTACAAGGGCTTTCCAGACTTCAGAGCTTATTAAAAATCAGCAGCATCTTTGAGAACAAGCAGATGTTTACCTCTTCTACTAGAAATCGACTGCTTTTCTTATTTTTTCACCCATCTTTCCTTTGCCCTTTAACTAAACGATGGCCTGAAATATTAGCGCAGACCCAGAGATTATAAAATCATGCAGAGTAGAAAGTAAGAATGAAAAAATGGAGTTCAGGATTAAATATTGATAGAATTCTAATAGGTGTATTATTTAGAATAGACTTGTTGTACAAGACGCACTCAGCCTTACGCACATCTGAGTTGGCTTTACATCCGTCCACAATGTTGTGTGTGTTTAACTCCTAAGAGTGTCATCCACCATGGTTTTCAGGATGTTTCATATTTCTTTTTCAGGAAAAGAAAATCCTTCATAGTTTTCAGTCTCAACAAATTCCTTTACTAAATTCCAGGAAGATATGCCTCTTTATTTGAAGCTGGACACTCACCTTGGAAGACTGTTACGTTCACTCCTTCACCAAGAGGAAGACCGTTATGTTCACTCCTTCACCAAGAGTTGTCCTATAGCACTTTTTGAATCAAAGCAATAATTATTTGGGAAAGAGCCAGGGAAAATTCTATCTTCACTATCTCGAAAGACATTGTAGCTAGTAATTGTTCTTTCATCACCTGGAATTGAGCTGTTATATTCAGCCGGTAAACCTTTCTGAGCAGGTCCCTGAGTTAATTTCTTTGTTATGCCCTGGAGTTGTAGCAAGGAACCAGAGGATAACATCCTAGCCCCGGCAGAGCGTTCAGTACTAAGGGGATTGGCAAAATTAAATGTTCCACGAGTCACCAGCTAATCATGTGCAGCTCCAGTAAGGTTTCTGATAAAGAAGAGAAAGTTACAAGATTATACAAAAAATTCCTGGATTCAGGAGACTCTTACAGTAGAAAGTGAAATTTAAAGTGAGATGTGAATTAGCTGGGGAGAATGTTCAGAGCTGCTAGGGTGAGAGGAAGCTTGAGAGGATGGAAGAAAGATATTAAGATTGGTAAGATTGGGGGGGGGGTGCTTGAGTGGCTCAGTTGGGTAAGCCTCCGATTCTTGATTTCTGGGTCATGATCTCAGGGTCATAAGATTGAGCCCCAAGAAGCACTCAGTGGAGAGTTGGCTTGAGATTCTCTCCCTCTCCCTCTGCCCTTCCCATCTCTGTCTCTGTCTCTGTCTCTCTCAAATAGATAAATGAGTAAATAAATAGATTTTAAAAATCCTTAAAAAAGAGAGAGATTGGTGGGACTGGATCCCAGGGAGTGAAGTGATGGTGGGCTGCAGCACGAGAAGTGGCGGAGATTTTTGCATTTAGAAGGAAAGCAATTGGAAGCCACAGAAACTTGGAGCAGAGTCAGTGGCATTGAAAGTGGATTGGAGGCAACAGTGGAGACAGGGAGACAAGTTAGGAGGCCATCCGAATCAACTGTTAATGAGAGGATGGAATCTGGCCTTGCGTGATAGCATAGGTACATGAATGCATCCAAGAAAAAATTACAAGTACAATTGCTAGCATATGATTATTGACTAGATATTGTGGTGAGAAAGTGAAAAAAAAAATAGCATCAAGGATGATTCCCAGGTTTCTAGCTTGAGCAAATGAACAGATGATAGTGATGTTAAAAACAACTTAAAAAGAAAAACAAAAAAAACGTGAGAGCATAAATAATTAAATTGCCAGATCAGACTCGGGAGAATTAAAAGATCTTACTCAGTATTTATCCCAATTTCAAAGATACAACTAATTGAGAGGCACATGTACAGCAGAGAATATATGGCATCTCACCACTGCTCATTCTTCATCTCTTGCAAATTAAGACATCAGTTAAGACATCTCTAATGTTTATTTAATGTGTGTGTGTGTGTGTGTATCTCACACTAAAAGGAAAACATTTTGGTCATTGAATATACTCATTCTCATTCAGACATTTAAATAGTCATCCATGTTCCAGATTCCACGGCTTACTTTTTCTTTGTTTTTGTTAGCTATAGCAACTTTAAGTGAACCAGACGTAGCCTGCTAAAAACATCTCATAGATGTGGCCCCTTCTGATGGTACCTACCATTTGTGTCTTTGCCAAGAGGTCTGCCTCTTGGTTATTTTTCTTCCTGAGCATTTCCCATACATGAAGGCAGTCAATTGCAGACCTGCTAATTCTTTCTTACCTACTGTGCATAAAAAAACTTTAGCAAATATGTTACTGCTTTGCCAGAGAATATACTGTCTCTGGAAATAAAATGAAGACCCCCTTTTTTTTTTTCTACTTTGCTACAGCACTGACAAGTTTTCTCATAAGCTTTCAGATGCACTGTCATTGATAATTTTAACAACCGTCTGCAAAATGTACTATTATCATTTTACAAAAGAGCACTGACACCCAGAAAGGTTAAGTAATCTAAAATAAGTAAACTGTAGAGATAGTTCTTAAGTCCATTTCTGACTCCTGGTTCAGTATTGTTTTCTCTGTATCACACTGCCTTCGTGCTCGTTTGTAAATTGTAAATTTAAACACTAGCTAAAGAAATGTAAATGTAACATTACTTTTTGAAGGTTGATTAAGATATATTTGAAAGAAAAAAATCCTCAAGTGCCTAGTTTTATTTTAACTGTCATTTTAAGAATCAAGAACCTGCGATTTATGTGTGCACCGAATGGCCGATTCACAATTATTTTCAACTTGCATGAAAACAGAGACGACTTTAAAGTGCATTCTGCAGATTACTGGAAAAGATGAGAAAATATGAAATTGAATCTCACATGCTAAGGACTATATTATAATGGGAGTTTTTTGCTGATTGTGTGATCATAAATTCACTTGAAAAATATCTCTAATTTTTCTATATATCTTCTGAAGTTCCTACTAAGTTTTTAAAAAATCAATATTTGCTATATACCAGTCAACAAATTCAAATCCATGGGATTCTACGGTTTTATATAGTTATTTTCTCTAAGCAAGCTTTTTAGACAAATACAATCATCAGCAATTTTATGGAAGAAAGGGAAATAATGTCTCTGAAAGACAGATTTTGTGTGGTGTTGGATTTATATCAACAGTCTGAAGGGTTCAGAGAATGTTTTCAACCAGTTATCCCAGAGCCTCCTAGGAGCAATTTAAGATTTCCCTCAGCCACATTATTCTTACTCCAGGGAACCCACACAGGTTTCAACTCAAACAAATCTCTTCAGAATAGATCCCCTTCTTCTTTGTAGAAGAAAGCAAACATTTCCCTCTACTTCATAGATACAAATATGATATATCCTCTGACAACTGCCCTCCCACCAACCAAGAAAACTCTCTCTCTCTCTCTCAATCTCTCTCTAATCCTGCTTGTCATGGACAGCATATCTACCTTCACTATACAAATAAGGATCCATCTGCAGAATTAATTCTAAGAGTTATTTTTTGTTTGTTTGTTTTGGTTCTTTGAACTACGCACAATTTATATAGCAGTCGGACACTTACTTCAGCTTTGTCCTTGGACCTCAAGCTTCTGGCATTAAAAATGGGAGGGCATTAGTGTATTTCTGGTTAATCATGTTTTACCCCTCAAAAATATAATTAAGATAGCAAGCTAAAATGGCCATAATTAGTACAGTAATTACTCTAATGAGTAAGAAACCAACAAAGCAAGGAAATGAAAGCAAGGACACGTTCATTAAACACCACCATAACCATAAGCTGTCAATGAATCTTGAGTAGGAGGATTGTCTTATTTCCTGTTGAGAAGTGTTCCCTGTGATAGAGTTCAGAACATGTTATTCTAAAATACTGCACCTTGGCATATAGAAATTTCAAGCAAAAGGAATTTGAGAAATGGCATGTGCAGGAAGGGCTTTCTGGCCTTTCCATGTAGCAGGTCATAAAAGTTAGGATGGACTTTTTGATATTCTCCTGAAGCAAGTCATAAAACCTTTATGTGAGAGATGACCTCCCTACATCTGAAGGACAGGAGCATCCTTCTATGAAAATAAAGGATACAGGAGGAATCTGAATGAACAAGCCTTGCCCCAATTACTGCATCTAGCTCACCTTTGTCATATTGTACTTTCCATGATGTCCCCACTCTTTGTCAAACCTAGCATAAAAACACTGAGATGTACCTGTGTCTTTGGATCTTCATTTTCTTAGGAAGGCTCCTGTGTCCTGTAAAACTTATATGGATCTAATTTGTATGCTTTTTCTCTTGTTAATATTTCTTTTGTTTTGGAATCCCAGTCAGCAATTTAAAAGAGTAGAGAGAAAAGATAAGTTTTTCCTCTCCTGCAGTTTCTGGTGACCAGGAAAGGCTGTCTGGAACACCGCACTCACTCTGTAGCAGGCAGTTGAAATTTTGGGAAAACTAGCAGGAACCAGTGAAGGATAATAATTCTTACCAAAGTCAACTCTTCTGGATCTCTGTAGTGCCCAGTTGAGATGCAAATGTAAAAATTTCATGCTGTCTCTTCCTTTTGAATTCAGATTAACGGGAGAAAAATATTGTCAACATTAGGGTTTTGGATTGTGACTCTGGTTACATTTGGTTTGGGTGCATGCATTGGTTATCCACTTATTCCTCCAAGTGGCAACTATTGCTTTTCCATGTGTTTATTTTGTTTTGTGTTCTAAAAGCTTGGTTATGTTTCTGCCTGTCAGGACATGTAAGTTGTCAGTTCTGTGCTCAGGAAAACAACCATCAGGTCGGGGACCCCAAGAATATGGTCAGTAAAGCCATTATAGGAGCCCTAGATGACTCCAGTTGAAAATAAAAGTATGATAGTAACTTTAACTCAGAAAGAGAGTTGATATATACAAATAGCCACAAAGAAAGGCCTCTAGCCAGATAGCACTCACTTTAATGTCAAATACTAGCAATTGAAACAGTAATTTAATTAATTGTCCCTGAGTTCTTTTAAAACATAGGTTATTTCAGTTTATTAATGTGTTTATTAGCTTGTTTTGATTACTTATTAGCTAACATTTGTAAATTGATTATTTTTCCCTTCCTGCACTTCCATAGAATTATAATTAGGTTTCCCGTCAAGCATTTCTTACTATTATTCAAGCTACTTCAAATAATGTTTGGTTTTACATGTCTCAGAATTAAACCAATAAAACCCCAAATTTAAGGCATTTTTGCTAAAAAGGCATGTTTAAGATGGGGGAATAGCAGGAAATTAACTGCTACTCTGAATAGCTACTTCTGAGAGTGACAGGATAGCATAATAGTTAAATGGAAGCTAAATTTAAAAATTATGGTGGTTGAATTAAGGTGATGCCAACGAGTACAGAGGAAATGTGGACAAATATGGCATCTGTTTTGCAGACATATTTTTTAAATTGCACTGGTTACTCACAGTTAGAATTGAAAATATTATTTTAATGCATATATTCTATTTAGGAATGCATCCAGGAAGGAAGCTGGTGTGATTTGTGGTTTGTCAAGTAAAACCAAGATGTTATGTGAAATAAATATATTCTAGAGATCTGTTTGCAATGTTGTGGCTATTTTTAACTATAATGGATTGTGAACTTAATAATTTGTTAAAGGGGTAAACTTCATGTCAAGTGGTCTTATCGCTATAAAGTAATATTAATAACTGTGATAATAATGGATTGTGATCTACAGAAAAAAGAAATATCCTCAATTCCACACTTACATAAATAAATAAATAAAGTGAAAGAACAGATACTTTTTAGTAGATTTCTAATTAATAAAGGTAGAAGAAATGACAAAAATATTCACCTTTTAGGAAACACCAAACTAACACATCCTAAAACTATCACAATAAATAGAATACTCCCATATTCTTGAAGTATCTTCCAATAAAGTATTTTAAAATCCTAAGTGGAAATTAGTTAACTTTATAATTAAAAACCCAGAGCCATCACCTCAACCTTCTGATCAAAGGCAACAACACCCATAATTAGACACACTGACATTATGTCTACCTATATGATTCATGAAGAAGGTACTCAATATCAGTTCTGTCATACTTTTTGGCAAAAACCACATTTTTAAACATGAATAAACATCAGACAAACCCAAACTGAATGGTTGTCTGAGAAATAATAGGCTGCTACCTTTCAAAATGGTCAGTCATATAGAAAAAAAAGATGGTGACATTTTCCAAGATGGAAGGAGACTAAAGAGGCAGAAAAACTATACTTAAGATGTGGGACCCTGGATTATTGGCATTTGTTCTATGGTTGTGTAAGATGTAATATTTGAGAAGTAGGTGAAGGGCAGACAGAAATGTACTGTTTTTGCAACTTTTCTTATTAAGTTTGGATTATTGTAAAAGGGAAAAAAATGTCATTTTGAGAGCTCTCCTTAGTCCTCAGAGACAAATGATAGTATGGAAACAAAATTATAGCACATACTAATAGGTTATGAATTGAAATATTAATTTAATAGACATGAGCATGCAAGGATATTTATAGGGAGAAATATAAAAATCAAAGTACTAAGGTGCATAACTTTTGGATGAAATAAAAAACATTAATGAAATTATAATGAAATTAATTGAATATATAATGAATATATAATGGAATTAATTATATAATGAATATATAATGGAATTAAATGAATATATCTTTAAAAAAGGTTAGACTTTGTCACATAATGCAGTTTTTGTCTAGTAATTATTATCCCCATGTGTGTCTTTAAAATAACTAGAACAGGGTTGTGTGACTGGCTCAGTTGGTTCAGCATCTGACCCTTGATTTCAGTGCAGATCACGATCTCAGAGTTCAGATCTCAGGGTCATGAGATCAAGCCCCATGTTGCCCAGCATGGAGCCTGCTTAAGATTCTCTCTCCCTCTCCATCTATCCCCATCCTCCACTCATGAGTTCTTTCTCTTTCAAAATAAAAAAAAAAAGGGAGCAAATAAATAAATAGATAGATAGATGGTAGGTAGATAGATTACTTAACTATCCTTAGAACATAGTTCTCTATTGTAGACTTGCTTATTTTATTTTCTCTCTCTTTCTAACCTGGGTAACCTCAAGATCTTAGCTTAACAACAGCCATCTAGATCTATGCCAATACCTCTTTCCCATTTCCAGATACTTTCCGAGGATAATGTTATGTACTCTCATGCAAGAATTGGAAGAATGTACTAGATATCAAAAAGCCTAATAAGCTACCAATATATTGGTTATTACAAGGGCCCTACCCCTAACATATTCATGAAATATGTATAGGTTATTTTAGATTACATAAGGAGTCATTTTCATAGCTATTTTTTAAGATTTTATTTTTTAAGTAATCTCTACAACCAACATGGGACTTGAACTCACAACCTTGAGATGAAGCATCACATGGTCTATAGAGTGAGCCACCCAGGCACCCCCACAACTATTTGTTAAGAAAAATATGCTGTTTTGCTAGCAATAGTAATCCCTGTTAAGTGTTAGATTTGCCAGATACCAATATTTTGCTAGTGACGTGTAATTATTAATGGTGTATGATGTGTGTGGATGATAGGGCCACTGGCAAAGAGATTCTTTACAAGATTTTCATATTCTTAAAAACAATTGACTTAATGCAATTTTTATTTAAGATGAGTTAGCTGGGGGGCCACCTGAGTGGCTCAGTCTGTTAAATGTCTGCCTTCAGCTCAGATCATGACCTCTGGGTCCTGGGATCAAGTCCCACGATGGGCTTCATGCTTAGTGGGGGCTCTGCTTTTCCCTCTGCCTCTATCGCCTGCTTGTGTGCTCAGGTGCTCAGGTGCTCGCTCTCCCTCTCTCTCTCTCTCTCTCTTTCTCTCTCTCTCCCCCCTCTTTCATATTCTCTCTCAAATAAATGAATAAAATATGTATTTCTTTATAAGAGGAGTTCATTGGCACCCATAGTAATCGCTTAAGGAGGGATACAATTACTATATTTTTTTAATTTAACAAAGAATTGAATTACAAAATGCTTTCTGCTCTGAAGGAGGGCTTGGGTAAGATCTTACAAAGGAAAAACTGCTTAGGCCAAGGGCAGAAAGTACAACCTAAAATTTTTCCTTATAAACAAGAATGATTTTTTTTTTTTTTTTGTCACAGGGCAAACTCCCTGTTACTGTAATAAGTTAGGTTGTCTTCATAGTCATAGCATTTCAGAACTGAAAGCAACCTTGCACGTCATCCCATCCAGTTACTTGATTATAGAAAGAAGAAACGGCCTCAGACAGGTTAACTAATTTTCCCAGAGAGGCATCAGAAACTTTTGATTGTCATATCACACAAAATAATAATATTTCTAGTTATAATGATGCTTCCTAATCATGCTTTTCACCCATTTTCAGTGTGCCCCCGTCCACACTTCTTCAGTTGGTGGCTCTTTAAACTGTACAGCACGGGTCAGAATTCATTTTACATATTTTAAAAAACTGGTCTGAAAGTGAGGTTTGAAATTAAAGGTGGCAAATGTTAACTATGCTCTTTTGATTTATGGAAATGAGAAAGGGCCTAAGGCTGGGAGAGGTCAAATCTCTTTATTCATAAAGCCAAACAGTAGGGTTAACTCTCAGCATTGACCTTCTTAATACTCTTGTATTTAAGGCATCATGTGCTGTTAGGGGAGACTTATTTGTAAAATTCCACTTACAATTCTCCGCCTCAGTGTCCTGGAATCTTTTGATCTGTCAATCAGCACCAAAAGGTATTTTTAAGCATCTATTTTTGTGCCCAGGAAAGTGCTAACTGCTGAAGGTATAACAGAAAGTAACTGAAACAGGATCCCTGTTCTCTTCCAGTGTATAGTCTAGTAGGGGATCATAAAATAACAAAAAGCTATTGCTACATAGTTTTATCTGGAAACTGATAGGCTAAGTACATTATATTGTGGTAGCATAGAGGAAGGGCCATGGACCAGTAGACTCTTTCTGAAATAACCATGCGTAAGGAACTAACGCAACATTCTATGGCTTGATTTCTATTTCCATCCATAATGGAATAGCTGATTTCGGAATAGCTGGCCCATTTTAAGTATCCAGAAAGCTGTTAAAAGGTAAGGCAGGGACTTCTGGGGAAGAGGGCAGAGTTCGAGGATTTTAAGCTCACCTCCTCCCAGGGATATAACTAGATAACCGCTACCTCAGTATAAATAACCTAGAAAATCACCCAAAGACTGGAAGAACAGATTCCACAATTAATATAGAGAAGAGGCCACGAGGAGGAGGGTAGGGAGGATGGAGCTGTCATAGGGAGCCAAGTGGACTCCTAGACTGTCCATGGGAGGGAGGACCAGCAGGAATGGAGAGGAGAGAGGAACAGAGCCTCACCCCAGGTGCGGGGGACCAACATGGGAAGATGAATTCCTTGTAACGTTTGGCTTTGGAAACCAGGGGGACCTGGCAATCCGTGGAACTTAATACCTAGAAGTTTGAAAATTAGCTGGCTAGGCTCTGGGAGTGTTAGGGGGCAGAGTCCTGACCTTTGAAGAGCCAGCTCAACAAAGAACCCCAGGTAATGCACAGCATGGAAGCAGCAGTCTGAAAAAACATCTGAGCTACTTGGAAGGAAATGTATTGACTAATCTCAGAGCTTGTTCTGGAAGGGAAGGGATCTTTGGGGAACTTCTCCAAGAACAAAAGAGCTGGCGAGTGCCATTTTGCTCCTCTTCTCAACAGGTGTTGGTGAAGATGTGGAGAGAAAGGAACCCTCTGCTCTGTTGGTAGGAATGCACAGTGGCTCAGGCATTGTGGAAAATGGTGTGGAGGTTCCTCAAAAAATCAAAAATGGAATTACCATATGATCCAGTAATTGCACTACTGGGCATTTACCTAAAAAAATACAGACACACAGACACACACACTAATTCAAAAGATATATTCACTCCCGTGTTTATTGCAGCATTATTTATAGTAGCCTAATATGGATGCAGCCCAAGTGTCCATGGATCAATCAAGGGATAAAGAAGTGACATGTATAGTGGAATATTGGCTACAAAAAAAGAATGAAATCTTGCCATTTGCAACAACATGGATGGATCTAGAGGGTACAATGTGAAGTGAAATAAGTCATCAAAGAAAGGCAAATGCCATATGATTTCACTCATATGTGGAATTTAAGAAACAAAATAAACAAAGAAAAAAGAAACAAAAAAAAAAAAACACAAAAAAACTTAAGTATAGGGAACAAACCAGTGGTTACCAGAGGGAGGTGGATGGGAGGATGGGTGAAATAGGTGAAGGGGATTAGAGTACATTTCTCACATGAGCACGGAGTGGTGTATAGAATTGTTGAGTCACTGTATCGTATACCTGACACGAATATAGCATCGTACGTTAACTGTGCTGGAATTAAAATTTACAAACTTCATAAAAAAAGGTATTGCAAAAAAAAATGATATTGCGAACATGTCGGCATTCTACATTATGTGATGCTACAGCTTTTTAAGGTATCACCATTGCAATTGTGGCTCTTTCTCTTTAAGATTTTATTTAATTTGGGGAGGCAGAGAGCAAGAGAGCACACCAGCCAGTGGGGAGGGGCAGAGGGAGAAGCAGACTCCCCTCTGAGCAGGAAGCCTGACCGAGGGCTCCATCCCAGGACCCTGGGGTTGAGACCTGAGCCAAAGGCAGCCGCTTAACTGACTGAGCCACCCGGGTGCCCCAAATTGTGGCTTTTGTTACACATCCCCAGGGCTTTACATTTAAGTAACTCAGCTGATTCCACAGCCTGCTTTCTGTGGGTCCCTAGGAATATATTTTCAATTAGGATTTTACATGATGCCAAAACTACAGAAGAGAAAAAGATGGTGTGAAATATCTCTACTTTCCCACAAGCAACCAAGTCATATTTGATTGACTGATTGATTGATGTTCATTTTACCAAGTTAATAACAATTACAGTGTGGTCACTCTCAAGAGAATCACAGAGGGCAGGGCCCTGTCTGACCTCCGTGGCGTCGGGGGTGTACTCTATCCCATCTCCTGGGCTAAGCTTCACTTCCATCTTCCCCATTTTATACCGATTTCTTCAAGCAGGACAAAACTAACACCACTAAAATTCACATTACTTATATTGCTAAGCATAAAATCTGAGTTTACTCAAGCCAATTAGCCAAAATTATAGGCTATAATTATCTCTAAACATTATCTTATAAGTAATACTTAATGGTTTTTGATAGGCAATGAAATGACTAAAGAATCCTTCACAGTTCTGAAACCTACAGTTTCTGTTGCAACTCAGCAATCATCCAAAGATGAAGAGGTCTCTTCCTTCTTTACGCATAGTTAGCTTTGGAATTAATAATTTTCCTTCCTAGAAACGAACCACTTTTTGCATAAGGTTAGAGAACCCTCTCAGGCACATCTCAGAAAAAAAAAAAAAAAAGTCTGTGCAGTTACTGGGAATGAGAAATACTTCTTTATAGTTGCACAACCTTTTGTCCCATAGTTTCTGTGACTTTAAAATGAGTAACTGTAAGAATTAAATGAGACAGTTTGTAGAATTGCAGACGAAATCGCGATTCATATCAAAAGTAAAGGACCTTGGGTAAGTCAAAGACAAAAACCGGGCAACTAAGGGAATTGGTCTTAGAAGGCTACTGTCATAGGGTGAGGCTCCGTATCCAAAGATTAGAGAGTCTTGGGGGAGGTGGGTTTGCCTTCTACTTTCATAGGGAGGAGTATACAGATGGTTACAGGAGGGCGATTGATAAGAAAAGCCTTAATCTCAGTCAGCTGAAGAGAAGATACTTACCATTGTGTCTAGCTGGTTACAGGAAATCAAACAGCCTAGTCTTTTTGCAAATTCCTTTCACGGGGTGTTATGGTTGCACCGGGCCTAGTGCATAGAGAGCATTTAATATGATTTCTCCATCATTCTCATTGGTATATACGTCATAACTTGAGGAAATCGGCTCCTGAGTTAGATTCTCCTCCCCCCAGCCCAACAGAGCATAGAATAAAGTCTGTCTCTTTGTCTACGTTGCTCATATGGTCAGAGTAGTGCCCTCCTCATGTGTTCTCTCCCAGGGACTCCATGACCTGCTGTTACCTGCTGATCCTTACCTCCTAGAGATGAGTCATCAGAGAGATAGTTGCCAATAAAGACTTGTTTAGATACCCCAAGCGTTTGGGTAGGTGTCACTATCTTCCCAGGACCCTGTAATTTATCTACACTTATTTCTCTGAGTGATTCCATCAGTGAATTAGGAAGTATGTGTGCTACGAGACAGCTTAACTGCCTACAGGCAATGCAATAAATAAACGAAGGCAGCTCACTTTGTAGACGTAAATCATTGTCATGATTCTATTTGAATGCAACCTTGTTTGCCTTAAATTGTTTGATCCAGTACAGGCAGTGATTCAACCAGCAGGTTGCTCTTGAATAGCCTAGGAACGCAGGCTGAAATTACTCTGCAGAATAAATTTCTCTTAATGTCTTTTTATCCTAAGTAATATTCATTTTTACAACTTCCATTTAAAAAATGGATAATGTAATGTCTCCCACATACCATGTTCTCAGCTGCAATTTTCAAAAGAATGAGTTCTACAAAAATTGTCCCCAAAGGGGTAACTATAGTTTGTTTAAATTAGTTTTAAAATAGATCTTAAAATATAGTTTTGAATCACTACCTGTCTCTCCATTGGCTCACATCTACGGTCACATTTACGACACCTCCCATGTATAGTATAAGTCAATTTCGGGATTGCCTTTGGGGAATTATCATGATTAAAGACCCTCATTCCGACATGACCCTCATTCACAACAAAACAAAATTTTTCAGCCCCAAGGTCCCTCATTAAATCTTCAAATTACTTTACAAGTAGAATTAAAATTCGTATTTAAATAAATTGTCCTTCAGATATAAGGTTGTAATATGCACATAACTTTGTAAAATGAAAGCCAACAATGCTTCTATAATTAAGAAGTTTTGAGTTGCATTAAAACTAACAGGGAAATTGGAATAAGATGTTCACATTACAGTTCTGTCATTTCCAGGAATTATAGCATATGGATGAATGAATTATTCTTTTTGTATTTCATTTTTTGATAAAATATAAGAATATTGAAATATAAGATACAAAAGTAAAATGGTATAAGTCATGCAACATAATTATAATGCGAATAGTACAAATAATGTAGCTGGAGTGCCTGGGTGTCTCAGTCAGTGAAGTGACTCTTGGTTTCAGCTCAGGTCTTGTTCTCAGGGTCCTGGGATTGAGCCCCATGTGGGGTCTGCCCTTAGCCTGGAGTGTGCTGAAGATTCTCTCTCGCTCCCTCTTCCTCTGCTCTTCCTCCTGCTTGCTCTTGCTCTTTCTAAAATAAATAAAATCTTTAAACACACACACACAAATAAATAATGCTTGCTGTTCTCTTTCTATACACAGTGTATATAGTATATATGTTTCCACAGTACAAAGAATGTATGTAGTATATATATTTCATATAGTGTCTAATATATATATAACATCAACTATTATGTATATGAGTCATATGTAACAGTATGAGTAATATGAGTAATAAATAATGATTTTTATGTATATAGTATACATATAAATAGTATAATATATATATAGCTATTTATAAAATCTCTCTATATAAAACTTCTCTTGCTTTTAAGAGGTCACCTAATATGACACTGACGCTGACTACTTGAGTGAAGTCATAAAAACATTATTATCCTTTTAAACTGTTAATACAGTGACTCTGAATCATATATACTCCTAACACTTTTAGAAATAGACCACTCTTGGCAATAGATATAAGAAAGGGAGTGCATGATGTAGGGAAAATAAAGAAGGTATGTTAGAAAACTTCTTCTGGTTGTAGAGAGAACTAACAAGAAGTTGAAATGCAATCTTTGTTTGGAATTAAAAAAAAAAACAACTTTGAAATAAATCAAAGAATGTTGGGAATTGTAAATTTACACTTGTCAGGGATCCCTGGGTGGTGCAGCGGTTTGGCGCCTGCCTTTGGCCCAGGGCGCGATCCTGGAGACCCGGGATCGAATCCCACGTCGGGCTCCCGGTGCATGGAGCCTGCTTCTCCCTCTGCCTGTGTCTCTGCCTCTCTCTCTCTCTCTCTGTATGATTATCATAAATAAAAAAATTAAAAAAAAAATTTACACTTGTCAAAGGGAAAGAAATAGAGAAAAAGAAAGAGAAAGAAATAGAGAAAACTTATTAGGTTGCAGTATTTTTGTAAGCACTGGTGAGATCTGGCATGAAGTTGCCATGAAGACAGGTGAGGCTTATATCCCTCTACATTTCAAAGGAAATGGGATCTCTGGCTGCTGTTTGTCAACAGAAACTCTCATTCATCTACACATGGCAACTGTGGGAGACCATATTTTTGATCTATAGATCAATTTTGGACAATTCACATCTTTATCAAGTTGAGACTTCCAAGTGAGCACAATATGTGTCTCTATTTTCTGAGATACCATCTAATTTCTTTTATCAGTGTTCATATTTTTCAGCATACAGACCTTACTGATCTTTTTCCTTTGATTTTACCTAATATTACTTTTTTCAGATATTTTAACTATTATATAAAAAAATTGGCTTCCTTTACATTGCCAGTATGTAGAAATATAATTAACTGTTTTTGTGTACTGACTTTGTAGCTATTATCTTCCTTAACATACATTGATTTTAAGAGTGTTTTTGTTTTTATTTTTAATTGGTTTACATTTATCTAGATATACAACTATAATATCTGTAAATAGAAAAAATATATTTCTTTACTTCCAATCTTTGTAATTTATATTTCTTTTTCTTGTCCTATTACATTGACTAAGACTTTGAGTACAATGTTAAATGGGAATGAAGTGCCTTCCTCCAACTTTCTAGATAAACCATTTACTCTTTAATCATGACATATGGTGTTAGCTATAGTTTTCTATAGATGACCTTTTGCTACAAAGGGATGATTTCTGTGTATTCTTAGTTGATCAGAATTTTTATCAGAAATGGATATTGCATTTTATGAAATGCCTTTTCCGTATTAATTGATACGATCATTTATTTATTTTTTCTTCTTCACACTATTATTACATAAGTTTACGGTGACTAAATTTTCACACATTCAGTTAACATTGCATTTCTGGGGTAAATTTTACTTGATTATGGTATATGTTTCTCTTCATAAATTGCTATCGTATGTTTTTCTCTTCATATCTATTCATATATTCTTTTCACATACTACTCTTTCATATGTTTTCTCTTCATATATTTTGTTGTTGGTTTACATATTGTTGAAGGTTTCATGGTTATAGTAACAAGGGATATTTGTCTATAGTTTTCTTTTTTGTACTGTTTTTAACTTTGAATCAGTATTATTCCGAACTTACAAAATGAGATGGGAAGTTTTTATTTTTTATTCTTCCATTCTCTGGAAGAAATTGTTTAGAGCTAGTGCTATTTATCTTTAAATGTTGATAAAATTTGCCAGTGAAATCATCTGGATCTTGATTTTAATCTTAAGGATAAAATATGAATTCACTTTTAATCTATATGAATATTGATGTCATCTATTTATTCTTCAGTGAGTTTTGACATTTTATAGTCATTGAGGCTTGGGTACATTTTTAAAAGTTATCCAATTTGTGTGTTTGTTGTTTCCTATATTATCCTGTAAATGTCGTAGAGATCTGTAGGAATATTTCTTCTTTTAGGACTCATAATTTGTGTTTCCTCTCCTTTCTATTTATAAGTTTTCCTAGATTTTTATCATTTTTATTTTATCTTTACAATAAACTGACTTTCTTATTTCACTTATTTTCTCTTAGGTTTCTTTCTGTTTTCACATTCATTGATGTCTACTACCTTTAACATTGTCTTAAGTCTTCTAATTTGGGTTTTTTTGCTCTTCTTTAGTTTCTTAAGGTGGAGCCTTAGATTCTAGAAGCAGCTTTTAGAAACAGATCTACTTCTTTAATCTTGTTGATTTTCTTTCCATGATTGCTATCTCTTACTGAAAAAGGAGTTTTAAAGTTTCCCAACTACAATTTCAAATTTGTTTTTATTGCTTTTCTTTGCTATTTTCTGTGAAGAGTTCTGGTAGTAGATTGCTTCACAATTTAAGTTCAGGTTGGAGTTATATCCGAATTGATGTCATCCTGCCATGAATATGGTAGCTGGGTTCAGAATGTAAGTTTCTTTTCAGCATAGACAAAAATAGATACTCAGTGGAACAAGGAGTTGGTTGTGTTGGGATTCATTGTTGCCCTCCATTTATTTATTCATGAGAGACACAGAGAGAGAGGCAGAGACACAGGCAGAGGGAGAAGCAGGCTCCATGCAGGGAGCCTGATATGGGACTTGATCCCAGGACCCTGAGCTGAAGGCATATGCTCAACCACTGAGCACACAGGTGTCCCTGTTTCCCTTCATATTAATTCTTCTCTTCTGTGATCCAGAAGAGTGAAGTCTGTGGGCTGCAACATCTGGGTTCTCTTGACCTCTGGCTTCCAGGTTGGATTAATGGGAGAATCTGGAAGAATATAGTGGATGTGGGTGGAGAAATCTTCAGGTATTGATATTGATCCCTGCATTCTGTTTTTGATATTCCCTTACTGCTTTGCCTGAGGGCCTGATAGTTCCTTCGTTCTGAGACACCATCTTCTGTGGGATACTTCCTCCTTATTGTTTCCTATATTAACTCTGTTTCCTCTCTCTTCTCCTCCAGGCCTAGATGTGGTCAAAACTTATTTTAGGAATAAGACACAAGAAAGTTGCAAGAAGTGTATTAAGTGAATGATTAATTAATGGAAGGCCAACATCACAAGCCCATGTACTAATTTCAAAACACAACCAATCATGGAAAAATCTCTGAAAAGGTCCAGAAGAGTCTGGGAGGATTTGGGAGTATTCTTTGATACTTTTGTAATACTGTAGTGGGTATTAATAGTTAGATTTAAAGTTAATAATTGTTATCACCTTCTAATTTTTCTCTCTGTCTGTCCTACGATCATACAGTAGAAAATAGCCATTTTTTATTGTCACTCCTTATTTTTCTTACCAATGAAGTTTGCTAACATAGACAAATGAGGTCATCCAGAATTCCTGAAACGTAAGATCACTTCACTTTTCTTTCTGATGTGATATATCTCACATCTCTGTGTGAACTGATCTGTGACTTTCGATGCAGAAGTTATCATTCAAGCCAAGGATGCAGTCATTCTAGAGGTATTACAGTTAGAGAACTTGAAAAAAAATCTCTTTGGATGGGCAAATGGAGTTTACCCCATTGGTATTGCTGTGCACAAAATACTTAGTTGCTTGTGTCTTTCATTCAATTACTTTCTGTATAATAAATGAAATTTCTCCACCTGAAAAATTCAAAACTACTAAAGAAGAAAAAAGTGTGGGGAACAGATTCTCAGATAGATGTGTTTTTTTGAAGCAGATACTGAAGTAATGTTTAATTGTGCTATAAATTTCATTTCACTGTAAAATTTGCTTTCCATACACTATGTACTCGTTTCTTGTAATGTAATCTTTCTTGCTGTGCATAATTATTTTTAAAATGTAGTTTCCTAATATCCTAATCATAGTTGAGGTCTACAAATGTGCCTCTTCTATAAATGTCCTCTTTGCCAATTTTCTTTTTTTTTTAAAGATTTATTTATTTATTTATTTATTTATTTATTTATTTATGATAGAGAGAGAGAGAGAGAAAGAGACAGGCAGAGACACAGGAAGAGGGAGAAGCAGGCTTCATGCCAGGAGCCTGACGTGGGACTTGATCCCAGGATTCCAGGATCCGCCCTGGATCAAAGGCAGGCACTAAACCACTGAGCTACCCAGGGATCCCCCTTTGCCAATTTTCTAATCACATTCCTTCCAAATCTCTGAACATCCAGCCCAACTCTTGGATACCACTCACAAATCAGTATTATAAATTCAGACCTTTCTTTTCCATGTAAAGCAAATCACCAGATACATTCATCAAAGTTCTGCCCTCTAGAATAATTTCTTCTCAAGACTGCCCTATGGGAATGTTCCAGGAAAATCCCATGATTTGCCTTTCAGCTTCTGCCAAAGGCTTCAAGTTTACCTCTACGTCATTGACACTTCATGCTCTATAATGTCAGCTAGGTCCTATGACTTAGGTGCCAGAACAGTTGACCTGCTGCAGAGCCTTCCTTTGCTTTGATCTTCACTCAAATCTAGCAGATTTTTGGGTGACTTGTAAAAGGGTCAGAGTTAGCACACCCAGATGAGGAATAAGCTAAAGGACTCACTAGTTGTTGTGCTTTATTTTTGTTTTTAAAAGCAGCCAGATGCAACAACTTATTTTCACCTTAGTGGGTTCCATACCATTGGACTACAACATTTTCACTAGGGTAGAAGGCCCATGGGTAGGATAAAAGTCCCATGAATTTTTATTGGATTTATTTCCCAGTCTCTGACATGAAAATGTGTTTTTTAAAAGATTTTATCTATTTATGCATGAGAGACACAGAGAGAGAGGCAGAGACACAGGCAGAGGGAGAAGCAGGCTCCCTGCGGGGAGCCAATGCAGGACTCAATCCCAGGATCCCGGGATCACAACATGAGCTAAAGGCAGACACTCAACCACTGAGCCACCCAGGTACCCACTGACATGAAAATGTCATACCAGTAAGTCTAAAGAGTTATACCTTGATCACTAGAATCAACCTATTTTCATATATTGAGCCTATTTGATGTCTTGTGAATAATAAGGGCAATTAAGTTTCCAGTGGAATCAATTATGATATAGGGCTGCAAAGTTGATACACTTTTGTGGTCAAACAGTGAAGTTGTCTTTCCAGACTTGTTAACTAAAAGGAAACTGGCTTTGGTGGTATTTCCCAGAAAGTATGGATAAAGAGAATTTGTCAACTCACAGTTACATATCAGGTACAAAGAAACATTAATTTACTCAAGCTATGAAACCACATTTGGAAGAGCAATGAAATTTTGGAGTTCACCACCTAGTAAAATTTATAATAACCCATCATCAATGTCCAAGACCCATCTATTTTCTAAATAGGACAAATTGGCAGATTTCAATAAAGATGTAATGGGAATGCGCCCTTCGAGTAATTGATGGTGGCATTCAGCTTTATAGTGTCCTTTCAGGATTGCTTTTGGTTTATTTACCTCGGTAGAGGCATTTCTAATGGCTTCCATGTGGCCTCTTCCAATGTAATGGGCCTTACACTGCAGGTTAGGGTACATATATAGAAATTCTTACAGTTGCAAAGTGTGTGTATTCTATCCAGTGTTTATTATGCACGGTGGCACTGAGAAAATAACATAAGGGATTTGTGGACACACTGGATCCATATTGAGATAAACTTGAGTGACATTTTGGATCTCCTGGATTTAGTTTCACTTCAGAGCCTGCATCCCATAATCTCTTTAAAAATCTGATTCTCTCTTTTTTCCCAACACACAATCACCTAGTAAAAGGTCATGGGTCTCTTTGGGGAAGACTGGGAGAAAGGTTAACACTCTAAACTTTGGCAGGGTCCTTCCTGAAGGGGATTTGACCTCACTTCATACAAGGGATTATAGGCCTATAAATGGGCTCAACTCTGGAACTATCAGGATCCTATTCTTCCCCAGTGATTGTCCTCACTTAAGTGCAGACACCTGTGAGGTTGGGGATTCAATCTGTGTTGTACTTCAGTTTCTTGCAAGATGAGACTCTGGGTTGGGTTTTTAGAACTGTCAGCTCTGTGGCTACAGGAGATATGATTTCTTTCAGGTAAGTTATAGACACTTTCAGGTCATTTGTAAGGAATATAAGCAGGGAATTTGAATCCCTGAACTCATTATTTTCTTTTCCCACTTTCTCCAGTGCAATTATGAGCAACCAGAAATCTCATTATACCCATTAATTTGACAAACATGTTCTAAGATATCAAATACCTAGCCAGTTAGAATGTGAGTTTTATGAATTTTTGAGTAAAAGTATCCAATATGGTACTTTGTGTATCTCTATTGACCCATCATACAATGGACTATCAGTGCTTTCTTTACCATTAAAAATAGAGCCATTTATGCTCTTATTATAATTAGACTAGAGAACTAATGCCAGATACTCCAGAACCAATTCAGAAAACACATCACTAAGATTCTGTTGCTGTAGAACCGCTCTCCATACCAGGTCTGTATCTCTCAGGGTTCTCCAGAGAAACAGAATCAACAGGATATAGGTTTTTCTATTTGAAATCTTTTTTTCTTCCTTAATATAGGCATTTACATGTACACATTTTTAAAAGTTTTTATTTAAATTCCAGTTAGTTAACATATAGTGTAATTTTAGCTTTTGGTGCCCAATGTAATGATTCAACACTTCCATACAACACCCAGTGCTCACCACAGCACGTACACTCTTTAATCCCCATCACCTATTTCCCCCACCCCACACCACTTCCCCTCTGATCAGCATTAGTTTGTTCCCTATAGTTAAGAGTCTATTTCTTGATTTCTCTCCTCTCTTTTTCTTATGCTCTTTTGTGAAGTGTATCATATGAGAGAAATCATTTATTTGTCTTTCTGTGACTGACTTATTTATTTCTATGCACCCTTTTAATCAGATCCCAATAGTTTTGATATGTTGTTTTTCCATCTTAATTCATCTTAACATATTTTCTAATCATCCTTATGATTTTTTCCTTTGAACTACTGTTTATTTAAGAGTGCATTGTTTAATTTCCACATATTTATGAATTCACCAAATTTCTTTGCTATTTCTGTGTAATTTTATTCTAGCATGGTTAAAGAATTTTGTGTGATGCTACTCATTTTAAATTTATTTATTATTATTTTATGACTTAGCAGGTGGTCTATCCTGGAGAATGATTCTTGTGTATTTGAGAAAAATATATATTTTGCTGTTGGTAGTGGAGTGCTATATAGATCTCTGTTGTCTGTTTTATAGTGCTGTTCAAGTCTTCTATTGTCTTGTTGATATTCTTTAAGCTATACTATCAATTGTTGAAAATCTGGTGCTGAAGTCTGCAATGATTATTTTTTAATGATATACTCTTCTATTGCAATTTTCCTTAACATTTTTTTGTGGTAAAAAACACAAAATTTATCATCTTTACATTTTTTTTTAATGATTTTATTTATTCATTCATGAGAGATGCACAGAGAGACAGGCAGAGACACAAGCAGAGGGAGAAGCAGGCCCCACGCAGGGAGCCCCATGTGGGACTCGATCCCAGGTCTCCAGGATCAGGCCCTGGGCTGAAGGCAGCGCTAAACCACTCAGCCAGCCAGGCTGCCCTCATCTTTACATTTTTAAGTGAACAGGGGTACATTTATACTGTGCAACCATCACTATTGTCTACAGAATTCTTTTTTATCTTGCAAAACTGAAACTCTGGGGGCCCCTGTGTGGCTCAGTTGATTGACCTTCAGCTCAGGTGATGATCCTGAGGATTGAGGTGCATAGGGCTCCCTGCTCAGCAGGGAGTCTGCTTTTCCCTTTCCGTGTGCACTCACTCCACCTCTGCTCTCTTGATGTGTGTGCTCTCTCTCAAATAAATAAATGAAATCTTAAAAAATAAAAAAAAACCTGAAACTCTCTGGCCATTAAACAATAACTCCCCATTCTTTCTTCTACCTAGGATCTGGTAAGCTGTATTGAACTTTATATCTCTAGGAATTTGCCTATTCTATATATCTTATATAAGTGGAATTTAATAATATTTCTTTATATGTCTGGTTTATTATGCTTGACATAATGTTTATAAGGTTAACACCATGTCGAATTATGTCAGAGTTTTCTTCCTTTTGGGGCTGAATAATGTTTCATTGTATGGATATATCACATTTTGCTTATCCATTTTTTTTTCTATCAATGAACACTTGAGTTGATTCTGCCTTTTAACTATCATTAATAATGTTGCAATGAACATGGACGTACAAATATTACTTTGAGACCCTACTTTCATATCTCTTGGATATGCAGAGATGGAATTTCTGGATTATATGAGTTCTACTTTTAACTTTTTGAGGAACCACCAAACTGTTTTCCACAGCAGCTATACCATTTTACATTCCCAAAAAGAGTGCAGAACAATTCTAATTTCTCAGCATCCTTATCAAAACTTGTTTTTAGTTTTTTTTTTACAGTAACCCTCCAAATGGGTATGAAGTGGTATCTCATGGTAGTTTTGATTTGTTCAGTGATTAGTTTTGAATTATCTGTGCCTCTCTTCATTTCTGTCAGTTTTTGCTCTATGCATGTTGGAGTTCTGAAGTTACATGCAAGCTAACATTACATGTTTACAATTATTGTATTTTCCTGATGGATTAATCTTTTTATCTCATTCTAAAATGTCTTTCTTTGTATCTATGTACTTTTTTTTTTTGCTTTAAAGTCTATTTTGCTGAGTATTCATATAGCAACTTCTGCTATCTCATGTTTGCATTTTTTATATAATATTTTCTGTCAAAATACTTTCAAACTATATGTTTTAATCAAAAGTTCATCTTTAAAAGACGATGTATAGGTGGGTCATGGCTTATGTTATCCAATATACTAATCTCTGCCTTTTAGAGTGTTTAACCCATTTACACTTCAGGTTTTTAAGTATAAAGTAGCATTTATGGGCCATTTTGCTAATAGCTTTACATATGTCTTGTTTCTTTTGTGCTTCTGTCTCCCTCCATTAGTGCATTCTTCCATGTTAGACTTTTCCGGTGTGCCATTTTAATTCAGTTGTCATTTCTTCTACTTTTTAACATATTTTTCCTAGTGGTTTATCTGGATGTTGCAGTTAATATTTTACATAATAATCTAGATCTAATTAATAACAATGTAATTTCAATAATATACCAAACTGCTCCTTTATAGTTTGTCTCCTCCTTCCTTTGTGTTCCTGTTGTCATACAAATTACATCTTTATTTAGTGTTTTCCCATCAACACAAACTTCTAATTATTACTCCATGTAGTTGTACTTTAAGATAGAATATAGAAAATTATAAGAAAGATTATTTATATTGTCTTTTATATTTTCTATGTAATTTACTTCCTGTGGATTTGAGTTACTGTCTACTGCCTTTTCATTTCAATCTAAATGTCTTCCTGTAGTTTTTTGTTTGTTTTGTTTTTGTTTTTGTTTTGTTTTGTGTTTTTTCTGAGAGCACGCCTGCTAGCAACAAATTTCTCAGAGTTATTTATATGCTAATGTTTTAATTAATCCTTTATAGCCATTTTTGCTGGATATGAAGTTCTTGGTTGACAGACTTTTCTTTCATTGCATCGAACATGTCATCCACAGCCTTCTGACTGCTGCAGTGTTGATGAAAAAATACATTGTGAATGCTATTGAAAATCCCTCGACTGTGTTGAGTCACTTGCATTTTTCCTTTCAACATTATCTCCTTATCTTTGTCTTCCACAGTTTGATTATGAAGTGTTTCTTTGACTTTTTAAAAATATTTTATTCATTTATTCATGAGAGACAGAAAGACAGAGATCGAGAGAGAGAGAGAGAGAGAGAGAGGCAGAGACACAGGCAGGGGGAGAAGCAGGCTCCATGCAGGGAGCCCGATGTGGGAATCAGTCCCAGAACTCTGGGATCACGCCCTGGGCCAAAGGCAGATGCTCAACCACTGAGCCACCAGGCGTCCCTCCCTTTCTTTGACTTTAAGCTCAAGAGAGTTCATTGTGCTTCTTAGATGCCACAATTAATTTTTTAAATCAAATTTGAAAAGCTTTATGCCACTACTTTTTCAAATGTTCTTTCTCCCTTGCATCACTCTCTCTCTTACTTCTAGAACTGCCATATTGGTATACTTGATGTTGTTCTGCATGTCTTTGAGGTTGCAGGTAGGAAGACTTCTCAGTAAGAAGACCTGTAAGTGTAGAGACCTTAGGCAGAAGCCACTTGGAGTAATCAAGGAGCATCCAGGAGAACAGCACATTTGGAGCTTAGTGAATAAAAGAGAGAATGACAGTGTCACCTTTGCAGTTAAGGGCCTGCACCTCAGAAGGGCCCCCCATGTGGTTTAATCCTCTCCTGTCACAATCATGAAATCATTAATAATTTTTTAACACTTTCTCCACATTTTTGTTCTGCCTTGGGCCCTGCATATTATGTAACTGGTTTTGTGGGAGAGGATAGGTTTAAAGGGATAGGACAGGAACTGGAACTCAAGTAACCTTACACTGGATTTTAAGTGTGATGGCCAGACATTGGAGTATATGAAGCAAGGTCTGGTTTGTGGTCTGGTTTGTAGAAAGGCACAGTGTTTGAGAATAGCAACTCTGAAGTCAGACTGCCTGGGTTCAAATCCACCTTTGCTGACTTCCTAGGTATGTGATCTATGTGATTTACTTACATTCTCTACACTTCAGCGTCCTTGGCATAAAATGGGAAATCGATACTTCTCTCACTGGTTGTGGGGAAGACTGGGTTAACATATATATGATGTGGTTAGAACTACCAGAATACTATAAGAACTATGTAAATATTTGCCATTATGATTAGGAGCACTGGCAGTTTTTAAGCATATGTCCTAAGCATGTCACCAGGCATTTTGCCAAAGAACAATGAAAGAAGTGTGTGAGCAACAGGGGCTGTGGTCAAATTTGAAATAACCGGAGGCCAGATCTTGTAGGGCTTTGTGGTTCTTGGTGAGAAGTGTTCACTTTAAAGGAAGTGTTGAGGATAAAGAGTGAAATTTCTGATTTGCATTTTATTCCCTCAGATCCCATCTCTTTATAAAAAAGATTTTGCATAGTATCTTGACTCAAAGGCCATTCAGAAAAAATAATAATAATAAAAGTAAGTATTGGCATTTTTCCTGCTTCTTGAGGGATACAAAATAGCATCATTACTGAATTCAAGACCAGCTGCATTCCCTAATCTTCTCTGAAGGCATGGAAGGACCTGAGGCCAACATTGTAATATAGTCAAGAAATGGTCTAAGTGCAGGTTCCTTAATGATCTACCCATTAGCAAACTTGTTGGAAACTGTCACATTATAATTCTGTTCATAATCATCAATAATGACCAATTTGTTACTCCACAATCACATCCCTGACAAGGATGGAGGCAAAATTCTAACTCCTATAATTTATTTCCCTCTCTAATCTCCCTTTTCCTGATTATGTCTTCAGTTTTTTTTCCTCCTCTAAAATCCATAGTTCCTTGCAATACCTAAAATCTATTGCTATACATAAAAATCTTTTATCCTGAAGGGGAAAATAAGATCACAGTTTGAAACAGTTTACAATTCCATAAAAGTAATGAAATCAGTAGCTTCCAGAAGGGACTGTGGCTATGGAAATCCCATCACAGTCATCTTATAGGGCAGTCAGTTAGATAATTGCTGTTGGAATAATTATTATCATTATCAACTATCAGTGACTGTGTTCGATATTTTAATATGTCCAAGCAGGAAGATGAAACAAAGCCATTGCCTTGCCAACTTGGTGACACTTGCTGGCATGTTCATTACTGTATCAGAAGTAGACTAGACATGGGGAGACGTACAACTTTGCTTCAGAGTTGGCTGAAAACCTGCAGTATTGGAAAGGTAGCAGGACATATTTTTTATTACAAAGAGTTTGTGAGTGTACTGCAAGGAAAAACCTTAGAACAGGGTGACTTCGTATAACCAGGCCAATGTTAAAACAGGAAAATGGGACAATTCTGGAATTTAAGTAGAAATTACACAGGTGCCATGCCACACATCTTTGGTGGTTTAAACTTTAGCTCACATAGGCCCCTCTTGAGTATTCAGAGTTCTCAGCTCCACCACAAGGAAATCTATTTCAATAAATCTAGAGTATGGACCACAACTCTGCCTTTGTAATGCTAAAATTAAGGTTGGGTGCAGGGGCACATTAAACACTGGGTAGTATGGAAACACCTACTATCCCAATTTTGGTTTTGTGTGCCTTGGCCAAGTCACCTAAAGTATTTCATTGATCATGTTCATAATCCGATAAAATGATCTCCTATAAAAACAAAGTTTTTGCTAAAAGTCACCTATCCCTGTTGCAAATTCTTTCATCTTTCTGTTTTGGAAATGTTAGATCTATTCTTTTTTCTTTATTAAGTTTAGAGTTAGGCTTTATATTTATGCCTGTTTTTTAGTAGTTAGTTCTATCAGAGACTTTAGAGAAATTTGGGTGGGGAGAGGATAAGCGCCAGTTCTCACAGCTCCATGAAATGTGAACACCTAAACCTCTCTTACTGTTTTGAGTGACTTATGAAAGACCAGTAGGCTGATTATCCTCCAAGTCACAGGCTTGGGACTAGTCTGAGGATTTTTTTTTTTTCTTTCAGGTTGTTGTTCAACTGTAAGACAGGGAAGCATTAAGGCCCATTGAGGAAGTATATTTTATTTATTCAACCAATGTCCATTGAACACTTCCTTGTGCCAGATTATGAGGATAAGGCAATGGAGAAAACAGACAAAACCCTGCTTTCGAGAAGGTATCATTTTAGAAGGTATAAAACTGAAAAAAACATATACAAATACATATGTAATATAAGTCATACAGTGGTGCAATTTATGCAGAGGAGACAATAAGGCTGGGGGATAGACAGTGATGGCATGCAGGGTGGTGAGAGCGGTGGTTCTTATTTTAGATAGGAAAATCAAGGGTAATCCTTTTTACATAGCAATAATTGAAATAATAGAACTGAGTAAACTGAATATCTATTTAGAGAAACAACATCCCAGTGAAAGACACTAGCAGGTACTAAATACTCAGCAAGTTCAAGGCTCAGCAGAGGCCAGAATAAATGAAGCCAAGTGAGCCATGGGGAGAATGATGGAAAATGAAACCAAGAGAGGGATGGGCCAGCGCTGTTGGGTCTAGGAAGCCTGATGAGGGCAATGCTTTCTAAAATAGAATTGTCAGGAATATTGAAAACTACTTGATGATTTTAAGAGGAGGAAGGTCATGATGTAACTTTTCTTCCTTTGTATTTTTCTTTCTTTCTTCTTTCTTTCTTTCTTTCTTTCTTTCTTTCTTTCTTTCTTTCTTTCTTTCTTTCTTCTCTTTCTTTTTTTTCTTTCTTTCTTTCTTTTAAGAATCAGTATGGACACTATTTGGTGACTAGACCATGGGGAGCAAGAGTGATGCAGAATGACAATTTAGAACACTGTTAGAGTAGTTCAGAAGTTTAAGAACTTTATCTTTAATGAGTATGTTGGTTGTGAGAATTCTGAACTTTTCAAGGGGCTTTAGGTCCATAGAGACCTTATCTCATTTACTCCCTTAAAAGAAATTTCAGGGCACATCAGGAAGGAGTCTGTTCACATACTTTCCTTTAATAAAAGAGAGAATTGGAAAGAGGGAGGGTATAAAGAAGTCCACTAGGCTTTGAAGCTTTGAAGTGGGAATGAAGACAGATTGAAAAAGAAAGTTGATGCTTCTATTTCCCAAATGAGAATAAAAATCTAATTTCAAAAAAGTAATGAATGTGTGTGGAATCATTTCTACCATAAAATCTGAAATGAGGTTTGGTTTTGATTAATGTTTTATTGGTTTTTTTAAAGGCCCCAGCAAAACTAGCACTGGGCCTATGCAAGTTTTAAACTTGGAAAGGAAAAGACAATCTGAAATGCATATATATTTCTTCTTCTATAAAAAATATCACTGGAGCATATAAATATTCTATTCATATACCTACTCACCTAATGTTTAAAAACAATTGCCCCATGTCTCCTTGGATTATAGATATACATATATTACTAAAATTATTATTGTTCCAAGTTAGAGTAAATTACTTCTCATTTTTCTCCAGATGTTATTCATTACTTATTCAGATACATAATAAAAAAGATCTAAAAATAATTCACACCAAAACAGTAAAGAAAATAACTACATTCTCCTAAAATTATTAGGTAAGAAACATAATCTCTTAATTAGTATTTTAGAGTCTCAATAGGAAACAGAAATTGGATGGCTTTAGAGAAAAACTGTGCAGTGATATTATATGAATAAAAAAGGCATTTGATGCTGCTACCCACAAATTTTAAAAGGAAGATCATATTTTGAGACATTCATCTAGCATTATCTGGACAAATCCAGTCTCTTTTCTTCAGATAATCACAAGTAGGGAGTTTCTTTGGAAACTAGACAAATCACATGTCCTGCTCAACACACACACACACACACACACACACACACAGAGGGAGAGAAAGAGAGAGAGAGAGCATATCCTATACGTGTCCAATTCCACATGCATGATAATTTTCCTTTTGGGCATTTGTGAATGTATTTATGTATATGTAGAAACCTTTAAAATAGGAATAAGAACTGTTTATTAAATGGTTACTATTTGTCCTATTTATGTAATCTCATTTAATATTTAATGGAAATAGCTATTATTATTATTATTATTATTATTATTATAAATAGCTAATATTATCATGAGGTATGCCATCTAATTATTCCCACTTTACTGGTGAAGACTCTGAGGCACACAGAGGTTAGCTAATTGTTTGAGGTCACACAGTTAATCAGCTGAATAAAGAATTTAATGCAGAAGTCTGACTCCAAAGTCTTTGCTTATAATCATGTTGTATCAGTTCTGGTGTCGTTATGTGTACGCACCTAGGGTTTAGATATACATATGCAGCAAAGTAACTTTTGGAAAAGCTGACTCAGAAGCAGTGTGTTTTAAGAAACAAAGTTAAGACCCAATTTCTGGAAGCCTGCAGAGGATTTCTTTAAAAAATCTACCACCACCATCGTGCCTGCCTACTCTTTGGCCTAAGCAAAGCACATAGATCAAGCTGCAGAGAGAACCAGTGAGTTTGCATTGTTTGTGACTATCTAAGGGAATAATAGGAGACATTAAATGCTATGATGTGTCAAAGAATAATGATCATCTACCAGGTCAGCTGGTGAAGTGGGAGTTCCTAGAAACTGTGCAGTATGAGTCAATCAGACAAATCTATCTTCAGATTACCTGAGAAAAGAAAATTATACAAAGCATACCGGAATTTAAGTAAAAGCCAATTAACCTTGGCAGCTACTCCATGGAATAATTAGTATTTCATTCCGCAAGTTACAGCCATGCATTTAACTATGTTTAACCCAAATTTCAAATAAAACTCTCAAGACAGAAAAGAAAGTGTGTAACTTTATTTTAAAGAAGAAAAAAAAAAAAAAAGAAAGCCTAAACAAAATACTTTCTCATAAACAGGTACTCGTTTTTAAATGTGTAGTGATTTTCAAAGCAATCCATACCTCAAAACTTCTACAACAATTTCCTGTTGTTAAGAACATTCTCTCATTATCACTTGAGATACGTGAACTACCTCTTCTTCCTTGGTCTTATGACTTCCTTCTTATTTCTCTAACAATGTACCTTTGCTTTAAGTATAGTCAAAGTGAATTTTTTCCTCTAAATAAAAAGTAGTTTGGTTACCATCAGGATAGGTAAAATTCCTTTGTGTCTCCACAAAACCATGCTGAAAAGAATTCCCCTTTTTAGGACATCTAGCAAATAGCCCCAAATGTAATTTCTTAGTCTAGTTCAAACTTCAGACAAATCACTAGACACTAGAGAGGTACATCAGCCACACCTGTGTCTACAAGGGTTGGGGATGATTATATTTAATGACTGATTTGAGATAATAATTTGTTGTGTCCATTTGCACAGCCTAAATTAGCACACTGTGTTCATTGCAACTGCCCTGAATGTTCACTTAACTACATATACACAATTATCTCCTGTGTTTTTAAAATTCCCTTGTTGGGAACTAGGGGTGGTAGAAGGGGAGGTGGGCTGGGTGTGGGGGTTACTGGGTGACAGGCAATGAGGGGGGCACTTGATGGGATGAGCACTGGGTGTTATTCTATATGTTGGCAAACTGAACACCAATAAAAAATAAATTTATAAAAAAAATAAAATAAAATAAAATTCCCTTGTTGGGATGCCTCGATGGCTCAGTAAGTTAAGCGTCTGCCTTCATCTCAGGTCATGATCTCAGGGTCCTGGGATTGTGCCCTGAGGCTTCTTACTCTCCCTCTGACCTCCTCCCCACTTGTGCTCTCTCCTCCATCTCAAATAAATAAATAACATCTTTAAAGAAGAAAATTCCCTTGTTAACACGAAACTGTATGTTACACTGTATGTTAACTCATTGGAATTCAAATAAAACTTGGAAAGAAAGAAAAAGGAAAAAAAAAGAAATTACTTGTGTCAAAGCAACATGAAAGATATAAATAGGAATAAAATTAGAGCAAAAAAAAAAGCATTTGACTGATACAGGCATATTTTGCTGAATTTATATCCTGGAACCCATGAATACAGACGTGTTATATACATAGATAGGGGAGTAAACTTATAAAGATATTCATACAATAAATTTGTGCATCCGCTAGTTAGAATGTTCAAAAATGCCAGAAAGTATAAATGTGTATGGAAACCTCTGTAATGATGCTTGCAATGCACATTTGCAAGGGAGCATGAATAGAAGCATCCAGTGTACATACACAATCGGTTTCGGTTAATAGATGGTATGCCCATGGATAAAACAAATGCAACCTAGAAATCTCCAAATTTATTTGTGAATTCCAACACCAAAAAAAATCACTTTTAAATGCATATCATGACCCCCCTCCTCCCCACCAAATAAAGTAACAATAAAAGAGGAAATGATAGACAGTGGGATTAGCACTGTAAGGAAGGAAGACTTGTCCCTCATTCAGAAAAACTCATCTATGTCTCCATTATGGGAGGGAAGAGAATAATTTTTGAAGGGTTCATATTTCCACACCTTCTATTTTATCATATCAAGGTGAAAACACATAAACAAGCTGATCATTTTCTAACCAGGTAGGTAAGAAGAGCAAGGTTGTATTCTTTGTCATGTATGATAAGAATTTATTTCATCAACTTGATAGTTATCTAATTTATTTCTACACCTAGCTGGTCTTCAGTTCCCTAGATTCAAAGAATGTTTATTTTTTACATTATATTTTTTTTAAAATTTGCAAACATTAATTGCTCTAGTATGTATTAAACTATGTCCTTATCTGTTGTGTAACAAATGACCAGAAACACGTCTAGTAAACACATTCTATTTTCTTTATGCCACATCTGCTTAAGGGGGATCTAGGTCAGGGATTAAAAGAGTAGATTAGAATTGTGCTTTTCATGACCTGTTCCTGCCACCCCTATCATACTGTTTTTTTCCCACTGTGTCAGAGTCACCTGAACTCACCCTCAGCGGTTTTCATAAGCAAACTGTCAGCAGCACATTTTTCTCATATTGGAAACACACCATTGCAAGATGTGGATTCTCTGCCAAGGGACACTAAGGTTTACATACTTGGCACATTATTCCAAGGAAAGTTTTGAGGAGCAGCTTTGAGGATTTCCCGCCCCAAAATCTTTATGTTTTGGGATCAAGACTGAAATTTGCAGGGGAAAAAAGCACCAATTTATCATTTTGAGTGTGCTGCTAACTTAACAGGAGCTTATCAGGGGTGCTCATCCTCTGCTCAATTCTGCTGCATCTTCTAAATTTGAGCCGGGACCATCTGCTGAACATCTATGTCTTGACTTAACTTTCGATGGGTGCTTTATCATGAAAAAGTGGTAAAGGAAAAAAAAATGGTAAAGGTAAGCCAGAGTCAGAACAAGGACATGACCCACTACAGATTAATCTTTCTTCTTCTCTTCACCCCTGGTAGAGATATTGGGGGACCATATGCTCATTTGACAGTTAATCAAACACAGAGGTCAACAGCTTCTTCCAGGATCTTCAAACGGAGCCTGATTTTCTAGGAACAAACATATCATGTTATATGATCTTCTCAAGATGTTACTGTGTCTGTATGAGGTGAAGTGAAATGGTGTTCTCAAAGGAATTAAGGGATTTAGCAGTGGGGAACCCTACAAAGGGAGGGAAAGGAGGAACACCTACACACTACAGTTACTTTACTTCTGATGTAAGGGCTGCCATGGGATTAGACAAGAACTGCATAGACACCCTGGTTGATCATGGCGCTATCAAGTGTGTGTGTGGCTTTTCTGAGTGCGGGGGGTGGGGGGGTGGGGAGGGGATAGGGAGAGAAAGGGAGGAATGGAGAGGGAGGGAGAGGCACTACCTCAAGCATAAGGCTGAGAAATAGAGTTTTTATTTTTATGAAAGAAAATAGAAGAAACCCATTTGGAAGGTTTCCGTGGAAGAAATCTACATTTCACTGTCATCTATACTTAACACATTCATAAGTCCTATGCTTCAGGGAATAGAAAGCAATGAAAACTCCCAGATGATGCTTTGGTGTTTTTTGTTTTGTTTTGTTTTGTTTTTTTAACATACTAATTCACAAGTATCTGGTTAGTTGTTGTTGTTTTAAAGATTTTATTCATCCATTTGAAGAGAGAGAGAGCACAAGCAGAGGCAAGAGGCAGAGAGAGAGGGAGAAGTAGACTCCTCGCTGAGCAGGAAGCCCAATATGGGGCTCGATCTCAGGACCCCTGGATCATGACCTGAGCCGAAGGCAGACACATGACTGAGCCACCCAGGTGCCCTCATGACTATCTGGTTATTTGAATTCAAATATTTGCTTTTAAATATTGTTCGCTAGTATCTGTGAACACTCTGAAAATTATCATTTGAAATTCGGATACCCATGCAAAATAGTATGTTTTCGTCAACCTTAGTTTAATATTATTTTCTCAGTGAAGACTTTACACAGACAAGATACATTCACACCCTGCTCCCCCTGCTTTGTGGTATGCTGTCAAGAGAACCCTGTTTTGTTTTATTTTGTTCTGTTTTTATAGCTGTTGAACGGGCCAAGGGTTGGCTACCCCAAAATGTGCCATTCTGCCATAATGATGATTTTAAATAAAAGTTACTTAAGATACAGCAATGAAGAAGGAATCCTGTGATCCTTCCCCCACTTTGTCTCCAGACAACAGGAAATAAATCTCTCATGGGAAAGTTACCTTCCCTGTACCAGGAGGTAAAGATATATCTTCATTATCAGAGATAGGAAAATTCAGAACCAAAAAAAGGCTTGTTACTTTTTACTAATTTACCATCCCTGCCCAAATTCTATTTAAAATTTATTAATTGAAGCTTTCAATGTTAAGTTTCCTTTATCCTGTCAATTCTTCACCGATTTATTGCCTGTTTGTTTAAAAAGTATAAAAACTGGCTGCTTAGGTCATTTTTTTAGGTGTCAGTTTCATCACTGGGTCTCTCTGCACATGTAATACAACATTTTTCCTGCTGTTAATCCGTCTTATGCCAATTTCATTCTTAAACCAAATGAAAGCGTTTGAAGGGAAAATTCTATAATCATGCATTAATCTGTATGCTTCCTTCATTAGTGATTCTCTCTCTTTCTCCAAACTGTAAGCTCCATGAAGGCATGGCCTTTGTAGGAGGGGCAATGTGGCGACGTGGAGAAACTCATGGATTCCAGCAACTCATCAGGTCTATATCCAGCCTCTTCCTCTTACCAGCAACACAATCTTGGGCAATCCAGTTAGTATTTTTCTACCTCAATTCCCTCTGTGAGATAAGGATAACTGTGACATTGATCTCAAATAAACCTGAGAATATTTAATAATTTTTTTAGAGAGGTCTAAAAGTAGTAGCTTGAACATAGTGCGCAATATTAGTACTCCTATTTACTACTTTTTTCTTGCCATTGCTATTTCGAACAAAAAGTGGAATGGCAGACACATTTTAGAATCTTGATGGATATTTTTTGACTAGCTGAAGGACTGGATGACTGAAAGAACAAAAGGGGAGAAGGGATCATTGAGATCACTTTATTCAGTGATTTTTCAAATCATGTTAGACTCGTAGTCCCTTTCTTCATTAAAAGTATATTCAGAATGTGTAAGCCCAACCAATGAATCAACATGAAAGAATGGATACTCTAGTTGATGGTGAGTGTTTGTGGAGTCCAGAGCCCCATCCTCTACATGCTCCTTGGCAGCCCTGGCACTGTGTCTGCTAAAGGACTAGGAAAGCAGATACAACTGCCGAATGCAGCAGGATGCTCAAGAAAATCTCTGATTTAAGTCCAACTGCTTAAGGCCCAAGAGTTTAGAAACTAATACAAAATGAAATAAAAGTGGCCTGCGTGAAGCCGGCAAATGTCAAAGGTAGATTCCAAAGACACATACATGCCATGTGAATTGTGTCTATTACATAGAGCAGAATTCCAAAATTCTTCCAGAAATGCCACGTCTATTCTGCTTAAAGTCAGAGCCACAGGCCCAGAGATAAATCTCTTAGAAAAAGAAGTAAGGAAAAAAATAAATAGCTCAGAAGCAAAACAAAACAAAAAACCCAAACTAAAACATTCTACGTGTTTTCTCTTCCTAAGACTACATCTTAGGATTCTCTGTTACTGCACTGGGATATATGCTCCCTTCTGCTTCCTTTTTCTTCCCTTGCTGCTTCCAGTTCTGAATTAATTCAGTCAACAAATATTTGAGGACCTTCTAGGAAGCAGCTAGTTCTGAGCACTTGAAGCTCATTTGCAAATAAAAATTCAAAAATCTATGACACCATGGAAGTCTACAAAAACAAAACGAAAAAAATAAATAAATAAAATGAAAGATTTCTGGGACAGGCCAAAGAGAGATTGAAGATACTCTCAGAGTGACATTTCCAAAATGTCCTTAGCTCTTGACACACAGAAGCAAGTACTATTTTTCATGTCAATATTTGTTTTTTTCAATTAGTTTATGTAGGAGGATATACATTGTAGTCTTGGTAACAAATCTTTATTGAGGAAAAATAGGCCATCTTTCAGTAAATTTTATTCTTCATCATTGACCATTAATATTATGTAACATGATCCAACAAATGGTTTGGGGAAAATTAAGACTTGTACACATGACTAAGAAAATGACCCCTAAGTAAACAAGGCTATGTTTTCAGAATTCCCTAGGTTGGGCCGGCTCACCTTACTCTATGGCATCAGTAATAATTTCAGCCTCTGCTGTAATTAGTGCTACTTACAGTACCTGAGCTATAAATATAAGATTCCATTAGAGCAAAGTTCACAAATAGTGTTTTAATCCAACTATCCACATTGTAATCTAAAACGGTAAATATCTGCTTCTCATGTAACTGCCTTCGGTTTGTAATCCAGTATGTTTTATGAAACAGAACTGTGTCTGAAGAAGCATTAGAATGCTAAATATCTGCTTGAAGAATTAAAAAAGAAAAGAGTTAGCCATCTAGTATATTCAGTATTCAGAGATTTAAGATCACACAGAAAACCACAACCAGGTGAATTACCGAATCAGTCCCTTTTCTTCTGAGCACGTTGAGATTGAACAGACAGTCAGCATTCAGTTGGGTCTTGTGAGTTTTAGGCCCTCATCCAATTTACATAGTTAATGCATATAAAAGGAAAAAAAAGCCCAAAACAAATTCCTAACTTAGAATGGATATATAGCATCGATTAGTATTTTTAAATAACTAGAGAAATATGTTTTTGTTAGTTTCATTAGTACTTATATTAAAACAAGTTTATTCCATTGCAAAGTATGTTTGTTTCTCAATAGGAGTCAATTTATATTCTTCAAATCTTAAGTAATCTTTTACTGCTTACCATTACGGGCACGTAGTAGAATTATACTACCCCAATTTAAGATTTAGGTTAATATTTTCTTCCATGTGAGGGTAGTTAGGCTATGAATGTTAACTTCTCAAAAACAACATCAATTTATGGAGCTGTTAATTAAAAGAAATACTGAGAGACAGCATCTCTTTTATGGACAAATCTTGCACATGTAAGTAAAACATTTTAAACCTTTTGGATTCTATTTTAAAGCAATTAAAGGATCGAGAAAAAAACACATTCACTAAAGTCACATAACACACTAAGAAAAAAGAAATTATGTGCTTGACTATTAAAAGGAGCTTCCGTAACATTTCTTAAAAATATCTATAAAGCACCTCTGCTACAATTCTTTTTTTTTTTGAAACAAATAATGCAATGATTATACCACAGTAAACTGCAGGATGCATAATGCTATCTATTGTTAAATGAAAATCTATACATTACACTCATGTAAAGCCCACTTGATCATGCCAGTAATTAAGAGAAACACGTTGATTATTGTCACATACTAGAGATTTAGGGCACAGGAAGAATAATTTACAAATGAAACTGTCCAAATTTGATCACATCCTTCAACATCTTATAAAAATTTTCAGAAAATATCAGCTCAATTCTCTTTTCATTCGTTCCGAAGGTGCCTCAAAACATATAAGGTAAAAATAGTGATTAACGTTCCATAGGGTCCATAGAGTCTAGGAGGGAAGTTGGAGCACATGGTGTGTGTGGGAAAGTGAACCTAAAGTGAAAGTAAATTAGCAGCTTTCCTTTCATAATCATTGGAGGTGGTTGGGCTTTCTGGGTACAGTGGGGAAATGATAAGCCATCAAACTTGGAAGCTAGCAATATTCCATCTAATAGAATCAAATGAGTATTAGAGCTGAGGAATCGGGAGGAAATTTGGACCTTCAGTTTTTTGTTCTATCTTGGGCACTTCATTGGAAAACTCAAAGGATCATCTAGAAAATAAATTCTCTTTTTTTTCTTGGGTAGCTTGCAATCTAAAAAAAAATACTGATAAATGGCATGAATTACTCCACAAGTATAACTGCTACATGATTATATCAATAATACTTACACTATTTATGATAGTTTGCCATTTCTCCAAATCACTAAATTTCTTGGAATATGTCATTGTGATCACAGGCATGCCATTATAGATCAGAATTTAAGTTCACCTATTGATTACAGATTTCCTTCCTTCCTTCCTACCTACCTTCCTTCCTTCCTTCCTTCCTTCCTTCCTTCCTTCCTTCCTTCTTCCTTTTTTTTTCCTTTCCTCCCTCCCTCTCTACCTTCCTTTCTTAAATTAACAATATATTCTAAGACGACCCGCCAGGATACTGTGCTCCAAATATATTAATTGTAGCTTGGCAGAGCCATTCTGTAAAATCAATCATTTTATATGTTTTGTGCATTTGCAAAACGGATCTAGCCAGCAGAAGAGTGCAGACAACCTGACTGGATCATTTAACCCATTAATTTGAGTCTTTAAGTTTGATGCTATACCAGTTCTATCAATCAGATAACTATTCGGATATCAATTCCTGTTGCCTGTGAGCTACATTCAGATTATTCAGGAGTGCATGTATTTGATTAGTGGTATGTAGAGACCCAATTTCAAAGATGATCATGGCTGTTGACTTGTTGTTTTCAAAATATACAAATCTAGGTTTTATTGGTTCTACATGGCTATTTTTGCATTCATTAAATCCTTATTTTAAAATGTGTATTATCTGCTTGCATATTTGTGTTTTGTAACCCCCTTGTCATCCCACATTCCACTACCCAATTTCACTCAAAAAAAAATCTTGCCAAGCATTTTAAGGATCTCAATTCCTAACGTGGAGTAATTCCAGCAGACAACTATACAGATGTGTCTATAGAACGCCAAAAAAAAATCTTGTCAATTGTGTCAGAAATTTAGTCATTCATCCAGATTATTTGTCTATATCATGTCAAACATGTTTAGTGAATTCTGTTAACTGGCTAAAAATCTCACAGAATTGCCTTGACATTATTTAGACATGGTTCAAAATATTAGGAAGAACAGCAATAAACACCCTCAAGGAAACAGCATATTCGGGTTGACGCAGATTCCAAACTTAAAGTGACTCCCATTGGCCAATGCAGACCAAAATCTTGGTGATATGGCTGCAATTTGGATTCTAAGAATGCCAAGGATCCACAACATTTTACCATCCTCCAGTTGATTTCAGAACTAGATCATATAAGTACTAGATACCCAATGAACCAGAAGAATTAAATGTCATTCAGTGCATTTGAGTTAAAACTGACCAATTTATACTGGGCAATTTACTGATGACAATGACTATTTATGACGGTGGATATCCATTTTAATTAGGTTATTGCTTAAGGATCATAATTGGCCTGGAATCTTTTGGAAAATTTGTAGACTACTTTATATAAAGTACAGAAAATTGTGAAAAAGTTGCATGCTTTAAAAACTTAGTATTTCCATCAAGCCTGTGGCTGAAAAAGAGTATGAAGACAATCGTAAATGAATGCTTTTAACACAGTTTCTTGATATTTACAGTATTTTTTCTTCTCTAGTCGCCCTCCCATCAAAGCTGGTCAATTGTTTTTCTGGAGTTTTCTTCACCTCACATTCAGTACAAGGAGGCATTTGCAATTTCTGTGAAGCAATACAGAAAAGACAATGAGGATAGTTAAAATAAATATATGTTTAAGGTAAAAATTAAAATCCTAACAGAACAGGAATATAAACTTTTGAAGCTCAACAAATATAGTAAATGCATGCTAGGCCAAAATAAAATAAGTGTAAATATGTTAATACTTCTATTTCAAGGAAGTACATAAAATATTGTTTACAAACAGCACAATACTTTAAAAATTATTTCGAGAAGACCATTCAACTCTGATTAACCCAACCCAAAAGTTAGGAAATGTGGTAAGTGAGATGAACCCTAAGAATTGCTATGATATAATATTTTTGGTCCAATATAGAACAGTTCAGAAAGAAGTTCGAAATTAAGTTCTTGAAATGTGCTTGTCATTTGTTTCTGTTGCGGATATGTATTTCTTTCTACCCCCTCTGCTTCCCCAAATCGTTTATCTTTTTTGTTTTCTAAGGAATAGATGCATGTTTTTTGTTGCCCGTATATTTTTGTTTTGTTTCTTGGTTGTGTGGTGTAGGGGGCGGGGTGTACATCCCCCACCCTTGTTCTTCTGACTACCTCAGATGATTAAACCAGAAACTTAGTGGCAGGCACAAGTGGTCATGGAAAGGTCCAGAAGCACTAGGTGGAGGACGTATCTCGTATTAGTCAATACAACATTCCTGCTTCAGCTAGAGAAAAATCATTGGACCCAAAGGATTCAAGTTCTTTCTGACAAAATCAAAACAAACAAACAAATAAAATACCTTTGGGGTAGTCGCTGGCTCTATAGTGACACTGCTTGATTGATTGTCTTTCGGCTTCATTAAGCAGGTCCTGCCCTCTTGTAAAAGCTGCAAATGAAAATAGATGAATGTAGTTAAATTCCATGAAAGAGGGCATAGAAAAATTCCCTCAATTCTTCCTACTGGGAAACTTCTTTCGCTTTGATGCAAGCCGAAAGGGCAACAACATAGGGACAAAACTGCCTCATCACAACCGTGGCCCGAGCCCAAGGAGAGACCAAGCACTGACAGGTGGTGTGGGGACCTTAGGGGTACTGATGGCCATCAGCTACTACGACAAAATTCCATTCAAATGGAAAGTTTTTCCTTTGTAAAAACAGTTGAACTGAAGTAAAGAATTATAAAACTACTGTTATTTGTGATGAATCTGGACTCTAAAACTTGAATATGTCCGTGGTCTGTATGCCTACAGGAACATCAATATTGCCAACTTGAAGCGAGTTAAACAACATAATCATCAATCTGTCTAGCAAAAGCTCCTCAGGACCTTGAACAAAGTATTATATTTTGAAAAATAAAATCTTATATTTTACTAACCAGGAATTCTCATCTTATTTATTAGCCTCACCAGTTTTGAAGAATTGCTGGCAGTGTATTCCAATTGGGCTTCATTTTTATTCGTATCTATTTTTTATTATTTATTTTTTTATTTTATTTTATTTTATTTTATTGTATTGTATTGTATTGTATTGTATTGTATTGTATTTTATTTTATTTTATTTTATTTTATTTTATTTTATTTTATTTTATTTTATGTTATGGGGGTGGCTTCATTTTTATTTTAACCAAGATTAAAATATTGACCTTCCCTTCCTTCCCCTTCACCCATGCTCTCTGCTTCTCTCCTTCCCTCCCCCTTCCCTTCTCTGCTTCTCTTCTCTTCCTCCTTTCCATACTATCTCTTATTCTTCCTTCCTCTCTCTTTTTCTGCCTCTTTATTTTAAACACATTTTCAAAGTAACTACAATAACTCTTCCTTGTAAGAATATGCTTCTTGTTTTTGCAGGGGGTGTGTCCTTTCCATGTGTACAACAGAGCCTAGAAGTTTAAGAGCGCATGGCCACTGGGTAGCTCTGAACTTGAACAAGTCAGTTTGTTTCCTTGGGACCTGACAACGGGGAGGAGACCTACGTGTCCTTCAAACTCTAACGTCCTACAAATTCTACAAATAGATGACAGCTTAAGAGGCTGTACAGGAGACTTAACCTACTCCAGTTCAGATTTTAGAGCAAAGTTATTTTCATATGCTCCCTGTTTCTGCACTATACTGCTCTTAACTGAATACACACGGTGATCCTTTACCACTCCATGTCTATCTGTATGCCACCTCACCTTCATAAAAGTCTCTCTCCACTGTGACATCCTACAACCAGCTACTCATTCCCTCCCTAGAATGTCATTTCCACCAGTAGAGAGACTCAGTCACGTTTGCCTGCTCTAAGGGTACAGAGCATATAGAAGTTGTATCACTTCACATTGTGTTTATCTGTATAAGCATGTCTAGCTCCCCAATATATTGCAATTTCCTTGAAGACAGAGGTTACATTTATCAGCTGTACATCCCAGCATGATGCCAGCACACAACAAGTGGTTAATATGAAATCTCTGAATAAGTAATAATGAATAAAACAAACATTGGCTATGAAAATATTTTAGTCCTTCAGAATTTTAATAAATGCCTGATTTTTTTTTCATACGATCAAACGTAGGTCTAGTTGATTGAGACTCCAAAATGGTTACACATAGCCCCTTCTTCTATATAAGCCTACATTATAGGAGCAAAGTAAGGTAACAACTATAATGATGGAAATCAGTAGTCAAAACCTTGACTCCTCATTCCAAAGAATTTTAGGCAGAGGCACAGAGGAATTGTGTATGTTAAGAAATGTGTTTGTTTTTATGTTGTATGGGCTTGAATTAGACCTGAGATCTAAAATTTTCCTATTATTATTATTATTATTATATTTTTGTTATGGTAATACACCTGGCTTGTGTTTTTTCTCATTCTTGCATTCAGCCTTTGAAAAATTAAATAGTTGTATAAAACCAGGCTAAAAAACCATGATCAATGCAGAAAGTATTCTGCAAAGTCTAACCTTTCCCAAAATATATTTTAGGATAATGGAGTTTCTAGGTCATACACATTTGGGAGAAAAGTTTATTTGAATATGAAACACTTGTATTTAAAGTCTTTCTTCTCAAGCTTTTAACATATAATTTCTTAAAGTTCTGGTCTTGGATGACCTGTTCATATAATTATATAAGGTTATTGTTAAAACACTATACTCATAGGACTGATAATTCAGTCCTATGACCATGGGGCTTGCATTTTTAATCAGCACTCCAACAATTCCAGTGCACACTAAAATTTGAAATCCATTTCTTCATAATGCACAAACGCATTATAAATCACCTAGAAGGACATATAACAAATTTTTTTTTCAAATCTATTTGACCTCAAAAACCTGTCTTGTGTGGTGTTCCACTTGAGGTCATTCTCATGAGGAAGATACTATAGGATTTGCAGTGGAGTTTTTTCTTTCATTAATGCAAGCACAGCCGACTATTTCAGAGAAGCCTTTGATCATCTGAACAATGAAAACTTATTAAACTTCAACATTAAAGAAAATATTATGTGGCTGAAAGATAGCTCGAACCTTTTTTTGATACTTTGATCTTATAATGAACACTACCTTTAAATTTATTTTTTTTCTGTGCCTCACGGGCATTGTAGAAATTTCATGAGATGGAAGTTCATAAAATTCTTAGTGTTTCTCAGAGAAGCAATAGATATAAGAGCAACATAATTATAACTTGCAGGTATCATGCCTTAATAACCATCTTTTCAACTTTGTAGCCATTGATAAATCGGGCATTCATTCGGTGAGAACATAAAGGGGAAATTTCTTTAACGGAGTCCTCTCGCATTTATCGCCAACATCACCCAGGCTGTCAAAAATTACAGACAACTGTAGTTAAGGAAGATAAAAGACAAAAACAGAGAAAGGACACATTTCTAATATTGTAGTATAAACGTAATTTTCCCTAACGTTTAAAATGCTTTGGAGTAAAATAGACTTTAGTTTGAGTTTTACCTCTGATGTTTATTCATTGGTGATCTTGATAAAATAATTTGATGGTTATTTATCTCTGGGCCTCAGAGATACAGTGCATAGAAACCGTAACACTTAACAGTTCATTGGCTGTAAAATGGAGCTACTTCACAGAATTATTTTGAGGACAAAATGAGAAAACAAACATATGCAGTATAAATACTAACAAATAATAAACACTCTCTCCTTTCTCCTTCTACTACTTTTCATGTTAGTATTAGCATTGTTGATGATTACAAGCCAAAAATTAGGATGAGCTGACACTGACATTATACATACGAAGTCTGGGGCAGAACCAACAGTCATTAATGAGGAAGAAGGAAAGGGCGGAGAAAAGGAAATGAAAACCTAAGTGCTGATTTGAAGGGTTGCAAAACCACTAAGGACTAATACTTTTAATTTGACACTATAGATAAAAAAAAATAATAAAATTAACATAATGTTCTTTTGTTGGAAGGAAAATAGATGAGAGGAATGCCCAAGTGACTCAGTCAGTTAAGTGTCTGACTCTTGGTTTCAACTTGGGTCGTGATTTCATGAGTCATGAGACAGAGCCCTGCGGTGGGCTCCACGCTCAGTGGGGAGTCTGCTTGAAAGATCTCTGCTTCTCCTCTCCCACCCCTCCCATGTGGGCGTGTGTGCACGTGTACGCGCACGCACACACACACACTCTCTCTCTCCCTCTCTCTAATAATTTTTTTAAAGATGAGAAAATAGAAGTTTCAAGGTTACGCAGAATGATATTGATGGATTTAAAGATTTATCCAATTAAACATAGTCATGAGAATATAACTGGCCAACTCCTTAATTTTACTCTTGTAAAACCATGAGCAGGACCTAGTTAAGGCTTGCCAGACTCCTGACTGGTGGAAAATAAGAGATAAATAGTCTTTATTAAAGCCTTTCACTCCATGATAATTTATAAATGAAAGCTAATACAGATATTAAGGGCAGGAGACTTCTATGTCATATCGTGTGAGCCTAAAGGATCTTACTTTTGTGTTGCTTTACCTTTGTTTTGATAACTTAACCATAGTTGATGTTTTGGTTCCATACTTTGTGAAGGTAAATGGTGGTTAAACTGTAAATAAAAACCTTTTTGGGGTGTTAATTTAAAAAATAATTGTGTGAACACAATATACAGATGCCTTTTTAAATGTGACAATAACACATAATCTTTTTTTTCCCAATTCTTTCTCCCAGTGTCTTTGTTGCTATTAATACTGCTGGCTTTTTCATGGTCTTAAAATTCTGTTTAATAGCCCTCCTCCCTTGACGTTTTATTATCTAATCTCTTGTCCCCTTCATCTCAACCCCTCATATTTACACATGACGAGATCAACAGTTATACAATGTTTTCAAGGCCATAAAAGTATTGTGGCTGTAATTTGGGTTCATTCCAAGATTCCACGTACTTTTTTCCTCACAAGATTATTTAACCTTATAACGTCTTATTGTCATGTTAGATTTTACAGTTTCAGCTAATGACACAATTTTTAACAACAAAATACTTCCTCTTCCTCGGGTACTTTTGAAACATTCAACAAAGACAACTTAGTAAATAGTAGGTACCTATGGGGGGCTGATGAATCAGTGAGATGTATTATCCAGAAAAGAAGAAAATATGACTCTTGGTTACTTAGGGTGACTGGGGATTTCTTCATGAAGGAAGTGACAAAGAAATTCATCCCTAGGGATCCCTGGGTGGCGCAGCGGTTTGGCGCCTGCCTTTGGCCCAGGGCGCGATCCTGGAGACCCGGGATCGAATCCCACGTCGGGCTCCCGGTGCATGGAGCCTGCTTCTCCCTCTGCCTGTGTCTCTGCCTCTCTCTCTCTCTCTGTGACTATCATGAATAAATAAATAAAATCTTTAAAAAAAAAAAAAAAAAGAAATTCATCCCTGTGTAATGGGTAGAGTTGTCTGCGGCAGAGTCAGGAGGAGGAAGAAGTTACACTATTCATGAAGTTGGAGAACACATCAAAGGTCATAGTGCTGAGGTCAGCCAAGACGGTTACTACTGAGCGCTAACTAGAAAAGGAATAGTTCATGGGATACCTTCTAGGCCACATAGTGATATGTATACTTAACTTTGCAATTATGAAGAGACAGGTATAGTATAAATATCCTGCAAAAATACGCCTACTTGTCTGAGGAAGTTTACAAGTTAATGCTTTCCTTATGTGGGAATCTAAAGAGATTCATTAGTAGGGCTTGACAGTGATCAGTCTGTACAACACCTGCCTAAAAATGCAGTCCCTTGTTCAGGGTGTGATCTCCTGGGTCATGAGACTGAGCCCCACTGTTGGGCTCTGCACTCAGCAGGGAGTTTGCTTGAAGATTCTCTCCCTCTGCTGCTCCCTGCACTCACTCACGCACTCACTCTCAAATAAATATTAAGAAAATAAATAAATCTTAAACAAACAAACCAAACAAAAAGACCCGCCATCCCTCAGCAGAACCTTTTTCCTTATAGTGTAACTTTTGGAATCCATGCCATTTTTATAAGCCCTTGTCTCTCCCTTGCACTATTCTGGAGATCATCAGGACTTGTCAGGGCAGCTTCCTTTTCCTTCTCTCGTCAGGCTGACAAGAAGCTGAAACTCGGCTACATTTTTCAGAAATTGTGTTTAAATACTCAAATATCTGGAGTTGGGAGTTTCAGAACTTATTTCATGAGTCGATTGCTAAGTTAAATTATGCAACTGAAAGAACAATAACCAAAAAAAAAGATTCTTTATTCAAATGATTTGCATTCAATCTGTGCTGGAAACTTATACACTACATATGATCAAGGCATGTTTAACTTTTCATCACAATTCAACTCAAGAGACAGTAAATCTTGAGACTCTTCCCTTATAGGCATTGGTCAGAATCTAAGAAAAGCAACAACAAGGACAACAATACTTAATACAATTTAACTGCTACATATAGACTCAAGAGCGATCATTGCCTGAGGATTATGCTATCTTGGCTTGCAAAAGCAAAACTTGCAGATGACAGTAGCTGACAGTCTTTCCATGGGTGAGCCTGTAAACCATTTTTTATTAAAATTATTCAATATGTTAGACTGTAATCCTTCTCTGTCTTTCAGAGATCATGGGGTTTATTCCCTTATTTCTTTCCTTGATTATTGAACTAAACTATTCAACTCTCTCTAACCTTGCTTTCTCCAATCTATCTGCCACTCAGTCTCCAGAAATATCTTCCTAACGTCTATTTCGTCAGGCTAACTCATTGCCCCCCAAAATCCATCACATCAAAACAAATTAGAAAAACATCACCCCATACACAAATGTGTGATTTCCCATTGCCTATAAAGTACAGAAGGCTGGGGAGACGGATGGGATAAGGGAGTTGGAGACTGTTTTCTTAAACAGGTGAGAAGTGATATAGGAGCATGGCCTTCGGACTCACCTTGATGAACTACAGCAAAGTCTCAGAAGACAAATGACTGGGTCTTAAGCGAATGAGTCTCTGCTGTCACCTACTCAGGCTCATACATTTTCTTTTTATTACTGTTGTTAAGTGCACACACATATACAGAACTTTTTGTCACACTGATTTTGCTTTTTTTATTTTTTTTGGACTCATTCCCCAATACCACCTAGAATAATGATCAATTTCCATTCTTTTCATTCTTTCTGGGACAAGCTGAAATGGAACAGTCAATTTAGAAAGAAGTGAAAAATGCTACTTTATACAAGAGATTTTATGACTAAACAGAATAAGGTAGTGGTTAAATTTGTAGGCTAAGAAGTCTGTCTTAACCAGTGTTCAAGTCTTTAAACCTACTGCTTACTAGCTTTGTGGTCTTTGATAAGTTATCCATGTTTTCTTAATCTAAATTTCCATTTTTGTGAAGTGTAGAACTATATTTTTTTATAAACGTTTGTAAGGATTACCTAGGAGAATGATTTAAATCACTTAGCTCAGTGCCTCTTACTATAAGATCTCAATATATTGTAGTAGCAATTATGAACCTAACAGTGAATTTGTCAACCACCCGGAACAGAGCACCTGATGCGTATGAGGTTCTCCGTAAGTCATACCTATTGTTATATCGTAGTAGACTCCCTGATACTATGTCTTCATCAAAGAATTGTTTATATAAATGATATATGTGGCTCACACAGCTTGGAAGGAAAAGTAGTTCTACACGAACTTTTTCAGAGGCATTAATACAATGCCATTCTCATGTCATTGCAGGAAAATGATACGACCCAATTACACCAATAATTTACAAATAATCATTACAATAGTAAGCTATTTTTTTCTGTCAAATGAGGAAACAAGGAAAAATGATACATTTCCTGTTGTTGGCTCCAGCCTGATAAAATAGGCTTCTCTCTTTCTTGCTCTATTTCTCTTTTACCATGCTGGTGTAGAAATAAATCAATATGGATATTTTGGAAAATAAGTTAATCAGATAGGTACAGTGGTCTTAAATATGTTCATGATTCAGCATTTCACTTGGGATAGTCTCTCTCTGAAGAAAATAATCCACATTTAAAGAAAAAAGAAAGAAGGGGAACCTTTTCACACAGAAATCTGAATTTGGGATTTGTATAACAGTAAAAGAGAAAACAAAATAATGGTTGAATATAAGTAAGCTCATTAAATAATGATAAAATAAGATGAAATATTGTTGTAGTCATGAAGACATTTGTAGGATTCTTATTAATATGAAAAACACCTATGCTAAAGACACGTAATAAATACAAAATTATACAGTTAAAATCACAGCGATGCATAAGAAGTGCGTGTAAAACATACAGAAATAAATGCACCAAACTTGACACTGACAAATGTCGAAGCACAGCAATTAAGTTGGGGAGAACAAAACAGACAATTTTGTTGTGCTTTCCTATTTTTGATGATTTCAAAATAACACAGAACACATATCTGCCTGCCTGCCTGCCTTTCCATCTCTGAAACTGTTCATCTCTTCACCTGTTGTTCCACTCCTGTCCTCCCTCCTGCCCTCCGTCTTTTTCACCCACTTTCCCCTCCCCACTCTTTGTTCTCTTTCTTTTCTTTCTCCTTTTTCTTCTTCCTTGGGGGACATGGCTGTTCTGATGCTTTTCAATGAGCTACAACCACCTATAGAAGAACTGTTTATCCGTATAGTTTCCCTATAGAAAAAATATATATGTTCATTTAAAAAATGTGATTTTAAGTTGAAACAGTGCCTGGACACTTAAGCTCTCCCTTCTTTATCAATTTGAGTCTCAAGTTTTCTCTAACAAACGGAAAAGTTCAGATGTCATTTTTTCTCATGCACATATGATTTAAAAAATGTAATTTTGCTTGTGGAAGAATGGATACAGATGCAACTAGCTTTGGTGAATAATTGATTAATTATGCAAGTTAACTATTTTCTATCTTAAGACACACACACAAAAAATGTTTAAGTAGTAATCTTGAAAATTTCACAAAATTGTGCAATCTGGCTAGCACTGGTCTTCAAAACATTCCATCTCAGGTAAAATTTAACCTGATTAGTAATATACATATATCCAAAAATTCCAGTTGTAAAATATGAAGACTGATGAGGAAAACACGCATGAATCCAGCTGCTTCGCTATGCTGCTCACCTACTCAGTTATACAGGAGACCTAGGGAAGAGCACAGCTGGGTCTGCAAATTATGAAATGAGATAAGCCATGAATACAATTTTCTTAAAGTGATTACACTTATCTCGCACATACACACCACCACCACCAGAATAACCAGTTTGTTCCTGTGCTTTTGAGCAACGAACAGCTAGCTATCTGACAAAATGTCATATTATGGCCAGAAAGCAGGCAAAGTAACTACAAAACTATGTAGTTGAGACAAGCCCAGCTAATTATTTATCTTGGTACATGGAAAACAACACAACATGGTGGGAAAACTGTGATGCTGAGACGTCCTAATAATTATCAGGACCCCTACCCCCCACCTTTTTTTTTAAATAGAGTGAGTGTAAGTGGAAGGGGCAGAGGGAGAGACAGAATCCTAAGCCGGCTCCACACTGAGCAGAGAGCCTGACACGGGGCTTGATCGCACAACCCTGAGATCATGACCTGAGCTGAAATCGAGTTAGAGGCCCAAGTGACTAAGCCACTCAGGTGCCCTAAGGACCTTCGTTTTAATGTGGAGATACCAGGCTTTGGAGCCGTGTGTAAATGAATTTGAGTCCCAACTCCATCTCCCACATCTGTGATAATGGGGGTAAGTTAATGAACACTGAGTTTCCTGGATGTTGGTATTTTATAAAAGAATAAAGTTAAACACCAAATAAACATCAGGATTGTCAGCTTCAAATTTCAAAATTAGAACAAATAAAGCCACAAACAAACACACCTCTAAGTTTCAACAGTGTTTCAGAAAAGAAAGAACATTTTAATACTAAAAATATATCCAAAAGTCAAAGGAAATTTTCCTCTTGAGGAGCAGAGGGAAAGAGAGAGAGAGGTAAGAGACACAGAGAGATTGATTGATTCATGGAAAATCCACTGAAATTTTGTTATCTGACTCCTTATTCAATGTCCATTTTCTACACCTTTGAACTGTTGAACATTTCATCACAGACTAGCACTTTCCAGTGGAATGAGGTTTGGAAAATTGCAACTTAACCTCGCTTTTTCCTCATTTATAAATGTGGATGACAATGGTGACATTCAACAGTGATGTCAATGTGAAAAGAGATAAAACAGGTGACCTGCTAGGTGAATGGAGTGAGGAGTTAGGCCCCTGCAGGTTGGAGTTCCTTTAGCCTTTACTGGCTGTATAGACTTGGAAACGTTACTTCATCTTCCTGAGGTTCTGATGACTTATCTGTAAAGTAGGCAAAGTATTACCTACCTGAGGGGGTTCTTGGACGAGTTGGATTAAATTAAAACTATATAATGGTTCCTAATGGCGTATCTCGAGTAGGTACTCAGGTAAGTCTAATTTCTGTCCTTCCTTTCCTATGCTCAGCTTCCACTGCCTTCAATCAAAATGTCTCTCTTTTGTCAACAAATATTTGGATCCTATGAGAATGGAAACGCTGACACTCGGTCATTTTAATATCACATCCCTGGAATCAACACATTGACCCTGGTCATTAGGGAATGTTGATATTGCCAAAGGATTTGTTGCTGACACCCTTCGCCCAGAGCCTATGGTTCTTTCTGTCTCATCCTGTCTCATCCTTTTCTGTTTATGATTTAACAGGGCAAGAAAAAAAAAAAAAACTTATTAACCTACCGCTCATTAATCCTAAATAGCCTTAAACTTGGATGTCTTTACTTTTTGTTTTGTTTTGTTTTTCCCCTCCTCAATGCAAAATCATCAGATCAGTCTAACTAATTTAACTTAGGGATTTAGCTGTCTCAAGAGATTTTCATTATGATACAGGCACATCTTTGGCTCCAAAGCAAATATCCTATTCAGAAATTATGAGAATAAAGTCATATTTAGAATGACCTTTTTAAAAGGACATATCTAAGAGTTTAGCTAAATATCCATACGAATTGCTGCTTCAGCATCCATTTTGTGTGGCTAAGAGGTCTGCTGGGGCTTGGAAATGACACTAGCCTCTCTAGGAGTGCATGTCCTAGACGACACTCAGGAGAGTCACAAGAAAATGTAAATTCCTGGGGATCCCAGGTGGCTCAGTGGTTGAGCGCCTGCCTTCCGCCCAGGGTGTGATCCTGGAGACCCGGGATCGAGCCCCATGTTGAGCTCCCTGCATGGAGCCTGCTTCTCCCTCTGCCTGTGTCTCTGCCTCTCTCTCTCTCTCTCATGAATACATAAATAAAATATTTTAAAGAAAAAAAAGAAAATGTAAATTCCCTTTTTTATTTAAAAAAAAATTATTTATGTATTCACGAGAGACACACAGAAAGAGGCAGAGACACAGGCAGAGGGAGAAGCAGGCTCCCTGTGGGGAGCCCGATGTGGGACTCGATCCCAGGACCCTTGGGTCATGCCTTGGACAGAAGGCAGGTGCTCAACCACTGAGCCCCCCAGGTGCCCCGAAGGAGTAAATTCCTGGTATGACTTTCCCAGCGCCCCGGGGATAAACAGCCTCTCTTGTCTCTACCACCCCACCCCCACTTCTCCTTTCTGTTTCTTAGATAAGACTCTCCTTCCTCCCTATTCTTGGATCTTACTAACATTCCTGCTCTTTTTGCTTCAAATTGATCAGTCAGACCTAGACAAGGACCCCAATGCACTCTACCCACCAACCTTAAAAAAAAATGTGTCTCAGGTCCTGCTGCTCCCTCTCTGCCTGTCTCCTGCGTTGACCTCCCTCCATGTGCTCCACTGACCTATGCATTGTATTTCCTTCAAAATTTGTGACTAATGAAGTTCTTTATTTCACTTTCCCTTGCCTCGCGATCTTCCTTGAACCTTAGCTCACCATTTGGTACCCCAGGGCTCGACTTAGCAAACGTTAATTTAACAAAAATCCCATGAGCTCTAGGACTTAATTACCAGTCATTGGAAAGACTATAAAAGGAAAATGGCTTCCTTGGCATTCTTGTTTACTTTAAATTACACCCTATTCCTTCTCTGAGAAATAATGAATAATACTTTAAGAATTAAAGCAGATGGAGTGATTTATCAGAAATTCGTTCAAGTCTTTGAGCTTACATCTCGAATCCTGCTGATCACTATAATTTTGTTATTGGTATTAAACATTTGGTGCTCCTTCACAAGAAAGATCAGTTATATCTCTTATGATCTTTCTCTAAAACACTAAAAGAACTCAAAATGATTAATGCAAATATATAACTGGGCAACCTGAAATTCTACCAAGAAAAAATAACTCTGGCGAGTACAGAAGTCCAGTTGATTCTCCATATTGAAATAAAATACAGAACAGGTTGGAAGCTAAAAAGAAGAAGGATTTTTAAAATATTCTAGAGAAGGAAAAATGGAATTAAGTCTCGGTTACTTAAAAACATGAATACATTTTGGCTAAGTTTTTCTGGGCTGCCACCTTTCTGTACCAAATAAATTTGTCATATTTATTACAGAATGGTATTTTGGCAGTGTGTTTAGTACTCCGTGTGAAATAGTTGAACTTTTGAAAACCACAGCCTTGTCTCATTTCACAATGTTGTATGTTTTGGAGAAATTTTAATAAGCATCTGCTAAATGAACATTTTGCTTGGTCCTGAAGGAAATACCAATATTTTTATAGATTCTGTCCTCAAATTGTTTATTATCTAATGAGTACTCTGTACAAATAATCAACTTGCAAGCTCGACTGTAATACAGGATGAAATATATGTATGAACCAAGCCCTACGGGCGCCAAGAGGAGAAAACCATTCTGTGTTTTCAGGGAAGACAGGAGGAGTCAAAGAATTGTTAACCAAATCAAGCTTTGTATGCACAGCACTGTTTGGCCAATGTCCTTATAATAAATATCAGCGTGTTTTGGGGGTTATTTTTATTTACCACGTGAATAAATTAACCATTGTTATTATGGTTTCTATACAACTTCTGATGAGAAGTGCCACTTAGGTTCATTTAGGTTCACAACTTTAAATTGATGCTCTAATAGGGCAACCTGGAGATTTATATCTGCTGTGCAATGCAGAAAACTGTTCTGAAGATCTTATGAAACAATCTACCATTCTGCATTCTCTGCAGGCACGTCTGTTCCTTCTTGAAGGAACCACCATAGCACAATAACAATGCCTTGTGCAAAGCCAGCCTCCTCAGATGTCTGATAAAATGTAGCTCAGAATGATAATATTGTGTGGCCTCCAAGCCCAATTACAGCAGGGCATGACTCGCCCAGAAAATTTTGTCAGTCCAGCACCAGCCAACAACTCATCAAGTCCATCAAATACTACACAATGAATACTGGCTGTAACAGGAAACCAGGATTCCTTAAATCTCTGCCAAAATTTTTTTAGCATTAAAAAGCTGGCATCATTTCCTACTCGCAGCTCTATGATTTTTTTTTTTTTCTGCACATTTTCTCCTTTTCCTTTCCCTAGACAATACTTGCTGTTAAATAAACTCCCTTTGGTCAGGGACTTGCCAGCAGGTGTAATAGGAAGAAACGGAGCTGGTGCTCTCAATGCTAAACAGAAGCCATTGTGCTTTTCATTTTCTCAGCACATTAAGAAAAATGTTTGCTACCTATAGGAGTTGGAAATATTGTGAAACACATTTAGATCCGCATTAAGTCTTAATCCCTAAGTGAAAATGAAAATTGAATGCTCAATGTCTTTAATTCTTGATATGCTATTAAACAATATGAGACACACTTGCAAACTTCCGGCAAGTGGGATGATGGAGCAGGTACATCCTTTGCTTTCTCCATGTGTCTCTGATACTATCATTTAAGGAAAGCCTTTTCAAAATAATTTAAACACACACCAAACAGATAGTCCAATTTGCTGTTAAGCCTGTGGCAATCTACCTAAAGTTTTCTAAGTCTACTAAAGAAAAAAGGGGGAAGGCAAAGAATCCAGAGAGCATTTTCCTACATGACCCTTTTAGGCTTGTTTAGGGCAGGAAATGAAATAAACCCACAAAGGTATCTAAGACAATGTAAAGTCTCTAATTCCAAGTTTGGGACCTTGACCGTAGAAGATATGGAGACCTTGGGTATTAGAATTACAGAGCAGCTTTTTTAGAATGAACTAATAAGGGCATTGTGATATAACTGAACACTGTGTAGTTAATTTAATATAACATATAATTATTATGACAAACCTGTAAGGAATCAACATCCAATGTTCTTAAAATGTTTGTCAGAAAATACTGACAAAAGAAAATCTAGGTGGGTTTATTAAAACAATACACATTCCTGGGCTGTGCCCCAGATCTACTGATTAATAATCTATAGGAGTGAAAGACTTTTACCAGTTGACCCTGCGATTCATAGGTATGTAAAAGTCTGAAAATCCTTGATCTACATTATATAGATACGGGATCTGAATTATAAAATCACTTGCCAGGAGTGACATGTTAGGAAATAGCAAAGTTGGCATTCAAATCTAGGCTTTATGTAATTTCAAGGCTTTCTCTACTATATTGTTTAGTATTGGGTGTACCAATAGGAATCAAAATGCAACTCTTTTGCCATTTATTTACGAAGAGACTGCACGTATGCCCATCAGCTCTCAGTGAGGTTGCTGATGATCACAGAATCCTGGAATTGAAAGAGATGCTCACATGATATTCCTTTCTTCCATACTACTGCTTCATTTCCAAAATACATCCAGAATAGTTGTTTTTCATTATTTTTTTTTAAATATTTGTTTGTTTGAGAGAGAGAGAGAGAGAAAGTGCACCAGCCGGAGGATGGGAGGAGAGGGAGAGGGAGAGACAGTCCTAAGCAGAATCCACGCTGAGCAGCAGGGCTGGATCCCTCGACCCTGAGATCATGACCCAAGTGGAAACCAAGAGTCAGATGCCCAACTGATTGTGCCACCTTGGTGCCCCAGTTTTTCATTATACAATCACATAATATACTATGTTTTCAGTGGCTAAATCTTAGTTCATATACTTTTCATGAAAAGTTCACTTTTATATTTGATTGAAATAGTCTCCTTCTTATAGCTGTTTTCACCAACAACATCTGGTACTATCCTGAAAAGGAGCACTGAATAAGACTGCACTAAGACCTATTTCACATAGTTTTTCTCTTTTGAGAAATTAATTAAAACATACAATTCAAAAATATTTATTGAGGTTTTAAGTGAAAGGCATAGCTTTATATAAAAGAATGGAAAGTGATAATTATTGAGGACCTGCTATGTGTTCATGACAAACTAGGTGTTAAGCTAGACTATCTCACTGGAACCGTTAACAAATTATATAAGATAGGCCACATTTATCTCTCTTTTTTTAGAGGAGGAAAATGAGCCTTGAAGGGATTAAATACTCATGGTTACACATTAGGTAACTGGTTGAAACAGAAATGAAACCAATCAACATTATATACTGAATTTCCTCTTGAACCTTCCCTCTCAAGCATTAGTAGACACACTGCATTTGTCACTGTTTAACTTAGCACTGTCATTCCTAGAATGGAATATGCTTTATCAGTCTAGACTGATAAGCAAAATCAGATAAGGGATTTATCTTCCTTATTCTGTATATAGTATCAGGATGTCTTGAAATCAACATTGCCACTTTGTGTAGTTGTTTCGCAAATGTCATCCCAGTTTAAGTCAGAGCTCATAGTCACTTGAAACTAATCCATTACAAGATAAATATACAAAAATTCATTGCATTTCTAAATACTAGCAATTAGCAATCTGGAAATGAAATTAAGAAGACTACTCCATTCATAATAACATCAGAACGAATTTTAAAATTAGGATAAAGAAAACAAAAGAAGTGCAAGCCTTGTACACTGAAAATCTACAAAATTTCCCTGAAGTAAATTTTAAAAGATATAAATAAATGGAAAGATGACCAACGTTTATAGAGTGGGAGAATTAATATTGTAAGAGGACATTTCTCTCCAAACTGATCTATAGGTTCAATGCAAATTCTCTCAAATTCCCAGCAGGTTCTTGTTTTTGTTTTTTAATTGTAATTGAAAAGCTAAACCTAACCTTAACAAGGAAATGGAATAAGAAAATGTAGAAAAATCTTTATATTCTTGGATTGGGTAAATATTTTTTAGATAAATCAAAATCATGATCAAGAAAGAAAAAGTGATAAACTGGACCTTACTGAAATTAAAAACTTTTTACACCGTTTAAGACTACTGGTTTGCCCTCTGAAAGTGAAAGTTGTCACTTTCACCTCAAAACAAGAAAAAACAAACTGGTAACCTACAATTTTCCTTACATCTGTCAGAGAATTGAGATCACCAGATAAATCATCACTCCAAAACTGGAAAGATAGGTAAATACACAGAATACAGACAAATTTAGCTGAAGTAGAAGCCTAGGGAGTCATTACCTTGTAGGAGCACTTAGAAATGTGAAATCTCAAAGGATTACTAAATGCCTCCCCTCCACCACACCATAACAGCATATGGAATGTGATTACAGTTAAAAGAACTATGAAGTTTATACTTTATGTTAAGAAGAGTCTAGGAAAACCTGAAAGACATCAGGGTGAAAAACATAGGAACATTAGCGGAAATGAAGGCCTCTGACATGTATGGATGAAGCATGCAGGAACCAGTCTAATTCCTAGCCAGATAACCTCATACCAAAGTTCTATCTACTTCAGTTCCCATTACCCAATACACTGCATCTGGCTTTCATTAAAATTTGGAGGCACTGAATGGAGAATGATGTCATCAAGATGGTAACATAGCTTGTTCCTGAGGTCAGTCCTCTTCACAGGGAGAACTAGCAACTATCCAGACAAGACACCATTGTAAAAATCCTAGAAGCCAGGATTGAGGTTGAAGTATGCTCAGGACTATAGAGACTGAGGACAGCATTAGAAAGTTATGATGAGTGGCTACACTCTGACCACATTGGCCCCTCTTCCAGGCCAGCACAAGGCTGCACCAAGAGGGCTCCCCTGGACTTACAGCTTCTGGGGGAGGGACAAAAAAAAAAAGAATCCAAGCTGAACATCCAGTTTCCCCAGCATTGCAGGATGATGCCTGGGAGGTCCCTCCAGTCTTGCTTCAGGGGAAATCACTGGTGTAGTATGTGGGGCTAGGGATCCAGTAGAAATGGAGAAGGGGGTATAATTTATGGTAACCAGCCTTCACGACTTGGCAGATTATAAACCTGCATGCTGCAAAGCCTAAGCAGATTCCAAGTGGCCTCTCTGCCCATCTACAATCCAAAAATTTTTTAAGACTTTATTTATTCATGAAAGGCACACAGAAAGAGTTAGAGACATAGGCAGAGGTAGAAGCAGGTTTTGTGCAGGGAGCCTGATGTGGGACTCGATCCCCGGACCCTGGGGTTACACCCTGAGCCAAAGGCAGACACTCAAACGTTGAGCCCCCCAAGCACCCCTATAGTCCAAATTGTATATGAAAAGAACATACCTCAACAAAATAACAAGCCCACAGATAATATTATACTCAATGGTGAGAAATTGAAAGCTATTTCTCTAAAATCAGGGACCAGAGAAGAGTGCCCGCTGTCACAACTCCTATTAACATATTACTGGAAGTCTTAGCCAGAGCAATCAGTAAGAAAAAGAAATAAGAAGCATCCAAATCAGACAAGAAGAAGTAAATTGTAGGTGCCATGAATACAAATGTAGGTGACAAAAGAAATTCTAAAGACTCCACCCCAAATTTGTGAAAGCTAAAAAACAAATTCCGTGAAGCTGTGGGATACAAAACCCACATATAAAAATCAATAGTCTTTCTATACTAACAATGGATTATCTGAAAAGAAAAGAAAAAAAAAAAACAAACAGTACTTTAATGCAATCCCCACCAAAATACCAGCAGCATTTTTCATAGAGCCAGAACAAACAATCCTAAAATTTATATGGAACTGCAAAATAGCCAAATTCTGAATAGCCAAAGCAATCTTTTTTTTTTTTTAAAGATTTTGTTTATTCATGAGAGACACAGAGAGAGAGAGAGAGAGGCAGAGACACAGGCAGAGGGAGAAGCAGGCTCCCTCCCCACGGGGAACCCATGTGGGACTCGATCCCAGGACTCCAGGATCAGGCCCTGGGCTGAAGGCAGGCTTACACTGAGCCACCCAGGCTGCCCTAGCCAAAGCAGTCTTGAAAAAGATAAATACCATATGATTTTACTTATGTGTGGAGTTTAAGAAACAAAACAGAGGAACATGATGAGCAGGGGAAAGAGAGGCAAACCAGGAAACAGACTCTTAAGACTATGAAGATCAAACTGAGGGTTAATGGAGGGGAAGTGGGCAGGGGAGATGGGTATCACGGAGGGCACTTGTGATGAATGTTGTATGTAAGTGATGAATCACTAAATTTTACATCTGAAACCAGTGTTACACTGTATGTCAACTAACTGGAATCTAGACAAAAACTTGAAAAAAACCCCACCCCATAACATGAGGGGGGAAAAGGAAATAAGGAGAACAATCTCATTTATAATAGCACCCTAACAATAAAGTGATTGGCAAGAAATTTAACCAAGGGTGTGACAGAGCTATATACTAGGTTATAAGATATTGATGAGAGAAATTGAAGAAGACACAAATAAATAGAAAGATATTCTGTTTTCTTGGGTTGGAAGAATGAATATTACTAAAATCTCCATGCTACCTATAGCCATCAATAGAGTCAATCCAATTCCTATCAAGATTCCAGTGGCATTTTTTACAGAAAAAGGAAAAACCATGCTAAAATTCATATGAAACTACAAAAGATTCCTAATGGCCAAAGCCATCTTGAGAAACAAGAACAAAGCTGAAGACATCACACTTTCTGATTTAAAACTCTGTTATGATAATAAAACCACTCACAAAAATTTCACAGCACTTACAAAAAAATAATTTGAAAAAGATTAAAGATTTAAATTAAAGCCTTAACCAGAGAACTCCTAGAAGAAAAATTAGGAAAAAAAAAAAAAAAACAAAAAACAAAAACAACAACAAACCTCTGATATTTGCCTTGGCAATAATTTCATGGCCAAGACATCAAAAGCACAAGCAAAAATTAACAAGGGGAACAGCATCAAACTAAAAAGCTTTGCACAGTAAAAGAACAATCAACAAACAAACAAAGAGGTAGCCTACAGAGTGGGAGGAAATATTTTCAAAGCAGTTACCTGGTAAGTGGCTAATATCCAATATATATACAGAACTTACGTAAGTCAATAGAAAAATCAAATAATTTTGATAGAAATGGATTAATCCATGATTATTGAGACCTCAACACTCTCTATCAATAACTGATAGATCACACAGACAGATAATCTGTAAGAATAGGATTGATCTGAGCGAGATCGTAAAATAACTGGATCTAATTGACATGTATAGAATATTTCATCAAAGGAGGGAATTTGCATTCTTCTCAAGGTCACATGGAATATTCACCAAGGTAGACTGCATTTGGGGCCAGAAAGCACACCTGCACAAATGTACAGTATGCCATCAGACTATAATGGAATAAAACTAGAAGTCACTTATAGGAAGATAACTAGTTGCTATACAGAACTCTATGCATGGTGCTCAACTATTCTGTAAACCTAACAACTGCATTAAAAAAATGTCTATTCGTTTTTAAAAGATGCCATTAAGAAAATAAAAAGATAAGAAGTATACTGGGAGAATCATTTTCAAATCATATATCTGGCAAAGGATTTATATCCAGAATATACAAGGAATCTTACTAATCAACATTAAGAAGGCAAACAACCCAACCAAAATATGGGGAAAATATTTGAATAGCTATTTCACCAAAGAAAATATATGAATTGCAAATAAGTATATGAAAATGTGTTCAATGTTATTAGCCATTAGGGGATTAAGAAGTAAATTTGCAATGAAATTTGACTTCATACTCACTAGAATTTACCTGTGAAGCAAAAATTCAGACAATAAGAAATAGTGACAAAGATGTGGAGAAACTGGAACTCCACACATTGCTGATTAGGTTGTAAATGCAAACACTGCATTTACAGTCCACACACCTTGGAAACCCATTTGCTTCTTTAAAAGTCAAGAAGGAATTCATCATATCCCATTCCATTTCTACTCTAGAGAAATTAAAACATATGTCCACACAACAATGTTTATGTGAATGTTCATAGTGTCGTTATTCATAAAACCAAAAAGTAGAAACAGCTCAAAAGGTATCAAATGATGAATGGATAACAAAAATGTGTTATAGTCATACAACTGATCCTATTCAGCAATAAAAAGAAAGAAACTACTGATTTATGTTATAACATGGATGAGCCTCAAGACCATTACACTGTGTGAAGGAAGTGAGATGCAAAATATTATATTATTATATGATGAAATATATAGAATTTATAAAAAGCCAAACCTATACAGATAGAAACTAGGTTAGTGTCTGTCTGGGCTAAGGCTGATAATGGACATTAACTGTAAAAAGGCTAGAGGGGGAACCCTGTGTGGCGCAGCGGTTTGGCGCCTGCCTTTGGCCCAGGGCGCGATCCTGGAGACCCGGGATCGAATCCCAGGTCGGGCTCCCGGTGCATGGAGCCTGCTTCTCCCTCTGCCTATGTCCCTGCCTCTCTCTCTCTCTCTATGTGACTATCATAAATAAATAAAAATAATAAAAAAAAAAGGCTAGAGGATCTTATTTAGGGTGAGGGAGATGGAGATGTTCTAAAACTGGGCTGTGGTAATAGTTGCACAACTCAATACATTTCATGAATTACTCAAATATACACTTAAAAATGGTTTGGGGGGCACCTGGGTGGCTCAGTTGATTAAGTGCCTGACTAGGAGTTTCAGCTCGGGCTGTGATCTCATGGGTCACGCATGAGATTGAGCTGAATCCGACTCCACGTTCAGTGGGGAGTCTGCTTGAAGATTCTCTCCCTCTGCCTCTCCCCCGACTCACACATGTGCATGCTTTCTCCCTATCTCAATCTTTAAAATAAATAGATATGTCTTTAAAAAATGTTGATTTTTGTGGTATGCAAATTACACCTCAACAGTTTTCTTTTTAAGTTATCATATTTTTCTTATAAATAAATTAGCTCTAATGTAAATTTTTGTTTATTCTAGTTATTAAGAGTGCATGAACTTCTTCCGTTTAGAAGTAGATGGACAAAAATTAACTTGAAATTTTTCCTCCTGTACTTTATCTGAGAACAATATAATTGCCACAATTGCTTAACATGAAAATCGGGGTCCATGTTATACTTTTGTCTTTGCTTTTGCATTTTCACTTGATCACAAAGTCTAATGGATTTCTCATTTTAATATTCTGCTGATTTCTTTCTCTCAACTATTTCTGTCATTGTCTTCACTCAGGTCCCTATTTTATCATACTTCTATTATTTTTTAAAATGTCCTCATTTGGTAGTTTCTAGATTTTTGAGTTCCATGGAGTAGAAAACAAATTAGAAAAAAAAAAATAAGAGTTAAACTGCCAACTATAATTCTGTCAAATAAGGCCAGTAACATCAAAATTTACCTTAACAACTACCATGTACTTTCACTGTATAAAACTTAAGTCACACTGATTAATCTGATTAAAGAAAGCTCTTTCATAAAAGGCAAATGCCAATTTTTTCAAAACATATCCAAAGTATGCAGAATACAAATATAGAAAAATGACTGTATTGGTCAGTGTTCACCAGAGAAAAAAATTAATAGGATATATACATACATATATAAGAGGGGACTTATGGGAATTGTTTCATGCGATTATGGAGGCTGAGATATGCCATGATATGCCCTATGTGAGCTGGAGAATCAGGAAAACCTGTGGTATAATTTGATCCAAATTTGAAGTACTGAGAACGAGGGGAGATGATGATGTAACTTCCAGCTGATACCAAAGTCCTGAGAACTTGGGGAAGGTGAGGGTTTGCTGCTGGGCTCAGTCCCAGAGTTGGAAGGCCCAAGAACCAAGAGCTCTGATGTCTGTGGGCAGAAGATGCATGTCCCAACTCAAAGAGAGAAAGATTCACACTTCTTCCACCATTTTGTTCTACGTGGGTCCTCAAGGGATTAGAGAATTCCCACCCAATCTTCTTACTTAGCCTATTGATTTAATGCTAATCTCTTCCAGGAACACCCTGTCAGACATACCCAGAAACAATGCTTTACCAGCTCTCTGAGCATGTTGATGCATAATCTTAGTGATCACAAATTCATGCCTTGGCTGTTTGGCACCCATACACATTACTTAATCTCCAAATGAAGACAATAAGGAGGCTGTAATTCTGTCTAATATAACTATCTTTCTTACCCTGGAAAATGCACTAATCCCTTTCCCAGACAAGGGTAAATTTACTTTGCAATTACTTTATGAAACTATGTTTGGATACCTCATTTGGACATTCAATTAAAGCCACCCAAATTGGGGCTGAGTCTGCAGCTGCTAAAGTCAAGTTGAAGGTATTTTCCTGTTGCTATATTAAAATGGAAACAACCACATTGCATGATATGAAACACAAATAAGAGTATTCTGGGTGATTTTAGACAAACTGAGTAACAACAGTTCTCATAAACCCAAAGATCCCCCTGCTTTCTTTCTGTAAGGCTGAAGAAGTCAGCAGGCCTGGTCCCAGCACTGGAGAATCCTGGAAAGGAACTATAGGAGTCTCCATGCTTAAAATTAATCATCCTCTGGTTACTGTAGCTTGGGGGTGTTGATGGTCCACTAGACTTCTCATGGAGAGAGAGCTCAGCAATGGATGAAATCACGTGACAACTTCCGGATCAATTCCACGGTCCTACATCAACCCTGGTTTTATATATCGTTACATAATAAACAAAAGATTTGGGGATGGATCTCTCCTACCCACTATCAAAGGAACACGGTCTTTCATATGACCATTATAGAGCCTAATTTAGACACTTCCCTCTTTAAAATGTAAATGTAACAGAGTAAGAGAAGCAGAAAACCCATTATTAAACAATATACTAAAGGTATCTAAACCAAAGTTTTTCAAATTATTGCTCACAAATCATCTGCCCCAGATTTACCTGGATTGGAAAGAGGGTTGCCGGGTCCATGTAAAAGAAATAATAATAAATAAATAAATAAATAAATAAATAAATAAATAAATAAACAAACAAATAAATAAATAAATTGGAGATTACATTTAGTCCTAGTCGTTTATAGTTTCCTTAAGAATTTCTTAGAATCTTACTTTTTAAAACCTCCTCACATGATTTTAATGCTCATTTTCATGTGAAATGCCCTGGAAGTGAAACTTGACTGCCTATTAGAATCACCTGGAGCAATTGAAAAAATAAATACAACTAACCTCTAGACCCCACATGCCGAGATGTTGAGTTAATTTTTCTGATGTTGGCTCCTGGCGTCAGTATTTTATAAGAACTCTCCAGGTGATGCTATTGTCAGGACAGCTAAGAACGGCAGGTCTAAAATTTGAAAATTGATGTTCACACCAGTTCCACTAATTCCTACTGCTCACATCTGGTCTATCTCACTCATCTATATTACTCTCACAGCCTTTAAATGTAATTGAATCTACAGCCTATGAATACTGAGCACTCTCTGCACTACAAAGTGTAGCTTTTTGGAAGTGCAAACTCCAAAGACTAAAATCTAGGCTGAGGTCGGGTTAGAGACAGAGCATTCTCCTGGGTGCAGGCAGAGACAGAGTTTTGAAGGGACCCAGGTTGGGACCTGCAACAACGTAGTCACTGCTCACGAGACTTGATGAAGGGAAAGGAATTATCAGGGACAGAAAAGAACAGTAATCATAGAAGGAGAGTGAAACAAACCAACACACACACAAATAAGCATATAAAAATATATCAAATAAAAACATTCTTAAAATTAACCCTATGGTCTCATAGCTTAATTGGACACAAACATTTGGAAACCTGAACTATTTAACCTTAATTCCAACCAAACTCTTTGGCTTGGGAACCCAGAGTCTTTCACATTTAAGTCTCAAATTGCCCTTTCAGGCATATATCCCACCACTGTCTGCACTCTATTCTCGTGTCCTTTTATTCTGATGGTTCACATGTCAGAGACCTATCTGTCTTTAGCAAAATGTTCCTTCCTGCAGAGAACCTGGACTTCTTTATTTAGAGGTACATTGTAGAGATTTTCGTTTCTACTTATCATTAATTTTATTATGTTCTAAATTGGTACATGTTTAAACACACAAAGATTTGAAGGTGGAATTGTTGAGAAATTCATATTTCTAAATTCTCTTTGGCAGCCAATACAAGAAAAAGAGACAGACTTCGTTAATATATGCGTCTTTTCTACCTTATTTTCTTTGCTGTAGTCTGATGTCTTTTCATTCATGAACAGCTTTAGCAGATACTTTTCATTCTGTCAAACAGGTTAAAGCCTAACTTTGAATCTACTCAACCCGGTTGTCGTCTGCTGTTTCTCATCTCCAGACATTATAGATCTGTAATTGTGCCAAAGTTCCATAATTGAAATTTCATTACATTATTATGAGAAATAAAAAAGGGCACAATTATATATTTCCTATTATCACTTGAAGGTAAAGAATCTGTCTTCAATGTGATGTCTCTATGATGCTGGGTTTATTTTATTTATAGGGAGAAGACGATTGAATCACATCCTTTGGGGTTTCGTTTTTGTTTTAAATATTTTAACAGGGATCCCTGGGTGGCTCAGTGGTTTAGCTCCTGCCTTCGGCCCAGGGCGTGATACTGAAGTTCCAGGATCGATTCCCGCATCGGGCTCCCTGCGTGGAGCCTGCTTCTCGCTCTGCCTGTGTCTCTGCCTCTCTCTCTGTGTCTCTCATGAATAAAAATAAAATCTTTAATAATAATAATAATAATAAATATTTTAACAGCTTTCTGTCACGTGGTAGTGGGAATGAGCACATTGCTGAGCATGTGCTCACCTCTTGCCACTCTGACCACTCAACTTCTAGTACTCCTAAGAGTCTGGTTACATTTCCTAACAGGACACCTACTTCACTGACAGCCAAAAAATATTTGCTTTTTCAAATTTTAAAGTACAATGTTTAGATAGTAGATATCACATACAGAAAGTTTCATGGGGGCATGAACTAGAATTGTTAAAGTGTTTATGTTCTTATTTTCAAGTTGAACACTGTGAAAACCATTTTAAGTTATTCTTACCTTTTGAGAATTGCACTCGGTGGTGCTCGGATTTTCTTCCCTTGTTGTCTCAATTTGAAAGCTCTCATTCCTTCCAGGAAAGGTTTGCGGAGGCTAGAGAAAGAGAGAGAGAGAGAGAGAGAAATAAGTTCAACAAATAGATCCGTGTGACTATTGTAAAATAAGTTACAATGGCAATATCACCCTCAAGGAAAATGAATAAAACAGCAATTTGTATATATCAGAGGCTTTCAAAATTGTACATACAAATTCTTAACTTCGAAAGTAAGCAAAATAGGTTCTGTTCCATTTTGCATTGATGAGGTCCAAAAGGCATTATGTTCCTACTGGAAATATTTATTGCATAATAAGCTTTATTTTAATGTTACTATTTCCACAAAAAGCGAAAATTTTGTCTTTTCCATATTTTAACTCCAAATATATCTGAGAAATATAAGTGCACCCTTCATATTTGCAATAAAAAGGAAAATGCTTCGTAACAGCTCACTGTAATTTACAGAGGATTACATTTACTTCAATGCTTTACTAACTAATCAAGTACTGCTTCCTATCGCTAAAAATCTTAAATATTATTCTAAAATTAATCTCTTTAGGAAAACTAAATAATTTTAAAAAAGATTTTATTCATTTGAGGAAGCAGGGAGGGCGGGGACAGGGGGGCGAGGGAAAAGCAGATTCCCTGCTGAGCAGGGAGACTGATGCTGGGATCCACCCCAGGACCCAAGAATCATGACCTGAGCTGAAGTCAGATGCTTCACTGACTGAGCCACCCAGGTGCCCCTAAAACATTTTTTTTAAAAGGCAACTTTTCAGGTTCTCGCCATGGAAGGCTATGCATAATTAATGTCTGTAAATATCCCTTTAGGCTGGTCTAAGATTATGCGCTGGAATGTGTGCTTCTTGGGCAAAGCTGATTTGAATATGCTGTTAGGTTCACCAATCTGTGAGGCTGCTATTGTAGGACAGACAAAAACTAAACTCAGGGAATGCTAATATGATTGGTCTGAAACTGTGATCTTAGTGGATCACAGAGGAGGAAGAAAAGGGGCTTCTAAGCATTGGGGACCCAGGAAGACAAAGTCAAAGTTATGGTCTGATCAAAGTATCCAAACCCACTCAGATTTTCTCTGTGCTACTTTCACACACACTGACCCAGTTTTCCATAGGCAGTCACATTTGTTCGCAGTGGAACATTCTTCCAAAATAATACTTTGATAAAAATAAAAACCAAAGATACTTCATAAAACTAGTAGAATATTAAATGTAAAAAAAAATCAATAAAACTAGTAGCATATTAGAGAATTAAATAGAAAATAAAACACTTGAGTTGACTACTATAGTCCTATATTGAGTTACCCACATTCTGGGCTTTACATATAATAATCAATAAGCAAACAAATAAGTAAATAAAGTTCTTCTTCCTTTATGCTTAAAGAAATTCAGCTTCATTGTATGAGTTCCAGAAGGCAACCCCCCCTTTTAGTCTCTCTTTCTCTACTCTTCTTCCTTGTTGAAGACTGCTATCTTCTGATCTCCCCCTCTGTACCTTCCATAAGAATAAGAAGTGTAAACAGGAAAATAAAATGTCTTTGGATAAGCCAGTACTCTGTATTAGATATTGTTGGTGGCTATAAAGATGATAAAGGTGTTGTTTTTGTCTTCATAGGATTTATATAATCTGATTTTTATTCACATGAATAGTCCTAAAATAAAGCAGATTAATAAAAGAGCGCACAAAAAAAACTGTATATATTTGGAGAAAATGGAAGTCAAATCCATTTGGGATCATAATAAAAGGAATAGTGGAAAGGGCAAGCTTTAAAATGGACCTCTGAGTGATTAAGGGACAAGAATGAGGGACAGCATTCCAGGTGAAGGGAACAGTATAAGCAAAGATCTGTAGGAGGAAGATTCAGCTGTTTTTCTGCAGTAGAGTTAGCATGAGAAAAATGCTCAAGAAAAATGCTACAAGGGAGGGAAGAAATTCCAAAATTGAGTAGCAAATATGTATTTAAATTTAGTAGCCATAAGAGAGTCCATTGGGTCTTTTAATGCAGGCATATGACATGGCTATGGCCTTTGTTAGGGTGAGATAGTAGCAATACAAAGGCAAAAATGGAACAGAAGAAAATTAGGGTGTGGAAACCAAGAAAGAAGCAATGTGCATTGATCAAGTAGATGGTAACAAAGCCTGAACTGAAGTATTAAGCATCTGCCTTTGGGATCCCTGGGTGGCGCAGCGGTTTGGCGCCTGCCTTTGGCCCAGGGCGCGATCCTGGAGACCCAGGATCGAATCCCACGTCGGGCTCCCCGTGCATGGAGCCTGCTTCTTCCTCTGCCTGTGTCTCTGCCTCTCTCTCTCTCTCTGTGACTATCATGAATAAATAAATAAATAAAATCTTTAAAAAAAAAAAAAAAAAAAAAAGCATCTGCCTTTGGCTCAGGACATGATCCTAGAGACTCAGGATAGAGTCCCACGTCGGGCTCCCTGCATAGAGCCTGCTTCTCCCTCTGCCTGTGTCTCTGCCTCTCTCTCTGTATCTCTCATGAATAAATAAATAAAATCTTTAAAAATAAAAATAATAGGGATCCCTGGGTGGTGCAGTGGTTTAGCGCCTGTCTTTGGCCCAGGGCACGATCCTGGAGACCCGGGATCGAATCCCACGTCGGGCTCCCGGTGCATGGAGCCTGCTTCTCCCTCTGCCTGTGTCTCTGCCTCTCTCTCTCTCTCTCTGTGACTATCATAAATAAATAAAAATTTAAAAAAATACTTTAATTCTGGCAGTTGAAAAGAGATTGCTCTTTGTTGAGAGCAAAGGTTAGAACCTACGAAATCAAAAAAAATTCTGTAGTAATAGAGAAACATGGAGAAAAGTTAGGTTTGTAGCAGAGAGGGTTACCTGTGTGTGGCTAACAGAGAGTTTAAAGCACTTAGGACTTAGACAGACACTATTCAGCAGCAGTGTTAAATGGATTAACATGACTCAAAACAGCCATTCCGTCTAGCTAAAACCTACTGGACTTCCTATAACCCACAAATTACAGATAATTTGAAGAAATAGGTTAAAAAATGCAGGGGGAATACATAAATGCTAATAGGGAAGGAAAGTCTCTCCCGGCCATTACAGCAAGAACCACAACTACCAAAAGATATAGAGGCAAGGAATAATCGTAGTGTATTTTGTTTCCGTTGAGCAATCAAAGTATTGGCTAAATAGTCCTAACATAACTTTGAAAATTCATTTACTGTATAATAGCATTAAAGGAAAATGAAATATAAAATCCATCACTCTGGCGATAGCTATTTTTGTTTCTCAGTGTCGTCTTTCAACCTTTGTCCATACCTACATGCATGGATATTTACACAGTCACAATTATAGTGCTCGTGACGGCCTTAATTCTATTTTTATACACATATATATGCTTTATCTACCTAAAGGTAAGTGTAAGGCTGTAACTATCCTTTACACGTCTAAATAATATTTCATAGCGTGCACTTGCAAAAATGTGTATTTCAGGTAAAGACATCGGTGGTTCTGAATTTTAGGTTATAATGTGGTGAGGAGTATCAATCTTCGTGGTACCAGTCTGCGAGATAGCTCATTATCACACTAGTCATCGGGTTTAAACGTCTGACTCTCTTTATAAGCTAGAAACCCATGAAGGGAGGATATCATGCCTTATTCATTGTTGCATCCTTTGAAGCTAGTACCTATTTTGTACTCAGTAAGTTTTGGTTTTCTTTTCATCGTTTATTTAAAATATATTTCTCATGACTAAAGGAAAATAAGAATTAAGGATCAAAACTAAATCAAGAGGAATGGAGATATTTATGGTTAAAGAAATCTTTCCAAAATCAGACACTTTGAATTACTTCTAGTAGCGTGAGTCAACATTAATTGGGCATCCACTCTGAAGTAGTGTGTTTGGAACTGATATCAAGCATTAAAAAACATGCTTCTTGATCTCAGAGAGCTACCATTTGTTCTTCATTAATTGTCATCATAGCTTCTACCTTCCTAATAGCTCCTGATTTCATTCTGGATTTCGTTCCTCTTTCATGGTATGGTGTTTCCAAAGTGCTGTTTTATGTGTCAAATTCCCTGACCGACCCAATATATTGGCACGTGACCCAAGTTAGGTCATGAAACTTCCATTCTTAGAATTTAATTTTTTTAAATATTTTATTTATTTATTCATGAGACACACACACACACACACAGAGAGAGAGAGAGAGAGAGAGAGACAAGCAGAGGGAGAAGCAGGCTCCATGCAGTAAGCCCGATGTGGGACTTGATCCCGGGACTCCAGGATCACACCCTGGGCCAAAGGCAGGCTCTAAACCGCTGAGCCACCCAGGCATCCCAGAATTTAATTTTGATTATATTAAAAGGAGGCCATAAATGATTAGGTACATTAATTCCAGTAGGGTGCCTTGTCCAAGTTGTTTCTACGGTAAGACTGTTCCTTATGGTTCATACACCCAGTCATATGAAGCAGCCTTTGTTTCTGCCCATTCCCAGACGTCTTACTTCTATCTTGTCCTTGGTATTATGAGCTCTGTTTTAAATTGACAGAACATTTATTGATGTTCTATCAATAAAGCTGCTTCATTTAATCTGGTAAGCGTCAATGTTGGTTGCACAGAATTACAGAGACCTGGATGACACAGGGAGTCAAATCAATAACATAAAACTGATAGCACAACATAAGGGCTGACGTACAGGTTTACCACAGAACTAACAGGAAGGAAACACAACCCACCTAGAGAGGCTCATAGGAATAATAACAGGTTCACCAATGATGGAGATTACCTTTTAGGGTAGATTTTAAATATCTTTCTAAAATATAAATATGTAGCATATTAATAAAATTTAATGTTTGATATTTTTTTCATGCAAGTAATGTACATTTGTGAAAACGCCCCCAGATTCTGGTGGTAAGGCTGAGACAAGGAATATGTCCAAAATAAAAGGCTTGCTTTCTCTTTCTTTCTTTCTTTCTTTCTTTCTTTCTTTCTTTCTTTCTTTCTTTCTTCTTTCTTTCTTTCTTCCTTCCTTCCTTCCTTCCTTCCTTTCTTTCTTTCTTTCTTTCTTTCTTTCTTTCTTTCTTTCTTTCTTTCTTTCTTTCTTTTCTCTTTCCTTTCTTGCTTTTCTTTTCTTTTCTTTTATTTCTTTCTTCTTTCTTTTTTTCTTTTTTTCCCTTTTTTTTCCTTCCTTCCTTCCTCCCTTCTTTTCTTCCTACCTAGTTACCTACCTACCTACCTACCTACCTGTCTGTTTTCGTGGGCTTTTGCTACTTTGGACAGATGATAAAAACAGCTTCATTAACTGTTAAATTTAGAAAAAGTGGAGGGAAAAGAATGACAGTGTAATTTTTCTCTTCCATAAGTTTGCCATCGCTACCCTTGTGTTCACATATTAATAAACCGGGGTGCCTGGTTTGCCAACGTCTATATCAAAACTGAAGTTATCTCCATTTTGCTTCAGGAAAAAAAAACACATATATTAATTACTTTCAACAACTGGAGGAAATGATACATTGCTTCACCAGCGTGAGCAACAAAATCTAAAAAGTTAAATTACTTTAAATACAAAAATGTAGTATTGAGGAACTTACATTAAATATAATATATATACTGGGCAGCCTGGGTGGCTCAGCAGTTTAGCGCCACCTTCAGCCCAGGGCGTGATCCTGGAGTCCCGGGATCGAGTCCCACATCAGGCTCCCTGCATGGAGCCTGCTTCTCCCTCTGCCTGTGTCTCTGCCTCTCTCTCTCTCTGTGTCTCTCATGAATAAGTAAATAAAATATTTAAAAATAAATAAATACATATAATACATATAAACGTTTGTCATCAGTGAGATGCCTCTTTGGAAAGTAGCCTTGTTAAATATGATGAATTAGTACAGAATGGGAACTGACTTTAGGGAAAGATAATATATTTTTGGACTTAAGAAATGAGGTTTCAGATTCTGGATTAGCACATAAATAAATTGGGGACTTGGAAAATGCATATAACTTTGGAGGGTTTCTGTTTTCTGCTGCGTTGCTAAATTAGGTCAAGAACACCTAAACTGCAGCATGGTTTTGTTTTGTTTTGTTGGTTGTCTTTTTTTTTTTTTTACTTTATATTTATAGAACAATTTTGTGTTCACAACAAAATTGAGGGAGAGGCATAAAGATTTTTCATATAGCCCCAGTCCTTCACATGCACAGCCTCCCCATTATCAACATCCCACACCAGGTTACTACAAATGTTATCAGAGATGGACCTGCATCAACACATCATTGTCATCTAGTGCTCACAGTTTTCACTCGGGTTCACTCTTGGGTTTGGAATAATGTATAAGAACACATATCCATCATTAAATGATCAGAATATTTTTCATGGCTCCTAAAAATCTTCTGGGTTCTTCCTATTCATCCCTACCTTCCTCAACCCTGGACACCACTGTTCTTTTAAGATTTTCCACAGATTTTCCTTTTCTAGAGTGTCCTATATTGAAATCATACAGTATGTAGCTATTTCAGATTGATTTCTTTCACTTAGTAATATGCATCTAGGTTTCCTCCATGTCTTTTCACATCTTAATAGCTCATTTCTTTTTAGTGTTGATTAACATTCCATTGTCTGGAGGTACCAGAGTCCAAACCAGGTGACTTCACTCGTGATTTTGAGAAATGGTTAATGACTCATTAATACCAATTTTTCTCAAACTCTCCCTAAAAATAGAAGAAGAGAAAATCCTTCCAAACTCATTTCACAAGGCCAGCATCATCCTGCTACCAAAATCAGACAAGTACACTGCAAGAAAAGAAACTTGCAGAACAATATCCCTGATAAACATGGATGCAAGAATTCTCGACAGAATATTAGCGAATCAAATTCAAAAATACACTAAAAAGATCATATGCCATAGTGAGATTTCTTCTAGTGATGCACGATGGTTCAATATCTGCAAATCAGTGTGATAAATGACATTAACAAAATGAAGGATAAAAATCATAGAATCGTCTCAGGAGATGCACAAGAAGCATTTGTAAAACTCTCCACCCATTTACTTTCCAGAAACTCTCAACAAAGTGGGGAGAGAGGAAATGTACCTAAACATAATAAAGACCATATATGACAAACACAGAGCCAATATCATATTCAATGGTAAAAAGCTAAAAGCTTTTCCTCTAAAATTAGGAGCAAGAGAACAAAATCCACTCTTGCCATTTTTACTCAATATAGCTTTGTAAGTTCTAGCCAGAGCAGGTAGGCAAGAAAAAGTAAATAAAAGGAATCCAAACAGAAAGGAAGAAGTAAACTTTCCTCTGTTCACAGAAGACATGATACTATATATGGAAAACCAAAAAGACTGCTCCAAAAACCTTTTAGAATTAATGAGACATTCTGGATAGTAAATGAATCTAGTAATGTTGCAGGATATAAAAACAATATACAAAAATCTATTATGTTTCTATACACTAATAACAAGTTATCAAAAAGAGAAATTAAGAAAATGATCTTAGTCACAAAAGCATTACCAATTATAAAATGCTCAGAAATAAACTTAAACAAGGAGATGAAAGACACTGAAAACTATGACATCAATGAAAAAAAGTTGTAGAACATACAAATAAATAGATAAATATGTCATGCTCGTGAATTGGAAGACTCGGTATTGTTAAAATGTCCAGATGACCCAAAGAAATCTACAGGTTCAGTGCAACCCTTATCAAAATTTTAATGGCATTTTTCCTAGAAATAGGTTGAATAATTCTAAAACTCATGTGGAACCACAAAAGACCCCATATAGCCAATGCCATCTTGACCAAGAACAAAGTTCAAGGAATCAGGCCTCCTGATTTCAAACTATGTCATAAAACTATAGTAATCAAAGAAGCATGGTATTGGTACAAATACAGAGACACATGGATTAATGGAACAGGATAGAGAGCTAAGAAATATACCTGCACCTATATGTTCAATTAATTAATGATACAGAAGCCAAGGATATACGATGGAGAAAAGACAATCTTTTCAAAAAATGGTGGTGGAAAACTGAACAGCTACATGCAAAAGAATAAAACTGGACCACTCTCTTACACCATACACCATTCAAAATGGATTAAAATATTGAATATAAGACCTGTGACTATAAAATTCCTAGAAGAAAATGCGGGTGGTAAGCTCCTTGACATTGGTTGCGGAGATGATATGACACCAAAAGCAAAGGCAACAAAAGCAAAAGTAAATAAGTGAGGTTACGGCAAACTAGAAAGCTTCTTCACAGCTAAAGGAACCATTACCAAAATGAAAAGACAATGTTCTGAGCGGTAAAGAAATATATTCAAATCATATATAAATATCAACAGGTACTTGAAAAGATGCTCATCATTATTAATCATAAGGGAAATGCAAACCAAAACTATAATGACATATCACCTCACATTTGTTAGAAAGGCCATTATCAAAAAGCTAAGAAATAACAAACGTTGGTGGAGCAAAGGGCACTGACCACTCCCCACCCCGCACTGTCACTAGGAATGTAAATTGGTGTAGACATTATGGGAAACAGTACGAAATTTTCTCAAAAAATGAAAAATAGAATTATCAAATAATCCAAGTCTGGGTATTTCTCTGAAGAAAACAAAAGTACTAACTTGAAATGATATATATACCCCCATGTTCATTGCAGCATTCTTTACAATAGCCAAGACATAGAAACAACTTAAATGTCCAACTATAGATAAATGGATAAAGATGGAAATAGAATATTATCATATATATAATATATATATAATATTATTCAGCCATAAATAGAATGAAATTTTGCCATTTGCAGTGACATGGTTGGGCCTTGAGAATATTACGTTTGTAACACAAGTCACACAGAAAAAGAGAAGCACTATGTTCTCACTAAAAGCAAAATACGAAAAATATAACCAAGAAATAAGTTCACAGATCCAGAGAACAGATTGGCGATTGCCAGAGGTGGGGATTGGGTGGTGGGCAAAATGGGTAAAGGGGGTCAAATATACATTTTCAGTTATAAAATAAAAAAGTTATGAGTCTTTAATGTACAACATGGTGACTACAGTCAATAATAGTGTATTGCATAATTTGACAGTGGCTGAGAATAACTCTTCAAAGTTCTCATCACAAGAAAAAATGATTTTGTAACTTTGTATGGTGACAGATGTTAACTAGAAATTATTGCTGCGATCCTTTTGCAACATATACAAATATCAAATCATTATGTTGTATAAGTGAAACTAATATAACGTTCTCTGTCAATTATGCCTCAGTAAAAGAAAAAGTGAAAAACCAAGAGGGAAATGGGTACAAGCAGCAATGTGGGTCATGGCATACCACTGAAACTATATTTATTTTCTAATCGTAAACCGTGATATTTGTAACTTTTTAAATTATAGATTGAAAACAAACTGTATCATTTAGCTAAAAATGAAAACAATGACAGATTTTCTACTTAATAGGCTATCTGGTATACAATGGAGCCCCACAAAAATATATGTTACGTCCAATGGCAAAACAAATACCATCCTTATATGGTAAAGGATGTGATGAAATTAAGGATGAAATTAAGGGAAGAGGAAATTACCTGGTGTCTTAGTCCAATTAGGTTGTCATAACATAATACCATAAACTGGGGGGCCTAAACAACAGAATATTTTCTCATAATTCCTGAGGCTGAAAATTCTCAGATCAGATTTAGCAGAGTTTGGTGTTGAAGGTTCTCTTCTGGGATCCCTGGGTGGTGCAGCGGTTTGGCGCCTGCCTTTGGCCCAGGGCGCGATCCTGGAGACCCGGGATCAAATCCCACGTCGGGCTCCCAGTGCATGGGGCCTGCTTCTCCCTCTGCCTGTGTCTCTGCCTCTCTCTCTCTCTCTCTCTCTCTCTGTGACTATCATAAATAAATAAATAATTAAAAAAAAAAGATTTTGAAGGTTCTCTTCTTTTCTTGGAGATGAAAGTAGAGACAAGAGACTTAGGAATATTCACACAACCACCAGAAAGTGAAAGACGCATGCAGGGAGTCTATTTTCCCCCTAAAACTCCCAGAGAGAGTACGGTATTGTGAAATTTCAGATTTCAAGTCTCTAGACATGTAAGAAAATAAATTTCTGTTATTTTAAACCATCACATTATTCTTTGTGATGTGTTACAGTAGCCACAGGAAACTGAACAAATACCTCTTACAGCAATTTAGAAATGTGTTAGATACTCATTTTCCTAGCACTTGAATATGTTCCGTAATTCTATCCAAGGCAAAATAGTTTTACATTTCCTCAGTAGTATATCCAAGGTTCTCTTCTCTTCTCTTCTCTTCTCTTCTCTTCTCTTCTCTTCTCTTCTCTTCTCTTCTCTTCTCTTCTCTTCTCTTCTCTTCTCCTCTCCTCTCCTCTCCTCTCCTCTCCTCTTTTTTCTTTTCTTTTCTTTTCTTTTTTTTCTTTTCTTTTCTTTTCTTTTCTTTTCTTTTCTTTTCTTTTTTCTTTCTTTTCTTTTTTTCTTTTCTTTTCTTTCTTTTCTTTTTTCTTTTCTTTCTTTTCTTTTTTTCTTCTCTCTCTTCTCTTCTCTTTTCTTTTCTTTTTTCTTTTTTTAAAGTTTTATTTATTTATTTGACAGAGAGAGAGAGAGAGGGAGAGAGAGCATGAGCAGGGGGAGGAACAGAGGGAAAAGCAGACTCTGCTGAGCAGGGAGCCTGATGCGGGGCTTGATCCCAGAACGCCTGGATTATGACCTGAGCTGACCTGGGCAAACGCTTACCCAAATGAGCCACCCATGTGCTCCTCTCTTTTCTTCTCTGATGAAAAAATCCCAAAGCCTAAACCTTTGAAATAGCACTGAGAACCTATCTTAAAGATAAAAACTATTAAAGAAACTTTTGTAAATGGGTGAAATGAGCATCCTTAGCAGTGCGCTTGTCAAAGAAAGAATTCCAAAGTAAATGGCACATCTTAGTCATTTCCATGTTCTGTTGGAGGAAGCATAGGCACGTATATTACCTACGTGGCTGTTCTCTAATTTAAATTGATTTTTATATACTGCATATTTTTAATATATCACATGAGGAAATTGGAATAGGTGATGTGTGAAGTTCTTTCCTTAGCAGTGGAAAAGATCCAGAAGAATAATCAGGGAGTGTGAAAGTGAATGGTGTGGAAAAATAAAGCTTTGATTCTGGGCTCACAAACAGTATCCTCACAGCAAATTATAAGTGCAAATATATATATAAATACATATATATATATATATATACATATATATATGTATATATATGTATATTTATATATATGCAAACATATATAGTATATATAAAATATATATCACAACATATTTCTTTCAACTGGTATGTACTTTAAATATAATATTTAATTGTCTTAGAATGAGATTAGATTTCATTTCTAACCAAGATTGAATAACAGGGATTACATTTACTCTCCTACCTGAACAAATGAAAAAAAAAAAAAGGGGGGGGGGGAAAGGGGAAACAATGATATTAAGAAAACTGGCAACAGCCAATGAGGGACAGTGATGTGTTAAAGAGAGGACACAAATGAGATGTACAGAACCTGTACCATTGGCAACTAGAGGCCAGTATAAGGGCACTGAAGAACTCAAACAATGAGAAATGATGGGATGAACATCCTGCCAAAGCCTGCACATGCAATGGCCTCTCCAAGACCAAGCTGTGGTCTGTATCTTCCTTGGAATGAGGACCCTGAACATGAATAAAGCGATTGGAATTGTTTTGTTGCTTAATTTAGTTCCCAGGGTCCTGACAGAAAAATGAAATCATCAACTATTTTTTTTGGGGGGGGGCAGAGAGAAAGGGAGCATGACATGTGCATGTTCATAAGTGGGGGTGGGGGAGCAAGAGGAGAGGGAGAGAGAGAATCTCAAGCAGGCCCCATGTTCAGTGGGGAGCCCCACGTGGGGCTCTATCTCACAACCCTGAGATCCTGACCTGAGTGAAGATCAACAGGCAGAAGCTTAACCAACTGGGCCATCCAGGCGCCCTGAAATCATGAACTTTTTAAAGGCAAAGATAACGCCCCCTTCATCTCTACAACTCTTCACAGGTTGCATCAAAGTTGACAAATGAAGATGTTTGATATTATTTAAAAGAATAGAAACATCACAGAACTCTTCATATTGTACCCCACGTGAGCTCTGCACGTATTGCTAGCTCCACCTTTGGGTAAAGGAACTGAGACTTGATATGCTCACTGAGTCTCCCAAATCAAAGTACTTTGGATGACACGGCTAATAATTAACCCAAGATGCCATATTCTGATTTCTTTGTATTTTCAACTCCATCTTAATACCTCTCTGTTAGAGATAATAGTTGACAGGACTCATCGCCATTTACTGTTCATCCTCTTTTCACCCTCAAATTATGTAATGACTCTCCTCAAGCATCCAGTTTCTGTTTTAGGTGCTACTGGGAAAAAGAAAGAGGCCCTTTGCAGAGTACTTTTTCTGTAGAGTCCAGTTTGCTACAGTATGCTTTAATTTCATTAAAGTTTGCTTTATGATCAAGTAATTGTATTAAGAAAAACAATTCTTAAATTAGGACGTAAAACTGCCCTCTATATGAAGAATACAAATACCCATTTGTATTTACTAAATTAACTTCACCAAATATCTTCTTATTGTACATACTCATTAGGTTTGATCTAATAAAAATCTCTCACAGTTTTAGAGATTGTTGACAAATGGAAGTCATATGGGAAGGTGGTTCCAATGTTGTCCATCCATAATTTTTCCAGATTCATCCTTTTTAAACTTTGGCTCACACATAAAATGAGGCAGAGAGTGACCAAAGAAACCGTATGTGGTGATAGTCAAAAACAATTTTATGGGAGATGACTCAGAATGTTATAAAAAGAAAAAAAAAAAAGTTGAAAGAACAAAAGCTTCTCCTTGTTTCCTTGTTTGACCTCCCTGTCTATCCTCAGGGTGAAATAATATGCTGCAATACAAATAAAATATATCAACACCTAATGTACAATTTTCAAAGTCAGTTAATGCTCTTCTAGTTCTGTGCTCCTAATTCCACTCAAGTCCTTCTGTCATGCTTCAGCAGAAAACACGCATCCTTGTCTTTGGTTACCTCTTATTTCCCAATCTTAAGGTATTTCTGAAGCACAGTTTTACCCCGAAAGCCCAAAGCTTCCTAATACTCTGTTTCTCTCTAGTTCTTCAGTCTCCAGATTGTTTACCAAAGTTCGAGGATTGCTGAGAGGAAACACAAACCCTCTAGTGGGGTTCTGTGCCATAGTTATCTCTAAATAGGAGTCAACAAAGCATTCCCTAAAACAAACAGAGCTGACTGGGTTCTTAACAAAAACAAATCTTGGAGTTTTGTTTGGTCCAATGTGAGCAGAAGCTGTCTGTGATAAGTTCTATAACTATGTACTATTCCAATTATCAAAAAAATTATTTTGACAAGACCCCTTGCAGCAACCCCCAGGGTATTCCATATCTTCTGAGCAAGTCACACACGCTCCTCTCTGTGCTTTCCTTTAATTTGCTTCTTCTGTCCCAATTTGCCTTCTTCCCTGACTCTGTAATATGAGTCCTACCAGTGCCATTGGTCCCAGCTCCATCTCGCCTTCCTTCACAAACGCTTCCTGAAGATGGAGGAATGACGGAGTATGATAACACCTCTGTGATTCCAAGGGAGTGAAAAAGATACAACTCATAACATTTCCAGGAGAAGAGATAGTAGAATAAGGTCATATGCCAAGATTATGATATGCCTTCAGGTCAAAGTGGTAAAGTATTATTTTGTTTTGTTTTGTTTTCAAATTATGAAGAAGATAAAAGGTATTTTAGAATCCCCATTTTTGCAGAAAAGAAAATTAAAACTCAAATAGTGGTTAAATCATTTGTCCAAAGTCATACTAAGTTGGGTGCGATTCTAGAGTATTAGCTTCCTCTTGCTCCTATGACAAATTATAACACGCTGAGTGGAAGAAAGCAAGGCTACTGTCTTAAAATTCTATTGGTCAGATGTTTCACTGATGGAATGGTCTCAGTGAATTAAAATGAAGGCTTCCTGCAAGCCCCCAGCATGGTTGGGTCTGGGGTGACCCTGCACGTTCCTGCAGTGCTTGAAAGAACATTGTGAAATGGTTTGACGCCTTGCTTTGCTCCATCCAGAGCAAGATGATAGAAATTTCAACAGTTGATTGCTTTCTTCCACTTCTGATGTGCTGGGTATGGCCAAGATCTGTACTCCCTGATATTGTAACCACTTGCCACATATGGTTAGATTAAGTTAAATTAATTAAAAAAAATAAATCAAGTTTTCAGCAATTAACTATGTTAATTTCTGGAGGCTCTAGAAAAGCATACAATCCTCTTTTTCCAGCTGCTAGAGCCCACTCATGTCCTTTTTTTAAAAATAAGATTTTATTTATTTATTCATGAGAGACATGGAGAGAAAGACAGAGAGACAGAGAGAGAGAGAGAGGCAGAGAGACACAGGCAGAGGGAGAAGCAGGTTCCATGCAGGGAGCCCGACGTGGGACTCGATCCTGGGTCTCTAGGATCATGTCCTGAGCCAAAGGCAGATGCTTAATCACTGAGCCACCCAGGTGTCCCCCACTCATGCTCTCAGCCATAGTTCCCATCCTGTCTTCAAACTCAGTAAATCTATATGTCTCTGTGTCTTCCACAGCCACAACTCCTTCCTTTTGTTCTTTTTGCCCACTTCGAAGGTCTCCTGTTTTACTTTGGGCCCATATAAATGATCTAGATTAATCGCCCTACTTTAATATCAACTGATTGGCAGCTTTATTTCTGTCTGCCACCTTAGTTCTCATTTGCTGTGTGACCTACAAATCCACAATATATTTATAAATAGAAAATACATTTATAAATAACTCATATGTGTAAGAGGAAATAATAATGCACCTTTAAAAAATTCTAAATTGGATTTCTAATAAAAATGCTGTATTTTAAATGTTTGGAATGTAGCCAAAGTAACCCTTTGTAGGAAAACTACATAATTCTGAAACACTGATATTATAATAACGGATAAAACCCTTAAAAAGTCTGCAAATTACCCAAATAAAGAAAGAAAATGCTGATAATAAAGAGAGAAGAAACAATTGTAAAAGTAGAAAACAAAATCAAATAGGAAGCTTAAGCAGAAAATGATAATTCTTTAAGAAATATTAATATAGTAGAAATACTGGTAAGTACAAATAAACTATTTGGAATGAGAAAACTGCTATAACTATATTACAACAAAATTTTAAAAGATCTAGCAACAATAGCACACTTTAAAGCCAATCCATTTATTATTAATATTATTTTACAGACAGAGAGTGCATTGGCAGGGGAGGGGCAGAGGGAGAGAGAGAATCCTAAAGTTGGGGATCCCAAGGTGTAGCTCTGCTGGGGGTGGTGCTCAAATCTCACAACCCTGAGACCACAACCTATGGGAGCCAAAACCAAGAGTGGGACTTTTAACTAGCAGAGCCACCCGGGCACCCCTAAAGTGAATCCATTTTAAACCACATATAAAGTTGTCAAATTTCTAGAAAAATATAACTTTGCAAAACTTACTGAAATAAAAATGAGGAAACTGGATGTTATCTAACAAATCAGTGAATTGCAAGTTACTGGAGAAATGTGCATTATTTAGCAATTACTGAGAAAATCAATGATCCATATTAATATTTAATATGTACATCTGAATCACTAAAATAATTGTATGTGGATTTAGTAATGTAGAAAAAATGATATGTAAAAAATTTGGAAGAGATATAGAAGAACAGTTGTATGACTACAGGACAGGAAACTTTTTTAAATAAAGACAATAAGCACTAATCGTGACATGAATTTATAGGTTGATTTGACTACATAGTCATTTTATTAGAAGACACATTAAAAAAGAAAATGAAAAAAAGTGAAAAAACACACACTGGAACCATGGATAGTTATTTGCAAATCAAAGGACTGATATCCAGAATATATAAAGATTCTTTATAAATAAATAATTGACAAAACTTAAGAAGGGGAAAGATACAGTCATGTCTTATAATGGGAAAAACTAATTTTGTGTTACATTAGGAAAAGATATCTCTTGCTCATTAGCAATTAACAGATTGCAAACTGAGACTTGAGTGAACTACTATTTTATACTAAATCAGCAAAATTTTTGCTTTAAAATACCCAGCTAATGTCAGTAAACTGATAATGCTCCAATTCTGTTTTTATGTTGGTTGGTGGACATAATGTATGTTTATTATTATGTACACAATTTAGATAAAATATAATAATAATTATATGTTACAGCAGTTAAAAATAGATATATTGACATGGAAATTATTCACACTTTGTTAAGATAAAATGGTTCACAAAAGAATATACACAGTATCATCCTGTTCTGTGAAAATGTATAATAGTATGTACAATATGCACAAAACAAAGTTTGTGAGAGAAAGTACGTGAGGTCTTTTTTTCCCTAGTTGGAGATATTATGAAACGGTTTTATGCTATATTAATTAATTAATTAATTAATGTATTTATTTGGCTCCTTTTTCCCCTTGAAATAGCACAGATTGTTTTTAAAATAAGAAAAGGATAAAATTATGAAATATTTTAAGAGATAAATTCCAGTCAAAAAATTTTTCAGAAATATGATGAAGAAACTGATGCATTGTCTGATAGAGTTGGAGTTTGACATGAGGGAAAGAGAAATTTGGGAAGATGATCACATTTCAGCAGAGGTAAAATGAAGAGAGCTCTAGAACAGAATGTGGTCTGTGGGGATTTTAAAAAGTATATGAATATGCTCCAAGGAGAAAGTTTCAGTAGTGGAAATGTATGTTATAGGGCAGCCCGGCTGGCTCAGCGGTTTAGTGCTGCCTTCAGCCCAGGGTGTGATCCTGGAGGCCTGGGATCGAGTCCCACGTCGGGATCCCTGTGTGGAGCCTGCTTCTCCCTCTGCCTGTGTCTCTGCCTCTCTCTGTGTGTCTCTCATGAGTAAATAAATAAAATCTTTAAAAGAAATTGTTTTAAAGTAAATGTATGTTATATTAAGTAGTTAATAGACTCGACTTCTAGATTGAGGAATTTAGACTCTATCCACTAGGTAATGAAGAACTTCGATGGTATCTAAACCATTTTTAACATCTCAACACGCCTTAGACATAATTACTCAGAATTGGTGATTGTAACATGGGTCCTTGCCACACAATTCAGTTAACATCATATATATATATATATATATATATATATATATATATATATATATATATTTAAGACCAGCTATGAAAATTAAAAAAAAAAAAAAACAAAGGCATCATGGGCATTTTTAAACTTCATTTATAAGGAATATGAAATTGGTAAAACATTATGAGGTAATAATAATAATGTAAGTAATAGTTTACATTATTTATTCAAGAGTAGAATTATTCTAAATTAATTATGAGAAATAGAATATTAGTGTTTCCAAAGTGTTCTAAATATGAAACTTGCTGCAGTAAGCTGAAGTACTAATTACTCTATCAGTAATGTTTATTAATATTTCAAAATGACATGAATCCTTGTTTACATCAGAATCATTTAAGAATAAATCATTCTCATGCTAACAATTGCCTAGGAATACTTAGAAAATACATTTCTTATATCCTGTAGTATTGCTGATAATTTTAAGATACTAGAATAACTCAGTAACCTGATTGATATTACGTATATGAATTGTGTGGCCTATATGCATGAGGAAGATTATTTGCAAATAGATTGGAAAAGTATATGAATAAGCGTGATTAATGGGGTTAATTAAAGTGGGAGTAAAGACTTTTACTGGTTTATTTATTTATTTGAAGATTTATTTATTTATTCATGAGAGACACACAGAGAGAGAAGCAGACACATAGGTAGAGGGAGAAGCAGGCTCCTCGCAGGAGCCCGATGTGGGACTCGATCCTGACCCGGGGTCACCATCAGAACCAGAGGCAGCTTCCCAAGCGCTGAGCCACCCAGGCATCTCAAGACATTTACTGGTTTAAAATATTAAAACAGCTAAAACAATTTTAGGGAACTGAATTTGCTTTTTTTCTTTTTCCTTTTTTTTGGGGGAAGAGGGATAACTAACAGTATTTATTTATAGAGCCCTTGCCATATGCCAGAAGAATTTGTTAACATGTGCATTGTATCTCAGCAACTAATCAGGCTACCTTTTAAAAATGAGGAGACTCAATTCAGAGTTTAAGAAGTTTACCCATGGGGAGCCTGGGTGGCACAGTTGGTTGGGTTTCTGACTCTTGATTTCCACTCTGGTCGTGATCTCATGGTTCTGGGATTGAGCCCCACACCCGGCTCTGTGCTCAGGGCGGTCTGTTTGAGATTCTCTCTCTTTCTCTCCCTCTGCCCTCCTGCCTCCTGCTCCTTCTCTCTCTCTTTCAAATAAATAAATAAATAAATAAATAAATAAATAAATAAATAAATCTATCATCTATTATCTATCTATCATCTATCTATCTATCTATCTATCTATCTATCTATCTATCATCTATATCATCTTCAAAAAAAGAAAAAGATAAATTTGCCCAGATTTGACAGGAAGGAAAATGGTAGAGCTCACTCAAATACTCCTTAATCACAATGAATCCTAATATTGAACCACTGCGAAATGTAATCAGGAAAAAAATTGACATTTTAAGTCAATAAACTTACATAGTTTTTAACCTACATTGTTTACATGCCATTTTCTAAATACTGAAGCTTATTAGAAAGAATAATATTCACAATGCAACAATTCATCTCCAGAGGTTAAATGGTTTGTAATTATGAAACTTAAATAAGTCAATTCCAATGCATAATCTGAATCTTTACTATTATATTTTCAAATATATTCCTTTTCATCTCATTTTAATAGAAATAGAGAGGGAGGCTAAAACTAAAAGTTAGTTCAATAATATTTCCTACAAACATAGGATGCCCAGATAACTTTCAACTTCCCAGTTAAATTCAATTTTGTAACTTTCTAATAATAACCTTTAATATAGGACTTTTTAAACTTCTGTCAATTGATATTAAATTATAGGTATAATTTTCTGTGGAGAGTCCATTGCTTTTATGACACTAGTAGAGTCTGCAAAATCTCAAATGACAAAGGACAACTGATCTAAATAAAGTACATTCCCCTATTTTTGCCCTGACCCTAATGCTCTGTACACACCCTTCCTCTTTAGGATGATAGTATGCATGCAGTTCATTCATGTGTTCATGCATTCAAAAACTACTTACTGGGTGACCTAGATGTGGCCAGAATAAGGCAGCTTACAAAGCAGATGCAATCCCTGTGCTCCAGGAGCAACCCGTCTGCTAGAAGAATTGCATTAAAACAAGTAATCTCACAAAAATTTAATCAAGTACAATTTGGATGACTACCACGAAGGATTTCCGATGGCTTTGAGAGCACAGCACACAATAGAGTGAGCCGACCCATCTGGAGGGTCAGGTAAATTTTCCTAAAGAAGCAGTATTAAAAATAAGACCTGAAGGATGACAAATTCCTCTAAATGAGGTTGAAAAACAGGTACAGGATTGAGGAATAAGAAAGCTTTCAAACTTTAAGGACTCCAAAGACAGCAATATGCCTGAGAGGATAAGATAAGAAGTGATGAAAAATCCAGTTAGAGTGATATGCATGGGGGGCTCATTAACACCTGCCCAATTCTCTCTCCCAACTTGGACTTTCGGCTCTACCCACCCCAGAGGCATCCACATTTTATTTGGTTCCAGCTTTCTTCTGACCCCACACAGATGCCCTATATCCCCCCTCTACTGCGTCCTCCAAAATGCTGACAGTGCAGTGTGGTGAAAGACACGCCGAAGGGGATCATGTTGGTCTCCCTCTGTTGGCTCCCTTCTACATTCAGGTTAACATAATTTGAGGGGCTACCTCTCTTTCTATACCCGCCTCTTACCCTGTTACTGTTCTCACTGTCAATACTCCAAACCTCACCACTCACTGTTTCAAACACTCCCCCTCTTTCCCCTCTTGTTCACCTGTGTGGGGATGCACATGCATACACACGTGTGTCTGACCAGTGTTTTCAGATCTTGCTTTATTCCTAACGATCCCTTCCTGACCTGACTCTGTTCCTCTGCCCATGGTTATTTCTTGTAGTTTCCAACACACCCTTTTCCTGATAAATTCTCACTTACTCCTGAAACGCACTTGGAAGTTTAACCTGCACTATTGAGTCCTTCCAAATTCTCTCATGGGAGATCACATTTTCTTCACTTTCTGTCCGTTCATAAGATGTTTTTTGTTGACACACGTTAGTTTTAATTTCTAGTATGTTTAATTATCTTTCTTCTTGACCATGCTGAAGACCATCAGTTAGAAATCATTGAGTTGTAAGGTATGATACCCAACTAAAAACAGCCTGAACACCAAGAGTTATTATCTCACATGAGAAATCCTAATATAGAGGAGTTCTAGAGTTGGTTAATTCTGTAATCCAGGATGTCACCAGGATCCAGTAATTTTCCATCTTCCTGCTTGCCATTTTCAGAACACTCCTACATAATTACAAGAGTGCTATAGCAGTTCTAATTTAATAACTTTCTGAATTACTCCTTTGGCTATATATGACCATATGCCCATTATATATTTCATCAGTTGTAGATTGCAGAGTCCAATTAATAAAATAATTTTAAAAGCTATCAAATTAGACCCTGAGAGAAATTATTTACTCAGGAGACCCCAATATATCATAAAGATATGCAAAGGCTTCAAAGAATTCAAAGTATTCATATTCTTAAGAGATAAGGGTTGTACTAGAGCAGCAGAGAGGCAAATAATGTTGGAAGGTGATTAAATGTACAATCAAAACTCAAGCATTTGATAACAGCAGAATCCGTTTACTGGTATATAAACCAACACCAGGGAAATAAGTCTAAAATATAAAGGAATGAGAATAGAAAAAAAAAAGATGTAATTAGTGAAACACACATGATTATATAATGCTGCAATGAAGACTGATTACTTAAATCAAGAAGAATGGGCTTGTGGAGTGACTGGCTGTCTCAGTTGGTAAAGCATGGAGCTCTTGATCTTGGGGTCCTGAGTTCAAACTCCATGTAGGGCATAGAGCTTACTTTGAAGAGGAGGAGGAGGGGGCAGGTAATGGATTTTTTTTTTTCAAATAAATCTGATATTTAGGTCCAGAAAATAGAGTGCCTGAAAATAGGCTGAGTGTAGTTAGTGTTTTTGGAGGAAAATGTGGACAGTTAAAACCTAGGAGATGAATGTTCATACTTTATTAGGAAATCACAAGTGGAAGTTGTTCATTCTCAGACATTTCTTTTTAAAATTTCTCATAAAATGACTTTAGTTGTATGAACAGTGTATGTGGTATTAGACAAAGTAATTTTCTCTAAAGTAAAAGTCTTTTGTTGTTGTTCTTTTCTGTGTCTATCATTAGAAGGCTACCGTGGAACCATTCCTGTTTTTATACATAAAAATTTTAGACTTCAGGAAACAGTGGACTATCAAAATGATCTGGAACCTAGATTGCAAGCTTGATGCAGTTCATGGACGGTTGTTGACAGAGGTGGAACTTACAAATTCCCCAAAAGTATTATGAGGCTTTACATAATATTCTACGAAAACACATTCCAGGATGTGAAACTCTTAAATCATTTTTAAGAAGGCTAAGTATGTGACACTACATCAAAACAAGCCCTTCTGCTCCTATTTCTTGCTTCTGAGAGGGGCCTCAAGAGACCTCAGAAATCAGGTTTCCATAGTGTCAGCTTCAAAGGTGTGTCTGACAAAACCTTAAGCTCAATAACTGATTAGATAATCATTCATTCAGTAAACAATCATTCATCACCTCTTGTATTGGTGCTAGGTACTGAATTAAATGCTGTTGAGTAGACGGATAAATGAGGAAGGATGGAGGACGTAAAAATGAATGAGCAAGATGTGCCTTTACATACTCTATTCCTGTGGTAGAGTACAAGATGGATGTCTATCCAAATGTTACATATATATTTAATAAGTGGAAAAATGGAAAACACTAAAACAGAAAATAAGGAGATACGTGAATCAATTACAGTGTACATCTACACGGAAATGATATATAAAGTAATGCAAGCAAAACTTAGAATGAATTTTAATGAGGTGTTATTATTTCACTCATGCAATGTTAACCAACTGCATCACTTTTGTGAGCAACCCAATGTCTCCGTAATTCATTCTTCTCATATGAAAAAGGAGGATACATTCTGTGTGATGGTGGGTATGTATCATTATATGATTGTCAAAATACATAGAACTTACACCACCCGGAAACCTAATGTAAACGATGCGCTCTGGGTGATAATGGTGTGTCGATGCAGGTTCATCAAGTATAACAGAAGCACCACTCCAGAGAGAGGTAATAGTGGAGGGGGTTGTATGTGGATGGGAGTGGTGGGGGGCAGAGAGTATATGGGAAATCCGTATTTCTGATAAATTTTGCGATGAGCTGAAACTTCTCTGAAAAAATGAAGTCTATTTGAAGGAAAAAATTACTACTACTACTATTGGATTATAACCTAAAATCTAAAATAAATATCTGTGAGTCTGTTCTGATACAAATACATGACTGAGTGAATACAAAAATGGGGGGGGGGACAAATAATCCTTATAGAAGAATTCTAAATAATGTACACATAGCTTCCTCCTACAGCAGGTGAAGCTTAAATGCCCTTCCCTTGAGTGTAGGCTGAACTTAATGATTCATTTCCAAAGAATAAGGTGTGTTAAAGGACAAGTGTTATCTTTGTGGAGAAATCTGGCAGATGCCATCTTAATCAAGTGATGAGGATTAACATCACCAATGACGTCATGTACCTGATATAACAGTAAGAAGAACACCACAACTTTGTGATGTTGTTTGCAAAGATGCACAACCCTAGTGTAAGCATGAAAACCTATCAGACAGCCCTGGTTTAGGGGATGGAGAGTCTACAAAATAGTCGACCATGACTTCGAAAGTGTCAAGGTTACAAAAAAGCAAAGAAAGACTGAAGAACTGTCACAAACCAGAGGAAACTAAGAAGAAATGATGACTAAAAATGCAATGTGGTACCTGGATACCCTGAAATATAAAGAAGGACATCAGTAGAAAAACTGGTGAAACTCAAATAAGGTCTGTAGTTTGGTGACAAGATATCGATGCTAATTTCTTAGTTTTGATAAATGTTCATAGCCATGGAAGATGTCGACATTAAGGAAAGCTGAGTGGAGAGTATACAGGAACTCCCTGTACTGTCTTTGTAATATATACATTTTTAAGTCTAAAATTCTTCCAAAAGAAAATAATTTAAAAGAATGAGGATAATAATACTTCCTTCTAGAGTTTTGTGAAGATTAATTATGTTCATATGGGTACAGCAGAATTCAACACATCTCAACTATTGTATTATTACTATTATTATTTTCTAAATTTGTCCAAGACACATAAGCATATTTTTTAAAGGATTTTGTTTATTTACTTGAGAGAGAGAGAGCGCACAAATGGTAGGAGGGGCAGAGGGAGAGGGAGAGGGAGAAGCTCACTTCCTGCTGAGCAGAGAGTCCTACCCTGGGCTTGACCCCCAAAATTCTGAGATTATTACCTCAGCCAAAGTCAGTTGTTTAATCACCTGAGCCATCCAGGTGCCCCAAAGCATACGTTTTGTAAGAAAAATAATTTATGTCTAAAAAAAGAAGTTGATGTTATAAATGATGAGTGGGCCTATGTCCATGAGAATATAAACATGACAAAGAATTAATACCATATTCATGTTCAAAATATTAGTTTATCTCAAATAATTAACAATGGCTAAAAGTAAATAAAAAGAACTAGGAATTCACATATTATTATTCAACGTATTTTACACATTTTAAAGGTGAAAATTAAACATTTTATCTATTTTATGCCAACAAAACATTAAGCATATGGAGAAGCCAGAGAATATCTTTTTTTTTATTTTTTTTTATTTTTTTTTTAATATGGCTCGAGTTAAAGCTTAATGAGACCAAGGGCATGCTTCTGTGTCAGTAGTGGTGTAGTGCAATTTAGGATTTTGCTGGGCTATTGCTGGGGTTTTAGCAGCATCAGTAGGAGGCACGAGGAGGAAGTGAGAACTGATGCTTCAGAGAGACACCTTCCCAGTTGTAAAGAATGGCTCCAACGTTTATAGTCTAATGTGTATGGCGGGTTTAGGCATAGTTGGACAACTGTGTGGGGGAGTTGGCAGGAAACAGTTTAAATCACTCATCTCAAAACAGTATTTCTGTGCAGCAGGTGATAATGAAAGCATCAGTATCATTTACACTATTTTATTATTCAGGTCAGCGACTGACGGACATACAGGGAATAGGAGGATATTATCTTTTGCCAAAGGAAGAGACCTGGGAAAATGTCAATCAGGGTTTCTTAACTGCTCAGAAAAGCAGGCTGGCATCCATGGAAGGACCCTCATCCTAATAATAATAGAAAACCGAACCCCTAATCCAGGAAAATGAAATGAATGCTGGTTTTACCAATGGTCAACTTTGTAGGAAAATAGGAAATGCTGCCTCTTGGATCTTTACGTAAGCCCTATGGGAAGCTCCCTGTCATCTCCATCCTTTGAGAGCATGTGCCCCACGTTGTGGGAAGAGTTCTACATACGTTTTAACTCCATCAGGAATGATTCCTGAATGGATTAGAGTCCAATGGTAAATTTAGCCATGGGGAAGGAGCTGTGGCAAAATTAAAAGTTCTCAGGGATTCAGTGAGATCACATGCCACATTCTGTATTTTAATCAAAATCTGGACAAAAATGCAAGGTCATTTTGGAAAACTAAACATTGGTCTCAGATCACCTAAATATTGTAGTTTTAACATTACCCATGAAAAACACATTTATGAACATTCACAGTTTTTATATTTTGTTTTACAATAAAATCAGAATATTTTACATATGATATTGGAAATGAAATGACCCAAACCCCATGTTCATTTTTATTGACTCTAGTCTAGCCTTAAGGAGGGAGGAAAACGAGCAAGAGTAGTAAGCTGGATTAAGGCAAAGCCGTTCCATCATGTGTAGATTGTGAAATGCACAATCTACACATGACTAATGATGAAGTATGAAAAGAGCATGTGTTTAATATGGGAATTCACAGCAGCTGCTGTCACTGAAGTGAATATGTTTACTCTCCGCAGCAGAATGATTTTATGGGTGTGAAGAAGTTTTAAGGGAGACTTAGCTACTCATGAACACACTGTAATTTAGCTAATGAGGAACTATTCTTTCTCTCAGATCCCTCCTTCATTAATTTATTCCCTTGTTTCTTCATTCATCAAACATTTACTATCAGTAACAGGGTCCTAGGGTGAACTTTAGAGGAAGTAAAATAATGAGGATAAGCCCCAGGTCTTCAGGAGTTTACTGCGGTGAATTAAACCGTCAACCATTGTATGTCCATTTAGTGCTATCACTGAAAAGTTTCCAAAAGCATCAGAGCTGTTAATTTTTGCATTTAATGGAAAGATAGAATCGACGGATACTCTCTTATCCACCTACTTACAAGAAGTTAGCATTAATTGAATACTTAGGAGCGTGCTGCAAATGCATTACCTCATTCAGTTCTCCCTAACAACCCTACAAAGTTAGTATTATTACTGTATTATATGGGATAACATATTTTTTTTGAGATAACAGATTCTTAAAGATGTCAAAACACTTGGCAAGGATTAAATCATATAGGAAGTAACAGAGCAGAGACTAAATTCAGGTTTTCCTAAATAGAAAGTGGCTAGGATTTTGTTTTTTGTTTTTGTTTTATTTTCCTTCTCGGCTCTCTACTGTATCCCATTGGTCTATATATCTGTTTTTAGGCCACTACTGTACCGTTTTGATTACTATGGCCTTGTAATATAACCAGAAATCAGTGAGTGTAGTGCCTCCAATTTTGTTCTTAGGATTGCTCTCGCTGTTGGGGATCTTTTGTGGCTCCATATAAATTCTAGGCTTGTTGTTTTCTATTTCTGTGAAAAACGCCATTGGAATTTTGCCAGAGATTACATTGCATCCATAGATGGATTTGGAAAGTATGGACATTTTAACAACATCGATTGTCTCTACAGAGTGTTGTTGAACTATATCAAAAAAGGTTATAAATCTATCCCAGTAGCACAGATTCTGTATGTAATATCCTCAGGATACAGCAGATCAAGATAGAAGGCTCACAAGTGCCTTCCTGCAACTTTACTGGAGGTAATCGTTCTGACAGCTGGAGTCTTCAGCATTTTCTATATATCAGATCATGTCATCTACAAACAGAGACCTGCTTCTTTCTTTTCTAGATACTTTTCTTTTTCTTGCGAATTGCTCTGCCTAGGACATCTAATTAATTCTGTTCAATAAAAGCTGTGAGAGTGGACGTACTTGTCTCGTTTCAGATCTTAGCTTTTCATAGTTGAGGATGATGTTAGCTGAAGACATGTCATATGTAGTTATTATGATGAAGCATAGTCCCTCTACACCTAGTTGGTGGAGATTTTTTATCATAACGGGATATTGAATTTTGTCAAATGTTTTTTTCTGCATGTGTTGAGATGATTGTATGATTTTTAAATCATTGACTGATTTTTGGGTGTTGAGTCATCGTTGCATCTCTGGAATAAATCCCACCTGATTGATCATGGTGCATGATCCTTTCAATGTACTCTTGAATTCCGTTTGCTAATATTTTGTGGGGGATTTTTGCATCTATGTTCATTGGGGATATTGGGCTATAATTTTCTTTTCCTGTAGCACCAGGGGAATGCTCACATAGTATGGGTTTTGAAGTATTCCCTCCCCCCTCCACCCTTTTTTAGAACTTTGAATATAATTGGTATTAATTCCTCTTTAAAAGGTTGATAGAATTCACCAAGGAAGCCATCTGGTCATGAATTTTTGTTCCTTGGGAGGTTTCTTTCTCTCTTTCTTTCTTTCTTTCTTTCTTTCTTTCTTTCTTTCTTTCTTTCTTTCTTTCTTTTTTCTTTCTTTCTTTCTTTCTTTCTTTCTTTCTTTCTTTCTTTCTTCTTTCTTCTTTCTTTCTTTCTTCTTTCTTTTTCTTTCTTTTTTTTTTTTTAAGATTTTATTTATTCATTTGAGAGAGAGGGCCAGAGGCAGAAGCAAAGTACCTGCTCAGCGGGGAGCCCAATGCAGGGCTTGATCTTAGGGTCCCCAGATCACAACATGAGCCAAAGGCAGACACTTCACTGACTTGAGCCACCCAAGCGCCCCTGTTGGGAGGTTTTTGGTGATTGATTTAATCTCCTTAGTAGCGATCGATCTGTTCAGATTTTCTATTTCAACATGACTCAGTTTGGATAGGCTGTGTGTTTCTAGCAATTTTTCTATTTATTCTAGGTTGTGCAACTTCTTGGTATGTAATTGTTAGAAGTAGTCTATTATGATCCCTTTTATTTGTGTGGCATCATTGTAATGTCATCTCTTTGAATTGCCATTCTATGATTTGCGTCCTCTCTTTCTTGGTAGGTCTAGCTAAAGTTTGCTCTATTTTGTTTATCTTTCCAAAAAAGAAAAAATAAATTGGCTCTTGGTTTCATCAATCTTTTCTATCGTCTATTTAGTCTCTATTACATTTATTTGCACTATGATCTTTTTACTTCTTTCCTTCTGTTAACATTGGGTTTAGTTTGTTCTTTTGCTAGTTCTTTGTGGTATAAGCTAGGTTGCTTACTTGAGATCTTTCTTTTTCTTTATGCAGGTGTTTATCACTCTGCATTTCATTCTTAGAACTGCTGTTGCTGCATCCCATAAGTTTCAGTGTGTCATGTTTACATTTTCACTTGTCTGAAAAAAAATATTTCTTAAATTTATCTTTTGATTTCTTTTCTGACTCATTTATTGTTCAGGAGCATATTGTTTAATCTTCACATATCTGTGAATTGTCCAGTTTTCTTCTGATTCTTTTCTAATTTCGTGCCACTCTGGTTAGAAAGAATGCTTGATATTTTTTTCAGTCTTCTTAAATTTTTTAAGACTTGTCTTGTGGCCTACTACATGGTATGTTCTAGAGAATGTTCCATGCGTGCTTGAGAAGAATATGTATCCTGCTATTAAATGAAATATTCTGTAAATGTCTATTAGGTGTCCATCGAATCTAACATGTAGTTTGGGTCCAACGTATCCTTTTCTGTTTGAGTGACTGATCCATTGTTGAAAGAAGGCTACAAGTCCCTTACTAGCATTGTATTATATTGCTGTCTACTCTCCCTTCAGATTTGTTAAAATTCATTTTATATATTTAGGTGCTCCTATTTGGGGTGCATATTTATTAATTTTATGATTTCCTGATGAACTGACCCCTTTATTATATATAAAGGGTTTTATGTAATATAAAGCTATTATATTTTATAAAAACTATTATACAATGGCTTTTTTGGTCTCATAATAGAGCCCTTGGTTTAAAGTTTATTTTGTTTGATATAAGTATAGCTATCTCTGCTTTCTTTTGATTTCCATAAGCATAGAATGTCTGTTTCCATTCCTTCACTTTCAGTCTACCTGTGTCCTTAAAGCTAAAATTTGTCTGTTGTAGGCAGCATATGGTAAGGTCTTGTGTGTGTGTGTGTGTTTAAAGGTTTTATTTATTTATTCATGAGAGACAGGGAGAGAGTCAGAGACAGAGACAGAGGGAGAAGCAGGCTCCCTGCAGGGATCCTGATGTGGGACTTGATCCCAGGACCCCGGAATCATTACCTGGGCTGAAGGCAGAAGCTCAACCACTGAGCCACCCAGGAGTCCCACGTCTTGTTTTTATACCTCTTTTCCTACTCTGTGTCTTTTGATTGTTTAGTCCATTTACATTTAAAGTAAATATTGATAAGTATAGACTTACTATTGCCATTTTGTGAGTTGTCTTCTTGTTGTTTTGCTTTATATTCCTTTTTTCTTCTCTTCTAAATGCAAGGGGGTTGTTAGCAGAATCGCATCTTTGAATGTAAAGTGATGGTCAGACTCTCAGACTCTAGAGCCAGATACACTTGACTTCAAAATCTCCGTTACCAATGACTTATTTTTTATATTTAAAATGGGTCACTAGCCTCTATAATGCCTTAGTTTTCTCTTATAACATCAAGATATGATCAGTACCGACTCAAAATGTTCTTCTGGACTTTAACTGAGAAAACTTGTGCAAAGCCTTTAGCAGTAAGTTTAGTTACAGAGCAAGTATTCTATAAAATTTAAGTGTTATAATAACACAAGAAGCAAGGCATATTTAAACTTTCATTCCTCTTTGTTAGAGTATCTCTAAGGTTCTAAGTAATGGCATTTTGAGACAGTGATGTGATGTACTAGACTTGGCATAGAAAAACCAGGGTTCGTGTTTCAGTTCCCTTTTAAGTAAAAACAGTTGCAGTAAGATCTACTCCATTCATTGTGATAATAAAACATCTTACACTAATCACCATAAAGGATTATGCAAATTAAGTTCATCCTCCTCCTCCTCCTCATCATCATCATTATTGAGCAATTAGAACCCATGCAATAGCCTACAGACAAAACCAGTTTTGTCTTTGAGTACACCTGATTTGAATAACTTCTTAGGTTAGGTAGCTACAGACACTCAGGAATTATTCTTGCTTTCATCTTTATGATCTCTTTAGGAGATCAAAGAGGACTAAACATGTCACAGGAAAGCCTAACGCCAGCACTCTAGGAGATTCACAAACACTGTCTATAATTTCACAATATCCTGAATACCAATGTGTTTCATAGAGTGAGGAAAAGCAAGGCTACTATTTTTAATTTTCTTTGAAACGTTTAAATCCAAAACAGTGCACTGAAAATGGATCAAGATGACAAATAATTCTCTGGTCTTTCATCGAATCTAGCACAAAGAATAATTACTTTCAGCAAATATAAAATCTTACATTTCCTGTTGTTTTCGGAAGTCCTTTTGTGGAAATTTCATTGATGAATGCACATACTATTTTCTTATTGTCAAACTCCATATAGAATTGTGTGATAGACACTTCCCCAGAGATTATCACACAGCAATATTCCATTAGAACAAATAAGTCTGAAACTAACATTTAGTTTGTCCTCATAACAACCTTTTGAGGAAAATGGTATTATCCCCATGGTCCTGGTAAGAAATTGGTTTAAGAAATTGCCTTGGTTACACAGCTGATTAGTGGCAGAGTACAAATTCAAATCCAGGCAGCTTGCCTTTAGAACCTCTGCTCTTAAACACTAGCTATACTAGGTACCAGGGATCGTGCTATAAATTTAGTATTTATACATTTTAGTTTATTAGGATCATTGTTTTGTATTGTTAGCTGTATTTCTTGCTTTTAAAAAATATTTTATTTACTTATTCATGAGAGACACAGAGAGAGAGAGAGGCAGAGAAACAGATAGGGGGAGAAACAGGCTCCATGCAGGGAGCCCAACGTGGGACTGGATCCCGGGTCTCCTGGATCACATCCTGAGCCAAAGGCAGACGCTCCCCACAGAGCCCTGTTAGCTCTATTTCAAAAAGAATAATCACGGTCTCCAGTTTCCTTTCTCAGTATCTCATATGTGCTTTGAGTACTTGGCAGAAGCAAGGATTTACAATTGGTCTGCTGAATTCCAGATTCTGTGCTCTTACACATGGTTCTTGGCACTGAGCATCTAGTTGTAGATTCCAACACAGGTTTCCAGGACGGTGATGGTAAAAGGAGAGTCTAGAAAACTCCGAGTACTCTCCTGATGGAACTTGCTAATGCCTAAAAAGGACCATTGGAAGGAAGCATAAGCCTGTAACTGAAAAAGCATGATCTGCTTCTCTCCACCTGTACATGATATTGTATAGACAGAATGGAGGAGCATTTAACCCTATCCTCAAGAAGTTGGTTTTAATACACTGAAAAGTAGTGGATTTTAAGTGATTTTAATCCCTTACTACATTTTATTAGAAAATTTACAAATGAATTTGCTAATTTTCTTTTGAATTAATGTTAATTTTAGTTTATATCATCTTTGAGTAAAATGATTACTTTTATTTTGCTATATTTTATTTGAAGCAACACCTCATTTTACTGGATCTCATGTTTCCTAACTTTATCTTTCTTGAAATGATTTTGTTTCACTTTTGCCCCAGGATTGGAAAACAAAGCAGGGTACTAACAGGTGGGCTATAGAGGGAATTCAGAATTGGAATTAGTGCATGTGTGAAGGACACAGACAAAGCTTGCTAAGTCATTCGTCTAGAAGGACAGGAAGCTTCTCCAGAGTCATTAAGAGCCTAATAATCACTGATGGACTAATGGCCATTGAGTAGCATCCCTTTGGATTATTCCTCATCTACATCAAAATTTATCAATACCATCCTTCATCATAACCGACTTACCTTCCATCTCAGAAGCTGGTATGTCCCTACTACTCTCCACACTCAGCTCTTCACTTAGTGATCATATTCATATCCCTTAGTGCTTCCTCTAGAATTTTGACTCTTTAATATAGGTCTCTAATTTTTGTCTTCATTATCTTTATTCACTTTTCCCCTTCTCTTTTACCAAAAATGTAGTCAATCTCTTTCCATCCTGCTGAGAAGCTCCCCTTATATTTGTTCACTTTCTTCTTCACAACTAATTTATTTAAAAGAATCAACTCTTCTTCTCACACTTCCACACAAATTCCTCCAAATTTTATATCCTTTGCATTTCTCAAATCCATCTCCTCCTCTCCTTTCCCAGCACCATGGTCTCACTGTCTGTCCCCAAGAAGATACTATTAGTCTCCCAAAAATTGTTTGCTAGTATTAGCTCATTCTCCTAATCATTCTCTCTATACTGCCACAGGTGTACCTTGCTTTATTGCACTTAGCAGATATTTTGTTTTTTAAAAATTGCAGGTTTATGGTAACCCTGCATCAAACAATTCTATCAGTGCCATTTTTTCCACCAGCATCTGCTCACGTCAAGTCTCTGTGTCACATTTTGGTAATTCCCACAATATTTCAAAGTTTTTCATAATTATTATATTTGTTATGGTGACCTATAGTCAGTTATTATGACTTGCCGAAAGCATAGATAATGGCTACCATGGTTTTTTGGATGGCTAGCAATTTTAGCAATAAAGTATTTTTATGTATTCAGAATATTTTGTTGTGAATACTTGTCAGAGTTTGCAGTTATTCCAAATGTTTGCTTTCCAAAAAATGCAAAGACCTTAGAATGCTTTAATTCTGACCACCCTCTTGCTATTTATAAGCTACTCTAATGGTGTTTTAGGCCAATTATGGCCATTGATTTTTATTACATTATAATCAATGTAATCAGTTACTACAAACAAACGATGTTATTTTGTTTTGCCCACATATTACTGATGTCTTTGAGAATCATTTCTTTTGCAACTGAGTCCTTCCTTTACAATTCCTTCAGCATCCTCCTTTGGTAGGAAATTCTTTCAGTTTTTATTTGCCTGAAAATTATTTTAATTCCCCTCAGTTCTTACAGGGTATAGACTAATAGATAGTTGTTTTAGCTTAGCCTATTGAAGATCTTATTCTACTACTTTTTGGCTTCCATCACTGCTGTTGAAAAGTCAGGTGTTGGCCTAATTGTTATTACATTGTGGGTAATTATTATTCTATTTTTTGTAATATGTCTTCTCTGCATGCTTTTGACATATTTTTACCTTTTGGGTTTTTTTGTATGAGTATTTTTTAATTAAGGTAAATACTTTTTTCAGGCATAATGCTATTGTACACGTAATAGACTATAGTACAGCGTGAAAATAACTTATATACACTTGGGAAACCAAAAAATGCATTTGACTCTCTTTATAACAGTGGTCTGGAACCAATGTATCTCTGAGGTATGCTTGTACTGGACTTATCTTCCTAAAATTAGAATTTTTTCAGGGTTCCGTTGCTCAAAAACAACTTTTAGTAGATTGCCAGTGGCTGCAAGTTATAAGAATAAATGGGTGAATAATTCCTGTAGAGGAAAAAAAGCACTGTTGACTTAAAATGGTCAAAACAAGTTGATTAATTTCTCATAGATATCCTTTTCTTCTGCAAGTGTAATAAGGAAATATCTCTTGCAGATGGAGTTTTTAAGATCAAGAATTTTATTGCATCTAAAGAGACAAAAGTAAAATTGGACAATAATTTCTAATGGCTAAGGTAAAATATCCCTTGCACCGATAATCAATGAAGGGGATATTGAGATATGTCTTACCTTAATAGCAAGTGGTAATTAGAAGGTAAACTAAAACACCTCTGAAATAACTTAAGCTCTGTTACATTAGAGGCACTATGAAAGTTACTACTATTTGAGGAAGGTCTAAAAATTTTAATGAAAATATAGGAAAAAAAAATGGAACCAGTCTTCCATTTCTCCCACTGTGGGTCCCAGCAGCTTGTGTGTCAACACCAGGAGTGGTAAAGGCCAGGCAGCACAGCTTCATGAAGCCTCTGGTCATGAGAAGGGCCCCAGCACATGGCCCCTCGCCATGAGAATGCACTAGAGAATGGGCTCTGCCAAAGGGGTGGCGAAGTAGAAGCCTGGGAGGAGATCAGCAGGGGAGCTTGCCATCTAAACCTGCTCTTGCAAATGTGGAAAGGAAGCCAGAAAATGTAACAGGAAATGATAAGTCTTTAGATAAAAGGAAAAAAAGGAGCAAAGGAAAAAAAAAAAAAAACAGGTGAAAATGTCTAACCAAGAAACTACAGATGATTTACCTGAAGAAAATGGAAAAACTACAAATAAGAAGGGTCCAGCCCTTGATGAAACAGGAGAGAAAAAACCTGAGCCTGATTACACTGTATACTGTGTCTTACCGATGGTACTTGTCTCCCTTCTTATTCAATCTAGAGGAATATTCTTATCAACTATTTTGTAGATGTAAATCTTTTAGTAGCTCTAGAAACATTTTTAAGAAAAAGAGAATCACAAAAACAGACACATAGATCAATGGAACAGAATAGAGAACCCAGAAGTGGACCCTGAACTTTATGGTCAACTAATATTCGATGAAGGAGGAAAGACTATCCACTGGAAGAAAGACAGTCTCTTCAATAAATGGTGCTGGGAAAATTGGACATCCACATGCAGAAGAATGAGATTAGACTATTCTCTTACACCATACACAAAGATAAACTCAAAATGGATGAAAGATCTAAATGTGAGACAAGATTCCATCAAAATCCTAGAGGAGAACACAGGCAACACCCTTTTTAAACTCGGCCACAGCAACTTCTTGCAAGATACATCCACGAAGGCAAAAGAAACAAAAGCAAAAATGAACTATTGGGACTTCATCAAGATAAGAAGCTTTTGCACAGCAAAGGATACAGTCAACAAAACTCAAAGACAACCTACAGAATGGGAGAAGATATTTGCAAATGACACATCAGATAAAGGGCTAGTTTCCAAGATCTATAAAGAACTTATTAAACTCAACACCAAAGAAATGAACAACCCAATCATGAAATGGGCAAAAGACATGAAATCTCACAGAGGAAGACACAGACATGGCCACCAAGCACATGAGAAAATGCTCTGCATCACTTGCCATCAGGGAAATACAAATCAAAACCACAATGAGATCCCACCTCACACCAGTGAGAATGGGGAAAATTAACAAGGCAGGAAACAACAAATGTTGGAGAGGATGCGGAGAAAGGGGGACACTCCTGCACTGTTGGTGGGAATGTGAACTGGTGCAGCCACTCTGGAAAACTGTGTGGAGGTTCCTCAAAGAGTTAAAAATAGACCTGCCCTACGACCCAGCAATTGCACTGTTGGGGATTTACCCCAAAGATACAGATGCAATGAAACGCCGGGACACCTGCACCCCGATGTTTCTAGCAGCAATGTCCACAATAGCCAAACTGTGGAAGGAGCCTCGGTGTCCATCGAAAGATGAATGGATAAAGAAGATGTGGTTTATGTATACAATGGAATATTCCTCAGCCATTAGAAATGACAAATACCCACCATTTGCTTCAACGTGGATGGAACTGGAGGGTATGATGCTGAGTAAAGTAAGTCAATCGGAGAAGGACAAACATTATATGGTCTCATTCATTGGAGGAATATAAATAATAGTGAAAGGGAATATAAGGGAAGGGAGAAGAAATGTGTGGGAAATATCAGAAAGGGAGACAGAACATGAGAGACTCCTAACTCTGGGAAATGAACTAGGGGTGGTGGAAGGGAGGAGGGCCGGGGGTGGGGGTGAATGGGTGATGGGCACTGAGGGGGGCACTTGATGGGATGAGCACTGGGTGTTATTCTGTATGTTGGCAAATTGAACACCAATAAAAAATAAAATTATAAAAAATAAAAAGAAAAAAAAAGAAAGAAAAAGAGAATCTTGTGTCATCCCATTTTTTTATTCATTCATTTTTTTAAGAGGTAGAATCATTTGCTGGTTGTTTATTCTTGGTACAATCAGAAAATAGTGGGACATCTAATAGGGAAGGCTTTGGTGGTCTTGATGATCCTTCCACAGATGGGGAAGCCACTTTATATCCTATAATACACAGCACATTAGATGGCAATTTGGAGCCACGATCCTGCATTTAATATATCTTAAACATTTTAAATTATTTCTCTTCCCTTGTTATCTTTTAGTAGAATTGTTTCCTAAGGAAAACCATTCCTTGACCTTGGGTCTCCCTGTCAGAATTTCACACACTCTGTAACGTCTTTGGTTCTGGGTTCAGTTTCCCTCAGAAATTTGATCATGTGCTGAGTATGTCGTATTTGATACTGTAAGTTAGGGGCGTTTATGACACAACAGCTTATCAACAATTGAAATTATTTGCACTTGATATCCTCTTAAAAAAAGTGCCTCCTTATTTAAGCTGGAAAGTCACTGGAATAACTGTTTAGAAAAGAATCATAACTGCATGCCTTTTAAATTTTTCGGTACATACGTTAAGAATTGTGTACAAATTGAAACATCTGAGTATTGGTCCTCAAGACAACCCATGAAATCTCAATTATGAAAGAAAATAAAAAGAAAATGAAAACTGGTGGCTATTCTTTGGCGACATCGAAGATATTCAGCAATGATTTTCTCTCTGAATATTAATGTGACTTCCTAGACTTAAGATAACATTTCAACCAAGAATGTTTTGTTCCTATTTTATTTTAATTTTAGGAATATTATATGGATTATATCCTCATGTTGCACACAATTGTCTTTGAAAGAAGTTCAATTGATTCTATAAATAATGTTCTTATTATATGTCTCAATGATCAAGAATAAATGAAAGCTAATGAGGATTTGGTTTCAGAGTATTCCAAGGTAAAAACCTGCACCCCAGTACTAAAAAGAATACACCAAAGATTCCTTGTGGGTTTAATTTTTATATATCCCAGATAAAATATGTATCTTATAATTTATAATATAATTTTACAAATATGTATGTGTATATATAACATGTATATTCATATAATAACATAGAAATGTGCTATATTTTTTACTGAAACTTAGCTTCATTGCCACATTTATGCCATAACTGCTGGGAAATAATTAAGTCATTAAGACCTCCCAAGACCGAAAATGAAATCCAGACAAAATTCCTTGGTTGCAATGTTATATTTTACAAAGATGTTTTAAATGTATGTGTTCATTTTTATCCTTACAATAACCCTGGGTATAAAGATATAAAATACATTTTTGTAGCATAAATGAACACCGATAATTAGCAGATGTCAAAGATAAACAAATGGTGAGCTAATGACAGACAACTGGTATAAAACCTCTTAGCTCGTTGAGAAATCGCTAGGGAAGTGGGGGAAAGGGGCAGGCTTAATTTTTAGGCTCCTTTCCCACCCTACTGTAAGGATCTTAATAGTTCTCAACATTGGATACAAATTGGAATAATCTTGGGAGCTTTGAATAATCCCCCCACCAGCCTGCTCTTCGGCTGGATTGTATCAGAATGGTGAGTGTTGACATTTAGGTGTGAGCGAAACCCCCAGTGCTTAAAAATGCAGCCTAGGTTGAGCCCCTTTGGTCTATGATGATTCAGGTGCACTGCTTCGAGAGTTCTTGGAAATCGCATTGCAATAGATTTTTGGCAGAAAAGAGGGAAACACAAATCCACTTTGCTTTAAACTGCCAGGCACCGAGCAGAATGCAATTTTCGCTTGGATGCCTTTAAGCTCCTGAATAGGGTCACTGTTGACTGCTACCCTAGAATGACTTTGGCATTTCTAACAAACCGGAAAAAAAAAAACAAAACACAGAAAAACAAATCATCCTTGTCCAATTAAGTAGATACCACAGTGGTGACCTTTACCAAAGTAAACTGCAGCTAAATCCAGTTGCTCGGAAAGAAAAAGAGAAAGGATGGTCACCGCCTGGGGTGGGCATGAGATATTGGACTTTCATAATGCAATTTCTTCATTTTTTTTTAAATCAACATTGCTTACCTGAATTGTTTTTCCTTTCTGCTGTCTTTCAATGTTCTCCTTTCTTTCTTTCTTTTTTTTTTTTTAAGATTTTATTTATTTATTCATAAAAGACATGGAGAGAGAGGGGCAGAGACACAGGCAGAGGGAGAAGCAGGCTCCCTGGAAGGAGCTCTATGTGGGACTCGATCCCAGGACCCCGGGGTCACGCCCTGAGCCAAAGGCAGACGCTCAACCACTGAGACACCCAGGTGCCCCTCAATGTTCTCCTTTCTTTATGGCATTTACTACAATGATTACTGACATTAAATGTATTGTGAGAATCCATCCATACCATTACCCTAAAAAAATTATAGTTATACTCACTTGGATAGAAGCACTGTAGACTCACATATAGACAATAAAACAAGGCACACAGCTTTCGTTTTAATTCAAGCAATATTCTATACCAAAAGTCTTCTCCAAGTGTGATCCTGGTTTCCAGGTATAATGCTTATTCCTATGTTCATTGTTTCCCAGTGTCAGACACTACTACAGACACTGAATGCCATATGTGAATTCTTAAAAATTTATTCTTCACATCAACTCTGTAGGGTTGGTGCTGTTATTGTCTCTACCTTATATTTATATATGGAGGATTAGTCCCAGAGAAGTAACTTGATCAAAGTTTCAAAGTTAGAAAATTGCAGAAAACATTTTTACCTAGTCAGTCTGACTTACGAATTTTAGCTCTCCCTTCAATTTTTCTTTCCTTGTATTTATGCTCATGATACCAGATTTCTTGGGTGTTGATGAGAAGCACAGCCTGGGTACATAGGCAGAAGCCCACCAGCACCTTCAAGGGTCTTGCCTGGGACAGTTGCGACAGAAACATGAGCCTTTTCTCCCTTGGAGGTCTCTGCCCTGATGTGCTAACTGGTGAGATTTGGTCTGGGAAGCAGGTGACCCCGTGGTGGGTTGGGGGTAGAGAACAACCCGGTAGTCCTCATGAGGCACAGGACCCTGGAGACATGGTGTAGGCGGTGGCCCCATGTTCTTTCCTGCACATCCCTACAGAGGGCCCGAGGCTGAGGGGAGCCTGTCCTGCAGAGGCATCAGCTCTGGGGAAGGGGGGAAGGGAGGAGGCTGGGAACTGTCTTTGACTAATATGCCAGGGCCAGTGTCTGGCCTTTTTCTTACCTTATTTAATCTTCTTAGAAACACTCAGAGGTAAACATTATCACCCTAATGTAAAGTGAATCCTAGCTCTTAAACTCCCTATCATGCAGCTGGAAATACCAATGACATTACCATATTAATAATTCATATTTTTTCACCTAAAAATAGACCTCTTGGTAATAGGCCTCCTGTTCTTCCTCCTGCATTTATATATTTTTTTCTAAATTACATTAAGTCACATTTAATATTTCATCATAAAATGAATATAATTAAGGAAAAACAGTCTAATGGACATACACAAGTTTAGTTTTTTCAGAGCATGCTATTCATTAAAAAGCAGTTCTCCCAAATAATTGTTTTGCCTTTCCTCAGCACTCACTGTTCATCTAGCTCCACTGCACACGCAGAAGATAAAAACAAATAGTACGTTGATCATATACTGTTTGTATATTATGACGCCCAGTAAGCCTATCTTAAATGTTTAATATACGCGCCACACTCATACATACACCGGAGTGTGTTATTCACTAACTTAGGGAGTTAGGAGGACCCTGATTGGTAGAGTTTGTTAATTTCTATGGTATAAATTCTACCAGTTTCAATCTATCAAGATAATATTATTGAATATGATTTGGAAATCATATTGGAAAGAGGTATCAGTAGCACAGCATCGAGCCCATGTATTTCCACAACATGGGCTCGAAAGACATAATATCCTCAAGAACAGAGGTAATAGCATGATGTAGTGGTTTTGGGGATTTACCTATATTTGCTTTTAGTAAATTTTACTTAATTGTAAGTGTATGTAATTAATATTTAGTATGGGCTGTGTTTAAGATTCTGAAGACTTCATACTCAGCTTTCATTTATTTTTTTAGAGACTTATTTATTTGAGAGAGAGAGAGAGTTAGCAGGGGGAGGGGCAGAGAGGCAGGGGGTGAATCTCAAGCAGACTCCCTGCTGAGCTCGGAGCTCCATGCGGGGCTCCATCTCACAACCCTGAGATCATGACCTGAACCCAAACCAGGAGTTCTGTGCCCCCACTACATGTGGAACTCTGCTTCCACTTCTGTACCATAGGTCAGATCACCATCGTCTCCTGCACGGTTCAGTGAAATAGACTGTCACAATTTTCTTGTTTCCACTCTAATTAAGAGTTATTTTATGCAAATACAAATTAGAGCTCCTGGCTCCTACCTTTGCTCTTTACTTCTCTATTGGAACAATATTTGCTGCATAATAAATATATAATCTCATGACAATGACTCATCTCATGTGCCTTTGGATCCAGGTCTCCTTAGCCTTTATCTTTAACCAAAGCTATTTGGAACATGAAATTCCAAACCAAAAAAAAAAAAAAAAAAAAAAAAGGAAAAGAAAAAGTCCTGATCTACTCCACACCCCTTGCAATTTTTTCTCTTATTCTCTCTTTAGCAGAGAATTTGGCTTTAGTGTCCAAAAGGCCTTGCGATTTCAAATTTGCATCCCCGGTGATGAGCGCAGTCGTGGCATACACATGGGAAACAGTTCAGTTGAATATTAAGTAAGCACTTAATGAGCACTCAATAATATATATTTTCTAATTTCTAAATAAGGAAAAGAGCCAAGAAGGGGGGCACTGCCACGGATTGAATATCTGTATCATCTAAAATTCCTATGTTAAAGCCTTAAGCCCCAATATGATGGTATTAGGAGCTGGGCTTTCTGAAGGTAATGGGATTTAGATTAAGTCATGCTGGTGGGGTTAAGGTTAGGGGATTGGTGCCCTCATAAAAAAAAAATATAAAGAGAGAAAGATTTCTTTCCACACGTGTCTAAAAAAGATCCTGTGAGCACTCAGCTAGAAGACAGCTGTCCACCACCCAGGAGAGAGCCCTCATCAAGAACTGAATCTGGGAGCACCTTTACCTTGGGCTTCCCAGCTTCTAGAACTGTGAGAAATGAGTGTCTGTCGTTAAAGTCACCTCGTCTATTTCCATTTTGTCCTAAAAGCCTGTACTGACTAAAGCAGAAACACAGCAAGTGTCATTTCAAATGAATTCTGTAGAAACATCATCTGGACACCGAATAGTGTGAGCAACTCAAGGAGCTCGGCCCAATCATCGCCTTTAAGGACAGAGGAGTGTGCAGCCATCACTGTACTCGCAGCATCGAGCAAGAGCCATGAGGGATAAACACTGCTCTCGGAGCCTTGGCGACAAAGTAAGTCTAACGTGGAGGGTAGGGAAATATTCACTCAAATTAGAGAGAAGCAGACGTAACACCTACGGAGGATATAATGAAGGACGGGAGGCTGGCTGACCCGGCTGAGGGTCCTCAGTGCAAATTTCAGCTGCAGGTTGAAAAGGTCACGTAAGGCTTCCTCCAGAAAGAATAAGAGGTAGAGGTAACCAGGAGCCCCTGGGTGGCTCAGTCATCTAAGTGTCTGATTCTTGATTGTGGCTCAGGTCACGACCTCAGTGTCATGAGACTGAGCCCTATGTAGGGCTCCGCGCTCGGTGTGGAGTTTGCTTGGGATTCTCTCTCTCCCTCTCCCTCTGCCTCCAGCACACACACTGTCTCTCTCAAATAAATAAATGAATCAAGAAAAAGTAGAAGTTACCAATATATAAGTTATTTTTAAGTTTTTACCAGGAGATTCTAGTCATGTTGAACAATCCCACCTAATGAAATCTGTGGCTTTTAAGTTCCACAGTGAAATATATATCGATTTAATGTAATAATGTGTATGTGTATACAAAGGCGTGTATACACATACACATATGCACACATGAATAGTGCAATGGAAGTTTTGACTGTGTTGTTCTTCTTGAAGAAAAATAAAATGACATTCGGAGGGGGGGCACAGTATGTGAGTATTTTGTCTTTTTTTTTTGCAGATGTGAGTTGAAAATTGCTTACTTGGCTGTGTTTCACAGATTTCAGGAAAAACCATTCAAGAGTTGAAGATTTAAGAAACCAAATGATAGTAGATGAGACCAGTCATAGACCATGGAGAACAGGGGGAGTTATTACTTGTAATGTTCATGTCACAACAACACTCTGGATAGGCATTTGAGGAAACTGAGGCCCACCCAGGGAGGGTAAGTGATGTGATTCCCCTCACAGCTCGCAGGCAGGCACATCATGTCACCGCAGCTACAATCAGCCAGCTCTGAAGGTGTACCAGTTAAATGTCCTCATTTAATAGTTCCTTTTTTCGTGTACAGACAAAAAAAAAAAAAGATTCTGTGACTGAGGGTCTCTCTTACGTGGACCCTATATTACATCATATCATTTGGGATTTTAAAAATGTTATCTGGGTGCCTTAACGGGCTTAAGCCCCAAGTATATATAAAATACAATCTCCACCACTAATGAAAAGATAAAGAATGTGGGCAAAACATAAACACTAGAGAAGCTTTTAATGCTAATCCATAAAACAGAATGCTCTAGAGTACATCAGCTTGGATTTATTGAACTTTATCTTAAACAATTGGATTTTTCTGTTATTGCTTTTTGAGAAATGAGCAACTCCTAAACCAGGCTCATCTAAATGCTTCCTACCTTTTTTTCTTTTTCTGTGAAAGCCAAGGGAAATAATAAATATTAATTATTTATTTCAGTGACAGGACATACATTTATTCATCGTAAATCAGTTAAAGTAACAATCAGTAATTTCCTCCACACTTTCGGGTCATAAGGAGCCCAGTTTTAATTGGGCCTAAACAAACAGATTTTGAGTTGGAAACAAGTATCGTGTGTGCCCATAGAATTACAAAGTGCTTTGCCCAGAGTCAGCAGACTTAATGAGGCCGAACCTTTGCTCTTCCCTTAGACCAACACTAAGGAGGCAGGGTGTGGCTTCCTGGTGGGTGGGTGACGCTCTGTGAGAGGCTTGGCACTTTACCAGTGACCAGTTTCAATTTCTTCAGGAGTTTCCTAAACATAACAAATATATTATTATGCAACTTTCTCCCCTGCATTTGGTTGAGCAAACAAACACTTTAGACCTAGAGTTTCCAAAGAGGCAGGAAAAAAAGTAAAGGAGAAAAATACTGGCCTACACAGTTTTAGAGACCTTCAGGGTACACAGCAGAAAGAGAGTAAGATGAAATGAAATTATATGTTTTTAAATGATTTTTGACAGAGAAGCAAGAGATTATACGGACTAAATCTGTGCAGTCCGTACATTGATTAGTCACAGATAAAAAAACACATTACATTTTTCCCCCCTCTTGTTTTTGATTCTGAAAATACCATTTCTCTAGACTGCCATTTGTCCACACCCCTTTTAATTCAAGTGTAGGGAATCAGAATAAGCAGCAAGAAAGCCCCAAATGTACTGCATCACTGGGTAACTGCAGCGGGGGTTCTCAGGTATTTCTGGGCCCACTGCAAAGATTTGCAGGAGTCGGACTGGCATCTGCGATGCTCACTTTAACAGCAGGTGGTCCTAAGGCAAGTGATGAGAGAGTCAGTGCTTTCAAATATATTGCCTAAAACTCAACTTGCTGCAATAACTATTTCAGAGTGTTGGGGTTTATTTAAATGTAGAGCCTGTAAATCGAAGATTCTGAGGACCGAAACGTGAAAGCAACACATGCTCCTTGGCCCGGTGGAAAGTAGGGTGGTGGTGGGAGCTGGAGAGACTCTTGCTGGATTCAGTGGTTCTCAAGAATCTCCTGGGGAGCTTTTAAAACCTGTTGATGTCTAGAGCCCAACCAGAAAGAATTTAATAGGTTTGGGGTGAGTCCTAACTGTCAGGATTTCCTTACAAGGATCCCAAGAAAAAAAAAAAAAAAAAAAAGGATCCCAAGAGAGTCACAGGGTCAGGAAGGTGTTGAAAACTGTGGCCCTAATTTTTAAAACAAGTATCCACTTTTGTAAAGATGAGTGTTATACCCTAGGAGAAAGTATTTTCCATATGAGATCTCTGGTATATACCGGTATGTAATATAAGATGTTTTCTCTTAATTATAAAATAGTAAGTATCATTATCATGAAAGCATTATGAATAATAATCCCATCAAATGATATATCAAGTATTATGTTATTAAATTATATTATTAGATGATCATAATTATTACAAATAAATCAAAATCATACTGTTAAAATATTATTTAAAAATGATTTTGAATAATAATGATAATTATTTTTAGAATTAGGCAATTCTGGCTAAAAAAAAAAAAAAAACAGCTGGCTCTCTAAAACAAATGTTGTCTTCCAGTGTTTTCCACGTGACCACAGAGACTTTACAAAGAGTTACTGTCTTCCGTCTATTTCCTAATCTTTCAATGAATTTGGTTTCTTACTGGGATCCACTCTGATGAGCACATAGAATGAAGTATGACGACAGCGCATTACTTGATTATACTTTGAAAGCATGACTAAAGTGTACCTGCATTCTACTTGCATCAGAAATCAGAGGGCCAACTGACCCAGGTGGAACTGGCATCTGAGTTGGATTTGACCTGGTCAGACTCAAAGGGGGAGGCTGATTACGGAACACAGTTGACAGGCAGAGATGGACAGTCTCTTTCATTGCTTTCAGCTGTGAGTCCTGCGGGGGGAAAAAAGAGAGATGACAACTTTTACATGTGGATCCAGTTGTTCTTTTTGATTTGAGTCTCTCTGTCCTCCTTGCCTACACTCACTCATTCCCCATGCTAACGCCGAAGGTCATCACCTGACTTCTAAACACCGCTACGACACACGGTGTAATGCACACTCTGTTAGGAGTTACTGTGTCTCATGATACATTTTTTTTAAAGATTTTATTTATTTATTCATGAGAGACACAGAGAGAGAGGCAGAGACACAGGCAGAGGGAGAAGCAGGCTTCATGCAGGGAGCCCGACGCGGGACTCGATCCCGGGACTCCAGGATCACACCCTGGGCCGAAGGCAGACACTTAACTGCTGAGCCACCCAGGGATCCCCCTAAACCTATCACCTCTCTATTGGTATCAATCTCTCTTATTACAAATCATTCCCCCCAGCAATGTAGGCACCTGTGTTTCTCAGAGTAGTCTGTAGCACCACTCAATTTGAACACAGATTGGAAAAATACCAATTTTGTTTCTAATAAAACACTTATTTCCTGTGGGCCTTGTTAAGTGGAGGGAATTAATCTGATGTGATCATAAATTCTATTATTTACACCTTCTTATATTTGCATAGGATTTCACAATATTTCAAGCTCTCTCACAGGCAAGAAATAACTTTATGCTTTCTAACATCTGTAGAACTGGTATCTTTATTACTAATTTACTCTGACGCAATTAAAGTTCGAGGTTTCCAGAATTTTTTTCCGGTTTATATCACAAGGCAGACTGAACTACTGTAGACAACCATCTGTAACTCCCATCTTCCAGATTCCACTGCTAAAAATATTTTTAAGTGCTGATAGAGTAAACAATGATAATAATAATAATAATAAAAATAATAATAATAATAAATAATACTAATACAAACCTGGTACAAATGACAGAGAGATCCCCCAGTGCCAAAATGGAGAGAGACACACAACTTTTAGAAAACCTTATGGTCATTCAGGCATAACAAAGGTCATGGATGTAGGCCCAAATAAGAAAATGCCACGTAATCATTCATTTCAAGACATGAGGTGTAGCCTTTGGGACAAGAGAGATGAAGAGATCACTGGGGCCAAGACCCTTGGACAAACTGGCACATGTGGAGCGTACCCTCGCAGTGGACCCAGGGGTCAGTGAAGCAGCAACGTCTGCTGTCCTCCTGTGGAGGTAGTATTCTTCTACAGTCTTCTTCTACAGTCTATGCCAGGAATACACACCCTCATATAGCATCTGCTCCTATTTCCTCTCTCCTGAAGAGTAGCGACCATGACTTAGATCCTTCCCAATGTCTACCTCTGAGCTTTCTACTCTTGTGTGGTATATGATAAGGTTTATCTTTAAGATGAGAAAGAATGTTTTTTTCTAGAAGAACGGCAAGTTAAGAAATCTAATTGATCTGGGCAAGAGATTAAAAAGATAAGCAACAAAAAGCATCAGTAAGAGCAGCAACTGGGAACACATAAGAAATAGGACCGACATGTATTGCCTTCTCATTCATATTGCCCTGACAAGGTGTCTAGGATGACATAAAAATCTGATAAGAACTAGGGTGGAGGAATGTTGGTAAGTGGACAGGGCAGGGCTAAGCTAAATGATGATCTTTCACTCAAAGTGGACCCTTTTATCTGCTTGCCTGAGCCCCTGAATTCTTGTCTTCATCCAACCCAGTAATTTCAATCTATTATTTGTTTTCTTCATATAATTTGTCTCTAATTTTTTATGTACACAGGCAAGTTGCCTATTTTGTTCAGAACTGTGTATTTAGGACTTAACCTAATTCCTGATGCAGTAGAAGGGACTCGCCAGAAAGTTTTTTGAGTAAATGACAAACACTTAGGTGAAAATGTTGTTTCTTTATGCCAGGGAAAGAAAGTGACAAACTCTGTCAATGAAAATAAATAATAGTTCAGATTTCTCTCCCTATGGGTGGTTTGTTATAATCATGGCTAACTCTTCTCTTCTCGCACTACAGCATAGGACATCATGGCACTGGGTCAGGGGAGAAATAGCCCAGGTGGCACTGGACAATTTAGACACGTTTTCTGTCTCACATGTTACAGTGAGACAGAACTCAGTGGAAATAGAGTTAATGCGACAGAGTCAGGCAAGTTTGGGCCCAGACCCAAAGTTAACGTGGCTTTGAAGTGTAGATGTTCAATCATCTCAGATCATGCAGGAGGTAACGATGGTTATTTTATTCCCTGCATTCATATCTTGGCTCCTCTACATACACTATGCATGTATCTGTAACAGGTTTACAGTCTATGTTTCCATGATGAACAAATTTCTGAGTAATGGTTGAACTTGGATGTGAAAATAAAGAATGAACTGCATCAGCTTAATTTGCTTAGAACATCGATTTCCAGTAAATGCTGTTCAGGGAAGACCAACTTTCCAATGGAACAATACGCAAGAATGTGCACATATGCTACTATATTTTTAATCATCTGAACTTGGTGCGATCATCTCATCTGTTCCACTGGTGTCCTGGCATGGTCAGGACCATCCCAGATGCCAGAGTCAACATCCCACAGACATACCCTCCAGCGTCTCACCTTTCCTGGCCATGGTCATTAGCTATCTCTGCTCTTGTGTTTCAACTGATGCTTAAGTCTCTTGGCCCCTGATTTTATTTCTTTTTTGGACCACGAGCATACAACTTGGCCTCCTACCTTAGGTTCCACCTCCGTTCCTTGATCACATCGTAGATTTTTCCTGCCAGAGATCACATACTGCTGCGAGCCACCCTGCCCTAATTTGCTCCGCTTTCCACCACAAAAACAGCTTTCAGTTAGTTCCTCTGACTCAACAGAGCCTGGCACTGACGCTACTCAGGTTCGAGATGACCCAGTTCCATAAGCAGGACTCAGACAATGAGGTTGCACCACGACATCATTATGTTTCCATTTCTACTGCTAGCTGTGGTCTGGTTTGAAATCACAGGTTACTGCTCACTTGGAAGTTCACTGTAACAAGATGTCACCTGATGAAATACGATATAAACTGTACAGAGTACACTTTGTCCAAGATCTTACAACCTATTCCCTCCTAGGGTCAGTCTCGTTTTTGCCCTGCCTTTCTCCTCCTTGCCTCAGACCCCGTTTCTCACTTGCTTTGCCACAGAGTAGTAAGATGCAAAACTTTTTAAGGAAGAACCTGATTACCTCAACCTCTTTTTACTTATAGACCATCAAAGATTCCCAATGTATTTGCTTCTTAAAGCCTTCACACTTGCTGTTTCCTGTGCCTATGAGCCCCTTTTCCAAATATCTATTAGAAAACTTCCACTTAGGGGGCACCTGGGTAGCTCAATCGGTTGAGTGTCTGAATCTTGGTTTTGGTTCAGGTCATAATCTCACAGGTCATGACATTGAGCCCCACGTGGGGCTCCACACTCACCGGGGAGTCTGCTTGAAGATTCTCTCCCTCTGCCCCTCCCCTCACTTGCTCTCTCTCTCTCTAAAGTAAATAAATTAATCATTAGAAAAGTAAATAAAATACTAATGCTTCTGCTATATAATATGCAAAGTTTAAAAGGAATTACTGTGTACATATATGATCTTAACATGGGTCGGAGATTTAGAAGGTAATTGTTCATGTGTCTGTAGGCAAGTATTTTTCTCAGAAAATGCATTTTTTTCTGGGAACAACAGGATATACCTTGCAAAGACAACTGTGCCCCTTCTTTCTTGTCTCCTAACAGATAAAAATTCACAAGATATTATTCCCCCTCCTCTTAATTCATTTCCACGAAGATGTGAGGTCCTCAGAGAGATCTGGGTATGGATTAACTGCTGGCTTGGAAAGACCACAAAGGGCTGTGAATCCCAAGGCTTTTCCCTAACTTTTACTTTGGCCACGAAAGCAGCTCTATGAATCTTGTATGGTCACTTTGACATTTTTGATTCTCTATCTAGATAAGTGCTAGGTCCCTTGTATGTAGAATAAATAGCAAGTTCATTGAGTTATGAAATTAGATCTTCATTTACCCACTTAATCAATAGCTGCTTATGACGCTCAACCTCTGTGTCGGACACACATGGCAAAGCCAGTTCTTATTCTTTTACTACTTAGTCCTGGGAATGTGTAGGTTGCCTCACACTCTGTCATCTTTTTCTCTTTTTTTCTTTATGATTTTACTTATTTATTTGTTTTTTTAGAGAGTATGCACACAGGAGCAGGGAGAGGAGCAGAGGGAGAGAGAGGGGGAAAGGATCTCAAGCAGACCCCCCAGAGCTGGATCCCACGACCCTGAGATCATGACCTGAGCTGAAACCCAGAGTCAGATGCTGAACTGACTGGGCCTCCCAGGTGCCCCCAACACGTGTCATCTTTAATATGTATGTAAATCATGCATGCTTTCCAGAGCAAAATTGTGTGATGGTCAGATTCAACAGACAAAAAAAAAAAAAAAAAAAGTTTTTGTTTTTTTTTTAATATGAAAGTTTGAGAGATAGTTTTCCACACTATAAAGCTGTTTTTACATTCCAGTAGCTGAGGCTTCCTATAATTCATAAGATATTGCCAAATAAATAATTGATTGTTTGGAAAACCAAGCTTGATTCTTAGATCTTCGGATTATTTTTGTTTATGTTGTGATAGTAAACTGAAATCTCTTTTATTAAATATGTCATGAGAGCCAAGTTAGAGCGCAAAGATGTTTTCGTAATATTTATGAAGTATTTAAGGTTATTTGGAGCTAGCTAGGCACCTGAAGAGAGTAAAAAATCTCATATAAAGATGATGGAGAGAGGTAGTGAGCAATTTCATTAAAGTGTAGTTTTTCTCCATTTTGAAGTGAGCTACTATTTCTACCTGCCTTTATGACCCCAGCTTATGAGCCTCATACATATGGTACAAGGGATTTGTTGAAACTGACCTCTAGTAAAATGAAATGCTTTTATAGTTTACTGTAGCAAAAGGAATGACAAGATCTGGAAGGCTAAAGAGAAAAATGGTTAACACAAACAGGCAGTCTCTCCAATCTCAGTCATTGACGTTAATAATTACTACGCTTACTGAGGGTTTTCCATGTGCCAAGACTTCTTAGTCCTTTACTTTGTTGGATGCATATAGTCTTCTCACCACCTTTATAAAGTAAGTTTTATTATTATTAATTATTATTATTACTATTATTATTATTATTATTATTATTATTCCATTTTGCAGTGATGCATAATGAGTCTGAGGAATTCGAACACGGCCATTCGGTGGGAGAGTTGTGACTGAAGAAAGGCAGGCTGATTCTGGAAACCTTTATTTAAACACTGCAACATAAAGGCTCTTGTGCTAAATCCAGACTGTGGCATGGTGTGGGCTAGGCACACCCGAGTGGGGAGTGGGTAGAGATGGGGTGGAGAAAAGCATACAATGGGTAAGAGGAAGGAGGAAAACCCTCAGTCAACCTGGAGTTCTGTGACTCAGGCTAAATTATAATTTGCTCGTGACATATTATGTGACTACTGCACTTTGTACAACCCGCAAGTACTTATAATGCACTCACCCTCTGTGCTTCTGAGACTTCCTAGCTCCACAAACAATTATTTCCTAATTTTTGGCATGCAACATACTGTGAGAGCTGTGGAACTCTACAGCACGCACCCAACATGTTTTCTGTTTCCCCTAGATCTGACCACGTGGGGGTCACACGAATGGCATTTCGAACCTGACTGAGTGGATCGTGTGAAGTCAAATCAGGGAAAAGATTTAACGGAAGGGGGGTACATTCCAACAGTCAGAGCTGCTAAAAAATCAAAGGAGGCTGGGCTTCCTTGGGATCCCAGAAATCCAATGTCTTCCTAGGATTTAGAGTATCTCATAGAGATTGTGGCAGGGATGTTGGAGAAAGGATTAAAAAAAATGGTCTAGTTGAATTTTAGGATTTATATGTATCTCTGACTTTCTGATTCTCCCAACTCTATAGAGAATCGTGTCCCTTTTTAAAAAGTTATATTATGTAGCATGAGTTGGATAGAGTCAGAGATTAACATAGATTAGTATAAACTTATTTTTCACATAAATTAAAATAAATCTCGTAAAGCTGGAATCATGGCAAGATGAATTTTACTTGGTCTAGTCTACAAAATGGCATGCAGGCTTTCTTTAAAATCCTAAACAGGATCTTAAATACTTGGAAAATATGAAATAAGATGATCACAAAGGAAAAGAATGGTTAAAATATTTAGTTGTTATTTTTTTTTTAATTTTTATTTATTTATGATAGTAACAGAGAGGGAAAGAGAGGCAGAGACACAGGCAGAGAGAAGCAGGCTCCATGCACCGGGAGCCCCACGTGGGAATCGATCCTGGGTCTCCAGGATCGCGCCCTAGGCCAAAGGCAGGCGCCAAACCGCTGCGCCACCCAGGGATCCCCTTTAGTTGTTATTTAAGCAAGGAGATACCATAAGGACTCCAGGAGGAGTCTACCCGAAAAATTCTATCTCCTCTAACCCGTATCAAAACACCCATGGTTTACCCTGTGGCTAGGAGGCAATCTCTTTTCCTTACAAACCAGCTAAATAAACGTACGCAGCATATTATTGCAAAGCAAGTCTATGATCTTACTTGCTTAATTTTTTTAAGTAAAACGACTGGTAAGCAGTGATCACAGAAACGGAAGGCTCTTGACAGCAGATAGCACAGTTTCTTCATGGTTTAAAATAACATTTTTAAAAATACAGGGGCATACAGAGAACAATATAACAATTATAACAAGTATCAGGTAAATAGCAAGCTGAATTAAATACTGAAAAGCCTCACGTTTATATTATATTTTTGTCATATGTGATATTTATTATACTTTAATAAAATACATATAACATGCATATACATATTGGTAATATATGCACACATGTGCTACGTACACCTAATGTATATACCAAATGAGGCATGCATGTAGTGTGTACAAACTATGTGTGTGTGTGTGTGTGTGTGTGTAAATTAAAGACTATCTGCATCCATACATTTATAGGAAAATGAAACACTTGGGAAACAGGAGAGGTAGTTTTAAGCACCCTTAGTGTGATTTTACTCCATCTTTCCCCAAAGGCAATGGGTTCTTGAATTTGCATGTATTTTTCTATTTTACCTATTTATATGATATATAATCCAAAAAATGTGATTTGTGTATTTGAACAATTATTAAATACCATATATCTAATTCTGATTCTTTTTACTCAACAGTATGCTACAGATGTGTTAATACCGTTATAAAGTCTTTGTATTTATTCATCAAAATTAAATTTTGATTACTATTTGAAAATATGAGTATGGAACATGTAGGAAATGTATATGCTAATGCTAAGAGTAAGCACTTAAATTATTTCAATATGCTATTAATACAAAAATTGTTGTATTTCATGTTCTTATGCGTGTCTCCAACCACATGGGGATAAGTGTAAATCCCAGGATACACACATTTAAAAACTGATTTAATAATTACACTCCCACCACTAGCTTATTGGGATTTGGTATCATTAGACTTTTTAATTTGTACCAGTCTGATGGTGTTGAGATGACATCTCACTGGTTTTAGTCACATTTTTATTTTTCTTAGTTAAACACCTTTTGTTAATAAATTGTACTGAAATATAGTAGAATTTAAAAAGTGCCTGGGTCTTAAGTATACTTTTAAAAATCCATATACAATTTTAAGGAATATTGCTGTATACATACTGATGTAGGATGGTGAGATCTGTCTCTTGGATTCATCTATAATTTCCCATTTGGAAAATTCTAAGTCTTTATCTCTACAAATATTGCTTCTGTTTGTCATTCTTTTGGGACAACAATTATAAATACTTAAAAATTTTAAGGTTAATATACATTTCTTATTCTTTCTGTTTATGTTCCATTTATTTGTACTTTCTCTATGTTACTAAAGGTATTTGATATTAATTTTCCTTATATGTCTTCAGTTCTATTATGTCCGATTATCTAATCAGCTACTGAACAAAGTTAAAGTCTCAGTTAGATGCTTTGCATTATTTAGTTCTACAATATCGACTTGATTTTTTTAATAGATTCCAAGTCTAGTGAAAAATTTTATCTTTTTATCTGTTTTGTCTACTTTCCTCTATTGTCACACACACACACACACACACACACACACACACACACAACCATCATCTTTTTTCTCATTCCAATATCTGAATCAGCTTCAGTTGTGCTTTCCTTGTTCTCTTTCTGTATACTGATCAGATTGTATTTCCTCTCCACACATCTAGAAACAATTTTATTACATGTCAAACACTGTGTATAAATAAACCAAAAAATTTCCAGAGGATATCTTCCACAAGTGAGGGTCTACCTTTCCAGTGTTAGATAGGATGATGGCTGCTAACTCCAACCTAATCAAGAATTGATCTTTATCAGAGGATGTGTTGAAGGCTTAGTAAAATACAGATTACTCCTGGATGGCCCTGTTCCTTTGGCACAGATTTTCCATTCTTTTGATTGAGAAAAATGTGTTGTTTGTCTTCTCAAGTCTGAAATACTATGACTGAGTTCTCAGAGTTTCCTGTATTAATATGTGCTAGACATATATTCTCAGTATTACAGAAAATTACACTGGATATTTAATAAATTGGCATGAGTAAACAAAGAGATTATTTTAAAGTCATCCTCCCCTTTTGAGTGAACTAAAGAATAAAGAAATGTTTATTTCCTTAAACTTCATAAAGTTGATTTAAAAATGAAAAAAAAGAATGAGAGGTGTTTAGAAATTTTGTCAAAGTCTAGCATAACAGTAATTCTGAATTATATAATCAATTTCTCCCTATTCCCCTTTCCATATGCCAATTGCCTGTTCTCCATGTGTGTTTCATATGAAGAACACTGAAAGGAAACGGTCAACATCAAGTGGGAATTGTGGTTTATCCTGAGCATACACATTTGTAACACAATGAGTGATTAATAAAACCAAATGAAATAAAGGAGATAAAAAGCATTTAAGAAAATTTTTTTGGAATTAGGGGTGATGGTAGCACAACTTTGTCAACTTTAAAAATGTGACTTCTATGGTATGTGAATTATATTTAAGAAAAGCTGTTATAAAGATGGATGGTCACTCCCTCTTGCAATATTTTTATATGAACAAAGTTGGTTAGAAGTGCTACTTTCTTTAATGATTCTACCTCCAGAACTCTGATTTAAGATTTCCAAAATAAAAAGTGTCAATGACTACTTCCATGTGTTCCATGACTCATTCATGCAGGGTTAATCTGGCATCTTTGCTGGCCCTTACAGCGTGTTTATTCATGGTGTTACAGAATACATGTACTCGTAAGGTGGAAAATGAAAAGTCATGAACTCACAAGGCTGAACCTTGAGTCAATTTACGATAGCAGCAAAAAGGAGGAAAGATTTGGGTTCCACATTTTTTGAACTCACGGATTCTATAACCATCTTCCATCTACAGCATCCGGAAGTGCATTGATAAATCAGGTGAAGCAATGGGTCTACTCTAGCTTCGTCTGCTAAAACTGAAGCTATGAGGACTCATAGATGTAAACTTACCCGGTCAAGAGCTGCTTTCTCCAGCTCATTTTTGGCCACAGCTAATTTTCGTTCCAATTCAGTAAGTTGTTGGGCCTGTAAAATGAAAGGGAGGCAAACCTTCTTAGTAAATTCTATAATGTTCCTTTTCACTTTAAGCATCTTTCTTTTTTTTTTTTAAGCATCTTTCATTCATTGCAAAGAATAAAAAAAATACTTTGTGAAGTCTATTTAGAATTCAGTTTAAAAATACTGTATAACCTTTGATTAAGCTTTCAGAAAATGGTGCATTCTGGATGAATTAATATGTACTACATTCTTCACTGGACCAAAATATCTAGTTGCAAAGTTCCAGCTCAAGGCCCTGAATATACTTTGACTTCTTATGTCAGCTATGTTTCCAGTTGTTCTACACTGGATTAGATTTCCCTAAAATTCATATATCGAAGGTCTAACGAACCCCCTCCCGATATGTGGTTGTATTTGGAGACGGGGCCTTTAGGGAGGTAATTAGGTGTGGGGCCCTAATCCCATATGACTCATGTCTTGATAAGAAGAGGCACCAGAAATCTCTCTCTCTCTCCATGTTCACATAGAGTAAAGCCAATGTGAGGACTCAAGTGGCACCATCTGTAAGCGAGGAAGATCCCTCATGAGAAACCACATCTACCAGCACCTTAATCTCAGATTTCTTGCCCTTAGAATGGTGAGAAAATAAATTTCTGTTGTTTGAGTCACCCAGTCTGTGGCTTATACTATGGCAGTCTGAACAGACTAGTGTAATAGCATTCATTCTTTTTATTATTGAGGTTTAATCCAACACACATCTCTATCCTACCATATCCCAGTACCTTTGCAAATGCCATAACTGTTCTGTTAAAAAAGAGCAATGGCTTCAGATCTGGAAGATGTATTTATATCTAGAAGATGCTCAGCAGACTCCTAAAGGACTTGCAGAAGAACCTGCCTCCTCTCAGGTTTCAGAACTTCTCTATACCCCTGGCCTTTCCCTGTCTCCTACATTTAGCCAATGAAAATAATCTGAAACTGTAAAGAATGGAAGATCTTCCTCATGGTCTTGTTGGGGAAGGAGACTGAATTCACCAGGAAAAGTTGACAGCAGAAGGCTTATCACTTAATAGCTACCTAATCCATGTATATAAAATATATCACATGTGTATTTATAAATGTATATGCTTAAAAATAAAATTTTGAACTAAAAAAACAGAGAAAGTGGACTTCCAATATGAAGGTATCCATAAGTGGAAGAAAACCAACAAGCTCTGAGTCCTAGGCCCCCACCTGTATTCACCTTGGCTCTGTTTGTCTCTATCTTTCCTATCTTCTCACCACCGAACCCCACACTGTGAAGACCTTGGGGCCACAGGCCTCAGTCTCACATCCCTAACCCTTTACTAATGCCATCCTACCCGCTGTGCATTGCTGCTGCGTTGGGGCCATCGACCTTCCTCAACCACTGAGCACTCAAGATCACACTGGGACTGTCCCTGGCCACCACTGGCCCTGCCTAAGCCAGCTTCTGTCCACAGAACTGAGTCTCAATGGATGGAAGGAGAAGGATGTCTCTTCTATCTCTCGCTGTGTCCTCAGCCAAGGATAGGAGTTAGGGACAATGGAGAGGGGTAGTGGGCCAACCCACACTCCCACTTGTTATGGGCTAGGTCCTCAGAAGTTGGGGAAAGGGAGTGAGCGTGTCTGTACTAGCCTCAGTCTACATTCTAGTGACCATCTGAAGGAACTGCCATGCTGCCCAGTAAGTCCTCATGTCTCACTCCACCCCCACCCCCAGGTTCTCATGCTATTTTCTTTCTCAGGTCCTCTTTGGTGGGCATCCACTCTCCTCAGGATGCCACCATCAGTTCCTTGCAGTCCAGAGGGGTCTGCATAGGGATAGGACTTCCTGCCTTGGCCTGTTTTCCTCCCTGGGAGGATTTCAGCCCAAATCCTGTCATTCATCCTAGAGGATCCCTACTAAAGAATGACCCAGATTGCTCAGTAACATAGCAATCCAGGAAACTTGTTTTAGGGCAGATAGAATGAATTCCAACAGAAATAAAAAATATGCCTTTGAAAGCTATTCCCAGGATTTTAAGTATTTACCTCTTCTAAGGACTCATTGAACCTGGTAAAATCTAGCCAAGAGATCTTAGAAGACAGAAGGTTATAAGATGAATAAGGAAAATAATCAAAGGAATTGTAGATACCGACATATATTATCATATGTTGGTGCTAGTTTTGGAAGGAAGAGCTACCGGATGCATATATAGTAGCTATAAAATTTCATTAAATAATAATAGTTCTATGGATGTGAATCTATAAGAAGACACATAAAAGACAGAATATTTTACTATATAGTAAATTTTATTTGTATTTAAAAAATATTTTATTTATTTGTTCATAAGAGACACAGAGACACAGGCAGAGGGAGAAGCAGACTCCCTGTGACGAGCCCAATGCAGGACTCAATCCCTGGACCCTGGGAGCATGACCTGAGCCAAAGGCAGAGGCTACACCACTAGCCACCCAGATGCCTCCCAAATTTTGTTTAAGTCAAGTTGATTTTTTTTCTTTTTTTTTTTTTTTTAGATTTTATTTATTTGAGAGAGATACACACACAGAGAGATAGTGAGAGAGAGCACAAGTTGAGAGGAGAGAGAGCAGACTCCCCACTGAGGAGGAAGCCAAATGTAGGACTCAATCCCAGGACCCTGGAATCATGACCTGACCAAAGGCAGATGCCCAACCCACTGAGCCATCCAGGTGCCCCTACTTGTTTTCTCAATTTAACTCCAGTAAAATAAAAGATAGGGCGACTTATGAGGAGCTAGTCATGATTCTGAGCAGCTTTCATTCACATTTAATCACTGAACAAGTTTCTATGAAAGGACTGATTCTTCTCAGGCCAGGAAACATCATCTGTGTCCGCAGGTTGAAAACATACATGAATGGCAAGCATGTAAAGTGAACATCACATTATGAAATTCTTTTTTGTAATAATTAATTTTTTGAATTTAAATTCAATTTGCCACCTTATAGTATGACACCCAGTGCTCATCCCATCAGTGCCCATCACCCAGCTAATCCATCTGCTGACCTACCTCCCCTTCCTCAACCCTTTGTTTGTTTCCCAGAGTTAAGAAGCTCTCATGGTTAGTCTCCCTCTCTAATATTTCCCACTCAGTTCCCCTCCTTTCCCTCATAAGCCCTTTCACTATTTCTTCTTTTCCATATATGGGTGAGACCATATTTACATATGGTAACTGCTAAACATTAAGTGTGTCACCTGAGAAGTCAGAGTGCCTTCTTCCTTAATAAAAGTAATGGCAAAACACTATGACATTTAATTTTCATACATGTACATTTTCTCATTTGAGCTTTCTAGTTAGAAGCTAGAGTCCCTATCATAAGTCTTAATTTACTTAAAAAAAAAATGTTGCTTCAGAGTTTCAGGTTTTTACAGACCACAAAACAATGGAGGCTGGTTTGGCTGCACCATCCAGTCTTGCTTCTGGATTTGTTCCTTGCTATTTTCCTCAAGAATTTAACTTAAATTGGGCTGGATTATAAAGGAAGACATTAGTGCTGTATATCACACAAAAAACTGTCTTTTCTCCCCCCTTCTAAGAAACACGAATCTATAGCCATGGTGAATGCTATCAAAAATCTCAGCTATTTCATCTTCTGATGGGAGCATAAGAAAAGGAAGCACTACAGGCATATGAGCACAATGTCCACCCTCAACCCCCAAGTGTTTCCTGGCACGGCCTCCTGCCTGGAAAGACTACACTGACCCATCTAGGGCCGGATCAGGGAAGTATGTATATAGACTCTGAGTAGGGAATTCAGAACAGAGCATCCTCCTAATGTTCTGGCCCCTGCAAAGTTTTAATAAAGAGCTTAAATAAGACTACTGTGATTCCTTTATAAGGGACATAGGTTGGTAAAGGACTATAATAGCTGAGTCTTTTAGGGGCAGGGAAGAAATGGCCCAGCCCACATTGCAGTAAGTTTGAAGGTGGCATCAGCAAAACAAGGAGAGAAGGCTTCAGAAGCCCTAGCAATGGCTCTGCTGCTTTATTATTGATAAGATGCAATTGCTCTACAACCAATAAAAACACGCAGGTGTGTTCCAGCAAATAATGGACAGCGAGTTTAAGAGACGTCCCATTAGAGTGTGAGGTGAACATATTAGAAATTCTTCATTTTAATTCCAAATGTTAACATCGTAAAATAAGTGCTATTATAAAATATTCTGTAATCTACAATTTTTATACTAAAATATCCTTATATAAAATATTAGAACTTATATTTATGCATTTTCTAAATCTCGTCTATGTTATTTATGCTTATAACATACACGATATGATAGTATAAGAATAATATAACAATGATGATAACGGACCTGAACTCTTTCTCTCTGTATTCATTCCACATAACTCTATCTGGGACAGATCATTGTTTCTATGCTCTTAGAATGAGAAACTGAGATACAGATTTATAAAATACCTTGCTCAAGATCACACAGCTGGGCAATAACAGATCTGGAATTCAAATTTAGGCAGTTTGCATCCATAGCTGGTCCTCACCACTAAAGATATGAATGTATATAATCTATTTACAACTAACAAATACACATATATTAAATGACGTGTGCTCAAAATTTACTGATGACCTTTAGATTTAAAGTGTTTGGAATTGGCTCAGACCCTTGGAGAAATTTTGCATGTTTAAGACCTTTCATCCATGGAGGATAATAGAGTCATAAGAGAAATGGTCTCAAGTACTCTGTAGGATATACTTGGTAGTTGGTGAAAGGATAATGATAGGACTGGATTTTTATGTATGATTCAATGCATCTATTAGTACATAAGACACACATGTTCCCTGCTCAGCAGCACCAACCTAGAAGATGTGGATAATAGTCAAGAGATATAATATAGACACCTACACCGCCACCAACATCATCTCTACATTCCACTTTACCACAGAGTTAGGAGGCAGGCAATCAACAATTCCTATTTGTTTCTACTCACCCTCAAAAAAGTAGGAAGTTGTGACACCAAGATTATCTTTGGCCATTTGATTCTTTGATTCAATATCTCCTCGCTTCAACATTAATAAGTTGGCAGTGACACTGACAGACGTGGAACTGATTGACTATTACACGTAACAAGGACCGAATCTGCACCTCAAATTATATAGGCACAGAGCTTAGCGTAACATCCGGTTACAAGTGCTATTAAAACTTTTAATATATCAAGGTTAGATGTTAAACCTTGAAGAGCTGGCATATATAATTTCCCTCAAAATTCAAAGTTTTATAAGTATCCTATTGCCATCATGTGTATATGCATGTAGCACTCATGGCCATTTAAAGAAAATCTATCCCGATCAGTTTGTCATTGTGTCTTTGATGTGGGTTCCCTTTCTCTCCTCAAGAACATCTACACTTTGGAGGAAGGTGGCTCACACCCTTTGTCAGTAGTGTATTTTAGGAGAGATTATCTCAACACTGAGCTCCAGTGATGGGGATGTGATCCCTTACATCTGGAATGAAAGTGGTCTTTCTTCTTCATCTGAGTGAACAGATAGTATGTTTTTTTTTTTTTCCTTTCTCTTGATAGTGTAATATGAGGATGCTTAAGTCTCGGTTATAACAGCCTTATCTCTAGAATAAAAGAGAACATCCTGAGGCTAAAACTGTACTAGATAAAAAAGTAGAGCATAGAAAATAGCAAATAAGTATATTACAGGATCTGGTGACTTTGAAAACTTTGCCATCATACCGGTAACACCTGAAATCAAAGGAACCTTGCATTTTCACTACTCTGAGTACATATGATTCATGTTCATTAATTAAAGTCTCATTAGATATTTATATTTTCTGTCATTTGAAAAGAAAAGATTCCAACCTTCTGCTTATGGTAACTGGTATTGGCCAAGTCCTTCTCCAGAAACAGTCATGAGCTAATTAGGTCAGGCGGTGAACCACAGATTATGGAAAACTTGCTAGGTGAGACCTGTCACTAGACCAGCTTTCTGCCGGAGGGCCATTTACTGACCCAGCTGCAAGGGCTGGACCCCAGCAGATCACTGCAGTTGCCCTGAGCTGTGGAGGCAGAGATCAGAGTTTGGGGCGGATTGAACGCCTGGAGTAGAAGAGGGAAGGAGAACAGAGGAAGAGGGGCACGGGCAAGGGCAGGGGTTCCAAAAGTCAGTTTGTGGGGATGTTCCTGCAAATTCTTGGCTGAGACTTGGGCTGGACATAGGTAGGACAATGTATTACACGAGGCAAATCTCAAAGCAACTGTTAAATGGCTGAGAGCAGAACAGACACGGGAGGTTGAGCACTGCAGAAGGACATTAGCATTCTAGAAGCATCCATAAGCCTTATTAACACCACAGGCAACAAAGTAACAGCCTTTAGATGAATAGCCATGCAGGAGAGCGGTGGTTGGCAAATCACGGCCCAAAGGCCAAGTGTGGCCCACTGCCTGTTTCTGTAAATAAAATTTTATTGGAGCACAGCCACCTTTATTTATGTAGTGTCTAGCTACATTTGTGTTACCGTAGTGGAATTAGGGAGCTGCGAGAGAGACCATATAGCTTCCGAAGACTAAGGTATCAATCATGTGATCACTTGTCGAAAATGTTTGCTGAGTCCTGAGCTACTATAAAGTCTACTTTGAGCCGACCTCAAGAACGTCTACATCAAAACCTAGATTAAGATTCTGGGAGGCCGAGGAGGGGGCAGATTTTTGGAGGTTTAATTAACTCAGTCAAGTGAGAGGTACTGGATACCATCTTGGAGCGCTGACAAAGGGTGATGCCACCTCTACCTCGAGGTGGACACCAGCATTTTAGCTACATTATTGGACAAAAACTAACAATCTTCAAAAGAATCTAAAATTCAGAATCTCTCTGACATGTAAGTGACAGTCTCCAGCACAAAATAAAATCTTACTAGGTATTCAGAGAAATGCAATAAAGGACCCAAAGTCAAATGAAAGAGTAGGGGATGGTAGCCAATGAGTCTAAGGAAGCTTTCGGCAGAAAACTACCCCTTTCAAGTGTATTTTTATGCTAGATGAATTTCATAGAGAATGTACTGTATCATTCATTTTACTGGATAAAAGAACTTGAGTATATAATGGCACTTGCCTATGCACCTAGAACTGATAGCAAAGAAAAAAGGGGAAAAAGACGTAGGCTTAGGAGGGAGACGGAGTTTCCCCCCATCCACTATTTACCATTAGAGGTTAGATGGTAGCTGCAGGCAAATCATCTTTAATGCCCAAACATTTCCTTACAGACTTTTGTTCCTTATATTGGTCTTTGGAATTGTGACAGCACTTTCTAGCTGCTTCCCTGGCACCCTCCTCAGCTTTTTGGATCTCAGCTAATGAATCTTAGACCCTAAGCCACACATCCAGAAACTGCAAAAGGATTCTGTACAATGTCTGGAGGTTTTATCCACCAGGGCTATCACTGAAAATAAAGCCACCTTCGCCTTCATGAAAGATGGCTATCACATGATTCCTTTTCTCCGATGCCTTGGGAGGTTTCTGTGATCTAGAGAAACCTGGATTGAATACACTGCTTAGAAATATGCCCTGCAAGCATCTCATTTTTCTTTACTGCTGTATTTACTGCATGAAGGTAAAAACCTAAGTTACTATGAATCTATTTTGTCTTTGTCATAAATGTTCTATGAGGCAATAATTCCTAGGAGTAATGATTCCAGATCACAATATAACATGTAATGAAAATCGCTTCTTAATCTGAAAGCGATGGAGAAGAAATGTACGTTATCTAATCCGTGACTTTCTCAGGCGGGTACCACCAGCTCAACGTACACTAGCTAAAATCCTGGATGATGAGTGGTCCTTCAAACTACATAAATGGCTTGTTGCTTATATAATTGTGAGTGTAAGATAAATAAAGACTCTGTGAGTGTAAATAAAGTACAAAAAAATTGCTGCTTCTGTATTACTGTATTCATGGGTATTTTTCATATTTCTCTATATTCTCTTATCTGGTATCAATCTATATTTTCACTTTATTCTCTCTCTCTGCTATTACATAAGAATAAATGCCATTTAATAATCATAAATACCGTTTTTTAAATTACCACAGTGTGGCAGGTATGGGTCCATTCCTGTATATTACCTCCCAAATTTTATCATTAACCCCAAGGGGTGTATAGTATTACCATGTCTGACTAGTGAGGAAAAAGGATCAAAGAGAATAACATCGAACCACAATGAAGTTTTGCTACCAAATCGGCCTGACTCCAAATATACCACACTGGGCTACTTTTACTCCAACGACTTAAAAGCTAAATTGGACAACACAGGCCCTCGGTACATCTACAGAGTAGACAACCTCAGTCATGGCTCGGTTGCAGCTTCTTTCCATCTCTCTGTCTTTTCTGTCTTTTTTTTTTTCTTCATTTTTGCAGAATATTATTATTATTCTCTGCAAAAATTCTTGTGTTTGTATTCTAATCTTTTTCATTATTATTATTCCACCAATGGATAAACACTTAAGTCAAAGATTCTTCAAGGATTGAAAAACCCATTGCTCACCACAGGCTTCACTGTCCGGGAGCTTTCTGTATTATGTGAATAGTTGATTATTTCCTTGCCTGGAAGATCGGCCGCTATGACCTCCTGAAAACTTTCCACCCTCCTTTCATTTATTCCAGCTCTGTTTGTCTATTTCTTTTCTATTTGTCTGCCTTATATTCTGGTTCCTCTTCCTCTTATCTCTACCTAAAGATGAGAATTCATGGAAAACTTTGGTTCCTATGACACCTAGACTCAAACAATTCTATTCCTGTATCTTTCCATAAATTTTTAAATTTCGTGAAAGATATGTCAAATAATCACAGTCTTCTGATTCCTCAAAATCAGCCTGTAGAGAATGAAGTCATAACCTTCTCTCTGTTTATATTATTGTCAATGGCACATCACATCCATTTCCTATTGCCGCTATAAACAAATCATCACAAGCCCACTGGCTTAACACAAATTTATTATCATAAAGTTCTGGAGGTCAGGAATGCAAAATAAATCTCACTGGGCTCACGTCAAGGTGTTGACAAGCCTGGTTTCTCCTGGAAGCTCTAGGGTAAAATCTGCTCCTTGCCTTTCCCAGCTTCCAGAAGCTTCCTATACTCCTTGGTGTGTGGCCCCAGAGCTCCAACATTTATTTTCATTGCCATCTTATCTTCTCTGACTGGGTCTTCTGCTTCCTTTTTTATAAAGACTTTTGTGATTACATTGTTGGCAGATAATCCAGAATAATCTGTCCATGTCAAGATTCTTAACTCAGGTACCTCCGCAGGCCATGCAGGATACCATATTTGCAGGTTCTGGGGATTAGGATGTAGATCCCTCTACGGGGTTATTAGTTATCCTGTGTTCCAAACACATCACCTTTGCCCCATTCCCAAAATGACTTTTCTTCCCATGCCCCTTCAGTCACAAATTCCATTTGTTCCCTGTCTACTGATTTTATTAGAACTACTAGAGTGGGTCCTCATTTCTACTTTACTGATTGCTACACCTGTTCTATTGTGTTCTCTGCTGTAGTCTCTACTTTTCTCCCCTTCTTCCTCCAGCAAGTCACCCCGCATACTCCACTAGGTTTATTTTTCATGAACATTTCCATTAACCTGTTTCTCCTTGATTAAAAAAACAGGAAAAAAAAAAACAGCATTTTTTAACATTTATTTTATTTATTTATTTATTTATTTATTTATTTATTTATTTATTTATTTTTTATTTCTTATCGGCTTTACAATAAAATGCAAACTCCTTCATATAGAGGCTTCATATAGAGTAGTTTATCCTACTCTATCTTTACTGGCAATTAATTTTGTTTGACAAGACAGTCTACCCCACCCAAGCTAGGCCAAAAAAAAGGACTGCTCACTAGCTCTGGTAAAGGGAGTAGTCTAGAACTGTGTCCATCCTCTTCATTTAAATTGCCTTTAGCAAGCCAACAAGTAGGAGTTCTTTGGGGATGCCTCTGTGAGGTTGCACTATGAGTCTCTTTGGAATTTGTATATTTTCAGGTTAATTATTTCAGATTCTAATGTCTTCATTTTTTAATTTATGTGTCATTATAAGTAATTTCTTCATGAAATCTTTCTCCTTTTCCATTCAGTCTTTCAATAGGTATTTACTGCAGGCATAATAAATCCCCAGCACTTTACACATTTATATGTCTCCGAGTAGAGGGCCTCCCATCCTTCCTCCCTCCCTCCCTCCTTCTCTCTTTTCTTCCTCCCCCTTCCCCTCACTCCTTTATTCCTTCCTTCCTTCCTTCCTTCCTTCCTTCCTTCCTTCCTTCCTTCCTTCCTTTTCTCACATCTTCATTTATATTATTTTCAGTGACCTGGTATGAGGTCAGTTACAAATAAACACAACGTAAGGCAATACCTTTATATCACGAAGCTCACAGCCTAAGGGCTCCTTCAATATTTCTGTATTTACCACTAGAGCTGTCAATGTGTCTTTTACATAGTAAGACAACAAAACTATATTGGTGTTCTATTTGAAGTCACAGGCACTTTAACTTTATTGGTAGAATGACAAGTGTTTTACTAGGCTCTCGGAAGAGACAAAGAGATAATATCTTGACCCAAGAGCATTATATAACATCTCAATGGCCTTCTTTATAGTTTACTGAATAAGGCGCACTTTTTATACACCTCAGGGTCTCCACATGTACCTGCTCTTTCTGCTTAGAATCATGGGAAATTCCCTGCTGCCCTGTTTGCCCTGGTCAATTCCTACTCATCCTTGAGATACCAGTTGAAATGCTAATTCGTATAGAGATCTATTTCTGAAGCACAAATATAATTTTAGCATTCTTGTTAGATTCTCTTGCGAAATATTATATTTTTTCTTCCTAATATTTTTACCAGTTGTGATTTTTGACACAGAAAATGATCGGTATGATACGGACATGAACCAATCAAGTCTGACTCTGCCCTGAATGCTGAAACGGGGTTCTGAGAGTTCTCTGCTTGACAGGTGTCAAGTAGTCAAGCAGTCCCTAAACAGCAGCACTGTGGCAGCTCCTAAGCAGGCTTGCCATACCCCCATCGATTCAGCTAGGAAAGAAACATGAGCCTAAATCAATTTGGACAGTTTATTACTCACACTGAAAACATAAGGAAGATCAGCATGGTGTTGGCACGTCATGTTTCTAATATCAATGGATGACATCAAACCAGGGTGCCATATCAACAGCAACATATGTGGTGGGCCTCTCGGTCATTGTGGCTCCAACTCTAGACTACAGCAAAGCCTACAGCCATACCCAAGGGAGGTGCAGATGTGTAATATGGAACGTCTCATGCCTCACTGACATTAGGAAGGTGGAGAATAGATTGCTACGTGGAAACCTCCCGAAAGATAGGGTGGCAGATGGGAAACAGTCCTGTAACAGCTGCCAATCAGACTACCTGTCTTTGTACGTTCCATGGAAGATCAGAGGACTTGGGTTAAACTACACGTCAGCCTGGCTTAAGTGATCTAAGTGAAGATGTGCATGATTATCCCGGTGTTACGGCAGAGCTATTGTGCTGTAACGGGTGTTAGCCATGTATTGCTAAATGACAGCTCAGTGCCAGGAGAGATGTAGGGTTCCAGAAGGGCCAGGATAAAGGAGGAAATGGTTATTTAGCAGTTGGTACAAAAGTACTTTAATAGCTGAACAACTTCCATGTCTGTATTAATGTGTGCTGGCTATTACAGTTGTCATCTATCCATTTATCTATCCGATTGTTAATGCCGCATTCCCTCACGGGGCAACAGGCTCACGACACCCATTGCTTCTGTTTTGCTAACCCTTGAATCAATAATTCTTAGATTAGTGATGGGTACTTAGTAGTTGCTTAAGAAGTATTGGATGGGGCAGCCCGGGTGGCTCAGTGGTTTGGCGCCTGCCTTCAGCCCAGGGCGTGATCCTGGAGTCCCATGATCGAGTCCCACGTCGGGCTCCCGGCATGGAGCCTGCTTCTCCCTCTGCCTGTGTCTCTGCCTTTCCCTCTCTCCCTCTCTGTCTCTCATGAATACATAAATAAAATCTTTTTTAAAAAAAGAAGTATTGGATGAATGAATCAACAAATGTGTAGATTTGATGCTGACGCCACATAGTGTACTAAGGAAACAGGTATCTCGACCTCCCTTCTTCTTCTTTTGTTTTGTCCTCGTTTGTGTCTGTAGAGCCCCGGTGCTTAAAAGAACTCTATACCTAGTTGAACATTTTGAAAATGTTTGAATCCTCACTTTTCCAGCCCAAAGAATGCTTCTCTAGGATCCTTTTCAGTCCATCCTGTAAATCTCTTTTTCTGACAGTTAATTGGCATGACAGACAATGGCTGCACTTCCTTCTAACAGGCACAGGAAGTGATGGTTTAACATTACTGACAAGAGCGCTGGAGGGATAGCAGATAAGATTTGCCACAAAATTTTGTAGATGTCAGGATTAAGTCAGTGGTAAATATTTTGAATAGGTGCATTTTTTTTTTCTATGTGAATCTGCCTAAATGTCACAGCCCCGTCTATTTGTGCAAATCCTTCTGCCACTTGAAGGCTGAATGAAGCCAATTGCTTTAATTTTACACTGCCAAAGTACAGCAGCTGCTCTGGATGCTTATCCCAAACATCCTTTCAAAATTTTCGTTCCACTAAGTGAATTTTGTTGAAAGCAGCAGGTACTGAAACATCTACATACCAGCTTATCAAATTCCCTACTACTCTAAATCTGTATTTTTTCCCCCTTTAAATTCATTTTAATTCATTTTAGTAGAGTCTTTTAATATATTTCCATGGCCTATTTCCCACTGGACTTATTTTATGCTTTTCACTCGAAATTAAAAGTGGACCCCGAAAAGATACAGAATTTGGCAATTAGAGAGTGAGCTCAACTCTAGGGAGTACCTGAAACCCTAGAAACGTGGCGTTCACCCAGAGATGGACCCGAGAGTTGGCCACCTATGTCAAGATCTCACCTCCCATGCAGTTGCCTATAACATGAGCGACCTTTCCCAGCACACTGTATTTTTAAACATATGAAATCATGCTTGGCATATGCAAATCGAGTTTTATACAATTTCCACATATATTTAATAATATTTAATAAATACCAGATCTGTATATATTTATACAATTTCCACATATATTTAATTTCCAGGCAAAGTAACTGGTCCTTTCTGTTTTCACTAGGTGTGCAAACAGAAGTTCATAGAGTTCTAGCAAACTATAGATACTAGGTCGAAGAAATAGAGTCAAAGTCACTTCTTGGGATGCCTGGGGGGCTCAGCGGGTTAGCGTCTGCCTTCCGCCCAGGGCATGATCCTGGAGACCTGGGATCGAGTCCCCCATCGGGCTCCCTGCATGAAGCCTGCTTCTCCCTCTTCCTGTGTCTTTGCCTCTCTCTCTGTGTCTCTCATGAATAAATAAATAAAATCCTTAAAAAAAAAAGTCACTTCTTAATGACTCAAAAGCCTACCTTTATCTCTCTCAAATTCCTCATCTCTTAATTCTTGGCTCAAGTGTCACCTGCTTAACGAGCCCACTCTGGACTCTTAGCATTGTAAACTGCCTCACTTCCCACCTGGCATTCCCAAGCCTCTATTACTCCCTACTTTTTGCTTGTTTGTTTGTTTTTAATAGCACTTAACTTTCTAATATACTATACAAATTATGTTTTCTGGGTTTTGAGTATTGCCTATCACACCTACTTGAATGGACGCTCTATTCAGTAGAAGACTTTTGTTCACTGATTCATCAGTGCCCAGGGAAAGTGTACGGCAGCATTAGTCTCCCACCATCCCCCAAATACCGTTGATCAAATGCATCATCTTTATGTTATCATGTGACTGAGAAGGACTTTGTAAGGATTAGAAACATTTTTAAATGAGATCAGGACACATGGATGGTGTTCAACAAAAGATAATGATAGTAATTATTGTAACAATTTGCATCATTATAATAACATATTAGTAATAATAATTTATACTATGATTAAAGGGAGATTTCTCATTTTTTTATCAGGATTTTATGACATAATTTAATATTTAGTCATCTCATTACCAGATCTAAAATTCTGCCCAGGCTCACTTGTCAGTACAACTGCCAAATTCCTAACACATTAGGACACCTGGGTGGCTCAGTGGTTGAGTGTCTGCCTTCGGCTCAGGGCATGATCCCGGGGTCCTGGGATTGAGTCCCACGTCGGGCTCCTGCATGGAGCCTGCTTCTCTCTCTGCCTGTGTCTCTGCCTCTCTCTCTCTGTGTCTCTCATGGTTAAGTAAATAAAATCTTTAAAAAAAGTTTCTTGACATATTGATAACCTGTAATCAAACCAATTCAGGTTGATTTCACAAATAATTATCAGTTATCTACCATGTGCTAATCAATATGCAAATTGTAAAGATTATAAAGATACATAGAATATAGACTGTGCCCTCCAAGAATATGCACTATAGTGGAGGGCATGATGCATAAACTAACAACTATTTTTAAATTTTAAATAGGGTATATGCTACAATAAGGGATGGCAGAAAAATCTGGTTTAAAGTTTGACTTACTTCTACATGTTCAGAGTGGCAAGAAGAATGTAGGTTTCCTTTGCATTCTATGGAAAACTAGTTCTCAAATTGTACTACCGGATAGGAAGAGCTCATTGAAGATCTTCTGATATCTAATAGCATATGTTACTTTTTTCTTTTATGCTTAAATATATTTTACTTGAGCTCACTAGAGTAATGACTAAAGTTAGCAGTAAGGATAAAATAGAACTGGCTCCTGGGCACAAATCTACATGAACAGTCACATGAACTTGGTTGACTTTCTTTTTTTTTTTTCCAACAAATCTTTATCATTATATATTTATAATTAGGGATATTGGAAAGAGTCCTGAAATATAATCTAAAAGACATATGTTTGGTCTTTCCTTTATTATTTATTAGCTTCAAATTATCAATAAAGCCTTTACTTTCTCAAATCTTCTGCTTTCTCATTTGTCTAACGGGAATAATGGTACCAATGAAAATTTATGGAGTTCTTAACGTTTGCCAAACACTGCACTGATATTTAAGTATGTTTTTTTTAAGATTATATTTATTTATTCATGAGAGACACAGAGAGAGCAGAGATACAGGCAGAGGGAGAAGCAGGCTCCCTGCCGGGAGCCCGATGTGGAATTCGATCCTAGGACCCCAGGATCATGACCTGAGCCGAAGGCAGACGCTCAACCACTGAGCCACCCAGGCATCCTTAAGTATATTATCTTTTAAAGTTTTATAAAACTGAGCATTATTGTTATACTTACCAAAGGGGTATGACAACCTTAAACTATACACTTGTAAGGCCCAAGGTACCTTACCAGAATTTGGTGATTTGTACTCATATGCCTGAATCTCAAACTTTTATCTAGTTAAGACTATTTGTCTGAGGTTGTATAATGTAATGCACATTTTTGTTTCCAATTATTACATTCTTTTGGACTTTGTTGCTTCCCAAATGATAGTAAACTGTAATGGGATATGAAATACGCTCCCCCTATTTGACCAAGAACAAAAATGTTGAAATACGAACTGAAGTCTTCATGGGAAAAACACTTCAAGAAACCCCTACAGATAACACAGAAAGAAAACCAGGATTTTTGAAATCACTGTCTTGATTAATTAACTTTTCATGTGAAAAGTGTGTCATAAAAAATTAAAGCTAGAAACAACTTCGGGAAGATAATCAACCTAACCTCTCAGTGGGATTTCCTTCTTAATAAAATAGCACTAAAATGTTTAGCTACATCAAAGGGCTGTTCTAGGGCTTAACTGAGGTAATAAATGCAAAAAAAAAAAAAAAGTTGATGTACCACTTGGTTTTGGTTTTGATATTTTTTATGGTCTTTGGGATAATTATCTAGAAGTTAGAGCTGTCAGTTTGGTTTGAGCAAAAATTTGTCTTTGTAACGTGATTCATTAGCTATATTGCCTCTCCAAAGAGAATAAAAATAACAACTTAATTTCGGTTGGCCTTCGTCACATGTCACTGGTCTATTCTCACAGAGTGGTTACACGTCTTGTCATTGTAGCTGTCAAAAATGGGGGTCAGATATTTACTTCACCTGTTTGCAAGCTGTCACTTTGCTTTGTATCCTTAGCTTCCACAAGGCTTAGTGTGTTCCTGTGTCAATGATCATGATCTGAGTAACTCATACCTGGATAAGTAATAAGTGGATACATCTCTTCCTTCCTCTCAATAACATTTTTATTAAACATGGGAAAATTAGATTTTTTTTTTTCTGGGCAATTTAGTAAATGAAACATTGCAAGGAAGTGCTGTAAAGTTTACTGTCCCTCATCCTTATGTGTTCCCTATTCCCTCATTTCATTCATCCATTGACTAATGAATTAATTTTCCCATTCATCAATTAGCTACTAGTCAACGCCTTCATCCTTCATTTATCCTTCCACTCGCATACCCTCTATCCTACCATCCATGCATTTCTCCCTTTACTTAATCACACATCCATCCATTTACCCTCTCCCCATCCATCCATCTCTCTGTTCATCTATTCACCCATTATGCATCCATCCATTTATACACTCAATCGAGTAACCTATTCAAACAGCTCAGAGCATTTAAGACAGAAAAAAAAGAGTTACTTTAAGCTCATGTCAGATAAGAAAGGAGAAACTTGATTTCTTCCAGTTAGAGAATTCAAAAAGTTTCAAATCCTTTCCAAAGATTCTGATCATTTCTCACCTGCATATCGCTACACATTTAAATTGTGCATCCTTAGATCAATGTCACTGCATCTGAAAATAACCACTCTCCAACCAAACCATCCGAGGCAGGATCACACCTGGCTTAGCATGGGCTTCAGTGTCTTGAAATATGTGCACGTAAGTTTGATGCAAATCCAGCATAAGAACCACTTCCTCAGTGGAAGCACACAGTGTGGTTCTTACTGAAGATCATGATTCCCGTCGTGGGCTTTGCTAGATAGAACACCCACATCCCTACTTATGCTTAATGATAGTATAAAAAGACAAAGACAGGGGTGACCTCAACATCAATACAATCAAACTGCTTCCTAAGGGAATGGAGCATGGGGGTGGTGGTGGTAAGATTGATGTTCTTTAAGGTACAAACATGCAACAAGCGTTAAATCAACCATAGAGATCCAGTGCACGGGATAATGAATATAGACAATGATTTTGTACTGCAAACTTGCTAAGAGACTAAAACTCAATTATCTCAACTACTGAAAAGAAAGGAATAATTATGTACTGTGATAGAGGTACTCAATAGTGCTACAGCCCCAATCATGTTATAATATATAAATGTATCACATTAACATGTCCTACACCTTAAAATTACACAATGTTCTTTGTTAAATATGTTCAATTAAAAAAAATCACCACAAAAATGTTTTATAAATGTAGCTGTTTAAATTAAACCAGTATAATCACCAGTGTAAGGGGAGAAAAAACAGTATCGTCTGGAACTGCCTTACCTTATGTTTGTCAACAGAAGAGAAACCAAGTCCCGTCTCTCACTCTCCCCCCTCCCCGTCCAAATCTGGTATGCATTTAAATACGTGAATAAGAATTAAGCACACATATGTATGTATGTAATATATAGACATGCTATGTAGACACACATTTTTGCCAACTAGCTTTATTATGAGAACACTGTGTGTATGGTTTCAAGAGAAAGCTTCCTCTTCACTCTCCCAGAGCCAACAACATGGAAGAAATACCTCTGGATCTTAACTCTACCAGTTCTCACTCAGGGAGGGGTTTAGGAGTGATGGACTTCCAAGTTTCTAAAAAAAAACATAGAATCTTTTTTATCCCCCCCATATTTAGCAGGGTTAAGATCTGTTTCCTAGTGTCTTTTCATAGTCTTTCTAAAAAACAAAACAAACTTTAAAACACAAATGTATTTATTTTTGACAGAGAGCACTAGCAGGGGTTGGGGAGGTGGGGCAGAGCGGGGAGAGAGAATCCCAAGCAGACTCTGTGCTGAGCACAGAGCCCGACCTGGGGCTCGATCTCAGGACCCTAAGGCCACGACCTGAGCTGAAATGAAGAGTCCACTGCTTAGCCGACTGAGCCACCCAGGATCCCCCAAAACCAACTTCTGACCTGTGAATGGGATGCGTTAGATAAATTAGGGCCAGGGCCTGCTCTCTAGAAGGGACGATGGAGCCAACTGTGCCCTGCTGTCAGGACTCTATTCATGAAGACACGGTTAGTGCTGTAACTAGCCCGACATATGCTTCATACACCTGGTGTGAGCGAGGGCAGTGGGGCAGGGCCCAGATCTGGCTGCTGCTAGTCTCCGTCCCACCCTCTGATCTAGGAATAAACCTGGTATTAGATCTCCATCCGTCCGATAGCTATGCTATTCTTCAACTGCTTCAGATGTAAACGTGAGCAGTGTCACTTTCATAGTATCTTCAGAGAAATCCCCACGCAACATTTGTGTGTTTATACGTATCTAACTCTTCAGAGATAGATATGCATATGCCAAACTAAATACATAAAAAAATAGCAGTGCTTCCAGCAATAGGAGATTACTAGATTAATTGGCTGTAACACTTCCTCCATCATCTCAGTTTATTGTCCAAGTGGAATCACCAAAGAACTTTAAAAGACATTGGTTTACCAACATTTACTGAGAAGCCAGATGCCTGCATCCTCCTTTTTCCTACCCTTCACCTATTGAATCCAGTTCATGGCTGAATTGTGTATACATCACCCTTTAAACATCTTTCAAACTCCTGTCCACTTTTCTGCATTTACACTTGAGCAACTCGGTCCAAGTTGCAACCATTTTCACGTGGCCTACTGCAATGACCTCATGCACAGAAGGAGTTCAAACAGACCTGCTTGCCTCTGAGGCCTTTGCTTGTACCTGGGAACTTGGGTCTTGACAAGGTCCCCACCATTCACTTATACGAGGGGCTCACTGTTGCAAAACGCTTTGTGCAAACAATATGGACTATGCTGAGAACCTGCCTTCCTGCAGGGAGTGTGGACATATAGCACAGGACAGGCAGATGGAGCTTGCATGTTTAGCCCCCAGTAGGACCCTGGACTCCTAGGTTCAGGCAACCTTCTGAGAAGGTTGAGAAGACACAGGAGGAGGTAGAGAACATTTCACAGGGCATTGTCAAAAGTGGTGATAAGGGGATATGTGTGACTTCCCTGAGAGAGGAGGCTTGGGCTCTAGTGATCTGTACCCTTTAGATTTTGCCCCATGACCTTTTTGTCTTTGCTGATTTTGCTTCCTACCTTTCTGCTGTAATAAGAGTATAGTCATGAGTAGACTGGATGCTGAGTCAAGTCTTCCCGGCAAAGCATGCAAGGAGGCACACCTCCTAATTAGTCTGCCTTCCTCTTGGTTACCTTCCCTCCAAAACCAAAGTATGGCCCTGGGATTTGTGACCTCTAAATGTTTTGATTAAAACATGTCGATATCCTCCATTACTAGAGAACGATTGTTGACAGACCTATTTCTGTAAAGGGCCAGGTAGTTTTGAGGGCCATATGGTCTCTATTACAACTACTTAAATCTGTCACTTTGGCAGAAAGGTGGCACGGACAGTGCATAAACGAATGCGTATAGCTGTGTTCCGATACCCGAGTTTTTGTTCTGGACACAGTGATTGAATTTCATACAACGTTCACACATCCTGACATAGTCATACATCCTTTTCATTAAAAAAAAAATCATTTAAAAATGCAAAACCCATTTATTTCTAGCACGCAGGCCATACAAAAACAGAATGGATTAGAATTGGCTATAGGTTGTTGACCAGTCTTCTGAAATAAAAGCCAAAGTCCCAAACACAAAATACGAACCCTACACCTGAGTACTACCTTCTCAGTACTATCCTTCTAAGTACAGTGCTCACTGGACCCTCCTTCGTGCTGCGTGTTCCAGGCACAGCATGCTCTCGGGGCCTGGTGCTTGGCCTACTCTACCACTGGGTGCTTGATAAGCATGACCCTCTGCTTTGAACTCTTACCCACTGATCCCCTCTACCTAGTCAAATAGCATTTGCTTTTTCTGTTTCATCTCAGCCATCCCTTCCTCATCACAACGCCACGCATATCCATTGGCATTATTGACTCTGAACATCAGATGCAGGTTCATCTTTGTTCTTTTGCTCTTTTAATCTACTCGTGTAACTCTGCTTGTTTCACCTACTGAGCCGTATGCTCCGCGAGAGCAGGCATAGAATCTGCTAGTGCATTACCTTCCTATCTTCGAAAGTCTGTACCGTGTTTGGCACATGGTTTTCCCTCAATGTGCATGTGGTGGATTAACCTCTAAGTATCTGTTGGCCTGGAGACTAGAGACACAAAGAACATAAAATGTACTTGAGAAGTCTGCTGACACCAATGAGGTGAAACAAACGTCGTTTAAATATCGTGTAGTGAGCGCTAAAATGGGGGTGGGTGTTGATGGAACACTGGGGAGTGAGTGTCCCCGGACCTGAGAGCAGAGACACAGGAGGCGGTGCTAAGTAGTAGTGACCTGAGCTGCATTTTGAAGACCGACTAAGACTTGGTTGCATTTGGAAGAGCAGATGGCTAGGAATGAACCTGAGGAATGAGAACGAGGAAGACAGGATGGCCCCATACCTCGACCCCGCGGGATCAGGAAAGGTCTCTGGGAAGAGGTAACACCTGAGCTCGGCTTCTAAAATTGAGTAAGAATTGGGCAAGATCTCCTGAAAGGAAACTACAGGAGAATGAAGCGAGGAGAGAGTGTCCCTGTCCTCTGAGGTCTGTGGCTGCAGTGGAAGCTGGGTCCTGGGAACGACAGGCCGGGGCCTTGTCACCTCCCAACCCCAGCCCCACCATAAGGCAGAGAGGCATCTCCCCAGGGAAGAGCCAGCCAAGGAGGCCAGAGGCCACCAGGCCCAGCACACGGACCCGCAGCTGGGGCGCCCCTCCTCCGACCCTGGCGTCGGGCCCGGCGTGGTGGCACCCGGCTCCCCTCACGGGGCGAGCAGGCCTTGAGGGCGACAGCTCTGCAGGCCGAAGGGCACAGGAGAAAACCACGGAGACCCCGAGGGACGGGCTTACGGGGGAAGCAGTAGCCTGGTGATGCTCAAGGAAAAAGGAAGCGACGGAGCAGCTGGTTTCAAAAAGAAAACTGGGGGAAGAGTCTGGAAGAGTCCTCTTGGACGTAGACGCCGTCCCGAGTGCCCAGTTCCTGCCTGCATGTGCCAGGCCAGTCCCCTCAGGAGCCACTGAGTGGGACGAGGCCTCAGAAGCGCTCCCAGAGCCACACACAGACTCACCAGCGGAAGCCGGGGCCTGGTGACACGAGGGCTGGAGGGAGGCACACACTCTGGGCACATGAGTCCAATAAACGACTCTGCCCCAGAGGCAGCGCCTGGAAAGCGGAGTTCATGAATAAGTCATCATCCCTGAAGGTCTGGAAGGCTGTGTCCACGCCAAAAACTGTGCCCTCTCTGGAGCAAGCGGAAAGGAAACTTCTAAGGTTCTAGTCTCTGGATCCACATGAGACAAACTGTAAATTCCCTGGATGATGGGAAATGTTTCCAAGCCACACACAGGTCTGACAATAAAAGGTGCAAACTTTTAGGCAGCGAGTCCCTTACACTATGCCAACAGCCCCGGGGTGATCAGGCTAAAGGATGAAAATGGGGAAAACTCTGAGCGGGGACGTCCAAGGCCGCCCAGCAGGTGAGGGGACAGGCTTCACAGAGGACTCAGTTTAGCAAAATCACTAAACGAAGAAGTAGGCGAACAAGGAAACGATAACAAAACAAGCCTCAGGAGAGGGAGGGAATCGGGACGGACGTTCAGTACAATGTATTATTTAAAATGTTCAGTTTTCAACAACGAGACTAGGAGACACGCAGCAAAACAAGAACATATGAGTCGCCGGCAGGTACAAACAGGCACCAGGAACGGCCTGTGGGGCAGCCCAGGTGGTGGACAAAGCAGACAAAGGATTGAAAGCAGTTACTGTAAATATGCCCAAAGAACTAAAGGAAAGAATAAATGCCTAAAATAATCAAGTGAAAGAACGAGGACGAGGTTTTATCAAAGAGGGGAGAGCAGTGAGAATATTAGAATCATTGAGAAGAACAAAAGGGGAATTTTGAAGTGGGACGTATAGTAACAACAACAACAACAAAAATCACTAAGTAACCAAACACTGTCCTTGCAGGGAGGAAGGAAGGATCGGCAAAAGGGATGTCAGGCTGACAGAGGTTATGCAGTTGAAAAACAGAAGAAAGAATGGATGAAAGTGAGCAGAACTTCAAGGGCACGTGGGGCACAATCAAGCACACTGGCATAGGCATACACGAAGCCCCAGACGGAGAGGACAGGACTAGAGGATACGTATATATTTTCGAAGAAATAATAGCTGAAAATTTCCCAAATTTGAAAAAGAGAAGTTAACACATCCAGCAAGCTCAGCACACTCCATGCACCATAAGCGTAAAGAGATCCAGGGACGCCTGGGTGGCTCAGCCAGTTAGGCATAGGCATACATGAAGCCCCAGACGGAGAGGACAGGACTAGAGGATACGTATATATTTTCAAAGAAATAATAGCTGAAAATTTCCCAAATTTGAAAAAGAGAAGTTAACACATCCAGCAAGCTCAGCACACTCCACGCACCATAAGTGTAAAGAGATCCAGGGGCAACTGGGTGGCTCAGCCAGTTAGGCACCTGACTTCTACTCAGGTCATGCTCTGCTCATTGGGGGGTCGGCCGTCCCTCTGCCCTTCCTTCTGCTCCTCCCTCTGCTCGTGCTCTCACTCTCTTCAATAAATAAATAATATGTTTTGGGGGGTAAGATTTTATTTATTTATTCATGAGAGATGCAGACAGAGAGGCAGAGACCCAGGGAGAAGCAGGCTCCCTGCAGGGAGCCCAATGTGGGACTCGATCCCGGGACCCCAGGATCATACCCTGAGCCGAAGGCAGATGATCAACCACTGAGTCACCCAGATGCCCCGTAAATAGTATCTTTAAAAACAAAAACGACTCAAAGAGATCCAGGCTCAGATGTGTCACTGTCAAACTACTGAGAGGCAAACATGAAAAGAACATGTTGACAGCATTATGAGGACAGTGCGTCACGTGAAGGAGAGCCCCCTGTTAGGACTGACGACTGGCTTCTCCTAAAAGAGGCCAGGGGACCCCGCGACTACACATTCAAGAGTGAAGGGGAAAAAAATCACCCAAGAATCCGGAAAACCTATCTTTCCAAAATGAATGCAAAATAAACACATTCCCAGGTAAACAAAAACAGAGACTTTGTTATAGCAGGTTTGCCTTACAGAAAACACTGAAGGACGATTTCTAGATGAAAGTGATGGAATACAGTAATCTGAATACACGTGAAAAAAAAAAAAAACAACACCGGTAAAGATACTTAAGTGCTTTTGAAAGTATGTTTACTTCTCTTTTCTTCTTTTAACTAACTGTAAACAACTGGATTAGAGTATTTATGCACACATGTATATTTTTTACATAAATATTTATATATTTTTATAAATTGTTCTTATTTTTCCTGTAACATATAGAGATATAATCTATTTGACAATAATAACAGCAAACAAGATGGATGGAAACAGCTGAGTTACAGTAAGAAAATGACACCTTTTTGTAACTTGAATTTACAGGAAGAAATAAAGAGAAGCAAAAATCATGCATAAGAAGGCTTTTAATTCAAAAATGATATAGTTTCTTCTCAGCTTCTTTATAAGACAAAAGATAACACATATGGTCATGATATGAATAAAAAGAATGAAAACTAAAAGAGCGTGTGTGGAGGGAACAGAAGTATGAAGGTGTAAGATTCTTATCCCTCACTGGAAATCGGTCACAATGAATCTAAAGTAGCTACTGATAATCTGATGTACGTCTTAAACCCTAGAAGAAATATTAAAAGCACAGCTCAAGAAAAAGATAGTTAATAGTTAAAAGGAATTGATATGTTATATTAGAAAACACTGAATTAAAAAAAAAAAAAAAAGAAAACACTGAATTATCCAAAAGAAGGCAGTAAAATAGCACCAGAGTTACAGAGAAATCATGAGACACACAGAAAACAAAAGAAAACGACACACCTAAATCCAGCTTTATGAACAAGGACTTTAAAAGTGACTGGATTACACCAGACAAGCCGAATGCACAGATCGTCAGACTGGATCAAAAGCCAGAACCACCTCTGTTTTGCCTCGGCGTTACTCCTAATAGACAAAAACTGGAAGGAACCTAATGTCTGGAATCTGATGAACAGATAGGCTGTAACGTGAATGAGCCCTGAAAACATTATGCTAAGGGAAAGAAGCCAGTCACAAAATACCAAACATTATGCTTCTATTTATATAAAATGTTTGAAATGTGAGACACACAGGGACACAAATTAGACGAGCAGTTGCCTAGGGTTCAGGGGACAAGGAGGATAGGCGCTGATGAAAATGCTCTAAAACTGGATTCTGGGGATGGCTGCAGAAGTCTGTGGGTGTAATAAAAGCACTGAATCTTACAATGTGAATGGGTGAATTTATTTTATATGAAGCATATCTCAATTAGAACTATTTTTTAAATTATGAAGAACTAGCCACATGAAGAATGTTTGGAAAGACATGTCAGGCAAAGAAAACAAACAGAAGATGAACAGAGGTAAGGAGTGGAAGGAGCGCCTGGTGGCCCAGTGGCGGAGTATCTGCCTTTGGCTCAAGTCGTGACCCCTGGGTCCTGGGATCGAGTCCCCCATCGGGCTCCCTGCATGGAGCCTGCTTCTCCCTCTGTCTGTGTCTCTGCCTCTCTCTCTGTGTCTCTCATGAATAAATAAATAAAATCTTAAAAAAAAAAAAAAGGGAAGCTACAAGAAATGCATGACTTCTCCAGCTCGACTATTTGATGTTGTGGGACTGCAGAGGTGGGGTGGGATGAGCCTCCGAGCCATACCAAGGAGGTTGCACTTAATCCTGTAAGACTGGATGGATAATGATGGATTTAATGGGCTTTATGGGATAATAAGTGGAATAATGGGCAACTTTAACATTTGAGCAGTCAAGCCTTCCTTTGACAGTGGGGAAGAGAGCTGGGAGGAGGAAAAGACGGCCAGGGAGCCCTGCCAGTGATTCAGGAGAGGTGGAGAGAGTCTGAACGTGCACAAAGAATGGGAGGGTGTAGAAAATTTTTGGAAGGGAATTGTACAATTACTTTTCTGTGTGGTTATAAATAAATGTGCACTTACGCTGGAAACATCTCTCTGCCTCTTATTGTAGGCTTCTGAGTTCCAGAATTAGACAAGCAAGATCACCTGCTTCATTCCTTTCAGGTTTTCTTATTATGAAAACAGCGGGGAGGGGTGGAGGAAGATGCGGGAAGGGTGCATTTTGACATCCAATTATATTGCTAATCTCTGGAACTGGCTAATAGGAGTCTATTCAGGGAAATGTGCTTCTTGCCAGTGGCATCTGGCAATTAATGTTGAAATGTGGTTTCCAAGTTGCAAGGAATTTAGGATTTCACTGCAAAGATTTAAAGGGAAGGACTGGCACTCACTGCCTTCCAAAGTGGCGTACTCAGAATCAAAACTTTGCATCAATGTAGATATGAGCAGAGATGATATGCATTAAAGGTGAATTTATCCATATTAATCTGCCATTGAACTCAGCAAAGCTAATAAGTAGTTACATTTAAAGCCCAAACCCTGGAATACGAGACATTATAACACGTGACGTAGGCACATCGCTCAGCTCTCCATTATTCCCAGGTCACCACTAGCTCCTGCCTCCATCTGCCAAATGCAAACTCCCCACACCTTCCCATATCTCAGGCCCCTGGCCATGCTGCTCCATCCGTCCCCAAGGAAACCTCCCAGCTTTTCTTTTGTTTTCTTTTCTTTTTTACCTTCATAACTACTTCTTTTTCCAAATACATTTGACACGTCAATTTTTCTTCCAAATGTTCCTTCAATGTTCTAGCCACAATGCTACACTCCCAACGATCCCCAAAGGGTTATTAGGTTTTCTACTTTTTCCAAATCTATATCAATTCTTACATACTTCCAGTCTTTCATTTAATTGGAATGTATATAACGTGATGTTTCGGTGCCTCGGTCCTTCAATCAAAGTGCCTTGATCTCTCAGAGTCACAATTACCTCATCTAAAATCTGGTTAATGGTAGTAAGGGCTGACCTTAAAACTGGTTTGCAACCTTGTCTGCATATTAAAATTAACTAGGAAGCTTAAAAAAAAATACTCATGCCTTTGTCCCCTCTCCAGACTTTTTATTTAATTGGTCTAGGATGTCATTTGGGTTTTTGAAATGTAAAAAATCTCCACCTGGTAATACTGTGCAGACAAGTTTGGGAACCACTGCCTTAAGGAGTTGTGAGGATTGTATGTGATCATGCATGTGCGAGAGTTAGCAGCACATTACCTGGTCAATACTAGACATTTGAAATAACAGTTGCTATTATTATTTTTGGACTTTTTAAAGATTTTATTTGCTTATTTGAGGGAGAGAGAGAGAGAGCATGTGAGCTAGGGGTAGGAGCAGAAGGAGAGGGAGAGAGAGAATCTCAAGCAGACAGCACGTTGATCAAGGAACCCAACGTGGGGCTCAATCTCACGACCTGACCTGAAACCAAAGGGCCAATGCTTAGCCGACTGAGCTACCCAGGCACCTCTGGACTTTTTAAATGGGAAAAATGTGCTTTACTTATTTTTTGACTACGGCTCATAGGTGAAATATGCAATACAGGGATGGTGGTGCTCAGTGTAGTTTTTATTAAATAAATGAGGTAATAAGTCAGTATTAGATACATGTCCCTCAAAACAAGATCCTTCAGTCCCATGGGAAAAGGGGGCAGAAACACAGACAACCACAGTAAAACACAGCATGGGCCAACTGAGCACAGGGCACTACAGCACATAGAGGAGAATGCGGCAAGGGCACTTGCCCTGGATGGCACAGGAGCTAAGGAAAAAGATGGAAGAGGAAAAGGAGGAGGATAATAGAAGCTACTGCTTCTAAGGTATTGGGATTCTCTGCTAGGAAGTGCACAAATCTATGAAGTTCCCCAAGTTAACATATGAAGTTAGGACCAAGAAGTTGAGAAATTTGCCCCAAACCACCCTGGTCAGTGGTAAACCCAGGATGGATTTTTGAGGCCTTTATCCTCTAGATTCAGATACTTAACTACTATACTGAACTGTAAGAAAAAAGAAACATCACGCACTTCTAAACAAAGGAGTTTTATATGGATTTGTTTTATTTTATTTATTTACTTGACAGAGAAAGAGAGAGAAATCGTACAAGCAGGGCGGGTGGCAGGCAGAGGGAGAAGCAGACTCTCCACTGAGCAGGGCGCTGATGTGGGGCTTGATCCCAGGACCCTCAGATGGTGACCTAAGCGGAAGGCAGGTGCTTAACCAACCGACTCACCCAGGAACCCCATTTAAATGTGTCACTTATGCAGGAATCCATGAGTTAAATGGCATAAGAATCTGGGCCCTACTCAGGGTGTTTCTCTACCCATCAGTTGGTCAATTCTCAGCTCGGTCACTACTAATGCTAAAAATTATGATGAACCTGAAACAACTGAATGTCAGAAAAAAAAAAAAAAAAAAGAACAAAAACTCCCTAATTCATTAATTCATACCTTACATGCCTCAACCTGAGGTGAATCTTAGACCTAATTATAAGGACCAAAAAGTATAAAACTTTTCTAAAGGAAAATACAGAGGCAAGCTTTTATGACCTTGGGTTCGGCAAACTATGTCTTGGTTCTAATAAGAGAGAAATACAAATTTGATTTCATCAAAAAGGAAAACGTTTTTTCTCTTTGGAAGTCACAGTTAAGAAAATGAAAAGCTAAGCCACATACTGGGGGGCATCAGTTGAAAAATACATATTTCACAAAGACCTTACAGCTAGAATATATAAAGAACCAGTAGAACTCAATTATTAGAAAACAATCCAATAGAAAAATAAAATACTTTTTATTCAAATGAAAAGATGCTCTTTTTTTTTTTCAAAAAGAGTAAAACATTCAACAAAGAAGATATGTGAATGTAAAAGAAGCAGAGGAAGGATATTTCACATTATTAATCTTAGGGAAATGCAGATTATAACCATATGTCCTATGCTATGTATGTACAAGAAGGGGTAAAATTTAAAAGACTGACCAAACTAAATTTTGGCAGGAAGAGCACATAACTCTCTTATACTTGCTGCTCTATATCACTTGGCATGCAGTGGTACATCCAATTTAGAAATAATTTGGCCATTTCTTATAAAAGTAAATACACCATATGACCGAACTATTCTGCTCCAAGGTTTATCCATGAAAAACAAAAATATACGTCCATACAAAGACCTCTGTGTGAGTGTTCATAGCAGCATTATTCATAATAGTCCCAAATTAGAAATAACCAAAATACCAGTTTGCTGTTAAATGGAGAAAAAAAAAGGGATGTATCCATCTAAGGAAATTAAATTAGATGAAATGAAATTTTAAAAAATGATTGACAGATATAACATGAATAAATTCAAAAGTATTATACCGAGTGTTTCTATTCCATAAAATGCTAAAAAAAAAAAAAAAGGCACAGCAATAGTTTTGGAATGAGGAAGAAAGGATGGGCTGCAAAGGGGCCCAAGACTACTTTTTTTTTTTTTTTTATTTCGGCAATGTTCTAGATCTTGATTATGTTGACAGTTAACACTGTGCGTGTGCGTGTATGTTTGTGTGTATGTAAAAATTCAGTGAAATGTCCACTTAAAATCTTGATTCTTATTGAATATAAGTTCTCAACAGAACTGATTTTAAAAGAATTCACAGAAGGAAAAGTGAGAAGAAGGACCCCCCATCATTCTGGTGGGCATAAAGAGTAGGTGAGAGGTCACCCCACCAAAACACAGCGTGTAAATGATGATGCTTTTGAGGGCAGGCATTACCCCAGGTTTACGCTAATGTGAAATAGATATAAACTCCCTGTAGAAAGTGTTTTATTTAGATTATTTTTTTGCCACATCAACTGCATTTAACACAGTGTCTGACACATAGAAGTTGTTTGTGAAACACCTATTGAATGCATTAATCTCTGCTTCACCCTAGCAGATGAGCTCTGATTGACACAGTAGCTTTTCTTTTTCGTATTTGTGCAATTAGAGTTTGTGATTAATACTCCCTTTTCTCAACAGAGACTACAAAGAGATGAAACTTCAAAATAAAAAAAAATGATATTATAATTTATTGTATAAAATGGTGAATACAAATCCTGCCACTGTTTTACAAAATTATAATTGGTAGTAAAGGGGGAAACAAAAACCAACCCAACTGTGATATGGGAGAAACCCTTGTAGGGTCATAAAATATAACTCATCGATAGCCAACACCTCAGGTGCCACAGCGTCTTCATATATGGATGCCGCAAGGAAACTGACTTCCCGCGTTTCCCTTGAGGGATGGAGAGGATTCAGGATACTGTGCCCAATGTGGTATCCAATGGATTCCATTTATGTCCCTCTCCTCTCTATACAATAGTACATCTCAGTCCTCTCTCAAGCTTGCCTGTGAGCAACACGAAAAAAGGGGGGGGGGGGGAAGAGTTTACCTATCTCTGTCTGCGTATTCTCAAAGAACAAACTAGACGGCAAGATGAAGGCCACTTGCCCTTGCTGAGTGCCTCCTTGGGTTGCCAGTTCACACGCTCTATCAGTACGTGCACCATGTCTGTAGTGTAGAGGTGATTTCCATTTTGCAGTTGGGAAAATGGCTCTGGGAGGTTATGCAACTCACCGATGAGTCGGAAGAGCACACATTTTATTAAGCGTCTGCTAGAACCCATTATTATGATTTAAAGAGAGTAAAATTTCACTTCCTGTTTTTCAACAATAATTGCCAGGACTTGTGCAATTAATATCCAGACACTATTGTAAGTTGATGTTTTACTTGTATATCCTCATTAGATTCTCAAGATAACTGTCAGATACAAAAACTATAATTAATCTCATTTTACAGATGAGAAATAACGAGATATATATTTATTCATATTTTTCAGATCCGTACTGAAATGGACAGTCAGGATTAAATACAGAGGCCTGGATCCGCTCTCTGCTTTTAAGTGCTGCACTATCCTTCCTCTTCCAACGGTTGGAGACAAAGACAGAGAAGTCGGGTGTGAATAAACGAGTGCCTAAAATAGGGGAGACCAATCCAAGTGCTCTCGTTTTTTTCGTTATTACTCAAAATATTTGAATCTACTTCTCCTTTCACAGACTAGTAGATAACTTTAAATGAGAAAAATTGTATACCCCATTAAGTAGCAATGCAGTTTCCATTCTCGTTAAATTGCTTATTAAAAAGAAATATGAAAGTATTAGATTGCAATGTGGGGCTTTTTGTGCTTGTTTTTGACCTATTTTCTGAGCACAATGCTTCTATATCATCAGCCTCCTTTCCTCTCTCTTCTTTTCTCCTATATTCACTTTAAAGTCAAAAAATACTTAAGTGGGTAAGTAGTAAAAGAAGAAGAAGAAAAAAAAAAAACAGAACAGAACTAGAACCCAAACTTGTGTGCTTGTTAACAGGTTGTGGGGGGCACATGCTCGCTGGCTGGACTGACAAGACACTCCCAGGAGCCATGCATGGGAGGAGAATAAGTCAGAGAGGGAAGCAGGTTTCCACATACAAGCCAGAAGGTACTAGAACCTTTCAACACAAAGAAAAGCAATTTTTACAAAATTATCGACACTTTTCTCTAAGAATTATTAACGTTCCATCCATGCCCCTCGTGATTTGGCACAATCCTGTCTTCCCAGTCTCTTCTCTTGCCTCCCTCCGTGTGTACCATGCATTTTGCAAAGTTCCTGTGATGATTTCTTTAATGCTAACACATGTTCAAACCGCCTTGGCTTTGGTTAGACTGTTTTCTCAATGAAGACTGCATTCCTCACTTATTCAGTTGACTCTTCCCTTCCTTTCTTCTCTTCTTCATTTTTACAAGTATTTATTGAGTACCCACCAAGCATAGGCTTTGGCGTAATGCCTTCAAGGCCTAACCCATTGCCACTCTTCATAATTTGTCCTGGTGAAGTAGTAATAAGTGCAGTTCTTTGATCCTCCCCTCATTGACACCTTCCTCCCAAAAAAGCAGTGAACAAAGTACTTATAAAACCCCATACTGTGTTAAAATTGTAAACTAACCCATCACCCTTACTAGACTGAGGGCAGGAGAATCCTCATCCAACTCTGATTTCCCCATGCCTGCTACTGTGATGTCAGCTGTGATGACTGGGGAGAAATGGGAGGGAGGTTAAATAATCAATATAAATACCCTCTTTCAGAGGGCTGTGTATAAAGAAACACTAGCAAGTTAAGTAAAAAGGCTGAAAGCTGAAGGGGAATTCTGATTACCTGATTTCAAATACTGGGTGCTTCTACTACCCTAATGTCTATAGAATTTTAAAAGTAAGAAAAAGAAAAACAGAGGTGCTTGGCTGGCCCAGTCGGTTGAGTATGGGACTCTTGGTCTTGAGGTTGTGAGTCTGAGCCCCACCTTGGGTGTCGCTATTATTTAAAACAAAACAAAACAAAACAACTTTTCACATCAGATTAATTAAATGCCTAGGGCCTTAAAATTTAAAGTGTGGCCCAAAGATCATCACAGTCAGCATTGTCTATGGACTTGTTTGAAATGCAGCCTCTCAAACCCCATCCCGACCTACTGAATGAGGATATCCTTTTAAGAAGACACACAAGTGATACCTGTGTCAAAATTTACGAAGCACCAACAAACATTCTCATTTAGGGAAGCAGTGCACTGCAATGAAAACAGCCAGAGTTGACAGGCAACCTATAAGACTGGGCTTGACTGGGACCAAACTCTTGCAGACTACGATAACATTTAAATCCAAGCAGCGTGCAAAAGAAAGGGCTCAAATAAATGAAAATGCATATATGGGATCACTGTTATCTACAATATATCTAGACTTAAACCAAATTTAATATATAAAGAAAGGAGGAGGGATATAATACCTAGTTAACATAGTTCCTGCTCAATTTGAAACAAACAAAAAATCCATTTTTAGTATTACTTTTAGAAGATATTACAAATGTTAATGAATAAGTTATCAGTTTATCAGCATATCAAATTTGTCTAAGATAAAACCAAGTATGAAACCAAATGATTATAGCAAAGGCTTCTTATATGTCTAAGATTAAAGACAACTTTCATGTATTATTTCTATGAATACTATCCTAAAGATGGTTGAAAAAGAGAATGTCATCTTTCATATCTCTGATTCCAGACAATGGTCAAGTGCAATTACATTAAGTTGCTTTCAGTTCTTGGTCTCTACATGGGTTTCTTTTCTTTAATAAAGAAACTCCTGTTTAAAAAAAAAAATTGCTAGGAAACTGTGTATTCCAACAAGTTCTTTTCTGCAAAGCTATTATGCCCTTAGTCCTAGATTGCCATATAAAAACTAAAAAACATCAGCAGTTTTCTACCCAGAAAGTTCTCAAGACTCTTTTGCCTTAATTTGTGAATAAATAAAACAAGTACATTTGCCGAAAATGAAGGGGCTGAATTGCTCTTTCTCTGACTTTCAAGTCAACTCTATATTTTAAAGGAGAATAAAGGGGCCTGGAAGGTAGTTTTATACACCTGAGAATGGCCTGAGTTGAGAACATGTGATGCATTTCTTGAATGAGTCTAAGTACAATTGTTTAGACTTTGAAAAAGTAACATCATATTATCTTGAGAAATAAATTTCCTTCTGGGGAGGGAACCCCAAAACAAAATCAATTCACTGATAATAAAATGTGTATAACATTTTTTGTGTGTATAACATTTACAAAATTCATTTGCATATATTATCTCATTTGAACTTTTTAAACAATTTAACAATAACTTTGAAGTGTGTATATTAATCTTATCTGTAGTTTACTGATAGAGGAATTGATACCAGTAAGGTTAAGTGACTACTTCAGCTCAATTTCCAGGGAGGAGAAAGAGCAAATAAAGAACCCAGATGCAAAAAAAAAAAAAAAAAAAAAAACAGATGCCCTAACTGCAATCATATACATTTTTTAACCATCACAGTGTACGTTTTCTAAGGAAGAAGAAATGGACAAAATGTTCAGTAGATGATGCTTAAGGTTGAGACACATAACAGTCAAAGCTACACTAGAGGCTTCCATAAAAGTGTTTGCCTTTCTCTTGGACCATGTAATATACTCCTAGATCCCACAATTAAGGTGCTTCTTAATTGTGTTTTGTGTTTTGCCTGACTTTTCACAAGGAGCACTGATTATGCACAAAGATTTTAGCTACACATTCACAGAGTTTCTACACATCACTTAATATAACCCACATGGGTATTTTCAGCCTCAGAAAATGTTCTTATCTCTATTTTAAAGGTGGAGTAGCAATGACTGGGGGACAGGATGGTAGGATATACCAGTTGGGGGACAGGATGGTAGGATATTCCAGTTATGACTTTGACAAAAGAAGCGATGATACAATTGAGCAAAAAAAAAAAAAAAATGAGAAGTGCATATTGGTGACTGTAAATTTTGGCTTCTGGCTAAGTAGCATGGGTTCAGAGCACTGAAATGATTTTCACCGCCTACTCCAATAATACACCCCACTCACCTTCCCTGTTTATTTTACTATTAACAATAAATTGAATTCTACGCTAGCTGCAAATGTTCCCAGGGCTGAAAAACAATTATATCATGAACTTAAACTCTCCTTCTGAAGGAGTCTTACAAGAGTGGGCACAGATAATAGAAAGGACAAATAGAGACAAAGAATAAAGAAGGAGTCAAAACAAATAGACTGTGGGGGAGAACACACTACTTTATAGAGATGAGCTTGGCGTCTCTGTGGGAATCGAATAATATATAAACAGAATCAACTATACATTTTTATATGAGTGCAATTAATTTAACACATGTCAATTTAAAAAATTAAGCAAAAAAAACAAAATTAAAATGAATTCATTAAGAAAAATCTCTGCCCAATCTTTAAAAAGAAAATCAACTATCATCAGAAGAGAGAAACACTTAACTCGAGGCAACAAACTGAGGGTTGCTGGAGCGGGGCGCGGCAAGGGATGGGGTAACTGGGTGACAGGCATGAAGGAGGGCATGTGATGTAATGAGGATTGGGTATTAAATAAGACTGATGAATCACTGAACTCTACCTCTGAAATCAATAATACATTATATGTTAATTAATTGAATTTAAATTTTAAAAATAAAAAATTCGTTTGTTACAAATATGTAAGAGAGAGAGAGAAAGAGAGAGATAGACTAAGGCCAATGAGGGCATGGGAGTGTTGCTGGAGTGACACTCCCAATGGGTACTGCTTCGGCATTCTGCTTGTGCCTTCAGAAGCTGTACATTTCTGGTATAAACTATGAAATTTATGGAGAAGTCTCCTTTTTAAAATTCCTCTAAATTGTGTCTGTTCCAGCAGCTTTCTATGCAATTACCTTCAGAGGTAATTGGCTTCTTCTCTGTTTTTATGTGTAGGTTCACAAACACCCTGGTAACTGAGTAACAGCAATGAAATGAAATAAATCAAGTCACAAATATACTTCCAAAATGTGTCCTGCCATGACAAAGGGGAGCATCTAAATGTGTTGCCAAAAGAAGAAGTATTCAAAGAAGAACAATAACTTGCTCTTGTTTTCTGAAATTATATTTGGCATTGCCATTAAGATAAAGGATATGGAAAACAAGACATTCTTTAAAAAATTGCATAATGAGTGAAATTGCTGCATGTTTTCTTCACTGTTCTTTTTATTTCACATTAAAAATAAAGGACTATGTGTTTGGAATAGAGATATTACTGCCATTGTTCTGTATTTTAGAGATGAAAAGCTATTTGAGGATGTTGTATGTCTCTGAGCAGTACTTCTATGGGGTACTCAAATTTGACTCTATAAAAGGCCATAATTTCTATAAAGGCCATAATTTCTAATCTATAAATTAGAACCTAATATGAGTTCTGATCAGAAGCATGTATTGAACTTTTCAGTGTGCTCAGAAGAAATAGAAAATGCCTCACATTGAAATATTATATATATATATATATATATACATATATGTATATATATATGTACATTTATAATTATTCATTTATTTAAAGATACTGAAAAAGAAACCATTAGGACCTAAAGAAATCAGTGCATCCATGTTGTGCTTTGGTTTAAAATGGTAATATGCTGAGCAAGTCCCAGAAGGAGAGTGATTTCCCCCAAAGCTCTCATGATGGTGCCACTGTTCTACATATGCTCCAAGCAAGGATATGTGCAGCCAGCTGCAACTAATAAGGAAATGACTGGGGCCCCTCTCAGTCTTGGAGGTGGGGGACGTAGCTTGTTAGGCCAAGACACACATGCAACATGATAAATAGGACGAGAACATGTAGGAAAGGTCAGCGACCCAAGGCTCACTCTATTCCCTCAGAACAAGGGAGAATGTTCTAGAGCTGATCAAAAGTGCATGGTCTTCATTTTGATTCTCTACACAATGATTCCCACTTGGGCCTTGTTCTCTAACATTCTCTAGAAAGAAGACCACTTCGTGAAGCATGAAGACCACTTCTCTTTGAAACACATGTAACACGTATTATTTACTGTGACAGTAAGAAAATGGTGAGGTAATCTTCCAGTAGAAACTGAAGACTATAGGTTACAGGCAAAATATTCAGGGCTCTTTCAGGAATGGCAAACAGGTTTATCCTGAGTACCAACTATGATGGCTTTTAGGATCTGCTTCACATCTTGGAAGGTGAATGGTTTTGAGGCTAGATCCAAGCTTGGTGGGAAAGAGCACCATGACGCATTAGCCAATTATGGAACTGGCATAGGATGTGGGGTGGGGATACGCGAAGATATACGCATTGTAAAATGTATTTGCAAGTGCACTTAAAATATTTTGTCCTCCTATGTGATACGGCACAACAGTTTCCTCAAATCCTGAACTCATGGTAAAATTTGGTTCGATGGTAAAATTTAAAAACATTATTTGAAGTTATAAACACTTTCTAAAAATCAATTCTAACATGGCCATCAGCCCGGCAGAGACTACAGCTTCGTTTTCTAATAAGTAAATAGATTAAGCAAGATGACTTACTCCCAGTAACAGCTTAGCATGGGGGAAGGTAAGGGCCAATATGCAAAGCCATGGTTCTTGAACTGTTAATCTTTGGATGTTTATAGGACATTTGATAATCCCATAATTTACAGAAGCTTCATTCTCGGAGAAATGTCATCTGAAAACCTATGAAAATTATGAGCGAATTCTGAGGAGTCAATACCTTCCAGAAGTCCATCCATTGACTTCAAATCCCTCACTAAAGCAGGAAGGGGCCTTATTCAAATGCAAAGAACTTTGCTCAGCGCCTGACAGATAAGACCTACTCATTCCATAACTTTCAGCATGGGAGTGAACATGAAGTCAGGAAATTCAGATTAAAGTTGTGTCATCACAGATATATCACTTTAAAACCCTGAGCTTGTTTTCTTAAGAAGTCCCAAATTGGATTTTGGAGAATCCCACTGTTTTTTTTGGGGGAAAATAATGTTTAATAAATTTTCAACTTGTTCCAACTTCTGACAGGAAACATCTGTCTGTGTCCCTTTATAGGTTGAATGTCTACTCTATCATCAGGTAAATAATGAAGAAACAAATGAGGCTTGTTGGCTTTTGTGTGGTATGCATGGACCAAACAAGGCTGAGAAGTTGATTTGATTTGGAGAAGATCAAATCTCTCTCTTGTCCTACCCATAGAACATACCTCTATCCTGTAGTTCTAAAAACGGAGGGGGTGGATCACGAGAATACAGGGAGTCAGAAAAGAAACCTCTCTTCCGAGCAATTTCTAATTCTAAACTGAAAGCAGCATATTTTTGCACGGAAAAATGCTTATGTTTTTAAGGAAATGCATTGAGTTTTAGTGGCCAACAGACATTATGTTGTTGTTGTTGTTTGTCAGCGAGTTAAATTTCCAGCTAACCATGTCTGCTCTTTAGATCTCTGAGTGCATTAGGAAATATTTCTTGAAAATATAATCTATAAATAATGCTAAGAAACAAAATAAAACATAAGTGGGGGAAATGTAATATAGTGGAGTCAAAGACTGAGATTAGAATAAAACTCCGCCACTTATTAGTTTTGTGATTTCAGACAAGTCTTTTAACATCTCCAGGCTTTGTTTTTCTGAGGCAGGATAAGATGACATGATTACCTGCCCCAAGTGACTTGTAGAATTATTTTGAGTCACAAATGAATGTGTTTTGAAAACCTTAAGGTTTGTCAAATCAAGTAAGAAAGTAAAATCAGTAACCCTCCTAACCTTTCCTCCAAGATGCCTACATTCTAGGGCCAAAGCTCACTTAACTGAAGTTAATTTGACACTTGTAACAAATGATTGGCACTAAAAATGCTTTTGCTCATTAAAAACTGGTTTAACACGAAAATGAGATAAATGTAAGATAATGAGAGGCAGATGCACAAAAATTACCTTAAATTACCCAGGGGTTTAAAAATTATGGGGCAACTGCTTATAGAAGATTCAAATCATCAGGAAATAATCTGACATTTGTTGGTATTCATACAAGGAAATTCATGTGGCAATGTTTCTGCTTTCAGGAGCAAACAACCGTGAGGATACCAGGTAGAGCACATCTGGTTTCTAGAGAAAATACCAAAGAGAACACATGCCACGTTGATGTCTGAATTTCAGAGGGACTGGGCATATCTAGTCTGTCACCAAATGTGCTGGAATAAATGTCAGAATGTTGATACAATGATGTAAATATATACTGTGAAAGAGTTATCAAAGTAATAACCATAAATCTCTGTCATATATACTTGACATGATACTCCAACAGGTCAGAGCGATTTTAAAGGAATGAATTAACGAATGAATTTACTAAGATGATTTCAATCTATTAACAAATTTGCTTTTTAAATAAATATTTTGGTAGCCTTCATTGTCAAACTTCTAAAGGCCTCAATTCCTTCACTGTTAGATGGATTCCCACAACTTCCCTTCTCTGTCTCATAGGGGTTGTGATGAGGATGCAATAATGTTGGTAACAGTACTGGGTACAGTATAAAATGTTAAGTATATATAAGGCATAGTGATTCTCATGCTGTTTCCTATTTTTGTGAAATGCAAAGGCCGTCTTGTCTCCTTCCATAGTGAAAAATCATAAAGTGAACTTAAGCTTGTAAATCTAAGGGAACAGCTAAAATCTCTAGCAATTTTTATTAGCCAACACTTGTGATCTTTAAAAGTTATAATAACCAAGATATGGAAGCAACCTAAGTGTTCACAAATATACAAATGGGTAAGAAAGACATATATATATGTGTATACACACACACACACACACACACAGAGGCAATGGGATAACACACAGCCATAAAAAGGACGAGATCATGTCATTTGCAACAACATGGATGGACCTAGAGGGTATGATATTAAGTAAAATAAATCAGACTGAGACAGACAAATAAGATTTCATCCATATACAGATCCCGAAAGACAAATAAATAAACATATAAAAAGCAAAATCAGACCTCTAAACACAGAGAACAAAATGATAGTTGTCAGGAGGGAAGGGTGTGGGGGACTGGCAATATGGATGAAGGAGAGTGGGAGAGACAGGCTTCCAGTTAGGGAAGGAAGAAATCATGGGAATAAAAGCACAGCATAGGGCATAGAGTCAAGGGTATGGTAACAGCGCTGTGTGGCGACAGATGGCAGCTACACTTGTGGTGAGCACAGCGTAACATACAGAAAACTTGAATCACCGTGTTGTATACTTGAGACTAATGTAATGTACATCTGTTATAAAAAGATAGACTATATTATTTTTTATCACTAGGCTGTCAACCCCTTATAAGCAATGATTTGACTAATTAGCCATTTTACTTCAAATACTGAAGGACACATGATATTACTTAATTGGTCTTATTCAATAAATAACAGAAATAATTACAAGACCAGTATCACTCAGGGAAGGTATAATATGCCATAGTTCTTTTCGTGAAACGATAGAATGCACACAAATTGAATGTCTCAGCCTATTGGAATGTGGGGTAAAGGCTGGGTATTGGGACCAAATTCGAAGATCGGGACCTAAGATCAGGACATCGACCAAGATGCATAAATCCCAGGGCACAAAGCAAGATGGAATATTCAACGTTTGCTACAACTAGTAAGCAAGTAGGAAGACCGACAGGAGTTTATATAGTGAAGAAAGCAGATGCACAACCACATGGGGAGCCAGCCACCAGGGAGACTACAGGAAATAAGAAAAAGCAAAACAACAAAAGGCGGTGAAGGAGGACTGACATAGATCCTGCCTGGGAATACATACGAGAGATGTGAATCCTTCCTCAGTTATATACTATATTGAGGACCATTAATTTGTCTCCCTTTGTACACACACACACACACACACACACGTTATGGTCTGTATATATATGTGCATATGTATACGTACACAAATAGGCCCAATACCTCAATACATCATACATACCTAAATTGTTTTGAGGAGTAAATGAGTTAATGCACATAAAATACAGAGCAAAATCTCTTACAAGTGCAGAGTTAGTGTTCAATATATGCCATTTGTTATTATTACTCAAGATTTTCTGTTTTACAGTTACAAGATTATGCAGTTAGATAGAGGCAGTGCGATTCCTTAAAAACATATTTTGCACATATTTACCAATAACATGCCATGCATTATTGTATATAAATATACACTTCCTATAAATGCAATATTCAGTGAAGACTGACATTACACTTAGGGTATAAAAGACCAAATGTTAGCAACACATCTTGAACGAAACCTTCAGCAAAGGCATAAGATAAAAAGTCAGTCTCCACACAAAGAAAATCAGTTAAGGAAACTTGTCCTGGTCAAAATGTATACGCATGAAGCTTCCCTGCCAGGCTGTATTTACCACACAGCTTATAACACGTGAAAGTGAGTTCAGACCTAACTTCCAGTTAAACTCAGAAATGTCTCCTTTCGAGAATCTGATCATAGATTCTCAAATTGTCCATCATTTCCTACATCGCCAGGGAAGTTGATAAAGTCAATTTTTGGTGACTGGGACCATTGCGGAAATTGTTTTGAAATTATCAAACAAAAGTGAGCAAATGAAGTTAAATGGCTTACATTAAAAAAAAAAAAAAATGTTCAAGTGGCCCAGTAGTCATTTTCATGGCAAATTCAAGCAGTAATTCTCTTTTTGTAATCTCTCACAACAACGCAGTTTGTTACTGCTTTCTTGAACGCATTATTTACTTAATGACAGCAGTGGACTGAACCGTGCCCGCCCCTTCCAAAATACACACATTAAAGGCCTCACCCCCAATGTGACTATCCTTGCAGGAGGTAATTAAGGTAAAATAAAGTCCTAAGCGTGGGGACCTGGTCAGGGAGGGATTACTGTCCTGAGAAGGAGAGATTCCAGAGAGTTGGCTCACTCTCCAAGTGAGGACGTCGTCAAAGGGTGCCTGTCTGCAAACCTGGAAAAGAGACCTCAGCAGAAACCAAACACAGCCAGACCTAGGTCTCAGAATTGCAAGCCTCTAGACTGAGAAAGTAAATCCCTACTGTTTAAGTCACCAAGTCTATGACATTTATTTCCATGATATTTTTTACATCAGCCTGAGCAGATTAATATATTTACTTACCTGTTCATGCATTCTTGTTTCTTTAATGAGAATATCCGGGACTGAAGAAGTCGTAGTTAAATACACTTCTTTTTCTTACTGTACTAATGGGAGAGCCAGCTGTCACAATTTTAATGAGAAAGGTGACCTCAGCAAGGGGGGGGGGGGCTGGGAGGTCCCAACACTCATCTCCCCACAAAAACAGCAAAACAGCTACAAACTGATGAAAATAGCTCAGGGAAAGCTGTGACCTACAATGAAGAAGCAGCCAAACTACTGTGGGACTCAAAAACCGAGGCTGGCCAAGCACAGAACACCATAGGAAGCATTTTATCTCTGGTGCAAATCCCCCAATCCAGAGCAGCTCAGTGGCAGGAGGAATCCGCACAGAGAAATGTCACCCCACAGGGAGAGGCAGAGCAGAAGAGTCCCAGTGAGCCTCACCCCTGCGGGAGTTCGCAGCCTTTGGTACCAAGGATGGCCACAGTCTTCTCCAAGGCGGATCCCAGCTGATGGAGCCTTCGGAGCCCCTGCTGCTGCATCTCCTCCTCAGGGCTGCAGCTGTCCTTGCAGTGAGCCTTGCCCCCAGGGTCCCCCGGCCCCTCTTTCCAGGATTGGGATGCCTCGGTGCTTTGCCATAATTGTGACTCAAGCTGCCACTTCTCGGAGCCCTGCCCTCCACATTCCCAGGTCCTGGCTCCGACCCATCATTGCTGAGAACCACCTGGCTGATGGTCTGAGCCCTGCTCCTGGGTCCCAAGTCATGGTACCGGGCTGCCAGTACCGGGACTGTGCTGCTGCTGCTGCTACTGCTGCTGTGAACACCACCCCCAGGTTCCAATGCACAGCTTGAACGCACCACCATCAGGGAAGGTCTATAACATGCAGAGAGACCTACAGATTCAGTGCAATCCCTTTCAAAATCCCAGTGTTATTTTCTGCAAATAGAAACAAAAGACTATCCTGAAATGTGTATGGAATCCTGAAAGATTCTGAACCACCAAGGCAAACTTGAGAAAGAGCAAAGCAGGAGGTATGAGGTTTCCTGATTTCAAGCTATATCACAAAGCTATATAGTAAACATCATGCTACCGGCGTACAGACAGACAGACCAGTGGAGCAGAGGAGAGGGCACAAATATAAACCCATGTATACACCGTTGATCTATTTGCAACAAAGGCACCAAGAATAGACAATGAGGAAATAATAGTCTTTTCAATAAATGGTGCTGGGTAAATTAGACATTCCCATGCAAAAGAATAAAACTGCTTCCCTATCTTTTTATCATTCATAAAAAATTAACTTGATACAGACTAAATACTTAAAGACCTGAAACCATAAAACTCCTGGAATATAACATAGGGAAAAAGATTCTTGACATTGGTCCTAATTGATTTTTCTGGATAAGAAGATAAAAGTAAAGACAACGCAAGGCAAAATAAACCAGCAGAATACATCAAACTAAAGAACTTCTGTACTGAAAGGAAATCATCAATACATTAGAAAGGCAACCTACAGAGCAAAAGAAAATATTTTCAAACCATATGTGCAATAAAGGTGTCAATACCCAAAATGGCCAACAAGTACATGAAAAGGTGCTCAATATCGCTAATCATTACAGAAATGCAGATCAAAATCCGTTAGGATTGTTATTCTCAATCACAAGAGATGGCAAATGTTGGGAAGGATGTGGAGAAAAGGGAATTCTTATACGTTGTTGGTGGAAATGTAAATTAGTATAGCTATTATGGAAAGCAGTACCTTGGCTCCTTAAAAATTAAAATGAAACTTCTGGTTATAAAATAAGTCTTGGTTGGAAATGAAAAGGACAGCATAGGGAATACAGTCAACAGTATTATAACACTAGATGGTGACAGATGGTAGGTACATTTATCACGGTGAGCGCTACTGTGTAATGTAGAGAACTGTCAAATCACTACATTGCACACACACACACACACACACACAATTTACAAAGAGAACTACCACATGATCCAGCAATCCTCTTTCTGTGTATATATTTGCAAAAATGAAATCAATCTCATGAAGAGTATCTGCATAGCTGTGTTCACCATAGCATAATACACGGTAGCCAAGACATGTAATCCACTCACATGTCCTTCAGTGGATAACTGGATAAAGAAACTGTGGTATGCTCAACAGGATGTTATTCAATCATAAAAAGGAAAAAAAAAATCTTGACATTTATGACAACATAGATAGACATGGAGGACATTAGGGTAAGTGAAATAAGCCAACCAAATAAACCAAGGAGAAAGACAAATACCAGATTTCATTACTATGGTATTATTATATACGGGAATCTTTCTTTTTTAAAGCTAGTTTTATAGAAACAGAATCTATGGTCACCAGGGGCAGGGAGAGTGGGGAAATGGGGTGATGGATGCCAAAGCATAGAAGCTTCCATTTATAGGGGTCCCTTGGTGGCTCAGCTGGTTGTGTTTGCCTTCGGCTCAGGTCATGATCTTAGGGTTCTGGGAACAAGCCCCGCATCGGGCCCCCTCCTCCTCAAACAGCCTGCTTCTCCCTCTCCCTCTGCCCCCGCCCACTTATTCTCCCTCTCTATCCCTCTCTCAAATAAATAAGTAAACAAATCTTTAAAAAAAAAGGAATTTTCATTTATAAGAATAGGTTCTAAGGACCAAATGTACAGCACGATATAACTGTCACTGAGAGTAGCTCTAAATCATGCTCACCACACACACCCAAATAATTATGTGAAGTGATGAATGTGTTAATTATCTTGATCTTGGTAATCATTCCACAATGTTTATGTATATCAAATCATCATGCTGTACACTTTAAATATATACAATTATATTTGTCAATTATTCCTCAATAAACTTAAAAAAGAAAACTAAATTCAGAAAAGTGTACTAGGTACAAATAACATCAAAATTTTTCAATAATTTTAGTGAATTACTTTATAGTTACATATGTTCAATAAAAATTATGTCTCAAGTTAGAAATAACACATTTTTCATCATAGTGTAAGTTAAAATCACAACACATATGAATAGACAGGTGCACAAATATTTATAAGGCTAAAGTTGAGTCACTTTTGGCATATTCATATGAAAATTTACTCATTTAGATTTTTACAAAGAAATGAAGGATGCTTTATGTTTTAAAATTATGTGGAAGAGCAGAATATATAATATACACTTTAAACCTATTAATCAAAAGGCAGATTATGCCAAGTATAAAAGGAACTAAAACAGAAATATAAAATATTTCAAAATATTCTGTGTTGTGGACACTTGGGTGGCTCAGTCAGTTAAGTATCTGCCTTTGCCTCAGGTCATGATCTCAGTCATGGGATCAAGTCCCGCATAAGGCCCCCTGCTCCTTGGGGAGCCTGCTTTTCCTTCTGCCCACCCCCTGTCTCTCATGGATAAATAAATAAAATCCTTTAAAAAATACATTGATTTTAAGTGGATTTTTTAAATTTGTTTAAAGATGTCATTTATTTGGGAGAGAGAGAGCGATTGGGAGGAGGGAGCAGAGGGAGAGGGACAAGCGGACTCCCCACTGAGCATGGAGCCTGAAAAGGACCTCAATCCCAGGACCCTAAGATCATCATCTGAGCTGAAATCAAGAGTTGGGACACTTAACCTATTATTATTATTCAGTAGCTAAACAATCTCAACAGGACCAAGTTTTTTGGTTTTTGTGCCTTTCCATATCACGATCCTCAACTTACTAAGTCATGATTCCCCAGTGTATATGATAGTGGTTCAAGATTTATATACCACCCAGGTGCCCCAGAATTTTTTTAGTTTTTTTTAAATTTTTTTTTCTACAATGAGAAAATAATACTTCTGAAATTAAACAAGTGTATATATAAAAGTAAAAGAGAGCAGCAAAATGGAGAGTAGAAATTCCAGAGAATATCATCTCCAAGTGGAATCAAGGAGAATAAAAGTAATACGGGTCTTGGGTAACAGCAGGACCTCACTCCTTCCTCTGGTGGAGAATGTTTACCACTATGGCAGCCTTCCCAAGCAAAAACCAGCTCTGAAACATTAATAAGGATACTGAATTTATCAACATATCTGGCAATTTTCAGCATATGCCATTATTTTTAAAATATAATTGAATGCTTCCACAGGACCCGATGCTCCTTCAAAGTCTCTCTCTACTAAAAACTATCAAATCTATTCAAAATTGAACAATTTTCAGGGAAACTAGAATCCTCTACTACTCAGAGTTCAGCAAAATATTACCAAAGATGTTCTGTGGGTAATTTTCAAAAATGAATGGTGCATTTCTGTGGTCACATGCCCTCTGGGATTATGTACGTGAGTTTCTACTATGTACTGCCATGACACGTCCACTTATGTATGCATGTATGTATGTGCATGTGCCCATATATATGTGTTTGTGTATATATTCATTCAACATATGTTTACGTAAGACTTAAAATGTACATTGTTGATAGAGTAGGAGGCAAATCAAATGAGTGGGTGCCATTGAGATGAATGAATGAAGATATCATCGCAGAAACTGTTTTCACAATGGAAGCTGAAAATACTAAGGCCTCACTTCTTTTGCATGGATACTTGACCAAGACTGGGAAAACATCTTAAAAAATCTCCTTTACAAGAATTATGACACTGAAGGACAAGCGCCCCTTCCTTTTCTTCTCTTTGTACAAAGTTGAAAAAACAGCATATAAATCTTGAACCACTATCATATACAGTGGAGAATCAAAACTTAGTTGAGGATCGTGATATGGAAAGGTACGAAAACTAAAAAAACTTGGTCCCGTTGACATTGTTTAGCTACTGAATAAGGTAAAAAAAAAAAAAAATGTCATGCTTATAGACCTCTCATTATCTTATTTAATACAAACCTTGCTGTTAAACAGCTTTTTGGAGAGTGTATATGGCTGAAGGCATCCTAATTTACTCAACTTTATGGTCTATTCATACGCAATTCACCTGGTTTCATATATAAGTGCTCCTATCAAATTGACATGAAATAACAAGGCTTACAAATAATGTCTCATTTTCAAGTCATAAAGAACTTCAACAAATCCTGATTTGGGTAATTTCTGAAAGTTGATAAATTACTAATGTATATTCAACAACTAGCATATTATGAAGAAGTAAATCACTGAAAATTATTGGATCTCCTCATTTTCTTCTCCCAAATTTTCTTTTGCTAACTCTTCAATTTGGGAAATGAAATTCAAAAGATTTTAAAAGCTTCACATGATCTATCTTCACATAAACTTCTCAGCCTACCAACTAAAGCTTATCAGTTCTAGAGAGCTTGGATTTGTTTTATAGCATTCCTGATATTATGAAGTTAAACTAATTGACAGAGAACTAGAAATTTCTCTACAAATGAGAAAATACACATACACACAGATGTGCATGCCCTTTCTCTTCCAATTTCAGTGATTTATTGTTGATGACTGCAAAGAGCTAAGGCCAACCTGACTATAGGAGTTAAGATACCCTGAGCTCGAGTCTCAGTATGAAAGATTAAAGGTAGATAAGAAAAGGCCTTGGGTTTTATACTTTTATCTACTTATCACATATAACGAACAAAATGCTGAGAAGCAGGGGTCGGTAAGCATTAATGAGAATTCACAGTTTTCGTGGTGTGCTGGGGAAAGCTTGGTGTAAATGAGGTGAAAAAAAAGGCAAGAAGCATATTGATATAAGAGCAAATGGCAAGATAATCTCTAGATTCATGCTTCACATGAAATGAATATTTAATAAATATTGGTTGGGGGTGCTTGGTTGGCATCTGCCTTCAGTTCAGGTCATGATCTCAGGGTCCTGGTATTGACCCACATCGGGCTCCTCGCTCAGCTGGGAGTCTGCTTCTCCCTCTGCCCTTTTCCCTGTTCATGATTTTTATATGTCTCTCTCATTTTCTGTGTCACTCACATAAATAAATAAAATCTTTAAAAAAATATTGGTTGACGTAATAGGAACACCTTGACTCTGAGCCAAAGTAAAGGGGCTGAAGAAGAGAAATGTGCCATTTCTTATTGTTTTCACCGGAAAAACTGTGGGATTTTCCATCTATTAAATAAAATGAGGAATTCTCCTTCTTTAACTTAAAACTTGCACTTGTAGTTGGGCTGATCACTCTAATGAAAACATCTAAAAAATATTGCATACAATGTAATTCATACTTATTATTTATTAAACAAATTATTACTCCTACTAAGAGCCTAATATTCCATCACTCTATTGCATTGGGAAATGCACGTGGACCATAAGAACAACAGTTAGACACCTACCTCTTATTTCTTCTTGCTCAAGGGAGATAGAAAAAGTATCTAAGTTTCATCTTGCTGCTATAACAAAGTACCATGAACTAAGTGGCTTTAAAAAATAGATTCTCGGGATCCCTGGGTGGCTCAGCGGTTGAGCATCTGCCTTTGGCCCAGGACGTGATCCTGGGATCCGGGATCGAGTGCCATATCAGGCTCCCCACATGGAGCCTGCTTCTCCCTCAGCCTATGTCTCTCTGCTCTCTCTTGCTGTCTCTCTCATGAATCATTAAATAAAAATATTTTTTTTTAAAAGTACTCTCACAGTTTTGAAAGTCAGACGTCTGAAATAAATTTTATGGGACTAAGATCAAGGGGTTGGTATGGCTGGTTCTTTCTGAAGGTTATAGAAGGGAATCCTTTACATTGTCTTCCCTCCTCCAGCTTCTGTGATCACATAACCTTCTTTTTTTTTTTTTTTTAAATTTTTATTTATTTATGATAGTCACATAGAGAGAGAGAGAGAGAGAGAGAGAGAGAGAGAGAGAGGCAGAGACATAAGCAGGCTCCATGCACCGGGAGCCTGACGTGGGATTCGATCCCGGGTCTCCAGGATCGTGCCCTGGGCCAAAGGCAGGCGCCAAACCGCTGCGCCACCCAGGGATCCCACATAACCTTCTTATTTAGGCCTTTTTTGTCTTACTCTTAAAAGGACTTGTTTGATTATATTTAGGTTTCACCTGGATATTTTGGAATAACCTTCCTATCTGAAGATCCTTAACTTAATCACATCTGCAAAGTCTCCTTTGCCATAAGCTATACATTTCACAGGTGCCAGGAATTAGCAAGTGGGTATCTTTGGGAGGCCATTATCCCATTGTTTGTAGTAGATGTCTACCTATACATAGATCTTGACTTGATAATCTTGTAAAGAAAAGTATCAGTAAGAAAAATCAATCAACAATGATTAAATGTAAAGACTCAGTACTATTAAGAGATTTATGCAGGGATCTCTGGAAGTCAAGAACATAGATCATCAGTGGATCTCATCTCTGGAAAGTCTCTCAATCTATCCTGTCCTTAATGTAAATATTCTGAAAGTTCTATATTCCTCAATACTGAATTAAAGTAACTGAAGGTTGCAAAGGGACTTTAAACACTTTGGAATGACGCCTGCCTTTGATTAAGAATGTACCCTGGAAACCATACCTGCATTTGTCTCCATTAACTAAGAAAGCAAGAAAATGAAAGCACCTTCAATGCAGTCAAATACAGCTGTAATTCTTATGAAAATCCAGAAATTAAATTTAACCTCAATGATATTGTAGTTTATGTAGTGGACAGGTAGAGGGGGAAAGGAGGTGAGGAAAACGCTCACCTTAAATAATAAATCTTTCTTCCCGTAACGAAGCTCCTTCAGCTGGGCTTGGATTTTTTTTGACTGCAAGAACAGAAACATATATTAGTGCCTAATTTCATTTACACTTTCAAACTTGAATATTAAAATTGTTTTAAGCTGTTCAGGAATGAATTTTGCAGTCAAGCAAAAGTTTAATCTCTGCTCTAGAAGTTGGACATCCAGCCAGTCTAGGCAGGAGGAGAAAACCTAATCCTCTGCAAAGGAACCATATTATTTTATTTTTTTGTAGAAATTTTACTTTTAAACTTTTAATTTTTCAATTTGAGTTTAGATGACATATAATAGGAACCATATTTTTAAAAGGCAATATTTTGCCTTTTAAAAGTAGTTTATTGTTTCTCTCTCCAGCATCCTCCTCCCCCAACCAAAAAAGACTACACATACACACAGAGAATTTTAGTCACCAGAGCACGTTCAACAATCCAATTTTAGACGCTAAATATACTATGTATGCCTCAGTTTTCACTGCTTATTTGCAATCACTTCTTTTTAAAGATTAAATATTTGTAAATTTAAATTGACAACCAAGTTTGAATTTGACGTATGTCCAAAGGGAAGGCAGCAAGCAAATGTGACAGGAAGGAAAAAAAAAAAAAGAAGCAGCTAGAATGCTAAGATGCTGAGGTGAAGGGTGTTTGTTCTGTAGAAGAATGTACCTTTTCAGAGAACTATGCCAAATATAAAAGTGCTTTATAACAAGGAAATTTCTCTCACCACCACTTGACTACTATATGGAAGTATATCTGGTGAGTCACAGATAATGCTCTCATCTTTCCATTTTTCCAGAGCAGACCCAATTTCAAACATTCCAACATAAGGACCTCAGTTATTTGTCTTCCTGTATGTAAAATCACAGGTACTGACTCCTCAGTAGGAGAATAAAAACACAAATAGATGATCATAGTCACATAAAAAATGACAATTGAAAAAAATAATGAAAGAGTTGAATAGGAATGCAAAATGGCATAGTCACTTTGGGAAACAGTTTGGTGGTTTCTTATAAAGTCAAACATACACAAAGGGCATTCATTGTATAGCATTTCTTTCTAGGTATTTGACCAAGAGAAATTATAATATATGTAAATGCTTATAGTATCTTTTTTCGTACGAGTCAGAAGTTGGAAATGACCTACATGTCCATTAACTGGTGAAGAGCAAACACTTTATGGTACATTCATGAAATACTAGAATATAAGTACTGAAGCTTGCAACAGTGCGGACGGATTTCAAAAGCATTGCACTATGTGAAATTCTCCAGTCACTAGAAGCTATCTTTTGTATAATGCCATTTATACGGTATTCTAAAAAAAAAGACAAAAAAAAGAGGGACAGAAATCAGGCCAGTAGGTGACACTGGCTGGGGATTTGTGGTAGAGATTATAAAACAGCAAGAGAAAACTCTGGGGATGCTGAAATGTTCTATATCCTTAACACATACATTGGTCAAACCCATCCAACTGTATACTTAAGTAGGATGAATTGTATGTAAACTTTATCTCAAACTTCAATTTTAAAAGTCGCTGGCCATAGTACATACTAACCACAAGATCTTCGTGGGACTATTATATCCCAGTAAGCTGTGACGAAGGTCCTCGTCAACAAATGGAGCCCACTCATATTTTTGAAATATAATTTTCCAAGCTTCCATTCAACGTATATGAGTCTTTCACTGAACCAGCTGTGGCTACACTCGGAATCGGTTTCCTATTACATACAGAACACGGCTAATGATGCAAGGTAGCGGAGTTTGCCACATGGGACACTGTGTTCTGATGGTGTCATAATTCCTAGATTAGTGTCTAATTCTGGAAGCACCGTCAATTAGAGCAGAATCTTACACGTTCTGTCTTGCACCAGCACAAGGATCAACTATTAGAAACGGTTTTCCCAGACATCCCTACCATGAACCAACTGCATCTTGTGATCTAGTGAACCAGGAAATTGATAAGAGCGGATGAAAAGAAATAAAGGAAAGGAAGAAGAGACAAGGGAAGAGGGAGAGAGGAAAATGAAGGGGGGAGAGTGATGATTTGAGACAGAGAGAGAAGGAAGGAAGGAGGAAGGAAGGGAGGCAGGGAGAAAGAGTTCAACACTAACAATTCAGAACTATGCGATTAAACTCTATACCTAGAAGAAGCAAGGATTTGTGGTTTCTTACAAACTAACTACTATTTTTTTTCATTTCCATAAAAAAGGAATCCTCTTTCCCTTGATAGGTTTAGTGAAAGTGAAATGCATGATATAATGCAGAAGAAGCTGAAGAGCCATTGTTGTATGTGTATGGTCGGTCCTACCTCCTAAGAGTAAAAACTCATCGGTGCCCTGAATTCACACCTCTACTGCAGGAGTCTACATTTATTGCAACTCTCTTCTGCCACAACATTCCCCAAGTAACCCCAAATAGCGATATTCCGGACACAGCATCTCTCTCTCATTACATTACCTTCATCTCCAAGACATTTGCTGGTTTCCATGGCTATACTTAATTTTGTGCTACTGATTTCAATAAAGAATTATTTCTGTTATCTTCTCCAACTTCAAACGCACAGTTCATTGTCTCCCTGCTGTTCCAATCTGTGGTCCAGGGCTAATTTACAGCCAGGATAGTCTCTTTAGTAAACAGATTTTATTTATTTATTTTTCCAAACTAAATTTGACCAATATCAATGGGGAATGAAAGATTACCACCACATATGGTGTGCATGGTTTGCCCAATTTCACTTCTATTCTTCCAAATAATTAATGCTCTATATTTTAAGTGTCAGAAAGGACTAATTTTAACCATTTTGGGTGTTCGTTTTAATGCATATTTATGCTGAATACATAAAAGATAATCTAAACTTTTATTCATAACTCGAATTATTAAAACATCAATTTTTGTATTATGCAGTGATTCATTCAGGAGCTACATAATAAAAGCCCACACATCTTTGTTCGACACTAAATGAGCAAGAACAGCTAATTTCCTTACATAAAGTTGTTTATAAATATTTTTTTCTTAGAAATTTTCATCACAGTCACCCATCACTTCTCTGCATTGTATATTCCAGCCATCTTCTAATGTTCAGTGAGTTAAAAAGCAAAATCCTATCTAACGATCTGACAAGAATATGCAAAGAATAAATACATTTTAAGCTGAGTGCATTTGTAAAGCGCATTGATCTAAAACCCCATTGACACTTTGTTTTCTTTTAGCTTCCTAGAGCATCATTTTGAAAAATTAAAACTGTCAGAGGGGTAATCTTCAAACCATTGAGCTATTACTATATTGGGGATTTTAGCAATTTTTAAAACTAGCGATTTATAAATGCGATTTTACATGTTTGTGTCATGAAGTTTTCACAAGTCTACAGTGAAATGAAGTTTGTGATGATGGTGGTGATGATTGTGAGTATAATAAAAAGATGGAGAAGGTGAAGACAAAGAAGGTGGCCATGATAGAACATTTTAGCTAATTTCTGAGGTTTTTCTTTTCCACAATCCATGTCCAAGTAGCATTCCCTTCAACGTATATGAAATAATAGTGAAATGAAATAATAGTGAATATGATGGTAGTGGTATTTGTAGTAGACTCTACTGTTTTCAATATCCTACCTCGGCAAATTAAAATATTGGCACTCCATTAGGTGTCAATGGGATTTGGATACTTATTTATCTATGAATAGTTTAGGGTCACTGATTTAGAAGACAGCTCATTGTAGCTCCTAAGCTGATAGACGACATCACTGTTTTGTTTTGGTAGTAGTGGTGGTGTTAAAATAAATAACTGCATTTATTATTGCATTCTTGGGAAGTGTTTTTGTGACAGAAAAAAAAAAAAAAAAAAAGCAAAAACAGAAACATATGCCTCTATCGCCCAGAATGTTAAACTCTATTTTTTTTTCCGTAGAGAGATAGGTCAAATGAATAAATTAATTTCAACATTATGCAGTGCTAATATATGAAGCATCTAGGAATTCATAAATTAAAATGTAGATACAATATATTTTCTAAAGAATTGAGATAAATTTTTAAAAAATGAATAATACTTGAAGTAAGGGTCTAAAAAATACAGACAGACCCAGATTATTATTGTTGCTTATTTATTCATTTGTTTGTTTGTTTCTGTACAGCACAGACAACTTATCCTAGAGGCCATCTCTCTTTTGGGAGTGTCGTGGAGACTGGGAACATGGGAACCCTCAAGTAATGGCTTCAGTCCACATAATCCTTATTCAAAAATTGGTTCCACTTGCTCACCCTCTTATAAATAATATCCAGAGACTGTATGCTACACATTAATATTTCTAGAAACCTAGTAAATTAGACAATGTGTCTATGTCTATTTGGATAGAAAAGTATAATGAGAAAAAAAAACAACAAAAAAAAGAAACAAAAAACAAAACAAAACACTACACTGGCCCAAATCTACAAGCCATTCCACTGGTTATTCATTTAAGGAGCATCAACCTTTAGTTTCCATGTATTGAGCACTTCTACTCATTTCATGTGTAATATTGTGAAGGCATTATAAGCAGAGGTTATTCTATTTCATGTTAGACTCTAACTTGAGTGTTTATGGCAATGACTTTTACAAGTCCATCAGGGAATATTCTCAGCTTGTTCACTAAAAAAAAAAACAAAAAACAAAAACAAAAAACAAAAAACAAAAACAAAAAACAAAAACAAGATCTGGATAGTCACATGGCCACCAACCTACCAACCTAACGACATTTTCCAGATACCATTCAGTTTGGCTGGGCGTGTGACCTAGGCCTGGCAGACAGGGTACGGTAAGACATGCGTCACTACCTCCTGGTTGGACTTCTAAAAAGCAATGCTTGTGAGTCACCAGGTAATCTTCCCCATTCCTTCTGCTAGAGGGTAATAATAGCAAGAAAGGGTCATTGAAACAAAAGGTGGTTCCACAATTGGAGATCATAGAGGTACTTCACCAGTTTTGTGCCTTACTTCTAACTACTGTGGGAAAGGGGTTAAACTTAGCTTGTGTGAGCCACTTTTCTTGTTCTATCTAAACTGTCATCCTTCCCCCTTCCTTCGCAAACATCAGATCTACATTGTGGCCTAAAGACTCTCATGCTTGCTCTTTATTGCTCATAGGTTTGTCCGTTAATAAATCCCTTGCACAAAGACTCTCATCTCTGGTGTGCTTGTTGGAGGATTCGGCTAACACAGTGACCGAGGTCTCTTCTCCAGGTATAAGCACTGACTAGTACATAGGACACTCTCTCTACTATCACGTTACTATCACGAAGAATTACATGAGCTCCGTGTCTGTGACATTAAATAGAGGATCATAAAGCACCGATGGATTTGGGAAATCAGAAGTACAGGAAATTGATTTTACTTAAATCTGGATTAACCAGAAGGACTCCCCTGCCACCACCACTAAGAAACACATGCAGTAATTTTCCTGCCTAGCAAGTAGAACCAATGATTGGATTTGTTTCTTGAGGCTTATGGTGAACCCCGGAATCCTCATTCTGACATTTAGTTGTCATTGCAAAACTCTGTAGACATCATCACATAAATAGTTCAAAAAATGAAAACTTCGTGGACCTCCAGGTATTTGCTATTAAGAAAATCCTGATAATCCAGTTAAGGAAGGAATCCATAAAATCTCTTTAGGGAAGTGATGCTTAGCTGCCCTTTTTTTGTTGTTGTTGTTATGCAATTTTAAAATATCCAAAAACGCCTAAAAGTTTAAAATCTGTTTTCATTTTTCTATTCCAGTGTTTTCATTTATATTAGTGAAAGAAGAAGTCTCCAGATTTCTGGGTTAATACAGAAGAATTTGGCACTACTACTTCGGCACTATACATCCCATTGAAGCTAGAATATGTACTCACCTCTTCTGCATGGATGCCACACAGCTTGCTTCCTGACAAGAGTTTGTTCTTCAGACTTTTATTCTGTTAAAAGAAACATAGTTTATTGCTAAGAAGTCATAAAACACTAAAAATTCCTTAAATACGTCAGGTGCATTTCTCTGTTTTGTTCACGGATAAGTCCTTCAGGGTAGGAGATGTAATGGATTTGTACAAATGAGGGGGACGTGTAATGTAAAAGAATGTTTCTTTCAATTCAAACTTTGATGTATTAGCACGAACACGCTCATTTAAAAATATGGAACTTTATTTGGCCTTACATTTAATGCTGTTTTATTATGTTGGCATATTTTTGTGTTATAAAATAATTGTAGTTGCAAATCTGCGATTGATTCTGGTTTCTGAAAGCACGTCTCTAAACAGCAGCATTTTTTTTTTTTTTTGACTATCATCTGGATCCTAGTTAATGTAGTCACAGACCCACTAGGATCTGTATTCCCTTTAAAGACGATAGTATTTGAGTGTTATATTCTAGAGGCCTGGTGTGCTACTCAAAGGACTTCCTGATGCTCAGAAGCCATTTCTTTTTCCAGGCTTGGTCAGTGGACTCTCCCTGCTGGGCCTGAGTCTGGACAGGTGTGATAGCCCTCTGAACTCACCATAACTGGCCTTGATTTACAGATGAATGTTTGTTACTTCTGACATAAGTGCCGTGTGTTCTTAGCCATCTGAATCTAAACCCTTACAGCTCTTCCAATGACATCTGCCTTATTATGCTCAGGTTTTTCTGTCTTTGTAACTCGGGTCCTTTGAGACAGCCGGGCTAAAGGAGAACAGAAAACTCGATGAAACCCACAGGACCCGGACTTTGTATTGTCTCTGCAGGAGCAGATCATGTAGTAGGAAGGTACAGCTCATAATGACTCTAAAGAGAGTAGATGTGATGAGCACTAGGAGCAAACTGAACACAATTTATGCAGAATGAATGAATAACCGAATGAATGAATACATCAGGTTTGAGGGTTCTTCACTTACAATCCCCACCTTTTGAACATCACTTCCTATTTTATTTTCCTGTCATGTAGAGAAGGGGTACAGCTGTCTCAGTGTGAAAGGAACCTTTGGCTAATTTTTCTTCTTTAGAGAAGAGTTGAAATTCTAAAAGCTCGTTTCTTAGAATTTCAATACTATGAAATGATTTACACAAATGAGGAGTTATCTTGATTCACTCAACTAATGTGGGGCTTTTTGGTAAATATTCATAGTCATCATACAACAAAGCACACAATTGGAGTTTTTAAAGACAATTCAATATATATTATTCCTATATTGAAAGCTTGTAAACTCTAACAAGGGGATGCATAACCAATGTTCTAACTCTGCAATGTTGCTCAGATTGTAGGTTTAAAAATATCCTAGTTTTCCTTCTGTTTGTGTCTATTTATGATACTTTTGATGTATGCAATCTTAATTTTTTTCTCCCAAAGTGGTCTATTTCTCCCCTTTTGATTTCTCCTGTTATCTTTGTACATAGAACTATCTTCACTACCTACCTCTTAAGATTTAATAGTCACTTAGGTTTTTCATCTTTATGTTTTGTTTTGTTTTTTAGAGACAGGGCATGTGAGCAGGCCAGAATAGAGCAGAGGGGGGTGGGGGGGAGACAGAGAGAGAGAGAGAGAGAGAGAGAGAGAGAATCGTAAGCAGGCTCCATGTCCAGTGCGAAGCTCAATGCAGGGCCTGATCTCATGAATGTGAGATCACGACCTGAGCTGAAATCAGGAGTCGGAGGCTGAAGTGACTGAGCCATCCAGCAGCTACAGATTTTTCATCTTTTTAAGGGTTATACTCTTTTAGTGGAAAGACATGAAATTCAAATAAGGTCAATAGTTTGTTTAATAGTATTATATTCATGTTAATTTTCTGGTTCAGTAATTGTATTATCTACTCTGGATGATGTTGTATTAAAGGCTCAGGGCAAAGATGCACCAAAACATTTAACACTGATTTGGTATGCCCTTTCTATGTCACCATTTATTTCAAAATAAAGACTTAAATTATCTAGGGGCGCCTGGGTGGCTCAGTTGGTTGAACGTCCAACTCTTGATTTTGGCCCAGGTCATGGTCTCAGGGTCATGGGACAGAGCCCCATGTCTGGCTCCTTGCTCAGCTTGGAGTCCGCTTGGGATTATCTCTCTCCCTCTTCTTCTGCCCCTCCCTCTGCTCATGCTCTTTATCTTTCTAAAACACAATACTTTTTAAAAAGTTAAATTATCTAAGAAAAATAAAATGAAGACTGAGCAACTCTGGGCATCATAGTACCACCACTGTCTAGCCAGAGCATCTCGCTGTCTCAGGCGATGGTCAGGCATTAAGTTGTCACCTATGTCATTCACAATGGAAGAAATGGGGAAGACTCGTGTGGAGGTGCAGAGACCTATAAAGACTGAGTAGAATTTCCGGCATGCCTTTTTCACCTGTTTTCAAGGGCCATCAGCAGCATGGAGGATGAACACCTCTGGGGCTTTAAGCAATGTCAAGAGCCCCCAGGGATTGACTCCCTAGAGTCAGAGTGTGAAGATGTGATCCTGAGGAATGACAGCAACATGCCTCCAAACCAGTGGTGCTTCTCTTCTCAGTGGACAAAACCATACCCAGAAGTATCTTTTGGATATTCATCAACTGCAGCTTGAAGGAGTCTAGTCCTTTGGCTGTGGATCAGTACCCAGAGTCCCTGGCGGGGACCCCTTCCATTTAATCTGGCAAGCTGTGGCATTCCCTCTCCTTAGCCAATTCCAGCTTTCCAGAGCCTGACTATCCTTACATTTCCTGCAGTGGGCACACGGTTCTAGAGCCTCAGCCTAATGGGACATATAAAGCCTTTGTAAGCCTGCTCCAGCATGACAGATACCTAGCCCTCCCTCAGGAATCTGCTGTGTGGGCTGCAACACTGCCCCGGCAGTCGGAGGCACGAGCTTGTCCTTCAACCTGCCTCCCAGATCAGCCCACCACAAGAAAAAGTATTTTTCCCCCATGTCGGAGACATGTTAGCCTTGCAAGTGAAAAAAGCCAGTCTCCAGAGAGAAGAAATCGGTTATCTTATTAAACTTCAGTTAGGAAAAGGGAATTCCTTTTTTCAAATCTCATGATTTGCCTTCCACAAGGGCCCACTTGTAACCCAATATAACCTTTCCTTTGGCTCTTTCACTGTGAGTGACATCTGGGAAATATTACCTTTCTTTTCAGCACAAAACCATTAGGACTGCCCACAGCATCATAGGCAAATTGGGGGTGAATGACAAGGCTAGGTCCATGACATGGCAGCAGGACTTCCCTGAAAATCCTTCCAAATAAAATGATACATTTCTCCAGTATCATTCATCTTTCTCATCTGGTAGACACTTTTCTGTTCAGTATGAGTATGGCGCTTAGTCTGTGACAACCCAGGAATTCCCTGCTGTCAGTGATCCCCATCCACACACCCCCACTTGCTCCTGTGTAAGGGTGGAAGGAAATGATTTTTTGATGAAAAAAATAATAATAAAACAAACAAAACTTAAAAAAATTAAATTAAGATAAATAAACTTGAGAGAAGATAGGTGAAGCGTATTGGATATGAAGATTTATGTATCAACACAAACCATCCACATCAGAGCAATTTCATTAGAAATGATAATATAGTTACTAATATATTTAAAATTTAGTGTATATGGTATAAGTTTACACCTTCACTTAAAGCTTTTTTTCCTTTTTTCTTTTTTTTCCCTTCCTTCCTTCCTTTTTCTTTTTCATTATGTTCAATTCTAAGATGATAGATATAGCAATGAACATAACATTATTTCCCTGGAAATGCTTATGATGGGCTTGGACAATGTGCCTGGAACTGTAGAGGGAAGACTGTTACTCCTCAACATGCATATCCTTGTGACCACCCCAAAACGAGCAGTGATTTTATTGTGCGTCCACCGTCTGCGCTGGCGGTTGATAATCCTCGGCAACTGTGTCGACCATGTAAAGCAGGATGTCATTTCTAAAGCTTACGAATTAGAGTATTTCACTGCTTGAAATATACCCAGAACTGGGGATAATAATTATAATCACCCACAAGGGGACCAATTGTGAGACACAAGAGAGACCTGTCAAGGCCCATGCTAAGATTGTTCTCAGAAACATGGATGGCACAGAGCACTGAGGAGGGAATACTGACTCCCAGACACTTCACTGATTTAACCTTTCCCCTATGGTTAGTGATCATAATTCTTTTTTTAATTCCAGAAGGAATCATGGCTTGAGATATCAATAAAATTTAGGCATCAAGAACACCATTTTTTTTTAACAGCTTTACAAGCAGACTTGTGTATTTCATATACCCTCTAACCAATGGTTCTCATCTCTATCAACCTAATGATGCTTTTATAAGATCTAAAACAACTTACACATATAATTACGCCCAAGATGCCAGGATCCAATTATGATTATGCCTCACTTGAGGGAATATGAAGAAAAATAGATTAAAAGAGCCATCAGATGCTTAAATGTTCTTTCTGTGACACTTCTGCTATCCCTTATTTTAATAACCATACTCTGATTTTTCTTATGAGAAATATACCCCTGTGCTAATTCCATGTGGCTGGTGTGACTCTAACTCCATCCCTTCTACTAGGAAAAGGATAAAACTCAAGGCCAGCCAATCAGTCTTGGTCAAGATTTGACAAAGCAACATAGATACTGCTGATGAAACTCAAATATAAATCTTTTATTCTCAAGAATTAATAAGAATAAGGGTATATCACCGAGTTAGAACCCATCTGAGATGACCTAACAAGGGAAAACAACACCTGAGTGTGGAGAGAGAAATACTGAATCCAGGTCATGATGTCAGCCCTTCTTCCCTACTTCATACTTGCCTGAAGCCTAGTATGCTCCTGGGTTTTTCAATTACATGCTTCCAGCATCAGCCCTTCTGCTCTCTTGAAATCATACTTAAATCATTTTGTCCACCCTATCTTACATAATCACATAATTCTATCGCATCCTTAGGATTCAGAGTAGCAAAAAATTACATCCAAATAGCCATGCTTATATCTAATGTTTAAGGCCATAGCTTATTAGGATGCCAGCCATCTATTTTGCCTTTTCTAAATGGAAGGCAGACCTTGCTTAGTACCTATTTAAGGAATGTCTCCCAACTGGATGCTGTACAAATTTGGAGTAGCATGAAACAAATGTCCCTATAGCCTTCTTGGGAACCCAGTTTCTATATTCGTCAGCCCTGCCTAAAAATGCCATTTAATATTTCCCACTGTCTACAGGATAAATTTCAAACTCAAATCTGATAGTAACATCATATCTCTCTTAATAGAGTGGCTTAACCTAGTTCTAGTTTTTGCCTGAGAACTCAAAACATCACATTTTCAGTAGAGTTTACATGGTAGGTCAAACCCACCAAATAGTCTAGGCTACAAAACGGAAATAGAAGCATGTCTGGTATTTCTCATAATCTTTCTGTATGTAAATGTAAAAAAAAAAAATCCCAAAATTGCTATGGTCAAGATTCTATATAGTGCTTTCAAGTGAAATTTGGTATTAAGAGGTCTTCTTGCTTGTAAATAATAAAAACCAAAAATGGCCAAATCAAGCAAAACATGAATTCATTGTGAATATTTCAAGCTGAGTACAGTCTGGGGAAGAAGGCTCAGAAAGTAGGCAGAGACCAAATGAGATGAAGTGTATAAGATTATAAGACAGAATAAAGTTACTCTGACAACTGTAAATCACTAGACTTATTCACAAGGCGGAATGATGAGGTCTCAATGAATTTTCACAGTAAAATCATAATCTGGGACCTTAGAATTGTCAAATAAAATAAATTATGTATATGCGCATTTGTAATGTTGTTTTCTAGATTAAAAAAACAAAACAAAACAAAACAAAAAAACCACGTAAAAACCAATGCTTCCAGGTAGTCAAAAGCATGTGCAACTAAATGTAAACCAAAAGTAAAAACACCTGCAGTGGTATTCAAACTCAAACCAGAGCCTGCAATGCCTAACTGTGGAAAGTAGCTCCTATTTTAGAATTTCCTAAAACTGATTGTTCAGAAAGCACTATATATGACTGCTTGAGATCCACATTTGTTTAAATTTAAAATGTTTCTAAAATGCCTAGAGAATGGCCATGCTCTTTCAAATAAGTCATTTTGAAATTGGAAATCGTATATCTCATATTAGGGAAAACAATATAGTTTATTTATGGTTATTACATTAGGTGTAATATGTAACATAAATGCTTTGCTTCTAAAATACTAGTAGATATTACATTTTATAAATTTTCAGAGAGTCCCTTATAGAAGACATGTCAGGAAAGGGATGGGACACAGGACTGAAATTTAAATCATGAGTGTTGATTAGTTCTTATATGTACATTTTTTTAACTTCTTACTGTTCCTGAAATCAGGATGTAGTCTACAACATTGCACACTTTCCTTTTAGTATGTACAGTTCACCCATTTTAAGAAAGTTGTCCAGTCATTTTATTATTGATACTCCTTAAAATTTAGAAATTGTTAATCCCACAGTTCTTGTTTCCAAAATAAGAGGTAAAGAGGTCAATAAAGGGGAGAATTTCTTCCTTCCATTTGGAAAAGTTTAACTGTAGAGAAAGTAGGGAAATCAGAAATGTATATTTGGCCTTTTTATTTGTTATAAGCCACGCAGAAGACAAGAGTATAATTTCAAAATAGAGAGAGAAAGAAAATTGTCTATGAAACAGTTTCAAGTTGATAATGGAGAGAAAGGCCAAAGGCCTACATATAACATAATACACATATGGATCTTTAGACAACTGAAATAACTTTTGTCCAAAAGACTTAAAGCTATTCTCTTGAATTATGCAAAAAATATAATGTAGGTAACAAGGAAGGCACTTACTTGAAACTAAGTATTTTCAATAATATTTTTTTCTGAATCATCCTGTTTAAATATAATGCTATGATTGAATCTATACGTGGATTAATTACTGCTTTAATAAAGATTTATATTTTTCAGAAAGATTTAAAATTGAGTAGCTGTGACTGAAACAATCATTCTATAAACATTTAAATAAAATCACCAGACAACCTTGCTATCATACAAGTGATGGCACATATCCCTGCTGAGTGTTGGCCTTGCCAACTTCAATTTTAAATCAGTTGCAGGTGTAACAGAAGTTTTACAAGTGCTAACAGATTTCCTCATTGAGGTTAACTTAGGAAGGGGATGGGGGATCCCTGGGTGGCGCAGCAGTTTGGCGCCTGCCTTTGGCCCAGGGCGTGATCCTGGAGAACCGGGATCGAATCCCACATCGGGCTCCCAGTGCATGGAGCCTGCTTCTCCCTCTGTCTGTGTCTCTGCCTCTCTCTCCTTCTCTCCCTGTGACTATCATAAATTAAAAAAAATAAATAAATAAAATAAAAAGGAAGGGGATGGGAATTGAGGTTGGCTCTAATCCATTAGAAGATGGTAAGAGTGCTTAATGAGAGTTTTATTCTTGGCACCAAACTAGCTCTAATCTCTAGTGTAAGTCATTTAACCCCTAGACATATGTGTCAACATATGTGAAATAATGGAGAATCATCAAGTCATCTCTTAGATTTCTTGCATCTTTTTTAAAAATGATTTTGTTATTTATTTGAGAGGGAGTGAAAGAGCACATGAACAGGGGTAGAGGGAGAAGCAGACTCCCTGCTAAGCAGGGAGCCCAATGCAGGGCTTCATTATGGGACTCCAGATCATGACCTGAGCCCAAAGCGGATGGCTAACTGACTGAGCCATCCAGGCACCCCAGATTTCTTGCATCTTAAGGATGGTTGTCCTACTACCGAGAGAGGATGGGAGGGATATGGACTAATGACTTATTCTGATATCAAGTGAGAGATAAATGCATGACAGTCCAACTTAGTGAGTAAATTAGATACTCTATTTGCTGCTTAAACTCATCTCATACCTACAAGAACACTTTTCAAATAGTATGGATACAATACAGCACAGTTGCTGGGTTCTTGAGGCAAAACTACTGCACTTGAATTCCACTTTTTATAAGCTCTATAATTTTGGATGCACCTCCGTTAATACCTCTATTTTCTCATTCATATAATTAGGCAACAATCATGGCCATCTTAATGGGGCAGTTGCATAAATGAGATGATATAAGCAAAACACTTATGACAGTGACACACAGTGAGCACTCAAAAATATTAGATCTTATTATTTCAATAAACCTCACTTCATCTTGCAAAAAGAAAGAAAAAAAAAAACACTTTTCTGATGATTAGGACAGCACTCCAGAAGCTTCAGGATTCCAGCATTGCAAATAAAATATATAAATATATATATAACATATAAATGAAATACAAATATGTATAAATATATGCATATATTATAGAAGATGGCAGATAAGTTTCTAGCTAAAGACTAAATTAGCAATAAATAAGAGTTTATTGTGGAAGTCATTGAATTGAATGGTATTTCTTTCTATGTCTGACTTTTCTTTTAACATAGACAATCCTCTTGCTTGTGGAACCTACTTCTGCTGTCATTAATAACTCCCTTTCCTTATCAGAGAGCGCTCATTCTGATGGGTTAAAAAAATTTAGCTAAATATATGAAATGCCATTTACTCCAGAAATAACTTTATGAGAAAAGCATTAATATTCTTGTCCACATTTATAAAATCCTTTTATGTCCTAGGAATGAGGTGAAAACAATCCCTCTTTTCAAGGAGTTTGCAATCCATGAAGGAGGCGGACAGCAGCACTCAAAGACTCTGGAGAGGCAGCTACTCATGAAGCGACACTGAGCTGCCTTCAGCTGTGGTAAAGGAGTCAGCTGCATAACAGGAAGAGGCAAGAGAGAGGGGAGAGTCGGTGCACTAGGACTGCAAGATGCTCGGTGGCATCATGCATGAGGTACCAGTGAGAGAAGAAAGATGAGACTATAGAGGTGCATGGGGGTTAGCCACAGAGGGCCCTGTATGTCACTGAAGCCATGGCTTGGAGTGTGTAGATGGAGTGTCAGATGTACTTTTTAGAAAAATAAAATAGGGAATACTAATTTTAGATTTAGGCAGTATTTTACCGGGAGAATAAAAGAAGGCATAGAACTCAATGAAAGCAGCAAAATCTGATTAAAACACAGGCAGAGGAACTGATGTTTTGCTAAAGAGGACAAACAAATGACTAACAGGAATATGAAAAGGTGTCTGACATCACTAGTTATCAGGAAAACAAAAAGCAAAAACACGTTATCACCTTACTCCTGCTAGGATGGTTACCATCAAAAAGAGAAGAGAAAACAAGTGTTGGCAAGGATGTGGAGAAAAGGGAACCCTGGTGCACTATCAAGGGGGATGTAAATTTGTTCAGGCACCATGGAAAACAGTATGGAAGTTCCTCAAGACATTAAAAGTAGAATTACCCTATGATCCAGCGATCCTACTTCTGGACATATACCCAAAGGAAATGAAAAGAGGATACTGAAATGACGTCTGCTCTCCCATGTAAATTGCACCGTTATTCACAATATCCAAGATACAGAAACAACCTAAGTAGTGAAGGTAGACACATACACACACAGGAGGCATATTATTCACCCATGAGAAAGAAGAAAAATCTCAGCATTTGCAACAATATAGATGGACATTGAAGACATTGTCCTAAGTGAGATGATAAGTCACAGAAAGACAAACACTGTATGGTACCTCTTATATGTGGAATCTGAAAAAGCTAACCCTGCAGAATCAGAGAATAGAATAGTGGCTACCAGGACCTAGGTGGTGGGGGAAATGGGGAGGTGTTGGCCAAAAGGTATCAAATTCTACTTAGAAGGTGAATGAGTTCTAGGGATCTAAGGCACAGCATTGTGGCTGTAGTTAGCAAACACTGTATCATATGCCTGAAAGTTGCTAGGAGGAGTAGATCTTAAATGTTCTGACCACCAAAAAGGAACCATAATTATATGATAAGATGGAGGTATTAGCTAAAGCTATGATGGTAATTGCATTTTACAATATATAAATATATCGGGTCAACGTGATGCACACCTTACACAACGTTATAGGTCAATCGTACCTCAGGAAATATGGGGAAATACCTGGATGCTGAGTATGTGTGCGTTTCAAACTATCATTTGTCGAATGCTTCTTTTGTGCCAGCTATCTTACAAATTATATAAGCTATTTCACTGAATCCTCACAGCAGCCCTATAAGGCCAACATTCTTAATTATCTCCATTTGTTTGTGTGTGTGTTTACTTACTTATTGAGAGAGAGGGAGGGAGAGAGCTTGCACAGGAGCAGGAAGAGGGGGAGAGATAGAGGGAGGAGAGAGACTCTTAAGCGGGTTCTATGCCCAGTGTGGACCCCGATGTGAGGCTTCATCTCACAAGATCATGACCTGAGCCGAAACCAAGAATTGGACACTGAAGCAACTGAGCCTCCCAGGTGCCCCTAATTATCTCCACTTTAGAAATGACAAACCAGAGACTTTACCCTTAGAGCAGTCGGGCAAAGTAAATTCGTGAAGTCATTAGGAAAGATCCGTTAATTCGCTTTTAATTATTTTCGAGGATATCCTCAGCTATGCCCAGTTAAGACTTGAACACCTGCCACCATCTCTTTGCAATCCTGCTGGGAATTCCTGGCCCAAAAAAGTCATTCCATCCTAGGAACACAGTTGAGCAACTACAGCAATTGAGAGGAGATCTCCCTTTTTCTTGTCTTTAACTCTGTAGAACTGAATTCATGTTTTTTTTTTGTTGTTGTTGTTGTTGTTTTTTTTTCGTCAGAGTTTTACCAACATTTCCTTAGGCCCAGGATTAAAAAAAAAAAGTGTTAGAACATATTTCCAGATTGAAAGAAAAATGGTGCAACTGCATACGACATACCAAGGCTGTGTCATTTAAAGCTAATGCCATTAACTTTAAAAATTGTTTTGTTCGGTCTCTGCTAGTCAGTCACCATTGCACAAATGATGACTAAAGGTCATCATCAATGCTTGCTAACAAGAATAAATTTGGATCTGGTTTATTATTTATGATTTAATTGAAGCTTGTCAAATATTGACTGCTGTCAGCAATTCCTTTTTAACATAGTACTAGGGAAGATCTGATGTTGTAGTTTGAGCCAGACAATAAAGTCATAAATTTCTAAGGAAGATGATTTATTTAATACTTGGGGTTATCTGCCTGTGTCTCTGCCTCTCTCTATCTCTCTCTGTGTGACTATCATAAATAAATTTAAATAAAATAAAAATAAATAAAATAAACTTTAAAAAAAATACTTGGGGTTACTTCTTTCCTCCCAAGATTGCTGAGAAATATCCACCAGGTATGGCAGGGAGAAGAGACTTACCATTTGCTTCTGTGCTCCAAGCTTGCATAATTAGCCCTGTTGATGGCTTTATTACGTTGAATTGATTGGGTCATTAATAGGATAAAGACATTTTAACAGTACCATAAATCTGACTCCACTAATAAGGGATATGTCTTGTCACAGTGGAAAAGATCTAGTTTCTTCCTATGCCCCCAAGTCTACATTTCATACGTAATTCTGTATATGTATGTATCCATCAACAATAATTCATGCACTTTTCAAAAATGTGTGCTAATCCGGGTCTTTTCATTGCTGCTAGATCCAGGGGACAATTCCTGGTTCTTGTTTTTTCTTGTTTTATCATCAGCATTTGACAGGCGATCATTCCCTCTTCTCGAAATAGTCGGGGATTTTTTTCCACTTGTTTTATGAAATGCCTCACTCTTGCTTTTTTTTTTTTCCTTGCTCCCTCTTGCTTTTTAAAATTCTCCTTCAGTGGATACTGCTTCTCTGACATCTCAACTCTGGAGTAACTCACGGCTGAGTACTTCAACATTTTCTCTCTTTGCCCTCGCTACCTCCGTAATCTCATTTATGATCATGGCCTTAAACACAATCTTTCCAAGGTTTGCCAAATTTATATCTTGACCTGTCTTCTCAACTCCCACGGCTACCTCGTCCATCACGTGGCGTCATCTCAAATCTCAGGTATCGAGAATTAGTGCCATCCTTTTCCCCATCCTTCTTCGCCAACGGTCTTTCCCTTCTTTAGTTAAGGATAAAGCCATCTTTCTGACTGTTCAAAGAACCTTGCAGTATTCTTGACTCTTGCCATTTCTGGCACGATGTGTGGAGGTTACCCAATACCTATAGTTGTCTTCATTATAAAATACATATTCAGCCTTAAAGGTTGCATCTGCATCCCTCTCTATTCTCTTTTTCAAGAACTCCTATTAGACACATATTTCAGACTGTCAATCTTTCTATCCATGTCTCTTAACCACACTCACACTTTCACACACACACACACACACACACACACACACACTCACTCACATCTTTGAATTTGTATGAAATTCTAAGTCCTTAAATTATGTGGAGTCATCATTTGTCCGTACAAGAGTTTTTTCTCCCTAGAGTAGCTTTATTTTTATCTTAAATTATTTTAATGGCTATAAATCCAGACTTTTTCTTTCTCTTTCTTTTCAATCTTTGGACTCTTCAAAGTCACAGGCCATTTTCCTCCTTCAATATCAGATACAATGCTCTTTATAGAGAATGAACATAATAAAATTTGTACTGGATATTACACTCAACACCTGGAGCTATGTCATGGAGAAATATATAAGGGATGGATTTCACTTATTTACATTCTGATAATTCTCAAATTACATGCTTCTTTCATATCCATAGCTGAATCCAGCTGAATTAAGGATTCAGCTTAATAATAATCCTATTATTAAGGATAATAATCCTTAGTGTCGGACTCAACTTTGGATCTAGCAAACTAATAAAACAGGTGTCATATTTCTTAAATAAGAATATGTTTGAAAAAAAAAAAAAGAATATGTTTGGCTAGAAAGGCTTTAATTGAAAGGTTTTTTGTCAAAAACTACTATGCATTTTTATATGGTCTAGTCTACAATGTATGAAAAGCATAATTCTCCCATGAGGTCCAGCACGCTATAGATTAAGAACTATAAAAAAATAAAAATAAAAAAATAAAATAAAATAAAGAACTATATTAAGCTCCCCTCCCTACCAAAATAAAGTTTAAATTGTGGCTTCTGTAATAAGGAGAGAAAAAAAAGGCATTTAGAGATAGAAAGCAGGGGAAATATTGAAGATGGGAAGTTTTCCTTTCTTTTTTTTAAGATTTTTATTTATTTATTCATGAGAGAGAGAGAGGAAGAGACACAGGCAGAGAGAGAAGCAGGCTCCATGCAGGGAGCCCGATGTGGGACTCGATCCTGGGACCCAGGGTCATGCCCTGGGCTGAAGGCAGACGCTCAACCACTGAGCCACCCAGGTGCCCCCCCAAGAATCGGCACAATTCAAATGCTGTTTTACTTAAGGAAACAGTGTGATTAATATCATTCCATGCACTAGAATGTCACACTTTTTGTTACAGAGTAATCTGGATTTTACCTGACTTAATGAATAGAACAAACTGTGCTGAGCTAAGATCTTAGCACTGGTTCGATTGTTTCTTCTGGCTATCTGGGTGTCTGCACAAACCATGGCTGAGCCTGGCTACAACTGCTGGCAACCATTAATGATAACTGCTTCGTGCTTTCTATTAACCTAAAGAAGCTCAGATGGATCAATAGAAATTTTTGAATAAACTTTGATTCTTAAATCGCAATGTGCTTTACTTAGGGTCAAGTACACCTGCTGCCACCATTTTCTTAAGCACACATTTGCTCAGTCTTATCTGAAAGTGTGCTCACAAACCTTAAATAGCAAGTATTTTGCCAGTATCCTTTTCTAGTTATTTAAAGCTTAATAATCCTGCTACTGCAATTGCACTCCAAGTGATTGGGCATGCTGTGAGAAGAGTGACTGGTGGTGCTGTACAGACTTTCTCCTTTGAAAGGAAATTATGTCACTCTGAATTTTTTTGCATGCGGATGAGTATTTTGATCTGGATGAAACATCTGTGTTTAGAGTGCCTTCTGAATGGTATGGAGGAGGCAGCTGCTCATGTAATGATGCTGAAGCATTTCATGGCCAACTTGCCTCTCTCCATCTCAGGTTTGGGCTCTAGTGGTGTCAGAAATTTCACCATTAAAGCCAGAACCCTGGCTTTGACTTTATTCATTTTGTCATTTATTCATTTGTTCTTCAAATATTAAACAAGTGCTCCTGTAAGCCACATATGGCACGTACAGAGAGGTATTTACGTATAATATCCGATGCCCCACATCATGTGTCATTAGGTAATGACAGCAACGCGATACCACTACACTTCTATTAGAATGACAAAAACTCAAAACACTGACAGCACCAAATGCTTTTAAGGACGTGGAACAACAGGAACGCTCATTACCGCTGGTGAGATTACAGACTTTGGAAGACAGTTTGGCAGTTTCTAATAAAACTTATAGGGGCCCTTACCATATGATCCGACAATAATGGCCTTCGGTATTTACTCAAAGGAATTCAAAACTTATATCCACAGCAAACCTGCACAAGGATGTTACAGCACTTTGATCCATAAATGCCAAAACTTGGAAATGACCAGGTGTTCTTCAGCAGGTGAGTGAATGAATAAACTGCAGTGCATGCAGAAAATGGACTATTAGCATTAAAGAGAAACAGATATTAGGCAATAAAATAACAAAAGTGAACTTAAATGCACATCATCACGTATAGGGAGTCAATCCGAAAAGGCTGTTTACTGTAAGATTCCAACTATACAACCTTCTGAAAAAATATATATAGAAACAGGAAAAAGTGCACTGTTTGCTGGGGGTTCAAGCAAAGGAGATGAATAAGTAGAGCACAGGGGATTTTTAGGGCAGTGAAACTTATCTCTATGAGACGGTGGCTCCGTGGGGTTACACACTGGTCCAAACCCATGATATACAACACCTTGAGGGAACCCTAGAGTAAGCCACGGAGTTTGGGTGATAATGATGGTCAATGTAGGTTCATAAATGTTAACAAATGTGCCACTTTTGTGTAAGATGTTGACAGTGGAGGAAACTGTGGATCAATGAGGACATAGGATGTGTGGGAACTGTGTACTTTCCACTCAATTTTGACATAATCTTAAAAGTACCCCAAAGTACAAAACTATTAAAATAAATGAACCTGTCCAGAACCATTAAAAACAAAACGCCATCCGATCTTACAATCTATACAAAAATAGACTGAACTAATTCATATATTTAGCATTTAAACCAAGTATTAATGGATGTCCTACAGAAATTATGTTTTTTTAATTAATTAATTTATTTATTTATGATAGTCACAGAGAGAGAGAGAGAGAGGCAGAGACACAGGCAGAAGGAGAAGCAGGCTCCATGCACCGGGAGCCCGATGTGGGATTCGATCCCCAGTCTCCAGGATCGCGCCCTGGGCCAAAGGCAGGCGTTAAACCACTGCGCCACCCAGGGATCCCAGAAATTATGTTTTTAAGGAAAATCATCAGTATGATTGCATAAAGAAATGAATGTTAATAAAAAATGTTACAAATAACTTTATATGAGCACTGAGTGTTATACACAACTGATAACTTGCTAAACACTGAATAAAACAAAAGAAAACACAGCTTTATAATAAAACTACCTTAACTTGGATAAGGTGGCTTTGTATCTCAGAAAGCTCTTTGAAAGGTCCTAAAGTAGTGGCATAATACCTAAGAACGTAAGATCTATTGAAATAATGGACTGTAAATCAGGGATCACAAATTAAGCTATAAATAGCCTTTCTATTGTTTGCTAAAGTAACTAAAAAATAATAGATAATCACATTAAAAAGAGAATATTAATTCTTCTTTAAATTGACATATTTCCACAAATATACTCACTTTAAATAAGTAAACTATATACAATTGATTGTATTTATATTCTTTAGTCTTTACAGATGTTTCATAAAAGCTGCTCAATGAAATTCCAATACGCCTATAGAAGCACTTTGGTTTCTTGTAGATCTCATTCGTGTCAGCAAACATTTCTTCCACTTTAGTTTTATATTTACATTGGAATTTTAAGTGATTCTTTTCATCATATGACTCCAAGTTTTGACTTCTGCTTCTAACAGAGTGGTCCCAGCAAAAGAGAATATGTATGTTGGGTAAATATTACTTACCTTTATCTGAATATTTGAAGCATTTAGCTTTAAAATCAAATTACTTTCAACTTTTTCTAGTTACTCTCCATTTTTCTCCCAAATACATAGTCAAATGCCTCAGCTTTGGCATTGAAGAACTCATGCAAAAGTACAGTATTGGTGCCCCTTCCGTACTCAAGACTCACCCATACTGTCCACGGAGAGATGATCAGATCTAGTTTTTTTGTTGTTGGTTTTTTTTTTTGTTTTTTTTGTTTGTTTGTTTTCTTTTTTCCCCATTGCATAAACTTCTCTTGCTAAGACATCTGTTCTAACCGTATTGCTTTTTTGGCTAAAACTCAGCCCCTTCCTTTCATCATTGCTAAATATCTTTATCCAAGAATAACTTTTATTGCCCTTAACTATAACCAAAATATCTCAGTTCATTGAAAAGCAATGTGATTGAACTTTAAATGCATTAACACATGGAAATGCATCAACTCATTAAAGACTTGACATGTCAGAACAGAAGTTATGATTATTCCAAATGATTAAACCCATGTAAGAGTAAAGTCATGAAGCTTACATGAGGTGAATCTCTTCAGCTCAGATGGCAAAGAAGAGACAGAGCCAAGATTCAAATCCACTGCTGGCCTCCATCAGCTAGCTCTCCGGTCTCCACGGCTCACGCTTAGACAGAGCAGATCTCTGCCTACCCCCAAAGTACGGAACAACTCAGCTTAGGAAAAATTACCTCCTTTGAAGCAATTATATGGCAATAATTATATGGCATGGCAGCCCTACAAAGCACATTCTACGACACAGAAACGTCTGAGGGGACATGTGGCTGCCGAGGATAGTGTTGCACTAAGGAAGGAAGGAAGGAACGAAGGAAGGGAGGAAGGGAAACTTCCTATCAAAGACAAAAGCAAAAACAAAGACAAAGACAAAAACAAAGACAAAAGAAACAAAAATCTGAAGCAGCTAAGAAAAATGTCCAGCACCAAAGTCTCATAGAGTTAAGATACTAAACAAGATAAAGTCTTTACCACCTATGATTTTATCATCTAATAATCCCTGTGTATAGAGAGAACGAGAGGAACCCTACAACCTCGACAGCCACACAGAAATGGGTTGTTTCCGTACCAAACGTTATCAGGAACTTCCTATCAGCCAGTGGGTCTCAAAATACGTTTTCTGGACCGGCAACACAAGCACCACCTGGGTACTTACTAGAGATGCAAGTTCGTAGGCCCCAAACTGTCCTTAACCTACTGAACCAGAAGCTCCAGGAGCAGGGCCTGGCCCGTCCGCCGCTCATTTAGGCTTGCGGAGCCCTGCTGCAAGCTAGTGTAATAATGTAATAATTTGCCCCAGATTTACACAGACGAGTCTGAGCGTCGTTGGTGAACATTACCATGTCCTGGTGTTATGCTCCCAGCTAAATAAAATCCGTCTGGTTCACACCACTGACGCCACTGGTTTTAAGTGAACTGCTCCCACTCCTTCAGCTCCAGCACTGCACCCCGAGTGACTGTAAACACGACAGGTTACCTAACGCACGGCCACCTTCAGACCCCACTCCAGTAGCCCCGCGGGGCAGCCCTCCCCAGCCTGGCAAAGGGCACCCACCGAGCTCTCTGGCTGCAGTGCTGTGACGGGGCCACTTCTCATGATGATGCCAATACGATTCGAAAAGCCCTTAGCGTAAACCTTGCACCGTAGCCCCCTCATGCGTGACCAATCAGTCATCTAAGTAACCTAACCAAGATGCACTCTCACAGCCATCCCCTGGGGATGCCGTAAGGGCCCCGGACGTCAGCACTGCTCCTGTTTGACTCGCATTTACGCTTCCTCCCCAGCTCAGCAGGGCTCTGACACCAAATGACACCCGGCACGTGTTTTCCACGCAAGGTTTTTTGGCCTGGAGTTCACTCAAGTCTCTCTTAAAGCCTAGAATTGGGGGTAGATTTTTTTTTTTTTCCTCTGAGTCACCCTACCAACCTTAGCCTAGAATTATCTTTATCATAGAACTGATGGCTTAGTAACTAAGGATCTAATAATTACAAATGAACAATCAAAATACGTATAAGACTGTTCACTTGCACAGTTGTAGGCATTTCGTCGTGCATCGTACATGCGGATTTCGCTCTTGTGGCTCTTCTGCTAGCTTTATGGTGCAGGGATGTGCATTTTGTCAGTGAAAGGCTGTGCATTTCACACTCTACTACTGCACTGTCCTACCCCTGGGTGAGCATTGGAAACTTTGATTAGTTTGAACCAACTGGGTTCCGCTCTGTGTGAAAGAGATGCAGAATAACAGAATCCTAAATAAGATAGAAGTTCTTTCTTTCCCTGACGTTTCGGAGATAAAAGTCACAATGTTGTGGCTCTGTTCTTTGACGGTGCTAAGAGCCAGGCTCCTCCTCACTGGATGTGTCACCACCTCCTTGGTGTTGCCCTCGCCTGTTTGGTCCTTTACGTCTACATTTCCACTATCAAAGAAGGGGCAAAGAAAATAGAGGAGAGTAAATGCTTTTCCTTTATGGATACAGCCTGACAGGTGCTCACATCTCTTCTGTTTATAGAACAATGGACCGAACTAGGCACCTGGCCCCAGCAAGCTGCAAAGGAGGCTGGAAAATGTTTATTCTGGATGTTCATTTGCTTCAATGAAAGTGGGCTCTCGTTTCAGAACAGAGAGAACAGCTATTTCTGGAGAACTGTTGACCTTTGCCACATTTGCCTGGTTAATTAGCAGAACACATGAAAAGCAGCTTTTTCAGCTGACAGCATTAGTCCACCTACGGCCTGCCCTATACTCTATGAGTCTGCAGAAATTGACTGATTATGAATTTTGGTCCTTGTTCCCGAGCCACTTGTGACCGATCTAATGAGAAAGCAAGCATCAGAGATAAAGGATTTATTTCAGATTTCTCACACAGGAGTCCTCAAATCACCTTCAGAATTACCTTAGGTATTTAATTTATTTATTGTTTTTTAAAGATTTTATTTATTTATTTATGATAGACATAGAGAGACCCGGAGAGAGAGGCAGAGACACAGGCAGAGGGAGAAGCAGGCTCCATGCAGGGAGCCCGACGTGAGACTCGATCCCAGGACTCTAGATCAGGCTCTGGGCCAAAGGCAGGAGCTGAACCACTGAGCCACCCAGGGATCCCCCCAGGTATTTAATTTTAAATCAGAATCCTGGTTCCCGCCAGTTGGTAAATCAGAGTTTCTGGTACCATGGCCCAGGAAGCTCCATTTTAGCATTACCCCCAGAAGGGTCTTACGCACATTAAACTTTAAAACCACTGCAGAGTGAGAGGAAGAAATGGCTAGATTTTAAACCGAGTGTGGGGAATCTCTCTGTCTTATCTTATGCCCTCCCGTTGCTAATGTTCTTCTGCAACATCTACAGGTTGGTCTTTCTATACTTACTAATCCCTGGCAGGTGTTAGAGCTCAAATGTTATAGAAGAAATGCAGATAGCATCACTAAAAAGGGTTACATTTTCACATTCTCCTATACAAGCTTTCTGCCAACCTTGGAGGTAGCTGGCAAGATGTAGTATTCCTGTTTAACAAACAAGGAAACTTACTGACCCTCAGGTCAAGAAACTTGCCCAAAGCTACATGGCTCTTAAGAGGCGCAGGCGGGTTAACCTCTTTACCTGAGCACAGGCCCTGTGCTCATTTTCACCTTCTTGCAACTGTCTCCCAAATAATGAGAAGGTGGAGGGCATGACCCCAAACATGACCCCACGGTGGTTTCAGCTTTATCACCTTTGACCAAACCATGAGGATGTTTATTTTGATACCTTGGCCCTTAGTGCCTGCAATTTATTCCAACTAGAAGAACTACTTAGCGATTTTCAATGTTGAAGGTAATATCTAAGGTCAAAGGGTTTTCCTGGGGGAAGAGAGAGGGAAGTAATACTAACTGGCTGCCCAAAGCACGAATTTAGGCTCTTCACATAATATGGATACAATAACTTACGTTCTGAAGACCAAAGATTTGGTCACTCCATCATTCTGATTTATCTTATGCTGGGCTTATAGTGTATAAATGGCTAATGATCCTGCATGTATCTTTATATTCTTCTAATTACGCTCAACAATGTAAAACATACGCACTACTTGAAGGAGTTATGAATAGATGTAGGATTTTAAAATCACTAGTGCTATTTCACTTTGAAAATTTGGAAAGACCTGCAGCTGATACACGTTTTGTGCCCACATCTGATTCCTCTCGTGCCATGCCTGCTGTGAGCGTGTGCTTTTAGCCTAGCACTGGGGTTTTAAAGCATCAGAGTCTGTGAATGAACTGTCATCACATCTGTCTTAATTGCGTTTCCATCTGCTCATGTGGTGTGCACCTGGACTTGGCTGATTAGACAAGAACGACGCAAAGACTCTTCTAATACTATTCTCCTTATGGTCAAAACTGAGACTTTTTTCACTTTTTATTTGATGGAGTGTAAGATAGGGGAAAAAGAATGAAACAGAGTTCACCAGACATGTTTTATTTAGTCCTGGGGCTCCTATTTATAACTGTCGCCCCAGACATAACTTGCACTGTGCCATTTCTACACCTCAGTTTCTCCATCTGTAATTACGTCTGCCTTTTTGTTGTGGGAGAACAAAAGGATGCAGTGAATGTGCAAGTGCTTTGTAAATAGCACAAATGCAATTCTGCATATGCCATATATTCTTATGTCACTGAAATTGAAGCATAAACTAAAACTTACGGCGTGCAGGATTCTCCTAAAATATGGGGTTTCCTGGTTGATTGAAAAAAAACCCATATTTGCCTCTCCTGCTTCCATATGCTTAAAGTATTCTCCATTTTGGTGAGTATAAAATCGGGATCAAAACATTCAGGAAGAGAGGATTTGGGAAGATTTGATAGATAATTAACATTTTCAATATGCTTTTTAATCTTCCAAAATGTTTTATTCTCTTCAAATGGTGTAGTAGATGCACTACTGAGCTGCTACAGCCAGGGCAGGGAACAAAACGCTTAGATTAAGGAGGACAGCTGAGACTGCAGCAAATACTGCATGAAATCATCCCAGATGGATATAAGTACCCATCATTAGGAGCAAACACCGTGCAAAGCATATTAGAAGGAACAAACCTCCTTCAGAATTCTGCTGAATTAGACTAGCCCTGGTAGGGAAAGTGAATTTTCAGTAAGTGTGAATAAACACCAAGGAAGCCTGTAAATGATAATAACTCATTTACATGTCAAAAAATTGACCCTCCCGTGCAGATGTAGAGAAAGATAGTGTCTGAACATATGAAAAGGAACACACGAAAGGGAATGGGAACAACCTGGATATTTATTATGACAAGGAGGGAAAAGGTTCAGAGGGGGAAGAAGGGACCTGGGATAAGAAGAGGAAAGGAGAGGAGGAGGTGGTGGAGGGGAAGAGACACAGGAAAAGGAGATACACGGAAGGCCAGGATCAGATGCAATTAATAGAACGTCCAGATTTCCATCACTTCCTTAATAAGGTAAGATTAGGAATAAAAAGACAATTGTTAGGTAGAGCTGTGTATCGTTATAGTTCGGGAAAATCACTTCCTATAGTAACTCCATGGCACATTGCACATAAAGCTCACCCCAAGATGTAGGTCGGTTATTCTCAAAGAAATGTTCACATTCACTGGATAAAGTTCTAAGTTAAATAATTTCTCCAGACGCTATTAAACTACTGTTAATATGAGTTCTAATTCTAAGGAATATTAGCTCTATACAATAGTAACAGTGACAACATTAAAAACAATTCTGTGATTAAATACATTTGAGGAGCATTGTTCCTTGAGGCAGGACATCTCTGGAACTGGTGTGAAGAGAGCCTTATGAGTCTGCAGGGCAGACTAGAGGTCATGGTATTTCTAGTGGAACTCAGACACCCCTGAAAAGTGTTTCTGACAATTAAAATCAAGACTGAAGTGCCTAGGGGTATAAATTAAGGCTGACACCACGACTTATAGAATGGATGGTTTCTGGAGTCAAGTATACACGATGACTGGTTGATGGTGGCAGATTGATAGGAGTGATAACGAAATTTCAAGAGACTAATTATAGCCAAGTATCAGTGACTTAAGGTCATTAATCAACCATTTTCATAGAAGAAATTATGGTGGTTGACAACCTCATTAGTAATCAACATAATTCAAATTTGGAAGAGATAACATTTTTACGTATCAAATTTGTTTTCAAAAATTTAAAGAGAATATAAAGCACTTAGTAAGAGAAGGAAAGTAAAAGTATAATGGAGGGGTATTTTTAAAATACTAATAAAAAAGAAAATAAATTTACATAGCCCCCTTGGGAAATAATTTGACAGTATATTTATCTATCTTAAGATTCTTATTGCATTGTAACTCCGTGTTACCATTTAAGAATGAACCTAAAAGTAATACAAGAAAAAAAAAAGTACCAGGCAAAAAGTCATTCATCGTTCAATATTTTATAATAATATGAAACACGAGAGTAACATAAATGTTTTCCAGAAGAGATGGCTAATTGAATAAGTAGACATTCAACTCATGGCTAATTTATCTCCTCATTGTTTCTCTTACCTTTACAGTGTAAGCTGAGACACCAGCAGAGAACAACAGCTGCTGGATTTCTTACCAAGAAAAAGATCAAGATAAAGACTCCAATGAAATGAATCTCTGTTTTCAATAAAAGATATTAGCCAAGACAATCCCCTTAAGACTTTGCATAACTGCTAGTCTGTAACAGATTAAAACAGACCAAATTTCAATTTTTGAGTTAACAGCATCAAAAGCACAGAGATTTTAGAATACTTTGTGCCGGGGTGGGGATAGATGTTGTTGTAAGTTTCTTCACTCCAATCTCTATTCCAAAACCAGGGAATTACACCTTGAAGATACAGGTTACTTGCAAGTAAGAGAAACAATGCTTGCTACCTTACAGGAAATACTCGTGTATGTGCGTACGTATGTATGCATATTGCCTACCTATCTATTGATCTATCATCTATCATCTATCTATCATCATCATCATCACCATCATCATCCATCTATCTATCCATCTATCCATCTATGTTATGCTGCCCTCCTGAATTTATCCCCTCTGGGCACTACTTCAGTCTTGATTTTAATTGTCAAAAAGGCTTGCCCAGGGAGCCTGAGCTCCGCCAGAAGTACTATGGCATCTAGCCTGCAAGCTCTCTTTACATTATATGTATATGAATCAACTGCTGTACTCAAAGATTTTGGAGGTATAGGATGCCTGGAAAACAAGCATTAGAAAATAGGCAGGACAACTCCGCAGAGACAATAACGAAGATTGAACTGCAGCTACTCTTAACGGGCCTTCTTCTCTAAGCATTCAGAATCCTGACAGAAAATGCATGGTCAGGGTCAGGATGGTCATGCAAGAAGGCAGGTAACAGAAGGGTCCGACCTCCCTCAGCTCCTGTAAACAGATAGCCATGGAAGGAGGCACTAAGGCTAAAATCAAAAGAAAATACTCCCGGATGGGACAATAAGATGCTAATAGTAAAAGGGTATTGGTTGGAGGTTCTAAAGCCAGAAATTGGCAAAATTTGCTACCATCACCTCCAGGGTCACTTTGTACTCAACCAAGGGCAATCACAAAAACCATGCAATAAAAATTCTATTCACAGGACCATGTTCTTTATAACAGCAATACAAGCTCTCCTCCCCTTGTTAGGGGTTCCCAGGTCACTCCCATCTGAGACTAGTATCTACTGAGTCGTGCTTACGTGACTTTCCAGATAATTCTATTTAAGCTGCTCTTTCTATCAGGTCTCACCTGCTTGTACTTAATTTATCACTCAATGCCTTTTGGATCATTTTCTCTGGCTTCTGCTTGGCTGTCTCACCACAAATGACAGTCACTGAGTCCAAGATGCCATTGTCTTTTAAGAGGAGACACGGTCCTCTCATCCTTCTTCTCCAATTGACTAGCAAGTTCTCAATGTGATTTCGCTGCTTATGCTTAGGATATCCAATGCCTCCTCCTACCCCTGACGTCAGTTAACAATTCTAAAAATATCTGTAAAGGGAATTCCCCCAAAGAGATATCTCCAGATATCTGCGTATCTGGAATACGCAGATAGATAGATTGTGCCTCGATCTCCCTTTTAATTCTACCCAATTCCAGAAGCATTTACAGAGATGCCACTGTATAGCAGACTTTCTGATTGCAGCTGGGATAAGAATGAGGCCTTCCACCTGCCTTCAATGCATAATACCTTGAGAGATACAGACATAGACTGAACAAGCTGTACTACTGACATGGTAAATGCTATCTATTGATATCCACTACGTTTTATGGAATCCAGGGGAGGGAGAATTGGCATTTCTGGGAGGCTGAGAAGGTCTCTCTCCCTCTCCCTCTCTCTCTCAAACACACGCAGAGGCATACATAATCCAATTATAACCTAATTGATGTCTAATCTTGCCTGAGCAAGCAGGAAGCCTGGACCTTTAACTCAGGCTAGCACTGAAGCTGTAACTAAGCATAGAACAGAGAGAACCAGAAGGAAATTTAGAAAAAAAAAATGTGCAGCCTGGACAGTAGTGGCTCAGGGAATAAGAAGTCTGATTAGGGAAGCAGAATGTGAGGAGGGGTAAATGCTTTGAGGCAACAATAGGAGGAAGGAATAGCTTTCTAGAATGATATACAGTCTACCTTAAATAATGATTTAAAAAAAAAATAAATTCAAAGAGTCCAAATCATTTGCTTCTTCTTTCCTTGTCCCTTTAAATGTCCCTGATGTGTCCATCCAGCACAGGCTGCGGAGTATACGCAGCAGGTCTGGTGGGGCTCAAGGCTCTGGGCCTGGGATTATCCGAAGCCACCTCCCATCCCTGCCAGCTCTCATCTCCCCCTTGGATGACAGGACCTCCCTCATTCACCCTCAATGTCTTTTACCATGCTTTTCTAGGAATTCTCTTAGCCCCGTGGAATTATATATATATTCTAGGTTTCTTTTTAATTATCCCTCATGTTCTTCTTCAGAAATTGTCATAAACACTTTAAATTAAAAAAAAAAAAAACTTTTTTCACTAAATATGTGCTATAGGCAAATTGACCAGGCCAGGGGGTTGTACATCCACTTTCATGAAGATTTCTCAATAGCTATGCAAGGTAGATTAAACCATTCTACTTTGGAAATGAGGAAAAAGATGTATTAATAAAAACAAAACCAAGAAGTACAAGAACAGTAGTTAACAAGGTCTTAGACGCTTCTCCCACCGAACTCCTGGGAGTTTTGACAATCTCATTTTTTCTTTCTCTCTCTCTCTCTCTCTCTCTCTCTCTCTCTCTCTTTTAAAGATTTTATTTATTTATTTGGGAGAGGGAGAGAGAGCACGTGCACACACAAAGGAGTGTGGGAACCTGCACACGGGGCAGGGGGTGGGGCAGACGGGGAGGGAGAAGCAGGGAGCCCCAGGCAGGCCCCTGGGACCATGGCCTGAGCTGAGGGCAGACACCCAGGTGCCCCAACAGCCTCATTTCCTAACTAATGTGGGTATTGCTCAAGCACTAGAACTGTATTTCTGCCATTTCCTCACAATCTACACTTCTGTATTCACTGCCTGAAATCCTACAACACCTAACGGAAGTGTGACCACTTCTGTGAATCCTTCCTGGATTTCCAAAGACCCTCCCAATGACTGTGTCAATTTTACCATGTGACCTGTTATGCTCACGGACACATCCATTCTCTCATCTGCACGGTTATGCCCGTAAAAGTGAGGGAGGGGCTTCCTTTGGCTCCAGCCCTGTCTGCGTGTGGCACACTCAGCATGTGATAAGCATTCTCTATCACATCTCCCCTTTCAAGTAGATTTTACGGGGAGAAAAAAAAATGTGGCTTATGTATGTTACTAAATGGATCATTAAATTTGGCAGATGTCACTTTGCTTCTAAAAGAAACTCTTGAACAGTTTCCCGTTAGAACATCTTATTCCAGGCTTGTTGTCATGGCCAACAGAATAATAAGAGAGCTACATGGGCTTCAGCAAGAAATATGGCTAATTCCCTTCCCTGATGGGGTAGTTATGCAGAAAATTGCCCTCCAAAGGAATGTGCAGTGCTTCCTGTGAGGCAGGTATTGTGAGGAGCTCTTGAGTCTTATGGGGATGTTAGGAGAGGAAAGGGGATGAAGGAATGTTCATATTTAAGGTAGATTAAAGGGATCCCTGGGTGGCGCAGCGGTTTGGCGCCTGCCTTTGGCCCAGGGCGCGATCCTGGAGACCCGGGATCAAATCCCACATTGGGCTTCTGGTGCATGAAGCCTGCTTCTCCCTCTGCCTATGTCTCTGCCTCTCTCTTTCTCTCTCTGTGACTATCATAAATAAATAAAAATTAAAAAAAAGGTAGATTAAATTATTCTACTTAGGAAATGGGAAAGAAAATGTAGGTAATAACAACAACAATAGAGAAACAGTAGTTAATATCGACTAAGCGCTTCTAAGTACTGGGGATTTTGCTGAACATCTAATGGCAGGTGTGAGATGACATTACCTCACGGAGTGAACCCGCATCTTTGAAGTCACAAAAGTAGTGTGGGGCATAGCTGCAACAGTAACAGACCCAGCCTGTCCTGACTCCAAAAGCCTTGCTTTTTTACCACCAGGCTATGATCCAGCCTGAGTGTGAGGTCCACCTCCGCATTGTGCATCATCACATTTCCCAGCAGAAGCACCTGACACCTTGAAGGAACAGATGTGGAATAAGAGGAAAGAGACAGCTCACTGAGTGCCAAGTGCTTGTGTCCCAAGTCTCGTCCCACTGGTGGTATCCAGCTGTGGGAGTCTCAGTAAGTCTACAAGTCTCGGAGCATCAACTTTTAAAATGAAACACAGTGGACATCTTGTTGTTCCTCGATCCCACACCCAGTTCTGTTTCTTGTGGAACAGCCCTAATTATGGACCGAGGTGCACATCTGCATGACGGTCATTCTCCCCGCCTCGAGAAGTGGCCCTTGTGAACCCGCCTGCACCAGTTCACCGGCCTCACAGCTCTGGTCAGTGGGACAGGTTTAGGTGCCCTGTGCTTCCATCGCTGTGAATCTCCCACCTTGTGCTAAGAAGGGTGATTGCTCCTTTCCACTAACGTCGGATGTAGGAGAACTCATTGCCTGCGTTGCTGGCCAACGACCTGTGGCCTGGAAGACCAAACCTGCCTTGGGATGGGGTCACCACGCAAAAAGCTGAGCCCAGAAAAGGAGGGAGAGAAACTGGTCCCAGCAAGATCACGGGACCCTGTAGGGCTAGTTGAGCCTAAAAACAATTTATCCAAAATTGATTCTCACAATCCTTATCTTTTTTTTTTTTTTTCTTTTTGGGTCTTGGTTTTCTGTCAAAACCAAAAACACTGTAAATACTAGAAGTATATTTATATGCACATAGTCTCTTTGAGCCCAAAATTCTGTCATTTCCTTGACATGAAAATTTTAAAGGCAAATTTGGCTTTTCATTATACACTTCTCCATGTGAAAAATCTACATTCTTCAGGAAGATATAATAAAGCTGGCTTCATAGGACTTCGAACATGTACACCAGGCTTAGCATAATGCCCAGCACATGAAAACTGCATTATGTAGTCCTCTTACTGCGATTACGGAACGAACATTTGAAGCTCATTGATTCCCTTTCCTAATTACCATATGTGCGAATAAAGTTAGAAAATTAGCGTATGACACAGTCTTTCCTGACCCCAGCTCCCTCTAAGTTATCTATTCGCACATCGACATTTTTTAACTGAAATGAGTTCTTAATTTTTTCATTCAGATAATAATTTTGTTAACAATTGTAACTGTTGCTCAGTTGTCTTAAAATAGTCTTAGACAACTTAGATGCATCGTCACTCTGAAATTCAAATTCCTGGCATCTTGGGTAAGTAACCTTTAAGAGTCTTCGTCCACTTAGGTGTACGAAGCAAGGAGACCAGCAATGCCTACTTCCTAGGGTTCAATGAGGAATGAACAGATTTTTTAAACATTTTGAGATGTAATTTGCATATCATAAAGTTCAAGCTTCTGAAGGGCACGATTCAGTGGTTTTTAGTTGATTAACAGAGTTGAATAAATCTTACCAGTAGCGAATTCTAGACTGTTTTATCACCCCTCAAAAAGCTTCTGTACTCATTAGCAGTCACCTTCCATTCTCTTTTGTTCTCTAATCCCTGGAAATTTCTAACCTACCTTCTGTCTGCAGAATTGGCCTATTCTGGAGATTTCATATGAAGGGAAACATACAATATGTGACCTTTTGTTACTGGCTTCTTTCACTTGGCATCATATTTTCAATGTTCACCCATGTTTTAGTATGTATCAGACTTCATTCCTTTCTATTGCCAAATGATATTTTATAGATACGCCGCATTTTACCTATTCATCGGCTGACGAGCATTTGGCTTGTTTCCACACTTTCAAGCTATTATGGAAAATGACACTATGAATATTCATAATTCATGTACAAGTTCTGATATAGATATGGGTTTTTATTTCTCTTGGGTATATATTTAGGAATGGAATTATTCAACCATATGGTCATTCTATGTTTAACATTTTGAGGAATGACCAAACTCTTTTCCAAACTAGCTATACAATTTTACCTTCCCACTAGCCATTGCCCCACATCCTTGCACACATGATAATTTTATGTGTCAGTTTGACTGAGCTAAGGGATTCCAGCTAGATATAAAATATTGTGTGTATGTGTGTGTGTGTGTGTGTGTCTAAAAGAGATAAGCATTTGAATCAGTAGACAGGATAAAGAAGATTGACCTCAACAGGGTGGGTGATCATCAACCAATCTGCTGAAGGCTTGAATAGAAAAGGATGAGGAAGAGGGGATTCACTTCCTCTGCTTAAGCTAAGACATCCATCTTCTACTACCTTCTGACCTCGGTGCTCCCACTTCTCAGGCATTTAGGTGCAGAGTGGCATATGTGGGATACATGCCATTGCTCCTACCCCTGTTCTCTCCCCTAATTCTCAGGCCTTTGGATTCAGGTTTAGACTATCCATTGGCTCCCCTGGTGCCCAAGCCTTGGGATTTGAACTCAATTATACCACTGGCTTTCCTGGTTCTCCAGTTTGCAGACTACAGATCTGGGGACTTCTAGGCTTCCAAAATCACCGACTCCTATAATAAATATCTATACAGATAGCTAGATATTTCTGATAGGTAGGTAGGTAGGTAGGTAGAGACATAGAAAGGAGTTGGTTTATATCATTTTATTTATTCTTAGCTCTGTTTCTCTGGAGAACCCTAATATACATACTGTTAGTGTTATTGGATTTAAAAAAAATTAGCCATAATCATGTTTCTGGGTGGTCTCTAAATGTTTTCCAGTTTCATTGAGATTAATTGATAAATAATGTTGTGCAAGTTTAAGGTGATTTGATAAACATATATGGTATTAAATGATTATTACCACAATAAGCTAACACTGCCATCACCTCACATAACTGCTTTTTTTGTGTGTGTGGTGAGAGCATCTGAGATCTCTCTTAGCAGCTTTCAAGTATTCAGTACAGTATGCTTAACTATGATCACCATGCTGTGTATTAGACCCCCAGAATTTATTCACTTTATAACTGGAAGGCTTTATTCTTTGACCAACATCTCCTCAGTTCCCTCTCCTCCCAGCCTCTGACAACCACCATTTCTACTATAAGCTTTTTTAGGTTCCACATACAAGTGGCATCCTGTTAGTTTTAGCATGTTCTATTTATATGTTTTTCACTATCTAAAAAAAAAAATTCCTTTTGATTTCTTCTTTAACCCATCGGTTGTTCAGGAGTGTGTTGTTTAATTTCCACATATTTATGAAATTTTGTTTTTCTTTTGTTATAAATTCCTAGTTACACGCCATTGTGGTCACAAACAAATGATATGATTTCAACCTTCTTAAATATGTAAAGACTTGTTTTGTGAGATAATACATGAGCTATCCTAGAGAATGCTCTATGTGCACTTGAGAAGAATGTGTAGTCTGGCTGTTGGCTGGAATGTTCCGTAAATGCCTGTCAAGTCCATTTGGTCTAAAGTATAACTCAAGGGGATCCCTGGGTGGCTCAGTGGTTTAGCGCCTGCCTAGAGCCCAGGGCGTGATCCTGGGGTCCCGGGATCGAGTCCCACGTCGGGCTCCCTGCATGGAGCCTGCTTCTCCCTCTGCCTGTGTCTCTGCCTCTCTCTCTCTCTGTCTCTCTCATGAATAAATAAATAAAATCTTTAAAATAAATAAATAAATAAATAAATAAATAAATAAATAAATAAAATATAACTCAAGCCCAATGTTTTCTTACTGATTTTCTGCTTAGATAATCTAACCTTTGTTGAAAGTGAGGTATGAAGCTTCCTTACTAATACCGTACTGTTGTATCTCTCTTCAGGGGTATTTGCTTAATATATTTAATGTTGTATTCCTTACATTTTTTTCATTGCTGTCTTCACATTTGAAGAAGCGGTCATTTCCTCTGTTCTATACCGACTGGGTTTGCAGAGAAATACCTTCGGTCAACTGTGCTAAGGATTCTAAAATCCAGACATTTTCTATGAGTACGCCCCACACTTCTGTTCCCTCTTGTGTCAGAATTCTTAAGTTTGCATGCCTTCTCTTGATCCTGCGGGGCCTGGCCAAGTGCTTGGCAGCCTCCCTTTTGCTTTCTTGAGGTCAACGTGAAGGCTCAACTTTGTGGTTTCTCCCAGACCTGCAGAGTCAGGCTGACTTTCTGTGAGGCACTCCCAGGGGCTTGTCCCCAGGGACTCTCATTTCCCTGATGGAGTATGTGATGCAGCTAGTCCTAGCCGAGTCCTCTCGAGCCGCCTGGAGCTCTATCATCTACTGTCCCATCTGTTTCCCATCCCTGTCACACAGCACACCTCAGTATTCTGAGTGGGGCTAGAAAGAGGTGAGCCTTTGAGCAGTGTCTTGCACAGCTGGGGACCCCCAGCATGCACTCACATGCTTTCACTTCCCAAAATGGAAGAAACCATGGCCTGAGATGACGTTTCTGGGCAATGAGCTAAGCATCTTGGCAGAGCAGTGACCTCTTACCCTCTTCAGTGTATCCAACTTCTGATATTTTTTTCTTTAATAGTGTCTAGAACTTCTTTGCTAGACTCCTGAACTTCCACAATGATCTCTTGTCCATGATTAATTGTCTATATCTGTGTTCTTTTTGGAGATGATGGTAAAACACTCTTATTCCACCATGAGGATGACATCAGTCTCCTCCTCCATATGGTTTTGATTTGCATTTAATACATATTTTAAATGTCCTTATTGGTAATTTCCTTATTTTCTTTGAGGTAATGGGTATCCTTTGTTCATTTTTAACTGAGTTATTTATATTTTCATTATTGGGGTGAGAGAGGTCTTTATATATCCTGGATATAAGTCCTTTATGATAGGAGTTGGAATAGTCTCCCCATTCTGCAGGTTGTTTTCTCACTTTCTCTATTTTATCACTTGAAGCAAAAACATTTTCAATTTTGAGTAAGTCCAATTCATCTATTTTTCTTTTTTCACTTCTGCTTCTGTGCTACATCTATGAAACCATGATCTAAACCATGGTCACAAATATTCACTTATGTTTCCTTTGACTTTTTTTTTTTTAGTTTTAGTTCTTATATGCACATTTATGATCCATTTGACATAATTTTTGTATGTGACCTAGCTAGGAGGTATTGAGTAATCCTTTTCAGTGTAAAAAGAATGCCAGGTTTGAGATTCATGAATAACGATGAGCCATCATAATAAGTTGGAAGACAAACTTCCTATATGCCCACTGTGGGAAGTCCCTCAAGCTTCATTCACATCTATCACAAACATGGTACATTTAACAACTGTCGGCCTGAGACCACACAAATCTTTGAACATGGAGTACCATTAAAATCCGTACCAAGTGCATTTTTTTCTGAAATCATTAACTTGTAGAATGTAATTAGTGTCTTCTTTTAATCATTATATCTTTAACCTCAAGTGACCTTCTTTTCCAATTTTTCCAATTAAAGCCCCACCTATTGTTTCACATTATTTTTTAAAGATTTTATTTATTTATTCATGAGAGACAGAGAGTAAGAGAGAGGCAGAGACACAGGCAGAGGGAGAAGCAGGCTCCATGCAGGGAGCCCGACGTGGGACTCAATCCCGGACACCAGGATCACGCCCCGGGCCAAAGGCAGGCTCCAAACCGCTGAGCCACCCAGGGATCCCCTATTGTTTCACTTTAAAAAATGTCTTAAGTGCCTACTCTGTGCCAAAACACTTTTCATCGTCAGCTGAAGATGAAAAGTAGGGTACTGAATGAGACGAGTAGGGGAGACAGGGTGTTCAGGAAAAGTAATATGTGGCAATCAACCGCACTAACCTGTATAATAAAAGTGCATTCAGAGATAGTGATTTAGGACAAAGAGTAATTCATTCTGTTGAACCTAATTTCCTCCCCTTCCAATATTCATCTAGGCCTTCACGAACTTTGTTTTATTTGAATTATAATAGCATGTGTAGATACTGATCAGCTGTGCTATGCAGTTCTGAAGATAATTAGCTGGAGGGAAGAAGGCAGTGAGACACGAGTACAAGCATAGAGGTAGTACTAAGTGTAAAGTGCTAGAACACAGTAACCGGTGTCTGCACAGAGCTACCCCAGAACACCTGGGGCTCATTGGAATTAACCGTGTTCCTGGCCAACTAGTGAGCTAAGCGTGGAGGTAGACACAGAACACCTCAGCAGACTAATAACAAGCCACAGAACTGTGAGGGAACTCAGCCCTGATGTGTCCTGTCTCCCAAGAACACTGCATTTCAAAATGGAAGTGAAGTAAGTCAAAGAACAAAGCCCCAAATATGGAAGGTGCGGACACGAGGCTTAGAAAATTCTATTTATTCTTTATATATATTTTTTGTTGCTGTTGTCTGTCTACCGCCCTCCCTCAAATAGCACCAGCTCAGCAGCACTCAACACCTTGTCTTGCTTCCCGTAGGAACATCCTTCCATCCTGAGGATTACACTGGTCACGAAGAGTCATTATCATTCGAAAGGCAAGGGATGTAGCAATATTTTCTCTCTTTATATGATCATTTAAGTTCTTTGCAGTTGGCAACAGCTTTTTCATTTTTCCAAATGCTCCTTTTGAGACAGCCAACACAGGTACATACACAGAGCAATGTGACAGTATTTTACATTCCATTTTCTCTAGGTGTGATGATAGCAACTTCTTAGGAACTTTCTCCCCTGGTGAGAAAGGACACCTTTGTCTTAGCAGTTACTTGGGTTGCCTTAGAAACCATTGTGCTGTCTGAAAAGAATAGTTTTATCTTTAGAGACAGCATCTCTCAAGAGAGTGGGTTATAATTTTTCATGAAAAAGAAGGCAGGGAAAATAATTATATTTTCCATTCTGGGGAGGGAACAAGCCTTGGATAACACAGAAAGACAGAAAAGGATGCTTCTCTAAAGACAGTCTCCCAAACAGGTACTCAACAATTATCACCGAAGAAGACCTCCTTAGAGGATTTGCTGAAGCCAAGTTAGATACAGGGTATGTGACGATTGTGCTTCTTCCTGGGAACAACTCTAGACTTGTGTGTCAGAGACATCTGGTAAATACGATGAAAACTATCAGTCCTCTCTCCAGGAAGCGAGCAAATGCATGGGTGCACATAAGAATCTGAGTATCATTTTAGGCATCTGGAAAGACTACCTGAATCTCATGAATGAATCCTGGATTCAAAATACTCGTGAGATCAAGCCCCAAGGTGGGCACTTGCTGAGGGCAGTTTCTCTCTCCCTCTGCTTCTCTCCCTCTCCCCTCATCTCCCCACCCCTGCACATTTGCACTCGTGTGTGTGCTCTCTTTCTCTAAAATAAATAAAATAAATCTTCAAAATACTTGATGTAGGATATACCCCAAGGAAGGCAATTCTAAGATTACTGGGTTTTTATAAGGTTCTATGAAGACCTGATAAATCAACTAGGGTTTTAGCTTAAAAAAAAAACAAAAGATTAGCTTAAGAAACAGAAGTGAATGGAGTGAGAATGAAGTGTGTGTGTGTGTGTGTGTGCCTGTGTCATGCTAAATAAATGACTTTAAGTTATAAAAGGACTATTTCATGGAATTTACATGGGTTTACCCTTGCAAGCAGCTCAAGATACTAGAATAATCACAGTTCACATTTACCAAGTGCTTATCCTGGGCCAGGTAACATCCTAAGCATTTACATATAATAACAGGGTTTTTTTTTGTTTTGTTTTGTTTTGTTTTTTTACAATTCACAATTCTGAAAGGTGTGTCATGAATTACAGAAAGAAAAATAACTTGTTCAAGAATTTTCCCCTAGAAAGGGACCATGCCGTGATGCCAAATGAGAGAACTGGCTTAGAGAGACCACGGGCTCACCCTCCCCTGCTGTACAGCCTCACTGGTAAATGTGTGCTGGATGAAATTTTTGCTCAATATAGAGAAATATTTTATTATAATTAGGCTGTCTCACCGTAATTTTCTTTTCAAATACTGCCATGTCTTTCACATTACTATTATGCTAAAATTGTTAGAAAGAATTCAATTATTACCTAAGTTCTGAATACCAGTGTAAGATTAAAGAAATTTGTTCTAATCAGTTTTGATAAAACCTACTTCTAAAATCAAATGGGCCTCTTTTGTTTCTTTGGAAAGAAGTCTAACGGTTGTTTTTCTAATGGCTATGTTAAATGCACTATAGATTTTTTAGTCAGTTTTTTGGTAATTGTATTTATCTACATGTATGCATATTAAAACACATTGTACAATTCTTTTCATAGTATTCTTGCTTTATATTTTAACTATCTTGTGGCATGTACAGTTAAATACTTTTCATTTACAATATTGCTTATTTTAATCATTTTTTGACCAATATCTTCAGAATCTATTTCATTAGGTTTCTTGATTTATCAGTGTTTGTTTTCTTTAACTTTTTCACTAATTTCTTTATGTCTATTATTTCTTTGCTTGGGTTTAATTTATTTTCCTTTTCTATTTTTTTAAGTTGCATGCTTGCTTCACTAATCTTTAATCTTTTTAATATAAGAATTTAAATGTACCTTTCCCTTGGACTATTTTCATAGCTACATTATACTAATATTGACATTTTTCTTCAAGATGCTTTAAAGACTTTTAAAAATTTCATTCTTATTTTTCCTCTGACCAGTGAGTTATTTAGCAGTGTGTATTTATAAATGAAAATACAATTCCGTTATTGATCTGTAGCTAAAGAGTCAGAAGCTATGGTTGGAAGGTTGTCAATTTTATAGGTGAAATGAGTGTATATTCTCTAATTGTTGGGTGAAGAGGTCAACACTTGCTTATTGAATTGACCTTGTTGATTATGTTTTTCAAAGTGTACATCTTGGGGCACCTGAGTGGTTCAGATGGTTAAGCATCTGACTCTTGATTTTGGCTCAGGTCATAATCTCAGGGTCATGAGAGTGAGCCCCAAGTCAGGCACTTGCTGAGCATGCAACATGCTTAAGATCCTTTCTCTACCTCTTTCTCTGCCTCCCCACCCCCCACTCCCGTTCATACTCTCTTTCTCTAAAAAATAAAAAATAATAATGATAATAGTGTACACCTTCACCGATTTTTTTTCTGTGATTGACCTTTCAGACACGGAGATAAATGTATGGTATCTCAAACTCTAATAGCCATTTTGCTTTATAATGTATAAAACTATCTTACTGATTCATATGTTTAGAATCATTATATCATCCTAGGAACTAAATATGTATTAAATAAAGTTTTTCTCTGTTAATGATTTTTGTCTGGAATACAATTTTATCTGATATTAATATATTTACTATTACTTTACTGTATTTTAGCCAGTGTTTTGCTGGTATGTCTATTTTCTTCTTTTTACATTCAATGTTTTTGAGTACTCATAGCATATATTTGTACTTTTAAACTTAATTGACAACATTCTAGATGTTTTAAATGGGTGTTTTAGCCCATTTACATTCATTGTGGTGATGTATTTGGGTTTACTTATATTATGATAATATTTATTTTATGGGTTGCAAAGTCTTAGAGGACATGCTATTATTACCACTGCTGTCATTACATATGTTTTGTAATTCAGAGACACTGTAGAGGCAGAAAGGTTTCCTTAGCTACTGCTTTTATTCACCCTCAGTCTACAAAATGTAATCATTATGGATGATTACAAATGAAAATCATTATGGATGGGCCCCCTCTGGGTATCTCAGCTTTACTCAAGAGTTTATTAAGTTTAGCAGCTGGACCCAAGGCCTAGAACATCCACATGCCAGTTATAACCTTGCATGTGGCATTTGGCCTGAGGATATTCTTGACTTCAAGTCCATTTAATAATTTTGTTTCAATAGTTTATTTGCCCTCGGGAATTGATTTTTTCTCTTGAGAATTTGAAAAGCATTTCAAAGAATATGTGTTATAATTTAAGAAAATCTAAATGTATTGAGCAGAAGGATTTTACTGAATATAATCTTCACATGGTAAAGTAGAATTCCATCTGCTACTGCTTCACTTTTCTTTGAATTCTTTTTACAGACCTCATCTGCCCCATACAAAAACCCTTCCCAACCTGTCATTATTTTACTGCTTACTAAATTGTTCTCCTAGGAACTAGGAACACACAATGGCATATTAAGTCCAATGACAAAATTTGCAATAGATAACCTCTATAATTGTATTTATTACCAACTTGCAGAAATATTGAGCCTTTTGGTTAGTGTTGACCTACCATTTTGGTTAAGAAATCTGTGACTCTTAGTAGATAGAATGACACTGATAACTCAATTTATTAAAAGGACGTGAAATGAAACTTGATGTTAATATCTGGTCCTTGGATATATATTTCTCTGTTGTCATTTATTTAATACATTTTTAGATTTGGGAGAATCAATCCTATCATCTTAACTGTGCATATTTGAATCACTTGTGAATTTTTAGATATTATATATATATATCCAAATATTCTGAATACATTTTTCAGGAGTAGAGAGAGTCCAGAAACAGAATATTTAAGCAAGAGACCTGAGTGTAGGTCATTTTTACAAGCTTTACAGTTGATTCTATTAACATATAGGACTAAAAAATAGTTATGTAAGAAATTCATCTATTAAAAAAAATTCATCTATTGCTTTTTCATCTGCAAAAGAGGACTGTGGACTTAGGTAATTGGTAAGATAACTTCCTACTATTGTGTATTTTCCCCAAAAATCTTACAGAGCTTTATAATTTGAACAAAGCTCTGAATAAAAGATAATTAGGTATCAGAGATCCCCTGTATCTCTTTCAAACCTTCACTATATAAGGCTATGCCCCTTTCTGATATGCTTCAGTTTCAGAGCATATGGACATTTGTCCTGAACTGGAGTAAACCTTACTCTGTTTTAAGTATAAGGGTTGGAAATGTATACATTATAAGAAAGAAGGGTTGAGGAGTAAAAAAAAAAAAAAAAAAAAAATGAAGGATATATATATATATATATTTTTTTTAATTAAGCTAACGGTATACAGATCTAGGGCTCTTAGACTTTGCTTCATAAGAATGCTATTTAAATACAATCAGAGAACAAAATCACTCCTTATTTTCTCCCCACACTTATTCAAGGTGGTGTTACATGAAATTAAGAAACATGTATCATCTTTATTAGTGGCAGCATTAAAGAGGAAAAGTGAATCATTTTTCTCCTTTCTTTGTGACAAAATATGACAGGAGCTAGATGCCATGACTTTTGAGCGAGTAATCAATACAGAGATTTATGTCCAGAAATGTCCTAATTACATGACTATGCTGTGTCATCAGTATCAAAAATAATGGGTAAGGCTTAGACCCATTTATAGTCTGCCTAAATCACTATTATTTTGATTCTCTCCTCTGGATCATGAAAGATCATATTAAGAACAAACTGAGGCAGCTATAATTTGGCTCTCATACAAAGTTACCCCTGGAGTGTACAATGTCTTCAATTTTGTGTTAGTTTCATGGGAATTGACATTCTTTGAAAGGAATTGTTTAACAGTTAGACACCTATGAGCAGATAAGTCATCAGGCTGTCTTCAAGAACATTTTCAATGATCATTTAGCAGTGACAAAGGATTCCATAAACATAAAAGCATAAGAATTTTTCTCGTCATCAATATTGAATTGTATTATAGTACTAAATTCAGCAGCACATGCAACTTGGGATATTAATGATTCATAACATGATTTGATTATATTTCATAGTATCTTAGTCTCCGTAGCTTAGAAGATTTAACTTCTCTGAAGATTGATGGCTTAACGCAAAACGATAAAAAAAAAAAAAGAACAAAGATATTTTAGTCCATTCACATGGGCCTTATTCCAGAAAACAGTATATCATCAATGAAACCAGATTTGTGACAAAAAATCAAGTTTGCAATAAAGGAGATTTTTTCCCCTAAGGTACAGAAATATACAAAGTGGAGTTCCTAATGTTGGAGTCAACATTTTAATAAACTATTTAGAGGAATATACACAAAAAATGAAGGTTGATTATAAACAGAACTCGGATATGATAATTTTGGAAAATACTCATTAGAATACAATCTACAGCTTGACTCACTTATATGTAAAACTGGGATGGTAATTTTAATGAGGTCATATGACTGCCATTTGGGTAAAATGAAGTATCAAGAATAAAGCATTTAGAACAATGCCTGGGACATAATGCTAATAGTAGCAGTGGTGGTGGTAGAGATGGGAAATGAAAGTGCTTCTCAATTTGAGATCCAAGTATAGGCTTGATGGAAACTTTCTACAACTGTAAGTAATCCTTTTTGAACACATACATATTTCTTAAGAAGAGGGTCCAAATCTTTCCTCATTCTCTAGGTGTCAGTGGTCCCAAAATATTAAAACCCTGACATGTTATCTCATGGTGGGATATGAAGTTTAAAGTGGAAAATAAATATACATTTAACATGCTTAATTTGATAATTTGGTACACAAACTACTTCTTTAAAAAAAAAAAACTCTTTGCATGATCCTATAAATCAAAATTATCAGCCATAAAAGTGAACTGAGTTTCCTGTAGCTTCCTTCCTAGGAACAAAAGCCAGATGCTCTGCTACTACTTTCAAACATCCAGCATATGAAGTCTTAGTAAGAAAGGCCTTCATAACCAAAATGTAGGGAGAACAGAGTTTGGGAAAGAGCCCTATGTTTAGAATCAGAAGCCCTGAACTGTCTCTCAGCTAGTCTACAATCTTGGGCAAGTGACTTAATTTATCGGAGTGTCAATGTATCTCAAAAAGAAAAATAAAATAAACTGAGCCACATCTCCCTCACAAGGTTCTAAGAATACAATAAAGGAGAATATATACAAACATTTCCTAAAACCCTAAGTACTGCAAAATAGGGATTGTTGCTATGAATAGCAATAGCAAAATATGCCCATTTTCCCACACTAAGGCCAGTACAATATAATAATTCCTTGAATTATGGGTATCAGAGAAATGTAGTTTTATCCTGGTCTACTATATACCAGCGATGCAATCTCAGGAAAATTACTTAAACTCTCTTCTAAGCCTTAGTTAGATCACATGTTCAATGTGAGGGAATTGCCATATTTTGATCACATAGGACTACAGACTCCAAGCAGGCCATTCCACAATACCGATCATTTAGCTTCAAAACAACCCACAAGTTATGTCCATTTCACAGATAAAGATACTGAGATGATGAGCATGGGCGCAATTCGGCAAATCTGGAATTTAAAATTTTCTCTCTATCCTCAAGACCTGAATCTATTCACTGTGAGATAAACCACCAAGTGTTTCCAGTTACATGGATTTCCGGTTTGAGACATCGTTTTCCCACAAATCATTAAAAAATGTAGAGCAGTAGTCATCCTGACACATTTTATCCATGGCCTTGATCATTATCTATGACATCCTACTTTTGTCTTCATTTCACACGTCTTTGGTTAAAGATGGCCCTCTTGGGGCGTGTGGGTGGCTCACTGGTTGAGCATCTGCCTTCAGCTCAGCACATGACCCCGGGGTCCTGGGATCGAGTCCCGCATCGGGGTCCCTCTGCCTGTGTCTCTGCCTCTCTCTGTGTGTCTCTCATGAATAAATAAAATATTAAAAAAAATAAAGATGGCCCTCTTTAAACAACCTGTAAGGTCTCTGATAATCCATAAATACCAATTGGAAGGTATATATTCTATCCTATCTGTCCAGAAGCCTTAGACAATACCCTATTCATTCTGAGTAACTCTTTTGTCCACGTTAACCTCAAACCTATGTGTTCTATGTCTACCTTTATGTCTAAAAACTTTATATATTCAGACAAAAGTCCCTTATTTAATATAGTAAGTCAATTAATTAGAAATTATGTATTATGTATGTTTATGCCTCTAAAGAAAAGCCAAAAAATGATAAATATGGTATATAATTTTTTATATATGTTTTTATTGGAGTCCAATTTGCCAACATATAGTGTAACCCCCAGTGCTCATCCCATCAAGTGCCCATCACCCAGTCACCCCCACCCCCCGCCCACCTCCCCTTCCACCACCCCTCGTTTCCCAGAGTTAAGAGTTGCTCATGTTCTGTCTCCCTCTCATATTGCTCACTCATTTTCTCTCCTTAATAAACATGGTATATAATAAAAAATGTCAGGGGACAGAGAAAGAAGGGTAAAACACAGAGGCAAATTAGATGAGGTGGACATTGAAGAATTTAAATTCTACCCACTATTCTTGATCAGTTCAAAAGCTTTCAACAGTTGGCATTTTTGTTACTGTTGATGCAGTTGTTGTTGTTGTTGTTATCATTAATTTTATATTGAAATATACAGAAGGTAATAAAAGTCCCTTGTGGAGCTAAAGAAAAGTTGATTTTTTTAGAGCATTTGAGAGTTCATTTCCAACATGATGCTCACAGATATTTTAATGTCCATATTTTAACAAGGATCTTCTCAAAGGAGAAAAAAAAAAAACTTAATACAAGAATAAAAACCAGCACTGATGAATTGCTACATCTAACCTTAGATTCCACTCAACTTTTTCCTATTTCCCCCAAAATATCCTTTATTACAAAACCTTCGAGTCAAGAAATATATTTTGCATTGGGTTTTCAGGGTTCTTTAGTCTCCTTTAATCATCCTAAGCTGATTTTGTGGCTTTCATGACCTTGATATTTTTTGAAGATTATAAGCTAGTTATTTTGCAGAATGTCCCTTATCTTGGGCTTATTTGAGATTTCCTTTTGATAAGATTAAACACATGCGACTTTGGGAGAAATATCATAGAGATAATGCTATTTTTCCCGCTGTATCCTATCAAATTGCACATGAATTTGATTTGCCCTTTTACTGGTGGTATTAGGTTTGACTCCAGGCTTCTCGCTATAAATAACTTTTTTTTTCTTTTGTAATTAATAGATTTTTGGGGGAGAAGGATTTCAGGACTATGTAAGCATCCGAATCCTCAAACTTCCCATCGTCCATCCATCCTTCCATCCTTCCTTCCCTTCTCTCTTTCTTTCTTGGTATGATAAACATAGCACATTCCTTCATATAAAATTTTCAAGCTCACTGTAGGAAACTTAAATAATATATAATAGGATAAAATAAAAAAACTACTGGAAAGTCTGCCACTATTATGTGACCATCATGAACATGTTGGTAAGCAACCTTCTGCTGATTCAATAATTTTAGCAGTCTCTCTGGGTTGAATGCTTGATCTTACTCCCTCTCTCTCTCATTTTTCCTTTTTTGCATAGTAACATGTTTTCAGTTTCCTATTATTTTGATGAATTATAATCAATTACTATCATTCTTCATTTTGTTGCTAGATTTGTTCCAGATTTGGCTAGTTGACCTATTCACAAAGGCTTCTGTGTCCTTTCCTATGCTCCCATGAGCAACTTTTTATTTTCTGGCACAATGAGATGATCTAGGTTCATCTCGTGCTTCCCCCATCTCAGCACTGTAATTAGTTATTTCCCCAAGGAGTGCTAGCTTTTTATACTGGAAAATAGTATTTAGACAATGAGATCTAGTTCCTGAGCTCATAGCGCCTGGAGTATCGCTGATCCCAGGCCCTTTCAGTGGCAGAGTTAGAGGACATACTAGGCACATATTTACATACATTACATATGACATATTTATAAACACGTACATTTTATGCATATGCATTTACACATGATCCTACTTCAAGGATGATCTAACAGTACAGGTTTTCTTCTTTCCCATCTTTATAACTCTCTCCTTAGACAGTAAGAAATCTGCCTCCCTTTAACTTACATATTTAATTATTTGAGCAATGCCCTTGTATATGGGCAATCTTCTACTATTACTGTTGCCTGCCTACAGAGAAATCCTCATTCCACACAAGTTGGAACTCCCCGTACTTGCTCCCCTTCTATGTGACCATTCTCTTTTCTCGGCTCAGGTTCCAATCCCCTATCCCCTACTTTGGGATAACCCACTTCAACCACTTTGGTCTCTATCAAGTTTGATTATCATTTCACTTCATTAATCGAGAGGGAAATCAGATTTTTAAATCAGTTTGATTATCATTTCACTTCATTAATCGAGAGGGAAATCAGATTTTTTAAAACACTTTCGATCTATTTAATGTCTATTTGAATACTGTTTAGAATAAACGAGCTTTAAGGCTTGATAATTGTTGATAATATTAACAATGGTGGTCACTTAATGAGTGTTTATTCTCTGCTTGACAATGGGGTAAACCCCTGTTAACCATTTCCTCACTTAATCCCCATCCATGCTTAAATCAGATAATTGTTGTTAACATCACCATTGTCCATATGTTTTTGAGAAAACCCAGGCATGGTTATGCATGATCACTATAGCTCTAGCCCTTTGAAACTTGAATATCTAGAATTTGAACCCAACTCTGACTGCCAAGTGCAGGTCAGTAACCCCTGCAATACTGAGTGCCACATGGCATCTGCATTCCGATCTGGAGGGCAGTGTGACCTAATTAAGATTTCTTTTTATCTTGCTTCAGAATTTCAAGGTGAAATTTTCATGGCTAGCTTCTTGATTGATAACTCATGTAAGTGTTTTTGACAAAAGTAAGCAAATTAGTAAGCTTTATAATAGATTATAAAAATAATAGGTTAACATTCAATCAGAAGCTTAATACATGTCAATAAAATACACATTACTTTGGCAACCAATATGCAGAAATGTATTCGACATTAAGGAAGTTGAGATACTGATGTTGCTAAAGCCAAACTTCATAATGATATAACATTTCTCAGGCCTTCCTGTGCTAGAAATATGAAATATCAGGGACAACAAGGTTTAATGTATAATGAAATGGGCATTAAGAACCTTGGATCCCGACCTAGCTTTGCAAATTTTTTTACTCTGTTATCATATGCAAGCCATGGTCACTCTCTAAGCCTTAATTTTCTTATCTGCAAACTGGAAAAAATTGAATTAGAATATAAAAAGCATACTATAGCTTTAAAAATCCAACATTTAATAAAATGCAAAATTTTTCTAAGTATAAAAGAGTTGGCACTTTAAAGAACCATAAATATATGTTATTAATGCAAATAATTTATTTTCTCCTTTCTTATGAGATATTAACCCAGGCCATTTCCTATGTGTCTCTTCAGAAGGAAAATGAGGTAGACAGACCTGCAGTAGCTGTCTCCATCCTATTGGGATTGGTGGAAATGCTCAGCTGGGTCATCTGTTCCTAAATTTAATTTTCTCTGAATGTATCAAACGCCTGTCTAAGAGGTGCAATGAGCTCGCTGTGGTTCTTCTATTTGTCTGCACAATGAATTCAAGTGTGGGGAAGCTTTCTAAAAGTACTGGCACCTGAGCTCCATCACCTCAAATTCTTGTTCAGTTGATCAGAAATGATCTTCTCTTTTTCCCACTCTTTCTCTAAATAAAAGTGCCCCCAAATGACTCTGATTGACACCCAAGTTTGAATACCTCTGTGTGAGAGTAAAAGGGATCTCTGTTTATGGCTATCTAACCGGGAAACCAAACTATGAGTCTCAACCTCCGTAGAATCCATACAATGACGTGCAGACTCAGGAGCGAAAATGCAGTGTTTTCTCAACAAACTAAATAGGACTTACTTGAAACCAATTGTGCTCCGCAAGATTTTAAAGTATTGATGTTTTTATTTTTTATCAATTCCCATTGGCTTGGATGAATATTGCCTTTTAGAATACTCTCTTGTTCTACCATTACTGAGTTTTTCCCTTTTCTCCAATTCGCCAATTTGATACAAAGGGAAGAGGAGAGATCGGTTTACAACAAAGAGTATAGTTATTATGATTCCAAGACACCTTTATGAGGCTTTTTTTTTCTGTTCTAAATAAAACTATAAATGAATCATTGGATTCATTTCTCTTCTTGGGAATGATGCTCTAACCAGAAAATCAGGGTACACTGCTACAAGGTATCATTAAGGGACTGATCCCTAATCCCTAATTCAACTGTTTTTTTTTTTTTTAGCTTTCTTTTCTTTTCACTAGTTTTCTTTTCTTTGCTTTTCTCTCTTTCTTTTACAGTGAAGTTCACCAAAGCCCAAGGAGAAGGAGATTAACTGAATAGGACAAAAATCTACCCAAGGAATTTGTCAAAACTAAAAATAGGATGGGAATCAAGATTTCTGGCTTCAAATTGAGTGTTCTCTCCAATAAACCACAGTCATTACATAAGATACTAAAGAACAAACAACTCATTCTATTTTATTTATTTAAATATAATAGAAGTATATGGTAATGCTTATACCCAATTAAATGTTATCTTCTTTAAACTCTGACAATATTATGTAAATATTTTGGAAATTTCTCTTTTAGAAATGACAGTAAGGCACTTTATAAGACACAAGCATATTCTTATTTCATTACTTTCTAATTATAAACAGAGTTTTATTTAAATCAAACTATTTTTTCTCAATCTTTAGTTGCCATGGATTCTAATGACTGTATGATTGGCCATTTTTGCATATTTTTGAAGTTGTGTTTCACTGTTTCTGAATGAAAAAAATAATAGATCTTTAACAATATATTACAGAAAACTAAGTTACCATATACGTTATTCTATTTTATAATTCCAAAGCAACGTTTTTGAAATGGAAAACACCTACTGAGAAAAATAAGAGCTGTTATATTTATTACAACTTCTGTTTCATTACCTGAAACACATTAATTCCCTATGAGTAGGCAAGATAACTTGCTATTTATTATTTCATTTTTCTTTTGGTTGAAGGTCAAGGCTATTAAGAAGATAATATAATCATGTAATAAGTCTATGCTAAATCAACTGATAACATCAACATTTTCTAGTGTGGAATTTCTTCTAATATTTTGTTTTATTCATTTTTCAAAGTCCATTTCCTCAATAATGGCTTCCATTACCCCATGGACAGATTTGAATTCTCTTTCTATTACATATAGCAAGTACGCTGATGTATTCATTTCATTGAATTCTATTGAAGTAAAACCTCTTATGGGATGGACACATTCATATTTTACATATGAGTTTAATTATTAATTATTTTTTAAGATTTATTTATTTTAGAAAGAGAGAGAGTGTGTGCATGCCCATGAGCAGGGGGGAGGAGGAGAGGCAGAGAGAGACTCTCTAGCAGACTCCCCACTGAGCTGGGAGCCCACCACAGGGCTCAATGCAGGGCTCCCAGGACCCTGGGATCATGACCCGAACTGAAATTAAGAGTTGGGAGCTTAACCGACTGAGCCACCCAGGGGCTCCCCATTTATTAATTCTACACATATTCAGCTTATACCTATTATCTTCCTTCTACTATTGTAGGCACTATAGATGTAGCAATATATATGCTGGTATAGTCCTCACTGACACTGCCCTCTATTGCACATTTCTCAATTTCTCCCCCCAACCCTGAATACCAGCAAGCACACAATACACACACTATTACACGAGTGATTTATCCAGTATAGATACTTCTTTAGCAGACTATAGAAAAGGGGGAAGAAGTGGTTTTACTTTTTTTTTTCAAGCATTTTAAGAGACTTTCTCTTCTCACACTTGCTTATTTTCTTTGTTTAAAAGATAATAGCTGCACAGAACAGAAAAACATTCTTTTTTTAATAATAAATTTATTTTTTATTGGTGTTCAATTTGCCAACATACAGAAAAACACCCAGTGCTCATCTCGTCAAGTGCCCCCCTCAGTGTCCGCCACCAAGTCACCCCCACCCCCCGCCCTCCTCCCCTTCCAACACCCCTAGTTCGTTTCCCAGAGTTAGGAGTCTCTCATGTTCTTTCTCCCTTTCTGATATTTCCTACCCATTTCTTCTCCCTTCCCCTCTATTCCCTTTCACTATTATTTATATTCCCCAAATGAATGATGGATGGATACAGAAATACATTCTTATATTCATCAAGAGACAGGCCTATGGTATCACAGTGAACATGTGTCTATGCTTGGCTCATTCCTAATCTTGAGAGATAGCTAGTTATTAACATTACAAGTCTCTTGAATAGTTAAGATCATCCAAAACTATTTCCTAAATTTTCTTTTTAAAAGAATATGTACTGTATTATCTATCCTTTCTTTCAACACTCCCTGAACAGCATCTTGTTCTGGTTTTCTAAAGTGAACTTCTGATGCTTTTCCAAAATTCCTTCTTCAGAGAGGCTAGTCTTGTTTGATATTAGTCTAATTATTCTCAAGAATTATGCCTACAGAGTTGACCCCATGCAGATCACATGAATCCAATGCACTTTTCTGCACTGAACCTCTCTCGATAAAGTTTACAGAATTGCTCTACCTTTTGAGTTCAAAAATGCAAACCATGAGCTGGACATTGCGCCACAATGATAACAAGACACATGAATAAGACTTTGTTTTGTTCTTTGAGGAGTTTCTACGGCTAGAGATGATCTATACAGAAATGCTATCAACACAACACGGTAAATGCTAGATAGTCAGTCCCTGGTTTCCTTGATACAAGAGAATTACAACATAACGGTTGGGAGTGCAGGGCTGAAAATCGACCTCCTGATTCTGACTCCCAGCTTTTGCCTCTTACAAATAGCAAGACTTTTTTTTTTTTTTTTTTCCAAATAGCAAGACTTTAGACAGGTCATGAAGTTCCAGTTTATTCATCTCTTTTAAAATGGGGATAAATATGGCACCTAATTATTAGAATTCTGTGCATTGAGTAATTTAATATTTTAAACCTCTTATAACAGTATCTGACACATAATTAGCTTTCTATTAATATTAGCTATTGTCATTAATTATTTCCTGTGTGTCTTCTATGTGTTATTCACTGTGCCGAATCCTATATATAGCCAGAGCGCCGAGGTAAAATTGGCTTTGGCCCTCAGTCAAGTTGCTACTATAAGCAAATAAATGGTCAATTATAATCTACTGTGAGGAGTTTTATGTCAGGAGAGTCACAGGGACAGTGAGGATATAAAAGGGAACTTAACTCAAAAATGAGGAAGGAAAATGGGGCTTGAAAATGACGAAACTGATGAGGAAATGACACCTGAGCTAAAACCTGAAGGCTATCAGTGCTTTAAATGAGAAAAAAAAAAAAAAAAAAGAACATTCATGGCATCAAAGCTGGTTCTGCAACAGAACCAAACACACGGGTTTTTCCCTCTTTTTCATTTTTTCCTCTCAAAATTTTTGAATTATTTGAGTAGCTTCAAAATCACTGAACAAATCAGATTTTTTTTTCTGTTGAGTTTGTTAATTATTTTACTGAGCCTTTAAATCTATTTATTAACACATCACTGCTACTTTATCTTCCATGAGAGATCTAGTTTCCTCTCCTATGAGAGAGAAAAAAAAATGCTACAATAAAAACACGTAGAACAATACAGAGGTTCCATCTGTCCACAGATAGGTCTCCAGGAATTTTGTGTCAGCTGTTAACACTGGGCTGATCAAATCAACTCACTTAGAACATGAAGAAATTCTCTTTTTATTTTATTTTTATTTTTTGAAATTCTCTTTTTAAATGTGCCTTTCCAATACAGTAACACATTACATGCTTATATAAAACTCCAGGTACTCAGGCTCCTCTTCTAGAAACCTTAAGAAGACCGTAGTCAAATACTTTTCGTTTTTTTTCTCTCATTTTGTTTGTACAATTTACCAACATTTCTCCCGGTATATATGCATTCATTCTAGTAACTACCCGCTCCAGTAGTGACCTTGTCACAGCATCAATTAATGCTCCAGTTCCAGCTTCACTTCTCTTTGTGCAACCAGAAGTACTCTCAAAGACTGACTTTCAAATTTAAAAACCTCTGTTTATAAAAGGAGAGCTGTGCTTCCTCCTACCTGCTATTTTTAAGATTTTTTTCCCCTACTCTGGAGTTCTCCATTTACCTTTCTTCCAGCCTTTGTGACAACTCTTCATTTTGAGATGATGGTTACCTACCCTCAAACCTCTATTTTTGCTAAGGTCTTGCCCCCCCTCCCCTTTCCTATTTGAATCCCTCTCTTTTTTTTTGTAATTCCTTCCTTTAATTTTTATTTACTCTCTGAAGCAGACTACTCAGGTGTATCTGCCTCCCTCTGTTTCTCTTTTCTTAGGGAATAAAGCATCTGGCAAGTAGAGCTTTTCTTTCTCAGCAGCCAGCCAGCTCTTCCCAAAGGAAACTAACAGGGCTTCATTGTGCTGGAGCTTCCTTTTCTAAAAGGCACAGGAGGAAATATCCACATCCTTGTTCTCTCCCTTTGATTTGCTGTTGGAACCCAGAGCCGCTCATGGTCTGTCCTCCTACCGACAGGATCGCAGAGTTCCATTTCCCTCCTACTTGTTGCTTTTATAAATCTTAAGTCAAACACCACACACAGTAAACTCAAAAGAAGCTAAAAGTAAATTGACTCCTTTATGGTTCTCCTGATGCTGATTCCTACCCATTATTTTTCTAGCCCAGCATGAAAGTTTCACAGTGGCTCTTTCTCCTCCACCTCTGGCCTAGGGAAAACAAGTGTGGGCGGACGCTGAGACATCACAGTTTTGAATTTTGCTTTTTCGTTCATCCAGATTATAACGCATTCAGAAGCTGATATAAATGTATCAGTCTACTAAGGAAGACAAGTAATATCAGGAGATACATCTTCCTGTCACGGGGATGGTTGTTGTGAAAAGTACCTGCAGAGTAGAAGATCGATAACTGGCATATCAATAATTTTTTTTCCAATTACTAATTCAGAATTGTATTATATTTTCCCATTTCAATCTCTCTTAATGGTGAATTTTTATATGTTCAATGGGGGTAGTAAACTTCTATAAAGGCAATTTAAAAATTGCCTTAAGTTACCTGAAGCAGACTCTAGGCTGCTCGTGGCCTTGAACATTAAAAACAAATCAATCTGGTCTTTGGGTGGCTCAGTTGGTTAAGCAACTGCCTTAGGCTCAGGTGTGATCCTAGACTCCTGGCCCCCACATGGGGCTCCCTGCTCCACAGGGAGCCTACTCATCCCTCTCCCCTTGCTCCTTCCTCTTGCTCATGCTCTCTCTCTCTCTCTCTGTCAAATGAATAAATAAAATATATTTTTTAAAAAAATCAACCATTCCATAGTTTACACATTTTAATACAAATGCCCTATCGCTGTGAGAAGTTAAAAGCAATTGTGACCTGGTAGAAAAGAAGTGAAAAAGTCATTATCAGATTCAGGCCATGTGCTCAAGTGTCATCCTTTTGCCTTCTTCACATTAAATCATGAGGACAACACTCTTCTATCATCCTAGCTTTTTTTTTTTTTTTAATTTTTTTTTAAATTTTTATTTATTTATGATAGTCACACAGAGAGAGAGAGAGAGAGGCAGAGACACAGGCAGAGGGAGAAGCAGGCTCCATGCACCGGAGCCTGATGTGGGACTCGATCCCGGGTCTCCAGGATCGCACCCTGGGCCAAAGGCAGGCGCCAAACCGCTGTGCCACCCAGGGATCCCTATCCTAGCTTTTTCTTCTTCAATGCTTTTTGATTTTTTCTTCCTTTTTTTTTTTTTTTTTTGACTCTTCTAACATTTGTGGAACTTGGGTATTAAAACCTGTAGGTTGCAGATCTATAGCACACTTTAAATGCTGTTTAAATTTGGTTCAGTCTCATGTATGGATCACTGTGGAAATTTCTCGTAGTTTCAAGTGTGGGCATCCATTTCCGTCTTTCTCTGGTTGTACCTCACATTGACGGGTTATCTACAAAGCCCAGGTTTGTGTTTTTATTTTTTTTATTTTTTTATTTTTTTTTAATTGTTTCTTTCTTTTTTTTTTGAGATTTTTTTTTTTTAACTTTATGATAGTCACAGAGAGAGAGAGAGAGGCAGAGACACAGGCAGAGGGAGAAGCAGGCTCCATGCACCGGGAGCCCAATGTGGGATTCGATCCCGGGTCTCCAGGATCGCGCCCTGGGCCAAAGGCAGACGCCAAACTGCTGCGCCACCCAGAGATCCCAGGTTTGTGTTTTTAAAGAGTCATTAAGGATCGTCCATGGGTCAGTCCTCTCAAACATAAACAATCAATGCAGATAAAAAACAATGGATTGTTATAAATGCAGAGGCCTAGCTCCTATCATCAGAGACAGTGCTGAAACCATCACAAGCCCTTGCCTGTTCCCACCTATCTCTTCAGTCTCAACTCATACCATGGTCCCATTCCCCTCCTGGCCCAGCCATGTTGGCCTGCTATCATTTCTTTTGTCTGATGCGTTCCCTCCTGTCTTAAGACCTTTGAATGTGCTGTTCCTCAAGAACAACATGCTGTGACCTTATTCATTTCAGATCTGATTCTACTGCCAGGATGTAAGAACCATGAAGGCAAGAAATTGGCCCTCATCACTGTTGGCAATAAATAAATACTATACAAATAATGTTTACTAAGCTTTCCCAGTGGCTGTTTAGTCTGTTTATAAATAATTTTTCTAAGACTATCTAAGTTCTCTCAGACCTCAAGAGGACACAATTCTACTTGTTCCTTTCATTATAACTTGTGCGTTCTGACTCACTCTGCTTTGACGAGAAACTATAGTTCCTAGCAAATTCATACTCTCTGCTGTTTAAATAATACAAATCCAAGGTTCCTGACTTGAATATGCTATACCACATGGACTAATAAATTAAGCACCCAATATTCCACACCATTTGTTTTCAAAAGTGATGAAACTCACCTGTGTGTTTCTTTTGCATAATTGTATTCTTGTTATGGATTTTTTTATCAGTCTTCTAATTGAAAAACCAGTGCTATTGTAATTTTTATCAGAAGGATTCCATGTGATTTTGACATCCTTTTATGCCAAGATATTTTTAATTTGCTGAGTTATATACTATGAATTACTCACTTAAGCATCAATATCAGAAGTCTGCGTGGCCCAGGAGTTGGGATATTTCAGTTTTTGATAGTTCTTCCTAAAGTAAGGCTATCTTCCTTTGCCTTAAATCTTATACTAAACAATGTTACCTGCTCGGAAAAGATCTTTCTGTTAGTGCATTAAAATATTGTTTACTATTCAATGATTTAGGGATTATATCTGGTCACTGCAGAGATATCTTCAGGGAAACTCCAGACCCTTTGGTTTCTGGTCAAGTAGGTGTTAGGAATAAGACAGCGAATACTGCAGTGGCAAATTGATTTGTCTTGTCCTATTACTAAAGTTTCTGCCAAGACATCACCCATATGTTGAAGATGATGTTAACACTGTTTGGAAGAGTACGGAAAATGGGGGAAAAAAAAAGTTTAATACTCTGCCAGGACAAAAGTTTTCTAGTGTGCTGTGAATTTATAACTCTAATAGAGGAAGTCTCTATATATCACAGTGTGTGTCTTCTTTATGACTTTTGACAGCAGAGGAATAGCACAATATCCCAACAGTCAATTTGGTTTTCCTCTTCCTTTAAGTCATCCCCCAGTCTCAAAGGGACATAACTACTACAACCTCATTCAATAACTATAAGAATATAATTACTGAGCATCAGGCTTGAGAGCTTAGTAACACAAGCCAAGATGAGATAAGACAGATAAGAAAAAAATCCTAAATCAGTCCCTAAGCCGACTGTTACTGTGATTTGTAAAATGTAATTCATTTATAGTGAAGCTGTTAAGTATTTTTCTAACAAATAATGAAAGTGGAATTTGCTCCAAAGTGTGTAGGAATCTTCCATAGTATTGATCCCATTGAAGAGGGAGAGAAATTAGGGGCTAGCTTATGGGGCTACTGTGGAATAAGTAAATAGGGAAACATTATCACTTTCTAAAACTCGTGAGGATGGAGTCCAGCCTCATCTGAAGAAAATTTATAGTTTTTCCTAAATAATCTGTTTATTCTTTGAGAAAATAAAAGACTCTTTTTTTTGTTTTGTTTTTTGTTTTTGTTTTTGTTTTTGTTTTGTCTTCAGATCCTCCTTATGCTTTAGTGAAATCATTTTGATGGCTGACAGACATTTCAGTACCAAGGACAGTGTCGAGCCTCTTAGAAGTGTGGGGGGGGGGGGGTTCAATAAGACCAGGCCAGTCTTCTTACTGACAGAGTGAGGAAACATGAAGAGAGGATCAGGAGAGGGGAGGATGGGGAAGAGAGGGAAATGTAGTATAGTCTAAAGTGACAGGGCTATCAATGTGGGGGAACTGATGAAAATATCAGGATGATCTTAAGGAAGCTATAATACAAATGGTCCCACTAAGCTGTTGCCCTTAATGGGGTGAAGATGTAAAGGGAATATAAACTTTTCTAATACCATGACTCATGTAATCAAAATACTTAATAGAAACATTTCCTTATAATTTTTTAAAAGTTAGAACCCACATTAGAAGGTATGAAAAAAAACTATATGATATCTTAGACTAACCCTTCCAGATAAAATTTTCTGCCTTGAACTCTATGTGTTTGTGTGAATCCATGAATCCACTTGTGTGTCTTCAAGTATCAAACTTAACACTGTTTCAACTGAATAAACAGACATGAAATATAAAGACCGTATTTTCATTAACCAAAAAATAATATATAATGAGCAGAATTTTCATTTTGGCATGAAATGTAAAACACAGTATAATTTCTTTTGTTAGTATTATAACTAATAATTGAAAATGATTTGTTGTTAATTATGGCACTGTGTAAGAATACACGATAATATTTTTGAAAGTACAAACCTCATATATTGGAAGAACATAAATAGCATTTTCAAAAATTTATAAGAATCAGATAATTACATAAAAATATACTTAGAGCTTTTAAAGGAGAGAGGTATAGAAGTTTGTAATTTATTCAATTTTTATCATACTATAAGACTTTAGAGTTGGAAGCAGACTCTACAACTAACTAAATAAATTCACATGATTAAACTAAGATCAGTGTGATTTTGTGACTTCTTTCTTAGCAGAGTGGTTTTTTTTTTTTTTTTTTTTTTTTTTTAAGAAAAAAGTAACCATAACTTAGATCTTCCTAGTTGTGTTCTAGGGGACTTTCTCAAATATTACACATCTTCTCTATCATAGTAAGTAGTACCATTCATTTGCTCAGCCCCAAAACTTAGGATAAACCATTGATTTACATCTCTACATAAACATCCCCCTGTACCTTCATTAACTACTACAGAGTCTTTCTCTAGTCTTTCTCAGTCAATTCTCTCCATCCTCACTGTTGCTAACATAGCCTATGTTGCTGAACCTCTTCACCTGGAATATTGCAGAGGTCACCAAATTGGACCTATTGCACCTATTGCTTCTGCAACCTATCAATTATAAATTCTTCTTCACACCTTGGTATAATCACTTTGTTAATCCATATCTGGTTATATTACAAGACTGCTTAAAATTCTCTAATATTTCATTTTATACTTGACATAAGGCAAAATGGTTAGTTTTTTCCTATGGCCTGTAAGGCCTTGTATGATGCAAATCTTCCCACCTCTCTGATCTCATTGTCTTCAAACTACCTTTTGGTCAACTACTCTTTATGCAAGTATTTCTAAAACACACTATGAATGTTGTAATTCCAGTGTCCTTAAATTTGCTTTCAATTCTTCCTGAAAACAGCCATGCCCCACCCAAATTTTCATTTAGTTGCTTCCTTCTCATTATTTAGAATTAGGCTAAAATGTTGTAGTATAAAGAAACCTACTATGACAACTGGTCTCACTGATCATCCTGTACCATATCACCTGGCTGTATTAACTTCATTGCATTTATCTCTACCTGAAATCTATGCCCCAACATAAGCCCCAAAGTAACAAGGATACTGTATGCCTTGTTCTTCACTGGTTTTCTAACTTTAGAAGAGCTCTTGACATGTACTCAAAGATATATAAAAAATACTTGCTGAATAATTATGTTTGTGATTATATCTGTACAACTAATGACAAATATTTCAAGTTTCCTTCACGTAAAGAAGATGAATAGAAGGATTTTATAACATTAATTTGAAAGCTAACACACAGGAAAATAATAATTAAGGACATACCAACAATCATTAAAGCTACTGAAAACCCCATTCACTTAAATACAGAATTCATTTTTTAATCATTACCAATTAATTTCTCAAAATGAACAAACAGAAATATGGAGATGTACCATCTCAGATTTAAATCCATCACTAGGAAATGGGTCAGGGAGGTAGATATGCTAAGGCCCTTGACAAAATGTGTCATCCACCGAATAAGAGTCAGTAGTGAAGAGAAGGCTACAATCAGCCACTTGGTGGGACTTAGAATCCTAAGAGAGTAATAACCAACATAAAGAATGAGAAACATGTAAAGATATACTCTGTTAATAATACCTAAAACTCATACTTTTGAGGATAATAAGTGTCATTTAAAGAAAGCCTTTTACTTTTGATGTAGTCCCACTTGTATATTGTTGCTTATGCTTTCCATGTCATATGCAAGAAATTATCGTCAAGACCAATGCCAAGAAGTTTTCCCCATGATTTCTTTTAGGACTTCTATATGTTCATGTCTCAACATTTAAATCTTTCATCCTTTTTGAGTTTTGTTTTTGTGTAAGGTGTAGCTAGGGATCTACTTTTGTTCTTTTGCATGTGGATAACTAGTCTTCCCAACATTATTTGTTGAAGGGACTACCTTTTTCCCATCCCTTGTTGAACATCAATTAATTGTGTGTGGCCTTCACTCTGTACTCTCTATCTCATTTTAGTTACTGTAACTTCTTCACAGCAAAGGACATGGATGAACCTTAGGAGAATTATGAAGAGTGAAATAAGCCAGTCAGAGAAAGACAAATACTAGATGATTCCACATGTATGATGTATCTAATGTAGTTAAATTCACAGAAGCAGAGACTAGACCAGTGCTTACGAGGGGCTCGGGGGATGGAGGGAGAAATGAGGAGCTGTTGATCAGTGGGTAGGGATAAAGTTTAAAATACACACAATGAATCAAGTCTTTGCTGTTCGGTGTAGTGCTTACAGTCAATGATATTGTATACTGTATTTGATAACTTCAGAGGGTACATATCACGTTAAATGTTCTTATTTAAAAAGGGGGAGGTCACAGGGAAACTTTGAAAGGTGATGGATGTGTCCGTTACTTTGTGGAAACAGCTTAATCAAATTGTATAAATTATGTATGAGCAATTATTTGTATATCAATTATACCTCAACAAAGCTGTTTTAACAATAGAGGAAAAAAAGAGAAAGCCTTTCACCTAATATACATAGACATGCACACAAATACACATTCTTTCCTGTAATGAGAATATATCATAAAGGATACAAGCAAAAATATACCAGATGGAAACCTAAGTAAGAATCACATACAAATGTGTGGCAGATATGGTATTTAGAAGGCTGAAAACACTGACAAAAACTCCTTAGACCCCATTCAAATTAGGACAGGAGGCAAACAGAGGCCATTGATAAATACTACCAGATGAAAGAAATAAAAAAGAAAGAAAACCATGATTTGACTTCAGATTTCTGTAGTAGAGGAATTAATCTTTCAATAGGGCAATACTATCTACTGAGGGTCTGCTCCATTCCGTGTTGTGTGAGGCAGTCTACACAATGCCTTTGCTTTCAATCCTCCTAACAACCCTATAAAGGACATGTCCTATTGCAATTATTCAAAGAAAAAAAAAAAAAACTGTGACATATTAAGTAACCTGTCAAGAGCCATACAAAAAATTTACGAGATGTAAACCAAGATGTAAATAGAAGTGACCCCAGAATTTATATTCTACTTTGCTAATAATATTAAGTCATAATTATTCAAATATATTGCTAGTATTAATGCCATTATTTTTAATATGCCATGTGGTGAAAATTGTTTAGAAAGTCTGCAGTCAGCTACACTTCTCTGCAACCCACCTGTAGTTACCATCAGTTTTTTATTTTTATTTATTTATTTTTTTACCATCAGTTTTTTAAAGCAACTATTTCCATACTGTCCTTTCAAGGAACCTGAAAATATGCTTATAACCCTTATATGTAGCTTATAAAAAAAGACAAACTGAAAATGTGTAAGGAGCTAGTCTTGAAAGCTTTAAGACAGCACTGAAAATTGGCTTTTTTTGTTTGTTTGTTTGTTTGTTTTGTTTTGTTTTGTTTTCCCCCAAAGAAGGCCAGTAGCAGATGGAAGGCACCAACCAGTCAGGTTAAACTGGAAAAACAATACAGAATTATTGTTAACAAGTGGGAGAAGAGGTAAGATCCAAGCTTAATGTCAACTAAAATGGACATGGAGTTGATAAAGCAGTTAATAGTACTTTGATAAGGAATCGGCGTTTAGAACTGAAAATGGTATTGATGCAGATAGCATCCGGAGAACTAGACTAACACACTCATTTGTGCACACACTCATTCACTCTGCAGGTAGTTATTGAAAATGCACTGTTCCAGGGACTTGCTTAGTGTTGGAAATGTGTACATTAGTGGCTGCCACTCATCACCTAAAAAATGCTAATTAATGCAACAGGACAATGAATTAGCCAAACAATCAGTAGCTAATCCTCTGCCTCACAAGAGAAGGTGATTTTACAAAACAATCTGTGTGTTGTGTTTTAGTTACTTTTTAAATTTTTCTGATTTTTGAAACCGTCTTTTCCTGATAAAAGAGACGGTGTTTTGTGTTTTTTTGTTGTTACTGTTTTTATGAATCATCCTTCCTACAATGCTGTTTTTGAGCTATTTCTAGGCCATCTATGGTCTGGATTTGTTATTTTTCAAAGTGGGACCCAAATCTGATTGTCCACATCTGTCGCCCAGGTTAAACCTTCTGCTGAAGTTAACCCTAATTGCTGAATTTCAAAAATTCCCTCTGTCATAGGATCGATTCTGGGATCTGAAAAAGACGACTTTCACAACATCAGATTTGCTCATTTTAATATCTGTCCCTTGGTGTTGGATTAGGACACAATCCAATTGTTTGAACTCTAGATTGTTCTGGTTTCCATATTTTCCCACATTATCTTATCCAATCAGCCATCAAAGTCATTTGGGAATGATTTTTAAAGCCTTATATTTTTCAGTGATCCCAATGCCAATTCCCTAAATTTCATTTTTAGTCAGGACTCATTCCTAGTTTCCTTTCCACCTAGTATACTCCTGCACATGGGTATGAGATTACCCTTCCTAGAAAAAAAAATCTAGTCTGAGGTGGCTTTATATCACCTCTGGCTCTGAACTACTTTTTTATGATCATTTCTTATTCTTTTCCTGGGACTCCTTGAACTTGTCCCCTTTTGCCAACACACATATGCACAAATACACCCTATGTGTCATTGAACCTAACATGTATTTCTACTGATCCATGGTGTCTGACGTGCTATTTTCTGCTATTTCCTTTCAGGCTCTGCCTAATAAACTCCTGTGAATGCCCATGACATACTTCTAAAGCCACTTTCCAGATGAAACTTTCTCTAAAGTCCACAGGTAAAATGTCCTTCTCTTGCCACTGTGTGCATTCACTTATTACAACAGTTTCCATCTTAACAGGTTTCTCTGCTTTGTCTTACTAGGCTGAAAGTTCCTGGAAGGCACGAACTGTTATTTTCCTTGTATTTATCAAATAATAAATGTTAAATGAGGGAATTACTTCCAATCTGATTCTCAGTTACCATGACTACGTTACGTGGTCTTCCTGTCTACTCGATAAAAGGGATGTATAATTTTAATTTAACACTCATCAAAGGAAGTAAGGAGTTGTCACTCTCATTTTCTATACCGTATATCTTTAGCTCATATTTTGTCTCAGAGTAAAAAAAAAAAAGCTGCTTTGTGAAAAAATTACCATAGAAACATCCATGTGTTAAACAACTGTACAGCATAACTTTTTGTATACTAAAAAAGTAACCATTCCCTCGTAAGTCATTGTGAGGGGGAACAAAAAAAAAAAACACCCCTCTGATTAATGTGAGAAGGGAAAATATAGCTTCCAGGTGGGTAATTTGAATTTGATTAACAGAATCACACTATATACCATAAATGTTTTAAGGTCTCTAAGATGTAAAATGTAAAAAGTAATTCAAAATGGTGAATTGACAAAGCATTCTAGAAAAAATACAAAAACTTCCATAAAAACTCTAAAACAGAAACATTTTAAACTTCAGGCGTTATTATAAATAGATATTCCCACAGGAGTTTCTGGGCATATATGCCAACAGAGATACATAAGTGACTAAACCCTCCGTATAATCCAGGTATATATGTTTGGAAATTTGAAGACGGAAGTAGTTATTCTGCTATAATTCTCTATAGGAGTGTTTTTTTCCTGAGACAAAAATTGAATCCTAGAATTTTCCCACTTACCTCCTCAAGGTCTTCCTATCAAAAACATATCTATATATTTATGGTCCACTTCCCACTTCTAGGATACCTGTTATTAAAGCCAAAAGAATATGTGATACACACACACACAGACACACACACATACCCCACCTGGAAATCCCTTAGGTGGTCCAGCTTTATAAAAGCTGGACCCTATCACTTGTCTGGTCATTTCCGGGCACTCTGCACTTCACTTTCTCTGCCCCAGTTTGTAGTTACCCAAATATACTATGTTAGTTGACTTCCTTTCACGTCCTGTCATATCCACCTCATCTTTTCTACCCAGAAATAAACAAATATTACCACAACAGAGTCACTTCGCCCATGAAGTCTTTTTGACATTCCCAGATACCCAGATTTTACCTGCCATTTATGTCCACCATACTTTTTTTAATAAAATGGTGTTAAGACTAATATTATTTCCCATTTGCACAGTGTGTATGTATGCATTTTCAATGTATTTCAAAAATACGAAGCTCTTACTGTGAGCACTGGAGTTAAAATCGTTAAAATAAAAAAAATAAAAAATAAAAAAAGCAAAATCGTTAAAATAATATACCTCTATAAACTTACAGACAATTGGGGAAGATGAACATTACATGAGCAATAATGATAACTTATATACTTGAGTATTAACGGACATCTGAAAATATATTACAGAAGTCAAGCCACATACAGGGGTCAAGGACGGCTTCTCTGTGAAAGTGATGTTTAAGTTGAAACCATAAGGATAGGTAGATGTGATGTTTATTGCCTAACACAGACTATGACATGTGGTCAGGTCACAATAAATATTTTTTGAGTGAACAAAATAAATGACAAAGTAAAACTTTCCCTATATTTTCTATATAATTTCTGCAAACTTTGGGCTCCGTTTTGAAGAAACTGAATATTTAAAGGCCCAAGTTTTATCTCTCCATTAAAGGTAAAAATATATTTTTAACATGAATAATTTAGAGTAAAATCCTACAATAGCTGTAGTTGCACTTAGGCTCCACCTCCCACCTTTAGACTTACTACTTATTAAAGACAGAAGTGTATTTGATAGGTTAACTTTTAAGGAATATGCCAATTGCTAACAAAACAAAACATTTTTTTTAGCTATGGTATAAAAACAAAATGCGTCCAATATTTTCAGCTTGGCTAATAAATTAATCATTCTTGTAAAGGCAAAGAAAAGTGTTTTGTCTGAATTTCCCTAAAGATGCAATCACTTTTGTTGTCTGTCTTCCTGATGCAAAGAAGCTGATCATCATCCACCTGTAAGACACATCATCCATCTTGGCATCCGTCTGTAGAGATTTTTTGAAAATTTTCCCACTGACAGCTAATTCTATTTTTCAATATATTTAGAGGAATGGAACTAAAGCTGTTTAAAAAAAAAAAACAAGTTTCTGCCACTCAAAGAGCTTGGGGGATTTTTTAGCCTAGTGCCTTAAATGATTAAGGCTCTTCATTTGAGCATAATGTGGCCCATGCCTGCCATTTTTCTAAAGCGCTAATTCAGTAAGCATATGTAATCTGCCAGTAGGGGGAAAAAACACACACACACACTAGTAAATCTTATTATCTTCACATTTGCAAAAATTTGTTGGAAGATGTGTCCATGATACATGAAAATATTACAGTGTATGACAGGCCGCCACTTGGAAGAGGAAAAATAAGAAGTACAAGGAATTGTGATGCACTTGCTAATCCCATTTCCTGAACAGTGATTTTTTTTAACTGTATTTCACTCCACAGTTGGACAAAACTGCCACTTCTTATCTTCACTGAAGACAGATCTGCATCCTGTGCTCCTGGTGCCCTGAGAGGGTACCAATCTCTCTCACTTCATGGCCTTTATAGCAGAGTAAATTCTCACAATATCCTCAGTGATTTGGGGGAACTGACTTTGTTCTTCAAAACTCTGTATTCCTGATCTTTGCAGTTTCACTGGAAAGTACCTGGGCTTTGAAGACAGAATGATCTTTTGAAATTTGGATTTCAGATTCCAAATCTGCATTTATAAATTGCATAATTTTCACTGGGTTGTTTAACAGAAGACTGATCCTCATTTGTAAATTAGTTATATTATTGCCTGTATATGACATCCCTAGTTAGGTACAAGTGGCAGAGTTGGAATCTGAAATCCAAATATTTAAAGATCCTCTCTCTTCTTAATTACTGAACTTTGGGGCATCTGTAGATTTTATAAAGTTTTTATTTAAATTCCAGTTACTTAACATACAATTTAAAAATAGTTTCACTTTAAAAAAATAAATAAATAAAAATAAAAATAGTTTCAGGTGTACAATACAGCACTCCCATTCAATGCCCAGTGCTCATCAAAACAAGTGCACTCCTTACTCCCCATCACCTATTTGGCCCATCCCCCACCCCGCTCATGTCTCTTCTAGTATCACCTGTTTATTCTCTGGAGTTAAGGATCTGTTTCTTAGTTTGCCTCTCTTTTTCTTTCCCCTTTGCTCATCTATTTCTTAAATTCCACATATGTGTGAAATACATATAACATTTATCTTCCTCTGACTCATTTCACTTGAGAGAAAGCGTAATTCTCTCTAGATAAAGTTTGTCATTATTAACAACATTCATTTATTGCTCACAACAAAATACATAAAATTAGAATAATTTTATTCTTGTTTTATAGATGATAAAAATGATAATCAGGGGAGTGTTTTTACTTACCAGGTTTATGAATGATGGAATGTGAATCCAGATGTCTGACTTATAGGACATAACCATTGTGCTATATTGTTCTCAAGTGATTTTTCAAAAATTTGTATTTCTAAATTCAACCTCTAAATTCAGGGCTTTTTTTTTTATTTTTATTTATTTATGATAGTCAGAGAGAGAGAGAGAGAGAGGCAGAGACACAAGCAGAGGGAGAAGCAGGCTCCATGCACCGGGAGCCCAACGTGGGATTCGATCCCGGGTCTCCAGGATCGCGTCCTGGGCCAAAGGCAAGCGCCAAACCGCTGCGCCACCCAGGGATCCCTAAATTCAGGGCTTATGTCTAAAGCATGTAATAGGATGTTAAAAATCAACTGATTCTTTCTTTCTTAGTTTTAATTGGAATATTAATGCTATTGCTATCAAACACTTAAAAATGTTTTAAACATACACTTTACTATAGAAACTATCATCTATATATCCTGTGCATCACCCATTGCTTGCAAAGGGGAGATAGCAATAGTACCTCAATTGAGTGATGATCATGAGGATGAAGGGAGATAACTAAGGTTTTTGGAGCAATTAATACAGGGCGTACCAAATAGCCAAACGATGGTACAAACTCTCAGATATTTGATTTCATAGCATCAATTGCAAAATATCAATCTTTGTTTGGGGCAAGATGTTTTTCATATTGCCATATATTTTATGGAAATATTTTAGCATATGCATGTATGTATAAATATATCTATAACTTATGGTGTAAAATGAGATCAAGACAGTTTTTTCAGTGTAAAAAATAGAAATACTTTAGTGTCACTAAATTTTATTTGAGTCTTTGTCCTGGGTTAGCATGACTAGAGTTTTTTACATATTCTTAATCATGCTCTAAAGAGCCTGAAAACACTCCTTTCCACTTAATCCTACCATTCACAGAATCTAAACTTTTAGATTAGATATTAACTAATCTGATATTAATCTTATTAACCTTAACTGATATTACTATTAGAGAAATATGAAATGTTAAAGCTGAAAAAAATAAGATTTTAGAGCTAACATGGTCTAACCACCATATTTGTAAATGGAAGTGTTGAGCTCATAAAAGCCATCAATTTGTTTATAAAAGAGAAAAGAGGAGATAAGAGAAATGCACCAATACAAGCCATCCTCACTCCTGGGTAGAGACTTTAGCATTCCCATGTGGCGCATAATCCATTATATTGAATTTAGACATCAAAAATTTAAGTACATCTGGACCTTATCCTGTGGCTCTAATTGTTACTCCTCTGGGATGGAAACTGAGAACCACTACCCTGTTTTCATAAAGGATATTTTGACAAGCTGTATTAATAATATATAGAGCATCACACACTTGAAAGTGCATGATAGGATAAAGAAACATATTAGCCATTCAGGAGGATGTTTCATTGAACTAAGTAGAGGTTGAGAAGTCTGAAGGATGAAAATAATCTCATTTGTCCTTACTTTAAGAGAAATGTTGCTGCTTTAAGCTGCTAAAGGCTGATCAAAAAGAAGAAAGAATCTTCTAGAGGCAGTCCACTGTCAACTCTTCTTTCTATGTCCCCAGTGACTTGGAGAGTTACATTATTGAATCAAACAAAACTTATTACTGATGGATTTTTAAAACTTTTTACTAAAGGCAAGCATGAATGTATTAGGAAATCTAATTCACTATTCTTCAAAATGCCTAAAGCTAAACTTCTGATTAATACTTTTTCCTTATCATCTGAGATTTTTTTTTCAAGTGATTTAAGCATGCATCAAAGTCAGTATACAAAATATCTCTTCTAACAGTAAAAACAATACTGACTGTAATAATTAAAATAGATAGATGGTTGATTTGTAGTTCTTTTACTTATATCTGCAACAATTTAGCATGTTATTAAATTATAGACATGAAATTATGGATTCACTGATATGCCATTTATAAGGAACTTTGCGTGAGGGGGGCTTAATTATGGAGAACTGAACATATTACCACTTTAAATTTAAAAGTGGAAATTAAAATTTAATTTTAAAAGATTTTATTCATTTATTCATGACAGAGAGAGAGAGAGAGAGAGAGAGAGAAGCAGAGACACAGGCAGAGGGAGAAGCAGGCCCCACGCAGGGAGCCCAATGTGGGACTCTATCCCGGGTCTCCAGGATCACGCCCTGGGCTGAAGCCGGCGCTAAACCTCTTTAGCCACCCGGCGCTAAACCTTTTGGTGCCCGTAAAACTACATTTTTAAGTAACAATAATTCTATCTCCCATGCCCAAGCTAAGGAACCAATATTGGTTCAGGAAATGCAGTTTACAAATAATAATCAACTTGCTCTCATATTGATCATTTAATATTGAGAAATTTCTAACATACTAGAATCAATCCTCTTGAGCACGCTAAGATGCAATATGACAAGCCACCTGGGACTTTGTGTTGACAAATCATTTGAGCTCTGTGGGTCAATGAAGAAATCAGTTAAAAGTATAGGAGGACTTTCTCTAGAGGTAAACTCAAAGGAAACTCAAAGGAAAAGATTTGTTCTCTGTAGAAAATTCATTTCAGAACACAGGAAAGGAGAATATTCATATGTATCAGAAAGAAGTCTAGTTCTTCCATGAAGCCTTTGAGGACCACATACACTCCAGGAAAAATGGAGACTCTTTCCTTATGTCTCTGGGCTTTTTATGATAGAAACCATTTGATCTTACTTGTCACTCAACCTTTCAATATATATTTATGAAGTGCTTCTTATGTGTCGGGATCTATACCAATAAACAAGGTTGAAGAAATAAATGTTTGTGCAGTCCAGGGAATAAGGCAGGTACATAAACAGTTTCAATCATTAGTTTTATTAAAGGAAAAAGAGGGAATAATCTGTTTTCCTGAAGCTAGGGGGGATGAATGTAGTAGGGAATTTTACACAAAAAAGGAATAAGCAAATTTTGACTTACATAATGTAAACATTGGAATTGGCCAAAATATTACAATAGTAACTAAAATTACCCATTGCTTGTCACATGTTAGGCATTGCATTATGTGCTTTACTAAGATTAATTATCTCACTTAGTCATCACGACAATCCATGAGGTAGACACTATTATTATCTCAACTTTGCAGGTGACAAACTGAGGCACAAGAGTAGTTCAGAATTTTGGCCGAGGTCATGTAGCAGGGAAGTTGGATTTGCATACCACACAAAGCCTTTTCTCCTCTCTACTATAGTCCCCGCCAGAGAAAGGAGGAGAGGTGTTTCAAGTAATAAATATTCAAAAGCCAGACATGCAAAATAGTATCGAGTACCTCAGTATGTCTAGAGTAAAGCCTCTATTTGGGGAATGGTGGGCACAGGACTGAATGGAAGGAACAGACACCAAGCAAGGAGGATGATGTATGCCATGCATATCGAGGACGGAATAGAGAGATGTAAGACTCTAGTTTGGAAGATGACTCCAATAGTCAACATGAGAGAATAATGGCAATCTGAAATAAACTAGTCTCAGTGTGGTAACAGGTAATTAGCTGAGGAGAAAGAGAGGATAAGATTTGGAGCGAGGGAGTGAATGTGGAGAGGAGAAAAGGAAAGGCTTCGAATGGCCATCTTCCTTGGGTGGCACATATACCATAAACCATGACAAAAGAATGAGAGTAATTTTCCAAGAAGCCAAGGCATCAGGTCTTCGACAGTTGAGGACTTCACGTGCATCTTTAGGACATGCATGTGCTAGCAAAAGCGTCACTCATTCACTAGAAATTTCTTTGAGAATACATGCCATTTTCCTTAATGCTTTGGTTGGGCAAAACCATAACATTTAGTTCCTATCTACAGTCCCTTACCACCCCCCAAAAAGAAAAATCTCCCTTCATCCCTCATCCATGGAAATCTGCAAGAATCCAATTTCACTTTTTGTGTATGTGACATTCAAACAGCTCTGCAGATGCGATCTCACCAATCCTCACATATCTCCATGAGGTGTGCCAAGGAACAATCCAAGGAACAATTTATCCCTATCTTTAAGGGTGAAGAGAGGTGAGGTGACTCATCTGGAGAGCCAGAAATAGAAGCTCAGTCCCTGGAATCAGCTCATTATGTAAGAGCAACTGCCAAATGGTTATTGATAGTTCATGTGGCTTGAGTTGTTGGAGTCTTTATTTGCTAGTAAACGAAGCTCAGGAGAAGGAGGGGAATTGAAGATGGCTTTTTTAAGACAAGCACTCCCCCCACCCCTTTAATTCTTTTTTTTTTTTATTTTATTTATTTTTATTTATTTATTTATGACAGTCACAGAGAGAGAGAGAGAGGCAGAGACACAGGCAGAGGGAGAAGCAGGCTCCATGCACCGGGAGCCCGATGTGGGATTCGATCCCGGGTCTCCAGGATCACGCCCTGGGCCAAAGGCAGGCGCCAAACCGCTGCGCCACCCAGGGATCCCCCTTTAATTCTTTGTGAGCTTTTCCACGCATCTGTGGTCTCAATAAATAACACCCTCAAGGTGACGTTTGATATCAATAAAATATTCATAGAGATACGGGCAAAAATGCTTAGTGTATAAAATTTGATTTTTACATCAAATACCTTGTAATCCATCCTAATAAAATCACGTGAGAAATATATTTCATAAAACTCTATCATTGCCTAACTTTAGTACAGGCCTGGCATATATTCTTTATTATGTCCTGGTAAGCAACCTTGATGAAACACTACAGCCCACTTTCCCAATAAAGTTAATTCATCGGTCCTGGGGAGAAATGACAAATGACAAATGACACCTTTATTTCCCTTGAATCACGTTTTTGTTTGTTTCATGTGATTTTTTTTTTTTTTTTTTTTAGGTCCCCATCTTCAGTGAATTTCTTCCTGTCTTTCCAACTCTTCCTTTTCAGTTTGCTTCCACTGATCTCTCTCCATTGCTTGACCTCAAAAAAATTCAAGGCTCTTTCTCTTTCATCTAACTCCCTTCCTATGGAGGAACTTACCTAATCCAAGCAGGACATGATGGTGGCTTAGGCCACCAGTGGAGTGCCATAGAAAGGAAGAAAAAAGAAAAGGCTGCATACTAGATATATTTTAAAGGTAAAACTAACAGAATGTCCAGAATGACAGAGAGACTATGTGGTGTATATAAAAGAGAAACATCAAAAAAGATGGCTTCATGATTCTCGGCTGAACAACAGAAAGGATAAGTTGCCATTAACTGTAGGATGAGACTGTGAGGATAAGTCTGTCTAGAAGGAATTAGGAAGTCAATTGAGTATATGCTACATTTGAGGGGCCTATTAGGCTTTAAAGGTTAATTAGTGTCTTAATTAACATCCAATCAAGGAAGCAAAGTCAGTCAAGTGATGTAGAATATGGAGTTGCTTTAGGCATTAAATCTTTCACAACTATGGAAGCTGGCAAAGCAATCTATGGAAGGCTACTACTTCTGCAGCTGAGGGCGAGCCTAAAATCACAAGACACTGGGGCTGACAATCAGTCAGAAAACCAGAAGCAAAAGGCAGAGTCCCCAAGAGCAAACCAAAATCTACGAAATCAAACTGGAACACATACGGACAGACTGAGACTCATGTCTGTCCCTCACTGCCTCTAGCTTCAACAATGAGTGTGACTTTTAGGAGGCGGTACTGATTGACAGGGAGTTCTCGATTTAGGACACAGAGAAGTTGAAAGAGGAGACTCAGCGAGAGCTGTAGGAACTCTATTGGAACAGGTTGAGGGGCAGAGGAGTGACACCAAGCAGAAGCTGCAGTAGCCCTTGCATCCTCCGTGGACCTGCAGAGCATAAGGGCTCTGGCTTCTTTACAGACATTCCCATTGCTTGCCCTTCACTGCCTTCAGGACTTCATTTTTTTCTTGAGGCCTTCCTAAACCGTCATCTACAATTGCAATCCCACTCCATCACATGAAATCCATGTTCCTGCCTTATTTATGCCTGCATCACCTTTTATGATATGCACATACTTCAGCATCTTCATTTTTCTCTCAACAGTAGAATGTAAGTTTTATGAAAGCAGGTAGATTGGCTAATCCATTAATAGTGTTCCCCAGTTATGGCGCATGGTAAGCAGGAAACGGTCTTTGTTTGTTTGTTTTTTTAAAGATTTTACTTATTTATTCATGAGAGACAGAGACAGAGAGAGAGGCAGAGACACAGGCAGAGGGAGAAGCAGGCTCCATGCAGGGAGCCCGATGTGGACTCGATCCCGGGACTCCAGGATCAGGCCCTGGGCTGAAGGCAGACGCTCAACCGCTGAGCCACCCGGGCTGCCCAGGAAATTATAAAGATAATTGAACTAAATGAAGAAATGCTAGTTTTACAATTAAATAAGATGGCCTAGAACTTTAGAAATTTATTAATCAGGTTCTAGGTCCTGAATGCAGGGCTATCCAGAATGAAGGGCTCGGATCTTGCTGTGGATCCTTCAAAGTAGTTGTGTCTATTTCATCCACTGGGTTGAATCATATAAAATCGCTATTTTTTAATTCATTTTAAAGCACCCAAAATGGCAATTGTATTTGGCTCAACGAATATGCTAGATACAGCACGGGGAAAAAGGCACAACAATCAGGGTATATATACACATAAAACTGATCTGGGTTGGGTGTGTATGTGTGTGTTTGCACGTTGATTACATTTCTCCCTTGACTTCCCGAGATTTGTAAACAAAGTTCCAAATTCTGAAATCTACAAACTAACTGGATGCCAGTAACTCCACAAAAAGAGCAAACTCACACACAAAAAGGGCTTTCGACTACCGAAGAGTACAACTCCACGTAAACTCGACTGCTCCTCTGCAATTATATGGAGCTTCGGTGCTGGCACTCAGCCCTTGAAGTGGGGGAAACCGTTTTTCTAGTCTCAACTGGGCTTTTGCCACATCATGAGAAGAAAATCCTTTAACGGCTATTTTTCCCTACTGTAAAAATAATAAAAAGAAAAATTCAGTATAACCTTCTGAACATTGTAAAATAGTGAATCAAATCCTCATTCATATCTTTGTATTTTATCATTTATTTTTCTATAGCTGTCCGTTGAGCAAATCCAACTACTTCATAGTGGCAAACACACACATGTGTGTGTACGCAGACACACATGAGCAAAGGACAAAATTTGCATTTGGTCCCTTTTCACAGAGAAAAATAGAAAAAAAATATTTAAGTCATCATTTTTTAAAAAGACAATTTTCACATGTTTCTCCTCCATTATTCATTCTTTATCTCCCTTAAGAATTGACTGTGTTATTCTTCTGCAATTTGAAGGTGGCAGATTCAGGAGAGATGGTGAAGTGGGAGTAGGAAACGGGTCCTGAGAGAGTGAAGAGTTAAAAAAAAGAAAGTAATTCATGATCACGTGTGACATGTTAGCACATGACTAGTTTGCATCCTCAGCAATTCTGCAAGGTAAGACTTTTCCTTTTCCAACTCTATATTTGAATGACTTGAGGTCAATGAAATTATCCAAGCATTTGTGCATTTTGTTTATTTTATGCATTTTATTTATTCATTCACTTATTTACTTGTATTTTGCATTTTGGCAAAAATAATTTGAAACACCTTTGGAATTGTACATTCAGTAATTGACAACATTGGGCAGCCTAGGTGGCTCAGCGATTTAGCGCCACCTTCAGCCCAGGGCGTGATCCTGGAGACCTGGGATCGAGTCCCACATCGGGCTCCCTGCATTGAGCCTGCTTCTCCCTCTGCCTGTGTCTGTGCTTCTTTCTCTCTCTGTGTCTCTCATGAATAAATAAATAAAATCTTTTAAAATATATTCCTTTTTGTGTAAATCTTTCTCAGCCTATTTTTTCACGTGGGAAGTTACTTGTATGGACTTCCTTACATACAAAACATGACATTGAATGTTAACTAAGCAAGTATATGCTCTTATGTGTTAAAGTCTTTTGAACAGTTGACTACTTTATAGCTGTTATCACTGTATACAATTGATTACCCTATACTGAAATACACACACAGAATTTAAACTGAAATTTTTTGTTTGTTTGTTTGTTTGTTTGTTTTTTTGTTTTGTTTTACAATTGATAGCAAGGACTTGTTATATTTGACTGTTAGGTACATCAGAGGTTAAGGATTATAGATATTCAACTTCATGTTGATTGGTGCTGATGGTGGAGGATAATTTACATAGTAAACATAATTAAATTTTACATTAGTACATGAACCAGACAGGTTTATTCCTGCAATATGCACTATAAGAGTAATTCATATAAGAACTTTAATTAAACCAAGGTATTAGATTTTTAGCATTGCATCTTAAATCTTATCTATCCTGGAGAATGCGACATCAGGATTCAGAGTCAGAAGTTGGGTTTGAAACCTGTTTCTTCCATTCTACAGATTGGCAGAAAAAGAATTAAATTTTCTAAGCCTTATTTTATCAGATAATATCTCCAGGAAAGGTTATGTGAGTATTGGAATTTGCCGACCTTCAGAACCAAGTATGCTGCAAATCTAGTCAGAAGCTTAAATAAATACAAGATAACATGTTAGTGACCTTCACAGAGACATAAACTAAATATTATTAGAATTTATACTGTATAAACCCCCAAAATTACTTGAATTAGTTGGGCTTACTGATATGACAATAGTACCTATATTGTTGCCATCTGTTTCCATGGTTAACTTACTAATTTACAATTGGAGGTGATCATATAAATGAAAGTGCTTTATAAACTCTAGAAGACTTCAAATATCCATTATTTCTTTAATTTCTATTGCTATTATCATTACTTCTATTTCACAACTAATCCACCTATTCGATAATGCAAAGTGTGAGCCTCCTGCAAAATCACATTTCACAATTATATGGGAGTGGCTTGGATTCCAGTTGAGGATAGTTCTTTTATTTCTCTTTTGACCTCATTTGTATTTTTCAAGGTAAACAGCATAGACATTGGACCACATCTTCTCCTGTCAATGTCAATCACATTAATATCATAATGGGTTATAACCAGAGAATGATCTGATGCAAAGTATCCAGAATACCTCTCTCCTTTGTGATCTGTACTCTGAGAAATACTAAATCAGTCTGTTTACATTCCAATATGTTTAATAGAAATACTAATTAAATGGGTCTTTTGTTTTTTTCTTGTTGTTTTGTTATTAAGCCAACTTCTACCTTTAAGGAACTCATATGTGGTTTCACAGAAGGCTGTATAAAAAGCTTACCTTATCAGAGAGACTCTTTTTGAGAAGAGAACTAAGGCATTTTTCATATTTGCCTGGGATGTCTTTTATATTCCAAATCTTATTTTGGAAAACAAAGCTAATAGAATAAAATCTATTAGGTAAATTGATAAGAAATAGTATGAGAACATTATCAACAGAATTATAAATAACTGGAAACCACTTATTTTGAGTCCACATTGCCTTATCTCTTTTCACTTATAATGGAAATTTTGTTTTTAATGAATAAATTGCTATTGATATGGACTTAATATTTCCTCATTTGTAAAAAGAAGCAATTGGATTTGATCAGTAAATCCCACATAGACTGATTCCATACAATGTTCCAGTAATTTAAGAGTTGAAGGTCTAAATATTTAGTTTGAGAAAATCTGCACTATTTTGGTGATGTGCTAATAACCAAGCTCTGGGTGTAGTGAAGGCTGATTTGTAGCATTTGCCAATTTATGTGGTATAAGTATTCCCACAATGTCCAATTTCAAGCTACTGATGGCTTAACAACAGATTCACAAAACTCCTGAATATCTAACAATCAACACTCGCCAACGGATAAGAACCAGTTCCAGTGTCTTTCCTATGTTCCTAAGCTGAAGCTAAGCATTCATAAATGACAGAGAAAGAAAAGCCCTGGAGTTTAAACTAGCTTTTTCCCCAAAGATTTTTTAAGCATTAAATACTTTTTATAAATTAATATCCACACTTTTACAGACCATAAAATTGACCATATCGTCTCCATCCCTGCAAGTCAATCTAGTATTTAACTCCCATTACCTCTATTTCTTTGCTGAGGGGAAGAGGGGGGAGCTTTGTGCCGGGGAACACTGGTCTTGCTTATGTTGCAAGATAGAAATATGGAATTAAAATCATTGGAATCAGCCCCAGCCAATAGCTTACAAAAGTTTTATAACGTCATCTAAAAGTCTGTAATGACTAAACTCTATCACTCTTCATTACCCACCATCCATGCTCTGTCTTACTTCTCCATCTCCTGCTGCTTTTACTCTACCTCCCAAATTGACCATTTAGATTTGGATTCTTGTCTCAGAGTCAGCTTCACAGACAATCCAAACTAAGTTTAAAAAATGGTGAGCCAGACGATCTCACTGACATACTTGTGGTTCTAATTTTCAAAGATCAAAATACATACAGAGATGACTCCTGACATCTTCAGACTGCAAGCTTCCAGCCTCTTTTATCACTGCACTTGGCTTACCCGAGTCACTTAATAAATGTTTGCTGAGCTAATTCTTTCCAAGAGTGAAACCAACAGAGATGTTGACAAGGGAAGGAGTATGAAGTGAGGGTGTGCTTCCTATAACCTATCTAACTTAGGGGGACCCACTAGATATTTTAGTCTTCATCCGACTATCCTGCATACCCATTGCCCCCTCACTCGGCCAATACTTGCCCACCTCCTTGTCCACTCCATGGTGCGTGTGTGCTGTGTGCTTCGATATCGCAATTTCTTTCTTAAATTTGTGATGCTTTCAGGTTGCTCAATGATTAAGAAATACTCATTTCACCTTGAGTACTCATAGAAAAAGCTCCTCTAAAAACCCATTCATGATATCCCTTATTGAGACTCTATCATACACTCTGCTTCTTCAATATTTTAGTACTTATAAAAACAATTGTAGGTAGATATTATCAAACTCATTTTGCAAGTGAGGAGACGGGCTCAGAGAAGTGATTTTCCAAATTTGGAACATTTATTAAGTGGCAGAAGCAGGTATTTCCCTAAAACCGAGGCTATTTTCATTAGTTCATATCCTTTCTTGTATTTAAAAAACAATAAACTGAGTTAAGAAAGTTTTGTATATATCCCATACTAGTATTAGCTGATCCCTTAAACATTTCTTTAAAAAAAAATCTAAAATAGCATATTCTCAGTCTCCTTTGTGACACAATATGTAGTAGGAATAAGAATTGTCCCAGAAAATCATTTCCATTAGAGGTGTTACCCTGGATGACATGTTAAACCCCATCCTATAACCATTATAATAACAGCAGCGACAACAACAATAATAATAGTGACATGTACTCCACAATATGGTTGTAATGGTCTATATAAATTAACATAATAAAATGCTTAATATAATATTCCCCAAACCTAACACGTTTCTAAAACCTGCAACTCTTGCAGATTAACAAACACGACAGACTTGGATAAAAGGTGTCATTAAGGGGCATCTAAGAGGCTCTGAAAATGCATTTAGGATCTGGGAGGTGGGGCTAGGCAGCTATTCCTAGGATAGGGAAATAATATTCCCTTGCCAGTCATGATTTTTAAGAATTACTTTTGTTTTTAGAGATTCTTCTATATCAGCACCTTCTTGGTGTGATGAGTTGTATGTTGGTTCTATAGGAGCAATATTCCCTTGTTACACATGAACCCTCAGAGAAAACTTTTATAAATAAGAGTTCTTTTAGGAAATTTACATTTTGGAGCTGAGCACAATTTAAAAAGAAAAAAAAAAAAACGGTTTCATAAAGTAACAGGAAACAAAAAAGGCTTTGGAAGGTTGAATCTATTCTGCAGTTTTACAAGTGATTTCAGTCTGGTGGTAAATGCAGGTACAACTCATAATGGCTTTAGCTACACATTTGACACTAAAAATATATCACCATAAAATAGGTTCCAAGGGCAAAAAAAAAAAAATGCTATTTTCAAGGTTTGGGAAAGAATTACAGGAAAAATAAATTTAAAGGAAGAGTTTATTTTTTATCCTCTTTATTTAGAAACTTTCAACCTAGGCTTATATTAGTATTTGCATGATTTTCCCAACTTGTCTAAAAGAGAGCACCAGAGAACCAGGCCTGGTAGGAGCTGTTCAGTCTCTCAGCAGGAACAACAAACTGGGGAGGAATGAGCCTGTGATCTGGAAAGCCAAGAGTCCTCAGCGTTCCCCAGCTGAACGGTAAACAAGGGGCTACAACATAGGAGGCTGGCCTAGTGGTCACTCTGTCTGCAGACTTGCTTATCTAGGGAACCCAGGAACTCCTGCTGAACCCTTATCCTGCATCTCTTCCATTTAGCAATTTTGATAGCATCAGAATGTCACACACCCAGGTGGTTTTGTTGACTCTGTCATGTGGGAAGTGAGTGCTACGCAACCTCACAGCACAACGTAATGCAACACATAATTAAATATTGTTGGAAAGGCAGGAGGCGGGTGCCACCTAGATCTTTCACAAAAATCTCCCGACAAAGCTATGATAAGAATGTTTCAGCAGGGGTTAGGCTTTCAGTATTGTTACCTGGAAGGCTTCAGCTGTACGAATGAGGGGGGGAGTGGGGAGGAGAAGGGAGGTGAAATGTCCTCTCCTTGCTAGCATTCAACCCTGAAAGGAAAAGGATGGGACTGGGTGGAGAGCACTCTATGGGAAGCAGAACAAAGGAAACAGAAGGCTGTTGAAGTGCTCTAAAATGGAATTAAAAATATAAAATCTGGACTCCTGCTCTCTTTTATTTCCAATGATATCTAGGGTTGTTTAATTAGCTAAATTAATTAAGCACCTCTATTAAAATTCCCATTTACTGAAGCAATCAATCAGCAAGTTATGCTCAATGTCTAAACTTAAGGGAACATTAAATTTGCTTGATTCTTTCTTTTTTTTTTTTTAATTTTTATTTATTTATGATAGTCACAGAGAGAGAGAGAGAGAGGCAGAGACACAGGCAGAGGGAGAAGCAGGCTCCATGCACCGGGAGCCTGATGTGGGACTCGATCCTGGGTCTCCAGGATCGCGCCCTGGGCCAAAGGCAGGCGCCAAACCGCTGCGCCACCCAGGGATCCCTGCTTGATTCTTTCTGATTGAAAAATAATAACGCAGAATTACTCTTGCATCTGAATGGTAAGTCCCACTGCCAGAAGCCAAAATAATTCCCCCTCTATTTTATGTAATATCTGCAATATTACTAGAAATAGTTATTGTTATTTATCCCTTTTTATCAATGAGGAAGCTGAGGCAAGGTGGGCTTACTGTAGTCATATAGTTCGTATTTGGCAAAGCTCATACTTGAACCTACGTCTGCCAGACTCAAGACCTATAAGCTAAAGCATCTCCAAGAAAACAAGGTGAAGTCAGATGGCCTGACATGAATTTAATAGTTTGTAAGGTTTGTTTTCCCCCTGTGCATCCCTCAGCTTCTTCTCTATATAAAAGTAAAAACAGTTTCTAATTCATACTAATATTGTGACAATCTAGGAAGCCCATATGCATAAAGCACTTACAATAGGATATTGAAAGGGCTCAGCTAGGGTTACTTATTTTTAGGATGATGATGAACATGATGACAATGACGATGGTGGACGAAGAGCAGAAGGAGGGAAAGATGACAACGATACATCGTCCTTGCAATGCTGAGGTTTGCAACCCTATATTATTAGTTTGAAAATTGCTTGTCCATCTGTAACTCCTTAGAAGTAGTGTCAAACACACAGGAAGGAAGCTCACCTAGCCAAAGTAAGCCTAACCTGTGCACTTCTTACCCCAGCAGTACTGCTTTGGTCATGGCCGCCCACTAGGCAAAGCATGATTTTTATGGGAAATGCATATTAGGTCCACTCCAGAAGCTGCAGGTGCAGCTTATTCTCTCCCTCACTCCACTCTCTCTAAGTTCTAGAAAATCCTTTCCCCTGTCCTAATGGGAAGCAGGGGGAAAGAGGATGCTCAGTAGGCAGGATGGAAAGACCCAGGTCCTAGAGTTTATAGCCTACAGGGAAAGTATACATTTTTCATCTGATGTCTCTAGACTGAATGTCCATTGTGTATTGTGATTTGGTGTCACCCACCAGGCAGATGGGAACTTAGGGGACTCCTCTCCTCTGGTGGTAAAAATTGATTGCAAGTTCCCCAAATCAAAGTAAGATAGAATATAAGATGCTATGGATACAAAGGAAGAGGCTTACTATACTTCAAATTTTCAAATAAAAAAATAAACATAAAAAAGCACCTATGTATTTCACAAAGCATAGAGTCCAAAAAATAATTAAAATTTAAAAATAAAAAAGAGATTAAAAAAAAGATTTTATTTATCCATGAGAGAAATAGAGAGAGAGGCAGAGACACAGGCAGAGGGAGAAGCAGGTTCCATGAAGGAAGCCCGATGTGGGACTCAATCCCAGGACCCCAGGATCACGCCCTGGGCTGAGGGCAGATGCTCAACCACTGAGCCACCCAGGCGTCCCGAGAGAGACCTTTCTAATAACAGAAAGCAAAGGAAAATGAAAACAAAATTCCTTCTATTATTATGGGTTATCATAGTTGGAAACTGGTTCTCCTTTCAAATGTTCTCTTTACTTTGTATTTTTCTCAATGCCTGTCAGGCCCTCACTGGTTTCTCTCATAAATAACGAAGCCTTTAAAACATCTCAAAAAATAAATGGAAAAAAGGGACAGTTTGGTAAATTGTACTAAATGTTTGCCTATGGCTCTTATTAGTGTCTTGTCAGAAGTTTTCTAAGAAAAACCTGTCAATAAAGAGAACGTCCAGGCTAAGTCAGTTTTTATGGAGGTTTCCTGGTATGAATCCTAAAAGTTGTTGTCTTTGAATGTAATATGAAATTAAGATGCCAATGACAAAACATTTTTTTCAAATTATCACTGATGAGTAGATGGAGAGAGCCTTTATTGCAGAATGGCAGGTTTATTGGTAGAAGTAAGAGCTTTTGGATTTGAAATTCAGTTGCTTTCTGACCTTGAATGAGATTCTTAAACCTCTGAGCTTCAGTCTCCTCATGTGAAAAATGGGAAGGAAAGTACATTCCTTGAAAAAATTGCTTTTAGGATTAAATGAGATGATTTACATAAAAGAACTTTGAATACTCATTGCCAAACTTTAGCTATTAAAGATTATCATCATCATCCTCTTTGTTGACATCATATATCATCAACTGTGGATTTCAAAATTTCTATCTTTCTTAGACTAACAGATGTCAATTCTGAGTCAAATCAGAGTCTAAATTGTGGGGTGCCATAATTTTTGGAAAAACAAAAGGACAATTGTGTTAATAGAAGTTAAAATAATGCTTTCCAATAACAGGCCTGCCAAGAGCTATTCAAATACTAGTCAAAGGGGTGAGAGAATGTTAATGGACAGATACAACCAAAATAGGAGATATGTATATTTTTTGGTTGTAAATCATAGTCGCCGTGTATGTAGCTAGAAGAGTAATGATATTTGTATTTTGTGTGTGGGGGAGGTATGACTAAAAAAGTACACAAAATGAATATTAGGACATAGGCCACAAGAAAGTCATTTCAACCAAAGATGAAATTCAGCATCTTGCATTATTTTATACCATAATGTGATAATGGCAAGGACTAATAGTTAATCAATTTTTAAGTACTTTATGCACACAAATTAATTTACCTCTCACAACTGCCCTATGAGTGATACTATTGCTTTTTCATGTAATTCAAGAGGATTTGAGGCTGGAAGTGGTGGCTAATGTCACCAGCTAGTGAGTGATGAGCTGGAACTTGAACACCAATACTTCGACTTGAAGCCTGAACCCCTATCCACCAAGCTCCGTTGTCTTCAAGTTCTACCCCACTTCCTACACATGAGGATGGTTTGCTGTACAGGATAAAACATGAATACGTAAATAGTTTGCACTACTCTTGAGAAGGATTTATTTCATTTACTTCGGTATCTACATAACCCATTCAACTAAGCTTTGCTAGAAATGTACTTCACAACAAACACAATCTGTGTACTATCTAAATTATGTCAAGTGTGAAGCAATATTTCACTTAAAAAGCTATTATAGAAATCTGCATTTTTATTATCTAAAGAAGTTCAGTCCAATTTGTCCATAAGAAAATTGAACTCATCAAGAGCTCACTAGTAGCCTGGTCACAAGCCAGCCCTATAAATTTTTGACATTCCAATCAGGGCCGAGGTGTATTGTATAAATCTTCTGGATCTCCTTTTTACTATCACTTTACTCTTTTTTTCTACACCTTGCAGCTATGCACACACACAATGATTATGATTTCAAAACCAAGTAATAGTAGTAGTTGATATCACCTTTTATAAACCACCTATATCAATTAGAAAACTGAATTTCAAGGTGTTTGCGATTAATAATAAAATGTCAAGGGGATCCCTGGGTGGTGCAGCGGTTTGGCGCCTGCCTTTGGCCCAGGGCGCGATCCTAAAGACCCAGGATCGAATCCCACATCGGGCTCCCGGTGCATGGAGTCTGCTTCTCCTTCTGCCTGTGTCTCTGCGCCCCCCTCCTCTCTGTGACTATCATAAATAAATAAAAATTAAAAAAATAATAAAAAAACTCTTAAAAAATAAAATAAAATGTCGTACCTATTTCCAACAACAGGTATAACTGAAAAGAGTGGCAAAGGATAGAGAAAACTAGGATATCATAACCATAGAAAATTCTGATCGAGTTATTTAAAAACACAATCCCAGGTGATATGGGAAGAACACAGCTTTATCTTGTGTGTTCCACTTGCTTAAGGTCTCGAAAGCACCAGAGCAATTTTTTTTTTCCCTGAAAAATTCAACAAGCTTATTCACCACTTTGTGCTTCAAATGAACTCTTCTGGGGTCTAAAATTCAAAGTTGCACTCAAAAGACAAAGTTGTGATGCATCTGAGAAAACTTGAAATATTTGTACATAATGTCTCAAGGCATGGCTCTGGTCTATGGAGGGAAAGGAATCTCTCGAGAAACTTCATGCACAACACAGTAAGAAGTTTAGTTCATAACCACTCAGTCAACAGAACAAGGTGGGTCACTAAATGTCAGTGCCTTCTGTAGCCAACCAGGATTGTGCAGGGACGGGCACAGGCCAGTGAGGAGGGGTGCCATTCTGGGGTGTGCAGAGATGAGAGATTAGCAGTGACCCACACAATCTCAAGATAGTCTAGTGCCCTATGTTTCTCCTAGGTATCTAACTCCTTTCAGGATTAAGTCTAAAATATGTGAGAACACTGTACAAGTAGAGAACTGTAGAACGCTGAAATACGGACACACCTACAGTACAGACCCTGTGGAGAGCTCAAGTTCAAGTCAGAATATCTGGTTTAGTTACGAGATTCCTAAATCCTATAAATTATCGGAATCATTTCAATAAAGTATATTATTCCTTAATCAGTGAAATGAGTTTAGTACATTCACCTTCACATATTAGGAGAATTATATATAATGAAACTCATAAATATTCTCTACAAGAAGTATTTTCTTCACAGTTGTTGTTATTGCTATTACCATTTTATTTCTACTTCTTATGTTCTTTTAATGCTGTAGATATCAGATTCAGTTAGTGAATAATTAATGAACTTCCTGAACTCAAAAAATATATATACATACACACACATACACACACCAATTATTCCCAAGAGAAGATGGAGTAAAGGGCAAACAAACAAAATAAAAAGGAAGAAAACTGCAGATCTGAAAACACTTAGAGAAGTCATGACAAGTAGTACAAAATACATAAACCCTTCCATAGAGCTGTTTCATCACTAAATAATGTGTACAATCTACATGAATACCATATTAGTGGTCAAGAAACAGAAATAATTACGAGCTGTCTTAGTAAAGCAGGAGCACTTTGAAAAGCGAAATGGGCCAGGAGGTTAAGGGGCCAAGTTTGAATTCTACTATTGGGGGAGTTTCAACAACATTTAACTTCCTCTGTCCTCATTATTCTCAACACAAATAAACAAAGAAACCATCAAAGATGTTGTTTATAGCCAAACTATCACCAAATCTATTCAAATTCTAAAATCCTGTAATCTTGAAATCAACTTCTTGGTTAACGAGATTATTATGACTGCCACCCTTACTCCTGTATCTTATTGATAGTGTGCTATCTTTTACCCATTAGCTCCAAGAGCACTTTCACAAAAATGCCTTGTTTGACTCTTGAAAGAACCTTAGGAGAAAGATAAGTCAGAGAATATTATTTATATTTTGTAGATGAAAAAGCAAAGCATAATTGAGAGAACAAAATGGCATGCTTCATTTATCTAAATTATAACACACTCAATTGATTTTTTCCTTCATAACTGGTTTATACAACCATCATAGCTCCTATTTCATTCTAAAGTGCTGGGAATCACAATATATAGGACAATGTCACTCAAGTGATTACAGCACAATGACTAGGAGTCTGAGGTTGGGATTTTAATTTTCATTAGGCTTTTTAGTCTCCTGATTCCATTTCCATGAGCTTGACTCTTAGCCATCCTAAAAATGCACATGCTTGCTATTGGGCACCATCAGGATTGGGGGAAAGAAGAAATATGAATTTGCACTCACTCAACCCCTACTATGGGAATCTGAGATTAAAAAAATAATAATAAAATAAAATCTCTGCACTTGACCAGGATACTACAGAATATGTGGAGTGTCACAGTGTGCAACCAACCTGATGGGGCTCAATAAACACTACCCCACAATATGGCACCTTAGCATATTGACTATTTTAGCCTGAAGGAGATTCAGAAAACAGCAGAAGCAGGAAGGTCACCCTGGTCTTCCTCTCACCCTTCTTACCTGAAACAGATCATAAACCCCTCATGTAGGATGTACCCTCCCTATACCTGGAGGAAAGGTGCAACCTCATCTCTGAAGACCAGGGAATGCCAAGAACAGTCCTAACAACCACAACTAGCCAAGTTTCCCTGAGTTTACTATGATTACCCTATATTCCTTAGCCTATTATATTTCTACACAGTTGCCCAGTGTTCATCAAACCTAGCATAAAAATACACAGGCCTGTTGCTTTGGGTCTTTATTTCCTAAAAAAGTTTCCCATGTCACATAAAACTCTTATTAAATAATCACGTACGCTTTTTTCTTATTAGCCTGTCTTTGTCAGTTTAATTTTCAGACAGAGATCCTAGCAGAGTTGAGGAAAACTTTTTCCTTTTCTAAGAAGCCTTTGACTTTTCTCTTCTGTTGGGCCAGGGTTTAATAGCACTTCCTTCTCAAACTCTGTAAGTCAGCTAATGGGATCCGACAAGGCTAATAAGGCCAGGCTCTTTGATTAAATTCTTAACCTTCTACTTAGACTCAAATGGAGAATTTGACATTTAAAAGGTATTATCTTTACTTACCTGCTACTTGAAATGACAAACACAAGGTCAGGGTTAAAGAAAACAGATTCTACTTTTTTCTTAAACTCAGTAAAAGAGAATTTTCTGATTTTCTTTTAATAAATGAGGATCAGAACACAAAAGGAAAAGGAGAAATGCATGTAAATATAGATCTCTCATGACTATGTTTAAGGACACAGATGGAGCTAGAGGGTATTATGCTAAGTGAAATAAGTCAGTCAGAGAAAGACAAATACCATACGATTTCAGTCATATGTGGAATTTAAGAAATAAAGCAAGCAAGCAAAGGGGGAAGAGAGAGAAGTAAACCAAGAATCAGACTCTTAACTATAGAGAACAAAAAGATGGGTACCAGAGGGCAGGTGGGTGGGGGGATTGGGGAAATATTTGAAGGGGGTTAAGAGTACACTTATCATGATGAGCACTGGGTGATGTATGGAAGTGTCAAATCAGTATATTGTACACCTGAAACTATAGTACATGTATGTTAACTAACTGGAATTTAAACAAAAGCTTTAGGGGAATCCTTGGATAGCTCAGTGGTTGAGCACCTGCCTTCGGCCTAGGGTGTGATCCTGGAGTCCTGGGATCGAGTCCCACATCAGGCTCCCTGCATGGAGCCTGCTTCTCCCTCTGCCTGTGTCTCTGTGTCTCTCTCTGTGTCTCTCATGAATAAATAAATAAAATCTGAAAGAAGAAAGAAAGAAAGAAAGAAAGAAAGAAAGAAAGAAAGAAAGAAAGAAAGAAAGAAAGGAAGGAAGGAAGGAAGGAAGGAAGGAAGGAAGGAAGGAAGGAAGGAAGAAAGAAAGAAAGAAAAGAAAGAAAAGAAAGAAAGAAAGAAGAAAGAAAGAAAGAAAGAAAGAAAGAAAGAAAGAAAGAAGAAAGAAAGAAAGAAAGAAAGAAAGAAAGAAAGAAAGAAAGAAAGAAAGAAAGAAAAAAGAAAAATGCCAGAATTTCACGAAAGGAAAATATCATTTAATGGCATATCTGGATTTTAGAACCAACTAAGCATTGGTTCAAATCGAGTCCCTGGTTTTTACTATCTGGGTGAAATTAAGCATGCCAACTTCACTGGCGTTCATTACATTTTCCATGAAGCCAGAGATAATAACATTTGCCCTAGTGGGTTGCTATAGAGATGAGAGTAGTAATACATGTAAAAAGCCTACTAGCCCATCACCTCACATAGAGTAGGCACCCAGTAAGTGGTGCTAGAAGTGGTTTTGTTATGTTATAGACTTGCATAAAGTTCCGTGACTTTGAACGTAGAAGTATAAGAGAGATAGGTTACAAGAGCTAAATAAAATTCTCTATACATAGAAAAAATGGGATATTTTAAAATAAAGGGTTCCATTTCAAAGCTCTCTAAGGTTAAAAGAAAGAGAAAGAAAGAAAGAAAGAAAGAAAAAGAAAGAAAGAAAGAAAGAAAGAAAGAAAGAAAGAAAGAGAAAGAAGAAAGAAAAAAAGAAAGAAAGAAAGAGCAAGCAGGCAAGTAAGCAAGCTTTTTTTTCTTTGGATTCAACAACAACAACAAAAACTCAAAAAGAAACGGACCTGAGCATTAGGAGAAAATCCTTGACATATCCTTATCACATCAAAATCCTTACCATATCAAAGATTCTGCTCCCTTGACTTTACTGCTTTCATGGTTTGAAATTTGGATCACAGAAAGGGTGTTTCTGATAATTTCAAGACTTTACATAATAGGATTATAGCTTGAAAAGACTAAAAATTTGATCCATAAATAGTTCCCCTCTTTCCTAAAAAAGAATATAACTTGTAAGTTCTTTACTTAAGATAACCAATAAGGTAATTTAACTCTTTGATGACCAATAAAACAGTTTGCTAGTAATTATTTTAATTATATTACTTTGTGAGATTCCGGGAGAAATTGTTATTTATCAGTTGTGCTTTGGTCTCTTATGGCATGAAGGCAAAGCTCTGGACACTTAGTGGACACATTATTACTGAAGTCATTGCTGAGCACTCTCTCATTATCATGACAGAGAGATAACAAAAATCAAATATAAGAGCTGTTTAATACGCAACTAGTGGTTTTCAGGGAGGAAAAAAAAAAGCTTTAAAAAAAACTAAAATAGAAGTAGTACCGATTAAAAGACAAAAGACTATTCAAAGTGAGGAAATTTAAGCACATATCAATTGTACTTAGAATCATAAATAGTTGATGGAGAAGCAGATTATGATAAAGATTTGACACTGGCCTCTGAATTTCAAGCAGTTTTTCTCATATCATGATAAATACTGTTAAAATATATTTATTTACCAGTTATATAATTTATATATATTGTATAGAAACCACCTAGAAGTCCACTGAAAATGCCACCGTATCCCACAGAAAGGTGTAGCTTTAAAGTTAAATGCAAATTTATAATGAAAATGATTCCTGAAAATGTGGTGGTCAAAAACTTAGGACAGATTTATTTAATTTTAATTAAACTTGCTTATTCAGTCAATATTGAAAATATTTTAAAATGGTAGATATAGCATAAAATCACTAAGATAAAACTCTACTATTTATTTTTATATGTAGGGGTACAAGAAAAAGGGAGACATTAAAGATGACCACAAATTGTCTCAACTCCACAAATGAGGAAGGTAGTAGAGGAATTAATTGCTTTTGGACTTCTTAAATTTGAGGTGTCATTGTGTTATGCATCCCTATGCATACAAATAGGGTTGTTGAGGAAGCATTTAGATACAAGTACCTGAAATCCAAAGGAGTGGTCTCAGCAGAAAATATGAATATGAGAAGTATACATTCCTCAACATTACTCACAAACTTGACATGGAAAAGGCCACTTAAAGAATAGGTGGAAAAGGGGCTGGCTCAGTTGGTTAAGTACTCAACTCTTGATTTCAGCTCAGGTCATGATCGCAGGTCATGAGAGGGAGTCATGCCTCAGGCTCTGCACTGAGCATAGAATCTCCTTAAAAATCTCTCTCTGTCCATCTCCCTCCCCCACCCCTCCAACCATACTCACACACATGCACATGTTCTCTCTCTCTCAGAAAAAAATAAAAATAAAAGCAAAAGAAAAGAAAAGAGGATTAAAGACTGAAGTTGTACCTCAACAATGAAATATCTAAAAAGTCAAATAGTTATCAAAGAAGAATGAGTAGGAAAGGTCAATGAGAAAGGAAAATATCCCAGAGATATAGAGTCACGAAACCCAAGTGAAACAAATATTTTAGGAATGTGGGAGTGATCACATATTGCAAATACAGATACTATGACTTAACATGAGAACTTGAACTAACATTCCAATTTAGCAGTATGGAGAATACTACTGGACCTTGAAAGGAAAGAGCTGTCTTTATAGAAGTGGGGTCAAGTGTGAATATATATGGATGAAAATATATTTAAGATTACAGGCAGTCTTTCAAAGAGTTTTGATAAGAGCAGAGACATAAGACTGCAACAGTAAGGCAATCCAGGGTTAAGCCATGACATTTCAAAGATGGGTGACGCAGCAGTATAGTATTCATGAAATAGAGAAATTGATGATACGTAAGAGAGAAGGGATAATTATTAGATATTCTTGAGTATGAGTATAGATCCAATGCACAAGTGTAGGGACTGACTTAAGAGTATGGGTAATTCACTCAGTATAAGCAGTAAAGGCAAGGTAGATGGGTAACAGTGTAGATAGATTTCTAGATGTGCTAGGAGCAGGTAAAAGCATTCTTAAAAATGTATTAATCAGGTTTCTTTCAGAAAAGACTGGACGATCAAATTAACATCAATTTATGGAGGTTTGATGGACCATTCCTCAAGATGTAGGAAGTGTGAAGGAGAACCAGAAGAAGTACTACAGGAGACTGAAGCTATAACTACTTTGGGTAGGAAGGGCGGAGATATAAATCCTATGGAAGAAAGTTAAAATAGAGAGATATACCTTAACAGAAACCATGGATTCTGGTTGAAGATCCTAACAGCTCTTGCTGACCATGTATAGAGAATATACAAGTGTACTGACCTCACTATCCAGCCTCCTTCCATCTGCTTCCAGGTATTCCCAAGCCCAATGGGAAGCCAAAAGACAAAATAACAAACTGATACAGTCTACAGCATACAGATTTAGGGGACACAGAGAAGTGTAATAATAGCTAGAAAGTAGACCTGGCAGGGAAGATAAACAAATCAGCATAGATAGCTTCTATTTTTTTGATGAAAGAAGCAGCAGGGTATGACATTTAGTTTTTTGTTTTTTTTTGTTTTTGTTTTTGTTTTTTTTTTGATAGTCACAGAGAGAGAGAGGCAGAGACACAGGCAGAGGGAGAAGCAGGCTCCATGCACCGGGAGCCCAATGTGGGATTCGATCCCGGGTCTCCAGGATCGCGCCCTGGGCCAAAGGCAGGCGCCAAACCGCTGCGCCACCCAGGGATCCCGACATTTAGTTTTATGTGTCAACCTAACTGGCCTGCAATACCCAGACATTCAATGTAACATTATTCTGGATACTTCTGTGAGTGTGGTTTTGGATGAGATTTATATTTAAATTGGTAGACTTTGAGTAAAGCAAGTTGCTCTGTAATGCGGGAGGGCCTCATCCAATCAGTCGAAGGAAGGATAGGACAAAAGACTGACTCCAAGCAAGAAGGAATTCTGTAGCTGACAGCCCTGAGACCCGACCTGAAACTCTGGCTCTTCTTTGGGTCTTAAGCCTGCCAATCTATCCTGCAGATTCTGTACTTTCAGCCTCTATCATCATGTGAGCCAATTCCTTAAAATAGATCTCTCTCTCTCAATATAGATGGATATGTTTTGATATAAATGATATATATAAATCTCTCTCTCTCTCTCTCTCTCTCTCACACACACACACACACACACACACACACACACACACACACCACACTTTCTACTGGTTGTATTTTTCTGGAGAAACCTAACACACAGGGATATCAACTAATACAGTGGGTTGAGCAAGAGGAGTTTAAAGTTTGAGGAGACAGAAGGAAGTACACAACAGGTATCATTTGGGGAGAATTAATAGACTGTGCAATGTACAAGAATGCAGGACTGCTTAGCAGTAAGAGTCCACTTAAGATCATTGATCATAAGTTCAAAATGAGATCAGTCATCATGCTTTTTTGATTTTTACTAGACACAGTCCCCTGCACTAGGGTAGGTATAAGGAGATTTAGATTTAATGAAATTTGGGATTTAGTCATTTGTGTATGGCAAAAGAAGGGAGGCATGAGGGACATGAGGGGTCATCAAAGGGGGTGATTATTAGAATGAGTAGTACAAAGTAGGATGGAAAAGGAAGAGATGCGAGAACATGGTGGTTAGGAGACAACGAAAAGGTTGTGAGATCAACGGGTATATGTTTGCCAATCAAGGCCAAACTAACATATCGATCAAAAAACCCAAATGAGTACCATTATCTTTCATTAACTAAGAAATAAGAGCACACTGATAGTAAAATAAATACTATGTCTTGGTACTTAGCCTTAAAAGACCCCTATTTAGTTGTTTATCAGAGTGTCAAAGAGGGGAATGGCCAAGGTGTTCTACAAATGATTCCCTAAAAGACATGTCACGAAGAGAACATGTCAATAGCAACTCTCTTTCAAAATTGAAATTTTAACAATATGCAGTCTTACATCTGATAATAGAGTTAAGAAACAGGATTTGGGAAAATAACATGTTTTCATACTCAGATCAAGTTGGCGATCCAAGTTTCACACATATGTATGCATGCATATATTGGTATCTATAAATATTTGGTAAAATACATATGTGTGATACAATCTATTAGAGACAGACACATTTCCGAAGATTCAGAGTTGAAGTGGAAAATAAAATTAGAGATGGAGCTAGGGACATTCCAAACATAAGTTTAATTCCTGCTTTTCATCCTATTTTTACTTAGACTTTTGCATGCTGCGGTGCTCTAAATGGCTGTGAAAACATAATCAAACTTCCAGAACTCTCTGTCCAGTCTTAGTGGTCTTCTCTTGACTTTGAGGTTCCTATGTAATTATTAGAAATAGCATTTAGCAAGGAGAATTCATGACTAAATCTGGGTCATTTTATTCCACTCAGGTGGTGTCCCAGTCACCATTTCTTGCAGGGATCAGGGCTTTGCACACAGGGAGCAACACGTTTTTGGTAATACTGATTCTGTGAACACCCTAAGTCCACCCAGGCAAGTGTGTCGCACAGAGAACCTAGTTTTGTTAGCTGTAAGGACAAGTACTGACTATGAACCTGACTTCCCATCTACTTTTAACATACTGCACAGAAAATAAATGGGAGAGAAAGAAGGATCTTCTGAAGAAAAAAAAAAAAAATGAAAACAAAGGATCTTGTGGTGGGTGTTAGAGACCCATGAAAAAACTGTGAGTGACCCAAAACAAACCAATTAGAAACCTCAACTGAGTGCTTTCTCCACTGTACTATCACTGCTCACACTGATATTTTTAATAGATGTAAATGAAAAATCACTTGACAATATGCAATTTTATATATTTTAACATTAAATCCCAATGATAATAATAATTATAGGGATTAAAGCCAATATTGAGAGGCTGACTATAAGCCAGTGATTGTTCCCAGTACTTTCCATATACTGAAGTTTTCATAATAAGCCTATGACGTAGATACTATGTTTATCTCTATTTTATAGTTGAAGGAAGAAGGAATTAAGCCTGCCGAAATTGCTGGATTTATAACCAGTGTACACTCAATTCAATTTTTTGGAGTCATGGATAAACACAACTGACATTCTGAGCTTGAGGCTCTGGAAGACACAAAATAGACAGAGGAGCTTAATTTTATAAGAACTTAATTGGCTGAAGTTTCAGAAGGATGCCCAATTATAGATATGGAAATACTAAGGCCTTTTTAAAATCATTACACGGGATCAAGGAGTAACTTGAGTTAGCAGGAACATTTAATTAACCGACTCATTCTTCAATTATGTTTATTAATTGAGGCTAAATATGATTTTAAAAAAATCCTCAATCCTTCTAAGTTTCAGTGACAATCATTTTCCAAGTGTACAGATCCTATTAAAGACTGTATAAATAGCATTTTTCTACTTATTAATATAGAGTTTCCTTATTGGAAATTTGTTCATGACGACATCTAGAAGAAAATGTAGGTGAATATGTAATCTAGTCAAGGATAGACTTCTAATCATTAAATTATTATCTAAATAGATCATTAGGTAGACAGATAATTAGACTGGCAGATAATTTCTTTAGGAGAGGGACAGATGTTATAAATAAGCAGCCATTTCTTTGAAGTTTACCAGAAATTTTTAGGACCATGAGAAAATCTGTATAAATGCCAGCTGGAAAGAAAAACATAATAATATATCCCATTTATAGAGGAATCAGGACTATATTTATTAGATACACTCACATATTCTAACTTATTCTTTCCATAGTAGAAACAAACAAAAAAATCCATATTTTTCTTATTTTCTTTATTCCTTTTTTTTCTATATTGAACATGCATGCATGCAGTTATATTTGGAAAATACATTAACCCTTTAAAATGTCTTATATAGGGGTGTTTGGGTTGCTCAGTGGGCTTAAGCGTCCAACTCTTGGTTTCAGCTCAGGTCATGATCTCACGGTGGTGAGACTGAGCCTCACCTCGAGCTCTGCTCTTAGAGGGGGGTCTGCTTGAGAGTCTCTCGTTCTCCCTCTGCCCCTGCCCCCACTCATGCTCCTCTCCCCCTCTAAAATAAATTCTAAAATCTCAGCATAAAGTCTCTTATATATAAATATATATTGAATACATTTTAAAGATTTATGCATATAAACTCACATATATAATGAAATTAAAATCATGAAATGTCTAATATGCTACTTATTTTTTAGGTTGCCCTAAGAGACACATTACGATCTCTTCACAACCCTGAGAGCTTTGTAAGGGCTTGAATAAAAAATATAATTATTTACCAAGTTGCCAGTGAGGGGCAAATGGTCCTACCAAGCAAACATAAGCGAATACAATGGTGTGCTCAGTCCCGCCACCTGCCTTGATGCTACCTGAAGCACTAAAGTAACTAAAGCATGGAAGGGAGCACATGCTCAAATAACTGCACTTGGAGAAAGGTGGCCAGAAGTTCTAGTTCTGTGAGTCCTAACTAGTGCCAAATAGAAACAAAGCAGCCGTACAAGGAATCAGCCTGGTCCTTTTAAAGCTTACGGCCTTTCACCTGTCAAAGGTCACCGGTGGGGGCAAGATGTGGCCTGAGACTTCCTCTGGCTTCACCGGTGTGTAAAAGATCACGTGGGTAGAATCAGAGCAATATTTTCATTGTCAGTCATAATCATGTGTTTACCTTAACTGAGTTTTTCTTCTTCATTCTGATCCTATTATAATAACATGTTAGGACGGAATTGACCACAAAGGTCCCCTTGAAAAGCTCATTAAACTTCCTAATGAAATGTCAGACACTTCTATAGATATACCATTAATACTTCCAAGTGAATAACAACGTCTTCACAGGTCACAGACTACTTAAATTACTCAGTGAAACATGTCCCAGCAAGGCCCACCCTTTATTTAATAAAGCACGTGTTGACACGGTCAAAGCTGGCGTCCCTTTTTAACGCATCATTGGCCATCAATCCACCTACCCAACATACAGTTAACTCCTCCTTCCTCTCTCCCTCGCTTCCTGCCCTTGAACTGAGCGAGTAGCAGTCCCCCAGAGGGCGGCACGTAAGCGCCAGGGTGACAGGAACTAACCAGCAAGGTGACGAAAGCCACAATAGAGAGACACATGCCTCCCGGGAGGGGAACAGATGAGGAAGTCAATCAATTAACGTGGGCGGGCTCTGAAAGGTCATCAAGGGCTGCCTTTCAAAGAAGGTTTGACTTCAAAAGCATCCGACTGCGGGGAGGAACGTATTTGTGGGGCGTGGAACCTGCAGGCCTTTGCAATGGGTTCCCCACTTTCACAAAGCTGTGAAATTCATATTTGGATCAAATTCACCCAGTTTCCCGAAAGGCTGATGTCAATTCACTTGACATCGGCCTTTTATCTAGTACTAATATCTAGTACTTTTATGTAGATGTGTAGATGTATGTGTATGTGTTTACTTTTGCACATGCACTAATGCCTAACCCATACGTGGAGCAAAAATGGTAATATGTTAAAAGATAAGAGTCACGCAAAACTGAACTTTTGTGCAGATTCTACCTTTTATTTTTAAAGATTATTTATTCATTCGTGAGAGACACAGAGAGAGGCAGAGACACAGGTAGAGGGAGAAGCAGGCTCCCTGTAGGGATCCTGATGTGGAACTCGATCCCAGGACCCTGGGTTAATGCCCTGAGCTGAAGGCAGACACCCCACCGCCGAGCCCCCCAGGCATCCCTGATTCTACCTTTCTACAGTGCGGAGCATATAATACAAGAACTACTTCTACACAGCTACCAATTCACTATCGTCCTAAGTGGAGGACTCAGGCACTCTTTGAATTAATAGGAATTCCATAAATCCCCAGTGTTTGACCCCACGGCTTTAGAGAAGGAGACTTCTTGGGATAAAACTGACAGAATGGAGATTCTGATTCTTTATTGCCAGACCATGCACTCAGCTTGCTTTTGAAAGGAAACAGGTTGTTTTCTGTTTTGTGGCATGACCACTGAGCAACTTCCAAAGAAAAAAGAAGAGGATGTCTATTAAAAAAAAAAAAAAAAATCTAATGGAACCAACACCACTAAGTAAATACACTGATGCAAATGTATCCTGAAAATTTGTTTTAGTCAGCATTGTTTCCCATGGAAATCTTCAAAGATTCTTAATTAATAAGTAAGACATGTTGGTAGATATTTTCAACATGAATGACGGTTAACAAGATAAGGATCCTAAACTTGTCAGATCAAAAAAGAAAAGTGTAATTCGAACAAGATGGATTTTCTACCCAACTAAGGGGATTTAGCTATCTTAGAAAAACTTGCCTCTGACATTGTTGGGAGAAGAAAGTTCTGTGTCAGCTTACATGCACATTGTGCCATGCACTGTTCTGCTGATTGAGAGGACATTGAGCATGAAGTGATTCACTAACAGTCTCAGGGTCTGTGTCGAGGGGTGCATTTAATGATCTGACATAAGGGAAGCCTCGGAGCTGCACAGATAGCACCGGGGTCCATACATATCCCAAAATAGTTTAAGAAGCAAAATGGGTTTCATTTTCCATTTCCCAGAATGTTGATCCTGAAAAAAGAAAAATAATCACCCCTCTCCCCTCAAAAGATGGGTGTACACCTAAAGGACTCAGGTAAGGTACTCTTTAGTTACTTATTAAGAACTTAACCATGTATCATGTGCTGCATTAGAAAGAGCGTGGGGGTAAAGAGTGAATAAATAGGTTCTTGTCCCACCCTGCCACAGACAAGTGCAACGCACTGTGAGAACTTTTAAGATATGAGAAATGTAGGGCAGGGCCAGAGCAGAGAAGGGAGCGTTAAGCTAGCTCTGACAAAGTCTACAGGGATGAAGGAAAGTTTTCTACAAAAGCTGAAAGACAGATATACAGTTATGATGATGATACTTTGCCTTATTTGAGGAAAAAAAAAGGAAAATTCCTCTCAAATAGGATATGAAACACTAAGAACGTTTATATGTTTCATAAAGAGTTTCTAGACTGAACAAGAACTTAACATTTAGTCAAATAAAGTATACATGGAAAAAAAAAAGTATCTAAAAGAACAACTACAATTTTCTCTTTTTTATATAGCCAGGGACTCAGTTCTGTTCAGTTCCACTGTCCAGAAGATGGTAACCTGGTCCTAACTGCAACAGATGCTGGGAGGCGAGTAAATGGGAGTCCCAGCTAAGTAGGTATAAATTTCCTGCTAAAACTCACTTGTATGACCAAATACAAGACTGGGAGAAGGGACATTGACAGATACATGGCTGTTTCCACCATGATTTTAAATTCTCCTGGTGACCAAGGGAGGCAGTAGTGACAGACCACAGGTAAGTAGTGTATTTACCTAAAGAGTACATAACTTATGTGTTCTGCGATCTAAAAACTGTGTGAAATGTATGAAATTTTGAGAGATTGTTGGCAAAATCTAGTTGGAGATACACAACTTAAGAAATAAAACTTCTAAGCAAACTGCCTTCCAGTAACCAAATATCAAACTATTTTACAGCACAAGAAAGGGCCAATTCTTTTTTTTTTCCTTTTTACGTGGTAAAATAATACAAAAATCCATTACTAGCTTAGTCATTAAGCTTCCTAATGAAATGTCAGACACTTCTATAGATATACCATCAATACTTCCAAGTATTTATTATTCATCAAACCTGAAGAATATTAAAAACTTATTTGCAATAAATAAATAAATAAATAAATAAATAAATAAATAAATAAAAAATAAAAACTTATTTGCAAATACCTATCAGCTGATAACCGAAAATTCTCAATTCCTTTCTGTTTACCTCTTAAAAATCAAAATATTAAAATATATATATATATATATATTTATCTAGCAAATTTATATATAAGTTAAGTTTGAGTTACAAGAAAAGTTATAAAATTCTATTAGTCTTATTTAGAAAAAAAAAAATCGGGCAAGTATAATTTCATTGAAAACGCGGGATAGCTGTTCTCTATTACGTCAAAGGAGGTATAATCTCATCTAGAAAATAAGAAATCCATGGGAATATGAGAGGTGTAGCATCTGACCCAACAGAAATAGCGTTATGAATACAAGAGGTTTATTTTCTCACAGCTGTGGCAAGAATAGTGAGCTTAGACCATGCAAACCTGCACGTGGTATGCGGGGCCTGTTCAAAGAGCCAGTTATTTAGGTGGTTAGTTTCACATTTATTTCAGAGTTGATAGTCATGGGGGTGGAAAAACGGTAGGTAGAGTTGAGAAAAGCATCTTAAAAGGAGAGGGGGAAAAGTGGAGAGCCTAGTTCCTCCTCTACTCTTCCTGAGCTCTATGAAACTAAGCAACTTGAACAGTCTCGAGGATTTCATTTTCCTTATCTCTCTTCCACTGCAGAATGTGTCCTGCTTGACTTCCGGTTCGTGCAAAGTGAGATCGTGTATATAAATGGGCTTGCTTGCCACCAACAAGTGCAATTACAAGTGCAAAATGCGAGGTACGGCAATGGTTGATGATCCAAATCTGGGTCCTATTTCTTAACATTCCAGATGCCTCATTTTCTGTGACTATAAAATTATTTAAATCCTTATTATAATATCCCAAAGTCCGTTGATTGCTTTGGCTCTCTGGCATTCGATTCTAAAGGTGCACCTGAATCTAGTGTTGCGGAACTATCTCTTGCTTATAGTGGCTAGCAGACCATTCAATCAGTTGTCCTGCTCTTCCTTGGCCAATACGAATACCCGAGACCCAAGGCAGACTATGGAAAATCCTCACTACGGCTCCCCTCGGACCATACTGGTAGTGCCACAATGGCCACTCTTCAAGAGTCCCCTTCTCGGCCCTTTAGAGTTACAGGTGGACACATCCCCTGACATTTCTGAGGACTCTGCATTTAAACAACAGAGTCCCTCCTGTCTACACTGAAGTGCAGATGGCCAAGCCTCAAGTCACAAGCACTGATAATAAACCTCTAAACCTTACTCAGGAGTCCCTAGACTAAAGAAGCTCTCCAAATGGTCCTTTTAAAAAATAATAATAATTTTTTTTTTCTCCAAATGGTCCTTAGGAGCCAGCCAGCAGCTGCCTACCAAGCAGCATTCTAGAACCACGTGTTGAGAGACTTCCTGTTCAAACTGTGGACTGTGCACTGGTGGGACTGGCATCACTTGGGAACTTGTTAGAAATGCAGAATATAGGACCCGCTCTTAAGCAGAATCTGCATTTTGTACAAGATCCCCAGTTGTTTTCATATATCTTAAAGTTTTAGAGGTATTGAGAAAGACAGTTTCAAAAAAAAAATGTTTTGGGTAAAGAAGAGATTATAAGTCAATGTGAAATGCCACATTTAGATAGGATATAATACATGGTTTTAGAAGGTTCTTAAATGTATAAAAACGTTTCTATGAAGTAGCAACTCACTCATAATTTCCTAATATAAGTTTTGGGTTATTAATGTGTACCATGATATTTAAGAAATCTATTTTTCTTTTAGAGAAAATGGAAAATGATAATGGAAACGGAAGTTTCTCTTGCCTGGGGCTATACACATTCTTGGAACAAAGGCCTTAGTGAATGATAGACAACATCACTCTGTCTAGTGTTGCCTTCCGCAACATTCAGACATACGGTGGAAAAGGACCCATTATTGTTTTGAGAGGCCAAATATGGTAGGTTCCATCGATCCCAACAATGTTAGTATTTCTATTTCAGTGCAGAGTACAAAAAAGTTTCTCTGAACTAATAATCCACTAAGTCTCACTAAGTCTCCAGGAGGTTGAAACAATCTATGATTTTCACTATTATTAAAGTGAATAAACCATTCACAGAAGTGGGGAGGAGGGAAAAAAGCCCAGAAAGGGCAAAAAAGGTGAAGTGTTTTGGTTGATGGTCGAAATTACATTTAAAAGAAGTAGATCGATTTTCAAACTTCAGTTAGGCTTAGTGCGAAAATGATAAAAGATTGAACACAGTAACTTGAATTCACAGTACAAACTCTAGTTAAGAGTGGAAAGTGGGGACGCCCGGGTGGCTCAGCAGTTAAGCACCTGCTTTCGGTTCAGCCTGTGATCCTGGGGTCCCAGGATCGAGTCCCGCATCGGGCTCCCTGCATGGAGCCTGCTTCTCCCTCTGCCTTCCTTCTGCATCTCTCTGTGTCTCTCATGAATAAATAAATAAAATCTTAAAAAAAAAAAAAAAAAGAGTGGGAAGTCCTAGCTCTCCTGTCAGTCTGGTTTCAAACCCCAACTCCACAACGGACTGTAACTTTTACCTCCCCATCCCTTAATTCATTCATGTGAAAACTATGGATGGTGGTGCTGAACGGGACTTGAAAAGGTTTAGCTCACACATTGGTTGGTGTCTTTACCAGTATTTATTAAAACGTTATTTTCTTAAGGGTCTGTGCAGAAACAGTGTCACATGATAAAGGTGTTCTAGGAACCACAGAACCACGGATCTTGACTGATCCAGGTCTGTGAACCAGAGGTCTTTAAACAAAACAAAACAACAAACCGGGTGCATAGATTGAGTGGGATAATGCATGTAAAGCTCCTTTTTTTTTTGCATGTAAAGCTCTTAATATGGTACTACGCAGACTGGCCCTGGCTGGTCCTGTATACACAGTAAATACTAGGAAAGGTGAGTTGTCATCATCATCATCATCGACACAGATCCACCCCAGGGCTAGCAGATGTCCTGTTTAATATTTTTTGTACAAGGCGAATAAGTAAAATGCTTGGTCCCTAGTATCTGTTATAGTGCTATGACATAATACGATGTCTTTTGAGAGGTCTTTCCCACATAAGACTAAGATTTGCAACAAAGCTTGGAAAGCATTTCAATCTTATTTCTGCCCTGCTGCAGCGCTCGGAACACAAGAGACATGTATAAATTATGGTTTAAGATGAAGCAGATGGGTATCTTGCCATCATGTATAAATTGCATTTACATGGACGAATGGAACTCTTGCCAAACTTTCAGTTCAGTTTCAAAATTAATCCCGGGAACAGTAGCTGCCATAACACACTTAAGTAGTTATTGTTAATGATAACCTGGATACCAATCTCTACTGTATTAGTTTCCTGAGGCCATTGTAATAAATTACCACAAATTTAGTGGATTAAAACAAATTTAGTGGATTAAAACAAGAGAAACTCATTACCTAACAGTTCTGGAAGCCAAAAGTCAGAAGTCAACAGGCTGACAAGATAAGGAAGCAACTCAAGTGTCCATCTACAGGTGAATGGATGAAGGAGATGTGGTATATCCACAATAGAATCTTATTCAGTCATAAAAAAAGAACGGAATCTTGCCATTTGTAACAACATGGATGGACCTAGAGGATATGATGCTAAATGAAATAAGTTGGATAGAGAAAGATGAATATCATACGATTTCACTCATATGTGGAATTTGAAACAAAACAAACAAAAGAGACAAAGACTCTTAAATGCAGAGAACAAACTAGTAGTTGCCAGAGGGAGGTGAGGGTGGGTGGGTGAAATGGATTAAGGGGATTAAGAGTACTATAATCTCGATGAGCACTGAGAAATGTTATAAAATTATTGCATTATTACTGTATGCCTGGAAGTAATAGGACACTGTCATTACACTTGTATTTAAAAATGAAAAAAAATAGGGGATCCCTGGGTGGTGCAGCGGGTTAGCGCCTGCCTTTGGCCCAGGGCGTGATCCTGGAGACCCGGGATCGAATCCCACGTTGGGCTCCCGGTGCATGGAGCCTGCTTCTCCCTCCGCCTATGTCTCTGCCTCTCTCTCTCTCTGTGTGACTATCATAAATAAATTTTTAAAAAATGAAAAAAAATAAAAAATAAAAGATATCACCCCTCTCCCACCAAAAAAGTCAACAGGCCAAAATTATGGTGTCTACAGACTTCAGCTACTTCCAGAGGCCATACGGGTGGGTGTGTTCCTTGCCCCTTCCCGTCCCCCACGGCTGCTGGCACTCACGGACGTACGGTTGGGTTGCGTCTTTCCCATCTCCAAGGCCAGCACATTCAAAGCTCTCACTACTTTGTCTTCACACAGACTCCTCCTCTATGTGTCAAATAAGGACACTTGTGGTTCCACCAGAATAAATCAGCATAAGCTCACCTTAACTTAGGCACATATGCAAAGACTCTTTCTTTATAAGGTAACATGTACAATTTTCAGGGAGTAGGACCTACTATCTTTGGGCCACGCTCCAGCCTACTACATGTATTTTCCACGTAAAAGCTGATCAAAGACTGTACCATATTTGGTTTGTGAACAGCCTTATATTATAGGTAACATTTTTAAGGAGAACCAGGAGGGGTACAAAGGTAGTTGTTCTCATTACTATTCTCTCATCTGACCCTCATAACAACTGTGGGATGAACACGGTATTTCTACTTAAACGATAACAACATTTTTAAGTAACAGGAATGGTGTCTAAGATGTGATTTGAAGCTGGTGTATTTTTTAGGCCTCTATTTCAACTCTGCCAACTTTCTCATTACCCATGACACCTACAGTTGTGCTTCTAAGGAGTCATGTTTTCTGTGTGTCTGAAGGGGAAAATGCCTTATAATAGCCTAAGTATCGCCAAATATTTCCAACATTCCGTGAATTTGCACACTCACTAGAAATAAACTCTAAGGTAATGTTTTTTAAACAGCTTTTGTTAAAGTTAACATTTTACCACCCTAAATGTAGGCTGAATGAGGAAACCTTTTAAAAATGATCTTGGTGGATCACCTGGTAACTATGCACGTTGCACTTATTTATGACACGTACTAGAGAACAGCTTAGTTTGACGTTCAACTTTTTAAAGACATTCCTAGAATATTCCAAGAAGCTCTAAGCAACCAAAAGACAATTTACAGTCACTTAGGTATTTGCTAGAAATATTAAGAGCCATCCTCTTGGAATTTATCTTGACTTTAATAGTTCAACATTATTAGTGCACAGGTTTGTGTTGCTTCTACAGACTAAGAATTTATAAACTTTGAAATCCTGAAGCCATAATTTAGGGAATCGCGGGGATCAATTCATCCAAACCACTTATTTTACCAGTAACCCTCAGGAAGCTGTGGCTTCTCCAAGGCAACAGAGTAAGTTTGAGATGCTGATGGAAATTTCACTTGTTAACAAGCTCAAGTGAAGTATTTCTCTCATGCTTCCTTCCTCCCCCCTCCCTCCCTTCCTCTCTTTCTTCTTTCCTTGCTGGTTACTATCTTTCACGCTTTCAGTCAGGAATCAAAGGACAATATCTTGCCTTCCAGCCCCATGTATAAAAGACTAGGGATAGCAAGTGTTAGTGATTTCTCATCAATAAGAGGTTTCTGATTCTCTGTGATCATCAAAATCAGTACAGGTTTGATTTCAGGAATCACATTCTGAGAAATGTGAATCCTCACATTTCTGAGACTTTCATTCTTATGAGTTATGGACAATGGCCCCTCCCATATAATGCATATAAATATAATCTACTTAAGAAATATTTATTATTTTTTAAAAAAAGAAATATTTACTATTCACTCAACAAATATTTATCAAGTTCCTATGATGTTTCAGGAAAGATACAGAGGATATAATGCTGAAAAAAGATAATGCTCCAATCCTTATATATTTAAAAAAATGTGCATATAGTTAATAATACAGCACTGTGCACTTAAAATTGGTTAAGAAGGCAGATTACATGACGTGTGTGTGTGTGTGTGTGTTTTCACAGTCTTTATTTTTCAGAGCAGTTTTAGTTTTTTTGTTTTTGTTTTATTTATTTATTTATTTATTTATTTATTTATTTATTTATTTATTTATTTTATTTTTATTTTTATTTTTCTCCATGCAGGGAGCCCGACGCAGGACTTGATCCTGGGGCCCCAGGATCACACCCTAGGCTGAAGGTGGCACTAAACCGCTGAGCCACCTGGGCTGCCCAGAGCAGTTTTAATTTCACAGCAAAACTAGGGGATGATATTGAGATCTCCTACGTACTCCCGATTCCACGCTCTCCCCACCAGAGCAATTACCTTTGTACAGCTAATGCACCTACAGCTTTGTCTCTCAAAGTTCATAGTTTACATTAGGGGTCACTCTCGGTGTTGTACACTTTGGGGGTTTGGACGCATGTATAACGAGGTGTATCCATCATGACAGTATCATGCAGAGCACTTCCATGCTTAATGACTTTCTGTGCTCCCCCTATTCATCTCTGTCCTCCTCTCTAACTCCTGGCAACCACTCATCTTTTCACTGTATCCAGAATTTTGCCTTTTCCAGAATGCCATAGAGTTGGGATGACATAATAGGTAGCCTTTTCTGACCAGCTTCTTTCATTTAGGAATATGTGCTTATGTTTCCTTTGTGTCTTTTCACAGCTTGATAGCTCATTTAGTGCAAATATTCCACTGTCTGGATTATTACAGCTTATTTATCGACTAATCTACCAAAGGAAGGTTGCTTCTAGGTTTTGGCATTGTGAATAAAGCTGCTATAAATATCCATGTACGAGTTGTTATGGTGTTGTGAGTTTTCGATGCTTCTGATAAATATCAAGGAGTGTGATTTCTGAATCATATTTAAAAGTATCTTTAATTCTGTGAGAATCTGCCAAACTGTCTTCCAAAATGCCTACCACTTTGCATTCCCAATATGTCATGTGATTTTACCAAAAAAAAAAAAAGAGAGAGAATCAAAATGAACAAGTAAATCAATGAAGTATGTAATATAATTTCAAGAAATGTTACCTGTTATAAGGAAAGACAAGCCAAGATGAAGGGTCAGAGATTTTTCTCTTACTCATGGATTTTTAGAACAAGGCTATAAATTGTCTTAAATTATAGCCTAATATTTTTGATTTGGGTGTGGTACAAAGAAGTCGGCTATCTTGCCATTAAAACAATTATCTATTTCGGACACACTAGTACTTTCTAAAGTGAAACTACACAATGATGAACTCAGAAAACAGTCATTTACCGTATCACTTTTGCCCCCAAGGAATAATCCCTATAAAATTAATATTTATGCATCCAAATTATTAAGAGAATAAGGAAATTGATCCCATTGTATTACCGTGAGCTTTTCTGAATTGTAAAAGTTCTCAGAGGCATAGCTAGCTATCCCATGTAGTAATTCTGAAGATAATACTAACACAACACCTACAAACTCATGGCGTATGCATTTCTATTATGGATTAACTGGGAGATCGTGTGTATATTTATAATTTTTAAGTCATTATTATTTAGATTTGTTTCTTCTCCTTGTCAATCCTTCCATCCATCTTCTCAAATTTGCTTAAATGAATCCTCCCCAAATTCCCTTTTCTCATGCCTCTAACTAGTTGTAGCTCCTTTGTCTTCCTCTATCCCAGCCTATGTTCTTGAGTAGACTACTTAACATGTAAAGTTGTCATGGAAGGGATAAACTCCATTGTACGTTTGGACATAAAGGCTGGGTTGGCACATAGGTTCCAGGAATAATGTTGGATTCATGATGCACAAAGGAGGTGATAATGGAGGGAAGGAGGGGCAGAGAAGCAAACACAACATAATAATGTATCTCTGAAAATTAAAAACAAAGAAATTCTATCATTTCCTTCCAGGCACAGAGATAGAGATTTCCCTATTGCCACTTGTCATTGAAAATTTGAATGTAGCAAGTAAATATAAAATGAGAAGAGTGAAGACACTTAATATGTTTGGAATGAGGGTGGAATTATTTGCAAGGGAGCATTGCTAACAAAAATATGGTGATGCAAATACATTGTGCATGACTTGGGACCTGAAATGATTAAAATTACTTACAGGCTCTGATGTGAGGGATACTAAGGAAATGAGTGAGGATGACAGGGAGGGATACATGTATTCAGTGGTTTTCTGGATACATTTTATGAGTCTAATATCTAGTCACTCTTTTTCAATGAATTTTTCTTTCCTGTGGGAAATCCAGCTGTTTTCAAAAGGGCTAATCCCATCTTACAAAAGGGTATATATATATATATATATATATATATATATATATATATATATTGCTTTTTCATTTAACACATTAATATTTTGAGGTACATAAATATAATGCTTATAAAAAACATGAAAATAAGAAATCAAACTTTCTCCTTTACTTGAAGCATGGCAGAGAACCTAGCTATTCCCCAGCAGAAAATAGAAACAGTGACCCAATTGCTCTGAGGGCACATGTCACACAATCTCAATGGAGAATCATTTCTAAAATTGCATATAATTTTAGATGCAGGCATAGAGCCAACATTCTGATGCTAAATTAGAACTTGGCAGAATTGATTGCAGCAGGAAATAAAATAAAATTTAAGGTAGATTGTAATCTCCCGTAAGACAGCAGTTCTGGCTTACTTCTGAAATGCAGAGTAAAAATGATGTGTCCCTGCAAAGTAGAAAATTCACTGATGTAGTTGTATCTGGCACTGGAAATTCTCAGATTTATTTTTCTGTGTATTATGCTTTGGCTCTATCAGATTGGCTGCCCCAATCCTTTCTTATAACACATACCTACAACATTGATCTGGACACTAAAAGCACATACCTGCTTTAAGTATGAAATTGGATTCAGCTACAATCATCAAAATTAACTGCTTTCTTTCACCAATAAATAGCTAACAATCTTTTTAATATATATTTTTAAGTATTTATTTTATTTTATTTTATTTTATTTTATTTTATTTTATTTAGAGAGAGAGCACATGTGTGGATGCAGAGGATCTCAAGCAGACTCCCTGCTGAGTGCAGAGCCCAACATAGGGCTCAGTCTCATGACCCTGAGATCATGACCCGAGCTGAAATCAAGACTCCAACATTTAACCAACTGAGCCACCCACGTGCCTTTAATCTTTCATGTACAAGGGAATGTTTTTATGATGATAAAATACCATCTTTTTATGTTTGCTTTTTGGCTGTGAATAGCTACAAACTCTAATTCCTTTCTTTCTCTAAAAAGTCACCTCTTCAATAAAACATTCAGTGTCCTCCACACCTGGGTTAGTATTGCCCTCATCTGTCTTCTTGCAATGTTTTATTATAGAATGTTTATTTCAGTCTGTTTATTATGATTATCTGTGTGATTTTTGTAATTATTAATGTGTCATTTTTATGTGGAAAATGTCATTATTAAATTCTGTTCTTTTTTTTAAAGATCTTATTTATTTATTTTGATGAAGTGAAAGAGAGAATGCATGAGCCGGGGGAAGGGCAGAGGGAGAGTAAGAATCTCAAGCAGACTCCATGCTGAGCTGAGCACAGAGCCAAAATCAAGACTCAAGACTTAACCAACTGAGCCACCCAGGCGTCCCTTAAATTCTATTCTTTATATTTCTCATAGACAAATATCATTTTATATAATTTAAATTTAATTATATATATATAATCTACCATATTATATATATAATAGATATATAATATATATATATATAATCTAACATATTGTTGGGACAATATTAGGAATTAAGTAAGATGCTGGGCAGCCCCGGTGGCACAGCGGTTTAGCGCCGCCTGCAGCCCAGGGCGTGATCTGGAGACCCTGGATCGAGTCCCATGTCAGGCTCCATGCATGGAGCCTACTTCTCCCTCTGCCTGTGTCTCTGCCCCTCTCTCTTTCTCTCTCTCTGCATCTCTATGAATAAATAAATAAAATCTTAAAAAAAAAAAAAAGGAATTAAGTAAGATGCTTATTCCAGACATGAACATATAAACCAATCTTACAGGTACTTCTAAACAAGCAATATTAAAGTACTTCCACAGACAGATTTTTATGTAATAAAATGCTTACTCTTTCCTGTTAAAAAATCACCTAAGACTCGCACCTAATAAAATGTTCCCTCCTTGCCTGTTTGCACAAAATGCTATTGATGGTGGGTTGGTTTGAAAAATACCAAGTTCCTATCTACATAGAACTTCAGAAGGTGACCCTATTTGGAAATAGGGTCTTTGCATATGTAATTAAGTTAAAAACCAAGTTACAGGGCACCTGGGTGGCTCAGTGGTTGAGCGCCTGTCATTGGCTCAGGGCCTGATCCCAGGGTCCTGGGATCAAGTCCCACATGGGGTTCCCTGCAGGGAACCCGCTTCTCCCTCTGCCTGTGTCTCTGCCTCTCTCTCTCTGTCTCTGTGTCTCTCATGAATAAAGAAATAAATAATATTTAAAACAAACAAACAAACAAACAAAAACAGTTATACTGGATTAGGGTGGATCCTAAATTTAATAACTGGTGTCTGTGTAAGAAGAGCGAACACACACGGAGAAAGCCATATGAAGACAAAAAGCAGAGATTCTTGACAAGCCGAAGAATGAAGAATGTCAAGGATTGCCTGGAGGCAACAGTCACTAGAAAGAGGCAAGGGAGGATTATGATCTAAACCTTCAGAAGGAGCACTGCTGCCGGCACTTTGATTTTTGACTTCTCCCCTTCAGAACTGTGAAAGAGTAAACTTCAGTTGTTTTAAGCCACCCAGTTTGTGGTCCTTTATTACAGTAGCCCTGGGACCTAACGTAGATGGGTAAACTTTACATAATGGATACACAACCAGCCAGCATAATCAGTTCACCCCAATTTCCCAGAACTAATCACTTTAAAAAAAGGCAAACCAGCAGGTATAAAATAAAAGGCTGTAATGGAATTACTTAAAAACATCTCGGGCATGTCCTGGACTCAGTATATATTTGACTCACACTTTACACCTATTCATCTGCAGACAGCCATGAGAATCCACTTTCAGAATGATGACCTGAAGCACTCTGTCACATTATGAAATAACCCATCATCTTCACTTGAATGTGTTTACTGAGGCAAGAAGATGGAATAATTTATTTTAGAGAGACTTACAGCCAGAAGAGTTGAATCAAAATGGATTTTCTTCTTAAAATTTACTAGAGATTTCTCTAGAGCAGTGGTTATTGACCTTTATTATTTTTGTCTCAGCCATGGATTCCCTCTGAGAATCTAAACCCTCTCCTTTGAAAAATACTTGTGTCTATCTATACTTTTTTGTTATCTTAAAATTTTAGGATGGTCAGAGATTCCCTGATATCAATTTTTATATCTGATAAGATCTCTAAGCATCCCTATTGTAGAGAATAGTAAATTAGGGAAAGCCACTTCAATTTCCAAATTTGGAGGTTTTGTCCCATGTTTATTCAACTCACTTCATTTATTGGTGCTAAGCACAGACTTGGGCGTGGTCTTAATTTATTCTCACTGCACAGAGTCCAGGCCTATGTTTATTTTCTGGGTGTCAAAAATCTGAATTATAGTATTTTAGGGAAGGTAGGAGTCTAACTTCAAAAGTCAGCATCTAATTGAGGAATGAATCCAGAGAAAAGCAAAGTTAAAATAACATTATAAGGAGAGGTAAGATGTCATTCATACACACAAGATACTGTGACTTACACACATGTGTAACTGAATGATCCACCAGCGGTACTTACAGTAAATGCCCAGAACCCTTCAGCAATGGTCTGCCATATACTAAAGCTGTTATCATGGACTTTAATCTTTATTAAGAAAAGGGGTACCTGGCTGGCTTAGTCATTTAAGTGTCTGCCTTCAGTTCCGGTCATGGTCCCAGAGTCCTGGGATCGAGGCCCATGTCAGCCTCCCTGCTCAGTAGGATGCCTGCTTCTCCCTCTTCTCTCTGCTCATTCTCTCTCTCTCTCTCTCTCTCTCTCTCTTTTAAGTTGTTATAATACACAGGCTACCAAATTTGGGAAAACTGTGTCTACAATGTGAAAATTATCCATAGTGTTAAACCCATATCCCCAAGGAAAAATTAAAGCAAACAAATTAGAAACAAATCCCCTCTATTTTTAAAATTCATTATAGGTCCAGAGCAGACATGACTTACTCTTTGCTAATCAGACATGATCCCTGCAATATATACATAGATACAGAAATTAGTTACATGAGAAAACAGTCGATGTTATCCACTATCCAAGACTTGGGGCTGTATGGTGTCAGTCTGCAGGGATGGGGGCAAAAAAGTGGCGGGCAGAGGTAGCTGTGCCTTAAGACAACCAGCTCTAGGATGTATGGTGGTTATTCCTAAAGCTCAGTCTACAAGCAATCCCTTCAGTTTTCCCAACAACTTTGTATAAACTCTACAAGACTTAATAGATCCTTTTCTTCCCATCAGAGAATTCTTGGCACAGCTGAGAATAGCAACTGGAGCACTGCATCTAAAAAAACCATCTTCTATTCTTCATACCCCTGAGATGCCGGTGGCTCCTTGGAATTACTTGGAAATCTACAGATTGCTCAGTGACTTGACCTGTGACAAGAATTTTCTGCCAGTCACTTACAGCAAGACCAATACAACCAAACATTAAAAGAAATTAAATCATAATGTTATTAGGAGAAGCTAGAGGAGTCACATTAGTAATTCAGAGTCAGGTTAAACCCACAAGCCATGCAATAAAGAGATGAGCAAAAGAACTGAGAGACTAACAAGAAAAAAAAAATGAAGTCATCGAATAGTGAGGGGAAAAAACTGCCACCGAGACAGAGTAAGACTGACAAATTTCTGATCTCCATCACTGGGCAGAGTGAGGTCCACTTTTATGGTTTTTGATTTAGTGATTTTTATTTTTAGTGTGATTATTTATTTTATCCTTACCTTGAACCACCCTGAATATATCTTAGGAAAATAATCAATCGTAACAATCTATCTTAAAACAAACCACCATAAAAAAATAGTGGAGTGCAGGACAGGTATCTTTCTCCCTACTTTCTTTTCTTTTTTTTTTTTCTGTCTCCCTTCCCTTTTATCTCCATCTACTAATTAAATATAGATTGTGTTTTAATATCAATCTAAATCAAGTATTACCAACTATATATTCCTTTCAAAAGTCCTGGATGTTATCAAGCTCACACATTCCATTAAGGAGGTTCAACTCTTGAAAGATCCTTGTCACAATGTCTAATGTATCTATTACTTCGATACTTACATATTGTCCTTATTCTTTGAGCCTTTATATCTAGGACCATTATAGATAAACTTATTTTATCCTAGGGGATAAATGAATAATTTTAAAGAAAATCAGAAAGAAGAGTTGAGAGATGGTGTTTTGAGGGTGCAGAGTCAAAGAGACTTCTCAGCTTTGGAGCCTATGAGATTGCTATATGTTATGATAATACAGTTATCATATATATGGAAGTCAGAAAAGGGAAGCTGAGTGTTTTTTTTCTTTCTTTGTTTTATTTTTGGTGCAAATTTTTATATTAGTTCAAGCCAAATAATAACCAAATGCAAAATAAGTAATTGGATGCACAAAAATAGATTGTATAAGATATATCAAAACGATATCATCAAAAAACTGCCAATGAACAAAAGTCCAGGTCCAGAGGCTTCACAGGTGAATTCTACCAAACATTGTTTAAAAAGGGAGTTAATATTTAATATCTATTCTCCTTAAATCATTCTAAAAAATAGAAGAGGAAGGAAAACTTCCAAATTCATTCTATGAGGCCAGCATTACTCTGATACCAAAATCAGACAAAGACACTACAATAAACAAAGCTACAAGCCAATACCTCTGATGAACACTGATGCAAAAATCCTCAACACAATATTAGCAAACACAATTCAAAAATACATTAAAAAGATCATTTACTGCAAGAAAGTGGAATTTATTCCAAGAATGCAAGAGTGGTTCAGTATTCACAAATCAGTCAATGTGATATTTCACATTAACAAGAGGAAGTATAAAAGCCATATGATCATCTCAGTATATACAGAAAAAGCATTTGACAAAGTACAATATCCATTCATGATAAAAACTCTCAACAAAGCAGATTTAACAGGAGACTACCTCAACATAATAAAGGCCATAATGAAAAACCCACAGCTGATATTTTACTCAAAGGTGAAAAATTGAGAGCTGCTCCTCTAAGATCAGGAACAAGACAATGATGTCCACTTTCACCACTTTTATTCAACATAGTACCCTGAAGTCCTAGGTGCAACAATCAAACAAGAAAAAGAAATGAAAGACATCCAAACTGGTAAGGAAAAAGCCAAAATACTATTTGCAGATTAACATAATACTTGATGTACAAACCTCTAAAGACAACACTAAAAAATTCTTGGGGCTGATGAATGAACTCATTAAGGTCACAGGATATAAAATCAAAGTACAGAAGTCTGTTGTGTTTCCATACACTAATAACAAAGCAGAGAAATTAAGAAAGCAATTCCATTTACAACTGCACCAAAAAGAATAAAACATCTAGGATTAATTTAACCAAGGAGGTGAAAGACTCATATTCAGAAAATTATAAGATGCTGATGAAAGAAACTGAAAAATGACACAAATGAAGGGAAAGACATGCCATGCTCATGGATTGAAAAAATTCATATTATTAAAATGCCCTGGGGATCCCTGGGTGGCTCAGCAGTTTAGCGCGGCCTTCAGCCCAGGGCCTGATCCCGGAGACCTGGGATCGAGTCCCACATCGGGCTCCCTGCATGGAGCCTGCTTCTCCCTCTGCCTCTCTGGCTCTCTCTCTCTCTCTCTCTCTCTCTCTGTCTCTGTCTCTCATGAATAAATAAAATCTTAAAAAAAAGAAATATTAAAAAAGCCCATAATACACAAAGCAATCCAAAGATTTACCCAAAACAATCTATAGACTAAATAGAATTCCTATCAAAATACCAATAGCTTTTTTCACAGAACTAGAAAAAATAACCTAAAATTTATATGGAACCACAAAAAAATTGTATAGTCAAAACAATCTTGAGAAAAAAGAACAATGCTGGAGAGTAGTACAGTCCCAGATTTCAAGATATACTACAAAACTACAGTAAATAACATGGTATGGCACCAGCACAAAAATAAATACATAGATCAATGGAGCAGAAAAGGCCCAGAAATAAACTCATGTCTATATGGTTAATTAATATGACAAATGAATCAAGAATATACAATGAGGGAAAAGACAGTGTTTTCAATAAATGGTGTTGGGAAAACTGGACAGCTACATGCAAAAGAATAAAACATGACCACTTTCTCACACCATACAGAAAAGCGAACTCAGAATGGATTAAAGACCTAAAAAAAAAAAAAAAAAGACCTAAATATTAGACCTAAAGCCATAAAAATAAAAAAATAGAAAAAAAAAAAACTGACAGTGATCTCTTAGACATCACCTCCAGCAGCATGTTCATGGATACATATCCTCAGGAAGAAACAAAAGCAAAAATAAACTACTGGGACTACATTAAAAATAAAAGGCTTTTACACAGCAAAGGAAAACATCAAGAAAACAAAAAGGCAACCTACTGAATGGGAGAAGATATTTGCAAATAACATATCCAATGAGGGATTAATATTCAAAATATACAAAGAACTTATGCAACTCAACACCAAACGGAAATAAGCCATTCCATTAAAAAACTGGCAGAGAATCTGGATACATATGGATACAAAAACAGATGCTTTATATCACTGATCATCAGAAAAATGCAAATCAAAACCACAACGAGATACTACCTCATACCTGTCAGAATGGCCAGTATCAAAAAGACAGGAAATAACAAGTGTTGGTGAGGATGTGGAGAAAAGAGAAACTTCGTGCACTTTTGGTGGGAATGTAAATTGCTATGATCACTAAAGAAAATAGTATGGAAAGATACGGAAGCAACCTAAGTGTCCACCAACAGGTGGATGGATAAAGAAGATGTGGTGTATATATACACAACAGAATATTACTCAGCCAGGTAAAGAATGAGACGTTATCCTTTGTGACAATATGGATGGACCTAGTGTATATTATGATAAGTCAGTTAGATAAAATCAAATACCATGTGATTTTCCATTTATGGAGAATCTAAAAAAAAAAAAAAAAAAAAACAGAAAAACAAAACAAAACAAAAAGCCAAAAACAAATGAGCAAACAAAAACAGACTCTTAAATACAGAGAACCAACTGGTGGTTGCCAGAGGGGAGGTAAGTAGGGGAGAGGATGAAGTAGATGAAAGGGAGTTAGAGGTACAAACTTCCAGTTTTAAAGTAAATTAAGAAAAGAAAAAAAAATAAAATAAATAAAATAAAATAAAATAAAATAAAATAAAATAAAATAAAATAAAAAAGTAAATTAAGTCTTGGAGATGAAAAGTGCAGCACAGGGAATGTAGTGAGTGACACTGTCGTACTAACGCTGTATGGTGACCTGATGGATGATGACCAATTATCACAGTGAGCAGCGAGTAATAGAATCGTAAAATCACTGTGTCACTCGCCTGAAGCTGATGTGACGTTTTCTGTTGGTTATACTTCAATAATGAAAACAAATAAGATAAAGTAGCCATACTAGCCTTCCCACAAACCAAAACAAAATAAGAAAACAGAGACAGAAATATCTAGGAAACTGGTGATATTTGTACTATAAAACCAAGTTTTACATTGTGAGGAATCTAGCATTGTACAAGATCATACACTAAAAACACGGGATATATGAGAAAACTGTGACAGAGAAAGGCCACTTACCATGGAACTTTGTCATCATAGCATTAAGAACATAATAATGATATCAGTAAAAACTGATAATAAAAACATAATTTTGTTTTCCATGATTTATCCCAAATACCATAGTCAATTGTTTGCAGCCTTATAGTTAAGATTTAGTATTTCCTCCTCTGAGATGAAGATCCTAAATGGAATTACTTCAAATAAATTTAATACCTTATCATCAAAATTAAAACCTAGGGCATACTTTTCACTAATCTCTTGTTTTAATTCAGGGGAAATGTCTTAACAAAGTCTCCTGTATGGACAGCTTTGCCAGATATCTTGGTGCACTGAAAAGTATTTTTTAATTTTATTTTTTAAAAAAGATTTTATTTATTTATTCATGAGACACACAGAGAGAGAGGCAGAGACACAGGCAGAGGGAGAAGCAGGCTCCCCGCAGGGACCCGGATGCGGGACTCGATCCCGGGTCTCCAGGATCACGACTCTAAACTGCTGGGCCACCCAGGGATCCCCTGTAAAGTGTTTTTTTTTTTTTTTTTTTTTTTTTTTTTTTTTTTAAATGCTTTCAAGGCACCTAACTGCCACTACCAGCACTAATGGGAGGTTCTTCTGTATATTTTCTTATTCCCTTGGCTTGATAAAGAGTTCTCTAAAATGTAACAAGACTTTCCCCTGATTGCCTCAAACCTGAACAGGTTAGGAAAATTCATATATAAACCAAAACAATTTAAAGTAGAATTTACTGACATCATTCCACCATTTATGAATTCCTACTGTGGGGGCTTGGTAACAAAGGCATACACCGTGGGGGCACAGATTTGACTTTCATAAACCACAGAAGAGAATATAAGCAGAGAAGCGGAGGGCAAGAACTTGAAACTTTCTGCCCCACACCCCATTTGCTTTTTAAAAAGTCTCAGTATTTTTCCTCCTCCAAGGGATATCTTAAATCTTAAAAACTAAATTCCTAAGTGCTAATGTAAAAGTGTCTTTTAACAGCCGCCTTCACATAATGGAAAAAATGCTGATCGTTCTTTAAGAAAGTTCATTGTTCCACTAAAAGTTCCTGGTGTCTTCACTCAGAAGTTCTCAGGGGACTTCAAGCTTCTTCCAGAAATACCTTTATATCTATATTATCTCTCTCTCACTTCCTTATATTTTGTTTAACTGATTTACCTGCTTGTTTGTTTTTTCTTGCTCTTCAACTAAAAATCTAGGCAGTGTCTGGATAATTTTACTGTACGGGGTATGTGCCAATTATTTTGTTTAGTCTCTATACATAATGATCATTTATCAATATAATAAACCTGAAATTTCAAGGAATTAATAAAAAGGAGTCTAATTAAAAAAAATAATTTGATATATGCTCACCATTAGGTTTTGTTCAAGAAGTCAAAAACTGTCTCCTGTTATCAGTTTTCATCTGGGAGATTTTTTTTTTTGGGGGGGGGGAGATTTTTAACATGATGAAAGTGAGTAGCACACTTCATTACAAAGTTTACATTTAGCAGATATTATGTCTGTAAAGCGGTATTTGTTTTAGGATTATTCCAGCCTATACACTTAGAAAATTAATATCATCCTATAAAAGTATCTTCCAGAAACAAAATATTTTGTTAGTCCTTATAAGTATTTGGGTTTTTAAAGATCTTTTCCATGTAAGTATTTGTGATGAATATATTTTGATTTTGAAAGTGTTTCCTTCTTAAAGTCTAGATTTGAAAAAATCGTCTAAGATTAAAAGTTAACTAATGATGCTTAGAGATATAAATTAACCTATAAACCATAATTAGTGAGATTGATCAAGGAAAATGTATCATTAATTAGTCACAGTTTAAGAGTCCTAATTAACTAACTGTATTCAAGAAAAAAGGTGGATAGAAATGTGATGGAGGAATTATAGAAAATAAAGTAGTTGTATAACAAGACAAAGAATCAAAAGAAGAAAATATGTATTTTATAAGGTCCTCACATTTTAAAGGCTATATATAATGAAAGCTATTCCAGTTTATTTCTACTCAACTTTACATGACTTTAAGATTATCCTCAATAAATTTTTCATTCTAGATTGGCTCTTCCTAGCATGAAGTCAATTTCCAGCTAGCCTTCTTCTTCAGCTCCTATAATGTCAATGGGTGGACAGATGAATTTATGAAATGAAAATTAATTTTTAATATTAGCTCAAGCAAAATATAATTAGAAGGGAAAGTGAACCTGAGAGGTATGAACTAAAAATATTATCAAATATATATAAAAGTAGGGATTATCTACTCTTTTGAAATCATCAACCTTGCAATTCTTTTCCATTAGGACATAACTGAAGGTCAAATTGGCATGTGATCCAAAAATTGTGGCAAAGGTATATAAACAAATGTATATGCAAACCCACATGTAGATTTGCCTGAAATATATCTTACCTCATTCTGGAGATCTCGGATCATTTTGCTCTTTCTTTCCATGTCAGTCTTTAGAAAATTAATCTGAAAATGAGTGGAATAGTATGTAAGCACATTTCAAATTCATTTCTATGGGTTTTACAAATTTATCTTCATGATTTTTGAAGCATAATACAATGATTATCTCTTTATCAACAAACGCTGAAAAAGAACAAAGGATTAAAATTTTCATTAACCAAACTTTCATTGCCCGGTTCACACATATACCCACTGATTATAAAAAAGCCTTTTCTCATAAGTAAAAGATTCATTTTTTTTTTAATGGAGAAGTCATGTATATTTTAACTATTATTCTGTTATCTATTTAAACCTCAAATTTAAAAAAAATGTGTCTTAAAAAAACAAAACAAAACAAACAACAACAACAAAAGGCTATATTCTAGGGTGGGACCTAGAAACCTCCATTTATAAAACACTCTCCAGGTAATTTTGACCTATCGCAGGTTGGAAGGCAATTGCAGAGTGATATATTCTTGGTCTCTAAAGCACAGGATGTTATAATACTGTACCAAAGAAACCATGATGTTTCCTCCTGATCTTGATGTTTTTAAAATCTGTAATCTAGGTCAGTTATTCAAACTGTATTTGCATAAACATAGCAACTTTGCTGCCTGAGTATATCTGCCTGAGTATTTTGAGAAAAAAACAAAAATCAGTATAGCATAGTTGTTAAAATCTGAGACTTTAAAGTCAGTGAGGGTTCACTCTGATAAACTTTATGATAGTAGATAAAACATTTAATTTCTTCAATTTTTAATTTCCTAGTAGTCACATTTTAAAAAAAGAAGTAAACAGAAACAGATAAAATTAATTTTACTAATATGTTTTATCTAATTCAATATTCTCAAATATTATTATTTTGACATGGAATGGACTAATGCTGGAACTGACATTATTTTCTGTGATATATCATTAAAATCCACTGTATGTTTTAATAGCGTGTCTCAATTTGGACTAGCCGTTTCATAACGCTCAATAGCCTTGTGTATCTAGTGCTTATTTATTGGACAATACAGTCTTGGAGGATCCCTGGAACGATACAAAAGAGACTGGTAATGTGGATCATATCTAGCAGTAGACTGAATCAGTGGAAATCAAGTTTAGGAGTAAAATGAATTTTCACCAAACATAGAGTTTTTTTTAAAAAATAGATTTCTGAAACATTTCAAACATAAACAAAAGACGAAGAAGTGATACGTAAAATGCCTCTGGGCCCAACCCTAAACATAAACAGATGCAAATATTTTCTCCAATTTTCTTCAGACCGTGTAAAAAAAAAAAAAAAGATACACCTACTATTAAAGCCTCACCTAACTTTTCTTCCTTCCCTCTCCAGAAGTCGATGTGTATTACAACCTTGTGCATGCTTTTGTACATTTTGCTTTTTGTGTATCGTGCTAATCCTTACAACAAATGTTAACACCCTTTGTTATCTGGCTAGTGTAGGGGTCCTTCCACCATTCATTCAAATGGTGACAGAAATCTAAGCCGATTTTGGATGGTCAAGCTACAATGAAACAAGTACAAGCCTGAGAACTACCGTGACTATCGTTTAGATCATAATAATGTTCAAGCTGAATCTTAACTATGAAGATATTGCCAACAACCTAAACACAGTCACACTCTCTGTCCCACTGAGAAGATAGTTCAATTTGGGTGATAAAAGCAAAGGAATAGAGGACTTGACACCATTCCAAATTAGATACGTATGCAGTGCAACAGGATATTCCCCAATAAGCAGTTTCTGCACCCATTTCAATGGCTGTGTCCTGTGTCTCAGCCTATAGATAACCAATCTTGTGGCTGGACCAGCCTTTGTGGTTCTTAGTATGATTGTAAGACACCCTCAGCAGTATCATCAGGAAGCTTTGAAGATTAAAAAAAATAATAATAAATTAAAATTTTTAAAAAGTTTACTTTTAAGTCCTGGAAATTACATGTCACTCCTGGGGGCCACACAGTGAGGCCATGGGTAAAAAGAGCCAGGGGGGCAGCCAGGGTGGCTCAGCGGTTTAGCGCCGCCTTCAACCCAAGGCGTGATCCTGGACACCTGGAATCGAGTCCCACATCGGGCTCCCTGCATGGAGCCTGCTTCTCCCTCTGCCTGTGTCTCTGCCTCTCTCTGTGTGTGTGTGTGTGTGTGTCTCTCATGAATAAACAAACAAAATCTTAAAAAAAAAAAAAAAAAAAAAAAGAAAGAAAGAAAGAGCCAGGGAGAGTGAAGGCCCGAGGTTCTGCATTTATTGGAGTGGAGGGTAGGGGCCTAGGGTTTCCTGGGCTCTCTTCCTACTGGTGAATTCAAAACATAAGAATGAAAATTAAAAATGCAAAAAGAAAATAAAAAAGCCACCTAAATGGTCAATTACTGAAATCAACCAAGATCTCCAAAACAAGGGAGCCTGGGGATTTTTTAGGAGCGTGAGCCTGGGATGGGGAGGACCTGGCCTGGCTCTGTAGCCAGTCTTGTGGCTGGCACTGGCTTCTTTCAGATAGCCATCTTTGAAGTGGCTGCCTTCACAATCAAAGCTTAAGTTAGCACTTGTATTACAAAAAAAGAAAAGTCAACTGTCAGAGCTTACACCGCGTCTATGCTAGCACTTTTTAAATGCATTACTCCTCACTGGGTGTGGGGCTCAGACTCCTGACCCCCCAGATCCAGAGTTGCCCACTCTACTGACTAGGCCAGGCAGGTGTCCCAGCTTTTACTCTAATTAAAGTTAGCTGTTGGGGTGCTGGCTGGCTCAGTTGGTACAGAAGGCGACTCCTGAACTTGGGGTCAGGAGTCTGAGCCCCCACTTTGGGCACAGAGTTTACCTAAAAAACTAAATAAATAAAAAATAAAGAGTATAACGGAAATACATCGCGGTGTTAGGAATATAATTATTCAAATGTGAAACAGGGACGGAAAATCTTGAGAACGCAGTGTTCAAATATTCAAGAGCTAAAATATATTCAGACTATTCAAAAAGTATTAGCATTTGGAAACCACTGCTCTAGAATCCCAACAGGTTTTCGCATCCCTGGAAAAATAAGCATTCCTAGTAGATCGCTATGAATTTAATTCTCAGAAACAGAAAATGCCATTTATTTACTTTGAACAAAGAATGTAAGAACATAGCAATTCTTTACTCTTAATGAGAGTCAAAGTTAGAAGCTAATTTTTGCCTTTAGACTAATTATGTCTCACTTAGGGCAAGTTAAGCCATACAAATTAACAAGAGTAGTGAAATGCATCCAATGAACATTAATATCTTTAATTACCCTAGTTAACAGAGAATGAGACCTCGTTCTTCCTTGCTGTCTGTTGGGATTTTTCATGAGGAACACAGGTTGAAAGACATGCTATCCCATTATTTGCTTAGGGATAATAACAAATGTTCCTTTGTTCGTAAAAAAAAAAAAAAAAAAAAAATTCCTACAGAATCACATCATGATGGATTTATTGCTTCTTCAGTTTAATTTGTCTTAAGTTTATCTTCTTTTATATGTTTGCGATTTAGGTTTATCCTTGAAGTTTCATGACATTTTACCGTAAGCTTATCAAATGATATATTTGCAACAATTATTGCATAAAATATAGAATGTTATCTTTATGGGAAGAGGTAAAGTAATTAGATATGTAATCAAGTGTAGCAATAAGACTAGCAGCTCTTCAATCGAAAATAGCACAATGTTTGCAGAATTAAATCCGGTTTTTCCCCTCTATTTGAGAGTGAACAACTACAGTCATCTTTCTCTCTCCTTTTTACCCAACCTTCAATTACACCAACAGCCTTCCTAACAGAGAAAATAATAATAATTTACCCCCCAAAATGCTTAAAAATACAAATCGGTTTCATTTTTAGTTAACCTAGAATTTTCAGTTGAGAGAACAGGTGCAAAGCATTCTGTTAGAGTCTAACCAAAATCTGGAAGAGGTAATTCCCAGTACCATGAAATCTGTCTAGATCCCAGCAGATGTACATTTTAAAAATAACCATTGTTTTAATAAGTATATCTCAATCCCAGGTTTGTCAAAGGTGCAGTCATCTCTTTCTGAGATTCGCAGCTGGAACATATTAGTTATTCAATTGCAAACGCAGAACAGTTCCTCCTGGTGACATGCTTTTCAAAAGCAAACTACCCAACACAGAGCCCTTAACCCCAGCCACCCCTTTGAGTTGGCAGGTTCTCACAGGTCAAGCCACCATACACCTGCCCTAACCACCCCAAGGTCAGGTACCAGACACCTTGGGGCGTTCCCTCTGCCCCAGAGCCTGCTGAGGTCTTCACACTGACTCCTCCTAAGCCTGCTTATCCGGCCCCTCACACAGACACCACAGTAAAGGCTCTTGCCCACAGCTTCTCACCATCCTCTGCCTCGTGGCCTACCCAAGTACTCCCCTGGGTAGTCACCTGTCACGACGCAGGGCGCTCCTCTTGAGAACTGTGAGAAACAGACTAAATTCTCATTGGTCGTCATTTCCTGATCTGTTGGCCAAACTGTACTCTAAATTTTCCATTCATATATTATATTCTAAGACAGACTCAGGTCCTAGAAATAAGATCAAGGGTCCACTCCCCCATAAGTGGGATATAAGGTGGTTCTGGAGAATAAAGTGGAAATCTAGTGAGAAAATCTAAAGAGAAGCTTGATTCTCAACCTTGGGGTGTGTCAGGATCACCTGTGGAGTGGATTGAACAGGCAGAGGAAGGCCCCATCCCTGAGGGATTCCTGTCAGTGGAGGGGGGCTGGGGCCTAAGGATCTGCACAGCTCTACTGGGTTCAAGGTGGCTTATAAGCCGTAATTCACAGCACTGCTGTCCCAAGGTCAACACCTCTATTTTTATCAGTAAGTGAGGGCTGGGAATTAGAAGATCTCTAACAATCAAATACAACAAAAATCTTTTCTCGGACTGAATGCTGACCACGTAAGTATTTTAATGATCTTGGTTACTGCATTTTCTTGACTGTATTCTTTTATTGTTTACAGGTATATTTATTCCATAGTGTTTTGGGGGAAAAAAATAATTTCCCAGCCCTCAAAAAAGGACACACACACACAAAAACATACTTACGGTAGCTTGTTGTTTTTCTGCTCTCTCAGATGTCTCTTTAAGTTGATTTTGCAGGACCTCCTGGAGAGACTTCATTTGTTCTCTGGGGGAAAAGAGAGAGCAAAAGAGACATAATTCTGTTATTTCCTGTGTACATTATGAAAGGAGGTTTTGCTGTCGACACGTATTTAGGAAACAACTAGAACTGTAGATAGGGACACAGTGAAGCATGCAGGGTGTATCTGAGCATTCTAGTAATAAAGTTTTCTCTCCCAGGCACCTACTGAAAGCAAGTTGTATTTAAAGGAAATTGCCTCGCTATAGTGTCTTATGAGAATCCCACTGTGGGAATCGTCTGGGAGCTGCATAATGTGTTAAATCAAATCAACGTAATAATTAGACTTGAAAAGCTAATTTTACTGACAGCATGCCAGGGTGTGAACATGCTGGTTAGGAAAAAAAAAAAAAAAGTCGCCACAGACTTGCCAATAGGATAAAATTACAACTTCCCCTTGGATGCTCCTAATTGATTAATTCTAAGGTGGTGTACTTCAGACATCCTTTATAAAGCCTGAGACTTTTTATAAAAAATGAAGAGAAAAGAGACTCATTTCGAACTTGAGGGCTGCCTCATTTATTGTGGCTAATAAAAGAAATATATATGTCTGTATATATTCACACACATCACGTCTCAAGCTCACTCATACATATGGACCTTGTCTCACTTGTTAAAAATATAAACATTTCTATAATTATGCATTCCTCTCAAGGGTTTAAGATTGACTCACTTATGACAAATCAAACTATCTTTCTGTGCCTATATTTTATCACCTAAGCTACCACTTCCAAAAGTTCTGATACCAGATAAGGGTTGGTGTGTGTGTGTGTGTGTGTGTGTGTGTGTGTGTGTGTGTGTGTTGTTCTGGTTATAGGAATAAACTCCTAAAAAAATTTTTAAAATTTTTTTAAAAATTTTGAAAAAGGAATAAACTCCTTTAAAGCAACAATAGCCAAAGAGAAACCATTCCTAGCCTTACAAGTAGAACTCAAAGTAATTTAAAATTCCCAATCCAGTGCCAAAAGACCACCTCTGCAACCCTTGTGTATAACCACACTACGGAGCCTAGGGATTGGCGTGTACCCTCTGAGGCCAATTTTCTTCGTCTATAAAATGGGTCACTAATAGAGCTGCCTGATAGGTGCGCAGTGAGGTTAGATAACCCGACGTAGCCAAAATACTTAGCACAACGCCGGAAAATGATCACTTAATAAATAAATGACATCTCTGTCATAACCACCAGCACCACTCTAGGTCCTTAGGTTCATTCTGTGACCACCACATCCTACACAACTGCACGCTGTTCTTTCGTCCAATGGGATTTAATGACGCTCCCAGATTTCTTATTCGAGAAACTCTTAACTTCAGACTCAATTTCAGGAATATTAGTGAGAGTCTATAGGATTATTAAAATCGGGACACCTGGGTGGCTTAGTCGGTTAAGCACCTGCCTTTGGCTCAGGTCATGATCTCAGGGTCCTGGGATGGAGCGTGTGTGTGTGTGTGTGTGTGTGTGTGTGTGTGTGTGTGTCCCTGCATTGGGCAACCTGCTCAGTGGGGAGCCTCTTTGTCCCTCTCCTTTTGCCCCTCCCCCTGCGCATGCTCTGTCTCTGTTTCTCTTTCTCCCAAATGAATCATTGAAATCTTAAAAATTTTTTTCAAATCAAATCAATATGCAGGTTATGATATAATCACAGTCCCTTTGTGTCTTAGATGACTTATGTTTGCCGACGTGAAGCTTGTAACATGCTTTCGCTTAGAGAGGATTTAAGTCTCAGCTTTCATTCCTTCCTCAAATACATATCAGTTATCAGGATTGTTTCATGCATGGACATCTAAAATGTAGGCTTCTATTCTTGCTTCTGTTATCTTCCAGTCTTCCACAAAGAGCATTTGTGGCATAATATAACGTAACAGTAATACCTACACATGTCGTAGGCTTACAGTGCACCAGACACTCCTAGAACGTTCACATCAAACTATGACGTAATAGTACAAACAGAAAACTGCTACAGAGAGCGGTGGTGAAACTGTGTTCTAGATCTTATGGGTTCAAATTCTTAGAGTCACTATACCACCTTTACAGAGAGAGAGAAAGAAGGGCCAGAGGGAAGAAGGAAAGAAGGAAGGACCTCTGTTCTGTCTCTAACACTCAGATCTTTAACAAGCACTGAATCAAAATGTAAACTATTCTAAGCGATAAAAGAATCATGGTAAAAAAAAAAAAAAAGAATTATGGTAAGATTTCATGATTATTATTTCATTATTTTTGAACTTTAAAATGATCATTTTTAAAATTTTTAAGTGATTCATATTTCTTTAAAGTATCACATGCCTTATAAAAATAAAAATGAGTGTGTGTGTGTGTGTGTGTGTGTGTATCAAAAAATCCCACATCCTGACATCTATAGGCAATGTAGGGAGCAGATCAAAAATAACCTTAAAGCTGTTAACAAACACTGGAGAAGGCAGGGGGATGCTGGACATTTTCACACCCAGGAAAGCTGTGAGCCAGGATGGTAAAGATGATCTTTGACCTTCTGAATATCTCTATATCCTCTTCTGCCTTCTAAGCGTATTGCTACCTGTTCTCACTGCTCTCAGGCTTTCGGGAGCCCCACTCTCTGCCTCACAGCCTGGCTACATTATTATACTCAGAGAGTAGACTCCTGACTAGCTCATGGGCCCCCTCTCCCAAGAGGGATTGACCCCAACTATCGCTACTACTCAGGGTGCTATTTGGTTCCAAACTGAGTCTTTAATTCTAAAGAGCCGATGGCTCCAGTCACACCTATGATAGGTTGCCCAGGTGTTGAGCACATTTCCACACAGAATTTCGTGGTTGCAAGGGATTGGACAGGGCAGCTGTTTCATACATCTTCACATCAATTTGTAAAAAAAAAAAAAAAAAAAACACTCACCAGAACCACACCACAGAAAAGCATTTTTTTTTCAAGTGGTTATCAACAGGTATTATAAAACACATCTCAGATGGAGCACCTGCCACTCTCCTGCACATTCTTTTTGTTTCCAGAGAATGCAATAGTGCACGATCCTTTGGCACACGGAATCCAAAACTGCCTTCTGGGAATCTCCACCCACCAACCACTCCAAACTCTTTAACACTGGACTTTGAAGGGAATTTCATGTTCAAGAAATAATAATCTCATTTAAATAATAAAAAGAGTCAATATAAGATACTTAGTTTGGTATTGGCAATGTGTCATTGGTTTGCCCCGAATATATGTCCATGATAGGGTTCTGGGCCAAAAGGCGAGGACAGCGGGGAAGATGCAAGATGGTGAGTATAGTAGAAAGCATGTAACATTTTGGCAGCTTCGTGCTTTGTGGGCAGTGAACTAAGGTGAAAGGGTGTGGCTATTGGGTGAAACAGCCGAGCAGATTCCACTTAACGCTCTCATCAACTCGTGTAAGCCCTGTGAGCGACAAGTTCCTACCTATTAGATAGGGATGATCATATCTACTATATAAGGTAATTGTGAGGGTGAAATGGGAAAATATTTATAAAGCATGTGGCAGAGCTTCTACTAAGTGTATAACAAATGCTCGCTTGTTTCTACCTTAAAATATCTTTTTTTTTTCCTTTGAGAGGCAATTTCAAATCTAGCTTTTTATGGTGCATACAAATCTCACGATACACTATCTTCAAACACACACACACACACACACACACACACACACACACACAATCCAACACCAAGAAGACCAGACCAATTCTACCTATATGGTTAATAGATTACCCCATTCTTCACCACCCCCACCGCTATCATCGTGATCAAGTTTTCATCCTATTACGCGTGGCCCATGGAGGTCAGTGCTAGTGCATCCGTCTACTGATGGGCTGACTTCCCGGGCTCTATCTTACGAGGATAACAGAGGACAATACTACAGATCCATAAATATTCTGTGATCTGCAGACAAGCAGCATAGCGTCCCGATCACCAGAGAACTTGTTAGAAACGCACAATTTTCAGCCCCACCATAGATTTACTGTATACAAACCTGCATTTCAATATGATTCTGATACATTCGTGTCTAAGTAAGAAGATAAGATTTTTGTGAAATTTCTGAATGGAGTTTGACACTATGGGGAAAAAAAACTGAGGAAATTAAAGGAATATACAATCTTACCTTTGTCTTTGACCTATTTCCAGAAGCTTCTCAACATCAGATTTGGAAGATCTCTCATCATTTTTCAAAGACTGTTAAGAAAAGTGGGAAAAGAAAATCTTATTCAAGTGATATATTGAGACTCACTTTACTTTTGTGTCGGTGGCACAGGTGTGACTGCTCTTATGCCCAGGAAGGAGAATGTGCAAATGAGGCCAAAGTGATGCTCAGGTCTCTAGGGATGCACATGGGGATTTCTGACACCAAACCCAGGATGGGCACTACACCGTCATGAAAGGGAAGAAGCTGAGTGTCAGCCTTGGAGGGGGAACTGCTCTCCCATATCTAGGGCCTTTACTACAACACACATCTTCTGCTCTATGACAAACCAGCTCTGGCATAGTTTCTACAGATTCAAATGGACATAAAGGACCTCTCTGAATCAGCTAAGTGATAACATGATTCGAGATCACAGCGGCCAAAGAGCATGCACCTGTGAGGTCTTGCCTATTTATCATGAGTGAGCAAGGCACCGTAACTGCTCTGACAAGGTCAGGTATTTAGGGAAAAAAAAAAAAAAAACTAGAAGGTACTGGCTCAGTCATTAGTGTTTATTGACCCTGGCGAAGTCAGCATCCACAGGCCAGGACTTCACACAGCCCGCTGAGCTCTTCTCATTACACACTCTGTCCCGTGAAGTCTTCCCTGACAACTTCTATTTATAAGCAGCAAACTATTTAACAGGGCAAGCTATCTTTCTTGACATTAGAAGTTGAGGCTGCTATTAGGAGCAGTGACACTGTTTGCAGGAAGAGCAGCTGTGGCCAGCAGGGAACGGACACTCTTAGGGACAGTGGACACTGTTTACTCGGTATCTCTTGAACAAATATCTGTCGTGAATTATGCAAAGTCCTATGCAGGGGCACAGTGTCTGCCTGCACAAATTCCATAGTCTAAGGCTAACATCAGGCAATTTTCATACCACAAAATTAGCATTCTGATCAGGATGTGGTGGGCTGAACTGCGTAAGGGAAACTTCTTTCCTAAAATAACTGACTGAGGTCATTCCTAGATCAATACAAGTTGTCTTGCTTATTTGGAAAGAACAGCTTGACACAAAATACGAAGAAAGCAGGACGAAGAATTCAAGCGAGAGGCGGTGGAGAGCACTGCCCATCGTGGGATTTTACAGCTCAAAGTGCATCACCGTCCTATGACCTGAGGCAGGTCCCCAAATCTGCCCTTTGCCTTCCTTAGGTGAAAAACAGGGATGAGATTTTTGAAGTGTCTGCTAATTTAGACAGTGACTGGAAAACTCAGAGGGCCAAAGAGATGCGGAAAACGCTTGATGAAAAGTGCAACGAAATATGCCTGCTGATGTATGGACCATCTGCTATATTCTGGGCATTCTGAAGGAAACCAAGATCAAGCACATGAGTATCTTCAAGAAATTCAAAATTAAAAAAAAAAAAGAATATGAGATGCAGAAATGAAAAGGGTAGATACAGTCGGCAAGGCATATCTAAGTGGAAGAGCTGGAGGGTCCTTGATTATTTACCTAGCAATGTCCAGAGAAGTGGGGTGTACTCTTTGGGAAATATTCTGGGTTCTTTTAAGGATACTAAAGGTTGATATACCTCCTCATGGATCAGCATAGTGCTTAGTGGTTGACGGGTATTGCCACCCCATTCAGGGGCCACGGTTACAGAGAAGACTGCAACAGAACTTTCAAAGCTCCTACCTTCACGGAGTCCCACTGAGGGAAACATGTGGAATGGTCTCTGTAGTGTTCACTCTGAGTTTAAAACCTAGAATCAGTATTTATTAGATGTATGAGTGGGCACTTCCTTGGCCTACTAACCTCCTTTTATGAGTAAAATATCCCCTTATTTTGTGAAGAGGTTGCTAAGGAGATTTAAATAAGAAAAATTAAAATAAATACCTCACACAGTGGCTGACACAAAATGGAAAGAGAAAAGAAATTTTCTCTTTTAAAAAATGCAACTGAGGGGATCCCTGGGTGGCTCAGCGGTTTGGCGCCTGCCTTTGGCCCAGGGCCCGATCCTGGAGACCCGGAATCGAATCCCACATCGGGCTCCCGGTGCATGGAGCCTGCTTCTCCCTCTGCCTGTGTCTCTGCCTCTTTCTCTCTCTCTGTGACTATCATAAATAAATAAAAAAAATAAATAAAAAAAATGCAACTGAAAAAAATTTTTTAAAAAATTGCAACTACATTTAGTGGTACAACTGTTGCCCATAAAAAAGAAAACAGGATTCTATGAAATCATATATTATTATGAAGCAGTTTTCCAGATTGTGATTGGGCGTGTTGACTCAGTCTATTGGTACAGCGATACTGAGTGTTGTGGTCACACATGGGCATCTCACCATATGCATGAAACAGTTTGGAAGCACCAGGTGGTCCACGCCTCTGAGAGGTGCAGGTGCGCTGAACATTCTCTGCAGCCTCATATGACTGGTGAATTTCTACTTAAGCATAAGGTGCAACTCCGCTATCAGCTCACTCCAGAAATTGCCTTAACCCCCTTTCCATCCAAGCCAGGGCTTCCCTACCATGCGTGTCTTCTTCCATCATGGCACTGTCATTACCCTGCTCCCTGTTCTAATGGGGTATATGGTGGGCTTTCTGCTCCTAATTTCATGTTTTCAAGCTGTAACATAGCTTATGGAACAAGAGCTTGGGCACTAGGCTCATTTACCCACTTGCTCTGCGACCTTACTCTGTGTCTTCTAGAATTTACTTTTCTCCAAATCTTGTTTTCTCACCTATAGGAAACTACTAATAACCACAGCATAGTCTTCATGTAAAAAATAAATAAAAATTATACAGGGCATCCCTAACGGAAGACCTTGACTGTGTTCAATAAGCTGTAGTGGTGGCTGACACCATCATCATCATCATCATCATCTCCATCTTCAAGGAATAGAAAGCTAAGGACAACACCGACTCCACATGTTTCAGAAACATGGTTGAGCACAGTAACTAATAGGCCCTGAAGCCACATTTCATGTATTTAAACTCCAGCTTCCCTTGTGACATTCAAAAAGAACTTAACTTTTTTTTAAAGCATAATCTCTCACGTATAACATGAAAAATCACATGAATAGTATCTACCTCACAGATATATTATGAAAATTACAATCAAGTCCCCAATAAATTCCAGTGTTCAATCAAATATTGAAATATCTCATCAGACACTTGATATGGATCAGAAAATTTATCTTATCAGATATAGATCTTGTCTTTGTTTTTTGCTTGAGATTTCACTGAGTATTAATACATTTTCATGGATGTCTCTTTCTAAGGCATTTTCCCATATTAGTAATGAAGATTATTAAAGAATCTTGAGAATTATCCTGTGTGGAATTTAAAGTTCTCTTCCAGAGACCATTCCTAAATTCATTCAACTCATTGTCATAATTAGTTTTCATCATTTCAGAATATTAAAAAAAAGAAAAACAAACACAGGGGTCAAATTGATCTTAGGAGCTATGAGAGACTGATGGCCTTGCCAAGCAAATAATTTACTCCTTCCTGAATTTGCAAACCACAGATTCCCAGACTGCATTTAAAATGACATTTCTTTTCAAAGCTCATATGATAATAAATAACTCCCCTGATGGAACTCAGAAACATATTCAAAACTGGTAAAAAAAAAAAAAATGCAGGAGTCTTTAATGTTAATCCACCGAGACAAACCAGGTGACCAGGAAAATGAGATTTCATCTCACCTGAAGGTTGACTTTAATTCCATCAAGTTCTCTTGATGTCTTTGTCAGCTGATGGAGGATGTTGCTTCGCTCCTTAAACACTTCTTTCAGCTGCTTTTCTAGCTCTTCATAGTCCTGTCTAACACAGAAAAAAATCGCATGAGGGCCCTTCAAGTGCTTCCACTGGCCTTTAGCCACATAACACAATCACAAGCCCCTGCATGTAAAGCAAAATCTAGATTAATTGTAGCTTTAATTACTAGGATGTTTTGTTTTTCCTCTTTCATCTAAAAGGAGAAAATTGAAGACCAAGCAGCTTTATAACAAAGGTTTCATTCGGCATCGAGGACTTTCTAGGCGTGTATCTTTGACAGGTATAGGATAGTCTATCAGGTACCTCTTGGAAAGCAGCTATTCTCCATGACATCATCCTAGTAGACAAGGTAGCCTAGAACTCTACCTGATGGGGGAGGTTAAAATGATCAACTGGAGGACACACGAGAGTTGCTAATCTATGGAAGACTTCCTGGGGGAAAAGTGTAATATGAAACATAAGATACTGGTGGAAAGATAAGTAGAAATTAGCTATATGGAAGCGGAAAGCATGTGTAAATACAAATAAAAACGAGCTCCCTGAAATTTTAAAAAAGTGAGTATATATGGGAAGAGGAAGATTTAGAGTTCTAAGGCAGGGAGGGGGTGGGGTGTCAGGACTTGCTGCTAAAATGAGGAGGTGGAAAAAAATAAAATGAAAATAAAATGAGGACGTGGAGAGCGTGAGCAAACAGATGCAAGAAGGCTAAGGGACAGGAGTTTTGGTGATCGTTTTGAAAACAAGTGTAAGTAACTGAACAGGGACTGGCATGGTTGGGTTTATGTTTCATAAAGATTTTCCTGGCCAAAGACTGGAGAGTGAACTAGAGGAGGGAAAAACCTGGAGAAAGAGAGGCTGGAGAGGAAGTTACCACGGCAACAATCCAAGGAAAAGGTTGTAGTGGCCTAAATTAGATTAGAAACTGCAGAGACAGGGAAGCCGGGACTCATTTCAGCAAAACACGCACAACTGCATCAATGAAACATAATATTTTTTCAAATGTCTTTTGTCTGTGTGTTATGGGGAGAGAGCAGCAGGGCGCTGGCCATTAATGATGCCGTGTTTCGGGCGTAGGCAACTGTTGGACGCAGCCCTTTACTGGGAGAGAAGTCATCTTCCTATGAGGAAGAGTGTTTTAGTGAAAGGTTGACAAGGTCAGTTTTAAACTTGTAAGAAAATGGCTCCAACTTTTTATTTATTATCTATAAAATGCAATATTAACCCATGTATTAAAGGAGCAACCCATGTAGAGTTTTGAACCCCTAGGGTAAAATTAATTTTTAAAGTGTTTTAAAAATTCTGTCACTGAGAAATTTGATGGATTCCCAGTCTTTCTACAGCATTATAAAGGAGCTGGGCCTACCAATGACCTTAGTGATGCCATCTCCAACAGATTTCTAACACAATTCTTTGTGCTTCTATATATATTTTTTTTCTGTTTTTTAACTGTTGTTTTCTAGCACTGGTTTATATTCTTGTTTGAAGGAAATTGGAATGCTCCCCTGCTGGGAATCCCAGTATTTCTTCCTGGCCTTGAGATTTTCACTGATTAATAGTGCCCCACCAGTTCCTCTCAGGCTCACTAGCAAAGTCAACTAATGAGTGGAAAGGCCATGTTCATCTGTGTCTAACTACTCAGCTTTAATTCATACCCCAGTTCGTTTCTTGTAAATGTTGGTGAGAAGAACCACATCTCCAAAATTAGAATAAGGGACCAGGATAAATCACTTTGTTGGATAACATGTATTGATAATGTCTTACAAGCAAGATGGTATGTGTGTGTGTGTATATATTATTATATATACTTATTTTTATATTTTACATACATTATATTTATTATTATATATCATATACAATATTATATATTTATATTGTTTATTTATATATAAATATATGCACACAATATTATATAATATAGAAATATATAATATGAATATTATATGAATTATATATTATATATTATATGAATATTATATATGATATTTATATATTCATTTAATCTGCAGAACAACCCTGTCAGATAAGCGCTAATCTTAAGAAAGTTGAAGAAATTGAATCCCAGGGATGGTAACTTCCCAGGACAGATTTCTACTAGGGATGTGGTCAGCCTCCAGGGCCCAGGGTCTCAGCTGGCACTCTGGAAGAAGAACACAGTGACTTGACTAGGAGCTTATCAGTTTATCATAGTGAAATGTTCACTGTGCCACTGCAGAACCCATTATCTATTACTTCTTCCTGCACCGATATATGTTTTTGGTACTGGAATTTTTTACCATTTATTATTTTCCATTAAGTAAAATTAGGAATAGCATTTCCTTTTTTATTATTTACAATCATCTTTAAATGCTATCACTATATTTGGCCTTTGAATAAATTCATTAGAGAAAGAGAACCAGTTTACATCCCTCTGTGATTCCGCTAAGTACAACTGGAAGCCACAAAAAAGATACAATTTTTCAGAGATAAATATAGTAGTCAAAGTGTTAATTAATAGCACCACTTCAGATTCAATCATTCGAGGTTCTTATAAAAGGGGAAAACAGATTACTCCGTAAAAGCAACCTTAATAGAAGCACTGGTTAGCATTTTATCACATTTATGAATGATTTATCCCAATGCATGTTATTTTTCCCCATAATATACATGCATATATATTCTTTAATATTTACATGATCCTCCTACAGTTGTATCCTGCAACTGGCTTGTACATCTCAGAGCTCTTTCCACATCTACACATATTAAAATTTCTGTGCATATATTTTATTTTATTTTACCACTGGACATTTAGGGTGTTTTCAATTTTTCTTTCTCTTTTCAAAGTAATCCACATATGTGGGTACAAATATATTTTCCTGAAAATTCCTATGGCATATATTCCTATAAGGGAAACAGTTCATTCCAGAGTTAAATGTTAATTTTTAGAAGTACCAGTAGGGGCTCCTGGGTGGCTCAGTGGTTGAGTGAGTCCCCGGGGTCCCGGGATCGAGTCCCATGTTGGGCTCCCCACAGGGAGCCTGCTTCTCTCTCTGCCTGTGTCTCTGCCTCTCTCTGTGTGTCTCCCATGAATAAATAAAATCTTAAAAAAATTATAGGCACCAATAAATTGTCTTCCTAGAAAATATTTAAATCTATACTTCTATCGTCAGTACAGAATTCTGGCATTCTTTTCAACACATTCCCTTCAACTGGAAAATGTCTTCCTCCTTTACCTAATCATGTTGTGGCATGAGTGGAAAATGATACCTTTTTTAGGACATAATTTTCAATCACTTTCTTGGGAAGATTAATTGTATTTTCACTTTTATTAGTACTTCCATTTCTTCCCCTAAGAATTATCTGTGCATGCCTTTTACCCATTCATATTTTGGATTAGTTATTGCATTTGTGTTCTGGGGCTGCTGTCACAAAGGACGACAGAATGGGTGGCTCAAACAATAGATTTTTTTTTTTTATCTCAAAATTCTAGGAGAGGAACACAAGCAGAAAACCTTTTTGACCTCAGCCACAGCAACTCCTTGCAAGACGTGTCTCTAAAGGCAAGGGAAACAAAAGCAAAAATGAACCACTGGGACTTTATCAAGATAAAAAAAAAACTTCCTCACAGCAAAGGAAACAGTCAACAAAACTAAAAGGTGACCTACAAATGGGAGAAGATATTTGCAAATGACACATCAGATAAAGGGCTAGTATCCAAGATCTATAAAGAACTTACCAAACTCAACATCCAAAAAATGAAATAATCCAGTCAAGAAATGGGCAGAAGACATGAATAGAAATCTCACAGAGGAAGACATAGACATGGCCAACATGCACACGAGAAAATGCTCCGCATCACTGGCCATCAGGGAAATACAAATCAAAACCACCATGAGATCCCATCGCACACCAGTGAGAATGGGGAAAATTAGCAAGACGTGAGACCATAGATGTTGGAGAGGATGTGGAGAAAGGGGAACCCTCCTGCACTGTTGGTGGGAATGGGAACTGGTGCAGCTGCTCTGGAAAACTGTGGATGCTCCTCAGAGTTAAAAATAGACCTGCCCTATGACCCAGCAATTGCACTGCTGGGGATTTACCCTAAAGACACAGATGCAGTGAAAGACCAAGACACCTGCACCCCAATGTTCATAGCAGCAGTGTCCACTATAGCCAAACTGTGGAAGGAGCCTCAGTGTCCATCGACAGATGAATGGATAAAGAAGATGTGAGATATGATTATATGCACTGTTGAATTATTGAAAACAACATCTGAAATAAATAATATACTATATATATGTTGGCTAATTGAATTTACATTCTTTTAAAAAAGTGGTTATGAAGATATATTAATTGTTGCTATGCTACAAAATGAATTCTGGAATATTATATATACATATACATATATTTTTTTAAAATATGAGAATAAAAAGCACAGCCAATTGTCTTAGTATAGTTGTGACAATCCTTTCCCCAGTGATTTTGAAATGACACTTTTCTCCTGTACCAAATATCTTTTTACTGTATGTTTTGAATTTTCTAAATCTGCTCATTTCTTGTTAGGCTTATTGTTGTTACTATGGGTGGATTTTCCATTTCACTGCCTACGTGAATGGTGCCAGTTTCTTTTAAAGCTGTTGACTCAGTTGATCTTGATTCCAGACATCTTATTAAATGAATGTAATACTTGTTATATAGTTACTTAGTTGATTTGTTTGGCTTTTTCAAGGGGCCACCACTATTTTCTTTCAATAATACCAACCATCTTTTATTCTCATGACTTTTTTCCCCCTCTTTGTTAGTTGTACTGGCTAAGACCTCCAGACCAATGCCAAGTAGAGAAAATGATAGATTTTTTTTTTTGTTTGTGGCTTTAGGATAGTTATAATAATTCTGTTTTATCAGTGAGTAGACATATGCAAATACTAGCTATAATTTTCAGGTGATACCATTTTTCTCAGGACTTTTTTTTAAATAAAAATTTTAATGAGCTGTAACACGCAGAAAAAAATACACAATCTGCAGGGCACATTTCATGAATTCTCACAAAGTAAACATGTAAGAAATTTTAAAAATAATTCACTCAAGATGATATTCTTTGACTTCACCCATTTATAACATTGATTCTTTTCCCCAAATATAACCAATATTTTTATTTCTATGACTTCATGATCAATTGTCTGTGTTTGAAATTCATGCAAATGTTGACTGTCCTTTTTATTTGTTTTATGCAACATGGAAACTCTTCTATATTTGTGAAACTCTTCCCTATTATGTGGAGAAATAGTTTTTAATCACTGCATAGTATATGAATGAGTAATGATATTGCAATGTATCTATTCTAGTGCTGACAGACACCTTTTTTTCCAGTTGTTGACTGTTATGAATAATGCTATGAATATTTCATATGCCTTATATTTAACCAAGTACATAACTAAGGAAGCAATCGCTTCATATAGGGCATACATTTTCAACTTCAGCAAATACTGCCAAAGGATTTTTCAAATCAGCTATAGTATAAGAGAGGTGAAGAATTTCAATTGCTTCAAATTCTTATAGACTATGGTATTGTCAGTATTTTTAAGTTTCAATTGTCCTACTGGTTATACAGTAGAATTTCCATTTTAGCTATAATTTGCATTTTTCTGGTGACTTAAAGTCACTTTACACAAAATTTATTTAAATATTATCTTTTATAAAATGTCTGACTATGCCTTTTGCCTTTTTTCCATTGGTTTGCCCATTGCTTATGATTTATTTGTAGGTGGTATTTATATATTCCATACATGAGCCCTTTGGTGGTTAAACATATCAAAAACATAGTTACTTCTTCTGCTGTTGGAATTTTCTATCTCTTAATGGTGTCTTTTAGTGAATAAACTGATGATATAAGTATAGACCTAATTATTAATCTTTTATATTCAAAGTTGTTCACTAGAGTTGTACCACTTAAATGTGTAAATATTTGAAAAATATTTTTATCTGATTATAAATGTTATCTAAGAATTCATCTAAAATTATATATTGCTAATATATTAAAGTACAGATTTTTTTTAAAGCACAGATTTTTATATATGATTTTGCATTCAGCAAATTATCAAGTACAGAAATTATTTGTGCATGTTTTGTGTTTTCTTATGTGAATAATCACATTGTCTGCAAACAGTTTCTTTTTTCTCAATACTTTAGTCTTTTTTTTAAGTTCTTTTTCTTACTTTGCTATCAAGAACCAAGGACCTATTCTAGGATGTTCAATAAAATTTGTGATATAAACAAACATTCTTTGTTTATTCCAGATTGTAGGGATATAGACACCTTTTTCTTATTCCAGGTTGCAGGGAGAAGAGCTTTCAATACCACAAATATGGTATTTTCAATAGGCTTTTTTGGTCAATTTTTCCATTTTTAAAAATCAGATATAAAGAAGATTTCTTTTATTTCTGGTTTCTAAATTTGTTCAGTTTTAATCACAAATGGAATCTGAATGCTATCAAATATTTTAGCTTTTTTTTTTACATTATGGTACATAATTTGCACGTTTGCTCACAGCTCTTCCATTCCTCCCATCCTTTGCCATATTACAAATGTAGGCAGGATAGAAACCCCCACACCATTCATTCGGTCATGTGATACTTCAATGGAATGTTAATGGATGAGATACACTGAAGACGGTAAATGTTGTCTGTCTGATTTTGCTTAGTTTCTTATTCTCCTGCTAATGGCCACATGAAGAAACTCCCCCAGATAACTACTGCAACTTCAGGTTTCTTCAAAAAGAAAACGTGTAGAGCAAACCCGAGTTTGATTCATACTCTGAAGCAAAAACACCCCAGGACTCCTCAACATGAGTTTGAAAACTAAATGTTTTTGTAAGCCATCCATCAGGCTTTTGGAGTAATTATAATGTAGCAGTATCACAGTAAAAACTTGTCTCATGAACACATCCATTGAGATGATCACAAACATTTTTTCTTTTACACTATTAATGTGCTGAATCACACTGATTCATTTCACATACAATTAATGACTACATTAAATCAAACTCTCATTATTGAAATCAATCATTTTGTTTATTACATATAATTCTGTTAGATTCAGTTTGCTAATATTTTGTTTAGGATTTTTACATTTATCCTTATAGGAGAAATTTAGCTATAATGTTCTTTCTCGTCATATCCATGCAAAGCATCATATCTAGGTTATGTTTAGCTCATAAAAAAATTGGGAAGTGTGACCTCTTTTCCTATGATCTGAAATAATTTGTGTAAGATTAGTAATATTTCTTATCTGATTGCGCAGAATTGACATGTAAGCCATCTGGTTTGCAGTTTCCTTTGTGAGAGGTCTTTATTTACAGATTTAATGCTTTAAGATACATGCAACAGTTCAGATATCCTAACTGTCCTTATGTCAATATTAGTAATATGCATTATTTTTAGGAATTTGTCCATTGTCATTCATTGTCATTCACTTATTTCATGATTCTGAATATCACAAACTTGTCCTGAGCTCATCTGGGCATGGTTCCTTTAGGCTGGGCTTACAATTGCTTCTGTGATCATTTCCTAGTCAAATAAATGGCTCTGCTTTTGTGACTGACTCACTATGAGTTTGTTAGTGAAGGCATGGTCTCGTATGTCCCTCATCATCCAGAGAGTTAGCCTGTGCTTATTTCTATTCAGGTTGGTTTGGGTCCTAGGAAATTAGCAGAAATAAAGTAATATTTTCAGGTTTAGGCTTGGAAGTAGTATAACACCACATCTGCCATACTGCATCTGTCACAAAGCAAGTCACAAGTCCAGGACACATTCAAGAGGCAGAGAAATACACTTCATTTCTTCATGGGAAAACATTCAAAATCATATTGTAAATGTGTATGTATACATGAATGATGGTCATATTTCTAAGCTTAGCTCCAGTTGTTAACTTCCTAGTACTTAATTTCTCAGAGATTAGTCCTTTGAGTCTTGTCACCTTGTGCACTGGTGGTTCTCCAAAGACTTCAAAGGGATTTGGCATTCTGTTCAGTTTTTTCCATTGGTGTCAACATTGACAACAAACATGTTCAATTTCATTAAAGATGGAAATTTGGGGGCCATTATTTAGCTAATTATTTTCTTTAGTTCTCAAAGACCACCAACTGCTTGATTCAATCCCATATCTCCTCTAACTCTGAATAGTTGAAAACTTGTAGTTGCAACTACCCAGTTACTGCCCTAATTCAAGTCCTCATTATGTATTTATAGCACTATATTAATTGGTAATTTTTGCTTCTCCAATCCATTTAATGCACTGTTCTCAAAACAGGCTTTCTAACCTTAAAGTTCTATTTGCATCAATTTACAGTTTAAAATATCAGTGCTCTTCAGTGATGTCAAGGTCAAGGCCATCTGCCCTCTGGCTTGAAATGACCTTTATTCTCTTTCTGTTTTCTTTGCTCAGGTTTCCTATCTTTCCTTTTGTATGTCCTGTATTTAATTATCAACCAAAGAGTATGTCTTGAAAATCTTTAATGCGTTTTTGTCTATTTTCATTTGCATGAATTAGCTGAAACTGAAATTAAAGTGAATTTAAAGACTCTCACATCAACCTTGAGTGCCTTCACCCACTCTGTTAATCTAGATAGAAAAAGTACCTCATCTCACTTTCTCCATTAAGTCTCTGCTCAGAGCTACATGGTTCCTTTCTTTTCTGAATTTGGATGTCATGTGTTCTATCTACTTCTTCTCTTTAAAATTATTTTCAGAGATAGTAATTTAATGAATAATTGTATACTAACCTCTATAGAATAATGAGTGCTTAGAATTGTGCATCTCTTCCTTTTTCTAATAATTATTATTTAACTTGATGTTGATCCTAGATTGCGCCAGTGGAAGTTTCTACAAACTGGCTCTTGTGTTCTGAGACTTGTCCCCCTTATTCTTGGAATCTTTCCTTACACTTTTTTTTTCTCCTTTGATGTCCTGTCAGAACCAATATTTCTCAGCATTTATTCTAAATGCAAATACAATAGAAATAACGCTCATCACGGAGTAGTGTTCTAATGTTTCAACTTCACTTTGTTTCCTTGGCTTTTGTTTTTTTTTTTTTTTGTTTGTTTGTTTTTGTTTGTTTGTTTGTTTTGGCTTTTGTTTTAAATGAAAATATCCTACAGACTGCATCAAATGCCTGCAGATTAAATCTCATAAAATTCAAAAATCTGGAGTAGTGCCATGAGATCTCAAGGTTTGCTTTGCCTGCAGAAATATAACAAAAATAATAATTGCAGAAATGCAAAATTCCATTCAACCTGTTTGCAGCATTTCTGCCTACATTTAAAGAATCATTTACTATGGCAGCCATAGCCATAGTTTCATGTTATTCATTCTTTAAAAATACTACCCAGTATTTATTATATACAAGTATATGTCAGACATGTGGCAGATGTTTTACATATATCATTAATTCTCATAATCTCCCAGAAATGTGGTATTATATTCATTTTGCAAGCAAGAAAGCATGGATCCAGAGTAATTTCTCCAAGATCACACAGATAGTATATTCAGTTTTCAACCCTAGGTATCTTTGATGACCAAATATCACATTATATGGTCTGTATAATAAATGAACCCTGTTAATGTTTTCTTGGTTCCTCCTACATGTAGGAATCTTTGGGGGGGGGGCGCGGAAACAAAACATCAACAATACATTATCCCTAATCCAGTAGCGTGTAATATATAGATAACAAAGAACACACAACATGATGCGGATAGCATATGACAAAATATAACAAGAGTAAGGCATTAGGAAGGATCATCTTTGGGTTAAACAATCAGGGAAAATTTCATGGAAGAAAAGATATTTGTGTTGGGTCTTGGATGATGAATAGGATTATTAAATGCAGTAGAGGGAAAGGTATCCTAAGCAGAGGGAATGATATAAGTAATGACAATGTATAAGGAAAGTGCTGAGTGCATATACATTATAAACTAGCAAGCAACATAGCCTAGAAGTGCATACAGGGTACTCACTGCGCTATTATAGAAAACCTGAAGAAGTTGGTAAAATTCAAATTATCAAAACTCTTAAATGCCATGCTCAGGAGTTTAAAATGCTTTCTATAGGAAATTTACTGCTCTGTGAATTGCCAAGATAGATAGATTTTGGAGATATATATATATATGTATATATATATATATATATATATATATATATATATATATATAGTCAGATTAATAACTCAAAAACATACCCAAAGAAGAAAGATTTAAACTATTTTCTCCCTCCAGTTGGCAAAGCTGTTCCAAAGTGTATATTCTTATTTTTCATAAGCAAGCAGATTGAATAAAAGTGACTTTTACTTGTTTTGGCCAGGATATTAAATTGGTGACCACGGGGAGTTGTATCCTGGGAAACACAGCAGTGTCTGCCCTCAGGAAATTCAGGAGGACTATGAAACTCCTCTGATTCTTGGCAGAAAGGTCATGGATTATTTTGTTAAAAGGCCTCTGTATTATCTGAAGCCACTCTTTTACTTTTCATCTTATCAGATCACATTCAGTGTGACCACCAGGATATTTGCATGGCATTTTTCTTTCAAGATCTACCATTGCAGATTAAGAGAAGAAGCCAAAACAAAGCTCACTGAAGTTGTGCGTCAGAATTCATTCTGTGCTCCTGTGTAAAAGATGGCTAGAAAAGCATCCTTTGGGGAAGGAGGGTCTCTCATATAAATACAATCAAAACCTGAAGTATCATAAGCCTTTGGGCAAGAGGACGTTAAATATACAGTTCTTTTACCAACAATCCTACACCTGAGACTGTATTCATAGAAACACAGAACATGGATTTAAAGGAGCATTAATCATAGATAAATATCTGGAAACCAAATAAGAGATCTGGATAAATTATGTTACATACACTGACAAGGACTCTCCTTGACCAAACTATAGTCAAGCTCCTCAGCATCTCCTGTAGCACCATGCTGTGGCAGGCATCTTGCTAAATCAGTTATCCAGAACTGGGCAATACCTGGGCTCTTGGATATCAGATCCAATTCCTCATCCTCCACCATTCTCCAGGTAATACCTGACAACTTTGGCCTGCTTTCAGTAAGAATCCTGTCAAGCTGGGTTGGCCAGAACCCTTCCAATGTTTCCTCTTTACCATTTTCCATCGATCGACCCCACCCCGTGCTCTTTAGCTGTAAATCTCTACTTGTCCATGCCAAAACTAGTCCAGTTCTATACAGAGCCAAAACTAGTCCAATTCTAAACTCTTTTCCCCCAACTGCAATAGTCTCTGAATAAAAATCTGTTTTTATTGCTTTAACTACTGTCTGGCTCTAGTTTTGACAACATGGTAGAGTATATCATTTTAAGGTTAAGTTACATGTCAATTAAAGCCATGCAAATTGACTTAAAAGGATTTCCATGAGGTACTTCCGAATAATAAGAGGAAAAATTAAGAGCATGATACATTAATACAATGCTAATAATAATGAACCATGCCCTGTGAATATACAAATACGTTTTTGTCTGAATGTGCCTATGTGGATAGGATCATGTGACTATATAGATAGGATTGTGTTAGTAAAGATAAAAATTTGAAATAAAAAAAGGTTAAGAAAGGGTACAGGAGAGTCGCAGGGACTGGAAATTTATGAAAGGAAGGTACAAACAAAGAAAAGGAAAAAATAGGCTGCGCTGTCTTCATATAAAAACATTTATGTGCGTGTACATGTACATGTACATAAAGACCTCAAAATAAAAGTGTTAAATAAGAAGTAAAGAAATCCCTAAAGTTTTCCAAAAACACACATCCAAGTACATATATACTGACTTAGATATCACCATCCCCACCACCACCCCTTATAGTGATGCAGGCACTACATGAATCCCCTGATACCTATACTTGGAAAAGAAAACACTTATTTGAGCAATACTTTCTGGATTGATAACATGGGAAACAAAAAAAGACAAATCGTAGAGAAATACCACTGTCATGATGCATGCTGTAGCCTATTCATTAGATACAAATTTTGAAAATCAAAATTTGATTTCCAGATAATGTCACTGACCTGCTAGTCAGCATTAGGAAATCAGGAAATTATTTCTAGCCTCAGCTTCCACATAAGTAGAATAGGTTGTAGTTCACAAATTGATAAAAATTATAAAGTGGATAATAAAAGGTTTAATTTTCCCCATTGAAAATAAGAAGACTACCTCCCTCTTTCTCAGAGCATTTAGTTTAGAAAACTTTTAAGTTCTTCTTCTCTTTGAAATATATGGCATTCTTCTTAAGAGGTAAATAAGGCACTCACCAGCTTTGAGACCTAGGAATACTTTTTTTGTTGACCTTGAGAACCTTGAGAAATGTCACTATCAAGAAAGATAGCACCCGATTGACTGGGTGACGGGCACTGAGGGGGGCACTTGACAGTATGAGCACGAGGTGATATGCTATATGTTGGCAAATTGAACTCCAATAAAAAAATTAAAAATTAAAAATTAAAAATAAAAGAAAGATAGCACCCCTCTGCACAGTGAAGGAAATAATAAAAAAAACTAAATGGCCTACTTGCTTAATGAGAGAAATTATTTGCAAATGATATATCTGATAAAGGATTTGTATCCAAAATACATAATGAAGTTCTAAAACCCAGCACCCCAAAAATGAATAATCAATTAAAAATGGGCAAAAATCATGAATATAAATTTTTCCAAAGAAGACAGACAGATGGCCAATACGTGAAAAGATGCTCAAAATCATCAATCATCAGGAAAACGTAAATCAAAACTACAAGGAGGTATCATCTCACATCTATCAGAAGGGCTAAAATCAACACAAGAAACAGCAGGTGTTGGCAAGGATGTGGGCAAAGGGGAATGCTCTTGCATTATTTGTGGGAATGCAAACGGGTGCAGCCACTGTGGAAAACAGTATGGAGGTTCCTCAAAATGTAAAAAATAGAGTTGCCCTATGACCTAGCAATCACCTTATAGTGCATTTGCCCAAAGACTACAAAAATACTAATTTGAAGGGATACCTGCACCTTGATGTTCATAGCAGCATTATTTACAATCGCCAGATTACGGAAACAGCCCAAGTGTCTACTGACTGATGAATGGATAAGGAATATGTGGTAAATATATTCAATGAAATATCGGCTCAACCATAATAAAGAGTGAAATCTTGCCATTTGCAATGATATGGATGGAGCTAGAGAGCTAATATAATTTCACTATATTATGCTAAGTGAAATAAGTCAGAAAAAGACAAATACCATATGATTTCATTATATGTGGAATTTAAGAAACAAAACAAATGAACACGGGGGAAAAAGAGAGAGAGGGACAGCAAGAATCAGATACTTAACTGGAGAATAAACTAGTGGTTAGCAGAGGGGAGGTGAGTGGGACGAGGGGTTAAATAGGTGATGGGGATCGAGAAGGGCATTTGTGATGAGCACCAGGTCATGTATGGAACTGTTAAATCTCTATGTCATACACATGAAACTACTATTACACTATGTGTTAACTAATTGGAATTTAAGTTAAAACTTAAAAAAAAAAAAAAAAAAAGCCAGTGGGGCCTCTGGCTGGCCCAGCGAGTACAGCATGGTACTCTTGATCTCGCGTTGTAAGTTCAAGCCCCATGTTGAGTATAAAGATTACTTTAAAAAATAAAAGTCTTAAAAAAATTAAAAAGAAAGGTAACACCCTTATCTCCAGTGTCTTGGGAAGGTAGGAGTCTAAGTTTAGCTGGTACCTCCACCAGGTTACAAAACTACTTCTTGTCATAAATTTTATTTTTCCTTTGGGTAAAGCCAATTTGCTACTGCAGGTGGACACCGCAGACACCAAATTAATTTAGGACAAACTATATGTGACGAATGGTAGTGCTGAGTCCTGTTACTTGAGAACTAATTTCATTCATGTTGAGAAAACGTCTGGAATAAGTTGTATCTGCTTGGCTGTAGAAAAGGATGAGATTTCTCTCTGTCTTTGCCAACTTCTCACAGATTGCCTGCCATGCACCTCGTAGTTTGTTTTAATGCTTATTCAGCAAGCAAAAAAAATTATTTTATTTCTCTTCTCTCTTTGTGGAAGTGTTTTCTCGGTTGGGAGGAAATTTTGCTTTTAATTATATTTCCCCAAAAGTAGTCACTTAACCTTTTTAAAAGAAGAGAAAGGAAGTGACAGTGAATTCAATGGTGCTAATAATTACGCCTGCCATTTATTGAGTAAATGCGTGGGGAAAAGCGTGAGACACAAAGCTTTACATCCTTTATAATCTAAACACCATGCCACGGTGGACACGATTATTTAAAGAAACCACCTCCTCCCTTCCCAGTGACAATACAGCCATAAATACAACAGTGAATTCATCTGATGTTGGAACAAAGAAAAAGCAATCTTTTCCAATGCTGAGGAAAAAAAGAAAAAAAGAAAAGGAAACAGAATACTTCCCTTGGACTGAGAGACATGCTATCCGTACAAAATATTCAGGAGCATTTAAGGGTAATGCTGCCTTACATCCTGACTTTAGAGTTCGAAGGCATATCTGTACTTTAATAGCTCATAAGCAATGGCAAAAAAAAAAAAGAGCAATTTTTTTTATCAGCCTCATCAATACTCTTAGGAAAATAGGAACACTCCCTATAGAATAATTTCCACATGCTTGCAAATCAGCAAAGCTACATATTTCGAAGGGCGCACAAACTCCTTGTAGGAAATGAACATTGATGTCATTGAAGACATTTCACGAGCTGTAATCTCCTTGTAGGGAACCCCTCACTTAGAAGGAAGGGCCATTTGGGATATTCACTTTGTTTTTTCTATGTCGTCTTCAAATACAAGAGGACTCTTGAAGTCAGTGATGACTTAAGCAGGGCAAAAATGGTTGCAACTATTTTGTTAGTGGTAGGTTCAGAAGGGTGGCCACCTCTGCAGGGTATAGAAATATAAACTGTGTAGGGAGAGTGTACCCAAGAAAAAGAGATGCTTTATTCTAGATTTTTTTAAGGTTTTTATTTATTTCGAGGAGAGAAAGAGAGAGAGAAGGAGGAGAAGGAGAGGGAGAGAGAAAATATCAAGCAGACTCCGTGTTGAGCATAGAGCCCCACATGGGGTTCTATCTCACAACCCTGAGATCATGATCTGAGCCAACAGCAAGAGTCTGATGCCTAACTGACTGAGCCACCCATTGGCCCCGGTCCTAGGTTGTTCAGATGGGCACACAGTGAACAGGGCACCCTTCAAATGGGCTCTTCCCTTTTCAATGACAATAGTGAAAGAAGTTAACTAACTAGTCAGGGAGAAAAAAGTAAATAAATGTTTAAGTGCAGATGGAATTCTCGTTTGCCTTTAAAGAGGATGAGCTATTTGATACTTGCCCTCCCCCAAAAAAACATTAGCATGACTTCTTTATTCAAGTGGATTAAGCACACTCTGTGTGTGCACATGCACGTGCACGTGTGTTTAACCAGTTTGTGAGCAAGGTCTGAAAATCAGAAATGGCTAAAATACAATCCCTACCTTCATGGAGTTCTAGGTGTAAAATATGAGAGGCGCAGATACACAGTCGCAACATATGTGATAAATTTATGCCAACAACATTTATTAAGTTCAGCAGGGAGGAGAAGGTGGGATATACTCTTAAGGGATAACTCAGGCAGTAAAAATCCTTCGTGATGGAGGAGATCCACAAGGCCACCTGCAAAAGTAGTCAACAATTTCAGGACAGCCCTGGCATGGAATGTGAGATCATTACTCACAGAGAAAAATGCTCCTGCCAATACGCAATCAATGCGCTCAGGTTTTATTAACCTCACGTGTCTGTACAGAAACCTGTCGCACAAGGGGTGCAGGCATCCACAGCCTTGCATTCTGTTTGATGCATGAAAGGGATCCTGTCCTCGGCGTCTCTGACTGATGGGAGTCCTAGTGATTGTGCAAGCTTCTTGAGCTGAGGGGCTTCAGATCCTGCCATTCCTCAGAGACGGCATGTAGTAAGACTCTAAAGCATGGGGAGGGGGGGCTATTAGGCCTGCAGGGACCTGTGATTCTACAGAGGCTGAAGTCCCAAGGTGTCTTTAGAATAACAAGATCACCACTTTTCACTTATACTAATGTCTTCCTTTCCCGACTTCGCAGTGTCTCGGAAGCCTGACCCCATGACTCTCACTCCAGAGGACACTGGCGGCGACTTATTAAAATGTTCAATGGTTCTGATCCCACCAAATGGTGATCACAGGTTACCTGGGGTCAAAGGGAAACCATGTCACCAGAGGCGTGACTTTCTGTTACTTCTCCAGGTGGGAACATCTAACAAGAGGGGTGGATCCCGGCCGTGGTCACCCTAACTGCTGTCCGGGGGGTCTGGTAACCCGGCAGCTATGGACTCCATGCCTTCTGTCCTTTGCCTCATTGTGGGTGAGGAGGAGGACTAAATTCCCCCCTCTGTTCTGAGCTCCTCCCTTCTCATTGCGTTTGAGGCCCGTGGCTATAAATTGAGGCCCGTGGCTATAAATACAGCTACATTTGCAGAAAGAATGGAGGTGCAAGGGGAAGGCTGTGGGCACCTCTTTCCTTTTTTTATGATTTTTTTAAAAAAATTATTCATGAGAGACCCAGAGAGAGAGGCAGAGACACAGGCAGAGGGAGAAGCAGGCTCCCTGCAGGGAACCCGATGCGGGACTCTATCCCAGGACCCGGGGGTCATGCCCTGGGCCCAAGGCTGGCGCCCAATTGCTGAGCCCCCCGGGGGTCCCCCACTCTGGGCATTTCTATCAGTCACCAGCTCTACCAACTATTTACGAGCCAGGGGGATCCATGGGCATAGGAGGCTGATACCTAGAAAGAGTTTTCCTAATCATTACTGAAAATTTTGAAAGAGAATTCCATAATCATACTTTGGGATAAAATATACTTTCATACTAAATATGAATAGATGTATGACAACTACAAAATGTAGATAGTGGCAAAAAAAATTTTAAAAAATATAAATTAAAAAAAAATCAAGAAATATGCTCAACTCTGTCCGCAGTTGTATCTCCCCCACAGTTTCCTACTATGTATTCTATATTCTAATTAAAATATATTTGTCTCTTTCCCTGGATACCCTGCACTCTTTTATGACTCTGCATATTTTTAAAAAAATACTTAATTTATTTATTCATGAGACACACACACATAGAGAGAGAGGCAGAGACACAGGCAGAGGGAGAAGCAGGCTCCATGCAGGGAGCCTGACGTGGGATTCGATCCCCGGACCCTTGGGTCACGCCCTGAGCCCAAGGTACATGCTCAACTACTGGGCCACCCAGGGTCCCTGGAGTTCACAAAGAATGGAACTATTCTGCTGCCTCCCCAGTCCCTTGCTTCCGCCGCCCCCTGCTCCTGGGGTTGCGGTGGGTCAGGCAGGACCCAGGGCCCAGTCCTCATCATCCTAGGGGTGTGGAGGGTCAGGGGGGTCCTGTCCATGAATGGAGCCTATGTCCCCTCCCATTGCTGTGCCTCTGCCTGTGGCTCTGAGGGTCTCAGGAATAAGTAAATAAATCTTCGGAAAAAGAAAGGATGGCTGCGGAGAGGGAGCCCCCAGAAGGCCGTCCTCCTGGACCGGGAGGGTCAGGCCAAGGGCAGAGCTGGACCCCCCACTTACTGTGGCCTCTTAGCTGCCCCAAGAGCATCGCGCCCTTTACACGGCTGATTGCCTAGAATTGCCTCGGGGCCCGATGTGCAACCAGCTTTGCATCAGGCTACTGCTGGTTTCAAGGTCGGGGTGCAGAAGGATAATGCAAGGTGGGGGGTGGTTTTGTGAACGTGAAGATCACTTGAGTATCTCTCCTAGGTTCTCTCACGTCCTCCTTCTTCCCTTGTATTTTGTACCTGCGGCAGGACACACTCAGCCCCTCCCCCCCTCCGCCTCTTGCACCCTCCCCCCCACCCTCCCCACCCCTCCGGGACCAACATCCCAGGACACTAATGCGGTCACACTGCTGCTTCTCCTACAGAAAAGTTCTTGTGTTCTTTAGGCCCCTGCAAAAATCTGACTCCTTTGTAACAAATGACATTCTGAGGACACAGATATTGTGACAGAAGGTGGCTACACCTGCGGTGAGCACAGCACACACTGTCCTCAGATGGCTGTCCTGTACACCTGCTGCTGCGGCGGCATCGGTGCCGGCTGCACCTTAATGCTAGCACGCTACAGAAACCATGAAACATCACTGAAACCAATAAAACTTAGTACTTGAAAACATGCATTTTTAGCTCTCCATTTCTTTGATTTTTTTTTTTTTCTCATTCTGCAATGTTCTTGCCTTCTTCAAATTTCCTGTATAAATGTCGACTCCTTGTAAAACATCCTGGAAGACCTCCCAATTCAGGGAAAACTAAATTATTATCATTATCGTTCCCTGTTTCCACACATCATCTCATGTACCTCCATCGTATTATTGATCACATTACAGCACAATGATCTCTGTGGACTGGTTTCTGATTATGACTACAACGCACAATTATTTTAGAGAATGTAAAACCTACATAAAACATGGAAAACAATGAGCGCATTTGATTCCATAATTCAAATAGAAACACAATTGATTATTTAATAATCAATTTTATTTCTATAATAAATCAATAAAGGTGGTAGATTGGCATACTTTACATATAAGATAGAAAAATTCAAAATTATAATACCAGTGTTTTTAAAACCTGGTAGGTAATAACCAGAGTACTTATTAAAAATCTAGATTCCAGGGCCCCACCATGAGAATTCCTAAGGGAAAGGTGTCAAGAGCTGGGTTTTTGATCATTTCATAAGCAGCACTCTAAAAGCAGAATTATTTTATCAGATAGTATGACCTTAAAAACAAATGACTGAGATTCTAAATTGACAACGACTTCCCATAAAACTTTCACTAATTTGTACTCTTACTACCTTTGCATGAAAATGTCTGCTATAGGTTTTGGGACTTTTACCAAACACTTGGAATTATGACTCTTAATTTACATACAGGCAGAGTATTAGTTTCTAAGAACTGCCATAAGAAATTACAACAGGAGTGGCTGAAAACTGTATTCTATGACAGTTGCAGAGGCCAAAACTCTGAAATGAAATGAAGGAATAGGTCAAAAGCTTTAGAGAACAAGTCTTCTCTTCCTTTTCCAGATTCTGGTGACTTCACTGTTCCTTACATGGGCACCGTATGATTCTAATCTGTGCCTTCATCTTTATATGAGCTTCTTTGCTGTGTGTCTGAGTCTCAAATCTCCCTGGGTTTTTCTCCTACAGGGACAACGGTCATTGGATTTGGGACCAACCCTACATCCAGGATGATCTTTCATTTAAATTTATACAAAAGCCTTTGTTTTCCAAATATATTCATATCCGCAGCTTCTGAAGGTTAGGACATTGACAGTGCCACCATTCAAAGTATTACAGATGGAGATACATGACAGGTTTAAAAATTACAAATGTTTCACAAAAAAATAGCATCTCTTCCTTTAATCTGGACTTCTGGTTACTTATGTAGTTGAGATTTCTCCTACGGTATTGGCCGTGTGTGTGTGTGTGTGTGTGTGTGTGTTTTCCACCAAATAAATCAGCCATTAACTATTTTTCACTATTTTGACTAACTTTGACTTTGACTATTGGTCATTGAGTGTTTTATCATTATATGTTATAAGAAACAAATCACTTTTACTTATCTGATGCCTTTACTACACATTAAGCCATATCTTTAAGTCATCCCTCCTGCTTTTTCCTTATTCAAATATGTATAAGGTATCTACACATCTCTGTTAAAAATGGGCTAGAAGCTGGAAGTAGAAGGTTAAATAAACCATTTGTAAGTAGAGAAACTCTATTACTGTCTCATCTGGTGTATTTAAAACATCCATATGACAAGTGATCTGTGGAGCACCGAGACAGACTCTGTATTTGGGTGGGTCTGTGGGAGTGTGTTTTGCCTCGGCCCTGCGCTCCCTTTGCTGGTGGCATCCTCAGCCCATAAACAGTCTACCAACAGAAGGTGGCGTGCGCCCAAACTAAGCTGCCTGCTTTTTAAGGCCAAGTTTGCAATAGTGACAGTCAAAGGACATCTGTGGACCATGAGGAGCAAAAAAAGATGGGAAATGTGATACGTAAGGGAGCTTCATCAACCTGAAAAACAGATATGCATCATGATAATACTCAGAGAGCCTTTTAATTGTTCCTCTAACAACATTTGACAACCAGTGAGCTCTTCTGTATTTTCTGACATTTTGAAGAATGGTGGTCCTCCCTGGTATATTTGATATGGGGTCTTGTCTAAAATATTACATAAACACGCATACAGACACACACACACACAGAGCTCTGGCTTTACGGACTGGTTTTAACAAAAGCTCTGTCACACAGTCGTCGTGTGAATTGGGCCACCTCATTAATACCTTAGAGCCTTATTTTTATATTTTAAAACTGGATATATATTGTAACCTTTCTTGAAGGACTGTCGTGAATATTTTTGTAAAGATTGCAGATGAGGGACGAGAATGAGTAAGTGTCTTCAAATTTTCTGCTTCCTTCTTTTTTTCTCTTTCCTTTTTTGGCAAAATACTTTAACTATTTGGACGTGTAAAAATGAGCCGCATAACACAGCGCTAAACAAACAAATGGCTTATTTGGGGAGGGAGGGTAGGGCTACAGAGTGAATTTCCAAATATGGAATCGGTGAATAATGAGGTTCAATTACAAATGACATCCCATGAGGAAGCAAAGGCTCACCAAGGATGAATGTGTTGAAAAAAAAAAAAAAAAAAAAAGGATGAATGTGTTGTCTGTAGTCAAATGCTAGTGGGTGACAGACTTGAAATATTCAAGCCAAGTTTAACTCCAGTGTCTGGCTATTAAACACCTAGTACCAATTATTCACATCAGTCAAAGGTCAATAAAGCAGCAGTATAGATAGTCTGGAGAATGTCCCACGTGCACTTGAAAAGAACGTGTATCCTGCTGTTTTAGGATGGAATGTTCTGGAGGTATCTGTTAAATCCATCTGGTCTAGTGTATCATTCAAAGCCATTGTTTCCTTGTTTATTTTCTGTTTAGATTATCTATTGGTGTAAGTGGGGTGTTAACGTTCACTACTATTACTGTATTATTATCAATTAGTTCCTTTATGTTCTTTATTGTTTTATATATTTCGGTGCTCCCATGTTGGGGGCATAAATATGTACAGTTGTTATATCTTCTTGTTGGATTGACCTCTTTATGATTATATAATGCCCTCCTTTGACTCTTGTCACAGTCTTTGTCTCAAAGTCTTGGTTTGTCCAATATAAATATTGTTACTCCAACTATCTTTTGACATCTGCTTGTATGATAAAATGTTTCTCCATCACCTCACTTTCAATCTGCAGGTGTCCTTAGATCTAAAATGAGTCAACATTTAAGAAAAATTGGATTTAAAATCCAAAAAGAGAAAGGAGAGGTGCCCTGAAGGAGTTAGCATGGGGGAGAGGGGATGATAAGAGGTAGAAGGAGAGAAATCACTCAGAAAATAATGGGAACCAGGGAACTAAGGAAAAGAAACTTGGTACACAGGAAATAATTCATAGGAAGTTAAGACAGAGCCTTTAAAAAATAAAGGCTGGCTTATAAAGTATTAAATGTTACAATGGTTTCTGAGCTGTGCCTGGTGCTCATTCCATCATTACCCACAATCTTCAGGATCCATCTCCTGTTAGTTGTACCTTGGGAAATGTCTAAAGAAAGTGGGGCTCTTCTCATCACCACACAAAAGGGATTCAAGAACTCAGAGAAAGCAACAGAGAGAGAGAGAAGAGAAGGGCAGCAGTGTTCAGGGGAAGCAAGGAACCTTAGCAAATGTTCCTAGGACAGATGGGGAGACTTCAGAGTCCCAGTGTTACTACAGGGAGAGAGGCACGGCATTTACCTCTTCCCACAGATGGAAAGGAGACTCAAAACTTTTTTTAATACATATGAGCGAGTAGATCAGGAGTCTTGGCAACTCCCACATAACTGACCTTTCTGCGATAACAAAATAAGTAACTTGCCCCCAACATTCAATAAATGTTAGCGAATTTCCTACCGCCTGCCCCAACCCCAACATGGCCAACATAGAAAAAATGTCAATTATCATCTTCATCTTCTTCATAATGGAAGATTATGGACATTGGCTTCCAGGCCATTTTCTGTGCCTTAGAATAGGACTTTTCCTCCCTTCACTGGAGGAAGAAGTGCCAAGTGCCAGTCATCACGCTGCTCACAGTGATACTTTTTCCATCGCCCTAGGAGGTAGTCTCACCCTGAGGGTTACAAACCCCAGTTTAAGCTTTCACTCAGCACTTTCTAAAAAAGCAATCAGCAGCATTCGGATGCTTTTTTCTCCTAGTATTATGAGCACATATCTCATAGTTTAGATTGATGGAATCTTGAGTGGCTTGTTTGTCATATTTCCACAGTTTGCGTATGTCATTTTCATTTGAAATCACGGGCATGCCCATTACAGATTATGAATTAATGTTTACACAGATTAAATTAATAACCAAGCTTGAAAATGTAAAATGTCATTCTACAGTGGCCCAGGAGCTGAGATGCTTGTCAATCAGGGTGAGCTGCAGTGTCAGTAGCAACCTTCCAACTATGGGAGGTCAATCCCAACATTCTAATTGCAACTGTTCAACTTATTTTCCCAACTTTCTATTCTTAAGCTTGGGTAATAACATGTCATCTTGTTGTCACCAACTTGCTACTTTAGTTTTCAACTGGCACAGTTATGTATTATCAATAAATATACAAAGGAAAGTCTAATTTCAATAGATATTGAAACCAAATCCTTAAGTCCCCCAGTCTTAGATCTTAGAAAATGTGCACTGCTAGTTCTATGATTTCATAACTTGTCTGTTAGTTTCACATCCTGATTGGTTTTATTTCCCACCAAATGGTAAACAGGGTTGGGGGAAAAACATAAGGGAAAAGGAAATGTGACTTCAAAATGCCCTGCTACCTTCTTTTTAATCTCCTTCTCTTCTTTTTCCACATCTCTTCCTCCTTCATGCCTTTTTTTTTTTTTTTTTTTTTTTAGGTGCAAGAACAATCTACTTTGAATACAAAAATCAAGAATGAAAATAGTTGTGGGAAGGTTAAAGTTTTAGAATCTTTACTTTTCTTGTAAAGAAAACATCTATATTAGAGATCACTGATTTTATGTTTTATTTTTAAGGAAAAGTGAATGAAGAAAATAGAAATGCCCTGGATATATAATGAGAACTTTCAAGGTTTATAGATAAAGTAAATATAAATACATACATATTTCTAGGTGAATGCATGTGTATGGATAGACAGACACAGATGGGCAGACATGACTGCTCATTCTAAAAACGTGTATGCTCAAGGCTCATAATTTGATAGTCAAATTATGTGGGTAATAAATCTTCTGCTTAAAGGTTTCTTTTCAAGGTTAAAATATATGTAGAGATTCTGTGGCTACAGATAAGTCACATCTGCATTATGTGTTTTCTTTCACTGTCACTTTCAATATGTTTTTTTCTTAAGGAGTTAGTTTAGAGAATTAGATGATCCTCTGTCCATTTAATACAAAACTAAATGGACTACAATTTTGCATAACAATAATAATATTCCCTTTAGAAATGCAGTTGTTTGAAATATTAGCATATGTATGAATTTGAATATTAGTATGCAACAGTATTTATAATAATACCACAGAGCACTTATTTCAAACTCTCTCACATATACTCATTCAAATCACTGACAGATATTCATGACTCTAATGAAAACAACAGAAGTTCAAACTAATTAATGCCATGATTAAAAAAATAAACTTAAAACATGGTAGTCATTCACAAACTTGAATTTTACTCAATGATATGCATAATCTTATTGTTTACATAGTGTGTATGAGAACATTTTCAAAGTAATATATGAAAATAATAATTCATATTCTGTTTTTAACACACAAGAGAAAAACTAGAATCCAGAAGAGAAATCCCTGCTTTCTTGGGTCATATATTGTAATGAGGGGAGACATTTTATAATCAACTGAATAAACTACAAACTATGTCAGATAAGATATTGCTAGGAAGAGAAATAAAGCAGAAAAGTACAGGTGGTAATTGAGGAAGCACTTGAAAGAGTAAAGAAAATGGTCATACAACAGCTTCCTGGAGAAGTGCTTTTTAGGGAGTGGGAATGGCAAGTACAAGTTCAAAAGGTACAACTGTGACTGACACATTCTTTCTCCCTCACTGACAGTTCCTACCATCTTTGTGTTGGCTTCCATTCCAACAAAACTCTCTGTTGTAGTTGCTCACTGCCCCAAATTCTAACACTCTCTTTTCACCTATATTCTCTCCTTTAGTAGTACCAGCCACACCATGGTTTTACGTATCCTCTCTCTTTAGACAGATCCCAAATATGTATCTTTAGAAGGCTACTCTTCTGAACTCTGGATCTATATACCCATCTGCCTTTACATTTCCATTTGTATTTTAGACTTATATCCTAAATAAAACTTGTGTTTCTCCCATGTTTTCCCCAACAGTTAATCATAAAACAATCCCAAGTCTCAACGAAAACACAGTCATACTCTATGTCTCTAGGTTTCTATCTTTAGTAGTCAACCCATTACTGTAGATTTTAATTCCAAATACATTTCAGATATTCATGCATCTCTCATTTTACCTGTCCATACTCTAATTCATCAAAGAGATACCCATAACCTAATTCTTCTGCTTCATAGACAATTCCTCTCTTCAATAAAATTTTCACAGGTAGCCAAAATATTTTTTTTTCAAAATATAAATCTGATAATTTAGTCCCCTGATTTATCATAAATAAATAAATTTAAAAAAATTTTTAAAAAAGGGATCCCTGGGTGGAGCAGCTGTTTGGCGCCTGCCTTTGGCCCAGGGTGCGATCCTGGAGACCCGGGATCGAATCCCACGTCGGGCTCCTGGTGCATGGAGCCTGCTTCTCCCTCTGCCTGTGTCTCTGCCTCTCTCTCTCTCTGTGACTATCATAAATAAATAAATTTAAAAAAAATTAGTCCCCTGATTAATGTTCTTAGTTGGCATCATAATCCACCTAAAAATCCAAAGACCTTTCATAATCTAAACAACTTTAGTCATTTCATACTTCAATTCATACACTTCTCCTAGTTCACAAAGCTCTAGCCACACTAATCCTAAAATAAATAAATAAATAAATAAATAAATAAATAAATAAATAAATGTAACTCAGCTTCTTCTGGATCACAAGGCCTTTGTAGTGCTGTTTAGATGTCTAGAGGTTCTTCTCTTCATCTATACGTGGTTAGTTCTCTCACATACTTTGCATAACTATTTATATGTTGTCTTATTAAGAAGGTCACATATAAATAATTACCTCATATTTTTCCATCATAAGATTCTATTAACGTTTATAGAAATTCTTACAATCTGGGACTTCAAGGGAAGATGGGAGAGTACAAAGACCCTAAACCCACCTTATCCTACAGGTACAACTAGATAACACACATCAGTGCAAATAATCTTAAAACAATCTGAAGATTGTGAGAATAAACTCCACAACTAAATGTAGAGAAAAAGCCATATTGAAGAGGGTAGAAAGGGGAGAGACTTGATGGGGAGTTGAACCCCATGGGTCTGGCTGCTGGAGGGACGGAGCCTCAGATGTGGAGAGGGGTAAGAAACATTATCATATGGGGAAGCCTGCAGAGGGAAAAAGAAATCCACAAAGCATTTGGCTTTGAAACCTGGAAGGGCTAAATTTTGTGATTTCTTACAACCAGACTTAAGGCCTGGAACTTTAAAATCAGTGGATTCTGCTCTGGGAGAGGCAGGAAGGGGCAATAAAAAAAACCTGAATCCCTTAAAAAGACAGTACAGCGGGGATCCCTGGGTCACACAGCGGTTTGGCGCCTGCCTTTGGCCCAGGGCGTGATCCTGGAGACCCGGGATCGAGTCCCACGTCGGGCTCCCTGCATGGAACTTGCTTCTCCCTCTGCCTGTGTCTCTGCCTCTCTCTCTCTCTCTGTGTGTGTGACTATCCTAAATAAATAAAAATTAAAAAAAAAAAAAAGACAGTACAGCAAATGGCTTTACAGAGGTACAGCTTAGAAGCATCATTTGAAAGACACCGGGGCATATGAGAGGAAGGGTTAGTAACTCATCCCAGAGTTTGCTCAGAGACTTTTCCAGGAACAAAGGACCTGGCCGATGCTATTTCTACCCCTCCCCGCACTCCCAGCATAATCACATGTCTACCTGCAGGAACCAGTAAGGTGCTGGCATTCACACATAATTTGCTTACACTGCATCTTGCTCCCTCCAGCCACTCCTGCTCAGTCAGTCCCTGTGGGCCCTCTCCACAAGAAGACTAGAGCAGACTTTGCTGAAACTGTATCCCCCCTCTCCCATGGATGACATGCACACCTTGTTAAAGCTGCACCCCTCACCTGCCCACGTGTGCTTTGCTGAGTACCCAGCTGGCCCCCATGTCCACAGCAGCTGTGTATCGTCTGTGGAAGAGGACTAGCACCATCTTGTTAAAAGTGGATGCCCCACCCACTACTTTTCAATAGCAAGAGACCTAGTTGACTTTCTAACACAGAGAAACAATCACAGAAAGTTAGGCAAAATGAAGAATATGTCTAAAGTCAATGAACAAGACAAAATCACAGCAAGAAACCTAAGTTAAATGGAGATAAATACTGGTGATAGAGAATTTAAAGTAATGATCAGGGATCCCTGGGTGGCGCAGCTGTTTGGCGCCTGCCTTTGGCCCAGGGCGTGATCCTGGAGACCTGGGATCGAATCCCACATCGGGCTCCCGGTGCATGGAGCCTGCTTCTTCCTCTGCCTGTGTCTCTGCCTCTCTCTCTCTCTCGGTGACTATCATAAATAAATAAAAATTTAAAAAAAAAAAAATAAATAAAGTAATGATCATAAAGATATTCACTGGACTTGAGAAGAGAGTGGAGGACATCAGTGAGACTCTTAACACAGAGATTTTAAAAAGTACCAATCAGAGATGAAGAACATAATAAGTGAAGGTCCAAATATACTTGACGGAATAAATAGCAGGCTAGAGGAAGCAGGGATTTGAATAAATGACCTGGAACACAGAGTAATGCAAAGTAATCAAGCTGAGTAAATGAGAGGAAAAAATTATGCAAATTAAGAATAGTCTTAAGGAACTCAGTGACTCCATCAAGTATAATAACATTTATACCATAGGGATCCCAGAAGGACAGAGAGAAAAAGGGACAGAAAATTTATTTGATGACATAATAGCTGAAAACTTCCTGAAGCTGGGGAAGGAAACAGATATCCAGATTCTGGAGGCACAGAGATGCTCCAAAATAATCAGCCCAAGGAGGTCCAAACCAAGACACATAGTAATTAAAATGGTAAAAAGTGGTGATAAAGGAAAAGAAAAAAAAAAAACAACAACAACAACAAAAAAAAAAAAAAAAAAAAACTGAAAGCAGTTACATCCAAGGGAAACCACATAAGGCTATCAGTTGATTTTTCAGCAGAAACTTTTTAGTCCAGAAGAGACTGGCACAATATACTCCAAGTGTGGAAGGAAAACTCTGCAGCCAAGAATACTCTGTGCAGCAAGGCTATCATTCAGAATAGAAAGAGAGATAAAGAGTTTCCTGGTCAAACAAAAACTAAAGGAGTTCATGACCACTAAACCTGCCCTATGAGCGGAAAGTAAAGACCATAACTGAGCATATGAAAAGTAAAAAACACAAAAGCATTGTAAAAATAAACATTTCTGTGAAAACCAGTCAAGGGATTCGCAAAATAGAAGGATGCAAAATATGACACCATATACCTAAAATGGGGAAGGAAGGAAGAGGAGTAAAGAATAGGTTTTAACTTAAGCAACCATCAACTTCATATAGTCTACTATGTGCAGAAGATATTATATACAAACTGAATGGTAATCACAAATCAGAAACCAGGAGCAGAGATGCAAAACAAAAAGAGAAAGTAATCCAAGTATATCACTAAAGAAAGCCAAAAAACCATGAAAGAGAGCAAGAGAAGAAGAGAAAAACTGCAAAACAACCATAAAACAAGTAACAAAATGGCAATAAATACATAGCTACCAATAATCACTTTGAATGCAAATGGACCTAGTGCTCCACTCCACAGACACTGGGTGACAGAGGGGATAAAGAAGCAAGACTCATCTATACGCTGCCTACACGAAACTAATTTCAGACCTGAAGACTCATGCAGGTTGAAAGTGAGGGGATGGAGAAGCATTTAGCATGCAAATGGATGTCAAAAGAAAGCTGGGATAGCAATACTTAGACAAAATGGACTTTAAAACAGATTCTAACAAAGATAGATACTATATGATAATAAATGAGGCAATCTAACAAGAGGATATCTCTTCTGGTATCTTTCTCAGTGAGAGCGTATCACTCTTCCAAGTTAATTTAAATCTGGCATATTTCCTGGGGTGCTTGCATGGCTCAGTCAGTTAAGGTCATAATCTTGGGGTCCTGGAGTTGAGCCCCACATTGTCTCCCTACTCAGGTGGAGAGTCTGCTTCTCCTTCTCTCTCCGCTCCTCCCCCCTCCACTCATCTCTCTCTCTCAAATAATTAAATCTTTAAAAATAATTTTTTTTACAATATTTCCTGGAATGAGTATACCTGTGGCTGATACTGATGGAAATTTAGGATATCCCTAGTTTTTTTTTTTTTTTTCTTACTAAGTAATGCTAAAATAGGGAACACTTTTCTGTACATAATACTTCTATTTAATAAATACATATTAAGGTGAGTTCTGGACACTAGGGATAAATCATGAAAAATAACAAAAAGATTTACATTGTGGACAGGAAAGGGTAGGAAAGGACATAGAGTGCTGAGTAGGATAGCCAAGGTAAGCCTCTTTAAGATTGTAAGATGTGAGCAAAGGCCAAAGTAGGTAAAGAAGTTGGCTGAATAGGTATATGGGGGGAGAACATTCCAGATAGAGAAGTTGGAACAAATCTTCAAGCTGGAACCAAACTGACATGGTGGAGGAACATCAAAAAGACCCATGAAGCTGGAACAGTGAGGAATGGGCAACTGGAAGGAGAAAAGACCAGAATCCAGAGAATGTAGGCTTTTCAAATATTATAAAACGTTGGTCATCTACTTGAGGTGCAACCTGAAATCATTACAAGGTTTTGAAGAGAAATAAAAATATGTAAAAATTCTCTATCGTATGGTATGATCACTTTAAGTTGTGCCCAATTGTCTTTTCTAAAATTTGCATCATTATACATGTCTACCCATAACGTCTCTTCTATCTCATTCTAAATATATTTAGGCTATTAGTAATCTTTTTTTTTTTATTTTTTCCCTAATCTCAGTGCTTTATCCTGCATTTACCTCATCACTAGGGAGGATGAAAATGATATTACATTTATTGGCCATTGTAATATCTTCTCGACCTGAATCACTTATTTTATATTGATCATATTCAGTTTTTTAAATATATTCATATATAATCCTCCAATATATTTTCAAAAACATGTGGTACAGTGATTTGTGTCCTTTGTCCTTGCTTTTCTTATAAATTCTAGATCCTACTAAAGTCCAGCTAGCTTATATGCAATACGGCAGAAAATCTTTGTCCTCCTTTGAAAGGAAATATGTAGTTCCTTTGTAGGAAAAGCAAAGATGTTTAATTTCCATTGTAAAAAATGCTCTATTATGCAACTCACATTGATGAAAATAAGATGCCCTGTTTGTTTACTTCTAATTGTCTTACACTTTAATTTCTTCCCATGCTCAGCAGTAATCATTTATTTTATTTAAGGGAAAATAAATATGGAGGAGTAACTCAAGCCCATGTACTGTATATTAGCTATAAGGTTTCCATATTTAAAACATTCTATCTGGGCAGCCCCAGTGGCACAGCGGTTTGGTGCCACCTGCAGCCCAGGGTGTGATCCTGGAGACCCTGGATCGAGTCCCATGTCCGGCTCCTTGCATGGAGCCTGCTTCTCCCCCTGCCTGTGTCTCTGCCTCCCTCTCTCTCTCTCTCTCTCTCTCTCTCTCTCTCTCCCTCTGTATCTCTATGAATAAATAAATAAAATCTTTAAAATAAATAAATAAATAAAACATTCTATCTTATCAATTTTAAAGATTTATTACTTAAATAGTCCTGGGTGGGGGAAGCCAACTGCCTTTATGATCTATTATGTAAAATTCACAAAATATATTGTTATTTTAGTGGTATAATGGTGCAATAAATCACCCAATGCTGTAAAATACCACGTTGCCTTTTTTTTTCTTTTTAACAAAAGATACTAATCAAGCCTACAGTGTGTAGGAATACAGAAGAATGAATGGAATTAGAGTAAAATAAAACTATAAAAATCTAACAGTGTTCAAGACTACTGATACTTTTTTTTTAGTACTACTAATTCTCAATTAGTTATTTCAATGGTACCTAGTTGACTGGTAAAAATAGAATTTTACTCATTTTTAGTGAGAAACATATACTTTAGCCTCATTTTGTAAAATCTGGAGAAACACAAAAAAAAATAACTGTCACTCAAAAGTGAGTTAATGTCAAGGAGAAAATGGAATAACTGTGAAAATCAAATAGACTCCTACATGTAGCTTTTTGCAGGGAAAATAGCAAGTGATTTTAACCTTACATGTATTTTCCTTGTTTTATGGATTAGAAAGTAATGGTTTAATATTCTCCTAGATGAGATGAATAATATTTAGTATAAATTCAGTCAACTCTACCTATATGATAATGTATTCATGTAAGAAAAAGAATCATACGTTAGAGAAAAAAATTTGTTGGTAAAATCCTGTCAAATGGCATGATACAGGCTTGGTAGAAACTATAGATTTTTCAGCTAGGTACCCTTACAGTGATGAAATCAGATTAAATGTGAAATAACAACATTAAGTATATTTTAGAGACTCAAAATAACAAGCAGTTTTCATCTTTTTGGGAAATATATATAAAGAAATATATAACATATAATATAAATGTGAATATATAATACATATATACAAATGTAAATAAAATATATACAGCATTAAAAACACTATGTTGGCTCTATTTCTTGCTCATTTATATAGATACTGAAAACTTGGATTTGAAAAAGTTAATTTTATGCTAGAAAGAACCTCATATTTTAGTATGGGCTTTACTACTTTTTTTGTTTGTTTGTTTGTTTCAAGTTGTAGTGTCTGCTTGTGATTTTTTTCCTGTGCCAGCACTTAGTATCTTGGTACAGCTGGGACAGCAGAATCCTCTGGAGCCATCTTTCAGCACTTTATGCTTCTGCTTGATCTCAAGTAACAAGAAATTTTGATTAAAAAAGTTCCATTTGGCTCCCCACAGGGTGCCACTGGTGCAGTTAACACTAAGCAATATTCCGGGCCAGGCATAACCCAGACGGATAATTTTTCTAAAGGTGAATATGTTCTCAAACAACAACTTATTAAAGTTCCCCTTTATCAGTCCCATCTTCCTAATACAGTGGTCATTTTTTTTTGCTTTTTTTTTTTTTTTACTAATTCTTTTCAAAATATTCTTCTCATAACAAGACATCTTGCTCCATGTCAATCCTAAAACATCCCAAATTCTAGATCTTATATGCCAGGAGAAATCTACTTTACTTCCCTAACCATAACCTTTAGGAACAAATACAAATTTGTGGGGCACTTGGGAGGCTCAGTTGACTAAGCACTCGACTCTTGATTTTAGTTCATGTCATGTTCTCAAGGTCTTGAGATGGAGCCCTGCATCGGGCTCTCTGATCTGCAAGGAGTCTAATTGAGATTCTCTCCCTCTGCCCCTCCCCCAACTCATGCACACAAAATTTCTCTTTCTCTAAATGAATAACAACTAAATAAATAAATATTCCAAAAAAAGAAACAAATTTGTGAGTCATGAAACAAGATTTCTATTAAAAAAGAGGGAAAAATATGGATGTTAAAAATTCACAAGCTTAAAAAATAAAAGCCACATTTTAAAAATTTAAAAAGCTGATATTTTGTACTGCTGACATACTTTTTCTGCAATTAATATTGACTTATAGATGATTATGCATAGAATTTTTTTAAGAGAACACTTCTTTCCTTAGGTTATTTCTCTGCATTGTTGGCAATTTTTTTTTTGGGGGGGAGCACATTTCAAGATAAAAGGTGTCAGATGCTGTACAACATGCTCTAAAACATCAGACTGTGTGGAATAAACACATCAATGTGTTTATTTCACTGTTTATTCACTCTTGCAAAAATTCTAATAAATTCTATTTTTCAAGAGTCCCATCAAATATATGTGTGTGTGTATATATATATGTGTATGTGTGTATATATATGTGTGTGTATATATATATCATTGATATATATATATCCTATATGTCCTATATATCATATATATATAATTTACTAGGTATCAATGAGAACTGAATCCTACTTTTACAATTTTCATTCTTAGTAAACTGAAGTTTCCATTTACCATCGTCTGATTCTTTGTATTTCAAACCCTGTTTTTCTTTTACTATTGAGGTATTTCAACTGCTGAGGATTTAGAACATGTGCACTCTTGACTAGTTCGCTGACCTTCTATCTCCATATCAGGACACTTGGGTGTAGGCACAGTTGGTGATAGGAGTATTACCATTCCACACCTCAGATCATATAGAGTAACATTACTGACTCCAAACCTTGTACATTCATTTCATTATAACCATAGTGAACATAGCCTCAACTCTCTTTTAGATGAATCACCAAAATTCTACAATAATACTATATACAAGAAAGAGTGACTTTGAAGAATATCAGAGTGGAACAAAATCACAGTCTTAACCATATGGAGTTAAATGTTTTTACTTTTGCAAATGTTGTAATATCTAAGACCATGTTAATGTATTATTGGGAACCTTCTCAGGACTTTGAAAGGAGTTTGTGCAATGGAAGAATCCAGAGCTTAAGTTTCACTGGCTACATGAGAAATCACCCTCAAAGAGCCTTGTTTAAAAGAGACTAAAACAAAATCCCAAAATCTAGAAGCAAAACTTTAAAAAAAAAAAAAAAAAAAAAAATGGATGCCATTAGGCAAAGTCTATTCATCCAATGCCTTCTTACCGTGAAGACCTAGAACACGGTCCTGCAGAAAGGCAGTATTTTTTTGGGAAAAAGTAATCTAGTTGCCAGACATTAAAATTAATATTAATTAATAATTAATGTGATTATTAATTTATTTTAATATGACCATATAAGCACTACAGAATTGAAACGTGAGCAAAATTAAACATAGCTACTATAGTGACAAAAATCCCTGACCCCAGATTTAAGAGAAGTGCTGTCTCTTCCTATCTATTCCTTGCTTCAGGCCAATGTCTTAGTAATTTTTGAAAAGAGTAAGGAAATAGATGTGTAATTTTTAAAAGCCTATATTTTTTCTAGACCTTCTCAGATGTTTTCTAAGGATTCGTGCTGCACTTATTTTTTTAAAGTTTCTAAAATTCTGAGAAGTAAATTATTAAGGGAGTGAAAGTAAGAATGTGGTGAAACAAGGTACAGAGGGAGAGACAGAAAAAAATCAGATAAGAATGGAAGCATTATAAAGAGACTGGATCATAAAAAAAAAAAGAACAACTTTGGGTGAGGAGTATAACCTAGTTCTGAAGAATTAAGGAGGAAAATATATAGATATAACAAAAATATATTATCTACATATATATCTAAATGATCTATACATGGGGGGGAAATGATGTTAGGAGTCCTGTTTCCTGCAGTGAGAAAAGGTACAGCAAGGGCTGTAATCTCTAGATCTTCCAGCTATGGAACACGGAATAAATCTGGAACTGACATAGTGGAGCTGACTTCAGGTTATGTCAACAAGCAGAGCATGGTACCCAAAGGTATGATGACACACGAGAGAAGAAAACCCTATAACCCAGCTGCCACTATGAACTCTCTTGTGTTGCTACAGATTTCACAATAAATAAGCACAGGAGGAAATCAGATGCCAGCTATATGTAATAACCTACAATGGTGTTGGGAGTCAACAATAGAAAGCTGGACATTAAGTAGAAGGGGAGTTGGGAACAGGATTTTAAAAAACTTATCCAGGGATCCCTGGGTGGCGCAGCGGTTTGGCGCCTGCCTTTGGCCCAGGGCACAATCCTGGAGACCCGGGATCGAATCCCACGTCGGGCTCCCGGTGCATGGAGCCTGCTTCTCCCTCTGCCTGTGTCTCTGCCTCTCTCTCTCTCTCTCTCTCTCTCTCTCTCTCTCTGTGACTATCATGAATAAATAAATAAAATCTTTTAAAAAAATAAAAATAAAAAAAAATAAAAAATAAAAAACTTATCCAAAGCAAATAAGGGGACAAGGGAGGGCCTCAGTGATCACCTGGGAATTGAGCAGTACCTGATTTTAAGACACATAAACGATGGGGATCCAGTTATCAAAAGCAGGTATAACATGAAGACAAAAATCTTGAATGTCGAGTTGATGTCATTAGACCTATAGAACAAGCACAGACTAACAGAATGTCAGCCCTGACCTCCTCATAGTAGCGCTCAATGCTTCCAAAACAGACTTCCTGAGAGTAAATCTTGACTCCTATTAGGTGGGTGGCAATGGGCAAGTGGGAAGCTTAATTTCTCTGAATTTGTCTTCCTTATTAGTAAAATGAGGACTATACTGTTATCAAATTTGTTGTGAGGATTGAATTGCATTATGTAGATAAAGCATTAGGATAGTATGTGTGACCCTTTAGAAACAATCAGTGTTTGCTTTCATTGTTGTCCTTTATATCATTATATACTCAATTTTGGCAAAAGGGTACTATTTATACCTGAAAGGTGGATAGCCCCTGAGAAAAATGACACTGATTGGCCAAGAAAAACGTTTAGATTTCAGTGGTACCAGCTCTAAGCAGAAACCAGTTTCCAGGCAGCAAACTATTGTGGGTGCTATGTCCTGAGTGAGAGCTGGAGAAGAGTGAACACATTCATGAGAACACTTAAAAAGACCAAGCCCTGGGGAGCAAGAGCAGCAACTAGAATGTTCATTTATTGTTGTTGTTGTTGGTGGTGGTGGGGGTGTAAATTTGCTCACCCATACTGGAAAATGGTTGATTGATGTCCATTGAAGCTAAATTTAGGACCATCCAATACAATGGATACATAAATTGTAGCATATTCATGTAAGGGAAAACTGTTCCGCAATAAAAAAGAGAATAAACTAAGGCCACGCCAAGCAATATGGATGAATCTCACAGAAATTATACTGAGCAAAAGATGTCAGATGCAAGAGAGACCCTCCTGGAAGATTCGGCATGAACAGTTCATGAACAAGTTCATGAACAGGCAACCCTTCTCTATGGTGACAGAGTCAGAACAATGGTTGTCCCTCGAGAAAAGTACTTGGCTGGGAACGGACCTCAGGAGCTGTCTAGGGTGCTAGAAATGCTCGCTAGCTTGATCTTGGTTATGGCTACTTGAGTATAAAAATGAACGTGTGTTAAATACATGTGTCCCTCATAGAGTAGAAGTTAAATCTCAATTTAAAAAAGGGCAGGAAAGAAAGTAAGACCTGGATGAGGCCTCCCTTTGAGAAGGATAATAATGTCTGCTGGTTATTTAGTGACTTCTCTGTATTAAGTGCTCACCTAACTGATTCAAATACATCTAACCCTTCCTATCAGCAGTGAGGGGAAGACATTCAGATTTCACCAAGTCTGTGAGCAGATTTGTGACTCACATGGGAATGAATAATTATGCCTGAGCATGAGTGGGAGACAGTCTATGATGCCAGGACGGAGACTGAGGCAATTCAAAAATGTAATCTGGCACATGGGGTGCCAACTAGGGGTGTAAAGCATCCAAGTAAGTTCTTCTGTCTTTGGCAGTGGTTTAACCTAACAATTAAAGATAGTGGATCCACAGTTCAACTCTACTAGGTCAAAGTCCATCTCTGTTTCTTAGCAGCTCTGTGACTGAGGCAACCTATACAACCTCTCTGAGCCTCTTGTTCACTGTAAAATGGGCTAATATAGATACCTATCTCACAGGCTTATTGCGTGGACTAAATGGGTTCATATACAAAGTACTTAGCAGATGATCTGGGATATGGAAAAGTCTATGTAATGTCAAATTGTACATTGTTTCTCAAAGTGACTACAGCCTACAACAATATTTTTTTCTACTTTTGAGACTCATAAAATTCCCCTAATACATGTTTTGGTGACCAACACAGGTTCGATGAACTTTGACTTTGCTCAACAAAGATATTTAAAAGTGAACTACAATAGTATATCCATGCCTTATAAGGGCATATTAGAAACCCAAAACCCACAATAAGAGTGGGACTTATCTCTATAAACCATCATCCGCTAAATGAACCAAATTTAGCTGCCTGGATAACTCCACAGTGCAATGTTTGTACTTTCCTTCCCTAATTTTATCTCGGAAACAGGAAACTTACATCATAGTCCAGTTTATTAAGCACAAGCCATCTGGTCCCTTTGGCGTTACAGGTGATGGCTAAATCTATGCTGGGACATTTGAAAACTCGATTTCCATGTTAACTTAGCCGGCAACTCTAGGGAGGGCAAGGGAAAGAGCGTATTATGTTGAAAGCTTCCAGTTGTGAGGTGAGGAGGTTGAGACTCATTTAACAATGGTTATAAAGCATTCACCTAAAGGCTGATTTGGGGGAGTCGTTATGCTCGTAAGCACTGCACAATCCCTACTGCCAACAGAGCTACACACGTGTGGGAAACCAAACTCCTAGGAAGTGGTTGACATCCTGTTTCAGAGAACAGATGTGAGGCTAATTATGTGGATTGCATAGAACAGATTCAACAGCCAGGCAGATGCAGATGTATTTTGGACAGTGGTACTTAGGACGGTTAGAACAGAACACAGTGGGAGAGTTGATTTTGAAAAAGATATTTGCTGGGATGTTTAACTCTATCACTGGGGGGCAGGCTCTTCAAAATGAGATAATTTTCTCAGCGATAACTTGACTGGGCAACAGGATAAAATATATCTGGTTAAACGTTATTCTGGAAAAGCTCTTTGACATTGGTCTTGGCAATAGATTTTGGGATATAACATCAAAAGTATAGGCAGCAAAAACAAACACAGATGAATGTGAGTGATTACATCAAAATAAAGTTTCTGTACAGCGAAGGATCAACAAACCAAAATGAGAAGACAATCTATGGAATGGGAGGAAATACTTGCAATGTGAGACGCAGATAATATCCAAAACATATATAGAACCCATACAACTTTGTAGCAAAGAAAAAAAAACAACTAGAAAAAGGACAAAATGCCTAAATAGACATTTATCCAAGGTGGATATTTTGCCATTTATGACAACTGGGATGAACCTGGAGGATATTATGCTCAAGAAAATAACCAGGCCCTGAAAGACAAATACGGTATCGTTTCACTCATACATTGGAACCTGAACAACTTGAACTCTTAGAGCCAGGAAATTGACTGTTAGTTACCAGGTTCTGGGAGATAAGGAAAAAGGAAGATGCTGGTCAAAGTGTACAAATGATCAGTTATAGAATGATGAGTTCTGGGAGTTTAATGTACAGCATGGTAGTTTTGGTTAATAATCTGTATTACATATTTGAAATGTGCTGCAAGAGTGATCTTAAGTGTTATCACCACAGACACACAGACACACACACACAGACACACACACAATAGTATCCATCTGGGTAACGGATATATTAACTAATTTGATTGTGGTAATCATTTTACAGTGATGTACATACATTAAATCATCATGCTGTATGACCTAAATATATACAATTTTTGTTCATCATACCTAATTAAAGTTTTTAAAAGGATTTAAAAAATAAAATATTAAAAGAAAACATTATTTTAGGTGAGTCTGTGAGGATGTTTCTCATGAGATTAAAATTTGAATCCCTAGACGGAGTAAAGCAAATTGCCATCCTCAATGTGGGTGGACATCATCTGGTTCATTGAAGGCCTAAATAGAACAAAAAGGCAGAGTAAGATAATTCTCTCTCTACCTGTCTTTGAACTCAGACATTGGACTTCTGCTTTCAAACTCAGACTCAGATCAGAACGTACACCATTGGCTCTCCTGGTTCTCAGGCCTTTGGACTTGGACTGGAGCTTTGCCATTGGCTCCCTGGGTCTCCAGCTTGCTGACTATAGATCTGAGGATTTCTCAGACTTCTTAATCATGGGAACCAATTCCTTATGATAAATCAGATATGTATCTGCTATTGGAACTGTGTCTCCCGAGAACCTAGACAAATCTAGTATACCAAGGTATCTTTTCTTCAACTGCCATCTGAGTTGGCTGAGGGCTGTTCCTATGGTCTAAACTCCACCAATTCAACATGCATTGGAATCACAAGTATCTAGGACACAGATAACATCTTTGCAACAACCATGAACATTGGACAAATCCAAAAAAACCCAAAAAAACAAAAAACAAAAACAAAAACAAAAAACAGAAGGAGGGGCACCTGGGTGGTTCAGTGGTTGAGCCTCTGCCTTTGGCTCAGAGTGTGATCCCGGGATCCCGGGATCCCGGGATCCAGTCCCACACTGGGCTCCCCACAGGGAGGCTGCTTCTCCCTCTGCCTGTGTCTCTGCCTCTCTCTTTGTATCTCTCATGAATAATAAAATATCTTTAAAAAAATGGAAGGAGAATTTTATAGGACAGAGGAAACAGTATAAGAAATGCACAGAGATGGGAAAGTTCAGAGGAAAATCAGGAAAAAATATGCAAAGTAGTTCTGAAGTTTAAAGGAAGTGAAGTCTGATGAAATAGGATTGGAAGAGGATAACCTATGGATCTAGAATAACAAGTTCATTTTTCACACCATAGAAAAATTACAAGCAAAAACATTTTTGAGCAGGAAAATGATGTAAATAAAACTAACCTTCAGAAAGATCAGGTGGGCAATCAAGTGGAGAACATAATAAAAGGGAAAAGAGTATTGATTCAGAAACCAGGTAGAAGGCTCTTAAAAACATCCTAGAGTGAAGTTCTGAGAATTTGACTTGGAAAAGATGAAGTAGAAATTGAGAAGAGAGGAAGAAAGCAGAGCTATTATGGAGGCAGACTTCCTAAGACTTGGCTAGTGTTTTCACGTGGACCATAAGAAAAACAAAACCAAACAAAAACCAAACATAAACAAAAAATCCCCATAAATTTGTCTCTCCTTGAGATCAAGAACTTGGGACAGAATCTTGCCTCCTAGATGGCAGTAATGATAAGGGATAATGAGTCCTTTTTGGAACTTTTGTGTTTGCCTAAACTTGACATGTATATCCCTGGGCACCACTGGGACTTAGAGACAGCAGATGATCAATTCATACTACTTGACTAGTAATGAGGAGCAAAGAAAGAAAGGGGTAAAGGTGAAAGAAAAGAAAAAGAGAGAAAAAGGAAAAGAAAGGAGAAGACTAGTCAATTCTCCCCTCCAGGCACACAAAAGGACGGCATGGAGCTGCTAATACCCTTCTTGCAAGAGAGGAGCAGGCTTATTATTTTTACACTTTCTAAAGTTGCTTCCCACTCTGTGCTGCTTCTGTAGCAGCACTAGACTTGCTTAGATGGCAAACATGTCAGAAGGCTTTGAAATCTTTTTAAAAGATTGCCCCAGGGCCTCTCCTTCACAGAACAGAATTAACAGTGCCCTGAATGTGCTTCCTCAGTAGGAACGCGGATCTAGTCCAACCTAGGCTTCTCAGAGTCTGGTCCTTTAACTATTTCATCTCCTACAAGCGGAAGGTCATTGTGGACCGAAAGAAGGTCTCAGGGTCAGACAGGGAGTGAGATGGTGGAGGAAAAGGTCTTCATCTCCTTCTCTATTTTCTATCTAGCTTTGCTGGACTCAATTTCTTAATTTTGCTTTGAAATTATTAACTAGGAAAGTTTTGTTATGCAAACCAATGATTATGGACCCCAACACAATCATAGTGACTGACCAAGAACTGTACCCACCATTCTCGAATAATGTTCACAAAACCCACGCAAAAGACATGCTGTCTTTAGTTTTCAGGTGAAAGAATCAAGGCTCAGAATCTAAATGCAGTTGACACTCCTAACTCTAGGAAACAAACTGAGGGTTGCTGGAGGGGAGGTGGATGGGAGGATGGGGTAACTGGGTGATGGGCATAAAGGAGGGCGCTTAATGTAATGAGCACTGGGTGTTATATGTAACAGATGAATCACTAAATTCTATCCCTGAAACAAATAATACACTATGTGTTAATTAAATTGAATTTAAATAATTAAAACTTTAAAAATAATAACAAATAAATGTAGTTGACTCGTCCAAGGTCACAAAACTAGTAACAGTGTAACGTGGGTACGATCTCAAATTGCCTGACTTCCAAAGTCCACATTCTTTCCAACACCCAGAAATGCTTCTCAAACTTTGGACTACTGTAGCACCAGCTGTCTTGCAGAAATAAGGGAGCCAAACTTGGTGAACATTCTGAGTAAGTCTGTAGTTTCCGTAATTCCTCCTAAAGACCATTTTTCTTAGATTCTGTGATCTTGGGAGACTTCTCTAACATTTTTTCGTAGATAGGTCCTGTGAATAAGAGATCTGTATCACTTGTTTAGAAAACAGAAAGACTTAACAGGTTAACAAGTATGTGAATTAAGAACTAAGAAAAGAGGCGTATCTTTGAAGTTTCCACAGGATTTTCACTCTTACGGCCCCTATAGCTTCCATTTATCATGTCCCTACATTTACTACTTCATCTATAGGAGATGTAGTAGATGTAGTAGGAATGCACTAGATACTAGATTCTCAGTACATCTTCTTGGTGAATTATTTAGCCCACATGGCCTAACTGTAGTCTTAAATATGTTTTGGACGTATTCATGTCTTTCTTCATCAGATAGAGGTGATCTACATAGAAGAATTAGCCTCATTTTTAACACATCTTGAGTCAATACACTTGATACATGCAATGGCTATATTAATATGAAATGTTTTAAGCTTCACTTTACTCTCCCCAAAATTCATAGACTGTTTTAGGTTATTTAACCGCACCCTATTTGCATTAGTTTACCAAGGGCTATGAAGTTAATTTGATGTGATTTGATGGTGTTTTTCTATGAATAAATACCATTCTTGAAATAAAAAGACATCACCCTAAGCTAATAGTTATTTTGGTTAAAACGCAAAACATCTAAGTGCATGTTGAAACATTTGTAATTTTCTCTAGCCAGACGAATTTTGTACCACCACAAATTAATTCCATTGATTTTCCTTATCTACCTCGCAGTTTAAGAAGTCTGTCTTGGAGTAAGCAAAGGCAGTCTTGAGTTAAAGACAACCGGTCCTATTTCTAAGATATTCCATGTTCACCAGCTTTGACTGCAAATGTAGTACAGACTATGAATAATGCATTATATGTTAAAAGGGAGCAAAAATGCAAATTTAATAAGGTTCAATCTATGTTTATATTTTTGTATCCAAATTAAGGAAGGTACGTCATGACTATGAAAGACAGAAATTATAGGAAAACCAAGCATATGCTCTCCCTTAACATCATCCCAGCTCTTAGCTCTTCAAGAGATGATATATGAAAGAAGATTCATCTAAGCTTTTTAAGTTTTCTTCTTTTGGTTCCATAACCAGTATTTACACAATTGTTTTTACTTATTAGAAGGCAGGACAGGATGCCAGACAAAAGAAGCGTGGACCTGTGCTGCTCCATTTCATCAGATTTTTTCATCAGATTTCTAGCCTTCCAGAGCAAAGACTACATTAAAGACTGGAAGAATTAAAAGATAATTTTGGGGTTGAATTAGCTGCATGATCCCTCTTCCACATCAGTAGGTACTACAGGCAGTCAGCTTTACTGAATTAGGGGGCTTGTTTATTTGAGGATCTTGATTTCCTAAAAATCCTTGATAATCTGACAATTTACTGAAAACATGTCAGACTAATTGCTCTGTACTTTCCAACATTCATCTCCACTCATTTTTAGTGAAAGTAATGTTAAAATGTTATTAGTGTAGATCCTTGAATTTGAATAATTTATTCCCTTTTTCCCTTTTTATGGCCGTGTTTCAAAATTAGGTGGTGACTTCTAGCATGTGCAATCACACATACTTCCCATAGCATGAATAACCATGGAATATACTCCTCAATAAATTAGTTCAATAGCACCCGGTGAGTGCATATTACGTGTATAAGTAGCAAATAAGGCAGTCACAATTCCTATAGCTAAAAGTTTATAGTCAACTAAAGGAGACAGTTAAACTAGTGATCATAATCTTAGTAGATAATGATTGTAATAAATAGTCACAGGCCACCACATAAACACAATGCAGAACCACAGATATGTTACCTCCATATGCTATGACTGTCCAAAAAGGTTGAGGGCATTTCCAAAGGTTGTATTACTTTAAAAAGAATACGACTGGGGAAAATGCCACATGAATCCTACCATATATTTAAAAAATAAAACATCATTTACACTAGGTAAATCTTTTTTTTTTTTTTTTAATCTGTAAAATAGAAATGATAGAAAAAGAAGTGTGTCTCCATGAGAGAAGACATCACTGGGGCTTCATTCAACAATTCATATCTACCTTAGTGCCTATCATCCAGTAAGGGTGAGTCAATATTTCTGAAATACTGAATGGATAAAATAACTAGTGATACATACAGAAATTCCTCTCTTTCCAGGTCTCAGTTCTACGGTGTTTCGCGAAACGTAACTTGTCTGCGGTATTATTGTTGCCTTAAGTTACCCTGAGTGGAATACTTAATGTAATGTTAAAAATTTTAGTACCCTTAGGAGGAAGTTTTAATATATGAGTAAACAGGCTTATAGAGGTTAAAGAACTTGCTAAAGGTCACATATGCAATAAAGGTCAAAGCTGAGATACAGACTCTCATTTGTCTGACTCATCTCATCTGACATGACCCACTCTCTTCCCATGACATAAAGTTCCATCAACTAAGGCAATAACTGAATTCTTTCCACCCATATGTTATTTTATGACCCAGTGAAAATAAACCTGCTTAGCAGCAGCTGTCTCCAAATAAGCTTACTGAAAATGTTACTATGATCAGAAGTTAGAATGAAAAATACCTCTCACAACTCATTTCCTAGCTAGCGGACATAACACTTAGTCTAAATGCCAAGGATTGTTCCCTTGCAGAGCAGGCTGGGTGCCTGGATGCAGCACTATATCTTATTTTGCAGAAAATAACCTTTCAAGGAAGAATAAATGCTTCTCAGTGATGATATGAACTCTCTTACAAATAAATTCACCCCTCATTTGTCAAGTTAAATTAACATTGGGAGATATACGGTGCTTTTCAGAGGGACGGAAAGTCCTGCCTTTGAGACAACCTTGTTCTCTTCTGATACATTTTAAAGTTAATAAGCATGTATTAAAATAAGGATCTACTTAAGGACCTGTATTCTGTTAGACACTTTAGAAGATTTTCCTTAAAAGGAAATGATGCCTAGGAGCTTGGAACTTACTGTTGAGTAACTGAGTAGGAATTCAGGATATATTACTTAAGACACAATTAGGTTTAAGAAAATATTTGATTTTAGGATAATTAAAATAAACACACCGGGACTATGATTTAAAAAAAAAAAAAAAAAAGGTAAGGCAAAGGTGTAAATCATAGGTGGACATTCTTCTGTGATTTGGGATCCAATCTTACATAGTGGAAAAAATTTTATACTGAAATTCCTAAGATTTGGTTCACAACCATCCAGCTATATGAACTTACATTTTCACTCTTTCACTCATTTTTTTCATTCATTACTTCATAGATGATGTAAAAATGTACGAATACTTATTACGGACCATGCATTATCCTAAGTATTGGAAATATTTTAGTGACTAAGACCTGTATGTTCCTTGCCTTATATGGAGTTAGCTGTGGTCAAATAAACAAATGAAAAACAACAGTCTACCTATTTATCTACTAATTCCCCCCAATCCCTTCCAATCTCCTTCACTCCCTCTTTAGATAGATAGATAGGCACACAGATGGGGATACACACAGAGGTGTCTGCACATGTATCTCTGTATAAGATGTACCTGTTTTTTTTTTTAAGATTTATTTGTTTGTTTGTTTATTTATTTATTTATGATAGAGGGGGGTTGGGGGGTGGGCAGAGACACAGGAGGAGGGAGAAGCAGGCTCCATGCCGGGAGCCCGACGCGGGACTTGACCCCGGGACTCCAAGATCATGTCCTGGGCCTCTGTGGTAAATCACTAGAGACAACAGAAAATAAACAAGAAACAAAAAGAAAAAGGATACAGATAAATCTACCTACGTAGAATGATCAGGAAAGATGTTGCTTAAAAGCAACCTGAGGGGTCTTGGGGAATGTGAGAATACCTGGTGTGCAAAGGGAAGGGGCTGTAGCACTCCAAAGAGAAGGAAAAGCATGTATGAAGGCTCTGAGATGAAAGCAATCTTGGGGGTGTTCAGGACATTATCTCCTGTGGCTGGAAAAAGGTAGCCCAAGGTGAGTTAAATACAAGGTCAGATAAAGACAGTCATAATGGATTTACGAGACCTAGAAAAGTGGTGCATAATTGGTGCATTATTCTAAGTGCAAAAAGAAGTGACTTTATTTTTTTTTTTTTTTTAAGAAGTGACTTTAGAGAGTAATTTATGACTTCAAAGATTTTGATGGCTTGTAAGTGGACAACAGATTGCAGGGAGTTTATCATGGAAGTAAGGAGTTGGATCTAGCAGTTAGTGCCAGGCAGCTGAGAATGCTTAAATTGGTGACAGTGAAAACAGGCAAAAATGAATATACTTAACATATATTTGGGGGAAGAAAAGTAGAACAATATACTCAGCCAGTCTGTTGCCTGCATTCTCTATGAAAGCTTTCAACTCTGTCATTTCTCATATTCTCTTAAGAGTTAGAACTTTTACAAAAACTGTAAGAATTTATTAGAGAAAATGAGAACATCAGATATCCCCAGAAAAGTGCTAATGCTACATCTGCATCTAATAAAATCGGTTTGATCCTAACTAGATTAGCCAGTTTTATTCACTTTCCTCAAGTGTTGACTAGAGTTGATAAACATCATTTTTGAATTTGCTATATCCCAATTCCTGAGCTGCTATATTTTAATGGTAATATAAATTATTTTTAATAAAACTATTTAGGTTATATTCTAATACTTTGGGATTTGAGGAAAAATTTCGAAAAAAAAAAAAAAAAAAAAAAAAAACCTTAATGGGAATATCCTCAATAGACTATATGTGTATAATAGACTATATGTGATTTTTTAGGACTGCATCCTAAAATTATTTGGGCTTCATAGGAAAAAATTCAGCCTATAAAATGTACCTCTCTTTCTAAAAGCTCTTTCATGATTCAATATTCACTGATTCTAATCTTATAATTGTGCCACATAAGGGTAAAATCTGCCATTAGCATTTTTTTATTTCTTTATGCTTTAAGAAATACAAAAGAAAATGGGAATTTGCAGGAGATACTAATAATATTTTAAAACGGCCAGTTATTTCTTGGAAGTATTTTTTTCTTAAATTATAGTTGACATACAATGTTATATTAATTTCAGGTGTATAACATAGTGATTTAGTGATTCAACAATTCTATATACTACAAAATTCCTACCATGATAAGTGAAGTTACCATCTGTCACCAAAACTGTTGCAATATTATTGACTATATTCCCTATGCTGTACTTTTCATCCCCACACCTTATTTATTTTATAACTGGAAGTTTGTACCTCTAACTCCCCTTCACCTATTGCACTCATCCCCTAACCTCCTACCGTCTGATAACCAACAGTTTGTTGTATTTATTATTCTGTTTGTTTTGCTCTTGTTCTGATTGGTTTCTTCTTTTAGATTCCACATATAAGTGAGATCATATAGTAATTGTCTTTCTATGACTCATTTCACATAGCATAATATGTTCCAGGTCCATCCATATTGTTGCAAATGGCAAGATTTCATTCTTTTTATGGCTGAGTAATATTCCTTTATAGTAGATCACATCTCCTTTCTCCATTCATCTATCCAGGAACACCTGAGTTGCTTCCATATTTTGACTGTTGTAAATAATGCTGCATTAAACACAGAGGTACATACATCTTTATAAATTAGAACTACTAGATCATATGGTCTTCTATGTTTACTTTATTGAAGGACTTCCACACCATTTTCCAGAGTGGTTGCACAATTTACATTCCCACTAATAGTGTGTGAGGCTTCTCTTCCTTCCTCATCTTCACCAGCATTTGTTATTTCTTGTTATTTCTTACTTCTTTGATGCTAGCCTTTCTTACTGGTAAGATGACATATCATAGTGGCTTCGATTTGAATTTCCCTTATGATTAGTAATACTGGGCAACTCTTCATGTGTCTATTGGCCATCTCTATGTCTTCTTTGGAAAAATATCTATTGAGGTCCTCTGCCCAAATTAAAAGTTTTTCTTATTGCAGCTACAAATAGTTACCACATATTAACAATAATGCAGTATTAATACAGCAGTTTCTATTCAAAAACTCATGTATTAGATGTTGGGTAAAGGGATAATATCCCATTTTCAATCATGGTGACTCTATTTTTTAAAATCCTGTATGGTGAACCAATTTTTTTGTTGAACAATTCAGCATTTGCAATACTCTATGTATAATGTTAAAATTCTATGACAAATAAGCAAAAATTTGATCCTATGGAAATGACTTCATAATTTACAACAATAATCCCAAATCATCTATAGTCTCCAGAATCACCATAAAAATTCTGAGAAAAACTAAGACATTTTCTTTTCTTTTTTTTAATTATTATTATTATTTTTTGAGAGAGACTGCATGAGCAGGGGAAAGGGCAGAGGGAGAAAGAGAGGCAGAGAATCTCAAGCAGACCCCACACTTAGCATGGAGCCCTGGTTTCATGACCTGAGCCAAAACCAAGAGTTGGACATTTAACTGACCATCCAGGAACCCTAAGATATTATCTATTCTCTTAATGGCAAGCTTATTCTGAAAGCCTCACAGTACATAGTTCAGAAAAGCCAAACATGTTTCTTTTCATGTCTGTTAGAAAACAGCAGGATCTATATTTCACACTGGCATTGGTCCATGGTATGAAATTACTGTTCAGATAACCCAATCCCACTTTAAAGGGTTTATTGATTTACATTGTAACTGAATGACAGCCTAATTTTCTTAAAGTGATTACAGGATTACAATCTAACATCAAGGCCATGTCTACAGTCAAGATGGGACAGTATCACAGTTTCTAACCTTAAGGATGAGGCAAGTTTCAAAAGCTTGGCTCACTTCCTAGGAACCAGAGAAAAATTCCACTCAGGCCATAATATACATGATATATGAACAATATTTCTCGGTAAAAACTGAGTTTAAAGTTTTAAGTTAGAATTACAGTATATCTTACTTGCCATATGAGAAAAGGAAAGACTCTAAAATATCTGGAATGCCGCTTAATTGCTCCCATCTTTGTGGCAGTGGCAGAAAGGTAAACCCCATTGGATCTTGCATATGAAATTGTTCATGGTATAAAGAGGTGGCAGGAATGAAAGAAAATTGGAAGAGGGAGAAAAAGAGATGGACACAGAAAATCCAACTCGGATGAAAATCCTTTTTTTTCCATATATTTCCAAAGGCAGTAGCATTTATTAAGGAATATGTGGAAATGAAGTTTGGGACAGTGGTTGCACATATATATATGAACTCATTTAAATATGCACTAAATAAAACAATAGAAGGAATGTAAAAAAAGTCACTTTGCACATGTCAAATTAGTCAAAAAATTCATGGTGATTATTTTCCATTTACTTAGCATTTTACCATTGAAATGACATCACTGAGGGGGGCACTTGATGGGATGAGCACTGGGTGTTATACTCTATGCTGGCAAATTGAACTCCAATAAAAAAAATATACAAAAAAAAAAAAAAAGGAAATGAGGACCAGAACACAAAAATAATGCACATTAATAAAAATATCATTTGCAAGAAAGAATGCTGTTAGATTATTTTTCTTTGTGGAAGGGATATTTTCAAGGAAACCAAATCACATGAGAAATAGTTTGTGAGACCACATTGGCAGCTGCCACCTGCAATCCATTCCTCAACCACAGACCGAAATAAAATAGATCTTTATTTATTGTATCTGAGGAAATTATAAATTGCAGAGCACATCCCACAATATTTAGAACTCTCAAAACTGGGTTCCTTTTCATTTTTGTTTCATTTTGTTTTTGCCTTGTTATTACTGTTGATGATGCCCAATGAAACAGACTAAATCAAAAGGACTGGGACACATGCCTATAGGAACATCAAAACAGGGACAGATAAGGTCACTGTATTTCATTTGGCAAACACAGCACAGGAAGAGAAGTATTTACAGAAGGAAGGAGCTCTTGGTAGGTGAAAAGAGGAAATAAGAGGCACCTGGGTGCCTCAGTGGTTGAGCATCTGCCTTTGGCTCAGTCATGATCCCGGGATCCTGGAATCAAGTCTCGTATTGGGCTCCCTGCACAGAGCCTGCTTCTCCCTCTGCCTGTGTCTCTGCCCCTCTCCCTGTGTCTCTCAGGAATAAATAAATAAAACATTGAGAGAGAGAGAGAGAGAGAAAGAAAGCAAGAAAGAAAGACCAGAGTCTGAACACATGGCAAGTCCTTGGGACTGAGAGAAAGCCAAGTAGGTTCCATGAGGACCATGGTCAATAATACCAAATGTGCCTAAAAATCCCACTCTGTGTGGCTATTGTGAGGCTAAAAAACATGTAGAATAGATGTCCAGAACATAACACATGCTAAGTTAAAAATAAATGATTAATTCCTTAACAGATTGCTTTTTTAAAACCGTGCCTATGATATATAAAATAGTTTATATTGATTGGAGAGTGATTGGCAATGTCAGATACTTCAGAATTCAAAAGATGGAAGCATGCAAAGGATTTAGCAATCAGAAATGCAATGGCCACGTTAATGGGGAACTTGGACACCAAGGTAGTCTTTGAAGCCAAATCAAGGTACGTTGACGAGTGAATGTATGGTAAAGATACGAGACTTGCAAATGAGTTCTGACACTATAAAACACCAAGAAGAAAACCTAGGGGAAGAGGCATCTTGGAACAGAGGCCTTGGAAGAATTTCTCGAATAGGACATCAGAAGTTCAGGCAATAAAAGCAAAGAATAGACAAATAGGACTACCTCGTATACATGCAAAGTTGTTCAAAAATCATAGAAATGCAAACTAAAACCACACTATCCTTGTTAGAGTGCCTAGCATTAAAAAAAAAAAAAAGATAACAAATACTGATGAGGGAGAAATGGAACTCTTTTGGTGGGAATGTAAAATTCGTACAGCCATTATGGAAAACAGCACAGATTACCTCCCCAACGTATGCATAGAACCACCATATGAGGGACGCCTGGGTGGCTCAGCGGTTGAGCATCAGCCTTCGTTCGGCTCAGGTTGTGATCCCCGACCAGGGATCGAGTTCCGTGTCAGGCTCCCTGCAATCCCACTTCATGTATATACCCAGAAGAATTGAAATCAGGATCTTGAAGAGATAACTTCAGCCTCATATTCGCTGCAGCATTATTTATAATAGCAAAGACACAGGTAATCTAAATGCCCATAGACAGATGAGTGGATAAAGAAAATGTGGTAACTACATAAAATGGAATATTACGAGGCTTTAAAAAATCATGCCATTTGCACCACACGGAGGAACTTGGAGGACATTATACTGAATTAAGTCAAGCTTAGAACAAATACTATAGGATCACACTTACTGTATAAGGAATCTAAAATAAACTCATAGAAGCAGGGATTAGAAGGCAGTTACTGGAAGCTAGGGGAAGGGGAATTAGGGAGGTGTTGGTCAAAGAGTACAACGTTGCAGTTATACAAGAAAAATAAATCCTAGAAATCCACAGTTAAGGCAGTGCTGCTCAACTAAAGGCAATTTTGCCCTCCGTGGAACATTAGGTAATGTCTAGGGACATTTTAGTTGATGTAACTGAAGGTGCATGTGCCACATCTGCTCAATCCTAAAACATACTGGACAGGACCTCATGCCAGAGGATTATCAGGCAAAAATGTCAATATTGCTGAGTTTGGAAAACTGGGCTAAAAAGTTCAAGATGAGTCTTAATCTTTTTAGGATTAAAAAAAATGAGGGGTACCTGGATGGCCCAGATGGTTAAGTGTCTGCCTTTGGCTCAGGTCATGATCTCTAGACCTTGGGATGTTGCCCCACATTGGGAGGCTGCTTCTCCCTCTGTCTCTCCCCGCTGCTTATGCTGTCTCTGTCCTTCTCTGTCTCTCTCTGTCTAAACAAATACATAAAATCTTTTTTTTTTTAATGTGGTCTTCACTTAAACACTTAAAATATGTAGGAGACATATAGTCTAGCTGAAGAAACAAGATCTCTAAGGCAGAATTTGTAAATAGAAAAAAAAAAAAAAAAAAGAAGTTTCATCCTACCAGTCTTGACCCCTGCCCTCTGCTAGAGAGGTTGGTCCCTCTAGAACCAAATGGAAATACTAATGCTAGGGTAGAGACTGGACATGGGATAGCTTCTTTCCATGCTGGTCTTTGTAGAGACAAAACCAGAATATTCTCATAGACACAGACAGCAGAGATATATATAGTCTTTTGTTTGTTTGTTTGTTTAATGGCACGTGGTAGGGGTTTCAGCATGATCACAGTGAACTTTCCCTCAGGAAGAACGATTCAGATATAGTCTTCACATAAGGCTACTGCTCAAAGCGTTAACAGAAGAGATATTTGATAGGTTTTAAAATTGAAAGGGCCTGTTTGTATTGGGTGTGCCATTCCTAATATAAGCCTTCAGTATACTGTTGGGTAAGGATTTTTTCCCTGTATTAAGTGATAACTGATGAGGTGGTAATCAGAAATTTTGAAGTGAGAGAAGTCTGAGACTTAATCATAACCCCTTTAATTACTTGCTATGCAATGCTGGAAAACTCATTTAATCTTAAGGGGCCTTATCCCAAACAGCTCTGTTAAAACTATTGGCTTAATTAAATCAAATATAATAAATTAAATACAATGGGATATGCTAATGTATACAGCAACAGCATAGCACCTATAATCTTTCTTGCCGTAAGATAAAAAATAGTGAATTCACGGTGGCTTCCCCCAAAATAAAAAACTGGACAAACGAAAATGATAAATTCAACTCTATTTTCGCTAGTAATTTACTGTGCTCAGGAAGACTAATTTTGCCCACTGGTAGATGTGCAACTACTTCTAAAGGAGCTAAAGGCAAAAGTAGAATATTTGCCTCAGTAAGCAAGAAAAAGTTGGGCTCACTTCACAGTCGGAATACATAACAATGCAATTCTTTGTCAGCACTGCGTAAGTGGGTTCAATATTTGTATAGGAGTATATTGTGCGATATTTAATAAATCACACACTATGAGGGGCAGCTCTCGATAAAAATGCAACTGTTCCAGAATATATTTTGCTGAAATCCCATTCCCTTAAACATTTGTTATCAGTCTATTAATAAATTCTATGCATGCCAAATAGAGTGTCTTTCCTTTCCTGCTAAAAGCAAGCAAAACGGAAAAGAAAAATAAATGTCCTTCACTATTACTTTGAAAGCTAAATCAAACTACTTCCTCCTCACTTAGCCTATCGACTATCAGCTGGCTTTGTGTATTACAATCATTAGTAAGCCCTAACGGTCTGGAAAATGTAGCACACATACACCAACTAGTTTGGGGTGATGTTCAGGAAAGATCCCTTCTTAGATCCCCAGCATGAAAATACCAGCTGTTCAGTGTGTCCATGGTAGTCCCCCTACATCAAAAATGGCATCTAGGAAAGAGCGTTAGAATCTTGTGTTTGAATCCTTTAGATTTACTTTGAAAGTTTGTGTGTGTGTATGTGATGATTAGACGAAAGACTACTTTGCTCAGGAAAGAAGAATCCTTAGGACTTCAGCAAGGAGTATTTTGTTATATTTGAATATCACTGAATCCAAAATCAAATTTTCATATGCGGATATATTCATAGCAGTGTTATTTATAAGAATAGAAATAGATGTGAGAAGTAACCTAATTCATCAATAAAATTACTATTAGAATCAACAGTGATTGCACAAAGAGAATATCTGCAGTCTGAGGAGTAAAATCTTAGATACGATGTATAAAGAAAGTATACTAAAACCAGTAGTAACGCATTAAACACCAAATAGAAGAGATCTGTGGGAAGAAAATATTAAAAATCTACACGCATTAAAAAGAGGAAATAGACTCAAACATATATTGTTTTCTTGAAATGGAAAATCCACAGTAATACATGTCAATTATTTCAATTTACTCTAATACCAATTGAATACACATTAATTACCATAGGGATAAGATTTCATTAAATATCTTTTAATAAAGATATTATTTAATAAAGATATTTTAATAAAGAATTATTAAAAGTTCTTTAGGATATAAATATAAAAAAAATATCCTTGGACACTTTTGAGAAGGAAGAATAACGAGGGAGAACTAGATTTAGTGGAAAATGGAAATTTGTGATGAAAACATTAATTCAGATCGGCACTGGCTTAATTACCGAGAGACCGCTACCCAGAAGCCAGCATCCTCAAAATCAGCACAGGAAGTGGGGAACTGGATTAATCAATCAGAGGTTCAGGTGACAGACAAATACTTAGCCCCTTTGAGAAAAATATAAATACTAATTTTGCATAAACCAAAATGAATGACCGGTTAATTTCCTTAAATGAAATGAAATGAGATTCTAAACCTGCTGGTAACATTTCCTTAAGTAATTATTCAGTGAAGGGGGTTTTCTATAAATTAATTAAAGACTCCAGAAACCAAAACAGGCTGGCAAATTTATCAAGACAAACATAAAATATCTAGCCTGAGATAAATGCACCCGTGTGTGCACTTGGGCACGCGTGCATGCATGCTTTCAAATGACAGCAAAAGTAGGGAGAGCTCTAAGGCGACAACCTGGCAGGTGGTCCACTGGACCGGGAGGCCTCTGAGAGGGTACGTGAGACGGAGCCAGGACTTACACCCTGCCGTGGACTGGGCCCAGCCGGGTTCATATGCTGATAGAGGGTTGATCTTAAATATGTAACCATCTGAAGCCTCAGTTCATACAGTTATGAGAAGATAACATGATAGAGTTAACTTATGATGTCTGTAAAGTTACTGGGACCCTAATAATCCTCACATCAGATGACAAAATAATGGCTGTTTTTAAGAAAATATATACGTAAGGTGAGTGGCAGTGAAGCTCTGCGACTTCTATGGCCCCCACGACTAGTACCAGAGTCGCAACCCCCCTCTGGTGGCTGGCCTCCGAGCCTAGGGCTGCCCATGGAAACTCTGGATGTTTAACCACGAAAATGAAAATGCAAGATCACGTCAAGCAATGTCTCTAAGGCATGTTAACTAGACTACATTTTACTCTTCCAAATTAAGTTTAAATCATTGTTTTTTAACTGCAATTACGGACGGAAATCAGGTGCTGTAATGGACGTGGGAGACAAAGGCCGGAGAGCAATTACTAAACGTCCTTCCTCCCTACAGCCCATTGACAAGTCCCGGACACAGGCAGAGCCACCTTCCTCTAGGGACTCAGCTGCCCTCATGTTAATACTTCGCTAAGGGCAAAAGGCGATCTTCGCCCAAACCCCAGGATCCTGTGAGGCTACTTTCACATGTGAAAATTCCTTTGGAAAATTCCTTTAGCTTTACCCCCCCAAATTCACGTTGGCCATCATCCTCCCAAGCATAAGACCCTGGAGGGTCTCACGACTAAGGTTTTTCAGACAAGAATGAATGACCTTTTCCCAACAGCAGCCCACCCCCTCGAGGTCCTAGAGACCTTGCTTCCAAAATTCCTGAGAGACTTACACTATCCCTGCCCACCACCCCCCAACCCCTTGCCCCAGCTTGAAAGTATATGATGGGCCACTCACTCCTCATGACCCCAACGCACCTCCTTCTGCCCAGGGGTCCTGTTCCCGTGCTTTAATAATACCACCTTTTTGCAACAAAGACGTCCCAAGAATTCTTTCTTGGCCATCAACTGTGAACCCTATGATCTTTCCTACATCATAAGGAAATACATTTTCTTTTCTTTTTCTTCTTTTTTAAGAATTTTATTTATTTATTCATGAGAGACACAGAGAGGCAGAGACACAGGCAGAGGCAGAAGCAAGCTCCCTGCAGGGAGCCCGATCTGGGACTTGATCCCAGGACCCCAGAATCATATCATGACCTGAGCTGAAGGCAGACACTACCAGATACATAGATAGATAGGTAGATAGATATCTAGGATATATATATATATATATATATATATATATATATATATATATAATCTATATATAGATTATATAGATTATAATTATATATAGATTATATATATTCCTATATTTTATATACATATAAATTAATATATATAATATATAAATAAAGATATAAAATATATTTATATATTCCTATATTTTATGTAATTATATATATAATCTATATATAACCTATATATAGATTATAGATATATATATAAAATCTAGGAAGAGACCAGGTGCCTCTGTAGTTTAGCACTAACAAAACCCAACTCCTCAAATACTGAACATGACCATCTCACCAATAAAACCAATGAGGTGTAGCCTTGACAGTTACTACAAATGTGCCTGCTTAAAATAAACCAGAACATCCATCCTATCCTCCCACTCACAAATCGAAACACATTAACATATCTGAGGGCGGCCATTTTTACAACACAGACTCAAAAAAAAAAAAAAAAAAAGGCAGAAAGAAAAGAAAAAGATTCATTGACCCATTCCTCTAACAATTTAAAACAAAGGTTGCATTAATTGCAACCCCCGAAGGGCTAGCTCTATAAGAATGCATGTCTCATTTAAAAGTAAATCATTAATGCCAATCAGGAAAGTAGTCAGTGAGTCCAGACAGAATTAATTTCTTTTTACTCCAGGGACAGGACTGGAAAGTCCTGGGTGTTGAAGCATCCTGGACTAGAGCTGAATACAACTGGGCACAGGACTGATACACGGCTCATCTGGAAGAGGGTTATGACTGATGCATGTGTGAGACAAGCTGCTGCTTCTTTTTCTTTTCTTTCTTTTCTTTTCTTTTCTTTTCTTTTCTTTTCTTTTCTTTTCTTTTCTTTTCTTTCTTTTCTTTCTTTTCTTTCTTTTCTTTTCTTTTCTCTTTTCTTTTCTTTTCTTTTCTTCTTTCTTTCTTTTTTTTTTTTTTTTTTTTTTTTAATTCTGGATAAACCTGCACACAAGCATCACTTGACCTGACTAAGGGAAACAAAATCTACTGAGAACCTCAAGTTCGACAACATTTTCTGAGCATTTTGGAACCTATGGTTGGAAAGTGGGACACAACCAACATGACTCTCCAGGAAAATATGCCATAGACTCAAGTTCTTATGGTGCAAAGTCACACCTTCCACCGTTGCCTCCTTGTTCTTCTCATCTTCTTTTTGCCCCTTTCATTCCTCGTTAGGGGGGCTGAGTTCCTGACTGAACCCCTCACATCCCTAACAGAGCAGAGACTGCGGGATAACACATCTGGGATTCTGCTGCCCTACCTCTATTTTCCCTCTTAGGAAAACAACATTATTTTAGTTATTGAGGGGAGTCACTCTTCTGTGACTTCCAGTCATATGGAAAGGTGATCAGTCACAGACGCCCAGACCTCTGGTTGCAGTAAGTCGGCCAGCGATGGGCACACGGGCCCAATCCTTGAGAGCATGTCCCACAGTTCTTCAAGGAGGGGCTGGGTAAAGGGGCTTTCCCTTGCTGCAGGGGTTGCTAATTTGAAGAGATTGGTTTCCAGACCTCCCAGGATGTCATTCTTCTCCACCCAGAGAGAGACAACTGGAGAATAAAACCACAAGGGGAAAACCTACAGAAACACCCACCGAATCCTGAGGACATGCACCACACCTGAAGCCCAGAGGATTCACTCCAGATTCCTCGGTGAGACCAGTGTGTTCCCTCCTTATGGTGACACACTGGAGGTGAGCTCCTGTTACTTTCAGGCAGAAAAATTCCAGATCAGGACCAGCAGCGAAACGACTGATTAAAGGTGAGAGGACCACCTGGTTTTCCTGAACTAACCTGATGGACTTGCCCTACCAACTACCAACCCTCTGAAGGCGGCACCTGCTTGTCCCCGACGGTACTCAGTACTGGGCTTGCCCTTCGGACGTCAGTATCACTTATTGCCAATTCTGCTGCTCTCCAGTCCTCATTTCCAGAAAGGTTAATTAATAAACTCAGAGAGAAAAGTTCATCCATCCCACGATTTTTCTTCATTCCTTGAGCTTTTGCACTGGAGAGTTTACTACCCTGAAAGGAGTCAGAAGATTGGAGTTTTAGGGTAAGTGAATTGCGAAGAAGCAAAGCAAACATTTGGCTTCTCTGGGCCATTGCTGAATTCCTAGAGTCCATCTGTCTCCTTAGATGGTGCATTTTATATTTTCAATTGACCCTATTTATCACTGGCTGTATTTGCTCATCTAGACAGCAAGTCAGAAATTTTAGGTATGAAATCGTCTCTTTGTACAAACTCTGTGTCCTCCCCACTGTGACCCCTATTTCTACAGAGGGCAGTCTAATTCCTTTAACATAGCATGCATTGAAATTGCATGTTTATTTTTTTAAAGATTTTATTTATTTATTCATGAGACACAGAGAGAGAGAGAGAGAGGCAGAGACACAGGCAGAGGGAGAAGCAGGCTCCCTGCAGGGAGCCTGACGTGGGACTCGATCCCGGGTCCCCTGGATCACGCCCTGGGCTGAAGGCAGATGCTCAAACGCTGAGCCACCCAGGCATCCCCGAAATTGCATTTTTAAATTTATATATTCGAGAACACATAATTTGGGGAGCTGAAATACCCTGTATTTTGAATACGCAGATGAATAATTACAAGATCCTCATGGTCAGTATTAATAATGCCATTGCACATGTATATAGCATTTTGCTATTTTTAAAGAATACTTCTAAATGCTATCTCATTGTATTCTCACCGAAGGGGGGAAAATATTGTGCAGGAAAAGTGATGAAGGGGCTGAAAAGGTTAAGCAACTTGTAGGAAGCCATAGAGTGAATAATGGGAGTGCAGACTAGAAAAAACAGAAGCATAAGTCAGTTCATGGATTCTTTCCAACATTCTTCCTTCCCCCAATTTTTCAGTAGGATACCAGTTTTTGTTTAGTTTAGTTTTTTAGCTAAAACAATCCTTCATCACCTATTTGGTACTAATAATGCTGAAAAAATCTTGACTTCCAAACTTTGAGGACAAGAACTTTTTTAAGGAGTCATTCTGTGGGTACTGCCCTTCCCATGATTCAAATCAGCCTGTCTCTGGGGGGAAACCTCTTTTCTTGGTCGGGGGAAACGATTCGATAATATAATCCTCTTAATTTCACAGCTTTTAAACACAGTGCTGGAAAATTAAATTACGTCAAAATGGCACCTGCGTTCGTTTCAAATTCACATTTCAAACATTAACATCGAGCTTGCTCGATGGAGATCTCGTTTAATCCTTCCTTCCTTCTCCAACGTTGAAGAGGCTTCTTCAGAAAGTTTCAACTCTCTGACATACATTAAGGCTTTGGGCTCATTTCCTCTGCAAACCTGACCTGTGTCTTCAGATGTTTGTCATGAGATTCTTCTTTATAAAAATCAGTGACTCTGGGCTGCACAGGAAGGAGTTCCCTACAGGCCCAGGCAGTACTGTGCCACCACCCGAGGGGACAGGCCTTCCTTCCCTGCAGTTCTCCATCTCCATCGTAGGTCCCAGCTTTTAATAGAAACCATTGATGTGTTCTTGCCTCTTAAATCCAAGCCCTCGCACCCCCCAAGCCCACCTAAACCTCATTTTTTAAAAGACTTTATTTATTTGAGAGAGAGAGAGAGAGAGAGAATGAGCAAGAGAGCACAAGCAAGAAGAGGGGCAGAGGGAGAGGGAGAAGCAGACTCGCGGCTGAGGTGTGGGGCTCCATGTGGGGCTCGACCCCAGGACCCTGAGATCATGACCTGAGCAGAGGGCAGACGCTTAACCGACTGAGCCACCCAGGTGTCCCCTAAACCTCATTTTTCAAACAGCTCCTGTGCACCCACAGACCTTCCTGTTCAGAAACTGTGAAGACTTCACACTCACTGTGAATGCAATTAATAAAATTCTTCTAGGGACTAAGTTTTTGCATTTCCCGAATGTTTGCTGAATGATTGGATTGCCTGCATCAGTAAAATTACACTTAGAAATCCATTTGAAAAAAAAAAAAAAAAAAAAACCCTGAAACATAGGAAAAAAATTATTCTAAAGATGATCATCACATTATATGTAGTAGTAAAAAAATAATTCCAATAGGATTATAAGCGAATTACTACATAGCTACTCAATGGAAACATCTGAGACATTAAGCAGATATTTGTACAGCACTTGTACTATGGGAAAAGTCATGATATTAAGGGAAAATTGTTTATAAAACCTAATAACCAATATTCTATATATGTGCATATGAAAAAGGCTCCATGGAACACATCAATAAGTTAAAAGTAATTACAAGGTTAAATATTATATATATATATATATATATATAATTTTAGAACATTTTATTTTTCCTAATTCTTTTTCAAATAATTTAGTTTTTTTTTTTAAATTAATCTTATTTGTTTAAACTCTTTTTTTTTTTTTTTTTAACTCTTAATTGTCCCTCACCAGTGTATCCTGATTTGGGTGCAGGGTTTTAGATTAAAAGCAATTTTTGTTTTTTACTCTGGATATATTATACCATTGTCTTCTGCCAAGGTTATGCCATTTTGATGAATGATTGTAATCCAATTCTTTTCTGAAGACCAACTTTGTTGTTTATTTTTCCCAGAATTTTTAAGATTCTGTAGATTTTTTTTTCAGAAAGGTTACATGCTATCTACACTATCTACACTACATCTATAAATGAGCCTCGTAATCATTATCTTATTTGCCAGTGCATGAACTCCTATGAAGATTTGGATTTTTCATGATTAGTAAATTTTAAAAAATAATTTTATTCCTTTGAATATTTTATTTTCTCCAAAATCTCAGTTTTTCTCTAGAAAACCTTATAGAGCTATATTGGGATTTCATTTTCCTTTCCTTTTTAAAAAAATATTTTATTGATTTATTTGAGATAGTACAAGAGGAAGAGAGAGAGAGCATGTGTCAGGGTGGGGGTGGGGGAGGGTAGGAAAGAGACAGAGAAGTAGGTGCCACACTGAGCATGGAGCCCGATGTGGGGCTCGAACCCAGGTCTCTAAGATCATGTCCTGAGCCGAAGGCTGATGCTCAAACAACTGAGCTACCCAGGTACCCCTCATTTTCCTTTTTTGATTTTTAATAGAAACTTTAATTTGTATATCCTATTTTATAAAATCTATATTTCAGCTTAATTCCTTCTGCTATTTAGGAATCTTTAAACACTATTTTTTTTTAATTTTAAGATCAAGATGTTTTAAGTGTGTGCCTTTTAAATATCCACTTAGGTACATTTTAAAAAAAAGGAATAATATGAGAAATGTCCATGATCTACAATTGGTGATTTTCTCATGGCAAACTTTTATGGATGTGGTATTTTCCTTGTCTCTAAAGCTAAGAACTATACTGATTTTAGAGTCTCATTTGTGCCTTTAGTTTTGTTTTAGTTTTGATTTTAGTGCTTCTCATCTATTGATTGTTTTTATTCTTTTTCCAGAACTTTGTGGTGACCATTGATTTGATGCTTGCTGTAGCTTCTTTTCCTTCTTTCTTTCTTTCTTTTTTCCTTCCTTCCTTCCTTCCTTCCTTCCTTCCTTCCTTCCTTCCTTCCTTCTCTTTCTTTCTTTCTTTCTTTCTTTCTTTCTTTCTTTCTTTCTTTCTTTCTTTCTTTCTTTCTTTCATGACTCATGACTTTATGACTCATAAAGTCATAAGAGTTTTATTAGGTGAGGATACAGAAAAAGCTCTCAGGAGTGAGAGGGGTCCCAAGAGGGTTGCCTGATGCTTATTGGAGCTTTGAAATTCCCTGTTTGGGTATCTGTGGACATTGCTTCAGTTTACTATAATTTGCATCTGCTGATAGTGAGAAAAGTGCCAAAATTACTGTAGATAGTGGAGAAGAAGGTATCCCTTGGATTAAAGTTGTTTTTTTTTTTTTCCTGGGAACTGGGGATCTCCTCTTTCCCTTCTGGTACATGTCTGCTTCAGACAGAGCTCTCTCTTCCAGAACTATTAGTGCTTTTTGGTTTCTAAATCAATTTAAAAAGTCAAAAGAAAAGTATAACAAATCTATAAATGCCCTTTATTTAGGTCCACAAATGCTTTAATTTCACCATAAATGTTTACTAATACCAAAGTGGGGCTCAAATTCACAACACCAAGATCGAGAGTCATATGCTCTACTGACTGAGCCTTAGACAGCCAAGTGCCCCAAATTTCACTATAGCTGTAAAGTATTATTTTAAAGTATAATAACCAAAAAAAAAAAAAAAAAAAGAATCTCAGGGAAATGTGAACCTATGTTCGCAACCCTCATCAACCCAAGATATAGAGGCTAGTGGGTATCAATAATAGGATGTACGTTCAACACAAAGGAAAATTGTTCTAGCAATGCTCAAACTCAAGGAGGAGAGAGTGGAACACCTAGGAACATGTGACTCAGCAGCTCCAGCTGTGCAAGGTAACCTCTAATCCAAGCATCTGTCTGGAGCCCATTGAACAGGACCCACAGACTCTAACAAGGGTGGTAATTGTTTCAAAAAGGCACCAGGTGTTGCGTGTGTTTCTAAGTTGGCACAATCCTAAAAGTTTCATTCAATTTCACATGCCAACAACGGACTTATCTTCCAATTAGCAATTACATCTCAATGAAGCAAAGTAGCTCAAGCAGCCATTCTCCCGTGAATTAATACTTTATTGTTCCCTGAAGATCAGAGAAAGCACAGAAACAAGGGGAAAGACATATACTGTGTTTTTAGATTAGTGCCTTAAATTTCAAAAAATGTGATATAGCTCCATTTGGTAACATATCTATCTATCCCTTTAACTTGGTTAGAATCAAGTCTCTAAAGTTAATTTTCTCCTCCGGAAGATATGGCTTCAATGTTGATAGAGTAAAATTACTGAGCCATGTGTGACTGTCATTCATGCAGAAAATGCACTTCTTTAACACAAAGAATAGAGAGATTGAAATGTCTAGATTTCTAATAAAACTGTCCCTCTCATCTCCCAAACATATGAATCAATTTATAACTCAAGTGTTTATTTAAGCAGGATTATTTTATGTCTTCCATCAAAAGATGCCCAGATGTTTTTTTTTTTTTTTTTAAAGTAGCCTAATTAAAAAGAATAGAGTTTAGGGGATCCCTGGGTGGCTCAGAGGTTTAGCATCTGCCGTCGGCACTGGGCCTGATCCTGGAGTCCCGGGATCGAGTCCCACGTCGGACTCCCTGCATGGAGCCTGCTTCTCCCTCTGCCTGTGTCTCTGCCCCGCCCCCCATTCTCTCTCTCTCTGTCTCTCATGAATAAATAAATAAAATCTTAAAAAACAGAAAAAGAATAGGGTTTAGAAACATTACCAAACTGTTTCTCTATTTGCATCCACTAACATAAATATATATATATATATATATATATATATATATATATATATATATACTGAAAGGACACACCTGCTTAATTGAATGTTTCTGGGTAACTGAAGATTGCAGTGAATGTTTTTTGTTTCAATATACATAGTCTGTACAAAATCTTTCCAAAGAGACTCTGTGCACCTTCTTTCTTAGAAAGAATTTTAAGATAGAAGATACCCCATGATCCAGCAATTGCACTAGGTATTTATGACAAGGATAAAAAATACAGAATCAAAGGGGTAAATGCACCCCGGTGTTTCCCGCAGCATCATCAACAATAGCCAAATGATGAAAAGAGCCCAAATGTCCATCAATGGATGAATTCATACAGAAGATGTAGTGTATGTGTGTATGTATGTATGCACATACGTACAGTGGAATATTAGCCAACAGAAAGAATGAAATCTTGCCATTTGCAGTGACATGGATGGAGCTAGAGAGCATCATGTGCTATGCGAAATAAGTCAGAGAAAAACAAATACCATATGATTTCACTCATATATGGAATTTAAGAAACAAAACAGATGAACATATGGGACAGCAGAAAAAGAAAAGAGAGAGGGAAACAAACCACAAGAGACTCCTAATGATAGAGGACAGAGAGGGTAGATGGAGGGAGGGAGGTGGGGGAAGGCCTAGATGGGGGTGGTGGGTATTAAGGAGGACACTCTTCACGATGAGCACTGGGTGTTTTATGTAAGTGATGGATCAGTGACCTCTACTCCAGAAACCAATATCGTACTGTATGTTAAGTAACTAGAATTTAAATAAAATCTGGGGACAGGGGGAGAAACTGTGGCAGGATTTTTCATCTGAGTCCATAGCCTCTCCCCAAGAAATCTACATTCAATTGAGGATACCGGTCAACTTGATTGAGGAGAAATTATGCCTTTATTTTTACTAAGCTGTAGCTAAAATTCAGAATTTCTCTCCATTATGAATTCCAGCAACAAATCACAGTATTAGCAGTCCCTGTGACTTTGTCCCAACTAGAAAAACATATTTTCATAGAACATTATAGTTGTGAAAGATAACCTAGGTATGTAGCTTATGCTCATTAGTACATTAAAACCATAGACTTTACCGGACCCATTGCTAGATCCTCTTATGTGACTTGTTGTCTACTGTTTTATAGCAAAGTTAGCATAAACCTAGTGGGTTCAACCTATATGGGTGAAATGTCCAGGCACAGTTTAACTGGGTCCTATGCCAGGGCCTGACAGGTGGAAATCCAGTCAGGTCTCTGATCTCATCTGAGGTGCAGGGTCTTGTTTCGGACTTACACAATTGAGGGCAAAATTCATTTTCCCACAGTTGTAGAATACATGGTGGCTTGCTTCTTTAGCGTGCAAGAATGTGTTCACCTGCTTCTAGTCTCAGACCTTAGACTGTCTTTTCAGCGGGTTCACCTGGTGAGGCCAAGCCCACTCAAGTTAATCCTCCTTTTGCTTTCTCAAAGTAAATGGACTGTGGACCTAAGGACATCTCCAACAATCTCTTCACTTTTGCCATTTAACCTAACATAGTCACAGAAGTGACCTTCATCATATTCAGACATTCTACTCATACAAAAGGAAACAGGAATCTTGGGATCATCCTAGAATCCTTCCTACCGTGTTATGTAATACACTAATGAAGAAGTATATACGTTACAAAATCACAAATACTTTTTGTAATATTTCAATATAAGTATTTCAATAAATTGGCGCTTTTTTAGCCGGTGCATTTTATTTTATATATTTAAAACCATTTTATTCTGAAAACGGTTCCATAGGCTTTATTGCTGTCAAAATGATTTATGGAACAACAACAACAAAAATTAAGAATCCTAGTTCTCAGAGCGCACCATTTACTCAATTGCTCGGTGCAAAATGTAGAACTCATCTCACTTTCACTAATAATCCATATTTAACATATCAGTTTGTCCTGCTGTCCTGTCAGCTTTTCCTTCCAAACATCTCAAATTTAATCATTTCTATCAGCATCCCACCATTCCCCCAAATTATACCTCCATTATCTCTCACTTTGACTATTTCAACAGCCCTCTAAATAGCCTTTTTTCTTTAGTTTGTTTTCCCTGCCATATCATTATCTTTTTGAAGACTGTTAATCAAATCAGCTCCCACATCTGCCTAGAAGATTCCACTAGTTTACCATTATACCATGAAAAAGATATTATGTATTGTGTTTGTGGAGTGAAGAGTTCGGCAGGATAATGTCGCATACTCTGCTCCCATCTCTGGCAGATTCCATGTCCTAATCCTGAGAATCTGCAGAAAATCACACAGCAGTATGATTTTGCAGATATAGGTATGATTACAGACATTAGGATAGGGAGATTTATATTGGATTATCCAGGTGGGCTCAATCTAATCGCATGAGCCCTTAAGAAAAGAAAACTCCCTCTGGCCACAAGTAGAAGAAAGATGAAGTGGAAAAACAGAAGAAAGGTCAGAGAGATGAAGAAAATAATCTTGAATAAGATAAGAATCTTGATAAGAATAAGTTGGCCTCTACAATGACAACCAGTTGATATCTAGAAAAAAAAACAAACAAAAAAACAACAACAACAAAAAAAACCGGTGCGGAGGGGAGAAGTGGGGTGTGGACAGGTAGTCCCACAGAAGCATGAAACTCAGTTATTCCAAGAGCTGGAATGAGCTTGGAAGCAGATTCTTCCTCAGAAACTCTGAGGAAGGAGTAAGGCCCTGCCAAGACCTTGACTTTAGTCTGGTCACACACGTGTCAGACAGACCTACAGAGCTGTCAGGTAATAAACTTGTTTTAAGCCACTAAGTTGTTATAATTTGTTACAGAAGCAATAGGAAACCAATTCTGTGTCCACCAGGGCCTAAGTAAGCAGGCCCCTGCCAACATCACTAAATTGATGATGAACTCTTTCATTCCTTATTAAATCCACTTAGCCACATGGGCCATCCTGGTTGAGCCTCCAAATTCGCGGTAGTTTATTGCAAAGCAATAATAAATTTATATAATAGGAGTATTTGCTTTGATACAACCCAGTAGCCAATATGTAGTTATAATGTATTTTCCTAAAAAGCTAGCATACTCCCCATCGGTATGAGGAAGCTGATATCAATAGATGTACCTTCATCTTTTTTTTTAAAGATTTTATTTATTTATTCATGAGAGACACAGAGAGAGAGGCAGAGACACAGGCAGAGGAAGAAGCAGGCCCCATACAGGGAGCCCAACATGGGACTCAATCCCGGGACTCCAGGATCACTCCCTGGGCCTAAGGCAGGCACCAAACCGCTGAGCCACCCAGGTGTCCCAAGATGTGCCTTCTTCATTTTAAAATTTACCTCTTTTGATTTGAAGAATAATAGAAACCTTTAAACAATTACAGAAACCAAGTTCTTAGATATATGACTTGATTTCTTAAAGAAATGAACAAGGACTTTGAGACCCAACAGAACTTTAAGTCTCATTGATTTTGCATAGTGGGCAAATCATTTAAGATGCCAGAGTGCCAGATCCCTTATTTGTAAAACCAGGACGATCTTTTACAAGGGGAGCAGTTAGAGGGAAATAGAGTAATTATTCTAAAAACTCACCTAGCACAGTGCCCAATGTCTAGGAGGCATTCAAAGAGTGTTGGGTTCTAAACTGGTCCCAGAAGTTGGTAAGAAACTTAGCAGATGATTTTTCTTTGAGTCACAGGGGGAACTATCACTCATACCCCAATTCCAAGGGAAAGATGGACTAGTTACTATGTTCTAAACACTGTTGTAGCCTTTCCAACCACACGTTTCCTCTTGAGATTTCCTACATAGCCTAGAAATTCAGCAATATATCCTCCCCTCTGCACACATTTCTCTATGTTCTCAAAAGTACGATAGTTGACCTGATGTTTTATCAATTTTCATGCATTTACCTTTTATAACCACCTCTTAAGTACCTACCATCTAAAGAGATGATGACCTCTAGGCCCCTTAATGTTTCATCCTACCTGGCAATCTCTCACTTGCAGTTCATTTCCCAGGTCCTAGTCCAAATAATCCCTGCACTTTTAGTTTAAAAAACAAAACAAAACAAAACAAAAAACAGACAAAAAAAAAAAAAACCCTTTATAAAACAGAAAAGCTGCAATGTTGATAGTGTTGGGAAGTATACAGACAGCTGTTTCCCAAGTCCCTTTTCAGTTTTTTAAGGTGCTGGTAGTCATGAAATCGTGCATAATTGTAATTCTAACTTCTGTTTAACAAAAGACCTATTTTTGTCTTAACTTCTGACAAAAGTACCTGTTGGCACAACCGAGCTCAAGGTCTCAAGTGTACCGGCATGAAAATGAAACAAAGATGTCAAAATGAAAACGTCTTTTCCATACTTAATGGCCACCTCAAAATAATACAGCTGATGTTCGAATGAATCACACATGCTGCCTTTGTATTTTCCCGCAACATGCTAGTCTTCCTTTTCTAAGATGGTGAAATGCTATAGCTTATTTTTGTTCATTGATGGCTCATTTCATGTTCATTATACTCATTGCATATATCCACCAAAAATGTTTTTTAAAATAGATAAAAAGCCAAAGGTACATCTTTTATTTTATGGAGAACTTTCTAGCAAATTTACAACACATTCAAAAACTTAATGTGAAGCAATGTATCTGTATAGCCATCAATCTTCAGTTCTAGGAAATTACTAATGATGACAAGATTTTAGCTGCAAGGATTTCAACAGAGTGTTTTATAATAGTACAATATATGCAATTAATTAGAATATTAGGTATATTAATTAAGGCAATCTCCATGTGATCACAGCAATTGGCTTCTGTACTTATGTACTGTGTTCTTCCCAGTTATTGTATCTGGACCATCTGGTCTCCAATTTTGAGCCTGTCTCTCTAGACATGCACCTAGTTCATCTCAACAGTAGAACTAAGATTATATCCAGAAAATTGCTAGAATCACTTAAGTGTCTTTATTTAAACTCAACTTAAAATAGCTAACTACCCAAGGTCAGTAAATACTGGCGCCTAATACTATACCTCTCCTTGCGGACGTCACTTCAGTAAATCCATTCTCTCTCCTATGTTATAATCCTTCTTGAAGCACAAACTTGCCACAAAATATATATCATTAAAAAGCTATTTAAGGAAAACAAGCAAGCAAGCAAACCTCTTGGCCTCATGGTACCATCTGGGTATGGTCCCACATTTCCGGTTCACTTCGTAACAAGTTTCCTTTGAAGAATTACCCGCACTCAATACCCTTTCCCCCTACTCTCTCCTAGACTCACATCATTTGTGCTTTCATCCTCAGGGCTCTTTGGTCATTTTTTTTTTTTTTTAAGTTCCCAGTGACTTCTAGATTACTGAAACCTGTGGATGGTCTGTTCTCAAGTCACATCTTACTTTGTCCTGTGGGCAGAGTTCTTTTTTTAAATTTTTTTTTAAATTTTTTTTTATTTATTTACTTATGATAGTCACAGAGAGAGAGAGGCAGAGACACAGGCAGAGGGAGAAGCAGGCTCCATGCACCGGGAGCCCGACGTGGGACTCGATCCCGGGTCTCCAGGATCGCGCCCTGGGCCAAAGGCAGGCGCCAAACCGCTGCGCCACCCAGGGATCCCTGTGGGCAGAGTTCTAAACAGTTTCCCCAGCTTTACTGAGGAATGATTGCCAAATATAGTTGCATATATTAAAGTGTAAAATGTGTGATTTGAAATACATGGTGAAATACCCGGATCAAGATAATCAGTGCATCCATGACCTCACACAGTTACCTGTGTACGCATGTTTGTGGTAAGAATGCTTAAGATCTACCCTTAGCAAATTTCAAGTATATAATAATATATTATTTTTTTTCCTCAAAAATGCTCTTCACCTGGCATTCGGACCCTAATCACCTTGTTCTGCTCCTGCCCCAATGTGCATGGCTTTCTGCCATCTCCTGGATTTCCTTCTCATATACCCAACCCCGAAGACAAAGGTCACTAGCAATGCCCAGGTATTAGTTAGAGAACTTCTCTCCTCTGTCAACTCTCATTCTCTAGATAGTCTGAGCTATTTTATGGCTGGAAATGCTGTAGCAATGCTAAAGACACCCGAATTAATATATGTAGACTCTCTTCCTTGAATTCAGACTTAGCCAGGGAGGTGACTATTGCCATCTTCATTTGGATATGAAATGGGCAATACTCTGCTTCTCTCAAACCTATTGGCTTCTCCCTTAATCTTCACCTTCTGACTGTAATATCAACTCCTTTAATTTACTCAGGCCAAATACATAAATAAAGTTACAGTTTCCCTTGATCTATCCCTCTCACTTTCAATATCCAATTAACAATGCCCCCCCCAAAAAAAAATCATAAAAGCCATTTAAAAATATATCCAGAAACCAGAAACATATATCCACTTTTACCAGCGTGGTCCAAACTACCAGCATCTTTTCTCGCCTGTTCTATAATTTGAGCCTCCTAACCTAGCCTCCGTGCCTTCTCCCTTGCCTCACCAAGAGACTATGTCAGAACAGCGGCCAGAGCAGTTTCTGAATCTGTCACACCCCACTTCTTCTTCTCTGATCAAAAGTCCTCATTTGTCTCCAAGGCCTCAGATACTCTGCTCCCCGCCCCCACCACCTTGTTCTGACTTAGACCCTTAATTCCAATTTGATATACATCAAAATGTTCCACAATAAACATATGCTGCTATTGTAGAAAAAGTCGCAATAAATGTTCTTAAATGTTAACGTTATCGCCCTTTTACCATCAAGGGCAGTAGCGCTAAAGTTTTAGAACGTTTAATAACTATGTGACATGACATCATTTGCCACGTATCAAGAAACGTGGCAGGTGTAACAAGTGCCAAAATGCAGAGAGCAACATTTAAGACATGATATTATATACAAGCAAATGTGACGGTATTTTTAACGTGTGAATTATTGTCATGAAAGATCAACCCCTTCAACTGTGCCTTATGAAATCATTACGATCTTTTAGTCCAGGCTTCAGTCACTGTTCACCTCGAACACTAACCATCATTCTAGCTTCACTTCCATCCAAGGCAAACTACTTTCGTTTATCTTTCACTCTGACCTGAGAACGTACGCTGTTTCTTAAATACTACCTACAGATCTTCACATTTGTTATTTTCTATTTTCCTGCAAATGGAATAATTTTTGTCCTTCCTTCCGCATGCAGTGTGTAAACCCTATCTTTCTCAGTCTGTCTACAATAATAGCTCTTTCACTAAATTCCCTCCATCCGAATTGCCTTTCCTCTTAGGATCTACTGCTTAAAATTGATAAGTATCTTACCATATTCCTCCTTGAATTATATTGTATTTCACCGACTCAGGACGATGTTTTAAAGGAGTGTCTATGCCAGAAGGTAAAATGCAATGAAGTTGGACATTGGTCTCACATCAAAAAGTACAGCGTTTCAGCTATAAGAGATGATTAAGTCCTACAGGGGTGTTCAGTAAAGTGTTCATAGTTAACAGTGCTGTATTATATACTTAAAATTTTGGTAAGAAAGTAAATCTTAGGTTAATTATTATCACAAAAAATAAATAAATAGGTCTGGGGGAAACTTCTGGAGGTGATGGATATGTTTATGGCACAGATCATGGTGATGGTTTCAATGAGTGTGTGCTTATATCCCGAGTCATATGTCAAATATGTACAAATTCTTATATGTCAAACATATCTCCGTAAAGTAGTTTAAAATATTTTTATTTAAATCTCCTGTTCAGATAATATGCTATATTAGAACCAACAAGATATATGCATTCATACACACACAAACCATACACACACACACTCACACACACACACCTATATATTAAAGAGAGAGGCTTGATTTTGATTTTTTTTTTTTTTATTCTTACGGAATTAGCTCATACTATTGTGGATGCTTCGCAAGTCCAAAATCTACAGGGAGGCCAGCAGACTGGAAACCCAGGGAAGAACTGCAGTTCAAGTCTACACAATCTCTTCTTGCTTGGGAGGCCACCCTATTTCTAGTCAGACCTCCAACTCACCATTTACATTATGGTGAGTAAACTGCTTCACTCAAATACCACTGATCAAAACACTAATCTCCACTAAAACACACTTTCACAGAGACATTCTATGATAATGCTCTACCAAGCGTCTAGATCACATGGCCCCGCCAGGTTGACACATAATCCTAACCATCGTAAACGCTATGCAACTTCAGGTAAATTAATTAAAATTTTTAATTTTCAGCTTCTTCATTTTTCAGAATGAGGGCAATGAAATGTATTTGATCCTGTCACAGTGTAGACTTAGATACGTATAGCATATGCAAACTGTCTGGCCCAGTAGCAGAGGAAGTTTACAGCAAATGTCACCTGACCTCTCCCTTCCTTCCCTGACTCTGGTGAAAAGCTTATTAAACTGCATATAACCAGCAAGTATTCTTTTGGGGGGTGGGCTGTGTGTGTCCACATGTGTTTTAAGTACTTGGCACCTAACTGTTCAACCCTGTGCCAGGCACTTTACCAAACGGGACAGAAGCCCTAATTCCCACTCTCGAAAAGCTAGTGAGCCCCTGCAGAGAGGACTACATGCTGCTAATAGAAAGCAGGTGAAAACAATGTCTCCAAAGATGCCAGGTTGAAATAACAGTCGCCTGTTCTCTCCGAATACACTTGACGTCCAGTTGACGAGGGCAACAGCGGAGTAAGGCTGTTGAAGCACAGTTTACATGCAACCAAACCGGGCTGGACTTCTAAACTTCGAACTGGAAAGCATAAAGGGCCAGAGAGATAGTTGGGGGGCAGGGGGGAGCAAAGGTGCAGGGGTGGCTGTGCTGCATGAGGGAGGAGGGGAGGCCTGAGGCCTGACAGTCCCTGCGAGGCCTACGGCCTCTGCGCTGCGCTTCACCAGTTAGCTCTGCTTTTACCAGAAACGAGGAGCTGAGAGCGACACAAGTTCAGAAGTCTGCCCCGGGAATGACGTTAAGAGGCCCACGCACAGTTCATGAGGCCTATTCGTCCGAAAGTATTCAGCCCCCCGGCCGACAAAACCACAGATCCTCACCTTAACATTAAACCCACATTTCACTGGCTCTAAATCCCACGTGTTTGTGCGGGAATTAAGCGCCTGGCAAAGTGTTTTCCAGCATTTAAGTCTCTGAGGGGTAGTTTGGTGGGTGTCCATGAATCAGTTGGGGACGCATGGCTTCTGGCCTCATAAATCTGGCGTCAGCCACGGGGAGCGCCTGCCTCTTGTGCTTTTATGCCACACAAGGTCCTCACCTACTAGTCCTCAGAATCCTTTAAAATGTGTGACACAGTTACAGTAGCCTCCTCACGTCGTTCATCCATCTGCAGGTTCCTACGTGTACACACACGTGGGCTTACGCTTCTGCGCCCACAGATGGGAAGTGTGTGCGGATGCTTCGAAGGTCATAGGGATATTGCTAATTTTTTGTGTGTGTAATGAACTAAAACTCTGGAGGATACATATCTAGATCTAGATCTACATCTTAGTTCACCTGATGTTTTTGACCCACACTTCTGTTTCAGGAAGAGGCTGTGAGGAGTAAGAATCTGCATACAGATCGTCATGTGGAGACCTTACCACCGACAGCTAATTCATTTTGAGGAAAAGACCATGCCCCTGATGGAAATTTGTTTGCAGAGGTGAAACCAGCACAATTTGGGAAATAACAAAAGGCTGTGAGTGGATGAATTTCGCACTGTTTGCCTGAAGGCCTTAATAGCCCTCACCAGATACAGGGAGGTCAGCAGAAGGAAGAAAGCTGAAAACGCCATCTCAGTACTTGCTGCAAAGATTAACTTAGCTCTGGTCCCCAAGAAGATATAAGCACAGAGAGCACAGAGGTGATTCTTAAGAATCTGTTTAACTCTATAGGTTCCTGATAATGAAGTGAACGTTGGAGGACACACAGTGGTCCAAGTTGCCAGCAACCTAGGAAATAAAAATAATCCTATTATCCTAAGCCTGGAAATACCACCTGTGATTTGAGATTATCTACTGAACCAGACTGTAGGGAAGGCTTTTTATCTCAGATACAAATGATTTTTTTTTTTATCAGAACTGCAGTCCTAGCACCAGGCTACCAGACAGGAAACTCCTGATGAGGGGAGGATGTACATGACTATTACTGAAGTCGCATTACCAAAATAGAACGAAGATGGAAATTACCTCAATCCAAAATATGCTAGTGACTCTCTGACCGATGGAGAAGTCCAGATTTCAAGGTCATTAAGTCTTTCTAAGCAGCGCTTCGGTGACAATAACTTGATGAAAAACTGGGTGTCACTGAAGACTTAAATTGGGGGTTTGCACATAAGACCACTTGAAATTGGAAAATTAATGCTCATGTGGACTCCGTTAGTCCAAAAGCTTCCTCACTCCCCAAGGAGGAGGCTTATCCAGAACCAAGAGATGCTCCAAGTGGGGCGGAACTGTGCCAGTACTTACAGAAATGATCCTCATCAAGGAAAATTGTCTCTTAGAGAATAGGTAAGAAAGACAGCTAATACCCAAATCGTTCCTACCGAGCTCTTTGGGATCCCTGGAAAAATATCACCTACTTAGCCAGACAACTTTTAGGTTCGTGGGACAGATTCTGGAGGAAGCTTCAGCTTTAGCTATCCAACAAAGCCTCTATTTCTTGGTGGGAAATAAGGTCCAATGAATGGAAATTTATTTTCTTTGTTTTGAAGAGCTTTATAAAGGAGAAGAACATGTGAAACGATTACATTATGTCTCTTTTTTTCCTCAATTTAAGCAGATGTTCAGGCTACACTTACATATTATATTCGGGGAGATTACTGATGGGATAGAAAGCACATTCTTTGGAAAGAGAAAACATCAATCATGATTGAAAATTAATTCCTCATTAGTTTGTCAGAAAATATTTGGGGTAATTCATTAACGAAAAATCAATTGTGGGATATTTCTTGACTACCTGACTTAAAATAGTCATCTTAATTTACTCGTACAGCCCTAATACTTCCCATCTCTAATATCTGCACTATTCCCAGCATCACTATCCAAGTAGGATTCATACCATCTGCTGGAGACTCCCACTTTTATATCTGACTCATTGGCCATGGTGCATTCACTTCCAAGGGCTTGCTGTTCCACTTGCTCCTTAGCTTCTGGAAGTAACCTCCCATCTCTAGTTGACCACAAGTGTCCATATAAGTCGAGATTTGTGCAATATCTAGCTTCTGTATTCATGTCACAGGATGTTAAAGATTGTTCACATAGATTATTGGACGGGTAGTAAGGAAGGATACCACTGGCTACACACACCGGAGCAGCTGAAATTTTTTACAACTAATCCCTTGCCTGTATAATATATACTAGAGAGAGAGAAAGCAAGAAAGGAGGCATGGGTGGGGGTGGATTTCAGAACTGGGAGGCTAAGGAATTAGATTTTTAATCTAAAAATGAACAAACACCTATGTGTTTGGTAGTGCTCCCCACTCAGAGATTAGCCATGAGTGGACGATATTAAAGAATAATATTAATAAGAGATGGTTTGTGACCACAATGAATAAAAAGGATGTAACAGTTGTAACTACCATGTTGCATGCTGGATAAGCGTGTGCAGTCCTCAGAAGTTTAAAAAGTGGGGAGGTATCTGGGCTTATAAAGATAAGGTGAGGCCAGCTTTGGGAATACTGAGTTAAAGACAACATATGGATTTAAACAGCAAAATTATTTTTGTGTCAGTAGTGAACATTCATCTAGCTCTTAGATCAAATGTAGGTTATAGAAATAAAGTCGTCCTAGAGAAGGTAAGGAAGCCATGGAGATGGTGCAGAGGGAGGCTGGCAGAGACGAGAGTGATGGTCAGAGCAAGTGGAGAAAGGAGGTCCAAAAGGTGAGGACAATGATGGAGAGGAAGACGGATGGTTTGGGAAGATCTTAAGTTTCCTCCAGACACTTTGCCTCCCTAAAATGACTGGCAGTGGGCAGAAGCTTTTTATTGTAATGAGGTCCCAATAGTTTATTTTTGCTTTTGTTTCCCTTGGCTCAGGACACAGATGTAGAAAGAAGTTGCTATGGCCGATATCAAAGGGCTGAGTGCCTGTGTTCTCCCTCTAGTAGGATTTTTAGGGTTTCACGAAAGTCTCATATTCAGTTCTTTAACAAATTTTTAACTTATTTTCATGTTGTAAATATCATGGTGTAAGAAAGTGGTCCAGTTTCATTCTTTTGCACATTGCTGTCCAGTTTTCCCAGCACCATTTACTGAAGAGACTGTCTTGTTCCCATTGGATATTTTTTCCTGTTTTGACATAGATTAACTGACCATATAGTTATGGGTTCATTTCTGGGTTTTCTGTTCTCTTCTATTGATCTATGTGTCTATTTTTGTGCCAGTACCATACTGTTTTTGATTACTACAGCTTTGTAATATAACTTGAAATTTGGGATTTTGATGCCTCCAAGGTTCCCTTTCTTTTTCAAGGTTGCTTTGGGTATTTAGGGTCTTCTACAGTTCCATACACATTTTAGGATTCTTTGTTCTAGCTCTGTGGAAAATGCTGTTGGCATTAAATGTGTAGATGGCTTTGGATAGTATAGACATTTCAACAATATTTGTTCCTCTAATCCACGAGTATGGAATCTCTTTCCATTTCTTTGTGTCATCTTCAATTTCTTTCATCAGTGTTTTTTAGTTTTCTGAATCCAGTTCTTTCACCTCTGGTTAGGTTTATTCCTAAGTACCTTATTGAGAAAATAAAAAGCTTCTGCATAACAAAGGTAACAATCAACAAAACTAAAAGGCAACCTAAAGAATGGGATATTTGCAAATGACATGTCTGATAAAAGGGTTAGTATCCAAAATATATAAGGAACTTAAAAAAACAAACAATCCAGTTAAAAAATGGGCAGAAGGCATGAATAGACATTTTTCTAAAGTAAACATATAGATGGCTAACAGACCCGTGAGAAGATGCTCAACACTTCTCATCATCAGGGAAATGCAGAGCAAAACTATAATGAGCTATCATCTCACACCTGTCAGGATGGCTAAAATCAACAACACAAGAAACAACAGATGTGGACAAGAATGTGGAGAAAGGAGAACCCTGTTATTGATGATTGATAGGAATGCAAACTGATGCAGCCATTCTGGAAAACAGTACGGAGTTTCCTCAAAAAGTTAAAGACCCTTCAGCCTAGCAATTGCACTACTAGGTATTGACCCAAAGAAGACAAAATTCCAAATTCAAAGGGATCCATGCACTCCTGTGTTTATAGCAGCATTATTTATAGCAGCCAAATTACAGAAGCTGTCCAAGTGCCCATCAGTAGTTGAATGGATAGAGACGATGTGACATGTATAATGAAATATTATTCAGCCATAAAAAATAATTAAATGTTGCCATTTACAACGACATAGATAGAGCTTGAGAGTATTATTGCTAAGTGAAATAAGCCAGTCAGAGAAAGACTATTGATTTCACTCATATGTAGAATTTAAGAAACAAAACAAATTATTATGGGGGAAAAAGAACGAGGGAAACCATGAAACAGACTCTTAACTATAGAGAACTGATGGTTACCAGAGGGGAAGTGGGTGAGAGGGTGGGTGAAATAGATGATGGGTATTAAGGAGTACACTTGTGATGAGCACTGGGTTTTGTATGGAAGTGTTGAATCACCAAATAATACCCTCAAAACTAATATTGCACTGTTCACTAACTGGAATTTAAATAAAAACTTTAAAAAATGAAAACACACCAAAATTAAAAAAAATAAAATAAAATGACTGGTGGTGGGAGTGAAGGGTATTCTCTTTTGAATATCTAGTTACTTGAGGGAGAAAAGGTAATATTAAAATACAAATAGCTGCTTGATATCTTGGCTAAAGCAAAGCAGAAAATAATTGAGGTAGTTAAAGAAATTATTAAAAGGACAGCAAAATATCTCAAATATGAGACAATCATTATGAGATAAAAAATAAAAAAGGAGATTAATAATTTTAAAAATTCAGATAATAGCATAAGCCATATATCTGAAGTGTTGATTTTTGTTTCTGTTAGTGATTTGTAATGAATAAAACATTTGGTACATAACTACATTTCACTTTATTTTATCAGGTTGAAAAGCATCTACTTTTTCATGACAGAAAATAATTCCCAGAACCTCTGTGGGATTGTCATAAGTTAGTTAGGAATACATTCTTCAGAAAAACAATGCTATGAGTTTTCTGATTTTTTATTCAACAGAAATTTTTCCTTTTTTTTCCTTTTTTTTTTTTTGTTCATTTAGTTTCTGACTACACTATGAATCCTCATAATTTTCTCTATGAATTTGATTTTTTTTAACCAATAAAAAAGCCCTCAGTGATGGAAGTCAGAAAAAAAGCAAGGTGGTAAAATTAAGTAGGTGCTAAATTAAGTCAATAATGTAAGGGATGGAGGAGAACTTCTCAGACAGATGAGACAGCTGCAAATCTCACTGAGTGAGTATAAGTTTGGTGTATTTGAAAAACAAAGTCACAATAAGCACAGGGAATATATAGAATGAAGTGGGATGGGGAATAAATAATTCCTTAAGTGGCATTTCCCCCACCTACTATTGATATTCTGAGGCAAAAAAACAAGCTCACATGTGCATGCACATCCCTCATAAAAATCTCAACTGCAAAATAAATAACCCTTTCTACTAGAGCTGAATTAAGATCTTCAAAGGTCCCAAGTAATTAAAAGTTAATGGAATATTTCCCCATACATAATTCAATTTAAAACAATAAATACAGGGCACCTGTGTGGTTCAACAGTTGAGCGTCTGCCTTTGGCTCAGGGCATGATCCCAGAGTCCTGGGATCGAGTCCTGCATCAGTCTACCTACATGGACCTGCTTCTCCCTCTGCCTGTGTCTCTGCCTCTCTCTCTCTGTCTTTCATGAATAAATAAATAAAATCTTTAAAAAATAAAACAATAAATACTAAACTACAGAATGAATGTTCAGAAGTCTAGCAAAGCACAGTGTTCTCCATTGATGACAACTCTGGCATCCACTAAAAGTAGCTCATCTGATGCTCACTCCTCCACTTCTCTCCTGCTAACATAGACCCAACAGTCCTGGGAGCACAACCTCCCACTAACTGCTTGCTTCCCCAGCTACCTTACACCTTGGAGGAACCACTGGACACAGATATGGCCAAGAAGACATCAGCAAAAGTCTTAGGAGGGGGTATAGCCAATCATTTGCTTTCCAATCAAAGAGGAACAGAAACGATGAGTATCCTACACATTCAGCCCCTCGTCTTTCCTTAAACATGGACGTGGTGGTTTCAGCAGGGGCAGTCCTCTGGCAACCATGAGATTATGAAGTGGAAGGACAGGAATCCAAATCCTAATATGGCAAAATGAAGACAGAAAATCCTGATGGCATCTTGGAGCAATGCCAGTAGTAACATGTCCTGCCTGACTGCTTGTTTAAATGAGGAAATTAAACCCAGTGTGTTAAGACCTTGGTGGTTGGCCTTTCTGTCATGTAAGACTAAGTAACCTGAAATACATACTTTAAAGCTCTAATACAATGAGTTGTTCTAAGTATTTGACTTTTTTTTTTTTTTTTTAATCAAATGTCGAATATCTAGTTCTGCTTTCTCGGTTTTAAATGCAGACTCTGGTTCCTGTGAGCTCAACGAACACAAATGCAGAAAGCAGTCTTCATTGAACCCCTAAGGAAGCCAGGCTAAGTCCTTAAAGCCGGATCAATAAACATCTCAGCAACACTATGAGGCTGGTGCTTTTACAATTCACATTTTACAGATGGAAGAACCAGAGGTTCAGCAGTGTAACCAGCCGAAGGCCACGCAATTCATGAGTGACAGAGGTAGGTTTGAATCCATTTGTCTTCCTTTGGGGAGCCTGCTTTTAATCACAGTTCAGTATAGCCTCCACCTCCTAAAATGAATGAGCCATTTGATTATACAAGGTTTAATGGACCAAGTTAATGAGATTTTATGTACACTTTTTTTTTTTTTTTTTGGAAAAAGAAGAAAAAAAAAAGGAATGACTCTAAGGATACACACACACACACGAGGTATATCTTCTAAGTAAATGTGCTTGCTTACTTTTTGTAGTTACCTACATGGTCATTAATACTCCCTCAAGAAATAAACTATAATGGCATAAACCAAGTGTCAAACATTAGCACCACTGAAATTGAAAATAGCCAAGGAATATAGAGGTCTTCATTTTCATGAAAGCTATTTTAAGGGAAAAAAAAAATACTGAAAGACTGTTAATGGATCAAACTAGCAGGCATTCTGCTAATTAGATAAATTGGACACAGTATGCTTGTCTTTTCATTCAGAACCTGGAATTTGCAGAAACCTCTGAAAACGAGGATGGCTGCTGTCAAACGCTCCTCTTGGGGTAGAGGCTGCCCTGTGGCTCTGCCGTAATTCCACTGTCCTGTTTACACAAGACACTCCTAACAATCGACATTTTATTTTATTTTATTTTATTTTATTTTATTTTATTTATTTTTTAAATTTATAATAGTCACAGAGAGAGAGAGAGAGAGAGAGAGAGAGAGGCAGAGACACAGGCAGAGGAAGAAGCAGGCTCCATGAACAGGGAGCCTGATGTGGGATTCGATCCCGGGTCTCCAGGATCGCGCACTGGGCCAAAGCAGGCCCCAAACCGCTGCGCCACCCAGGGATCCCACAATCGACTTTTTAAAGGAACATGAGTAACTCTAGTCCTGTGCGTTAAACGGCCTACACTGATGCAAGTAACTCGCTTGACGGGAGGGGGCCTTTAGACTAACGAGATACTTAGCTGGGCACAATATTCAAGACAAGAATCATATATATTTATTATTAGGGCAATTTTTATTTTATATATATATAAAATATATATATAATATATATATATTTAGTATATATATATATATATATATATATATTTCACCAGTGGAAAGGGAGGTGGAGATTGTGGAACACCTGACTGAACCATTGTCTGTACCCTCTCTTTGAAAACACATTTCCTTTCCTCCCAAATTTGTAATACGCAGAAATAGTCTGATGTTAAGCTAAGAGTGCCGATCATCATTGGACACAACGCCAGCAGGCCACACAGTAGCTAATACTACACAGAAATAGAACTTAGAAAAGTAAAAAAAAAAAAAAAAAAAAAATGCAAGCAAGCAGGGAAGGAAAGATAACAAAATGGGCATTAGAATCAGGGGTCTATGAAGTGATTCCTATTAGTGACTGAGTCTGCAGCCCAGTAAAAACAAACACAGGCTATTATTTCTTCAATAGCCTCTTTTTTTAATGCTTTGCCAGCAACTATGGATTTTCACTTTTGTGGTTTTATTTGTACCTGGTTCTAGCAAAATTTCACTAAGTACAAAAACTCAATGAGAGACCCAAACCAAACTCATAAAAAAGAATGATTGAGAAATGTATATGCTGACACAGTCAAGAAATCCACTTGCTTTTGTTCTGATGTAGCTTCCTGTGACCCAGTACATGTTGGTTTGGCCGACTTGAACACCGGCGTCATTGCTGATGTTGCATGCCCATCCCTGCTGGAGTTCTCCATTGGATTGCCCTTTCATTTGCTTTGTGATTTGCATGCAGGGTTTTAAAAAAATGTGCATAAAGCAGATCCACTGCAAATCAACTTGTTATCATTTTAGCCATCCATTCTAGCTGCATCCATATGGTTTGGGTAGCTGAGCGAAAAAACAAAACAAAAACAAAAACGGGGGCGGGGGGTTGGGAAAAGGGAAAGTATATGCAGCATTCCGCTTGATGCAGCAGGAACAGGGGGAGGAGAGCAGATGAGGATTCACCCTTCATTGCACAATTGTAAACAGCATCTGAGTGGGCTGTATTGAAGTTTCTAGGAAAAGCAGACTGTGAAGGACTCACCCTCACGCTGTTCAGCCCTTATCTGAAAGTTGCACTTGGTAGTGTGTAAGCGGGCACAGCTGCCAGCAATTGATATCACAGAAACACAAAAAAAGAGCCAAATCTTCCTTCCATCCAAACAAAGGGGGTGTTGGCTGGAAAGTACTAAGTCTAGGGTTTTGCACTTTCCTTTCAAAGGAACACAGCAGAGGGTAGAGTCGTTTTGCCTAAGTACTCCGTCCTGGGATGGGAGTTACTGAATCTATAGAAGTGATTTCCAGTCATCGAGGGTAAATGTGTCCATTACCTGCACATATGAAAGAGGAAACCTAAGTCCTTCTATGTGGTCCTCAAGTTTAGGCTGACCCTGTACCAAGTGTATCATTAATAAGAATATTCTTTTTTTTTTTTTTTTGGAATATTCTTACTATAGTCACGTTGTAACTGTCCTGCCTTTAGACAGGACAATTAGGAATGGAAGGCAGTTATAATGTGAATATAGTAAGAATAATCTGTTAATTATAACGTACGGCCATAGAGAACAGATATTCCTATCACTGCAAGTATCTAACAAGAAAGTCCAGCAAAAATGGTAGACAGAATGTCCCATCTTTGATACGTCCCTCCTAACAAAGACTAATTTGTGTGTTATTTTTTTTAATTTTATTTATTTATTAATGAGAGACACAGAGAGAGAGGCAAAGACACAGGCAGAGGGAGAAGCAGGCTCCATGCAGGGAGCCCGACACGGGACTCGATCCCGGGACTCCAGGATCAGGCCCTGGGCTGAAGGCAGGCGCCAAACCGCTAAGCCACCCAGGGATCCCTAATTTGTGTGTTAAATATGAGGTAAGGATAATATAACCAATCTACCTGCCCCCACATGCCTACAAGTGCCCAGAAGTTGTTCAGGATCATTTGACCCACATTGTTATTATTCACCTTCTCGAGGTCTATGAGTGAAGTCCCATGCAGTTGGCACGAGCCAGGAAGTTTGAAGGGAGAACCAAAATCTGCACCCTGCATTGGCCGGAAAATTAACACTTCCCTGGTAGGTAGACACGTGGGGCCAGATTGTTGTTTGTGGCCTCGTGGAAATACCTAGCTCCTAGCTCTGGTTCTACCAATAATTCGTACAGAGTACTTCTTGTCTTTTCCTCAGTACTAGTCACCTACCAGATCATCTTGGTTTTAATTTTGAAGTATTTCTAAATTCTTCAACTTCCTCAATTTCTTTTCAATCTGTATTTTTAATTCTAGTAATTTAGGCTGTCATTACATTTTGTCTAGACTTTAGCCGCTCAAAATTCCACCTCCCCACTGTACAAGTATTTCAATTCAAATATTAGCATATTTTTCCCTCCCATAATATTTAATGGTTCTGTACTTTCCATAAAAGTGGCCTCTAAACATTTATAGGGGTGGAAACCATACATTCAAATAAAATCGATATAAGAAGTTTTAGTGGATTTGAGGAAGATTTGAATAAGTGAAGCACAGGGGATGTTTTTAGTCTAGTGAAATTACTCTGTGTGATAATGATACTATAATTATGAACACATGATACTACAAATTTGTCAAATCCCACAGAATTTACTATGCAAAGAGTTAACATTAATAAAAAAAACTTTTAAAAAATCAAGTAATAGCAGGATGGAATGCAGAATGTGTAAAAATAATTTAATTGTACTAGAACTATGCCAGGTTGTGGTATATATTTATTGACTAAAAATCATATATCTTGAAATGTTGACTTCTAACTTTTATAAATCTAATGAATAATCTATTTGAGAACCATCTGACTTTAGTAATATTTTGAAACCGGCTATTCTAGATAATTGCAATTGTATAGACATTTATTTCTGCGCTTTAATTTTTATATTCAGTGTCTGATTTTCAAAGATAAATCATTGTGAATAATAGTATTTACGATATTTGCAAACTAGAAGTGGCAACATGATGACTCCCAATTACACTGATATGGAAGTTAGAAAAAAAGTCTTTACATGTCATTGTTGAGCCACTAAATATGTCCTACTTACTTTCTTTAAACTTACATCTTAAAGGAGATAATGAATGGTTCTTCAACCAGTTTAGTATCTATCCCTACCCCACAGGCCCCCAAGATGAGCAGACCTTTTGAAATGCATTTAAAACATATGGAGATGTCCAAGGGCATTAAAGAATCTCAGAAATTGCATACTCAGAGTTATAAAAGTCAATTACTTGCTGAGACCATATGTTCTTTCAATACCTTTAGTAAATTGTGTACTAAGGAAGGTGATAGCTCTGTAAGTATGAATCTTCAAATCAAGCTCATTTAGATTATTAAAAATATCAGCATTTCCTGCAACCTGAGAAATCATGGAACCGCTTGAGTAATGGATTTATTTTTTTTTAAGATTTTATTTATTTATTCATGAGATACCCAGAGAGAGAGAGAAAGAGGCAGAGACACAGGCAGAGGGAGAAGCAGGCTCCATTCAGGAAGCCCGATGTGGGACTCGATCCCAGGACTCCAGGATCACACCCTGGGCCGAAAACAGGCGCTTAAACCGCTAAGCCACCCGGGTTGCCGGAGTACTGGATGTAATTGGGAAAAATGGTGTTTTGTTTGCTTAGTTTTGTCTCATTTGCAAAATCTGTGTCACCATCTTGTCTCAGAAGAAGCAATGCACGCCAATACAAAAAGGCCTTTCTGTAAATCGTGCTGTATTTCACAAAAAAAATAAATTTAGAAAGTCAGCAATTTAAAAGCTTTAAAAGTTCATAATTTGTCATTGCCTAACATTTTTAATGGTATCTTCAATCTACTAATGCTTATCTACACAACATCCCATGACTGCTTAAGTATTTTGCAATAACAATTTTAATAAGTCCTGGCACTCCTACCATTTTCCAACACTGCTTTTACATCACTGATACAAATGGCACTGTACTTCTCACAACTTAAATGCAAATATTTTATCATTTGACTATATGCCATATTTTCATGGACAGATATAAATCATGTAAACTCTTATTCAGATATTTTTCAAGCTCAGTGTTCAAACCAAATCATCAGATATGTTAGATATACAACTTAATCCAATTAAGTCTCTGCTCATTGCCTCCCTTTCTGGGAGGGAGCTCCCTCCTATAAAACAGCAACTGCCAGAAACCAGCCACCCATCTCCCTTATCTTTTCACTGCACAGTCACAAAGCTCGACTAGTTCATTATGTGTTTAATATTTTAATATTAATATTTGATATTTTAATATTTCTCAGAAATACTGTGTATTTGTTTATATGTCACTAGTGACTAAGGTGACCTTAACTTTTCCCTCAACTTCATTAAACTTTCTACAGGGTTCTTTCTGACTCCAGACCCTTGACCTCCCTTCTCTTAGAACATTTACTTTACAAAACTTTCCATTGTAAATTATTTCTCAACGTCTTTAGGATGTAAAACTTCTACAATCCAGAAAAGTCTCTCTAGGACCTGGGAGTCCTTTGAAAGGCAACCATCAAAGGAAGGAGACAATGCACCCATACCTAACCTCCATTACCTGCGGGAAGACAGCAGTCTAACTGCAATAAAGCAATAATTACCAAACACAATGGATAACTTTAAAGCCATTTAACAGATGATTTAGGAAAACCCAAAGTATTCTTTTAAACAAAGGATTTGCAAGGCTTTAAATGAATTATAAGGAGATTCAAAGTAAAATAGAACTGTAGTAATTGAGAATATACGCATATCACAGTCAGGGTAATTAACAGATTGTCTGCCCAGAACTACTCATAGTACACAAAACAAAAACAATGAAAATGAACAAATAAAAGACTAGTAAAAGGCAAACAAAACGTTTGGGGAAACAAAGAGAACATATATAGGTAGAAGAGAATTACAAAAATAAGGGTAGGAAAATATGTAACTCAAGGAAATTTATAATCTATTATAAAATGTTGTAAATGTTTAATGAAATTAATTCAGTATGACAGATCACAAAGAAGTGAAGATTTTTTAAAAGGTGGAAAAAAAGATGAATATTGCAGAGAAGATTGCAGGAGAAAGGAGATACGCAAAATCATCTCATTTTAGAAAACAAAGTAGAATTAACTAATGATATGATTGAAAATGAAGTTATTGCTGTGAGTTATTGCTTCTTCTACCATTATGAAGAAATGACAAAAAGATTGAAACAGTTCAGAGAAAATAAGCATCTAGTACTTTTTGCTAAGTTTTAAAAATCTTCCGCTTTTTTTTCCCTCTTGTTTGGTGAGATTTAAAGAGATTTAAAAAATTCTCTATGCTGATCTTTATTTTTTAAAATTTCTTTTCTGAGAAAATCATCCATGCTGCATAAAATGAAATTTTAAAACCTCCTTATATTTGCAAGTATTTAATTGGCTATCTGTGATTGTTGTTTTTTGTTTGTTTGCTTTGTTTTGTTTTGTTTTGTTTTGTTTTCTAGCCTCACTTTATCATTCTGCAGTCAGGAAGCATTGGTGAGGCTTGCTAAAAATTCCTGCACCTCAGGCCCTGTATTTCAGGTACAGTATTGCTGGGGTGGGGGGTGGGGGGTCTCCAGGCACAGAGATCCACTTTGGTCCTGCTGTGTGAGCCTCAAATGTCCTTCCTAGAACCCTGTGTTGATGTGTCCCAAGTTTCACAGTGTCTGACAGTCTCTCCCCTGCATTTTCATTAATGATTAACTTTCTCCTTTTACATCCTTTTAGTTTCCTTTCATTTGCTTTATAGAAGACAGTGAGAAAGAAATGCCGGTATTCTGGCATCTTGAGCCAAATTAGCATGGGTTTTATTTAAATTAATAAGGGTAAAAATACTTTGTAAAAAAACATATTAAATAAATATGACATATTAGACACTGTGTAGTTTGGTGACAAAATATATTTCAGTGTCGATTGAAATGTATGTGTTATGGCTTGTAAACACACAACACTTTTTCTGATCTGATGTTATAGATCCTATGTATTACACATGAAAATAAACTTAAAACACAAGCTTTTTGTGTCATGTTATGCAATAAAAAGATGAGAGCAACTGTGTGCATTTGTGTTTGGGAACTACTTCTTAAGAAACTACTTATTAATAAAAAACTGCATATAGTATCATTCTTTTTATTCATAGAAATAAAAAGTCAAGTTGATAGAATTATTCATTCAGTCTTTTGATAGTCTCTATCAACAAGAAGCAACAAGAATAACTGTGTCATGAGAGATACTCTGGTGAGTAACAGGGTCAAATGAGAGACTGATCCATAGAGACTGAATCACAAAGTGGGGACATCTAACCTCAGTGCATAGTGCTCATCCGTACTGGAGTCAAACTAAGAAGTTCTTGGCTGTTCAAAATCAAAGACCTGCAATTATTCCATCTAGGTTTTTTTTTTTTTTTTTTTTTTTTTTTTTTTATGAGGTAAGAACAAAGGTAACGACATATTTAATGTTGTGAATACAGGCCTCTCCCACTTCTCACTTGCAAACTCAAATGTCCACAATGACCAGGCAGGCAGGTCATGCAAACGAGTGAACCTACAGAGCTTGAGTAGGGAATAGGGAAACATAGCTCACCTAGTTCATTATGCATTTAATATTTTTCAGCAAGTCAGGAATCCAGGAAAGAAGCATTTGATTAAAAAAAATAATAATAAGTATACAAAACAGTATGAGAACTTGCAGATGATGTGACATCCCAAGATGAGAGGAAATGATAGGGAACGGGATCTTGAGAACATAGCAAATGCTTGATCCTAAACCTACTCCCGCGATTTGGCACATGTTCTGATAGAGCAGCGTGCGCCACCAACCCAATGGTTAGAAATCTCGTGGGCCGATTCTGTGACAGCCACACAAAGCACGTGCAGTTCACGACCTCTGCCATAATGTCGGTCTATCACCCTGATGGCCTCCAATGGAACGTTCAGGGTCTCCACATCACATTTGCTCAATGACCTTGTTCTTCCTGCCATGTCTTACTTCATCCAATTTTTGGCTTCATTTCCTCAGTCAGTGTTCCAGTTATTATTAACTCATATAAAAAAAGATCATTTACAAACAATTTGAAGCACAAAAAAAAAAAAAAAAAAAGCTAGTTTGCTCAAGATAATGTTTCTAGTAAGGCTTGCTATATAAAATCCAGGTATTCTCATTCAAGTCTGTGCTGCTAATTTCTTTGATTTACTAGTGACACCAGTTAAGGCTTTATTGTCTTTTAATATATAGACACACATATTTTATCAGTTAATTTTTTTCAAAATTTTTTTTCGAAATTTGAAAGATGTCAAACGTGATGGTTCTAAAGTGAATAGCAGCTAATTATTGTATACGTCATTGACAAAGTTAACAGTTCATTTTATGAGAAAAAAATAAAATCCATATTGTTGCTACATTAACTGTATAAATATCGGCAGTCACATTTTAAGACATTATTTCATTTTGAGATAGAAAATGTGACATTTAAATATATGAAACAGGTAAAAATTTACAATATATTTTTTTCTATTTAAAACTCAACAAAGGTAAATTGTTATTTTTGATATATTTTGATGTAAAATATATTATTGAATATTTTAATATTTATGCATAAGGAATTCTTTGTACTAAAGTACAACTTAGAAAAAGATATCCATACACATTTTCCCACTATTTTTCTTCTCAATTATCTTATGCTTTTTAGATTCTGATTGATTGATGTTTTTAATGGGGTGGCTATGGCATTGAAATGGAAGCATGACCTTTCAGAAAGTTATTTTTAAATTTTTGAATCGTGAAATTTGTGTATCCTTTGCTAAGAATAAAGTGACACCTAAAGTCAACCTTAACATATTTGAGTTTGACTTGAGGTAACCTATATATCCTACTTTATTTTTAAATGTTTAAAAGAATTCTTGGGGCTCTATTTTATTGGTTTGGATAGAATTTTTTCAAAGTGCCCTCTATTCCCAAATGCCTTTGAATGTAAGTATAAATTAATAATAATAATAAATAGAAAGTATAAATCAATTTGCAAAGACGCTATACAAATTTAACAGTAATCCACATGTCGCTAGTGTGAAAGAGATAAGAGTCAACTAGCACTGACAGAGGCATTCATATCAAAACAACCTAACTTTTGATTTCTGTTTTGTTTTTCTGCACCCTATCATTCTTCAAGGTTCCATCTTTCCTTTCTAAACAACAGCACAACATGTATGTGTGTGCATGTGTGAGTGTGACAATTTTACAAGAATTATCTTTGCTCCAAGATTTAAAAGCATGCAAATACCAAATATCCTTGCTCCTTACTCCAGAGTATACTTTGTAATCTCTTCAACATAGATGAACTGTCATCAGTTCAACATAATGCCCAAGACTAAAAATCTCCGGATAGCAAACATTTCAGGGTCTAATTTGTTTGACTAGCTTTGATTATGACTAGCCTATTTTGTTTTTTTTGTTTTGTTTTGTTTTGTTTTTTTGACTAGCCTATTTTGAATAGTAATGATAATTAGTAAAATTCACTGAAGTAGTTACACACATTTTGGGGAAGGGGCCGTAGTCTCCTGCATTACACTTAGAGCACAGGGAGCCATTTGGCACGATCTTCATATTGACAAGAAATATCCATTGTCTGTCCTCCAAGAGGCCTCACGGTGGCAGACATGCCATAAGGCCACCTCAGCACATGGGCTTGCTCAAAACATCGGAATCACCAGTCCTTCGAAAAGGTTCCATTTTGCAAGGAAGATCCGAGTTAAGCTAGGTCTCAGAGATGAAGTTTAACCCAGAACACTTGTCACCGACCTACGGCAAGAGAACGTCTGGCTTTCCTGTTCTGCCTCAACAGGTAAACAAATTGCCAGAGAATGTTTTTGGCCAGCCTGGGATCCAAGCAAGGTAGGTCAGTTAGAACAGCCACATGTCTATGTGTTTTTGTTTTTGTTAAATCATCGCTCTTACTGTACTGATCTACTTGCCGCCCTAAGGAGACAGGCTAATACTAAAGAGAGAGCTTGGCCTTTCTCGACGGAACCTGAATGAGTACTGTCAATGTGAGGAAGTCAAGAAGTTCTTTATTCAAAGCTGGAAAACGTCCTCTCCACAGGCATATTTTTCTGATATTCAGTTATCTGACAATGGTCACAGTCCACTGGCCTAGGAGCTATTTAGCATGCATGTGCCTCTGCTCTGGGGTGTTAAAGATGGATTTAAAAGTTCAGTTCTCAGAGAATAACATCTCACCTATTGTCCTTTATTATGGGAACATTTCTCTGTAGTATCTGCTTGCTCAGATCTTCATCAAAAGGAGCTGATTTACTTTTGTCTTTCTTTAACCACAAGTGTAAATTTATTAACTTCTTCACTTTAATTAGTTAAATAAAGACTAAAGGCATCCCCATTCAGACTTGTGTGGTTCAAGCATGCTTTGGGAATCCCTCCACACAAAAGTAATAATAATGATGATAGACTGTAACCGTATGAAATTCTAGTGTTGTAGTAAAATAGAATGCTCACTGTTATGTTTAAGATGTTGAACACAAAATCCATTTTAATATCCATGCAATAGAGAATAGTGTGTCACCTATGTGGAGAGGTAAACCAATTCTTGCCTTAATAATTAAAATGCCTTAATATCTCTCAAAGCTTATCACACAGAGAAGGAATTTAATTGTGGTGTTGTTCCGTAAAAGACCAGACGGTAAATATTTTAGATTTTGGGAGCCATGTGATCTCTGACACAACTACTCAACTCAGCATGAAATTAACCAGAGATACTAGATCAACAAGTTAGTGTAATTATATCCTAACACAACTGTATGTACAGAAATAAGCAGCAAACCACACTCGGCCTGTGGGCTGGAGTTAGCAGATCCCTAACATAGAAACCCAGGGAAGGTCACTCCATATGACGAATGAAGTATCATGGGACTTCCTGTGGTCGTTTGTCACAAACCATCTCAGACTTTAAATCAAAGCTTGATTTCTCCAACCATGATACAGTGAAGCAAGGTACTCAACTTCATAATGTCTATTAATTTAATGTTGATCGGGGTTCAGGAACAAGATGTTATCTTCTCTCTATTGATTTTAATAGTCATTTTGATATTGACTAGCCTTCATCATTACGTTAGCCGGCACAGTCGATTCACCATTGTCTTTTCTTTACAAATAATTGGCTAAAGTTCAGTAAAGGTTAGACGGAAATTATCAAACAGGCTGTGTCATTTACAAAGTCTTTGCGATTCATTGATTGAGGTCCCCCACCTTACCCTTATAACTGGCTGAAAGGTTACCTTCTCATTGAATAAAGTCTACCAGGAGACGAGGCAATGGCACCTATTGATAGAATGTCTAAAGGGGAAAAAGACAATTGTAATTCACGGTGCAATTACACTTGGGAATGTATTTTAAGACTTCACAGTTGAGAAGTAGTTTAATTTGTTTGTTCCCAATTGTAAGTCAGCGTTTTAAAGCCTGTTGCCGTTCACTGGAGGATGCTGCAATGGCAGTTTCCAACTTTCTTTGCAGATGATAGGATGGCACCATTTAGGCAATATATGCTTTTCTCTGATATATATTTGTAAATAATAATAAATAAATAAATATATTCTAATAATCAGTATATGACATAATTTCATATATGTAATATAATATGCAATTTATATACATTACATATACTTAGAGCTATTATAATTGTCTTGTTATATATTATATATAATAAGGATTATATAATTGATATATATTACATATACATATAGTTATTATCATTATCTTAAGTGACAAGCACTCTCCAGCTTTTCACAGTGGAGGATGGTAACACAGCTGCCATTTGTAGAAGAATCACTAGCGGCCATTCTAGACACCATTTCATAGATATTGCCTCATCGAGAAGGACAATAACTGTATGAGGTTGTCATTTTATGATAGATGCTGAGACTCTGAAGACTCTTAGTAAATTACTCAAGGTTAAAAAAGCTAGGGACACCTGGGTTGCTCAGTGGTTGAGCATCTGTCTTTGGCTCAGCGTGTGATTCTGGGTCCGGGATCGAGTCCCATGTCAGGTTCCCTGCATGGAGCCTGCTTCTCCCTCTGCCTGTGTCTCTGCCTCTCTCTCTCTCTGTGTCTCACTCATGAATGAATAAAATCTTTAAAAAATAAAATAAATAAAATAATAAAATAAAATAAAATAAAATAAAATAAAATAAAATAAAATAAAATATAAAAGCTAGAATGTGGAGACCTTTGAATCTCCAAGCTCTGTCTCCTATTATTTTCCTACTTCCCATATACCCAAAGGCCAGTGGATTGTAGACATTGGCATTCTCCCAAAATATTTTCACTGTGCTGTTCATTCAATCTCTATCCCATGTACAAATATGCTCTTCAAACTTCATGCCAGGGGATCCCTGGGTGGTGCAGCGGTTTAGTGCCTGCCTTTGGCCCAGGGCGCGATCCTGGAGACCCGGGATCGAATCCCACATCGGGCTCCTGGTGCATGGAGCCTGCTTCTCCCTCTGCCTGTGTCTCTGCCTCTCTCTCTTTCTCTCTGTGACTATCATAAATAAATAAAAATAAAAAAAAAAACCTCATGCCACCCAGCTAATTTACTCTGTATACCTCTTCATCAAAATCATTTGTGGATCTGTTGTTGGAATTGGTTGGTTTTAATATCTATGTGAATAAGTACAAGTTACTTCTCAACCTAATATTTCTTACTTATTTGTCCAAAGACTTTTCCTTCACTTTAGCAAACGGAGGATGAATCTGAACTTTGTCATATCCCTCAAATGTTCCACCTGTGAAATCTGAGTCTCGGCATCTCAGGTTCACAAGTATTCAGTGCTCCTTCTCTCCCCACCCTTCCCTCATTCATCTAACTCTTCTTATCCTATTCCTTGATATCTTCATCTAACCACACTCTATTAGCCTACTTATGTATTTCATTTCTCAAATACAGCCTAATAATAATTATAATAACAATGATGATGAGGGTGATGTTTTTGAAAAACGAGGTACCGGGCATTGCACAAAACACTTTATATTATTATATCTGAGGCTCAGAGAAGTGAAGCAAACCATCCATTGACAATACAGCTAACCATGACATCATTCAGATGAGAGAGTGGGTCTGCTTTTCCTATTTCAAGGCCCACACAGTTTTTTTGTAACTACAAAGATTGTCATTTTTATGACTTAGAATCATATGATCTGTAATTTTAATAAAATATCACATTATTGGGAGCTGTTTTCTTTCCTTATCACTTAGGGAAACCATTCCTGGAAAACTCAATCCCTGAAATTATGACTTTATACATATTTCATTCCTTTACCTTCAGTTTAATAAGATCTTGAAAGAAAGGACATGAAAGTATCTCCAACTTACTCTCTGACTCAGCATTTCACTCTGTTATGTTGTTATCATTGGTTTATTTCTCTATCTCTGCCTCTGAAATATGAGTTTAAGAGCAAACTATTATTTTTATCTCCAGTGCCAAGTACACAGTAGATACTCAACTGAATATTACTATTAGTTAATAAACACATAAATATATCAATGAATGAATGCTGAGCAGGCTACAAAATCTGAGATTCTGGCATTGAGTTCTGTATTGGCCTTCCACTATTTAGGTAAAGGTAAGAAAAACAGTTTACTTATCTGGTTCTCAGTTTTCCTCTCCATAAATTAAAATAATAAACTGTCAGTATTCTTAAAGTTAAATATATTTAAAAGGCATGTATAAGATGAAATCAAACCATGAACATGAATATACTATATAAATAGTTATAAAATAACAGCAGTTAAACAAACTTCTCTCTCCTCAAGCATCATATAGAAGCAACAGCCCACTCTTACACTGTTGGTGGGAATGCAAGCTCATGAAGCCACTGTGGAAAACAGTGTGGAGGTTCCTCAAAAATCTGAAAATAGAGCAATTGCACTACTAGGGATTTACCCCCAAAGATACAGATCTACCCCAATGTTTATACCAGCAATGTCCACAAAAGCCAAATTATGGAAAGAGCACAGATGTCCATTGACAGATGAATGGATCATACACACACACACACACACACACACACACAGGAATACTACTCAGCCATAAAAAAAAAAAAAAAAAGAAATCTTGCCATTTGCAACAACGTGGATGGAACTAGAGGATATTATGCCAAGCGAAATAAGTCAGTTGGAGAAGGACAATCATCATGTGGTCTCACTCATATGTGGGATTGATCACAGGGGAAGGGAGAGAAATATAAATCATGACAAAATCAGAGAGGGAGACAAACCATAAGAAACTCTTAATCATAGGAAACAAACTGAGGGTCCCTGGAGGGGAAGGCAGGGTGGGGGGATGGGGTAACTGGGTGATGGGCAGAAGGAGGGCATGTGATGGAATGAGCACTGGGTGTTATATAAGACTGATGAATCATTGGCCTCTACCTCTGAAACTAATAATACATTAAATTAATTGAATTTGAATTAAAAAAATTGCACCATAGGTAAAAAAAAAATAATCAACGGCACATTTCTCTATATAAAATAATAGATACTCAACAAATATTGATCACTTAGCATTAGGCAGTGTTAGGAACACATGGCTGAGCAGATGCATTTCCAACTCATGTGGGATGTATTCTCTAATGAGATCCTTTACAAAGGATTCTTTGACAAAGTAGATGATTTGAGCTCCTTTCATTAAAGACTAACAAGTTCATTCTGTGTTTCTGTGTGAATCTGTATTATACCAAAACAAATGGCAAAAATTAAACTTAGAAAAGCCCTCATTTTACTATTAGCAGTTGAAGTAATGGCAGATTCTTCTTAAATAACCCCAATTTCATCATCTTAAGTCACTATTGGCTTAGGTTTATGTAACCCTTTTTAAGTCTTATATATTTTGAGTTTTTGTGGTTATAACCCATATTGAGAACAAGGTGGAATTCTGAACTAAGAAAGAAATGGTTTTTGTTTATTTTGTTTTGTTTTTGGTTGAGAAATGCCTACTTATGTCTCACTTTTAGCAAATCCAGGGTGGAGTCTGTCCACCTGGGTGGCTCCGTCAGGCAAAGCATCTGCCTTTGGCTCAGGTCATAATCCTCAGAATTTGGGATTGGGTCCTACATTGGGCACCCTGATCACCAGGGAGTCTGCTTCTCTCTCCCCCCAACACCGCGATTGTGTGTGTTTTCTTTCTCTCTCTCTCTCTCTCAAATAAATAAATAAAATCTAAAATATATATATATATATATATTCTTTCTCCCTCTGCCTACCTCCCTTAAAAAAGTGTTTGGTGATTCTAGTATGATATTTTGGTAGCATACCTGGGCATCATGTCATCTAAAATGGACCACAGTTCAGAGACAATAACATACTTTAAAATTTTGACATTTTCAAAGCACTTTCAAATTATTCAATTCACATAACTACATGGAGGGATAGGCTGTGCAGGAATTCAATAACTTGCAAATTATTTTCAAGTGAGTTTCTTCAGTTGTAATATCTCCACTTGGCAAAAAAGAGCAGGTACTATCGTTAACTTCATTTAAAATAGGAGAGAACTGAGAACGAAGAAGCTATAACAACACTTGCTGAAACTAATATAATATCCAATGCCCCTATACTACAAATGCATTTAAGCTTATTTTTAAAAATTTAGAATTAAATAACTTCCATAATTTGAGTTAAAAAGGGGCAAGAATTCTCATTTCAATTTTTTTATGGTCAAAGTCTAGAAAGTACTATTTCCTAATATTGGTAAAACACACAAATGACAGAACCAAATTATCATCCTAAAAGCTTGCATTTCTGTTGACTGTTTTCTGTAGAATTACAGATAATTAGATTTTGGCTTTAGAATCACTAACTAAAATGTGTCTTTTTAATTAAGCCTGAAACGAGAATCTACTAAATACTTCTGGCAATAAAGAAATTAGTATCGAACCTTCCAAAGGAGAAATAGACAAGAACAGAAATAGAAACAATGCTTATTTTAGTGAGCATAGTCCAAAATACTCATACTATTTGTAAGAATTACTAATTATTTTGAAAATACCAAACCACAATTTTATACTATTTTTTTAATAAATCTGACATAAAAATTCCAACATTTTACACAATCTGATGAAATGTCAGCAAACATAAATTACTCTTTTTTTTTTTTTCAGGAAAATATGCAAAGTGCTTTTCATGTGTAAACCATAGACCAGGTGCTCTGAAGATAAGCAAACCCTGGTCTTCTTCAAGGAGCTAATACAGAAGATGCTGCATGTGTGTAGAAAAGAAACTTTATGCAAAATGCTAAGCGATTACAATTATATGAAAGACAAAGATAAGAAATTCCCAACAACATAGTGATACTTCTAGCTGAAGCATGATGTCAAGTTTCTTGGAGAAATTTTCATTCTGTAGACGAAAATGTTGCATAAATTGCCCAAGGACATTCAGTGAGCAATAGTATAAGATTATGAGTACTTCCACCTCTGAAAAAGATGAAGGAGATGCACTCTTCCCTATTTCTCCCAGTAAGTACAGCTAAAATCCCTGATAATTATATATAAAACATGCATAAAATGACTTTCAAAGGTGAAGAGAAGAAAGTAGCCTGGCTAGTGAACCTGAGACCCAGAGAAGTAAATGCTGGTGACTTCCTCCGTTTTCTTAAATGCTGCTGAGCTCCTCGGTTTTATTTTTGTTTTATGTCTTACATATCTCAGGCATGGAACCGAAGAAGGTACAACTTGAAACTCCAAAATTATAGACAAAATAAATGTTTCAACAAAAGTTTGTTCTAGCCAAAATTAAAAAAAAAAAATGTAAAAAGGGACAGCCTACAGACAACACACACACACACACACACACACACACACACGGTAATAAGCTCCTTACTCCAGTCAAGCACAGCAGAAACAAACCATACCCCCCAAATCATGACAGCAGAGGTCTAACGAATACCCTAACTTCCATCTTCACCAAGCTATGATGAAGTAGTCTAACCCCTGCAACATGGTGCCATCAGAGATGGACTTACATCCCCAGTGGGGAGTGAGAATCTCTCCCCAAACCTTGATGGTGACGTGTGGGACTCCTGGACTTGCACCCCACCAGCAATAAGGAGATGTTCTGCTAACTCCCACATGTAATGCTGTCACATGTGGCCTAGCAGCGAGGCAAGATGTTCATTACCACCTGGAGATAAAAAGCCACACATAACCCACCCCTTAAGATTTCATTTATTTGAAAGAGCAGGGGGAGAGGCAGAGGGAGAGGGACAAGCAGACTCACCCCCTGTGCAAGGAGCCCAAAGTGGGGCTCCATCCTATGACCCTGAGATTATGACCTGAGCCAAAGGCAGGTGCTTAACCAACTGAGCCTCCTAGTTGCCCCCTAAATATAGTCTTTATAAGTAACAGGAAATAGGATTAAAAAAATTTATCAGACCTTCAGGAACTTAGTTGGCTTTGAAACTAAAACAAAACATTGATCTTTCAATGAATAGAATTATTACAGAGAAAATCTAGTGCTTCTACATAGAAGAACTCAGCACCGTTAACTGACAGGCTCTGATTAATCAACATTCATGTGGTGTTCTAATAATTAAAACAGAATGCACATTTTTTTCAAATACCTGTGGAACCTACACCAAGATATACCAGATTGTTAGCCTTAAAGCAAACCTCAACCATTTTAAAAGAATAGAAATCATACACATACAGATCATATACACAATAGAAATCATATGCATAAATCCTTGGCCACAAGGAATCAAACTGGAAATGAATGGTAGGTAAATATCTAAACACTTAGAAACTAGGCAACACACTTGTAAATAATGAGACACAAGCAAAATTATAAAATGCATTGATTTAAGAACAAAATTGCTACATATCGAAGTACTAAATATCTCAGCTAAGGCAGTGCTGAGAGGAAAGTTTATAGCACTAAACGCTTACATGAGGAAAGAAGAAAAGTGTCTAAATAATAACCTAAGCTCTGACAAAAGTTATCTAAAAAAGAAAAGTAAAATAACCCTGAATCAAACAGGACAGAAATAACATAGAATCAGAATCCATTAAATTAAAAACAAAAAAAATAATGGGTAACTGGGTGGCTCAGTCAGCTAGGAGGCCAGCTTTCAGTTTCCGCTTGGGTCATGACCTCGGAGTCCTGGCATCAAGCCCCACGTCCAGCTCTGTGCTTGGCGGGGAGTCTGCTTGAGGATTCTCTCCCTCTCCCTCAGCCCTGTCCCCCTGCTCATGTTCTCTCTCTCTATTAAAAGAAAAATAATACAGAAAATGAAAAAAAAAAAAAACTAAAATTTGCTTCTCTAAAATGACCAATAAAATTGACAAACCTCCGTCAAGACTGAAGAGGAGGAAGGAGGACACAAATGACCAATATCAGAAATGAAACAAGGAGATATCAGTACAGACCACACAGACACCAAAATAGACTATCATAAGCAACTACAGACACATAATTTGACAGCTTAGACAAACTGTCTTCTCTTTGGAAAGTATGAACTACCACAACTCATCTACTATGAAATAATTTGAAGAAGCCTGTATCTATTAAAGGCAACAAGTATTCAAAATTTGTAAAGGAGCAAGGAGCTCTTGCATGGAGCCTGCTTCTCCCTCTGCCTATGTCTCTGCCTCTCTCTCTGTTGTCTCTCATGAATAAATTAAATCTTTAAAAAAATACAAAAATAAATTACCAGTGCCAGCATGTGCCACTGAACAATTCTACCAAATGTTTAAAGATGAATTAACACAAATTCTATAGAATATCTTAAAGAAAACAGGGGAAAAGAATACTTCTCAATTCATTTTATTAAGCTACTATTCTCAAAACAAGACAAATGTAATTTACAAAAACACCAAAGATACGTACACAGAATTGCTGATCCATATCCCTCATGAATATAGGCCAAAAATCTTTAACAAAATATTTTTAAAAATAGAATTCAGCAATTTATAAGAGAAATTCTATACCCTGATCAAGTGTCATTTATTCCTCAGATGCAAACTTGGTTAAATATTAAAATTAATTAATACAATCCAACATATTAGCTGACTAAAGAAGTTGCATCACAGGATGATATCAATTTATGCAGAAAAAATCCTTTTGACAAAAGTCTCATTTCCATTCACGGTAAAACTCCTAGAGAACTGGAAATAGAAGAGAATATCCTCAATCTCCTCAATCCTCAATATTAACAGATAATGAGTATCTGTTAAAACAATAGTAACAACAACAAACTACAGCTATCATAACAATAATGGTGAAAGACTGAATCCTTTCCAAGATTGGGAACAATGCACAGATATCTGCTGTTGCTATTCTTATTTAACAAAATAATATTCTAACCCTTGTAAAAAGGCAAAAAAAAAAAAGGAAATTAAAAAAAACAAGGATAAGAGAGAAATAAAATAATTCCTATTTGCACATAACATGAATGTCTATATAGAAAATCCAAATAAATAAATATTAAAAAAAAAAAAGCAAACAAATAAGGTCCTGGAACTAATAAGTAAATTCAGCAGGTTGAAGTATACAAATATACAGAAATTAGTTATAATTCTGTGTGCTAGCAGTGACACATTGACACCAAAATCAAAAATACAATATCATCGGGGCTCCTGGTTGGCACAATCATTTAATCACCTGACTCTTGGTTTGGGCTCAGGTCCTGATCTCAGAGTCATGAGATCAAGCCCCACCTCGATCTTTGTGCTCATCTTGGAGTCTGCTTAAGACTCCTTCTTTTTCACTCTGCCCCTTACCCTCTCTCCAATAAAGAAATCTTAAAAAAAAAAAAAAAGTTTTAAAAATACAATACCATTTACAAATGGGAAAAAATAAATAGGAGTAAATCTAGCAAATGATATATAAGACATTTATGTTCAAAATTCTATTTTTTTTAAGATTTTATTTATTTATTCATGAGAGACACACAGAGAAAGAGAGAGAGAGAGAGGCAGAGACACAGGCAGAGGGAGAAGCAGGCTCCATGCAGGGAGCCCGATGTGGGACTCGATCCCAGGTCTCCAGGATCACGCCCTGGGCTGAAGGTGGTGCCAAACCACTGAGCCACCCAGACTGCCCTACGTTCAAAATTTTAAAATGCTGATGAAAAGTAAGATTATCTAAATAAATGGACTTATACCTTATCTTATTCATGGATTAGAAAACAACATAATAAAGATGGCAATTCTCTCCAAATCAATATAGAGCTTTAACACAATTATCAAAATCCAAGCAAGATGTTTTATACATCTAGACGTGCATATGGGAAGGCCACGTATGTAGAATAGATAAAACAATTCTGAAAGGAATAAAGTGAAAAGAATCACTCTATTCAGTTTCAAGGCGTTATTTATCTACTGTGACCAGGAGTGCGGGGTACTAATGTAGGGATGGAAACACAGATCACTGGAACAGAATGAACAACTCCTCAGAAATACACCCAAACAAATATGCTTAACTGAATTGAGACACAAGTGCAAAAGAATTTCAACAGGGGAAAGGTAGCCATGCATAAGACTTAACCAAAACCAAAACCAAAACCAAAACCAAACAAAAAGAAACAAAAACAAACAACAACAACAACAACAAAGAAAAAAAACCTTAACTTTAAATTCTACATTTTATTCATAATTCAACTCATAGTGAATTATGGACTAAAGTGCAAAATGTAACAAACCTTTTTGGGAGGGGGAAGCAAAAATCAGAAAAGAAAAACATAGGGGAAATTCTTCTAGATCTGGGTCTAGACAGACTTGAAATCAAACAGAGATCAACAAGGAGGAATACTAAGTGCTATTTCATAAATATTAAAAATTTACCTTTGTGGGGCACCGGGGTGGCTCAGTGGTGGAGCGTCTGCCTTTGGCTCAGGGTGAGATCCCGGGGTGCCGGGATCAAGTCTCACATCAGGCTCCCTGCATGGAGCCTGCTTCTCCCTCTGCCTGGGTCTCTGCCTCTCTCTGTGTGTCTCATGAATAAATACATAAAATCTTTCAAAAAATTATCTTTGTTTAAGATCCTGTTAAAAGGGTAAAAAGACATAGACTGGGAGAAAATATTTGCAAACCATGATATCACAAAAGACTAGTATCTACATTATCTAGAATATACTGTAGAAAGAATTCTCAAAACTCCACAATATAAAAAAGAAAGTCTAACTACAAAATGCACGGAAGATCTAAAGGGACATTTCACCAATGAGGACGTACAGATGATGAATAAATACATGAAAAAATGTTCAACATCTCAAGCCATTAAGGAAATGCAGATTAAGAGTATAATGAGAAATCCCCACACATATATCAGAGTGGATACTTTTTTTTTTTTTTTAACAAAATGTAACAACACAAAGGAAAGGATGTGGAGAAACTAGGTCACTAATACTTTGTTGGTGAAAAGGTAAAACAGTACAGCTGCTCTACAAAACCTGTTTGGCAGTTCCCTTGAAAACTGAACATGCTATCGCGCTATACAACCCACCAACTGAATCCCTGGGCATGGATCCCAAAGAAATGAAGACTTCTGTTCACATAAAAGCTTGTTCACCAAAAAAACTGGCTCGCAAATGTTCAAAGCGTCTGTATTGATAATAGTCCTAAAACTGGGGGGAAAAAAACAAAACAAAACAAAACACAGATATCCTTCAACAGATGAATGGTTAAACAAACTGTGGAGCAACCAAATTCCCAGCAACAAAAAGAATAAACTGTGATTTTAAGCAATAGTTTGAATGGATCTCCAGAGAATTGTCCACAGGAGGGTAGAGGTGGTGAGGGAGCCAAACTCCAAAGTTTCTACACTGTGTCTTTCCATTTATACATCATTCTTTGAATGAGTTAGAAATGGAGAAACGATTAGAAGATTGCCAAGAAGGAAGGACTAGGGTCTGCGGGTGGATAAGTAAAGACTCCTAAAAGAGGAATCAATGTGAGGATGGACCCATTCCCTCTCTTGATGTTCTTCACACCCATATCCTGGTCTTGGAATCGTACAATAGTTCTACAGAGGTTACCATTGGGCCAACTGGGTAAAGGTACGTGAGAATCCTCTTTATTATCTCTGCATGTAGATCTACAATTATCTCAAAGTAAAAAAAAAAAAAAAAAAGTTTTAAAAATCTGTAAAATCTACTTTGAAGCCAATAATGAAGTTAACTGTGATTCCAAAATCAAAATGTCCAGATCTTCTCTTAATGGCAAGCTTTAAAGTTTACCTATTTAACACGGAAGAGACCTTGAAGATCCATTCATTATTTAATCGTAGATCCAACACTGCATTCTGGAGCTGTTTTCAGTGTGCTTGGCACTGTTCTGTATTCTCACGACAGAACCATGCGCAGGGCAGATAAAAGTCTGTGATGCCAAGAAATTACGCCTAAATTGGGTATGGAGGTTATATCTCTAAAAAGTAATCAAATCAAGAACAAAGAAGGTGAAACAGAATGATGGTGTGATAGTACCAGATGGCGACAGTTAAGGCAGACTGCTTTTAGGGAGTCTCATCGGATAGTGTTTCTCTGAAAACGCAAAGGACTGAACCACATTAAGTTCAAGGAAAAGAGTTGTTCCAGGAAAGGCAAAATGCAACACAAAGACCTTCATCAGGAACAATATTCATGCATTTGAGGAATACAAAGATCTCACGGTGGCTAAAGTAAATGAAGTTAGCTGAGGATGCCATCTGAGAAACAGGCCAGGGCTGACTCAGGGAGGGTGCTATTTCACAGACTAAGGGATTTGAATTTTACTACTAGTGATGGTGAGAAGTCTTTTTTTTTTTTTTTTCTTCCTTTTGTGGTGGATAGTTACAAGAAATGAAATGATATGCCTTAAATATTTCAAAATATGTAATAGGATTATAGGGGAGTCAAGAGTAGAAATAAGAAGACCAGCTAAAATATACGGCAGACGCCCAACAAAGAGATGATGATGTTTGGAGGGTGAGATAGTAGACATAAAAGGAAGTTGATTAAATACAGGTTTTCTAGAATAGACGGGATTTACACACGATAGAGCGGACTGGATGGGATTGAGGGGAGGGGAGAAAGGAATGAAGGGTTTCTTGGCTTTTGTGTAACAACTGTATGATCTAGTTAAAGAAATTAGACCTCCAAAATACAATTAGTTCATGCATTTATTCAACAAACATGTACTATGATATATTAGGCCCATCACATGATTAGTGCTATGTTACTGGACAATGAATGAGTTTTAATAAGGGGAAACTGGCTGATAACAACATAAGTAGAACAACACAGAGGAGGCAATTTTCTGTGCCAGGGAGATTAGGAATAACCTCTTCTACCGAGGAAATGTTTTTACTGGGTATTTAGGATACACAGAGGTTTCATGAACAGAGAGTAATAGTTTGGGAGGTTTCTCTAGTGAGAAAAGAAAAGAAAAAAGCAAAGATTCACTAAATATCTAGGGGCTGAGTCAGAATTAGAAATGTCTTTTGAATGATAGTCTTGTGATCTTTCAGCATCTCTGTCTCTGTAATTTCTCCTCCCTTCCTTTTAAAAAAAAATAATAATCATTTAATTGTTCTCTCCCTTTCTCAAGTCCTTAAGTCAGAAATATTCATTGTTCAGGTTATCCGTCTTTGGATTCATTTTTCACAGTAATGTACACTCAGCTAATTCCACACTTCCGTTGCTTCCTCTCCCATATGCATTTCAAATTCCACATGCCCAGGTCTTATTTCTTCCAGAACAATGTGAACTGGGGCTCAGTAGTGACACAATTTTCCTCATGCCAAGACGGAATAAATGAAAAAAAAAAAAAAAAAAAAAGAAAGATAAAGGTGGTGAGCTTCTAAATTTAACTACATATGGTCATTCTTTCCTTTTGTCATGGCTGGTTTTTTATTTGTTTTTATGTTTTTAAAATTACTCCTTTAGTATTTTCTAACAGATTAGAGAAAGAGAGACAGAAAAAAAAACAAGGGGTGTGTGTTTTAATTTCCTTTTCGGGCCAAATTCAAAATCATGACCCATACGTCATACTGAAGGTGCCTCTTTACTATAGGTGTACCTGAAATTTCATTCGTTCTCAGAATCCAAAGGTCGGGAAGCACTTTTGAGAATGCAAATAGAATTGCCATCCAAGTAGCTGTTACAATGTTAAAAAATAACATATTGGAGGGGAAACATGCATCCTAAATCTCATCAAAAGTCATTTTTTTTTTATTGTGCGGTTTTCCAGCTACTCTAAAATCTTCAATTCTTGAAAGCCATGAATATGGAAGTGTAGCTCCTACATGGAACCAACAACACCTAGAGTATAATTAGAATCAGTGAATAGGGATCCCTGGGTGGCACAGTGGTTTAGTGCCTGCCTTTGGCCCAGGGCGTGATCCTGGAGATCTGGGATCGAATCCCACGTCAGGCTCCCGGTGCATGGAGCCTGCTTCTCCCTCTGCCTGTGTCTCTGCCTCTCTCTCTCTCACTGTGTGCCTATAATAAATAAATAAAAATTAAAAAAAAAAGAATCAGTGAATAATGTGTGAATGGGTGTCCTTGAATATCCTTTTAACCCACCATAAGCAAATGCTTCAATGTAAGTCAAGGATGACTGGATGGATTGATTAATTTATTCTTTCACTCATTCAACAAATATTTACTTATTCTCAGTGTTAACCTAATCACATTTTCCTACATATAGTAAAGCATAACCAGGTATGTATAAAGGACACTTGAAATGTCACTTTATTTTGGATCATCATCAAAGATGTTATTTCCTAAAGTTGACATTCTCAAATATTAGAGATGAAAAGAATTACTTACCTGGTAACACACTCGTTAATATGGTATGTTTTTACGAGATACTTGTAACTATAAATATGCATAATCTTTCCCCACAGGACTTTGAAGCTACTGGGGGGACAGATAATAATCACAATAAACACTGAATGACAAATTATGGCCACAACATGAAGAAATGCAGTGATATGAGGGGATATAAATCAATGAGCTAATGTAGATTTTACACCTTTGGAAAGGCTTCTTCAGGAAATTATACTTAAATGGAGATCCCCCCAATCGAATAATAGTTCAACGATGAGGCCTGGACTAGAGGCAGGCCCAGAGTGAAGGATGTTGCAGGGAAACTGAGGAATTTCAGTGTGGCTGGGAAATGAGGGAGTGCAGAGAAGGGCGATCAGGGATGGGGTAAGGATCCAGAGGGAGTTGGTAACCCGAACCATGAAAGAACTTAGAGGCCACAGTGGGAACTTTGGCTTTCCTCTTAGGAGCGCTTGAAGTCGACCAGAAGACTAAACAGGAAAGCCATTTGTTTGAATGTCTCCCTCTGCAGTGAATCCCTCTGCTCGAGGGACGTATCTTCTTCATTCAGTGGGAGTATATAATTTTGGTTAAAAACAATAATAATTTTGGACTCAGAAAGAATTGATTTCAAGCCCGGGCTCTATCATTTATGAGCGATGTGATTTTGAATAAGGTACTTAGGATATTTATATACGAGATAGGGATATAAATATGCCTATCTCACAGTGTTTGCATGAGGATCAAATAAGACAAGGCAATAACGGGCACTCTTCAAACACTCATTATTCCTAATATCATCGTATCCCTATCACCTAGCACCCTGACTGGCCCACCACAACTGACCTGCAAATGGTTACAGAATTCGGCTGAACTCTTTACGTAGTAAACAGAAGCTACAGAATTTTTTTTTTTTAAGATTTCATGTATTTATTCATGAGAGACACAGAGAGAGAGGCAGAGACCCAAGCAGAGGGAGAAGCAGGCTCCATGCAGAGAGCCCGATGTGGGACTCGATCCCGGGTCTCCAGGATCACGCCCTGGGCCAAAGGCAGATGCCCAACCACTGAGCCACCCAGGTGTCCCAGCTACAGAATTTTTAATGAAAGTTGGGGTACTGCACCCCAGAGCAGGTCTTATCAAAAACCAGCCTCTTAAAGATAGCCACTGACAAAATAAGATGCATGTTTTTAAGTACAAATGAGTATGTGTTGACATCAGATGGACTCCTTCCACGGCCCATAACCCCTCATAGGCTTGTGTCTGGTCTGTATCCCATTTTATGTTTTCCAGTTTTAAAATTTATTCCAGCTCTGTTTATCAGAGTTCCCAATCTTCACTAGAAAGCAATACAGTCACCCCTTTAGATGCCCTGAAGTTCCCAGAAACGGACTGCTAACCACCGTACGTCGCTCCTGGGACAGCAAATTCTCGATGGCCTCTTGCTGGCCTTAGAGCAACAGATCAGTACTAAAAAGGGACTCTGAGCTCTTCAAATCCCAGAGGCTAATCGATACCTCTTTGCCCAATATGTCACCTCGTGCAGAGACACAACAGTCAATCAGCTCCAGTCACACTCTGCTGTCTGGTTATGGCTCGATCTGAATTCCCCATGTGCCAGCTTCCCAGGAACAGATGACAGATGACAGGGCTAGAGGGAGAGGATAGTGCATGGACTGTTGGCCTCTCCCCAGTTTAAAGTCCCATCACTCCTGTTGGCCAAGCTGAGTTCTCGGTGCTCAGAAAGGCCGCCTGCCCCTCGCCAGAACGCAGAGGCACTAGGCCTGAGACGCGAAGGCAGATGCAGCCTCTTGAACGACCTCCGGGGTCTTGTCTGTCTGTCTTGAGGGTGGCACACTGAGAACGTTGTAGATACTGGCTTCCTAGGAAGATGAGACTTCTCTTAAGGTGCACCCCATGCTCACCAGAGCTGACTACAACACAAAACCCAACCCACAAAAGCCCAGACAATGAAATGGCTAGCGTGCCCTTTGACCTGAGGTCTCCCCACAACCCCAACTCCCAAAATGCTTTTTTTTTTTTAAATCCTTACTACACTAGTAAGATTCCCCGCCATTTGGACTTAAAGAAAGTAATTGTTGAAGTGCTACCACACAGATTTACCGGTCAGATGTATGAGAACAGATTCCGTTGGGGTTCTGAAACAATACCGCCGCTTTCCAGGAATACACACAGCTGCCTGTTTTGTGTTACGAAGGCGTAAATTGTCTTCACTTTTATGTGTTGTTTTTATACTTGCTCCGAAATCCTGCATATTTTCAGAATTTGATGTCCTGGAATCCTTTTGTCTTTGCTTCCTGCTTCCAGGCTTCAGAGTCTTCTTGATTTGGAACCAACGCTTATCACTGTGCATCTAATCCCTGGGATGTGAGCTTATTTACTCGGGCTCACCCCATTCCAGGCAGTTTCTGTAAAAGCCAGTTTGATCTTCCTGGTGCCCTGTGCTCAGTCTCTCTCTGGACTTCTCTGGAGGAATGGGTCATGAACCACGGAAAGTGAGAGATGAAGGGGCGGTTGGCATCCATCCACGCCAACCAGTGAACGCAACGGTACCAGGAGACCTAATATTTCTACTGCAGAAAGTTGTCACGTATGTGGTTCCACAGACACCTGCCGATAACTGAGGTATCCGTATGGGTTCATGTTACACGGGAGAAAACAACCTTAAAGGTGCTTAAGTAACTCGTCATATTTTACACAGATACATGAGATTATATATGAGATATATGAGATTATATTCAAATTTAGGCCTTATTTCACATGCTGATATTAATCTAGATATTACAATATAAATTAATCTTCGTCTCAATAAATATGTGCTTTACCAGAATTTCCAAGTGTATCTCCCACAAATAATTAAAACATTTAAATAAAATTGCATTTTTTCTACTTAAGTATGGATATGTATGCCTCCATATGTATATTGTGTGTATACACATATATACATATATATTATATTGATTATATATTTATGATGATTTTGTGTCTACTGTTAAATTATACACGTGTCAGAGCCAGAGCAATTCTTGGAGATTTAGTTTAATCTTTCTTTTTGTAGAAGACAAATGAGTCCCAGAGAAGTCGTTTTCTACATTTATTCAACTAATTAAGAGTCATAACTGACTTTAAGCCAGGAATTGTTAACTCAATTTCTCTTTCTAGTAGAGCGGGAATATCTTTCACTTATTTGAGTCTTAGGATAATCTTACGAATAGTTCTAGCAAGCTAACAGCAACATTTTACACACAGGGAAGAGGCCAAAGATGGGAAGATGTAATCCTATCCTTGCTACCAACCTCAGGATCATGTAGCTCAACAGTGTCAAGGACAGAACTGAAAGCTGGCTCCCTCATCTCTATCCAGAATTTTGCTCACCTGTACAGCCTTGGCACCTGACACTGTCCTTAGATGAGGGCAAAAAATATATTGCTTTAAATTCCTAGAATGCAAAACAATACTGGGGGCACCTGTTTGGCTCAGTTGGTTAAGCACCTGCCTTTGCCTCAGGTCATGATCTCAGGGTCCTGGCATCCAGTCCTGCATCTGGTTCCCAGCTCAGCGGAGAGTCAGCTTTCCCTTCTCCCTCTCCCTCTATCCCTCCCCCTGCTTGTGCTCTCTCTCTCACTCGATCTGTCTTTTAAGTAAATAAAATCTTAAAAAAAAAAAGAATAGAAAACAACATTAAATAGCTTAAAAACAGAATGATATGCCTTACAAAAATTAAATCCAATCTGAAAGATTAAAAATATCTGATAGATAAATTAATCTGATAGCTTAAAAAGAGAGAGTGAGAGAGATGCCCGATATGGGGCAACCTGGGTCTAAAGATCACATTAGTTTAATTACACTAGATTAACTATTCTGATTTTTAGTTTTTATGAGTTTTCTTTAAAGTTCAAATTTCTCAAAAGTATGAATGTGAATTCTGACTCGCTACATAGCAACCACTCTAATTAAACAGGAAGATTGTGGGTGTTCACACCTGTTGATGTATGGCCTTTGCAAGCACTTTGGTTACCCCATATATTTGTTATATATTTCCACTAAGTTCTAAAGATGTCATTTAAAGAGAGAGACTTAAAAAAATAAATAATACATAAAATAAAATAAAATAAAATAAAATAAAATAAAATAAAATAAAGAGAGTGACTTACCACGTATGACTGGACTAGTGATCTCTCTAAAACACAGTAAGTCTCTACTCCCAAGGCCCTGACTACATCAGTGAAGATAATTAAGGGATTGATAAATCTTCGCTGAAGTCATGGTACAGTTACTGTGACACTTTCACAGGAGGCAGGATTCTGACCTTATAATTGAAGAATCCAAGGAGGAAATTTGCTCTGAGCAGCAACAGTGTTTCATGAAAAGGGCAAATGTCGTTTTATTAGTGCTCAATTTTAGGAATAAATTGATGTGTGCATACGGTATGGCTCTAATCAAGGATGACAAGGGTATGGAAAGGGAAGGAAACCAGAACTGACACAACACCAATTAGATCTTAGGATTTCTGCTAGGCACCAAATAGATTATTTTATTTAAAACTCACAGTATTAGAGAGAGGAAAATGTCATTATTTACATTTTTGTAGAGGCAGGTAATAAAGGTTAAGTAAATTACCCAAGTATCCACAGTCAGCTTGAGATGAAGGTGAAATTCAAGTTCTACTTGACTCCAAATCCCATAAACTACATCTTCTAAAAATCAATCATGTGGATCCCTGAAGCTTCTAAAAAGGCAAAGTCAGGCCTGCAAAATGCCACAGTCTTTTGTTTTCTCCCTGACATAATTTTTAGTGTCTTCTTTCTTTTTGGTTATCAACTGGGCCAGAAACAGAATTTTAGGAAAGAATGCCTCAGAGTAGGGAACATGTTAAGTCTTTTGCATGATATAAAAGGCAAGTGACAGAGGACTCAAAGTATGTTTATAAGTCTGGTTAGATAAATGGAATCGCAAGGGATGTCGGGTAAATATTCCTACTTCCTAAAACCACACACACACACACACACACACACACACGTACAGAGCAAACATCCAAAATCATGTCTTAATTTCTACGAAAATCTATCCTTTCCAGTTAATTAAGTCACTGCCAGTGATTGTGTATTTGTAAATGTCTCTGCAAAGGAGTCCTAGCCTTCCTGGTCAGGCATTAGATTTTCGATTTGATAGCTACGTGTTTGCTTTAGTATCCAGAGGATGGATATCCAGGAGACCAAAAGAATAGCAGAAACAGAATGGATCAAAGAAAAGAATGATGCCTCCGTGAACCCACAGGAGAAGTAATACATTTTAATAAAAATTAGATAGTCTTTTGTAGCTTATAAAAATTTATACTTCACCAGTGTAGATGCCAAGATGTTACTGTGCTATATGGGATAGGAAATGAGCGACCCCTTAAGATCTTAGGCTTTTGACTATTTCTAGACAATTATGTGGCTCAGCCCTTGCCCTTGGGGGATAGCCAGCTGGAAGGGAAAAAGGCTGGAGACCGGATGAAAGAACTAGGAATTTTAGAATGGAAAAGCAAATGGAAAGGGGCCTGCATCTTATCCCTTCTACTTGCTGGGTGAATGTAGGTAAATGTTTATTAGTCTCTTTCGGGCCTCTATTTCCTTTCCTGTAAAACTGGGAATATTACGGTCTCTTACCTTGTCTCTTTTATTAATCTCTTGGTTAAACTGTCTGTCTCAGTGGTGGGACCCACTTGTTGGCTTTGGCTACTTGCCAGCTGATTGTTCTGTTTTTCATTCTCCCCGGGGCATAAACCCTGTCACCCCGTTATACTTGGACCCCATTTGGAAGGACAATCTCTTGATGTCAGTTTGTAAGTTTTCCTGCGACCTCAGGAGGGATCTTTTTAGCTTGCTTTCTGCCCCCCCTCCCTTGGTTTTCTGTTAAATCTCTGGCTGTTTTACAAGCTTAGCTTGTTGCTCTCAAAGGTGCTCCATCCTCCTCCTAATCGCTACCGTCTAAATGATTTCCCAGGGCATTCCTGAGCTTCCCCCACATTGTTCCAAATAAAAGCAGTTCACTGTTCTTACCGACTCCAGATTCCCAAGATCTCTGCACCACCACCACAGAGCGAGAATTAGAGGCCCACCCACTTCCCTCAGGGTGACACCTTCTTCAGGAGGCACTGGGTTGGGGCAGTAGCCCCCCCTTTAAAAAAAAAAAAAAAAAACTTACTTATCTTGGAATTTCTACCCTACTAGGTGAGTTCACTCGGTGAGTGGGACAATGATGACCGGTGCCCCAGTCTTCTAAGCCTGCCACACCTAGGGTAAGTCTTCTACTCTGCAGGCTGGGGCTGGGTGGAGGAAAAGAGCCTCTCTCATAGACTGGGTTAGAGGCTCTGCTGCAACTTGGAGCCAGCAGCCTTCTCCTCCAGAGTATGTGTTGTAGTGCTTGACTGTGACCTGGGGGAGAGGAGGTGTGTGTTCTTATCTGCACCCACCCCAAGTGGCACTTCTATCACACTGAGCGGAGAAATCATGGCTCAAATGTCAGAGACTCTCAATGTTCTCAATGAGATCTAGTAGGTATACCTCAATAAATGGTTCTTATTTTCTGCATGCCTTTATAATAATTTCCAAAAATTTACCCCCCCCCAAAAAATTCATCATTTTTACCAGTTATGGGTCCTTCGTAGGAGAGTGGATTTGTAGGGCTCCTCACACTACCATTCCGGAAGTCATTTTACCTATCTTGTATTTCTAAAATAACCTCCTCTATTACCTATGGAAGACTTCTTACTATGGTAGCCAACACCACAAAACATCTTAAATCTGAGTGTTTGGTCAGAGGACCCCTCTACATATATTGGAAAAGTATGATTCCAGAAAAACATTTTACCATTTTTTTAAAAATTGCTATTCCATACCTAATTATTTGTAACATAACTGTATAACACTGAAAGGCTTCTTTGGAGTTAAGTCTATAGTTTTGGATTTAAGTCTATAGTTTTTTTTATTAGTTTGAATCATTATAACATGTGGTTTTACAAAGTGTACAGAAAAAAAAAGACACAAGTGTGTGTGTATGTGTGTGTGTGTGTGTGTGTTGTAAAAGATGAAATAAAATGGAGTTACTTATGTCAAGAAGTTTGAAAATGGATCTGGGAGGCCATTAAGGAGGTAGGCCTTAGCAACCCCTCATGGGGTGGGACCAGGGACTTTTGAACCAGGCTAAAACAAAAAAAGTCCAAGGACTCTGCACCAACCTCTGCAACTTGCTGTGGTAACAGACTTCGGATTAGTGACAGCCTTAGCAACCAATTATGTCTAGCCAACATTAGTTTGCTGCTGCCAACACCAATCAAATTATTTGTAAACAATACAGACAAGTATTCCCTTTTTATCTTTAGGAACCCCTGGCTTGCGGGGCACCTGGGCGGCTCAGCTGTTGAGCATCTGCCTTTGGCCTAGGGCGTTATCCCGGGGTCCTGGGATCGAGTCCCACCTGGGGCTCCCTGCAGGGAGCCTGCTTCTCCCTCTGCCAGTGTCTCTGCCCCTCTCCTTTAATGTTTTATTTAAAACGTTGATAAGATCTTGAAACCCCTGGCTCTCAAGATCTTATGGCTTGCAACAATATGGATAGATCCTAGGAGGTATTATGCTAAGTGAAATAATTTAGACAGTGAAAGACAAATACCACGTGGTATCACTTGTATACGGAATCCAACAACACAAACCAACCAAAAAACAGACTCTTAAATACAGAGAACAAACTAGTGGTTGACCAGAGCCAAGGTGGTTAGGGGCATGGGTGAAACAGATAAAGGCGATTATAGAGGTATAAACTTCCAGTTATGAAATAAGTAAGTCCCAGAGATATAAAGTACAGCATAGGAGATGTAGTCAATAATACTGAAATAATGCTATACGGTGACAACCGGTAACTACACTGAGTCATGTATAGAATACGGTGGTGCATGTTTGAAACTAGCATAATCTTATATGTAATTCTATGTTAATTATGCTTCAGTTTGAAAAAGGCCATGAGCAATTAAAATATATTTTTATATGTATTTATGCTTACATATGCATATATATATTTATAGGATATACATATCATACACTATATATCAGCCCTTGGAACAGAAAAAGGACTCGAGGAAAAAAACGAGAATCTTAGTAAAATATGGGCTTTAGTAAATAAAAAGTAAACAAAAGAAAGCTGATGGCTTTTGTTACCTAGTGCTACCCAAATCTGTGCTCCCAAAATTGCCATTCTAAGAGCCCCAAATACACGCTTTTGTTTTATTCCAGTTCTGCCTCTTTTCTCCACGGACATTCCGTATGCCTCAGTAGGCTCATTTACTGAGACTTCTCACTTCAGGTACTTTTCCTCTGCTTAAATATACAATCCCCCAAACTCCTGAAACCGCTCCTTAGAAAATCTACTCATGCTACCACTCGTAAAAATCTTAGTCTCCTCCCTCTTCCTGTATTTCTTTGAACGTACTCACAAAACTTAAGTAAATGCAGTGATACTTTGCTCTTTTACTACACTTTGATTTTACCAGGAGAATCATTTCAAGTCAACTCAATGTGCTAAACTTTTTAAGCATCACAGAAATTGAGTTTTATTAAAAACCACTTAACTTCTACACCATAAAATTCTGTAGTGTCTGATGATATTCTGTTTTCATACTGTGGAATGGTGCTCACGTCATGCTAAATTGGCAATGGATGCTGTGAATTCAGCAAGTAGGGGAGGGGATAGGAGTTGCCAATCCTTTGAGTTGCTATTTCGTACCCTAGCAAGTTGATGACACTAGAAATTAGAGATAATACATATAAATTGGATAGATAAATAAATAGATATATCCCAAGCAGTTAGACAAATATATGCTCATTACTACTCTGAGGAAACTAATATCCCTTCAAGACAATACTCATCCTCTAATTTTTTTTTCCAAGCTTTAATTTATTTTTTATTATTTTTTTCCCAAGCTTTAATTTGAATTTCAGTTAGTTAACAGTTATTGGTTTCAGGTATAGAATTAAGTGACTCATCACTTAATTAGAACACCCAGTGCTCATCACAAGTGCCCTCCTTAATACCCATCACTCGCTAACCCCCACCCCCCACCAACCTCTCCTGCAGCAACCACAGTTGGTTCCATATATGTTAAGAGTCTGTGTTCCAGTTTGACTCTTCTCTATTTTTCCCCTCTATATTCATCTGTGTTGTTTCTTAAATTCCATATATGAGTGAAATCGTATGGTATTTGTCTTTCTCTGACTACTGACTTATTACTGTCTACCTCCAGCCATGTCATTACAAATGACAAGATTTCATTCTTCTTTGTGGGTAATATTCCTATGTGTGTGTGTGTGTGTGTGTGTGTGTGTGTGTGTACCACTTCTTGATACATTTATCAGTCCGTGAACATTTGGGGTCTTTCCATAATTTGGCTATTGTTGATAATGTGGCTGTAAATATCCATGTATCCCTTCGAGTTAGTATTTTTGTATCCTTTGGGTAAATACCCGGCTAGTAGTGTAAGTGCTGGACTGAAGAGTAGCTCTATTTTTAACTTTTTGAGGAAACTCCATACTGCTTTCCAGAGTGGTTGCATAAATTTGCATTCCCATCAATAGTGTAAGAGGGTTCCCCTTTCTCCACATATTTGCCAACACTTGTCATTTCCTATGTTGTTAATTTTAGACATTTTGACAGGTGTAAGGGGATATCTTATTGTAGTTTGTATTTGCATTTCCCTTATGATAAGCGATGTAGAGCATCTTTTCATGTGTCTGTTGGCCATCTCTACATCTTCTTTGGAAAAATGTCTTTTCGTGTTCTTTCCATTTTTAACTGGATTATGTTTTTTTGCATGTTTAATAAATTCTTCACATATTTTGGGTACTAACCCTTTATCAGATACGTCATTTGAACTGGATAAATTCCTAGAAACACATAAACTAACAAAACTGAAACAGAAAGAAATAGACAACTTGGACAGACTGATAACCGACAAAGAAAATGAATCAGGAATTCAAAATCTCAAAAACAACAACAACAAAAAAAAAACACAAAAGTCCAGGTCCAGACAGCTTTGCAGGGGAATTCTACTAAACATTTAAAGAGTTAATACCTATTCTTCTCAAACTATTCCAAAAAATAGAAATGGAAGGAAGACTTCCAGACTCATTCTACGAAGCCAGCATTACCCTGATTCCAAAACCAGACAAAGACTCCACTGAAAAAGAGAACTGCAGGCCAATATCCCCGATGAAACCACATGCAACAGAATACTAGCAAATCAAACCCAACAGTACGTTAAGAGAATCATTCACTACAATCAAGTGGGATTTATTCCTGGGTCACAAGCGTGGTTCAATATTCACAAATCCATATTCTAATTCTTAAAAGATATTGCAAAACATAAGGAGAAAGGGTATCAGGACACCATCTTCACTGCCTTATTTTGTTTTTTTAAGGTGAAAGTTTAAAGGATTTCTTTTAAGAGCTCAGATTCAAGGCATTTACAATACACCAAATAATACATCCTCAAAGGTTTGGTCTCATAAAGTCAATATTTTCAGAAAGAAGAATGATTCTTTGCTTTATTTAATCTTGTCAGCTAAATTAGCGATGGTATTTGCTTACACAAAGAAGTTTCTTACTATAAAATGGCTCAGTTTAATATCCACATCATAACGTTCTCAGACGCAGCATGGTTCTGTCATGTTGATGCCACTCTACATGAAACATAATTTCAAAGTCCTTATTATTAGTCAGAACTCAGTGGGGAAGCTTTAGAAAGGAGAGGCCTCATTTCTGCTTTGTACCAATGTTGGATTTACAGGCTGTTCTTTGGGGTGATTAATAATAAATATCTCCAGCCCTCTTTTGATAGATCTCTCCAGCTTAATCAGGATGAGATTTCAATTAATTGCCCAACCCCCCACTAGAAAAAGATGATAGCTCCCTTAAATATTAGACATTGCACAGAAACTGGGGATGGCCTCCGCCAAGTCACAGTGGGCTCTTGGAGATGTATCTAAAGTTTAGTGCATGGACTTCTGAAAGAAAAGAGCCAAATAAGTGAACATTCTCAAGACTGATCATCTGAGAAGTGCACCAGGTCATTACTTGTCTACGTTAATTTTGTTACTTTGGGAAAACTAAAAACACTGCACATCTAAATATGTTGCTAAGGTCAAACAAATGATAAATGGCTGAGCTAAAACTAGACTCAGTTGGGTCGTGTCACCGATGATGCTGTTGCCCTGTGTTGACTCTCTATGCCACTATTTTATTCCCAATGTCTTCATTTTCCTGATAGAATATTATGCAACTCCTATTTCTGTGTTTCCTACAGGAAACAAAGAATGCATTCTAGAAGGCTAAAAGGTATTTTAATGTTATCATTAGTTTATTTTTGTTTATAGTTTGAAACTCTCAGTTCAGGAATAACAGGCAACACTTCTATATTGCTTGGCCATTGTTTTAGCACATTTCCCCTTTGGTAATGTTATATCTTCAATAATTATCTATTGAATCAATTAATGTATCCATCAGAGAGTAATGAGAGTGCTATATGCTAGATGTACATGCGGCCTGCAACGGAAGATAAAATATAAATTATGCCTTCAAGAACCTCACACTTTAGTCGACAAAGGACCACATCATTAAGACACAGTAGAAAATTCTAAGTATCGTGAGACGTTGCATGTTGGCGAAGGTCAGGTCAGAGGGTGGAGTGACAGTCCTCATTTTATTCAATACTGTGCTGGAAGAAAAGCTAAACTCACAAGTCTGTTGCATAGTAATTAATACAGAATAATCTCAAAAATCCATCCCCACAATTGAATGTCCTTTAAATCTCACCTTAAAAATGGTGAATCTCAGGCCTTAAGAAATCATGTCATATTGTAATGTGCCTGATATCAACAACTTAAAAGAAATGCCAAAAATGGAGTAAGTTTACAAACCCTGTATTCTTGTATTTTTTCCCCTTACCGTCTCAGGGGAAGGTTTTATAGAAACTATGAAACCTGGACCTGAAAGTAAGTCCACTTGAGTAATTGAAAATATAAATACCCAAATCTACATATAAGAGAGTATTTTGTGACTCAGATCATGCGTCCATTTATTAGATTAATGGAGATGCAGAACACTCGATTATGTAAGGTTTATACACCATGAATGCACATATCTATACATACCTAGATATTTTTTTTCCCTTTTAGCTCATTACACACCTTACCAAATATTTCTTTTGAAGAACAGCATGGTCACGTGAATAACCATGTCCTCTATTTCCAGATGCGTACAATTGCTCCTGAATTCACAATGTTACAGAGTCTGTGACATATTTCTGGCTCTCACGTGGGCGATATTCAAATATCCCCACAGAGCATTAACATTTGGAAGGCTTAGATAAAGATTCCTTTGACATGTAAGCTAATGAACCAAATCTTCCCCTAGAAAATTGTCCTCACTTCAAAAATTGAGAGTCACGCTGAGACTTTTTGGGTCACTCAGAAATAACTTTCAGAATTATACACTGGGGGCTGGATGCAAACTGGGATGGGAAGATCTCACCTCCTAAAAACTCTGTCTTGGGATTTCATGTTGGAAAGCTCAGGCCCTTATGCTTTCCTAAAAAGAGCCTATAGTCTCATATCTTTGCAACCAGATATCCAGCTTTTTATAGAGTATTTGGAAGTGAATGTACCATAACCGTATAAAAGTGGCACAAAAATGGACAAGTAAATTTTACTTTAGAAATTTGGAAATTACAGGAGTGTATCATCACATGACACCTAGGTACTGTGCCCATGCTATATGCTTTAAAATAAATAACTTTAGATTGTTTTGCTCTTAATAGTCATTCAATATACATTTTATCCTTTGTGAAATAATATGAAACTTCCACCTTCATTATTCTCACTTCAATTCTCCCCCAAGGAATGAAGAGAGACTTATCTGAAAGGGAGTCCTTCACATTGATGGGCAAATGTGGGATTGAAGGAAATGTAAGAGAGCCTGGCTATGGCTACATCCAAGACATAGTTTCCAATCAGGATTCTCAATAATAAAGCTGATATTTTTATTTCCTGCTTGTTTTTTTTTTAATTGATTCTAGGTTAAGGGGAATTAAGGGTTGTAATTGTCACCCTCAAAATTCAACATACAAAATCAGACATGAAGTACTTGAAAGATAAAATCTTCTCTCTGAATTCTAAATTTTTAAAGATTTTTTTATCTTTTTTATCTCATGAGAGACAGAGACACACAGAGAGAGAGAGAGAGAGAGAGGCAGAGACACAGTCAGAGGGAGAAGCAGGCTCCACACAGGGAGCCCGATGTGGGACTTGATCCCGGGACTCCAGGATCACGCCCTGGGCTGAAGACGGCGCTAAACCGCTGAGCCACCCGGGCTGCCCTCCTCTCTGAATTCTAAATATGAATTTTTCCAATGGAAAAATGCCCACATAGCATTTCAATATATTCAGATTTAGGTCCACTTTCAGGATTATTTTTTTAAAAAATCACATCAATAGCAACTGTACCTCTTTTTCCTCTATCTGTAGAGATATAGATTTAATCTGTGCTTATTTGTAAGAATCTAAGTCTGAACAATTAGTTACATTGCTGTCACTGTCAAGAATTAACATATCTTGTGAAGTCTTAGAGAATTCAAGACATTTCAAGCGTGTTTTTGTTACTGGCAATCACTAACATTAATGGAACTCACTTAAATCTTGTCCATAATATTCAGTGAAACACAATTTATCCCCCCTTTTTTTAATGATAACAAAATTTACTGGGTGAAGAAAATTCTAAACAATTTGGATAGGCTACTTGATAAAATGAGACTTCTCCTATTCAGCTTTCTAAGAAATATAATTGTTTAAATCAAAACATAAAATTTCATCTATTAAGACATTTGGTAAAGAAAAACCAATACAGGTGTTAAATGTATTTGTTTGTTCATGGAAGTAGGCTCCACACCCAGCACCAACTCAGGACTAGAACTCAAAACCGTGAGATCAAAACATGAGCCAAGATTGAGTTGGCTGCTCTAGTTGAGCCACCTAGGCACCCCCGGGTGGTAAATTAGTTCAAGAAGGAGGCCGTTCGACTGAGGTGGCTCCAATGCCAAAGCCACCTCTGCAAGCAAACCGACATCTAAGTCTGTAATTGCCTCAAAGTGACAAAATCAAAACTTTAAGAACAACCAATCACAAAAACAGCCAAGTAGGCTTTAAGTAATAGCCAGTCAAATAATTTCCTTTCTTGCTTCTGTACTACATAAGTCTTTTCTCTGGCTCCTGTCTGTAGGGTGCTCCTAACCACTTCTGGTCCAGCACTGCCTGATTCAAATCAATTTTTCCTCAAATAGGCTTAACATTTTTTAAAAAAAAACATGAATAAGTTTATCCTTTAACACAAGGAATCAGGATTATCTATTATCTATTCCAACCTGACGTAGCTATATTAGTTTTCTATTGCTGCAGAGCAAATTATCACCAAGTTAGTGGCTTAAAACTACAGCTATTTATTATTTCCAAATCTGGTAGATCACAAATTCAGCACCTAACATAGCTGGAATTTCTGTACATGGTTTCAAAAGATTAAAAAAAGAAAAAAAGATATTAGTAGAGTATTGTTCCTTTCTGCGTAGCTAGGAAAGATTCTGTTTCCAAGGTCATCCTAGCTGTTGGCGGAATTCAGTTTCTTGAGTTTGTAGGACTCGGGTCTCCATCTTTTGACATACACAACTCTCCATCTTCAGGTCAGCCATGGCATGTTCTCATATTTCAAATCTTTCTGATTTCCTTTCCTGCCTTCAGCTGAGGAAAAGCTCGCCATTTAAAGGCTCATATAATTGCATTGGGTTGAGCCAAGATAATACAGGAGAGCGTCCAGATTTTCAGGCGGGATGATCAGCAAACTTAACTCTATCTATGATGTCCTGTTTGCCAAGTAAGATAACATATTCATAAGAGTGACATGTTGAAGGTCATGGGGGTAAAAATTCTGCCAATAACATTATATAACCTTAGACAAAGTATTTCACATTTCTAGACATTAATTTCCTCTTTGAGCCTAGAAAGTTTACTTTTTTTTTTTAATAGGTGATGCAAATGCATATTGCTAGCATACCCCCACCACCCTTTGTCCTCACGCTTGCATCTATAGAACACTTCCTCAGCACCAGCCAAGGTACACCTTTTAAACACAGGATCTCATTTAGTTGTAAAACTGCAATTAGGTGGCCATTATCTTCATGTCACAGATTTGAACACTGGTATTTGGAAAGGTTGATAACCTGCTGAAAAGTACACACCTTCCCTGTGAAAGTACTGCAATTTGAACTCCGATGTCTCCGAGTCCTCTTCCATGTAATGCTAATGAAAGCTTCAAGGGAACTTTGTAAGTTATCTTAAACCTCCAGGCACCTCTATTAGTTTTCCTAGCCCTTCCATAACAAAATGTCACAAATTGGGTGGCTTACCACCACGGAAATGAATTCCTTCCCCATTCTAAAAGCCAGAAATCTGAAATCAAGGTACTGGAAGGTCACACTGTATCTGCTAGCTCCTGGTAGTTGTCAACAATCCTTGGCATTTCTTGGCTTGCAGCTGCATAATTCCAGGCTCTGCCTCTTGCTGTCACATGGTCATCTTCCCTGTGTCTCCGTGTACTTCACATGATCTGCTCCCACCCAGATGTATTTTACCTTCATCTCCTGTTCTCTTCCTGCAAGGACACCAGTCACTGGATTAAGGGCCTACCTTACTCCAATAGGAACCCACCTTAATTTACATTAAGAACCCATTTTCAAATAAGGTCCCATTCACAAATACCATGGGTTAGGATCTCAACATATCATTTGGGGGAGTTACTGCCCAGCTGATGTCTCTATAACATAAGCTTACTTGAAAACAAAGACGCATATTAAAATTTGAGTGTCTCTCTTAACAACAAAATGTAATCCATACTTATATGTGGAAATGAGTGGCAAAGGATTGACTTCTAGGATATTGTAAGTACGCAAGCAATACAAATGAAAGATTATTTTTTTCCTTCATGTGCTTTTTAGATTTAGTAGTGTTAAAAAAATACTGAGACAATTATTGACAAATATCTCAGCATATCTTAGCTATAATGACGCTCAAATAATTCTACATTTTAAGAGGAACAGAGAAAAACTGTGGAATATGGTAACAGAGGAGGAAGAGAAGACCATAAAAAAGACAACAGATGAGAATGAAGACAAAGGATTAGTAGTTATTAGGCCTGGGAGGATAAAGGCTAATTTCTCATACTTGCTACAATTGAATTTGAATATTAGAAGAGTCCAAGGCACAACACTGATGAGGCAATGGGTAGAACTGTGGAGGGTAAATCTAAGATATGACAATTACAGGCAAAATTTGGGAGAAATCTTGACAATAAAAGTGGTCCAAAGATGAAACGATTCTACATAAGGGGAGGGGGGTCAGCTATCAAGAGAGGCCAGATGGTATGATAGGATTTACTCTTCAACTAAAAACCGAGTGATGATATACCTCACACCCAAAAAATCTATAGCATAGTCAGTCATGTTACTGTTTTTATTCTGGAAAAGCAGAATTCTTTTGGGATCCATGTGTCAGTATCTTTTCCCAAACCTAAAATGTCTCCATAGCTAAGGGCCAACTGTCTTCATATCCTCATTGCTTTTGATGAAGAAAACACTTTCTAGTTAAAAGGGAGGCTCAGCACTTGACAGCTAAGCACACAGTGGATAATCCAATTAATATAACACCAAAGAAACTTCCACCATCTGTTACCTACCTAGATTATGGATTAAAAAAAAAAATTCCAAAGTGCACTGAAAGGCTCAGAGAATGAAAAGCAACCATTTGGACATTCAAACTGATCCAAAGACCTCACATTAATGACTACACCAATCCCTCATTCGCCCTGACTTTCTGGTGTCAGCAGGTTTGCAGCGCTGGCAACAAGCCCATCTTCACAATTGCTTCTCTGAAGGCAAAGACACCCCACTGTGCTGTCAACAGCTGCAGCTCTCCCTTGCGCCATAAGGATATATGTTAGATAGACACAAAACCAAACTGATTTTTGACTATTGCAAGGCTCTGTCTTTGAATATGGTATAATAATCTGCCTGGGAGTCCTATTTCTCAATAACATCCTTTTCTCTCTGGAGATGATTAGCTTATTTGCAGGTACAACATGAAATCATAATGCTAGTCTTCTGTGAGCACAGTGAGATATAGACATTTGCATGTTAGTGTCTTCCTATCACCACTTCCATCTACCCTGCCAACGTGATTACATTTTTCATCCACCTGATGCCAAATTTTGTGTAAAGATTTAAATCATGCAGCAGCTTCTATGTGAAGCCATCTAACATACCATTTACCTTTTCCACTCTTGTTTTAGGAAATTCTTCTATCCACACAGCTTTCAACAGGTAAAAGTTTCAGGCAAAATGTTTTTATTTGCTTTGGGTACAGATCTTTGCGGAAAAAAAAAAAAAAAAAAAACAGTTCCCATAGCTTCTTTTTACTAATGGCACTCATCTGTTTACTTGTCTCCCACAAGACTAGTTCTAGGAGTCAGAAACTCACATTTTCCTTTCTGCATTCCCAGGGCCCGGAATAAGAATTCTGTGTCTACAAGGCACAAAACAAATGCCTGATAGATGTTTGTTATGTGACTAAAGAATGAATGAATATCACTTCTTATAGTGTAATCTGACCTCTACTATGATACTATGTAAGATGGACAGGAAGAGTGGAAGGTGGCAAGAGTTTAACCAAAATAATAATAATAATAATAAAATAATAATAATAACAAAAACATTGCAAGAAAAAATGCAGTTTTTTTGCTTTATTTTATTGGTGAACTTCTAGCTGTAAAATACAAGAACAATTCTACCACTTATGTAGAGTCGGCTGCTTTGCTAATTTTTGTCACAAAAAGTAAAAATTCTCTTTTGAAGGCTTATTGTATCCCATTCTCTGTTGTAATCTGAATACATTTGCACAATTAAATTTACTGCCACTCAGGAACGCCTGGGTGGCTCAGCGGTTTAGGGTCTGCCTTTCACTCAGGGCGTGATCCCAGATTCCAGGAATCGAGTCCCACATCGGGCTCCTAGCATGGAGCCTGCTTCTCCCTCTGCCTGAATCTCTGCCTGTTTCTGGGTCTCTCAGGAATGAATAAATAAAATCTTAAAAAAAAAAATTTACTGCCACTCACAGAGCTTTAAAACTGTAGTACCCAACATACTATTTATTTAGTATTTAGCAATACTAAACATGGGGTCAGAAAGTGTGATACTGGGATCCCTGGGTGGCTCAGGGATCTCGTGAATAAATAAATAAAATCTTTAAAAAAAAAAATAAAAGAAAGTCTGATACTTCTCAGTATACAGGCTACCTGCTGACCAAGGATTTGGATAAATGAAATTAAAGTAGGTTTTAACCCATATGGAGCTATTCTGAAGGAAACTTACGATCATAAATTAATATTACTATGCAAGAAATTTTCCTATGAGTTGAGTAGCTTTACCCAAGTTAAATGGATACTATGAAAGTGTATCTGTGTGTGTATATACATGTACATATATATATAATCCTGAAGTATAAAATATGAAAATGCTGATAATTTAAAAAATTTAAAAATACAGATATCTGTATATATCTTCATATGCATATGCATAAAGTATGCATATTTAATATAACAACTTCATCTTATGTCTGCATAATAACCTCCTGGCAAATGCATATGTATTGCTTTCCACTCGACTCATTTCCTTTTTCTAACAGCACTCATAATGGCAATCCTTTATTGCAATTACCACTATACACAGTGGTCCCATCCCCTTAATCATGAAACAGCACGATAATATAGACCAACTTGGATATAGCCTCCTTGTATTTTGACATTTTTGCTGAAAAATAGAAATGAAAAAAATTGTTGGAGTTTCATTTGTTTCTGAACAGGGATATCTTGAATATTGAGAACCAATTATAACGATAGCAGGTCATTTCGGATATCATTATTCTTGCAGCTTGGGTACCTGCATTCAAATCCGTGGAGAACACCCTATTCTAGATGATCCCTGAGCCAATATATTTAGTTTTTATAGACTCTGGGGACCAGGGATTGCTCCAAAAATGTTTTTTGATTAACAGAGAATTGGAGTCCTCTCGCTAACTGCCACGGTCTATGAATTCCTGACTCAATTTTCTTGATGTCATTTTAGGTATTCTAGAATAAGGCAGCTGGCTACTTTATCGATACCCAATCAGCCTCTTAATACGCTCTTTACTCCCAATAATAAACATTGCATTGGCCTCCATATGTTTACAGAATGAATATCCTGTCATCACCGATTACGGTGCTACTGTTCCCTAACCTGGTGCTACTGTTCCTTAGGTCCTGTCACGAGTATGAATCTCCACCAATCCCCCTCGGGTGGCTCAGATGCAACACTCCACGAATTTTACCTAAGTCCCAGCAGGCTTGAATCTCTCTCCCTCTCTTAATCCACAAAATTTGAAACCTGACTTTCGAACTTATTCTCCCTTATGTTTTGTTATTTGTGGGACCATATGAAATAGTTACAGAAGTGATATACTGTTTGCTTTATAGAGAAAAGGTAAAATGCAGGATAGATGTGAGGTTACTGAATTGATGCCTCAAGAGATATAAAGCTGATGTCTTGGGATTATATTCCTTCTGTTGTAGCATATGGAGCTGAAATGGAAATAAAAAATGGAGATATTTCCCAGTATCTTTTAGGGTACTACTGCTGTAGTTTGTAAACTCCCCAGTACATAGATAAAACTAAGCTGCTGTGGTATGTAGGTGATGAGGTGGTTTCAGCAATACCCCGATATGCACAAAAGTCTCCCGTCTTGGGAAAACCGAGGTAAATATTACACTAGAAAGTTCTTGATATTTTGACAATCAAAACTATCATATTTAGTCCCTATCTCTGGAGGCAAAATTATCTCAGAGGGCACTGACATGAGGCCTTCTCCTATGCTGATTATGAACCTGGTGAAAACAAAGGCCATACATCTTAGTTCTTTGAGATTCCATTGTCAAACTCACTTGTCATCTCTTCATGAAGATACACAAAGCAGAGACGTGTTTTACGAGTCTTGCATTCTCCCTACGGGTCTCCCGAATTTTTGATGCTGTCTTCACCAGTCTATAAATAGCCACAGGTCCGCCTGCCCTGGGCTTTTGTGAAGCATGCATTCGTTTTCAAAAACGTGGCATTTTAATATTGAAGTCAAATATCTAAAAGATAAATAATCCCTAATACTTGTATAGCTAACAGTTGTACATCGGTCTGCATCCTGCATACAGCAATCGGGAGTCTCACCCAGGCCTGTTTCCCATAAAGTAGTTTGCCACTGAAGAGAATGAATTTGAGTTCACTACTGACCTGAGCCTAATGTAAATCAGTGACCCAGAAAAGCTTTATGTCCCAATACCAATTAGTTTTCCACTGCCTGTGCTTCTTTGCCCCTGCTTGGAGCACCTGACATTTTGAAGCAATTAGAGGGCAGTGGATCTGTAAAAAAGCACTCTGTGTTGGTACTCGACAGAGCTGAACTTTTGTGCTTCGGCCCACGTAATAAAAGCCATCAGAGTTGCCCACAAACTGTGACTGCCTCTTTTTTTTTTTTTTTTTTTTGAGAATCTAATAGAATTGACCCTACATATTGACAAAGATTAAACTGCCTTTGCTAAAGTTTGACAGACACAACATTCCTTTGAAGGAGCTACAAGAGTATCCAAAACCTCTACAGGCAATGCCAAATTCCCATGTTATCAAGGCCACTTAGGTTAAATAAATGATGTATGTCATAATATATAGAAAAAAAATATTAACCACTGATAATTAGGTACGATATCGTTTACAGAACTGGGCCTACCATTTATCACATTTCATTGGAGGGGAAACAAATAGAATCTAATACAGGATACAGAAGAGAAAGTAGGTTCCCTGTTCATCTACAGGGAGGACACGTCTTCCTGGGATACCACAGTTTGTATTCCAGCAGAACTTCAGTGTGTGTGTGTGTGTGTGTGTGTGTGTGTTTCCTGAGGACACCAGAAGTGTGAATGTAAAGGCTAAAGCAGAAATGGGAGATTCTTGTCTATTTTTTGTTTTCATTCCTATAGTTGTGGATGCATAAAATAAAGCATTGTTTTCTCAACAGTGCTTTAGTCACTGCCTTAAACACTACTCGTGACTTCACCAAAATACTACCCAAAGATTAAAATCACTGAAATCATTAACACAGCTCTGATCTTGGGATAAGAAGCACAGATTTTCAGGGCACCTGAGTGGCTCAGTTACTTGAGCATCCAAACCTTGGTTTGGGCTCAGGTCACGATCTCATGGGTCATGAGATGGAGCCCTTCATGGAGCTCTGTGCTCAGGAGGAAGTTTGCTTAAAGCTTCTCTCCCTCTGCTATACACCCCCCCACACACACACTCGTGTGCTCTTTCTCTCACTCTCCTTCTCTGTCACTCTCAAATTAATAAATAAAACTATTTTTAAAAAAGGCAGCATAGACTTTCTCTAGGATATTTTTTTCCTATTGGATTCTCTTATTTCTGACCCAAATTTGCCACTTTCAACTATAGAAAAAGTCATAGAAGATCTAAACAAAATTGAATGTAATTTTGCATCCAAGTAAGGGTTAATTATAAATTTAGAACAAAGGTATTCCTTCCTAATTTTAAGACTTTAAGTGTCTCTAAGTGCCAGGTACTCTGGGAGAGAAACCCAGAAACAACGTAAATATGAACTGCATCTTGTCCTCTGAGGGTTTAGGTAATATAGGGTGTGGAAGATGGCTGCACCCTATCTTCCTTCCCACCTTGTCTCCTGCAACGTCACTTTGCCCCTCCTTCAACAAGGGGTTTAATTCCCTTCCTCTTGAAAGAGGCTGGCCTTAGGGCTTCCCTAGCAAAATTCAACGTAAGTGATGAAATGTGATGTCTAAAGTCAGTAAAAACACTTCCAGCTTCTGCAAGAAACTCTTGGAACAGCCACACTGTGCATACTGGTCCAGGGGTCCCAGCCTCTAAGTTGTGAGAGGCCCACGCTGAGTGGGTGATTAACCCTCTCACTTTGCCCAGGGTGTGGGGCTTTTCAGTGTGAAAATCAGGAATACCCTCAGGAAAACCAGGGCATACTGGCCATCCTAAAAGAAAAACCAGTTCCAGCCCTGCAGACCACAGCTGAGCTCCCAGCCAACAGGTAGCGTCGACCTGAGCTATGTGCGTGAGCTCTCATGTGGGGGCATCAGGGGATGTCCGAAGGCAGCCTTAAGAGAGACACAGGCAAGGACTACTCAGCTGAATCCAGTCAACCCCCAAAACCATGAGAAGGGATAATAAATTATTATTTTAGCTAAAGATATTAGGAATAATGATACACGATGCCAAAAAATATCGCTTTAAATTACACTTACATTAAAGTACGTCTGTTGTAACGCAAGGCAGAGAGGGATAAGATGCTATATACAGATTGAGATACAGAATCATCCGAACGGAGAAATGTTGATTTGGGCCCAAAGGCCAAAGTGATCAGTCTAAGCAATTTGAGGGAAGTACGACTCCCCCAGAGTCTTGGACATGCAGAAATGAGGAAGGGACCGTGAAAGCAAAGCTTTGCAGGTACCGTGTGCAGTGAAATAAAGGATGGAAGTGAAAGATAAACAAGAACACATTAGGAATAACAGAATAGTGAAATAAGGCTGTAAATTCAGACTCAGACGGTGGAAGACCTTGATTGCAATCATCTGGAAAGCACAGGGAGGCAGTGGAGTTTTAGATTAACCTAACGGCGCTGCTGGCTCGGATGGGACGCGTGGGAGAAACTGAGTCCCACTGGGCGAGCACTGCCCCCAGCCCGAGAAAACACTGGACTGGCCAAGCCTTCTAAATAGAACCCCCCACTTAATCCCACTACCTTTTCCATTAAAATTTGAAACTAAGGAAAACAGCCTCTAAAGGCGAAGTCTCACATTGAAAATTGTTCAAATCTTGCAGAAAAAAAAAAAAAAAAGTAAAAGTCTACTTGAGGCAGCGGGAAGCTAAAGAATGAGTATTGTCTGACTTGTGTGTAGCACCGATAGATGTCTGTAATGGATTCTATTCTAGAAGGTACAAAGCATTCTATTGAAAGGCTGGCCTCTTTTCTGTGTAATTTTATTTCTCTTCGCCTATCCCTGTTATTATATGGCTCTGACTTTTAAAAGGAATATTTTACTACCTCTTCTCACACTAGGTAAAACCTTCGCTGCCAGCATATTTAGAAGGTCATTCCTATTGTGCTCTTTTTTCAATCCACAGAGTGACACTCACATAAAGGCTCTCTCCCAGCACACTCCCACTGCTTGGTGGACTGCACAGGATGTGCTGCAAAAGGGTCTCTCGTGAGGGTTTGGCATTCGGAGGACCAGGCCAGGGGACTCGGCGAGGCTGGGGCACGTCTTCTGGATACAGATCAGGTCGTGAATAATGCAGACAGCCATGGTGAGAGGGAGAGAACTGAGGGAAAGATAAAACTAGAGAAATACAAAAAAAAAAAAAAAAAAAAAAAAACTAGAGAAATACCAGAAAGCACACAGCCCACCTTAATCGGTGCGTCACCTGCTTTTGCTGCTATCATTTCAGTTCTGTGTCTTAAAGAATTGCATTTTAAAATATTGTAATGCTGATGGTACTCCTGCTATAAGGCTGTTGTAAAACCAGCATCTCAAGTCAAATGTGAAATGTTCCACAAATCCTAATTGCCCATGCTTATAAAAAGAGTAGGTCTGAGACGCCTGGGTGGCTCAGGGGTTGAGCATCTGTCATCGGCTCAGGGCATGACCCAGGAGTTCTGGGATCGAGTCCCGCATCGGGCTCCCTGCATGGAGCCTTCTTCTCCCCCTGCCTGTGTCTCTGCCTCTCTCTCTCTCTCTCTCTCTCTGTGTGTGTGTGTCTCTCATGATTAAATAAATAAATACATAATCTTAAAAAAAAAATAGGTCTGGTGGAATGAATCACCAAGAGACTATGACACGGATATTAGGCACACCTGATGTCAGGAAGAGGGAATCTGAAGATCCCGGCACAATGTCCCAATTAAAAGTAGTTTAATGTCTCTTATATCCCCATATGAGTGAAACCATATAATGATTGTCCTTCTCCAACTGACTTACTACTTCACTCACCAGAATATAAGAAATAGTGAAAGGGATTAAAGGGGAAAGGAGAGAAAATGAGTGGGAAAAATCAGAGGGTGACAAACATGAGCGACTCCTAACTTTGGGAAATGAACAAGGGGTAGTGGAAGGGGAGCTGGGCGGGGGTACGGGGTGACTGGGTGACAGGCACTGAGGGGGGCACTTGGCTGGATGAGCACTGGGTGTTATACTATATGTTGGCAAATTGAACTTCAATACAAAATATATATATTAAAAAAGTTTAAGAGAAAGAAAAGTAGTTAATGTTTGCTCAGAGTAAAACCCAAAAAAAATTCACAGTGAAAATTACTGACAGCTAAAAGGTAAAACCACTCACAGAATGTGCCCTGGTGGGTTTTTCCATTTTCATGAGCACTCCCATTGCTCACTACATACTTTCCCCAGTAGCTCTGTGGTAATCTGCATGAGCCAGAACAGGCGTATCACAGAACAGTCACCACGGGCGGAGAAGGACTATAGTGAAAACGGGTAGGCATTGGATTCCCATGAGAAAGCAACAGCAATATGCTTTTCTCCTTAAATATATTTATTTATTTATTTATTTATTTATTTGTTTATTTATTTATAGAAGAGAGTGAGAGAGAGCACTAGCAGGGGGTGGGAGGAGGGAGGAAGCAGTCTCCCCACTGAGCAAGGAACCCATGTGGGGCTTGATCCCAGGCTCCTGAGATCATGACCTGAAGTTGAAGGCCGATGTTTAACGGACTCAACCACCCAGGTGCCCAAAAACAATGTTTTGGGCAATTACTGTTCAAATATTTTTTGTGACCATCTTAGTAGTAAATAATTTTAAAATTCATTGTTACGATTAATTTTATCGAGTGCCGCAACTGTCTTCCCCCAAAGTGCGGTCTGCTCTGCGGATGTGAATATGCTCAACTTCATGGATGGTGTCCAGATGTCATCTGTTATGAGCACAGCTTCTCAGGGGGCAAAACAGAACTGCTGGAAAGTTACAGGACTTGCTCAGCATCATAGGACTGAACTCAAGGTACAGTCGTTGCGTGGATTCGAGAGATTCCAGCTTCACGGAACAAATTAAAGAGCAAAATCAGAATCTGAATGATGGCAACTCTGAAGTCTGTTCACTCCCACAGTTTGTTTATCTTCAAATGGATGTAGAACAGCAACTGTGACTAAGATATCTGGATTCTAGAAATTAGAGAAGTAGACGGTAATTGAATCCACTAATACCCAAAACTATCGATATATTAAAACTGGAAAGGCAACAGTACTGGATATGGAAAGAGTTGATCTTTGTACTTGGGTTGGCCTGGGTCTGAAGCATGATTCTTCCCATTACTTGATGTGTGATCTTGTCAAGCAATTACCTTTTCTCCATTTTGGTTTCTCCACATGAAAATAAGGTAATGATGCCATTTGGAAGAATTAAGGATACTGTAAATTTGCTGGTAGGCATATAAGAAATGTTCAAAAATAGTAGATATTAACAGTTCTTTGAGTGAAGACAAGCACTTTGACTGCAATGGCCCTGGTTATATTCCCATTAAACATAACAGCATTCGAAGCATAGATGGTATTTAACAAATATTTGTAGAATGAAAAAGAAATTGTGACATTTAAAATCTATACGTAAGCCAAAGAGGGAATGTTACTAGAATTCTCTACATGTAAAAATCATGTTGAAAATAGGGCAAGGTACTACCTAAAACATTCACAGAAGTAAAAGCACATATTTTAAGATTTTAGAAAGCATGGATATGATTAATATATTTTCTATTCTGAATTCTCTACCTTTTTGAAATGCTACTTTAATGACACCTATAGTTAGCAATAAGATGACACACATAAATGATACTTTATAAAGAGGAAAAGGATCAATCTTTATAAATTAGTGAAAAAACATTAATTGCTACATTGTATCTCTATCATAAAGTAAGAGTTATATAAAGTTAACTAAAGGTTAAATAAAGTTAATTAAAATTATTACTAAAAATAACGTAATAATTTAATACCTTTAATAATTGATGGTATGCAATAAAACTTTATCAACATTATCAACTGGTGAAAAAATACTGATATGTGTATATATGGTAGCTCTATCACCATATTAAGAAAGACAAGGCACAGCTTATAAGGAGTCTCATATTCTGCTACAGTGACATATTTTTAATTATTGATTTTGGGATTTTTCGATTATAGTGACATGCTATGAAACATTCACATTTCTTGATGTGAGGCTGAATGCAAAGTATATGTGCTGGGAAGATAAGGTTTTATTTTTATGAATCAAAGGAGAAAACAGGACAATTTCAAATGCACATAACCAAGTACTGAAACCCTAACTAGAAGAGCAGACATTAGGAGAAAACACTCAACTTTTTTTTTTTTTTTTCAAACCCCAATCACTCAAATTATGAACGTAGTTGCTGTCATTTCATGCTCAAGATTTAGCGCTTGAATTGAAAATGTTCAGTTTGGGATCAGATCAGCTGAAAAGGCTCTTGTTCAACATTCAATTATAAGCCACATTGAAAATAAATGAGGCAACAGGTCAAGGTCAGACTTAGCAAGGAGATAGAATTTCTGTCATATATAATTTCGAGCAGTGGTCTGACTTGTTAAATGTTAACCTACAATTATGTATGTATTTTACATGATTTGAAGAAAACGGGAAGATCTCATGACAAATACCACAATGTAAGCACCAGTTTGAGGATAAGTTAATGTAAAGAATCATTCGAATTCCTCTGAGTGGATTCAAGCCTCCCTTCAGGTTATACAATGCCTGCTAGAGCCTGCCTCTGGAATAAACCAAGATACCAGGGGTCTGATATCAGAATACCTTGCACTCAATAGCTAGTTAATAAATCACAGATAATGGAATCAGTGACCTGCAGGAACTTTAGAAGGTATCTAGTTCAATCCTGTTCACATTAGTGAAATTAGTGACAAGGAAATTAAGGATGTTAAGTTTTTTAAGACACTTTCACATGTATTATCTCACTTATTTTCATAGTAGCTTTGTGGAGTAAGGATGAGCTATCTAGAAAAAGAAGACAGAGTATCGTCTGGAAGGTCACTATAGGCAACAGAAGACCTGAGAGACACCAGATTCTAAATTCAGAGTGTCTGTGATGATGAATTAGGGACACAGGAATAACTTGAAATCTATAAACACCCACAGAAGATAATCAGATGGCATGTCCTACGGCTATGACACTACGAGCTCTGGCTTTTGCCGAGCCAGACTTTATTTATAGAAGTGGGAGAAGAGAATGATACACAGAAATGGCCAAATGAATAATTGAAGTCTGAGTTGGTCCAGAAATATACTCCACCAGCAAGAAAGTAAGGGGGATGTTTGCTGCTTCAACTGCAGCTGAGGCTCAAGGGGGCTAGGAGATGGTTATAAGTATTTGGAGGTGAGAAGCACCGGGGTGGGGAGGGTCAGGATCTTCATTTTACTAACTGTTGACTTTGAGAAAAAAATCACGTATCCTCTCTGGGCCTCAGTTTCGCATCTAGCACAGTGGCCTCATCTATATTAGTAACTTCATCTCATAATTATGAGGATAAAATGAGGGAAGCAATAGAAACTGTTATTAATGAGGGCTTGGAATCCCATAAATGCTCAACCCAAAGATGTTATTAGTATTCTTATTCCTTATTTTAATTTTTTTTTTTTTTTTTTTTTATGATAGTCACACAGAGAGAGAAAGAGAGGCAGAGACACAGGCAGAGGGAGAAGCAGGCTCCATGCACCGGGAGCCCGATGTGGGATTCGATCCCGGGTCTCCAGGATCGCGCCCTAGGCCAAAGGCAGGCGCCAAACCGCTGCGCCACCCAGGGATCCCTCTTACTCCTTATTTTAAAATGCAATCTTATCTTTTTAAAAATTATGTATTTGTTTGTTTGTTTGTTTGTTTGTTTGTTTTTCAGTGAGCCTGAACCTGGGGTTCAGAGATGGGTAACAGGCTTGGCTCCCTGGGGACTTAAGCATCTTATACAAAGTCATTAGAGACAGACTAGAAAGCCAGGTTCCTTGTTATCCACATTTCCTTCAACCATCTTTTTTTTAATACTTTATTTATTTATTTATTTATGATGAGAGAGAGAGAGCGAGAGAATGGGCAGGGGGGAGGACCAGAGAGAGAGGGAGAACCAGGCCCCCCATTGAGTAGGGTGCAGGGCTCCATCCCAGGACCCTGGGATCACAACCGGAGCTGAAGGCAGACACTTTTAACTGACTGAGCCACACCGAAGCTCCTCAACCATGTTTTTAATAATTAAAAAAAAAAAAAAATCCAATTTTCCTGACATTTTCTAAGGACCAGTTAAATAAAGTCACATGGCACAAGCCAGGACATGTATTACTGTCAATCTCCATCTCAGGGAAACTGCTATGGCTCGTCATGAGATTTCTAATTCGGTCACCAACAGGAGAGCCTGCCATTTCTTCCTTTCCAGCCTCACTTTCTGGTGTATGTGAACTACATGATCCACGAATCAAGAATCCATCAGCAAATTCAGGGAAACATGATGAGTCACCTAATAAGGGGATGTTTTTCCCTCCTCATTATAAATATTCACATCAAAAAAAAAAAGTACATTTTAATTGAAAACAAAAAAGAACAAATTTGTAAATGATTTATGAAAAACAGGGAAAAAGAAAAAAAAAAGTCAAAAAAATTAACATTTGGGGCCCCTGGGTAGTTCGGTGTTTGAGCGTCTGCCTTTGGTTCAGGGCGTGATCCTGGGATCCTCATCTGGCATCAGGCTCCCTGCATGGAGCCTGCTTCTCCCTCTGCCTGTGTCTCTGCCTCTCTCTCTCTGTGTCTCTCACGAATAAAGGAAATCTTTTAAAAAAATTAACATCAGGTGTGTCATGGGTGACTCAGTCAGTGGAGTGTCTGACTCTTGATTTCGGCTCAGGTCTTGATTTCAGGGTCATGAGTTCAAGCCCCATGTTGGGCTTCTTCACACAACCCACACTTAAGTGTGGAGCCTACTTTAAAAATATATATATATGCATATATGTGTATGTATGTATATGTATATTAATATAAAAGATACCATATGTCCTACCACTCTCAAGTTTTCTAGTGTTTCTCTCTTCATTAGGCCTTAGCCTCATACAGGTGGACATCTGCACTAAATGACCTCTCCCCACATCCTAAAGGGAAAATTCAGATAGACATATAATGTCCAGCGTGCCGAGAACATTTTGGAAGACCTTCTTCGACACTTCTATACAGTAGTGCTGTTTACTCCCCTGTGCTCCCATGGCCTCTCTGCATTGGTCATACATATTTAACTTACTTAAAAACAACAACAAAGCTTAATCTAGGCTGAGAATCTCTTGAAGGTAGAGACTGTGTCATATTTATTTCTATGTTCCCTCTAAGAAGTGCAGCACCAGGTACCCAGTAGGTACTCAAGAAATATTTAGTTACCACAAGCCATTTTACTTTCCAAAAATATTCTCTTTTTTTTTCATTTTTTTAAAATTTTTATTTATTTTTATTTTTTTCAAAAATATTCTAAAGATTTTCTTATAACCTTCTTACGGTTGTATTTCACAACTGATTTCCTGAAACAGAAAGAATCTCATCCACAGTGTGAAGAGTTATAGATGTGAATGACCACGGAATAAGGTGACCACAGTTTCTCTAAGAATCAGAACCCTAAGAAAGCCCTCCATTCAGATATTTTGTCTCTCTCTCTCTCTCTCTCTCTCTCCATGGAAGAGTGGTGAAACTAGTTCCAGGTAGGAAATTCTGCAATGATAGACTCAGTGAAACCATCACCAGATTTCCCCTTGTACAATACCAAATCCACACCTCCCCCCACCCTCATCCTGTGCCGTGGCTCTCTGGTTCTTTCACAAAGAAAAGATTTTCTGTACACTATCAAGGTCAGGCTCCTCAAGAAACACACTCAACCTGAGCAGAGAACCTAGATAGGCTCACATTTACACTAACCAAATTATAAGAACGGAAGGATACCAATTTACATATCTGTGTCCTTTTCGCTAACTCTCTCCAAGGAAAATAGTCATAATACAAATTGTTTTGACATAGGACTTCAGAAAGCTCCCCTGACTTATCTTTTAAAGAATTACTTTGTTAAATAAAATCACACATTTATTTCTAATCTGAATATATACTGAATGGCAGAAGCTTTTGGTAACTCAAATTCTACAAATATAATTTGGCTTTAAATTGATATAGTAGATTAGAACTAGATAGGAAAAAAAATATCTGCCCTGGTATCAATAATATTCTAGAAAAGAATTACAAAAATTACAAAAATCATAGGTCCTCGAAGAAAAAATTAATCCTAGTATATATAGGCAATGCAAGATTGGGTTCCCTAGTGATAATTATTCCCTGTAATGTTCACACATTTGAATTTTAACACTAATGGCATCGAGCTTTGTCCATTTATGGTTTTCCAATTTAGAATGGAGCACTGGATCAAAATGGTCACAAATGAGACCACTCATCTTTCATTAAGAATGAAAACAGATCAAGATTTACTTCACAAAAACTTAGGGCATTTTAATGGGGATTGCATCTTTGAAGTTCAGGCCACTTAAACTAAGATAATAAGCTCATGGGGGAGGGGGTCTCAGTCTAACTTAAAAAGATCTTATTGCTAGGCCTGAGAAGATATATTTTTCTTAGAATTTATTTATACAGTGGGATTCATCAGATGTCTGAGGAGAAAGCAAGTGTCTATGTGGACTTCATAAATAACACCCCTCTAAAAATCAAAGCAAAACAGAAGCATAATGGCTTCAAGGTCATACAGTAGAGGTGAGAGGGTAATATGATATGAAATTATTTAGTTTGAGATCGGAAAGACAAAAGTTTAGATTCACTGCTTCTACTGAGTATAATTGGACATGTGAGCTTCTGCTGACTTCCTTCTATTTCTAGAGGAAGTACAGAGAACCACTATTGAAAACACTGCCTCCTTTCTGATAGTGATTCTGTGGTTTCAGTCATTCCTTTGTGCTTTCACAAAAGGAACTTAAGAAATGGAGGAATGATAACAGCTAATTTTGTTGAGCTATTAGGCAAAGTAAAAAAAAAAAAAAAATGAAAGAGAAAGCTTAGAACGAAGAGCAAAGAGTCTAAGTCAAGGAAGAAAATGCACTTTAAAGGTTCCTGTCGTTCGTTTCTCCCTCACTGGACGTGGTTAATGATACTTTGGCTAATTTTTGTCTTCATTAACCATCACATATTTAGTGTTGGAAACTATTTTCAAATCCCATCAAAATAATTCCATCTCCTATGAGAGCAAAACACAACGCTCAACAAAATAGGTCTAAGAGTCACTTTTTAAGACCCACCTCATCTCTGTGGGGAAAAAAAAAAAGGAGTCACATGCTTAATTTTGTTCTCCCCTTACACCTAATGTCACCTTCTATATGTTCAACAGCCTTAAAAAGGGGGATTCCCAAGGCCTCATAAAAAAGACTTCTTCGGCAGAGACCCGGGAACACAAAAGAAGAGAAGCAAATGAATTTTCTGATTTTTTTAAAAAGTATATACGACATTTATTTTAAAAAGAGTGTGATAAATAAAACAGTCTATGAAGTACAGAGATGAGAATGGAAAAAAACAGAACAGCTAAGCTGGAAAAATCCTGTCTGTTAGTTTAAGCAATGCAGTGAGACATAAAACGATGACTCCAGAAACTAACAGCAATAAAATTCAATTTGAACCTGACACTGGCTATTGATTCACAAGCAAGCCTCAGTCCTGACTTTGAGCTGATGGCAGCTGGACAAGCCCAGTCAAAGAGAGTCTCAGTGAATGCAGGGGACAGACTCTTTTCTTTAGAAACAGCAGCACTGAGGTTTTCTTACTGAATTTCCAGATAGGCGAGTCCATTAAATAAACAAGAAGAACAATCTGAGGAGTCAGACAGCCTCGTTGCAGGTTTTCTCCATTGCTCACTACACTCACTCCTATTTCTACTGTCCTTGTAAATTCTTAGCATTCAGGCCATACAGAGAGAGCTTCTCAGGGTTCCATGTGCATTCTGACCACAGCAGGGCACGTCAACCTACAAATTCAGGCTCCGCTACTTACTGGATATGACCTTGAGAAAATAAGTCATCGACAAAACAGGAATGGAAGCATCACTTTCACGGAATTTTCAGGAGAATGAAATTAGACCGTACAGGTGACGTGTATACAAGTGCTCAGCTCCATTCAGTCTTCTTTACGTGGCAAATCTTTTTTAGCTACAAACCCTAAATGTGGTTGCGAGGATATCAGCCGGTTAGGATCAATTATTTATGCCTTTGCCTTCTCAAAATTGTAGTTTCCAGTCCTCCAAACCTCCTTTAAAGGCTGTGTGTGTTTTTAAACCATTTTCACGTTCGTGGTTATCTGTTTAGAATAAACTATAACCACATGACACTATTAAATTTAAGAAGCAGAGAGGTCCCGTCCCTGACTAATAGTGTTTTATTTGCTGTCAAATACAAGGGCAAGACACAGAACTAGATGCTTACTCTCAAAACCGTATGGTGGATATAAAACACAATTTAGAATCTTCTGTATTTACCAACCTGAAAGCTTAACACTGATTATATGCAACGTCAATGGGAAGTTACTTTTTTTCTGAAATACCAATAACGGGAGTTCAAGGAGCCAGAAGCCTTTTGAATATTCACCACTATATTCCTGGAGAAAATAACAAACAGGAAGGTAAAGAGCTGATATACAACATTTTGCTAAAATTAACTAATAACTGAAATCTCCCCAAGCTGTGCTGGTCTCTAAACAAACTTAGCCAAAGTTAAGACGATCTTCAGAAAATGTGTCGTTCAAGCTGCGGATAGAAGGGAGAACAAACAGGGCACATAGTACAGTAAGTCTGAGAAACACTTAGTGAACTGAGGTTAAACACGTCTGATTTTGTTACTTCACTCAGTATGTTCCCATTCACGTTGAATTCCCAAGATGAGGATATGAAATACGGTCTTTCCAAAAGTCATCTGACCACAGAACCCTATTTCCAAGGACATATAACAGAGAGTTTTGAATCATACGCTTTACAATTAAATCCGGCCTAATTTCAAGAATCCTTCTGGGTTTTTTTGTTTTGTTTTGTTTTGTTTTGTTTTGTTTTGTTTTGTTTTTTTGGATTTGGCCAATGGCCACAGTATGGCAAGAGCAAACCACTGACAGCAAACCCCTGAGACTCCTTTTATCTGAAGGGAAAGCAGTGCCTTTCCAAGAGAAAATGCTTTGTGGTATTCTTATTCCATGGACATTTACCTAGAAATGAAACTTTCATTTAACCAGAAGTAACCAGAAAAACTCAAGAATTTTAGGGCCAAGTGTCTTTACCGGTGAGTGTATCCATAAGAACCTGGCTTTGACTCTTAGCCGATAAGCATCAGAGGTAGCAAGTTAGCCAGTAGTGGCACTGTCTTCATAGGTTTCTTAAATAAACACCCTGTTCAATCACAGGCAGCTTGCTCCATCCTTCTATCGTGCAATTTGGTGTCGATTGTGTTGTCAGATGGAACACGTGTGCTGTGTGTGTGTGTGTGTGTGTCCTCATAATCTCTGGATTTAAATGAACTATGAATTTCATAGGGCAAGGATCACCTGTAGCTACCTGAGCATTTCCAGACTGGCAAGAGCACCGATAAAATAAAAGAGGTTTAAACACACGATTCCTGAATTGACTTTTCTAGCCCCTTTCTTTTTTCAAAAAAAAAAAGGTTTATTTTAATTCCAGTTAGTTAACATACAGTGTTATAGAAGTTTCAGTTTACAAGACAGTGATTCGACACTTCCATCCATCAGCTGGTGACCACGAGCACCCTCCTTAACCCCCATCACCTAGTTCACCCATCCCTGCGCCCACCTCCCTCAAGCAACCATCAGTTTATTCTCTATAGTTAAGAGTCTGTTTCTTCTTTTTCTCTTTTGCTCATTTGTTCTGTTTCTTAAATTCTACGTATGAGTGAGATCATATGGCATTTGTCTTTTTCGGACTTATTTCACTCGGCATTATAGTCTCTAGGCTCCATCTACGTCATTGCAAATGGCCAAATTTCATTCTTTTTTATGGCTGAATAATATTCCATTGTGCACATATACCACTTCCTCTTTATCCACTTATTGATGGGCGCCTGGGCTGCTTCTGTCGTTTGGCGATTGTAAATAATGCTACTACACACATAGGAATACATGTATCCCTTTGCGTTACTTGTAATTTTTTTTATTTTATTTTGTTTTGTTTTGCTTTGTTTTGTTTTGGGGGTAAATACCCAGTAGTACAATTGCTGGGTCACAGGGTAGCTCTATTTTTAACTTTCTGATGAACCCCCATACTGTTTTTCAGAGTGGCTGCATTAATTTGTGTCCCCACCAAGTGTCACAGGGTTCCTTTTTTTTTTCCCCACATCCTCCATAACATTTTGCTGTTTCTTACGTTTTTGAGTTTAGCTATTTTGACAGGTGTGAGGTTGGAGAGCTCACAGTAGTTTTGATTGGCATTCCTCTGATGATTAGTGATGATGAACATCTTTTCACGTCTCTATTCACCATCTGTTTGTTTTCTTTGGATAAATGTCTGTTTGTGTCAATTTTTTAATTGGATTGTTTTTTGGGCGTTGAGATTTTTAAGTTCTTTATATATTTTGGATACTCTTTATCAGATATATCATTTGCAAATATCTTCTCCCATTCAGCAGGCCGTCTTTTAGTTTGTTGTTTCCTTTGCTGTGCACAAACTTATCTTGAGGGACACCTGGGGGGCTCAGTGGTTGAGCATCTGCCTTCGGCTCAGGGTGCAATCCCAGGGTCCTGGGATCGAGTCCCATATCAGGCTCCCTGCATGAAGCCTCCTTCTCCCTCTGCCTGTGTCTCTGCCATTGTCTCTCATCTCTTGTGAATAAATAAATAAAAATTTTTTTTTAAAAAAGAAATTTATCTTGAGGTAATCCCAATAGCTTATTTTTGCTTTTATTCCCCTTGCCTCAGGAGACATATCTAGAAAAATGTTGCTATATAGAGAAATTACTGCTTGTGCTGTCTTCTAGGACTTTTATGGCTTCAGGTCTCACATTTAGGTCTTTGTTTTTAGGTCTTTAATCCATTTTGAATTTATTTTTCTGTATGACATAAGAAGGTGGTCCAGTTTCCCAACACCATTCATTGAAGAGACTATCTTTTTCCCATTATATGTTCTTTCTCTACTTTGTCAAAGATTGTCAAAGATTGACCATATATGTGGGTTTTCTATTCTGTTCCATTGATCTATATGTCTATTTTTGTGCCAATACCATACTGCTTTGATTATATCAGTTGTGTAATATAATTTTAATTCAGGAATTATCATACCTTCATTTTTGTTTTTCAAGACTGCTTTGGCCATTTGGGGTCTTTTGTGATTCTGTACAAATTTTAGGATTTTTGTCCTAAATCTGTCAAAAATGTCGGTATTTTGATAGGGATTCATTAAACCTGTAGACTGCATGAACAAGGACTGTGTTTCCATTTCTTCATGCATTCTTCAATTTCTTTCATTAGTGTCTTATAGTTTTCACAGTAGAGGTCTTTCACCTCTTTGGTTAGGTTTTTCCCTAGATATCTTACTATTTTTAGTGCAATTATAAATGAGATTATTCTTTCTACTGCTTCATTATTAGTGTATAGAAATAAAACAGATTTCTATATATTGATTTTGTATCCTACAACTTCACTGAATTCATTTATCTGTTATACCAGTTATTTTGATGGCAATTTTAGGTTTTTGTTTTTTGTTTCCTGTTTTATTTTTTCATAGCCTTTGGGTGTTTTTTTGTTTTGTTTTGTTTTTTTTTTAATATAGTATCATGTCATCTGCAAAGAGTGAAAGTTTCACTTATTCCTTACCATTTTATATGTCTTTCATTTGTTTTCTTGTCATCTAATTGCTGGGGTTAGGACTTCCAGTGCTGTGTTAGAATAGAAGTGGTGAGAGTGGACCACCTCATGTTGTTCCTGACCTTAGGAGAAAAGTGCTCAGCTTTTTGTTTTTTTTTTTTTTTTTTTTTTTTTCCATTGAGTATGATGTTAACTGTGGATTTCCCATATAAAGCCTTTATTATGTTAAGGTATCTATCCTCTAAACCTACTTTGTTGAGGGTTTTTATTGTGAATGGATATTGTACTTTGTCAAAATGTTTCTGCATCTATTGAAATGATCATATATTTTTTATCCTTTCTCCTATTGATGTGATGTCTCATGTTGATTGATTTGCAAATATTGAACCACCTTCCTATCCTGGGAGTAAATCCCACTTGATCATTGTGAATGATTTCCTTTTCATGGATTGTTGGATTCAGTTTGCTAGTATTTTGCTGAGGATTTTTTCATATATGTTTATCAGAGACACTGCCCTGTAGTTCTCTTTTTTAGTAATGTCTTTATCTGGTTTTGGTATCAGGGTAATGCTAGCCGCAAAGAATAATTTTGGAAGTTTTCCTTCCTCTTCCATTTTATGGAATAGTCTGGAAAAAATAGGTACTAACTCTTCTTTAAATGTTTGGTAAAGGGATACCTGGGTGGCTCCGTGGTTGAACCTCTGCCTTCGGCTCAGGGCGTGATCCTGAAGTCCTGGGATCGGGTCCCACATCAGGCTCCCTGCATGGAGCCTGCTTCTCCTTCTGCCTGTGTCTCTGCCTCTCTGTGTGTGTGTGTCTCTCATGAATAACTAAATACAATCTTTAAAAAAATGTTTGGTAAAATTCCCCTGTGAAGCTGTCTGTTCTTGGACTTTGTTTTTTTGGGAGTTTTTTGATTACTAATTCAATTTCCTTACTAATAATCAGTATGTTCAAATTTTGTATTTCCCCCATTTCAGTTTTGCTAGGTTACACGTTTCTCAGAATGTTTCCATTTCTTCTATGTTGTCCAATTGTCAGCATGTAATTTTTCATAATATCCTCTTATAATTGTTTGTATTTCTCTGCTGTTTCTTATTTCTCCTTTCTCATTTATGATTTTTTTAGTCTTTTATTTATTTGGCTAGAGGTTTATCAATTTTGTTGATCTATTCAAAGAACCAGCTCCTGGTTTCATTGATCTATTCTACTGGGGTTTGGTATGTTTCTTTTGGTTGTTTGTTTTGTTGTTGTTCAGTTACTATACCATTTGTTTCTGACTTGTAATCCCTTTTTCAAATCAGTAACAAATTACTAATTCTGCAGTTTCTCTAAGGCACACCACATAAATTGGCAAAAAAAAAACTATTAAGCAACAACGTATGCAGGCAGTAGGATACGTGCTAAGGAAGCTACTATCACCACAGTTCCTTTCATCAAAGATCACACACACACATACTTGAGCACATATTAATTACTAATATGAAAATAACTTGAATTTAGTAATTTCTCTTAGGAAATCAAAACAACTGTGTAAAGCCCATTGCTGCAACAAAACATTATTGAGGACTCTCTGTTTGATCATAAGATATGAAGTCATTTGTCTATCCTTTCCCACTTAGAGAACAATAGATCGGATGTATAATTACAGAATGTAAGTGTCCAGCCGTTTTCTTCTCTGGCAAGTAGAAATAAATTGTTATCAATTTCAGCACAAGAGCTGGTCATTAAATATAAATAACACCTTTCTAATATTTCAAATACTAGAGAATTACTGGAAGTCACACTAGGATTTTAAGCCACTAAGAGACTACATGGGCAGAAGTAGAATGGAAGTGAGGTGAAGTTGAAGGTAAGACAACATGGGTTATGAGTTTTTGGGTAGGCATAGGACAGACTAAAAAATATAAAAATAAAAATAAAACAAAAATAATAAAATAATAAATAAATAAATAAATAAATAAATAAATAAATAAACAAACAAACAAACAAGCTGGCGGGTTTTATTTCCTCTTGCCAGGTTATGTGCCGAATTTGGCATCCAGATGGCAGGATTTATTTTGCTCACTGATTTATCTCCAGTCAGTCCTTACAGAGTTAGTATGTGGTAGGTACCTAAAATATATGTATTTGGATTAATGAAAGAACAAAATAATGCAATTAAAAATCATTTAAAAGCAGGGCATACCATGAGCTTTTGTGGTTACTCTACCTAAATTACAACTGGCTTTATTTTCCTTATAAGTAAATTTGAAGATGAGGATGATGAAAAGTGTCTGAGCTTCCTTTACTAGGGAAATAAAATCTAGAATGAGTGCCAAATAGTCTGCTCCTTGGTTATTTGAAATACTAAAAGTTGCAATGAAATAAAATATTTCATAGCAATAGGTGACAGTCTCCTGATAATTTCCTCATACAACCCAGACACATCTCAGTCCTTCTGCTCTTAACCAATATGCTATATTTTCTCTCCTAAGACACATGTTATATTTGGAATCTGGACCCCTTTGGGGGGGGGACTTGTTGGCAGAATAGAGAATAAGGAGAAAGGGTTTAAGTTAGTTCTTGACAACTGGCTAAGAATTCACAGCTGTTTACTTATTTTTAACCCTGATGAATTAAAATAGACCCAGGCTGTAGAACGTATGTGTGTGTACATGTGTTGCGTATTTTGGAATGATCACATACGAAACATCAGAAAAACTCTTAGACAAGGAAAAAAGGCTAGAGGATAATAGTGGTGACAGAAAAACCCATAAATCACCTTGTTATTATTCTCCTTCCTGCCACTCTTACCCAATACCAAACTTAGTCAAATCTAAGAAATGGCTGCATACGGTTGGTCTTACGGACTTTCTTCTAGATCCCTGTCCCAAATGTAAATACACTTGGAGTATCCAGCCTGCTTTTATATACTCTTTATTCTCTTAGCTTCATTTATTGATTTATAAGATGACTCTTCATATAAGACAAATACAAGATTAAAAAACAGAACTTTAAAATTACTGACCTAGACACCCCTCCCCCCCCAAAAAAAAGACCTGTTGGAACCAAGCACACATTTTTCTAGACCTATGTGATGAATGGTAATGACAAATGAGATAGAGAACCACAGTACTAGATACATGCACAACCCCTGGACATTATTTATAAAGGTTCAAATGAGGGTAAGAGAAAACCAGTACTTACTGAGTTCCTATTACGTGCAACGACTTGAGATCTATTCTCAAGAATTCATTTTTGTTTTACATAAAACATCAAATTGATGAAAATGGAAGAAGAGATTTGATTAATATAGCCCATTTTAGAAAATCCTAAATCTAAATTTTACAATAAAATGTAAGACACACATCTCTTACATACTGTGGCTTTAATACGTTTCTATTTCCATCCATCTCTAGAATCTGTCCTTTGGCAGAAAAAATATCTAGGGATTACAGTGAGCCAAAATACTCCTTAGGTAAAAAATAAAAAAATAAAAAAAAGTGAGAATTGCCTGTCTAAGACACACTTGGAAAGATTCATGGAAAAAAAAAAAAAAGATTTTGATTACCTACAAATGAGCTACAATTAGATGGTTAGATGACCATTATTATTCCAGTTAGAAGAAATCAGAACTCGCTTAATTCTTTTACGAACCATTTCATTAACATTATGTTGTAGAAGAGCACAAAGCTTATATTCTCCAAAATGAAATGATTCAAAATAGGATAATGGCTGCAGCTCAGTAGGAAGCTCGAAGCATGTCCAGTATGGTTTAGAGAGGGTGGTAGTGCTCAGAGGTTACCTGCACGGGCTATGGAATCAGCCTGGACAGGGCTTGAATAACTGCTTTTTCAGTGACTACTATCAGGGAAAGTAACTAAATTCTCCGACTTTGTTTCCTAATAAAGATACAGTATAGTAGCCTCTAACACCTAGTGGTGTTTGTTTTGAGGAATGTGCAAAGTACTTAAAACTGAGCCAGGTACACAGCAAATCCTCAATACCAGTTAGCAAATATTTGTATACCTGTTATTTATAGATTAGTAGCATATCTGTTACATTTAAACGCAATGAAGTATTTAAAAATGCACAAACTAGGGATCCCTGGGTGGCGCAGCGGTTTGGCGCCTGCCTTTGGCCCAGGGCGCGATCCTGGAGACCCGGGATCGAGTCCCACGTCGGGCTCCCGGTGCATGGAGCCTGCTTCTCCCTCTGCCTATGTCTCTGCCTCTCTCTCTCTCTCTCTCTCTCTGTGTGACTATCATAAATAAATGAAAAAAAATAAAATAAAAAATAAAAATGCACAAACTAGGCTCATTTGAGGTCTTTGTTATTGGTCTTAAAATACAGCATTTTCATTATTAATGAACTGTTATTTTGTCAGTGGAAGTGTGTATACCCAAGAATTGTGAGACGCTTTATCTCTCTCTGAAGAAATATTATGATGTTATGCTCTATATATACAGGATTCAAGCTTGCTAGAACTTTGAACTGTGCCACTCAAGATGAGAAAAACTAAAACAGCCTCAAGGCTCTTTAGAAATAGATTTATAATTGGATTCTGTGTGATTGTTCAACATATGACATCTAGGGAAAAAAATCAAAACAAAAAGAGTAGATTTCCACCTACTCATAATAAATATGGCAGTAAAATGAATAATGGTGATAAAAACTACTTTTATCATGGGAAGGAATTCTGCTTGTGCTGCTAGAACAAAATTTCCTGCCAAATTAGAAAAAAAAAATCTTTCCTTATTGACCATATATATATAGTACAATGATGAATGCATTTTACTAATGAATACTTTTCAATTCATAAATACAGAATAAAATTTATAATTTGGTATGGAAGTCAAATTAAAGAGGCTTATTAAGTCTGAAGAACCAACACCAATTGTTGAATAATTCATCAGCCGTTTAACACATTTGCTTAAAAAATGCAAATTACTTTTATTACTGATCTCATTCTAAATTTTTGTTGTTGTTTTGTGAAAGGATTATAGTTTTTCAATGGGAGACTCAAAAAATTTAATTGCAAAGTGATTAATATGGAGCTTTTGCTAATTAAATCAGCAGAAGGAGATTTAGGATGACACTATGCTAGGTGCTCAAATTAACGGACTGTCCCATTGCATTAAATAGAGTACGTTTATCACAAATAAACTCTCAGCCTCTTTATTTGATATGACAGGTAATACAAAAAGAAAATGAATCTTTCCAGTATAGTAGGCAACAGATACAAGGCTGCTTTACTTATAATTGCTCGATCTACAACTTTTGAAACAATTAGAAAGGATTTAAACGAGGTTGTCCTTAAGCGGCACCAGAATGTAATAAAATATAAAGTTCCTTCTCAGCAAGCTAACCGGTCTCCCAGACCTGAATAAAGAAGAAAGGATCCGCAGATGTGTGCATAAACAGCTGTGCGTTGTATTCAAACATCAAACATCGGGGAACTCGGGAAATCTTAAATCTTACTAACAGAAAATAACAACTAGGGTATCCTGTACTTCTTTTTGAGAATCATTTACAAAACTGGGTATTTAAATAATCTTTAAACACTTGATTTTAATAAATCTAATTTGCTAATTTATCTATCTATCTATCTATCTATCTATCTATCTATCTATCTATCTAATTATTTTCCTATTTCATGGGGGCCACTACGTTGAGTGCTAGAAACTTCGGTATAATGAGCAGCCATAGTTCCTTGCAGGTCTATATTTCTGGCGTAGGAGACAGTCTTTATCAGATTAGAAGACTACCAGCTAGGGTTAAAATATGTATCCAATTAAGATTTGTGAAATAAATGAATTAAAAATATATACCAATTTTTAATGTGATTTCGTAATTTTTTATCTAAAAAAAGTTTTTCTTTTTTCCACAGCATTTTCTTAAGTTTTTCTAAAGGGATAAAAATACTCATGTTGATTTACCTGTAATGTTCCTACACTTGATTTTTTTAATGTATTTTTTGTATTTCGTTCAAATTATCAACTCACTTCCAAGTGACCTCCAACTGCTACTGAATCTAATTAATATGTCTTCTAAACTACTTGAAACAAGGACCAAGAACAAAAATCCATATGATCACAGAATTATTTTATTTTTACTGTCATTTATTAGTCAAGTAAACGAGGTTGCCAAAGATGGATTTGTAAAATTAAATAATAAATAAATAAATAGATAAATAAATAAATAAATAAATAAATAAATAAATAAATAAATAAATAAAAGCTGAAACTAGAAACAGTGTAGGCATTTACAAGAACTTTGTCCTGTGCAATTCTGCAGACATAGGCTCCTATTCTCTACAAAAAAAAAATAGTAGCAATAGAGATTATAACACATCAAAATTCCTATGCTATTCTTTAACACTCTTCAACTCTTGAAGGCAATTGTATCATACCTACAGAGTGTATTTCTCCTATTCTTGAAGTTTCAAACTAGTCACTTGACACATAACCTGAAATTCCCTAAAATAAAAGGGCTAATCTGCTAAATAAGCCAATACACTCATATAGCTTTCCAAGATTTTTCTAATGTCTACTGATTTAATGAATATGCTATACTTTTCAAATTCATATAATCAAACTTTTAATATAGTATTAATAAAGAACTCTGCCAATAACTAAGTTTTAAAACAATGATGTGAACCAGGAAAATGAAAGAATATTCCATAAAATAAGAATAAGAGCCCTGGGTTTAGAGTTAGACAAATCTGGCTTCAGATGCTAGCTCTGCTTCTTAATAACTAGGAATGAGATTTCCGGTTACACAAAAAATATATCCTCACACTTTTTTCTTTAAAAGCATCCTGACAGGGCACCTGGGTGGCTCAGTTGGTTAAGCATCTGCCTTCGGCTAAGGTCATGATCCCAGAGTCCTGGGATCAAGTCCTGCATTAGGTTCCCAGCTCGACAGAGAGCCTGCTTCTCCCTCACCTTCTGCCTGCCACTCCTCTGGCTTGTGTCCTCTCTGTCAAATAAATAGAATCCTTAAAAAAATAAAAAAATAAAAAAAAAAAAGAAGAGGAAGAAAGAAGAAGAAGAAGAAGAAGAAGAAGAAGAAGAAGAAGAAGAAGAAGAAAGCAAGCATCCTCACATTGATGATAGCAAAGTGTGAATACAAAAAGGTAGATTATGGGCCACATCACATATTTCTGATATAAGTAGAAGTTGTTGCCTAGGGTTACTGAGAAAGCTTCTTAAAATGAAGGATTAAAATAACAGCCTTTATGTTTTGACTTTTCCCTTTTTTTTTTTCCTTTCACTATAGGAGAAACACAATCTGGTAGATTTTACCATGAGGAAAAAAGAACATGGCAAGGACAGCTGAGCTTAGAAAGAACTAAGTCTAGAGCCTTGTTGGCATCGTAGGTCCCCCATCCCAGGCTTGGATTAACTCTCTCCATGGTTCTCATGATAGAAGCCAAATAAAATCTCTCTTTGATTAAAGCCACCATTTTCCAAATTTCTTTCTTGGAACCGAATGCAATCTCTAACTGACATCCAAACAGCATCAACACAAGCATAATTACAAATCCAAATACCTCGAATTTCAGTTTTTCATTCATGAAAATATTGTAGTAACAATAATTAGCTCAGATATGGGAGCAGGAAAGTTAAGAAAAAATGAATTTAAGAAAACACATTTAATTAAACCGCTTATTATAATGCCTGCCACAAAATTTGTATTATTTCTATACCATACTTAAAAGCAAGTATTTCTTTTTTCTTACTCTTTCTCTTTTCATTTTATATCTGATAGATCAGGGTAGACATTCAGATACTCAATGATTTAACTATCAGGTAGGGTTATTTTACATTCTGATTTTAATACATCTAATCATGAAATACAAAATTTACAAGACATGACATGCCCCCAGTACCTGGAAGGAATGCATACTACATTAAAAAAAATTGTTGTGTTTTTTCCCAAAACTTACTTTAATTCTATAACTTTGCCGAGTCTCTTGAGTTCAAGTTGCTATTTACCTCAAAATATAGCAGAGAACACTGTGTCAAAGCCACATCCGCTAAAGTTTTCATGAAGGTACCACTATAAAAACACTAAGTTCAATACGAGATTCATACATTATAAAAATGTCATAATACCTTGATTTTTAAAAGGCTATCAAGAGACAAAAGTGGTGTCATTTTAGGGAGAGATGAGTTTTCAAATAAAGAATTAAGATATTCCTCAGCCATTAGAAACGACGAATACACACCATTTGCTTCAACGTGGTTGGAACTAGAGGGTCTTATGCTGAGTGAAGTAAGTCAATCAGAGAGGGACAAACATATGGTTTCAGTCATATGGGGAATATAAGAAATAGTGAAAGGAACCATAAGGGAAGGAGGGGAAACTGAGTGGGGAAAAATTAGAGAGGAGGACAAACCATGAGAAACTCCTAACTCTGGGAAACGAACAAGGGGTAGTGGAAAGGGAGGTGGGCGGGGGGTGGGGGTGACTGGGTGACGGGCACTGAGGGGGGGCACTTGACGGGATGAGCACTGGGTGTTATGCTATATGTTGGCAAACTGAACTCCAATAAAAAATAAATAAAAATGTAAAAAGAATTAAGATACTCACAATAGCAGAGTTGCTAATGATTTTAAGAGGCAACTTAGATAAAATCTATCAGACTGAACAAATAAATGCCAAAAGAATGGACTTAAATATTCTTTGAAGGGATGCATCATTTATTCATTCCCTGTATGATATTTTTCCTTAAACATAGCCATCAATTTCTTCTGACTTAGTATAGGATTAAGTTTTTAAGATTAATTGTACTCATTTTCATTACATTTCTCATACCTATGGAAGTTAACAAGAAGTTTATTGGACTATTCATATCTATGCCAGACAATCTGTCTTGTATAAATAACTAAATTTTCAGATTAAATACATTTTCCATAGTTTCATCTTACTTCAACTGTTCTAACAATTTTATAAGTACATTCTGAAAGTTAATTCTCTATGATTAGTTGGAAAAGAAAAATATTATTCTTGGTTTACTTGAATGACTGGTTTCCATTTGTAATATACATACTTTTTGATTTTCACTTTGTCAATTATTTCCAAAGCAGTAATTTTTGATATTGGCAATTTAAGCATAGTTTGTCTATTATGTTTTCTCCTTAACAAAGCTTTACAAAGCATCAAATATAGTGATTACTCATCCTCTATTTCCCTGAAATATGTAACATTTGTAATATAAATATATCACATTACAGAAAAACAACCCTGAGTGAAAGTGGCCTTGACAGTTTAGAGAGTATCTTTTATTATGTTTAACTAGAAAAGTGTGACGAAATTGAATGTTCTTTAGGTTAGGTAAAGGTTAATTTATTTCATTCATTGACTCATTTAGAAATAGTGAATGGAGGGGCACCTGGGTGGCTCTATCAGTTAAGCACCCAACTCTTGATTTCACTTCAGGTCATGATCTGAGAGTCATGAGATCAAGCCCCACATCAGGCTCTGCGCTCACAGAAGAGTCTATTTCTGTCTCCTTCTGCCCCTACCCCCACTCATTCTCTCTCTCTCTCTCTCAAATAACTATTTTTTTAAATAGTTAATAAATACCAAGTTACACATATAGCATTGTGATAAAAATGGACATTGTGAACTTGAGTGAAGGGTCCTGTCCAACTGAATTTTGAGTCTCCAGCCCTTTGCATATGGGGAAAGAGGTGACAAAGAAAATAATAAAGGGAAATGGGAGGGAATAAATAAAGAGGCAGGCAGGAAGAGAGAAAGGTGGGAAGAATGGCAGGCAAGTCTGTGTCCTTTGGTGATTAGAAGTCTAGCGTGTGGTGGAAGGTAAACGTGATCTTAAACACAGGCTCTTATACTAACAAATCATGTGATCTTTTTCTCCGGGTATCCTATTTTCTCCTCTGTGTGTTGGATAATCAAGTGTACTTCACTGAGTACATGGCAGATTAAATAGATTATATATTAATTAACATTTAAATAATATATTATGTTAATTAAATTTAAATAAAAATTTTAAAAATATCGTAGGTATCATTAAAATAAAGAACTGAAAAAAATTATGAGTCTTGACACTGATTCTATCCTAAATCTGTGTTACAAATGAAGAAATCAAGATCAAGTCAATGAAATAAGATAATAATGTCAAAATAAATAAGATTAGGGATCCCTGGGTGGCGCAGCAGTTTAGCCCCTGCCTTTGGCCCAGGGCGCGATCCTGGAGACCCAGGATCAAATCCCACGTCGGGCTCCCGGTGCATGGAGCCTGCTTCTCCCTCTGCCTGTGTCTCTGCCTCTCTCTCTCTCTCTCTCTCTCTCTCTCTCTTTCTCGTGTGTGACTATCATAAATAAATAAAAAAATTTTAAAATAAAAATAAAGTAAATGAGCTTATTATAAATACCAAGGAACTTCACCCAAAATATATAGTTCAAATAATAAACCCCAATACAGTAGTCAACTATGGAAGCACAGGAAAGGAAGAAATGACCAAAGCTATTTAGAAGGAAGTGTGTAGGGTCATCATGAGCAACAGAGAGTTAGAAAGGTCTGCAGAAATACCCCCAAAACTGACTCTACCTTCTCTACCTTCCTTTAATCCTTTCATCCTCTTCCTATGTTTTTAAGTTTGACCTACTCTTCAATAGAACCTAGTTCCAGTTTCATCCCCTGAATTTAAAAAGATGAAGCAATGAATGGATGAAGATATATATGTAGATACCTATCTACATATATATATATATATGCATATAGATTAGATATCTATATCTATATAGACAGAGATACACACACACAATGATACTCAGCCATAAAAAGGAATGAAATCTTGCCATTTGTGACATGAGTGGATCTAGAAGGTATTATGCTAAGTGAAAGTCAACTTTTAAAAAATATTACAGTCTTTCCCTTGAGCTTAAGTATTTATAAAAATTGTGTCCATAGAATGACAAATACTATGCGATCTCACTTATATGTGGAATCTAAAACAATCAAACTCATGGAAGCCAAGAACAGTATGGTGGTTGCTGGTGGTGAGGGGAGAGGAGAATGAGGAGATGATGGTCAAATGATATACAGTGTATTTTCTAAGATAATTTCTGGAGATCTACTATATGGCATAGTGACCACAGCTAACAGTATTGTATTTAATAGGTGAAATTTGCTAAGAGGGTTGATCTTATATTAAGTATTCTTATGGCTAAATAAATAAATAAAAACAATAAAAGAGGTGGGAAGAAACTTTGGGAGGTGATGGATAGGTTTATGGCCATGATGGTGGTGGTGTTTCACGGGTGTATACCTACTACCAATTGGTTGCATATTTTCCAATTGTTGGGTTCATATACATTAAATATGTACAACTTTTCATTAATCATACCTCAATAAAGTGATCTTTAAAATTATGTCTGATAGCTTCTCAAGTTCCAATGCATCCTTGTGCTTGAAAAAGGAGAAAAGAGAACTTTGTTTCTGTGCAAGTTTTTGAAAAGCATAACCTGTTTGGTGCGTTTAGATAACAAATACATTTTGCAGCAGAGCAATTAGACCTTTAAAGAACCATCCAGTCTAAATTTTGAATGGTTAGGCACTGGGGATGTTTTCTTCTGAGATTCTTGATGTAGAACAGTCATTGAGCTGCCTCGCAGATTAGATGGACCTCACCATTCAAGTTTGTTTTCAGCTTTTGGAGGCTACTACCATCCTCGCACGCAGAGAGGAGTCACCCATGTGAGGGTGGACTGTGAAGAGAAAGCTGGCTATCTAGCCACGGTTTATGTACTGTCAGGTTCAGAAACAGAGTTCCCCTTTTCCATTTGGCGTTGAGCAGTTCTACGTTACTCAAAGAATTACCGAACCCCTATTTACACAAGGCAAAGGAAGACTGTAAAGAGTCTTCAGAGTAAAATCTCTGGTTTTCTGTGGGGAAAAAAATTAAAGTGAATTGTTTCAACATAGATGAGTACTACAGCTTATATGACAACAATGGTAAGGATTTATATAATAATAAAAAAAAAAGCTAAAGATTGGTAAGGCATGAATTAGCAAATATAAGCAAGAGATGATGTTTTTAAAGGAGTCAACAAGAAAAGATTTTTATGTGTTAATGATGTTTTTAAAGGAGTCAACAAGAAAAGATTTTTATGTGTTAATAATTGAAACGATTCAGTTCATTCAGGGTAGTTTGACAGTAAATCTAGCTGTATGCTTGTCCCAAGGAAAGTAACCATAATATCCTGACATTGTCACAACAGGACTTCTTGTGTTTCCAGCCACTAGTTAGGTTCTTATGTGTTTTACCAATGGCTGTTTTATGTGCATGTGCACATCAATCTTCAGAATTCAAAGTCTGAAAACTGGCATAATTGTCATCACTGGTTAACATGGAGATAAAAGACAATCTTGCACAGTTTCGCAGAGTAGTACAGAAAGTTGCAAAAAGGGACACTCAGTGCGTTCCCCTAAAAGGAATAATGAAATTTATACATGACTGTTTCCAAACTGATTATCATTTTCCTGGAAACGCCTTCTTAGAAATGACGTAGAGGAAATAGAAGCACTTCACTCTGACAGGGAAATCTGGAGCTAAGCAATAGTCTAATAGTCATACCCTGTTGTTTCCCTATCTCAATAAGTGGAGAAAGCTTTCAGAAGCCTGATGATTCAGAAAATACATAAAAATAACATTTCCTACTGATCAAGAAGTTAGAGAATGTTTGAACTTCAAAAATCATAGCTGAAAAAAAAAAACCTAAGGCAATTTTACATTTTTTTCTAACTTATTAAATCATATGTCCATGTTGCTTTTTCCACACACCAAATTACCTATTCATTTATTCACTTATATCAGAGATACCTAATACCTGACTCCAGGGGTTTCATTCCCTACTTTACACTCAAACTACATACCAGAATTATTAAAATACAACTTTTAAGCTTCTAATCTGGGGCTGGCATTTGAATGACATTTATTTGCGGTAATAAATGTAAGACTGGGGCACCGAAATATAAATATTTTTTATGATAGTCACATGCCTTTCCTACAGTATAGTGGAAAGGAGAAGAAGCATACTCCAGATTAAAAAAAAAAAAAAAACTGAAAGGCTGTCTGGACAAATTGCACAAGGACACTTTCAAATTTGCTTTTAGCAAAATCTCCCGTAGCCTGAGAAGCACTAAAATAAAGGAGGTCACTTTTTTATATATGTAATAAATCACAAACTCTTGAGAGCTAGAATGTATCTTAAGATATACATCATCGCTCCTTTGATCAGATGCATCCATCCTCTGTATCACCAGCAAGAACAGAATTCCAGATTCTTCCTCAGTATCTCTATAGATGGAGAAATCACCGCTTTTGTGATCAGCCCATCTGATCTATAATAGCTTAAGGTGCTGGATTTCTTTTTTTTAGTAGCAGTCCATTTCTCTATGACTTTTACCTTCCAGACACCAATTTTATTGCTGTCTTATGGGACTCCGTAGAATGACTTCTACTCCTTGAACATGTTAGCTTGTCAACATTTGGACACAGGTTTTACCTTCCCTATTACCCTTTTTGTCTCTGATAGGGGTAGGATTTCAGATAAATCTTTTTCTATCTGGCCTTAAGTTTCTAACCTATAAATGGAAAGAAAGCTCTAAAGCCATTTGGTAGTAGAACGTTTCATAGGTGAAGAGTGGAAAGTTTGGTGTCTGAACTATCACCTTCCACACTGGCTGCCCTAAAAACCCCTCCAGCAAATACTTCCGCAGAAGTCAAAAGCTCAAAGGAGAGATTAATAAACACCAAGACACGTAGATGCAAAATATTTGCCTAGCTGTACATTTCTGTACAACTTTTAAAAGTGAGCTATCGATTTATTTTAGGCATTGCTTAAGAGAGCTTTAACTTTGCTATTTCCTGGACATGCCCCAGTTTGCCCAAGTAAAGGGTAAGTCTTCGAGAAGTTTCCTGCTTTAATAAAAAACTTCAAAATTTGAATTCAAGATGTGCAAACTATTTTACTAGAAGGCTCTTTCCCTACCTTCAATACGGGGGAGGGGAGGAGGTGGGGGAGCGGGGGGGAAAGAATCTGTCATAAATGTTTAACCCTTTAATAATACAGTTAAACACTAAAGGTTTGATGGTCTGAACCATGGCTGATACAAGTGTGAACTGAATTCACACAAAAATCTAACCCTGTGTCTAAAAGAGTCTTTAAAAAATAAAAATAAAAAAATAAAAAATAAAAATAAAATAAATAAAAGAGTCTTTTTAAGAAAGACACCTCCTATTCAAACCTCTGAAAATTCTATGAACCTATCAACACGTTTCTTTATAGATCCTCCCATGTTATTGAATGAAGAACCATCACCACCTTCTATGATTCAGGGAGCAAAGTATAGACAAGAGATACTGTCCTCCTTTGCTTTCTCACCTTCTGAGATGTTTCAAATACCAGAATAGGTACTTGCATCTACTCATTAAGTCCTGTCACTGTCGTGGGATAGAGACATATCAGAACGACTGCAGTAATGTTTCCAGGAGGAAACTACAGTGTCATAATTATTGCTTTGTGTAAGCTTGTTTTTTAAAGAAGCTGAGAGAGGAAAGAAAAACGTAGTATATATTACACCTGTTTGTTTTTTTGACTTTTTTGACTTTCTTATTTACTGCTTCCGCTTCTCTTCATTTCTACCTGTGGATTCAATTTACCATTTGGTGTCTCTCATTCACTCCGAGTTGGTTTTATTCCTACGCCCCCTCATCTGTGTGCCTATTATCTAGTATGTGACATTCCCATATGTCACATACCTAACGGCACAATTGTACAGATGTTGTTTTATGCAATTTCTTTTTAAGTCCGTTAGTAAGAGAAAGAAGACATGGGTATTTAGTCTTTTAGATTTACATTAACTCTTTTGTTGTTGTTGTTATTCAAGTCAGTTTTATTTGAAAAGTTCAAGTATCCGTAAGTCAAAACTGGAAATAATTCAAGTATCCATAAACAGATTAATAAACATCAAGTTTATTTGGTCTTCATATTTACTCTTTTTTGTTTTGCATGCATATTAGAATTCTTCTGTGGTGTCACTTTCTTAAGGACTTCCATTATTATTTTTTTGGTAAGTTTTTATTTTTTAAGTTCAATTTCATTAACATATACTGGATTATTAGTTTCAGGGAGGAGGATTTAGTGATGCATCAGTTGCATATAACACCCAGTGCTCATTACAACAAGTGCCTTCCTTGTTGCCCATCACCCAGTTACCCCATGTCCCCAATCTCCCCCTTCCAGCAACCCTCAGCTTGTTTTTTTTTTTTTTTTAGATTTTATTTATTTATTCAGGAGAGACACAGAGAGAGGCAGAGACACAGGCAGAGGGAGAAGCAGGCCCCATGCAGAGAGCCCGACGTGGGACTCGATCCCGGGTCTCCAGGATCACACCCTGGGCCGAAAGCGGCGCTAAACTCCTGAGCCACCCGGGCTGCCCCCCTCAGCTTGTTACCTAGAGTTCAACATCTCTTATGGTTTGCCCCCTCCCTATTTTAATCTTATTTTTTACTTCCCTTCCTCTGTGTTCATCACATTTTGGAAAGAGTTTTTGCTGCACATAAGACTGATTTTTTAGCTACATATAACACTACATTCTAGCCTCCATTGCTTCCGAGGATAAACCTTCTGCTAATTGTATTGGGATTAAATTATCCTCCAAATATTTACCTTCAAGTCTCCTATATGGCTCATAGGATAATGAGTAGAATTTCCTTAGTTCCCTTTACTATATTCATGGTTTATTTTGAATCTATTTTGGATTTTAAGCATCAAGGACAGTTTTAAAAGTTACTGTCTTCAGGTCTTTTCTTGTTTTGTTAACTCTGCTGTTCTAGGGAATCCGCATACACAGCAAGCTTTATCATCAGCCAGGCCTCCATACAGAGCTCAGAGGATGATTATATCTAACCTTCTCCATGGGCATTTATTTGTCTTGCATATCAGTGACAATCCCAGGTGTATGGCAGGGGATGCCTTTAGTTGTTCTTTTCTTTCTTTTTTTTTTTTTTTTCATTGCCATACTGTCTATGGGTAGAGCACACTATAATAATAAAAGTATTTTATGAATTTGATGGTCTACCCTTATCTCCAGAATTTGAAACACTAAATTGAGTAGACTTCGAATCTGTACATTGTTCTCTGAGGAATCCAATCCTTTTATGGATCATTAACTCTAATTTATCTTACATCTACATGTTTACAAAGTCATGAGAATGAACAAACTATCCACGAAAACTGAAATGAGAAAATGTCCTTGATTACACATCCTCAGAGATACTATGAGCTGAAAAGCTCAAATATCATTCAAAAAAGAGAAACTTTCTTTCTGATGGTTACAAATATTAATACTGATCTACTTGTTACCTAAAAGCAAAGCCCTGGTTGCCCCTCAGACTCTGTATCAGCTGTAGCTTCTGGATAAGTGAGATTGACCAGCTATGAATAATTGTCTCATTTTGCTCAGATTTCTAGCATCGGGCAAGCATGTACAGGAGCAGAGTAAAATATTCAATATCAAAATGTGCCTGAGAATGTCACCTTAAAGAGGAATTATTTGTATGACCTGTCCAGACTATTTTTCATCCTTTCAACAGTCCAAACAGAATGTTATATTTTTATATCATTTTGACATCTTTATTTTACAAACCTAAATTCTTATTTCCATGGCATTAGAAACAAACTTTAACGTGATGCTCTTTGTGCTAATATCCTATAGTCTGGTGGCTAAATGTCAGGTAATACTGGTTTTACTCTTTAAGGAAGGAGAAAAACATTCAGAACTTGGATATTTGCCTATTAAAGCCAGCAAAGTATTAAAAGAGTTTACAGCTAGAAGACGAAGCTTTTTTAAAAAATATATGTCGTTTAGAAAGAAAATTATATATTCAAACTTCAAGCCTTACACACTTTCAAATCTTAAAGCAAAACCTAAAGAAAGGCAATCAAGTAAAGAGGGTAGTTCAGTGGATTAAATGTCAAGGTAACTAAACTCTTTTTGGCTTTAACTTGAACTTGGAGCAGCTAGTTTTTACCTTCCGTAGGTTTTTGATTCCTTTTTCAAGGAAAAAAATGGAGTTCATTTTAGAGACAAAGAGACACACCATGTAATTACTACTCTGTCCCAGTCATAATTCTAATTACAGTGTAAGCCATAAAATACATAATTCATAAAATAGAGTGAAATAAACATAAAATAAGTAAAATAAATAGAAATGAAAATTACAGAGCTCTAAAGCTATCCGCCTTTATAATTATACTCGCTTGTTTGTTTTTAAATTCTCCTAGCCTCACCAGTTTTTTTTTTTTTCCCTTATCTTCTTCCATCAAAGAAAAGTTGGATTCCCTGAAATTGAGGGTAAGGTCAAATAGCTCCCAGGAAAATCTATATTACCATATGAGTGCGTCGATAATCAGAGAAACAGAAGGAACTGCAAAGTAAGGAAAGCATCAAGTGACTGAAATTATACGAAATGCGACAGCGCCCTGCCTGGTTTTTCTAACAACATGGTCAGATTATCCCTAACTTCAACAGAAGCACTAAAGGCTTAATTTTTCATGCAATGGTTTCTTTCAATGTCCTAGAACATAAGTGTCCTATTCCACAGAGGGAAACTGGGCAGCCCATAAAAGGAACCAGATTCCATGAACTGTATTTGATAGTCCTTCATAGTCCTTCTTCACTTGCGACTCTGGCTTCCCAAAGATTCCAACTTCCGATAGGAAGAGGGAACTGTCAGGCCCGTCCCTGTTCCTAGCTGCCGCACACCTTGTCCTCTGCAGGGGTGAGGCTCCTCAACTGATCAAGTTTCATCCCATTCCACTTTTCCAAAAACAAGTGTTTTTTTGTTTTTTTTTATCAAAGGATGATTATTCAGCTTCAGTCAATACGTTGGCCTCCTGTTCAAGCTGTATCTGCAACTAGCCTGCAGGAATGCAATACCTTTGTTTTAATTACTGGATTCTTACCTTCTTCGTAGGCCCTGCAATCACACCTTCATCATTACTTCTTGTCTCACGACCCAATAACCAACAGTAGTCTTTATTGGTCACCATTAACGGATCCTTGCCCTGCCTGGCTTCTTGCTATGCCAAAACTCCCCTATACCTAGATTTCTTATTTTCTCTTGCCACCACTCATTTTTGAGATCAAAGTTCTATCCTGGAAATAAGAATTTGAGCCTAAGGTATATCCCTCAGACTTCCACCTCTTATTAAAATACTCTCGTTTAGAAACTAACATTAGGTTACAACCCAGACCCCTGACTGATCAGACAAGATTTTATAGTTTCAACTCTTACCACCTTCCACATTATTCTATAAAGCACGCCATCCCAATACCATAGACACTGGCAATGTCTCTCTGTTCTAAGAGGCTTCCAACAAAACATTTTCTATATTTTTAATTCCTTATATAACTCACTGTTAATTTGCATTTTAAAGCCCGCTCTATCCAGGGGTGCCTGAATGGCTGAAATGGTTAAATGTCTGCATGGGGCTCCCTGCTCAGCCGAGGGTCTGCTTTTCCCCTCTCTTCCTGCCCCTCCCTCCCCTTGAGCATTCTCTCTCTCTCTCTCTTTCTCTCTCTCAAATAAATAAAATCTTTAAAAAAAAATTTTTTAGATCTTCTCTATCCCATTTTCCAATGCACAAAAATACCCACTACTCCACATTCCTTCTCACCCCCCTCCAGTACTGAACAGTCCTCCTCTCCTGTTACTTTCAAGCCACACATACTTTTAGTTGTTTCACATAAAAACAACATAGTGTTTCATAGGCTTTTTCCTCCTTCTGGTCTGCTCTTCCTATCTTTCTTCACTTCGCAGGCTTTACATATCTTTCAAGACTGAACAAGATATGGACTTTTTTAGGGCTCTCATCTGTGTCCAGTGGTTCCCTTAGCATCATTCTTAAGAATGATCAAGAATAGGCATGTTTTGAATTCTAGTTCTGTTACTGAGATGCTGGGCCCCAGTTTCACTATATGTGAAATAGGATGTACTTAAGGCATTTTTTTTTTTAACTACGTAGGTATTTTTCAGTGGATCCAGAGTTGAATCTGATTTGCTGTCTTGCCCCATTTTCAACTCTGGTATTTTTCTTTACACATTCATAGTGTATTTTCTACAACAGAAATCTCACCTTATCACTATGTATATTCCTTTCTTTGCTCTGAGTCAATCATGACATGTAACATATTTTAATTATTTGGTGTCTGCTTAACCTTCCACATTCAGTGCATTTGCATCTGCTTTGTGATAATTATATATGTATATTTTATAATATATATATATTTAGATTATACTCTTTCAAAGAAAGTCTCATTACCATAAGTTGTTATAAAACTGTTCTATACATTTGGATTTCATTTGTGGTTAACTATAACCTGCAGGAATTTACCTGATACATTTATTTTCTGCCAGTCGTTTACAATGCTATAGTTGCGTGGCTTTTCTGAAGGCTGCTATTATGTCCATGTTCTTATAAAATATACAGATGTGTAAATGAGTTTCTCATTTGCAGGAATGTCTTAACTTTTTTTTGTTTGTGCTTCAGGATATTAGGAAATATTTCTAATTTAGCACCATCTACAAATGTACTGAGTAGAATTTCACAAATGTTTAAAATCAATTTAATTATCCAATAGAAAAGGTCTTGGTAAGGACAACACAATTATTAATGATTTTACTTAATACTGGACATCATTCATTACTAACTTTGACATATACCTTAATGAAATAAAATAAAGGTACAATTTTTTCACAGGTTTTGATATTTCTCTTTTGGTCAAGGTTTAGACTTTATGCCTTTGTTTGGCACCTAATACAAAACAACATTTTTCCCTTCTGTTTACATGACTTCTTAATAATTTTTCACATACTTATGCTTTCCAAATGCTTTCATTTGATTGAAATCCAAGAGAGATTTCCATCCAGTTATTGTGTTCTAATGACAGTTATAAGCAAGAAAATGCTTCAGATACACAAGTCACTTTGCTCAGAACCATAATCATGCCACCTCTGAGGCCGGGCTTGAACAGGACATAGTTACCTTCTAATAAGTGATGATTTGGCAAGATGCTGATATCTCCACTACGTATTACTCATCTTTTCACTTATTCAATAATATTGTTTATTACCAGCCAACCACAGTGCTGAGATCTAGAGGCAAGACCTGTTGTCATACACCTACAGTCTGGTGGAGGATGGAGATAAGAGAACATTTATAACACAATGAAATAAATTCTCCAGGAGAGGGACACCTGAGTGGCTGTTGGTTGAGCATCTGATTATTGATTTTGGCTCAGGTCCTGATCTTGGGGTCGTGTGATTGAGTCCTGCATTGGGCTCTGCAGTCATCGAGGAGTCTGCTTGTTCCCCTCCCTCTGCTCCTCCACCCACCATCCTCTAAATAAATAAATAAATAAATAAATAAATAAATAAATAAATAAATAAATAAATAAAATCTTTAAAAATTAAATCCTCCAGTGGAGAGGTTCAGAATAGTAGGGGGAACATAGAGAAGGTTCATTAGATGGGAAATCAGCGAACGTTTTTTGAGAAAAATGGTAGCTAAGATAAGATCTGAATAGGCAAAATTAACCAGGGAAAGTTAGAATTTAGGGGCTAAATGAAAATATAGAATATACCAGGGAGAGAGAGATTAGCAGAGGCAAGGGCTAGAAAGTTCTTGGAAGATTTGGAGAGGTGAAATTGGGCCAGACAGCGGATGAGCGTAAGAAAGGAAGGAAGCAACGAAAGGTGGAGTTGAAGCAAAATCCTTTAGAGCCTTATCAACCGTATTTAGGATAGACATAAATATATCTACATTAGTTCTGAAATGTGATCATTCCTAGTATGCTATTCGTTTTCCAGGCAAACAAATATCCTCTACTCTAGTCAAGGGAAGATATTTGTTAAGAATATTGCATTACATTCCATCTCTCTGGGATGCTCTCCTCCTCTCTCCCTCAATCCACACATTTCTTGATACAGCACATTACTCATAGTCTTTATTTGCATTAAATTACATTTTCTCTTCTCTGACTCTTCGTACCTTTCCTCCCCCCTTGATATGCTACGTCAAAATTTTCCTTGACATAGAGATATTTGTAAACTTCGCTTCTCCTACAAGACTGGGTCCTTGAGAGAAGGTATTAGGTAGTTATTTTAGCATCCCCTTTACATGGGTTTCACATACTGTTAAATCAATGAGTATTATATCAGCCACAATGGAAAATTAAGAAAACAGGCCTTCAGAAAACATTCAAGCCATAATAACAGATACAAATGAAGCATTCCCTTCCAAGCTTTGAACCCTGTGTGTTTGCCAAGGTGGAAATGCATCTATTCTTTGTGTCAGTTTAGCTGATGCTACTGAGATTGCAATTAAGATTTTTTTTTTTCTGTTGAAAAAGCACCATCAACCATTCACATAGAAACTGAAGAATACTACACTAACGTGCAGGAGAATCACCAATGAACCACAGACTCAAAGGAGGGCAATGATAACCAGTTTGGGATGGCATTTCTTCCTCAGGACAATGAGTTGAGCCAGTTATTTGAATGACTGGTTTGAACTGAGTGCATTTGGTTTCATACAAATGTTGAAAGTGGGCCCTTTTTGACTTTTATGTCAGTTGGGCAGCAAGAAGAACTCAATCAGTCTGTTAAGATGAGCAGAAGGAGCAAAGACGGGTTTATTTCTCTAAAATTTGTTACTTCCCCATCAGTACCATGAATACAATATTTTAAACAGCTGATTGGTCTTGAGAATTTTGCCATTTGGGGATTTTTTTCCTTTGTAGAAAGTTAAAGTATCTGCAAAAGCATAACAGCAACAATGATAGTTATTGGGGATTCACTAAGCAATTTATCCGTATTGTATCATTACCTTTCCATACAAAAGTCCTGAGTTATATATTATATATTCATCCCACTTCTGCAGATGAGAAAAACTTCTCCAACATACTATTTGCCAATGCTTGGAACTGTCTTCCATATCTCTTATAGATCTTCTATACTCTAGCCTAAATATATTTTGTTTCTTCAGCTATTCCTCAAAACAAAATGGCCTGATTAACTTGAATAAGCTTAGTTTTGGGTTCATCATTCTTACCATTCAGTCACCAAATCCAAAGAGCACACCAAAAACAATTTTGCCAGCCAGACAGGAGCCTCACTTACTTTATTCTGAACAGAGTATTTCATATCTTACAATACTGAAATAGTTCTCTGAGAAACCAGCTTACATGGATGTCTTGCCACATTTGTGGCTGAGATTATTATGATTTTTTTTCTAAGCAATTACCACCACAACTGCATCGGCCAGTTTTCTAGCTGGGCTATCATCATTTGCATCCCAACTGTAGGACTTGAAAAAGACGAACTTTAGGGATAACTTTAGAAGTGATCCTTTTTCAATATAGCCTGTTGCACGCTTGTTAGATTCTTAATCTAGTAGTCCTTAACCAAAAATCTTTGAACAGCGAGTTTAGTGGTTTATGTCACAAAACCCCACTTTCTACCTGGGTTTCATCTAATCAATCATTAACAGTTATTCATTAATAAAGTATTTTTAAACAAATTTCCTCAGTAGTTTGAAAGATCTGGAGGTTAATTTTCATTTTCAAAGGCCTTTGTAATAGGCATTTTAAGTGAAAGAGAACACTTGAAATGCAGCAACTTATCATTAGGTTGTAAAAATTAAACTGAAGATTTACAATCACATGCAAATCTTATGAAGTGACATTTCAGAAAACCACTTTCACTCTTACTATGTATCTTTGAAAAGAACTGATATTTTATTGCATTAATGTTTAAGAACATTTGATAGGATTATTTCATTCTGAACGTAGAAGGCAAATATTTTCTTCAGTTTAACACTGTACTCCGCAGGATACATTCAAAACCATATCGTACATAAATGCATAGAACAATGAAGAAAAGCAGCAGCTCATAAGAAAATAGGACTGTCTCTACCTACATGGTTTTAGTTTTCTGCATTTGCAGTTTCTAAATTATAGTTTTCACACCTTCTCTCTTGGCACACTGCACTGCATACAGGAGTTAAAACTCAGCTATCAGCACTTTAGCATCACATTTACAAAGAAAAGCAAACATCAAGCTCCCAGTCTCCTGTGCACTACAGAGCAAATGTGCCAGGAGGAAAAACAGTTCCCCTGCATGGCCTGCACAAAGGCTTTCTGTCTCAGAACTACAGACAGAAATTCTTTCAAGGTCTTTCTAGCCCCAAGAGATACAGAGGACAGTCATGAAAATGGCAGTTTTAATCATCTTTTCTCACACAGAGCGATGTTGCCACTAAGGAGAATGGCCTGGCCAGTAAAGTATAGGTAAAAATAGATGGAGGCAAACCACTAGAGACTCCTAACTCTGGGAAACAAACACAGGGTTGCGGAAGGGGAGGTGGGTAGGGGGGGTTGGGGTTGGGGTAATAAGTGATGGGCACTTGATGGGATGAGAACCGGGTATTATACTACATGTTGACCAATTGAATTTAAGTAAAAAAATAAAAATAAAAATACATAAATTTTTATTTTTATTTTTTATTTATACTGGTTGGGGGGGAGCAGTTTTAGGTTCACAGCAAAATTAAGGGAAAGGTAGATCATTTTCTCATAGATGCTTACCCCCATACACGCACAGCCTCCCCAATTGTCCACATCCCCCGCATCCCCAATTGTCCGCAACTTTTTTTTTTAAAAAACAATTGATGAAATCATACTGTCACATCGCAATCAGCCAAAGGCCGCAGTTTACATTATGGTTGACCCTTGCCGTTGCACGTTCTAGGAGTTTGGATAAATGTGCACTGACACGCACCCATCACCACGGTATAATACACTGCCCTAAAAAACCCTCTGCCTGTCAGCCCTCACTCCTTACCACCCACAACTGACCACCACCGATCTTTACATTATCTCCACAGTTCGGCCCATCTAGCTGGAGTCATACAGTACACACATCACCCTTCCAGATTGGCTTATTTCACTTAACAGTGTGCATTAGGGGTTCCTCCATAGCTTTTTAGGAGTTGCTCATTTCTTCTCATCACTGAATAAAGATTCTGTTGTCTGAGGGGCACCTGGGTGGCTCAGTTGGTTAGGCGTCTGCCTTTGACTCAGGGTCCTGGGACAAGCCTTGCTTCGGGCTCTCTGCTCAGCAAAGAGCCTCTCCCTCTGCTGCTCCCCCTGCCTGTGCTTTCTCTCTCTCTTTCTGTCAAATAAGTAAATAAAATCTTAAAAAAAAAAAAATTATGTTGCCTGAAGGCACCTTGGTTGCTTCCCAGTTTTAGCAATTATGAATAATGCTGCTATAAACAGCCATGTGTAAGCTTTTATGTGGACATAAGTTTCAACTACTTTGGGTAAATATTAAAGACACCAAACGCCACCAAACCGTCATCCAAAGTGGTTATACCATTTTGCATTCTCATTAGCAAGGAATGAGAGTTCTCATTGCACCACATCCTTCCCAGTATTGGGTGTGGCCCCTCAAACACCGTTCAAACAGGTGTGTAGTGGGATCTCACTGTTATTTTAATTTGCATTCCCCTAATGATATATGACATAGAACATCTTTTCAAATACTTATTTGCCATCTGTATGTCTTCTTTGGTGAGGTGTCTAAGATTTCTGCCCCCCATCCTTTCTTTGACATTTGGCAATTTAAAGAATGAGGTACTGAAGATCACCGCCTCGGCCGAAATTGAGTTGGACGCTGACCCTACTGAGCCACCCAGGTGTTCCCTGGCCCATTTTTTATCCTGAATGTTTTCTTTCACTTATATTGATATTAAATTGATATATTTCACATACCATAATGTTCATCGTTTTAAAGTATACAATTCAGTGTTTTTATTAAATTGTTTATAAACAGAATTGTGCAAACATTACCACAATTTAAATATAGAACCTGTCAACACTTGAAAAGGAACACCAAAGCCATTAGAAGGTTTCTCCTCATTTGTTCCCTAGGAACAAGTAATCTGATTTATATTTTATAGACTTGGTTATTCTAGACATTTTCATAAACGGAATGATGCAGTATGTGATCTTGTATGACTGGCTTTTTTACTTGGCACAATGTTTTCAAGGTTAATCCATAAAGCAAGTATCAGTACCTCATCCTTTAAATTGCCAAATAATATCCCCTGGTGTAGATATACCTTATTTTGTTACTGAGCTTTCAAATTTCATGTGTTTGTGATTTACCAAAGGATTTAACATTATATTTCTAGTATCCAAATATGTGATTGAAAAAAACAATCTTCTTGTCAAAACTTTAATTATACTCTTTCACAATATGAGTACTATGAATGGGATATTCTCCTAAATTAAGAAAATTAGGATTCTATGGGAACTTTCTTCTTCTTTTTTTTTTTTTGTTTTTTTTTTTTGTTTGTTTGTTTTTTGGGAATTTTCTTCTTATCCTAAATAAAAACAAAGCTGATTTTGAAATCTTGAGTCTCATGAAAGATTGCAGTCAAAATCTCAAATAAAAATGATAACCATCTTCAATTGATTGTTACACTTAAATTCACATAAAAACAACTTCTATTTAGTTTTAAAGTATTGAAAAACTCATGATATAAAAAAATAATAAAAAAATAAAGATGTTATTTCTTTTGTGCCTCAAAATAGAAGTAGACCAAGTTAGAAAAGACATCTGTAGGAGGGAACTGAAGTCCATTAAAAAGACTTAATTTGCTAATATTTAGACATTTTCAATAATGAAATGTATTCTTTGTCTCTAGAAGTGGTCAGGCTGTGTTGGTATCCAATACACATGGAGATACTTCAAGTGTGGTGACAATATATCCAAATACTCTTTCAACTCTAGAATGCAATACTCTATGTTGAGCAGTTCTAACCATCCAGCTAATAAAATCAATCTAAGTGCGTTAGTCAAATTTAAAATAATGCAAACATTGATTTCGTACATAAACCAGGGGACAGTTTTAAAAATAAGACAAAATGAAATTTCAAAATTATTCTTCAAATATGCCTTAGATTTATTTTTTAAATACATAAACATAGGCAAGTTCTATTTTAAACTATTTCTAGCACACTGTCATCTCTAGTAATTATCAGAAGAGCCAGCACATCTATCTCATTGTAATGAGACTGACATATTACTCTATACAACGACATAGATTCATAAGTGTTCTCAAATCCCCAGCCATTTAAGACTTTTAAAGAGTATGAAGATTTTTTTTTAATTTATCACATAGAACACACTTTTAGAAGTCAGACATTTCAATGAAAGGGTGGGTTTTCTCCTTTCTATATTCACTCATAGCATTTTTGTAGCCTACAACATGGTGATCTCTTCTTATTCCTCTGTTCTAAACAGCTGTTTGATTCTTTATATTTTTACTGGATCTTTGGGCTGATTTACCAAAACTACCATAAAAAGCAACACGAACATTTAAATGCCTTTCACTAAAATTGTGAGCATTTAGTCATATAATTTGTCTCATTCAAAATTATCTACTTCAACATTATCTGAATTTGGCTTTTCAGAAATACTGTAGTTTACATGGGGGATATCTGTGTCCATAGCCATTACTTAAATGCAATGTTAAGCCCTCCATTTTTGTTTTTGTTTTTTTGTTTTTGTTTTTGTTTTTGTAGCCTCCAAACAGCTCTGGAATGATGCAGCACCATCTTTTACCAAAAACATGGCCATATAAACACAGTTATGCCAATTTAGGAATAAAACAAGAGTGCATTAGGTTTTCAGAAATGGCACAGTAGTTTTGCAAGTGATCTATGATCAGCAAGTGGTTCTTCCAAACCAGTGAGCCTGTTAAGGTAGCTAGAGTAAGTCAACGTGTACCCCTTTTATAAATTCATTCCACATATTTTAAATAAGTCAAATATTTTGGATTCTCCCTGAAGTATCCATTTTCTTCTATACAAATTTAATCCATCCACTATGATCAACTCACTTGTAATTAAAAGCATGTACATTAAAAAATAAATAAGATAACTCTCCCCAAATTTTTCCAATAGTTATCATTGTTCATTTATTTAATACTTATGCAATGCCCTTACTTTCCTAGAATGTCATGGACAGATAAACCATAAAGATTTCCTCTTACTCAAAACAAAACAAAACAAAACCAAAAAAACCCCATGATACTGGGCAAGCTTAGCTGGGGCTATACCTCCCCTCCTTAAGTTTCACTGCTAAATACAGTCCTTTGCATTTACCTTTACCATAAATCTGTGAGTGACAGCTAAATCGTTAAATAACCCAGCCATTCAAAAGCATGAAGGAAAAACAAATTTAAAAAAAGCATGAGTACCATTTTCATGAATGAAAGTGACTATATTTCATTATTAATGTAGCAATCCAGCATATTGCCCAAAGCTATCTTGTATAATCACAGGTAACATCCAAGTAAGGGCTTTGTCTCAGGATCCATCCCGTCCACATTTTTGTTTCACTATGAAAATTAAGGATCTATCTCTACTTTCCCTTCCTAGACACACGCTTCCTAACAGCTATGACTAGCATTTTTTCACACAAAGGGATATTTCTTCAATTTGATATTTAACATTCACTAATGGCAAAACAGTTTGGTAAATGTCAGACAAAAAACAGAGTAATTCCTCTGGACTTACTTCTTCCTTTTGTTAGGTCGGAAGGGGTGATCCTGTCTAACGCATCTGGCTGTGGGCATCAATCCCAAAAAGAAACCCTGTACTCACTACACACCACTTACTCTTGCTTGTGTTTTTCATTTCATATCTAAGAAACCACTGTCTAATTTAAGGTTGTGAAGATTTTCACTTTAAGCTCACTTTTTAGAGTTTTAGAGTTTTCACACATATGCTTATATCTATGTGTCCATTTTGAGTTAATTATCGAATATGATGTAAGAATCCAGCTTCATTCTTCTACCTGTGGCTATTCTTCCATCCATTATGAACTCTTACTTCTGACAGCTGGATAGTCGAACCTGGTCTCCTTGTTCTGTTTATTTGCACAAGGTAGATTATAACTGTGGTAAGCATATATTTATCTATTTAATTTCAGTTTTACATCTTCATCTATATATTGCCTATTTATATTTTTGGATGACTTTGAGTACATCAAGGAAATGTACTAATCTGTCTTTTTTTTTTTTTAGAGAAGTTATTACAAAACAAACTACTTGGTTATAAGTGATTACTCGAGAAAAATAACAACACGAGTGGTCCCATACTGTATTTCTGCTGGTTGACACAGTTTGGTCTACTTAAAAAAAATTTTTTTTTTTACTTAAAATTTTTAAATCAAAGCAAGGTACTAAAATATAGTATTTATAATAAAAGGTAGATTTTTTTTAATTTAAAGATAATACTCCATTTTTTGGTAGTTTCTGTCACAGGCAGTATTCAGATTCTTCTGCATTAAAATATGATAACTGGTATTTGTAAAAAGTATTTGGAAAGACTTTTAGAAGCCTATCCATTTTAATTTCACTAAGTAGATTAAAACCAACTTCTAGAATATGGCTTGACGAAACTTAACACATTTTGCTTCAGAAATGATGCAAAACTAGTTAAAAAGTTCTCCTTATTAGTGGTACTCCATCTGTACTACCAAAAAAAAATTTTTTTTGACTTGTATTTATATGAATTTTATTTAAATATAGCATGTGCATGTTAATTAGAAAAAAAAACTTTGGGTTTAATCCATTATACAATTTCAGGATTGTCTTAGAAATACATTCTAAGAAATGAACTTAGAGTATGAGAATTAAATAACTACGGGTGAACATTTTTTACATATGTAGGGCAAAGGTCTTTCAACAACCCCTGATTGAGTTTTAGAGTGTAGGCTAGCATTTAATTACTTAACAGCATGCATTTGTTCAGTCCATCATTATGTCATTCAAATACTTGATTATATTTAGATTGGTAGTATTGTGTGAATCAACAAATTAACTCATTTTAAGGATCTTTGTATAAATAAGCTATAAAGAATCAAGTTTACCTCATATATATTTCTGGCATGAAATCTCTGAAGGGGGTTTTAGAAATCCAATTCCTAAGACTTCCAATAACCTGCATTGTCATTCGCCATCTTCATTATACATATTTTGTAGATGTCACTGTCCATGACATTGTTCAAAACCATTAAACATGGACCTATATTAGAAAGTTTTCTTAAGGGCAGCCCGGGTGGTTTGGCGGTTTAGCGCTGCCTTCAGCCCAGGGCGTGATCCTGGAGACCAGGGATCAAATCCCACGTCGGGCTCCCTGCGTGGAGCCTGCTTCTCCCTCTGCTTGTGTCTCTGCTTCTCTCTCTCTCTGTGTCTCTCATGAATAAATAAATAAAATATTTTATAAAAAGTTTTCTTAATAATACAGAAATTATCTTTTGAGAGACAATGTCCCTACTTTTGATAATTATGTTAAGAGATTTATAAGTGGTTTCCTTATCTTTCCTATGTCTGCAGGAAGTTCAGAAACATTCAATTACCTTCAATATCAGGACTGTCTCTTCCCTTTTTTAAGATTTATTTCTTTATTTGAGAGAGAGAGAGTACACAAGTCGGGAGAGAAGAAACAGACTCCCAGCTGAGTGTGGAGCCTGACATAAGGCTTGATCCCACAACCTAAGATCATTGCCTGAGCTGAAATCAAGAGTCAGATGCTTAACCTACGGAACCACCCAGGAGCCCCTAGTCAACTGTTTTAAAACAAAGGATCAAAGGTTTTTCAATAAATGCTGCTGAAACAACTGGATATCTACAAAGAAATATTCAACCTAGACAGAGACCTTGTAGTCTTCACAAAAACTCAAAAATACATCACAGGCCTAAATGTGAAATGCAAAATTGTAAAACTGCCATAGCAGCATACAAAAAATCTAAATGACCAAGAGTATATTGTTGACATTTTAGATAGAACACCAAAGTCTCAATCCATGATAGAAATAATTGATAATCTAGACTTTACTAAAGAACATTCATTTGGTCTAAATAAGTAATACAAGAGAATAAGAAGACCAGCCATAGACTAAGAGAAAATTATTTGCAAAAAAAAAAGTTTGAAAAAGTACTGCCATCTAAAATACACAAAAATGCTTAAAATTCAATAATAAGAAAACAAACCCCAATTAAAAATGGGCCAAAGGAAAATAAAAAAATAAATAAAATAAAATTAAATTAAATTAAATTAAATTAAATTAATAAAATAAAAATAGGCCAGACTTTAGCAGACACTTTATCAAAGAAGATACACGGATAGAAAAAAAAAAAAAAAAAACATACAAAATGATAAAAACACATGGCTATGTCATCAGGGAAGAGCAAAAAAAAAAAAAAAAAACAGTAACAGAAAGCAGACCAGTGATTACCAAAAGTCAGAGCTGAAGGGAGGGAATTACTGTAAAATGACAGGAAAATTTTGGGGTGATACAACTGCTCTATGTCATGATAGAGTTGGCTGTTGCTTGACTGTGTATCAAAATTAGTTGAATTACACAATTAAAATCAATGAATTTTAATGTATATAAATTTACCTCAGTAATGCAACTGTTTAAATTAAAAAATAAATTTTCATGTCTATAATTTTAATAAATCATGTAATGCTATCATAACCTTTATTTTACACTCATCTTAAATCTACATTCTCATCTTTGTGTTTGGAGGTGAAATAAAGGCCTGTGAATGATGATGATGATGATGATGATGATGATGATAAAGAAGAAGAAGAAGAAAGGAAAACAGTAAGAGAAGAAGAAGAGAAGAAGAAGAAGAAGAAGAAGAAGAAGAAAGGAAAACATAAGAGAAGAAGAAGAAGAAAGGAAAACATAAGAGAAGAAGAAGAAGAAGAAGAAGAAGAAGAAGAAGAAGAAGAAGAAAGGAAAACAATAACAGAACACTACACACATAAAAAAAAAAATTAAAAACTGGGCACCTGAGTGGCTCAGTAGGTTCAGCATCCAACTCTTGATTTTGGCCAAGGTCATGATCTCCAGATTGTGGATCAAGCCCCACACTGGGCCCCCTGCTCAGCAGAGAGTCTGCTTCTCCCTCTCCCTCTGCTTCTCCCTCCTGCTCATGCTCTCTCTCTCTCTCTCCCCGTCTCTCTCTCTCAAATAAATAAATAAATAAATAAATAAATAAATAAATAAATAAAATCTTTAAAAAGGATTTAAAAACAATTTCCATTGTTTAAAAATTTTAAAAAAGCAAAAACAAAATCTACCAAGACTGAATCATAAACCAAAGAAAATGGGAGTTGACCTACAAAATTGAAGAGGAGAAAAAATATTCATACAATTAAAACTACAAAACATTGCTAAAAATGATAAAGATAATACAAATAAATGAAAAGATATTCCTTGTTCAAGGACTGGAAGACAATATTTTTATGATTTCAATAACATAAAATTCATAAGCTCAATGCCATTCTAATCAAAATATCAACCATAATTATTTTTCAGCCATAGAAAAATTTATTCTAATACACATTTGGAATCTCCATCAGACCCAGAGCCCCAAAGCTACACTGAATCTGAACATACTTGAAAAATTCCTACTTCTAAATTTCAAAACTATAAAATACTTATCAGAAAATATAGGGGATAGTGCCATGACATTGGCTTCGGCAATAATATATTGGATACTACAAAATAAAATACAAATGACATACCCAAAGATGCTCAGCACCATCAATTATTAGGGATAGGAAAATCAAAACTAAGGAGACGTCCTCACACCCATTACGAGGGCTACTATAAAATAAACAGAAAATAGCATGTATTGACAAGGATGTGGAAACAGTGGAAACCTCCACACTACTGACAGGAAAGTAAAACGGTGTGGCCACCATGAACAACAGTCTGGTGATTCTTCAAAAAATGAAGAATAGAATTATCATATGATCAGCAGCTGCATATTGCATATTGTATATACCTCTTTCCCCAAATTGAAAACAGGGAATAGAGTATGTCCACGTCCATATTTAGCAGCTGCATATTGCATATTGTATATACCTCTTTCCCCAAATTGAAAACAGGGAATAGAGTATGTCCACGTCCATGTTTATAGCAACAGTTTTAATTTGGAGAAAAAAAAGAAGTGTTTATCAACAGATGAACACGAACATAATGCGCTATATGCATATAATGGAATATTACTCAGCCTTAAAAAGGAAAGATATTCTGACACCAGAAAAAAGAAGAAATAAAAATAAACGTGATGAAAACACCTTAAAACTCCAACACTAGCCTATATTAAGCTATCGTAAGGATTTGGAGAAATGTATTCAATAAACAGAAAAATGATAGGGGGAAATAATTTCCTTTTCATATCCACAGAGTTGATGTGGATTTAGAGAAGTTTTATTCACCGTATTTTATTTGAATAGGTTCATATTTTTTATTTATTTATTTATTTTTTAGCTTCATATTTTTAAAAGGAGAGTGAGGAATGATTACTATCCTGGTAATCTTTTTAATTCTTGTGATTTTTATAAAATACTGCAGCAGAAAGGTACAGAATAGAAACCGAGGAGGTAAGTATACTGAATGCCTATGTGCAATCATGTGTGATTATTTCATACAATCCTTATGCACAGCAAGGTCGATATTCTACTGAATATTACACATGTGCACAAAAAGATAAGATAATTTGAATAAATTGCTACAAACAGCTAGTAAGTGGCAGCTCCAAAACTCACACAGGAAAAAAAAAAAAAAAAGGTTATTGTTTATAAAAAATAAAACAGGCACAGGCTAAGGGTCCCTGAGAGCATAAGAGAGGGAAGAAACTAAATGGAATATGTAAGAGAAGTCAGCAAGAACAAATTTTATGTTCATATATTTTATATCAGGAGACCAAAATATTTTAAATTCCAGGCATATCCTTTTGAAAGCACATCAGAGAACCGAGAAGACAGTTTGAAAGGCAAATAAAATGATTTAGGACCTTGGAGGTTTTATGTTAAATGAAACTAAGGATAAAACAACTAGGCAAGCATTATTTTGGCAAATAAATATATGAATATGAAAATATCAATTTCAAAGCAATATAAAGGGAGTTGAATGACTAAGAAATAACTATTCATCAAAAAGATATAAAAGATCAAACACTTCTGAATGGCTGACAAATGCCAGAGAAGTAAAAAATAGATGGCATCTCCCACATGCAGAATTGAATGAAACTTCTTAAAACACAATTAGCAACCTGGCGAAGATATGGGGGGAGATGCCACTTTCGGTGTGAGGAGGAAGGAACGGATCCATGGAATCCATACGCAGGAGAAAATCAAGATTCCGCATTTTCTGTATACACCCACATACAATGTGAACCCTGGAATTTTAAACTGAAAAGTCACATATACACACTTTTATCTTTTTAGGAAGGTATTATTAATGCTTTTCAGGTTAGCTATATAGAACCAATTGACTGTAAGAGATCTTGCTTTCAGGGAATCTAATATTATAAAGCAAGGGGAATTTTAACATAACTCTCCCCATCTTCATTTATCCAATTTTAGTCTGACGTTATTTCTTAACAGAAGGTTTTTTTAAAAAAATATAATTTTATCTGAGAATTTAATACAATCATAGTGGGAAAATGCAAAGGCATTATTAGATGATCTACGACATTTATATAATTAGGACTCTCTTGTAGTCATTTCACAATAGAATCACATGTTATAGTTTTCATATCTAAACTCTTGGAAATCTGTTATTGCACTTGAAGTGCTTGTTATGCCAGCATCCACCTTCCCGTCATGGTCTCCCCAGCAGTTCGCACTACAGAAAATCACTGTGTGAGCAAACATGTAAGTACAGCAAATACATACAGAAACAGCAAAAGGAGGATCTGGACTAAGAGTCGTGCCTTCTTTGTACCTCGGCAAGGGGTGGCCGTGGGAGACAGGATTTGTTGTTGCACGTGACATGTGCGGTGGTCCTTAGGGGATGAGCAGCATCTCAAGGGCAAGGAGAATAGAGAAATGTGTTTAGAAAAATAACCATTTCAGAGTAGCTTACATAGTGAGGGCCTTGGTTACAGAAGGGCAGAAGGTATCGACATAAAACGTATATTCACCCTTCAAGTATGAGTAATTAAAAAAAAAAAGTATGAGTAATTATTAGGACTTACAAATATATTTCAAAAGAGCAAGGCTCCCCTCTTAGCTAACAATATTTTTACTATTTCTCCTTTTTTTTTTACTTTGATGAATTAAAAGTTTATTTAAATAGTGGACATGACATGTTTCTTATTGACAAATAATCAGAATAGTCTATTTGAGGAGAAGTCTACTTCCTAGTTTCCTATCTACCTAAAATCTGTCACCAAACAGAAGACCTATTTGCCAGTTAATTTAGTAAATACTTACTGAATACCTCGTATATGCCTAGAACGAGCTAAACGAGCTATGAGCTAAATTAGCTGCAGCGGCAAACAAACAAAATTGAAATAGAGATTATATTTTCGTTTAATTGACTAGGAAGACAATCCAGTAAACAAATTAATGAGCAATCCATTTTCAGTAAACAATGCCACAAAGACAATAAATTAAGGGCTCTGTGTTAGAAAATAAAGGAAGGGAAGAAAGTAAACCTTGGACAAAGGGTCAGGGACAGTCCCTCCGGGGAGGGGTTATGTCTATCTATCTAATCTTAAATGATGAGAAGTAGCTGGTATTTTAAAGAACCAAATTAGCATGACACATGCAAAGGCCTCAAAAAGGGAAATACTTGGTGTGGCCAATACCAGTATAGCTGGAGGATTGAAGCAAGAGTGACATAAAGTGATTGATATTCAAAAAACCTAACTCTAGGGGCTCCTGGGTGGCTCAGTGGGTTAAGTGTTGGCCTTCCGCTCAGGTCATGATCCCAGAGTCCTGGAGTCGAGGAACCCCCTCCCCCTCGTTCCCTGTCCATGTCCCCTGCGTTGGGCTCCTTGCTCAGTGGGGAGTCTGCTTCTCCCTCTGCCCCTCTCCTCTACTTGTTAGGAGAATAATGAAGTTTAAAAGTGAAAGTAGAAGAAATCTCTTAAGAGAGAAAGGGAGGCCACTTTTAGACGGCAAAAAACTTGGTAACTTTGAAAACGATACTTGCAACACATGCAGCTAACAAAGGGGTAATACCTATCACATTATGAATCTATCATCTATGAATGTATCTAAGTAGATGTTTTAAGAAAATTAGGATCAACAGTCCCATAGAAAAGTGGATGGGGGTTTTCAACTGAGAGTTTATACTAAAAGAAATGGGGGAAAAATGTTTAACTGTATATATTTTTTTAAATATTAGGGGGAAAAAAGCAAAATTTGATCCTATATCACATCCCAAAAAAATGTGTCCCAAAGTTAATTTGGTAAATAATATGAACTGATGAATACACAAGTATATTCAGTGCAGCGGAAGAGAATAAACCACCCAAATGTCCATCAATTGGGGTACTTTTTGAGTACGGTACCAAGGGATACAAACACACACAAAGACCAAATATGGATCTTTTTAGAAGCATTTTGTAGACAGTTGTAAAGTGGGGGCATTAGCTACATAAGAATGTGAAATCAAAAGAGGATTTGTTTTTCCTATATAAGATATATATTTTATCTATATTTCATACATATGTATACGTACGCGTGTACATCACATCATTCATGTGATGAGCAGGCTGGTGTTGGGCACGTGCATGACAGTTAAATCAAGAATCAAACTGCAGATTTAACAATGGTTACAAATGTCCAGCTGAGAAACTGGCAGAGGAAATATTCTAATGCCGAAGTTATGCATTTAACTTGACCTGAATGCCCAAACTGAGGAGAATAATGCAAATCTCCTCAGTGAATTCATAATTGTGTGCACTGCATTAGAAATTGTTAGATGCCTTAGTATTAGCATCAGGGTACTTTCAGTTGAATTAAATGAAGAAAAGATACTAGTATTAAAATTTGCAACCAGGAGGCGGAAGGGAGAAAAAGAATGAAATGTTTAGTCGGACATTTCAATCAAAACTTCCAAAAGAAAGAGTCCAAGGTAAACACAACATTTTGATTTTTCTCTTTTTCAGAAAAAAAAAAAAAAAACCTCAAATTTGGCTTCTCTGCCCAAATGGTTTGGGGATCATTTATATTTTCAGGATAAAATGAAGATATTTATTAGTAATCTATAACAAGCTATTACTAGCATGCAAAACAATATTGTTGACTTTCAAAAAGATGATGAAACTTCCAAAATTTTTAAATGCTTCATAGATGTATTTATATAACTTGACAGTCTCTCTATAATTAATGATTGATATCTAATTTTGTATTATAGGATAACTTTATAAAACAAGCACAATCCTTTGCCCTGTTAAATGGAGAAAACTGCTTGAGTACTACCAGTGAACTTGAGCAAAATGATTTTTTAAATGATTTAAATAATTTAAAGCCTTATTTACTTACTGATTCCTGACCTTGAACAAGAATATAGAAACCTTAGTTTGAGGAGGGGAATTTATTGACAGAATAGTGATATTCCTAATGACGATTATTAATTGTGTCTATAATGATTCTCAAAGCCATACTTACAGTTTTTTCATCCAGGTGTCAGAACTTCTATACTTTCAGAAGGGCTACGATTAGTACTCATGTTTTCCCCCTCGGAAAGCTGAGGAATAAAGGGTTTTTTGCTACATGGCTGAATTCAGCTATTCGATCTTGGGAACTGAGCATCTAGATAAAGACAAAGCCTATGTGCATTGTCACCTATTCATCCGTTCTAATTATTGACCTGCCACGTTGAACCTCTTCTAGGCTTGGTCTCGTGTATAAGAACATAATGAACAAAACAGACGTAGTCTCTCTGTCTTGTAGAACTTACTGTCCTATAGATGGAAAAATCTACAGAATTTTATCAACGAACTACTGGAAATGAGTTCCGTGCCCCTGGAGAATGAATGTGGCATGATGGAAGGCAACGACAGGAATGACTGATCAGGAGCCCAGGGTGAGAACAGACGTCGCTGAACAATGGACAGACAGAGGTTATGTACAAAATCTAAGAGGAAGAGTCAGGATGTGAGCAACCTCAGTTCCAAACCTTGCCCAGCATGCCCCAACTGGTGTTTCTCAGCAACCAGAAGAGCAGGACCAGAAAAGCCATGTGAGGTAGTTTAGTTGGGGGGCATGAAAAGGACGGATGTCATCTCCAACACACTTTAGTTTGGAAGAACAGAACCTCCAAGCCGCTCTGTGAGGAGGGGTCACTCTATAGAAAAGGATCCGGTGGTGGGAGCAAATGAAATGAATCCTCTGTTGGGCATCAGTAAGGAACAGAGCTGGCCCCCAGTCATGTCACCACCTCCCCTCCAGAGGAGAAAGCATCCAATTCCAGTTACAATCATCCATTAAAAAAAATTTTATTGATGCCACCAGCCTTTATAGCAGCATTTCCTAAAACATGCTTCAAAGAGCCCTGCTTCCAGGACATGTTCTTTGGTAGCTAAATTAATTTGGTGATTTCTGCCTACGTAACCTCTCCTTAGAGGTTCATGTGCATGAATACGTAAAAGATCACGAAAGCTCCTGGAGTAAAGACACCCGTTGAGCTGCCTTGGTAGCGTTCCCAAGAGGATTATTTTGTTCATTTAATGCCTATTAATGTCTACTGAAACTAGCGTCCCTTGAAACATGCTGAGAAACACGGTTTTGATTCTTAAAGAATCATTTGCTTCCTTTTGCATTTTCAATTAGCCATCCGATTTTCATGAAAGGAAACTTTCATCCTTCTTCAACTAAAGCAAAATGCCCACACCTACTCTGAAGAGAAGATGGGGCCATATTCTCCATGCAGGCCTCTGGGAGAGACCTCTGCAAGGCATTTCACAAGAAACGGAAGTCCAGCCCTGTGAATCTGCAATTTCCTGCTTTTATTTTATTTTATTTTATTTTATTTTATTTTATTTTATTTTATTATTTATTCATAGAGACACAGAGAGAGAGAGAGAAAAAAAAAGAGAGGCAGAGACACAGGCAGAGGGAGAAGCAGGCTCCATGCAGGGAGCCAGACTCCTGCTTCTTAGGACACTGATCTCGGGTCACAAACCCAAGTTCTCTAGCACCACCAATTATACATTGTACTCTATTCAGTTCTATTTGTATTCCGAGCTTTGCATTCGAAGTTTTCTTTTTTTTTTTTTTTTTCTCAAGACTTCTCTGAGAAATGTTTAAAGCTCTAAAGAGGAGTGAAGCATTTGCAAAGAAAATGAGGCGATGACCCAGAAGCAGACTGCAGAGTGACCCAATTTGTAAGAAAAGAAGAGCAGGCTCAGTGTAAGGTCTTATTTTCTCAAGGCTGGATTAAGTGGGGTTTGTGTGTAGGAGGGAAGAGAGGAAAGAATAAAGGCACTGAAATACAGAAATTTCCAGAAGAGGCCAATAAATTACAAATTGCGTGTGCGCGTGAGAGAGGAAGACACACACACACCCCCACACAAGAGGGAGAGGAAGAGAATCTTGTTTAACAAAAGTAAAGGAAGCCTCCCACCCTGCAGTTAGGCTCACCCTGGAAGAGCCTGGAAATGCCCAAGACCTTATTCAGAGAATACAGCTACGTGTCAGAGAAAAAGTGATTTATTTCATCTCTTTACCCTGGAGGCTTGGAAAAACTACAGCATTTTCAGAAAAATGCTTCTGAATATATAGTTAATTAGAGTCACATTTTTTTTTCTTTTTAACTTCCAGTTCATTACCATCTACATTCTTATGGAGACACTCAGAAGTCCTAACTATCGTCTGCCCTTTCTTCGCACAGTCCAAGTGCCATGGCCTGCCTGCCTCTTCTGCAGAAGGTAAACCGTATCGAGGAAGGAGAAAAGCAGTATCTTCGGAATATATTGCTCAGGGCCCCTTTGGCAATTATGCTAGTTCTATTCAATGTTTCTATTAAGAATGAAAGAAAAGGGGCCCCTGGGTGGCTTAGTGGTTGAGTGTCTGCCTTGGGCTCAGCGTGTGATCCCAGGGTCCTGGGATCGAGGTCCGCATCGGGCTCCCTACGTGGAGCCTGTGTCTCCCTCTGCCTGTGTCTCTGCCTCTCTCTCTGTGTGTCTTTCATGAAAAAAATAAATATTTTTTTTAAAAAAGAAACAAACAAACAAACTGGCTCCCAGAAGCCCAAATGCGATAAGAGTCACAACTGGGGTCAACGCTAACACATTGCTCTTATTCCAATGAAGATAACACAACAAATCTTTTATTCCAATAAAGAGAACATCAGAATCCCTTTCTTCACAGAGGTTATTGGGCAAGAGTCCCTGGGAGTACCATCCCCATGTTCAAGTAGTGCTCGGGGCTGTGGGGAAGACCCCTCGGAGCAGTGCAGACCCCCACCCACCTCACCCAGGGGGCTTCTTCACCTACCGTCTCACTACTGCTGCAGTGTAATGGGGAACAAAGGGACAAGGGAACTCTTTGATGCACTGGCCCATTTCCATGGAGGGCCTAAAACCTCTACCTCAGTATGATGAAGAAGATCAAGGTGAGTCCTAGCACAGAAAGACGGGTCCTTAAACAGAATAAAACCCAGGTTAACCATTTGCTTCTAATACATCATAGTACCACCAGGCATTAGCAAGTCTTAACGCAACCTAGATGAACGCTCTTCCAACATGAGATGCTGCAACAAAGTCACGCGGAACACAGGCAAGTAAAAAGATAGTTTTGTGATCAGAGATCATGAAGACAAAAGTAAGTAGTGAAAGATTGTGATTTGTAGCTTGTCAATGGCCTCTTGGCATTAAACAAAACAAAAGGTTGAGAAGGGAATTAAAATTGCATCTCCAGAGGCGCCTCGGTGGCTCAGTCGGTTGGGCATCTGCCTTCAGCTCAGGTCATGATCCCGGGGTCCTGGGATGGGGCCCCACACCTGGCTCCCTGCTCAGTGGGGAGTCTGCTTCTCCCTCTGCCCCTCCTCCACCTCATTCTCTCTCTCTCTTTCTCTCTCTCTCAAATAAATAAATAAAATATTTTAAAATAAAGAAAATACCATCTCCAAACCAAAATTTGACCTCCTTCTTTATTCATTCATAAACCTGAATGCATCAGGTTTTTCAGTTAGAAATGCCCTGTCAGGGCCAGAAGTGCTGATTTGCACTTGTGAGTTTTGTTTGCTTTTTTGTTTTTTTTTTGTTTTTGTTTTTGTTTTTGTTTTTTTTGTCCTGGTGTCATGAGTTATGGGACTGATTAATTGGTGCTAATTGATTTGTTAGCTTTGGAGCCCTGCAGGGAGTGAAGCACTTCACAGAATGATGCTTCTGGAAGCATGAAGGGACACAGACCAACTCCTGAACCATGGTGGATATCTCCCTTAAAACAATGTTTATCCTTTAAGGCGGGGGGGGGGGGGTGCCAAAAAGACAAAGAGAAAGGAGGCAGGAAAAGAGGGAAGGCTGGAAGGAGACAGGGAAGAAAAGGATGTATTTTTAAGTGAAAAAATATTAAACTGGTCCTTTGGTATTTGGAACTACGTATGCTATTTAGTTTGGGGCTTCATTAAAGTGATGGATAGAAAAAGAGCCTCTGTAAGGTCAGCTCTGTTGATTTCTAAGCATCTTTCATACGTGCCTGGATCCCACCACTTACTTCCTATTTAAATCCAAGTTTTTACTTCAGACTTAACATACGTCACAAAAATATATACAGAATTTCCTAGAGGACCTTTCTTAAGTACACATTTGTTGCTAGAAAGATTGTGTGCGTGTGTGTGTGTGTGTGTGTGTGCGTAACATATCAGAATCTTCAGGGCAGAGATATTTTTTTAATGGGATGAAAGTGAGAAAAAAAACAATCATAGTATCCCAACAGATCTATTTTTATCTTTTCTTGGTTTCACTACCATTAACCTAAATTCTAATTTCTCTGGATCACATTAAAGGATCCCCAATCTGATCCCACCTATGACAGCATGTTCCTAAAGCTACAGTCCTGGGAACTTAATTTTGCTTAATTTTGCTCCCAGAAATGAGAGCCAGGATTTTGCACAAGTTGTTTCCTCTGCCTGGAAGTCAAGTCTGGGTCACCGGTCATATATGCACAAAGACATAATAATACCAAAACTATTATGTAATTAGAAATATCAGATGATCCCACTCTGCTCTCTAGAAATGAGCATGTAGAAAATATTTGAAAAAAAAAACCCTAGGAATAAAAGATTTTTAAAAGAATTTAGGGACACCTGGGTGGCTCAGCAGTTGAACCTCTGTCTTCGGCTCAGGGCATGGTCCCAGGATCCTGGGATCGAGTCTCGCCCGCATCGGGCTCCCCGCAGGAAGTCTGATTCTCCTTCTGCCTGTGTCTCTGCCTCTCACTGTGTCTCTCAGGAATAAATAAATAAAATCTTTAAAAAAAATAATATTAACAAGCAGTACACGTAATTAAGCTATGAAGATTTTAAGTAATACAAGCATATATTTAAGAAACAGAATAGTTATGTATTCATTTTTATGGTTTCCTTTTTCAAAATGGTGAGCTAAATTTGTTTTCTTTCATAAGCAGTAATATTAAAGTTTCTTTCAAAATCAACACACTTAAAAACAGAAGGTTGGATTGAGGAAAATATTGAAAATAATATTTCTGCTGCTGTGAGTTATTATCAAAACCAGGAGGGAGGGATAACATTGACGAAATTCTAGAGGGGAAATAATACTAAAAATATATTCTTCAGTTAGGCAGGACTGGGGAAACCTAACGTGTAACATCTACCAAACAACTTTCTTCCAGAACATTTCTTCTTCTTTTTTTTTTTTTTTAAGATTGTATTTATTTATTTATTTATTTATTTATTTGAGAGAAAGTAAGCACAAGAGTACAAGCAGGGGCAGAGGGAGAGGGAGAAGCCGACTCTCCATTGAGCAGGGAGCCCAAAGCGGGGGGTCTGGATCCCAGGCCCCTGGGATCGTGACCTGAGCTGAAGGCAGACGCTTAACTGACGGAGCCCCCCAGGCTCCCCATCGCCACGTTTCTTTTTTAACTACACAAATAGTCCGAAAAAAATAGAGACTTCCTATTTTTATTCCCCACCCATCCCACCCCGTTTCCTCCAATGGTAACGTTTTGCGAAACTACTGCCCAGGGTCAAAACCAGGATATTGACCATGATGTAGTCCAACTACAGAACGTCCCCATCACCACAAAAACCCACTGTCACCATCTATCTACCCAGGTACCCACTCTCACCCCACACCTGACACCTGGAAACCACTAATAGTTTTCCTTTTCTACAACTTGGTCATTTCATGAGTATTGTAAGAACCGTTACACAGTATGGGTACTTCGAGGGTTGACTTCTCACAACCAGTATAATCCCCTAAAGATTCAAACGAGCCATCAAACAGATGTGCAGTACTTACCTTCATATGGCTGCATCCTGTCATATGGACTTATCAGGATTTGTGTGGACATCCACTCTCCTTTCTCTTCCGTATGGCCAAGAGTTTAATCACTGGGTTACGCACATTACAGCTGACAGTCGCATGTTGAGTGTTTTCAAGAACTGCCAAACTCTTTCTTTCCACAGGGGCTGTAGCATTTCACATTCGCACCAGCAATGTGTCCGCGATCCAGTTTGTCCACACCCTTGCCAGCGTTTGAGGTGGACACTCTCTTTTACTTTATCCATTTTGATAAGTATCTAAGGGGATCACACTGCGGTTTGAGCTTGCATTTACTTCATCAATAGTGACGCTGAACATCTTTCATGTGCTTATTTGTGAATCTGTAGATCTTCGCTGGTGAATTGTCTGTTGATGTCTTTGTCCATTTTCTCATTGAATGATTCACTGCTGAGTTTGGAGAGTTATTTTCTAGATACTATCCCCTTTTCAGATAGGTGAGTAGCAAATATTTTCTTGTCCTCTGTAGCTTGCTCTGTCGGTCTTGACAGAGTCTTACAGATCAAAACTTTTCAATCTTGATCAGCTGAATTTTTCTTTTCCTTTTATGGATTGTTTCTGATGTCAAGTATAAGAAGTGTTTGCCTTGCCCTAATGTCACTGATGAATTTTACCTCAAATGTATGCAGTCAATTTTGCGGACCGTAAGAGAGAGAGTCCTGAACAATTCACTGCTCTATTCATGTTTAGGATTTTAAGAAAAATCCTATTAACTCTGTTGTGCACTACTATCTCTGGGAAGTCCTGAAGGCAAGTTTTCTTGATCTCAATGACAGGTAAAGTGTGCCTCCCTGAAAAAATGAACATTCTTAAATTACGTAGTGACTGAATTACATAATTTCAGCATATTTCTCTCAGTGTGTATGTCTATGTTATACTCTGCCTACCGATTATTTTGAACCTATTTTATGACCAACTTCTAAAAGGCCTTCTAGTTTAATCTTGCATTTTGTATATGTTTTATCCATTTTTTTTTCTTTTCCTGTTGTCCTCACTTGCCCACCGATTTTACTATTTTTACTAAATTGGTGTGAATGTAAAATGCTACTGCCACTCTGGAAAGCAGTTTGGCAGCTCTTGAACACGTCTATCTCTATAAATTTGAGCCAACTTAAATCTGCAGTAAAAATAAAACAAAAATAAGAGTAGTTGTTCAGGGATTGAAGAGAGACTAAGTGTGTCTGGGGACTAGAGAAGTTCACTTACCACCATGATTGTCTCAAATTCTACATGTAACTCTTTCTGAGATCATCATCATCATCATCATCACACAGCAATGCCAAGTCATAAAATCAGAGGGAATTCATTTTTTTCTTTTTTAGCCTCCTCTTCGCTGTGGTGTTCTTTTTTTTTTTTAATTTATTTTTTAATTGGTGTTCAATTTGCCAACATATAGAATAACACCCAGTGCCCATCCCATCAAGTGCCCCCCTCAGTGCCCATCACCCAGTCACCTCCACCCCCCACCCACCTCCCCTTCCACCACCCCTAGTTCGTTTCCCAGAGTTAGGAGTTTCTCAGGGTCCATCTCCCTTTCAATCAGAGGGATTTTGAATTGGTAAGACTTGTGTCCATTTTGCTACAGCAAAGGTTATTATTCGTGAAGGCCCCATACACAAGATTTTGACTATTAACAAAGTTTAGCAGAGGCTAAGAAAGAAGACTGAAGTCTCGGGACACCTGGGTGGCTCAGTGGTTGAGCATCTGCCTTTGCCTCAGGTCGTGATCCCGGGGTTCTGGGATCAAGTCCCAATCGGGTTGCCTGCATGGAGCCTACTTCTCCCTCTGCCTGTGTCTCTGCCTCCCTCCCTGTGACTCTAATGAGTAAATAAATAAATTCTTTTTAAAAAAAGAAGGCTGAAGTCTTTTCAAGAACATGTTCAATATTCCTTTTTTATGATCCCAGGCTTTATCATAAACCTTCTAAACTATAGAGTATTCAAGGCCAAATGTTCAATGATTGTGAGATCACAACATGGAAACATGAGAAAAGGATGAAATGTAACTTTGTTTGATCCCCTGAATTGATAAAGAATCAATTTAAACGAAATAATATTGAAGGCCAGAACTTGCATAGTCTCCTCACTGACCTAGCACACTGTCCCCATTCAACTTCTAGAAGTTGCTATTCAATATTTCATAATTAAGTGAATCAATTTGCTTTGCAGTAACTGTATTATTGTTTCTTACACAGATGCTGCGCCAAGGAATTTGAAAGGGTTTATTGACTAATGTATAAACAACATTGCTCTTGCTCAGAAAAAAAAAAAAAAAAAAAAAGCATCTCCATGGTTTATGGTGGATTTCAGGGAAAGGGTGACTATCATTACCTAAAGTCTGTCTAAGGGATTTGAGTTCAGAATTGGAAAAAGAGTCATTTTTTTTTTAAAGAGTAACTTTTTCAACTAGATGTCTCAGAAGTCAACACAATAGAATCTTTCTAAAAAGCTCTTGTATTTAAAGGAAAGCCTTGGCTGCGGGAATGTTTCATTAAAGCCTCAACTCTCACAAGGGTACATCGTCCTTATAATCAGGCCATGCATTTTTAACATTAATCACATTATATCACCTTGGGTGCTGACTAGCATAAGAGATCAGGCATTGTGACTTGAATTGCAACATGCAAGCTATACAACTATATTTCATTTAAAAGACATTTTAGTATACTATTTTTTGTAATGAAATGTAGCATTTATCATCTTTATCCCTTGGGAGAAGATGGAACTGGCCAGCTGAACTTCTGAAACACTTCCAGTATCTAAGAAAATTAATTTGAGAACTAGATTCTATAATAGCATCTAACATTTTGTTTAGGGTAAGTTAAATTCGCAAGATAAATCAGTGGAGATACCAACTTTTCACCATCCTTGTGCCTCACCTGATTTTTTTTTTTTAAGGAGTCTTGACATAAAAATATATTAAGAAATTTTTATTTTGCATTATATAGAAAATATAAATAACATTTTCACTTTTATCTGATGCTTTATGCCCCACTGCCTCTCAGACCTAAGATTAAAGATCTTTCATTGGGGTCAGAGTTAATGCATTACAAAGTAATGATGCAGATTTGTAATAAAAGTCAAGTCCGTTGAATCTTTACCTACACAGAAAGATTAGATAGGACTGCACTTAACATAGTATTGTCATCTTCTATGACTCATTTACCTATGAATATTGGCTACAGGGACCCTGATTTAGAGCTAAATAGGCAATCTAAATACTCTAACCTGACAAAATGAGCACCGTTACCAATATCTGCAGGGTAACAGACTCTTAATCTGTTAATTAACATATTTCAAATTATTTTATTAATAGGCCAATGTCTGCTATTTTAAGTGAATTAACATGTTTTAATTTATTCACGAAACACCATTAAACTATGCATGAAGAATTTACATAAGATGTTACAGGTGCTGAGTAGAGGTTTTTCTCTTCCCCCCATTTGTGTTTTTCTACATTTCCACATTGACTACAATGCTATGAAAATAAAGTGTTCTTATTTTGAAAATTAAATATTACGTTAAATAAAAAGGAGTTACTTCTTCAAGCCCAAATTTGAGGAGAAAGTGTCAGATTAATCATAATCTATAGGGAAATCAAACATGGACAATACCTAGATTTCTCAAACTGAAAAGTAATTGTAAGGCAACGCATAATAAAAATCCATGCCACAGGGATTCTTACTGTATAGCCAGACGCTGTTTGAAAGCAGGTCAGAGAAGGTTTATCGCACAGTAACTTGTCAGGGACTATTTTTTAAAGAGGATTGTTCAAATATCAAGTTTGGATTAGTGGAGACAAACGAGGGAGGATCTTCAGTTTGACATTATGCAGGTGAAGGATACAAATAGGACACATTTTACACATGTGTCTATAAAAAAGTTTTGGTGCAGAAATTGAGAATAGGAACATTATATGTTTTAAAGTCTCTTTACTGACTCCTCTAAAATTATAAAAATAGAATATCTTCCCTATGTAAATCTTGCTTTAAATTATGATAGAACTGGGGCACTTGGGTGGCTTAGTCAGTTAAATGACCCATCTTGATTTTGGCTCATTGCTGCTGCTACTACTACTACTACTACTACCACCACCACCACCACCACCACTAGTAATACTGTCATGATCTCCAAGTTAGGCATGGAGCCTAGATAAGAGTATCTCTCTCCCTGTGCCCTCCTCTGCCCCTCTCTACTATGCTCTCTTTCAAAAAAAAAAAAAAAAGGAAGAAAGAAAGAAAGAAAGAAAGAAAGAAAGAAAGAAAGAAAGAAAGAGGAAAAGAAGAAAAAAAATTAAGATAGTCTTTGTGAGTAACATCAAAGCCAAAAATCCATCTGAAAAGCCCAAAGAAACTCTTACTGTCAAAAAGGACAATTGTGTAGCCCTATTGCTAATGCCTTTTCCTACATTATTATATAAATGCCAACATAAAAATACTTGAGGATTGGGAATGAGATTTAAGTATCAACTCAAATGCAGACAACATGACAATTTATCAAATTACATTATTTATTCAGCACATGGGCCAAGCTTTTGACAATGAGTTATGCAGAACATGAAAGAGCCTAAGACTGAGATCTTGCTTTCAGAAGATACCCAGACTAATTGAGGAGCCTCTACCTTGCTCACACATACAGGATTTGCTTACAGATGCACTTAACAAGCTCCACAGCTATATTCATAGCTTTGCATTGTATAATTAGATGAATGAAAATGGATGCTTTCTTTCAGGGAACTACACAAAAAAATAGCAATATGAGAAAAAGACTTGATTCTTAGAATTAGGTTAATAAAAGTATGTGAATATTTTTTTTAAGATTTTATTTAATTATTTATCCATGAGAGACCCAGAGAGAGAGGCAGAGACACAGGCAGAGGGAGAAGCAGGCTCCATGCAGGGAGCCCGATGGGGAACTTGATCCCAGGACCCCAGGGTCATGCCCTGAGCCTAAGGCAGATACCCAACCGCTGAGCCACCAGGCGTCCCGAGTATGTGAATATTTATACCAACTACTACTTACTGTCTTCTGACACAAATTGTTGCAAGTTCTGTTACGAGATATTAAAGGGTATGTGCCCTGTTGTGAAAGCATCATGAACAAGTTGGTTCTATAGCTTTTGTTTTTCATAGCATTTTCTTTAATGTTCTCCCCATAGATATATACCCTCCTCATAAAGTCAGCTATTTGTAACTTTTAGAAAACTTTGGGCCAATTATTGCCAAATATTAAACTACTCAAAGTTTCCTCAGCAGAGTCTAATTTCTTCCATTAAAAAAAAAAGAGCAATTTTCAATATCTCATTTGCTGGTGGTTACAAATCAATGGTCAAAGGAAAAGTGCATGCAAATTGTATTTCTAACATCATTCCTCCAGAAACGTGTTTCATGACATAGAAGTCTTGAAATCATAGCTTTACCGGTATTCAATGGATGTAGCGTTTCCAAAAGGGAAATCTGAATAGAAAAAGAAAGAAGCCATCTGTTTTGAATTGCAAAGCAGCTGCTTCCTCATTGTGATGTGCTTCACTGAATCTAGAGTTATTAAACTTGTAATTCCAAATATATTTTTCTTAATTAAACTAAATATAAGGATTTCCATGAAAGTTATCTCATTGCTATGTGAGAAGGTGGATGATGGCAAATTGATTCATAAAGTACATATAAGTCTACAAAGTTCATAACCAAATTTCACATCTTTAACATCAAAATGCTATCTTTTTTTTTTTTTTTTTTTTTTTTTCCCCTGAAAAACACTGAAATAGAGACTGTTCACCTGGCCTCTTTATCCATGAGGCGTCTGCCTTTGGCCCAGGTCTGTTTTCTTAAAAGGCTAAAGCAAATGGCAGTGCCCATTCACAGAGATATTTAAGTATAGGAACATATCAAGTGAATTTAAAACATACTGTCTAAAAAATAAAAATAAAATAAAAATAAATAAATAAATAAATAAATAAATAAATAAATAAAACATACTGTCTACTTTCAACACTGTCCCTCTTCCCTCTAGAATGGACCACAGTGGCTGACAGTGGTGTAGACTGTACCAGTATCCCCATGATCTTAACTTGACTGCAACTCTGGAAAGCCCTTGGTACTGTGTTTGCCACAAAACCCAAGCCAGGTGTCAGTTTAAGGACCTGGAACTCCAGCAATCTTTAGGGAGAATATGCCCAATGATATAATGCGATTTTGACAACAAAAGCTTAAGATACACAGCTCAAGAGAGGACTCTTGATTAGAACGTGTTCGATTACTGTCCTACCTCAGCAGAGTATCAACTCTACCTTGTTACTTCCACAACATCTAAATGCATATTTGTATAAGATAATCTACACTTTACTATTAGTAATCTTTATGGGAAAAAAATCTCTTTTTGGACTGTGTTTTTAAAATACAAGATTGCTAGCCAATTCATCTGTGAACCTACAGTACTGACCAGCCAATTGATTCTCAGTCCTCTAACCCCACCCCCCCAAAATTGGAGCAACTTCTATATTCCAAAGACCTTACTACCAGTGGAAAACTAGTGACCTCCTCCCCCAAGCTCTTCAAAGAAAACTAGAAGTGGAAAAAAAGCAATTTATAAAATGCTACTTATGAAAGCACTGCTTTTACCACAAAGTTTTAACATAATGATAAATTATGTTTTATTGATAATAACCATAGAAATTATTCAGTCTCAAGGCTGGGCCAAAAAAAGGCAATTTCCCTGGCCCAAGGAGAAATATAACACGACTAACAAGCCACTGTATACTGATGTTCCTCCTAAAACTGGAGGATGGGTGAGTCATGGTGTATCTTGGAGGACTGTCCATCTTCTACTTTCAGTTAAAACTCACTTAGATTGTGATACAAAGCTCAGGTTCTTAACCTGTCCACTGAAAGGCAGACATGTATCTAAATCCTACCTGCGGCATTGATAGACTTTGCAGTTTGTGCAAATCCTGTACTTCCCCACGGTTCTGTTTCCTCATCTATAAAATGACAGTGATCAAAGAACTAAGAACCTAAGCTATGAAGTTGTACGAGAATAAAATACGTGAAGAGCTTGGCACAGTGCTAAGATGCGGGACAATTTTTTTTTTTCAATAAAACATAACAGCTGCTACGACTGTCATTATGATCTGATCACAACTTGGCCATCCAGGAGCATTTCCCTACAGAGGGGTAAAGCAATGACTGGAAAACACTGGCATCTATCACCACTGAATTTTAATTTCTTCTCAGTGACAACACTGGAACTTCAGATTATACTTCAACCTCTTATAGGTTTAACTAATAGAAAATATCTTATATCCTGACTCATTTTGAAGAATGCAGACAAAAATTAGGTTTCTGGTCTTTCCATGGCATCACTATGGACTAACTGCAACACTTAAATTTCCTAAGTTGGGGATCCCTGGATGGCTCAGCTGTTGGGCGTCTGCCTTTGGCCCAGGTGTGATGCTGGAGACCCAGGATCGAGTCCCACATCGGGCTCCTTGCATGGGGCCTGCTTCTCCCTCTGCCTCTCTCTCTCTCTCTATCATGAATAAATAAATAAAATCTTAAAAAAAAATAAAAATAAATTTCCTAAGTCAAGTCTTGGCCCAAGTTTTAGTTCTTGTGGAAGTGGAATTTATGTCTCCCAGGCTCCAATGTACACGGTCTTCCCCCAAAAAGGATAATTGAACACGGGAGAAGGTGAGAGGGACACAATACCATGTTTCTCAATCCCCTTTCCATAACATTTACATTAATTATTATTATTCAGCAACTCGGTGAAATTTAAATTTATACACCAAGATCTTGTGTGCAAGCCCAAAAATCTTGCAATCTTTTTTTTTTTTTTAATTATAGGTTTATATGCTTCCCAGGGGGTAAAAAAAGCCCACAAAAATCACATCTGATTTCTATGGCAGAGAGTGCTTCAAAGTGCTTCAAAGTGATGTTCAAGTAATCACAGATACAAATATTCATTTCAATCGTTTTTCAATTTTGCTTTCCCTTCACGGTGATAACAGTTCCATTTTCAACCACGCCTTTTGGTCATACACTAGTGAGTTTTAGAATAGATAGCAACTTGGTGTGGTTCATTTAATTCTGCTGGTAATAAGTCCATAGCATTTTGACAGCTATCTTTCCACCAGATTTCCCCTTTTGAAAGTAAGATCTCCAAAATCCTCCCCTTTAAATTCTCCAAAATTAAAGAACCTAGACCTTAGGGATTTTAAGCATTGTTATGCCACTTTACAGTCACACAACTCTGAAGCTTCTGAAATCAGATAATAAATCTAGCAAACTAACGAAACTAAAGAAATCAGATAAAAGAAAAAAGCCTTTATAACTGCCTGACACCAAGTTCTTTTGTTCTTGTTGTTATATTGGGTTAGCAGAAAGGAGTGAAGATATATCCCAGGCCTGTGCTGTCAATGTCATCACGTCTAAAGCTTGGCTGAAACAAAAAATTTCCTCGTGATCATGCTAACAAGTGAAAAATAAACCAAGACATTTTCTTGAAAGAAAAAAAAAAAAGAGCAATTATTTTGCTTTTAATCTTTTTAGAAAGTGCATGTTAGAAATTAACTATAATAAGATAGCAGCACTTTACTAAAAACTGAAATACAACTCCTCATATAACAATAAATAAAAGAAATTCCCCTTCTCCCCCCAAAAACCAAACAAGATATGAGAAGACAATAAATTTTAGTACATGTACAGAACTGCCTCACTGAAACTATATTCTGGAGGGGGGGTGGTGGTTGCAAAACATCTTTCCCAAGGACTTTCCACAGGTTCAGTTTTAGAGGGAAAAATAATAGGTCCATCCTTCTAATATGTTCACAATCCAATCCTAATTCTGGAAATGTCACGCTTCCTTTCTTCAATTTTGTTTTTCAGAGGATTAAATACAAAGTGGTGCAACTATATAAAATGATAAAACCTTGAAAGAATCTTTCATGCAAATCTTGGTCTTTCTCCCTAAACCTATGTCCAACTACCTAGATTCTTGTAGACGGCAGACCGTATTCTTCAGTGAAGAACAGACTCTCCAGAACTCCAGACTCACTCAGAATCCTTATCAGAGTGTTTGAGGAGTGCTCTTAATAGTACTTAAATTGAAGAACAATTGTAGTCAAGATACAAAGCAAGACAAAGAGGATGAGATGACTGTGAGAGCCAACTAGTGTAGGAAGCCATTCGCTACTTACCAACTAGCTTTGAGCTAGGAACAAATAGTAGAAAAATACTAAGAGAGCAACTCAATAAATTTGCAGTAAGATCTACTATCATCTTCCGATGTTTCAACCACCACCTTAACAAGTTCACGGCTATATTAGGGACACTCAGGAAATGTACCCTTTAAAAATGTTATGCAGTTTCTCTTAGATTTGTTTCAAGGAAGAGGAAACACTCGTCTACACTCGTCTACACTCGTCTACACTCCTCTTACTCAGCCTGTGGTACCATCTTACTTTCTAGAGGTAAAATATCTCTTGCTTCGGAAATTATAATCTTCTGTCCCTTAGAATAACCTCTGAATCATCCCAAACACCTAAATCTAAGAACCTACTTGCCTATTCAAATTTGTATTCGATTAAATTAATTGGGGAAGAATGAAGCTCCCTTTGCCAGAGCTGATTGTCCGTAGAGGCAAAAATGGGAAGGAAAACAGACAGAGATAGAGAGACAAAGACAGATGTTCAAAGCCCACACTAAAATTAGATAAATTCTGATTTCCCCCCTCCCTCAGTCTCAAAGATTTGTTTCCCTACATTGCCATTTTATTTCCCATGTCAGTAGAACCTTAATAAATAGAAAATATTAAGTAGCCCACATTTCAAAACTAATTCCTGGAATATATCATTTTATTTTATTTTATTTTATTTCATTTTATTTTTATTATTTTTTTAGGAATATATCATTTTAAAAACCAAATGATGAAGGAAATTCTTATTTTATCACCGAGAAGTTATTTTCTTGGTGATAAATAGGCAGGACTTTAATATGATTAAAGAAGAACCTCTTACATACCATAATTGTTAGACACATAAAAGATTTTTCTTTCTTCAGACACAACATGAAAATAACCTTGAACGGCAACAAAAACACATTTCAATAAGTCAAAATTAAATTCCCTTTTAATTACCCTACACCATCTGATAAACTCAACCTTCTTAAATGGATTTTTAAGAAAGTAAATCGTAGAAACTGGTTCAAATAATTAAAGCTATGCAAGCAAAATGGTTGATGCCCTCAATGAAATAGTTGAATTTTTTGGAGTCATTGTTTAGATACGTAAGGAAAAAAAAACACTAAATTGAAGAAATAGGTTGAACTTCTTACATAAAAGATTGTAGGGAGTGTTCGCAACCTTTTATAATAATTGCTTGGACAGGCAACTGCCTTTTTCAAATGACATTTCATTTACACATTTCAACTTAGAATATAGAAAACATGATTTTTATAGACTGTGTTTTGTGTTAGAAAGGATAATGTGAGAAAAACAAAACACAAACAAGAAATTATCAAACCCAGAAAAAGTAAAAACAAACAAACAAACAAACACACAGCTTTTGAGCCCGGATTACATCACAGCTTACTCTACCTGGAGCAGAATTTCACATTCCATAAAACCTACTCACATTCCATGAAAACAGCTTTGGGTTTTACACTCATTTCCATAATTTAATGATAATGTGAAAGGCTGAGATTCGAACCCAAGTGGCTCCAACTCTGTCTCAAGTCAATTTTCCTAAAAGTGAAGCCTAAGAGAGGCCTCCTTTGTCATGGATTTACCTGAATGAGTAAATGTTTCTGAAAGGCAAAAAGAAAACATAACAAGACATAACCATGTTCAGCGTAGAAGTGGTCCCAGAAGGACAGTAGCTTCACCTGGTCCCTAGGAGAGCTGCGGAGCCCACGCTGCACCAAGGAGGCCCACCTACCTGGAGGCAGGGCCATCCTGTGGTCACCTGCCTATCAATCAGACACCTGGTTGTTGATTGGGGGGTGAGGGGCGGGGGACAGGGGTTCATGGAGGGAGGGGGTGCATATTACACAGTGCTGGGAGGAGGCCAAGTTAGACAAAGGCAGTCAAGGAGAGGGAGTAAAAATGCATAACGCTGAGGGGTACCTGGAGCAAGCCTTCTGGGGGGAGGTTGGAAATGTGAGAAGGTGTTGGGAATGGCCCGGCAAAGAACACTCAGCGCTGGCGGAGAACCCCCTCATGCTCAAGGCCATTTTTGTGGAGATAAATATTTGCCAACCATTGGCATCCAGAAGAGCAACTGGTTAAAAGGGGGAAATCCTAGTGGTGAGAGAAGCTGGACCCGACACCAACAAGATCCTCCACAGCCTCTAAATTCCATCAGCTCTGCTGCTTCTTCCACAAGCCACAATGTTGGATGTTGAACTGAATTAATAACCCGTCAACTTCCAGAACACGGACTCCCTGTGTTATCTCCCCTGCTTGACGCATTCTAACCCCACCCTTCTTTTATGGAGACAGAAACTTAACTTTAAGGACTTTTCGGGCCACCCATACCCTCAGGGATCAGTATCCCCACCCTGATACAGGCAAGACTGTGCAGTTATCATAGAATTTCATACAAGGCTGAAGACTTCACACGCATATGTATGTACTGTCTGCAGATCTCACTTCTTTGGAAACCCAACAAAATGTCATAGTCATGTTTGAGAATTATAAAATGTTATAAAAATATGTTTGTACGTAGTGATAATACATTAGTTATACACAAACTCAATATAGAATTTGCTGGGGCTGCTCAAGTTACATAAGATTCATTTACGTGACAGATTTTAATCCAAATTTATTTAACAAAAAAAGGAAGGGGTTTTTTTTTGTTTGTTTGTTATTTTTATGTGTTTTTAGTATGGAAGATGGGGTTGCCCATCTATTTGCCCTTCTTACTGTTCTGCTTATACTCCACGGAGTTTAAATATTATTATTAATTATTTTAATCTTAAATGCCTTTACACATTGCTGTTCTCTTCCTGGAATTTATTTTCCTAACCAAGCTTTTGGCCTAAAACATCTTTCTAGGCATTGAAACACCCCAAAAAGATTGGCTTCTGTGACATCTTCCACAGCTCTCTCCTAAGAACCTTTAGTCTTCCTTTTGGACATTGGGTGTCCCTCATGTTCCATAAACAGTCCATTTCTTGCACATCTGTGCTCCCAAGCAATTAACATTATTTCTTGGCATTTATCAGTTTCTTGGTAAATACTGACTAGTAAATATTAATTGGATTAATTCGCACATCCTTCTTTGCTATCAAACCAACCAGTTGTCTAATTATTGCTCTTGCTGGTTCTCAAAGGTGTCATTTATAGCTCAGGATCCTTGGGTTTAGGAAATTAAACCTCTCCAGAAGGAGGAGAATAAATTACAGAAGATGTGGCCTCTCTAGCATTAACTATGCATTTCTATCCTCTTACCACACACATCCTGGGCTACAGAGCACAGGATGAGATTCTGTGATCTACTCCAGGGGAAAAAAAAAAAAATCTCTGGATGAATATAGAATCCCCCATAACAGAGGCCCTGGGTTAATTGAGTGGATTTTCCAAAAAATTATAACCGGCTTCCTGGCTCTAGTCTCTGCTCAGAAATTTAGGAGTAGCAAATAACTAGTATTCCGGCAGCATCCTTCACCTGTGAGCACTCAGAACTCAACCAGCAGAAAAGGCTTATTCAGTGACAGTGATAGCTACAACTTTTGGTCCTACAACAGCTCATCCGCTCCCCATTCTGGGACACCTGACCCAAAGTCATAGGAAAAGTCAGCTTTTATGTTTATCTCTAATGAGCCTGAGCCTGAGCCTGAGCCCGTCCTATTCAGTCCTTGGTTTTATGATTTTGGCTTCCCCGAGCTGTGCATTCCAACAGAGCTGTTCTTCATTGAGGGGCTTATTCCCACACCACTGCTTGCTCCAACACCAGTAGGGAGAATCCTTTTAAAAAATTGTCCTGGTAATTAGTTCCATGTAATAACTGCTGTGCTGTCATGACCTCATCTCCTCATCCTTGAGAGGACAAAAAACAAAAACCGCTCAAAACCTAACCACAAAATCATATTAAAAACTTTCTTTACATAAACAGCCGAATTCAGCGGGCTCCCTGTAAAGAGGATACCAGTCCCCAGGAAATCAAATTCTCCATCAACCAGCGGGGAGCTGGGCTGGAGGTCGCCGGGCCCTGATCTCGCTCGATGCTTGCCCCCCCCACCCCCCCACCCCCGTCCAACTGCAGGCAGCCCCACCAGCTCTTCGGAGCTCCCCTGAAATGTGGGCTATTTGTTCAGGGGAGCTCGGTTATACGGCAGGCACACTGACTGTGAAGCCCTTCTCATGTCACTGCCCTCCGTTTCACTACGGATGAGGAATAAGGGACTGGTTGTCACCAACAACTTATCACCCTCTTCCTGCCAGTTTGGCCTATATGTCCCTTTTATTGCCGGGAGGAAACAAAACAAAACGATCCAGAAATACTGTCTGAACTCAGTGAAGGATTTCTCTCCCATCAGTCTAGAATCCTCCTCCACCCAGTCAAGCTCACCACTAGTGACACATCACAGGAGTCAGTTGACGGGCACTGTGCGCACTACTTATCCTCAAACCATTCTGTTTTCCAATGTCTGTCTGCCCTCCGTCCCCCTAAACCACTGTGCTCGACACAAAACACAGCCAGGGAATCCTGACAATATTTACACAATGTACTACACTTGCACACATCAAGACACTGAATCAACTCCATTCTTACTTGATCTTCTACTTGGCATTGTGTCCAGCAGCTCTTATTTTCCCAGCCTTTCACCTTCTCATCACTTCCTTGGGATAAACTCTTTGTACGTTCAGCGTCTGAAAGGTTACAGGTTGACAAATGCTGGTGATTTCCTGAAAGAGCAATTTGCACATTTCTGCCAGAATTTAGCCCTGGTTCGGTACTCCTGAGATTCACCCACTCATCTTCCGTGGTGCAATCTAGGCTTTGGGATCAGAGTCAAGGGTCCAGATCCTGGCCCTGCAACTTGATGTCACCGCAAGGGATGATGAATAGAAGGGAGCCAAAGACAAAATCCTATGGGTCTTGTATTAGATAGGTCCTGAGCATATTTTTTAAAAATAATAATAATCTGTACACTTTTAAATCTTTAAAGAGTCAGTCACGAAGAAACAGGATCTAAAAGTGGCAACTGATAAATTTATATTTTCTTAATGTCTGAAAATACTTTCAGGCAAGTTGTTGGCTTAAAACAAGTCCCACCCCGTCCATTTTTTTTCTCTTGCTTACTGCACTGATTATGAAAATAAAACTTTACTAATGATTACTACAGGATTATGACTATCTTATAACTATAGATTTTCTTTCAAGTAACTTTTTTTTTTTAGCTCAAACTAAAATCTTTTATGAATTCTAAAGCAGGCAAACATGGCTCCATTTCCAGTTATTTTGTATTTTTGGTCATTTGGTTGTCAGCCAATACAATTTTCATCCTTTTAAAAGAAGTCTGTGATGTTAGCTTGTCTCTAGCAATTGAAAGAAAACCATGTAAATCATCATCTATTTTTGTTAAGATCATGGAGAAAAACAGAGACAGTAAAACTACTACGCTGGATAGGAGAAAACATTAGCACCAGAAAGTAAAAGACCCATTGTAACAAGCCGAGCTTTATTTATTATATATAAACTACTGCTGAACTTAGTGGCAAACACTGAGGTGTTTGTTTTTCTTTTTAAAAAATCATTAACACTTGCAGGACCCCAGGGTAGCTCAGTGGGTTAAGCATCTGCCTTGGGCTCAGGTCATGACCTCAGGGTCCTGGGATGGAGCCCCACATCGGGCTCCCCGCTCTGCTTCTCCCTCCTCTCCCTCTGTCTCTCCCACCACTCATGCACTCTCTCTCAAATAAATGAATAAAATCTTTAAAAATAAATAAATCGTTTACACTTGTGTTAAAGAAAATCTTAAACATGTGAAACAAAAACCACCGTCATTACTAATTTATATTTTTTTCAGAATGTTTTATAATGGTGAGGTGAGCTCAAGGTCAGGATGAAGTTCTCAATTTTTATGAAAAACTGATGCTGGATTGTCAATAAAAGCATGCAAAGTCATTTTTTTTTCCCATTGTTGTGAGTGTACTATTAAGTAGGGGCACCTGATCTGGTAAATTATTTGACATCTAGGAGCTTAAATTTATATATTTGTAAAATGAAGGGCTGGGTAGAAAGACCCACTGAGATCTGAAATACTATGAGTCTAAGAAGGTTCTTAAGGTTTTACTCCCAATATGCGACCGCCACCCCTGTCTGCTTCTCAGCCTGTGACCACCATGTTCTTCAGTGAGTGGAGACATCCCACCCCTTGATCTCTGCCTTTGCTTCCAGCACCATCTTGGCTTCACTTCTCTCTGGAGTCACCCTAGCATCCAACATCCATTATCTCAGTCACTGTGTTATAATAATCACAGCATCTGTATTCCAGAGAAATTTTTTTTTTTTTCCTCCTGAGGGAAGATTCCTTTCCTTGCAAGGGTGCAAATTTAAGAAAGTAGCAGGTCCTGGTAATACAAAATCCAAACATAATTCTGCCCAAAAAATAGCATCATTTACTTAACACATGTGCAAAAAAAAAAAAAGTGCACTGAAAAACAATGAAGCAAAGAATCTGATTTTAATTAGTTACATTAGAGCATTTTAGTGCATATTTAAATACTTGTTATGTGTAAGTCACAGCATAAGGCTTTAAAAATGCACGTGAACCTTGCCTTCAACATGGTCATCTTCAGAAAACATGCACTAAGTACAAGTTTCAACCATTTACTAATTCTATTTTATTGCTGGTAAATATCTAGGAGTCCCATAAAATAATTTGTCAATACCTCTCTTTAATCTTTTTTTTTTTAATTTTTATTTATTTGTGATAGTCACAGAGAGAGAGAGAGAATGAGGCAGAGACACAGGCAGAGGGAGAAGCAGGCTCCATGCACCGGGAGCCCGACGTGGGATTCGATCCCGGGTCTCCAGGATCGCGCCCTGGGCTGAAGGCAGGTGCCAAACCACTGCGCCACCCAGGGATCCCAATACCTCTCTTTAAGTGCAGACTATTTCCTAGCTTGGTTTCCATGATCTTAGCTCACACTCCACTGATACTCCACTGACAGAAGCTTTTCTCTTACCTATAGACTAAAACAATGACTCTCATGCAGAAAATTTACCCTTTTTAAAATAATTTCTAGTGGGAGACACCCAGCTTCGACTTCACTGTACTGAAAAGAGGAAAGCTTTGGGGGCAACATGAACCATTTACCTAGCAGAGAATTGGAAAAGCAGTTCAAAGGAAAGGCAAAGCTAATACAACAGAGCTTCCAATATCTATTCTCCCCTTATCACTTAGTAACAAAACTCTAATTTTGACCTGAACACACAGCCCAGGTAAAAAAGACCGCAGTCCCAGCTTCCCCTGTAGCTAAGCACAGCTATTCTATTAAGTTCTCCAGGACAATGATGGCAAGGGCTTCAGCAGAGCAGAGAGCTGGAAGGAGCCTGGGTCTCTCTCTGCTGACAGAATCAACTAGTCCATTAGGCACAGGGGGCTCAGCGCTTAGGATCCATCACACTTTTAGGGACCCACAAACATTTTAAAATTTATTTTAAAATAAAAATCTAAAATGGGCAGCTACGTGTACAAGAATGAAATGGGACCACTTTCTTACACCATGCACAAAAATAAACTCCAAATAGATTAAAAGCCTAAATGTGAGACCTGAAACTTTAAAAATCCTAGAAGGGAGTAGAGGCAGTAATTTCTCTGACATTGGCTGTAACAACATTTCTCTAGATATGCCTCCTGAGACAAGGGGAATAAAAGCAAAAAAAAAAAATAATCTACTGGGACTACGCTGAAATAAAAAGCTTCTGCGCAGCAAAGGAAATGATCAATAATACTAAAAGATGATGACCTACGTAATGGGAGAAGATAGTTGTAAAGAACGGATCTGAAAAATGGGTTCGTATCCAAAATATATAAAGAACTTCTAGAACTCAGCACCAACAAAACCCCAAGCAATCTGATCAAAAATGAGAAGACCCCAACAGATACTGCCCCAACGACATCCAGATGGCCAACAGACACTGAAAAGATGCTCAACATCACTCTGTCAGGGAAACGCAGACCAAAACCACAATTGAGATATCCCTTGGGGATCCCTGGGTGGCGCAGCGGTTTGGCGCCTGCCTTTGGCCCAGGGCGCGATCCTGGAGACCCGGGATCGAATCCCACGACGGGCTCCCGGTGCATGGAGCCTGCTTCTCCCTCTGCCTGTGTCTCTGCCTCATTCTCTCTCTCTCTCTGTGTGACTATCACAAATAAAAAAAAAAAAAAATTAAAAAAAAAAAAAGAAGGTGGAGCCCCCACGCTGAGCTCAGCGCCCTCCTAAGGAGACACAAGAGGAGGTGGCCCGTCTGTCTCCCAGCTGCCCATCCCAGGGCACCGCTGTGACCAGGAAGCGGGCTCTCCCCCCGACACGGGGTCTGGTGCGTAAAAGTGGAGCTCAAAGCCACGGGTCTGGGCCCCCCCGTCATTAGTGATGGTCTCCCCATCTTTATAAAAAGGGCTGCTGCTAATTGTTGCCCAGGTCATGTGAAAATGTATGAGCATGTATGAAAATTAGAACGTAAATATAGTTTAGCGCCGGGGTGGCTCAGTCGGTTAAGCGCCTGCCTGTGGCTCAGGTCCCGATCGCTGGGCCCTGGGACTGAACCCCAAGCTGGCCCCCTGCTCAGCCAGGAGTCTGCTTCTCCCTCTCCCTCTGTACCTCCCCCTTTGCGCTGGCAAATGAATTTCAAAAGTCTTTTTTCAAAAAAAATAAAATAAAATCATAAACAGGTCACATAGGTCTTCCTCACATGATGCCTACTTCCCCTCTAAGTCTGTCCTTGGGAATCCTTTTAATGGTCAGTTGAATAAAAGAGTATGTAGGGGAAATGGGTACATTTTCCAACGTCCAGGTCTAATTCTCCTTAAGGAGGGAAGTGGACATCTAGGAATCACTACAGCGATGGCCGGGACTGCGCTAACAGCAGCATGGTACCCGATAATGGCTATTTTTAAAAATACATTTGCAGAGAACTTTAAAATCTCTGTGTTTTCCATGAATAACATTACATATGTTATCGTGCGTACTAGATACACTATAAAGCACGTCACACACATGCATCAATACGGGTCCCTACCTACCCGTACTTGCATAATCCGTACGTACACCTTAATGATTTTGCAGTCAAATGCTCTACCCCTGAGCTACACCCCCTACCTTAATGATTTTGATGTGAAATTAAGCCATTTTTTTTAAGATAGCAATCCTGAGCTGCGTCAGTGTGCAAAGGGGTTAAGTGCAGAGCAGGGACGGGCCTGTGCTGCACTTGGCACTTCACAGTGCCATCTCCTGACCGCCGGGGGAAGTGTAGTTCCAGTAAAGCATCAGCCTCAGGCATCCCAAGGAAAAGCTGACTTACTAGCAGGTCAGTCTTGGAGGCCGACTGAGTTCAAACGCGAGTCCGTGGCTTTCCACATCTCTGAAACCAAAGGCGACGCTCCTTGCTACATGGGGGGTTAACAGGGCCTGCTTAAGGCGCGGCCTGACCTACCGCACGTGGAGCCCCGGGCCCAGGCACCCCTGCGGGTGTACGAAGTCTGCATTAGGTTCTCAGCTCTGGCTTCTGAGCTACTTCCCAAACGCCTGGCAACACCAGGAATTCCAGCGCCGACACCTCCTCTTGCCTCAGAGGCCTGACCTTAAGGCCTATGCCTAGTAAGTCACGGATTCAAAGTTCGCCTCTGCCTTTTAGTAATTCCGTGACCTTAGAGGTCTTAAACTGCTCTAATCCTGAATGTTCTAATCCACAAAATACCTTCCCGAGGTATGAAAGAGCATTAGACAGAGGCTATAAGGTTTCTCTGGAGAACCATGTGGCACAGCCCTTAAACATTACAACACGCACACACTTTTAACCATTGTCATAAATTCTAAAAATTAAAGTATGAGTTTGAGCAGTGGAGAGCGCCACTTAGGAATCACAGGGGTAGAGGGTGCCGAGCTGCAGTGAGGGCCGTCCGGTTCCCACCACGTGTCCCTAGGCCCCGGAGTCGACAGGCAGATGCCCCTGGAGCCAGGAGGCACGACACCGTAGCTCACTGGTACGGACTTTGGAAAACGACAGCCACAGAGAAAGGCAATCAGTACACAGCTGGGATTATTTTCTTTCACAATGAGAATAAAACAAAATACACACGATTTGGGTTGGAAGCGTAGAGGCGAGCCCTGGGACAGGCTTCTTGCTCTCCGTCTGTAAACCAGGACCCCGGGGAGAGGGACAGGCTGCAGGTGGCCGGTGCTTCATACCACGTGCTAGGAGGCGCTGCAGCCCACAGCTAAGGGCTCCTGGGAACCTAGAGTCCCCTTAGCAGGTTACAGCCCCGGCCCGCTGACCTCACCCCTGCATGCCTAAGCATCCACATCTGTGAACCCAAGGCGGCATCACATCACGAGTCTGTGGCGGGGCCTGGGTTACGGTATTCCGCAATGCTTAGCTGCTCCCTACCATCGCATCATGTTTTGGTTCCTTTGTTCTTACAGGAGAACCGAAAGTGCAGAGGGGAAAAGAACAGAGACAATATGGCTAGCATGGCTGCACAGTCTGCTTAATCCAGAAAACCAAACCAGAAAATTGTTTTCCCTGCATCAGGTAAAACCAAGTGCTGCTAAGGCAGGTGGTGGGGGGGTGGGTGGTGGGGGTGTGTGTGATGGGAGCAGCAGAGGCGGGGGGGGGGGGGTGGTAGATTAAAACCTTTCTTGCAAAAAAAAAGATTTTTTCTGCTAGGCTAAATATTACTTCTACTTCATCTGAAAACTCTGATTTTCGGCCCCACGCAGAAAACAAGAAGCATTTGTAGAGCCTCATACGTAGTAGGTCTTGGTTTTCGTCACATCTCTGTCAGGCAACGTGAAGCCATAAAAGTGGGGTAGGATGTGGAGTTAAGTTTTCACTCTTCTCAGAGTTTCTAGGATTTCACTTCACTCTTTAGGACTTCCTAGGGTATGGTCCCTGATAGATCCATGTAATACGGTGTTGCGTCACTTAGTTCGACCACTCTCTCCCCCGTTTGCAGCCCTCTGCAATTTTTTTTTTAATGAAGCAGATTATTCTCATATAATTTGACAGATAAATGCAGCTTGATATATGACAAGATACTTAGTTAAATTAAATCTATATACATGTAAGGGAGCCTGAGTGGCTTAGTAGGTCGGGTGTCCGCCTTCCGCTCGGGTCATGATCCCAGGCTCCTGGGATGGAGCCCTGTTTTGGGCTCGCTGTTCAATGGGATCTGCTTCTCCCTCACCCTGCCCTGCCCTCCCCTTCCCCTGGCCCAGGCTCAAGCTCTCTCTCTCAAATAAATAAAATATTTCATATATAAAATATATATAAATATACATAAATATTTTATAATATATTTTATATAATATATTATATTTTATGATATATTTTATATAAATAATATTTATATATAAAATAAATATTTTATACATAAAATATAAATAAAACATTTATATATATTATATATATGTACGCAAAAATAGTAAGTTTTGTTGTTGTTGCCAAACCATATTTCCATCTTCCTGACTTACGTAGATGTTCCTGCTGAATAAATGATGATGATTTCAAAGTGTTCTAGACTCTATTGTTCTCAAATACTGGACCAGTGGTTTCCAAGCTTTCCTGTGCACGGGAAGCCCCTGATTCCTTGGCCACTTCCTCAGGGAATCGAATCTAGCATATCTATGGCAGGGACCAGGACATTGCCTTTTTACAAGCACCCCAGGGCATTCTGATTTTAGGTACACTAAGGAGTATACTTTGAGAAACATTGATCTAAAGACATGCTTTCCACAGAGGAATACGATTATTAACTGGCAAACTGTTATTTGTTATAAAGGCTCCAATTTGGCTGGTCTTCAAACTCATGAATTTCTTAGGCTGATTTAAGAAGTTATCTTTAATAGATGATTTTTATCTTTTGATTTTAAATTTTTTCTTTTTTTATTTTACTATTTTCTAATTGAGGTATATTTGATACATGACAAACTACTTTCAGGCGTAATTTTAATAATATTTTTTTAAAGATGTTTTTTATTTACTTGAGAGAGAGAGAGAGAGAGAGAGCAAGCACAGGCCAGGGAGGGACAGAGGGAGAGGGAGAAGCAGACTCCCCGATGAGTGCAGATCCCGGATGGCTGGATGCGGGGCTCCATCCCAGGGCCCAGGGATCAGGGCCTGAGCCAAAGGCAGATGTCTAACCGGCTGAGCCACCCAGGTGCCCCAAGAATATTTTTAATGTGGCCTACCCCATATCTCATGAGAACAGTTACTTGCCAACATGGTTTAGTTTGGGCATTCTTATTTGTAGGATACGTTATTTTTCTTCATTGTGTATTTATATAGAAATTAAATCTGCGACCAGTGCTGTAGATTCGTTCATAAAGCAATTCTCAGAATAAGGGAGTTCGGCTCTAACCGCTTCCTAGCTGGGAGGATGTAAGCTAATCATTTAAGGAGTCCTAAACTCAGTCTCCCTCATGATGAAAGTGTACAAGTAAAACAGGCTGCAAGGAAGGGTTAACCGTTAATTAATTAGTCCTCAAGAATATTGGCTGGGTCTGTACCTTACAGGTTGTATAAATGGATCAATTGAAAGAGAGATGTATAGGACGCAGAAAAGGGATTTGGTACCTTTCAATGGTTTTCCAAATTGTAGTGTCAGAAAAAGAAAAGTTTGCCCCATTTTCACATGAACTTATCTGTAGGATGAGCCCACATTTCACTTTGTGGCATCTGAAGGAAAAAGCTACATGGTCTCAACAGTATAAAGCTTCTTCAGCCATATCTGCCTCTTGCCAACATGTCACTTTGATTTTTCACACATTGTCTTGTTTCCTTTAGGATTCAGTCTTTCCCCCTCTTTCCTGCCCGATGTTAACGCCTTAGTTCACTGCAAAGAAACCAGTGAGTGACCGAAGGCATTAGAGAAGAGAATTTTAAAGACAAAATAACAAGAACAGAAAAAAAGCAATGCTGAAAACAGGAAGGCTAGTAACCGGGGACTTTCCTCTACACTGTCACCGTCTGTGTCCACACACGCACCATTCAGAGTCCTTCTTTTTTTTTTTTTTTTTTAAGATTTTATTCATTTATTCGTGGGAGACACACAGAGAGAGAGAGAGAGAGAGAGAGGCAGAGACCCAGGCAGAGGGAGAAGCAGGCTCCACGCAGGGAGCCCGCCGTGGGACTCGATCCCGGGTCTGCAGGATCACACCCCAGGCTGCAGGCAAGCACCAAACCGCTGAGCCACCCAGGGATCCCCAAGGGTCCTAGTGGGTTAGGCTTTTCTGTTTCCCTTTGCCATCCCACCCCCTTCTCCAGCATTCTGGGGAAGTCATGACCAACCTTACCCCATGTGAGAACACTGAATTATTGGGATGCCTGGGTGGCTCAGTGGTTGAACATCTGCCTTTGGCTCAGGTCGTGACCCCGGGGTCCTGGGATTAAGTCCCACATTGGGCCCCCCTCATGGAGCCTGCTTCTCCCTTTGCCTGTGTCTCTGTGTCTCTCCTGAGTAAATAAATAAAATCTTAAAAAAGAAAAAAAGAACACTGAATTATTAGGGCCCAGAACACTCAACTTGTTAAAACGGATTGTGGTCATTATGCTGTTCTAGTCTAAGACAGACCTCTTTGGTTCTGTCATCTTCAGGTAAATTAAGAAATGAACTTCCTGTAAAGGCATTAACATATTATGGTAATATAATTTTAATACATAATTTAAAGTTTAACTTATGAGCAACATGATTTGGAGCTTTCAGACCCAAAATAGAAACTAGGCGAGGCCATACTGGGGACGTCTTCTTGAGGACGTTCCAGGTGTTCAAATCAGTGTTGCTAACTGGGACCAGTTAGGTTGGCCCAGAATTGGCTTTTACTTTGGTCTCAAATTATCTTTATGAGTTTGGAAGGAAAATATAGAGTCTCCATTCAGCTGTATCACCCGCGGAAAGGGAAGATGGGACTGAGCTCCAGGGTCTTCACCAATACTTCTGTCTCGCCCGCATCAGCCTGAGATGCGTGCTTATGAAGGGGAGCTCTTTCTGAAATGAGAGTATACCCCCTTTCAACCAGGTAAGAATGGACACATACTGAGTTGCATTTCTCTGTTCCAGACCCCCTTCTTTTTACACAGGAGCTTATTAAATGCCCTTAAATCAGAGAAGCATAGTTATTCCTTTTCTATTGATGAGGAAAATGGGGCTAAGAGTTGTTGACTGACATTAAGTCACGTAGCTGGTGAGGCTAATCCAAAGTCTGAGTTCGTATTCTTTGGGCTAACCCATACGACAGGGCAAATACTTCCTGTAAACCCTGCTCACTAAGTGCTTCTGCTCAGAGTGTTCTGAATATTAGTTTGAAGGACAGGAAATTAGAAACCCTAATAATCCTCTGGAGGCTAGGCAGGAAGAAGTCACATCTTCTATAAGGATGTGAGAGGAAGGCTGGTCCGGAATCTGCAATAGCTCCTACCGATACCCGAGCTCAGCAGCCAGGACTATTTTGGAAGACAGCAAGTCATTCATTGCATGTTTTAGTTCCCTTTCTTCCCCCAAGGATCAGTCACTGGGCTTAATACCCTCTCCCTGCCTACCCACCACCCCCCCCCCCACGCAAAATCTTTTCAGAAAATAAATGTTACTATTATTTTAGCGATACCAATCAGTTCATTTAAGGAATTTATTTTGACTTTTAATAAAACCATTGAATGTTGATTGCTTGAGGTATCCAATATAAAATCAACACACACACACACAAAATAAATAAATAAAAAATAAAAAAATAAAATCAACACACTATAGTCTCCACCTAGAGTACTAGCTATCATGTCTTAGGATCTCTTAAAGACTAGAAAGTCCAGTTTTGTGCACTGAGATAGCACTTAAGTACATTTCCTTTAATCCTAATAACCCTAAATGATGGACGTGTACATGTCGGAAACAATCTATGACCACCTGACCCTAAAATGTCCTATAAGAAGTTGTTCATTGGCTATGACGAAAATGTAGAGACAACCTAAGCAAAATGAAATGTGTGCTCACCCTTAAAGTGCAATTGAATATATTTAGGGACTTATCTTTGTAAGATTGTCAAGTATGTTTCCCACTGAACAGCACCACGGAATTACAGCATAAACGTACACACACACACTAATCTATGGCAAAAAAAAAAAAAAATCCTCATTTGATATTCAGAATTTCTTGGCAAAACTATGAAAAGTTTATGATAAAATATGTGCAAACTAGTTAAAACTAGATGATCTCTCAAGTCATCTTCCAAACTAGGTTAGGGATAACCCCTTCATGTGATGATTTCTCAGACAGAGTTGAGTTTCTTCTATAGCACCGGTTTTCAAATTATTCTCAGCAGTAGAAAAAAAAAAAATCTGTGTTAAATATTTAGAAAACTTAAAAGTATTTCATAGCTTGTTAGCAGGTTATGAAATCAATTGACAAACAGAAAATAAAGTCGTAGGGGGCTTTATACCAGCCGTGCTTACGCAGTTTCAAAGCACCCTTTTACTGGCACCTGTGCTCGCGGCTGTGATTTCCTATTATGTATGTGCTATATACACCATGAAATTTTAAAGAGATATACAGGTAGCTAAATATGTACTTTTCTGCAAAATCATATTCTAAATGATCAAATACCACAAGTCCTCATGGTTTTTGCCAAGTGCACAGCACCACGCAGGCACTTTGCCACCAAAACACTCTTGAAACAACCAGGCTTAGTTACGAGGTAACCCCCATTGCTTCCGATGCTTCCTCTTTTCTTTGCCAGTATTTTTCTTTCTTTCGGATGAAAACTGTAATTCTTGTTAATTTTCTGTCACTCGTTTGACTTGTATCCAAGTTTCCTTTAAGTTGCTATGTCCCGATCAATCACAGATAACATAAATTTTGTGAACATAACCAAAATAACTGCACAGGCTAAGCCCTCCTCATCACTTGCTCTGTTCCAAGAAACATGCCAACTCTTTTCCTAAATAAACTCATTCAGTCCTTGCCTTCCAGGTAGTTTCTACGAGCGGTCCTACTTCCTACATGAGAAAAACAGAAAAGCAATTTACCTAACATCGCACAGTTAGCAAGTGCTGGAGGATGTTAAAGTTCATTACAAAATATTACTTCTCTCATTGTCTTTGAAAGTGGACGTTACTTCTAATACCCCTGCACCGGCATCACTCACTCTTTTTTCCATTCATATCTAGAACTTTAAAATTTTGTTGGTATTTATCCAATTTTGTCCTAACTGTATTTCCAAACAGGACCAGATTATGAGGACATACGTCTGTAGCTAATATCTTACTGTCCTGACGCCTGACACATTTCAGGCTCGCTTCTAGAAGTGTGATAATGAAAACACCAAAGACAACTTCCAAAGGTTATGAGGTTTCAATGGAGATTTTTTTTTTCTTTTCCGAAGAACAAAGTATTAAATAACTGTTTAATCAGGTTAAATGATTTGGACCTATTTATTAAAGGGATTTCCTTTAGAGATCAGTCAAAAACAGGCTCTCAAGCACATATGCCACGCACAAGTGCTCTCAAGACACTCTTGAGAAAACACAGCATGGTTACAACCACGTACCCCTCAGCGGTTCCAGTAATTTTTGCTTCCTGGTGGGTTGGTCACATTCTCCTTCCACTTACGTGCAGTTTGGTCTGGGACCATTGTGACCAAATCATAAATGTTTGAGGGGTCTCTCATCAGTCATGAGGGGAACTTAATCCACAAAGATAATCCCCAAACAGGTCATTTTAAAAATTGCTACTGGAAATAGGCAGCTAAGGTCCAGAACTGGAAATCTGAAAAGTCAAAAATGTGCCTGTTACTATCTCCTTAGCCTAGAAAAGACCTATCTCTAGCTTGAGGACACAGGAGAGTGCAATCCTTATCCCAAAAGCGTGTGTAGCAAGACTCACTCTGTGCCGGGCTTGGGAAAACAAACCCACAATTCCCTCATCACAGTTTGGAGAGATACTTAAGGAAGACCGCTCCCTACATAAAATTCATTTGCTTAATTTTTTTTTAAAAGATGCTTTTTGTGCTTTTATTGTGATTCTAGTCTTAACTCGATCCTATGCATCAACCAAATTCTGAGGTTTAGATGAAGGCTCAGAGCAAAGAGGAGCCCAGAGCATCTTCAATCTATAGTGTCATCTAAAATTAGATTCCAAAGTAAACATGTGCCATGACTGCTGATCAGAGGGCCCAGGAGAGACCTGGAAGGTGACTCCTATTGAGAGGACTAGAAGCCCCCATCTGCTTAAAGCTCTTGCTTGATGGAAAACCACCAGAAGTCAGTAGACCTTCACTCCTCCCCTGCCATGTTTCTCTCCCCATTAAGTCATTTAAAACTCAATAAACCAAAGGCATCAAGAGTAGAATCACAGCATAAAGGAACAGAGGTTCAGCAGACTAAAGCACAAGCCTTCTCCAGCACTCCATGAGTCCCTTTTCACCAAGAACTTCTAAAGATTTTTTCACCCTACTATTCCTTTCAATACCTATACTACTCCTTTCTGAAGTGAATTGCTGGCTGCTTTGGAATGGCAATTTAATACTTCTACAGAAGAAAGCTCTTTAAAAAGTACAGTCATTCTACTCTAAAGCCATTAAAGCAACATATGTTTGCTTTCTTTGATCACATTTATTTGTGCACAGGTTAAATGGGTTTAGGCATTAGCTTCATTATTCATAACATTAACTTGATGTTTTGAATTTGTATGCACTTTCTAAACAGGAGGGGCCATATACAGAAAATTAAATAGCTCTTTTTGACTCTATGGCATTTACCAGTAAAACAACTATTGGTTATTGTTGATGGTGAATGCTCAAGGTTTTTTTTTTTTTTTCCAAAGTAACTCTGATTGAAGGGGCATCAATGCTGTTCACTATGGTGAAAACCATGGAATTTGGGCCCTTCCGCATCCAAAGTTGTCATAAAAATATGAAGACAAAGAGCAAGCAAAATCAGAAAGCTATCCAAAAATTCATATTTCAAAGGCAAAATTGCTTTAGGGTTTTCATCCCTGTGGATAGACAACTATTATATAATAACTGTCTTTCTCTAATTGCAGCATGTGTTTCAGTGAACACATTCTTTTACTATAGAACAAAACTGAACTTTGGAAAGAAAACAGTGTGGCATTAAAGAGCTATGCCCAGAGTAAGTGATGTTCAAATATATATACTTGCATTAAGAGCCTCAGATCCACATTGATCACACTCTGAAAAGAACTTGACGATAAAAACGACAACATCCAAAGGCTCTAAGAATATCTGGTAACTGCCACCCTCTGCTAATGCTTTCAGCATGATCCGAGCATGTGAGATGCCATTTGTTCCACACACACAAGACCCCCTGACTAAGACACTGACAAAAAGTCTTTGGCTAGAAAACCCACTGTCACAGGTGCTCAGGGCTACGCCACATTTTTTTTTTTTTTTTTCTCAGCAGGACAAGAAGCTCAGCTCTACTAATGCAACTGTTCTTACAAACCTCTTTAGGTTCTAGCTTGTACACGAACCATATGCCTCTAAGAAATCCTAAATATCACTAAGACAATGGCCTTCTGTTAGAAACCATTAAAACAGAATCTTGCAAAATGACATATGTGGCAGTACCACATTCATTGTTACATCCGCTGTCACAAGGTAATCTGGATATCCAGTAAAATAAATTGCCACAGAGGAATCCCAACGAGACAGACCACTGATGATGGAAAGTCTCACTTTCTTAAGCCCAACATGCTCTTATGGTTGAGTTGCCAGAAGGAAAATGTAAAAGACCCGACCTAAGTTTTTACTTCTGTAAAAACTGCAGAAGTTTCATGTCTAAAGGAAACTAGGAATGACTACTTCTAATTTTTGTCGTAACAAATGCGTTGACTATTTTAAAATGTCATCCTAATAAAAATTGACACTACCCCCCCCTCAAAAAAAATTGACACTACCATAAAAGGAAAGATGATGGCTCTCCGTATTATGTAACCAAGACTAAAACTTTAGAAGCTAGAGCCTGTACAGCTTCCTGAGTCACTTAAAGTATATGGATGGCATCCTTATAAAGCAGATGTACTTTTGGAACACTAGAGATTTTCACTGTCTTTAAAAAATCATTGTGGGCTGGGTTTCTATCGTTTAAAAATTTATTCCTTTGTGCAGAGGATGACAAGCACCCACTTAAGTGTCCAAACTTTGAGAATTTCCCTTCTCAAGAAATTACGATCACTAAACTACCACACAAGAGAGCTCAGGGTGAACGGCAAGACCCTTAAATGACTGATGCACAATTTGCACGGACTCATCTAGAGTGAACCACGAATATTGCAGCGGGATCCGTAACCGGGACAAGTTACTCCAGCGCGGGGAAGTGGAGCGATTGTACGACCACCTGCATTTTGTGAACCGAAGTGACAAGAAATCCTCAGCAGAAATAAGTGGATAAAGTAGATAAATAAACAAACAAGCAAACCCTCATATTCCCCCTTTAGTCTGGGAAAGTCACCCCGGGCTTTGTCTTCAAGGAAAGACTAAGTTCACTGAACCATCAGGGCTAAATCACACGGTCCTCGCTGGAAAAGGAAAAGTCTGGTTGGAGGAGTGTGAAGGAGGATGCATGCACGGACTGGCGACGCGATCAGGAATTGTGCTGCTTCCTTCCTCTGCAGGCAGCGAGCGCTCTTCGGGTCCAATTTCAGGACCGGGGAGACCCCGCTTCCCCTCTTCCTCCCCCGTCGGATGTCGGATGTCGACACAATGTTTCCATTCACTGAGACTCCCGCTGCGAGGGCTGTTTTGTTCGAGGGCGGCCGAGGGAAGGGGGCGGCTGCCAAGAGGATGCCCGGGCGCCCGGGGCGCGGGCTCGGCCCGGCCGGGGACAGACCCGCTCTGTGCCGCTCTGCAGGGGGACGAGGCGGGGCCGTCGCGCACCCTGGGCCGGACCAACCGCGGACACGCACCGACTCTCAAGCCCGCTGCGTCCCACCCCGCGCGGCGGCCGCGGCCGGGGTCCCTGGGTCTGCAGCCGGGGTCTCCGGGACTGCAGCCGGGGGTCCGCAGGGTCTTCAGGGTCTGCAGCCGGGGGTCTGCAGGGTCCCTGGGTCTGCAGCCGGGGTCCCCGCCGGGCCGCACCGCCACTCCCGCAGGGTCCGCTTCCAACTTCCCTCCGCCCCGGGCCCCGCGCCGCGGACGCCGCCTCCTGGAAGCCGGCCCAGCCCCCTGCAGGCCGTCGCCCAAGTGCAGAAGTTTTGTGCCAGGCTCCCCGTCCTGCGGGGTCACCCTCCCCGCCCCGCGCCCCCCCCCCGGCGGCCGGCGCCCCCTCCCCGTAAGGACCGCGCCCGGCGGCAGGTGCCCCCCTCCAGCCCCCTCCCGCCCCCCGGCCCCGGGCTCGGCGCGCTGGGGGCCCCGCGGGGACCGTCCGGGCAGCCGTCGGCTGGGCGGGGGGGGGGGGGGGGGGGGCGCGCAGGCGGCCGGGTCGGGTCGGGTCGGGTCGGGCCCCGCTCGGGACTCACCTGGCGCCGAGCACCAGCGCCGGCAGCAGCGGCAGCAGGTAGTGCGCCGGGCTGAGCCTCATGCCGCCGCCGGGGGCTCCCGCCCGCGCCGCCCGCCCGCGCCTCGCTCCTCCTCCGGGTCCCGTCGCTCCGCGCTGCCGGCTCCGAGCCCGGCCGGACGAGCCCTGGCGGCGGCGGACGCGGGCAAACGGCCCAACCGACGCGCCTCGCGGAGGCAGCACCGGGCGGGGAGGCGGGCGGTGATGTCACCGCACCCGGGGCCCGCCCGGGACGCCCGCCGCCGCGCAGGCCGCCGCCGCCCCACGGCCCGGACCGCGCCCCGCACCCCCGCACCCCGCCCCCGGCTGCCCCCCGCGGGGAGGAGAGGAGGGGGGAGGGGAAGGCAGGGGAGGGGAGGGGAGGGAGGGAGAGGGGAGGAGAACGCACCCGGGGAGGAGAGGGGCGGGGGGACGAGAGAACGACCCACGGACACGGGTGGGGGAGATCCCATGGACGCAAGTGGGGAGGAGCCCACGGACACGGGCGGGGAGGAGCCCACGGACACGGGTGGGGGAGATCCTACGGACACGGGCGGGAGGGATCCACGGACACGGGTGGGGGAAGGAGCCCACGGACACGGGCGGGGAGGAGCCCACGGACACGGGCGGGAGGGATCCACGGACACGGGTGGGGGAGATCCTACGGACACGGGCGGGAGGGATCCACGGACACGAGGGAAAGGTGCCCACGGACACTGGTGTGGGGAGAGCCTACAGACACGGGCGGGGAGGAGCCCACGGACACGGGCGGGGGACCCCACGGAGTCGGACCTCCCCGCAGGGATCGGCGCGCGGGCGGGATGCGAGGCGGGTCCCCGCGCAGGGCGGCAGGTGCCCCAGGAGCGCCGCCCGCCGCCCGGGACAGGGGAGCTCCGGGACGGGGGCGGGGTGGGGGGGGATGTGCTCCGGGACGGGTTGGGGGGAGGGGCTCCGGGACCGGGGGCTGCTTAGAGGCGCATCAGCATTAGCGGGACGCGGCGGCGAGGGCGGCGGAGGCGAGCGAGCGGCCCGGCCCCGGCTGCAGTGCGCGCCCCTGGTCTTGGCCGCGGGGCGGGGACGAGCGGTACGGAGGGGCGGGGCCGCAGCCGGGGCTGGAGACCCCCCCCCCCCCCCCCCCCCCCCCCGGGGCCCTGAGGGGTCCAGCGAGCAGGACGCGGCACCGCCAGAGGCGCGGTCTCCGGGGGCGGCAGGCACCGTCCTTTCGTTTTTCTCCATCTTCCAGGTGTCCTACAGCAAACATCCGACGTTTAAGCTCTATCTTGAAATATCAGGGAAACAAAGACTAATACAAAGTAATATGTTTTTGTAAAAGCAATTCTGGAAAACGGCCAACTTCACTTACCGAGAGGTCCAAGTCCAGGGGCCTCCTAACGGGACTTGCTTCTCACCTTGCACGAGTGCGTGTGGGTTAAATGTCCATAAGGCACTTCCTCATACATTATTACCCTTGATCCTCACCAGAACCATCCTAAGAGATACCCACTAATATCGTCCTATTACAGAAACCAGGTAACGTGAAAACCCATGCTGGATTTTTTTTTTTTTTGACAAAGAACTTGATTCTTTTTTTTTTTAATATTTATTTATTTATGATAGACACAGAGAGAGAGAGGCAGAGACACAGGAGGAAGGAGAAGCAGGCTCCATGCACTGGGAGCCCGACGTGGGACTCGATCCCGGGACTCCAGGATCGCGCCCTGGGCCAAAGGCAGGCACTAAACCGCTGCGCCACCCAGGGATCCCCAAAGAACTTGATTCTTTTAAATCTTAAGCAAACCCTACTGTCGCCTGGAACAGGACACCCAGTACAAGTCGTCCAGGGACAACCACCAAGCTGATGTTAATAAAGGCTGCTGGAGCCAAAGATGCCCTGGGGCAAAGGTCAAGCAGGCCACAGGGACTCCTAGCTAGAGGGGTCAGCTCACAGTCCATCTTTTCTGGGGCAAGACACAGCAAGACTTAGATGAGACCTCTCCTTGAATTTTTGAAACGTGATCTGTAGGGGAAATGTCTTTTATAAAGCTTTATCTTAAAGAGGATACAAGTTTAAAGAATTAACCATCTAATTCACCGATAGTTTTTGCTTTTAATGGAACCACAGTTTACGACATTTACACAGAACAGATATTGCCTTAAGACCCGAGGCTACTAAAACAGAGGAGTAATAACTTTTGCAAACCGGATACCAGCCTCTTGGACAATAGAATCCACAACGGGTATAACCAGGCATATATAAAAGTGAACTCACATGTGAATCATATGCCATTTACAAAGAAAAATTGCACTATGATCTGCTAAAACAGAACCCTGACTCCAAAGGAAAATATGTATTTCAGTTTGTTCCTGCCAAGATTATTTAACAACAGATTTCCCGAGCAGTTTGGAAGGTGATCATTTGAGTTACATACTCCACAAAAACCCATGACTACTTGGTAATAAAAAAATAAAAAAATAAAAAATAAAAATTAAAAAAACCACACATACACTAGGAATAACACTCACATTTGTAACACACATTTGTTTAGGTGTGTGTTCGTTATCCTGTGGTCATAATTATAGGAACCAAATGAAGTCGTGATTTCTATTCTCTTTTGCACTTGAAGTGACAGAGTCAGAGTAGTCAGGTACGTTGCTCAAGGTCCCTCCATCACGTATGTAGTGGGTAACATCCAAATTCAGCCTATATCACTTCACGGTATTTCTTTTGAGGGGAAAAAAAAATTTGACACACCTATGTGAAAAGAGACATTCTCCAACCTAAAATGTATTTCTTCTTAATAGTCGTACAACGTAAAACAGTAGACAACTGTGGATTGTCAACCAAGAAAGGGAGTGTACGTATGAGGCTTGTTTAGACTCTCTCGCAGTTACGCTGTGCCTCTACTGGTTACCAATAAAGAGCCACAAGGATTGTTGGCCTTTGTGCATTTTCTGCAAGCAGGATAAAAAAAAAAAAAAAAATACATCGGACCCTAGAAGGGACATGCAAGCATCAGGGAAGCACATGTGGAAGGTGAGCCCAAGTGAGATTTTGGAAACTCCTGCAGGTTTAGAGGACTGAGGTATTATATTCTGAATTCAAGTACAGATCTGCTGCTCAGCAGAAGTCTGTTCTTCCTAGGGAATTACAGGAGCGTGAGTCTCCATCACCCATGACACTCTGTCCACACTGTCACAGGAAAACTCAAATCCAGAATTGATTTTATGGCTTCAGAGAATCGGTGTATGAATTTTAAACATGCAGCAGCACAGACAGCAGTTTCACTTAGCTGAAACCACTTGTCTGGAGTCCCAACACAGCTCAGCAAGAGTTGTTTGCAATAACTATACCCAAGTCTGGATTTAAAAAAAAAAAAAATCACAACAGTCAGTGCAGTTACAGCGAGAGTCTAGTTTCCGTCAAATGCTGAGATTGAGAGATGGAGGAGCTATTTTTTAAAAAAAAAACAGCACTGAGATACCAAAGACATCACTATTTTAAAGTGTTGGAAGTCAGTGTTTTTTTTCATATACTCAGCAAGGTTATGAAATCACCATTATCAGGACGCCCGGGGGGCTCGGTCAGTTAAGCAACTGTCTGTCTTGGGTTTGCGGGTGGGGTCTTGGTCCCTGAGTCCTGGGATAGAGTCCTGGGATAGAGCTGGAGTTGGGCTCCCTGCTAGGTGGGGAGCCTGCTTCTTCCTCTGCCCCTGCTCCATCCCCCCCAGCTCATACCCTCTCTCAGACATTTTTAAAAAGAAAAAAAAAAATCACCACTAACTCCAGAGCATTTTCATGTCTCCAAGAGAAACTCCATACCCACTAGTCACTCACTATCCCCTGCTTTTGCTTTTTTCTCCCAACCCTTGACAGTCTAATTACTGACTCTACAGATGTGCCTAATTCCTGACTCTTCATATAAATTGAATCCTACTCTGCGTGGTCTAATGTGACTGGTTTCTTTCCCGTTTCAAGGTTTAGCCATGTCGCAGGACGTATCATCAGTACTTTGATCCTTTTAACTGCTGAGTAATGTTCCATCGTAGGAACGTGCCACATTATGCGTATCCATTCATTATTCGAATTGTTTCCCTGTTTCTCCTATTTGCGTTAACGCTGCTCTGCACGTTCACATGAAAGTTCCCACATGAACACCGGCTTCCAATCCCCTTGGGCATATACCGAGGAGAGGAATTGCTGGATTATAGGATAACACCCATTAATGTTTTTGAGAAAGTGCCGCACACCATTGCTCATTCCTACCGGCAACATGAACACGCTGATCTCTGTATGGCTTTGCCAACACTTGGTGTTTTCAGTTTATTACTACAGCCTTTGTTTGGGATGTAAAGTGATATCTCATTGTGGCTTTGATTTGTATTTATCTGCTGATTAGTCATACTGAGCACATTTTCATGTGCCTGTTGGCCATTCATGTACAATTTCTGGAGATTTGTATATTCAAATTCTTTTCCCATCTTACTTGAGTTATTTGTGATTTCTGGATTGTAAGTGTTCTTTATACATTCTGGATGCAATTCTTTTGTTAGATATCTGATTTACAAATGTTTTATCCCAATCCATGGGTTATCTTTTCACTTTCTTGATGGTGCCATTTGCAAGCAAAAAGTTTTTAGTTTTCATGGAGTCCACTTAGTTTCTCCTTTGTGATTATCCTGCCATTTATTTTCCTTCAAAATGCTATGTTTTCATTGTTTCTGCATTTCCTTTTGCACTCTTATATACCAAATGGTGATATCCTCTAGAGTCTCTTGACCCTAGTCTCTTGAGTCTAGAGTCCCTTGATCCTCCTCTTTTCAAATTCTGTATTTTTCTTCCCAAGGTAAACTTAGCATTTTTATGACTTTTACCATATCTAATATAGTTATGAGTATTATATATATATTAATCTCCAGCATAGACTTCTTCACTAAGTCCTCATCTCAGTTTCCTTTGGGGACTTCAAAGTCAATCACACAAAACTGTTCATCCTCTCTGATCAGCCTTCTGTATATTTCCTCCTACCTCCGTCAACTCAGTCACCAAAGTTACAACCCTGGGAGTCATCAGTTACTTTTGATTCTCTTTTCTCCCCAAAAGAGTCAGTCCCCAAATCCTACAGATGTCACTTCCTATATATTTCTTTATACTACTTCCCCTATCCCGGTATTGGACCTAAATTACACAGAGGCACCAGAGCTCTATTTAGGGTTTATTATCTTGATTCTAAAGTATATTCCTTGCTCTCAGGTGTATTTTCCTCCAATCCATTCTCCCAATATGACCTTCCTTGGCTGCAAATTTGTATAGGGCCTCAAAACTCCTAGGAAACTATGCTCAGTAATATTTTTCAATACATGTCTTCCTCTGTACCTTACCTTCTATATTGTACTCCAAACAGAGAATCAGGTGTTTTCCTTGATATGACTTTATAATGTTCCCTGTTACTCCCTTTATCTGAAGTGTTCTCACTCACTCACCTGTACCAGACTTTATTCATTTAAGACTCATCAAGGCCATCACTTCTTTCTAAAATACTTTCCCCTGGCCATCAGTTGCCACAAACTTAGTGCGGTCCCCTTTTATGAGTCTAGGACAAGGCTAGATTGCCTCGATATGACACAATATTATTTTGTCATTGTATGCTGCTCTTCCTCACTAACTCTACAAATACATGAAGAATCAGAGAGACGTTTCTTACTTTACTCAGTACTAAGGAAAGTGGAAGATACTCCAAATATTGTATTTTTATGTATATATATTCTGAGTCAATCACTATTTTTTCAGACATTTCTAGGCCTGAGGGTTAAAGACTAAAAACAAAACAAGGTGTTTTACGTTGTCCATCACAAATGCATTTCCTATTTTCATACTCATTTTTTGTTGTGTTACTAATGAAACCTCTCTGCAAAGAAATTTCCTCTACTAAGGCTATTTATTATTTTCCAAATACACCCTAGGAAAGAGAAGAGGGATATAAGAGTACAAGTGTCTGTGCCCCATACCAAACCAACCAACCAAACAAACAAGAAAAACAAAAGCAAACAAGCAAATAAATCCTAGACTCTCCAGTACTTCTAAGCTGAGTCATATGTATTAAATGACTTTGACCTACAGAATTCCCCACTTTCTTGATAAGTCATCCTTCTGGTTCACAGGAATGGTGAGAAAGCAGTGCAAGATCTCTGGAATTGGATGGGAAGAAAGAAGAAGAAGAAGAAGAAGAAGAAGAAGAAGAAGAAGAAGAAGAAGAAGAAGAAGAAGAAGAAGAAGAAGAAGAAGGAGGAGGAGGAGGAGGAGAAAGGAGAAGAAAGAAGAAGAAAGAAGAAGAAAGACCCAGAGACCTCTTCTATCCTATACTGATTGTCCTAGAAATAATGCTATATTTCCCTCTTTGCTAGCATCACTGTTTGTGTGAGTTGTCCTGGGACTAGGTCTATTCACATGAAATTAAAAAAAAAAAAATAGAAAAAGCAGTAACAGAATGGTTGTCCTGCTCCCCTTTACCCAAATGCAGGAGATATGTTTTAAATCTGCTTTTGGCAAGCAGTTATACTGGGACTTCGTCAGGGTACTGAGACCTCAGTTAATCCTCTTGTAAAGTGAAGAAGTCTTTCATAATGAGCAAAGCAATTCTTTAATGTGTAAATTTTTAAGTCTTTTAAAAAGTATTTTCATATTTTGCTGTATATTAACGAAGGAATTTGCTCTTGCCAACCAATCCATTCAGTTAAATTCCATCTAACTTTTAAAATCAACGGCATTTCTTATTTTCTGGGGGATTAAGTATGGGTTTCTTTTTACCACACATAGTTTTCTCTGTGAATTTATTCAGATGCACTTAAGGCCCAATTTAGTCCCTTTTTTATGACTATCTCTCATTATAGAACCATTGCTAAACCAAGATTTCTAAGGCATAGCTTCTCCTTGTTCACTGTATGTATGTAACATTAGACATATGGTTTTCAAAGACATCTTCTCATCCAACATTATATTTAACTCAATATAATTAATCATGAGAATCTTGCATCTAGGCATGAAGGAATAATTGGTATGAGACTTGTCCTTCTACTATAAGCAAATATGAAATTTGGGGAAAAAAATAAGAGGACTCTTTTTAAGCATTGATAAATAGGAAGAGCAGGGTCCCAGAAGGCAAGCCTATACTCACACTAGCTTTCTCAAGGGGAGCATCTTAACTACCATGGTACAATGAGATACAGTACTAGGAAAACAATAGTCCAACTGAGCAGAGGAGGTAGAAATCAGAGTTTTGATTTTCTAAAGTTCCTAGGATTTGTAAAAATAGTACTGGAGGAGGATATGCTTTGCAAAAAAAGAAAAGGAAACACCCCAAAATACTGCAAGGGGATTTGCCATGGGTCCTTGGCCAAGGGCTGGGCTGCATAAATGCAGATCAGACTCTGAAAGGCCTAGTCCTACTAACTTGCAGTTGCAGTGAGTCTGGAATAGAGACACTGAACTACTGAACTACTATCAGATATCAGAATTCTCATCTGGCCAGAATAGAGAAGCCCCAACAGCACTTTACAAACACCTCAACTATTTAGCTGAGACTCACAAAAGTCAGGCTTTTTGAGTAACAACCATGCCTTATGATAAGAGATGTATCTTAGAACTATGAACAAAACTGATCCAGATTCACAATCAATCAATCAATCAATCAATAAGGCCTGACAGGACTGAAAAGAACCACCAGTAACTTAACTATCTACAGAGGAAAATTCAGCATGCATTAAAGGAAGAAGACACAGTTTAGAATCTTTACAGTGTATCCAGCATAATGTCAAGCAAATAATTAGTAGAAACATAAAGAAGTTGGGATCCCTGGGTGGCGCAGCGGTTTGGCGCCCCCCTTTGGCCCAGGGTGCGATCCTGGAGACCCGAGATCGAATCCCACGTCAGGCTCCCAGTGCATGGAGCCCGCTTCTCCCTCTGCCTATGTCTCTGCCTCTCCCTCTCTCTCTCTCTGTGACTATCATAAATAAATAAAAATTAAAAAAAAAGAGACATAAAGAAGCATGGAAACACACCCATAATCAAGAACAAAAGCAATCAGTGGAAGCAGAATTAAAAGCAACACAGATTTTGAGATTAGTAGATAATAACTACAGAGAAGTTTAAACCACAAAAACATAAATAATACAAATTCTAGAACTGACAATATGAAATAAAAATACACAATTTTGATTACTAAAGAGTGAATGGGTAGTAAACTTGAGAACACATAAATAGAAATAATCCTTGAGGGAAAGAAAATTATTGAAGAAATATATGAACAAGGATTTAGCGACTATGGTATCATAGCAAATTGTCTAACAAACATATTTAGAGTCCCAAAGGAATAAGAGAAAAAGATTAGGACACAAATTAAATTAAAAAAACAAAACAAAACAAAAAAAAAACAATGGCAAAATGCAAATATGTTTAAAAAACAAATTCTCATTTTTGAGAAATTCCACCAAATTTAAGCAGGATAAATACAAAAATAACCACATTTAGATATATCCTAGTCAAACTGCTGAAAGAAAAGCAAATCTTAAATAGGAACATCACACACAAAGAAATCTCAATAGTGATAGATTTTCAACAAAAATAGAGTAGAGACAATGGAACAATATCTCTAAAATATAAAACTGTCAATCCAGAGTTTTGTTATTTACTAATATGTCCTTCACAAAAAGGGCAAAATAAAGATAAATTCGTATTTAAATTCTAGTTAGTTAATATATAGTGTAATATTGGTTTCAGGAGTAGAACTCAGGGATTCATCATTTGCATGTAACACCCAGTGCTCATCACAACTGTCCTCTTTAATGCCCATCACTGATTTAGCCCACCCCCCACCCATCTCCCCTCCAGCAACCCTCAGTTTGTTTTCTATAGTTAAGAGTCACTTATGGTTTCCCTCCCACTGCTTTTTAATAAATATATTTTCAAATAAATAAAACCTGAAAGAATCCTGAACAGAGATCTGTTCTAGCACACATGAGAAAAGAGATTGTTCACACTAAAGTGAAATGATATAATATGAAAATGCAAATTTATAGGTAAGAATGAGGAAGTCCAGAAATAACATATATTTAGATATATGTAAAATGCTATCTCTTTTTTCCTTATTTTTTTAAAGATAAAAAAAATTGTTGCATTACATTCTAGGACTTGAATGTGTAGAAATAATATAGGAAACAGAAGCACAAAGGATAGCCATGGTAAATGAATGATACTATCAAAAAGGTCTTTTGTTCTGTTATATGAAGTTGTACACACTAATTGTAAGTACAATATGAAAAGTTTGAGTGGATAGTATAGTCACTGGAGTAACACAGAACAAGTTCAAATATATACAGCAGATATTCCAAAGTAGAGGGGGAAAAATGATGAAAAACAACAATGGTGCCAAAAAATGGGCAAGAATGAATGGACAGAGGAACAACAACTCAAATGGTAGAAATAGAGAGCAAATAGTGAAATACGAGACATGAAGCAAACCATATCATGATTAGATTAAATGAACATAAACAGAGTATTAGTTAAAAATAAGAGATTGTTCAATTATGTAAATATGCAACTAAGAGAGTCTAGAAGAGTACCTGTTTTGGACAGGGGAGTTCTCTTCTCTTCTCTCTTCTCTTCTCTTCTCTTCTCTTCTCTTCTCTTCTCTTCTCTTCTCTTCTCTTCTTTCTCTTCTCCTCTCCTCTCCTCTCCTCTTCTCTCCTTTCCTCTTCTCTTCTCTTCCTCTCTCTCTCCCTTTCTCCCTCTCTCTCTCTCTTTCCTCTTTCTTTCTTTCTTTCTTTCTTTCTTTCTTTCTTTCTTTCTTTCTTTCTTTCTTTCTTTCTTTCTTTCTTTCTTTCTTTCTTTCTTTCTTTCTTTTTTTTGTAGGCTCCACACTGGGCATGGGCTTGAACTCAGGACCCTAAGATCAATACCTGAGCTGAGATCAAGAGTCAGTTGCTTAACTGACTGAACTCCTAAAATACCCTGAAATGTATTTTAAATATAAAGACAAAAAAAAAAAAACAACCCTCCGTTCACGTAAGAAAACTTGAGTAGTTATATTACTAGAAAAATGATCTGATGATATAGAATATTACTAGAGACAAAGAGGTATATTTCATAATAAAAAATCAAGTCATATGCAACAAAGTTAACGTATGTACTTAAAATCTTAAGAGACTCAAGAGTGAAACAAATATAGATGGAGATTTCAACACACCATTCTCATAACTGATGAACAACTATATACAAAATATTGGGGCACCTGGGTGGCTCAGTGGTTGAGCATCTGTCTTTGGCTCTGGTCATGGTCCTAGCGTCCTGGGATCTAGTCCTGCATCGGGCTCCCTGCAGGGAGCCTGCTTCTCCCTCTGCCTGTGTCTGCCTCTCTCTCTGTGTCTCTCATGAATAAATAAATAAAATATTAAAAAAATAAAATAAAATAAATAACTATACAAAATATCAAGTAAGATATAAAATATTTGAAGAATATGATTTACCAGCCTTACCTAATTAACATTCATAGAACACTTCATCCAAAATGCAGAAAACACATTTCTCTAACTGTACGTGGAACATTAACTGTGTCAGACAATAGGGCAGGCCATAATATAATTCTCTATTCATTTAAAAAAAATGTTCCAAAACAATACTCTGGATGCAATATGTTCCAAAATATATACTCTGACGAAAGATAATTAAAAATGCAATGCCAAAGTTTCCAGATATTTTAAGTAACTAATAAATCAAAGAAGAAATCATAGAAAAATTGAAAAAGATTTTGAATTAGCTGAAAATGAAAATACAACATGTCAATACTGATATAACTAAAGCAGTGTATAAAAAATAAATGCTTATATTAGAAAGATGAAATATTTTTAAAGAGTGATCTAATGTTCACCATAAGAAACTGGAAAAAGAAGAGCAAATTCAACTCAAAGTAATTGCACAGAAAGAAATAATAAGAGCAGAAAACGATGGTACAGAAAATAACAATACATACTATCAACATAGTGAATAAAGATAAAAAGGGCCATTATAACAGGTATTACAGATGTTAAGTGGATGATGAGATAAATTACTCTGACATATTTGACAACTTGGAAAAAATGGACACCTTTATGAAAAAATATCTGACCAAAAAATCACTGAATACTTAGAGAATGTACATAGTCCTACCAAGTAATGTAATTAATAATTTACAACATTTCCAAAAGGCAAATTCCAGAACTATTCAGTAAGCTGCTCTTACATTCCTTACAACAGAAACATAAAATCAGATAATAAAGGTTTCTTTGCTATGCTTCACAGTAATTTCTTATGCTCCAAAAGATTATTCATTAGATAATCTCACTCTGTAATATGACCGGATGAATGTTGAAAAATGTTGTATTATTACTCTGGTAATAGTTTGTTTGTTACTTGCTAAATCCTCCGAAATTTTTGGCTTCTTAGAACTGCATAACACTTTGAAGTTTCATTTGTTAATTTTTTGTTTCCAAGGACACATTATATTCTTTAGCAAGGAATACTAACTTCTACATAATGTTTTAGTATTTCCACAGTGCTTTTTAAGACTAGGAATTTAATCCTCACTCTAATTAATTCTGTGGAGTAGAAATTCTTATCTCTAGTGTATAGATATAAAAGCTGAGCTCAAGAAGTTCCTAACTTGTCCACAATCATACAGTCAACATTATGGACTATGAATCAGGAACTGGAATTGAACTCATCTATTTTACAAATAGGAACACTGAGCCCTTGTAACTAGTCCGAAGTCAGTATAGTTCACTGATGGCCGTGGTGGGTGGGTGTGAGCACGGGTTGTCTCATTCCAATCTGGTTCTTCATTTTTTTTTTATTTAAAAATATTTTTTTCCTCTACACCATTATCCCTCCTAAAGCAAATTATTTTCTTTTACTACCTCAGCACATTTGATTATAAATACAGCATCATGCAAGCCTAGTAAACATTATGAGATCTGCATGCATTCTTTGACTCTTCTTAATGATATCCAAACACATTAAGTGCCAAATAAAGCTGAAATACCTGTTATATACAACCCATATGCAAGTTCTCTAACTTGCTTAAGATCTTCCACATTTAAATTTTTGCGGTGAAAGACATTCATACAGTAATTTTTCCCTACCTCCCCTGTAGTTAAAAGTGCTTATTACAATGCACTCCTTTCGTTTTTATTTAAATGCAGCCTCTTTAGAGGAAAAACATAATAATTAAATAGTTACGTAGAAACTATTGATACGTGTTATTTTCCCAATGCTAGAAATAATTATACACTTGCTTAAATATTTCCTTTTTTTCCACAAAATCCCAAAACTGAAGCAGTTTTGTGTCAATGGCCTTTATTCCAAAGAGCCACACCAGGAAACATAATCATTCCCAATCACCCTGGCAAAGTTTTGCATCTCATCTAATCAGATCTCAGGTACGCCTGTGTGCTGAAATCAAAGCCGAAAATGTTATAAAACCCAACTGAAAATGACCCTGTAGAAAAATCAGGATCACTAAATACTTTGTGTTCCACTACTTTTTATGAGTAGACATAGGTAAGTATATTTATGCTATCCACATAATTTACATATACGTAAACAAGTATATATTTTATTATACATATAATTTACATAGTGTCCATGCTCACGTTCATGTATATGTATGTAGTGTGTATGTCTGTGTACGTATATAATTCATATCTTAAAAACACATAAGTTCACGTGTAAAGCTTGTATGATGTCTTAGTGGACATTCACTGTTTTGCTTACTTGCTCTGCCTTCATTATCCTGATTCTGTGAATGATGAATATTGATTTTCCTCTGACAAAATACCTCTGTCTTCCCTCAGTTGTGATTTGAATGAGGCCGACACAATGTCCTGGTTCTAGAGGCAGGTGAGCAGCTCAGGTCTGGCTAATCAGCACATCCTCTACTCTAGTCACAATACTGGCTTAAGGACAGGCTATGGTGAATACAGAGCAAACACATCTTTTTTTTTTTTTTTTTTTAGATTTATTTATTTCAAAGAGAAAGAGTGCATACGAGGAACAGGGAAGAGTAGAGGAAGAGGGGAAGCAGACTCCCCACTGAGCACAGAGCCCAGATGTGGGGCTGGATCTCAAGACTCAGAGATGAGAACCTGAGTCAAAACCAAGAGTTGGACACTTAACTGACTGAGCCACCCACGCACCCCTGGGGCAACCATGTCTTAAATCTACAACCTATCAAGCTACCTCAAACATCATATCAATTCGTTAAGCCTTCCAAACCCAGATTTGAACTTCCATTTTTATTTGATTCTTGTGGCACCTGTGATATTCAAAAGCAATGTCTACTGACAATTCCTTTTTTTTTAAGATTTTATGTATTAAAAAAATAAAAAAAATAAGATTTTATGTATTTATTCATGAGAGACACACAGAGAGAGAGAGAGGCAGAGACACAGGCAGAGGGAGAAGCAGGCTCCCTGCAGGGAACCCGACGTGGGACTCGATCCCGGGACCCCAGGATCACGCCCTGAGCTGAAGGCAGACGCCCAACCGCTGAGCCACCCAGGTGCCCAACTACTGACAATTCCATTTTTTTTCCCTCCACTGTCAGCAATTTGTGGTGATACCTCTTTTATGGTAGATGTTACATCTATTTTATTTTATTTTTTTTACATCTATTTTAAATAGCTTTCCCAAATTTATTTTTGTCCATACTATCCCTTGAACTGCTAGTTATGTTTTCTTGTTTTTTGTTTTGTGCATAGCAATATTGAGATTTCTATTATTTTCATGCATTGCTTCACGGGAATTATCTTGGCACATTTCCCTCCCTTGTGTTTTAGCACTTCGGCATCTGAATGCGAAAGTGACTGTAAATCCATGTGATATTTAAGTCTGTGTTTAGTTCAAGACTCTCTTTCATTTGAAAATTTATCGTAAGTTTACATTCACTGCATTCCATCTTCATGGTGCCTATAGAAATCAGGCTGCCCTACAACGACATGGATTTATGCTGAGACCCCAGCCATTCACTGCAAAATCAATCAGATTCAAATAGAAAATGTACCTGCTTGAAAGAAACTGATTGCACAAGTTTTCGGTTACAATTGCATAAAAATGTAATTGGATAATAAAACCTGGTCTCCACAGCACTCTGGGATTCTCAAAGTGCATAGGAAATAAAAAAGTAGTACTATTGTACTGGATAGAAAAATAAAGCACAAGGAAGGGAGTGACATCTAAGGTGACTTTGGATGCCGATAAGGCATTTGGGATTTTGTTAAAAAACAAAGGATATCCCTTTACTCTCCTAATTATCATTATTAGGCTACAATCATTTTTAACTGAGTACCAGCTATGCTAGGAATTTTGTTAGGTACCATGAGGAATGTGACATCTCACATCTGAGATGGAACTTAAAATTTCTTGTCTCTCTTCTTTTCCTAATTTTATGTAGACCAAAGACAATATAAACACTTAAAAATAAACTTCCCTAATTAGTCTACTCCTACTTTGGAAACGTTACGTCCCTTTTTGCCATGGCTTTCAGAATCTTCTAATCATGACATAGAAATGTCTTTTCTCAAAGCGACAGTGAAAGCTCTTAATGCAGAATGGGAGAGATTGAAGAGTCAAGATAAGGCTTATTGCACAGACAACTTCAGGGCTGTAATGTCCAGGGAGGGTACAGGAAGGGATGAGAGGTCATTTGGTACTTTCAAGCAACACGCAGTACAGACTAAGTCACTCATATGGTAAAATATAATTGTTTTTGTTTTATTTAAATTGATGGAAGATCATCATTTCATTATTCTGAGGGGGGAAGTTCCCTAAGAAGGCACGATTAAAACCAATCTCTCTGAGATAGATGGGGATGAAAATGAACTACCATTTGTTGAATTCATTCCATGGACCAGTAACAGAAAAAAATGTGTGGTGTTAAGAGCTAAAGCACTTCTATACTTATCGTCTTACTTAATTTCATTTAATCTGCCCCACAGGCAAATTTGAAAAGAGGATACACCCATGAAATTTCAGCAAAATTAAGGCACTCATAAAACTTCACTCATCTTGGCAATAGGCATTTGAATATAGGGCGATGGTTCATAGAAGTGGTCAAGGGTGACAGGTAGCACTCATGGAGTATTGGGCAAATGTTCTTAAGTGTAAAACGAGAATAGTATTAATCTCTTAAAGTCGTAAAGATGGAATGAGATCACGTATGTAAAGATCTTAGTGTTGGGCTCAGACGGTTAAGCACCTGCCTTTGGCTCAGGTCATGGTCTCAGGGTTTTGAGATCAAATCCCACGTGGGGCTCCCCGCTCAGTGGGGAGTCTGCTTCTCCCTCTGCTCCTCCCCATGCTTGTGCTCTCTCTCTCTCTCTCTCTCAAATAAATAAATTTTAAAAACCTTTAGAAAAAAAAAAAAAGATCTTAGTACCAGCACCCAACAGAGGTACCTGCGTAATGAGTATTACTGACCGTAGTGGACACTATGGTGCTTTGCTCACCACACTCCAAGGCCTACAGATCTACCCTCTTTGCTGGAAACGTCTGTTGCAGATGGCTCCCAACCACCTTGTGCAAAGTTGCCTTACAGTCTATGTGTTGGGTTTCGGCTAATGACAGGTTTGCCTGTGGATACAAAGGCTCAACTCCCTTGCTCAATTTGGGAAAACTCCGAGGGGCCATCTTTCAAGAACAAAGCTCCTCAGAGAGGATATGTTGAGGCTTCACTGCAGGCCACATTCTTCTCTTGTCCGACCTGCCTTTTTACTTCCTTTCAGGCATACCTCCTGAGAGGTCTTCTCAATAAACCTGCCTGCAATACTTTGTCTCATCTGTGTCTAGGAATCCAAATCTAAGAGACTGAAACGGACGACCACAGTGAAGGGTGTGTGTGATGTGGTGATGGTCTCTACCCCCAACATGTCCTCTGAGGACTACTGGGACCTCGGGTCCTGCAGCATAGGAGTTACAGAAGCAGCATTGAAAAATACAGCCTGTTGCAATAGCAAGAAACTATTTAATTTATTAGAGTCCCAGTTTCTAGTTTCTTCATCTGTAGAATCCTACATTTTTTGTGCCTAACACATGAAGTTTTTTTAATTGAAAGAGATGCAACTTAAAAAATATTCTGCATACAGTGAATAATAAAGCTTGCAATTATTATACTAAGTCTCATTACTTTATTTATTTTTATTTTTTAAAAAGATTTTACTTGTTTATTCATGAGACACACACAGAGAGAGAGAGAGAGAGAGAGGCAGAGACACAGGCAGAGGGAGAAGCAGGCTCCATGCAGGGAACCCAACGTGGGACTGGATCGCAGGATCCCAGGATCCCAGGATCATGCCCTAGGCGGAAGGTGGCACTAAACCACTAAGCCACCCAGGCTGCCCTGTCTCAGTGCTTTCATTCACAGGTGAGGATAATTATACTTACCTCTATCCCTCCCAGGACATCTGGGAGGTTAAATGAGGCAATAAGTGACTAAAATGTTGTTAACTACCATACAAACATAAAGCACTTTTCCTTTTTTTTTTTAATTTTTTATTTATTTATGATAGTCACGGAGAGAGAGAGAGAGAGAGAGAGAGAGAGAGAGAGAGGCAGAGACACAGGCAGAGGGAGAAGCAGGCTCCATGCACCAGGAGCCTGATGTGGGATTCGATCCCAGGTCTCCAGGATCGCGCCCTGGGCCAAAGGCAGGCACCAAACCACTGCGCCACCCAGGGATCCCTAAAGCACTTTTCCTATTAGTGAACCAAAGAGCAAGATTTGCCAACCTAGGATCTAACCTTTTATCAGAGGACCAACCAAAATAAGGGTGAGATTCTCCTTCAAGACTATGACTGAAGAAGGATTTGGGCTGGTATACAATAATGTGGCAAGAGATCTCTGGGTGGCTCAGCGGTTTAGCACCTGCCTTTGGCCCAGGGTGTGATCCTGGGGACCCGGGATCGAATCCCACGTCAGGCTCCCTGCATGGAACCTCCTTCTCCCTCTGCCTGTGTCTCTGCCTCTCTCTCTCTCTCTGTGTGTGTGTCTCTCATGAATAAATAAATAAAATCTTTGAAAAAAAGGAACCCACACATTTTTTTTCTTTGTTGTTTATAAAGGTTTGAGTCTGTGACCTTGAATAAGTCATGTAATAGTTTTGAGCTCCAATTATTTGCTACTTACTCCAGAGAAACTGTATGATAAAGAGATGAGATTGTTAATGAGATAACATTTGTAGAGCCCTTTAAGATTCTTAGGTGAAAGATGCCACAGCCACAAAATACATTATCTCACTGTTATTTACCTGGGGGAAAGAAGCACAAAGTGACTTCTCAGTCAAAACACCTAAAGAAGGCAAATAAAACCAAGGTGCTACCTTTTTAAAGTCAGGGAACAGAATTCTTCACCTTTTCTCCAAACTTTTAAAAGGCAACCTTGACTAAGCACCTGTGTAACCTACAAGTACATAAACACTTTAAAACTATAAAATAATCTTAAATAGCAAATTAGGGTTAAAAAATCTCACAATCTGATGTCGACTACTATGAAACCTGGCTCTGAAAGGTATTAGCTTCACAACCTTGAGTAAATTACTCACCTTCCTCTCTTTACCTCAGTTGCTTCATCTGTAAAATGAGAATAATGGTGTCTACTTCACAGAGTTTTGAGGATTAAATGAGTAATTAAAACAATACCTCACATATAAGAATCACTCTCTATAGGTTAGGCTGTTATTACACATACAAATCTCATACACATGAGATCCCTAATGGGATCTCAAATTTGAAAAAAGTCAAGTACCAGTGAGTAAGGGACAGGCAGGGCCAGGTAGGAGAGATAGGTAGCTCCATCAACTTTAGCTGCCTGCCCACAGTGTGCTCGACCCTGCTAAAAGCAGGTAAATTCAGAGCTGCATAAAGCATCATGCCCTGTCCCAGAGGGACCTCCAGCCTAAACCAGGACAGACTAGTGAGGAGATCATTCAGGTTTCACAGACATGTGCAAACCGATGCCTCTTTGCATTCATCTACTACAGTGGGGTTTGTAACAGCAAGAATTAGAAATAAATTTCTGCCAGTTGGGGATTGGTTAAATAAATGGGACCTCAATTCAGTGGAATCCTCTGTAGTTGTGTATTTATTTATTTGTTTATTTAAAGACTTTATTTATTTATTTATATCAATGGTTGGTGCAGAGCCATGGCTTAGGACAGGACCTATCCTTCCTGTCACCGGGAATTGCCATGTCACTTCTTAGCTTCTCATAAAAGTGGATCCTCTCATTCTAGGCAAGAACAGGACTCTTTCAGGTATGTTAGCTATCTCTTCCAAAGGAAATACACATACTCCACAGAGGAAATTGTATTAGAAAATTGTGGTAAAGTCAGAAGCAAATAGGAGCTATTCCCTAAATCCTTCAGCAAATTAACTTCTGTTTCTAAAGAAAGCAATACCAGTGAGCTATTATCTTAAGCCGTAGCATCACCCTAAATTATCTTAAATCGCTCAGTAACATATATTAAAATCATATTAACATTGGAATACACGAACAAAAGGAAAGAAATCAAGAAGATGGTAGGAGTTTGTTTATATGGCATTGCCTCCAAGAGCTAAGTATTAAGACATTAAATTACATCCGTCCTCCCTAGTATAAATGAGAATGACAGAACAGGATGAGCAGACATCGCTAGGTATATTCGATGATTTAAAACTTTAAGAGAACCAGCAGAGGGATGCCAGCTGCCTCAGTCAATAGATCATCCAACTCTTGATCCCAAGGTCATGAGTTCCAGTCCTATGTTGGACATGGACCCTACTTAAAGGAAAAAGAGAGAGAGAGAGAACCAGTGGATGACCTCACTTAAGCAGTATTAGGATAGACCCTGATCTCATTATAGATCCTTGGTCAAAAAATTTTTTTTTCTCAATAAACTATTTCTGGCCTTCTTTTGGTGGCTACTTGAATAGTGATTCATTGTTCTGTAGGATCTAGGCATCCTGAGGTCAAAGACTGATTTAGAAGAGGTATGTGCTAACCTACTGGAATGACACAACCAAAGATCCCAAGACTGCTCCAGTCATCATGATTTCTAAAATAGCAGGAGAGATGAATGAAGAATCTCTAACAAACTGATCCTATAACAAGAACCCATCACTACGTGCGACCAACGGGATGTCATGTAACTCACAAAGCAAAGGAGGGTGGAAAATGCAATCTCTAATCTCTAGCTTAACCAATCAAAATTTGAGCTTTGGGAGCAGGAAAATAGGTTAAATAGGTGATGGGAATTAAGGAGTGTACACACCATGAGGAACACCAGGTGATATATAGACCTGAAGCACTATCTTGTACACCTGAAAGTAATATAACACTGTATATTAACTAACTGGAATTAAACTAAAAACTTAAAAAAAATAAGTTTGGGACCCAGCTGCATTACTGAAGAAAAAATTCCATCTACTTGGTTGTTACTTAAATATAGAGGAAGTGCAAATTATAGCTAAAGAGGCAATGTGAGTAAGCAGAAAACCATTAATTCAATGGTAAATTTTTATCCTTCCCTTACTTCACTACCAGGCACTTAAAAAAAATTATTTAATTGAGAGTGAGAGAAAGTGAGAAATCTTAAGCAGATTATTACCTGCTGAGCATGGAGCATAGACCTGGGCTCAATCTCAGGACCCTGAGGTCACAACCTGAGCCAAAACCAAGAGTCAGACACTTAAATGGACTGAGCCCCCAGGTGCCCCTTCCTACGAGTCTCTTTTGAACAAAACGATCACTTTTCCTTTTTTGTCCTTTTATATGTTCATGTTTTCTTCCTTTACTTTTTAAGTCTTTTTTTTTAATTTTGTAAATTCTCTTTAGTTAACATAGTGTTATATTAATTTCAGTTTTACAATATAGTGTTTCGACAATTCCATCCCCCAGCCAGTGATCACTTTCCCTTAACAACTGTTTTACTTGACTGTAATACCGGCGTTTCACTAGCCAACCTAAAATCCTTTGTTGGTTTTTCCACACATCCCCAACCTGTAAATATCAGCCCGTTCCTGAGCTTACTCTCCAGCCTTTTCTTTCATTTCTGTGCACTTGACCCCTAGATGATATTAACCAATCTCACAGGTTACCCAATGTTTATATAATGGCTCCACATCGATCCGCCGATGACTTTACATAACTCTACCTTGGCAGGTCCTCTGCACATGATGTATCCTAGTGACTATTTGACGTTACCATTTGGTGTCCAACAGCCATAATAAACTAATGTATCTAAAAATGACCTCCCGATTTCTCCATACTCCCAAACAACAACCTTCCCCGGCTTCCTCATCAGAGTTCCATGGCATTTCCACCCTTCTAGCAGAAAGGATGGTTCAGAAAAAACACTTCAGGATTATTTTCTTGATTTCTCTCTTCCTCTCACGTATTTCCCTTCCAATTCATCAATGGTCTCTGCCAGCTTTTCCTTTCATCCTCAACTCAGCGGCTTCACATTACCTCCCTACGTCTACCTCAGCCCATGCCATCCTCCTTTCTCACACTGAATTTATGTTCTGGTTCTCCTCATGAGCACCCACTGGCATTTCTCAACACGACAGTCAGAAGTGATCCTTTTAAAATGAATTAAGATCACATCCTTCCACTGACCTGAACCCTCCAGTCACTTCTCTAGTCACTCAAAGGAAAAACCAGTCCTTGATCTGTTCCGTTGCCATCTCTCTGAACTCCTCGGTGTCCCTTCCCGTATTGTGGACTCCCTTGCTCTTCATCAAACCTACTGCCAACTGTGATCCAGCTCCCGGTTTTCTGACATTGTTCTTTTCTCTGTCTAAAATCTTTTTTCTTCAGAGAAAGATGTAGCTGGATCCTTACTTCATTTAGATGTCTGATGAAATTCCATATTATCAGAGATTTGTGCAAGCTATTAATGTATTACCTCCTAACTCCACACCCATCCTCTTCTGGCCTACTTTTTCTATGGGAGCTAGACTCTGAAAACTGTATTTCTCCTTTGCCTGCTGGCTCTCTGTCAAGCTCTGTCAAAAGGAGGCACTAGAGTGATGAGGCAAGGATGGAGGAAAAAAGATCACTCTTTTTCTTCATTGTTTTGTTTTTTTCTGCAGTAAATTCAGGATGGCCTTTTTGTATTTCCCATGGTGGTGGGCTACTCTCCCCTGGATGACCTCTGGAGGAAGTTTCCCCTTTTACTGTGGCAGCAGGAATGTAATTTGGCAGCAGGTAGACCAGTGCTTTAGTATTTTAATGTCAATCTTGTGAGGTCCTTCCTCTAAGTTGCTTTCTTCTTTGTTCAATTCTCCCTCAAGCCATAGGGGTAGCAGGTGTTTTCATAGTTGCTACCCTCACGCACTTGAGAATTTTATTTTTTACATCTTGTGCTAGTTAATGACACTTTAACTAGTTATTCTTTACACTTAACTTCCTTTTTTACATAACTGATGTGATTTCTTTCATTTTACTTGGTCTATTTGTTCTGATTTCTTTTCCCCCTCCTATTTATCTGCATTTGAGCTATGCATTAGGTTTCTGAATTTCCTGATCATATCCCAAAAATGTACACTTCATAAAAGTAGGATTTTGGGTTTTTTTTTATCACAACTTTATCTCTACTACCTACAATATCTGGACATCAACATGAAATAACACATTTTTGAAGGGAGAAACAAAATATCTCCTATTACATAGACTGTATAGAATGATAGAATAACTGACAAGAACTTTAAATGTATAGTATAAATATATAGTACTGCTGTTATTCACAAGATTGTGTTGTCCTTTTTTTTCTTTAAGATTGTATTTTCCTAATAGATGAAGCTTATTTTTGTTGTGGGTATGTATTTTACATTTTTGCAGATCTCAATATCTGGAAATAAATTCAAGCACTTAATGCTTCTGTATAATATCTATTATCAATGAAAATAAGTTGTCAATTTTGCTCATTAATTGCCACCCATAATGTTCTTACTTAACAAAATAAGAAAAATTAAAGAAAAAAAATAATTTCTTAGAATTAAAATATATTTCAATACACTTCTAACAATAATATGGATCACACTCTAGGAAGACATGATTTATTCCATAAATATTTACTGAAAACTATATGCCAGATGCTGTGCTAATATCTGAGAAATAGGAGTAAGACAGCAGAGAAAGAGACAAGGACACACCACGGAATTTTAAAATCTCTCAGAAAATGGATATTATATAGACACTAAGAAATTTATCTTGAAGCTCTGATCGAATGGAGGTCAGAATGGGGCTTGTTCCAGGAAGAAAGATGTTCACTTGCAGCAGAACTAAGAGAGAATATGTTTTATGGAAGATATCAAGTAAGTTCAGCTTGGCGGGATCACAGAGGATCAGAATACAATAGAGAATGATGAGCTAAGTGACTTAATGAAACAAAACCCAGATCACAGAGGGCTATACAAGTCCTCTATCATCCTTATGGAATCCACGGAAAGATGTTAAATGGAAAATATTACGATCAAATTTAATGTTTGGAAAACCACTAGGATCACAGTATAGAGAACATAATTATACTGCAGGGTTAACATTTTGTGACTTGCGCTTGCTATTTTATATTCTCATTCAAAGCTATGTTCCATTTTTTCATCATCCCCTGATTAACAGTTTTCCTTGTCACCTCACTTCTAGTTGGAGTCAACTAATGATGCAGTCAGTAAGCTATCCCAAAGAATAAGAAGAATTAATGGGATTTTTATTCCCCCGGGCCCACTTGGTGGTACCCTCTAAGGGTTGACTGGGTCCTTCTTCCAAGGGCCACAGATCATATCCGAAATCTTATCACCCATTGTTCTCTGTTTTTTTTTTCCCCTCTGGGTTTTTATAACTGCTTTCTAGCCTTACCCTTCACACTTGAATTTTAAAACTAGGTGATGATCCTGAAGCTAAAATATCTAAATATGGGATTATCACTACTCCTGTGCAGTGTAAGATACAGCTCTTTCACTATGAGTAGATTATACAAAAATGTGATTGTATCAGCATTTAAATTTTCTTTCTAGATAGCTGATATGAGAACTTACGAAAGTTGAGTGAAATTACAATCAGTAATGGAAATATTTGGTTCTGGAATTAAATTAAATTTAGTGGAAGAAAAAAATAGTTCACTAATGAAATATGGAAAATAAAATTGCATGTCTCTTGTTTGCAACTGGCAAGCAGACTCTGTGATGGAAGTCTGTGTGCAGGAGGTTGATGAAAGGAAGTGTGCAGAATTAACATTTGTGAAAGGAAACAGGAGTAAGCAGGGCTCAGCAAAGAGAAAACTGGAGTTGTAATGCAGGTCAGTGGGGTCCTGTGGGGAGTTCTGAGATGGTATGACCTTTTGGAGCTTTGCAGTATTGGGGAAAGAGGGTTTGACCTTTGCATTCCAACCTCAACCAGGCTTTGGATGCAGAAGATCTAGAGTAGGGAACTCGAGCTCGGGCAAGGAACTCCACTTCTGACCTAGAAGTAGAAGTAGTCCTCAAGGACTTCAGCCAGCAAAACTTCCAGGAGCTCAGATAACACACTTTCCTTCTGGAAAGTGGATCTTAGCAGTGCATCCTACCATTTACCATGGTTTATATTCTATTTCTAATATGTAACCTTTAATTTTGTATGTGATTCCAAGTACCATTTTGTCTATGGTTTTAGCTTTTGTACCATCTGCTTATTCTTGTAGGAGTCGGACTCAAATAACGTATCTTCCTCTTTTCCATTCCTCATACCACTTGATCACCACCCTACCTGTCCTCAGAACTTGAAAAATAAAGTTGAAATTCAGCCTGACACACCGTATGGGTTAAGCTATTAATTCTGTCCACTTCAGTTTCATGACCTGGGGCTTCCCATAATGCCCTACCTCCCATGCCCCTGGAGTTCCTTGTAAATCACCAAACACATGCTTCATCTCACCTTCTCATCTTTTAACATGCAGGTTATTTTGACTGATGACCCTTTCCCCTTTCTGTATCTAAGTAAATCTTAGGTATATTGTAAGGCTATGCTCATGTACTACATAACCTACCTTGCCATTGCCGATCAGCACGTCACATACCCCTGTCTATTATTTTATAGACACCGTTAGTGTTGTTTATATTATTGTATGTGATAATTGTCAGTCTACTTGTTTGACCCTTTCTCAAGACCATGAGCTCTTTGTATAAAACGATCATTTATTTTATTTCTTTGTCTCAAACATATAGTAAGATCTTTGGGCCCCAAAAGACTTGTAGATACACAGCAAATGGATGTTAAATTAATTTTTTAACATACCCATAACAGCACAAACTTTACAAGGACAAAGAGAAAGACAGGTTTTCCCTGACTAGATGTTCACTAGATATAATTGCTCAGGCAATAGGAACAGTTAATAGTATTGAGGAAAATGATAATGGCTTGAAGATTTCATGGTCCCGGCCAGCATTGAAATTCAATAATTCGATACTTTTATAGGTCAATAGGGTTACAGAGACCAAAAACAAAAAACAAAAAACAAAAAAACAGAAAACGAGAAAACTTTGGCTCCCCACTGCCCTGCCTTCTGAGTTTGATTCTTCTCCACGTAGCATCCATGTGAGCATGGGATGCTGATAGTACAAGAATTGACAGTGCCCTTTTTGGTCCTCACTATTTTTTTTTTTTTTTATGTTCAGGTAGACATAAACTCTAATTCTTGATACTTTCCGTAATAATCTCGATAATAACCATAACATAAATATAGATCACCCATTCACTTAACAAATGCGTACTCAGAACCTACTTTGTTCCATACACTGTCATAGATACTAGAATTATAACAATGGTCAAGATGTACCCAAAGTTCCTGAAAACTTTGTGGAAGAAACAGACAATACACAAGTCAATAAATATGTATTTGATACATTTTTGGCTTTTTCCTTTATAAGTGATGAGTTTTAAGAAAAAAAAAATATGGCAAAGGACCAAGAGTAATGGGGTACAACTACATATCAATCATCTACAACAAACCAAGTGATCTGCTAGGTACTCACCACTTCTTTTTAACATCACAAATAACAAAAGGGACAAATTTTAAAAATTATTATTATTCTAGTAAGAACTTTGAGACTCAAGTGTTAAACTAAGTACATGATAATGTAGTAGTGGAGGTTGCAATCAAAAACAGGTATTCTTGGAAAAAAATCCAAGGACACTACAAAAAGACCCTTCAACTCTTGCAATCCAGCTTTCTCATGGATTTTTAGTCCATTTTGCTATTTCCTGCAAGGTCAGCTCAGAACATCCAACAGCACCAATCAATTCACACATGTGTGCAGGTATAAAGGGATAAAGATGCAAACTTTTTCATGAGCAACAGCTAAAGTAGGCCCCTGGACAGTAAGCAAGTCACTGGTACAAAAGGATGTAAAAAAGGATGACTTATATCACAACAAGACTTCAATGAGGCAGTGAAAGTAAAATTATAAGAAATAAGAACAAAAAAACATAACAAAACAACCCCCAAAAACTTAGCAGGTTTTAATTTCCATTTTTCAATCTTTTCCAGGACAACTAAGCAAATGCTTTGGACCTGTTCTAGGAAACACATGTTTATAAGCCACGTTCTTTTTTTCCCCCATAATATATAAATATAGAGCTAGAAATATAACAGATGCTCAAATGTTGTAGTGGTTTTATGAAAGCTAACAGCAAAGCATTAAACATATCTAAACTTGCCCGCGACTACTTTGCATTTATATAGCACTCAATATATTTGAAAAACATATTTTTACCATCACCGAAGTAAGCCACCCTGCAAACCTTCTCATTTTGCAAATGAATAATAAAATGTCACACAAAGGAGCTAGTATCACTGAATTTTAGATGCAGAAGAGACTTAATGTTCTTATTTTATAGATGAGACAAATGAGTCCCTGAGTGGACAGTTGATTTGCTCAAGGTCACAGCACTATTCAATGGCAAAATTTAACCTAAAAGCAGTGTGCCTTTTTAGTGCTCATCTAGAGCTTTTGTAGCTACCACTACGATTATATGTATGTAGTACAGACTTTATGCATCGATTGAATTACAAATGTTCAAAAGCCTAGCAAATAGGATGCACTTTAAAAAAAAAAAAAAAAGGTTGGACGAATAAATTCCAATCTTTTCTTTCTTGTCTCCATACATCCTTCCTAGGTCTGCCCATAGCTTCAGAAGTCATAGGCTTTTACTCTGCATCTTTAAATCCTCCCCTTCATAGTCTCCCTCATTGCAGTGGAGTGGGCCCCACCTAAATAAAATTCTGAAAAACCAGTATGAAGACTAACACAGAAACAACAGTATTCTATGTTAGTCATGATTGAAAATGGATGAAAAGTCAGGCAGGACCAACTCCATTTGGTCCTTGCCAGGTAAAATAAAAGAGGTAACTATAAGGAGAGTTAAAAATAAAGCAGAAATAATATTTAATTAGGCTTACATGACATTATAAATCTCATGCCACAGGACAAAGAGGGAAACAGTTGAATCCGATAAAAACTCAATCATCTGTGTTCCTGATGGTTTATGAATGAGGAAAAGGAGGCCAGGGATCTCAAATAAGGTAAAGTTTGACCTTTCTAGTTATGTCATTTCCTTGACCCATGTTGCCCTTGGAAAATAGCACACTATTTCCAATATGTCTTGAAAAACCTGTTATAGGATGAGTAAGAACGACATAAGTTATATGAAGATTACAAAAACAGATGGAGGGCAGCCCGGGTGGCTCAGAGGTTTAGCACCTGCCTTTGGCCCAGGGCCTGATCCTGGAGAAACGGGATCGAGTCCCACGTCGGGCTCCCTGCATGGAGCCTGCTTCTCCCTCTGCCTGTGTCTCTGCCTCTCTCTCTCTCTCTCTCTCTCTCTGTTTCTCATGAATAAATAAAATCTTTAAAACAGACAACAACAACAACAAAAAAAAACAGATGGCAATGGTAAGAAGGCATAAAAGTAGTAGCAGCTCAGCTTCAACATGATGGAAGAGTCAAGCTCTGAACACGAGAAGTCAGGTGAAATTTGGATTAAAGGACAATTAGGTTAAGGACATTCTAGGCTGAGATGTTCATCTCATATATAAATATTCAGTAACTAAATATAAGCACAAAGGGGTTGTCAATTTTGGTAATAAATGGGACACCTCAACTGCAGTAGACACTTTTTTTCAGAAAGAATGGGAGTTTGGAAGGCACAATGAGCATGTACTTGTGTGTGTGTGTGTGTGTGTGCACATATGTAAAAAACAGTGCAATAGTTTCATTAAAAGAAAGGCTCCAAACAAAAATCTTCAATTGCAAATCTGCCAAGATATCCTGAAGTTTCTTCCAAGTGCACCTGTGTCTCTCTGGGTATAGCCTCCCATGTTACTCATTTGTAGGAAACCATGTGTCCAAGTTTTAACATCTGGTAGGTACTGGTATCTCTCCATTCTACTTTGCCTTGGTTATTTGGCCTGACAGGAGCCCTTTTATATAAAAAAAAAAAAAAAAAAAAAAAAAAAAAAAAAACCAATTAAAATTGAACTTTTAAAATGCCTCAATTCTCTAGAAAACTCACTTGGCCTTTTTAGCTTATTTGAGGGCACAGATGAGCCGTGGTCCTAATTCTTGTCATATTATTTGTGAAGTAAAAGTATGCATTGGAAAGCAGCAAGACCGAAACCATACAAAACACTACTTGCCATTTACCAGTAAATGTAGAGCTCTCATTAAGCATGATTTCAGAGGTGAAAGTGCAGGAAAAGCCCATGGCTAGAATGAAAGTGAGAGCAATTCTGTGCCTACACACACTGTAAGAGGCCATCTGTCCCCTTTGGGAAATACACAATGATTGCAAAGACTCAAAGTTACTATTATAATATTTATTATATCCTAGTTTGCAATAATTTTATTTGGCCTGCAGAAACAGAGTTATGGGCAGTTGTGCCCGCCATCAATAAAAACTTAATGAGAACAAAATTGATCTCATCAATTCCCTGTCACTGCCAAGCTTACTCTACCCCAAATTTACTCTTCACTCAACTTCCTTGTTCTGGGCAGGCCAATCATGAGGTCTGTTCTGCTCATGGTCTTTAAGGAAAACTGCCTGGCTGTATCCATTCCTTAGTGAGAGAGCAGCACAGGCAGGTCTCCAGCTGACTTAACTCTTCCATCCATCACAGCACCTTGGGCCGGCGGTAGGCATTTAACTCCATGGCAATCTATTGTAAAATCGGACCAGATATTTGTTTCCTGGTGTCCATGATCATTTTTCCTTCTAGTAAACCAACCCCAATTTTTAACTAGGAACATGGCTATGCAGTGGGGAGCCAGAAGCAGGGCTCAATCTCATGACTCATGAGATCATGACCTAAGCTGAAACCAAGAGTTGGATGCCTAACAGACTGAGCCACCCAGGTACCTACCCCCGGGTTTACAAGAATACATCTTTTATTAATTTTTTTAAAGATTTATTTATTTATGATAGACAGAGAGAGAGAGAGAGAGAGGCAGAGACACAGGAGGAGGAAGAAGCAGGCTCCATGCGGGGAGCCTGACACGAGACTCAATCCCGGGACTCCAAGATTTTGACCCTGGGCCAAAGGAAGGTGCTAAACCACTGAGCAACCCAGGGATCCCCAAGAATAAATCTTTTAAAGCTCCACATTTATGAATTAAAATTATAGATCAGGTGAGGAAGCGATATATCAATTCTATTATTTAAATTACAGGGTGGCTTAAATGTTATGAGGAAATTCAATTCCTGATCAATGTCTGAAATAAACTAGACCCATTCTTATTATCTGCAGATCTTCTTTCCCACTCCCTGCCCCCAAAGGAAATTAGGGAATTCCAGAAGCATACCACGAATTAAAGCAAAATGCTGGAACATTTGAGCCACTAATTAACTCCTGCTAACATTCTTTGTTGAGAATGGAAATGATCTAAGACTGGGCAAGAAGAATAGAATTTTGCCACACGCATGGAGGTGCAATATAAGAATTTGACTAATACATCATACTTTGTAGTTAGGTAAGAGTTCAAATCCTGGCTGTGCTGCTTCCTTCATATGTGAATGTGGAGAAGTGGCTTGACCTCTTTAAAATGCTTATCTTCCTCACATGTGAAATGGCCAGTAGTTTTTTCACTGGTTTTGGAGAATTAGGGAAGACAATGAATATAGAGAATTAATTTCACCATGCAGGGCACATAGTCGCTGCTCTACAAATTAGTGTCACGTGATTACTCGTAGGTGTGTATCCTTGCCTTTTGAACTTAAAGAGCCATGCCATGTTGCCATGCTTAGAATTAAAATTACAAGTGTCCCTCATCTTCATTTCTAGATAAGGCATTGTTTCAGCCTTTTCCCAAACATTCGGGCAGCACCCGGATGCTGTTAATGCACCCGGAAATTAAGTGATTTCCAGAAGAAAACCAAATCACAGTCACCAATATATTAGAGACCAATGAGGTTACATTGCTGACACAGGAGTCCCTTAAACAATAAACGACAGACAATTTTCTAAACAGACTTCGAATGTACCTCTGTTCAATGAATTCTCCTACTAAGGAAACATCTTAGGTTCACATTAACAAAGATCCTAGAGCTTACCTAGGACTTCCAGGTCCTTATATTGACAATTTTACCAAGTCTTATATCAGAAGAGAAATTCCCCACTAGTTCATGAACTATCATGCTTCCAGAAATAGGCACTTTTTCTTGCAACTTTCAATAGGCATCTTTAAGATATCTCCTCTGAATGAAGTAAATAATGATAAACTCCAAATTTCAGAAGGTCCTTAAAATACACTTCACACAACAATTTAACAGTATGAGTCAGAGGCCTTTCTTTATAAATATTTCATAGCTCTAAAGTGTCTATAACGTTACTGCACTCATAAGTGGGCAATTAGATATGTATTGTCAAACTAAATGAACATCAATCTCCCACTGCTTCTAAGTAATGGATGCTCTTTAATGTACTGTTATCTGTTAGTCACTCCCAGATGTAGGATGAGATTGTGTAAGTATTAGGTATTTTGCGGTTCTTAAGGATGGGAAATGTGGGGAAAAGAAACTAAAATATTCTACTAGTCCCCCACCTACAATGGTGTTACTCTTCTATTCTCAACACAAACTAAAAGAACCAGGAAAAAAAGGAAAAATAAATCCAAGTGAAAACGGAGAATGTATAGAAAGTATTTAGAGTGAGAAAAAAGGTGCATCTACTGTGTCTAAGGCGTTGGATGATTTATTATTATTTGATGACTAATGGAAGAAACCATATTTAATTATGGTGAAACGAATGGAGCGTGGGACATAAGCAATTAGGTAGAAATGGTGCCTGCTGCAGGAAGGATCTGGAATAAGGACCTAAGCACAACATGCAGTCCAGGAGGTGTGCTCTGAGTCTCTCATCTGTAGTTTTCTGTACATTCTGGTTTCATTCTCTTTCTTTCTACTGCTACTTTCCTAAGGCATCATGGAAGAAAACAGCTGCCCTCCGTTCTAATGTTCTCTAAATACATAAAGAGATGGGGACAGTCTTATTATCTTTCTCAATCCCTCTGTCAGTCTCTGCACTCAACCTTTCCTCACACGCCTTTGCCTTTTATTGAAATCTCTCAGGTACTAAACTTCCAATGGCCTAGACTGAGTCAGAGGTCTAGTCACGGCCTGAAGAACCATGTCTCTTAGCAAAGATGTGGCCGTCGGGGACAATCTTTGCTGATAGTCGCCAAACGAGAAAGCTATATGGTCAAACCCATAGCATCTCCATCACAACCATGAACTCAGGTGCTATGCTACACCTGCTCAACCATAAAACAATATTATCTGTTTCAAAGATTTAAGACCTACCTGGTAGACTATATGTAAATGGTGTAAAATACCAATGAAAGATCCTAGATAAATGACCAAAATACACACCTCCCCATTTTCCCCACCAACTAAAAGATCTTGTACGTTATGTGAAACAAATATTAAGAAGACTATAAAAAGTGGAGGGGAAAAAAAAAGGTGAGCTGGAACATTATGACCCAAGGTTTATAAAAGGTTGGCAGTGCATTGAGTTTTTGCCCAAAATATCCCACTTATACTTAGAGCTGAAGAAGCCACCAACCCAGGGATGCCAACAGTCACCAAAACCAAAAAGCCCAACAAAAACATGCCCTCTCTACCCAAGATCAGGAAAGAGGCAACCTAGCGATAGAGAAAATGTTTGGACAATAATTGCTCTAATCCAGTCAAATACCACAGGGATTAAAAAAATGGGGATCCCTGGGTGGTACAGCGGTTTGGCGCCTGCCTTTGGCCCAGGGCGCGATCCTGGAGACCCGGGATCGAATCCCACATCGGGCTCCTGGTGCGTGGAGCCTGCTTCTCCCTCTGCCTGTGTCTCTGCCTCTCTCTCTCTCTCTGTGACTATCATAAATAAATAAAAATTTAAAAAAAATGGAGGCCCACATCCACCTGTGCCAGCACAGATTGATTGGACAGTTAGATTTTCATCCTATTAGGAAGTACTAAAAACATCCACCAGTGGGGTGTCAGAGAAGCCCAAATAGGGAGCCAGGATAGTTATCACATGTAGGAGTTACAGAATGTTCCCCTTAAATATAAATAGTAAGTTTAAATGTAAAATAATTTATAAAACTTGGAAAAAATAAGGAATCTTCAGCATTTAAGATAGGCAAAGAGTTTTCAGATTTGAGACTAGTAGTATGACTCAAAAGGAAAGCAATGGATGAGCTGGACTTTAGATTTTAACAACTATTTCCCTGTAAAATCCTATTAAGAAGGGATCCCTGGGTGGCGCAGTGGTTTGGCGCCTGCCTTTGGCCCAGGGCGCGATCCTGGAGACCCGGGATCGAATCCCACGTCGGGCTCCCAGTGCATGGAGCCTGCTTCTCCCTCTGCCTGTGTCTCTGCCTCTCTCTCTCTCTCTCTGTGTGTGACTATCATAAATAAATAAAAATTTAAAAAAAATTAAAAAAAATCCTATTAAGAAGATGAAAAGGCATGCAATATACTGCAAGAAAATATTTGCAAATAATGTATACAAAAGACTAGTATCTAGAATATTGAATTTTCAAAACTCAAAAAATGTAGTCTGAAAATGGACAAAAGACAAGACATTTTACCTACAACGATACACAGATTGTAAATAACCATGTGAGAAAATGTTCAGCATTATTAGCCAGTGGGGAAATACGAATGAAAAACATAATAGGGTACCATTATATACCAATCACAACTGATAAAACTTAAAAAAAAAAATTGGCAAAAATCTAATGCCAGCTAGACGTGGAGCAAGTGCATCATTTGTACAAATCAATGATTTGTACATCACTGATGAGAACGTAAATGATATAGCCATGTTGGAAAATGGTTTGGAAATTTATTTAAAAAAAAAAAAAGCTAAATATGCAACTAACATATAATCCAACATTAAACTCCTGGACATGCATCCCAGTTAAAGACCTGATCACAGAAAAAGCTCTGCACAAAAGTTGAGAGAAACCTTATTCTTTTTACCCCAAACTGGCAAAAATCCAGATGTTCAATAGAAAAATAGTTAAATAAACTATGGTACACCTATGCCATAGGAGAGACTGTTCAGCAATAAAAAGAAATAAACAATCCATACATTTTTAACATCTTGGACAAATTTCTAAAAAAATTATGCTGGGTGAAAAAGGCAAATCCCAAAAGGTTACATATTATATGATTCCTTTTATATAATATTCTTGAAATGACAAAATTATAGAAATGGAAAACAGATTAGTGTTTGCTGGGAGGGTAAGGCAGGTGTGGCTATCCAAGGGCAACATGAGGGATCTTCGTGGTAACAGAATATTCTGAGTCTTGACTATATCGAGGTCAATAAAAATATTGGTCTTGATATTATGCGGTAATTTTTCAGGACGTTACCTTTGGGGAAAAACTAGGTAAATGGTACATAGGACCTCTGGATTATTATAACTGCATGTGAATCTATAATTATCTTCAAATTAAAGATTTTTAAAATAAATATCAATAAAATTATCGTGAGCCATATACAGAGTAGAACAATTATTAAATAAGTGCAACAAATGCAAAGAATGAATTTGTGACCTAATATAGACAGACTTTCTGTTCTGTCATAACCCATAAAAAGTAGAGACCTACACAGAATCCTGAATTAGTTACTTTATTTTTTTTTAAATTTTATTTCTTTATTCATGAGAGACACACACACACAGAGAGGGAGAGACCCAGGCAGAGGGAGAAGCAGGCTCCTTGCAGGGAGCCCGACATGGGACTCGATCCCAGGACCCCAGGATCACGCCCTGGGCCAAAGGCAGACACTCACCACTGAGCCACCCAGGTGTCCCTGAATTAGTTACTTAAAAAAAAAAAAAAGAAAAAGGAAAGGAAAAATGAAATGCATTCCAGGTAGAGTAACACAATTGGCTAAAATATGGAAACAGGGATGCCTGTGACTTTCGGCATAGGGTAGTGAATCAGTGAGTGTCAATGACTTGCAGATTAGATCATAAAATTCAGTAATTCAAAATAAAGTTGATAGTTTATTTTTCTGCAGGATTCACCAAGTCAGGTGAAAGAATTCCAGTTACCACATATCACTTCCCTTTCAAAGTCTAATTAATCACTTATCAAATGAGACCTTTAGCAGCTCATTCACCTTCCAGAACATTCTCAAAATCCCAGATCTTCTCTGTAATACTTCATCACCACATATGGTCTTTATCATACTTATTTAAGAATTTTATAGGCCTTGGAAGTATTAATTGTGTATAATTGGAACTTCCTTCTGATAAAATATATCTTACTTTCACACCTACTCCTAGTACTATTCAAATAATTCATCTCTAGAGCTTTCCCCACTGTGGCAACTGGATTTTTTTTTAACGCCAAAGGACTTTTATTTTTTAACATGATTGTTGAAGAACAGCTCATCAGGGGATCCCTGGGTTGCTCAGCAGTGTAGCACCTGCCTTCAGCCCAAGGTCTGATCCTGGAGCTCCGGGATCGAGTCCCACGTCGGGCTCCCTGCATGGAGCCTGCTTCTCCCTCTGCTTGGGTCTCTGCCTCTCTCTCTCTCTCTCTCTCTGTGTCTCTAATGGATAAATAAATAAAATCTTTAAAAAAAGAACAGCTCATCAAATATGCATACAGAAGGTTTTTTTTTTTTTTTTTAATTTTTATTTATTTTTGATAGTCACAGAGAGAGAGAGAGAGGCAGAGACATAGGCAGAGGGAGAAGCAGGCTCCATGCACCGGGAGCCCGACGTGGGATTCGATCCCCGGTCTCCAGGATCGCGCCCTGGGCCAAAGGCAGGCGCCAAACCGCTGCGCCACCCAGGGATCCCCGCATACAGAAGGTTTTGAAAAGAGATGTTAAATTGGAATAAAAGGTACAGCCTAGGGGATATAGTTAATGCTACTGCAATAGTGTTGCGTGGTGACAAACGGCAGCTATACTTGTGAGCATAGCATAACGAGTAGACTTGTGGAATCACTGTGTTTTACACCTGAAACTCACGTAACATTGCGTGCCAACTACACTTCAATTTACAAAACAAGAAAAAAATCTTAAGAATCCATCACGTAAATAGAACTTCGAAATAGATGAAGAGTTTGGCTAGATGTGAAAGCCTGCTAACATATCTCACTTTCAAAAGACAGATTTTCCTGAGTCCAGCAGAAGTAGCCCCTGTGGCTTTCCCTGAGATAAACTTATTTCTAGTCATTTTTCTTTCTCACCAAATAGCTTTGATCATAACCACTTATATAGCATCAATAATTTATATATTATTAGAACATGCTGTTAATCTCATAAACAGATCGAGTCAAGTTATAGGACATTACAGTGTTTCTTTATAGTTCCCAATCACTGGCTGAGCTATTAGCTTTTTAAACATGAAAGGGTGAAAATAAAAACTTTTCATCTATTATAACCATTCCCTACATCTGAAAATTAAATGTAACTTCTCAAAGTGTCATCACTGATACAGTTTTACTTTACCTCCAAACAACAGTTTTATCAGGAAAGAATTAGTCGTCAAATCTGACAGGTGAGTAATGGATAAGGACACTGAGAGAGAGGTTTAGTGAGTTTCTGAGGTCTCACAGCTAATGTCACACTTGGGATGAAAACCACAGTCTTATAAAGAAGACAGAGGAGTAAACCGGCATTTCTTGACTATCTACCACAGGCCAGGCACTTGAGCCCAACTTTGTCTCATTTTATCAAGGAAAAAGCCCAATGAGCTCGTGTTCTCATAAAGAATTTGAGGATCAGAGGGACGAATCAATTTACCAAAAGTAACCCTTCTGATAGGAGAGCTGGGACCGGATTTTTTTTTTTTTTTAGCATGATTTCTGATTGTCAGTTCCACATACACTGCTCCTACCTCCAACTGTATATACTAACATTACCTTCCATGTATTAAACACTTGATATGTGGAAGGAAATGGTCTGTTTTTTTTTTAATTGAAGTATAATTAACATAAAATATCTTATTACTTTCAGGAGTACATCATAGTGACTCGATATTTTTATACATTATGAAATGATCCTTACTCTAAGTCTAGTTACCATCTGTCGCTATGCCAACTTATTAAAATAGCATTGACTATCCCCTCTGCTGTACATTGCATTTCCATGACTTACAATATAGCTGAAAATTGTACCTTTTAATTCCCTTCCCCTAGGTTGCTCCCACCTAACCCCTCCTCTCTGTTAACCATTTCCTTTATCAGTCTGTTTTGGTCATTCTTTGTTTAGATTCCATATAGAAGTGAAATCATATGTCTTTCTCTGATTTATTTTACTTAGCATTATTAGGTCCAACCATGCTGTCACAAATGGCAAGATTGCACTTTTTATGCTTAATATTCCATCGTACACACTACCACATCTTTAGCCATCCATCCATCCATCCATCCATCCATCCATCCATCCATCCATCAGCAGACCCTTAGTGTTACTTCTGTATCTTGCCTATTGCAAATAATGCTGCAATGAACAGAGGGTGCATGTATTTCTTCAAATTGGCATTTTTGTTTTCTTCAAGTAAATACCCAGAAGGGAAATTGCGGAGTCATATGGCTGTTCTGGTCCAATTTGTCTTCCCATCAATAGTGGATGAGGGTTCTCTTCTCTCCAGATCCTTGCCAACACTTCTAATTTTGGCTTTCTGATAATAGCCAACCTGAAAGATGTGAGGCCGTATTTCATGGTTTTGATTTGCATTTTCCCGATTAGTGATGTTGAGCGTATCTCTTCATACACCTGTTGGCCATCCACCTGTAGGTCTTCTTTGGGAAACTGTTCATGTCCTCTATCCATTTTTTTTTAAGATTTTATTTATTTTTATTTGAGAGCAAGAACGAGAGGCAGACTCCCTGCTGAGCAGAGAGCCTGATGTGGGGCTTGATCCCAGGACCCTGAGATCATGGGTTGAAGGCAGACGCTTAACAGACGGACGAGTCACCCAAGCGTCTCCCTCTTTGTCCATTTTTAATTGTTTTTGCCTTTGCTATTAAGTTGTATATGTCCTTTACATACTTGGATATTAACCCCTTTCAGACGTATGATTTGCAAATGTCTTCTCCCAAGCAGTAGGTTATTTTTTTGTTTTGTTTTGATTTCCCTATGCTGTGCAAAAGCTTTTTTAGTTTACTGCAATCTTATTCATCTCCCTTTAGCTTTAGTTGCCATTTTCTGAGAAGACGGATCCAAAGAAATATTACTAAGACCAGTGCCAAAGAACATACTCCCTATGTTTTCTTCCAGAAGTTTTCGGGTCTTACATTCAAGCCTTTAATCTGTTTTTTTCTTTTAATTTATTTTGTATATGATATAAGATAGTGGTCTAGTTTCATTCTTTTGCATTTAGCTGTCCAGTTTTCCTAACACCATTTATTGAAAAACTATGCTTTCCCCATTGTATATTCTTGCCTCCTTTGTCATAGATTAATTGACCGTATATGTATGGGATTATTTCCGGGCTCTCTATTCTGTTCCATTGATTTATGGGTCTGTTTTCATGCCAGTACTATACTGTTTTAAGTGATTTTTAATGACTGTTGTTTTGTTACCTGCAAAGAATCTTTGTCCTAAGATAATAGGAATGCATCTCCTCATTTCAATAAAACTTCGCCAAATTCTTCTTTTTAACTGTAGCTAGGAGAAAAAACCCTCTTCTTCCTTGATCATGAAACTATAAGGTTATGAGCCTGGGGTTAGGCAGCCGGCTCTCCTACATCATGGAGAATTTTGTCTCCTACAACAAAGACAAAATTTAGAGAAAACAGATTTAGAAGAAACATTTTTGTTTTAAAAGCCCTGTTTCCAAAGATCCTTAAAGCTCTATAGCCAGATATACTATCTAGGCTGTAGTTTTGATAGGTTAACCATTTATAATGCTTCTTTTTTTTAATTTTTTTTAATTTTTATTTATTTATGATAGTCACAGAGAGAGAGAGAGAGAGGCAGAGACACAGGCAGAGGGAGAAGCAGGCTCCATGCACCGGGAGCCCGACGTGGGATTCGATCCCGGGTCTCCAGGATCGCGCCCTGGGCCAAAGGCAGGCGCCAAACCGCTGCGCCACCCAGGGATCCCCCATTTATAATGCTTCTTGTTTTTATTTGTTTTGTTTTAGCAACTTGTTGGTTTTTCTTTCACTTGAAGGCAATTTTACCAATAAGGATACAATGAACACATTGTTTCATTCAAACCTAAACCCAAACATAAGATCATTCATTCATTCATTCAATATTATTATTTTTAAAGATTTTATTTATTTATTCATGAGAGACCCAGAGAGAGGCAGAGACACAGGCAGAGGGAGAAGCAGGCTCCATGCAGGCAGCCCAATGTAGGACTCGATCTCAGGACCCCAGGACCAGGATCTGAGCCAAAGGCAGACATTCCACCGCTGAGCCACCCAGGCATCCCCTCGTTCAGTATTATTAAAGTCTTATGCACAAGACACTGCTCTAGGTGCTGACAGAACAGTGAAATGCATCATGCCAAGTGCCTTGCCCTTGATCTCATTATAAGGTGAAGAAATTAAGGTATTAAAAGAGAATTTAAACATCTTCCCTAAAGGTTTGGCTTTAGTTAATCACAAAGCAAGAAGTAGAAATTAGACTTGTCTGACGTTCAAAGTTCATGTTTTCATTGTTTAAGAATTCTAATGAGACCCGTTTCTCCTTCCATTTGATCTCTAGACTAACCTAAAAACTCATTAAATTTGATTCACGGCTGCTTAAAAGAGGAATATTATATGGGCTGGGGAAAGTAGTCTTAAAACTAATTTTTTTAAAGATTGTATTTGTTTGTTTATTTATTTATTTATTTATTTGGCAGAGAGAGAGAGAGCATGTATAAGGCAACAGGAGTGGCAAGCAGATGCAGAGGGAGAAGCAGGGAGCCTGATGTGGGGCTGGGATCATGACTTGAGCAGAAGGCAGAAGGCAGACGCTAAACCAACTGAGTCACCCAGGTGCCCCATTAAAACTAACTCTTATCAACTGAATGCTTTCTTCTTTGCTAAGTCTAAGATAGATGGAGTTAAGAGAAAAGTTGATTCTCAGGGAAGTCACTCTAAGGACATTTTCCATATTATAGTTTATATTTTATAGGACTGTGTTTTCTCACAGGTTGATATATGTGTAACGCATATTTCAGATCCTTTACCTCAAGTTTAGAAAACTAAATTTATCTTGCTGTATTGGGTTTGGCAGCCAAACTTCCACATTTTTAAGTATTTAATAGAAAATAAAATTTCTACTAGTGGAATTTCATGCAAGTCAATTAAATACCGAGCAACTAGAACTCAGGGTGATGGGAAACAAAACAGAGCTAGAGACACATGTTTTCTATGAGTTTGTGGATCATTCTAAAGATCTTTTGTGCCTCAACCCAGTTCTCTTAATGCCTTTTAGTTTATATTCTCTAAAGAGAAAATCTTATTAATCGAGCTAAAGTCAGGTGTCTTCGTACCACCTAATGAGCAAATTCTGGGGAGACAAGCTCACAAGACAAACATGACTGCAATACAAACACAAAACTTTTATCTGGTAGAAGTTTCTGTATTTTACTAAAATCACTGTGATTAATATGGCTCAAGTGTCAGTTTTATCTGATAGACCATTTTTTCTCTTAAATATGTAGATCCAGCCTAAAATAACTTCCATAATGAGCCACTGTTCTTTAAAAAGTATCTTAAGCATGGCAAGGGAGGTAGTGACTATCAGGTATATTAAAAAAACAAAAAAAACAAAAACAAAAAACAAAACAACAAAAAAAAAAACTTTGGATCAAATTCATGAGTTTAAACCATTCAGACATTTACTCTGTATTAAGTTTAAAATTGTGTAATGCCAAGGTTTTACTTTTTTTCACATGTTGTCAGCTTGGATTCACAACCATATCAAGTACATCTAATTCCTATTCCTCTTATCCCAGCTGTTTTTTAACAGTACATAAGGAAACAGACTCAAATTAAGTATCAGCATTTTGTGTATCTGAAAAGTAGTTCAGATATAGCAACAATAATAGTCAACAGCAAGCCATAAAAATAAAAGGAACATTTGTTCTGAAGCAAATCTAACTAGTCAACATGTGACTTGAGCCTGGGAAGGCCACTTGGTAACATGCATTTATTTAACAAAAGTCTTGGACAGTTCAGTATTTTAAGACTTCACTCCAAGAATTCCCATTATTTTTTTTATCTGAGATCTCTTACCACTGTGTTCATATCCCCCATTTCCCATAGGATAAACTGTGAAATCCATGTCTTACTATTCAAATCTCTATAAAATTTCAATCTTGCCTACCATTCTGGGTCATTCCTCTATTCCACCAGTGTGTACTCCATATTTCAGCCACATAAATGTTTTTTGTTGCCCAAACGTTCCTTGGACATCCATGTCTCCTTGTTCTTGTTTATTTTTCTGAGACTCTCCTTCTCTTTTTCACTGTCTCTTTTCTTTGCACCACTTGTCACACTACTCTCCCTCCTTGTTACCAACTCATAGTTTCAACTAAAGAACTTCTTTTCATTGTTCAAGACCTCAGAAAAAGTGTCACTACAAAGCATGCTCTAATTCTCCCTCTTATTCCAATTTAAATAAATATGTTCCTACTATTCCCTAAATATTGGCGATAAAATGCACTGCAATAAATGTGTACATGGAGTGCTTTAGGGAATAGCATTTTCTTTATCTATTCATCTGTTGACGGACATTTAGGTTGCTTCCAAGTCTTTGGAAGTAATGCTGCAATGAACATGGGAGTGCAGGTTTTTCTTCAAGCTCCTCTTCAAGATACCATTTTTGGTATATACCCAGAGATGGACTTGCTGAAAAATTTTACTCTTCCATAGTGGTTGTATTAATTTACATTCCAAAACACTTTATGGTGATGACAAATTTGTCAATAACCATTAGTCATCAGAAGTGCATCAAGTGCAAATCCGAAACCACAATTCAAAACTACCTCATGGTCATCAGAATGACTAAACTGAATGGTTGACAGACACTTTTGTGAAAACATACAGCTGATGGATGTGTAATTTAGTGCAACCACTTTGGCAAACTATTTGGTAAGATCTACTAACGCTGAGCATCTGTGTGTTTTGTGTTTCAACAATTCCATTCTCAGGGGCGTATCTGATAGAAGTGCATGCATGTGTTCTCCACAATACACGTGAACAAGCATTCAGAGCTATGCTATTCATAATATGCAAAAACTGGAAAAACAAATTCCCATTAACAAAAAAATACATAAATGGTATTTCACATTTTGAATACTATATATCAGTGACACTGAAGAAATACAACTACATGTAATAACATGGATATCATATTTGTAATCTCTGAGCAAGAAGACCTAAAGCAAGAGTATCCCTGGTGTATTCCCATTCATTTAAAGTTTAAAATCTTATAAAGTTTTAAAATCAGTCACTACTGACTTATGATTTTAGAAAGTGATAGCTGGCACCATATTTGGGTGGGAGAGAAAGAGAAGACAAAGTGACTAGCAGAGAGTAGGGTTTTCTGTGGATGCTATTAATATTCTACTTCTCTATGTAGGTAACAGTTACATGAATGTGGTCACTTTCCTACATGTATTTTATAATCTAATAACGAAGTCCTGAAATACATTTTAAATTAGCTCAATTTCACAATAAAGATTCTTAGTAGACAAAAGGAAAACTATCTTAACTTATTAAAAAAAAAATACTTAACAAAAGCTATGCAAACTCCAAAGTCAAAACTTTCACTTTGAGATCAGGAACAAAAAGAGAAAGCCCAGGATCACCAATCCTACTCAATACTGAACCAAAGACATAACCAAGGCAATAATAGAAGGACAAAATATACAAGGACTGAGTAAAAAGGCAAAACTGTATTTGTAGAACTTATGATGACAGCCCATATAGAAAAAAAAAATCAAGAAGATAAACAGAAAATTTGTTAGAATCAATAAATTCTTCAAGTTGCTAGATTTAAAATCAACATAAAGATCAGTTGCATAGTTCATAGCAGCAAAAAAAAAAGTTATAAAAATACAAAATGTATTGTTTAAAACAATATAAAATATAAGATCCTCAGAAATAAATATATAGATAAGATTTACGGAAAATATATAAAACATCAATTATAGACATTACAGAAGACCTAATTGTTGATTTTCCACATTCTTGGAAAGAAAACCTCAGTGACTTAATACATCAATTGTTTTCCAATAACTTTCAATTCAATGTGATTTTAATTATAATTATAGGTTTGGATTTTTTTAAACTGAAATTTGACAAACAGGAAACAAAAGGTTTCATAGAGGAATAATGCCCCATTAAAATTTAAGATAGTTCTAATGAAAAACAAGGTGAGTGGTTTGTTTCCAAATATCAATTCTAAAGCCATATGCACTGAGAATATAATACCTATCTCTATCATAGAGCAATCAATACAACAGGTAGTTCGGAAAAATACTCACGTATATCTAAGTATCATATATGGAGAGTGTTAGGGACGCCTGGGTGGCTCAGCAGTTGAGTTTCAGCCTTCAGCCCAGGTGATCCTGGGGTCCCGGGATCGAGTCCCACATCGGGCTCCCTGCATGGAGCCTGCTTCTCCCTCTGCCTGTGTCTCTGCCTCTCTCTCTGTGCCTCTCATGAATAAAGAAGTAAAATCTTAAAAATACATATATACATATATATAGGTTGAACACATCAAATTTGCATAAGCATCCCTATATATATATATAGGGAGTGTTATATATTGTAGAGATGATATATATCATTGGAAAATAAATAAGTTTATAATTCAATATTTATTTTTTTTAGAAATCTACTTTTCAGATTGTAAAAATAATATTATTCTTTTAGGCATCAAATGATGTACCTAACATTTACATAGATAAATTGTATCAACATCATGATGAAACTGAGAAAATTAAGACAGACTGCAAAAATGCTTGCCATATAATATTCCATTTATACAAAACCTGATACCTGCACAATAATTTTATATACTATATATAGAGAATGCACATGTAAACAGAAAAATTACAAAGAGGCAACAGGGGACAGAGAGGTATGTGGCTTCTGAGGAGTAGCTGACTTAGTCTTTCACTGCTCAGTCTGTCACCATATGTAGAAATTAGATTGGACATATATTCAGAAAGACTGGTAAGTTTGGGAAGAACATAGGTTCTAACGTTGTTTATAGAACTCATTCTGTTATCCTAATCCAATTACTTAATGGTTTAAAATGTGAATATCCAAAAAAATTTTAAAAATAAAAAATATAAAATATAAAAAATATAAAATGTGAATATCCCCGTAAGTCCTAACTCTTAATAGCTTTTACAGTGTCTTCTATTTTTGTTGATTGCTTACCCAATATTAATTTATATATTCTTTGTGCAAAAAAGAATCTTTTGGGTTTTTTAATCCATTCTCTCTTCAAGGAATTCAGGAGTAAATCCTGGTAATGCTCAGCTAGTCAAGAGACTGATTCATTCTTCTAAATTCAGATTAGGAAGGAGCATGTGATCAATTCTAGCCAATGAGCTATAAGAGGATCTTTTCTAAGAGCCAATTAAGAGACTGTATGTGGCATGCAGAGTCACTGTAAGGAGTGCTTAAAATTTTAGTTCTAATTATTTCACTACGAGGAGGATTTAGCTAGCATGGGGCTCATACCAGAGTAGGATATTGGAAATACAAATAAAAGTCTTTAGTGGTATTCTTCAGCTGCTCAGTTAACCAGCCCTGGAATCACACTGCCTTTAAAATAAAATAAAATTTTAATAAAATCTTAAAAAATTAAATAAATACAAATAAAAGGAAGAGCTTCCTTTAATAGGACATTTGAAATGCTCTATACTATAAAGCGATGGGGGAAGGGACAGGGCACCCAGGAGAGGGATGCAAATGAGTAGCAGAGCCATAGGGGAAGTTAAGCACCTGTGGGGTCAGGAAACAGAGGGCAGCAGTTCCTGGCAGGATTGTACGTTTCAGCGGTTTGACTCTGAGCAAGTTCCTTTTTATCTCTAAGCCTCAGTTTCTGTTTCTCTAAAACAAGGACTTTAGATTGGATAATTATAAAGATACCTTTCAATTAAAAAAAATTTACTATTTTACAATGCATGCATAGTTCAATTAGGTAAGAAATTGTGCATCTTTTCTTACTTGCTTTAACTTATTTGAACTATTACATAATTTACAAACATGCATTCATCAAATAGGACAACTTTTGAAAGAAACAGCAACAAAAAAGACTTTTTTGTAATCTAATAGCAAAGTGGCACCACATTTGGCTTCATGGCTCATTAGGTCTGAACAGCCTAAGATATTTTCACTCATCTAGTCTAGCCAATTCTTCTTTGTTAAAAGTCACTGAAGTGGTATCCCTTGGTACTGGAGTTGGAGCCAAGTGGTTCTCTTAGTTGTGAATTTTGCAAAAGAAAAACTGTGTGTGTCCTGCTGGAAATGGGGTAGAAAGGATGATTCTAATTCCCACTTATTAAAATAACAATGTCATTTCCAGTGGAGGAGGTCCTAGAGAAAGTGATGGAGGACACATTTTCTGCTTTGTGTATATTTGCTGAGTGCAATTAACCAATTTGGATATTAAGTACTCGTCCCTTAAATGGAGCCTAAAAACAGCCCTTGAAATTTGGCATCTCAAAATGATTGTAGGCAGAAAAGCGTCCTCACCAAGGCAGAATTTGGTTGTTTTTTAAACTCAACTCTTAAAATGAAACTGAGTGGATTTCACTGTCACCAATGTAAAGTTTTTTAAACCCCTCCCCCACTAGAAATGCATTCACTGATGACCTCTGGCATCTCTACATAATTAACTCACTGTTTAACCACACAGTCCTTTGAAATTCCAAAGGATGGAGAATGTTTGCTTTTTCTAGCTTACTGAATTCACACAGTCTAGGGAAAATAATTTCAGCATCAAAAAGTAAATAAACTATGACATGTCACATTAAATATGAATTTGTATCTATTAGCTTTCCACAAATATAGTGTCATGCTCTGGAATGAGTCTTGAGATATGAAGGTATTCAAATTTAGAACTTAATCATATCTGATGTACCCTCACTATTCTTTAGGCTTCTCTCTTATTGTAAAGGTAATATTCATGATGGAACTGTCAGACAGGAGAAAAATTTTCTCAGTCGATGTCTGATTATACATGCAACCAAGCACCCTGTTTTCTTACACATGGAAAATGCTCATTAACGCTGTACCTACAGTGCACTCAGCAGAATGCCCAGCGAGGTGGTCAAAAAAATGCACAATCTTTCAATAAATGGCACTTCTGCAAATCGCTAGGATTCTCACTTTTTTGTTCATAAACACAACCAAAGCAAAATAATTTACATCCGTATGGCACCTACTCTTTCTAAGACATGAGGAGTGCAAATGCTGTTGTTGTTGTTGTTATTATTATTATTATTACTACCACTAGGACAACTTTTTGTTTCAGTTTGTGAAACCTAGCGACTGGAAAAACGGATTTGAACGGTGTACAAATTTCTTCGGCTCCGTCACAATTTTGTAGGTTGTTATTATGGTAATGAACCTGTACTGAAGAGAAGGCCAACTTGGGAAGAGAAATGTTACTGTAAGGGATAACATTAGTCATCCTGTTCACTTAAAAACACAATCAGGAACTCAAACTTAACCAAATGGGTGAAGGTGAGGAATATGCCCCATGGGTGAGGTGTTTCTCATTCTGAGATCCTAGAGAATGGGAAAAGATTAGTAACCAAACCCAGCTAGCCAGGATTATAAACCTAGCCTAATGTGTTAGCTAGAATATGCTTATTTGTGACATACTGGGTTCTTTGGTGTTTTGTAAAATATTCCTAACAGGGCCAGGCTACCCCATTTGTGTCATCTATCTCCCAGAGACCAATACATTAATAAAAAAGGGGGAGAAAATGAAACTCCAAGGAAACTATGCTTAGTGGTTCAAATTTAGTGCCACCAGGAGATCTCTAACAGCCTTGTACGTATGTGCATACACAATGGAGGGGTTATGGGCTTAAGATATTTATTTTATTTTATTTTATTTTGGCTTAAGAGATTTATAACCGATTGTTGGGCAAGTCATTTCTCTAATTTGGGCCACCAGTTTTCTTTCATTTGTGAATGAAATAAATGGACCACTCTGATAATGCTGAACTCTCACTTTCGACATCATTAAAACCTGAACCACGTGCAGAATTCCAAAACAGAAACTAGATAAAAATCATGGATGAGATTGATGAATCCTGACTTACACATTAAAGAAAGAAGCTACAGCAATGTTTAAGTCCAATGGATTCAAGAAACAGATAATCCCTTATATATGATCCAAAAATGTAAAGAGAAGGAAGGAAGATCACCAAAAGTATTTTATGAAACTAGTAGGGCACCGATACTGAAACCATAGAAAGAGAACATGGAAAAGGAATACTATTGGCAAATATTTTGAGCAGAACTACAAAAATTCTAAATATCACTGTATTAATACATGTATGCAGGTGGTTTATATATGCTGATATACACATACACACGCAAAAATATGGTTTATATTGTCAAAGAGAAAGTCACAGACCCAAGGTGGAGTCACTTGGTCCAGGACAACAAACCAAGACCTAATTGTAGTTTCAGACTTTACAATTTGAAGAGTGGAATTTTGTGGTTCCACAAAATTTGTGGTTTTGCCCTAATGAGGTGGAATTTTGTGGTCCAGCATTAATGAGCTCTGTCTCTTGAGCTCTCCATCACTCAAGGGAAGCTGAGGTAATCTACCTAAGACCTCTCTGCCCTTCCCCTAAGGGAAGATGACCTTGCCTGAAACCATCCTGCTTCATTTGCTAGAACGTGGGGCACTGCCCTCCTCCTTAGAGAAACCTTTCCTATTGTGCATCTCCTCAAGCTGCCCCCCGCCCTTGCTGGATAGGATGCTGCCCAATTCATGAATCCCTTAAAGCCGATTACATCTTCAAATTTACTTGGTTGGATTTTGTTTAATGATGTCAAGATGAAGAGCCTTTGGTAACTACTGTGTTGGTGACCTTGAGAGCGAGGGGAGCAGGCTCTCTCAATCATTGTTGGTCCTGGTATAAATTGGACTGTCTACGGAGAAACATTTGTCAACATGTAATTCTAAAAGCATTACCGTTTCGGTTTTTCTCTTTTTGTATAATCATACATATGTTGATTATGAAGGAGTAGAGGATGAGATGCTCCAGAATATGCCACTTTGGCATAAAGATTATTTTCAGTGAAAAGGAATCAAAACCCAGCAGACGCAGTAAAAGCTCTCAGCCTCTCTCGGAACTGCCTAAATTTACATTGGAAAGGAGAGCCTGCGCCAGGAAGAGAGCTCTTAACAGGCTCCCCTTTACCTAAGGGACATATCTGCATAATTGGGCAAACTTTGTTTTTTCCAAGTGTCTCCTTTAACCTTCTGGCTAATGGTCTTTCTCTCTTTTGTGTCCTCACCCCCCCCCCCCACGTTCCCTTAGCCCAGAGAAGCTTCAGGTGGCCTCATTGTCTTTGCAATCTTCTGTCTGTGTGATTTCCTCTGAGGTATGCTTATTAAATTTGATTTTCTCCTGCTAATCTGTCTCCTATCAATTTGATTCTAAGTCCACCTAGAAGGACCAGAGGGCAGAGGAAGGTCTTCCTCCCCGAAAATTATGTATGAATCATCACATCCATTGCAGTGTTTCTTGTGATAGCACAAGATTAAAACACACTAAATGTCCTTCTGAAAATGAATGGTCAAGTAAATCATAATGTATCTGATAGAATTCTACGGAACTGGTAAAATGAATTAAGGAAAAATTAGATGCACTGGGAGGAAAAAGATATATTGTTAACTAAAAGCAAAGTACATTACAGTAGAGGATAGAGCTGTTAATTCTTTGTGTAAAAAATAAAATCCCCCATGACTTGCGTTTGAAAACAGATTATCTTTGAAAATAAAATTATTAATACTATTTGCTTCCTGGGAGAAGACCTGTAAAGTTAGAGAAAGGAGATGGATGGAGACTCATGCCTTTATATTTTCTGGATTCCTGATGCTTTGACACCTGGACCTTGCAGACTCTGCAGAGACTGCCCCTTAAAGGGCTGGCCAATTGCTAGAGATAGTAAATGACCGACCTATGAGCAGTCCCTTCTTATGCAATCCAACCAATCCAGAGGTATACGTAACCATCCACTTTATCAGACTTTTATGTTCTGGACGACTATCCCCGTTCCAATGACTTCAGTACAAAGTACCAAGCAACTAAGGATAACCAACCCCTTTGCCCCAGAGCCCCCTGACATTATGCAAACCAGCCAGTCCTAAATGAGTTTACCCTGCCTCTCCTGTCCCTTCCTGTTGAAACCCCATTAAAGGCTCCTGCCCATCTCTTCCCTTCATTCCCTTTGCCCCCTGGCCCCTCCTGGTCCTTCCCCCTATGGCCCAGTGAGAGGCAACATGGCCTCCTCTTGGGTAACAAACCATCATTTTAATGTCCATATTCTCCCGACCTGTTGGCCTTACCAGACTTCAATAGTAAAATCTGCAGTGTTGGGGCACCTGGCTGGCTCAGTGGTTGAGAGTCTGTCTTTGGCTCAGATCGTGGTCCTGGGATCCTGGGATCAAGTCCTGCATCAGGCTCCCAGTGGGGAGAATCTGTTTCTCCCTCAGCCTATGTCTCTGCCTGTCTCCCTGTGTCTTTCATGAATAACAATTAAAAATTCTTTTTAAAAAACAAAAAACTCTGCACTGTAAAGCAGTGTAGGTATTGGGGAACGTCATCAAAAAGATGTACTGATACATATGAGCTGGACCTGAGCAATCAGAGGCTCCTCACCTCCACCCCTGTCCTTGGCACATGGGTTCTGCTGGCCTTTCCAGTTCCCAGAGCCTGCTCCAAGGACACAGCCTTGAGATGGTGACATGCTGTTAAAAGCACCCACATGGTATATGTGCCTAAGCCCAGTTAGGAACTCTATGTAAACTTCTAAGATTTGGAGGGCAAGTATGGGATCTATTGCATCTTGCTGCTGCCCAAAGTAAGCCTCCTATCTGTTAAGTTCCTTAACTGTTAAGTTCCCTTTGCTTTTATTAAAATTGCCACCTATCAACCTGGAGTGGCCTGCCTATTTCTTCAGCATCTCCCTGCCCTCTGAGTACAGGGGCCAGTTGCAGACTACACCTGGGAAGTCCCAGAGTGGCTACAAACCTGTAGTAGGAGGAAAGTTTTTTTATTGCATGTTTTTAATAACTTTTGTTATTTCACCATTTGTAGATATTCTTTAAAATACTTCATAGGAGGTAAATGTCATGATCTAATCTCAGCCACTCTGCAATGTATTATCAGTAGGCAAAATCTCAAAACAGATATTATTACCGAAGAGTGAAGTATGTAATGTGAAAAGTGAAAAATGGAATTTCTGGCAAATCCAGTATATAATGTTGAACTAACTATATGCTATTATCTACTATCTAAGAAACAAAGGCACCCTTGTCAATACAACTTAAAAGCAACTTTATGAGGAAAATTGGCAAATATGAATAGAGGACATAGAAGATCTGACAAATGGAGACACAATGTTCATATATGTGTCAATTCAATGTGCCAAAGCAGCCAGTTTTCCCAGATTAATCCAGAATCCAATGAAATTCCAATTAAAATTCCTACCCAGTTGCTCCTTGCATTTATAGGGAGTATTAAAGTTCAAGATAGTGGGGTGCCTGTGTGGTTCAGTGTGTTAAGTGTCTGCCTTTGGCTCAGGTCATGATCTCAAGGTCAAGGATTGAGCCCCGCATCCAGCTCCCTGCTCAGTGGTGAGTCTGCTTCTTCCTCGAACTCTGTGATCTCTCTCGCGCTCACACTCTCAAATAAATAAAAATCTTTAAAAAGAAAAGTTCAAGATAGCTAAGGCATTTTTCAATAAGATAAACTAAAGGACTTAGCTATTGCATTTGGAGTTCCAACAGAGCTAGAATAGTTACAATGGTGAGGTGTAGACACAAGGAAGACCAACAAAGTGATCAAACTAAAGAAGGAACCCAGAAAAAGACCTACCTGGGTAAGGGCACTTGTATATGAAAGCTGTAGCATTACAAGTCAGTAGAAAAAGATGAATTGGGGACACCTGGGTGGCTCAGCAGTTGAGCAGCTGCCTTCAGCTCAGGTAGGGATCCTGGAGTCCCCGGAGTGAGCCCCGCATCGGGTTCCCAGCAGGGAGCTGCTTCTCCCTCTGCCTATGGCTCTGCCCCTCTCTGTGTCTCCAATAAATAAATAAAATCTTTAAAAAAAAAAACAAAAAACAGATGAATTGTAGTAAAACAACAATACAGAACATAAGGTAAAATCAGACCACATTATTACATTGTTCACAGATACATTCTTCATATCTACATTATGGATTTATAGGCACCAAATATAAACAAAACTTTTAGAATTTTGGAAGAAACCACTAGTGTATATTTTGATGATATTGGAATGGCACAAACAATAAAGGAAAAAAAAAAAAGATTCTGGTTACCGGGTCACTTTCTACCTAATCCCCAAGATAACCCGCAGAGCCCTTAGGGGTCAAAAGAGCACAAGCAGTGCACAAGAAAACTTCAGTTTAATGCAAAGATTCATCTGATTTCTACAAAATTTCACAAGGAAGAGAGGACAATATTATTTTCCACATTTTACAAGTGAGTAACCGAGGCAGAGAAAGGAGATTAGTATTGTGCAAGGCCAAGCTTGCACAAGGCCAAGCTTATATACAGTGAGGGAAAGAAAGGAGTCAATGGTTATGCATCTTAGAAATGCACCCCATGTTAAGGATATAGAAGAAGTGTCAACCTTTATATACTCTGGTGTCTACAGTTATCATCTAGGTTTGAGAGTAGAGTTCATTTTAAAACACACATTTTAGGGATGCCCTGGTGGCTCAGTGGTTTAGCGCCGCCTTCAGCCCAGGGCATGGCCCTGGAGACCCGGGATCAAGTCCTACGTCGGGCTCCCTGCATGGAGCCTGCTTCTCCCTCTGCCTGTGTCTCTGCCTCTCTCTCTGTGTGTCTCTCGTGAATAAATAAATAAAACCTTTAAAAAACACACATATTTTAAAAATCATACTATTTTGCTTCTGAAAGATCAATATCTTCTAAATTTGGAACAAAATAGCATAGTAACTTCACTGAACAAACAACCATTTTAAATTTGATAGCATCAGCACAATATGCCTCACGACAGCACTGTTAAGAGCTATAGAACCACATGGGAAATCTTCAAAACACAATTAGCTCTAATAATTTATTATAATACAAATGAGATTTGGATCATGCTAAAATTCACCAGTTACAAGCTATCCTGTGTTTTAGCATTTTTCTCCCTTTGAATAGGAAATGTATTCAAAGATACCACAAATAGTCCTCATTAAAGAAGAGGATGAATGAAACTATTACAACTGTTTAGAACACACTCGCTCTCCTATATGGATTTCTCCTGTAAATACCACAGCGGTTCAATCACAAAAATCCATCAATTGGCTGGTTAAGTGCTGTGAGAAGCATTTTTATATCAAATAGCCCAGTCAAAATTAATCTTTCCTAACCCAGTAACTCTATTATAGTCAGGTCTTAGAGTATTATGTTTTAAAAACTAAAAAGAGAGAGAGAGAGAGAGAAAATTCTAGCTTATAGATTAGATTGTGAGCTCCTTGAGGGAAGACGTTTGTTTCCTAAACCACTTTTCAAATCTCCCATAAGTACTTGGAGCTCTGATGCAATACAAGTTCAAAAAAATATAAACCTTTTGCCTATATGCATAATAAAGAAAATGTTTTGGAATATAGATATCCCAAGGTCTTTCTCTTTTGTCTTTTTTCTTTAAACTTCTTACTGCTCAGTACAATGATATTGTTACTTATTTTTAAAATCGAACACAACAAAACTTTACATTTTCCGTAAGCACCTTTGCTAGTCCAAGGCCCAAATCAGATTATGCCCATATCATGTAATTTTCATGACCATCTATGAGGTAAATCTTATTTTTCATGTGTAGGTGAGAAAATAGAAATGCAGGTAGATTAGGTAGTAAATTACCTACTTCCTGTAGATAGTGAGAGGGAGAGCTGAGATTCAGATTTCCTTCATGTTTCAGTGATGATCACCATGCCTACCAGGGGGGCTCTCAGTAATGCAGTTATGTTTCCTTTATTGTATATCTGATAAAGTATTTTAAATTTTAAAAAGGTAAAAATACTGACTTGTCGAGCCATGAGTTTCTGCATTTTTGCCATCTTAAGCTTTATGCTTTGTTGCCTCCTGAACTCTTAAAGCTTATTTTTGTTATTATATTTAGTGGCTTCAAGCATCACAAGCCTCATCATAGGCCAAAAAGAAAAAAACCAAAAAAACAAAAAAACAAAAAAACTTCCTCTTTCTCTGGTTAATCAAGCTCTCTAATTTGTTCCAAGAACTTCCCCTCTTCCCATCAAGTTTATCCTCAAAATCTTTGGTAATCAATGTTGTGAAATTAAAAATTCTAATTAGGAAAAATGGAAGTGAACGTGCATGTAGTTATTATATATTCAGGGCATTCTTATACAATGTAGTCTTTGCTTTGACTTCAGGGTAATCTATTTGTTTTTTTTTGTTATATATATATATATATATTTAAAGATTTATTTATTTATTCATGAGAGACACAGATTGAGAGGAGAGGCAGAGACACAGGCAGAGGGAGAAGCAGGCTTCTCGCAGGGAGCCCGATGCAGGACTCGATCCCGGATCCGGGGATCACGACCTGAGCCAAAGGCAGGTGCCCAACCGCTGAGCCACCCAGGCATCCCAGGGTAATCTATTTGGATAAGCAAAACAATAAACTCTATTTTTTCTGAAATAGTATTCAAACACAGTGAATTTTTATTTTTATTCTTATTTTTGAAATTCTAAAAAGCCAGATAAATTAAAATGCATAATTCCTAAAAGGTAAGATTTAAGGACTATTTACTTACTAAAGATCAGATTATTTAACTCTGTACATGTATATATATGTCTAACTCCAAATATAAAACTCAATTATAATATATAACACATTAACCCGTACTTTGCATATATATTAACTCAAACATTTACGCAGAGTACATAAAGGCAAATCTTATATGTTCTTGGCAATAGGGCTTTTCAGTTAAGGATTATTTAAATTGTTAAAAATTATAATTTGCCTATCCTTGGAAAGAAACTTCTTTTCTCAAAAATCTTTTCTCTCAATATTTAGTAAAGATCTGGAATTTAGAAATTAAATTTGGCCCTTACAAAAAGACAAAGAAAGATAAAATGGAACACAAAAATATAAGTGGACTCATTTTACTAAGTTTCTATAAATATTTTTCTAAAGTAATTATCTATTTGATCACCACGTGTTTCTTTACAACTATTTATTTTTAGGTAAGAAGAAAAGTCCTAATAATTTATTTTTGCTTTTGTTTCCATTCCTCAGGAGACATATCTAGAAGGAAGTTGCTGTGGCAGATGTCAGAGAGGTTGCTCTATGTTTTCCTCTAGGATTTTTATGGTTTCAGGTGTCACATTTAGGTCTTTAATCCATTTTGAATTTATTTTTGAGTTCTGTGTAAAAAAGTGGTCCAGCTTTATTCTTTTTCATGTTGCTGACCAGTTTTCCCAACACTGGTTGTTAAAGAAACTGTCTTTTTCCCATTGGATATCCTTTTGTGCTTCGTCAAAGATTAATTGACCATGCAGTCTGGGTTTTTTATTTTGTTTTATTGATCTATGTGTCTATTTTTTGTTCCAGCACCATACTCTGTTGATCACTAGCACTTTGTAATACAATTTGAAGTCCAGAATTGTGATGCCTCCAGCTTTGCTTTTCTTTATCAAGGTTGCTTTGGCTATTCGAGGTCTTCTGTGGGTTCCATACAAAATAAAAAGCTTCCACACAGTAAAGGAAACAATCAACAAATCTAAAAGGCAACCTACAGAATGGGAGAAGATATCTGCAAATGGTGAGTATCCAAAATATATAAAGAACTTCTAAAACTCATCACCCCCAAAAATGAATAATTAAAACATTGTCAGAAGACCTAAACATTTTTCTAAAGTCATACAGATGGCCAAGAGACACAGGAAAAGATGCTCAACGTCACTCATCATCAGGCAAATGCAAATCAAAACTCCAATGAGGTATCACCTCGCACCTGTCAGAATGGCTACAATAAAAAACACAAGAAACCGCAGGTGTCAGCCTGGATGTGGACAAAGGGGAACCCTCATGAACTGTTGATGGGAATGCAAACGGGTGCAGCTACCGTGGAAAACACCTGGAGATTCCTCAAAAAGTTAAAAATAGAACTGCCCTATGATCCAGTGATTACACTACTAGGTATTTACCCAAAGAATACATGCATCCCTACGTTTATAGCGGCAATATCCACAATAGCCAAATTATGTAAAGAGCCCAAATGTCCATCTGCTGATGAATGGATAAAGAAAGCATATACATATACAATGAAATATTACTCAGCACTCGGCCATAAAAAAAGAATGAAATCCTACCATATGCAATGGCATGGACATGGATGGAACAAGAGAGTATTATGCTAAGTGAAGTCAGCCAGCCAGAAGAAGACAAATACCGTAAGATTTCACTCATATGTGGAATTTAAAAAATAAAACAAATGAGCAAAGGGGGAAAAAGAGAGGCAAACCAAGAAACAGACTCTGAACCATAGAGAACTGTTGGTTACCAGGGGTGGGCAGTAGGTGGGGGGGGATGGGTTAAATAGGTGATGGGTGTTAAGGAGTGCACTTGTGATGAGCACTGTGTTGGACGAAAGTGTTGAATCACTGTATTGTACACCTGAAACTAGTATTACCTGTATATTAACTGGAATTTAAATGAAAACTTAAAAAAATATAAAAAAAAAGGAACACTTGGGTGGCTCAGTTGATTAAGCATCCAACTCTTGATTTCAGCTCAGGTCATGATGCCAGGGTCTTGGAATTGAGCCCCACGTCAGGCTCCACACTCAGTGTGAAGTCAGCTTGAGATTCTCTCTCCTACTCCCTCTGCCCCTCTCACTCTTGCTGTCTCTCTCTCCAAAAAAATAAAATAAAATATTTAAAAAATAAAAAGTGAAAAGTGCAGTTCTTATTGCAAAGATAATTTCTCAAATGTTTGGTGCACTCAGCACTTAGGGAGAAAATCTCCTCACAATGAACTTGTCTGCTTTGTTCTATTTTATTCCAGTGGCTTTCAAGTGTTCCTATTTGAAAGTTCTCTCATTAAAAAATATCTGATATGGGAATGTTTAAATTTTAACAAAATTTGAAGCTTTTCTGTAAATGATTTTAGAAAACGAAGTCTGGATACTTAAAAAATTTTTATTTCAAAAATAGCTTATTTCAGTTGGCAAGGGATTTTTACATGTATTATCTTTTCCTAGTCTCATAATAACTCTGTAGAAGTTATGTTCATTTTAAAGATGACACAATATAAACTGAAGAGTGAAGAGTTTTGCCCATAATCCTACTAACTGGCAAGCCTAGAATGGTCTTTAATCAATTAAGTCAACTCAATCCTGCCTACCACTTACTATATGTATTTTAGATACGGTGAACTTCCACTCTTCCAGCTTCTCTCGTTCTACAGCAAAGAATAGAGGGGCTGAGCCCACTCCTCGCTGATCAAGGACTTGGGCCTTTCCAATGAACAAAATCCCATCTCCTTCAGAATTGTTAGCATTTCAGGTAATGACTTACAAACCTGGCTCCCATCAACTAACACCCACAATAGCTGGTTCTAGGGTTTACAACACGTTTAAAACCATAGAGTTTTCATCTGATGTTTGAAGAAGATATTTTTTTATTATTAAAACATTTTATTTATTTATTCATGAGAGACACACAGAGAGAGGCAGAGACACAGGCTGAGGGAGAAGCAGGCTTCCTGCAAGGAGGCCGATATGGGACTTGATCCCAGATCCCGGGACCACGTGCTAAGCCGAAGGCAGATGCTCAACCGCTGAGCCACCCAGGCGTCCCTGAAGAAGATATTCTTGCAATCTCTCTGAATATAAATGTTACAGGATTTCTCTTTTCCTTTGGTACCTGCGGTTCTTGGTTATGGTGCTTTGAAGAATGAAGAGATGGACCAGAGGAAGAGTAGTAGGCAGCAAAGTAATGTTTATTGACTGAGTTCAAAGCTCCTGAAGAGGGAGGGGACCCAAGAGGGTTGCCCAAGAGTTCCTAAGTCTAGGGGTTTTTATGGGCTCCTTGGAGGGCTGTTTCAATCTGATTAACCTTCCCTGCCCCTATCACCCAATCAGGTTTTTGTCATCTACCTACCACACGGGAAAGGGTGGAGGGCTCCTTTACGGTGTGGTGTAAAATCCTTTCTAGGGTGGTTGCCTCTTAAGGTGAAGGGGGCCCCTTGTCCCTGCCTGCCTTTCTTCCAACTACCCTTCCTTATCAACAGAAGCATGTTGTTTCCAGAGCTGATGTTAGCCATTGGTGGAAATACGAGAGCGCAGACGGACACTTGCAGGCAGAAAGGAATAGAAGGAGGAAACTGCTCCTTGGAAATCACCAGTTAAAGGTGCTCAATCAAACTAATGCTGACGGTCCCCATACTTCTAAATCTGTAAGTCACTTTGGGTAGTTAAATCCCTCCTTTGTTGAAGCTATATTCTATTGGATTTCTTTTTACTTAAACCTTAAAGACTTAGGTTTAATTCTAATTGTTATCCCCTCAGCTTTAAAAGCAAGTGATTTTTTTTTTTATGCCAAGTCAAGTGAAAGCATTGTCTAATTCATAGTAAAAAGATTTTTTAATCTATAAAGAGATATTTGATGTTTTATTGACCTTATTTAACAGTATATCTTGTTATTGATTTTTTTTTCCTTCTGACTCTGCAGTACCAGGCACACTAAGCAGTTTTTCTCGAATGAGGTTGCTGTAGATGGTGATGAGATTCCTGAATGCCCTTTCTGCTGTGATTAGGGAGCAGAGATATGCAGGACCTCCGCTCCTGCCAATCACTCTCACTGATGATAGCTGGAAGTACCTTTGTCTCAAGACAATTGTCAGCCTGAAATTGTCACCCAAAACTGAGGATGCTTGTTTGGATTAATGACAAAATGAGTGATCACGGCCAGTTAAATGCATGCTTGCTTATATTTAGAAGAAAATCCATGAATGCGCTTTGCTGGGCTCGATAAAATGAGTAAGTGAAGTAGACAGCTGAAGCCATAACTTACTTCACAAGAGGTTAGAGGTAGTCAAATAAAAGCAGAAGTGACTTGCATTTGGGGGCACCTGGGTGGGTCAGTTGGTCAAGTGTCGGACTCTTGGTTTCGACTCAGGTCACGTTCTCAGGGTCCTGAGGTTGAGTTCCACATGGGGCTCCATGCTATGCGTGGAGTCTGCTTGAGATTCTTGCCCTTTCCCTCTCCCTCTGCCCTGGCTCCGTCACATGTGTGTGCTCTCTCAAATATTTTTTTTTTTTTAAGTGACTCGTATTTAAGCTCTTAAACCTATCAATGTAAACTCAAAACTAGAAACCTCAGAATGTCAGATTCCAGGGCAGACATCCGGATATTTAAATTAATAGGTGATAAGTTTCCAAGAATCATGTAAACAGGTGTCCTACCTAAGCAGTTATGTTTACGACTCAGATACAATTTGAATATAGGGAAGGTGTAATCAGCTCAACAGGTAAGGTTTGAGGAACTCTGGATGCATCCAATCTGTACGTAAGTCCAAACAATGTCATTTATGGACTTCAAGTCCCTCCTTCCCACTGAATTTCTTATGGTCAATTTTAATACTTGAACTATTACAAAATACAGAACTATATTTTGTATATTTGATACCCAGGTCTACTCATTCTCCTTTGTCTTTTTCTTTTTCCCCCTCCATCATTTTTTTGCAAGAGTGTTATCTGAAGCAGGCAATTTTTAGGTGGTTGTCACATTGGATCAGATGAGTGTGCAAGCTGTTGAACAAATGCTGGTTGGGGGTATTGTGTTGACATCATGTCCAGAGGTACCTGGAATATTTTTTTCAGCTTTTAAAAGTTTCATACAGCATAATTCACTCTTCAATGTACAGTTCTTTGAATTTACACAAACATATACAGTTAAATAATCACAACTAACAAGATACAGAATATTCCATCACTCCAAAACATTCCCTAATGCTTCCTCCATTTGGTCGTACCTCATCTCTACATCTAACCAGGAAGTCACTAATTGAATTATTATGCTTACAATTTCGCTTCTCAAAAAATTCATGAGCAGCCCCAGTGACTCAGCGGTTTAGTGCCACCTTCAACCCCGGGTGTGGTCCTGGAGACCTGGGACTGAGTCCCAGGTCCGGCTCCCTGCATGGAGCCTGCTTCTCCCTCTGCCCCTGCTCCCCTCCCCCTGTGTCTCTCATGAATAAATAAATTTTTTAAAAATCTTCAAAATATTCATATGAATGGACACACATGGTGTGCAGCTTTTTGAATCTGGCTTTCACTATATGAGATCCATCTAATGTTACTGCATACATCAGGTTACTAATTTTGATTAAATACTTCAAATAGTTCAAAGATTCCATTATATTGATATGTCACATTTTGTTTATCTACTCACTAGTGTAAAGGCATTTGTCAAGTTTCCAGGTTTTGGTGGTTATGAACAGATCTGCTATGCACACTGAAGAAACCTTCATATATGTTTTTTGTATGAACATAATTTTTCAATTTTATTAGGTAAATACCTCAGAATGGAATCGCTGGGAAGTGTAGCAAGCATATGTTAAACTACATAACTACCAAACTGTTTTCTAGAAGAGCTGTGACCATTTTTCATTCCCAGCATCAACATATAAAAGCGTTCCAGATGCTATGTGTCCTTGTCAACACTTGTCAGTTTTTGTTTTGTGTTTTTAACCATTCTAATACATATGTAGTGGTATCTTTTCATGTGTTTATTTGCCATCTGTATAGCTTCTTCGAAGTCTGTAGTCAAATCTTCAGATTCAGTAGTTTTCTTGTCATTGAGTTTTGAGGGTTCTTATTATAGTCTACATGCAAACCTTTGTAATATTTGATTTACAGTCTGTTGCATATCCATGATTTGCAAAAATCTTTCAAAAATTAGAAGTGTTTGACAGTCAATTTATCAATTAATTGTGATTTTGATCTTTTATCTAAAAGCTTTTTGTTCAATGCCACAGATTTCTCCTAGTTTTTTTTTTTTTGAAGTATTAGGTTTTGTATATTTATAATCCATTTTGAGTTAATATTTTATTAGGTACTAAATAAGGGTAGAGATTTTTATTTATTTTTTAATTTAAAAAAATTTTAAGATTATTTATTTATTTAGTTATTTATGATAGACAGAGAGAGAGAGAGAGAGAGGCAGAGACACAGGAGGAGGGAGAAGCAGGCTCCATGGGAGAACCCAACGTGGGACTCAAAGTGGGAGTCAATCCTTGGACTCCAGGATCGCACCCCAGGCCAAAGGCAGGCGCTAAACCGCTGAGCTACCAAGGGATCCCCCAAGGTAGAGATTTTTAAACACACATTAGCACATTCAAATTTTCCAGCATCATTTGTTGAAAGACTTTTTTGAAAGACCATTCTTTTTCACTAAATTTCTTTTGCACCTGTCAAAAATCAATTAAATTGATTTGAGTGGTTCTATTTATATACTCTATTCTACTTATCAATGTTTATCATTTTGCCAACATTACATTGTATTGATAACTTTAGCATTATGAAAAGTCTTGAAGACAGTGTGAATCTTCCGTGGTTTTTTTTTTTTTTCTTTTTTTTCTTTTTTGAAATTTATTTTGTCTGTTGTCATTCAATTCCTATTTTACAGTAAGTTTCGAATTAGTTTGTTGATATCTACAAAACTTTCATGGGCACTTGATTAGGATTAGTCTATAGATTTGGGGAGAAATTATGTCAATATTGTGTCTTCTAATCAATGAAGACAGTGTATCTCTTTTACTACTTTATTGCTCCTTTTTTGTATTTCATCCAAGTTTCTGCTTTTCACCAACTGTTAGCATATAGAAAGGAAATTAGATTTATATACCCACTTGTATCCTGTGACTTTCATGACCTCAGTTATTATAAACTAACTTCCAATATTTAAGGTTGCTACTTATTTTCCTGCCTTAAGGCCGCTGGTGCCCTCACTGTGAACTAAGTCTCTATCTCTGCTCCTAGAATCTGGAGTCTGTGACTACTTGACCAATAGAATGTAGTAAAACTGACACTAGAGCAGTTCTGAGCCAACATCTGAAGAAATTGCTAGCTTCCACTTCTGGTATTTTGGGACATTCACTCTGGGAACTTGACTAAAATACTACGAAGAAGTCAACCCCTGAAAAGCCCCAAGTGGAAAGGAACTAATAACCATTGCCAATTAACCAGTCTTTTACGTGGACCACCTTGGAACTGCATCTTCCAGGTCAGTTGCATCAACCCGAATGATGCAACAGGGAACGCAGATAAACTGCCCTGCTGAGTTTAGCCCAAAATTCAGATACATGAACAAAAAAAATATTCTATTCACCTACTACATTTGGGGGAGGTTTTTAATGTGGCAATAGTTAGCTGAAATAGGTCACAAGCATTCTCATCTGATCTCCATGTTATAAACCTATGGAGTCTTCAAAGAGTCTCCATTTCAAAGGAAAAGTATTTAAATACTTATATTCTAAATTAACATAAAAATCTGAGGAAAATATCATTACTTATTTTAATGATACAAACACAACATCTTTTGGGAGGGTACAAAAGCTAGTATTTGGAAAATGCTCACACAGTAGGTCATAATATGTATTAGTTACTTTAGAGAAAGGGAATAAAAACATATCCCATCTGCCATGTAAGTAAATAGTAAACCAAATCTATCCCTTCTGTATCATCGTAATGAAATACATCCTGATAATATTTCTGCGCTTAAAATAAATCTTGTGAATTTATTTAACCATGGTAGGCTTCATAGCAGAGGAGGGTGAATAAACACCTGCCTCTTTACAGGTAAATAATTTTCACTGCATAGCTTATACTGAAGGCTTTACTGTAACACTGAACTATTCAGCAAAAGCTCAAGAGAATACAGACTTTACCATTTTGCCACAATATCATTTTTTTTTTAAATTAAGCCTCAGGTTCCAGGAAGAAAAGGCTCATCTCTCAGGCCAAAAATAAATTTTAAAGTTCTCAGTATGTGCAAGCTTAGAATCCCCTTGGTTTATCTATAAAACGTTCAAGGTATCAAAGCAATTAGCTTACTTGTAGGTGGACAGTAAGCTGTCACCCTTCTTTTCATTTCCCTTCCACCAAATACCAAGTTTTTGACGTCAAAGTCCAACCAACATTCTTTTCTGCCACCATGAGGCAAAGTGGGTATGTCCCATGCTTTATTGCTAATACTCTCCTAACTACTGATGTGAATAAAGAAGGTAGTATATGCCCCTGCATAAGCCACAGCCCTGTCACACACTTGGCATTCAAATTTACTATAAATTAGCCATCCTCAGCCAATGCTTCTGAAGCAGGACCACCTGGCCAGAAAGTGGTTTATGTCTGGAGTCTCATTGTTAAGGACTCTTCCAGGATCAAAATCAATGCTATGATAGTGACCCTCCAAGATGGGCCCCAATATTCCTTGCCCCTCGTGTTCACACTTATGTGGTCTGCCTCCCATATTAAATCAAGGGTAGCTCTGTCATCAATATCAAACAGCAGAAATGTGTAGTTCCCAAGACTAGACCAAATAAATGCTAGCATTCTCTGCCTTTGTCTCTTATCTTGTTTTGGGGGAAGCTAGCCACCCTGCCAAAGGATGCCCAAGAGCCCCTTAGAAGACCAGAGCTGCAAGAGAAATGGAGGCCTCTGGAACTGAAAGTTAAGCTGTCTCAGGGTAAAGATTAAATTAAAGGTGTAGCTATTTACTAGATATTACAGAGTCTTATAGTACTCCCTCCGCCCATTATTGAGAGAAAACAGGATAATCAAAGGCAAAAAGGGAAAAAAAAATGAAACTAAGGGTCAAGTACTAAAGACTTCATTAGACTAAAAACTAATTCATTTTGACTTAAGACACTGGAGTCCTTAATTTTCTTCTTTAAGCAGCAATATATATAGGTTAAAAATACCACACCACCTTTTAAGGAGGATATATATCTTAATACCCACTTCAGATGTGGCCAGGTAGAGAAAAGACATCGAAAAAATTCCCATAGATTATAGTCAAAGGTCATGAAGAGAAATGGACAAAGCAATTCATTAGAGAAAGCAGAATCACAGGCTAGTAATGTGCTGTTATACACCCCAGGATTAGAGGCTCTCTCTTACTTTTCTATAAAAACCTGAATTCCGGGACGCCTGGGTGGCTCAGTGGTTGGGCTTCTGCCTTTGGCTCAGGGCATGATCCCGGAGTCACAGGATTGAGTCCCACATGGGGCTTCCTGCGTGGAGACTGCTTCTCCCTCTGCCTGTGTCTCTGCCTCTCTCTCTCTGTGTCTCTCATGAATAAATAAATAAAATCTTAAAAAAAACAAAAAAAAAACAAAAAACCTGAATTCCCTTATGTGCTAAGGTCCAGGTATCAAGTCAAGGATTTATAATCATGTGATCTTGTTGTAAATGAGTAGCCTTGCTCAAAGCAATTACTTACTACAGTTTCAAATTGCCTTAGAAGACTGCATTTAAGAATATTAGCATTTCAACTAACTTACCACTGACTGAATTGCATCTCTAGTAGGCTGGGAAAATACATATTTTTATAAAACTAAATATATTTTAAAACACAAAGTTCATTAAATGCATTAAAGTCATAGCAAATCAGGATATATTTGCTTTCATGGTTATAGCCAATCTAGGATAATTGACATTTGCATGGAAGAGTTGCCTTAACTAAAGCAATATTTTAAATATTGGAAAAGAAGTGGAAAAATACAAAATTCATAGTATACAACTTTTGGGGGGGGCTCATTTCCTTCGGTTATGTATTTAAATATTCAAAATTCTATCCCTCTTCAGTTATGCTTTCCTCCACAGAGAAAGGTCAAAGATGAAGTTTCCTCAAGCTATTTTTTCCATCTCAAAGTCTTAAAGTTGATCTTTATAAATATTTTTTTAAAATATTTTTCTCCAAACTTTCTCTACTGGTTAAATACCTCCTTCTTTGGAATTCAGAACCAAGTTTCACACATTCAATCTATGAAAATCATTATCTTAACCTGTCCATTCACACAAGATTTTTCATTTAATTCAAAGACTCTTCCAGAAACCTAATATTTGAAAATGATCTCACCTTTCTGATATCATGTTTTTTTTTTGCAAAATGTAAGGGATTTAAACTCCATCAACAACCAACAAATGACATAATTTTCATTATTTCATATTATAATTTTCTTTGTTAACACAAGAGGGGTTAGGTCTTGTGTTTTCCATTTTACATAGGAGGAAAAACTGAGGCCCAGAACAAGTAAACGATTTGTCCAAGATAACACAAGAATTTTGCTTCCACTGCTTAGACTCAAAACTTTTGATCTATTGCCCATATCATGCTGTTCCTCTTAACAGAAATTTTAACACAGAAAATTAATCCACATTTGGATTCCCAAAATTGATTACTTTCTGCAAATTGCACCAAAAATGGAATATTCCCATGCTATTAGTCTAGGATGCACAATTTTGGCTCATAGTTATGGGTCTACTGAAAGCACTGCCACAACCTGCTGGTACTTAGAACAGCAACTATCTTCTAGGGTTTCCCCAAACACCTTTCCCTTCTTGTTGCCCAAAGGAACTCAGACAGAGCCTGGACCTCTCCCAGATAATGACTGTAGTTTCCTACACAGGCCAGGACACTTTACAAGCAAAGCTTATATTAGATCCCTATTTATTTCTTTACGCTCTTCACTTTTAGGGGAAATATTATGTTTAAGGGGAAAAAAAAGTGTTCTAAGTTTTTAAAAAAAGTAGTATTTAGTTTGGGAAATGAAAGACCAACCTACTGTAACTTTTTGGACTAAGTCATCTTGGATAAAATAGGGCCTACCATGGAGGGAGTGAAATTCTTCAAGTTTGCATGAGTTGCAACAGCTCTAGGCTGTCAGCAAAGGAAAAAAAAAAAAAAAAAAAAAAGAACATGGCAAGCAGTGGTGCAATACATCCTTTCTCTCTGGCTGCAGAATATAATACAGAAAAGGTCACTGTTAAGCAAAGTAAAGTAGTGAATATGTAACAATTTCTTAAAATGTTTTATGCCATTTCAAGAAGTTGCTTGGTATAGGTTGTAAAAAAGTTCTCCTGTCCAGTGGACACATCTTCCAGCTCATTTCTACAAACATGTGAATGATTTATCAGTATGTTTTTTTTGTCTCTGCTGATTGCAAGCTCCTCCTCAATTAGTGCTTTAAAAGAATGGTAGACATGGAATAAACTGATGACATTAAAACGTTTGATTCAGGGGTGCCTAGTGGCTCAGGTCATAATCCCGGAGCCCAGGAGTCGAGCTCCACACTGGGCTCCCTGCTCAATGGGGAGTCTGCTTGCTTCTCCCTCTGCTCCTCACCTGGCTCTCATTCTCTCTCTCAAATAAATAAAATCTTTTAAAAATAAAATAAATGATCCACCTTCTCCAATATCTACAACTTAGTTGTTTAAAATAATGTTGGGTCCATTTGCTCTAAATGAATGGACAGAACAGAGTTAGTGGTCACAGAGCACTTAAAATTAAAAAAAAAAAAAAAGTCCTGCCAAGTAGAGAATGAAAAGGGTGTATTGGTCTTTCAGGTTATTTATGTTTAGTCTTGGTGTCTAGAAAGTAAACATCTCAAGCAGTTGCCCCTTACATAGGCTAAAACGAGTTTTTCTTTTATTAGTGACTTTATGGGTAACAATCATTAAAATTTTTTAGTAATTAGGGCACCTAGGTGGCTCCCTAGGTTAAGTGTCTGACTCTGGATTTCTGCTCAAGTCATGATCTCAGGATTGTGAGATCGAGTCTTACCCTGGGCTCTGCAACCTGCCTAAGATTCTCGGTCTCTCTCTCTCCCCTTGGGCCTCTTCACTCTCTCTGAAAAAATAAAATTAAAGTGTTTTAGTAATGAGCATAAACTGGACCCAAGTGGGGAATATCCTGAAGTATCATATGTTCATCTGGAATGAAGTGTCATGGAGGTAGGACAGTGGCACACAGTGCGTCTTAGTCCATCTAGGCTGCTTGAACAAAATGCCAGGGTATTTTGGTAACATAGGTAACACAGAAACATGAGACTTTGTTTCTCAGAGTTCTGGAGGTTGAAAGTCCAAGATTGGTTTGCCTGCATAATCGGGTTCTATGTCTGGTTCTGCTTCCTGACTCCTATATCCATCTGGCCACTGCATCCTTACATGGTGGAAGAGGTGAGGCTCCTTCTATAAGGGCACTAATCCCATCCGTGAGGGCTCCACCCTCACAACCTCTTCATCTTCCAAAGGCCCTGCCTCCAACACCATCACATTGGACCTTAGGCTTCAATACAGGAATTTCAGGAGGACACAGTCAACTTCTAGCACAGTGGAACTACAGCCATTAAAGGACCATAAACTCCCAGGTTTAAGGAGATAGTTTTTCAACTTCTAATTAAGCTGCAGAATAAGTGACTGCACAAAATTAGCATGACAAATACATGTGATGCTTTATCTTAATTGCCAGGATCAGGAAGGGAACCTCAATATGAGTTTTGATCTGCTGAATAGAGAAGAAAGGCCAGGCAGCATGATAGCACGTAAACCGATGGAGGCCTACAATCACAGCAAATCATGGCACTTCAAGTAGTAGAGTATCGCTGAAGCATAACGTGAGAAGTAAAAGGTGCCAAGATAGGATTTTAGACAAGTAATAGGAAGCAGTTTTGGAAAAGCCTCCCAGATCACTGAAGGGATTTCCATTTAGTCCTCATGAAGCATTGAATAATTATAATCACAAGAGTGACCAGATCGAATTTTTATGTAAAGAAAAACAGGTGTGCAGTGGATTTAATGGTATAAGCAACAGCAGCTACCGCCTCCAGCTGCAATATGCAAACACCATTTGCCTAGCGTCTCTGGGCTGTGGAGTCAAACCAATTATCCCTCTCTGGTGAGATACATGCACACAAAGGAAAGTTCATAATATCCTTGGAGCTCAGAACTGATCCAGGTTCCTTTGGTATTTTATGTAGAGTGCTTTGTCAATTTACAATTTTATATTGCTTTGCACATTTGAAATGTAAATTTAAGCCCATAAAATTCTTATGGCATAGAGTGTGATTCTATCCATTGATCTGATTCATATTCAAATTTTTGGATAATATCTTAGGCCTGAATGTAACCACTGTTTGAGCATTTACGTTTAAGCAAGCAACAGGATAATCAGAAAGTTTTATGATTGTTTAAAACAGCATTTCTGTAGTAAAACATGCCCTAAAGTATTTTCACTTTGGCACAGTAACAAAAATAGAACAAGATGCCACGTATAAAAAGTTAGAACATGTGTTTGTTGCTTTTTTGATAGCTGTTAAGCTAAAATCCATTTCACATTTAATTACCTGAAGAGAATATCTAGTAATCAAGGCATCCAGTTAAGAATATAATTCACTCATAAGGCATTAAATGTCTGATATACAAGTCTTTCTTTCAAATACTGTAGAATCACAATGGAAAAAAAAAAACCTTACTGTATCACAAAATAGGCAAAAGAAAAAGAAATTGCAATAAATGTGGTAACTTTGTAAAAATACAGATTGCCTCAAATCCACTTAGCTTAGAAAAAAAGACTCATCAGGGGTGCCATCTGTGCCAGGCTTGACGCATGAATAGTGAGTCGCTGGAGTCTAAGCAAAGAAAGATAGGAGTGGAGTCCTGGAGATGGAGAAATGAAGGTCAAGTTAAGAGAAGCATTAAGTATATGGGGAGTCGGGCAGGGTTAGGCAAGGGGAGGCATATTCTGCAGGAGTCACTGTTACCAGAAGAGGAGACTGAAAAGTTAAAGTTACAGCTCAGTCATGAAAGGTCGTAGATACACTGCTTCAGGACAATTCTAGAAAGATCGAGCATCTATCTTGGAGGCAGATAAAGGATAAAACTTGAGGTGAATTTTGATAAAGTTTTAATATGGAGACTGGAGCAGGAGGATGTAAAAATGACATTGTGATCGAGCCCAGCTGGCTATGTTGATGGTGACCGTGTAAGTCAAGACCTTGGGCAATTCGTGTACAAGAACAGATGAGGTGAGATGAGAAAGACCTTAGAGAGGACAAGGCTTACCAACCTTCATCTTAATGCCATAGGACATTCTACACGCAAAACGTCTGTTGAAGACGAACAAGCAGTGCTAACTTAAAATATGTAACTGGAGCTTGGAAAGGGGGATTACATTCTACTTTGTAAATAAATGAAAATGTAAGCCAGCATCGGAGGTGGGGGGATCTTTGGTAAGTCTTTTGGATGTTGCTGCAGAATAAGTGACTGCACAAAATTAGCATGACAAATACACGTGATGCTTTATCTTAATTGCCAAAAATCCATAAAGCAAATACAACATTAACATAATGCAGACTAGTGATTATCTCTAGATTAGACCAAAAATGGTATTTGGACACTAGATTAATTAGCATTCCCTCTTATGTGTGGCATTTGTAACTGCGTCAGCCCCAGTGTTATTAAAAAGTACATGGTCAGAACTCAGGATTGGAGAGAGAGGACTGAATCATCCATTTTCCCAGATGGGTTCTGCAAATTGTAGTAAATTCAAAACATTCTGACAACTAGAAACAGTTCTCCAATGCAACCTGTACTTACGTTATCTGTTTTTATAATTGCAAGGCCATCCCAATTGATAATGCTACAATTAAAGCAAGCCCTGCAAAAAGTATCTTTAGAATTTCTATTTAATGTTATACTTCCATATGTAACATAAGCTGAACTCAGTTCTGACCCTGGAGTGTTCCATAATTATTATTTGATGAGTCTGGCATTGTCATTCTTGGTTGATCTAGGAAATCTCAGAAAACACGCATCGCAAGAATCAAATCCACCCAGACCACGCAACTGAATTGCAGACGTGAACACTCATGGCCATTCACTCACACCTGAAGGACCGAGTTGTTCTAACCACACAGAATTCTCCAATTTTGGGGAAATTTGTGGTCAAAATACGTACCACCTAGTAATTCTGAGTTAAGAGGCTCTGAAATGTAGTGGGAAGAAACCATAAGTTTTGGCTACTGAAGACTTCAGTCTGCTTATATCCTGGCTCAACCCCTTGTCAGATTATCATTCAAGATCTTTTATTCATTTATTCAGAAGTATTTCCCGAGTACCAACCATGTGCCGAGCACTGTTCTAATCTCTGTACTTGTAGCAATACATCGAATTCTTTTCCCTCAAGTTTATGTTCTTGTGGGAAAACTGGACCAGTTTAACAAAATGATAGTTGCCATGAATAAAAAATGACACTGATGCACACAGTGGAGGAAATTCAACAAGCAGCACGTGGGGCAGTACAAACTGCCTAAAAATGTGTTTCTTTGGGCCTAAGCAGGTACCACTGGAGATAAAACCAGAAAGATGTGATTAAATGAAATAATCTGACGTGTTTTTTTTTTTCCTTATGAAGCTGGGATTACAATAATTTGTAAACTACCTCTGCAGATGAGTCAAAATAGAATATGGGAAGTGAGTCTCATGGTGGTTAGTACATTTTAGGATTTAAACAATGGGATGATGTTTGCAATTGTGGCTGATGGTAGTAGTACTGTTAGTACTCAAAAAGAGATCTTAAAAAGGGGTGTTAGAGAAGTAGTTCAAAGTAGAGGTGTCTCTAAACTCCTTTTCCCGAATTTTGGTCTTTTATAGAGTTTTTCTATCTGTCTGGAATCTTCCATTTGGTCTCAGAATGGAATCTACCTTCCTTAGCATGTTCTCATGCAAAAAAGCTGAACTAATTGGTTATAGAATCAAGAACTGTAGCCTACCCAACCCTGGATTGCTCTGGTTCTGTTGAATGGGACTTAGATTCTAGAATTACCCTAATTATTGAAGCCTAAGAGATCATTAGTGCCTGAACCATTAACCGGCCTCTGCACAGCCAACTTTCAATACAGAGAATCTCCTTTTTATCTGCAGTTCATTTGGTTTGTTGTCTGTAGCAAGTTTTTAAGCAAAGGGCAGTTTAAGAACACATGCTTGAGGTTACGTAAATGTCCAATAAAATAAGAGCGAAGAAAATTACAGGAAATCGGGATGGGAAACGAAGGTAAAACAGTTCAGGGGTTTAAAATCTGCATGTGTTTGCCCAGCCTTGTATAAAATAATGAAGTTATGTTTAAGTAAGATTTACAAAGAGCTTCAGTATAATTAGGAAAACTGAAGGTGTCATTCTAGTTAATTTGAACATTTTTCCTTAATAATCCTTCGGTACTCAATTCTGGATTCTGACCTGAATTACTCCAGACAGGTGTGGCTAAGTTTGGCCAGGAGTGGCTTCCATTGGAGAACGTGCCCCTCTGTGCCCAACAGAGCGCACTCTTTGCCTATAAACCAGGAACATATTTTTTTTTTCAAGAACTTAATTTTAAGGAATTAAAATTCACCTGCCATGCAGCTGTTTCAAGACTGAAAACCTAACTAGAGTCTTTTTTGTTTTTAATTTTGAGGTAAACTGAGGGTAAAGACGTCTGGTCCCAGGAAAACCCAGATAAGGCAATTATCTGCTTAGTTTTTAACAAAAGCAGCCAATGACTCCTTTGTATCTGCAGAGTCTTCATTATTGCTTATTCCCTGCTGTAAAAACAGCACCTGGCGCCTAAGAAACACTGAGCGGGAAGTAGTTAGGACGCAAACAGGAACAGGATTCAAGCCAGGTAGTGTTATGCAAACAAAAAAGAGGGTTTATGTGACTATTAATGCATATTTTTTAAAACATTGTCTAGAAAAAGCTCTTTGGAATCCATTCATTTAGAAATTCCCCCAATTCTTATCTTTTTCATGTACGTAATAATCTTAAAATTTGGAAGAAATAAAATTACTGGCCTAAATTCTACGAAACTCAATACAACATTTCCAATTTTGAATAGTATCTTTAAAACTCTCTGCCTGGAGCCTAGCCTTCCCTGCTTCGCACAGACGCTCATGCTTTTTTAATTTCGCATTTCCTCATAGTAGTCTCGCTCGTGGTTTCTGGCCAGAGTTACCCCTCAAGATACAGGGGGAGGTTGGGGGAAGGCTGGAGATTATGAGGACATTTTACAGTGGGGCCTCCGAAAGAGATGCCGTCTTTGGAATCCAAATTAACATTTGCTATTGGGAATTTCAGGCTACGGAAGAGATCATGAACAGGGAAAGCAGTAATGAAAAAATAAATATTTTAAAACACCTTCGACTTAGGTCAAGAAAAAAAAAAATGTTGCTCAGGAGGTAGTTTTCCTGGGTTGTGAATCCGTCAGGAGAGTGGCCGTGGGCACCTTCACTTCAGTGTCCTAACACACCTGGGCAATCCTACTAAACACATTCTGGATAACAGAGGTCCACAGCTTATGGCCATTTCTATTAGGATTTTAAAGCAAGCAGAATTCCATGGTACTGGTTTGACAGGTGTATAAACATTTGGTAGACTTTATTCTATTTTGTTTTTAAAGATTTGAAGCGGAGAGTATGCACGGGGGTGGGGGGTGGAAGAACCTCAAGCTGAGCCCCCGCGTTAGCAAAGCCCTGCAGGGGAGGCCAGCTCAGGCCTCCCAACCCCCGGGTCGTGGCTGGGTGGAAATCCAGAGTCCTACGGACTGCGCCGCCCAGGAGCCCCTGCAGGGAATCAAATGGTCTTTAAATCGTATTTATTTATTCATGAGAGACACAGAGAGAGAGAGAGAGAGAGAGAGAGAGAGGCAGAGACCCAGGCCGAGGGAGAGGCAGGCTCCGTGCAGGGAGCCCGACGCGGGACTCGATCCCGGGACCCGGGGTCACGCCCGGGGCTGAACCGCTGAGCCCCCCCCCCGCCCCCACCCCTGGAATCAACTTTGAATAAAGGACTAAAGGGACGGTTTAAGACGTGGGGAAGCGGGCGCCCGGGCCGTGGAGCGTCCGCCTGGGGCCCGGGGAGGGTCGTGACCCGGGGCGTGGGCCTGGGCCTGGGCTCACCCCGCATCGGCGCCGCCGCTCCCCTCGCCTTGGCTCCCCCTGCCGCGCTCCCTCTCCATCAAGGAACTATAATCCTAAGAAAAGAAAAAGAAGGGAAAAGCCGGGCAGTACGGTGGGGGCAGCGGGGCTTCCAGGCAGGCGCCCCGGGCTCCAGGTGGCGGCCACGCAGGGCCTGGGCTCGGCCTCCCGCCGCCCCGACCGCGGCCGTAGCTGCCCCCGCCCCCGCCCCCGCCCCCGCCCCCGCCCCCCTGGTCGGGCCTGCACCGGGAGCAGGGGGGAGGGGGGGGAGGACTGGGGAGGACGGAGGGGGAGGGGGAGGACGGGAGGGGGAGGATGGGAAGACAGAAGGGGAGAGGGGGAGGTTGGGGGGCAGGGGGGAGGATGGGAGGGGGAGGGGGAGGACGGAGGGGGAGGATGGGGAGAAGACGGGAAGGGGGAGGATGGGAGGGGGGAGGATGACGGGGGGAGGACGGGAAGGGGAGGACGGACAGGAGGGTCCATGCACGTGGAGCAGGAGGGGATCCGGCGGGGGAGGGGTGGGGGGGACCGGGAGGGGATCACGGGTCGGAGTGGGGGGGGAGAGGCGGGTCCGCGCTCCGCCGCCCCCGTGCACCTGCCCGCCCGGAGCAAGCGCGGGGAGCCCCCCCTTTTGCAGCCTGCGCAGCCCCCCACGCCCCGCACCCAGGCCAGTCCGCGCACCAAGCTCGTAAAGGGCGCGTCCGGGCCACGGGTGGGCCCCGGCAGGAGGTGGGCGGGGGGGGGCAGGCGTGGGCGTGGCGCTCCCCGGGGCGGGGGGCGGGGTCCGGGGGCCTGGCGGGCGAGCAGGGGCGCCCCATCCCGAGCGCGCAGGCCTGTCCCCGCGGGGCCACCTGTGTCCCCTGCGCACCTGGAGGCCGTGCACAGGCGCCTCCCATCGCGTCGCCTGGCCCCGGGGCTGGGGGGATCCGGGCGGGCTCCCTGCACCCCGCCGCCCGCACCCCGCCGCCCGGGCCTCCTGGGAGGTCGCAGAGGTCGCAGAGACATCAAGAGCCGGGCAGGGCCGCGTCCAGGACCAGCGGACCGAGTGGTTGCAGCGGTTCTGTGGGACGCGTGGGACCCACAGCCCAGCGCCACGGAGAAGCGAAGGTTCCACGTGACAGAGCAGGGAGGGGAAGGGCCGCCGCCCAAGTGACAGAGCAGGGAGGGGAAGGGGCCCCCAATGACCGAGCAGGGAGGGGAAGGGCCCCCCAAGTGGCAGAGCAGGGAGGGGAGAGGCCCCCCCAATGACAGAGCAGGCAGGGGAAGGGCCCCCCCCAATGACCGAGCAGGGAAGGGAAGGGCCCCCCAAGTGGCAGAGCAGGGAGGGGAGAGGCCCCCTCAACGACAGAGCAGGTAGGGGAAGGGCCCCCCCCAATGACAGCAGGGAGGGGAGGGGCACCCCAAGTGACAGAGCAGGGAGGGGAAGTGCCCCCCCAAGTGACAGAGCAGGGAGGGGAAGGGTCCCCACGTGACAGAGCAGGGAGGGGAAGGGCCCCCCAAATGACAGAGCAGGGAGGGGAAGGGCCCCCCAAGTGACAGAGCAGAGAGGGGAAGGGCCTCCCCAATGACAGAGCAGGGAGGGGAAGGGTCCCCCCCAATGACAGAGCAGGGAGGGGAAGGGCCTCCCAAGTGACAGAGCAGGGAGGGGAAGGGCCCCCCAAGTGACAGAGCAGGGAGGGGAAGGGCCCCCCCAAGTGACAGAGCAGGGAGGGGAAGGGTCCCCCCCAATGACAGAGCAGGGAGGGGAAGGGCCTCCCAAGTGACAGAGCAGGGAGGGGAAGGGCCCCCCAAGTGACAGAGCAGGGGAAGGGCTGCCCCGGGTGCTCTGCGGCGGAGCCCCTGCCTTGCCCTCCGAAGGTCTCCGGGGGTCCTGGGACCCAGCCCCACCCCTGGGAGCCCGGGAGCCTGCCTGGTCTCTGCCTGGTCTCTGCCTCGCTGTGTCTCTCATGAATAAGTAAACCGATCTTGAAAGAAAGAAAGAACGGGATAAAACGTCAGGAAAGCCCCCCTAAAATTAGGTTCTTCTCTCAGAAGTGATTATTGTAAACGCGTTCGTGTAACCGGTCGTCTATGTTTAAGTCACTCTAGTATCTAAGTGACCTGTGTGTTCCGTGAAATACGTTTTTATGCAACCCAGGGTTTCACGATGGGACGTACCAAGTCCTATAAAGTCAAAACAGTTTTAAGAGATTCTGTGCGTCTGTGCACGTTACAATAATTTAAGGATTTATACTTCGGCTCACAAAGTTTCTGCTCCCGTGACTCAAATGTAAGCGTGGCGTAGCCTTTATCAACGTTACCAACATCTGTGTCCTAAGATTAAAGAGAAGTGAATTCTTCAACGGAGGGTTTTAAACATCTGCCTTAAGAACCAAAGAGCAGTTGGGAAAGCGCAATAATGTACCTTATTTGAGAAAACCCCTGGCATCATGTTTATGTTCCAAGGCTTTCTGCTCCCCCAAACCAGGCTACTTTCACGGGTTTTTTTAAGTGCTACGATTTTGTGATGAATGAAAAGGAAGTAAGCCTCTGCCACTAGCCTGACCTCAAGTTCTCTGCGTTTCAGTCACCGCATCGTTAAAAACCTCCGTGGAGTAGAGCTCATCCGTCTCTAAGGTTCTGTGATCTGAGCAGAGAAGCCTCAAGTTGGATGTTTAGTCTCTCGCTCCTTCATCCTTCTACGGTGTTCTAAGAAACATTGATCAAAATGTAAGCCTTGCTCCCCGGAATGAACCAGAAAGCATGAACAACACGTCCGTCACTGTACAGCTTCAGAGGGACGCGACGTCCTCCAACCACATGTCAGATCGACGCAGAGGTCTTCTTAAATCTGTGGGCTGGAGAATTGGGATAGTCCGGGAATGACTAGAACAAAGGTCAGGCTCACAACTCCTGGCTGTGTTTGCTCTTTCCACCTTGTTGGCCTGGTGTTTGCAGCCTGTCGTCTAAGCCTGGCAGGTGGCCCCTACACGTCTGTGCACATGGAGCACGCTCTGTCCTTTGGGAAACGTAGGACACCTGCAAGTGGGAGCAAGAAATCAGTGTCGGAATCTCCAAGGATGTTAGTTGCGTGAGGTAGAGTCGAATTTCACTGCACCGGGAAGCAAGTGTCCCTCCCCGGGTGCCCGTCCCCGTGGGCCAGCCGCAGTGATGCAGGCGGGGTGTAGACGGGTTTCTTTCCTATCACTCTGGCAATTTATACACCGAAGTGAAGGGTATGAAGTACAGCGGGCGACCGCGTGACGCCGGAAGGTGATGGGCTCTTCTCCTAAGTTCCAGGCCTAATGCAAATAAGGGAACAGCCCCTACTGAGCTCCTTCTGCGCTCAGCTGCTACCTGGCACTTTCACATGCGTGATCACATTTAATTTTCCCGACTCTAAAAACTCATTAGCAGGAAAACCAAGATTCTGCAGCTTCGGTTAACTTTCTCAGGGTCACAAAAGGTGGTGACCAAGTCGATTCCTGGCCTCAAGTCCAAGAGTACTTGCTTTACAACGGATTCTGGGAGCAACCAAAGACTGTTATTTATTTAATTTATTTATTCATTTTACTTATTTATTTATTCATTTTATTTATTTATTTATTTATTTATAGATTATTTATTTATTTATTCATGATAGACACAGAGAGAGAGAGAGGCAGAGGGAGAAGCAGGCTCCATGCAGGGAGCCCCACGTGGGACTCGATCCCAGGGCCCCAGGATCACACCCTGGGCCAAAGGCAGGCACTAAACCTCTGTGCCCCCCAGGGATCCCCATCATTCATTCATTTTAACAAAGTTCCTTCCATTTTCGTTCAGTATCTATGTGGTATTCGGATATTTAAGACTTTAATGTAAATTCATGATTAGTACTGCTTAAATCATCTTCGCTATTTCTCCATCCTTTCCTGCACGTATTGCATTTCCAATAAGGTTATTACTGATTTGGATTTCTTTTTTTAATACCACTCTCAGTACTGGGAAGTTACCCGTGACAAGGCAACATGTATCTTGGATGCATAGAATTCACCTTCGTCACCTTATTTGAGAAAAAGAGAGACTTAATTCGGTGTTAATAAATATGATAACCCCGTCATTGATGCTGAAGTTAGTAGTGAATCGAACTGTTTGCATACAAAAATCCAAACATGGTTTTCCTGTCCGTCTTATCAGGCTGTGCGCCACTTGAGGCTGAAGTTCTCTTTGTGCCTTGGTGCTTTGCATCTCTCAGGGCTCGTAACAGATGTGTACTAACATTTAAATGATTGACGCTCCTGAAGGTGTTTCTGTGCATCAACTCGATTGAAGGAAAATGGTATTACCATATGTGATAAGGATCAGTGTTGGACAAGTCGCCAATATTATGATTTGGAAGGAAGAGGAAGCATTGGGTGATATTTTCCCAATGCTCCGAGTAGCATTTTTCAGTTGCCACTTCCTTGCTTCTATGGACAATTTTATATGTCAACCCAGGGTGCCCAATTTTTGGTGAAATGTTAGGGTAGAGGTGGCTGTGGAGATATTTTGGAGATATTTAAATCCATATACTTTGAGCCCTCTCTATAATGGGGGCCTCACTCAGTTAGTTGAAGTCCTGTAGAAGAGGAAGGAAAAAAAAAAAAAGAAAAAAAAGCATCAGGTTCTGGACAAAGAAGAAATTCTGCTTGGAGATTGCCTTTAGGGATGCAACATTAACTCTTGCCTGGGCAATCTTCCACCTTCCCTGCAGATTTCATACTCACCAGCCCCTATTACTTACTGTGAAGGGTGAAGCAGGGCCCTAATGTAAACGTCTCTATCTCGTGGATATAAGTACGCGAACACACACACACACTAGGCATGCATGTACATTCTATATATACATCCTATTAGTTCTATTTTTAATTTGGAGAATCCCGACTTCTATACCTACTTTGGAGGCAATATTTTCTCAGTTTTCCTCCCAATCCTTTCCCTACCCTGCATTTAGCACAAGAGCAGTCACTCGCTGTGGTCCTCTCCCTTTCTTACGCCCGGGCACCCGGAGAAGAAAACATCTGTTATCATCCCCAAATGGAACAGATATGGGGACACACTGGTTTCTCTGAAGCCCCTTATTACAAGTAAATCAGGCCTGGGATTGGAAGACGGGCTCCATCTCTTTACTAGTTGCATTGCCTTTAGTCAGTCAAGCCAGTTTAGCTCTTTTTGAGGAAAGGGTTTTATGAGCATTAAAGATGATGCATGAGAGGGAAGGTCCTTAGCACAAGGTTAAAAAGAAATGGTCAATATTATTATTAGCTATTTCATCCCGTCAGGAGAACAATGTGAGTAGAAGAGTCTTCTGTTTTATTACTCCTGCTACAGTTACGCTCCCTGGAATCGATCACTACCGACATTGCAGGGTCACTTCGCATTGACATCTTTCAAATGTACTTATTAAAGATAAAATAAGGTTGAAGAGTCAAGTTCGAGATTGTTTTCTGGAGCAGGTAATAGAACGAAGAGTAGAAGATTACGGAGGAGATTCTAGTGTGTGGAGGTGGTTTTGGTCCAACCCATTCCAATGGCACAGGGAGTTAACAACCGGCTGTTACACGGCCGTGGATATTGACTGAGGACTTTCTTTTTTTTCTTTTTTTCTTTTTTTTTTTTTAAGATTTCATTTATTTATTCATGAGAGACACAGAGAGAAAGAGAGAGAGAAGCAGAGGGAGAAGCAGGCTCCATGCAGGGAGCCCGACGTGGGACTCGATCCCGGGTCTCCAGGATCACGCCCTGGGCTGAAGGCGGCGCTAAACCGCTGGGCCACCGGAGGTGCCCGACTGAGGACTTTGTGTGCTGGGATGGATGGTGGCAAATGTCTATTCTAAAGCCTTCTATTTTAGCAGCTATCCCAGCAAGTCAGCAGCATCTTCTGTGATACGGTCAGAACAGTTTTCGGCTGAATCCCTCTTTCTTCTTTAACATCTATCACCACTGGCCACATCCCCACAGGCTTTTCAGGGCAGAGTAGCTCAAACAAAGCAAGCTTTCCGTCTGCCTCTGGCTCATCTGTCTCCACGGGCAGTTTTGACTCCTTCACCTGCCATGATCCAAAATCATGGAGAAGAATGCACTGGTGTGATTCATCTCTTTCGTGCGGATGCCTCCACTTCCCAGCCACGGCCATCAGCCCTGCCTTATATCATGCCTCAAACATGATGAAAGGAAACAGAAGCACATTTATCACAGACACTAAAGAGTTCCACCTTCAGGGCTGGATGCTGTAATTTATGCATTAGTCACAACAAATATAAGCTGTTCACTGAAATCTGAATTAATGTCCCAAGCAGATTTTCAGCGTGCATATTTTGAAGAAGTTACCTTTCTCGACCATGCCGAAAGCCAGCTACTGGCTGCCTTTCAAAAAGATGATATTCCTCTTGCTGAGGGAATGCAGGTTGTTCGGCTGCTGAGGTGTCTGTCCCAGGGCATCTAACAATTCGTTGGCATGGAGGGGATGAGGCACAGAGCAAGCTGAAGGGCGTGCTGGTTCTTCTTAGTTCCTGAGAAAGAAGGCCCTTCCTGGTAAAATGGATAACCAGCCATACACAGAGAAGCCCTTTTAGTCTCTGCCCCCTTTATTCCTGCGTGGGATGCTGTCCTGCGAGATTGTAATGTCTGGAGTCTGGAGGTGGGGCCAGAATACTGGGACCAGGAGGAGAGATTTTGCTAGTCTTTTTCCACACTGTGGAAGATGTGAGGTCTCCGGGTCATTCAGATCATTGTTAAGGGACTGTACCAAGACTGAACTTCCTAATACAGATTTCTTTTTTTTTTTTAAATTTTTTATTTATTTATGATAGTCATACAGAGAGAAAGAGAGAGAGCCAGAGACACAGGCAGAGGGAGAAGCAGGCTCCATGAACCGGGAGCCCGACGTGGGATTCGATCCCGGGTCTCCAGGATCACACCCTGGGCCAAAGGCATGCGCCAAACCGCTGCGCCACCCAGGGATCCCCCTAATACAGATTTCTTGAGTGACATAGTGTCCGATTTTTTTTTTTTTTTGGTTGGTTGGTTTTGTTTTTTTTGTTTTGTTTTGTTTTTTTGTTTTTGTTTTTTTTTTTAATTTTTATTTATTTATGGTAGTCACAGAGAGAGAGAGAGAGAGAGGGGCAGAGACACAGGCAGAGGGAGAAGCAGGCTCCATGCACCAGGAGCCCGATGTGGGATTCAATCCCGGGTCTCCAGGATCGCGCCCTGGGCCAAAGGCAGGCGCCAAACCGCTGCGCCACTCAGGGATCCCTGGTTTTGTTTTTTTTCACCATCTGCTTTAGTTGGGGATTGAGTTTGCTGCAGCTGAGAGCTTTTCGCCAATAGGTGGGATCTAGTTCCCTCCTTGCCCGTAGGAGAAGAGGAGACATGGGCTGATGATGCCCGGAAGTAGTGCAGAGTGACAGACAGAGCTGGGTCAGAAGGAGGAGGAATTCTGAAGTCCAGCAAGGGGGCAAAATAAAAATTCCTGAGAGTAGGGGTTCTTTTAAGGCAGAAGAATCTCATAGTTTTAATCAAAGGAAAATGGTGTTTTGCATAAAGTCCAAGGTGTACATTTGAGTCTCGGGGTAAGAGGCGAACCCAACAATCTCAAAGAAACCTCCAGAAAGAGGAGCTGCCCGAGCGAGGGTCAAATAAGGAAGTTAAATAAATGCAATAGAAAGTTTGGGGTGCCCAAGGCTGGTAGTTAGTGGATCCTTGTCTACCAGAGAAGTCAATCAGTCGACCTTGAAAGCACAGATTCAGGGATGTGCGGATTCTGGTTTCCAAGTTCACAGTAACCTCTCAATTCTTCTTTGCCCAGGTCTCTTACTACACATGTCCCTTGTGTAAGGAAGAGGCCTCCTAGGCAGAAAGCTCCAAACATAGGATTTCCCGGTATCTTCTTTAAGATCAGAAATACCATCTTTCTTATTCACGGATACTTCTTCGGTGAAACCAAGAATATACATAGGACGTTTCTGTATATCGTGCTTTATGGAATCAGGTCCAAAAGGCCCTCCTGAGAGTCTATGGACTTGGCCCAGGATCTGCTACCGTCTTTCAGGAATAACAATGTCCTATTGTCGCGGTATTTTTATATATTTCACACAAGCTAGGGCAATATGTATTTCACAAAATAGCAAAAGGCACTCATCCCTGCAAACTAACTTATTTCCTTTTTTCTTTTTCTAAAGATTTTGTTTGACAGAGAGAGAGAGAAATAGCACAAACAGGGGGAGTGGCAGGCAGAGGGAGAGGGAGAAGCAGGCTCCCCGAGGAGCAGGGAGCCTGATGCGAGACTGCATCCCACAACCCCAGGATCATGACCTGAGCCAAAGACAGACAGATGCTTAGCCGACTGAGCCGCCCAGGTGTCCCCTAATTTATTCCTTTATTTTTTAAAAATATTTTTAAGTTAAAAAAAATAACTTATTCCTTTAAAAGCGACCTTTGCACATTCAGATTCAGTTGTCATTTCTAAATAAATATCCATTGTTTTTCCCTCAGTCTGTGGTCACCAAAACAGACAAGTGTTGCTCAGAAATGCGTTATGATCTATCTCCGTATCACTCGTCAAGGCCTCTTAGAATATCTGAACATGCACATCAACCACTGCATCCGTCGGGGTTATTAGTTCAAGCAAAGAAAACAGTTCTAGCTCGGGTAAGCACAATATTTATTCAAAGCTTATCAGGCAGCTCTCTGGTCTGTAGGAAAGGCCTAGAACCAAGTCAGGGATATATGTAAGAGAAGAATAGCGCTGTCAGTTATGCTAGAGGGCTGCTCTGGGATGGATGGACACTCCTATTGTTGCTGATGGGAAGGGACACGAGAGTTCATCCATCAACACTGGACTCTGGTACTGTCTTTGGAAAGGTCACCTCAGATGCTTCTGCAACCTGGTAGGGTTGGGGCCGCTGACGCCGACCCGAGTTGAAAGGATTCTGGAGGATCCTCCATTGTTTGGCTCTGTCCTGAAGAACTTTCTCTGTCCCGTGACCCTTTAGCTGAACTTAAGATCATATTGACATGAGATGGATTAACAGGAGGAAATCAAATTTATTAGGCGTATGCATGGGGAATCCACACAGACACAGAAATTCCAAAGACCTGCGACTTGATACTTTTCATGGCTAAGGAGAGAGAGGATCTCAGGATACAAGGGGATGAAAACCGTTAGTGAGAAGGTGAAAGGAGATGTCTGGAAAAACCAAAGGTGCCACATTATGCAGAGAGGTTTCTTAGGTACAGGGGAGTCTGTTAACAGCTCTCTTCCTGGCATAGGTTCTCCTTTCCAATGTGAATTTAGGCAGTTGTAGACCAAGAAGAGAGCTTTTCCTGCATCTGCTGGGTTTTGATGACTTTTAGCCCAAAATAATGTTCATGACAAAGTGGTCCATCTTAGGTAGCCTGTCTTCTCCCTTAACCTCAATACCTTCCTTATTAGTCAAAATTTGGGGTGAATGTGTGTTTGGGGGTTACATCAAGGAGCCTTATTGCTAGATATTCTCTCTCCTGACGTCTCTGACATCGTATGTTTTGACGGAGGGCTGTGTTTCATAAGATTTCATAAATGTAGCACAGAGCTTCAGATTCTGAATTACCAAGAGAGTGCAAATGTCCTCACAGCAGCCAATTATCTTTTTTTTCCCTTCACTATTGATCAATTTACATGCTCTACGTTATAATTTATCTTTTGTGGAAAATGTGACTCAATAAAGAAACATTCAGAGAATGATTAACTTGTCAAGTGGTAGATTCTTGATTCTAACCCATCGAAGACTCTCAAACTTACATTATTTCTGTAATTGCCTTCTGTGACCAAGGGCACACATTTGAGATTTTTGGTGGTGATTATAGATAACGTATAAATAGGACATATTACAAATGGGTAGTGAATCTATGCCCTGATTTTGCTGACCTCACCCCGATACTGGAGGAACTAAGTGGTACTGAACCTCCATCCCCATCCTCTAGAGGATTGCACAGGACCCTTCCAGCAGGACTCAAGCCAGAGCTTCACATGGGGCAGGCAGTAATGGTCTGAAACAAATAAATAGCTTATTAAAGTAGCGCAACCTGTGTGTCTCCAGATCTCAAGCTAAGGCCAAAATAACATTCCTATAGCACTACGTCTTCAGAAAGATGTGGAGATCTAGGAGGCTAATTAATAGCAGTAAAAATAGAGGAGGTTACGCAGAGAATCATATTTGAGAGCCTGTGTGTAGGAGCCTCCAGAAGCTTGCTAATCCAGCTGCGCGACGAGAGAGGCTTTCTGACAGGTATTTCTAGTTATGGCATAGCACCCCTCTTTCTCTGCTGTTGTAAGAAAAATACGCTGTCTCACCTTCACATTTTATAGTAATTCTGTGTGAGGCTGGCTACAAAAGTTGGGGGGGCCCAGTGGAAAATTGCAAACGCAGGGCCTTGTTCGCAAAGCAGAACATTAATGTGCCCGGTAACGGTGGTAAAACATAAACCATTTTTTCTTTCTTCTGTGCAGGTTCTCTCTGCTTCACGTGATGGCTTTTAATTACTCTTTAATAGATATTCTAAGAAGAATTCGTTTTAAATGATTAGCATGAATATTGCCATTAGCCTTCCTATTGGGCAACATGAGTCTTAAACGCTTTGTGGAAGTTTTTGTTTAAATTTGAGAGAAAATGAGTGGGAAACATCAGTGAGGGTGACAAAACATGAGAGACACCTAACTCTGGGAAATGAACAAGGGGTAGTGGAAGGGGAAGCGGGCGGGGGGTTGGGGTGACTGGGTGATGGGCAATGAGGGGGGCACTTGGCGGGATGAGCACTGGGTGTTATGCTATATGTTAGCAAATTGAACTCCAATTAAAAAAATAAAAAAAAAATTGTAAATGCTTTGAATGTTTTAATGTTAGAAGAATTTTAAGCACTAGTTTTAAATAGTAACATTTAACTTGTAAACAGAATCACTGAAATCATACAAATTGTATGTTCAGCGTTTCCGCCTGCACAGACTCAATTCTTATTTCACCACCTGATAGATGCACGTCCTACCGATCCCCTCTACCTTTAGTTTACTTATGGGTAAAGGATTGAAAGGAAGAGGAACTACCAGTTGCCCCAACCTTTTCCTTTACTTTCTAGATCATCTTTTCCATGTCACTTGATTGGCTAATATGGGGTAGCAGAGGTGCGGGAGGAGAAAAGGATGAGTAAGAAAGTCTAAGATGGACTTACTTGGTCATTCCTGCTTCTTGGAACATTGCTGCTTTCTTTGTGGCTTTGAAGTTTCCATGCCCCTGACTTAAGTAGCAGACGTATCACGCTTGCCTTGTACCGACTACACCTGTATCACTAAACTCACGGACGTCCCATAATTCTGTGTTCATAGAGCATCATGAATGACATACACACAAATGGTGGCAGCAAGGAAGTGGGGGAAGGGGTCACCTATTGTGCGTATCTCCCATGCCCTCGCGCGTGTCCTGTGATTTCACTGGACTTCAGGTAGGAAAACAAGCTCATAGATAAAAGGATGAAGAATTTCAAGATGACCCATGAAGCCAATCCTAATTTCTCTGGAGAAGACTCCCCAGGTAGCATTTCTGTTTATATCATTCTAAAAGAGTAGTCCTCTCTCTCTCCCACCCCACATCCCCTTTTTCCTCACTCTCTCTTTCCCGGTACAGCACCTCTCTAAGTTCTTAGGTGGAGATAGCAGGGGAAGTGCAGGCAGGAAGAACCAGGAGATAATAGCACAACACATACTCTTGAGTACTCTTAAAAAAAAAAAAAAAAAAAAAAAAAAAGATTCACTCTTCCCTCACATCAAGTAGGGTTTTGGCCAAAGCTTGTAGGACTTATAGGACTAAAATCATTGTGTATTATTACCTCTTTCGCATTCCTTACTGAGCAACTCGGCTACTCAACCAGCCAGAAATCTATATGTGCTCTGACGGGTTGCAGATCTGTAGACGGATGCCTCTTCCGTCTGGTTCTGCCTCCTTCCTTCCCCTCTCTGGCCCCAGGCCCTCACGCACAGTCATAGTCATGGTTATGTGTGTGCCATATGCGTGTTGTTCACATGCCTGGGTTTCTAAATTGCTAGGCCCAGATTCCACTTCTCAGACACGTACTGTACAGTTTTCATTACTGTACATGGAAAGTTCTGAAGCCTAGAAATACCCAGACTAGGAAAAATCAAACAAGCAAACACACACCTTTATTGGCATACCTTTAACGCATATGAACCTTGGCACTTTGAAAAGACACACGTGTACCGTGTTTCAAATGATGTGAGCTCCTATAAAGTTCCATACAAATCAAAATTTTATCTTTTAAGTGAATTTTAAGTGAATTCAAGAGTTATGACAATGAATCCCCTGGTACATTCATTTGTAAAGGGATATTAATCAGTCTCTAACATTTTCTTTTGACATTTATAATTTCTACTTGATATTTCTCTGTATTCCGTTTAGGTAGGGCATAATTTATACTACTGTGTATCTTTTATTCTACATTGAGTATCTGTAAAAAGCTATGAAAGTACAATTTGTTGAGCAGGTGCTAGATGCAGCATTTTGCATAGATTATTAAATGCTTTGAACAGCCCCTGTGGTAGGTATTGTTATCATCATTTTAAATACAAAATACATAAAAAAATAAATAAATACACACATAAATTAATAAGTAAGTAAATAAATGAATGAAGAAATAAATAGGGCTGAGTTCATGTCAGTGATTTGGCCAGGCACAAATCTTAATGCCAGTCCTAAAGTCTCCTGCTGTGCTGCATCCCTTGCCGTAGTCCTGTAGCTAGGTGTCATGCATCTTGCATCTTATTTATACAAAGGAGCTGTCCTGATAGAGGATGAGCCCCTTTCACAATTATTTTGGTAACAGTGGGATTGTAACATCACAAAATGATACAGGAAAAAAGTACATTGTAAAAGAAAAAAATGCTTCAATCGACACACTTATTTTCCTTGTCCTCACCGATTTTTAAAACTACAGGAAAATTCTGGGCTTCTATTTCAGAATTTTGCATTTCTAAAACTATACATTTGCAAGTGGGTTTTTAAAACCCCACAGAAGGCTTCAGTCTGACTGCAAAGCTTAGAGCTGCCAGATTAAAAGCAGGTCCAGGTGCCAACCTCTGCCCACGAACGACAGTGTTTTTCTAATGGTAGCATTCATTTTTTTGGCTATCACTTTCTAGACAAATGTAGGCTTCTGTGTAAAGCTTTCTTTCCAGTGTAGCCATTTAAAAAAAAAAAAATTCCAGCACTTAATTTCAAAATTGGATTTGAAACACCACCCATTTATCTGTATCAAGGCATTCTGTTTAAAGGCCAGAGAGGAAGGTTTTGTGTTTTATTAGTGTGTTTTAATATTTTAGGTTGGAGATGATGGTTGTTTTGCTGAGATTTTTAGGTTACTATTTATAAATACTTGAGAACTATTCTATGCATATTGATATTGCTTTGAGTTTGGTTGGTTCCTAGAGATGAGAAACAGACACCACCCATATCAAAACACTTTGGGAAAAATCATGAGTTATGATGGTGGTACTAGTGTTGGTTGTATTTGAGCATATAGTGTTTGTGTACAGTCAGTGCATACGTTTTTAACATTTCTATTCAAAATTTTCTCCCTTTAGATACATGACCTAAGAATAGTCAGCTAGACTTTATACAAGCCCTCATGTTATACTGTAGTCTCCACTTTCCTGGCTTTGATTCTTAAATGCCAGACTACAAATGCAGCATTGTTTATTAACAGGCTTTACTTTCAGAAAAAATGAAAGTTATTATGTTGAAAATGTCCTCTAGATGTGAGCATAAAATGAAGAAAAATAGTTCTTTATATCCCATTAAATATATATATAATTATATATCAATATATAATTTAATTATTATATATAAATAATTATATATAATATATAATTAATAATTATATATAATATATAATTATATATCATTTAAATATATATATATATTTAAAGGAGGTAAATATGCGAGCTCCTTTGGGGCAGGATTTGATCATTTTAATTTCCTTTCATTATTTTGAAGTAGTACTCATTCATCTATTTTTTTTCACTATTTCCTTACTATTGATAGATGATAGATAGACTGTTTTGCTTTGTTTTTTTTACAAAGCAAGTTGTTTTGTGGCTGTTTTTAAATATTTTTTTTTTTGGTTTGTGAGATTGTAGAACATGAAAATTATTATTATTATTAGGATCTTTATTTATTTATTGATGAGCGACCCAGAGAGAGAGAGAGAGAGGCAGAGACCCAGGCAGAGGGAGAAGCAGCCTCCATGCAGGGAGCCCGATGTGGGACTCGATCCCAGGACCCCGGGATCATGCCCTGTGCTGAAGGCAGATGCCCAACCACTGAGCCACCCAGGTGTCCCCATGAAAATGATTGAACAAGTTACCTAAACAGCCGCTCAACGGGGACTCAGACCCGTCTTGCTGTTGCACATTTGTGTCTGAGCACAGCACTAAGAGGAGGGTTGTTCTAATTTTGTACTTCAAATAACCACTGGAGCCTGGAGTAAATGCCCACATTGGTGGCTCTGGCAGGTCCCGGGGGGCACAGGACTCCATTCTAACTACATACTGGAGACGTGTCTGCAGCAGGAAAGAGGGGCTCTTGGAAGGTCTTGGCATCTGCTGTATCAGTTAGTTCCTGACTTTAGCCCCAGCCCGGGGCTGCACAGTGCAATGGTTTGTTCTAGAGCTACTGACTTCAGGTGCTAGGAGCAGTTTTGGAATTCTGTAGAGACAAGGGATATATTTGACTTCTGAATTCAGACTGGTTGTTTGGCATGAATATTTGACTACTCCTGGACATTTGGAGCAACGATGCATTATGTGGAAGGCTTGACAGTGTGGATAGGAGTATGAATGGGCTCAAGTGTGGTACTTTAGAACATTAGAGGATGGTCATTCACACCCTAGATTATCAGGGCGCCCCAGGCTTCATGTAACAGCATGCTAAATTCTCAACAACAGGAGGTACGTAGCAATATCATACAGCTTATAGATGAACTGCTTTAAGTTAGAGAACTTGTCCAATGTTAGATATCAACGTGATAGTTTCAACTGACATTCATCTAAGTTCTGCCCTTTAAAGCACTATTTTTTTATTTACTATTTACAATGATCATTGTTCTAAGGGAGATGGAGACATCCAAAATTTGAGTGTTAATTTCTACTGCCTTTATCCCTCGGTGGTATTTCGGAAGCATGGTCTTCCAGACTTTTACCTTGGATTGCCACGAGGGGGCATACGTAGAACTTAGAGGGAAGATCTAATAAGATGAACAGCGGGAGGAAATCCTTGATTTTTCCTCCTGGCTAGTGGTCCTCAGTGTGCATCGCTGAAACCAACAGCATTAGGGACTTGTTCAAAATGCAAATTCTTGAGTTGCTCGTCTTTCCCACTATATCAAACCTCTAGGGTGAAGCTGGAAATCTGTATTAATAAGACTTTCAGGTGATTCTCATGCATGGCGAAATTTTAGAAGCGCTCTCTTGGTTTTTCTTATTGTAAATATGTACTTGTTCTTTCATGGTTATAGCTTTTCTTTAATTTCCCCACACTTTGAGACCCACTGGGCTACAATAGATTATCATTTTCAAACTGAGGATCAGGACCTATTTGTGAATCACAAAATCAATCTGGTGGACCTATAGAAAGAATAGAGAATAAGAGCACATTATACTTAATAAGAATAAAATCGCGAAAGTATGTTTTTAGATGGGTCATGATACGAAACATATAATCTCACTGTGGGCCATGCTCAAAAAAAGTCAAATAGTTTGAAAACTACTATGAAATACTCCTGACAATATACAGTGTCACCACGGTATTGCCTGAACTGAGAAGGAGGAGGTCAACGTAAGGGAATGATCATAGAGCATAGATTAGAAACTTGGTCATAGAACCTAGTGTTATAGTAGGGAGCTACACCGCTTGGGAAAAGACAAATTTACATTCAAACAAAAATCCCTGGGCGTTCTGTAGCCTAAGAAGAAATTCCCCATGCAGCCTAGATCATTAGTTCATTTTTGACTTTAAGGGAATTATTCCCAAACTTGTGATTCGGGATTATAAATACACCCCTGATGTGAAGCCCGCCTACCTAAAGATCTTCCTGCTGCAAAGGTATATACCTGCAGCAGAGCTTCAGATACTCCTATCAGGATATGTCCAGGTAGTCATGACCTATTCTTCTAAGTGGAGTTTAGCTTGGGGGAAACTGACTCCAAGAAGATAATTGCATCTGAATAGGAGCAGCATCGTCTCTGAATTCAGGTCTTATTGTCCATTGATCATCAGAGGTTTTTAAGGTCCCTTTTTCTTCCTTCTCAGCCTCTGACTGACAGGCATAAAAGTTTTTGAACTCAATGCTGCAAGACAGGCTGTATGACACAGGTTTAGACATGCTTCAGGAAGAGGCTAACAGAATCAGGAGAAGAGTGTCTTCATACAGACATATTTCAATTAAAAAAAAATCACTCGAAAACCAATCAGAACCATAGACATATCATGGAAACCTGCTTTTCACTGTCTGATACTTTGCAGCCCTTCTCAGGGAGAAGTAAAAGTCACCTGCTCTTGACACAAGTTCTAAGATCAGTATACACAGATGATGATGTCAAAAATCATACATACACACACGCACACACACACACACACAAAACCCAAGGTCAACAACGAAGTCCCAGGGGTGTGCTTTCCTTTTTCTATAGCTGGCATTCAGGGAATATATTATTGAATACCGATTCCAATATTTGCCAGTCGAGTGACCGCAGAAAATATACCTCTTGTCCTTTGAACCCTCCATTTTTGTTTCAACAAAATGCAGATGAAGAGGACCTGGCAGGAGTAATTTATGAATGTAAATAACTTGTATATTGGCATGATGAGCAGAGGATGATGTATGGAGGTGTTGGAATCTATATTGTTCACCTGAAACTAATAGAACACTGCACGTTCAATAAAGTAAAAAAAAAAAAAAAAAACTTGAACATTGTGTAGGGATTAAATGATTCGTGCAAAGCACCTAGGACCATGCTTGAAATATGGTAAGCCCTCCATGGAAAAATACCTACTATGACTATTTCAGCAAGTGACTATTACTATGAGGATGTAACCATTTAGGCAAAAACACTACTGTCCTTGAGCTTTTTCTTTTTGGAATATGCACTCGGTGCCAACCCTAGGTACTAGGGTGCCAGGACAAATAAAACTTGCTTCCAGCCTTTCAGAAGCTCACTTTCTCCCAAATAAAAAAGACACACAAATTAATAACTAAAATCGATATGGTGGAAACTCTGATATGCCATAGAAAAAGTGCTGTAGAAACAGTGGAAAAACTGGAATAAAGCTCCAGAGGAGCAGCATCCTGGCCCACTATTAGGTGCATCCATGGGATAGATGATTGAAGCCCTGGGCGAAGGTGGAAAATCAGAACAGGAAGTTCACAAGTCTACCTTCCTTGTCTTCAACCAGTGATTTCTTCTCCTTTTTTAGTAACAACACAGGAGTTAGGGAAAGGGAAAAGTAGCTTCAGGAACTTAATTCAGTGTCTATAGAGCAGTTGTAAGGGGTCTGTTGGTAAAACCTTTTTTTAGTAATACTACGAGGTTATTTGCCTTTTTTCCATGCTAATATTTATGCAGATATAAAAATAATGGGTAAACTGTTGGTGCTTCAGTGTGAACCAAAAGAGTGACACCAGATTCCATTAAGTTACTGTTAATATTATTACATAAATCTTAGCTTCTTCTAATATTTGAGGCTCTCATGGGGTGCCTGGGTGGCTCAATCAGTTGAGCGGCTGGCCAACTCTTGATCTCAGGGTCAGGATATCAAGCCCCACGTTGGGCTCGGAGCTCAGTGGGAAGTCTGCTTAAGAGACTCCCTGTGCCCCTCCTCTCTCTAAAATGAATAAAGCCTTTAAAAATATATTTGACACACTAAGAAAGCAAATATATATAAAAGACTTCTACTGTAACCAGAGTATGACTGTCCCAAGGAAATGCATTTGAGTTGTGAGCTAGACTGGCACCCCAACCCCTTTTGAATGAAACTCCATTTTTACTTGAAAAGAACCATTAGCAGATAACTGGGTATTGAGAATTGGATGTTCAGTAGATAGTTGATGACTAGTATGAGGCAAATCTACCACTTGGGTAGAAGATACTCCTACAAGTGTATAAGGTAAAGTTGGCAAGAAAGTTTGAGGTCAGATTGCAAAAGGCCTTCCTTTGCCTATTAAGTTAGGCAGTATTCAGTAGGCAAATAAACAAAACAAGTTTAATTAGGGAAGATAACTGATCAATTTGATATTTTAGAATAGCAATAGGTTGCTTATTGGGATAGTGTAAAATGGTGGAGACCGGGTCTTAAATGAGAAAGCTACTACTGTTTTCCAGGGGCGGGACAGTGAGGGCTTAGGGGAGGCCCAACAAACATAGAGTAGGGTGCAGGCACAGTGTAATAGGACAGTACTAGATTTTCCCAACAAGGGGATGTTGATTGTGCCTTTCGTCTCTAACTTAAGAAAAAAATGTCAGTTCTAACATGTTAAGATCAGAGGATAATTGAGACCTAGGTTTTAACAAGTTATGCAACTGGTTTCAGACGATCTTTCATGTTCAATTGTGTTTGAAATGTTGTTTGCGTTTTTATTTCTTCTCCTAGGGGGTTACTTCCTGTGAGAGATGCTAGAACGTTTAGGTGGGCCGCATATAAAGCGGCAGCTATGCCCTAGACACAGACACACTCCAAAATTGAGTTAGATCTCTCTCAGAAACTGGCGATACACTCAAATTCAAAACATTTACCAAGAACTATACCAAAAGTTTGGGGGACAGATAGGCTGGTGATCATGAGCTTATGATAGTAGAAGTATTACTGAGCCTACCTGTAAAATAGGAGGAAGGGTTATGGGATCCAGGAAGAAATTAGGATTTATAGGCAAAGGACTCAGATTACTTGACATAGAAGGTGTTAGGTGGCCAAAAACTCGCAGGGAACCTGAATCCTATTGATACAGATCATCAATCCAAGGCAGAGAGGGCAGAAAAGGGTGGAGATGGATTCAAACTGGGCAAGCAGAAGACGGAGCTAGCTTACTCGTACATCTTGGGCTTTGTGAAATATCAGATGAGATAGTAAAAAGCTCTTAAGAGTCACTTTTCTGCACAGCATGCCTAGAGATAGCACTCTTAGGGACTAAGATTCTGAGTCAAATGACCAGAAACCTAACCTTCTAGATTAGGGTTTCTCAACCTTCCACACCAATGACATTTAGGGCAGGACAATCTTTGGTTGTGGAGGATGTCCCTTACATTACAAGACGTTCAGCAGGAGCCCTAGTTGCTGTACTAGATGCTTCTCACACCTTCCCCCTTCCAGCTGTGATAACCAAGAATGTCTGCAGTTACTCTCAAATATCTCCAAGGGTGGAGGTGGGGGTTAGTTGAGCGGGTGGGGGAAGCACAGATCCAAGTGCTTGGATCCTCCTTTAGGAAAACACTGAATTTAACCTTCAGTCTAGGCTTCCAGAGGAATCGTTTTTTTTTTTTTTTTTTTTTTTTTAAACCACACATACAGAGATCAGTCACATTCCTTTTCGACATATTTTCTAGAAGATAATAAAAATGTTAAAATTAAAAATATCCATCTAAAAATCATCTCTTACTCAGAGTTGTACTTAAATTATCCTTTAGAAAATGCTGGTTCAATCTACAGCCTCACCTATCTGCCTTGGCAACAGCTTTCAGGAAAGCTATTATTATCATCAGAAAAAGAGGAGGAAAACCTGCTTCTGCTGCCCTTAATAACTCAGAGCTAAAAATTAGTTCTCAAAAATCACCTGACCTTTTTTTTTTTTAATAAATATTTTGTACTTAAACATCACGAAACAACATTTTTTTTTTTTTTTTTCTTTCCCAGAAGTAGTGTCAAGGTGAACTGCCTTCTTGGTTTCAGTGTGATCATCTGCTTTAGAGTTGGGACAAATATAGAGAGTTTCTGTTCGTACAAAGAAACAAACTGGCATTGACAATGCTTTGTAGGTAGTGTGCGTCTCTGCAACGTAAACCTCGCACTAGCTCTCTCACCTCACCAGTAAGATTTCACTCCCAGCACTGGTGTGTCTGTGCTTGGGAGTGAGAGGTGTGCGTGTCAGTGCTCATCTGGGGTGATCCTGGATTGAATACTCCTCGCCATTCACCACTCTTTTTTACAGCCTATTTCACAAACTGGAGGGGGGAAAATTATTCCTCCTCCCACGCTCTATGGACGAGAGTACTCTTACATCTGAGCAGTGACACCGGATTGAAAGCTCCTGGGTGGGGCTTAAAGAAGGTTTCAAGAGGACTAAATTCAGCTGACAGGCCACTTCATCTTTCCCTCTCTGCTTTGTCCTGTCTGGGTGGGTAATCCGTGGCATTGGAAATGGAGCAGACAGACGTGCTGTGATCATCATGTAAAAACGAGGGAAACAAAATACCTGCATGAGAAAGCAGAGGCCTGATTGGCTTTCCTGGGGTCCCCTATGGCGTCACTGTGCTTCTTTCCTAACGAGGGAGTAAAGCTTTTGTCTGAGGTTGAGACAGTTGTTGGATTTTTCTGTTATTTGTAGGTGAACAGATTTAGTTCCAGAAAATAAGACTATTCTTAAGTTGAGAAGCAGCTAAGTGTCCAGATCAGTGGGGACTCTGGATGAACTTTGGGAATTTACAGAAATGCCTCAGAGGTCACTAGACTTTCCGTGAATCAAGAAATGGAAGCTGGCCTAATGCCAGTGTCTTAAGCTATAAGGGAAGGCCACGTTTTAGCTGGATTGCACGGTTTCGTATTCACTTTATAGAATGTAGAAGGCCCAAATACATTTATTTCATTGGAATATTGGAGGGGAAAAGGAAAGTAGCGGGTATTTTTCTACATGCCAGAAATTTTAAGGGACATTGTACAAGCACTACATCCTTTAATCTTCACATGATCTTTATAACATGAATAATTATGCCATATTTTAGAGGAAACTGACATTTCCAGAGGTTAAGAAATATGTCTGTGGTTCTCAAGTTAGCAAGTAGAACAACCTCTCAGACTCCTTTAGCCAGACTCTCTCCCCTAACACTTCATTGAAAGTGCTGTTGTCAAAAAAAAAAAAAAAAAAAAAAAAAAAAAAAGTGCTGTTGTCAAGGCCCCAAATAATGTGCATGAAAATCAGTAGTCATTCCTTAGTACTGGTGTTGACTTCTCACCAATACTTGTTATATTTTTTTCCATTCTCTGAGTTCTGGCCTGATTACTGCAGTGACCTTCCAAATTATCTCCGGGTTATGTTTTTACTTGAATTATTCTCCTTTGGCTGCTGTATCAAATTACCATATACGCAGTAGCTTAAACCATCAAAGTTATTATCTTACGTTTGGGAAGTCAGACATCAAAATGGGTCTCACTGAGTGAAAATCATGGTGTCAGCAGGGCTGCATTCCCTCCTAAAGCTCTAGCTAGGAGTCTGTTGTACAGTTTTCAACTTCTGGGAAAGGGACTTTTCCTGCATTTCTTGACTGTGACTCTCCCCTCTGTCTTCAAAGCCAGCAACATAGACTCTTCTGTCTCCCTCCCTGATATTTCCCACTCAGTCCCCCTCCTTTCCCCAATAATCTCTTTCACTATGACTTATATTCCCCGTATGAGGGAGACCAGATGATGTTTGTCCTTCTCCGACTGACTTCCTTCACTCAGCATCAGACCCTCCAGGTCCCTCCACGCCGAAGCAGATGGTGGGTGTCCGTCCTGTCTGACGGCTGAGGAATATCCCACTGTATACGTGGCCCACAGCTTCTTGATCCATCATCTGTCAGTGGACACCGAGGCTCCTTCCATAGTCTGGCTACTGTGGCCATTGCTGCTAGAAACATCGGGGTGCAGGTGTCCCGGCGTTTCACTGCATCTGTATCTTTGGGGTAAATCCCCAGCAGTGCAATTGCTGGGTCATAGGGCAGGTCTATTTTTAACTGTTTGAGGAACCTCCACACAGTTTTCCAGAGTGGCTGCACCAGTTCACATTCCCACCAACAGTGTATGAGGGTTCCCTTTTCTCCGCATCCTCTCCAACATCTGCTGTTTCCTGCCTTGTTAATTTTCCCCATTCTCACTGGTGTGAGGTGGGATCTCATTGTGTTTTCATTTGTATTTCCCTGATGGCCAGTGATGCGGAGCATTTTCTCATGTGCGTGTTGGCCATGTCTATGTCTTCCTCTGTGAGATTTCTGTTCATGGCTTTTGCCCATTTCATGATTGGATTGTGTGTTTCTTTGCTGTTGAGTTTAATAAGTTCTTTATAGATCTTGGAAACTAGCCCTTTATCTGATATGTCATTTGCAAATATCTTCTCCCATCTGTAGGTTGTCTTTGAGTTTTGTTGACTGTTTCTTTTGCTGTGCAGAAGCTTTTTATCCTGATGAAGTCCCAATAGTTCATTTTTTGCTTTTGTTTTCCTGGCCTTCATAGATGGATCTTGCAAGAACTTGCTGTGGCCAACTTCAGAAAGGGTGTTGCCTGTGTTCTCCTATAGGATTTTCATGGATTCTTCCTTCACATTTAGATCTTTCATCCATTTTGAGTTTATTTTTGTGTTTGGTGTAAGAGAATGATCTAGTTTCATTCTTCTGCACGTGGCTGTCCAATTTTCCCAGCACCATTTATTGATAAGACTGTCTTTCTTCCAGTGGATAGTCTTTCCTGCTTTGTCAAATATTAGCTGACCATAGAGTTGAGGCCCCATTTCTGGCTTCCCTATTCTGTTCCATTGATCTCTGTGTCTGTTTTTGTGCCAGTACCACACTGTCTTGATGACCACAGCTTTGTAGTATAATGTGAAATCTGTCATTGTGATGCCCCCAGCTCTGGTCTTCTTTTTCAATACTCCCCTGGCTATTTGGGGTCTTTTCTGATTCCACACAAATCTTAAGATAAGTTGTTTCAACTCTCTGAAGAAAGTCCTTGATATTTTGAGAGGGATTCATTAAATGTGTAAGTTTCCCTGGGTAACATTGACATTTTCACAATATTTATTCTCCCAATCCATGAACATGGAATATTTTTCCAGTTCTTTCAGAAGCGTTCTGTGGTTTTTAGGGTATAGATCCTTTACCTCTTTGGTTAGGTTTATTCTTAAGTATCTATGCTTTTGGGTGCAATTGTAAATGGGATTGACTCCTTAATTTCTCTTTCTTCAGTCTCTGTTAGTGTATAGAAATGCCACTGATTTCTGGGCATTGATTTTGTCTCCTGACACACTGCTGAATTGCTGTATGAGTTCTAGCAATCTTGTTTTTTTTTTTTTTTTTTTTTAATCTTTACTCCATTTGAAGATTTCTTTCCTGGCTTCAAATGTTCTTTAAAAGTGGTTACTCACAAATTTATCTTTCCAGCCCAGACTTCACCCCTAAAATTAGACTGGAATAGCAAACAGGCTATTTGACAAACTCACTTGGATGTCCAACAGCTACTTTTCCCTCCTGTTCTTCCAACATTACCCATCCCCCCTTTGGAAAGTGGATGATGACAACCACTTTCTTCCATCATCTGAAGCCAAAAGGCTGGGCTTCACCCTTGACCTGGATCTTTCTCTTATATGTAACTGATTCCCCTTCAGAATGCCAGGCAGTACCTATAATTCAATCATTTTTATATTGTGGCTTCTATTATCATCATAATCTAAGCCACTATTTACTTCTTGAATTAATTACTGCACTGGCCTCCCAACTTATCTGCATGTTCTTATCTTTACTCCCTATCTTACTCTCGTTTGGCTGCTGTAACAAGTTATCACACATGCAATAGCTTAAACTGACACAAAATCATTATCTTATTTTTGTGAGGTCAGATGTCTAAATGGGTCTCACTGAACCAAAATCATGGTGTCAGCAGGGCCACATTCTCTCCGGAAGCTCTAGGTGAGAATCTTTTATCTTACTGTTTTCAATGTCTCAGTCTTCCCCTACATTTCTTGGTGAAGACTCTCCTGCCCACCTTCTGATCTGATTCTGACCCCACTGCCTCCCTCTTTCACTTATAAGGATGCTTGTGATTTCATTGGGCCTGCCTGGGTAAGATAGGCTAACTTCCCCATGTGAAGATCCTTAACTTAGGAACATCTTCAAAATCCTTTTTTTTTTTTTTTTTTTGAATATGCCAAACATCAGGCTTGCATTAGTTCTTTTCTCTCCTGGGAACTCACCAGTTTAAGATATTTCTATCACTCTCCCTCCCCACCTCATCTTCCTGTCTCTTTACTGTAATGTACCTCAAGAGAATTTTCTCCTTACCCACATGCCCCTACCCCCAACTCCCTGCTGCAGTTCTCCGCCTTCTTTTCTTTCAGGGCACTCATCACACTAACATTGCATGTATTTTACTTATTTGTTTTTAATCGGTTTATGCCAACTCATATGTAAGTACCATGAGGGTACAAATTACTTTTCTTATGCTCATTGCTGCATCTCCCCATACTGACAAGTGTAGCTGAAGCGTAGTAAGCACTACATGTGCACAGAGTATTTGTAGATTTAATCCCTTGAAATGCAAATCTGCCTGACTTTTTATTTTATCTTATCTTATCTTATCTTATCCATCTTATCTTATCTTATCTTATCTATCCACCTGTATCAGAATCACCTGGGGGATATTTGAAATGCAGACTCCCGTACCCTACTGAATATATTATGAATTTGAAATTTCTTGGGATAGAATTTAGGAATGCACATCTTAATAAAGATTCCCAGTGATTCCTATACATGCAGAGGTGTGATGAACCTTAGAGCATGCAGAAATTATGTGAAACATATTTTTTGTAGTATTTTATTGAGTAGGGCCATATCAAGTGTAGTTTTCATGAGGGGAATAATACATAAAACTACTTATTTTCTTACTACTTATGACCCAAGTTAAATACCATCAGCAATTAGGGACAGAGATTATGTTCTACTACTATAGAATGTTTTTTGTGCTAGAGAATATTGTTCTTCCTTCTTTTGGTGGAAGAGATTTTCAGAGACCTGAATCATAGAACAGCACTGGCACACTTTCTCTGTGAAGGACCAGATAGTAAATATTTTAGGCTTTGAGGCCATATACAGCCCTGCCCCATATCCTACTTTACTTTTCCTCTTTTAAAACCTTCTAAAATGTGAAAAATAGGGAAGCCCGAGTGGCTCAGTCAGTTGGGTGTCTGCCTCCATCTTGGGTCATGATCTCAGGGTCCTGGGATCGAGGCCCGCATGGGGCTTCCTGCTCATCGGATAGTCTGCTTGTCCCTCTTTATCCCTCCCTCTCCCCCTCCCCCACTTGTGCTCCCTCTGTTTCTCTCTCTCTCTGATAAATAAATAAAATCTTTTTTGAAAAATGTGAAAGATTATTCATATCACATGGGCAATTAAAAAAGAACAAACCAGGCTGTGGTCTGAATTTAACCTGGGACTGTAGTTTTTGATCCTGCCAGAGAGCTTTGAAGACCATTTTTTGGTGACCATGAGCATGTTATGCTGACCCCTCACCCCTTCCCTGGGTAACTCAGAGCCAATGATTGATTGCTACAGGGAAATAAAGAGGATTCTCATGCTACCAAAGAGGGCAACACTGCTCACTACTTTATTCCCAGGTATCTTCCACTGTGAGTTAGGCCAAAGCTAAGTGTTTGCTGATACTGTATTGTTTCTCAGCTTTCCACCTTTAGTGCCTGACTTAGCTCTTTTACTTATAGGTTTTAACCCCTCCTCCCCCCAGCACTCTATTAATAAATACCTTTCAAAAGAAATCCTATTTTTACCTCTGTTTCTAGGAAGTCTAATTGAAGAGAGTTGGTGCCAGGCATGGCCCTAGGAAGTCCAATCTAAGGATGGGATTCTGGAGGTGAATGCACCAACCAACAGCAATAAGGCACTATCGCTGGTGGTAAATGGAGTTTTGATAGTTCCTGGAAGGCTGCAACAGTATATTTGCCAAGATGTTTACCTGTAGCGAATTTGGAACAGATATAGGATGAAGGGGGTGCATCGCAGGCCAAAATCTTTGGAATTTGAAAAGCATGGGGAATGAAGTAACTATTCTGTAGCCTGGAATTTAGTGCCTGTTGCTAAAAGCGATTGATTTACTGAAAAGAAAAAAGGAGAGTCTCAGATCTATTAATCTACATTTTAAAGCAAAATAGAGAATTGGAGAGCCTCCTCTGCGTTTAAAGAGACATTTACCTCTTGCAATTTCAAGACACACAATAAGGCACACAACCTGATCATAAATAAGATTGACTAGGAGTTAAAGAAAACTGGATTCTCCTTTGAAGTAAATCCAATGTGCCCAAATCAGGAAACTCATAGGGACCTTGAAACATGAAATGGGGAATGTGGGTAGATGAATTTGAGAAACTTAGATTCTTCTAAAGTCTGGAGTTTAGGGCAGCCCAGGTGGCTCAGCGATTTGGTGCCGCCTTCAGCCCAGGGCCTAACCTGGAGACCTGGGATTGAGTCCCACGTAGGGCTCCCTGCATGGGACCTGCTTCTCCCTCTGCCTCTCTCTCTCTCTCTCTCTCTCTCTCTCTCATGAATAAATAAGTAAACTCTAAAAAAAAAAAAAAAAAAAAAAAAAAAAAAAGAAAAGAAAAAAAAAACATCTCTGGAGTTTAGAATAGCATGGGATCTCTGTCACTAACACTAATGTACATATTTCTGCTGCTGAATTCCCAACTTCTCAGCAACAAAGGCTAACAGTGACCTCCCTAATTGTCTCTTCTTCCCATACCATATTGAAACTTTTGTCCCGTAGCAAACATAGGGGAAACAATTGTCTAGGCAGATTTTGTCTCCCTCACATGGTAGTTGCTGTTACCCTCTCTCAAGAAGGATGTTTTTTGGGGGGTTCTTGACACTCTTGTTTTATGGACCCATGGTGGAGAACAAAAGAGCTTTACAAAGGTACAAATTCTCCCTATATTTGCAGCTTCACGCTCAACAACCTGTGTGTCTCATCTTCCACTAATTCATTCACCATTCTAGCTGAATTCTTTCATTCGTTTCTGGCTGCATCTGCTCCAGGTAAGCAATTCCTCACGTCCTGTCTCCCTTTGTAGGCACCTGTCTCCTTTTGTATTATGGACTAGATGGTTGCCTCAGGTGCCTGGTACACTCAAGAAAAGTCATGAGCTTGCATTTTGTCTGGAATGTTTATTGTTATAAAGGTAGGGCAATACCCTTTCCCGTTCTCTATCTCCTAAGCAGAAATCAAAACTATATGCTTTTATTTCACTGTATGCCTGAAGTATAAATATTTTTTTTCATGTTTGGAATATACTTTTTTCAATAAAAAGAGCATGTTGGAGCATATTTCCTGTGGCTCCCACAGTTTGAATCCTATAGTTCTCTACTTAATCATTAGGGAGATGTTGCATTTTTGGTTTTACCCAAGAGAATCTTAGATATAGCAAATAACTCATTTATGCCTTTCTGCTCACAATTGTTTTATAATAATGGAATGTTTAACTTACAATTGTGACCTATTATTTTGAATGCTTATATGTATTCAAATCCTCCACTGTTTGTTTTTAATGCAATGGAAGAAGAGAGAGAGAGAAAAGGAGAGAGAGAGCAGTATTAATTAGGGAAAGATCTAGTTTATTTTCACAGAAATAACCAGCCTTGAGTAAATTAAGCAACTGAGCCCCTACAGCCTCATCTGTGAAGTGATAGGAATAATACCTATTTTACAAGGCAGTTGTGCAGAGTAAATGCAATCCTCTTTATTAAATTCAGTTTTACAGTGAATGCTGTTTTTTTTTTTTTTCTCCTTCCTTTCTTTTGTGAGGGGAGTAAACCTGATAGAAATGGAAGAGCTACAGAACAATACTGAATTCCTTTTGAATTAGGCATCCTCGTCTTAAGGGGACTTTAAGATAGATTATTTAATCTGCTCTGAGGCAGGGATGTCTCTCACCTGGCAGTCTAATCAACAATGAGACCTTGATTTACTTTTACCCGTGGACTAATTTCCTTTAACTCTCAAGAATTGTTTTGGTTTGTATGATTGTTGCAACCTCTGAGGATACAGATTATTAAAGCACGATGACTATAGTCATAATAATGAACTGGTTTTGTTTTTTCTTTGTTTTCTGTGTCCATAGTAATAGTAGGAGGAAACTTTCAGTATGACTAGCATCCAGATACAATTTTGAGCTTTCACTTAATTCTTAGGGTGTTACTTCCTGGGTCTCTAACAATATTTAAATACGTTTTGTCTTCTAGGGATTTATTTTCTTTTTTTCCTCCTCTTACAAATCTTAGCTAATTTCTGAGCATCACTTTCTATTTGTTCATACTTAATTGTTGGTTCAAAAAGTTTTGTGACAGGTTTTTCATTAATCTCTTGCTCAGTGTGTAGAATGCTGGAACAGAGTTTAAGTAAAAGTACCCAAAATAGTACTTTTCTCCTTATTTTCCTGACTACATAAAATTTCATGTACTATTTTGTTTTAGTGTAAAATATACCCTTGACTACATAATCTTATGAGCTTTTATAAATTTTATAATTTTTGTTAATTTAATTTTATTGAAAATGACTAGATTTTGCAATGCTGGTCTCCTATTAAAGCTGTACATTGGATACTTAAGATGTTATATAACAGACTGCTACCATGATAGTAATTACCTCAATGCAGAAATAGTCTTGTGTGTTTAAGTTTATGAATTAACACACACATACGCAGGTATATATTTTAACTGAAGTGTCAAAACTTAGTGTGATGAATTTTCTTTTATTTTTGAGAATATAGTAGAGAAAACTAAAGAGTATTTTAAGAAATGAAAAGCTCTTTTGCTATCCTAATATAACTATTTTCATTTCAAATACAACCTTTTATCTACTATTCACATTTTAAAAGGCAGATTAATGGACCCCTAGACATGTCCATACCCTCTACGCATGTGTACATATATTATTTTATATGGCAAAAAAGACTTATCAGATGTACTTGAAGTTACTGCTTTAAAATAGGCAAATTATCCTGAATTATCTGGGCAGGCCCAGTTTCATCCAATATGAGCTCTCAAAAGCAGAGAATCCTCCATCTAGAGTTAGAAAGAAGGGAAAAAAAAGCTGAAAAGAGAGAGCTGAAGGGGAGATTCAGAGTATGAAGACATTACTCATGATTCCTGGCTTTGAAGATGAAGGAAGAGGGGTACAAACCAAGGGATGTGTGTGGCTTCTAGAACCTGAAAACAACCCTAGATGACAGCCAGCAAGGAAATGTGGATCTTAGTCCTACAATCACGTGGAACTGAATTCTGTCGAGAACCTGAATGAGCTTAAAAGCTGATTCTCCTCAGACTCTACCATGAATGACATCCTACAGTTACTTTCCTTTTAGCTGATGAGACTTGTGTGGAAATTCTGATCTTCAGAACTATGAAATAATAAATCTGTGTTGTTTTAGATGGCTAACCTTTTGGCCATGTGTTATGACAGCAAAATAAGTCAGATGCATATACACATGTGTCATTTACATAGTTGCAGCCATCATGAACGTGGAATCTCTGCTTTTTAAATCAATAAAAGTTCTTGTGTCTTTGGGAGTTTCGTAATATAAACAACTAAGCTGGATTACTCTGTCTTAATATCCCACAATTCACTATGCTATTCCTTTGTATTATGTCTTTATATTGTTTCCTAGTTGTATGCTTATCTTGTTATCTCTATCAATTACATTGGAGATAAGCTTGTAATATATTTTGAAAATACAAGCACAGTATAGGAATAATCATGATATGTGTTCATATGGCTTTTGCTAGGTATTTTATCATCTTTTTCTTTTTCTTTTCTGAAGAGCTTATATCAACTTAATGCCTTTAAAAGCTTATATGATGACACGGGTATCAAGAGTATACAAAAATTGTTGTGTTTACTTATGTAATCTGAGAGTCTGGCTCACTCCCAGTGTAAAAGGAAGCCACAATAGTGTTGTTCCATTTCCCCCTGTTGCTCATTTCCCTCTTTAGGATTTGCTAAATCTGACTCTAACATGGGCTCAAAGCTTTTATTTCTCTAGTCTTAAAATTATATGTAAAACTTAAAAGAGAACTGCTGGAGGAAATTTTAAAATTCATAGCATTGGATTTCACATCAAGCTCTCATATAATAAGATGCTAGAATGCACACTTTTTGCCACCATTTTGGATGTTTTAATAATACAAAAAGGAAAGTAAAACGGAATGCATCCTCTGACCCTATATATATTTTATAAAGAGAATGAAGGAGTCTGTGTTTCATAACTGTTAAGCTCATTCACCCACTTCTAGAATATAAATGGATCAAGAGAGTAAAAAAGCATACTGGGAAAGAGATTTATTTAGAGAGATGTTTCCATGCTGTGAGTCCCTATAGAGAGAGGAAAATAAGGGGGCTGCCTTTTGTTGCCTAATTCAGTGAGAAGGCTTCAAAGGTTCTATCGGATTAGGTTTGAAATGTTTTTCCGGTAGTAATAATTACAAAGAACTGATGACTGACACAAACCTAAAAAATTAAAACTGGTAACTAAAACCCAGCCCTGAGAAAGCTGAATGGCAAGATCTGGGTGATTAGTTCCTGCAAAGTAAGGGTCTGTTGGGATTACCTGCACGGCTAACATTAGAGAAGGCCACGTCAGCCTGATTCAAGAGTTATTGCCCTAAATGCTATGCTGTCCTGCTTCCTTGAAGTACCTGGAATGACAATTATGGAGCATGAGGTGATTAAGGTATAGAAATAAGTTCTGTAAATTGCTATTTCAAGATAATGTGTTTTGTCCGTTAAACTGCAGCACCATATTTGTAACGATTCTAGTAGCAAGAAGCAACTAGAGGGAAATCACATGTATTTACACAGAGCTAGATTGAACTGCAAAGTTAATGGTTTGGAGAACTGTATTTTGCAAGACCTTCAAGACTGAGAAATTATGTAACATTTCCAGGTTTTTTGTTTTGTTTTGTTTTTTTAGGATCGCACCTCACCATCAAAATCAAAAATCCTAATTCTATGTTCACATCAAGTTTAATTGTGCTCTTAACTTTTATGTACTTGTAATGAACAGAAACAGTTTTCATCACATGAGATTTGATGTGAATTAAACAGGACACAAAATACCTTGAATTTGGCTACTGGGCATTTGGCTGGACTTTCTCACTGGTTAAGAACCCCTGTCTTTCATCATCCTTGGAGAGCATCTGATTCAAATCCCCAAGTTATCAAAAGTACAAATGATTGCATACAGACGGATTGTTTTCAAATAATCAAGTTATATTTGTGGCTATCATTCCTTTTGCCTAGAATGACTTTTGCTCCCCACACAGATTCGTTCCTATATAACTGTTACTTGATTAAGTGTCTCTATACAGGAAATGTTTCAAGACACTTCCTGACTTTTTTAGGTGTGATCTTAAAGGCATTCTCTATAATACTCTTATTAAAACTGTTTTATTACAGATGCGGTGAATTCAACTGCTCCACCATTAGATTATAAACTCTGTGAAATAAGACAATGGGTTTTTCTTGAGAGGTTGTCTCCTCAACCTTTTTAATGCCCCTGTCCCCTTCTTAATGCCTAGAACAGAGTATTCAGTATCCAAATAATTGTTATTGAATTAGCTAATGAATTAATTGGGTATTGATTACTCCAAAAACCAATATTTCATCTGCAAAAAGAGAATAATCCATATGGTTATTTTAAAGATGTAATGGTTTAACATATGGAAAATGCTAAGAGCAGTGTATGATACAGTACAAACATTGAATAAATGCTATTCTGGCAATTATTGTTAACATTATGAAACATTAAGGATCATTTAGTTTCAAGAACCCTGGGACTGGAGGTGAAGATGACAAAGGATTACTGTCATAAAGGATTAGAAACAGGTTCCCCTGGGTGGCTCAGCAGATGAGCATCTGCCTTCAGCCCAGGGCGTGACCCCGGGGTCCTGGGATCAAGTCCCACGTCAGACTCCTTGCATGAAGCCTGCATCTCCCTCTGCCTGTGTCTCTGCCTCTCTCTCTGTGTCTCTCATGAATAAATAAAATCTTTAAAAAAAGGATTAGAAACATAAGAGATATGAATGAAACCTGCTCTCCACCTCTACAATCTTGATGTCAGAATCAAACTAACCCAAAGCAGGTGTTCATCCTCTCATTTGGCACACTGATGGTAGAAACTATGTAAAATTGATGACTTTATTGGACATGATTATACAAAATTCTTGAAATCAGTGGGCCCAGCCCAGGGATGAGGTGAGCTTTTCCTGTACAACATAGCCCACATGATTTACTGGTAATATTGTGTCTCATATTTGCTTATCTATCAAAATAGGGCAATTACAAAAGCATGAATTGTCAGTTCCTCAAAGGGTAGGAGTTGATGTTCCACTTATTATTTTATCTGCAGAATCCAGCATTATAGACTGTCATACACATTTGCCCTCCACATAGAATTTCTACTCAGATATGTTCCCGTAGAATATTTACTTTTGCATCATTTGCTTAATGTTGCAAATATGTACAAGACATAAATATCCATCAATACACTGTCATCAACACGAATTACCCAAATACCAAAGACAGGTTAAAGTAGGCACGGTAAAGATAAAACATTTGCAAATTCTTGTTTTGCTCTCCATTTTCCCCCCATTTCTGGTCTAACTAAATAGCTCTTTCAAGTGTGTCTGAATTTCACTCTTACTTCATTTTCCTCTTTAGAATCAGATTTAGTAAACCCCAACACGAGCTCAAAGCTTTCTTGGAAGCAAAAAACCTTAAATGATTTTTTGACAAAAGTGATGGAAAAAAATATCATGACACTGTTAACTATTCTTCCTCTCCAAGGATATAAATAGGCCTTTTGATTGTTGCCATCACTGTGTATTTCTGCTACTACAAGGCATAAGACCTCACAGCAAAAGAAAAGCAATTTTGACCACAGACTTTCCTAAAATAGTTCTTTGATTAACATTTAGCCACGTCAATTAGAAGTTGGTGTAATAAGACTCACAAGTTCCCAGATTCCTTGATTTAGTGTGTATGTTTGTTGGGGTGGGCAGGGAGGAGTGAGGGTGGAGGGAAGAAGTTACTCAAACATTTTATCCAACGAATAGAACATTTGTTTAAATATTTCACTTTCTTGGCATTGTGTAATCACAGTTTACAACATGATACAATATAAATAAGAATGCTTTTTGCAATCTATGCTGAAATTCTACAACCATCTGTTTGTCTAAATGTTTCTTTGAGTAACAGCATACCGTTCGCTAGTGGACCATGTTCATGGTTCTATTTTGTTTTTTTGCCCAGTATTCATATGATATACAACCGAAAAATCCATATCACCTTCCATTTGTCTAAACGTCCTGATTCTTGGGACTATATGGGCAGACCATGAAATGATAGGCTGCACCTGTCTTTCCCTGTATAGATTGTTGATTGTAAGCAGTTTACTGATCAGCTCCTCCATTTTTGTTTTCAGTGCCAAATGGCAATTAATATTCATTACTCAATGAATATTATTATTAATAAAACAGGGAATTGAGAGACTATGCCTTAAATTAAGTATCACCTGATATATCACAAAAAGGATGAGTTTAAAGACTAAGATTTAGGAAAACAGGGGCACATCCACAGCAGTGCTATGGTCTCTACCCAGACAGCTGAACTGAACCATGTAATAGTGTTAAGCTGAGAAAGCAGAATTTCAGGGCAGATAGAGTTGAAATCTGATTAAGCATTCCAGTTTGGCTTCTTCCTGTAGAATTGGAGATGTTTTAAAGAGACCTAGCTAGATATCACAAGTATTTCCATTTCACCATCCTAAAATAATGATCTTCCAATTTAAAAAACTATTAAAAATAATCACTAGAAAACTTTAAAAAATACAATACACAAAGTTTCTGAACTCTTTCTGTGTTAGCTCTGTTTTTTCTTTTTTTCCTGAAGCATATAAACTTTATCTACTGATTGGTTCTGTACAGTGTACTATACATTGTTTATGCTCATGTGTAACTAAGATTTTAATAGCTCAACTTTCAAAGTAGAAGTATTTTAACTTTTTAAAAAATATGTATTTTATTTAGAAAGAGAGAGAGAGAGTACAAGCAGAGGAGGGGCAGAGGGAGAAGGAGAGAGAGAGAATCCCAAGGAGACTCAGCCTTCAGCATAGAGCCCTGGGCAGGGTTTGATCCCACAGTCCTGAGATCATGATCTGAGCCCAAACCGAGAATCGAATGCCTAACTCACTGAGCCACCCAGGCACCTTATATTTTAACTTTTAATCAAAAGATAATTATTTTTTAACTGAAAATTCCACTTTGGTAAGAAATCTTGACCTTTTATGATGATCCTATCTTTCTTATTCATTTTGGCTAAACTTAGTCATTTTTGTTTTTAGTTCTTTATATATTCCTACTAATGTCAACGTTAATAAAATATTAAGTTTTTATAGTTGTGTTTAGTTTGAAATCAAAGAATTTTTGGATCAACTATTTCTTCATTAGGACATACAATATGAAAGTTAGAACAAACTTCAAGAAGTAGCCAGAAACAAACTTTTGCTTCCTTTTATACAGTATAGTGAAAGCAAATTATACATGGAGGATATTTCAACAGCAAAAAATTGTGATCAATGTTTAAAAATTTACAAAGAGGGATCCCTGGGTGGCGCAGCGGTTTGGCGCCTGCCTTTGGCCCAGGGCGCGATCCTGGAGACCCGGGATCGAATCCCACATCGGGCTTCCGGTGCATGGAGCCTGCTTCTCCCTCTGCCTGTGTCTCTGCCTCTCTCTCTTTCTCTCTCTGTGACTATCATAAATAAATAAAAATTAAAAAAAAAATAAAAAAAAATAAAAATTTACAAAGAAACTTGAAGTCAATGTGTTTCCTTACAGTTGACAAAGGATTTGAGAAAATGATGGTATCTGATAAAAGGCTGGGAAACCTGAAACTGATTACACTTTAGTGAACTATTTTTAGATGCACTACCAGCTAAATGATTTAAGAATTGCTTCATTATTTTTTTACATTATGACATTGTATCTCCATTCTCAGATTTGGGACTCCCTTGCAGATCATTAATTTGTAAGTTATCTGTAGATGAAACATTAATAAAATAGAGTTGAGGGATGCCTGAGTGGCTCAGTCAGTTAAGCGTCCAACTCTTGATTTTGACTCAGGTCATAATCTCAGGGCTATGAGATCAAGCCCTGCACAGGGCTTCATGCTGGGTCTGAAGCCTACTTAAGATTCTCTCTCCCTCTCTCTCTGTCCCTATTCTTACCCCTCTTCCCTCCATAATTTAAAAATAAATAAATAAATAAATAATAATAGAGTTGAGGGGAAAGAGGGAAACATTTTTTCTTTTACCATATTAATAATAAGGCTGTGTGCTTTACCATTATCATCCACACATTTTGTACTAGATTTGAAGAAATAGAATATCATAAATAATAAGGGTATGTTTTTCTGAAAAGAATAATAACCAATATTTCTACAATAAAAGAAGAGTAGGAAGTGAAATACTTTCTTTCCTTCTACCTTGACAAATATACCTTCATAATTACCTGAATGTCCAGGTTTTGTTTTAGAAATTTTGGAAACAGTCGTGGTATGGGAACAGCTGGCTGAGATCCCCTAGACAATGGCCCATCCATTTCTTCTTAATTCCCTGCTCTGTCCTGCACCAAGGACTGGTCCCCAGATCATACCAGTAGGTTGCACATCTAATTTTAGTTTGCATTCCTTCAAATGTACCCCTGGTGATTCCTCGGACTTAGTGTTGTACACCCTGGAATATGGCTTAGAGAAGAGGCTTGAGCAGACTAAGGGCACAAAAAAGTCTTATGTGCAGGGCAGTGAAGTCTCAAGTAGCAGTGTGAGTGTTCAACGGGGGTGGGAAGGGCTCCTGGGATGTGCATGCTCCTAGCCCTGTGTATTCCTTTCTCCATGGACACTTGGATTGCTTCCATGTCTTGGTTATTATAAATAATGCTATAATAAACATAAAGGTGCGTATATCTTTTCAAATCAGTCCCTTTGGTTTCTTTGGTAACTGCACTTATGTTTTCTTTGGGTGGTGAAATTACTGAATATGGGATTTCTATTTTCAGTTTTTTTTTTGAGTAACCTCCATACTGTTTTCCACAGTGGTTGCACTAGTTTACATTCCCACCAACAGTGCACTATAGTTCCCTTTTCTCCCCATCCTCGCCAACACATCATTTCTTGTCTTTTTGGGACTAGCCACTTTGAGTAGTGTGAGGTGATACTTCGTTGTAATTTTGATTGACATTTCCCCTATGATGAATGATACGATGTTGAGCATCTTTTCAGGTGTCTGTTGGCCATCTGTATGTCTTTGGGAAAATGTCCTTTCAGATCTTCTACCCACTTTCAAAGAGAATTGTGTGTGTGTGTTGACTTGTATAAATTCTTTATATATTTTGGACATTAACTCCTTATCAGAAATATTATTGGCAAATATCTTCTCCCATTCAGTAGGTTGCCTTTTTGTTTTGTTGATGGTTTCCTTTCCTGTGAAAGCGATAAATATCTTACATACCAATTTTATTTTCACAAAATAGTGGTGTCGTGTTAAAATGTTGTATTAAAGGATGTGTCTACTGTATTCTTCTGAAAGTTACTTTAGATTTGAACTTGAGAATAATAACTTTCTTGTCTTTGATATTCATTTCTTGTATTCAAAGCGAAGAGAAATGATTCTTGATTTAATGCAACAGAAGATGGCAATCTGTCACTTTAAATTTTCAGTATTTCCCATTTTCTTTAAATGAGTGCTCATAAGATAATTTATAAAGAGCCATGTAATTTTGGAAATACCATAGTCATATTATTGAACATCTTAGATTAAAATAGCATTCATAATTCATGTGATAGAGAAAGAGATATTACACCCCAAATTTAATAGCTATTTTTGAGAAAAACATAACTATGGAAATAAATTCTTCACATGTGCAATGCTTGCTGATTGTGTTTAAACGATTCAACACTGTAAATTATTTGTAAGTTTGTCTTAAATTATTTATTGGACATTTATATAGATATGAACATGTTTTACACTTAAAATGTTTTCTAATTCTTTATAGTTTAAGAGTCTTGCTGTCAGTTGCTTTCTTAAGACCATTACTGGTTTGTCTCTAATTTAGAAAATGTATATAAATATCTAGTAAGTCCCACTTTCTTTGAAAGTCATTAGTCAAAAGGGGGCACATGGATAGCACTTTGAAATAGAAAGGTCTCTCAAGAGGCAAAGATAAATTGAGACAAAAGATCTTTTCTTGACAACTAAGGGCTAACTTGAATTTCAATCGGTACTTCAGAGTTTTGTGAAAATAATCAAACATTATTTTAGTATAAACGTTTAGCCATCCTAAGATTTAAGCAGCTCTCCATTTTCAGACTTAGTTGAAGTCCTGAATATAATTTAGTTAAGATATGACATCAGCCTAGGAAGAAAAATATCAAACACTGCATTTCTTCTTTGTAAAGTTTATATACAGTTTTCCACAAAAATTTTTGTGAGAATGGAATATAATATTTTAAAACATCCAAATCAGGGCACCTGGGTGGTTCAGTGGTTGAGTGTCTGCCTTCGGCTCAGGTTGTGATCCCAGGGTCTGGGATCAAGTCCCACATCGGACTCCCTACAGGGAGCCTGCTTCTCCCTCTGCCTGTGTCTCTCATGAATAAGTAAATAAAATCTTAAAAAAAAAAAAAAACCTTAATAAACTTATAACTTGGAATCTATCCTTGCTTAGGGACTTTCTTCGTGTTTTCAAGGCAAGGTACTTACTTTATTTTCTAATTTAAAGTAATGGTTATGTATTACTTAAAATAATGCCTACTAAAATGACCCCTAAATATATAATGAGCGCCTAAATTATTTCACTTAGCGTAATCTCTCTAGGATCTATCCATATTGTTGCAAGCGAAAAGATCTCAAAAGCCAGTTGTTCTTTTTTTTTTTTTTTAAGATTTATATGAGTTAACCCTGTTGCACCCAAAGAATTGTTTAAATTTCAATCAAGCAACCATTGATCAAGTCTCTACCAGCTTGTTACTGAATGAAACTAATTATTTTTACCCACTGGCTCAGGTAAGAAGAAACCAAGGCTAGGTCCAATGTGACACGACATTCAAGAGTTGCCTTTAAAAATCTTCAAAGAGGGATCCCTGGGTGGCGCAGCGGTTTAGCGCCTGCCTTTGGCCCAGGGCACGATCCTGGAGACCCCAGATTGAATCCCACGTCGGGCTCCCGGTGCATGGAGCCTGCTTGTGTCTCTGCCTCTCTCTCTCTCTCTGTGTGACTATCATAAATAAATAAAAAAATTAAAAAAAAATCTTCAAAGATTACTTGACACTTTCATTTGTTGCATGAAAAGAAATTTCATTTTAATGTCACTTCAGCTACAGAATTATTTCAGTGAAAACTTTTTTTTTTAAATAAAGGACAATCGTGCACTAAACTCAGACCCTTGAAAGTGAAATAAGTCAATTGGAGAAGGACAAACATTATATGGTCTCATTCATTTGGGGAATATAAATAATAGTGAAAAGGAATAGAGGGGAAGGGAGAAGAAATGGGTAGGAAATATCAGAAAGGGAGACAGAACATGAGAGACTCCTAACTCTGGGAAACGAACTAGGGGTGGTGGAAGGGGAGGAGGGCGGGGGGTGGGGGTGACTGGGTGGCGGGCACTGAGGGGGGCACTTGACAGGATGAGCACTGGGTGTTATTCGTGTATGTTGGCAAATTGAACACCAATAAAAATAAATTTATTATTAAAAAACATGTAAAAATATTAAAAAAGCTATACATACAAATTAAATAAATGATGCCATGTTTTACTTATTTCTTTATTTTCCATTTTATAGCAGAGTTAATAAACAAAACAAAAAAACCCAAACCCACTTGCATTCAAGATAAGCATTCTTTGTAAGATTATTTGACTGGTATAAAAGACAAAATGATGTGAGTCTACACAACATATGCAATATAAAATTTGAACATTAGTCATATTTATAGGAATAGCAAGGTGCAGAGTATATCTATGAAATGTTACAAATACTCTTTTCTCCCATAACTTATATTCAATGCACGTATTCTCCTTACTCCCACCCCTCCAAAAAAATATCCACAAAAATTTTAAGTAGCATATCAATGCTTTAAGCTAGTTTCCAGATCTCTAATTCCAGTAAACTGCCGACCAGGAGAGGAAATCTTGTTTCTGCATATGCATATGCATGCGGGTTTACCCATTTTTGATCTTTTCATGTAACACTCCGTGATGTGTAATTTTGGGTGTCAAGTTGACTGGATGCTCAAATAGCTTGTAAAACATTATTTCTGGGTGTGTCTACAAGGGTGCTTCCACAAGAGATTAGCACTTGAATTGATAGACTGAGTAAAAAATTTGCCTCCCCAAGGTGTTTGGGAATCCAATCCAATGAGAACCCAGATAGAATGAGCAGACAGTGAAAGGCTGAATTTGCTCCTTTCTACTTGAATTGGGGCATATTCTCCTGGCCGCAGATATTGGGCTTTTGGGATTCATAACATTGGCTTCCTGGGTTCTCAGGTCTTCAGACTGTGACTGAATTACACCTCAGCCTTCCTGGTTCTCCAGCTTGCAGTCAACAGTGTGTGTGTGTGTGTGTGTGTGTGTGTGTGTGTGTGTATCTGTATATGTGTTCTCAAGCTAAATTATACTTAGGCTGGTGATGGTATAGAAAAATTCATTTATTCATTCCTTCTACTCTAAATAAATCACGTCTAATTTAGAAATGGGCCACATCACTTTAAAATTGAGTCTAAAAATATTTATCAAAAGCCTTTATATTTCTTATGATAGCAAAGAGAACCATTAATTTCAGCCAACCATTCGTTTCACTTTTAATATTTATGTTTTATATGCATGTATATTTTTAATTCCCACTTGCTTAACATGAGTTTATGTATTGAAGATTTAAAATATTCAAGTTTTTCTTCCTGTTGTTACCTTGACAACAATCTTGTCAGAAATTGACTATTATTTTTCCTAATTTCTTTATGATAATTTTTGGTAAGAAAAGCTACTTTATAACAAGATATTACAGAAAAATATGGGCTTTACAATTAGACATAGACATAGTCTTTTTTTTTTTAAAGATTTTATTTATCTATTTATATGAGACATAGAGAGGCAGAGACACAGGCAGAGGGAGAAGCAGGCTCCTCGCAGGGAGCCCCATGCGGGACTTGATCCCAGGACCAGGATCATGCCCTGAGTGGAAGGCAGATGCTCAACCACTGAGCCACCCAGGCATCCCTAGACTTAGTCTTGAACCAGGTCTATTTTTTTTCCTTACTAGACACTGACCCAATTATCCAAACTTTCTCAACCTGCTCCTTCGTCTGTAACAGAGAAATGGTGATATTTGGTAGGTTTGCTGTGGATATTAAATGAAATAATGAGTGCAAAAAAGCTTCAATTCCTTGTCAAGGATAAATGTGTACCAGATGTAAGCTCACCAAATTTTCCTTCTCCTTACTAGAAATCTATGCTTTTTTGATTTAGGACCACAATAATGGAGTTATTTTTAAAATTTTGTTCTTTCTTTTTTCTTATATATTCAATCACATATAAAATTATTGATAGTTTCCTAAATCTATTTTCACAATGCCCTTCTTTTTCCATTGTTTCCATTTTGATTAAATCCCTTCACAGAGCAGTAAATCTCCCTATCTTTACACATTATTTCTCTAAAGTTCTATTTCCTCTATTTGATCATCTTTCCAGTGGGTAGCACCATTGGTTAAACTTCATTAAACATTGCTTTCATTGTTTGCTTCTCTGATCAATAATCCTGAGTGGCTCCCTGAGTCATAATGTGTCAATGCCTAATTATTTTATCTGCTAACAATTCTGACTCGGGTGCTTGGCCAGTGTTATTTCTAGCTGATCCATAGCATGCATCTTTCTCTTGCTTTGTCAAATGGTTTTTCAGTTCCCATACATTTGTCTGGGATTTGGCTCAACACTACCGTGCAGTGTCTCCTGCAGCATGAGTAACATTAGAGAATAGGGGGGAAGCGACAGGAACAGATTCCTCTTTTGTTCTGATTACTGTTTCCTACAAATTATCAACTTATCTCAGCTTTTGTTACCACTTAAGCTTTTGTTCACTTCTGAAATGACCACTCTGCCTTCTGTCACTTCATTCAATTCTAACCAAAATTCTAGTTTGTTTTTCTTTTTGTTTTCTGGATTCTGACAGAGTTTACAGTTTATGCTAATGAAATTAGTATACAACAATGACACAGAACCATTTCTGTTTGTCTAAGTACTTCTGCTCCTTTCTTGCTTTTAGCTTATCCAATAGCCTATGTTGGATGGAGTTGGATGGAGAATGCTTAGAACCCTTTGTCAGGCTTTGCCAGTATACAGGCTCAGAGCTCTTGCAATTCATCCCAATTACTTGCTCTGAGAATCCAGTCTTCTCACTCAATTTCTTAAGGTTTATCTCCCCTTAGCAATAGCTACTATTCTTTTCCTTTCTGGACCATTGAAAAGACATACTGGTGCCAAGTGTTTAAGTGTCATATAATCACTCAATAAAATAAACAACTGACAAACACTACAAGTATATTACAATATTGATATATTATATATATTAATATTATATTAATAATATTTAATATTATTAATGATTTTAATAATAATATTTATATATATGTACTTATGGTATAGTCTTCACTTTTAAAATCTGCCCTTAATGGTAAGTAGGAATCCTGTTGAACATCAATTAACACTTTCATCCACTCCTGTAAGAAATTACTTTGGTCATACACTATGTGTCAAATTCTTAGTTCCCATAAACAAATAAAATATATAAAGATCCCTAATTTACATAATAGTGGAGAGTTGAGGAAGGTGAAGAAGCCGGATGATAATATGGCAAAGGCTTCAGTTTTTATCTCTACAGTGGCCAGATGATTCTGCAGAAGTTCATAATGCTATAAAAGGGAGTATTTGTGTCTCTCAAGAGTCCTAGAGATTTTCACTCACACACTGTCCTGCACAGGATTACTCATAAGTAGATTTGTCTCTTGATGGGCGTCGAGTCAAAAAACACAGTCAAGCCAAAGAATAGGTAAAAGAAAGGTTTTACTTGCAACAAGTAAAGGAGAACACTGGGATAATTTCCAAAAACAGTGTTTCCTCAAACAACAGCACTGGGGAAGTTTGAAACTAAGGGCATATACATATTCATGAAGAGGCTTGTGCATTGGGGAATTCAGCTTGAAACTGGGGCAAAAGTCATCCTAAGATGACAGAGACCAGATCTTAGTTGATTGAAGTCATGAAGATTGACAAGGGTCAGCATCATCAATTCTCTGTCTACAGTTGGTCTGGTATTTAAGTGTTCAAAGGGGTTAAGATCCTACAAAGATAGCTCAAGAATGTTCATCAGGTCAATCTTTTTTTTTTTTTTTTTTTTTTTTAAGTCAACATGGATAACATTCAGTGTTATATTAGTTTCAGGAGTACAAAATAGTGATTCAACAATTCTGTATGTTATTCAGTGCTCATCACTAGTGTACTCTTAATCTCCTTCACCTATTTTACCTTTTCCTGCACCCACTTCCCCTCCAGTAACCATTGATTTGTTCTCTTAAGAGTCTGTTTTTAGGTTGTATTTCCCCTCCCCCTTTTTTCATTTTTTCCCCCTGAAATTCTATATATGAGTGAGATCATTTGGTATTTGTCTTTCTCTGAATGACTTATTTCACTTAACATTATACTCTCTAGATCCATCCATTTTGTTGCAAGTGTCAAGATTTTATTCATTTTTATGGCTGAGGTCAGTATTTACTATTGAACCAGCAGTGGGAGTTTTACCACTAATTTGTTTTCCTTGATAAGATTAGGCTATCTCCTGGCTTGATAGTGGCTGCTTGTTCTTACATTCTTTTTTTTTAACCCTTCAAATCATTAGCTACTCAAGTCTCTTCTATAATTTCAACATATTCTGAGAAGTTCTGAAAGAAATGTTCTTTGGATAAGTAGTTCTGGTCAAGCAAAGATCGCAAGATTGCAGGGGATCTACAATGATTTTTCTTATGTCAAGAAAGCTATGTCTTGCCTTTTTCCAGAATCCCTAACTCTTTCTACCTATACTAGCACTGTTTCTTTTATACAGCTGAGAAAACTGATAATTAGGGAGGTTATGGAACATGTCCAAGATTACAATGTTATTGCCCAAAATATTGGGGCTTAAACTTAGACCATTTAACTCTAAATCCTATCTTCTTTCCATTAGAACTCTTAGCCAAAAAACTCTGTGTTAAACTCTTTTTTTAACTTACAAATATAGCTCTTTCCAACAGTGTTACTCATATTTCTTCGGGCAAGTATGTAAATACCATGATGGACACATACCCATACTATATATACAGTATATATAAACTAGGTGCTCCATGACACATGTGATTGGTTATTCTCACTTAGATTTTTTTTTAATTATTTTAATTTTTATTTATTTATGATAGTCACAGAGAGAGAGAGAGAGGCAGAGACACAGGCAGAGGGAGAAGCAGGCTCCATGCACCGGGAGCCCGACGTGGGATTTGATCCCGTGTCTCCAGGATCGCGCCCTGGGTCAAAGGCAGGCGCCAAACAGCTGCGCCACCCAGGGATCCTTCTCACTTAGATTTTAATGTAGGGGACTTTGTAGGGCATATAGGATATGCTTAAGTGGAAAGTTTTAAAAAGGCTTACCCTATATTAATTTAAGAGCTAAACTTTAATGACAGATGTTGCTATTTCTCTCCAATTTCCTTTTCCATTAACCAGAACATTTTCATATTCAAGCAGATGCTCATTGGTACAAGATAGATACTTGCGTGTACAATTACTAATTCTGAATGCACCAATGGGTGCACTGACTTTGACTTGTAAAAGTTGCTAAATGCATTTGGTTTTGCTCAACTGTATTTTCTTTAAGTCTTGATCTTGACAAAAAAAAAAAAAAAAGTCTTGATCTTGCCTACTGTGAACTAAGTAGAAAGGATTGCTTTAAATATCCTCTTAGCTGGCCTCCACCTGTGGTCTAATGATTAAATGGGCACTGGAACTTTTAGAGGTTCTTGGACATGTGTACACTGTGTCTTGCAAATTCCACTTTTCTCTCTATAGTAATAAAGAGCAAAATCATAGCCAACAATTTTTATCTGCATGTCGGACCGCATATGGTACTTTGCACAGAGAAGAGAAAATAATAGCAAAAAGGATACATACAGAAAATGGAAAACATACCTTTAACTTTTCAGGGTCTCCTACCCTGTCCAAAGAGTCCACAGAAACAAACTAGTCTTTTAACAAGCCGGTCTTTTCATTTTTATACCAACCCTAATCTTACTTAGAATGTATTTTCGAGTTCTTATATTAATAATTATAGAAAATATGGTTATATGACAATAAACAGAAGAATGTTCCAGGGAAGAATTGTGTGTAAGACAATAGATAGATCAACAGGAGAAAAACAAATGGATATTGAACAACATGCATACGTCAGGTATACATAGGACCTACCCAGGAAAACTGAGTAACTCTGAAATGGTTTAAGCCACCACCTTAAGTAGATTCTCCAGCTAAAGACAAAAGAAAATGGGGTGTGGTGCGGGAGGCCAGGGTGGAAGGTTATTAGGCAACGCACAGTCCACACAAGTTAGGTTGTCACGCACACTTGAGTGTCTGTCTTTCCACTGACCAGTCTCCCAGTCTCTAATGATTTTATCACCCTTGCCTTTCTGGTGCAGAAAGGAAGACACTCTTACAAATGGAAATTTCCCCTATGAATGCAAATGCTGTTTATAAAAGAGTAACTTCAGTTTTCAGAGCTTTTTCTATGCCTGCTATTTCTTAAAAATAACCAGCTCAAAATAATTCTTATACCAAAGAGGCGTATTTTGAGGTGGCAAATTCTGCTTTTCATGGTGGATTTGTTAAAAAATTACACTTTGTGCCAAAATTTTACACTTTTCAGGAAGGGAAATAATCTATCCCATGTTTTGTCATTGAGCTAATTGATTTTGCAACAGTAATAATTGCAAATTCTTTAGCCTGTGTCAAAAAACAAAATTCAATAGAGTAAATAAATAAAAAAAAAATCTAATGGGGTTTATTCAACAATTCAGGAATTGGACAGCATCCCAAGGAGCAAACAGAAAGGAGCTCTGGGGAGTTGTACAAAATGGAAGGTTTTTATAGGCAAAAGCCTATAGGGTGGGACAAGAAATTTAAAAGAATGGATTATTTTAGGGGAGGTTCATTCCGTTGGGGAAAGGCAGGGGATTTTATCGTGCAGATTACTTCATTAGTGCTGATCTGGAAATTCTGATTGGTTTAAAATAACACTCCTGATTAAGGCTGAAACTACAAAAAAAAAAAAAAAAAAAAAAAAAAAGGCTGAAACTACAGTTACATTAGGTTTTAAGCCTTGGTGAGGTTTAGGAAAAGTGACTCCATTTAACAACCTCTTGTTTCTTTTTAACAACTGTCAATAGCCACCTGCTTTAGTCTTTATGTTCTCAGCCAGTATTGAGCAGTGGTTGGCACAGAACAATATCCTGTCCAGTTCGCATGTGAAAATTCCTGGAGCAAAGTTTAGTAGAATATTCTGAGCAAGAAATTTGCAACAAGCGTCAATAACACTGCTCAAATAAAGCCAGTGGGAAAGATTCCCCTTTGCCCTTTAGAAATGTTAATTTTCAGAAAATATTTCCAAATATAGAAATACTGCCTCTGAAACCTTCAATCTATGAAATTTTCAATTTATGATAGTGGATATTTTTGTTGTTGTTGTTTTGTTTTGCTTTTTAGTTTCCTCCTACCCTTAAGACATAAACTGATGAATTGTACAATTGGATCTTTTTTGTATATATGTTTTTTAAAGGTTTTATTTATTTATTCATGAGAGACACAGAGACAGAGAGGTAGAGACACAGGCAGAGGGAGAAGCAGGCTCCATGCAGGGAGCCCGATGTGGGACTCGATCCCGGGTCTCCAGGATCACACCCTGGGCCAAAGGCGGTGCTAAACCACTGAGCCACCCAGGCTGACCTGTATATTTTTTTTTATTGGAGTTTGATTTGCCAACATATGGCATATCACCCAGTTCTCATCTTGTCCAATGCCCCCCTCAGTGCCCACCACCCAGTCACTTCAACTCCCTGCCCACCTCCCCTTCCACTACCCCTTGTTCATTTCCCACAGTTAGGAGTCGCTCATGTTCTGTCTCCCTCCCTGATATTCCACACTCAGTCCCCCTCCTCTCCCCTATGATCCCTTTCACTATGTCTTATATTCCCCATATGAGTGAAACCATATAATGTTTGTCCTTCTCCGACTGACTTACTTCACAGCATCAGACCCTCCAGTTCCATCCACATCGAAGCATATGGTGTGTATCCGTCCTTTCTGACGGCTGAGGAATATCCCACTGTATACATGGCCCACAGCTTCTTGATCCATCATCTGTCAATGGACACCAAGGCTCCTTCCACAGTCTGGCTACTGTGGACATTGCTGCTGTGAACATCAGGGTGCAGGTGTCCCAGCGTTTCACTGCATCTGTATCTTTGAGGTAAATCCCCAGCAGGGCAATTGCTGGGTTGTAGGGAAGATCTATTTTTAACTCTTTGAGGAACCTCCACACAGTTTTCCAGAGTGGCTGCACCAGGTCACATTCCCACCAACAGTGCAGGAGGGTTCCCCTTTCTCCACATTCTCTCCAACATGTGTGGTTTCCTGCCTTGTTAATTTTCCACATTCTCACTGGTGTGAGGTGGGATCTCATGGTGGTTTTGATTTGTATTTCCCTGATGGCAAGTGATGCAGAGCATTTTCTCATGTGCTTGTTGGCCATGTCTGTGTCTTCCTCGGTGAGATTTCTGTTCATGGCTTTTGCCCATTTCATGATTGGATTGTTTCTTTCTTTGCTGTTGAGTTTAATAAGTTCTTTATAGACCTTGGACATTAGCCCTTTATTTGATGTGTCATTTGCAAATATCTTCTCCCATTCTGTAGGTTGTCTTTAATTTTGTTGACTGTTTCTTTTCCTGTGCAGAAAATTTTTATCTTGATGAAGTCCCTGTAGTTCATTTTTACCTTTGTTTCTCTTGCCTTCATAGATGTATCTTGCAAGAAGTTGCTGTGGCCAAGTTCAAAAAGGGTGTTGCCTGTGTTCTCCTCTAGGATTTTCATGGATTCTTGTTTCACATTTAGATCTTTCAACCATTTTGAGTTTATCTTTGTGTCTGGTGTAAGAGAATAGTCTAGTTTCATTCTTCTGCACGTGGCTATCCAATTTTCCCAGCACCGTTTATTGAAGAGACTATTCTTTTTTTTTCCAGTAGAGAGTCTTTCCTGCTTTGTCGAATATTAGTTGACCATAGAGTTCAGGGTCCACTTCTGGATTCTCTATTCTGTTCCATTGATCTATGTGTCTGTTTTTGTGCCAGTACCACACTGTCTTGATGACCACAGCTTTGTAGTACAACCTGAAATCTGGCATTGTGATGCCCCCAGCTCTGGTTTTCTTTTTTCAATATTCTCCTGGCTATTCGGAGTCTTACTATTGGCTCTTTAGTAAGAAAATAATTCTACAGACGAATGTGGATAAAAATTCAACCAAATCAAGAGTAAAAGATGGTTTGGGGCACCTGGGTCGCTCAGTTGGTTAAGTTTCCCACTCTTGAGATCAACTCAGGTCACAATTTCAAGTCCTGAGACCAAGTTCCAGGTTGGGCTCCATGCTCAGTTTGGAATCTGCCTGTAATCCTTTCCTTCTGCCCCTCCCCTCACTTGCTCACTCACACTTTTTCTCCCTGTCTCTCTCTCCCAAAGTAAATAAATAAAATTTTTAAAAAAGTAGATAACGGAAATCTTAAGCATATCCAGTGAGAAAGTGAGTTGGTATGACTAGTTTTGTCACACAAGCGCATAATACACAGGAAAGCCAAGTTTTACTTACTCTCTGGATATTCTCTGAATACTACAAAATAGCAATCACTGTGAAAATATAAGTTAAATGTGGTACTATTTTTAGCAACAAATCTTGCATATGGCTAGGACAAAGTATGCACTAGAAGGCTGTTCATAATAAAGAAAAACATTCTAACAACCACCTGATTCTCCACAAATAAAGAATGACTCGGTGAGATGATTTGTTTATGCAATGAAATACATTAATTAAAATGAAGAAATTACATCTATTTGTATATATATATATATATATATACATATATACACAAATCTATCTATCATCTATCTATCTATTAGATCTCCAGAAATAAAGTTAAAAAAAATATATATATAAGGGAGAAATGGTACCGATAGCATAGTAGCATTTATTAAACATTTTTGAATTCAGAAAATTACAGAATATTCATTTTTCAACAATACTAAAATGTATATATTTTTTAAATCAGGACATCTCTGAATCTTACAGCCAGTAGCATGTTACTCTGGTGTAAGGTTTTCTCCCTCATCGACATACAAAATAATAGTATGTCTTATAGTTGATAGTACCTTAGTTTGATTAAAAAAGAGACTATTCATGGAAATACACACAATAGTGTACATATAACACACATACGTATCAGACATGGTACTAAAAACTAAAACTATCTGCATTAATCTACGGTATAAAAGATCTCTGTCGTAATGACTTAGTTGTTTATTCCAGAAACCATTTGCCTGGAATTATTAAGACTAAACCCATAAAAAAATTTCGTTGTTTCAAGAAAATTTCTACAAATCACTGTCAGAAAAACAAACAAACAAACAAACAAATCACTGTCAGAGATAAAGTCTGCTCATCTGGGCTAATAACTCCCTTGCTAAATAGCATACTTACTAAGATCCATTTCAAGACCACCAGTTTACTCTGTGAATCTCCTCAACACTTAGATTACAAACTCTTTACAATTATAGTAGATGTCCACCTTGAAAGACAAACTGTAAACTATTTGAAACCTGGCCCTGAGACCTACAAGTACCCCATCAGGGTAGTATTTCCCCTTACTGCAGCGTGTTTAAACAAAATAAATGTTGCCTTATTAAGAGATTGTCTGATGATTCTCTGTAGAGTTCAGCAATGCACCTGCACTTCAAATCACTGGTTGCCTCTGCGGATGGTGTGAGAGGGATGAGATCAACCTATGAGGCTGTATCAAACGCTTGTTTTCCTTGGAATTAAGATCAGAATATAGTAAGAACATTTTTGACATCTATTTAATTATATTGGTTGTTATATTATTTTCTCTGCATTTCTACACAGTTGAAATATCTCATAATTAAAAAAGGAAATAAGGAAACTAGTGAAGCAACAGAACAGTGAAAAATTGATAATGCAATTTTTTATTCAGAAGAGTTAGCATCAGTATTGGAATTGAGCTTTTTGATTGCCTGTGTGAAATAGGGACAGACACATTACAGAGTTCTCATGGTTGATGAGGAAGCATGCCAGCTTCCAAAGGGAGATGGCATTTATCCAACACTAAGTTCTAGATGTACACCAAATATGCCTTGTGGCAAGAGGGGAAATGGCTGGGCATTAAAATTCATATTTTACCTAAGTCCAAACTGAAGCCAAATGATATCATCATAGAGTGAACTTCTGGGAGCAAAGAAAGAAAATCTAAATGTTTTCCATCTAAAGATTGACTGTGGATATTGTTCATCTTTCTGGAATTTTTCCCTCTTGTCATATCTTGAGGTAACAAAGTTGATAGTCTACGTTTACTTCATGCTTACAAGAAGCGGTCACCAATAGGACTTTAAAAAAATGCCCTCTGCCTCAATAAAAGTAAGTAACTAAAAATTCATTATAATTCTAAAAGTTTCTTTCATTTTGTGTTGTGAATGCAAGTATACCAAGTCAACATATGAAGGCTTGAATTGTGATTTTGTACATCTTTATTCTTTTGCCGTTTTATTACTTATATTTTAATATATTTGGTTTTAATGTTCCTAATGGTATTTAACGCCCACTTGTAATGATCTTACTTCAGTGTTTATCTTCTGTTTTCTCCCCTTGAATCAAGTTCCAGATAGGCCAACACTGTCTCATAATCTTTTGTAGTGAAACTCCATTGTACACAGTAGCTGTTTACTACACAATACTTGAATAAGAATAAATGGAAAATATCTTTGAACTGGTATTACCCAAGGCATTTCTCATGATTTATAAAAATATAAATGGGTTGGAGCCACCTGCGTGGCTCGGTGGGTTAAGCCACTGATCTTATCTGCCTTCGGCTCAGGTCATGATCCCAGAGTCCTGGGATGGAGCCCAGGTCACTCTGCTCAGCAGGGAGCCTGCTTTTCCCTCTTCCTCTGCCTGCCTCTCTGCCTACTTATTTGCACACACACGTATGCACTCTTTCTCTGTCAAATAAATAAATAGTAATAAAAATAAAATATAAATGGATGGCCTGGAATTACTGAATTAGTATCAATTAAGTTAGTAAAATCTCAGGTTGACAGTTCATATTTCATTTGGTTCTTCTGTAAATGATTTAATATGTTCACATGAATTGTGATTATCCAAGATGGGATTTAATATTCCCTCTTTTCAGAACTTATTTTAACTGCAAATGTTTTTGTCTCTTTTTATTTACAGTATATCTTATGCAACTTTCACTGTTACTTGAAAGGCAGCTGCTTTATAAATGTTTACACAGATCTTATTTTAGAATAAACCTATTTAATTTTTATATTAAGGAGCCCATTGTAAAATTAGTAGAGCAATTGAAGTAAATCTAGCTTGATAATTGTTATCCACTATTATTTACTATATCACATTTTCTAAAGTTATTTTTAAATTATTTATCTTTTGTAACTAATGGCCATCAGATTTTTCAATAAAAAGAAGGTCATAAACTTAAGTGCTACAAACTATTTGATGTATTTTATTACAAAAAATGTCGTTTTTCATGAAAACCTTATCATTAAATAGATTAAATAAGTGAATAAATCAGCTCATGATAAAATAGATTTTGTTTTTGCACCATAGTTTATACCCTACATAGTTACTAAACTTTCTTCCAAAGTTTATTTGAATTAGAGCCTTGATTTAATTAAATCTTTAAATTATAATTCACGTAGAATATACGTGAGTCAAAACACATATTTTTAAATTTATGATGTATTTTATTGTAATACTCATAAAAAGAACTCAAATGAATAACATTTTTCAATTTTCGTTACTATCTTAAACCAGAATTTTAGCATCTATGAGATCATGTTTCAGGTTGGGTTTCTTGGGAAGCAGAGTCTGATATGGAGATTAGTTAAAAAGAAGTTTATTAGAGAAAACTCTTGAGATCAACTCTTATGGAAGAGAAGGGGAGCAGAATTGGGCAGAGAAGAGGCTGGACTACAGTGCACTTTTATTGAAGGCACAGTTTATTCTACGGAGACCTCTAAAGCTGAGATTACCCTTCAGAGTTATCCTGAGTTGGAATAAAGGGGCCCAGAACTTTATATTCCTCTATCAAAGAGTCAAATGCATACTTCCCAGGAAGGGACATGTCCTTGGCCAAGGTAGCTGTCTTCAGTTGAGGTGATTTTTAAAGTGGACTGAGAGCCAAGGTATACTCAGCTGCATGGGACTACATGTTTTTCATGCCTGAAGAGGAATATGGACAGTACATCCCAGTGTCTACCCTAGAAAAACTTTGAGTAATTGAAATTTTTAAATAATTTATGGACACAGCTCTTCCAGTATTCCAGTGGGCCTCCTTTCCTGGGAGAAACTTAAAAAATAAAAGTTAGAGGGATAAAGTGTAGGCTTCTTCACCGTAGGTGATATTGGGGGCACAAATGATATGCATCATCTCCCTCCACAGTACACTCCAGTGGTTTTATGGCTTATGTCCTGACATTCTCCAGAGTCATCCAACAGGTGCCCAGACACCTTTATCACCAAAAATTTTTTCATGACATGCTTCTTTCTCTTGTCATTTACCATGAAAATGGTCAGCGGCATCAGGAGCATCCAATGGGTCAGGTCACCTGGGTACCAACACATGTTCTTCTCAGCATATGGTGTGTATCAGTGGCTCTATCACCCTGCTGAGAGAACAACTTGTTTTTGCTTGCTGGTTTCTTGTCAAAAGAACCCTGAGGTGTTGGAGACACAGCTGTAGTTTATGGTTCAATAGGTCTCTTGTTTTTCCCCTGGAAGAAGTAGTTCTCTTTTAATAAAAAAGAAGCTTGAAACTTCCAGAATCCAGAGCTGCAGAAAGAGAAAGTAAACACTCCCCAAATAAGTTACTGGGGTTTAACATACATGGAACCACTCGGGCTTCCACATTGGTTCCTATACTATATTCTGTCTATTGGAGACACAGCACTACATAAAATTTGACTTAAGTTTTTTTTTTTTTTTTTTTTTTTTTTTTTACTGAATCTTTAAGAATTCAGCTTCCTGTCCAGGAACTTACTGCAAATTGGTTCTTCTGCTTTGACTTCAAATGGCATTTTGATAAATTTTAATATTGGCAGACTCAAAGTTATGAGATAGGTGATATGTGATCAGTACATCATATGATTATATGACTACTCTTGCATATTCTTTACTTTTTGTTGTGGGTTACTTAGTTTGATATGATGCTATATGTTATTTATCTCATGCTTATGGATCAAATATTCTCTAAGCCCTCAGATGGTGGTCCTGGTTGATATGATGACAAAAATGCAGAAAGGCAAACTCATACTTGGATTTTGTGTTAGCCTCTGTCAGAATGAATTGTTACGGAGTTTACAAAAATCAACAATTTAGCAATATTTTAATACTAATATTTTTAATATTCTCCATTTAAAAATACTTATTTTTACTTTAAGTAAATTCCATACCACATGTGGAGCTTGAACTTCCAACCCTGAGATCAAGAGTAGCATGGTCCACCAACTGAGCCAATCAGGCACTATTTATTTGCTTATTTATTTATTTATTTATTTATTTATTTATTTATTTATTTATTTTTATTTTATTTATGTAAAGTATCTCTACACTCAATGTGAGGTTTGAACTCATGACCCTGAGATCAAGGGTCACATGCGCTACCATCTGAGCTAGTCAGACATCCCCACCTTTTTTTATTTTTAAAAAAATCCATTGAAAATCTGTAATGAACCCTTGACAATGTTTTCTGTAAGTGATATTAGTATAAATTAATTGTCTTTTCAGTAGGTAAATGTGTTTAGCCAGTCAAACCTTGCCTTTTTGTCCAATAATCAAGTAAAACTTGGAAAGCAATGTACTGTTTTAAAAACTTTATAAATTGTATTTGAAATTATTTTCTATATATGTAACTTTGAGGCTGTAAGAATTGCTGTAACCCATGCTAAGATGCTACATAAGTGAAAGTTGTATGTACAGAACTTTTAAATTAATTATTTATTTTTTAATTGAATTTATTCATTTGAGAGAAAGAGAGAGAGCAAGTGAAAGCATGAGCAGAGAGGGGGGTCAGAGGGAGAGGGAGAAGCAGGCTTCCTGCTAAACAGGGATCCTGACGCTGGGCTCAATCCCAGGACTCTGGGACCATGATCTGAGCCAAAGGCAGATGCTTAACCAACTGAGCCACCTAGGCACCCCAGAAGTTTTTTTTTTTTTTATCTTTTTGAATATATTAAAAATCTGGTCTATGGAAAATAGAAAACACAAAAGTTGTAAGTAAATCAGTGATGTTGCTTCAGATTTTATTTATTCATTATAGAATGCTTATAATCTATGTAGATGTGTTGAGTGGGGTACTGTATGGAACATGATCTAGGAGAGAAAATGCATTTTCTTCCTTCGTAGTTGTCTTCCCTCTCCTTCCATTTCTGCTTCCTCTTTCTAACATTTAATATTTAATAGTTACTGGGAGCTTAGCATAACTGTTGAAATTGAGAAATTATTTTAGATTTGAACAGAGGCCCTCCTTAGTCTGAGGACTGAACTCCTCTATTGTCCTGGCAACAGAAGCATGATATTCATGCCCAGCTTGAAAGTACTCATAGTGGCTTTTGTGCTGGGGAATAGATGCTATAGAAAGACAAATATTTATAAGAAATTGAGAGGTAAGAATACAGAGATGAGAAAAAATAAAGATGATTAAATAAATGGACATATCCAAGTTCACAAATAAGATATTTCAATATTTTTAAAATATCAATTCTTTTTGAATTGGTCTGAGATTTAACATGACCCTATTCAACATTTCAGGAGGATTTTCAGAAGAAAATGAAAGAATGATTCTAAAAGGTGTACAAAAATGCAAAATACTTAGCCATCAATTTTTTTAAAGTAAACATGTAAAATTCAGTGATTTCAAATAATATAAATTTACAATAATTAAGCGAACTAAAAGTAGACAAATATACATTGAAAAAGTAATGTCTAATTGACCATATGTATGATCCCTAAGACTCTCCTTAGGTTTCATAATTTTCCAAAAGGACTCACAGAATTCATCAAAGCTATTATACTCAGAATTGTGGTTTATTATAATGAAAAAACACAGATTAAAATCAGCAACAGGAAAAGGCACATCGGAGGGTCCAGGAGAGTTCCAGGTGTGACCTTCAGATTGTCCTCTTCCAGTGGAGTCATTAGATGGCACTTCTCCAGGAATGGAATATTGTCAAACATAGAAGCTCACCTAAGCCTTGGAGTCCAAGAATTTTATTGGTGCTCAGTGAATTATGCGTGATGAACCACTTGTGTGACTAACCTTATTCTCTAGTACCTATAAAAGGTCTAGATGATATTACCTGGGCCATGGCTTTTACCATAAAGCTCATCGTTAGCATAGGTTACCTGGCACGGTCATAGATCTAGAGGTAAACAAAGATGTTCTTAGCAGGTAAGACGTTCCATGGCTTTAGAAATCACCCTCCAGGAGCTGGACAAGGCCAAACCTTTCTTTGGGCTTTTTGATAATAGTATTTAATATTAAGATTTAATAATAATCTTTTTAATAAATAGTAATATAGCTCATGTGGAAGAAATAAAACTTGAACCCCTAACTTTCACAATATAAAAGATAATTCCAAATCTATCATATTTTAATATAAAGGTAAAGTTTAAAAATTTCTGGAAGAAAACACACAGGAGAATTTTATGACTTTGGGGCAGATATTTATTAGTACACAAATATTAACACAAAATTAATAATGATATAAGATGATTAAGAACTTGCTTCATCAAAAATTATCCTCAAATATAATTGTTAAGAAAATGAAAGTCACTTATTAATGACAAATACTTGCATTGTGCATACTTTACAAATTATTTGTGACCAGAATACATAAAGTTTACAACTCAGTGATTCAAAAGAGATTAATGTATCAATATAAAATAAATATAATGAAAGATTTGAATGTGTATTTTAAAAAAGAACAAAAAAATGTATAAGATCACTAGTCATTTGAGAAATGCAAATTAAAGTATGGTACCAAAGGTTAGCAAGAACATAGAGAAATTAGAAATACTAATACATTGCTGATGGGTGTGCAAAATTATACAACCCCTTTGGGAAAAAGTTTTTTTCTTTTGGAGTTAACTATACACTAACCATAAGATTTAGTAATTCTGATTTATCTAAAAGAAAAGAAAACATAGAAAAAAAAAAAAAGAAAAGAAAACATAGAGTCACAAAAATATTTTTACAAAAAATATATAGCAGCTTTATTTGTAATCATCTAATATGGAAACCAAATACATTTCCACCATTAGATGAATGGATATACAAATTGAGGCACATTCATACAATGGAATGCTACACCTCAATAAAAACAAGAAAGTATCACAACATGCAACAACATGATTGCATTTAAAAACATTTTCTCGGGACGCCTGGGTGGCTCAGCGGTTAAGTGCCTGCCCTTGGCTCAGGGTGTGATCCCGGGGTCTGGGGATTGAGTCCCACATCAGGCTCCCTGCATGGAGCCTGGTTCTCCCTCTGCCTGTGTCTCTGCCTCTCTTTCTCTCTGTGTCTCTCATGAATAAATAAATATAATCTTAAACAAATACATTTTGTTAAATAAAAACATTGTGCTGAGTAAAAGAAGATGGGCTCAAAAGAGTACATATTTTGTGACACTTTTATATGAAGTTCTAGAACAGTGGACACTAGTGATAGAAATCAGATCAGTGGTTGTCTGATTTAGTGGATGGGAGATAGATAGTAAAGGGGAATAAGGGAACATTTTGAAGTGATGGAAATCGTCTACATCTTAACTGGGATGTGAATACTTGGGTGTATCATTTTTCTAAATCACAGAATAGTACACTTGAACGCATACATTTTATTGTATACAGTACAATAAACAGTTAAATTGATTAGAAAATAAAGAATGGACAAAAGAACTGATGATGGCAGAGATGGGATCAACGGAAATGAATATACTAATTCTAGTTTCTTATGAAATTGGTAAATGCTTAATCCTTGACATGAGATTCTTTCTCCTTTGTCCCAACTTTTATTGGAGAGTGCTGTATCCAATTTAGGAAGAATCAGGTGTCAAAGGGAGGAATTTCTTACTCAAAAAACTTTTTTTAAAAGGTTTATTTATTTATTTATTTATTTATTTATTTATTTATTTATTTATTTTAGAGAGGAAGAGAGAGCTCGAGCTGGGGGAGGGACAGAGGGACAGGGAGAGAGAGAATCTCAAGCAGACTCCTAGTTGAGCTTGGAGCCTGATGTAGAACTTGAACTCAAGACCCTGAGATTATGACTTGAGCTGAAACCAAGAATTGGATGCTCAACTGACTGAGCCACCCAAGGGCCCCTCAAAACAATTATAAAAAAAGATTCCAGAGCCCAATTAAATGAATATTAATACCATTTCCTTTCCCAAAGTACAGAAAAAGAAAGAGAAAGAGAAAGAAAGGAAGAGAAAGAAAGAAAGAAAGAAAGAAAGAAAGAAAGAAAGAAAGAAAGAAAGAAGAAAGAAAGAAGAAAGAAAGAAAGAAAGAAAGAAAGAAAGAAAGAAAGAAAGAAAGAAAGAAAGAAAGAAAGAAAGAAAGAAAGAAAGAAAGAAAGAAAGAAGAGGAAAAAAGAAAGGGAGAAAACAAAAAAAGTACAGTATGAAGAGTACCCTTCATAAAGAGATTTTGAGACCAAATAATTTGATGGATGTCTGTGGCAGAAAGGGAATTCAGTATTTGTAGTCAGGAATTTGGCATTGGAAGATAAAAAGTTTTGAGTTTCAGGGTCGTGGTCAGGCACTAAGTAGGAAGAGAATTTATAAATCGCTGGGAATCATTCATGACTCTCTTTTATGAACTGGTAGTGAAGCTAACCAAGTTTAATGACCTGAGAAGAGAAATGATGCTTGATAGATTTTTATAGCTTTTTCAAGGTTCTTTAATGATACATAATATTCTTAGACACAGCAATCTTTTGAAGTGAGTAAAGCAAATATTCCACGATCATTATTGATAACACCAAATCAAAAAGATATAGACAAAATAAGTCCCTTTCAGGATTTAAGTAAAATATAAGCAACTGTGTGATGATTAAAAATGCAAATATGGAATTTGAAAAAAAATACTTGTGACATTAATTTTACGTTATCATACTATCTTTTAAACATTGTAAAACTTATGAAATCTGAAGAATATTATGACTAAGATTACCCTATTGGCAGCAGAAATACTGTTTTCTAAAAAATATCAGTATTGTTTTATATTAAGGTGGTATTTTCCTCAAAAATTCAACTTAATTATGAAGACTGTTATTTGTATTTCCCCCCTCTGGCAAAAGAATTGTGTGGAATTATGCCAATTAAAAATTATTTAAAATTATTTATTTGGATTTATATAATATAATAGAAGTATATTTAATAGGAGTAAAAAAATAAGCAATATTTTTTAATGTATTTTTATTTGCTTTTTTGTTTGTTTGTTTGTTTGTTTGACCAGGGCAAAATAAATGCAGAATTTATATTTGTTGTCACTTATTTGATTTTGCCAGAGGAAAAGGAAAATGTTTTCAGTGATTTTAGTGTTGGACAAAAAAATGTGCAAATATTTGTGATACCAAAACCTGAGGAATCCTAGTTGGTGTTGTGTTGTTTTTTGAATAAAAGTGGGCATATGAGTTGCTGTGGAATCCACCCTGGATAATATAATAAAGACACCAATGAATTTTCTACAGTTTGTTTTCTCATGAGGGAATAGTTCAAGTAGTTCACCTCAGACAATTTTATAATGAGCCAAAATACTGCATTTTTAGTGTATAACTCCCAGATGGACTTATTATTCGATTGATGAACTCTAGGCCAACTAGAGGTGTACTCCTCAACCTGGGTTAAGGATACACGCATGAAGATGTGCATCATCATAAGATGTTGTGTTTTAAAATATAATTTATTAAAAGAAATATCAACATCAGTATTTTGGAATGAATATCTAAAAGCAGCAAAATGGAGGGGAGAGAGAGAGAGAATAAACTTCAAGTGATTTTAGCATACATCTTCCAAATATTCCCCATTGCAGGAAACTTCTTTGAGCTTCGATCATGGACTCCATGTGTACCAGTTAGGGTTACTTTAGTGAGAGTGTCTGAGAATTAGAACTGGAGAAATACAATGACATTACGTCGTTGTGCATACTGGAACTGACTTATATTGATTCACAGTAGCAAACTGGTCAATTTTGAGGCATTTTGTGATCCAATTTTTGAAAATAGCAGTTATTAAATATTAAGTTGCAAAAATATTAAGTTGCACAAACCTATAATTTAAAAAATGTATAAAAAATAATGATAGTAAATACTGAAAAGACACCTCTTCCTCATTATTTCACTCTGTATTACAATTATGTGTGCTCATTAAGTTGTTTGTATGGGTTGCTTCTGAATGGTGAAAATAACCAATAATGATGTGTTGTTAACACATGGTTCTTCCCAGTCTCACATTCACTGATGTCATATTAGCACCTGAAATTGTTCATAGTTACCGTATTTATACTATAGATGTTTGCAAAAACCATCCGTCAGAGTATTGTTTTGATTTGTTTTTTGTTTTTTTCCAGAGAGAGTTTTTAATCTTTTCAGAATAGGCTCCAGTTGGTTCCAAACATTGGGCTGCATGACCACCTACGTTTCCTTCCTAAGTCCACCATTGATCCTAACTTCCATGCTCTTATCAGCAAAGTTTCCATTAAAAAAAACTGATAAAAAGCCTAGAGGTAGGTAAGAAAGCTATAAAAAAAATAAAATTGCCTAAATTACCTTATAGTGGTTAGGAACATTGGTTTTGGAATCTGAAAAATCAGGGGTAAAATTCTAGTGTTCTCACTTAGAAAATTTTATATTCCACCCCCACAGGCAATATGCGAATGATACAGTCTATCCATCTTTTTTTTTTTCTATCCATCTTATTGATGGCATTTTGTGTTTTCACCTGTTTTTAATTTAATCCCTCCTGATATGTGTGTGGTGATACTTTATTGTGGTGGTTTTAATTTGCAGTTCTCTAATGGCTAATGATCTCGAATATATTTTCTTTACATTCTCTTGACTGTGAAATATCTGAGAATATATTTTTCTTATATTTTGTTCATTTTCAAAAACTTTTTTCTTAATGTTGACATTTGAAAATTCTATATAGACTCGATAAAAGGCTTTAATAGATATATGTAATTTGCAAATAAATTTCCTAGTTTTAAAATTTGCCTAACATTTTAATAAGGTCTTTCACCTAACAAAAGTTTTTAATATATGTCAAGCTCAATTTATGAAATTTTCCTATTATGGATTGTGTGTTTGGGTTAAGTTTAAAACACCTTAATGCAGTCCTAGGTTGTGCAGTGTTTTTCCTAAGTCATTTTTCTAGAAGTATTATCGTTTCACATTTTACATTTAAGACTATGATCTCCTTTCACTTAATTTTGCTGGTTTTATATAACATGTGATGTTTACTTCTTTTTTCCTTTATCAAAAATTACAAGATTAATTGGACATATTTGTGTGGTGGGCAGATCTGTGTGGGTCTTTTCTGGGTTTGATTCTCTGTTCCACGTTTCTATTTGTCTCTTTGTTGAGCCATTCTCTTGTGATTAGTGATTATTGCAGCCATGTAATCTTCTTTATCATTAGGAAAAGTGATTCCTCACAGTTGATCTGTTTTCAAAAAAATTTTAATCTATTCTAAAGTCTTTCTCAGTCCATATAGATTTCTTCCATATGGATTTTAGAACAAGTTTTTTTAATGTTTGTAAGGAAACTCGCTAATATTAGATGAACTTTTCGTTAAGCTGGTAGGTGAACTTAAGGACATTTGGCATTTTTAGTGTGCGCTGAGTCTTCCAGTCCATGAACATGATATTTCTCTTCGTGAACTTAGGACTTTGTTGATTTCTTTCATCAGTATTTTACAATTTTTATCATAAAGATCTAGTTCACAATAATTACACTGTAGAATTACACCTGAACATTTCATTTAACATTGGGGAAATTATATCTGATACCCTGTTTTTAATTTAAACAAACATTTTCTCTTATTTACTTTCAGTATACAGAAATGTAGTTAAATTTTGTGTGTTAATCCTGAATCTTGTGACCTTGCTGAAGGGATGTTTGTTTGTTTGTTTGTGGAGGTAATTTTGTTTTTCATCGTAGATTTTTGTGGGTTTCTATGTAGACATTTATGCTTTCTATAAATAAAAGTGGTTTTATTTGTTCCTTTTCAATCTATATGTTTTTCATTTCCTTTTCTTGCCTTGTTACAGTGGCTAGAACATCTGATAATATTTTGAATAATAGTGGTAAGAGACAGCATTCTTGCCTTGCATCTGATATTGAAGGGAAAGACTTTTAGTCTTTGACTATTAAGTATGATGCTAGATATAGGTTTTTGTAGTTGATCCTTATGAGATTAGGAAATTTCCCACTATTTCTAATGTTTTTATCCTGAATGGGTATTGAATTTGTCAAATGCTTTTTTTCTGTGTTAAGCGATCATATTTTTAAAAAAATTATTTGATATGGCTGGTTATTACACTGATTGGTTTTTAAATATTGAACCAACCTTGCATACCTGGAAGAAAACTCATTTAACCATGATGTATTTTTAAAGATACACTCTGAATTGTATTTGTTAATATGTTGTCAAAGGTTTTTGCATCTAGATATATTGACCTGTAATTTTGACTTTTCTATTTTTCTGCTGTCTGGTTTTGATACCAGCTTATTACTAGATTCATTGGAAGTGTCCCCATTTCTTCTATTTCCTGGAAGAGATTCTGTAAAATTGTTATTAAACCTTTTACAAATGTTTGATAAAATACTCCAATGACTATCTAGACCTCCAGGTTTATTTTTCAGAAGCTCTTTATTAATAAATTTAATTGCTTTATTAGATATAGGATTATTGAGGTTATCCTTTACATCTTAACTGAGTTTTGATAGCTTGTGAGTTTTGAAGAATGGATCCATTTCTTCTTTGTGGATTTATGTGTGTAAAGTTGTTTGTGGTGTGTTCTTGTTATCCTTGTAATTGTAGGATGTGTTGTGATATCTTCTGTTTCATTACTGATATTGATATTTTATATTGCATATGTTGTATATCAGTCACACTGTTAGAGGTTTATCAATCTTATAAATTTTTTAAATCAAACTACTGGAATTTTATTTCATTAATGTTTTCTGTTATATTTCCTTTTTAAAAATATTTTATTTATTTGAGAGAGAAAGCAGGAGCAGGGTGGGGGGAAGCAGAAAAAGGAGAGGGAGAAGCAGGTTCTCTGCTGAGCAGGGAGCTGGATGTGGGGCTCCATCCCAGGACCCTGGGATCATGACTTGAGCAAAGGCAGAGGCTTAACTGACTGAGCCACCCAGGTGCCCCACTCTCTATTATATTTCTATTTTAATTTCATTTATTACTGTCCCTATCTTTATTATATCCATCTATTTGTTTTGAGCTTGTTTTGCTCTTTTTATTTCTATCTTCTCAAGATAGAAACTTAGATTATTGATCTGAGATATTACCATTTTTCTAATGTTAGAATTGTATTTGTCAATTTCCATCTAAGCACTGTTTTATCTATATTCAACAAATTTTGATATGTTGGCTACCATTTTCATTTGGTTCTACATATTCAAAAATGTCTTTGAAATTGTCTCTTTAACCCGTGGATTCTATTTAGCAGTGAATTGTTTCATTTCATACTGTTTGGTGATTTTATTGTCCTGTTATTGATGTTAAGTCTAACACTGTATTGAGGGTTTGGTGATTTGGTAATTCACTAGAGGAACTCATGGGACTCCGAAGTCATACAATTTGTCAACCAAAGGATAAAAATTAAAATCAGCAAAGAGGAAAGACATATCAGGGCAAAATCCAGAGGAACTGAAGCACACCTTTCTAAGAGTTTTATCCCAAGCTGCCCTAAGCATGCTTACTTCATCCAGAAATAAATGTGGTAACAATTGACAAGAATTTCTACTAAGAAAGTTCATCTGAGCTTAGAAGTCTAGGACTTACTGGATTTCAGCCATGTGGGTACATACTACTGAAACAGTTAGTGAACCTTCAGAAGTTCCTAAACTCCCCAAAGAAGGAGTCATTCACCACAAATCAAAATGTACAAACTGTTTAGGCAAACTGGTGCAGTGTGTTTTGAGACTCTGAGCATTCCACACACTACCATGAGATTATTCCAGTAGTTTAATCCCCAAGAGCTAGCCAAAGGCCAGTCATAAAAAACAAATGTTCCTTGGAAATGTGCAAGATTTGAGCAACTCAATACTACTGAGTTAACTCTTCCCTATACAGATACTATTATGGTCATAAAACATATTCCCGGGATTTTAATTCTTTTCAATTTGTTAAGCCTTTTGGGGGGTCAATTTTGATGAATTTCTCATTAGTGCTTCAAATGAATATGTGTTCTGTAGCTGTTGGAGGGAGTCTTCTATAAATGTCTATGGGATCCTATTGTTTGATGGTGTCATGCAGGCACAGGTGTTGTTTTTAACATTGTTATTCTTCTGTCTAGTTGTTCTACCAATTACTGAAAGTGTAATTTTGAAGTACCCACCAATACATGTGGATTTATCTACTTCTTTCATATCTATGAATATCTGCTTCATTATTTTGAAACTATTTTTGTTTTTGGTGTATACACATTTATGATTGCTACTTACTTTTCTGTATTGTTTCTTTATCATTATGTAGTGTCCCTTTTGATCCCTAGCAACTTTCTATCTCTGGTATGTATTATGTAATATTAATATAGCTACCCCTTTTTGATTAATGTTTGAGTGATACATCTTTTTTTTTCTTTCTTTGTGCTTTCAACATACCTATGTGTTTAAGTTTGAAGTTAGTTTCTATAGACAGCAGAGAGCTGGATTGTGTTTTTTATCCACTCTGTAAATCTCTGCCTTGTACTGGCCTTTTTATAGCATTTACAGATAATTATTGATATACTGAAGATTAAACCTGATATTTTATTATGTTTTATGTTGGACCCTGTGCTTCTCATTGCATTCATTCTTTTTCCTGGTCTCTCTGTAGATTACTTAAACATATTTTAGAATTCAATTTTGATTAATGGATATATTGCTTTGTATTGATTTCTTAGTGGTTTCTCTGGGTGTATATATATATATATATATATATGTATATATATATATATATATTAACATAACCAATAAATGTCACCATTTACCACTTTGAGTAAAGTATAGCAACGTTACTCTCCTTTTAGGCCCCTTAATGCTCCGCAATTTTAAAATATAATTGTGTAAAGTATAATTGCCTATTTCTGCACTTTCCTGTTGTTGCAGTGAAATGAAAGAAAAAACACTATATCACAATATATTTAGTTATCTTTCTGTGATTGGACTATGTTACTTTATTTTGATTCAATTAAGAAGAACTTTATACCATGTAGGTTTACCCTTTAGAGAGGATTACAAAGTGCATTTCAATGTTGCATCAATTAAAAGATTGGGTGCTCTTATCTTTGACTATTTTGAAAACAGATTGATACTTTTTTTTTTTCTTGCAGCATGATTTGTTCCCAGAATACTATATATGGTTGAGGGTATATTTTATCTGTATTGATCTAAGCATGTATATGCTATAGTAGCTGAGTATGAAGGAATCAACTTGCAGGTTTTCTTTTCTTTTATTGGAGTTCGATTTGCCAACATATAGCATAACACCCACGCTCATCCCACCAAAGTGCCTCGCTCAGTGCCCATCACCCAGTCACCCCAACCCCCCGCCCACCTCCCTTTCCACTACTTCTTGTTTGTTTCCCAGAGTTAGGAGTCTCTCATGTTTTGTCACCCTCACTGATATTTTCACTCATTTTCTTTCTTTGTCCCTTTATTCCCTTTCACTACTTTTATATTCCCTGTATGAATGGAGCCATACAATGTTTGTCCTTTTTGGATTGACTTACTTCACTCAGCATAAGACCCTCCAGCTCCATCCAAGTTGAAGCAAATGATGGGTATCTGTCCTTTCTGACGGCTGAGGAATATTCCATTGTGTACATAGACCACAGCTTCTTTATCCATTCGTCTGTCAATGGACACCGAGGCTCCTTCCACAGTGTGGCTATTGTGGACATTGCTGCTGTGAACAATGGGGTGCAGGTGTTCCGGTGTTTCACTGCATCTGTATCTTTGGGATAAATCCCCAGGAGTGCAATAGTTGCAGGTTTTCTAAAGAGAATATATTAGTAGCCATGGAGTAAATATTACTCTATTGCATTTGGATTGTATATTTCTAGCTCAGCCCCCATTTTGTGCTTTTCCCTTGTGGTTTGTCTCTTGTACTATTAAAATGTCATAGAAGAACATAGGACCATGTAGTGTTTAAACTACATCAATATAAACTAAAATAAGTACAGCAATAATTAGGCATGGGCTCAGTTGACGGACTTTAACAGCAAGCCTTTCCTTTGACTCATTTCTATCCTCTTTCTTCACTGGGTATTAGTATTTTAATTCTGTGTCCCAACAATTACTGATGTGTTTGAGTTATGTTTACTACATAAAGTTGAAATAGTTATCGAGCTGAGGATGTAGAACAAGAGCTATTTTGAGATGTTATACAGATTTCTTAGAAAAAGGTTGCTATCATTAATAAGTAGCAAAAGGAATAGAGCCTTACAGGTGAAGATGTATTATGGATGGGATCACAGAGGAAGGATAACCTGGGATAGAGAGAACAGTAGAACAGGGGCATTAGCAAAGGACTCAGCAAAAAGATGATGTTTGATCTATCTCTTTAAAGAACCTACTTATCATACAAGGTAGGGTGGAATTTGGAGCACAGTCAATGAAGAAAATCACATATGAAAGAAAATGCCCCAGTAGAAAGATATAAAACAGAAAGCTATGAATAATGCATGATGTTTCCAAATCCCATTGCAATGGAAATGGCAGAGTTGAAAAAGGATGGGGCTAGAGAGAAGGTCAAAGTTTAGATCAGTTAGTAGACCTGCCTTCAAATCATATCTCGGCAAAGAGTACATATGGATGTCTGTATACCATATGTTTAAATTTCAGAGGTTATAAATTAAGCTTTAAGTAACTGTCATATAATCCTTTCTAGTGGTCTCATAGACCAGGCTCTAGTTCAGAAATCTCAAAAGTATCGAACTTCTTCACCAAATAGTGCAGTAAGAGGTGAACTGTCCTTTGGTCTGCCTCTCTCTCTCTCTCTTTTTTCTTTTTGCCACACCTAGCCCTGCCATGTACCCTAAAAGGCTCATCATTTATGTGTGTGAACACCCTGGCCAACAAGTTCTACCAAATATCCCACATAGAGACACTCCATAGAATTCCCAGAGCACATTCCCTTGACCACATAGATAGATAGATGCCTTATCCCTTGGATGATGACGTGACCAAAGGAAAGCTAGAACGATACCCTCCAAAGCTTGGGACTTGGGGCCTTATGTGCCAATTGTAATAATGGATATTTTCTTACAGACAAAAGTAAAATACTAAAGACTTTAAATAAGTGATTGGTTTATATACATTTTCACTTTACCTATAGCTATACATTAAGTTAGACATAAATAGAAATAGCTTTGCTTCTAAGGAAAAGTAACACTTGATATTATTGATTTTTTTCAGAAGGTTTCATTTATTCAAGTATTGCAGGGCAGATATAATTAAAATCAACAAACTACCAAATAAATTGCATATAACCATTTGTCCTGTGCAATGACCCATGTACTTTGAGTACTCCAAATAACTGCTACATTGGGACCTTAATCCTGCTAAGGAGACACTGAACAATGGGAGTAATAGACTTCTCTCAGAAGAGATTTGCATATCTTTATGCTAAGCTTCACACCACCACTACTCTGAAATCCTCCCTCAACTTAAAAAAAAAAAAAAAATTAAAGGACACAGAGCTGAAAGTGGGATCTAGGCAGTGTGGTTTTCATATAGCATTGTCCAGTTACTCTTCATCCTTAACAGCACAAGCTGAAACTCCAGCATTTTTTTCTTTCTTCCTTCCTTCCTTCCTTCCTTCCTTCCTTCCTTCCTTCCTTCCTTCCTTCCTTCCTTTTCTTTCTTTCTTTTCTTCTTCTTTTTGGTAGAACTTGTTCATTCATACTGTAACTCATCTACATAAACACGAGAATGATGACGAATGGTGGAATGACTTATATCTTAAAAAAGAGTCAAACAGGGATCCCTGGGTGGCGCAGCGGTTTAGCGCCTGCCTTTGGCCCAGGGCGCGATCCTGGAGACCCGGGATCGAGTCCCACATCGGGCTCCCAGTGCATGGAGCCTGCTTCTCCATCTGCCTGTGTCTCTGCCTCTCTCACTCTCTCTCACTGTGTGCCTATCATAAATAAATAAAATTAAAAAAAAAAAAAAAAAAAGGGTCAAACACAGCCTGGGTGGTTCAGCAGTTTAGCATCACCTTTGGCCCAGGGTGTGATCCTGGAGACCGGGGGTTGAGTCCCAAGTCGGGCTCCCTGCATGGAGCCTGCTTCTCCCTCTGCCTGTGTCTCTCATGAATAAATAAATAAAATCTTAAAAAAAAAAAAAAGAGTCAGGGGATCCCTGGGTGGCGCAGCGGTTTGGCACCTGCCTTTGGCCCAGGGTGCGATCCTGGAGACCCGGGATCAAATCCCACGTCGGGCTCCTGGTGCATAAAGCCTGCTTCTCCCTCTGCCTGTGTCTCTGCCTCTCTCTCTCTCTCTCTCTCTGTGTGTGTGACTATCATAAATAAATAAAAATTAAAAAAAAAAGAGTCGAACACATTTAACTTTGTTATGGTCTAAAATTGCTGCATCTAGTGTGCCTGAGATGCAGGGACGGAGAAATTCATGTAATGAGTTAAAAGATGAATTATCAAGACTCCCTTTTTCATCAATATTAAAGATCTATTAGGAAATTTGACCTGAAAAAATCTTTATTAAGAGGTAAGAGGGGTCATACTATACCTCAGTGCCAACTCTGTGGTTTTCCTGTCACTCCATCATTCCTGCTACTGTAGTCGCTGAGTTAATTGGATCTTCAAGGTATAAAGATTTGACAGGTGGTCATACCGTCACTCTAGAATCCTAATTCATACACCTTGGGCTCTGGAACACAGCATAGGCACTGTGGGAACACAGTAAGTTTGAATTTGCCGCCCCTGTGTGAACTGTAGGTGTTAATGAATTCTTTAGGGAATGTATAGGCAGAGGACTCTTCTTACTTGAGTCCTAAGTGGCCTAGTCCAAAAGTGGACTTATTTTGTCCATTTCCTCCAGAACAGTGGGGATTAACTTTGGATTGTCAATGATCCTTTAAAAATATGATGAAAGCTATGAAACTTCAACTTAAACAAACAAACAAAAAAACAATCATATGTATTCACTCAAATATTTACGTGCAATTCTAAGGAGGCTCTGCCTCTCAGAGCATACTGAGAGTCTCTTACATGATCCTAGGCCTCCTTTATCCTGCAATCATAAGATCAAAGATCTCTAATATAGATCCATCTTCATATAGTTGGGATTCAGTATTAATTGGATAAAAACTGGTTCTCTTTAGAGAAACAGATGGAATCTGTTGTTAATTTTTTTTTTTTACTTTATAAAAATAATTTTCCTATAAGGAACCGAGTCTCCAGTTTAAATGTTTAATTTATTTAAATATTTGATTTAATTAATATTTGCTGTGGTTTTAGCAGACATTCTATTATTTATATACTATTATAGAGACAATAAATTACTGCTCAAGAACATAATTCTGGAGTCCGATGGATGTGTTTAAGGTGCTAAACTTCTTTGTGCTTCAGTTCAATGAAATGTAGAATATAATAATATCTGGTTTATATGTTTAATGTCAATTAAATAAGTCAAGACATACAAAACAATAGCAAAATATCTGACATAATATGTGCAATTAATATTTAGATGTAATTTTAATAAGAAGAATGCTTGATATATAATGAATACTCTTTTCAGATATATATTTAATGAAGAATATAATGATTTATATCAAGAAAGGTAACATGTAATATTAGGTATTGAAATTTATGTTTGTAGTTGAAACATGAACATTTTAAATGGGTCATTTTATGGAAATGTAGAATGTTCTCTTTTCTGGTTCTCCTTTGTCTAAGACTAAACAGTGAGCGTGAGAGAAGTGGAGGAGACAGTTAAACTGTAGATTCACATAGATTAATTTGAGCCAAGGAGTAATTCTGTATTTAAAATTTAGCCCTGAGGGAGATGCTGCTGGATTCTTAATAGGAGCTACATAGATTCTTTCCCTTTGAGATAGATCACATTTCCTATTTAAGCATTCATAGACTTAAAATGAATGGGAAAGAAAATAAGACTTGCCAGAAAAGTTGTGGATGATGTAATGGAATTTGAGTGTTTATAGAACAAAGCTCATGTTGGCACTTACTCTGCTATTTCTTGTCCAAAAAAGCTGTTCTTAATTTTTGTTTTGTTTTGTTTTCTAGTGGAAAATTATGTTTTGAGAGAGCATGCTCACTACATATTCAAATAGCTAGCTGTATTCCTGTTTCAATACAATTGCACTGACTGTGCAAATCTATATCATTCAGCCCACTATTTGTGAACAGCTTGAAAATGCAGATAACGGAGCTAATGCAGCTCTGGGCTTTTATTTGCAATCTAGCTAGGCATCCGGGAGGCAAAACTTAGTATTTTTTTCTACTTCATTATCATTGCAAGTCCCTCAAGGGAGGTGCTGAATTGTCTCTATTTTGCAGGGTGCCCTGGAGGATGGAGGCTACAAATCTCACGTACTTCAAAAATAAATAAATAAATAAATAAATAAATAAATAAATAAATAAATAAAGTGGTAACTTTCACAGCAAACATAGTCCAGGTGGATTAATTACAAGGAAGAGTGACTTTGTATTTATTTCCTCTGCTTCTGTAAATTATAGTGTCTGTAGAACTGATCATCAGGGGAAGGGATTCATTCTCTTTGTATTTCTACTTGGCCTGAAGATAAAAGTTTAACAGACTCTATTTCATGTATAACTGTAGTTTAGAAGACCATTTCCTCATAAATAGTGGTTACATCCAATAGCTAATTTTGTATGGCTCCTTTGAGTAATGGTATTTGGCACCCTAGATTCTAGCCTTCACATCTTTGCTCATATTTTTTTCACACTTGAAATACTTTTTTACTTTCTACATTTACTAAATTCTATTTGTGAATGAAGAGATTATTGGAGCCTAGTTTCTATGGAGACTTCCCTGAGCACCCAATATGAGAAGATTCCTTGTCCTTTCCTATAGCATTTGTTGTCTATGACATTCATTTAAAATGCGTGACTTCCTGCCTCTTTAAATTTGCATTTGGCTATTGCATGTGCAAGTGAATCTCTTGGATTCTCCTAATATGCTTGTCAACTCTTTTAAAACAGAATCATATCTTATACATGAGAAGTAGTCCTACCTATTATCTCCAAAGCCCTTTGCAGGACTTTTTCTTTTTCTTTTTCTTTTTTTTTTAAACTATGCCCCCTGCCAAGCCTGCAAACTCTTAGGCTAAAGCAGGGGTCAGCAAATTGTGGCTCAAAGGCCAAATCCCATCAGCTGCCTATTTTTGAAAATTAAGTTTAATTAGAATACAACCACATCCATTCATTTGTATTTTGTTTATGGCTGCTTGCTTGCTGGCAAAGTTGAGTCATTGCAGCAGGGACCATAGGGTACTCAAAGCCAAATATATTTACTATCTGGCTCTTTACAGAAAAAAAATGTTAGCCAACTCCTGTGCTAAGAACATAGAATAATTATCTCAGCCTGTAGTCATCCTCACTCTCTCTGTGCTATCCTACTGATTTGGTGAGGGTAGTGGACTGCCAGCATTACCTTCATTATGATCCTTTCCAGCCCAATCTCCTTCTTCCTTAAATAAAGACTTGTTTTGTTGGATCTCATCAATTTTCTGGACGCTGTCTTTGTACTATAATATGACAAAAATAAGCTCATACTAGACATGGCCTTACTCCCTGTTTGGAAACTACTGAGGCCAGTGTTTCATAATTTTTTCTTCCTCCCAGCTCAGCTCCACCCTCCCAGTGCTCTAGAAGCTCCTAAAGGGAAGGAAAGCAGGGGAGGCTTGTCTTAGCTGAATGGTAATCATGCCAAGGGAGATGAGAAGGCTAGAATTTCCATAAGGCTTTTTCCCTGGGCCACCAGCAACACCTGAGTAAGAAACTACAGAGAAAATTATAGAGCAAAGTTTTCAATAAGGGATTGTGAAGCATTTTTCTTAAACCATTATTTAAAAATTACATTTCCATAGACAACCCTGGATGGAAGGCTGAATTATCTCCCTTTTCTTCCTATAGGAAATCTTACTAGAGAATTGTCATGGATGAGGTGGCCTTACAGTATATAAATAAAAATGTAAGCAAAACAATATTATAGAAGTGAGACATTCAGCTAATTAAATGCTCTAATTACATTATTTTGGGGGATTTTATAATTTGATATTTGTCAGATGTTTGTCATTAGTAATATGTTTTTAGTTTATAATTCTAATTGAATGGTCCCTATTATGCCAAATTTTGTAATTATAACTTATGTAATTTTCCCCTTTAAAAGTTCCTCTGGAAACATAGGTCCACTCATGTAGGAAACTCATTAAGCGACACTTAGAAACGCCATCTGGATGTTCCCCATAGGTACCCACATACCATTTGAACATATCATTGTCCCACAATCTCAGACCTAGTTTTCCTCCAGTATTTGCTATTTCTGAATGGTGAGACCATCCCTCCACTGACCCTCAACACTAACACAGAGTTTCCTACTCTGGGAAGATTTTTCTACACTTTCCTTTCCTGAGCTGTGGTACTTTGTCCTTTTGAGCTCTGACAACTGCTTATGCCTTCTTCTAACAGAGTTCATTACCATATACTCTAATTTTACGTTTGTTTGTCCTTTATCAAACTCAAGTCCTCCAGGATGGGGACTAGTAGATCATTGTAGATTCATTGTTTAGTATAAAGCCTGAATATAAATAATATTAAATGCAATTATAAAATGTAGTCTTTATTTCATAGATTCATTCAGTCAATAAATAAATATTGTATCATGGATAAGGCATCAGGCACTGTGCTAGATGTGAGCAACAAATAAGATGCAGAACCTGCTTTGATTTCAGAAGAAATCAACTTCCATTCTCTTTTTAATAGTAATTAACTTTTCCTGAGCAATTATTCTGCTCTAGAAATTTTTATCTAAATATTTCACATGTGTTAACATACTCGATTCTGCTAACGCAGGTAAATATTGTTGATTTTTAAACATATTTTACAGATGGGGAAAGCAATGCACTCAATACAAAAGAAGTATGTCTAGAGTTATCTAGCCAATAAGCAGTAAATCTGGCTTTAAACCAGGCATTTTGGGGACACCTGGGTGGCTCAGCAGTTGAGCATCTGCCTTCAGCTCAGGGTGTATCCTGGAATCTGGGATCAAGTCCCACATCGAGCTCTCTGTGAGGAGCCTGCTTCTCCCTCTGCCTGTGTCTCTGCCTCTCTCTGTGTCTCTCATTAATAAATAAATAAAATCTTAAAAAAAAAAAAAAGAGTCACATGCTCTACTCACTGAGCCAGTCAGGCAGGCTCCCCTTTGCTATTATTTTTGTAAAATTTTATTTGTAGCTGCCAGATTGCACAATCTTCCTTAGCCTTTTCTTTAAAAAAAAAAAAATCATATTAAAACTATCTATAGTGTACCATCAGCTTATTAATGAATTCTTTTGCATTTAAAAGATGCTTGAATTCAAGGCAGGATGAGTGGCTTATAAAGAGATCTTCAGATATATCCAACAATCAGATCAGGGGTTGTAAACCTTTAACTTGACTCTATTTTTGATCCCATAATAAATGCCTCCTGGCACTCAACTCCAGGGTTACTTTTCAAGCATCTTGATGAAATAATCATACTTCCTACTTTTTAGTCTTGTATTTCCATTTAATTTGCTAGGGGGGTGGTGGTGGTGGTGTTGGTTCTCAACTAATGAAGTAAGAAACACCAAATTTTAATTACCTGTTACTACAGTTATCTATTATGTTATCGCAGCCTGGGCAGAAATTGGCTTCTTTTTGCAGCACTTTTCCTAACCTGGGCTTGCATTTATTATTGTTAATACCTTGAGGCTTACCTCCATCCTCCCCCTTTCCTGGGTTATTCATATATATATTTATAGTTATATATACATGTATATATAATTTAATTTTATTCTTTAATTTTGTTTGTTAATTTTAATTTTGTTTAATTTTGGCAAGACCTGTTTCCCAAAAATAGACTTCACACTGCAGTATAATGAGGATAATGTATGGCAGAAATCATCCTTTTTTTTTTTTTCTTCTCTTTCTGTCCTAGCTTACATCCCTCTAGATCACTACATTAGTTTTTTTACTACCTTCATGATGTTTGGTTTGTTATCTCTTTAAGTAACTCATGAACACTGTTGCCAAACTAAAATTTATAATCTTTCTATCACAGTATCCCATGCCTGAAAATCCTACAAAGTCCTCCCCCTTGTCTTTAGGATGAAGTTGAAATACTTTATGTTGCCTGAGATACCTTATGTAGAAAGAGTCCTAGAGATCTGGCTTGAAATTTTGGCTTTGTCACTTAATGAAATTGTGATTTTGAATGAATGTTGCAACTTCTTTGAAAGACAGATTTGTTGTCCACATGATTGTCTCTCCTTATAAAAGTATCAGAAAAATTAAGTGAGATAATGCTTAGGATATAGTAAAGTTAATGTTTCCTCCCCAGCATCCCTATGGTCTCATTTTTAATCTTCTCAATATTCTTAAATTTTACTAAAACCTTTCCCAAATACATACCATTCATTATATATTGTCTCAACTTCTATGGTGAATATGAAGGAAGAAGTGACAACGTTTCTGAACTTAAAGAGCTCGCTGTGCTTGCAATCACTACAAAGACAAGGAGGTTGAAGCTCAGGGAAGAAAGGGGAGATTTGCAAAGGATAAAGCAGGTCAGGAGGCAGGGGCTAGGTGGCAAAAGTTATTTCTTGAGAGAAATGTTTCCTAACCTAAATAAGTGGCTATCAAGGATTTTTATCAAGATAACAACTAGATAAATTAGGCTGTTTAAGAAACATGACTCTCACTGAGAATGTGAATTGGAAGGACTAGGGCTAGGGAGAGGATTCTTAGAGAGTTACTGGACACAGCCGGGGAATGGATAGCAAGAGAAATCCAGACATACTGACAGCTGGATGGATTGGAGAACAATCTGGCAGGTAATGTTGACTCTGTGACTGATTAGATGGGAAGACGGGGTGACAAAAATACCAGGTTTAGGAATTGAACCACTTACTGGATGAATCTTGTTTCACTTTTCCAAAGCATTTACTTATCTCTTTGTGGATGTTCTATTCTTAATCTTATAGAATATGACATGGACTGCGGCACCTGGGTGGCTCAGTCACGTAGGCATCTGGCACTTGATTTTGGCTCAGGTCGTGATCTCAAGGTCTTAAAATCTAATCCCAAGATGGTCTCTTGCTGTGGATCTTGCTTAAGATTCTCTCTACCCCTCCCTCTGCCCCTGCCTCCACTTGTGCCTTCTCTCTCTCTCTTTCTCTCTCTCTCAAAAAAAAAAAAAAAAGAAAGAGAACATGATATGGAATTATTTACATGTCTCCAAATTCTCCTTTTATAACAGGATTGCTGCTAAATGTTTAATTGATAAGTAAATGCTTAAAAATAAGAAAGCTGTTTAGGAAGCAAGTGAGATCTTAGGGATAGCAGGTGCTATGATATTATATAATCATCCAATCTCACTGAATAATACCAAAGCTTAAGTATGTACGTCTGTGATGAATAGAGTACCTTATTATACTTCCAAGTGTTTTCACATCTTCATTTTCATCTATTTTGATTTCTCTACTCAGAGGGTTAAACTCAACTGGACACCACAGGCATTGGGAGGGGCATTTCAGTCAACATACACACAGAGGCTTGACCTTACTTGGTGAAAGAATAGAAATGCGACTATCACTTGGTCCCTCACTTCCATGTCTTACTATCCCCTGAGCAGTAAAAAACAATTATTTAGCAAACAATTATTTGTATCCACTGCGGGCCAGGCGCTACATAAGTAAGTGGTGATATAAAGATGACCACAATGTAGTTATGGATCAACAAAAAGCTTATACTGGCAGAGCAATAAGATGAAAGGAGGTAATTATAATACAGTGGGATAATACAGGGATAGTTGGCATGAATACTTTCCAAGTGTCCCCATTCCCATTCATTGGCACAAGACAAACATACACCATTTCACAAGGCTGTATTTCCTGTTGATTCTGGACTTGGCCTCACAACCTCTCTCAATAGCTTGCTTCATGTTGCTGCTACCAATAATTTCACATTGATTAGTGAGTTGAAGCCTATTTACCATTAATGTGGGATTCGTATTGCGAGAGTGAAAAAATATGGTGGTAAAACCAAGACCTTCTCTACAATAATAATTCAACCCATTTCAGATTAGGAATTTTGAAGTTTGATCCCTCTTTTTGCAAGTTGTTTGTAGTGTGAGTAACAATTGGAGTCTTGATATAGCTACGTTAGCATAAATACCAGCCTCATGAAACTAATCCTTAGTAAAAGTAAAATATCTTTTTTTTTAAAATGCAGGTTTTATATGAAATATGTTGGGGCAGAGATAGCTAAGTGAGAAGTTGTTTACCATATTTACAGAGGGGTATTTTATTTTTATATAATATTACCCATATCCTTAGATTTGTTTGTTTTCTCTGGAAGCTGTATCAAGCCATTGGCAATGATCTCTCTTCCATTTAGCATCTCTGTTAGGCATGCTCATAAATATCCTGAACTGCAAAAAATCTGGAAATGATTTTTACAGATTCATTAAAGTGAGGTTGATACAATAGTGAATCAAGGCTGGGAGCAACTACTTACTGTGTTTGTGTGGTGGTCTGCTGTTCAGTGATTAAGTTGCAGGTCGTATCTCCTCAGAGACTCAGAACACCTGCTTGTGTGTAGATTGTACTCCTCCCCACATATGTTACATCATTGAAAATAGAATTTCGAGGCAGGATGGGTTATTTGAAGTAACAATACTTTTATAGGTTTAGTCCAAGGAAAGAGATAAATACAGGAGGTCTGAGGAGTAAGGGTCAGAATTTTAAAAGTAATGACCTTAGAATGTCAAGGGTTTCAGGAGAATAATGCCTGGTACCTAGAAGGAAGTCAATAAGTATTTACTAAATGTAGGAATGAAAATCTAGGTTCAAGAATAAACCTATAGTTTGTTTTCCCTTAGATCTGTAATACAGCTCACTTTGCCAGCAAATAGGTTGTAATGGAGAAATTAAATTTTGTGTTAATCTTAACAATTCAGCCTTCTGTAAGCAATGGGTGCATGTCAAATATGATTCATTCTGTATAGTTTATTTACTGAGTAAAGGTTTTTGTTCTGTACGTGTCTCAAAAAAACTTGAACCTTGTGGTTCTCCAATATTGGTTATATGCCAGACGGATCAGAATCACTTAGGGACTATATTAACAATGCATGTGCCTGGCACCTGTTCCCTATACATTAAGGCTCATTAATTCTGAGTTAAGACATTTATATTTATTTTTAAGTGCTCACCCGATAATCCGATGTGGGGCCAGGATTGAAATCTATCTCAGTAACTCAAATTGCCATTCCATTTATCACAGTGCCTCAGAGAGATCATTTGCTACTATTTGCTTGAGTTTTTGTGATTCACTGTTTTCCAAACATGTATTTTTACAAAACACTTCATTGGTTCTGGAAAGTTGTTTTGAATGCCAACTTGCAGAAAGTTATAATATCTGTATGCTAAGCAATATCCTACATGCTATGAAATATAAAACAAATTGAAACAGCTTTTTGGGGGGGGAGATTCTTTAGTGTAAATATATATAATCATTCAGAAAAGAGCCATATATTTGTCAGATAATCTGTACTTGCTAAAATAAAAAAAAATTAACTCAAGAATTTAAAATTAGGACTATTTAAAATTTTAGTTAAAAGTAGGATTGGTTTTCTTTTAAAAACTTTAAAAAAATTAAGTTCTTGCCCTTTATTTTGTTGTTATATGTTATTGTTTTGGGGAGATCAGATCTAATTGATTTCAGATAAGTCTGTTCTATTGTGGAATTGTGCATAGACAGGTTTTCCTTTGGGAAGTTTCAGATACATTAGAGAAAAGTGTCCTATTGGAAAGATAATAAAGAGTCTAAAAAGTATATTACGTCATTTTCTAAATTACTGCATATTCTTAGCATGTTCTCAGGAAAATCCTTTATTTATTTATTTGCTTATTTTCCTGGGAATAGAATATGAGTTCTCCTAGATTTTTAAGAAAATTTTACTTCTCAATATTCTTTATAGTCTCCAAAAATAACCTCACAACATATATCTCTTCAAATGATCGATATCCCTGTTCTGATAACTGCAACTTCAATTTTCATGGACATGGAGACATGAAGGGAAAAGAGATATGTTTTGGTTCAGTTTGCCCCTTCTTGATAGGTTGCCATCTTCAGACCGCGGCTCTGTCTTCAGTACAAACTTATGGTTATTTAGTGCTGTTTATCATTTTACAACTTCATTAAAAAGGTATTTTAAGAAATGGACAGACAGGGTCAATGAGTAAAGTCTCAAATCAAACATACCTGCTGATTTCCCTGCATTTAGAGTGCTATTTTTTTTTAATTGTGCTTTATGACTAAATGAGGCTGAGATACCTAGGAACTTGAATTTACAAAGGAGATTCTACTAAATTATGCTCTTGCCCCATCACCATATGTCCTGTGCTGGGAATTGAATATGATTTTTTGAGCTTTAAGGAAATGATATTTTTAAAATTGCTTTTTCTAATACGAAAATAGAGTAATTTCAGATGTTCACCTCCATGACATCAATATTTCCAACTTCCTACATCCATGAAGTAATTCATTTCCCTCATCATTTCACTTGTAAATTAGTTCCATTAACTGTCAGAGCTTATTTGGTTGCAGAGTACAACTTTGATCAGTTCCTTTAGTAGCAAAGTGACTTACTCTTTTGAAGTATATACAAGTTCTTAGATGTCTATCTTTATTTTTTCTAGTTCCAGACCTGTGTTTTCTCCCATGGAAAGTGAGGAGAAGGGAGCACAAAGCTCTCTAACATTAAATCAGAATTAAATTCATTACCTTAAAGAGAGAAAATTATCTCTTGAATTGGATTTTCATAAATAAAGCATATTACTTTGTAACAGATCTTTCAAGCTTAAAATTGAGGACAATAACTTCTGTTAATAATTGATTAATAGCAACAACCCCTGGATTAACAACTGTAATAGTAGCGATAATCCCAGTCACGTAAATGATCACATCTTTAAGGAAGTTTGGGATCTGAGAATTATTTATTAGGAAAATCGAAGGTTTGGGCTCATAAATAATTAGTTGAGCATAGGGAATCAAGGGTTGAGAAGAAAAAAAAGGCAAGAGATACAGATATTAAAGGTTATATGTGTGCTTTTTGTTTTGTTTTGTTATGTTTTTGTTTCCAATGCAGCCTATAGAAAGGTGACACAATTGAAAGCAAATTACATTCTACACCTTCAAGGAAAGAGCTCCTTGGGAATTGATGAAGACTCTAGAGAGCACTGTTAATGCTCTGTGTTGTTGATACGAAGACATCATGGGTAACGTTAGGTTTATAGAATTCTCCCTAGTAAGGAGAGAGATTGAGACTTACCTCAGGATGCAGGAAGGGAATATTTCTCAGTTGGTAATGCCCACAAAATAAATAAAAAACGTTCTTAGGTATTTCTAGCTCTAGACTTGAAATTTCTTGCTATATTTGGAAGCACAACGATATCTTTAAGTGGAAACTAATTAGGAAAAATCACTATACTTTGCCACTTTTCTTGTCTCCCATAGCAATCAAAATTCAGTCACAAAAACAGAAGCCATTCTAGAAAGTTTACACGATGAACATTTGCACACAGGAAACAAGCTCCTTACAAGACAACAGGAAGGGCCGGGGAAGTGGTCAAGGCATCTCACTACTAGCTCACAGACTTGGCAATCCAATATGGAAGTTGCTTCTACCATAGGTCAGGATACTGCTCAAGAAGGTTCACTTGAACCATGAAGAAGAGGGGTTCTCTGGGTAGAATCATAAGCGAGCATAGCCCTCACGTCTGGGAAAGCCCTGGCATTGCTACACAAAACAGCCCCTCTGCTTCCTGGGCTTTTTGGGAGTCTGCCTGTAATCGTGCAGTGTAACTCGGGAAGGTGCCTGAAAGTAGTTTCTAGGCTTTCAGACCCTGAAATACAAAGGAGAAAACTGAAGAGCAGAGACTTAAGATGCAAAAAAATGAAAGTTTCTTTTCCTTTCTTGGCTTTAAGGACGAGAATTTCTTATGCACTTTTGCAACAATTGTCTCTTCTCTACCATCCCTTTAAAAATAAGTATTTGTTGTAGACAAACACTGTGCAATATGTGATAGAATTAGACATGATCAATTCATGGCCACTGCTGTCTGTTGAGTTTGCACATCATTGGGAAGAAAATTGTAACCGGGCAATGCTTGCTTAGTAAATGGTTATGAACGATCTTTTCAACTGAGGCACAGTCCTTTGACAGACTTCATGACTTCTGAGGTATGAATTTGAATTCAGCTCCAATACTTACTAATTTGCATTAAATCCACAGGATATTTTTGAGCTACAGTCTTCTTCTACATGTGAAAATGGGACTTTACCACTCAGTCTAAGGATTGCAATGAATAGTAAATAAAAATATAAATAAGGAGCTATTTTTCACAGCAGCTATTGTATAGAAGCTACAGACCAATTAGTGGGTTTTCTCTTTCTTCATAAAAAATGGGTATGTTAATGTGTAAATTGGAGAAAATCTAAGACTTCAGAATGCGTACTGTAAATTTTGAGAAACATTGTGATGCTTTCAGTGATGAAAGCCTGAAGTATCTTCCTCCAGGATTACTCAGTGTTAAGTCCATGTTAGCTCTGGAAAAAGTAGAAAAATGTCATTGAAGAGAAACAAACAAAAATTTGGTATCTCTTAAGTTCTGTACCACTGTTGGGCCATTGGCTCGGAAATTTGCAGACGTCATGTATTTTATATGGTTCACACAGGATCCCAGGACGTAGAACTTCCTATCCTTATTTTGTAGGTAAGAAAACTGTAGTTCAAAATGGTGAAAAGACATGTTCAATGTCATACATCTAACGAATTACAGACCTCTGCTGTAATTGCTCCTGGCCCCTACTCTTCTCCTGTTCACACTTTGTCTCTGAGTTGGCCCAGAGTATACACAGTAATTAGAGGCCCTGCAAGAAGTAGCAGGAAGACTTAGATGGTCCACCCTGCTTAGAAAGTCTCAACGTTATTTTCTATCTATGAGCAACACCAGGGCTGACGTCATGTAAAGAAAAGGGAAGATAATTACAATAAGAGATAGGAAATGTATTCCCCGACTTTCCTTCTAATGAAACTTGTTCTGCGTGCTATTAGGGATTAAGGGATAAGTGGGGATATGGACAAATAACTGAAGAGACCTAGGAATTACTGTCAATCATCCATCCCAGAAGGAGAGAATATAGAACATCTAGTTGTGGTCTTCAGGGTGGTTAGAATATTTATAATAAAGAGGAACTGTTGCAAGGATAATGAAGCAAATATTGAAAGACTCTCCTCATCCTTAAATTTTATGAGAGGTAACTCTTATACCATAATGTGAAACACAACTATTTGTCCATTAAGAGAAGCATTTTTTTTCTAGCTTCCTCTACCAACCACCGAATTAATGTATGCAAATATGATTTTATATTAATTAAAACACTTACTGTAACTTTATGAGTTACAGTACTCATACTGTACTCCATACATACTTTGGAGCTGAGTACTCCAAAATATTATAAATGAGTGATAAATATTATATGGATCATCATTATTGATATTAATGGATTGAGAGGTAAATTAAAATTATCTAAGAATAATCCTTGGAGACTGGCTTCTCAGAAAACAAAAGTTGTTTTCTTAGAAAGGTCAGTGAAAATGTGGCTAAGGTGACCATTCTTGGTCAACTATAAGGCTTGGTTTGTTCTCTCTTGATTACTTTAAGAAGAGCTGACTCTATTTCTAATTGTGAACGCCAAGCTGACAGGATGAAGCTGGAGTCAGTGTTGTGGTAGGTTAAATAGGCTCCTATTCCATCTTGGCTACGGTCATACATTGGCAGCGGCTGGTGCTTCCCGAATCATGTCCCACAATATAAGGGTTGGTTTTCCTAAGGGTACTCTCTGTGCTAGAGTACTAGGTTACTCTCAAATAAAGGGACAAGCAGTGAACATCAGATGAGTTTTCTCATCAATAAAAAAGGCTCTCATAGACCAATGGGTGTGCCTCCTGATTATTTGACTTTTTCTGTTTAGCATTGGTATTTAACATATAGAAGAATAATCAGAAAATTTCATATCAACCCTCACTAGCAGGCAGTAGTAAAAAGCATGGACATGTTTATGCTACTGAATAACTGGCAGAAATTCAGAATTTCAAGTTTCAGATATTATATCATATTTCTCCATATCTAGGAGAATACTTTTAATGAACTTTCTTGCTAAGTTCTCAATCAAGGATACTCTTCTAACAAATTAATTGTTGAGCCTACCATGATTTTGACTTGTAAATACTTAATTAAGCATAGTTATTTGCTAAATTTAATTGATATCTTCAAAATAACTGTGTTTTACTTTAGTTTTAGATAATATCTCAACCAAGGATTAAAAAAAAAAAAAGTGGGACTCCTGGTGGCTCAGTGGTTGAGTGGCTGAGCACCAGCCTTCAGCTCAGGGTGTGATCCTGAGTCTGGGGATCCAGTCCTGCATCGGGCTCCCTGCAGGGAGCCTGCTTCTGCCTCTGCCTAAGTCTCTGCTTCTCTCTCTGTGTCTCTCATGAATAAATAAATAAAATCTTAAAAAAAAAAAAATAAATAGTTGGGAAGACATTGAAGAGTGGATAATTATTGATAATTTATATCTTGGATAGATCTAGTAGTTTTACACATATTTGTACATTATGAACATCTATTTAACTGTAAAACTGGAGAAATATATTAAGATTAAAAACCAATTAATACAGAAAATAAAACACATATACATTCTAAAGATTTCAATGTTTATCTTAGTGAATCTTGACACACTGACCTTTTATAGCTTTATTTTTTTTTAACTTTCAAGCTGTAATGTGAAACTTGCTTATAGTTGCAATTCAGAAGTCTTGATTATATATATATATGATTATATATACACACACACATTTGTATGTAAAACCATGGCCTTCTCAGTTCTAAGCATTCTTCCTACTAGCCATTTTCACCAAATATATTTATTTTAAAGATTTTTTTCCCATGCAAATCTCAGTCCTTGATCTGTATCTCTTATTTTTTCTCTCTCTTTCATATATGTTTAGCTATTATTATATGTCATGTACATAATCAGTGATTATTATTATATAAATTGAAAATGATTCTGTTTACCTACTATATTCCTTAGGCTGACAAGTTTTTATGTATTAGGAAAATTTATTGTTAGTCATAGTGGGGTTTTTTTGCCTATTTAATTTTTTTTTCAGTCATAGTGTTTTTGAACAGGTTTCTAGCAAATAATTAGCCTGTGTAACTACTCAGAATCCCAGTCTTCTCCATGTTGTCTTGATAGAGCCTCTAAGTTCTTCTTCATGGGTGCCTTTTTTTTTTTTTTTTGAATATGAAAGTTCTAGACTGCTATGTACACATAGCACTTCTTTTTGAGAGTGCACGTGTGGAGGATCTCTGAATGTATATTTTTATGTTGATGATCTATAGGTACTGTGGTGTCTGAGGCAAACGTTAATGCAAACGTTTACATTCCAGTGTGAAAGATTTATAGGTATCACTGCCGCCAACTCTAAACTAATAATTACGAGTCCACATACTTATTGTTTAATGATGAGTAGGCATTAAATCAATATTCGCTGTTCACTGTTATTTCTGGTTCAGCCCTTGGAATGAACAGGTCATGTTTCTCTGGATCATTTCCTCCTATTGATGTTTATGGGTTTTCTTCCAGGTGAAGAACCACAACATGTCTTTATGAAGAGACGAATAAGCATTTGTATCCTGGCAAGTTTGTTTTCACTTTTATGTGCACAGAAGTTTTCAAAATTTGTAGTGTCCTTAATTTAATGAATTGTTTTTTTTTTTTTTAATTCTTCTCTCCCATGATAAAAAACACAAGGTGTATTATAAATTTAGGTGTTTAATCACTACTTATTATGCATACAAGTTTGTCTTTTCATTTTGCTTTTTATATCAGAATCTTAAGGGATTTTGAAGATTTTGTTGTGGGACCAGGGCATTTGTTCAGAGAGACCCAGACGTTATTGGAAGACTAGTTCTGTCAAACCTAAGAATTAACATACATTGTTGCTTTGTAAATTAATTAATTCCTCTTTACAACTAAACAAATAAAATTGCTTTAAATAACAGCATCAGTATGGGGGGACTAAAGAGTACGTTTGAAATGTGGGAATAAGTAATACAAAAGCAACATAGCAGAGACAGAAATTATGTATGGTTTGTTTTTAAAATATTTAATGCATTGAGCTCCACACACAGCATACACTGAAGGGGCTTTTCACCTTAATTAGCAACTGAGCTTTCAATCTCTATTCTTGATAATATAAAATGTAGAAAATCCCGTGATCTCATTTAAAGAGCATAGCTTGTTGGGAAGATGAACGATAAAATTTTATTAACATGTAAATAGTAAGGTACAAAGCAAAGCAATAACAGAAGATAGCATATTTAACAGTTAACTAAATTGCATAAGCAATAGGAAGCATGGTTTCTGAGAAGAAGAAAATCCTATGGGGACAGAGAGGTGGCTTTCCACGGCAGCAAGGGTTGCTCAGGACCATATGACAAAGCTTCCCATATGTACCCACTTGTTCCAGGATATGGCCAACCTGGAGAAAACTCTCAGTCTTTCACAATAAATATATTTTCTTCTTTTTAAACTGTCCTGAAACTACTTGCTTGCCCCCTTGCAGCCATCCAAGAGCTTCCCACTAGACCTGAAGACCAAGTAAAAATATCTCCACTTCCAATAATCCTACCTTAGTAGAACTGCTTGTCAATCAGACTCAGCCCTTCTGTTTTACTCTACATCACATATTCTCCTCTGTACCAACACTGAAACCCTGCTAAAACGAAAGTGGTGACAAGGGAGTCCGTTGTCACAGTTCATGAATAAACATAGTTAATTTTGTCTTAGACTTAGCTCTTCTTCAACAGAAATATTGGCCAGCTTAATCATTTATGTTAACTTCTTATTGCTGTCAAAGATTCATCAAAGTTGCATTCTGTTAATTTAAGGATAAAATTTCTTCCAAATGGTTATCTGCCCTGAGAGTGCAAGGTAGATTGTATTTGAAAATCATTCTTTAATGATATAATTTTTAAAATTATCATATCTAATCTAACAACTGGTTTTTTTCTTGAAATGTTTAGGCAAAATAGTAAAAAAAATTAAAAACTCCTTTATTAGTTCTGCTAGCTTAAAAAACATATTAAGAATAATTTTCCAAAAAAGACTGATATACATATAAAATAAATCTGTTTTAAAGATTTTATTTAACTCATTGATTCAGTGCAACAACTAGTAAAAGATAAATGATTCTAAGTAAAATCTTTTTTTTCCTAAGTAACATATATGTTTATAGATCAGGAATATTGAAATTAGTTTGCAAATGACATAAAACTGGCCTTTCTTTGGGTTAGGAATATCAATTAAGCCTCCACCAAAATTTTTATATCTATTTCTAGAAAAGAGTTGAACATACACTTTCACCTGTGTATGTGTTATAATTTTTACAGAATTATAAAACAGCTTTGTAAAAGGTAATTCATATGCACATTCCTAATCAGATAACCCCTTGAAACTCCAGCTTTCCAATGAAAGAATATTCAGTAATATCTTTTGCTTATTCCAAAGTCTTTTTTTAAGGTTTAGCTTGATGCTGTGGCCAGGTATCTTGAATTATTCTCGCTCTCTTTTTAAAATTTTAATTCCAGTATAATTAACATATAGTGTTATATTAGTTCCAGGTATGCAATGTAGTGATTCAACAATTCTATACATTACTCAGTGCTCAGTCATGATAAATGTACAGTTAATCCTCTTCATCTATATCACCCCTCCTCCCATTCACTTCCTCTCTGGTAACCATCAGTTTGTTCTCTATAGTTAATTGCCTGCTTTTTTTGGTTTTGTTTTGTTGTTGTTGTTGTTGTTTTTTTTTTTTTTTTTTTTTGGTTTGTCTCTCTTTTTTTTTTTGTTTTGTTTTGTTTCTTAAATTCCCCATATGAGTAAGATCTTAGGGTATTTGTCTTTCTTTGACTGACTTATTTCATTTAGCGTTATACTCTCTATCCCCATCCATATTGTTGCAATTGTCAATATTTCATTACTTCTTATGGTTGAATAATATTCGTGTGTGTGTGTGTGTCTGTGTGTGTACAGGTTCATGTATCTTTTCAAATTAGTGCTTTCGTATTCTTTAGGTAAATATCCAGTAGTGTGCTTGATGGATCATAGAATAGCTCTATTTTTAACTTTGAGGAAGCTTCACACTGTTTTCCACAGTGGCTGAACCAGTTTGCACTCCCACCAACAGAGCAAGAGGGTTCTTTTTTCTCCACACCCCCTCCACTACTTATTGCTTTTTTGTGTTTTTGTTTTTAGCCATTCTGATATGTGTGAGGTGGTATTTCACTGTGGTTTTGATGTGTATTTCCCTGATTATGAGTGATGTTAAACATCTTTTCATGTGTCTGTTGACCATTTGTATGTCTTATTTTAAAAAATGTCTACTCATGCCTTCTGCCCATTTCTTAACTGGATTGTTTGTCTTTCTGGTGTTGAGTTGTTTAAGTTCCTCATATGTCTGGTTATTAACTCTTATCAGATTTGTCATTCACAAAAATCTTCTCCCATTCCATAGGTGGTCTATTAGTTTTGTTGAGACTGTTTCCTTTGCGGTGCAGAAGCATTTTATTTTGATATTGTTCCCAACAGTTTATCTTTGCTTTTGTCTCCCTTGTCATGGAGGCATATAGATAAAGATGTTGCTACGGCCAATGTCAGATAAATTACTGCCTGCATTCTCTTCAGGGAGTTTTAGGGTTTTAGGTCTCACATTTAGATCTTTAATGCATTTTGAGTTTATTTTTGCATATGGTGTCAGAAAGTGGTAGAGTTTCATTCTTTTGCCTGTAGTTATCCAGTTTTCCCAATACCACTTCTTGAAGAAACAGTTTTTTTTCCCATTGCATATTCTTGCCTCTTTGTCAAAGATTAATTAGCCATATAATTATGGATTTATTTCTGGGCTCTCTATTCTATCCTGTTAATCCATGTGTCTACTCTTTTGGCCAATACCAAACTGTTTTGATTACTATAGCTTTGTAGTATATCTTGAAACCTGAGATTGAGATACCTCTAGTTGTGTTTTTCTTTTTCAAGATTGCCTTGGCTAATTGAGGTCTTTTTGTGGTCCCATACAAATTTTAAGATTATTCGTTCCAGTTCTGTAGAAAATGCTGCGGTATTTTGATAAGAATTACATTACATTCTTTTTTTTTTTTTTTATGGGCAAAATCTTGCTTGATTTTATCTTACAACCCACAGTGTATCAGAACAAAATTTAATGAATTCATCCATCCTTTCAAAAGATAAACCTGATACAGAAGTAGCAATAGTTACAAATCATAATCATCGGATGAAATAATTTCCATGAAGCTTGTCTCTCTGGAAGAGATGGGGACAAGGCAAGGAAGGAAGGAAACAGTGTGCTTTTAACCTTGCAGGAAAATCAGTGCTCAGTTCCATGTTACTGCATAAACTCTCCACTTCAAATTACTGCCCAAATGCTTTACTGAAACTCCTCTTCTGGCCTTTGTTTTGGAATCTGTTATTTTTGTTGCCACCTCCTGATCACTGTCCTCTGAAGCTTCGATTTCCCTCCCACTGTCCTCTAGAGCCTTGACTGCCTTCCTGCTGTCCACAGAAGTTTCGATATCCTTCCCGAGGTCCTTCCAGCTCTGGTTGCTCCGTGGCCACAGAGAGCTGCCAGCGACGCGTATCATGCCATTTTTCCTGTATTTCTGTTACTGCTGCAGTAGGGACATCGATGCAAACCCCCTGCTTTCCTTTGAGAAAAAAACATTCCTTTCACTTTGGAATCAATATCCTCTCCCAGCTGCTCTTTAAGTTCTTTCCAAGCATAACTAATGTTTGGCATTTCAATTGAGCATCATAAGGTCATGGTCACAAAGCCCGCATCTGAGTTGATCAGAGAGCGCTGGTCTACTGATGTGGCACCTGAAATATGGGCCAAGGCTGCTGCCAGGGCTTCCACGGCTCCTTTCTCCTCTATTAGTTTCTCCGCTGACTGCTTAAAATGACTAATGGCAGTGGGAGGCACAAATTCCAAAAGCCTGATGGCATCTTTGCTGGAAGCTTTTATGATCTCTGTTGCAGACGGGACACCTATTCGTTTAAATTTAATTCCCGCTTTTTGCTCCACTTGTGCTAACTGATACTCCTCCTTGTGCTGATAAAAGCAGATGCAAACCCCTGTCCTTCCAGCTCTGCCCATCCTCCCAGAGCGATGAACATAGGACTCCACATCCTTTGGTGGAGAACTCTGTATCACCAGATCAACCTCAGGGATGTCTAACCCACGAGCAGCAACATTAGTTGCAACCAAAACTCCAAAATCACCATTTCTAAAACCTTTCAGAGTGATTTCTCTCTGCTTCTGGGGAATATCTCCATGCAATGACTGGGCATCCTGCCTTATGGACACATTCTGTGACAACTCCTGGGCTTCTTTCTTGGTTTCAAAGAAGATAATGGTACGCCCATGAAAACCACTATATACTCGGATCACATCCCCAATAATTGCTGCCCTTTGAGTCCAGTGGCACTTGATAGCCAGGTACTCCACGGTTATTGCCGTTTTCTGGGTCTTTTTACCAATCAGGTCCACCTGTTCATATGTAGATTTCATGTATTTCTTAGCAACATTATATACCCAATGAGGGCAAGTTGCGAAAAAAGCAATGCTTGGGGATTATCTTCTGAATCTTTTTTGTATGCCACACTTAAAATCTCTTCCACTTGATCAGCAAACCCCATATCTAACATCTGGTCGACTTCATCCAGGACAACATGCTTAAGTTTGGCGAGATCTAGCTTGCCATTCTGAAGGTGGTCTTTGATACGACCTGGGGTCCCAACCCGGATATCAATCCCATTCCGCATGCGTCCAATTTGACCTCCATAGGGAGTTCCACCATAAAAACAAGCCACCGCCAGCTTTCATGTGAGGTCACTGAAGTCTCTGCTTACTTGATTTGCCAACTCCCTCATGGGTGCAAGAACCAGTACCTGAGGGGCACGACCTCTTCTCCTGTCTTGCAGTTCTCCCTGGAGCTTCGCAATCAAAGGGATGGCAAAGGAGAATGTCTTCCCAGTTCCTGTCCGTGCCTGTGCAATTAAGTCCTTTCCACTATAGACATGGTAAAATGTCTTTGCTTGTATAGGAGACAGGAAGGTCACCCCACAGGCTTTGAGAACTTTAATTAGTCTCTTCAGATATGGGGAAATTAGAGAAAGCTCCTTCTTTCTGTTCCACAGGTATTTCCTGCTCTAACTCACTGTTACATTCTTCCCCTAGGGTTTCACTGGTGTTAGAGACAAGTCCAGAATGAGAGAATCCATTCTTCAGTTTGGGGCTTTTCTCTCCAATTTCTCCATTCATTTCCTTTTCTTTCTTCATCTTCTTGGGCTTAGGAGCACTTATCTCTTCTTCAGAAGGTTCTTCACTTTTTATTACTTTTTTTGTTTTAGGAGAAACAACTTTCTTTTCAAAGAACTCCTTTGTTTTTTTCACACTTTTGGTTTTAGGACAAATTATGTCATTCTGAGATGTCCCCTCTTTCTTTTTTGCCTTTTTAGATTTAGGAGAATTCATGTCAACCTCATTAGACTCAACTTTCTTTTTAACTTTTTTAGCTTTAGGGGAAGGAATTTCTTCTTTTACTTCTGTTGCCTCTTCAGTCTTAATAGATTTTGGTTTCTCCTTTCTACCTTTCTTCTCATTCTGCTTCCATGGTGTCTCCACTTCTTCCATGGAGGTCTCGGAGTCCAAACCCACATCACTAATGATTTTCCCCGGCATTGTTCACCTCAAGCAATTCAGGCCGACCGCTCAGGTCCACCGGTGGAGAGGAAGAGACTGTACTCCTCGTTTATTACATTACATTCTTAATAGAATGTTTATAATCTTCAGAAAGAGTGGAAATAACCAAGAAGAAATGATAAGCTTGAAAAATGTCATTAGATTCTACTTAATTAATCTCTGTGTATGTTTGTTCTTATTTGTTAATCTTGATGAAATAAAAATAATAGAGTGGGCAAGACTACAAGGAGATACCAAAGAAATTATAGAAGAAATACTTGAATCAGAGATTCAGTAAAAGAAAAAAATAAGTAAAAACTGTCCGCTTAGGTGTCTTAGTGTTAGCACAATTTGAGTTCTATCTCCTGATTTTTCCAAACATCTTAATACAAAAATGAAAGTAAAGCACCTGTTAAAGATCACAAATTAAACAGACAGTATCATTAAAATGTGTATAGTAGATTATACTTCTATAGAATTTACAGTAATATGAGACCTTTCTAAATGACTCACCTATATTCATTCATTTAATCTAATAGTCCTATGAGATACCTCCATTACAGAGGAGAAAACATGCGTGAAATGGAATTTATAAAATTTATGATATAAAAGTAATATTTTGTGTTCCTGAAGTTTATAAAATTTATGATATAAAAAAGTAATATCTTGTTTGTGTTCCTGAAATCCTGAGATAGTCAGAATCAGTTCTGTCCGTCTTCTACATTGGAAAGAATTCTAATAATTCATGTAAATGTATCAAAGGATACTCTTTTTTGAGAGGAGTTTACTTCTTACATTGCTCTGCCCTGGGAGAGACTCAACTTTTCTGTGATAGTCACGTGTACCATGTTACTGCAAAACTACAAAAATGACTTTTATTTTTTTCTGTTTCAAGTCTATCCATCACATTTATTAGAAAGGTCTCAGTATAATATTAATATCGCATCTATATAGGATAAATTTTGTTTAGTACACCTTTTTCAAAAAAATGATATGCTAGAGACTGTGATATATGTTACAAATACAAAGGTGGAAGTGCTATCATTTCATGGAAATCATGAGTTATTTGAAGTGAAATACTGTTCAACCTTTCTGCTTTTCATGACTTTATGTGTAAAGTAAAAATTTAATATTATTTCCCTTTTTTTGGATTATTGTAAAATCTTAGGATATATCTATATATGATATATATATTGATATAAAATCCATCTCTCATATATATTATCTCTCCATCTCTTACTATATATAATCTCCGTCTCATAAGAGAGGAATGAGAGAACATAAGAGTATATATACATATATATAATATATCCTCTATATGTAATAGGCATATTATATGTAGATAGTTAAATAGAAAGAGAGATAGGAAGATAGATAGAGAAAGATAGGGATAGCAAAATATAGAGATACAGTGATTTATGGCACCTCAAACAAACTACAGGAAAATGACATAAGTCACAGTTACTTGGTAATCATTTGGCACTTCAATGACTAATAAACTAAGAAAACATAGTTACCGTCTTTGAGGTCTGGAGTCTCCATATATTAGCAATAAGTCCTATTAATAAGGCAATGCTGAGTATATTATTCACAGCAGCAACTGAGAACACTACCTCACAAAACTTTTGTGATATTTGGGGACAGGGAAGAGAACCCAAGGTCAGGATTTACTAGAATTGGAAATTTGACTCAGGGTAAGTCTTTCAAAGTGAAGCCTTTATTGAGATTGAGTCAGAATTATGATATAATAGTCTAGGACTGATGGAAACAGCAAAGTGAAGACTTTGAGGAAATTCAAAGAACTGCAAGAAGCCAAGTGTCTGTTGATGCCTCCTGTTGAAGAGATGGTGGGCATTTTGGGAAGTTCCTATAAAGAATCTTCAAACTATCTGCATTAGCATGGTAGTCTGGGAAGAATAAATAAATATTAATGAAGACAGTGGAAGAGCAAAATCATGTTAATGTAGACGGTGAAGATGATTCTGATTCTCAGTGTAAAGGCAGAGTGTGAGGGTAGAAAGGGTTATTTTTTTTTTAATTTTTAAAAAGATTTTATTAATTTATTCTTGAAAGACAGAGAGAGAGAGAGAGAGAGAGAGAGAGAGAGAGAGACAGGCAGAGGGAGAAGCAGGCTCCATGCAGGAGGGAGCTTGACGTGGGACTCGATCCTGGGACTTGATCCTGGGAATCCAGGGTCACGCCCTGGGCTTATGGCAGCACTAAATTGCTGAGCCACCCGGGGATCCCCAGAAATATTTAGATTTCGCAGTTTAGAATCATGTAGAAGAGATAGAAGAATAAATAATTTTAATAAATCTATGTGTGTAGTGTGGTGTAGTTCAGGAGAAAACTTCCTCAAAGATCAGAAAGATAGATTATAAATCAGCCCAGTAAAATCTCTTAAAAAATGCAGTATTTTGAATTTCCAATTGAAAATCCAACTTTGTGTAATCTCCTCATTGAATTATTTTAGAACATTTTTATAGCTGAGTATCTGACCAGTATATATGATTATGAGTTGTCTCCTTCTTGAGTACTTTTGGCATCTTATTGTCCTACCCTGACTTCATATCTAATTATTAAAATTTACTAGTATGGGATTCTGTGTTATGTCACCTTTACCTATGCTGGAGAAATAAAACAACCCAGTCCACAAAAAGATTCCTCAATACCAATACAGGAGACAGAGAGAACACAAAGTATTGTGAGTCAACATTAACAGTGATTTGTGCACATAAGGGAGCATGAAAGTGATTTAGAACGAAATCCCATATATTTCGTATAGCAAAACAAAAGAAAGAACAGCAACTTCTTGTATCTTCCTAGTAGACGAATGACTGTACTTTTTGGCAGTCACTCTTTTATCTCATGGGAGGCTCCTGAATTCATTCCGGAGGTAGATTCTCATATACCGACAGGTGATTTGGCCTGAATTCTGGGAGGTATCACTATATTATAAAAATTGGTGGTGGGCTTAATCCCAGAGATAGTAATCTTTACTCCAAAATAAGATTATGAGTTTGGGTTCACTATGCCTCCAAGACTATTTTTAAGAAAAGAAAGAAGGGGAAACGGTCTGCTTGCCTTTGCCTTTTAGAAATGAAGAGTCATTTTCCTTGATCCTTACACTTGTGATTTATTACTAAGTTACTCTCATATGTCAACATAGATATTTTTAAACTTTTAAATAAAATGTAGTTATAACAATGTGCCCTGACACGGTGCCTTTGTACCCAAAGGAAATGTACAATACAATAAAGCAATCAAAATAAATTTAACCTGTCCTGTGCCCCATCCCTGTGTCCTTGCTTGACTTGTTATGGATTTCCTGTATATCTGTTCTAAGATATTATTATTGATAGGTGAGCATGAGAAAGAAGTAATGATAGAATCAAGCATGACGCTATTCAGTGCAAATCCATGCTAGAAAGAAATCTGTAATTTGATGACTTAAGAATTTTGAGCAGTTCTTTGCAAGGCAAATCTAATTTTCAGATTTTTTGTTTTGTTTTGTTTTGTTTTTTGTTTGTTTTTTGTTTTTTACCAAGATATGGCTGTACAGTACTTTGAGTATGCTGTGTTCCTCTAAGTCCTAGTTGTAATTTCTTAGCATTTGATAAATCATTTCAGGTATTTAAAAATGCTTTGTTATTCCCTGCCCTGTGCGTGGATGAAGCCATACAACATTGAAGTGATCAATTTATGTTCTTTTGCTAGCCAATGACCAGTAGGGTTTCTTCTTTTTTGCTTAACTTTAGTTCACTGCAGTGGGTGACAAATTACTCAGTATTCCAGAGTTGCATTTGTTTATCACTGTCTGTGGTGAACACCTGAAAAATCTTAAGATGCAGCTTATTGAATGTATGATTTTCTAACTCAAAGCATAATAATAAAACTAGTACAGTGTCCTCATGATGTTAAAAATTCAAGGTGTGTTTTCTATTAATAGTCATGCTTTAATATCCTGGTTCTCTTAAATTTTTGAAATGAAGATAAGTAGAAATATAAATTGTATATTTCAAATAAATAACTCAAGGTTTAACATATCAAAAGCAAGGGGGGGCTACATTTATTCAAGAATCAAATAGGCCAAATTTAATCAGGTTTTCAACTTGGGAATTCAGGGTGGGATGTATAACAGCTTCGGGTTGTAGAGACCTGGGAAACATACAGCCTTTTTAATGCATAATTACACCAAAGCATATTTGAAAAAAAAAAAAAAAAAGATCATCTGAGGATTGGAAGAAGGTTAATATATTTAGTGAAAAGTAACCTGTGCCAAATATGTAGGACTATACAAATAAGAATATCTTAAAGTTTTTGAGGCAAATATCAGCTCCTCACAATGAGTATATAAGCAAGGGTTTCAAATATTAATAATAATTTTCTCTCTTCTGAAAAAGGTTCGGGTATTTTATATACAGGTATTGTTTAATCAATGGATTAGGTCATACTCAACTAAGTGGCTGTAAGAAGAAAGGGCTGTTTAAACAAAATGAATCAACATAAAATTAAATATTAAGCTATTCTTTTCTACCTTCTCCCTTGCAAACTTCAGTACCAAGCCCTGAAGCTAGCCATTTCAAAATATATATTTTTTATTTTTAATTTTCTACTCGTGGCTAATTCTAGCACTCTAATATAATTATGGTCCTATTTCTTTATTTGCCAAAATCAATATCTATACATTCACTTTGATGAGAGATAGTGAGGTCACTTATCATAGCCAGAAGTCCTCCCATTTTTTTTTTTTTGTCAATTTTTAATTGACATTGTTTTTTTTTTTTTTTTCTCATTGGTTACATTCTAACTTGAAGACAGCTGTTAAAGAATGTTTCTTCAATAAAATTTAAATGATATCTCTCCACTTCACAGATTACATATGTGTACACACACACATATATAATGCACATTATTTATATATACCTCATGGCGCTATTAGGCCATCTGGGTGGCTCAGTTGGTTAACTAACTGCCTCTTGTTTTCAGCTCAAGTCATGATCTCACCATGGTGGGATCAGCCCCGTATGGGACTCCATGGCCCGCATAGAGTCTGCTTCAGAGTCTCTCTCCATCTCTCTCTCTCTCTCTGCCCCCCTGGCCCTTCCCTGCTCATGCTTTCCCTCTCCAAAATAAATACTTAAATACAATTAAAAAAAAAAAAAGAAAAAGGATAAAGGAGGATATTAGCATCCCTACAATTTCCTCTCCTTCCCCTCCCACTTCTATTTCACAATTGTTGTCACTTTTAACTTTGCTTTTGCATTCTTAAGCTTTATAATGTATATATTATCTTAAAACCAAAATTAAGTCATTTCTTTGTTGTCTACATGTTAAATCCACAGGTTGAAAAAAGGCAGGGAATAATATTTACGCTATTATAATGATTCAGTTCTGGTTCATTGCAGATCGAAGTACTGAGATTAGACTTTTCAAAAGAAATATTAATCTGTATTACCAAACTAAACCACTTCAAGGGAATTTCAAGTGTGAAGCATTAATTAGTTATCTTTCTTTGAACTTCATCAATGGTTAAGAATCACAATAAATTTTAGTCTACTTAATAATTAAATCCAGATTTTGTTTTTTTAAGAGAGAGAGGGAGATTGAGATGGGAAGGAGCAGACAAGAGAGAGAGGGAGAGAATTTTAAACAGGATCCATGCTCATCTTGGAGCCTGATGCAGGGCTTTATGTCACAACCTCAAGATCATGACCTGAGCCAAAATCAAGAGACACTTAATCCACGGCACCCTCCAAACACCTCTGAATCCAGATGTGGCTGATGGGTTGTCATTTTGTTTGAATTTATTTTATTCTTCTTGAATTTTATTTTCTCCCCTTCTCCTTTCATAAGAGGCATTATCTTTGTCACATATCTAAGATTATTTATTCTCTTCATCATAGTATATGTTACATGGTATCTACTCTCTTTTTAAAACTACAACTCCTGGAGCATTCTCATCTTCAGCTTCAAAATGGCCTAGGCAAGGTCCACAGCTGTTCTCATAACTTTTCTGAACATTTTCCTTTGTTAAAGAACATTAGTTTTTGTAGCTAACATTTTTCCTATTCCTGGAATTCTTTTTGGTTTTGTAGTATAATTTCCTAATCTACTTTTTCTTTCCTTCAGAAATTATGTACAAGATGAAAAAAAAAAGAAAAATGAGTCATTGAACTGTTAACCTGTTTTTACCATCCCACTCAAAATGGATGTCACAGAGTAGAATAGAAAAGTGATGAACATTAAGAACTTCGAAGCCAGAGGCCGTTATTTAAATCCCAGCACTGTTCCTTGTTGACCTTAGGAAAGTTACTTATCTCTTCTGTGCTTCTAAATCCTCATCCAAAATTCAGGGTTATTAATGGTATCTTACTCCCAGGATTAAATCAGGTAGTATATGTAGAGCTCTTAGAGAAATGCCTGGCATGCTGTGAGATAGATAATATAAATACTTGTTATTAGTACATATAGGTATCAAGTTCTTGGTTCAAGTTATTATCCCTCAAAATGGAAAAGTCAGTGCTTTTTGTTGTCTGGTATATGGTGCTGTTAATGAAAAATCAGTCTGGTTCTTACTCTTTTGAGATAACCTATTTTCTTTTTTTCATCTTGAAACTCGTAGGGTGTGTGTGTGTGCCCCCCCCCCCCCCCGTGTGTACATGTGTGTGTGTGCTTGTGTGACTGTGGCTGGGTGTGGAGATTTAGTTCTTCATCATGCTTAGCTTTCGATGGACCTGTGATAGATTTGTGTCTTTTCTTTGGAAAATGTTCTTCTATTATTCTAAGGCTTCATTCTTGGATTTTTTTCCTCCCTCCCATTTTCTCTCTTTGTTTCTATCCAAATACAGAAAAGTAGATTTTTCTTAACTAAAGATGAACTTAATAGTAAATAAAGAGGGTTAGCGGAAACTTTTGAAGGTGTTGGATATATTTATGGCATAGATTGTGGTAATAATTTTACAGAGGTATACTTATCTCCTATATATATATATATATATATATATATATATATATGTATAGACATATATATACATACTATACATATATAGTCTAATACCTACTCCATTTCTTTTTAGGTAGTTGAAATGTCAACCAAAATTAATAATTTATATATGAGAATTAATAATTATATATATTGATTTAAGAACTGGAAAATCTGGGGCACCTAGGTGGCTAAGTCAGTTGAGCGTCTGACTTTGGCTCCTGTCATGATCTCAGGGTCCGAGGCTCTCTGCTCAGTGGGGAGTCTGATTCTCCCTCTCCCTCTGTGCTCTCACTCTCTTTACTCTCAAATAAATAACATCTTTAAAACAAACAAAGCAAACAAAAAACTGGAAGACTTATTGAACACATAGCACAGGTACATTCCTATGTTATGCTCTGAGGATACAGCTATGATCAAGATAAATGAAAATTTGGCTGTCATGACGCTGACATTCTAGTTATGAATGATCAGTGGTCAGGGATAAAAGCTGTGAAGAAAATAAAGCCAAAATTATGTTTGAGAGTGAATGAGTATACCCTACTTCTTCTGTTTGATATATTGAATATTTTCTCATATTAGGATATTTTCTTAAATATTGTGATGCCCTTATGACATTTCATCCTGTAGACTTGCAGTTTTCCACCGAGCTCATTTCTGCCCTCAAGGGATATTTCCCAATATATAGAGACATTTGTGATTGTCATGACTGAGGGGACTACTACTGTCATTGAATAAGAACAGGTCAGTGAAGCTGCTAAACTTCCTGTCACACACAGGATAGCTCCAACAACAAATAGTTATCCGGCCCAAAGTAGCAGTAGTGTTGAAGCTGAAAAACACTATTATAACGTAACATTCTTGGCTTTTTTGTCTTCATTTCCTTAATACTTGTCCTCTGTGCTAGAAGTGATTTCCTGCCTGGAGAATCTGCTGGAGAAGCTGGATATGTAGAACTCTATTTCTACCTTATACACTTGACAGGGTACTTTGAACTCTGGGGGTGGATGAAGGCTCCGGTAATTTTGGTATTAAAATCACAACTTGACAGCTGGTACATAAGCAAGACCCCTTAAAGAAGTAAACAATGACAATTTACAAAGAATAGATGGAAATTGAGGTTTCTGATATAGTTAGCACAGGTGAGTTTAACCTTTGCTTTACTATCACATGAATATTTCCTTGGCAGAGTGCAGCATGCATGATCTACAGTAGGATGTATGTATGTATGTGTGTATTTCATTTCATTTTTCATGTCTAATTAGTTGCTTCTGATTTCTACAGCATGGACAAGCAGCAGTAAGCTAAGCCTTAGCCCAAAAAATAACTGCTTTCCGTCCAGAGGTTGTTTGAATGGAGGCAGGACTGTGGGATGGGCATCAGGAGAAGCAGAGATTCCCCTCCTCCCCTTCTGTCTTGGGTTCTCAGAAAAGGTAGGGGTCACCAAGGGCCATAGCCAGATGCTGGACATTTTAGCCTGCACTAGCAAACACCGGGCATGTTCCCATCAGAAAGGCTTGGGATTTGGTCATGAGGACATTAACAAATCAATAAAATATACCTTAAAATGAATTAAACCGCCTTGATTTTTTTCAAAGAATCTGTGAAATTCAAATAAGAGCTAATGATCATTACATATAATTAAAAGAGGTTAAAGATTAATGGTAGCCTTATTGCCAAAACAAAGGAATTTTTTTGGTATGTAATGGTTTAAATTCAGAAAAATAGATTAAAAATAAGGCTCAAAAACATATATATTTCTCCTTATAAAATTTATTATGATGGAAATTGCAGAAAATGTACAATTAAAGGAAGAAAATACATTTTCTGAATTATAAATTAGATAATATAAAGGACCTAAGTCTTCTCACTGTGGAGCAAAAGCTCTGTATATACCACCTCCATGATAAAGGGAAATATGTCAAGGAAATCCGTATTTTCCTGTGCACTAATATAAATTATTGTCTATTAAATGTGGAAATATTTCTGCACATGCTAATAAGCTGTCATTAAAAATAGAATACAGAGAAGAGTTGAATGCAGTGCCTTTAGTTTTGATGATTCTAATCTGTCACTCTCTTCACTAGGCAAATACAAGAACATTCAATATCTTTCTTCTGGTAATATTTCTTCCTTGCTTTTAAAACTATCCTAAAGATTTTTTTAAAAGGTGGGGGAAGGGGCAGAGGGAGAAGGAGAGAGAGAACTTTAAGCAGGCTCCCTACCCAGCGAGGAACCCAACAGTGGGCTCAATCTCACAACCCTGAAATCAGGACCTGAGCTGAAACCAAGAGTCAGATGGTTAACTGACTGAGCCTCTCAGCCGCCCACTAAAGATTTTCACTAATAAAGTATGGGCTCCCTTGCTGTATCCACGGGCCTCAGTCTGCTGTCCCTCACTCCTTATGCTTTAACTACGTTTACCTTCTTTCTGTTTCTTGAGCAAACCAAGTTCATTCCCACTCTAAGGCCTACATACCCATTTTTGTCATTCCTGCAATCCCTTCCCTTGCCCTGACTCTTCATATGGCTGGCTTCTTCTGGTTATTTAGGAATGAATTCAACGATTACCTCCTTAGCAACTTTTCCTAGCAAACTGATAGTAATTAAAGAAAGATTAACTCCCAATTATTGCCCATTACATAAATCTGGTTTACTTCCTTCATGGGGCTTATGTATTCTGTTGTGACATAATCTTATTTATTTATACTCTTATTTGTTTCTTTTCTTCTCCAGTAAAAATGTTAATTCATAGAAGACAGAGACTTGGACTTTAGTTTGATTGTATATCCCTACCACTAAGAATCGTGATGAATATGTGAATGGTGACATATTTGATGACTTCTGGGAAATAACTGATAAGACAACTTGAAAAATGCTTAAAGTAATGGAAAGAACTTGTCTTCCTGGCTCTGCCATGAACTGCATCATGCAAAGTTCCATGAGATTATAACCTTCATATTTCATTGGTAAAATGAGTATAATAGTAATAGCTAGTGTAGGGCCTCCTGGGTGACTCCACTGGTTATCTGACTCTTGATTCTCACTTAGGTCATAATCTCAGGGTTGTGAGATTGGGCTCCACCTGGGCATGGAGTCTGCTTAAAAGTCTCTCTCTCCTTCTCCCTCTGCCTCTTCTCTCTCTATATACCTCTCTAAAAACAAGAATAAAACAATAGTAATATCTACTATGAAAGGTTGTTACGGGGGTTATAGGAGCTAATATTTATAAAGTGCTGAGAAGAGTGCTTGGTGCATAGTATGTGCTAAAAAAGTATTTGTTAAAGAATAGATAGTTCAAATTATATTTCAAAATCTTCAAGTTCCTTCTCTCATTCTGTTATTCCTTATTCACTGATCATAGCTTCAATCACAAAAAGGGTAAAATCTGGTCCAATAATTTAATCAAGTCCTCTCATTTTCTCTGGTTTTGATGACATGTGGATTGCCATTATTCAGTTATGGATGGGCTGTGTGTGAATGGAGAATGGAACCGTATTGATGCAGCATCCTGAGTTCACATAGTAGAAATTAGGCTCCAAATGATTTATATTAATTAACAGTACTCACAACACTTATTAGAGTGACTTTTCGAATTTATTATTTTAATTGGAAGATAGATTGTTTTTCTGCATCTTTAATTCTAGGAAGGATCATCTAAATTCCTTCTCCAAGAATGACACATTTCTAAGACATTGCGCACTGGAATACCTCATTTGGCTCTATCAATGACATGCTTGTACAAAGTATTGTACATATCTCAAGACCAGAAAACTATGTGTTCAAAAACAGATCAAACACTTGACAAGATTTGGACATCTCTCAGTGAGTCAAAATAACTTCTTAATTCTTCTTTAGTAACATTGTCTCCACTGACTTTAAAAGAGTAAGGCCTGGGCTGACTCTGGGCAAAAATGTCAAGTTTAGATCCTCAGCCTATTGTTTAGAGTCCTCCACATTTTGTCCCCTCCTTCCTTTTCTGTTCTCACACTGAATATAATCATCAAGTGCCTTGTTTTGTTCTGTTTCTTTTCAGTCTTACTGACTTTCAAGCAGTCCTCCAAAAGGACATTCCTCTTATTTGGCCCTGGTCCTTTCCTCAAGCTGCATGCTCTTCTTCCCCCTTATATAAGCCTAAAGAAAAAAATCAGGGATCCCTGGGTGGCGCAGCGGTTTGGCGCCTGCCTTTGGCCTAGGGCACGATCCTGGAGACCCAGGATCGATTCCCACGTCGGGCTCCCGGTGCATGGAGCCTGCTTCTCTCTGCCTGTGTCTCTGCCTCTCTTTCTCTCTCTGTGACTATCATAAATAAATAAAAAAATAAAAAAAAAAAAAAGAAAAAAATCAGGTTTTTCAGAGGTAGCTCAAATTCCAAACTAAAATACTCATGTTTGGGTTATATAGCTTTTCTTATGCTTCTATTCTTTCCTCTTATTTTCTTTTTCACATTCGACTATTTCCAGCATTCCCTCAACAAAGCAGGAAAGTACATATTTGAAAAAAAAAAGATTAATAAAACATTGATGTGAGTCTGTGCTGGAATCCTTAAAGATGGTCCCCAATAATTCTTTCCGTACCTACAAGTAGGCATGGGTCCTGTCATCATCCTTTCTTTCCTTGAATCAGGACTGGCCTCTGACATGTTTTGTTTAAAGGAATTTGTGAAAGAGACCACTGGTCCAAACCCTGTCCTTCCTGGTATTGGCAGCTTTTACTTTCTCCCTTTTGAAATAAGCTGTCCCCTAAGGTCAACTACTCTGAGAGAATGCTGTGAGGAGCTGAGCTTAATCTAGCAGATGCATCCGATGAATGAATCTGAATTAATAATCCCATATGATGTCATATGGAGCAAAAGAACCACTCAGCTAACCATTGCAGAGAATTATGAGAAATAAATAATGCTACTCGGTCATTAAGTTTTTGTAGGTCTGTTACTAAGCAATAGACAATTAGAAGTGAAGTCCTCAGAGGAAAACTAAATATGCAGAGAAGAGATTAAAACTAAAATTCAAACCATACCAGGATCATCTCTGAATATTTTCTATGATATCTATTTATTTATTATTATTGATTTTTAAATTTAAATTTCATTAACTGAAAGATTAAACATCCTGCCTTCCTTAGCTCTAGGAAGTGGGCCAGCTTACTTAATCTCTATGTACCTTAATATCATCCTCATTAAAATGGTAATAATAATATACTTTCTGTGAAGTAGGGTATGTAAAGAATTTATGATATAATGTATATAAAATGCTTAGAAAAGTACCAAGACTGTAGTAAGGCTACCAAAGTGTTCATAATATGGTCTCATTCATTTGGGGAATATAAAAGACAGTAAAAGGGAATAAAGGGGAAAGGAGAGAAAATGAGTGGGAAATATCAGGGAGGAAGACAAAACATGAGAGACACCTAACTCTGGGAAATGAAGAAGGGGTAGTGGAAAGGGAGGTAGGTGGGGGGTTGGGGTGACTGGGTGATGGGCACTGAGGGGGCACTTGGCAGGATGAGCATTGGGTGTTATGCTATATGTTGGCAAATTGAACTCCAATTAAAATATATATATATATATATAAAGTGTTCATAAATATAATTATTCTCATTATTCCCAAGAGATATTGATTTTAAAAGAAGCATGAAAAAAAATAAGTGTACTAGAAAATTATTACTTTATGTTAAGCCCTAAATAAAAATATTCTTTTTAGATTTAAGTTCTGTGTAAGAAATTTCAAGCTATTTAATCTGAACAATTTGTATGTTTTCTTCTGTTTCTCCTTCTGCTTTCTGTTTTTTTTTTTTTTTTTTTTTTTTTTTTTTTTTTTTTATGATAGTCACAGAGAGAGAGAGAGAGAGAGGCAGAGACACAGGCAGAGGGAGAAGCAGGCTCCATGCACCGGGAGCCCGACGTGGGATTCGATCCTGGATCTCCAAGATCGCGCCCTGGGCCAAAGGAGGCGCCAAACCGCTGCGCCACCCAGGGATCCCAATGCTTTCTGTTAAGATACTTCAAAATTCAACTTATATTTAGCAATTGCAAATGTTTAGAATATTTAAAACTACTGGGGTGCCTGGAGCACCCAATTGGTTAAACAGCTGACTCTTGATTGCAGCTCAGGTCATGATCTCAGGGCTTTGGGATCAAGCTCTAAGACTGAGACAGGCTCCATGCTAGGTGTGGAGCCTGCTTAAGATTCTCTCTCTCTCTCTCTCTCTCTGTCCCTCTGCTCTTTTCCCCCTGCTTGAGAGTGTACTCTCTCTCTCAAAAATAAATGAACAATCAAAAACCCAAAACATATATATAACTACTTATATTTGTTCTATTTCACCTTTTTTCAAATATCAATTTATACTTTCAATGTCATAATATTTTAATTTTCATTTATAACATTGTTTTTATTTTATATATTTACTATACATTTTTTCATTCATTCATGAAATATTATTAAGGGCTATTATACTCAATGATTTGTATGTAACACTAGAAATTTAAAGATGTGACAAGAAATACAAAATCAAAAATCAGAAAAAATAAATTCCTATGTTTTTGGAAGTCATTTTTTTAAACAGGGAGGTTGAAAGCTACCAAAATCACAAATTAATGTAATATTACAATAATAAGTGCAATAGACTAATGAATGATACTCTGGGCACTTGGCAAAACAAAACAAAAAAACCAACAACAGCAACAACAGCAAAACCTACCCAGAAAATAGTCTCTGTGGGTCTGTGTGGGTCTGTATGTGTATTTGTAGCTAGAAGTATGGAAGGATATATGGGAGTCAATGAGGTAGAGAGGTAAAACATACGGAGCTCTGTGTTCTTTAAAAGTTATTTTGGGTCAGGGATGGGAAACAGGTAAATATAATCAGATTCAGACTTGAAAGATCACAACATGGAAGAAACAGTAGAAAGTGTGGATGCATCAGTAGAAAAAAATAACAATAAATTAATCTTCATCCAGCTCATGCAATATTCTTTCATCATTAAGAATAATGGATTAGAGACATATGGATTAATTTATAGTAATATCTAAAAGTTGCAAATGGAGATATAAAAATGAAGAGAATAATTAAAAATATGTACAATGTGTCTCTTTCTATATATGTATTTTTTTTTCTAATTTCACTGTGTGGTCATACCAAAATTATTTTTCACTTTGTATGATTTGAATGTAATTTATTTATTTTAAGTCATGAAATAAAACATTCATAATACCATTGATGGCAATTTCAATTTTTATGTAGGTGGGCAAATAAAGGGTACATTTTGGAGAAAAGCTTAAACAATTAAAGGATTATTTTTAAATTGACTGGTTATGCCCACACATGCACAATTAATTTTCAACAAAGATTCCAAGAATACACGATGGGGAAGGGATAGTTTCTCTAATAAATGATGCTGGGAAAATTGGATAGCCATCTACAGTGAAATCGGACCTTTATCTTATACAAATATCAACTCAAGATGGATCCAAGACTCAAAACTGAAAACTCCTGAAAGAAAATATTTAAGATGAGCTCTTTGACATCAGTCTTGACAATGACTTTTTGAATTTGGCACTAAAAGCAAAGGAAACAAAAAGCAAAAAATTAACAAGAGGGACTACATCAAACTAAAAACAGCAAAGGAAATCATCAACAAAATGAAAAGGCCACCTATAGAATGGGAGAAAATATTTGCATCTGATAAGGGGTTAATATCTTAAATATATAAGGAACTCATACAGTTCACTGGCCGTGAAAACGATCAAATTAAAAATGGGCAGAGGGAATGAACGGACATTTTCCAAAGAAGACATACAAATGACCATCAGGTTGATGAAAAGATGCTTAATGTCATTAATCATCAGGGAAAGGCAGATTAAAACTGCAATGAGATATCACCTCATACTTTTGGGATGACTAATATCAAAAGACAAGAAATAAATGCTGGACATGAAGGAGAAGGAATCCCTATACACTGCTGGTGAGAATGTGAATTGGTATAGCCACTATGGATCATTGTATAGAACTTCCTCAAGAATTTAAAACTAGAACTACCATATGACTCAGCGATCCCATTTTTGGATATGTATACAACAGAAACAAAATCACTGACTTCAGAGAAACTATCTCTATTCCCATGTTTGTTGCAGTGTAATTCATGAGAGCAAGATATGGAAACAACCTATGTGTCCATCAGTGGATGAATAGATAAAGAAAATATGCTACATAAACGTACAATGGAATATTATTCAGTCTTAAAAAAAAGAAGGAAATCCTGCCATGTGTGGCAACATAGATGAACTTAACATTTTGCTAACCCAGAGAGAAAAAGACAAATCCTGCATGATATCACTTTTATGAGGAATCTTTAAAAAGAAAAAAAAAAGTTGAATTCATAGCAACAGAGTAGAATTATGCTTCCCAGAGTGGAGATGGAAGAAATAGGGAGAGTTTGGTCAAAATGCGCACAGTGTTAGTTACTTTATGAATAACTTTTGAGAATCTAAGATATAGCATGGTTACTATGGTTGGTAATACTTTATTACACAATGAAAATTTGCTAAGAGATTAGATCTTAAACATTCTCACCAAAAAAAGAAAAAAATAACTAACTATATGGATGGATATATTAATTAGCCTGATGATGAGAATCCTTTTATAATGTGTACACACATGTAGTCATCACATTGTGTACTCTAAATATATTACAATTTCATCTGTCAATTAAACCTCAACAGACCTGGAAGAATAAATGAGTTGTCTAGTTGTGAATTTGTTCAATTTATGTCTTTTGCAAATCATATGCCACATGAGGCAAGATTTAAGTGTTTAAGTGTTTAACTTAAGATTTAAGTTTAACCATATGCAAATAAAGGGTTATAGTTTTTTTTGACATCACAAATTTGTATAGATGTTCTACAGCATTTTCTTTTATTAAAACATTGCCAGTTGTGTTCCTAAAGATTTCTACCAAAACTTTTTTACTATGTAAAATATAGCTCTCAATGTATGTGATTCCTCTTTGAAGCAAAGTAGCATATAAGGACACTGTTGCGATTGTTAACCTAATATTGATATTAATATCTTAAGCAGTCGTAGCCAACTCAATTCAACCTGACATTTCATTATATATCATCTTATATTGTGTTCATTTTACTTAATGACTGTGAGACGGCATTTCTGAAATGGCAGTCAGTGTCAAGTTCATGGTTTTTCTTCCATTGACTGTATCATATTGCTTCAGTGGATTGTTACTGATAATAAGTTGCTCATAGTATTCTGATGGCTTCAAAAAAAAGGCATAAAATTCTAAAGAAGGTCTAGGACCTCAATGTTAAAGAAGAAAAATGTGATTTGAAATATTTTCATCTGCCAGAGTTAGGTAGTTTTGTTTGTATTGCGTAGTGAATACTAATTACAATTTCTTATGAAGCCTGTACTGAAAGCACAAATGTGCCTTCCTCCAAGGCCCTGTTCTTTCAAATGTAATATTTTCTGAGCATTTTTGTGAGATAAGCCTAAAATGCTCTAAAAAATAAAATCTTGAAATGAAGAAACATCACAGCATAATGTTAAAAGTGCTTCCTACCCTCCGCCCTTCATTGTAGTCTCTGTGTAGTTGTTTTAGTTGGCTTGAGTTGCTATCCCCAAACTACCATAACCTGGTAAATGACAGAAATCTGTTTCTCACAGATCTTAAGGTGCAGAAGACAAAGGACAAGACATCAGCAGATTTGATGAGGGCCACTTCCTAGTTCATCACTGATCATCTCCTCACTGTAAACTCAGGTGGCAGAAGGTTTCTTTTATAAGGGCACTAATCCCCTACCTAAGGGCTCCTTTCTCATGATCTAATCACCTCTCACAGGCCATCACCCTGGGGATTAGCTTTCAGGATATGAATTTGGGGGATACATGGTCATTCAGTCTATAGCAGTACAGCAGTACGTTAAGGAAGATAAACTTGAAATTAAATAGTCAAACTCAAGTTAGCAGGCCGAAAAAGTGTTAACAGGGCCTCCTAATGTCTATGGTTGCCCAGTTGGAAATAATTTCCAGCTCCCACTCAATTTGGTTGTTAATCCTGCAGCAAGACTTAGTCAAGATATAAACTATCCAATGTTTCCCTCCCCTGTACCTTCAGTTCCTGCTATGGGGTGGAAGAAGAAGAATCTGGACCGAAATAAAGGTATAGAACATGACATTCCTTTTCATGGAAGGATGAAAACCCATTAAGAAACATGTAACACCTCAGTGCAACAGCACAACGTGAACACCATTCTCAAGTAGCTGGCTCCAGGCATTTTTCCTAAAATACTGCATTAAAACGAAATCCCTTTAGAAATAGAGTTCATATTTTTTTTTTCTTTTATTTGAAGACTAAATATAGAGCGCTGCAGTCTAAAGGTTAATTTTCTCAGCAATTAGTATTAAACACTCAGATGTGGAGCCTTAACAATCCACGGTATTAACTGTGAAGCCGGAGTGCTGCAGGTTCAAGGAAGAGGATCGTTGGAAAGTTAACAGGAGACTCATTCCTCAGGTGCTGTAACTAATATTTTTACCGATTCCTACAGAGAAACAATTAAAAAATAATGTAGAGATTGTATAGAACTGTACTGTGTAACTAGGCTTAAGGGATTCTATGTAACTGCAATTATACCGCATCACTCTCAACTAAATTCATTAACATTAAATTTCACAAGCAATTTATTTATTTATTCATCTATTTATTATTTATTTATTTATTTTTTCTTTCTTTCTTTCTTTCTTTCTTTCTTTCTTTCTTTCTTTCTTTCTTTCATTCATTCATACATGTCAGGCTTTACAAACTTTATGGAGGGAGTTAGATTGAATTTATCTTGTATATATCTCTGGGTATAAAATATTCCTTTTTTTTTTTTTTTTTTTTAGAGGGGGTTGCAGAGGGAGGATCTGAAGCTGACTGTCTTGTGAGCATGGAGCCCACCAGAGGGCCCATTCTCACAAACCTGAGATCATGACCTGAGCCAAAATCAAGAGTTGGATACTTAAATGACTGAGCCACCAGGTGCCTCAAATATTGCTTTTTTTTTTTTTTTTTTTAATGACTGAGCTTGGATCTGAACTTGCACAAGTAAAACCAAAATGTAGAGGTCTCTTCACTTAAAAATTATGTATAAACAACAACAAGAAAGCACATGCTGGCTGTGCCTACATTCCATGGTGAAGGGTCTTATTATCCATACTTGTATGTTACGGCTAGCAGGATATACACAACTGGTTTTGAAGACATTTTTGAAATCTCATTCACTAGAAGCAAACAAATCGGTGATATTTCTTGAACTGTGTGAATACAGGAAGAATTTCTGATGACTGCTTCATCTCTTCTTTGAATACGATTGGTATTCCCAGTTTTAGGAGTTTTGTTATTAATTGTAGGATGTTCCCAGTATTTAGATATAAATATATGCTTTCTTCCAGTGAAGTCAAATTTTAAGTCACTGTCTGCAGGTGAGTTCTTGTTCCTGCTATTAGCTAGCTAATGGTTTACTGTTTCATTTGGTTATTAATAATGTTGAATATATTACGGGGGCACTGATCCTTTCTCTTATGCTAGTTCTCAGATCAAGGAATCTTAGCATCTGTCTCTCCCCTGAACCTACTGATTTGTTGCCCCATGGCTGCAGGGGATGGATGCCATTCTTAACTTGAATATTCTCTTTGTTTCCAACAATAAGAGATATTTGGTTATCTGTTGAGGACCACTGAGTACCTATATGCTTCACAGGACATGGGTTTCATTGATTTTTCAGTTTCATTGCCTTCTCAGTCTTGTCCTAGATGTTAGATTTCATTTTTCCTTTCCTCCAAGTTGCTGAGAAAAATATTTTTCCTTATTCTCCAAATTCTAGATATAATGTCTGACTATCCAAATTACTCCCTATAATTCTTATCTAAACTTTGATTTTATATAAGGAAATACTCAGGAGAAGTTTGTGTGTTCCTGGTGCAAGAGAATCTTTGAATCCATGTTTTTCACCTGCTCATGATACAGTGCACTGGAATTTGTGTCTGCATCTTTTGTAGACTTCGGAAATTAAATGGATTTCTTTTCCCGGACTATACTCTCACCCTATAACCTTGGTCCCTGTATGCATTATGAATTTTCAATGTATCGTTTCAATATATGGTCTCTTAACTATTAAAATGCAACAAAGAAAAGTTACTTTTTTTTTTTTTTTTTTTTTTTTTTTTTTGCTGAGGTAATTAGACAAGTGAATAACGGAGTCCCAGGGGTTTTCTTTCATAGAAGCAAAGTGCTTTTAAAGCAATTTCACCAGCAGCACGTATGCATTTTTCTAAACCCTCACTAAACTATTTACTATATTACTAAATAAAATTCTGCAACAATTTTTTGTCTCAAAAGAGTTAATTTTAATACATATATTCTCTCTCCATGATAGTCAGAGGAAAGTGACATAACAAATGCTATATATATATATATATATATATATATATATATAGCATTTCACATAAAGGGATTGTTGGATCAGTAAGATGAATATACAACTTGTTAGAAATGCAACTTCTTAAACCCATCACCAAACTGGTAAATGAGGAACTCTTCAGGGTAAAGCCAGAAGTCTGTTTTGACAAGTTGTGCAGGCCATGATTATATGACACTGAGATCTGTTCAAGGGAGCAAAATTAACTGATGGCCCCAACTGCAGCCATCTGATCCTTTTGGATCTGCCCTCATTTATGCACAAAGGCTGCTCTAGCCAATTACCGAATGAAATAGATATACTAATGCAGGTACGTTTGCAAGATGCTAACTTTGGCCTGTTGCACCATTCTTGACAGAGCATCCTCAGAAGTGTGCTGTAGTCTAAGACTCATTTCATTCAAATTTTCTTTCCCTTTTCTCTCACTTCCTGATCTGAATGCTTATCCCATCTTTTACGACTCCCTCCCCTTATCTTTATCATGCATTTTCTCCAATTCCTCTCTTTTACCTCTAATTTAATTTTAGTATTAGCTTCTCAAAGGACCCTCACTAACCCAAGTTGTGCCAGGAATTATTCAAGAAAACAGGCAATACAGATGGGGTTTTGAGAAAACCTAAATTAACACTCAAAGTCTTCAGGTTTTTCTGATCTGCTTTGAAGTTTGAGAACTATAGCTGTAGACCTTTTCCATTTCCATGATAGTTATCAGAAATGAGTAGATCACAGCCCTCATACTGAGAAGATTGCCAAATATTTTGTACTTAAGGGGAAGTCCTCAGAGAATAACTGAATTCAAGGGGAAATTGACAAAGGTAATATTTAACTATAGCTATTAAAGCTTGAAGCAAATTGAAAGAGAACCAAATCTACTCTCTAGCAGCACAACCACAACCCATGCTGCTTTAGATTCCTGTAAAGAGAATAAATCAAGATAGAAAAGAACTTGAGAATACAAAGGTGCTATGGAATAATAAAGGTGAATTCTTGTTTCAGAAGTTTAACTGGTCAATGTTATACTATCCTTTTCTATGATCCTCTAAAACCTTCTTATCCCGAATTCATGTTTATTACATTACTCAGTGTACTGCATTCACAGTAAGCAAGGTGCCAACCATGACTATGTGACATTGGAAATGGCAAAGTATCTTTTGAAAAGCTCCCAAGTACTCACTGACACCATTTGGACATTTGGGTTTTTACTTTTTCACTTTATACATCTTGCAAGGTGTGATGTGTAGAGATCCTATGGAATATATTCAGAGAAAAAAACAATCCTTGACTTTTAAAATAAGTAAGCTGTAAGAGGGTAAAGAAAGACTCATACAATGTTTTCTCATTTTCACAAATGTTTTCTGCCAATACCACTTGTTAAAGAACAGTATATATATTTAAAACACAAATTCATATTGATTTTTTCAATTACTTAAGCCTTTACTTTCATTCCTTGTGGTCAAGGATGACATGATACACTGTGTGCTGGAAACCGTTTCATACGCTGTAGTCATGAGACACTGAAAAATGTACTCTGGTATTCAAGCCTTTTCTAAACTAGAGTTGATTTCATCATCTTGGTAAATTCTTACCTTTTTGTTTGTTTACTTTGAATATTTACACTTGCCTTTTTTTTTTTTTTTTTTTTTTTTAGTTAGAATGGATTCTTTATGCAAAGCTGTCATTGAATAACTCATTGAACACACTGCTTTTTTAAAGCTAGGTTTACCACATTAATCATGTTTAATGTAATGGGTTATATTCCATTCTTTTTGATATTGAAGTACAATTTGACATAGGAATCCTATCCTGTATCTCAATCCTGATTTTCATAGACCAAACCTACAGCATGTTTTGTCTGAACTATTTAATCGGCAGTTCAATTTACAAAAGCAATAAAATATAAAAATTGAGAGTTTAGGCTCTGCTCTGTTGATGGTTGTAATGGTATCATGGGTGTATGTATATGTCCAAACTCATTATTGAACACATAAAATATGTGCAGTTTTTTTTTATATATCAATTATCCCTCAAAGAAATTGTTAAAGAAAAGAAAGAGTTTAGACTGATGTTATGTCATATCCTGTCACTTAACTATAAATACTATTAGGCTTTTGAGATTAATTTTCTTCATCTGTATAATGGATGAGAAATATAATGCTAGGATATATACTGAAAGCCCTTTTATTTTAATGCTACTATTGCAGAAAATTTGTGGGTTAATAAAAATTCAGAAAAGTAGAAAATAAATTTTTAAAGACACATATAAGCCTAAATTAAAATATATTAACTTAAAATATAAGTGTATGTGCAAATGCTAATAAACAGTGCTTGCTTTTAACTTGGTTGTATTGAATGATGTCCTGATGCTATCTTAAAATAAACCATTATATAATATATTCTCTGAGGGAAATAAAGGGAAATAAAGTCTCTGTGATGAAATATGAAGGAGACATTTTTCTAGGTTATTGACTTTCTCCCAGTCTTTCATATTTGCCTCTTCTCTGCTTACTTAACAAAGGTTTAAGTGTCTCTGATTTATTGAGAGCATTTAAAGCATTCCAGAAAGTTTTCATATGGAAAAATAAAAGTACTTTTTTGTACTATTAAAATTTTTTACTTATTTTGTAACTATGAATTTCATAGAATGTAGAAATCTTAAATGTCCAGCTTGATATAATTTTAAATATATATATACACTTCTCTAACTCTTAACCAACTCAAGATACAGAACATTTCTTTCACTCCTGAAGTTTCTCTTATGCTTCCTACTCTTTCCATTTAATATTTACTCTACCCTCAATAGTATCACTCTTCTGACTTCTAGCACCATGGGTATATGTGACCATGTCTGAACTACAAATAAATGGAATCACAGAGTAAATACTCTTTTATGTTTATTTTTTATTTATTTATTTTTTTACGCAAAAGGTATGAATAAATCACCAAAAATCTATTTTCTTGCACTTATGTATTATTAGTTTTCTTACTATGCCAAGTTATTATAGTGACCATGGAATAAGCAAATTACGTTTCTCACCAAAGGAAAATGAAATTTGATAAGCATGTCTGATTTAGATGATTTGGATAATGAGCTTTGGAACTTTTTGATACGATGGCATTTAGGCGAGATTTGGGAATTTGAGTCAATGCTGGAATGGGATAAGTTTTTTGGGGATGGTGGGTTGGGAGGAATATATTTTGCATTTTGGGATGGATTTGAACTTTGAGGGGAGACAGAGGGTGGACTTTAGTGGGTTGAATAGTGCCTGCCACATTATCCATCTACACAGAACCTCACAATATGACCTTATTTGGAAATAAGGTCTTTGTAGGTATAATCAAGCTAAGATGAAGTCACATTCAATCAGGGTGTGTCCTAAATACCACAGGACTAGTGATCTCATAAAAAGGAAAAGACTCTGATCTAGACACAAGGGAGAAGGCCATGTGAAGACAGGCAGATTGGAATAATACCAAAGAACAACAAACACTGCTCCGTAAGATTCATCCCTCAATCCTGTATAGGGTGGTCCCATGGACACCTTGATTTCAGACATATAACTTCCAATACTATGAGAAAGTAACTTTTTTTTTCTTTTTGCCATCGAGTTTGTGGTAATTTTCTATGGCAAGCTAAGAAACTAACACACAAGTTTTTGTTTTTGTTTTTAATTTTGTTGATTTTACTACTCATGATGCTTTATGGCCCAATGCAATTTCAACACTCTTAATAAGGTCAGTGTATTTCTGAAACACCTGTTTACAGGATAACTTTCTCTAGCTTAAAAAAATTAATTTATCACAGGTTTCAAGGCCAAGTTTTTATTTCAGAACAGTCCTTTAAAATCGGGAATCACCCTACCACATAATTCTTAATCTCCCTCTTTTCTCACAAAACACTTGCCTTTCCCTCATACTTGCCTGCCTCTCTCTCTTTTCTTTGCAGGCATGCTCTTTATCTGCCTGGATGCCTTCCACTTTTCTCTATCAAGGCTGAACCTCAAACCATCTATACCTTGAAAGTTCTGGCTCTGTTTTATTTATTATTTTATTTTATTTTATTTTATTTTATTTTATTTTATTTTATTTTTTATTTTACTTTTTTTTTTTTTTTTTAGTAGTTTGCCTTAGATGAGCTCACTGTGAAGGCATTTTCCTTTTTTGAGTTCTGCATCTGAAAGATTGCTACCCTGTCTCTATTATTCCTACTCAAGAGCAGAATGATTGTCACCTTCACCTCCCATTCCCTTAGCTTTCCATGGATGTAACTTTCAGCCTCCTCAATCTTCTCCTTGGCAGTGTAAACATCATAGAAATACTTTCATAGCATCAGTTATTCTACTAATCTCATTTTCAAGAGGACCTCTCTTCCAGAGTCTTCTGGCATGACCCCTACCTGAATGAGTGGCTCATGATATTGCCTGTAATGCTGATGAACTTGGATTTTCCTTTGTGCATGTTACTGGGATTTTCCCTTTAGTTTTCCCAGTTTGGATTCCATGTTTCCTGGGCCTCTGTATTTAGATTCTTTGATCATACTCCTCCCAGGAGTTTATGAAGTGCTAGGAAATGGGCTAATGCATTTTCTCATTTAATTTACACAGTGCAATTTATATGGTAAATTGAACTATTATCAATATTTTGCAGATGAAGAAAATAAGGCTTAGAGAATATGAATACTTTGCCCAAGGCTACAGAACTAAAAAGGTTCGACTTAACTCCAGATCAACTTGAGCAATTTAATCCTCTTAATCAATGTATTATAATTGTATCAACAACAGCAGAAACTCTCTAGAGAGGCTGTTGTTTGTTTTATTATTATAATCTTTTAAATTCATGTAATCATGGGAATTTAGTGGTCTTTGCCAAAAGGTAGTTCAGGTACAGCAAAGTGGCCTTGACTTAAATATACCAATGAATCTAGTTTTAGTTCTCTAGGAAAACTATTATAAGATACCTATAAGAAAATGAATGAATAAGCAGGATGCATTATTTTACAGAAGTTTGATAGAAAAATGAGTAGGAAACATTTTATAGGATTTGCTAAAAAATATTTTAAATTTCTATTTTCATATGAAAGAAAAAATACTAATATTTAAATCTTTACATTGAAAATTCCATTTCTGGGGCACATGAGTGGTTTTGGTTGGTTAAGTGTCCTGTCCACCTCTTGGTTTGGGCTCAGGTCATGATATCATAGGTGCTAGGATTGAGCCCTGGTTGGGTTCCACACTCAGTGGGGAGTTTGTTTAAAGATTCTCTCCTTTGGCCCCTCCCCTACTCTAATGTGCTCTCTCTCTCTCTCTCTCTTTCTTAAATAAATAAATCTTTAAGAAAAAACATTCCATTTCTGTAACATTAGATTATTGGAAAATTTGAGTAATGAGTAAAATGTATTTGAGAGTATATTCACAGTTAATATTAAATCTTAGTGTGCTTACATCAAAGTGTTAAATATATTCACCAATACAAAATATGTTTTTGTTTTAAACTGGAAACTTGAAATTTATTCAGACTAAGAGGTAGATACAAAAACTCATGCACATGAAATATGTGGTTTTCTAAATAATGCTAGGTCTGGTATAGTAGACCAAATACGTGACACATGTACTGGGTAACTCAGGGAACAGAAAAGGTTAGCCTTTATAAAATTACCCCATTCAGTAGCAAATATGCTTTCCTTTATTCTTCACATTTCCATTTTTATTCATATAGAATGGGGAAATATAGAGGACCACATGTACTGGTTATCTCAGGAATTCAGCTGCATTTCAATTTTAACAGAAAATCTATCAGCCGAGGATACTTTCCAACTCTCTTAGCATAGGCTTCCTTATTTGCCAAATAAGTGATAAGGTGGCTATCTTTGTCAAGTAAGATTGATTTAGACTGCAAAACCAATGAGTCAACCTAACAGGGCTTAAGCAGTACTGAGATTTATCTCTTCTATGAATATCTGGAGTATGCAGTCCAAGACAGCATGGAAGCTCTGCTCTATCATTCCTGGGGTGTGCTTCCCATTCTCATAATCTAGGAGGGTGGTTTCCACAGTCTAGGCAGCAAAGCCGAAGAAAGATAGAGTTAAAACTTTCACATGTATCATCTTGACCAGAATTTAGTTTGGTGGCCACAAGAAAGATTCAAGGGAAGATTGGAAATATAATCCTTATTCTGGGTGACTGTGCACTCAGTTCATTTTAGTGCTTATGCAGTGAGGCAGTAGTGTATGTTGAGTAAGAGTGTCAACACTGGAAGTGGATTATCTGAATTCATGACATGGGTTTGTCATTTACATGCTGTTCAATCTTGAGAAAAAATACAAAACTTCTCCGTGCCTTTATTGCCTCATATGTAATAGAGGCATGGAATTCACACATATCTTGGAAGTAGTTCTGAGGATTTCATGAGTTATGTAAAGTGAATACCTCATTTAAATACATACCAATAAATGTTAGATCTTAATATTTCATCTTAAAACTCCATCTTTGTATTTACCACCTTGCAATGATCTGCTAATTAATTAATTAAACACGGTGAAGATTTTTTTTTCCACATAACAACCAAATGAGTATAATAATATACCCTTATATTATGTTTTGCTAATGATTGGTGAAAATGTCTTGGATCTCCCATTAAACCATAGGGTGGATTTTGGAATCACAAAGATAAGACTAGTGGATCCACAAATGAATTTTGTTTCTATTTTTTTTTAAGCAGAAATACATATTTTTTAATTCTGAAATTTCATGTTCATAATAACTTACAAAATAATAAAAGGGTAATCTAGATATTTTCTATATACCAGTAAAAGAGAATTGGGCATTATGTTTGCATTTATCATAACTTTCATATAAAGACATATCATAATTGGTAGTGATTTCACAGCGTCTAAAATAGATAGCACACTAACATATGCATACCTTCTTTATTTTTTTTAAAGATTTTATTTATTTATTCATGAGAGACACAGAGAGAGAGGCAGAGACATAGGATGTCGTAGGACAAGCAGCTCCACCTGCTCAACCGCTGATGCTCAACCGCTGAGGCACCCAGGTGTCCCATGCATACCTACTTTGAAAAGAAAAAAGAAGCCTCTGTTCTAGGGGGCACCTGGGTGGAGTAATGGATTTAAGTGTCCAACTCTTGGTTTCAGTTCAGGTCTGATCTCAGGGTCATGTGATTGAGCCCCATGTGGGGCTCTATGCTCAGTGTATAGTCTAAGATTCTTTCTCCTTCTCTATCTGCCCCTCTTGCTCATGCTCTCTCTCTCTCAAATAAATAATTTTTAAAAAGAAAACATCTGTTCTCTAGTACTCAAACCAATTACAGGCTTTGAGATCTTGAGCATATTTTATATAATTTCTATATATCTTAGTTTCCTCCAGTATAAAGATAATAATACTGTGTACCACATAAATTTGTAAAGCAAATGGAATTAGTTAATATACTTTTAATAGAGTATATTAAAAGATGTGGATATTATCATTATATTTACTAACTTGCCTCACTCCATCAAATATAACATTGGTGATAACAATATAGACACTTTTTATTACTAATTCACAATGGAGAGTTCCATATGTCTCAAGGGTAACCTTATCTTCATAAGAAAAGTTAGCTTTAGAATGTCACCAAGATTCTCCTCATTAAAACAAGTGTTTAAGGACGGTTCTCTTGAAGATTTTTAAGTATGAGACAGCACTTCCTGAAACATAATTATTAGAAATAGCATTCTCTGCATTGTGTTGAAGTCCTAGTAGAAAAATATTATCTGTATAATAGGATCAAAGACTGATTTTTTAAAAAATATATTAAAGCAAGACAAGATTATTTAGCACACTAAGTTATCAATATGACATTTATGTATTGCCTGACAGTTTTATTGGTTTTAGGAGCTAGTACATTTTATTTATGTATATTTATTTATTTATTGTAGAAAGTTGAGTTGTCTACTCCCAAAAAGATGTGTCGAAGTCTTAACTCCTGATTCTTGTAAATATGATTTTTGAAAATGAAGTCTTTGCAGATGTACTTCAGGATCTTGAGATGGGATCATTCTGGATTTAGGGTGGGCTCTAACTCTAATGACTGAAATTCTAGTAAGAGAAAGGAGAAGGGTATTTGAAACAGAGACACAGGGGAGCTGTGCAAAGATGGAGGTACAGAATGAAGGGATGTGTCTATAAGCCAAGGAGTGCCAGCAATAGCAGAAGCCATCAGCAGTTAGGAAAGTGGTGTGCAATGTATTATCTTGCAGAGCCTTCAAAAGGAATTAACACTGCTAACACTGATTTTAGACTTTGGGCCTTTGGCACCATAAGAGAATGAATTTCTTTTTATTTTAAGCCAGCAAGTTTATAGTAATTGTTATGGCAGCCCTAGGAAACGAATGTGTATGTCTAACATATTTTTGATATTCATGTAGCACTGTAACTATAATAATTTGTCAACACTGAATGTTTTTGAAAAAAATAACCTTTAAATAGAGACCATCTTTTAGTTTGAAAATTATTGGTGGAATTAGCAAGTACTACTAGAGAATGTGAAATGAGGCACTATAGTGTCTGGAATAGTGGAAGATGGCTGAGAAGAACCTGGAAAACATCTTTTCTAAACTCATTTTACAGATGAAATCTGACTCAGGCCACGGTTGGTTTACACTTTAGTTACCTTTCCTTAATTTGTCATACCTCCTGGTTGGCAGCTCCAGTAAGAAATTTAAAACTTTAAAAGGCAAAGGGATCAAGTGGTGTATGGTCTGCAAACTAAATTGTGTCTCCCTAGAGATACAACGATCAATTAAAACCATAGCTTAACGATTACAGAAATCACTTCCTCAAAGGTCTTGTAATAAAGAAAAGCTGCATTAAAAAAAAAAAAAAAAACAGCAAAAACAGTTTTTGTTTGGTCCTTTCAGAAGTCGCCAAGATATAGTATAAAAAGATCTCAGGTTTTTGCTTGTAGTTCAATTAAACTTAGTTTTGTAATGATCAAGTTTTGTCTTTCAAGGCCTTTGTGCACATGTGTTTCTACAAGAAAAAGATACAACCAGAGGTATTTTACAGAGTTTTGCCTTTCAGTATCTGAATATTCTTTTACTCCATGGGGTGGGTGGTTTACTAATGCTTCATTTTTGTCTTCATTTTCTGTCTAAGTAATTGATCCGCAGAGTAGTTGCTCTTGGAACTGAAGCATTCAGACAGTCTGGTGGAGGGGGGGTTGCTAAGCAACCTCATCTGTAAGAGCCAGGTTGCTGGGTCTTCCCCCTCTGAGAGTTTTGTCTGGGGAGAAAGTGAGGCAAAGACTATTTCCAACTCTTTAGTCTTTAGGTCTCCAAAAATAGAGACTTAGAAAGAATACGTGAGTACCTAAAAAGAATTACCATGAAACAGAGCAACTCAGCATATCAAGGTTTTATCTTCAGGCATTAGGTGGTATTTTTAAAAGACTTTTTTGAAATATTTTAAATACCAGATCAATGTTTTATTAAGATTTATGAGTCTAGAGGGTAACACATTCATTTCTTCTATTTCTAGGTTCTTCTGGCTGACCTTTCTATTTCTGAAAACCACAATTTCATAACTATTCACATAAGGGTGCTTACATTAAATAACATTATCGTTATGATTATTTTCTTTGCCAGAAGTCATTTTTATAAAATCTTCAATCCTGGAGAAATGGCACAAGATGAATATTGAGAAATATACAGGGCTATTGTAGTAGTGGATGATTCAATTTTATGGCTCTATTAGGTAAGTATTGATTATGATCCAGTTAAGAGAAGAGAGGAACCCTGAAATATAGCCATCAGATTTGGGTCGTGGACATATAGCAAATTTTTATACCTGACCTATTGCCAGCTCTCTACTTAAAGACCTTGAAATGAGAGATGATTTCTGAGGAGGGAGACAAGAGTATAATTTTCTGCCATTGTCTATTCTTTACTGCTTTGATGCTAGTCATCTCAGCACAAGGAGGGAGAGTTGATTGGTTCAGAATAAAAAGCAGTTTGTTAAATGTGTTCTGCTTTGTGGGAACAATTTCACTCATTAGTTTGTTTTGGACCTAGAACCCAACAGACTGATGAAGAAACATCCATGATAGTAGGAAAGATGGGAAATGGTACAAACATTATTCTTCCAGGGTTTTCCCCAAAATAATTTGGTTAGAAAATATAATTTTGTCCATTTATATTACATGTAACCTTTTTATTATCCTCCCACTCATTTTCATTCTTAGTTAAAACAACTTCTGTATATTTTTATTGAGTAGGTGTTTGTGAGTAGCTCTCAAATCTAAGCCATTTGCTTATAATGAAGAGGTGATATGGTGACTTTGAGAAAAATTTTACATGGCAAAATAACAACACTGATTAGATAATTGGAAACAAATGCCTAAATTGCCTTTTTTTAACCTACACTTTTTTCTTTTTTTAACATTTGATAAAAGAGATCTAATCAGTGAATCTATATAACTAAGGCAGATGGGATGAGTATGCAAGTATGAAAATCACTCCTGTGACACCCGCCTTTCTTTCTAAATGTATTGTCCATCCTGTTTAGGTAACTCCCTGAAAAGCATCAATGATAATTGTGGGAATTGTGATTTTATTTTAAATGAAATAAATTATGCTATACTTAATACTGCGATGGACCATGCTTTGCTGCATAGGAACTATTTTATCTTCATTCACACTAAGCAGGTGACTTAATTAGTTAAATTTCTTTTTTCAGAGTTCTTTGAATGTAAAACATGAATTCAAATTAGAACAGGAATTTTTACTGAAACTATTGTGAAGCATACATACAAATACATTCACATACACGTGAATGCAAATACATTTGTAGGAAAACTACATACACCTCTTAATATAAGTTTTGGATTTCATTTTGTAGAGAAATAAAGCTGGGCTGTATCAAAGAGTTAGTTACACTTGAGATTTAGGACTCTGTTGTTGACAATACTTGTTACTGGGAACAAATAACCCTAACAGTTGGAAATCATTCTCCTAAACTTTGAGAGCGGTATAGAACACTCAATGGGAAAAGGAGGTACTATATAACAAAGTAGAAATGGAATTGTTTTTTTTTTGTTTTTTTTTTTTTTAATTTTTATTTATTTATGATAGTCACAGAGAGAGAGAGAGAGAGAGAGAGGCAGAGACACAGGCAGAGGGAGAAGCAGGCTCCATGCACCGGGAGCCTGACGTGGGACTCGATCCCGGGTCTCCAGGATGGCGCCCTGGGCCAAAGGCAGGCGCTAAACCGCTGCGCCACCCAGGGATCCCCTAGAAATGGAATTGTATTAGAAAACTATGGTTCTATGCTCTTGCTTTTATTGCTTGGTTATCTTTTTCTATGTGTCTTAATTGAAGTCCCCAGAAAAGCCCCCATTTCTTTGCAACCGAAATGATTCAAAGAAAGGCCAACCATTGATAGGACTTTCTTTGATCACAAGATTGTTTTCTAAATTTGTTAAAGTCTCTAGTTTTAAAATTAAAAGCAAGATGATGACTATTCTATAGTTCAATAGTCCAAATTTAGTTTCGTATTAAGTATTTTATAAACCTTTTTGTGAAAAAACTTAAAAAGAATTAGAGGGTCATTTCTACGTGGAAAGCTGTGCCCATAAATGCCTGGTCCTCTTTGATAGAAGCCAGTTAGGAAGGCTTTTCAGCAGTGCTGGAAATACCCAAGTAGAGCTGTAGGATTAGGTGTGCAGAGAAATAAATGTGTTTGTTAAATATTTAGGTGAAGAAAATATTCAGAGATTGGTGATACAATAGATAGGGGATGATAGAAAGAGTTATTAAGGATGCCTCTGAATCTGGGTTATGTATCTGACTTTTTTAGCAAAGAATTTCTTGTGAACACAATTGTATCTGATATTAGTCCTGTTTTCCTAGTTTGTATTTCCTGGTTATCATGCTTTTCATTCCCTTTTTCTTTTGTTCTTTACCATTTCTAATTTAATTAAAATTGTTCCTTTGTTTTCAAATTTACAATTCTGTTCCAATTTCATTTTGTGAGTGATTAACTTTTTCTTTTTAGCAAACATATTTTTTACAGTTTTTATTTTATCATTTCTTTCCAGGGAAAGGCAAATCTTTTAGCATAGTTTTACCTACTCATCTCCTGTACTGACATTCCAAAATCTGTGATAATCTAGAAAAATTTTTGTTTTCTCCTCCAAGATTTAAATTTTATTGTATTTCTCAAAATACTGAAAAAAATTAAGTAATCTCTACACCCAACATAGGGCTTGGACTCACAACACTGAGATCAAGAGTCACATGCTCTACTGACCAAGCCAGCCAGGTGCACCCTCCTACTCCAGAATTAAATTTTATTTTATTATTTTATTATTTTTTTAAGATTTTATTTATTCATTCATGAGAGATACAGGCAGAGGGAGAAGCAGGCTCCTTGCAGGGAGCCCGACTGGGGACTCAATCCTGGGTCTCCAGGATCACGCCCTGGGCCAAAGGTGTGGCTAAACCACTGAGCCACCTGGGCTGCCCCAGATTTAAATTTTAAAAGTATTCTTCTTTTCAAAATATTTTCTTGAAAAGTCATTGAATAAAAATAAAAAAAAAAGTCAATTAATCTTTATAGTGAGGTATTAAAAATAGCTTATGTTTTATCCATGTTATCCACAATTATTTTCTGCATATCAGATTATACATCCTTGTCCTTGTTTTTTGGAGGGTTGGGGGATGGAGTCTTTATTTTGATTTATTTAACTAGAATCATTCCTTGAGTGCTCTTTTTTCCCCTCCTAGAAATGGCAATGTTTTATAGGACAGAATATTTGACATGTTCAAGGTAGTGCTAAATATGAAAAGTCTAAAAGCTGGTAAATATTAGACACTCAAAACTTCGTTGAATAAAGGAATGATATAGAGGGACTTTTAAATTTCTTATATATCAAAAGATAAAGCTGACGGTCACAATATTTTGCTTTCAGATCTATCTAAATGTGCTTTTCCAATTTATTTTTTTGCCCTTTTTATTACAATATGTAAGATATCTGATAAGAGATAGACTCATGCATCTTTGGAAGTAAATGGTTTTAAGATATTGATATTTGCCAAATTATCTTTTAAATCTTTTTAAAACTCATTCTTTAATTAGAATATATCTAAATATGCACAGAAATATTTCTTTTTTAAAGTAAATGTGATTATCTTCCTTCAGATCAGGAAAATTACCTTCTAATATTTCTTTGGGTACTTGTTTCAGATAGATTTTGGACCTCTTTCCACAATCATAGAATCAAATATCTTAGTTGTGACCAAGGAATCTATTGTTTTTTTCTAACTAGCCAGTTGATTCTGCTATTTTATGACATTTGAGGAACACTCTTGTAGGTAGTGAGAAAATATTGGGCCTTACAGGTTGAGATAAATTATGAACATAAGAATAATTGAGACTGAACCAATTAGAAAAGAAATGTAAGATGTAATTTTTTTTTTAAATTTTTATTTATTTATGATAGTCACACAGAGAGAGAGAGAGAGAGGCAGAGACACAGGCAGAGGGAGAAGCAGGCTGCATGCACCGGGAGCCTGATGTGGGATTCGATCCCGGGTCTCCAGGATCGCGCCCTGGGCCAAAGGCAGGCGCCAAACCGCTGCGCCACCCAGGGATCCCTGTAAGATGTAATTTTAAGATGTTGCTGAATATCGAACTGTTTTAATTTTTGCTTCCAAATTTGCATACTGGTATTATAGTGCTTTCCACTTTGAAATTCCATTCTAATGACTTCCTTTGAAATCCCAGAAAGCAGGCTGACATATATTTGTATGTAAATATAGTTATATGTATACATATGTTCCTGATAGACAGATATGTGTATACAAAAAAGAAGCTATTTACTTTATCTCTCTTCCTCTGTCTTTATTTATCTATTATCTGTCGACCTATCTATTTGATTTCCCATGTTAAGAAAAAAATGTTGGTGTGTTATTTGCATGAAGATTTACTCTTTGTATTATAATCAGCCTGCCATTCACAGGGACTGTGTTTGGATCTCCCTGTGAGGCTACCTAGGACACCAAATGGGATAATGGTCATTATGAGGCAGTTAACACCCTATGGCTCCTCTTAAAAAAAAAAAATGTGGATTGGTATTGAATTATAAGTGCTCTATTTGTTTCTCATAAGTTTAGCTATGTAGCAAACAAATTTACAGTGTGTTGTTATATTTATCTCTTAAGTCAGAACTATAAAAGTGATTTTTTTTCAAAAAGAGCCAAAAATTTCATTTTGAAAATAGGTATGTTATTCGATTTTGTTCCCTTGGATCTAATTTTGAAAAACTTAATTTTGAAAAGCAATTCAGATTTTCACAAAGCTATTTACTCAATCTTGATAAAAATCCTCCCAGGGAAATGGATAGATTTGTAAAATATGACATCTGAATTTTTTCTCATTTTGCCTTTTTGGATTTGTTATAACATTGTAATATAATACATATTCTTTAGTGAATTCTCTGCTGAAATAGAAGACATTACAGAGTTTTGACTTTTTATACAATTATTTATTTTAATACAGAAAGTGCATGAGAGCCTGTGCAAGCCTGGGAGGGTCAGAGGGAGAGGGAGAGAGAGAAAGAGAATCTTATGCAGGCTCCACATAGCCTGAGCCAAAACCATGAGTTGGGAATTTAACCAACTGAGCCACCCAGGCACCCCTATACATTTAATTTTTATAAATATTTCTACTGTAATGTGTAGTCCTTAAAACTTTCCTTTATTTCATAAGGATTATTATATATGTGCCTGATGGTTTTCTCCTGGCATCAGAAAGGGAATAAACTTTGAGTCTGTTTCTTATGTGAAGAACTCTTTAGCATTTTATAGGATATCTGTGCTAAAAGTAATCCCAATGATCATCTAACTTCTTCAGTTCCTCGTATTATTTCAGTCAATGAAAAAATACATGTAAACTACGCACAAGATGGCAGACATTATAAATACAAAGAATAAGCCCCTGACATCTACAGTTTAGCAGAAAAGCCAAGAGGAACATAAAATCAAATGCTGTGAACTGCACTTTTCAGATATAGTATTTATACTTCCCACTGCCTCTCAGCTGCCATGCATATTTACGTATAATAGATTGAATAAGAAATGCAATATGGCCGTGAAGACAAACCAAAGCCATCTGAAACCATGAAATTATCCTGACACTTGAATTATTAACCTATAACAAATAAAATGAACTCATTAACATTATCTTATGTCAATCTTCTTTATACTACCAAGTTGGAATAACATGTATCTACTAATTAGTTATAAGAATCTGCTAGTGCCTGAAGAATTACTATTTCTTTTATGTAATTTAAGTGGTTTTCAGTTTAAACTAAAGGTTCCAATGATGATATATAAGAAGGCATAATGAAAATATTCTACTTCTATTTCTTTTTATTTACAGTATAAGATATCAAACACTTCTATTTAATACTTAGTTTGACACTGGCACCTTCATTCACTCGTGTTTTTGCAGGTAGCTTTATTGTTGCTAATCACCTCTCAGCAATCCATTCTATACTTATTTTTGTTCCTTTTCATTTAGATTATGAAAAAAAAAGTATTTAATGAATTTGTTTGTGGGAACAGGTTTTACCTTAACCAACATATACTGTTGTTGCAGTGGGCATGCTTCTGGTTCTTACCTCTCTGTTAGAAAACAACTGATAAAAATGTGTTTCTTCCCTTTCCCCTCCTCTCTCAAACATATTACATTAGACGTCAGATCTATTTTTGATCCTCTGTCACAATACAGGCCATGGAGAGTTTGAGTAAATTGATTGATCTGAAAGTAGGGTCCCATCTGTTAGCTTCTCACCTGGAATGTTAATCTTCGAAGCTGAACATTCATAGGGATGGATGTATAACTATCCTGAAATACAATAGAGTGTTCAAAAATTGAATGAGGTAATTTATCTAAAAGAAGCAGCTGGGGATATAGGGATATTTATGAACGTTCAGTGTAATAAATGTTCAGTACCTACAGTAAAATTCTTAGAAATATATTTCAAGCTACCTAGCCTGAAAATGTAATTTGAAAAAAGTTCACCTAAAATTATTCATCCTATTTTTTCAAAACATTAATTCAGGTTAATTAAAATATCATTTATATTCATAACCCCTTGTACAAAATAGTATAAATGATAATAGTATTACTTTTGAGTCACAATTATCTGGAGAGAGCTGTAAGATCCCCACACTGATGTTTCAAGGGACCAAACCTCAAGGATTTTGACTTTTTTTTTTTTTTTTTTTTTACATTTTTTGGTCTATATCCATTCAGTTATCAATTTTTATTCCTTAAAATAGAGTGGTTCTTTAATTTTATAACAATGTCCAGTAGGGAATCTATCAGATTTAAATATCTACCTATTTTTTTTCTTAAAGTACTAAGATCAATAGGTTATTTGGCATAGTTAGCACACATAAGAAATGTGGAAATAACTACCCCATTGTGATGTGTATTACTCAGATTTATTTGTTTGTATTACAACTGTAACTTTAAAAAAAACATAAAAATCTTTACAAAGAAAATAAGGATTTAAAGGAAACATTGATAGCTCATAAATTGGATCCCATTACTCTATTTCTCTTGGAGAGAAAGAGCTAATATTTGAATTTTTTGACTATTTGAGTAGAGTGTGCTTTCAGCATTATTTCTTATTTCTATTGTTTTGTCTGACTTTCCACATTTTGTAATAGCAATTTAACTATCTGAAAATGGGAACTTATTTTGAGGTAAGAAATACAACTTCCCATAATAGCCCAAGTTCTGATGGACAGACTTCATGTCCAGCGTATTCAAATTCCCGGAGAGTTTGCTGAAAAAATTATATCCTTGTGCTGTAATATATATAATAAATATAGAAAAAGATTTATTTATAAACCGAAGCAATAATGTATTTATCTTAATTTATCTTAATTAATTTATCTTAATTTATTTATTAATTAATTTATCTTAATTTATCTTAATTGATCACAGAAAGTTCTCTAAATTATCAAAGTCCCTTACTCGAAGGAATTCTAATAGATACAATTTTGGTTTCTTTATAATCTTGAAGTCTTAATAATATAAAAATCATTTGGAAAGAGAACATATCACAAGAACGTCCCAAATTGTTACCACTCTTAAATGTTCACAATCTTGGCATAAATTTTGCTTTATATGATATTCTAATTTAGAATAATTAGGAGCTATATAAGGATGAAATGGAACATCATCATGCTATTTATTATTATTATTATTTATTACATTCATTTCTCTTTTTCAATTACTCTTGTATCATGTATTTACTGTTTTCCGCATAGGACCCTTCTGTCCCTACAGTTCATCTTTTTTTCCCTATTGTGTATCTTTCTTTGGGGTAATTTTCATATTTACATCTGGGGATGAAAAGAAGTATAATAAATAAATTATGTGGAATATGGATTTTAAATTTTATGGGCTCAGGAATAATAAGGAAGCCCTTTATTTTATATGGTCCTGAGTTTTAAACCAAGATTGATTTAAAATCCTTCCCTGAAGGAAGGATTTTATTGGGAGCACATTTAGATCATAAGAAAAGCTCACAGTATTGTCTACCTAAGTAACTGTGTCAAGATTAGAAAAGGTGTGAATATTTTCCCATGAGTGTTCCTTTTCAGTTTCACTGAGCCTGGAAATATAAGCATGAATGATAAACAGAAGAATACAATTTTAAGAAAACATATCTGGTATGATTTGCTCATTTCTCTTCACATTTCCAAATAAAATTTTCATAGATAAAGTTCTAACTTACAAATTATGTCAGGCTAAACTTTGTGAAATGTTCCCAACTGACAATATTGTGTGTGTTTTGTATGCATATTTCCTATTCATGTAATGGAAATTATTTGAAAGGACACCATTCTTGGGAGGCATTATACATCCCAGATTTTTATGCCTTCGGGTCATTATACCTTAAAGAAAATAATCTGCAGAAAATGTTAATAGGCAGCCTGTACAGTTTAACCATTGAGAGTCACCATTGAGAGTCTAGGTCCATATTGGAGTTCCACCACTACTTGTCCGCCTCTAGCAGGTTATTCAATCTCTCTCTTTGTTCCCTCATCCCCACCTCACTATGGTTTTGAGAATAAAATACCTAATATAACATAAAGTTATCAGAAGTGTACCTGACTTAGAGTGAGGATGGGTCCACCACTTTGCACAACTCTGTGGGGCTAGATTCAAGTTGAATTATTTGTCATAGGTGACTGCTGGAACACAACATGGTTTGTGACTGGTGCCTCTCAACATTCTACTACATAACAGTCTTGTTTGGAGTGATGTAAATTAGCCGTTTTTATCATTGTGATTCATGCTGGGATGACCTTATTTCTTGATTTGCTTATGACAGTCTCAGTTTATTTCTGTCTTTCTTGAAAAATTATTAGTAACAACCTTTTTCAGTCTCAGAATCTATTTTTTCAAGCCTATTTAAAAGAGATTTGCTAGCTTATGTGTTTTGAACTTTAATGAAAAACATTTTACTTTCATTTAAATTTCAGTATCTCTGAATTCAGACTTCACTTTTGCATGGCCTACTATACATCAATTTTCTGTAAATAAAGATACTGGGCAGCCTGGGTGGCTCAGCAGTTTAGCACCGTCTTCAGCCCAGGGTGTGATCCTGGAGACCCGGAGATTGAGTCTCACGTCAGGCTCCCTGCATGGAGCCTGCTTCTCCCTCTGCCTGTGTCTCTGCCTTCTCTCTCTGTCATGAATAAATAAATAAAATAATTAATAAAAAAAATACTCACTTGGTTCAGAGCAAAACCAAAGTTTGTTTTGTTTTGTTTTCATTGTTACTTTTGTTTCTCCAAATGATCTTTAAAAAAAAAAATTATGATACTCTCCATAGATATTTTGATATAACTCATCAGAATTAATCAGCTTTGTATGCCATATATAATTCTCATTCCAAGACAATCGAAGAACACTGCACACTATTTTGGCATTACACAAAGTTTTCAGATCAGTACCTTCATGGAAAGTGATACTTGCATGGGAGACTTAATGAAATATAAGGAATTTGGGGACATTTATAAGAAACTTGGTAACATAATTAATCACGTTTTTTTAAAGTTATACAGTTATGATAAAATGAACATTAGGGAAGATATTGAATACTGATTTATAGAAAACTTCCAAGTAAAATATTTTGATTTTTTTTTAAAGGACACTAAGGCTTGCTTCCATGAAATTATACCAGATTTTATATATGATTCTGATCAAAGTATTTGAAATAATCTTTTCATTTTATTTCTAGTAGCCACCAGTGTAGATTTGACATGAATAGGTGGTAATAAATGCATATGTACATGTGTGTATATGTTTATGTGTGTATATCAATCTGTCAGGAAAATCTTTCTCATTATAAATCTAAATTCTGTTAATTATATTTTTTTAATTGTGCATCAGGATATAACTTTTCTTAAAATCTAACATTTCATTTTTTAAAAATAAGCATTATGTTGAAATTTCTTGTTAACTTAGATTTCAAAATCAATTAGATTTTTGATATCAACAATTTAAAAGTAATGATGTTGATTTTCTTGAAGAATACACAGTGGTTGGTCTACCAATCTTTTTTTTTTTTTTTTTTTTCAATTTAAGACTAGGGGCACCTGCCTAACTCAGATTGTTAAGCATCATTTCAACTCAGGTCATGATCTTAGAGTCAGAGGATAGAGCCTCACTTTGGGCTTCACATTCATCACGAGTCTGCTCCAGGTTCTCTCTCTTTCCCTCTCCCTCTGCCCCTTTCCCTGCTCTCTCTCTTTCTCTCAAAAATAATCATTCAATCAATCAATCAATTAATTAAGTTAAATTTAAGACTAAATTCTGCAAAGTTAGATTCCCCTGCCTCTCAGTGCATGTATTTTATCAACATGCATTAGCCCATGTTCCTGATCTTGCTGATTTCCAATAATGTTAATTGATGTATTCAAAAAGGTCACTTCGGTGACCTATTTTTAAGGACGATGACTATCCTTTAATAAGTAAAAAACATAGGGTCATTCTCAGAGTTTTGAGTATATGATCTTTTAAAAATTGTTTTAAAGTAGATTTATTGAGCTATGATTGATGTATAAAAATCTGCACATAGTTACTATATACATTTGAAGAGTTTGGATGGATGGATGTACCTGTGAAACCATGACCACAGTCAAGGTAGTGAACATATACAGCACTTCCTAAGGTTTTCTCAGGCTCCTTTGTTGTTGTTGTTTTCTTTTAGTAACAGCAACGCTTAACGGTAGATCCACCCTCTTAACAATTCTTTTAAATGTATAATATAGTATTGTTAACTATAGTCACTAGGCTGTACTACAGATTTCTAGAACATGTTCATTTTGTATAACTGAAACTTATATCTGCTGAACAGCAACTCCCAATTTCTTCCTCTTCTAGCCATGGGAAAACACCATTCTCCTGTCTGCTTCTGTGAATTTAGCTATTTTAGGCACCTCATAGAAGTGGGACCATGCAGTATTTTTCTTTCTGTGACTGACTTCTTTCACTTATCATAGTATCCTCGAGGTTCATGCGTGCTTTCCCATATGGCAAGATTTCCTCCTTTTTAAACGTCAAATAACATTCTATTGCATGTATAGGCCACTAGGAATACAACCAGAAGAACTAGAACAGAAATTAGGATCTCACAGAGAGTATCTATCCTTCCATGTTCCTTGCAGCTTTATTCACAGTAGTCAAGATATGGAAAAAAATCTAACAATTTATCAGTGGATAAATAGAGTATGTAAACGTTGACAATATCCTTCCTCTGGACAATCAACACTTGTGCTTATACTGAGCCCATCTTGTCACATCAAAGTTCAAAAGATTTGAAGCTAGCAACTTTGATTTTATTGGATTCAGTAATTTGATATATTTACTAATTTAATTATTCAGGCCTACCAGATAACATTTACATATGAGAGCTTCTCTGTGACTAAAACTGCTTAATTGCCTTGCATCTCGGTGTTTTCTAAATCAGGATCTACAAGTGCATCCCCTTCTCTCCTTGTGGCAGCAGCATCAATGCTCTCACTCTACTAGTTTCCACAGTATCTTATTGTTTACAGTATTAATTTGTTGCTTTGGAGTTTGTTTTGGCAGTTTGTTGCCAAATGAATACCTCTAATTCAGATTTTTCTCTTCAAGGATTCTATCTACTGTTATTAACTGTGCATAGGGACTGACTATAAATTCAATATGCAATAGAGACTTCTGAAGTCTAACTATCATCTGACTTTGTGTTGTCTTTGTGTCACTTGACATGTTGTCACTTCATCTTTTAAGAGTTTTTTTTTCGATAGTAAATGTTGGTTTCTTGGTGATATAGGTATTAGACATAGCTTTAAAAATTGCAAGTCAGTCGTGAAAATAAGTAATTTTGTAATTACGTAAAACATTTGGGATGTAGCTGTTGATTGAAGTATTTTCTAAACAGCTTCTTCAGCTGGATCTGAAAATGTAATAATTTCACGGAAACATATTGTTTCTTAATTTATACTTATAAAGGAAAAACTGAAACGAGTTCAGCTTTTTCCGGGTGTGATGCAGGCAGGCTGTGTCAGAGTACCCGGAGGAGGGTCCCATAGGAGGGTCTTGGCTTCCTGCAGGATAGAAATCAATCACGTGCCAGAGGAAGTGAAAACAGAGTTGACTGAATACTTTTAAGTGACTGAGTGTAGTAGACCAAGGACCTGGGAGGCTTGGAAAGAAGAGAGGAATGAGTCTTGCTGGCACTTGGGGCTTATATTTAGGGGGTTTTATTAGAAAAGGGGTTGAGGATACGTGTTCCTTCAGGAATCCAGGGTAGGGTCCAATGAAAGGCAAGTGACAGGTGAATACTAGGTGTCATTTTAGAGATCATTGAAGGTATGGAGCTAGCATCACCTGGGATTTGTTTGAAGCTAATGTCCTGGAACATATGTAAGATCTAGTTCTTCTTAGATGCTATCAGGCATTTGAGGCCTGCAACAAAACTCAGAGAATGATTTACTTGTTTACCTCCCCCTAGAAGTGGGAACATAGCTTCTTTGTTTTTTATTCAGATGCAAGGAAAAATATGGAACATGAGTAAATAGGGCCTAGCAGAAACATAGCCTTTCCTAATGGAGTCCCTTTGGGATGGCTGGGTGGCTCAGTGGTTGAGTGTCTGCCTTTGGTTCAGGATGTGATCCCAGGGTTCTGGGATTGAGTACAGCATGGGTCTCATGGGAAGCCTACTTCTCCCTCTGCCTGTGTCGCTGCCTTTCGCTGCATCTCTCATGAATAACTACGTAAAATCTTAAAGAAAAAAATTTTAAAAATCATAAATGGAGTCCCTTCAGCTTCCCTACCTTAGTTGTTTGGTTTGGCTTTTTTGGTCAGATACAGTAGTCTGATTGGTATCATTCCTCTATTTCATAATTTTCCATGTAGATAAGACCCTTAGGCTAAGGAAGAGAAATACATTGAAGAGTATGAATTAAATTTGAAAAAAATCATTATATACAACAGTCATTAACCTGGTGTGAAGTACAAGAAATAGTTTATATTAATCTTAGTTCAGTAACTAAAATTATGTTAAAGTAATATAAATTTTACATTGAAGTAATATCTAAAATTTTTTTGAAAAAAAATATTTACTGGACATGTAGCAAGTCCTTTTATGAATTATTAAATTGAATCATTTTTAGTCATTGTTTATTTTTACAAACAAGCACTATTTGGTATTTCAGGAAAACAAGCTGTGATTCATAACAGCATTTCTATCACGAGCAAGAATTTGAGTAGTTATTAATATTGAAAGCCAAAAATCAGCAGTAACACTCTAATCAATCATATTCTATATAGAATCTTGTAATACAAATACTACTATTAATACCATTAATAAAGATATAAATTACAGAACAGATTTTACAAAGGTATTGTGACAACAGAATTATTAAAATTGATAGTAGATCTTTACATATACAAGAAAAATCAAAAACTTTGCTATCTTACTTATAATAATCACACTTTCTTGGTGTTTCAAGGCAAAGGTCAGGTTGATGTGCTGAGACACTAGAAGAGAGCTTTCTGGCTGCTGGGGCTATGAATTAAAAATTCTATGCCCAGGGACACCCGGGTGGCTCAGCGGATGAGCATCTGCCTTCAGCTCAGGGCATGAACCTAGGGTTCTGGGATCGAGTCCCATGTCGGGCTCCCTGCATGGAGCCTTCTTCTCCCTCTGCCTGTGTCTCTGCCTCTCTCTGTGTGTCTCTCATGAATAATAAATAAAATCTTAAAAAAAAATTATTCCCAGATACAAAATCATTCAATGAAGTCATTTTACAGAATAAGCCATATAAGTATTGCCCAAATATCCTTAAAATTGTTACAAAATTCCTAGCTGGTTGTTAAAATGATCTTGAATGTTCATTTACTATAAACAGTTTTTAAACATTGATATCTTGTGGCACACTATATTCATCTGTGGCTTACCTAAATGCCATATCATGCACAGTTTGGGTATGATAATAAATAAGTGATTACTTATCACTTAAATAGGTAAGCAGTCACCGAAAACAAAACAAAAAGATAAATCATTGCAAGTAAGGTACTTTAAATGTTATATGGTGATTTTGAGTAGACACAAACATCCTTAGTGAACTGTTTCCCCACCACTTTTTGACCGGAGTTTAAGAAAGAAATATTTGTTTTTAATAGGTGTTTATCATGTTGAACAAGAAGGTGACATAAAAATATAAAATATCTGAAATATATTAATTGTAACATTATCAAAAAATATACTTATCCAGTTTTCATGTTAATAAGATGAAATCATCTTATTAACATTAGAAATTGACATATTTGCACCCAAGGAAATTTTATGAAATAGATGATTATTATACAGAAGAGGAAACTGAGCCTCACAGTAACTAAGTGAATTTTACATTTGAAATCACATAGCTCATAAGATTAAAAAACACTCTGAAATTTTATAGTTTGCCTGAATTACACATGACTTCAACTTTGTTAACTCTAGCTTGATGGATGAGATAAATTCCCAATAAGTAAGCTTAAATAGCACCAGCTATTAATTACAGAGTGTGCTAAAAGTGGTACTCGATAATCTTCAACTCACAGAGATAAAGCCATTCGGGTTTAGTTTAGACAGTCTATTTTCTAAAGGAGAAGAACAAATGATCAAAAAGTTGGATGTTATCCACATCCCCTGGGTTTCACAGTTTAGGCAAGTTGTATTATTACATTTCCCTTTTCTTCCAGAATAAGTGTAGGCAATGCTGAAACCATTGTGCTAGTATCTGGTTGACAAATCTGAGGGAACAGTAAGTTAGTGCTGAGCATATGTATGTATGGGTGTGTGTGTGTGTGTGTTTGTGTACATACTTTTAAATCTGTACTGTATTATAAATAATATTACAACGCTAATGAACTTTTCATTCTCATTGGACTTAGGCAATCTATTCAACACTCTCAGACATTGGACAGGAGAATCAGTGTGTCTGTTTCTTGTTACTTATTTCTGTTTTACCCTGATTACATGGCTCTAGCTTTCTTTTGACTTTTTCTTTCATATTAATTAATTAATAAACATTGCCTTCCTCTCTAAATCAAGTCATCTTCCATCAGGAAATTTGTTCTGTTTCTTTCCTGCTACATTCCCTGCTCTGTCATTGTGAAGTTATTTTCTTACTATGGAGTTCCCATATTTCTTTCTTTACCCAGAAGGGAGAGAAATCATCCTCTCTTAAATGCGATGAAATATCATTTCCTATCAATTCACAGAATCATAACTTTCTGAATTACATTTCACTAATAATAATCATCATAAAATGTGCTCCGCTCTTTCATCCCTACTTATATGTGTGTGCTGTGGACTTTGAAAGTGCGGCAGTTCAATTGCAGATAAAAAATATAGCTTCACAAAAGATGCTTAATTTATGGCATTTAAACATAAGTCATGAATAGTTTTTAGTAAAAATAAATTAAACATAATTCTAACATCAAAAATATTTTACATTACAGTTCTTATTCAAGGTAATGATCACTTTGACACTTGTAATTTTTATTATTTCTTTTTTAACTTACTAATATTATATATATTTGTACTCCTCCATTTCTTTTTACCTTTTTTTATTATCTTGCTGCTTGCTAATCATAGTTTCAATATAGTATTCCAGTAAAAACTAGAACACAGGCTTTTGATGAAGATCCCATTATCTTTTAAATTTGGACAAACGGGATAATGTTTCTGAAAAGGGTCAATACCTTTTATTTTATTGAAGAGCGGTCATTATGTGATCCTGACATCATTTTAGTAGATAGAATTGCTAGTTAGTAATAGAAATTTTTTTTAAATGGAGATTTTTCTAATAACTTTTCAAAAAGTGAGTTTGTAAATATGGACACAGATTTTCAGTTTTGTTGGTGGTAATTATATTCAGAAGTATTATATCATTATTTTGTGCTATGCACAGATGGCCAATTATTTAGAGGACCTGGTAAAACAATAGATTGATGTGAAAAGATAAAAAGCAGGCATCTAAGTGTCCAGGTCAGTACTTTCTAGACACTGTTAGCAGATGCAGAAATCAGAGGAAAACGTAGGAAAAAGCCTCATTCTGGTTAGGGCAGTAAATAAAGAATATAAAACATAGGGGTGCTAATCAGCATGAATATCAACATCATGAGCTTCATGAGGGTAAGGATTTCTGTTTTCTTCGTGGAAACAGTCTTAAGTACCCACAGAATCGATGATACACAAAATTATTGAAAAAATGAAAGAATAAGTAGATAAGGAATAGCTGCCAGAGCCTACGTGATGTACACCAGGGGATAAAACTCAAAAGAACAAAGAAATTATAAAAATAGGAGCTGGATTTGAACCCAGATGACATAGAATCAAATATTCTTAAAGTGACCTACATAACACTAGCTGTGAAAGAGGGGAGGTGGGACTGCTGACTTCTGAATCCATTATCAGGTGATTTTAGTTATTTAGTATTTAATTACGTTTTTTTTTTTCTTCCATGCCACATTCACATGCAAGTTCAGTCTTGCCTAACTGAAAATCAGTTTTACTGTATTTGCAATTCCTAAAATAGTTTTGAGAACCTATTCTGAATGGAGGAAAGGGTAGACATACTATAGAAACATTTGCTTTGGGATCCCTGGGTGGCGCAGCGGTTTGGCGCCTGCCTTTGGCCCAGGGCGCGATCCTGGAGACCCGGGATCGAATCCCACATCGGGCTCCCTACATGGAGCCTGCTTCTCCCTCTGCCTATGTCTCTGCCTCTCTCTCTCTCTCTGTGTGACTATCATGAATAAATAAATAAAATCTTTAAAAAAAAAAAAAAAAAAAAAAAGAAACATTTGCTTTAATAGACTAAATATAATGACCCAGACTGACTGCTTCCACTTGTGGACTCAGTGAAAGGAAAACCATGCACTGTTTTTACTTTATGAATTGTTAAGTCTGAGGCATCTCACATGCAGCGAGAAAGTTCAGAAGACTTGTTTAAGGAGTCACGCGCGAGCTCTGGTATTTCTGGAGGTGAGTAGGTTACGCGAAGACAGGACTAACAACCTTCCACCTTAACCTTTCTGAGATACAATCCCCTTCTGCTACACAAGATTACAAAGCCCGTAAGCCATAGTCCTCTCCAGGGGCAGCAAAACTGTTCTATAATTACTGCAGTTACTCTGAGGTCACCAAGAAGATCCCCAAATGGCAGTCTTGAATTCCAAACCTCAACCAATGTGACATCAGGTGGATGACATTTGAGATCTCCCACTGAAGAAGCAGCAGCTCGGTGACCTCTTTCTCCTCCCATTTGCACTCTGCCCTCCTGTAAGTCAGTGTTTCACTATCTGTGGAGAAGGAAAAAGTATGCCAAGTCATGGCGGTCAGTAAGCATTAGGAATGATCATTCCCTTCCTTGGGGTTCATTCTTAGTCCTCTGCCATGGGTGCGGGCCAGGCCTCATGCAGGACCAGTGATGCAGTAAGTAATTAGAATGTGGATGCTCATAACTTTGGCACATCTTGGAAACTATGATGCAAGCTTTTTAATTGATGACAATTATTATCTTGTCTGTTCCCTAGTGGATCCTTTGATTCTAGAACATAATATGTGTCAAAGAGAATTTGTTGGAAGAAGGCTCACGGGTGGGGTCTTATGGCCTTAGCTCCCAGGGATGAGGCAATGAGCCTGTTCTTTCTTCACTCTTATCCTGCAGCCTCTTTCTCTGTGAGCATCTTATTGATGAATAAATTCAGACTTGCCCAATTAAAAAAAAAAAAAAAAAAGCTTCAACAATAAAAAAAAAAAAGCTTCAACAATAAAAAAAAAAAAGCTTCAACAAAAAAAAAAAAAAAAAATCAGACTTGCCACCAGGAGAACTGGGAAGGACTGCAGCACTGAGCCCATTCACTTGAAGCTGACCTCTACGTTGCTGGTCATATATTAGCACAAACACAGGCCAGCTGTGACTGTCACTGTTCATCCCTCTCTCTGTTCTCCTGCTCTTAGGCAAGCATGTTAACAATTTCTTTCATTGATCACTTCTAATAGTGCTGTTGAACATTGGCTTGCTGACAGCAGAAGGTGTCATTGCATCCCCAGTGCTCAACATAGTGCCAAACACAGAGACGGTGTTCACAGATATTTGTTAAGAAAATAATCAAAGGCATATTGTGTATGTCTAAGACTTGTTACTTGTGACAGCTCATGCATTTCACCAGTTTATTAGTTGAAAACCCACTGCATGTGCCAGATGCCAAAGACAATATATTAAAATGTGACACAGGATGAAGCCCTCTGGGACAGCAGGAGTGGGAAACCAGATGTAGTTAAGACAGTTGGGTAAGTGAAAGTATGAACCTCTCTCTGTGAGCCACTTCAGCAGGAGGGACCCGCAGAAAAATCAAATTCAAAGAAGGCCATCTTGGGCCAGAGAGGACAAGAGCACCTGATGGGGAAGCAAAGAATTTGTACTGTGCTTCAGTCTATGAATTTGCCTACGGGGAAGAGGAAAGATGTTGCATTAGAAACAGTTACCCAAGCGTCCTGCTTTCTCTAGTCTACTATGCCCCAGGCACACTTCCCACTTCCCTTTTCTCAGTTACTCAGTGAGCCAAATTCTTATTCTTTTTCTTTTTTCTTTCTTTTTTTTTTTTTTTTTTTTTTTTTTTTTTACCTGAGGGGCTTTGGTATGCAATTTTCTTTGCCAGGAATACATTTTGCTCCCTTTCTTTCTCACTAATGCCAGTTTCCTTCCAGTTTTCAGCAGAATTGTATTTCTTTCTTTTTTTTTTTAAGATTTTATTTATTTATTCATGAGAGACACAGAGAGACAGAGAGAGAGAGAGAGAGAGAGAGAGGCAGAGACACAGGCAGAGGGAGAAGCAGGCTCCATGCAGGGAGCCCGACGTGGGAATCGATCCCGGGTCTCCAGGATCAGGCCCTGAGCTGAAGGCAGACGCTTAACCGCTGAGCCACCAGGGCTGCCCCAGAAATTGTATTTCTTTATAAAAAAAATTCCCTCTGTCTCTCCTTTCCCTCGTACCCCAGACAAATACAGCCCTCACTCTGATTGGGCCAGCTTCTCCTACAATACATTCTCATCACATTTCATAAATCTTCACGGGACATTTGCCATGACTGTAATTAAGTAAAACAATGAATTTTAATTTGTAGTTTATTGTCTTAACTGTTTTACCACTGGACTCCATGCTTGAAAAGATTTTATCTTTTCAAATCAGCAACAAACATAGTAGCATCAACAGAGGGCATTCATTAAATCCTTATTAAATTGCTAACTGAGCATGAGTTTTGTAAAGTTAGGTCCAAAGACCTATAAGAGTCTTTAAAAAGTTTGCTTGGTATGAGCAAACCCCTGGAGGAAGATTTGGTAGTCCAATACAGAAAGCCTTCTAGAGTGTTCTAGATCTAATCAAGACTTTAGGAGATTCAGTCCCACTCTGTGTCTCCTTCTGTCTTCCATGGTCCCCCCAAAATGCAGTTTCCTCTAGCCAAATGTCATGTTTTCTTATGTCTGTTGTTTTCTTTGATTGCAACTCCCCTCCTTCCCAATGCTTATCAATTTACCCACTAAAGCCCTCAGCACAAGTTATTGTTTTCAGTAATCTTATCTACATTTCCTCCTCTTATCACCATGTAGTCCTCTACCTGCTTGCCTCATGTACAAGTGGATTTTTTAAGGAATCATCACTACAGTGGCCAAGAGGAGGCTACCCTAAGATGGGTCATCTTCACAAGATGGTTATTTTGAGTTAGAAGTAATAAAAATTCAGCAAAGGCTGGAAAAGCTGTCTTCTTGGTCCTCAATTATTTATATTTACATTAGAAAAGAGAGCTTATACCAAGAAGAGAGCTATCAACAGGGACTCTTCTCTACCTTAGAAAACTATCTGCAAAATAGGCCACTTTAGGGAGAGGCCTGGGAGACTCAGTGGTTGAGCATCTGCCTGTGGCTCAGGGCGTGACCCCAGGGTCCTGGGATTGAGTCCCACCCACATCGAGCTCCCTGCATAGAGATTGTTTCTCCCTCTGCCTGTGTCTCAGCCTCCCTCCGTGTGTCTTTCATGAACAAATAAAGTCTTAAAAAAAGGGGGGGGGGGCACCTTTGTTTTTCCAAACATTTCCTTTCACCTTGCTAATGAGCTTTCTCCCCTTTGTGTTCTCAGGCTCCTCCCCTCTCCTTAGCTTATAGTACCACATGTTGATGACTGTCTGAAATTTTCACACCTGTATGGATTCCCTATACATGCTATTAAATATGTTAAGCTGATTTTAAATCTGATTTTCTTCTGTTAATCTGTCTCATGTCAATTTGATTCTAAGTCCAACCAGAAGGTCCTTGAAGGGCAGTGGAAGGTCTTCCTCCCTAGTACCACTTTCCACATGTTTCTCTTAAATGAAAGCAGTTTCCTATCTCATATTCCACAGATGTAGGGGCCTCGAGACCCTGCATCAGCTGCAACTTTCAGGCTCCTTACCACTCATTTCAAGATACTACTTTCCTACTTGCTTAAAACAAACCATAACACACTTCTACTCTGAAGCTCTTAATGTCTCATTTTCTACTGTAGACTTGAATCCTCTTTGTTGTGGTCATCAAGAAAGCTTCTGTCACCCATTACAACTCTCTGACAGCTTTGACAATCACATCCTAGACTTCCTACATTCCAAAGTCTATCATCATCAACGATGATATATTGTCCATACAGCTGAGCCGTGGAATAATCAAGCTTCAATGATTCATATTGTGCTCAAACCAGCAAGATTGATCTCTTTCCTCTTCAACTCTTTCCACATGCCTTTTTTTTTTTTTTTTTTTTTTTGGTCCTTTCAGTATTCATCTTCTATTCATGCATACTGGGACATTTTAATTACTATGTGATGGCACAATATTAACATTACCTGGATGATAATTTTATAAATTGGATTTGAAATGAATCTAGAATGATAACCTCCAATTTAGCATTTTTGCCTCTGTGTTTACTAGAGACCTTCAAAGTAAGGTGGCTTTGAAGAACCAAATAACTGTTCATATAGTGTCTTGCTTCCTTTGAGATAGGCCCTTTAGCCTCCTCACTGTGTCCCTTGTGAACAAATGCTAAGTTAGGCCTGATGTGCCCTTGAAAATAGAAAGCCAAGGAATCTTTGAAGAAAAGGATCTCCGTTACAACAGCACAGATTCACTTTACCAGAAATAATGTTGATTGTCCTGATTCCCCATAGAGCCATGCTTTGAATTGTTGCATGCATTTGCAAAGTAGCTTTGCATTTACACCTCTAAAATATCTAGAGTCCATTCAAGAGACTACCTAAATCAAAGGATTTCTTTTTCAAAGATGAGTAGAATCTCCACATCTAGAGAGACAGGATTTTCCAAATAACAGTTTATTCAGCTTTATCCATTAAATTTTTAAAAATTAGGAAAGTTAAAAAAAAAACAGAAGAAAGAAAATCAAAGGAAAGAAAAATAAATGGTGTAAATTTATGCTCAGGTTGAGGATGACAGCCCCACAATAGTTAGAGAAAGTGTAATAGGAGGTAAGTACCAATCCAGCTTTTTATCCTTGGTTTCAAAATCTTTCTTTCCCATTCTCACACATCCCATATTTTAGACCAGATGTAGAATAAAAATGTCAGTGCTGATGGAAGTGTTCCATAATCTGCACTTGCTAGTATGATAGCTCCTGGCCATATGTCTGTATTGAGCACCAAAGAGTTGTCTAGTGTAAGTGAAGAATTGAATTCTAAATTTTATTTGACTTTTATTTATTTGAATTTAAATTTATATAGCCACATGTGGCTAGTTGTGATCATCTTGGGCAGTATGACTGGACACATTTTATTCAGGTTTTAGTGCTTTTCCACTACCATATTACTGACTACTCTCACTGGCCAATCATGAACTTTTCCTTCTTATTACCTCATCCCCACGGTATGAATTTTATATCATTTACTTGTTTATCTCTGGTAGTTAACACTGACTATAGTACATATTAAAAACTCAAGTGCAGCCCGAGTGGCTCAGCGGTTTAGTGCCGCTTTCAGACCACGTCATGATCCTGGAGACCCAGGATCAAGTCCCACGTTGGGATCCCTCCATGGAGCCTGCTTCTTCCTCTGCCTGTGTCTCTGCCGCTCTCTCTCTGTGTGTCTCTCATGAATAAATAAATAAAATATTTAAGAAAAAAACCTCAAAAATACTTATCAAATGAGTGATGAATAAGCAAACTGAAAATTTCAAGTTCCTTAAGTTTTTAAAAATGTTTTATTCCATTCAAAAGTGCTGCTAAGAATACTGAATGATCATGTTAAGGCTATAGGAATATTATTACAAGATAAAATTTGTCATGCAGCTATTTATTTTAAAAAGAATTCTTAAAATTTTATTAAGATGTCCTGAATCTTATAAAATACATATTAAAATAATACATACAATCTTTTGGGGTTAAAAGAAATGAAAATAGATTACATGAGATATAGAAATGCTTACTGATTTGATCAAGAGATTCCAATTATTCATTCTGTCAAGTAATCTTTTGTACAGAATTAAATAAATCATAACCTGTGATTCAGTCTTATTGATTATGCAGCGATTTCATCCCTAGGAATTTATCCTGAAGAAATAATCAAAGAAAAGGCAAAAATCATATCCTGTATAGTACTTATTCTAGTATTGCTTATAAATAAATTTTTGTAAGCAACAGTGAAGAACACTAAAATAAATTATTATATCACCATGTGAAGGATTAATTGATCATTATAAGCATGTTAGTGAAAATTAATATAATACGAAGAAGTAAAACAAACAGAAAATTGAACTTTGCTAATATTATGTCTTTTAAAAATACATTTTGTTTCTTAATGAAAGCTTGAAATATAATATATTGGGGAAAAAGAATAAGAAACAAGTACTATTGAGATAAACTTGGAAGGGGGTTGTTATTTTTTTGTTATTTTTATTTTTATGTGTTTGGTATGCTGGTAAAATATTTTGTATTATATAATAATTCAAGGGAATATAACATGTTAAGAAATAAAAAGTTCCATAAAACTACAGGTCAATCTCTCATGAATATAGATGCAAAAATCCTAAACAAAATATTAGCAAACCAAATCCAGCAATATGTTTAAAAAAATAATACACCGTGATCAAGTGGGATTTATTCCTGGGATACAGAGGTGGTTCAATATTCACAAAACAATCAACGAAATATGTCACATCAATAAGAGAAAGGATAAAAACCATATGATCATTTCAATAGAAGCAGAAAAAGCATTTGACAAAGTGTGACATCCATTTATGATAAAAATTCTATGCAAAGTATGTCTATGGGGAAAATACCTCAACAAAATAGAGGTTTTATACGAAAAACCCACAGCCAACATCATACCCAATGGTGAAAAACTGAGAGCTTTTCCTCTCAGGTCAGGAACAAGACAAGGATGTCCTCTCACCACTGTTATTCAACATGGTACTGGAAGTCCTAACCACAGCAACTAGACAACATAACGAAATAAAAGGCAACTAAATTGGTACGAAGGAAGTAAAACTATTACTATATGCAGGTGACATGATTCTATGTCTACAAAACCCTTAAAACTCCACCAAAAATCTACCAGAACTGATAAATGAATTCAGTAAAGTCGCAGGATACAAAATCAATATACAGAAGTCTGTTGCATTCCTATACACTAATAATGAAGCAGCAGAAAGTGAATTAAAAAAAAAATCCCATTTACAGTTGTGACAAAACCAGTAAAATATCTAGGAATTAACTTAATCAAAGAAGTGAAAGACCTATATTCTGAGAACTACAAAACACTGATGAAAGAAGTTCAAGATAATGCAGGGAAATGGAGAGGCATTTCATGCTTATGGGTAGGATAGACAAATATTGTTAAATTTCTATACCACCCAAAGCAATCTACACATTTAACGCGATCCTCATCAGAGTGTATTTTTCACCGAACAGGGATAAATAATCCTAAAATTTATATGGAACCAGAGATAATTCCAAATAGTCAAAGCAATCTTGAAAAAGAAAAAAAATAAAAGGTATCACAAGTCCAGATTTCAAGTTATACCACAAAACTGTAGTAATTAAAATAGTATAGTGCTGGTGTGAAAACAGACACATAGATCAATGGAACAGAACAGAAAATCCAGAAATAACCCCACAATTATATGGTCAGTAATCTTTGACAAAGAAGGAAGAAAACCCAATGAGAAAAAAACTATCTTGTTGGTGGCATGTATATAGATATATAAATGAATATTATAAACATATATGTGTATATATATGTATATATGAATATTATTCAGCCATAAAAAATGAAACCTTGTCATTTGCAACTACATGGATAGAGCTAGAGAGTATAAAGCTAAGTGAAATAAGTGAATCAGAGAAAGACAAATACCATAGGATTTTACTCATATGTGGAATTTAAGAAACAAAACAAATGAGCAAAGGGAAAAAGTCAAGAAACAGACTCTTAACTATAGAGAATAAACTGATGGTTACCAGAAGGGAGGTGGGTGGAGGGAAGGATGGGGGAAATAGGGGATGGGGATTAAAGAGCACACTTATCATGATGAAAAAATAAAAGAAAGAGAGAGAGACTAGAGATTAGGAGAGAGAGGAAAAAAAAGAAAAAGAAAGAAAGAGAAGAAAGAAAGAAAGAAAGAAAGAAAGAAAGAAAGAAAGAAAAGAAAAGAAAAGAAAGAAAGAAGAAAGAAAAGAAATAAAAGAAAAGAAATACAAAAGAAAAGAAATATGGTAAAGAAATAAAATTTGAACCAGAAATCTGATCCATGTCAGGTAGTATTAACTTATTTAATACAAAAATGAAAAGTATTTGATTTCAGTGTATCAACTGATTTTCCAGTGAGACATTTCTTTCTCATGTATCATAGGATTTTTTACAAAATCAATTTTGACTATGAGCTCTTGGGTCATTTTGAAAGGTAGTGTTATTTTAAAGGTATTTTACTGAGATTAAATGATAAAATCAGGCAACAGATATTGATAAAATAAGCCTTATGCATGTGATTGTCAATCACCAAATGTTTCCATCTCCCTTTGTGGACATGATAGCAATGTCCTTCCTCATCTTCTTTTGGGATTAAGCATGACCATTTTACTTGCAGTAGAAAAATGAAAAATGGATGGCTATGATATGTGTCCCTTCTAGGAAGAGGCTTTATGAGCTACACTGGGATTCACTATGTTTGATTTCCTTAGTTAGGTGTTTTTGGAAGTACAAAGAAGGTTTCCATTAGCCTGAGTCCCTGCGTGCCTATAGTAAGCTAAACTCCTCCATCGACTCTTGATTCATTAGTAGCATGAGCATGACACAAAGGTGTGCCTTCAGAGGTTGAGGCCGCAGTTATGCTTATTTCTGCATACCCGGGAATTTCCTAACAACAATAAACTTTGACTACATTTGTCAAAACGGTATTACTTATTTCATAGTGATTAAAAATATCACTCCAACTCACAGGAGTATAGCAGGGGCATAGCAAAACCAAGAATCAGTATTTTCACTCATAGAATGTTTTATATTAATTGCTATTCTCTTAATCTCACTACAGAAAAGAAACAGCAAAATAACAAAGGCTTACTTAGGATGGATCCTGTAATGTTTCTATAGCAATGTCTGGGTCATAGTGAAAATTTAATACATGCTAGCTAATGGACGCTCTTATCTATTGCTAACGATATTCAAGAATCACAGTTTTGTTAATCTGGAGTCATAATCGAATATGCAAAACTACTTCATAAAGCAAATGAGATATAGAAAACCAGGAATCAAACTTCTAGGGACAAAATCCATTAAGAATTCTTTAACACTCTACTACAAGTTCATATGCAAGAGTAGTCAGTGATGAGAAGAAAGGGGACAAACAAGCATAGATGAAACCCAATAAATAGGTTTCCAGTTATTTTATCAGCTTTGTGAGTTCCCTAATATAGAAAGAGTATGTTCTGGGATGTAATTCTGTGTACGGATAATATTCATGATTTAATATAATTGATAAAAGATCTCAACCATAAAAAACTAGAGAGTTTAATTAAAAGCAACTTGTATAAAAGGAAGTTCACGTTCAATAGGCAAGAAATTAGAGATACCATTGAGGAAGCAAGGGGCAACAGATTGTACTAAGGAGAAAAAAAGCCTTTCAGGTGATACAGGAAAGATAAATGCACTCTTGATTCTTGAATAAGATTTGAATGTATTACAGAATTCTCAGTATATGAGAAAATCCCGAGAGGAGATAATTTCTAGTGAAATAGAACTGGACTTTACATCTTTCGAAGAGATTTGAATTGTTGACTTGATAAAAAGGGAGATCATGTAATTCTCTTCCTGAGTGACAGCTTCAGGGCTGACGATGAGACCGCCAAGATCAACAACTTTTATTCAGTTACTATCAACAATTAGGAGACCTGTTCTGGAAATCCACCGTCACAAATAAGGGGACAAGTAACATAACGAGAGATCATTTTGCATTTACCAATTATTTATTTCACTTATGCCATTATTTTCCATGTAAACATTGCTTATTGTCTGTTTTATTGTCATCCCAACTTCCTGATCCCTCAAACACACTCACTAATATATTCAATAATGGAAGCATTGTGCGAACAAAGAAGCCTACTTTGATATTGTACTTTGGGGGTCTCCGACTGTGATTAATTAACATACATTGAGTAAGTGAATTTGGTAAAGATTAAAACAAAAGGCTTCACCAGGATGAAGAAATGTGAGAAAGCATTTACTGTTAACACTATTGGCAGCAGTTAGTCTTCTGGGTTGAATTTATCTTCTTTTTGGGGGGTGGGGGAGGGCGTTTATATCCTTAAAGTCATCTGGTTTCCCCTTCTGGGATGTGTTAACCTTGCAACCAGACCTTGAACATTCTTTTATTTAATGTTCCCTAAGCAACTCAGTGTCCCCAAATTTGTTTATCACTGCAGATTTCCTGAGGCTATAGGACAATGTACATGCTGTACCTCACAGAAATCTCAAGCAACTTGGAACTGAGTGTTAACACAACCTTTCCAGGTTGTGTGGCAGCTACACCAGCAAACAGAAATTGCACAGAGGCCATCTTTCTCTCCAGGATCTAGCCTCCAGTAATGTCGGGATCCTGTCCTCTCTCTCTCTCTCTCTCTCTCTCTCTCTCTCTCTCTCCTCCAACTTCTAATGTTTCTTATGCATAAAAGTTTACAATTCATTTGCATTCCTATCTCCCTATAAGGCCCTTAAAGAATCATTGCGTCTTCCAAAATGGTCTATAGATACAGAACTTATTTTTTTCTTTTGTCCTAATAGGAAGTTTAATACTAGCTATTAAACATTTTAATATTAATAAAATAAAGAGTGCAATTGATTTTTTTTACTATGAAAATTTACCCAGAACATTTTGTTATCATATTATGAGAGAATGAGAGAAAGAGGGGGGGAAAGGATATAAGAGTATATGAAATAGGGGTGCCTGGGTGGCATAGTTGGTTAAACATCTGACTCGGTTTAGGCTCAGTCATGATCTCAGGGTTGTGAGAGCAAGTCCCATGTCAGCTCCGCACTCAGCATGGAGTCTGCTTGGGTTTCTCTTTTCCTCTGCCCCTCCCTCTAATCTCTCTCTCTCTCAAATTGATAAATAAATCTTAAAATATATATATATATATATATAATAATGTTGGCATTTGTTAGAAATTTTGTGTTATTTCCCTTTAATTCCATTGATACTGTAAGATTTTTTCCACTGGTTACATTTTTTATAACAATTTGCAAAAACCCCACAAACTCTACTGCTTTTCAAACAATTAAAATCTTTCTATTGTGTGTTCATTTATGTTTTACTTCTAATTTCTGATCTTAGTTCCCGATATTATATGCTCCTCTTATTATCTTAAAAATTTCATGGCCAAAATTAAGGCCGAGTGACCAATCACCATGTAAAAGACTCTATGCCTATTTTTTTTGATGCTTTCATATCACTAATATGTGTTTATTTTAAACTTCTTTTTGATTTCTGAAATTCTATTTTAATTTTTTGTAGCTTTTGCTGGAAGTAGAGTTCTCATTTGCCTTTTAAATCATAATTTTGTTTTGGTGTCTGTACAAAAATCTATTTATTCTCTTTTTCTCGAGAGAAGCACAAGAGCATTTCCAACCTCACGTCTACCACTCTTCCTTCCCTGTATCACTTCAGCCACAATAAATTTCTTACTGCTCTTCAAATATGAAAGGCATGTTCCAATATCAGTGCCTGACACAGGTTCTTCCTCTGTTGGGAATACTCTAGTCCTAAATATTCACATGGTATCTCCCTCATCAGCCTCAGGTCTTTACGTATATGGTACCTTATTACTGAAGCCTTCCTGGACCAGTCTATTTAAAATTGCATCACCATCTGCTATATATGACATCCCATCTGATATAATCTATTCCCTTTCCTATTTTTTTCTCTATAACAACTTTCACTATCTAAAATATTCCATAGTTAACATTTTTTTCTCTCTCTTATTGACTCCCTTCCCTTATTGGAAAATAAGTTCCATAAATGTGGGGGTTTGATTCAATTTATTCATTGTTATATCTCTAGTGTTTATAAAAGTGTTTAAAAGTGCTCAGTAAAATGTATTTTAAATGAGTGAGTGAACTTTCCTGTGAAATAAAACATTGGAATCAGCTGTTATTTAATATGACAACCAATTGAACTCAGGAGATGGAGATTCAGAACTTTCATATGTCATTTATTATTTTCATGACTTCTGGAAAATTACCTGTATTTTCCAATTTATTTAGCTATGGAATTGTTATTTTCCACCAAGAACTGAATAAATTTAACTTAATGCATAGAAAAAATACTTACTGGATCGGATGTTAGTTTCTAAATAATAGTCTAAAGGGACCAGAGATCCTTTGCAAAATGGCTGATTCCATGACTGAGACAGAGAAGGTAAAAAGGAGCCTGGAATATCTTGTTGTCCTAGAAATTAAGGAGTTGGTCCAAAAATAACAGAATAAACATAGATATAAGATTCCTACTGGCCAAATCTAGGACAATTTGACCATCAAAATTAATAAAGATTGAATAAAATGTGAACAAATGGGTTTATAGTGAGAAAGAAAAATAGAACAAATTAAGGAAAGAGAAGAAAGGAAGGAGGGAAGAAGGAAAAAAAGGAAGAATGAAGTCTTAGTTGCAGTATAATACTAAGTAATAACCCTAGAAAATATCTATTTGGCAACCATCATAGTATAATGTTTTTAAACAGGTATCTTAAATTGATGTTAGACTTATTTGATATATGATATTTATTTAAATAAACACAAAAAGTCTCTATAACTTACTCATTAGTTACAAAGAGAAAATAATAATGACTTAAAAAAAAAAAAGAATAATGACTTTAGAGAAATCTTGTGCACATCATTTAACCAAATGACTGACACTGACATCACAATGGGACCAAAGAACATCATGCACTTCCTAATACGATGTACTAGGAATGACCTCTGTATCATTTCTTTGGGATTCCTGCTAAAAATGAATCAAAATTTTCTGATCATGAAAAGCTATCAGACAACCTTAAATTGAAGAATAGTCCAGCAAATAAATATTATTTTCAAAATATGTCAAATTCATGCAAAACAACAACAAAAGACTGCAGAAATGTTGCATATGAAAGGAGAATAAGAAACCATAGCTGGGATGCCTGGATGGCTCAGCAGTTGAGTGCCTGTCTTCGGCCCAGTGTGTGATCCTGGAGTCCTGGGATCAAGTCCCATATCAGGCTCTCTGCATGGAGACTGCCTCTTTCTCTGCCTCTCTTCTCTGTGTGTCTCTCATGAATAAATAAATAAAACTTAAAAAAAAAAAAAAAAAGAAACCATAGCTAATCTCAATGCATGATCCTAAATTTAATCCTAGATTGAGGGGGAAGGGAAGGAGCCAGAGAAGGACATTACGGGGACAATTGATAATATTTGAATATTGTTTTAGGGTTTCCAGAGAAGTAGAAACAGTGGTACCAAAAACAGAACCTGAGACCAGGAGAGCCAATAATGTAAATTCCAGTCTGAGGGCCACAGAAGATGAGATGACATGTCCTAGGTCAATAGTGGTACAGAGAAAAAAGGGGTTTTTTTCCTCCTTTCCCCACCTTTTGTTTTATTCGGACCCTCAACAGTTTGGATGATGCTCACCCCATTGAGGAGGGCAATTTATTTTACTGAGTCTATTGCTTAAAATGTTAATTGTATCTTGAAATGAAAAATAATAAAGTTTACACTTAAACTTACCATTACAAGTACAGAGTGTAAATTAGATAATAGAAATGTGTCAAAGTTAATATCTTACTATGGTAATTGTAAAAGTTTTAGAAGCAAACAGTAAAATTGCTATGTATAAAAGGCATGATATCTCCAATTTACTGTCAACTGCTTGAGAGAAAAGAGAACAGAAATAGTAAAACAATGAGTCAATTAATGCATCCGGGTAAAAAGTAAGGCAGATTCTTTACTCCTAAGTTTTAAAATAAATCCAAATAAAAGTTACATCAATGCTTATTGAAAAAAAATAGCATGTATTATGACTCAGTGTGTTGATTTAATCCTATCCCTTAAAAAGATGAATGAAGATAGCACTGATTACTCAGAGAGAATCCTGTCTCATATGAAATCTAACAATATTTAGAAAATATTATGTAAGTTTAGAAGTAAAATTCAGGACACTGCCTAGGTGGAGATAACATTAGAGTATGAAATGGAACAAAATAAATCGACCTATTGTTTGTTTTCAGAATTAATTAATTAATTAATATTTTTGGGGGGGAGTATAAAGGCAGAGGGAGAGGGTGACAGAGAATATTGAGCAGGCTGCATATCCAGAGCAGAGCCCAACATGGGCTTATTCTACAGCCCTGAGATCATGACCTGAGCCAAAATCAAGAGTTGGATGCTTAACTGACTGAGCCACCCATGCTCCCTTTGTTTTAGAATTTTGATAGATGACAGAAAATTAATTCTTAATAAGTTCCAATTGTATTTGCATCTTCTGCAAAGGAAACCAATTTTCACTTTGTAGATGTAGGAAGTGTGTGCTAAGGAACAAAGAAGTCCCAAGATAGATGATTATTTAGAGAATACTAAGCTAGATTCAAGGAATTTGGGTTTTACGTCATGAACATTGCCTCCATGGTACTGAATGAAAGGGAAAATGTAGTTTCTGAGAAAATGTGTCAGTATTTGATAAACCATGGAAAATAGGAAACAAATCAGAGCCAGAAGATGCTCACCTGCTAAGTATATTTTCTAAAGGTGTTTAAAGTGAATGCCAGGATCTATGGACTCACACATTTAATGGCAAAACCTTTTTTAACATCCTGGAAAATATTTACATGGATAGTTTTAATATCTCTGATTAAAGAAATTAAAGAACCTCTATAGCTAATCCATCTCTTTTTACAGGAGTTAGACCAAGGTAAAGTTAGGCCTGGAGTGTGTTGCTTCCACAGTGCATTCAAATAACTCATTCTGCAGTTGTGGATAAGTGGATAAATAAGGGTTGGAAAACCATAGAGTTAGGTATATGCATTACCAGCTTCCAAAATCATTCTCAGAGGGCATTAATAAATGAAGCAACATCAACTCAGAATGTGCTCTTGAACTGTAAGACAGAGATCAGCTCCTCGCTTTCCTTGATCTTTTCTGCTAAGTGATTGAAGGCATTTTGCTTACCTCTTCCTGACTACCATGTAAATAAAATAATACAGTATGTAACCTTTTGAATCTATCTTTTTTTTCTCTTTGTGTAGTGCATTTGTGATTTAGTCAAAATACTCCTTTTTTAAAAAGTCCAATACTTGCCTTTCTTTCTAGAGGTACGGATTACTGCTGATGTTCACACATTTGTGGGGTTATGCAGTGTATACTGATCTATCTCTTGGTCTTCCTCTCTGACAGTTTAGAATTTAGGTTTCTTTTGTCTCCTAGTTTGGTGCTCATCATCATCTGCCTTCCAGTTGGTAAAATGTTGCTATAATCTCCTTTCAGAAAGTTTTGTAGACTGTTTTATAACATTTTATTATTTTTCTTGTCCTATTTTAGGGAGAGATAGAGGAAAATGCATGACTAATTTTTAAAATATTGCCTGAAAATTAACCAAATGTCTTTTCACATTCAAATTATCAGAAAAGGGGACTGATTTTGGGCTATGATAAAGTAACCAGGAAAGAAATTGCCCTTGCATCAATAGATATTATATTGGATGCTAGGTAAACTTGCTCAGAGAGGGTATGAAGTATTTCATGTGCCTCCCAGTTAGACTTTAGACATTGAGTAGAGTCCTTAGGAGGGGATCTTCTTAGGATTAGGACCAAATTTGTCTGACTAAATGTTGTTTGGCCCCACCAAACAGGGTTTGAAAGTGAGGTTCAAAGCATCAGTTTCCATTTAGCTTGACTGTACCCTAGAACAAAATTCTAAATATAAATTTTTAAAAATAAAAATCAATAGAAAAATAAAAATATTGGTGATAAAATAGAAATAGATTAAAATTATGGAAATGATACAAGAGGTAGACAAAGATAAAAATTGTGTATATGTGAGAGAGACAGAGAGAAGTTTGGGAAAAGTATGAGCATAATGAGGAAAGAAATGGAAAGTACAAAAGAGATTCTCACCAAAATTCTAGAAGTGAAAAACATAATGTAAGGGATTAATAGATGATTAGGCACTAATAGAAAAGACTTGAAAGCTATCTACTTATTCAAAATCCAAACTGTGCAACACAAAGAACAATGTAATTGAAAAATATCAGCAATGTGAATGAACTATGGAACAGAATATTTGGAGGAAGTCATATATAAAACAACAAGGGGATCAAGACAAAGATGAAGAGTAAAATGAGAAAGTCCCTTTATCACCATTCTAATTCATATATTAAATTATATTTGAACATGGGTACTCCATGATAAATTATTTTTTCTGATGTATTTTTTTTATCCCTTTATCTCTTTACTCCATTCCCAACCAGTAATTGATCTTATTACAGGCCTTGAACTTTGGAAAGATGTAACCTCTACCCTCAAAGAGATCAATGTGGGTTTGTGGCTTACAAAAATTCCCATATAACATGTTCACATTATAGTAAATATGTAAGAGCTAAAGGAAGATAGTTTAATGACTCTGTATACATTGACTTCAAAGTACCCAGAGAACATTGGCTTCTGTAATAATTTCTGTTGCATAAGCAATTCCACAACCAGTGTAATGTCTCTTTAATGGTTTATTTCATTTAAGAATATTCATTCGTAAAATAAGTATTTTGAAATAATAGTCGAGAAAACTTAGACGTCAAAATGTTTAATATTAAAGTGACTGATTATAAAACATTAAGATACATATCACCCTACAGATAACAATATAATAAATATATTGATTAGTTTGAAATACACGTTGTAGAAAGCAAAGCTTTTAACAATTTATTCATTATTCACTACTATATATAGTTAATTAACCTTGAGAATTAGTTCTCAATGAATTTAATTTTCTAAAACTTTTGAGCAAGCAATTATTTTAAATGTCTTGCAGGTTTGTTCAAAACATTATTAATATAGATAGGACATCAAAATGTAATACTATAATATTTAACTTAATTATATCATCATTAATTTATTCAAAATTAATTTTCACAAATGCTTTTATAAAATACTTGTCTTTTAATACTGAATAATTTAAATTATAGTTAAATTTTATATTCTCATTACATTTAGAGGTTTTAGGCAGGCGATTTATCAACTAGTTTGATAGAACTTAATTAAGGGAAACATGGGACAGTAGAGAAACCACTGATCTAGAATTAAGAGACCAAAATTCTATCTTGGGATCTATTAGTATTCCTAGTACATGACATTGGAAAGTTGATTTCTTTTTACTTAAAGTTTTAAAGACTATATTAAAATTTTCAAATACAATGCAGTTTTCTAACCATTCAATTTCCTACACATAAGGTTTTACTATCCATACTATAGTTTTTCTATGATTGAAACCAGTATCAGTCTTAAAATTAGTCTTAAGCTAATACTTCATATAACCTCTGACAATGAAGTAGACTTGTCCATTGGGGAAAAAAAAAAGTAATTTGACCTCAAAGAGTAGAATATTTCCAACATCTCTTTTAATTCTAAAATTCCATATTTGCCATTTTTTAGTTTTGAAAAAAAAATCTAAAACATCAATTTTATTTATTGGACAAGACTTTGAGCCCTCTGACTGATACACAGAAGCGACTTCAAAATCTCAAATGCCTTGCACTCTTCTGAAAATGTTAGCAAATTGTACTTCATACTATGTTAATTATCTTTCCTCTCAATAGATTAGCCATAAAAAGCCAAGAGCCTCCTGAAGCCCTCAATTTAAAAAATATTGCTTAAATGATAGATTTGAAGGCTTACTATTAGTAATCAGATTAAATTTCATACAAAGGCAGAGATGATCCAGTGTTTTCCATTTAGTATAAGATCTTTAATAGTTAAAACTATATGCTGTTGTAACTGAGCCCCTTTGAACTGAAAACAATCTTGAAAATAGAAACATTTAATAAAATGTATTGTGTGTTGTAGAATAAAATAGCTGAATATTTCTAAATACTATGTATATTTAATGAATCTCTACTTTGTCTTTGTATTTTGAACTCTATAGGTAGTAGAGAGCTATTCTAGGAAGAGCCCTGAGCCGATGTGTGGTGAGAACATTAAAAATCCCCATGAATCCTTTAAATTATGTATTTAAACCTTTTAAAAAAGGATAAAGCTTTTATAAGATTAATGAAATCTTAAAAATCAAGAATAAGGGATAGAAAAAGCTGCTATGCTTTAGGTATCACATTTGTTCCAAGCTTTCTTAACATATATGAATAAATAAATATAAAATTTTATCTCTTTTTATAAAAAGGAGGAACCATACCAGTTATTTAGGGCAACATAACAATTGACATTAGATTAGTTCCAGAATATTTAAAACATTCTTTTACCTCTCTTTTACATTATATTTTTAAAATATAGTGAAAACTACTATTGAGCCAATTAAATACTAGTAAATAGAAGTTAAAATTTTAAATTAAGTATCAGAAGAAACTATATCAAAATATTAATGATGATTATTTCTCAGTAGCTATATAATGGTGATTTCATTTTATTCTATGTATTGTATTTATAATCAGAAAAAGAATAATACATTTAAATTCAAACATGGAGGGATGCTTGGTGGCTTAGTGGTTGAGCGTCTGCCTTTGGCTCAGGGCGTGACCCAGGGTCCCGGAATCGAGTCCCACATTCGACTCCCCACAGGGAGCCTGCTCCTCCCTTTGTCTGTGTCTCTGCCTCTCTCTCTCCCTCTCTCTGTGTCTCTCATGAATAAATAAATAAAATGTTTTTAAAAAAAGATTCAAAGATGAAGAGGTAGCTTGGTCATAATTTTTTTTAAATTAACACAAAATATATTTTTAAATTATCACAGTAATGGAAGCGAATTAAAATTAAAATGAGTCATTGCTTCTTGAGTTCAAAGTTAGAAATATAAATTATTATGAAGATGATTTAAAATATTTTTCACTTATATAAAACTTTGACTCATTATTGACCTGACTCACAAGAGGAAAAAAACTGTAAATAGAAGCAATAACAACAACAAAAAAAGGACAAATTTGTTAGTCTGGCATCCACTGTTATTTATCTCAATTAACATATAATCAGTTATTAACTCAGAACGTATTCATTGAACATTATTCATTGTTAGGCATTGTCTTAGGTGCAAGAGTTTAAAAATCAGAATCAGATTTATCTTAAATTCATAATAATTAAAAAAAAATAACCAACCTCACAAATTAACATGATTGAGTTCCAAGGGGGTGATTTTAGGCTCAGAATGAAGAATAGATGCCAAATTCTACTTACGACCTCTTTCCCTTTATATCCTGCATAGCATAGGATTTATATCGTGCATATCCACGTCACACAGTTCAAATCCTGTTGCTATTTCCCAAAGAAGCTAATGTTTTGCTTTGTTTCTTTTACGAGAATGCCCTTTTACTCTGTTCATCAAAATTCAACCCCATTTCTCTTTCACATTCTTTAACTCCTATTTCCAATGCCACATACTTCATGACATATATTCTGTAGACTTCACCTCCTTCTAGACCAGTTCTCCCCACCATTTCTCTACCATCAAATAATATATGGTCATTTCATCTGTGCCTCACTTGGGGTTCTTATTGCTTTACATTGTATATTTGAGTTTTTATTTACGTAATTTACTTCTTCTATGTGGGTCATGAAAACATGCTACTCAGGCCTTCTGTGGGGAACATTTCCGACTAATAGCTCCAATTGCTGTTCTCCTAGACTTATCATCACATTCTCACCAGGACTATGTTTTCCATAGTCTACTCACAAACATTGACTGAGCATGGCATGAGTAATAATAGAGGTCCATTCTTGCAAGGTGAAGAACAGTTTTGATGGGAAATTTAGCCTGAGAATTACTCTCTGCCCTCACCAAAACGTTCTCAGAACAGTGTTTCAAACTGAGACTCTTCCTGCCAATCCTCTTTCACCTCCTTTTTTTTTTTTTTTTTTTTTTTTTAACAGTTGCCAGCACTGCAGTGTGGGTGAAAGCTTTTCCCTCCTTCTTCTGCCCATGGGCCTTTCTCCCAATTCATGCATGTATAATCCTATTGTTGTCCAGAAGACCCAAAGTAAAACAAGTGGAGCTGGGGATACCACAGAAAAACAGGCAATAAGAATGGCTTGGGAGACTAGCTCTCTTAGGTAGGAATTTGTTTGCATATTGGAAAAGAATTAGAAGAATACTCCAGAAATGGATTTTGAGGATATTAGACCACATGGGTCAGAAGAAGCCAAAATCCATTGACTTTTGTGCATTTCTCAAGATACAGGATTTAAACACCCTGGTGCACATACGCTTGTGTGTGTACATGTACACCAAAACAAAGCAAAACAAGCAAAATCAAATGACAATAACAACTTAAAAACAAAGGCAAAATGGAGAAAAAATGCTTTTTTTTTTTAACATGAGTTTTGGAGAAAGACAGTTCAGCATTTTACTTCTGACTATAAATTAACTGCATAATCTTGGACCAGTTATTAGAGCCCAGGTTTTCACAACTGCAGACATAATACGGATATCAGTGTTCCTAACTAACAAGGCTGTGCTGAGCTCTAAAACCAAATTGTTCTTAAAGTGACTCTTAGTTACCCGGAGAACTGGAAATAGCAATTGAAGTAATGTCTGCGCGCCCTGGCAGATGCTGGAAGAAGAACTAAAGATGGTGAAGTTGTCATGCTGGAATGAATACCATGCTATATGATAGCAGAAGACCCACCAAAATATCATGTACCAAAGAAGGGCCCAAAGGACACCTCCTTCACCAAGACCACTGAAAATGCTCTGTTGAGGGGAGTCAGTATCACGAAGAATTCAGTGGTGAGTCTCCAGTGTCTGCAGGTGTGGACAGCAGGAGAGGTGGCTCATTAATATGTAATAGAAATATGAGAACCCATGTGATAGGGGTCAGATGACAGTGCTCACCAACCAGAAGTCAAAAGACCTCAATTATCGGTGATATTAGAGAAGATGTTTAAGGGGGCTTTCTGTGCAGGGAATTGTGGAAATGATTCATACGGCATATTCTCTCTAGAGACAAATTGTATAAGCAGCCAACAAGGTCTTACTTTTCATCTATGTAATGGCTTATTTTATATGTGAACTTGCTGAGCTAAGGGCTACCCCGGTAGGTGGTAAAGTAGTATTTCTGAGAACGTCTGTGAGAGTATTTCCAGAATAGATTAATGTTTGAATTGGTGAACTGAGGATCGCAGATGACTCTCTTCAATGTGACAGGGTATCATTCATTTTTTGAGGGCTGGAATAGAACAAAAAGGTGGAAGAAGAGTGAATTTGCTCTCTCTGCTTGAGCTGAGACATCCATTTTTTTTTTGCCCTCAGACTTTGGTGCTCCTAATTCCTGGGTTTTGGGATCAGATCAGAACTAGCATGATGACCTCTCTTAAACTCAGGCCTTTGAACTTGGACTGAATTATACCACCTGCCTCTCTGGTTCTCCCGCTGGTAGATGATAAACCATGGAACTTCTCTATAATCACATGAGGCAATTACTATAAGAAATCTCATCATATATATATATATATATATATATAATCTATCTATCTATCTATCTATCTATCTATCTATCTATCCATTCTATTGGTCTGTTTCTCTGGAGAACTCTAAGACAATCTACAACCAGAAAAAGGGAAGAACGATAAAACAGGAGGCTTGAGGCTGGTAACTCCAATATAAAGTTATGATCTTTTGACAATTTTATTTATTTATTTGAAACTTTTTCTTTTTTTTTTTTTTTAGATTTTACTTATTTACTCATGAGAGACACACACACACACACACACACACACACAGAGAGAGAGAGAGAGAGGCAGAAACACAGGCAGAGGGAGAAGCAGGCTCCACGCAGGGAGACCGATGCGGGACTAGATCCCGGGTCTCCAGGATCATGCCCTGGACTGAAGGTGGTGTCAAACTGCTGAGCCACTCGGGCTGCCCTACTTTTGACAATTTTTTAATCTCAGATCCATTGACTGGAAAGGATATGTACCAACTGTAGCCCAAGACCAACTGTAGTGATGGAAATTACACGTGTCCATTGTCCATTGCCCTCTCTTTTCTAAGTTTTCTCCTCAGAAAAAAAAATGCAAATAGGAACTACTAGGAGATGCTACTACTATTACTGCTACTACTACTACTACTACTACTACTACTACTACTACTACTACTTTGAGCCCCACTCTAGGAGCTACTGGCTGGATGCATGGGGAAGATGATGTATTTGGTGGTTATGACAATATTTGGTTCAGATCTACTCTGAGGTACATTGTTGGCTGATAGCTCTAGCGGATTTCCTTGTAAATTCAGAATGGCATTGGTGCCAAGATAATTCTTGCTGTGGGCTCCTCTTCATTGACTTGACACAGTGGAGATACTTATTCTAGACCATCTGTGCAAGAAGTAGACATGCAACTTTGACTCATGGACTCTTCCTTTGATCAAACTTTCTTACAACTGGCTCAGTCTGGGACTCTTGTCACCCAATCTTCCTTACTTCTCTATCTCTTCCAAAGATGTCAGACTTATACACTGACCTGAAAACTCCCTTGCTTTTTCATGAGTTCTCCTTTTAATCCCTCCAAAGAATTTTCTCCAATAAATCTCTTTTTTTCCCCAATAAACCTCTTATACTCATATTTCTGTCTTGATTTCTTTTTATCAGAGAACCTGAACTACCTAGTGTAACTTAATAGATGAGAAGACCACCTTGGAGCAGAAACTATGCCTTAACCTTCTTTAAATTGAACTCCTTATCATGTACAAAATAGATGTTTAAAATTGCATGTTTTTTTGGAAAAAAAGCATGGATACATGAAGTATTTAAGAATATAATTTTGTGTAATTGTTTCTGTTTTACTACTATACATAGTTGTGATATGACACAACAGAACAGTGAATGCAAAGGTAAAAGATGAAGCAATGAATTAAACATCTATAGTTCTGTAATTTGATTCAGGAAGCTAAGAGAACATTCAGAAAATATTGCTTTAAATGTGAAGAATGGTTTAGAAGGTAATCAGCACTATTTAAGCAGAATACAGAAGTCAATAATTGTTTCTCTTGTGCCGAGATAAAAATTTAGTTTATTTAGAGACATAAGACATAGGACATTGTACACAGTTATTTTTTTTTGTGCAGTTATTTTAATGGAGCCCAACAGGATGTCAGTATCACAAATGAACATCTGAAAAGATCTCTACCTGTGGTGCTGTGAATTGATTAGTTAGTGTTTCTCCTACCTGAAGGGTTTTGAAAATGAAGGGAAGAAAATCAATTATTAGTGAAATGACATGCTCAGCAGCTCTTTATAGCACAGCTTTTCTTTTGCAAAAATTGTCCTGGCACAGTTACAGGTTACCGTCAGGCAGATTGTGAAAAATTGCCTTTGGCAATTAACAAGTATTTATTAACTTTTGGTGACCCTCGTATGCATAATTATAATGCCATATGTATCAATTAACAGTGCAGCAAATTTAATTGTGTAATTTTGGTGCCACACTGTATATTCACGTGAAACCTTTTTGGTGGCTGTTGTTATCAGACTATTATTTAAAGCAGGTGTTAGAGAAATATTTGTTTGTTTTTTTTTTCTTTTTAAAAAAAATGATACATTAATTAGACCTGGGTATTACTCTTTTTTACTAGCAACATGGAGCTTAATTCTTTTTTTTTTTTTAAGCTGGCATTTAAGAGGTTGATTGATTTTGATGGTATGAACATTAAACATGAGATCTACCCTCTTTACAAAATTTTACGTGTGCAATACAGTATTGATAGGTATAGACACAATGCTGTATAACAGAGCTCTAGAACTTACTTATTTTGAATACATGAAACTTTGGGATCCCTGGGTGGCGCAGCGGTTTGGCGCCTGCCTTTGGCCCAGGGCGCGATCCTGGAGACCTGAGATCAAATCCCACGTCGGGCTCCCGGTGCATGGAGCCTGCTTCTTCCTCTGCCTGTGTCTCTGCCTCCTTCTCTTTCTGTATCTCTCATGAATAAATAAATTTAAAAAAAAAAAAAAAAAAAAGAAACTTTACACTCATTAAACAACAACTCCTCATTTTTCTCACTACTTTCTATTTTCTGCTTCTGTGAGTTTTACAACATTAAGTACCTCATATAAGTAGGATCATGCAGTATTTTTTCCTTCTGTGCCTGGCTTCTCTCACTTAGCATAATGTTTTTTAGGTTCATCCATGTTGTCACAAATGAGGATTTTCTTCTTTGTAAGGCTGAATGCTTTTCCATTGTATGTATGTACCACATTTTCTTTATCCATTCATCCATTGATGGGCATTTAGGTAGTTTCCACATCTCAGCTATTGTTAATAATGTTGCCATAAACATGAGAGTGACCATATCTCTTCAAGATCCTAGATTTAAATTCTTTTGGATATACGCCCCAATGTGGATTGCTAGATCATATATACATTTTTTTTTAAAAATCTGGAACTTCTATATTGTTTTCCACAGCAGTTGTACCATTTTACATTTCCACCCACATTGTATAGGCGTTTTTAAATTTATCCACATCCTCACTAATACTTTTTATCTTTTTTCTTTTCTACTCTTGTGTTCTTTCTTTCTTTCTTTCTTCTTTCTTTCTTTCTTTCTTTCTTTCTTTCTTTCTTTCTTTTCTTTCTTTCTTTTTCTTTCTTTCTTTCTTTCTTCTTCTTCTTCTTCTTCTTCTTCTTTCTTTCTTCTTTCTTTCTTTCTTTCTTTCTTTCTTTCTTTCTTTCTTTCTTCTTTCTTTCTTCTTTCTTTCTTTCTTTCTTTCTTTCTTTTTCTTTCTTTCTTCTTTCTCTCTCTTTCCTTCCTTCTTTCCTTCCTTCTTCCTTTCTTTTGTTCTTCTTTCTTTCTTTCTTTCTTTCTTTTTCTTTCTTACTTTCTTTCTTTCTTTTTCTTTCTTCTTTCTTTCTTTCTTTCTTTCTTTCTTTTTCTTCTTTCTTTCTTTCTTTCTTTCTTTCTTTCTTTCTTTTTTTCTTTCTTTCTTCTTTCTCTCTTTTTCTTTCCTTCCTTCTTTCCTTCCTTCTTCCTTTCTTTTGTTCTTCCATTCTAATAGCCATCCTAACACGTGTGAGGTGACATGGTGGTTTTGAAGAATAACACTTCCTGATTTCAGAATTTGTTACAAAACTATGGCAGTATGGAACTGGCATAAAACCTGACCAATCCATATTGACCAATGGAACAGGATAAAGGGCACATTAATAAACCCACATATATATGGTCAAGTGATCTTCAACAAGGGTACCAAGAATATTAATGGGGGAAGGACAGTCACTTCAGTAAACAGTGTTGAGAAAAGTCGATATGAATATGTAAAAGAATGAAATTCGCTATTTGTTTACACCATGTCCAAAAATCAACTGAAAATATATTAAAGACAAATATTTTAAAAAGATTTATTCATTTGAGAGAGAGAGAAGGTGAAGGGGAGGGATAGATGGAAAGGCAGAGAGAGAAGCAGAGTCCCTGCTGAGCACAGAGCACCATCCCAGACCCTGAGATCATGACCTGAATCAAAATCAAGAGTCTGCTGCTTAACTGACTGACCCACCTAGGCCCCTACAGACAAATATCAAGACTTCAAACTATGAAATTCTTAGAGGAAAATACAGGTGGGAATCTTCATGACATTAATCTTGGCAATGCTTTCCTACATATGACACCAGAAGCATAAGCAGCAGAAGCAAAAATAGACAAGTGACACTACATCAAACTAAAAAAGTTTCTTTACAGCCAAGGAAACCAATCAACAGAATCAAAAGGCAACCTACAGAATGGGTGAAAATATTTGTAAACCATTTACCAAAAAGAAGTTAATTTCCAAAATATGTAAGAAACTTCTACATCTCAATAGCAAAAGCAAACATATGCAGCAATAACAAAAAAATCCCAGACAATTCAGTTTAATTTTAAATAGATTAGACTTTGCTTATGCTAGGTAGTGTCATATATTATCACTCCTAAAATACCTTTGCTATTAGAAATATAATTTGTGTGGGTTGAAAATAAAAGTAGCATTGAGTTTTGAACAAGTTCTTTTTTTTAATCAGCTTGGTTCTGAAATACATTATTTATAATAAATTGCATCCATTTAAATCGCACATTATGATAACTTTTGGCAGCTGGATATAACTATGAAACTACCACCACAACCAAGCTTTAGAGCAAATCTTGTTTCACTTTGAGGTGCAACTATCCCTCTATCTTCTGCTCCAGGCAACTACTGATCTTCATTTTGTCATCGTATTTTGCTTTTCCTTTGTAAAGATTTTATGTAAGCGGAATCACACAGCCTATATTATTTTGGATCTGGCTTTTTTAACACTGCATGGTGACTTCGAAGTTTGTCTATTTCTATCAGTATTCTGTTCCTTCTATTTCTGAGTAGTATCCAACTATATACATATACTAACTTGAATGCATCCATTCACCTCTTGATGGACACTTGAGCTACGTCCAGTTTTGGGCTATTGTGAATAAAGCTGTGAAGAATATCAATACATGTATTTGTTTATACATATGTTCTCATTTCTCTTAGCAAATACCTACTAGAGTAAAGGCTGGATTTAGAGTAAATGGTCTTAAAGATTTAAGAAACTAATGATATCCCTTCACTTTTCTATCAACAACATATAGTTGCTTCGCATTTTGAAAAACAATTGATATTTCAGTTTTGATTTTCATTTCCCTAATAACCACTAGTTTGTAGAAACTTTTTTACATACTCAGTGTTCATCAATGTATCTTCACTTGCAGTGTCTATTCACATATTTTGCACATTTTTAATTTGGTTGGTTAATTTTGAGTGATAAAAGTTATACGTAGATACAGATACTCTGTATAAAAGACCTTTGTCTACATAAATCACATCTTCTTATATATACAATGGAATATTACTCAGCCATTAGAAATGACAAATACCCACCATTTGCTTCGATGTGGATGGAACTGGAGGGTCTTATGCTGAGTGAAGTAAGTCAATTGGAGAAGGACAAACATTATATGGTCTCATTCATTTGGGGAATATAAATAATAGTGAAAGGGAATAGAGGGGAAGGGAGAAGAAATGGGTAGGAAATATCAGAAGGAGAGACAGAACATGGAAGACTCCTAACTCTGGGAAACGAACTAGGGGTGGTGGAAGGGGAGGAGGGTGGGGTGTGGGGGTGACTGGGTGGTGGGCACTGAGTGGGGCACTTGACGGGATGAGCACTGGGTGTTATTCTTTATGTTGGCAAATTGAACACCAATAAAAATAAATTTATTATTAAAAAAAAAAGACCTTTGTCAGCTAAATGGTGTGTGAGTATGTGTTGCTAGACTGTATTGTCTTTTTTGTTTCCCCAAAGTGTTTTTAGAGGGGCATATTTTTTAATTAAAAAAAATAATACCCAGGGGTGCTTGGGTGGCTCAGTTGGTTATGCGTCAGACTCTTAATTTTGGCTCAGGTCATGATCTCAAGGTCACGAGATAGAGACCCACGTGGGCTCTGCATTGACCGTAGAGCCTGCTTAAGATTCTCTCTCTCCCTCTGCCTCTCCCTACTACCCTGCTCCTGTACTTACTCTCCTGCCCCACAAAGAACCCCAATGTATACATTCTTTTCTTTGTCTGTGTCCCATCTGAGATATCTTTGTTTTTACCAGTATCACAAAGATTTTACCTCTTTTTCTTCTAGAAATATTATGGTTTCAGTTTTTGTACTTAAAACTATGATCAGTTTCAATGACATTTTCCATGTAGTGTGAGATAAGAATTGATGGTCATTTTTTCCCATATAGATGTGCAATAGTTTCAGCACAAGATGTGAAAAGGACTTTCTTTTCTCCATTAAGTTGCCTTGGTGTCTAAAAATTCATCTGACCTCGTATATGTGGGCTATTTCTGGAGTCTCCATTCCTCCCGAGAAGTTTAGGTCTATCCCTATGCCCTAACTACCCTGTCTTCATTTCTATACCTCTCTATTAAGTCTTGAAATGAGGAGGTGCAAGTTCCCAATTTTGTTCTTTTTTTCTTGTTTCGGCTCTTCCATAACTATTGCATTCCCATATACATTTTAGAGTCACTCTGTCAATTTCCACAAGCAAGTGTGCAGAAATCTTATTGGAATTAAATTGAATCTATAGGTCAATATGTGAAGAAACACCATGCTGATAATATCATCTTTATTTAGTTCTTTCATTTCCCTCAACAGCATTCAGTAGTTTTCAGTGCAGAGGTCTTAGATTTCACTAAATTTTCCTTAAGCATTTTATATTTTAAACACTTTAAAAATTTAGTTCATTTAATTTTATCTTATAAATCACTTGTTGCTAGCATAAGATACAATCTTTAAAAATCTTAACAAAACATTTGGAAAACTTGTTGATTTTTCATAGATTCTAATAATTATTCCTATATATATATATGCATATTATGTTCTACAAGATAATTATAGTATTTTCCAATAGATTTAGTTTTACTTCATTTTCCCTGATCTTTCTACGTTTTATTTATTTATTTTTTTACATTTTCTTTTTGCACTGACTAGAACGTCTAGCACACAAACAGAAAGCATGATATTAGGCATCTTTTCCTTGTTCCCAATATTCGGAGAAAATCATTCAACATTTTATTATTAGGTATTTTGGAATAGGAAAGGGATCGATGTTCACAGAGGTTCAGAGACAAGAGAGTGTAGTAGGCTGAGGGATCTTCAAACTGTTTCATAAAGTAAGAGCAGAGAGCTAGGGAGAAATGAGGTGAGAGGCAGGTCCAGATACCAGGGCCTTGCTTTAGCATCTGCTCCCCATGCATTTGGACTATCTCTATATTTTTAGTTCCTATCTTAATTGATGAATATATGTGGTTTCAGTTGCTGAATGAACTGAAGGTTCAGTAATTCCAACAAATTCTCTCTTTGTCGCCTCACCTTTCCTTCACCTATGGTTACTGGCTTTAATCCACCCTAATGCTGCAGTAGAAGTCTAGTTCAACAACTGTTCATAATTCAGTCTGAATCTTTCATCTTCTATTTGTTTCCTGTCTGCAGTCGGAGGCTATGGTTAAAAGCAGAAAGGAAAAGAAAAGAAAAGAAGAAAAAAGAAAATGAATATTTTCTTTTTTCAAATAAATTCCCTGCTCTGTACTTTATGTATTGGTTGGTTTCGTAGGCCCGCCTTTTACTGGGATCTTGGTAGGCAAATCCTCAGTGGAGTCCCACATAAATGAGAATGAGAGTCCATAACATAGATAGGATCAGAGGAATTAAGCAACCTAAAAGAGTGTGCGATACACACTAAAGGGAAGAACCATTCTGGGCGGAACCATGACTACCAGTCATCTATAATTGAGAAACTGAACTTAGATCTGTCAGCTACCAAGTCATTATACGTGTAGACTTTGAAATAATTTGTATCTGGATTTAAATCCTAGCTCTTCTGTTTACTACCTCTTGACTTTGAGAACTTTGCCTACACTGTCTAAAGCATTTTTTTTTATAGCTACATAAGGCAAATGTAAATAACCCTGAGTACCTTGTAGAGGATCTATGAGGATAAAAGGGATAATTCTTATAAAACTCTCATAGATGATTGTGTCGCTGGCCCCCACGGTTTCCGTTCAGGTCACCTAACTTTCATCTGTGCCTTCCATTGTGTCTCTTTGCTGGAGGGCCTTCTCTGGCCTCTGGAGCCTAGTTTGCTCATAGATGTGCCACATTATAAGACCTGGAGAGTTGCTCCTCGAGAGCTGCCATTAATCAACGGCAGATGTAGGTGGATGAACATTTCAGCTTCTTCTCTGCTAGACTGGAATGACCCTAACACGTGTTCTGTATTGCTTCCCAGAATCTCCAGTGGGATTGAGCTCTGGTCAAACACAGGAGCAATTTGTGTGGTAACCCCCCTCTTGACAGGTTTTCTACCCTTCTCTGTTTTGTCACTTAGGTTTGATCAAAAAGATGGGAACACCGTGAACAACAGGAAATAAAGGGTTTATTTTATAGATTCGATTTTATAAAATTGTGAGAGATTGTCAAAAAGTCTGTGAAAGGCTATGGCCTCTGCATGGTGTGGGGGACCAGAAGTTGTTGTAGGTCAACAGGCTTGGAGGTCAGGAAAAAAGTGTGCTGTGAATGAAGGAGGCAGATGGGGGCTGATGAAGACGAACAGGAACCCACATCTCTCTCACTTCTCTGATGCCAGAGGCACAGCTGATCTGTAGAAAAGTCTGGAGCTGTTTGCCACAGAACTATACATGTGCCATGGGGGACTCGGTAAGCCTGGGGAGGGGAGATTGCAGGATAGGGGGCAGCTGCAGATCCTCTGCTGCTACACACCAAGGGGCAGATCCAAGGGATCAGTGAAAAGCAGTGGAGCAACAGAAAGCCCAGGCACTCTCCCCTGATCTCCTGAGCTTCACATTGGCTTCCCAATTTTGTGCATATTTGCCTAGTGGCCCACTTTAACCTGAAGCCATCTAGGTAAGAGTATTGTAGGAAGCAGAGATGATGTGGTACAAAATTACCGCCCGTTGTTCTCCCTAACTCATGTTTCCCTCATTGTCAAACTAAATTCTCTATACTTGAATTCTTGTCTTGAGTCTAGGGTTTGCTTCTGGATGAATCCCACTTTAAGACTGCTTAACACAGCATATAGTAAGAATAAAAACTTAGTATTTATTCTTCTAGTCAAAGCAATCTTCCCTGATTCTTATGAAATATGTGGTCTTTCCATCTTTAAATTCTACTCACTCTGAGACTACAATTATTGTCACATTTTAGTATTTATTATTTATATATATGTATATATATGCTGAATACCTATCTGTATCTACCTGTGTATGTGTGTATGTATGAATGTATGTATGTGCGTATCTCACTGTCATATTTAGACTTTTAGGATCCCACATATTGAAAACAAGATTCAGGAGATGCTCTGAGGCATAGACACATCTACGTGCTAAGCACATATCCCAGATGGCTCTGATGGAGGAGGTGGTCCATGGAGCACATTTTGAGAACATCTGATCTAGTATGTACATAATATGTTCGGTGGAGGTCTTTTGATTTTCATTATACACAATGCTATAAACGATTTACATTTCCAGTTTTAGATGAGATACAATCTTATTTATTCCCATCTGATTCACACCTCTGGAAATAATGAAAAGAGGAAACAAAGTGCTTTACATTGTTCCTGCCAAGAAACAACAGATTGAAGTATCTCCTAGGACAGGCACACACCTGAACATTTATTGTTTTTAAGTATTGCATAGTATTTAAAAAAAAAAAACACTTACATGAAATTATGCTTACAAGGAAGCTCGTTATCAAACAGGAAAATATTTGAAAAATTTTAACCAAGTATTTCAAAATATACACAAAAATACAAATATAGCTACTGTATTATAATGTTCTGCTGTTGAGAATGTTTTTAACCATCTTAACAATTAAAAAAAATAATTTGAGTATAGTTAACACCCATTGTTACATTAGTTTCAGGTGTACAACCTACTGAGTCAACAGCTCTATATGTTACGCTGTGCTCACCAGCAGTGTGGCTGCCATCTGTCACCATGCGGCCCTATTATGGAATCATCGTATTCCCTATGTTGTACCTTTTATTCCTGTGACTTATTCACTCCATAACCGGAAGTCTGTATTTCCCACCGTTCTTCACCTATTTTGCGCATCTCCCCAACCCCCTTCTCTCTAGCAACCATCAGCTTGTTCTCTGTATTTATAGGTTTGATATGTTGAGAAATATTTTAATTGCCTGGCACTGACACTGCTGTTGGCAGATTTAAAAAAGGAACCAATAGAGTTCTGCAAATTTTGGCAGGATTCCCCTTTCTCCCTACCACTATTATGCAAATGGCCATCACAATCTGTCTAAGAGACCAGTTCCAGGGAGGAAGCTATAATTAGAATAGATTATTGACCTCTTCCAAGAGAGTTTCAGGGTGAATTCATTCTTTCTTATATCTGTGCTAACCTCAGTAACCGCAGAAAATTCAATACTCATAGTTTACGCTTCATTCATCTCTGTAAACTCTTTCTCTGATCCCATCTCCTGATGGCCCAAACTTTTCCTCTGTGACCCTGGAACATATAATATGGCTTCAGCAAAGTTACCCCTCTTCGAATGTCTTACTTGAATGTCTCCTTAACTTTTTTGCTCGAACAGGAATCTGTCTGTCCTCTGGGAACACTATATCACTTCATAGTACAACTTTATAGTCTCTCATTCCAAGGAATGTGTCATCTAGATCCTTACGTAACATTGATCTGTCACTATTATTCTCTCCCCTTTGCACCCACTTTTGAAGCTTATTTCATTGGGCACTATCCCCTGCTGCCCCACTCACCTTGTTCCTGGATATCTTGTGTGGCATTCTTCTTAAGTTCCTAATAATAATCCTCTCTCTTTCTCTGTCTCATTCTGTGGACTCTCACATTTTTAGGTTTTCCATCTCCTGTTACCTTCAATCCTCTCTCCCAACATTACCATAGCCTTATTTTTTTCTTTCCAGTGATTTCATACCCTCCAAATTCTTAAAGCATCTCATTTTCCAGGGACTGTTTACTGTCTTATGCCATTTTATTCACTCTAAACTTAAAATACTTTATTTTTAAAATTTAATTTAATTTTATTTTAAGATTTTATTTATTTATTCATAAGAGGCACAGAGAGAGAGGCAGAGACACAGGCAGAGAGAGAAGCAGGCTCCATACAGGGAGCCTGATGCAGGACTCGATCCCAGGACTCCAGGATCACACCGTGAGCCAAAGGCAGATGCTCAACCACTGAGCCACCCAGGCTGCCCCCAACATACCTACTTTAAATAGCCCAACTGGCACTTCTTATGTATTATCTATTGATCTAACACTGCCTGTCATCTACTTTATATTTTTACTTCACTCCTTTCCTAGAGTCAGTAACTTATTTGCTTATTGTCTTAACTCTATTGCCTCTATCTCTGTCTGAGAACTCACATAAATGCACTTTAAAACTGGGTTCAGTACTAATATCTCTCTACTTTTTCCCCACGAGCATAGAGAAATACACAAGTGTACTAACTGGTCTCAGTTTGAATTTATGACCATATGATCCCTCAGTGGATTTCATCAGTTTTACTATATTTAAGCTGCTGAATTCACCGTCTCCTTCTCCAGACATTTATTTCACACATCTTTCCTCCTCAAACTTCCAACACCCCCTCTCCCCAGTTCTCATCCTTTCAAAGAGAATAAAGAAATCAGAGAAGAAGTTCCCAAACACCCACACCAAATCTACCTGTCAGCTTTAATTGGTACCCTTATATTCTGCTTTATTCTTGACTTTCAATGGATAGACGTTCCATGAGCATAAGAACATCCCCTCACTGTGCATTTGTTCCTAGTCTTCTTGCCTTATTCAAGGACTTTGTGTTAAGTTTCTCTCCTCTTTTCACTGTCATCAATTTTTTCCTCTGTACTTATTCATTCATTACCATCACCATACACAACCAATATAAGTTCACAAAACCCTTCCCTGATTCTATATTCCTGTCTGGCTACCACCTTCTCTATTTGCTCCTCTTTCTAACAAAACTTTTTGAACTGTTGTCCATTTTCATGATCTCTACTGGCCCTTCTATTCATTCTTGAACCTGCTCCATTCCATTAAAACTGGTAGATCATTTGTTAAGTGTTCTTATCAAATAATAATAATAATTAATAATAATAATAATAGAAATAAAGAAGGTAGAAGGAAATATGGTGGTGATGGATATATTTATGGCATAGATAGTGGTGATATTTCATGGATGTATACTTCAAATTCATCAAGTTATATACATTAATATGTACAGCATTTGAATACTAATCATATCTCAATAAAGTGGGGTAAAAGTTAGTCAGTTGATAAAAATGCTGTTGTCAAGATCAGCAGTGTTTACCCCTAGAACATTAGAATTGAAATTTTTTGTTTCTTTTTTCCCTGCATTTGCCACATTTTATTCATCAACAGATGATGTTGGGAAAATCTCACTGATTTTTCTAAATCCACCCTCATCCAAACTACATCATCTGTTACATGGATTACTGCTGTAGCTTCCTAAGGGTCTCTATACTTTCAGTGGCCCCACCCTTTTATGTCTTACACAACAAACATGGGGATTGTTTTCAAATGATGCCAGATTTGGTTATTCCTCCTCTTAAAACCCTCCAAGAGATTCCTGTCTCACCCACAATAAAGTTTTACTCTAATAATATTGCATCCATACATTACTTGGGCGCTCTGTTAGTTTTCTCACACAATTCACCAGTCTCTACTTGATTCCTCCATTCCCACCACCCTAGCATCCAAGCTCCTCCTTGACCAAAGCCAGGAAACACTAGCCACAACAGCTTTGTACTTACCATTTACTTTACCTGGAGGGCTCTTTCCAAGGTATTAAGAGGACTCTCTTTAGGTAAAAGTTTGAAAGGTAGAAACTGAACTGCTTCTATTCTCACAAAAAGCAAGTGGAGATTTAGCAACAAAGTAAATATTGGTAGGAGAGGACAAAGAAGTGGGAGAAATGTGAGCAGGTTTGAGGATAAACAGTGAGGTTAGAAAGGGTTTCCCTCTTTGAAGGTTTGATTATTTCATCCACTCTGAACTGTTTGCTTTTTCTTTAAGATTTTCCAAACTTAGATCTATGGAGGGCAAAGATTTATGTCTGTAATGTGTACACTATGGCCATGTACATCACTGACAAGTGATTTTTTTTTTTAGTCTGTAAAAAGCATTTATTCTGAGAATCTAAAAATCTAGACAAAGAATATTGAACTTTTTAGAAAAAGCCTGCACAAGATTTTGTGGTTTCCTCCTAATACACTAACAAACCTAATAAGAAGGAGAAAAGAAAAACTTTTAAAAGAGTATTGCTCCAGTTTGTTTGCAGTTATGAGATTTAAAATATTCCTCTTCTATTGAGGTAAAAGCTGAAAACTTTGGTAAAGTTAGAAAAATTAACAAATCATTCCAAAAAGTACAAAACTAGAAAAGAAAAAAATTACAAAAAACGAAAACACAACTGCACTCTAAGTTATAGCTTTCCTGGTACATATACTATAACTACAAAAAAACCTTTCATTCAAAAAAGTACTTAAAAAAATCTCTCCTCTTAAAATTCTCAGTTGGTGAGCTCACAATTCAATTGAAAGGATCCACCAAAATGAAATCATCCCAAACATTCATCCATTCTTGGGAAGCAAAGATTCAACAAATGCTAAACAGACGTAGTGTTCTGTTGAATTCAAATTGCTTCTCCCCAGTTCAAAGTAGTTTATTTTGAGCTACACTAGCAAGAAATTTAAGATGTCTGTTTTAAAATAATAAATTCAAAATGCTTCTTTATTAAAATATAATTTACTCTCTTAGACCTCTTTAATTCATGTTCAAATCCTTGAAATTCATAGATCTAATGCTCAATAATAAATGGCTCTTTCTCTTTTACCTAAATGATATTTGGAATTATTTCATAACCACATTGATAAATCAAATCAAGGCATTAAGTATTTACTAGGTATCTCTTTGTAAGTTACTGGGCAAAGGAGCATTATAAAAGAAGTTCAATAAATCCAAGGAATTCTGCTTAAAAGCCTAAAACAAATGACAAACAAATACACATAACAAAAAGGCAAATAAACAACTTTCTCCTGTCAACAGCTGCTCTCTTGTCTTCCACAGTAGGCCAGGCTCAAGTGGTCTTTTGGCCCATCTGGCTTTCCCCTGGACTGTAGTTCATTCTGCATGTCTTCTAGACTAGTGTGTATTATCAGTCAACACTTCATTAATTTTTCAGTTTCAGGATTTTATTGAATCCTCATTCTATAACCTCATTCCTGTTTTTTTCATTATTAATATTATTAATATTTTATACTTTAAGAGTATCTTAGAAAAGAGAAGCATATTCTTGTTTTCAATCCACCATCTTGGATGACAACTCTAGGTTTTCTTCTGATAATTTTTTTTTTATAATACTCTAATCTCGGGATCCCTGGGTGGTGCAGCAGTTTGGCCCCTGCCTTTGGCCCAGGGCGCGATCCTGGAGACCCCGGATCGAGTCCCACGTCGGGCTCCCGGTGCATGGAGCCTGCTTCTCCCTCTGCCTGTGTCTCTGCCTCTCTCTCTCTCTCTCTCTCTGTGACTATCATAAATAAATAAAAATTAAAAAAAAAAGTTTAATACTCTAATCTCTTCTGGCAACTTCCCCTGACATCTATGTGCTTATCAGTCACACATCTACTTTCTGGAAACTTGTTGATATTGTCTGTCCTCTCAGGAAGCCCTTCAGCCCTGAGCAGACTGGAGGATATGGTCACCCTAGCCTTGTAATAAATATCAAGTTTCAGGGGCAGTCATATTGCTTAAGTGTTGTCTCAAAAGTGTTCTGTTGAGCAAAAACTTCTAGAAGAGTGGTGTCCAAGTGATACAGAAAATAAGCAACAAATACAGGCTATACATGCAAACTTAAATTGTCTCATAACCTCATTTTTAAAAGATAGAGAACCAGGTGATCTTAATTTTAATAATATATTTAATGTAACCCAATACATTTGAACTATATTCATTTGAATATATAGTGAATATCATTGTTAATGAAATATTTTACATTATGTATATATGTCATTAATGAGATAGTGTCATGTAAACTCATTAAAAGTAGAAAATGAGAGGAAAAAACCATCTGGTTGTGGTGGCCAACATTAAATCTACAATTTTATGGGGATAGCATAATAATAGAGCCTTTATTACTAAGCCTACTTAATAGATTATGTGGAATTAATTAGACACTAAAGAAAATATCAAACATAGAGTAATCTTATAGTAGAAATTTAGTAAAAATTTTGGACTATAACAGAATTCATTTTGAACTGTTTTTAAAAGTTTCTCCTTCTCTCTGTCCTTTCTTTTTCTTGCTTATGCTCTATCAAAAAATGGAGGAGTTTATTGCTTAGAACTTTCAAGTACCCATTTAACAGTGCATGTAACTGCATAGCAGCAACCAGCATCATCATGAGTGCTAATTAACTTATGGTTTGTATTGGTATAAATATAAAAAATTGATTAGTGAAGATATATTTATATGTAATATATTTATTTATATTAAGTACATAATATAAATCAAATATGCTTATATATAATATATATAAATAACATCAGTCCTATATTTATAGAATTTCCAAGACCTATAAGTGAATTATTTATGTTCTTTATTCAATTTTACTTTACTACATTTTTGAGGTTATAAACTATACTGGAGTGCTGTTTGTAATGTGGAATTCAAAAACATTTCACAATACCTTGCTCTTGAATGTAGTTTAAAGTACATGTATATAATCAAATTTAGAGCACTTTGTAGAGTATTCTTACTGAATTGAAATAAATGTAATAAAACAAATTCTTGTAAGCACTTCCTACTTTTCATGTATTTTGTTATGTTCTGGAAATAAAAGACAAATAGGACGTTGGTCTTGATGTCAAATAGGACATCAGAGACAAGTACAGGAGGGAGACACCCATAAAACACACACACACACACACACACACACACATACCCCCAAACCTATAATCTGATATGGTATATGCTTCATTGGGAAAGAGATATGCGGCACAGTCGACAGAGAGATTAACTTTCCCAAGAAGTATCTGGGAAATCTATAGAGGGGATGATATTTGAGCTGTTAACTAGATTGTTTGGCATTATGCATGACACAAACAAAAAGAGAGAGTGCGGTTGGGAGGAACTTCCGTGACCAAAGAGTAGTCTAAGCAGAACACTGAGGCTAAAGTGTGTGTAATTTAATCTGTAACCGTGAGTAGGCTTGTGTAGTGAAATACAGACATTGCATCTTCTGTAACAGTTGGAAAAGAGGCTGGAACTTAAGCTTGATTAATTTAGTAAAGTATTTGAATCTAGTGTCTTCCCTACAGCTTCACTTTCAAAGATAGAAGTTATTCTTTCTCAAGCAGTTTATACCCTTTTATTCTTTTTCATAGAGTACTAAACTCATGATCTGCTTTGTTATACATTTTACTGAATTAATATTAATTATAATAGCATATATAATATATTATAGAGCATGCAATTTACATATTAAAACAGCATTGTCATTCAGATCTATATAAATTAAATATTCAACTACATAGCCCTATGTAGGTAATGTTTTCCACCTACACAGACCTAGCCTTCAGACTCTCAGCAGTTTTTGTCTCCATATTCCCATGCATTTCTCTTGTACGTATGTATTCACGTAAATACAAATAGATCTACCAAAGTGATTTTAACAGGTGCATAATATTCCCAAATATAAATTCTGAATGATTTACTTATAAATTTCTTTATTAGTAATCACTTAAGTTATGTTTAGTTTTTCTGTTTCACGAAACATAGAAAAGAAGTTATCGAATGTGTGCATGCCTGCCTGAGTACACACCCTGACACATCCAATCTCCATAATACATTCAAAATATTTATCAACACTAAGGTACACTGATTATAAGAATGCACACACTAATTAATAGAAGCACTAAACCAATAAAAATTGGCATCATCTGTAAACAATCAGTACAGGATGCTTATGCATAAGCAATGAATGTCTCTACCTGTATTGACAGTTACATGACACACTGGAAAGAGTAGTAGACAAACCATCAAGATATGTTTGAAGCAAGTTCTGCTATGCATTGCCTGTGGGATTTTGAGCATATCACTGTGCTTTGGATTGATCTCATCTGTAAAAAAGGGCGGAAAATGGTAATAATAACTTCATAGGGTTGCTTTGAGAACTGCATGAAAAAACTGACTTTGAGTGTATTTTGTAATGGAAGAGTGTTACAGCAATACATCATAATATGGGATTTACTTTATTTTAAAGTACTGGTAGTCCTGCATGAGTAAGGTTCTACGCTAAAGGTTTATGTACACTAGCAATGGTGTTTCTTTTCTTTTTTTTTTTTTTTGAAGATTTTATTTATTCATTCATGAGAGACACAGAGAGAGTCCTGAGAGGCAGAGACACAGGCAGAGGGAGAAGCAGGCTCCATGCAGGGAGCCCAATGTGGGCCTCGATCCTGAGACTCCAAGATCAGGCCCTGGGCTGAAGGTAGCACTAAACTGCTGAGCCACCCGGGCTGCCCAGCAATGGTGTTTCTAATTGGCCTGTACATCAGTTAGGGGGAAAAAGAAACTCCCCAGTGGTAGCCATTTAATTAAATCCTATTGATAATCTTTCTTAAAAAATACGATAAGACATAGTTATCTATCTTTTATTTTTTAAAAATATTTATTTATTCATTTGAGAGTGTGAGTGGTGAGGAGGGGTAGAGGAGGGAGAGAAGCAGACTCCCACCTGAGCGTGGAACCTGACCTGAGATTCTCAGGACCCAGGACCTGAGCCAAAAATCAGGAGTCTGATGCTCAGCCAACTGAGCCATCCAGGTGCCCCAGTTATCTCTCTTTTAAGGTCACCTGGCATTGTAGTTGTAATTCATCAGATTTGGGGTTAAGCTGTGGATTTCCCACCCAGTATCCATATTCCACTCACTTGCTTAGGCTCCTCTGAGCCTTGGTTTTATCACTAGTAAAATGGATTAAGAATACCAACTCGCAGAATCAGTGTGAGAATGTAGTTAGGCAGTAAAGTACTGGGAAAGATAGCAAGAACAGTATTGCTTTTCTTATTATCCCATAATTATCATAATTAATTTTAACAACTGTAGTAGCTTTGTCCATTTTACACTGTACCTTAGATTCATTGAGCTTTAGATTTCTCATCTGTAGAATAGGAATAAAATGAATTTCACTGCTTTCATGGGTTAATAGGAAATATGCTCTGAAAAATATTCAGTTTTCTAGTAATGCAAATAAAATGTATCATCATTTTAAAATTAGATTTGCCTTGTAACGGACCTCTTAATCCTGGAGAAAATAATAGTTCCTTCTAGAGCCCCTTTCCTAACTATCAAGGAACCATATTGTGACAAATTTTATAATTTATATTTGATAGTGGGTAAATCTATGGACGAATGAAAGGCAATGAAAATCTTTGCACTGTCAGCTTTTTTGTTCTCCTCAATTCTCAGCTAAAAAGTCAAATATAAGGAAGAATTTTTTGGCTAGCCCAGTTAAAGATTCTCCACTCTCCATTCGATGCATTATTTCATGTTTTCACTTACTCATCTACATCTGTATATCTTTATTTATTTTTTTTAGAAAGCGAGAGAGAGAAGTGGCAGGGAGAGAGAGGGAGAGGAGAGAGAGAATCTTAAGCAGGCTCACTCCCAGTGCAGAGCCTGTCCTGGGGCTCCAGCAAACGACCTGAGTCCAAATCAAGAGTCAGACACTTAACTGACTAAACCACCAAGCACCCTGACTTATTTAATTTTGACTTGTTTATTTAACACTGTTAGCAGCAAGAAGCAGAAGACTTGTCTATTTTATTCACTATTAAATCCCCAAAGAAGATGTATAGTAGGTATTCTATTAATATTTCAGATGAGTAAGTGAAGGAAAAATAATTCTCTTTACGCTCTTAGTTCTCTTTCTACGTAATTGCAGAATGAAACCCATTTAATTCAATGAGAAAACATGGAGAACACGAAAGCATTTGTTTCATGTACCAAGAATGACTCAAGTCTTTTCCCTCCACTTCCCTGGATGGTTGGCAGGTTTAATCACAGGCTAAGCAAGATCAGAGGCCATCAGACTGGTCAATTCTTGATACATAGGTAATAGATTTTGTTTCCAAAACAGACAAGAAAGTGTTGCTGATTGTCTCAGTTTTTTGATAAATAGATCAAAAATCTAATTTGAAGAAGATAAGATGATGAATGTAAAGGTAACCAGTGTCAGTGCCACAAGATATACTGATGTTTAGCAGACATGATGTTGCTTGAAATTATAAAGATGCAGTGAGCTTGAACTACTTACAAAACCCCTAAAAAGCATTGTCTGTTCATTACTATAGATTCATGCTATGTTATCCAAACCCTGGTAATCTGGGTCTCAGACTATATTTCATAATTTAAGATCATTAAATTTTCCTTTTAAAAAAACCTGTGATTGAGAGAAACACTAGAAATCTTCTAAACGTGAACTCTAAATATCTTTTTGATTTGCTTCCCTATGCCTCTCTTAATTGCAGACTCTAATACATGTTAGCGACTTTTAAATCAATATAAATTTACACAGTAATGCATACATAGGAATAGAGTCAAATGGCTCAGTTTCAAATTCTAGTTCTGGCACAAAGATACAAGTAATAATGCTACAGTGAACATGAGCATGAAGATGTCTCTTCAGTATAGTCTTTTCGTTTATTTTGAATATATACCCACAAGTGGAATTACTGAATCACATCGTAGTTCTACTTTTAATTCTTTTGAGGAATGTTGGCACTGTTTTCCATAGCAGCCATATCCATTTACAGTCCCACCAACAGTGCACAAGGGTTGCCTTTTCTCCACATCCTCACCAGCTATTGTTATTTATTTTCTTAAAAAACAAAAACAAAAAAAAAACAAACGCTTTTTATTTATTTATCTGAGAGAGTGAGAGAGAAAGAGAGAGAGAGCGAGAGAGAGAATCTCAAGCTGACTCTGCGCTGAGTGTGGAGCCAAATGCAGGTCTTAATCTCACGATCCTGAGATCTTTACCTGAGCCAAAATCAATTCAGATGCTGGACCAACCCAGATGCCTCTATTTGTTTCTTTTTGGTGATAGCCATTCTAACAGCATAAGGTGTTGTCTCATTGTGATTTTGATTCCCATTGCCCCAGTGACTAGTGATGTAGAGCACCTTTTCATGTACCTCTAGGTTCTCTTGAGGTATCTTCTTTGAGACATGTCTATTCAGATTTTTGCTCATTTTTAAATTGGATTATTATTTATTGTTATTAATTGACATTGAGTTGATTTCTTTATATCTGCGATATAAAGCCCTTATAAGGTATATGGTTTGTAAATATTGTTTCCTCTCCCATAGGTTGTCTTTGCACTTTGTTGATGACTTCTTTTGCTCTGCAGAAGACTTTTAGTTTGATGTCTTGTTTCTTATAACGTTGAATTGTGCTTTAGGTGTCTTATCCAAAAAAGATACATATCAACTACATATCAATGAGGTTCTTTCCTGTTTTTTTTTTTCTAGAAGTTTTATGATTTCCAGTCTTACATTTAAGTTAACCCATTGTGAGTTAACTTTTGTGAGTAGTGTAAAATAAGGGTTTAGTTTCATTCTTTTACATGTGAATATCCATTTTCACAGTACCATTTGTTGAAAAGATCATCTTTTCTCTGTTGAATATTCCTGGATCCTTTGTCAAATATTGGTTGGCTAAATATGCATTGGTTTATATCTGGGCTCTTGATTCGGTTCCATTGGTCTATGTGCCGGTTCTTATGCTAATACCATACTGCTGTGATTATTATAGCCCTAAAATATAGCTTGGAATTAGAAAGGTGATGCCTCCCATTTTGTTGGGATTGCTTTAGCTATTCGAGGGCTTTTGTGGTTCTACATTAATGTTAGGATTTTTTTTTTTTTTACTACTTCTCTAAAAAATGCCATTGGGATTTTGATAGGGTTTGTGTGGAATCTATAGATAGCTTTGGGTAGCATAGACATTTTAACAGTATGAATTCTTCCAGTCTATAGGCACACGGTACCTTTTCATTTATATGTGTCGTTTTCAATGTCTTTCATCATAGCCTTATATTTTTTGGTGTAGAGATCTTTTACTTCCTCTATAAAATGTATTCCTAAATATTTTATTAGGAATGGGCTGAATGGAGTTCTTTTTTTCAAATAATTTGTTGTTAGTGTGTAGAAACACAAATGTACTAGTGTGTAGATTTTATATGGTAATTTTGTATTTGGCAACTTTATTGAAGTTTTTGATCAGAGCTAGCAGGGTTTTTTTAAGCAGGATTTTAGAATTTTCTTCCTGTGTTTTAAGATTTAAAAAAAAATTATTTATTTGACAAAGAGAGGGGAGAGAAAGAGTAAGTAGGAGGAGAAGCAGGCAGAGGGAGATGGAGAAGCAGACTCCATGTTTAGCAGGGAGCCCAACATGGGGCTTGATCCTAGGACTCCTGAGATCATGACTTGAGCTAAGGGCAGACACTTAACTGACTGAGCCACCCAGGCACTACTAGAATTTTCTATATATAAAATCACGTAATATATAAATAGAGATAATTTTACTTCTTCCTTTACAATTCTGATGGCTTTCATTATTATTATTATAATTGTTATTATTGTTACTATTAGTGCCCAACTGCTTTGGCAAGGACTTCTAGTACTATGTTGAATAAAAGTGGTAAGATGAGACACCTTTATCTTGTTCCTGGTCTTAAAGGAAAAACTTTCATTTTTTCACTACTGAGTGTGATGCTAGCTTGGCATATCTGATCTTTAGTATGTTGAGGTAAACTAGATGAAATTTTGAGTAATTTGAGATTTGGCACAATTCATATGACATTTTAGGCCACCTTGCTTGATGGTAACAAGCAAAATTCTAGGGTTGGAAGGGACTTTGGTTTTATTCTTTTCCCTTTAGTTCAATACACTCAGTCTTATAGTTTAGCTCTTTTTTTTTTTTTCACAATTTCTCTTTGTCTATGACCTACCTCTACTCCAAATGAAACATGCTAATGTATCATTAAAATCTCTATTTGAAGGGGATTATTATTTGTAGAAGAAAAATCCAGAATTTTCTATTGTATGTTGTATAAATTAAGTAGGCTCCACACCCAATATCAGGCTCAAAATCAAATTCTCAAGATCAAGAGTCACATGCTCTACTGGCTTAGCCAGCCAGACGCCCCTTATATAAACTTTTAAAACATTATGTTTTTATACTCTTAATTATAGAGAACAAACTGATGGTGACCAGAGGGGAGGGGGTTGGGGGAATGAATTAAATAGGTGATGGAGATTAAGGAATGTTCTTGTTGTGATGAACTTGGCATCATCACTTGGTTGTTGTATGTTTGTGTTGAATCACTAAATTATATACTTGAAACTATTATTATACTGTATGTTAACTACTGGAGTTTAAATAAAAACCTTAAAAAATCAGTATTTTTTTATTCACTACAATGCTTATTTATTAATTTATTATTTTACTTTTAATATAATCTGTCATTTTAATTATTTTTTAAAGATTTATTTGTTTATTTATTCATGAGAGACAGAGAGAGAGAAAGAGAGAGAGAGAGAGGCAGAGACACAGGCAGAGGGAGAAGCAGGCTTCCTGCAAGGAGCCCGATGTGGGACTTGATCCCAGATTCCGGGATCACGACCTGAGCTGAAGGCAGACACTCAACCACTGAGACACCCAGGCATCCCAATTTAATTTATTTTTAAGTTTACTATATTAATTGGATTTATTAACTTATTTTCTGTTTAGATATTTACGATAAGACAGTAGTACATGGCACGACATTAAAGTATTTCAAATTAACATACATTTCATGAAGAATAAAGCATATACAACCTATGATTATAGCTATGCAAAGTTCGAGATGCACATATAATAAGACTGGAATGGAACAAAGACATAAAGAGTTGATTTGTAAGAAAGTAGGATATCTACTGATTTTTTCTTCGGATTTTGCTATTATGATGTTTCTTGAATATTTTTAAATAAAACACTATAAATGTAAATGCCTACAATATAGTGTTACTGTTTTCTACTCTCTAGGGCTTGTGAAACATGAGATTGTACTAGGCTTGGAGAGATGGAGAATTAAATGCTAACATCAGCAGGGGATTCATAGGCAATCAGGAAATGATTATTGAAGAGCTGCTCACTGAGCTAGGCATAATGGAAGACACATAGTAATAAAGACACTGTCTCAACTTAAGTTTAATCATAGAAGATATAATAGACTCTATTACTTTATTGTTTATTTTTTTTTCTTTGCAAATGTCTAGTCTCCATCTACCTCCACCTATGCCACTGAAACTTGAGGAGGAATAGTCATCTCAGAATTTTAAAGCTAGAAGACTGGCAAAAGCTGTCGTTTTCAACTATATCTTAGGTACAGTTCCCAAATTAGAAATAATCCAAGCTTCTAGTCTTCATATGGCTGCTTCAAAAATAAGTTTACATAACTTTTGATCTTTTAATCATTCATAATTAACAGAATAGGAAGTTGTTCATTTCTGGATTTTTTTTTAAGATTTTATTTATTTCTTCATGAGAGACAGAGACACAGGCAGAGGGAGAAGCAGACTCCCTGTGGGGAGCCTGATGTGAGACTTGGTCCCAGGACCCCGGGTTCACGATCTGAGCCTAAGGCAGACGCTCAACCCCTGAGCCAGCGAGGCTTCCCTCATTTCTGGATTTTCAACAGGACGCCTTCTACTGCAGACTTCTGCTTGAGGCAAAATTTAGTCTTCTTTTATAATTCGTAGCCTTGGGATTTAGCTATATAACACTTCCCACTCACTGTCACTCTGTATTTTTGCTTGGGTTAATTTCAATATAGTACATTAAAAGTCAAACAGAGCTGGGTAGCAATCTAGGGCAGTAATGGACAAGGTCTGAATTTCTGATTTCCAGGAAGGGTAGGTTTTACTTGACTCCTGTCATGATCTCATCAATGCTGCACAATATTCTCATAACAAAGTTTCTGTAGAGAAAGAAATTTTATGTGGTTCATTTTAAACTTCTTAGCTTAGGTAGTAGTTAACCACATAGCTGAAAAGCTGCCTGGCTGTATGGAGATTGTCTTTACTCATCTGAGATTACCTTTTTACACCAGAACAGAAATCTACCTCATTCCTTTTTAATGATTTCATAATATCCCATTGTATGGATCTACTATCATTTATTTCACTGGTTACTCATTGATGGCTGGTTAGGTGGCTTCCAGTTATTTGTTGGTATAAGCAATGCTGCACAACTATTTCACGATTGTATTTTTATTATAAGCAATGCTGCATAACTTTCTATTATTGTATGCACTATTATGACTATATCTATAAAGTAAATTTCTACCAGAGGACTTGTTGGGTCAAAGTAAAAGCACAATTTTGAACGATGTTGTCAATTACATTTTAAAGAGTTTTTTTTAATTATTTCTTTTGTGTTCTAAAGAGATTTGTCATAGGATTTTGCACGTTTTGCCAGGCCTCCTATTAACATCAGGCAATATAAAGCTTTGCATGGCTTTCTGCCAATTTGATAGTTGAAAAAATAGGTCTTAAGATATATTTTATCAATTAGTTGTGATCTTTATGTGAAGATTGTGAGAGCTCTGAGCACAGATTTGCTTTTATTGCAGCCTCTCAAGTTGAGTATTGTTACCATAGAATTGGCAACTTAAGGTGCATGAGGAGGCTTCATTATTCCCTTAATGAAAATTCAGTGAGAAAATGAACTGTACCGGATTTTCAGCTTATTAAAAATATCCAACATAAATCCAAGATGCAGAAAAGTGACTTGTAAATTTTTTTTTAAATTTTTATTTATTTACTTGAGAGAGATAGAGCTTGCGAGAGAGTACAAGCAGGGGGAGCAGAGTACAAGCAGTGGGAGGGAAAGAGGAGGAGGAAGAAGCACACTCTCTGCTGAGTGTGGACCCTGATGTGGGGTTGGATCCCAGGACCCTGGGGTCATGACTTGAGCTGGAGGCAGATGCTTAATTGACTAAGCCACCCAGATGCCCCATAACTTACAAAATTTAAAATAAATGATTTCATGCAGTGGGAGGATGTAGGTTCTTGAACAAGAAGAGACATTATGAAAGTAATTTTGCCCCGTCAGGACACTTCACTGTAATGTCCACCCATTGGAGATTTGTTTGTCCAAGAACAAAGAAGGCTGTATTTCCATCCAGCCCCTGAAAGCTTACATTGCATGACTTAATATGTTTCTAGTTGTGGATACAGGCCTTCTGATTGGATGAGTTTATCAGGGCCCATCTCCTCAAGGGATAGATACGAGATCAGCTTTTCGGGCTCTACTGGGATTCTGCTTCGGCTAATCCTACTGAAATGGCCATAGCCTAAGGAATCTTCTGTTTGATGGAAAAATCATACCCTGCTTGAAATTTCAAACTTTTAAGTAGTAATTGGTTTTGCTAAAGCCGTAGCTCCTTCCCTAATAGCTTCTCTCTCCACCAGTACAAACTACAATATATTTAAATTGAATAAACATGGAAAAGTGGTATTAATCTACATGTTCATTTTAAATATTATTCACATAGCCAGATATTTATAGTAGATGAAAATAAAAACTGAAATGGCAAAAGAATTGATACTAGTTAATGGCAGTTTAGGAATTTTAAACCCCACTGGAGGACGGGTTTGGATTTTATGTTGCTCTCGTGAGACACTGTTTAGTCACTATCTGTTCTTGAACGCACATGAGCAGGAAAACATGGAAGAAGCATTAAACGCCTATAAAATCATGCATACATAAGACTGCCATTCCTAAGCGATGTTATAAACTCATTGAAATGACAGAATGAAAACACTCTAGAAAAATTCTCCCTTTTTATTCCACACCTGGGGAAAAAAAAAGCTATTTCGTGCACATGACTAAAAAGGCCCTGTAACACCCAAACATAGGAGTTCCTGGTGCCTGGTAATTAACTCTTTCAAAATACCAAAGTAATGAAAAAAAAAGTGAGGTAAAAAATAAAAATATATATTACCCGTAAAATTGATTTATAGAGACACAAATGAATCCAAATAAAAATGCCAGCACTACTTTTTTTTTTTGAAGTGGTGAATGACTCTAAAATTTAATGGAAATGCAAATCTCCACAATCCTTGTGTCCAGGGAGGGCACAGATGGAGTTTATACTCTGATAACAGGACCTGTTGTGAAGGGACAGTAATTAAGATGGTGTGAAATTGGCACAAGGGCAGACAAGCCCACAAGTGGAACAGAAAGTAAGTGCAGACTCAAGCTCATGCATCATGCTCATGCTTGCTCATGCAAGCTCATGTATTTATTGCTTTATGGCACTGGTGACACTGCAGCACATGAATGAAAAAGATGGCTGTTAGAATAAATGCTGCTAGGTCATTTGGAATCCATATGAAAAGTGTAAATAAATCTTGACCTCTGTATGATGATACTATACACAAAGATCAATTCCAGAAAGACTATGGATCTAAATGTGAAAGTTAAGCAACAAGCAACAGGCTTTTGGAAGATAATGGAAGACAATATATTTATGAGCTGCGAGTAGGCAAAGACTCCTTGGGACAAAAAAAAATCACTAATTATACTACAAGCATTGATGATAAATCATACTATATTAAAATTAAGAATCATTTATTACTATGTAGTATTATTAAGAATTGTTTATCAATAATCATTACCAATAGAAGAGTGAAAAGCTAAGGCAGAGAGTGAGAGAAGAGATCTGATGTGCCGTGAGATGAAAACAATTCCTGCATAAATGCTACAAATCCATAAGGAAAAAAGATAATGAAATTTTAAAATTGGCAAGTAGTTAAGCTCTTCACAAAAGAGGTTTTTCAAGTGGACAATAAACATATATGGAGTATAACCGCTTCGTTAATCATTGGCAGCGTGCAAATAAAGCGGTGACACTGTATCACACAAGAATATTAAAAAGACTAAGATCACCAGAAGTTGCCAAGGATGTAAGATAAGTAGAAGTCCCAGACGTGGTTGGTGGCAGCATAAGGGTCTTTGAAACACTTTGGAAAAACCATTCTGCAGTGCTTACTAGAGTTCATGCATGCTAAAATGCAGTACTCTGCAGTGTGTACTGAATGTAGGCTTGCTCCATGACCCAGCAACTCCATGCACCCATCAGAATTGTGTTGTGTGCAAATGCTCAGTGAAAGGCGTGTTCCTGAATGTTTATAGAGACACCGTCATAGCCTCAACTGTACCCACTGCAAATATCTATCAGCAATACATTCTATGACTTATGATATATTTATAAAGTGCAATATAATAAATCAAGAGGAATAAATACACTATTCATAAATATTATAACATAGACAAATCTCCCAGAGAAGGCTGAACAAAAAAATCCAAAAACAAAAAGCACAGGTAGGCAGATGCAGCTGAGAGTTGCAGAAAGACAAAGTCTGAAAACTGCCCATTTGATTTGGTGGTTGGGAAGTAGTTTGTGACATAAAAACACCTGAAGAGAAAGCAAAATTACTTTGGGTTGATGACTGATAAAAAGTGAGAGTTGGGCACACTATTTTTGAGGAGTATAAAGTGAAAATGCAAAAGTGATTAAATCATAGCCGGGAGGAATCCCGAAAGCTGGAACAGCATAGAGAATTATTGAAAACAGTAGAAGAGAGGGTGTAAAATACATAATGATAAAACTGATAAAACTTCGGAAACTTATAGGGCAGTGAGAAGAGAACTCAAAATTAGAGAAGACAACACAAAAACAGACATAAGGAAGGAATTCAGAAGCAGAATAAAAAGCAGAACGAAAAAAGTTAATGAGTAAATAAAAATTTACTTCAAGGACAGTAAGACTGGAGAGAAATAATAATGCTTAGGCTTGATATTATTACCAGTGAAAATAGCATTCATAATCTTTCTGATAAAAGAATTCCAGGAAAATAAAATTGATCAAGTAGTACAATCCATAAACTGGATGTATTTAGAAGAGGAACATGAATCAAAAGAAAACAGAAAATGACTCAGCCAGGTATCCCCATATCAGCTAAAATATAAATTTTTGAGTGAAAAGATTTGGTAATAAAACTCTAACCAATGTTTCCATTGTTTGAGATAGATGTAATTATTTGTAAATATCTCCTTGGTATATTTGGGTCACTTCTTGATTTTCCTCATAATTGTATGAAGCATATTATTGCTTCATTAGGTGGAAGACTGTGGTCAGGTCACATAGACTCTTGTGCATTAGTTTTGTCAACTGTAAAAAGGTGTAAATGTTACTTCCTTCCTTGCATGAAAGGTTGCTGTGAGGATCAATTGATATAAACATATGTGAAATTTTTCTATAGATTATATTTTCAGTACCATTATTATTGTGGTCATAATTATTATTGTGGTTATAATAAATAGAATAATTATACTTCATTTGCAATCTATTTTTAATAAACTTTGTATGTATTTAGAAAATAACTAGAATAATCATTGTATAATTAGATATAATCATTAGATATGTGGTTTGTTGCTTTTTTCCCCATTACAAAGTTATTCCCATAGTCTATTTCTTTCATTATTTGGAAATGCCTACAATATGCCTTTTTAAGTAAAAGTGTTGGTGTTCTTAAATAATGCTATTTGCATAAACAAATGACATTGGAACTTCTACTAATAACTATTTGTCTCTCAATACCTTAAATACAAGAAGTATCAGTATATGTTGTTTTTTTTTTTTTTTCATTCAGTATATGTTGTTTTGTAACTTTATGAGAATATTGAATATTTGATAGTCTATGAGTTAATATTATTTCTAGGTATTATAAAAATCAATAATATGGTCTATTTTGGGGAGCATTCTCCTCCTGGTTCTTACTTAAAGAGCCATGGAAACGTTTTTAAATGTCAGTGGAGTACGCTCAGTAATGACTATCACTAAATTCTTAATACTTGTTCTTTAATAAATTACGTAGAAAGATGAGCTGTATTTTAGAATACATTCAGTAAGAGCTTGAGTAAATTGAATGGAGGCTATTTCATTATTCCCTAATCCATTCCATGTGTTGATGGGATACATTTTGTCAGTTACTTAAAAGGAAACAAAACAAGACAAAACAAAAAAAAACAGTACAGTGAATTTGGGAATGTGAAAAATGAAGAGTCTGACTTAACTCAGATCTCCATTTTTCCACCCTTGGGTTTAAGGAAAACTTGGAGGGAATGAAATCTGTTTTCCTGGGATATTAGCAAGTCAGAATGTATTCAGTGGCATGGGCTCCTCATGGGTGATCATTCCAGTGCCCTGATGTCTGCAGATCATCTATATGGGGAGCCTGAGGTGTAGGCCTAGGTCACATCTTGTGAAACCAACTCTCTCTCTTCTGTCTTCTTAAGTCCTGGCAGCTCTTGGTCCTCTTCCTCATGTTATAACAATATGTTGGTTTGAGTGACTGAGGTGGAAAGAAGAGCAATTTCTCATACTGCCTTCTTCTTCAACTCAACCATGAAATTGTGGCTCTCATTACTTCTGATAAACTCTTTTGTTTCAGTGAGAGAAACAAGTTTAATAATTCAACACAGGAGCACCTGGTGGCTCAGGTAAGTGTTGACTCTTGATATCAGTTCAGGACTTGCTCTCAGAGCTGTGAGTTCAAGTCCTGCATTGGGCTCCACACGGGGCATGGAGACTACTAAAAAAAAAAAAAAGCAAAAGCAAAAACAAAACAAAACCAAAAAACTCAAAACATATTTATAACTGTTGACAACTAAGAAGTATCTTGGACTATTGAAAAATTTTAAATGAAAATACTGAGTCTCTGAACACTAAGTTTAGTTTCCATAGTTGAAGAGGGAAAATTAAAATTATATTCTTTTAATATTTTATTAGGTTTCAAGAAAGAATTTTGGGTTGGTTGGGGAATAATAATAGTTTTGATTAAAAGTAGTTTTTATTTTTAAAAGATTTATTTATTGGGACCCCTGGGTGGCTCAGGGGTTGGGAGTCTGCCTTTGGCTCAAGGTGTGATCTCAGGGTCCTGGGATCGAGTCCTGCATCAGGCTCCCTGCAGGGAGCCTGCTTCTCCCTCTCCCTGTGTCTTTGCCTCTCTCTGCATCTCTCATGAATAAATGAATAAATAAAATCTTTTAAAAAAGATTTATTTATCTGAGAGAGAGAGTAGAGAGAGTGGAAGCAGGGGTAGGGGCAGAGGGAAAGAGAAAACCCCAAGCAGACTCTCCACTGAGTGCAGAACCCAATGCGGGGCCAGATCCCATGACCCTGAGTTCACGACCCAAACCAAAATCAAGAGTCTGACGTTTAATCAACTGAGCCACCCACGTGCCTCTAGTTTTGATTGCAAGTTTTGAATTTTTAATTATGGGCAGAAAAATTACTGAATAAATCCCTACTTACTATCTCAATAAATCTGTTTCAATATCTTCCACAGATATTGAATTAAACTAGGAAGGCTCTCTGTATTATACAATGTTAGATTTCCGAGAAACTTTGAAGATTATAGCATTCATATGTCTGATCAGTCTTTGATTTCCTCCTGTGTGATTTTTTTTTTCTCCAAGTGGCTGTTTGGAGTTCCATTTTTATAATGCAAAGCATTAACTTGATGGACGACAGAATTGTTAAAACGATTTTCTTGGCAATTTCTCTGTGGCTCCTACCAAATAATCTTACATTCTACCCTCTAGACTGCACAAAACAAGACTCATTGCTTTTCCATAGAGCAAATTTCACAATATCTGAAGGCAGACATAATTTCTCCTCTATATATTTTCTATTGGCTAAACATCTCTCGTTGCTGCAGGTTCTCTTGGTATGACAGTTTGTCAAATTTGAATCTGTTCAAACTCAAGCTACTTTTTAAGAATAAAGGTGCCAGAATTAGACGCAACATGATTTGTCTGAGAGAATCTAGAAGTCTGTATACTGTGGATCTATCTCTCTGGCTTTGAAGTTATCTTGTTGATTTTCCCATTGCCTAGATAAAGGTGAAATCCAAAACTGAGGACTTTTCCAGTTCCTCATGCTGGGATTTTTATGGTTTAAAGAGTAGATTAAAATTCTAAGTAGTTGGGGCGCCTGGGTGGCTCAGCGGTTGAGCATCAGCCTTTGGCCCAGGGCGTGATCCCAGGGTCCAGGATCGAGTCCCACATCGGGCTCCCTGCGTGGAGCCTGCTTCTCCCTCTGCCTGTGTCTCTGCTTCTCTCTGTGTCTCTCATGAATAAATAAATAAAATCTTTAAAAAAAAATTTTAAGTAGTTAATAATATATACTATGTTTTGCACAGACTTGGTTTAAGACAGCTTCATATATTGTCCCACTTTCTGCTGTACTAAAGAAATATGGCTCTCAGTGCTGCACAAAATCATTTGTCTTTACTATACCTTTTGAATATTCCTCTCCCTAGTGCTGAAAATTCCCACACTGCCACACGCTATGGACTAAATTGTGCCTCCTTCACCAAATTCATATGTTGAAATCCCAACCACTAATATACTGTGTTTGGAAATAGAGACATTGAAAAGATAACTGAGGCTAGATGCAGCCATCAGAATGGGGCCCTACTGCAATGGAACTGATGCCCTCATAAGAAGAGCAAGAGATACTAGGTTCATTTGAGGACACGGCCTAAAGACAGTCATCTGCAAGACAAGGAGAGAGACTTCTGGAAAAACTCTTGGACTTTTGTCTTCCTGAACTGTGAGAACATAAATTTGTGTTGTTTAAATCACTTTGCCTGTGGCATTTTGTTATGGTGGCCCTACCAGACTAATACAGTACCCCAGGACCTTCTCTTTCATACACGGCCACAAACTTCCCTCCTAAGAGAGTATTCTGTTCCCCACTTATCTACCAATCTGTCCTTGTCCTAAACACAGTTAAGTCAAGTTATATGTATTTCTGAAATGACAGAAAATAAATTTCTATGTGCTAAGATCCTCTCATCTGTTATTTCTTAGAATGGGGGGGGGTTACATGTTATAATTTGAGCTTTAAAATCCTCTTATTTTTTTAAAATTTTATTTATTTATTCATGACAGACACACACACACAGAGGCAGAGGCACAGGCAGAGGGAGAAGCAGGCTCCATGCGGGGAGACAGATGTGGGACTCGATCCCGGGTCTCCAGGATCATGCCCTGAGCTGGAGGCAGATGCTCAATTGCTGAGCCACCCAGGTGTCCCTAAAATCCTCTTCTTTAAATATCTTCCCAGTGACACTCTATCTAGTTATGCTCAGTTCTCAGTCCCCCAGTTTGGATTATATAAGCAAATTGGAAAATATTCAGAGGAGAGAAAAATGGAAAGGTGAGGGAACACGTTTTAAGACGAGCGCTAAAAAAAAAAAAAAAAAAAAGACGAGCGCTAAAGGGAAGATTAATATTAGCTAAGCAAATTTTTTTTCACTATTTGAGGTACTGCCATACAGAAGAGGTATTAGCCTTTATGACTCTCGTAAGAAGGGATGAAATAGGAAAAAATAGATGAAAAACATAGGCTTTATCTCCTGTATCTAATAGACATCTCAATCTTACAGTTCTAAAACTGAATCCTAGATTCCTTCCTGAATTAAATCTCCTCTGATAGTAAAACCCCCATTTTAGTAAATTGGATCAACTTTCTTCTGCTCAAGTCAAAAACTGGAGGCAACCAACCACTTACTGCTTTTATTTTTTTCTTTACCTTCTACACGCAATCTGTGAGCAAGTGCTGTGAGCTCTACCCCCAAATCATCCACAGTCCATCTCTACCTGACGCAAACTTAGCCCAAGATAATGACTCTAGCCACAGCCTCTTGCCTGGTTTCTCTCTTCCATCCTGGCCTCTTATCCTTGTCTCAGAGCCCAACACACAAGGTTGCTTCTTTAAACAATATAAATAGTTCATGACCTTTCCTTGTTTAAAACAATCTTCTTTTAGAAAGAAACTATTGGGCACCTGGGTGGCTCAGTGGGTTAAGCATCTGCCTTTGGCTCAGATCATGATCTCAGGGTCCTGGGATGGAGCCCTTCATCAGGGTCCCTGCTATAAACAAAAACAACCCAACAAACAACAACAACAGCAACAACAGCCAACTCTATCTCCTTGACAGGATATGCAATGCCCCGTAAGTCCTGGCACCTCCCACCCTTCTCATAGAGCCACTCTGGCAGTCCACTTTCTTTAGATACAGACCTGTTTCTTTTTTCCTAGTATAGGTCATGCTTGTTTCCCACCTTAAGATACCTGCATGAGTTTATTATTTTCCCCACTGCATGGGGAAACATTTTTCTCCTTATCTTCACGTATTAAGAGTTTCCTATTATTCTGGTTTTAGCTGAAATGTTCTTAGAAAGGCCTATAACCATCCAATTTAAAATACACGCCCACTCAGTCTTCATCCTATTAAATTGTTTTGAACTCTTCAAAACCATTATCTTTATTTATGTTTTCTGGTTTATTTATTTATTTATTTATTTATTTATTTATTTATTTATTATTTATTTATTTTTATGATCTCTTCCATTAGTATGTAAGCTCCATGAGATTGATAAACTTGTCTTCCAGTTTGCGGTTGACTCTTGAGAGTATAAAACCTTGTCTGGCACTGGTATAAATGCCTCTCAAAGCCGGAGGAAGATTGCCCAATGACAAAAAGAGCTGAGGTGAATTATTTGTTTTTGGAATTTTTTATCCATAGGTGGACCCTAGGTGTTGTGGAATGGACTTCAAGTGCATGTTTAGGAAGATTTTACGAGATAAACATTAACGGTACTTGTATGTATGTGACACTATGGTCCTATGCATGGACAATAAGGGATATTTTTTCATGTGAGGCTCTCTGGAAGGTCATATACGCTGATGATGAATAAAGAATTTGGAGATAGACTGAGCATTTTTTCATTGTGTTTTTTGGTATTTAAATTTCCCCATATCCCAGAATCTTCATCAGTAAAATGTTATGATAATAACAACATTTATCTTTTAGACCTTCTAGGTGCACTAAACAGATAGAATAAATACAATTATAGAAAGACTGTCATAGTGCCTAGCATGCAGCTAGTGCTTAAGAAATATATCAGTTTTCTTAGATTTATATTGAACACTTGGCCAAAAGAATTCTCAAAAATGGCTTTATGTTATCATAATGGTTTTATGGCCCCCGTGACTTTGAATATAATTAGCTGTATCAATATTATCCCAAAGGTATATTTCCACAATTGTTGCTATATTTTTTTCCCTTCCTTTGGTCCTATCACATCCAGCCCTGCATACTGTGGAGCTTGTAAAGTATACTGGAAAATGAAGTGGGCTTGTTTGTTTGTAATAGCAATGACTCATAATATTTTCCAAATGTTTATGAAGCTGAAAGCTTACTGATAGTATTTGTCTATAGTTTGGATATGATTGAAAATGTTTCTGATAATCACTAGCCCATAGGCAGATGGGCAATAATTTTTCAAATCAATTTTTACAATAAATGTAAAGACTCATTTGCAGAGGGAGAAAGAAAAATGATATGAATAGCCTGTATTCACAGGAGGCTTTTTTTTTTTTTTTAATGGATTGTTTTCTAGATGAGATGGTGGATTCACTGTGGAGTAAGATTCTGAGATCTATTCTCAATGAATGCTTCCATCCAGTAAAGGTCCAAAGAAAAGAATGCATTACAGTGCACCCTTATGCTAATATTTGCTTAATCTTCAGATGGTTTTGTGCTTAACATTCCAAAAGTAGATGATTTGGGAAAACAAAAAATATATAAATAAATATACACATTTGAAATTACACACTTATATAACAGTTTGAAATGCCTTTATGAGTGTAAAGGGAAAAATGTTAAGAAAAATTAAATATAACATCATTTTGTAATCATTGTTGCTAGTGGGACATGCTGTTACACATTCAAATAAATTTTGATCAGCTATAGAGAGACATTTTCAATGATGGGTCTTACATACTGATATAATTAAAATTATTTAAATCTTCAGTTATATTTTAGAGACCAAAATATTCAGGTATGTTTGAATTCTACAAAGGGAAAATGGTTTGTTAAATGATGTTGAAAATTAGTTCATTTCAGTAATAATAAAAAGGATGGCCTATAAAATTTAAAATATACAAATAAAAGCAAAAAAAAAAATCTTTGTGTATACTCAAATGCCTTACCTACTGAATTAAGCCAAGAAATTTTAAGTGTAGAACATTTAAAAATATAAAATGTTATTATCAGATTATTACTTTTATTACTTTAGGATGCAGGATTGCCAACTCTATTCTTTGGATTTATTTATTTATTTTTAACAATTTTATTTTACTCAAAATGATCCTAGTCCCTGAGAATGCATCTGCAAATAATAGTATGTTAACATTTGTTTTCTCTAAAAGTTAAAAGGACACCAGTGATGATCTAATATTTTGCTGTGAACCCATAGAACTCATTGAGTGGTTTTAAGATTTAGGGAAGCAAAATGACTGAGGACAATGAGGTGACACAGAAACCACGTAAATTCTAAATACTTGCCAAAAATGTAATTGTTTATCGAGCATTAATGCTCTGATAAGGGTTTGAAGGCACTGAAAGAAGATAATTATAAGTTGTTGTTGTTGTTGTGTTGTTGTTTTTTCCTGGGATGCCTCAGGCTCAGTCAGGTCAGCACCAGACCCTTGATTTAGGCTTAGGTCATGATCTCGGCGTCCTGACATAGAGCCCCAAGTTGGGACCCCTCTGTGGGCAGGGTACGTCTGCTTGGGATTCTCTCTCTCTCTTCCTCTCTTGCTGCCCTTCTCCCCACTAAAATAAATAAATAATCTTCAAAAAAATAATGGTTTTCATTTCTCAGTTTCAGAACTTCTTTTTATAGATCTGCGTGTGGCTATAATGCTAGAAATCTTTTATTTTAAACAAAGTAGCACCATGGTTAGTTAAAGTCCTATCAAATGATACCACTGTACTAAACTTGGAAATTTTTTTGTAATATATAAAAATTACCTTAGGGCCCCTGGGTAACATAGTCAGTTGAACGTCTGACTCTTGGTTTTGGCTCAAGTCATGATCTCAGGGTCCTGGGATTCAGTCCCAATTTGGACTCCATGCTCAGCACAAGTCTGTCTCAGATTCTCTCTGCTTCTGCCCCTCTCACCTTGTGTTTGCTCTCTCTCTCTCTCCCTCTCTCTCTCTCAAATAAATAAATAAATAATTTAAAAAGTATTATTTTGTAACTAAAATGATTAAGCCATTTTTCTTCAATTTTGTGACATATCAAATGAGATTTGTATAAAGGAAAGTTTTACCTCACACCAATAAATGATTCAATTTATTTACACAATGGAAAACAAATAGGTGAAATTATTTCAGTAATCACCTCCAAATCCATTTTTTCATGCGATCAAAAAAGAAAAGCAAAACTCTAAGATTTTTTCCTATTACTAAGTTTATAAACTTTGTCATCCTTTAAAAGACTACAGTGTTGCTGCTATATTTGCCATTTTTATTTTGCAATGTTTATGATCAGAATTTCTGTTTATCATTTAAAATTAGAGGATCCTAGGTGGCTCAGCCAGTTGGGCATCTGCCTTTGGCTCAGATCATGATCTTGGGGTCCTGGGATTGAGTCCTGCCTTGGACTCCCCGCTCAGCAGAGTCTGCTTCTCCCTCTCCCTCTGACCCTCCTCCCCACTTATGCTCCGTCTCACATAAATAAACAAAATTAAAAAAAAAGACTTTTATTAAATCAAAATACTTATACAATACAAAAATACCGTAAATTAACTGAATTCTCCCTTAGATTTGCTGATTAGTTTTAATGCTCACAAGAGAAATCCCCTCAAATATGAGTAGCTATGTAGGTTCTATTGAAACTTGCTTTATCTGTTTAATTAAAGAAAACCTGATTATATGGAAACAAACTAACATCATATGCTTCAGCTTCTACTGGGAAACTGAGGTACTGATCTTTAGATAATAAATGTAGAAGTGAGAATTCTGCTAAAAATAAATTTATACCAAAAGTTCAGATGTGAAACATGAGTGAATAGGAAAATATTCTACTATGGAGACCAGCTCCAAAGCTTAATTGCCGCTGCACTACTCTATTTAACAAGTAGAAGATTCATCATGCAAACAAATCTCAGTAGAATAAAACCACATCTTGGCTTGATAACCTGCCATTTTAAAACGTTTTGTTCTGATTTAAGTTGTTTCAGTGCACATACATTTACTGAGAAAATTTGATGATCCTTTCCCGCAGAATAGAGAGATTCTGATCAATAAACATTGGAAAATAAGGAGAATGCTAAACGTAACAGCAACACTGAACTCTGCTAACGAAGGACAACAATTCATAAAATGACTAATATGGAAAAAAGCCCTCACTTTGCCTTTTTAGAGGAGGCAGATCACAGGAAAAAAGAGAAGTGGAAGTGCCTACCGAAATAATTTAACCTTATACTTTCTGTAATGGATGCGTTTGCTTACGCTCCCACACAGATGCATTCATCAGGATGGTGGCATCATAGGAGTAAACTCAGAGTTCTTTCCCATCAAACATTCTACTATGCTGTGTCGCCTACTTTCAGAAAACATTTATTACATTTTGAAGTACATTTAAAGTCTGTGATGTTCTGTTCTAATGAAATTCTATGACATCTTTTAGATTCTTTGGACTAGTTCTAATTAGGAAGAAAAATCGGTTAAACACGAATATAATTTCCATAAAGGACAATGTCAAATACTGTCATCTCAATTATAGAGCAAAGTCAGCTAGAGATGAAGGATGTTTTCTTTCTTTCTTTCTTTCTTTCTTTCTTTCTTTCTTTCTTTCTTTCTTCTTCTTCTTCTTCTTCTTCTTCTTCTTCTTCTTCTTCTTCTTTCTTTCTTCTTACTTTTTCTTTCTTTCTTTTCTTCCTTTTTCTTTCTCTTTCTTTCTTTCTATTCTTTCTTTTTTCTTTCTTTTCTTTCTTTTTCTTTCCTCCTTTTTTTCTTCTTTCTTTCTTTCCTTTTATACAGAATAAAAATCTATCCTTTACTATTCTTCAAACTATTCCTCTTTTTTTCTCCTTTCTCTTGTATGTGTGTATGCATGTATGCATGTGACCATGGAAAGGCTATTTAACTTATTAGAGTCATGACTACTCACTTTTGAATGTTGAGAGAATGAAATGAGATACACACCAAAGTAGTTTACAAAGAACCTGGAGTTAATAACCTTCAAGAAGGTTTACCTAGTCAAGTCATTTTACTATCATTTGTAAGGTAGAAATAAGCATATATATCTGAAGGATGGTAAGTAAACAGATTTGGTTATAGGAAAAGCCATAGTGATGAGAAGACACTTAACTGATAAAGAAACAAGATATTCCCCTGCTTTAAGTAAATAGATATTTGGGAAAAGGGGGGAAGTTGCATTTAAGTGAAAAGAAATGAATTCAATCAGATTACCAAAACTAATAATTATATAGTTTATTTTTTCAAGGGTCTGGTCCCCCTCCTAAAACATAGCCATCAGTTTAAATCAGAAATAAATGATATTTAAGTGAGATTAAATGTTCCATGATAGGGATCCCTGGGTGGCGCAGCGGTTTGGCGCCTGCCTTTGGCCCAGGGTGTGATCCTGGAGACCCGGGATCAAATCCCACGTCAGGCTCCTGGTGCATGGAGCCTGCTTCTCCCTCTGCCTGTGTCTCTGCCTCTCTCTCTCTCTCTCTGTGACTATCATAAATAAATAAAATTAAAAAATAAATAAATAAATAAATAAATAAATGTTCCAAGATATATTTAAATAAACCACAGTGGCATCAATCATATACAATTTTGTTTAGCCGGATACAATGCCATAGTATATTCTAAAATCTTGTTTAAATATGTATTTTACAAATACTTATCAGAAAGTAGAAGTACTTTTAGGAGGGTTTGAAACTTTTTTTTTGGATAAACTTTGGTATATTTTTGAGAAAATTTCATGAAAACATTGAATAATTTAATGGTGTTTGAAAAGAAAATATGTTTATGGCTCTTCATTCTCATTAGTTTTTCTATGATTAAAAAGCTATTGAAGATTACATTATTGATATTTCTGATTTTGAAAGTAAAACATACAAAAAGAAAAAAGAAAATGAAGTATCCCCACCAACAAAATACATTTTATTTTTTTCTCTTTTCCTCAGTCTCACAAAAAATATTTGTTTGCATTTGCTCTAATAATACCTTTAAAATAAAAGAAGCAAGGCTCTTTACACCAAATTTCTAATCTTTTATCTCCTAACCTATAATTACTTGACAACCTCAAAAAAAAAAAAAAGTAAGAAAGAAAACATCAAAAGCTTTGCTATGGATAATAGCTAAACTCGAAGTCACAGAGCATTGGCTTTGATCTTGAATTCGTAAGATCTGACTATTTCAAACACATCCTACACATTGCCTTATATTATAGCAACATGCAATCATCTTATTCCTTGGAACACTATTTTCTCTTTAATCAATTATCTTTAAAGGATTAAATCACACGTACACATGTTCTCAGATTGGAAAATTCCAAAAAGGTAGAAGAAACTAGGCAAAGTCCATCAGGGAGCTGATATTCCCTTTGGTGGTACTTATCATCCTACAATTGGGAACTATGTGATTTTGCTTTGCAATGCGGGGTGCGGGGGAGTTACTTGTATTGGGAGGGCTTATAGGGAGGGGCCAAATTGCAAAGGGTTTTGACTGTCAAGTTGAAATATTAATGTAGCTGCCTTTTGGTAATGAGGAGATTTGAAATATCCTAATGTAGAAAATATAGAGTAAAAAAAAAATAAAAGAAATGTATTCTTTCAATCAAAATCTTTGAAGAACCCACTACTTACTACTGTACTTACTACTTACTTACCTGTACTTGGTCCTAGAGGAACAAAATTAAGACTGAATCTCTGCTATTTGAGAACTTATTCTAGTCTGGAAGAAAATCATATAATTAGATAAATTGGGAGATGATGTATGGATCAGGACTATGACACACTGTGAGACACAACTCATTAATTCTAGAAGATTGGGGAAAGATACCCCATATTTAAGAATAATTTGTAAGTTATATGAGGAGTGGATTTAAAGGGAAAATAAAACAATAGTTAATTGCATATATATATATATATATATATATGTTGATAGCTATTTAGGGTTGTGATGGTAAAATTATAATTTGATGAGAAATATGAGATAGTATATTCCTGTTATGATTCTTTATTTATTATTTATTTATTTATTTATTTATTTATTATTTTTTTTATTCCATATTTATTTAAAGATGAAATTTACAATTCTATTCTTTATTTACCCCATAAAATAATATCTCTACTAAAATGTATTTAGCCTAAGTGTAGTTATTAATTAGAAATCAGGAGTCATCCACTTGGGATGATACAATATGTCTAGGTGCACCACACCATTCCATTTTCTGTGCTTGATTTGCTTAAGAGTTAGAGTAATGTGTTATTAGGATAAGGCCTGACTCACAATTAAAATTCCAACATAGAGGAACAATATTTTATATACACCCTTGCTATGTTAGCTATTCCCTTCTCAGGAATGGCTAACAACACTTTACACTCCTTATTATCTGATGCTTGCTAAGGGTCCACTATGCATCAGACATACTGTTTAGGTGTTGGGTATGTATACAAGATATAGTTCCTATCTTCAATTGGTTACAATACATTATATTATATGAGGAGAGAAAAATATACCTTAATTAATTAATTATGCATCATTCTATAAAAGATGCAGCTATCTAAGATCACTATTTTTGAGTGGAAAGATGAATATCAGATGGGCTGTTCAGGAAAGAAAGCTATGAAGAGTTGAGTTTTAAAGCATGTGAAAAAAGAGAGAAAGAAAATGCCACGAAGAGAATGTAACTTGAGACTTTTTTTTTTTTCTGTTCGAAGAACTGAAAAGTATCCACCAGAGTGGGAGCAGGATAAGAAGAAGGGGAAAGATAAAGGTTTTAAGATCTAGGTATAGATCAGGTGATGCAGACTCTTACAGGTAGAGTGAATATAAGACCCAGATTGTCATAAAGTGTATTTATACCTGTTTTTTTTTTTTCTGGTGTAATTATTAATAGTGTCCTTTATTAGTTTCAAAGGTGCCCTAATTAGGAAAAAGTTTATTTGCGTGGTCATTTTACATATAGGCCAAGGTAAGTTTGAAGTGTATTTGGCATACAGTGGAAAGATACTGATGGTTTCCATATAACTTTTTTTTTTAAGATTTTATTTATTTATTCATGAGAAAGAGAGAGAGAGAGAGAGAGAGGGAGAGGCAGAGACACAGGCAGAAGGAGAAGCAGGCTCCATGCAAGGAGCCCGATGTGGGACTTGATCTCGGGACTCCAGGATCACACCCTGGGCTGAAGGCAGGCACTAAACCCCTGAGCCACCCAGAGATCCCCAGTTTCCATATAACTTTTAATAAGATTAAGCTAACACTTATATAGAATTAAATAGTGGAAATGGGTACAACCATATAGTAGGAATATGTTGGCCAGGCAAAGAATAATGATGGCAATTTAGTAGGTAAATGACAGCAAATATGGAGGGTATTTGAAATACTATTTAAGAGGCAGAATTAATAGGCCTTGTTATTGGATCGAATGCAGATAATTGACACAAGGTTTTTAAGCATAATTATATTGACTCTTAGGACAACTTTTTGTAGTGCATTTTCCATTATCAGGTCATGGGGAGAAGTCCCAGAAAGAAAGCCTAATAGTCTTGAATATCAAATCCATGTATGCAGGAGAGGAAAGTACAAGTAAGCGTGGATTCTCAAAGTGGGATGGGAGTCCTTCTTCACAGAGCAGGTTTACTTCTCATTGTCTGTGGAGTGAACTCGGCCTACATCACCAATTCAGAGCACCAGAGAAAAAATTAAATATGAAGAAAATGCGTTTAAGCAAAAAGATTGTTCATTCATCTCATAACAGAGGTATGAGAAAACATTTAAATCAAGTCATCATTTTCCATTTGTGTTTTTCTCTTTCTTCCACAGACAGCGAAGACTTGCTAATGCAACATCTGCTGTGCTCATTTGATTTCTCTGCATTCATGGTAAGCAGCTGTTTATACCTTCTTAGTCCCAATTTATTCAGGTGACTGGTTTCACAAGGACACATTTACTTTTGCTGGGCCCGAGGCCCATTTTCCTGATATAAGGTTTGGTAAATCTTGGTTGATGATTACCAGATGCTTGGTCATGTAACATTTTCCCTTCTTGATGTGGCCTCTTGATTTATGAAATACTTTTTATTCATAATGCATGTGTAAGAGAAATGATTCGCCGAGCTGAATATTGTTACCCTGAATTTCACAAATCTGAGGACAATTATTTTTAATCAAAGGCAGATGACAATATAGGAACCCATAAGATATGCATGTATTATTCCTCATATTTATAAAGGTTTTGTTTGTTTGTTTCAAGTTTTTATTTAAATTCTAGTTAGTTAACATGTAGTGTAATACCGGTTTCAGGAGTAGAATTTAGTAACTCATCACTTACCTACAACACCCAGTGCTCATCACAACAGTGCCCTCCTCCATTTTATTCCATACCTCTCCCCACTACCCCTCCACCCAACCCTCATTTTGTTCTCTATAGAATCTCTTGTGATTTGCCCTCCTCTCTTTCCCCACCCCTTTCCCTATGTTCATCTGTTCTGTTTGTTAAATTCCACATATTAGTGAAATCATATGGTGTTAGAAGACATGCATTTTCCAACCAATAATAACCTTACTTGTCTTATCACTTTCTGATACTCATTTTTTTTTTTCTGGATCAAATAGGGAAAATAACATCATTCCTCACCATAGAGGTCTTTTTGACAATGATGTGATAAAAAATAATATGAAAAGTTACTTTAAACCTGTATTGGACTGTTGTCCCAAAGTGTTTAGAGTGTTTTCATGCTGCATATATTTGAAGCTACCTGCCCTGGACTCAACCCATGGAATGTAGTAAAAAGTAGGATCATCTAGTAGTTGAGAACATGTGCTTTCAAATGGTGTATTCTTGGTGACTTTGTTGAACATGAACTGACCATATATGTATGGGTTTACTTTGGAGCACTCTATTCTGCTCCGTTGATCTATGTCTTTTTATGCTAATAGCATACTGCTATGATTATTATAGTTTTATAATATAGATTGAAATCAGGAAGTGTGACGTGTCCAGCTTTGTCATGGTTGTGGCTACTCAGGGTCGTTTGTAGTTCAACATACATTTTAGAATTGTTTTTACTATTTCTGTGGAAAATACTATTGGGTTTCTGATAGGGATTGTAAATTGAATCAGTAAATCACCTTGGTAGTATGTACATTTTAATGATATTAATTCTTCTGATATGTGAACAAGGAATATCTATTTATTTGTGAAGTTTTCAGTTTCTTTTATCAATGTCTTACTGTTTTAAGTGTACAAACCTTTCACCTCTTTGGTTGAGTTTATTCCTAAGTACTTTATTATTTTTGATCCTATTGTAAGTGTGATTATTTTCTTACCTTCTCTCTGATAGCTCAGCATTAGTGTATGGAAACATATCTCTCGCTTTTATATTTTGATTTTGTATCCTACAACTTTATCTGAATTTATTAATTTTAATAGTTTTTTTTCTTGGTGCAGTCCTTAGGAGTTTCTATAGATAATATGTGCAAACACACAGTTCTACTTCTTTGTTGGTTTGTATGTCTTTTTTTTTTTAAGATTTTATTCATTTATTCATGAGAGACACACACAGAGAGAGAGAGAGAGAGAAGCAGAGACACAGGCAGAGGGAGAAGCAGGCTCCATGCAGGGAGCCCAACGTGGGACTCGATCCTGGGACTCCAGGATCATGCCCTGATCATGCCAAAGACAGACACTCAACCACAGACCCACCCAGGGATCCCCTGGATGTCTTTTATTTCTTTTTTTTTTTAACTAATTGTTCTGGCTAGAACTTCTAGTACTATGTTGAGTAGAAGTGGTGACAATGGGCATCCTCAATACACAATGAAGAAATAATAGCTCTTTCAATAAATGGTTTGGGGAAAACTGGGTATCCACATACAAAAGAATGAAATTGGACCCATATCTTATTTCATATACAAAAATCAAATCAAAATGGATTAAATACTTGAACATAAGACCTGAAACCATAAAACTAAAAGAAAACAGGACATCAGTCTTGGCAATGATTTTTTTGGATTTGACCCAAAGGCAAAGCCAATGAAAGCAAAATGAATAAGTGAGACTACATTAAACTAAAAAGTTTCTTCATAGCAAAATAACCTGTTAACAAAATGAAAAAAAAAACAATCTATGGAAAGGGAGAAAACACTTGCAAACTACACATCTGATAAGAAATTAATTTCCAAAATATACAAGGAACTCAACCCATAGATAACCCAATTAAAAAACAGGCAAAGACCTTCAACATTACGATCATCAGGAAAATACAAATCAAACTTACAGTGAAATATCACATCATACCTGTCAGAATGGCTAAAACTAACAACACAGGAGACAACCTATGCTGTCAAGGATGCGGATAAAAGGGAACCCTCTTACACTGTTGGTGGAAATGCACTTTGGAAAACAGTAAAGATGTTCCCAAAAAATTAAAAATAGAAGTACCTTATGATCTAGTAATCACTCTACTGAGTATTTACTCAAAGAATACAAAAACACTAATTCAAAAGGATACATGCTCCCCTATGTTTATAGAAGTTTATTGACAATAGTCAAATTATGGAAGTAGCCCAAGTGTTCATCAATACATAAATGGATAAAGAAGTAATATACAATGGTATATTACTCAGCCATGAAAAAGAATGAAATCTTACCATTTGCAATAACACAGATGGAGCTAGAGAGTATAATGCTAGGTGAAATAAGTCAGCCAGAGAAAGATAAATGCCACATGATTTATTCATATGTGGAATTTAAGAAACAAAACATGAACATAAGGGACTAAAGAGAGGCAAACCAGAAAACAGACTCTCAGCCATATAGAACAAACTGAGGGTTATTGGAGGGGAAGTAAGCTGGGGGATTTTTGAAAAAAAAATTCCCCCCACCATAAAAACAGGCAAAGACTGAAATAGACTTTTCCCCAAAGACACACAAATAGCCAATAGGTGTATGAAAAGATGCTCATCATTGCTAATCATCAGGAAAATAAAAATCAAAACCACAGCAAGAAATCACCTCACACCTATTAATATGGCTATCATGAAGAAAAGATAACAAGTGCTGCCAAGCATATAGGGAAAAGGGAACCCTTGTGCACTGTTGGAAATGTACATTGGTGCAGCCATTATGAAAAGAGGATGAAGATTTCTCAAAAGATTAAAAATAGGACCCCTACGTAATCCAGCATTCCCACTTTTGAGTATATGTCCAAAGCAAACAAAATCATAATCTCAGAGAGACTATCTGACCAGCTCATGGTTACAGCATCGTTATTCACAATAGCCAAGATGTGGAGACAATCTGTGTGTCTGCTAGTGGATGAATAACTAAAGAAAATGTGATACACACACACACACACGCACACATACACATTGGAAAATTATTCAGTCTTAAAAAAGAAGAAAATCCTGCCATTGTGACAACATGGATGAAACTAGAGGGTGTTATGCTAACTGAAATAAACCAGAGAGAAATATAGATGCTGCACAGTATCACTTATATGTGGAATCTTTAAAAAAAAAAAAAAGAAAGAAACTCACAGAAACGGATGAGTATAGTGGTTGCCAGGTGCTGGGGATGGGGAAAATGGGTAGAGTTTGGTGAAGGATACCATTTTCCAGTTACAAATAAATAACATGGGGATGTCTGGGAAGTTTAGTGGCTGAGCATCTTCCTTCAGCTCAGGTCGTGACCCTGGGGTCCTGGGATCGATTTCACATGAGGCTTCCTGCAGGGAAGCTGCTTCTCCCTCCGCCTGTGTCTCTGCCCCTATGTGTCTCTCATGAATGAATGAATGAATAAATAAATAAATATTTAAATATTTAAATAAATAAAAATAAATAACTTCTCAAGAACAAATTTATACTATGGGTGACTATAGCTGATAATACTATAATGGGTAATTTAAATTTGCTATGAGAGTAGATTCTAAGAATTTTCACCTCCTCATCCCACCAAAAAAGAAAGTGACCATAGGAGATGATGGATGTGTTAATTAACTTGACTGTGAGAGTTATTTCATAGTGTAGGTATATATTAAATCACATTCTAGAATTTAAATATATTACCATCTTGTTAATTATAAAAATTTTCCATCATCTTTAAACAAAGTAATAAAATGAACACAGTATATGCTCTCAAGTGAGTTCACCCAGTTTGATCCCTTGTTTCCACATGTATTAACTCTATGACCTAAGGCAATGACTTAAATTCCCAGGGTCTTCATTTTTCAATCTGTAAAATGAATATAATCTAAATCACTAAATTATTTTTATTATTTCATTTCTTTTAGTTTTTTTAAAAGATTTTATTTATTTATTCATGAGAGACAGAGAGAGAGGCAGAGACACAGGCAGAGAGAGAAGCAGGCTCCATGCAGGGAGCCCGACGTGGGACTCGATCCCGGGTCTCCAGGATCACGCTCTGGGCCAAAGGCAGACGCGCCACCACTGAACTACCCAGGGGTCCTGCTAAATTATTTTTGAAAACCAACTGCTAGTTAATTTATTTCTTCCAAACTGGATGTGAAGTTATCTTTCAGTGAAACATTGTTTAAGAAGAAATTAAGAAAAAAATCATTTGGGGGATATAAATATGATGCTTTATTATATTTTTATTTAATAATACATGCTATTATGCAAATTTTAGTTATACATGTTATAATACATATTATATTCTATATATTATGATAATATTAATATATAATACCACATTTATGTTTACAATGGATAATATATAATTATAATAATATATTCATATTTATGATATTTAATATAAGCTACATTAAAACTGTATTTTTTACTATTGTATATTAATATGTAGATACATAATATTTTACATATAGTCATATGGTAATATGCTATATTAAATATATATAAAGTAGCTTATTTTTTGGTTTCAGTTTGCTGTAACAAATTGTCGCAAAGTTAGAGGCTTGAACAAAACATATTATTTTACGGTTCTGCAAGTCAGAAGTCCAACAAGGAATCTAAGATGCTACAATCAAGGTGTTTGTAAAGCTATGTTCTCCCTTGGAAGCTTTATGTGAGTTTCCATTTCTTGACCTTTTCAAGTTTCTGAAGGCCTTCACTTCTTCCATCTTCAAAGCCAGTAACATCGTGGCTTTCTTCTGTACTCACACCTCCCTCTGACTCTGACTCCTCTACATTGACTGCCTGACTGATTGCACTGGGCCCATGTGGATGGCTCAGGATAATCCCTCTATCTGTAAATCGGTTGATTAGCACCCTTAATTCCATCAGCAGCCTTAGTCCCCCTTTGCCTTATAAACCAAAACACATCCATCAGTTCTGGAGAGTAGGGTGTGAACTTCATTGGGGAACCATGCCTCTGCCTCCTCCGCTTTCTAATACAGGGCAAATCTTGGCACCCTAAATAAGTACTCAACAGTTAGGAAGCATAGTGGTTTTCCTTGGCAGAGCACACAAAAAAAACAAAACTGGCAATTTTTTTCAGAATTTGAGTGATCATGTTTTTTTTAAAAGAAGGACTTACCCTATGTCCAACTGAAACTTATGCAAAGGTTATGCAATATGGGAGCTTCTCATAAGCTTCTGTCCTCATATCTACTTCATAAATATCTTTGCAAAAAAAAAATAAATAAAAATAAATAAATAAATATCTTTGCAATTTGCCCAGTCATTTCAGAATTTGTTGCTCTTAAGTATGTACAATGAATTGTGTGAAGTCCTCATCATAGAATTCTCATATATCATTGACTTGCTCACTCTAACCTTGATCTTTGCATATTCATGACGTTGCTGGCTCTTTGGTGTATCAGGAAAACCAGGAAGGGTAAGAGCTAACACTTGTTTGGGGTTTCATATAATATAGGCACTGATCTAAGTGATTTGTATTTATGTCCTAATTAAATTCTCACAACTCGCTTGATATATATATATATATATATATATATATATAACCATATAAATGTGAAAACTGATGCATAGAGAGTTTCCATAAATTGACCAAAACCTCACAACTTGTTAACTGCTAGCTAGGTCTAAATCCTGGCGATGTGGATTCTGAGCCTATTCTTTTCATCCCTACTTTATGAGCCATGTCAGCAGACTGTTGGACATCCTATTATAATTTCCTATAACTTACAATATAAAACTATTCTAGCATGAATTCAAGACTTTCCAAATCATGGTTCCTCCTTACTTCTTTGACCACATCTCCTGGAACAATAGTAAATTGCATCCTCCTCCTTTACCTCAATGCTGTTTCAGTAACACGTATGTTAGTTTCTTTATCATGCCAGGCTGTCTTCCTGACTCTGTAGCTTTATACACAAGAATGCACACCTGGCAAAGCATCTCCTTCAGAAATATTTCCCCTGTTGAATAGAATTAACCAATCTTCTAAATTGCTATTTATTTATTTATTTATTTATTTATTTATTTATTTATTTATTTTTACCACACACTGTAATGTATTTGTTTGCATATGGATTTTGGCTAACAGAGTAATCAAAAATGATGTCTTTAAATTCCATCTTTGTATCTCAGTTGTCTACCATGGAGCCATGCAAATAGTAGGCACACTGTAAATACTTTATTATATTAAAAGTGAATGAACATAACAGGAATTTTTAAGAATGCATCTTTACCCTGGATATTTAGGTGCTCCCTGGTATGCAGATGGCTCCATAAGAAAATAGACTGATTCCTAGATTATGCATTTGCTATATTCATTCTATCATTCATTATTCTTTTACAATATTTTTGAAATATTTACATTGTTCCACATAAAGTGACATGTAATTAGGAGTATTTAAAATAAACTCAAATGTTAATAATTGTTCCACATAAAGTGACATGTAATTAGGAGTATTTAAAATAAACGTCATGTATATGTTAATAATAATAATAATTGAGCAGGCTATAAGGAATACTCAATTTACAGTCTATGGAATTTCTGAGAAGGGAGTGTTTTCTTCTAATATACCGAGATAATCTCTTGAACTGTGATTTACTCTACAAAAGATATTGAGAGCTCAGTCCAATGCCCGGCATATTGTAGGTTCTCAGTTAGTGTAAATAAATGATTTTGAGACAGTTGTGTGGAAGAAAAGCAGTCAATTCAGAGGCAAAAACATTTAGAAAAATAAACTTCAAAAGCAAAACTGTTGAGGCCTACGTGGGACATGAGGTTCATCTGAGGTGTGTGTGTGTGTGTGTGTGTGTGTGTGTGTGTGTGTTGGGGGCGATGTGGTGGTGAATAAGAGCAAGCAAGGTGCAAAAGGAAGAAAACACCCCTACAACTACTGATTTTCTGCCTAGATATGCAAGTGAGAACACATTTATCCTGTTTGAGTCTTTGTTCTGCATCTTGCACCATTGTTGCCCAGTCCCTACTCTTTGATATGGAATTTGAATAGATGTTCTTAAGGGCTTCCCAGTTCCAGGAGTTGTTTAATTCTCCATCATAAATGTCCTACAGCCATAGCAAGTACACGAATACACACCACAAGCAAGAGTCGCCTACACGCGTGTCCTCATGCGCACACACACACAATGCAGCAGTAAAATTAGTTGTAAGCAATAACAACGAAAGAGGCATTTGAAATCTTGGCCCTCCTCTAAGCTCAGATTTTACAATTTGTGAACTCTAAACAGGATTTCAAAAACGATTTGGGTCCTCAAGCCACTGTAATGCACTGCTGCACTTGTCTCTTTTACATCTGAAATTCAAAGACCAAAGAGCACAAGGGAAAGCTTTTATTGCTGGCGTGTGACATGACAGGACAGCGGGGGTACTTGCAATATTAGGAAGCTATAGGAGGCCCCGAGAGGCTGTCTCATCTGTGACCTCCACGGAGTTTTGAAATGCGGGAGCAAGGATTCCTGGCAGCAAGCATTAACCTGGCTTGTTCTCCTTGGGAATGCTGTCAATTTAGCTAGTTCCTTAGGTTCTGTAGCTGACTTCCACAGCCCCACATTTGAAGGTCTTTCCAGATTTTGAGTTATTGTTAGGATATTTTCTGAAATCACTGATGACACGTCCATAGCACTTCTCCAAGTATAATGAACATAGCAGCTAGAGTTTGAATACCACGGCAGGGAAATTTCAGAGACTTTCTTCCTTCTTAGCTGTCTTTTATAATTAGTGGAATAACAGCACATGGCTCATACATAGCTAGCCTTCACTGAACAATATTTAAAAGGAGCTAGATGCCATGCAGAGTCACTTGTGGGCATGCCATTTAGTAATCACAGCGAGTCTGAGACATTGCTATTGTGGGCCCCGTCTCCCCTAGATGAGGGAAATAAGATGAAACGTTAAATAAGATGTTCAAGTTCTAAAAAAAAAAAAAAAAAAAATATGTTCAAGTTCACTCAGTTAAAATCTTAAAAAGAAAAACACTGAGAGGCTTTGGCAGTACACACATTATGTAGGTATCTGAAATAATATCATTTCCCCCCTGCAACTTACACCATTATTTCTTTCCTTCAATCAAGACTTTGTCAAAACCATGACTACCGCTTCAAGTCATTAATGAGATTTGGCAGAAAGAAAATACAGGCATTTTTCTGGGTTTTACAGTTCTGAAGTCTCAGGGAACTCTGGGTAAGAGAGGGCTTTGGGAGAGACATAAGAGGGAAGGTAAGTTTTCCACCACTGCCAATGTTCCAATCCCTTAAAATAAAAGATTCCGTAGGGCTACAGAGAGAAGAGGGGAAAAGATGGAGGAAAGATGACAAGATACAGTTAGTGGCGGTAACAAAACAGAAATTCTGTCATCTCCTAAATAGATCCTAGGGTAGCAGCAAGCCTTCTGTGATGGAATGAATGACTGACACACACAGAACAATGTAGAAGTACAAAGTTTTAGACAGCCTTACGCATGTTTCACATTAGTCATTTTTTTTTTTGGTAGCAAATTGGACTCCAAGCAATGATGGTACCAAAGTTCAGCCTCAGTGAGAGAGAGTCCATGTTGTTGAAACTATGTTTAGCTTATATTCCTGCCAACTGGCTACTTTATTCATTAGATTAGCCTATCATCCCAATTAGTAAGGGCACTTTTATGATAAGGGGTAGCCTTGTATGCATTCACAAGATGCATGAAAAGAAAATCTAAATTTAAAAATTGATTTGAGGGATTTAAAGAGACACTTTGTAAAAGAGTTAAATGAACAATATATGTACAAAAAGACACTCAGTTTCATTAATTACCAGGGGAACACAAATAAGAATAAATTGGTATCCCCCATACAACCACACAAGGATGACTGAATTCAAAAGTTCTGCTGTGAAACATCATAGAGTCGCAGAGCAGATGGAGCAGTCAGGCTTCTCATAATGGCTAATGGAAGTTTAAATTAGTGCAACCAGTTTTAAGCAGTTTGGCACTATCTGCTGAAACAGAACATATTTATGACTCATGATCCAGGAATCCTACTCCTAGAAATGTCACCCAAAAGAAAAGCACAAGAATGTTCACTGCAACACTATTTTTAATAGTCCCAATCTGGAAACTACTCAACTGCCCATCCATTGTAGAGGGGCTACGTGGCATATTCATACCAGGGAACACTGTACTGCAATAAGAGTGAACAGTGTACAGTACGTACAACCATCTGGGTGAGCCTCACAAACACAATATTCACCGAAAGAAGACAGACTCCATACAGATTTTGGGATTGTTTGTTCTAGTAAGACAGACTCGGAATAATACATATTGTATGTTTCCATTTCTAAAAAAAGTACAAAAGTAGGCAAAACTAACTGATGCTGTTCTAAGTGAGGAAAGTAGAATGATAGGAAAAGAGAAGTAACCAAGAGGAAGCACTAAGGGAGCTCCTGAAGCTATTATGATTTTTTTTTAATGATGCCCTGGTTGTTAAAATTCACCAAATTAGATGCTTACAATATGTTTACGTTGATGTATGTACATTATACTTCAAAACAAATTTTAAAAATAAAATCTAATTCAGGTAGCATTCATTCAAGAAATGCTGAATTTTCAATTCCAAAGTCCAAGAAAGGTGGACTTGAGCATTTTATTAATTGTTCCCTTATAACTCCCCCCATTGACCAGCTGTCTACACAAGCATTCTATGTTCTTTGGACTTAATATAAAATTGGACCCACTACCCAGTAGTTCTCCATAGGCATGGATTTTACTCTTTCTTCGGAACAAGAATACTTAGTCTGCAGGTTCCATCAGTGAAAGCTCGAAGGAAGATTCACACCATGCACATGTGATACACTGGGCTTCCTCTTAAAGGTGCAAAACCTCACCTCCATCAGGTGTTCTATGTGTAACAGGTAAATAAAGGATCAAACTCTCTAGTATGGCAGCTTACATGTTAGCCATATACTCTTTTCAATTTGCCTATTGATTTTCTCTCTTGAAATAACTTCCTCAATAAACTAAAACAGGAGTCTTTTGGGTAAACCAATCTCAGTAATCTGATTCCTTTGCTGACTGTGATGAGCACCCATTTCCACTTTATGATAGAAAATTATAGCTATCTCTGCTTGGCAATCCTGAGTCCATTCCAGCCTAATTGAGAATGAAGAACCCATTGTAGTTGTTGATCTTCCTACCAGCCTCTGCAGCATAGTAAAATGGTGGTGGAACGCCTTAAAGTTCTGGCACACGAATTGTGCCTCCAAGTCAGAATGAAAGATAAGTCTTCTTTTTCTCTTTTGTTTTCTTTTTTTTTGGGGGGGGGGAGGGGTCATTTTTAGAGGGAAGATAAGCACATGATGAATCCCAAGCACTTCCACCTCCCAAATTATATAAATAGCTTCTTCTACATTAAATGAACAGATGTCTGTCCTACAGTCTTTATAGTACAGGATTAGAATTAGGTTTGCACTATCTCGGCCAGCAAGTGAAACTGCAGTTGTGTACATGCAGAGTTAGGATGTTGCATGCAGATCATCTTGTTAGGACACCTGTCTAAATATATTCTATCTGATTCAAAATCCAATTCAATTCTCCTTGGTTGAGTACACTCAAATTCTGTTTGCAAGACTTTAGATGCTATGGATGAACAAGTACTTTTTAGGTATAACCCTACTCTTCTCTTATCATTTCCATTTCCATTTTAACCCCAGTCTATGTTGGATTCACAGTTTAACACTTGTTTGAGCAAAAGGAAGTTGTACAAAATGAGTATGTATAAAGTTGTGTACAGTGAGTTGTACAAAGTTAGTATCTTGAATTTTTATTTTTCATACATGTTTTATTCATCTTACAATTTTATTCATTTATTTTTTGGAGGGCTAAATTTTGGGGTTCTTTTCCGAGGGTAACACTTTCTTCCAACTGGCTTCCTTGTCTTTTGCATACCTTCCCTCCCTCCTTCCTTTCCTTCCTATCTCCCTACCATTAGTCTTTTTCTATTATTCTTTCTGTCTGCCTTTGGTTGTATTATGTCTTCTGATTTCTACATGAATCTGTTAGAATAAAGTCTTTGGAACCCTACTACCCTTAAAAGACCTGTAATATTTATAGAATAGGCAGACTGGAGGAGGAACATCGAAGTCCTTCATGGAAGATACGAATATCAAGAGCTCTGGATTGGTTTCCTATGTATCAACTGGCTTTTTCCTCATAATTGAAAGATAGATGGAAAAATTTCAGGCATTGTATACTCAAAAAAGCTTATGATCTAAAGAAAAGAGATCAGAAGGGCAAATGGCTATTATTTTACTCATGGGGAAGAAAGTTTTCCTATGAAGCTCCTTGTATCTCATTGGCCGAAATACCATCCCATGGTCACTTTCTAGCTACAAGAGTAAGCTAAAAATACTTTTGAAAAGGAATTAAAGCAATCATGATTCACTTTGTAGGCCTGGGCACTTGACAGTGATGAATGAAATTGGTCTTTTCTGAAGGTGGCAGAAACAGTGGGGTAGTTTTAGAGATAAACAAAAATGTCTGCGACATCATGACATTTATTTTTGTCTTATTCATACAAAGGAGGTGGCAGACAGTGTTGAAAAACTTTGGACAGACCATAATTTTATGTGCTTATATATTTATATGCCTATTTATCACAATCTTCATTTGTTTATTTAGTGTAATGGATTTGTGTGGGTTACTATCTTTAAAATTTTTCCATCCTCTTTGAAATGACTAACATCCATATAGCTGCTGGCAAAACCTTACTTTAAGAGCTCAGTATTATTTTTTGTTCCCTTTAGTACAACTTGAGGGCTAGCATGAAGTAGGTAGATAGATTCACTAAAGAATTTAGTTGTTCTATTGAATCTGGGGTCTACACTATCCCTGAGGTTCTTTAAATGCTGGGAAGGACTGACTTCACCAATTTGATAAGGTTTGCTAACCCCCCCTTCTGTGCTATTCCCTAAAAGGTAGAAAACAGGGCGGCCTTTTCTACCCATGATGAAGTTCAATGTAGGGCATGAAGAGGATTCACATAAGTTTCCCCTTGACTTTTCTACTAGGCTCTGTGTTGATAGGGAGAAGTTTTATGATATTGTTAGTTTGCCCTTTTCCACAGTAACTACTTATTTGAAACCAGAATGAGGTTCACATTTGTTCTGTACCACATACATGGTATAAGCATTTCTTAATTTCCATTAACTTAACTTTCTGTCACTTAATTTCCATTAACTTGACAAGAAGTTTACAAAATTGTAAGCATAAGTTAATAAATATTTCTTATGGGGTTGATTTCATTGTTGTTATTATTAATAAGTATTACATCATCATCTTTCCTGTTGTTTTTTTGTTATTTTTAGTTAATTCCATTAAATTAAATGTTGAGGTCAAATAATGCTATCAGCCTGATTTACAAAATAATCCTTAAGAAGTATTTTTTCTGACAAGATCATTTTTTCTGTACATTTTTGCTAATTGAGTTGAACAAAGTTCATTGCTCATTGGATTAAATTAAATTAATTTAAATTAAATCCTACACTTGAATTCATGTATTTAAAACAAACAAAATAAAACAAAACAAAAAATTTACCATCTCTATTCATAGCTCCTATTATTTTCTCCTCCTAAAGAAGGCAAAGAGATAAGAATTTATATGACAACTCTGTACTGCTGGGAAAGAATACATTAAGGGCTGTGTTAAGTCAGAACTTAGGTAACATCAAGGCCTATGAGTGAATGCTAGAACAGAGTTTTAACCTCTGCTGAAGCTGTATGAGAGCTTCAGCGGTACCACCGTATTCCCCTGTTGTTTGTATCTTGGCCATTTAAGAATTGTTTGGCTGTCTCTCTATGAAGTATTGCCTTTACCTAAAACGTCACTTAATTTCTATTAACAGGAACAAGTTCCTGTGGGTGATAAGTCAGAGAAAACCTTTACAGATGGATTAGTAAATGATACAGCTATATCACAAAAGTCAAAATAGAAGAAATACTTGAAAGTCATGAAAAACTAGAGCTAGCAAATATATTGTTTAGAAATGTTTTTGATCTTCGATTTGCCCAGACACTCAATGACACTTGCCATCTCTCCTCTTCTCTGGGTACTTGAGTCATTCTTCGCTGCTCTATCTGGTTAACTCTTTGTCCTTCTCGGGCATATGGCAGATATTTTATTTCTTTCAAAAGTCAGAAATGACTAACTAAGGCCTGAGTTTTAATTTCAACTTTTCAGAAGTAGTATAGAGTCAATTTGGAAAAGCTATCCACCATTTGTGGGGGTAATTTTTTATTTTCTAAAATGGGTATAATGAGATCTCCAATTCTCACATTCTCTTTTTACAATGAGATGGTTATAATATTTTCCATCAAGAAGTGGGGGGGTATGTTCCATCCCCTTGAATCTGGGTGTCCTCTTGACTCTTGTATAAATGACTATGTGATCTGCAAGGCTTGGTCCTAAAAGACCAATGCCCTTTCCCTTTAGCTCTGGTTCTCTTGCATGCTCACCATAAGAACTCAGCAAGTGTGTTGAGCTACATATAGAGGTCACATATAGGAGTTGTGGCTGAAAGCCCCCATTGACCTCTAAGTTGACAGCCTACCTGCTAGCTGTGGGGGTAAAGCAGCCTTTGAAATTACTTCAGTCATCAACTGATTACCAAGTCATGAAAAACTTTGATGGTGAGCTGCCTAGCTAATCCTGGTTAACCTCAGACCCATGAGAGATAACACACACTGATTATTGTTTTAAGCAACTGCTATATGAGATGATTAGTTAGAAGCAATTGTAACAGCAACATTAGGTAAACAAGGAGGAATAAGTTCTTATAATACAAACAAACGTCTCATTCAAAGCTGAGATCAGTCCTCTGAATGTTAATTTCAAGATAAAGGAGAGCTTGAAAAGGCAAGGCATCACAAAAATTGTCTGCAGTATATACTGTATCATTAATGATACGTGGTAATTCTGGGTCAACAAATATCTAGAGTAGTCAGAGCAAGTGTTAGTTTAGGCACAGAGACAGAACCGTTAATACAGTTGTTTCAAACCAGAAATTCATTTTGTGGAGTTTCTCTACACTCAAACCTCTGAAAAATCAAAATTAATGAATGTTTACTGAGATTCCACTGTGGACGTGGATGAGGCAGCATGCTAATCTCTGGGGGCACAGAGAAAAAATAAATACTTCCTTTTATTTAGGGAGGCAGCTGGTCAGAAAACATGAAAAAGATTGATTCAATAAATGTTTGAAATGCCGTAATAGAAGCAGTACAAGTAGATGTACTAAAGTAGAGTTATTCTTTTTTAGTGGGTGTTGAGGAATGAGTTGAGGAGAGGAGTAGGAAAGGCATCATGTAGAAGATTATTCCTGAGCTGAGTCTTACATTTTCAAAATACTTAACATGTTGTCTGCGAGCTCTGTTTGACTAGAGTTTGTATCACACGTGCTTGATACTATTCATGCTATTATTGGTGGATTTTTTGTATTTTTTTACATAAAAGTGTACAACTATCATATTATTAAGACATGTCTCTAGTAGTGTACATGTATAACATTGGAGGATATTTGCACTCTGGCATCTATGTTTAAATAGCAAACTGTATTTGAAATTTCATAGTAGTAAATGTCATGACTACTGGGATCTGCTTATTTCTAGATCTGTGGCTTCGTATGGCAAAATAAATTAGGAAGATTCCTTTGCTCAATAAAATACGAAATCATAGTGACTAGATGGCGTATGCCACACCATGCAAATTAAAGATCATTTCGGGACTGGAGAGGGGATTTCATAAAGATTTTGTCAACTTCAAATTAAAATAATGTCCCATCTCTTGACCTGCCAGTTCTACCTCTCCTTCACAGGATACTGCAAGTGCCCACATCCATAGCATTGAAAAGAGAAAGAGAACAAGAAACTTCTGAAGATTGTTTCATCCTTAATATTTGATTCTAGAAACTATTTTTCATTCACTTTTTTCTAAATTAGACCTAAGCATTTCCCACGCCATAAAAACTAAAGTCTTTATTTTCATCCAGTAGATTGAAACCAACATGAGTCATTTTTATAGCGTCCCCTTTATTGCTAGTCTCTAAATGCCTTGATAAGAAGGCCTATACCCACCAGTGAGTCTTGAACAGAAGCAGCATCTCACAGCATATCTTCCCATATTAATAGAACTTAGAACCCACAGAAATATTTTTTAAACAAAATCATGTCTTCAGTTTTTCATTTTACCTTTTCTTTGAGACTATTGAGATGATAAAAACATAAAGAAACTAATTTCATAACTATTGAGATGGATTAATCCTTAGAACAGTCCACATGTTGATTTTTTTTATTCATAAGTGGGAAATAAAAATTATTTTCTTTCCTATTCTCTGTACATCCAGGGAGTTATGTTTCTATCCTTTTACTGTCTGAGAAATACAGGAAAAATAAAGCAGCTCCTCAATTGAATGACATTCACTATTATAACTTATTCATGCATAAAGAATAAATTAAAAGTGAACATTAGTATTCAAAAAGTTGGTATTTATTTATACATGTAACTTAATGTTTTTTCTTAAGTTATTTACTAGCAAAAAAAAAAAAAGTTATTTACTAGCATATATTTCCTAGAGGAAAATAAGCTGGAAAGTAGCAGGATTTTATATGCATCTAATTTAGTGTCTGGTAAATTAGTAGCTCCCCATGATAATTCATTGTCATAGAATTTGAGAAAGAGTTCAATTGTATAGGACATTAACAAATTTAAAAAATTTTTCCATAACTTATGTTTATGTTGAAATTTTTTTAAAAGATTGTATTTCTTTCTTTTTTTTTTTTTTTTCCGAGAGCTCACAAGTGAAGGGGGGCAGCGGGAGGGGTAATGGAAGAGGGAGAAGTAGGTTCCTCTTGAGCAAGAAGCCCAAGGAGGCTCCATCCCAGTTCCCAGATCCTAGATCCCAGGACTCTAATCATGACCTGAGCAAAGGCAGGTGCTTAACCAACTGAGCCACCCAGGTGTCCCAGTAATGCTGAGATACCAATGCTAAAAAATTTATTGTACATAAAGTTTGGCAGAAGAAACACAACTTTATTTCCATTATTGACATATGATAAACAAGCTACTTAATTTAGCTAGACATTATATTGATTGCATTCATGCTCAAGTTCATTTACATAGAATGTTTATTTTGCCAGTTGTTACATAGAAGTAAGTGAACTTGAGTTTAATTATTAAACAAAATAATGTGATAGTGATAATTTGGGAATAAAAAAATAAATGGTGATTACAGCTTAAAGTTTTTAACTTTTTAATTAACTTGTTTCTGATTGACCTCTATGATTCCTCTCATCCTCTTCCTTCACTTACTGTTCATTTCCTTTCTGAACTCTATCTTGTCACCATTGATTAAAAAAAAAAAAAAAGTAGCAGCTAACTCAAAGTAATGTTGAGAGAGTTAATGAAATACCTTTTGTGTGAAATCATCTGACATTGCCTCCAACACAATGGAAGCCATTTTTCCACCCCTTCTGCCAATTCTAATTCTCGGTATGCTTGGGGGTATTTGTGGTACTGAAGATTTGGCTGGGATCAAAAGTAAAGGAGGAAGAAAATGCATCTAGTGTCTTTTCTGCTCCTTAGCATTACTCTTATTGTACAATTTCCTTTTTTTTTTAGTTGTTATTTCCCTTACCCTTGATGGAAATATTATGAACATTATTTTTTAAGATTTTATCTATTTATTTGACAGAAAGAGAGGGAACACAAGAAGGGGGAGCAGCAGAGGGAGAGGAAGAAGCAGCAGGGAGCCCTACATGGGGCTTGATCCCAGGATGCTGGGATCATGCCCCGAGCCAAGGGCAGACAGAAATATTCAACCAACTGAACTAGCTAGGAGTCCCAGGAACATTATTTTTTAATCACTTTCCTATGAAGGAAAAAGAACATAATTTTCCTTGTTATTCAACAAATGCCCTTTAAAATGTCTTCCTTCACATTTAGCAATTTATCTTTTTTATGGCCAAATAACTCTATGAGGAGATGCAACTAATACACTGTAACGATTTAGAAAACAGAGGTGTTGAATTGGTGATGGGGAAAGAAATAGGGGAAATTAAGAAAACATTATAAAAAAGTATTAGTGGACATTCCAAACTGTCTAAAAAGGCAAAATGAAGAAAAAGTTAAGACTGCACATAGGCAAATATTCTTATCAGGCATTGTTATAGGCTTAATAGTATCACTTCAAAAATCCATGTTTTGATATTCTAATCCCTGGCACCTCAAAATGTGACCAGAGAGAATCTTTACAGAGGTAATGAGGTAAAAATGGCATCATTAAGATATGCCTTAATTCTATATGACCTGTTTCTTATAAGGAGAAGAAGTTTGGACACAGACATGTACAGAGGGAAGACAGTATGAAAACACAGAGGGAAGATGGCCATCTGCTAGTCAAGAATCCTAAAACAAACCCTTCCCACTTCCTAGGAAAAAACAAAAAACAACCCTGTCAACACCTTGATTTTAAACTGTTTGCCATTAGAACTATGAGAAAATAAATCTATTGTTTAAGCTGCCTAATCAGTGGCACTTGGTTGCAACAACCATAGCCAACTGATATAGGCAGCACGTTATGAAATGCCTTGGGTTCAGATATGGGTAACTATTTTTTATTTAGTTTTTACACCTTTACTTAAAGGTATATTAGAAAAATCAAGAGTGCCTGAGTAGCACAGTCAGTTAAGTGTCAGACTCTTGATTTTGGCTCCAGTCATGATCTCAGGGTCCTGGGATCAAGCCTTGCATTGGGCTCCATACCCAGTACGGAGTCTGCTTGGGATTCTCTCTCCTCTCTCCCCCCAACAACCCTGCACTCTCTCTCTCTCTCTAAAATAAATAAATAAATCTTTAAAAAAGAAAAATCAATGAATAATTATTATTCCAAGCCCAATCTAAGTGACCACAGTTTGCAACTGCTAACAAGGCAGTAGTAAATGAAGGCAGTGAGAGGGAGGGATTGACAAGATTGTTATAAATACAAATATGTAATGTAAGAAAGATATTATATACATATGAAACAAAGCTCTTGAGAGTGGTATTGGTAATAAAATTTTTAAATTCTGGGAGAAACCTAATTATATTGAAGGCAATTCATTGAAAACTCACTTCTGTTTTTAAAAACAATACTAGTAAGGATTTGTGATTTATTAAAACACAAGTAGAAATCACATGCTCTGAGAGTCTAGTGGGTACATGTGAGATACTGGATTGAAGAGAAAACAGCATATAACTATAGCTATGATGCTGTTTAAGCACTGTCATTAAGAGAATTTGTATTTATGCTTGTTTAATTAGATGACATCAAGATATTTGAAAATATATGGATTCAATGTCTTTGTCTCCTTATTTTTCTACATTATATTGCTTAGCACAATGAATGGCTTAATTATCTCAAAAAATGTTTGAATTAAAGTCTACCTAATTAATATGAAGAATCTACTATATTGAATTATAGAAATATAAATTTTTCTTGAGCTCAGCTTATAGAGAACCTGAAATTCTGGGCCAGACAGTATGCCGTTTATTCTTCTGGTCAAAAATGTAGTTGAAGTTTTATGAGTAAAAAGAAGGGCACATTCTCAGCTGAGGCAGGAAATCTGTTGCAATTGGTCAGACTAATTGTCTTACCAATGGTCAGATACTAAAGTCTAAGAAGGACATTTAGAAAAGGAAACTGTAGGCCAAATGACAAACAGGATATTGAATAGCATAGTCTAAAAAGAGGAGTTAGGATCACTATATTAGGATGGGAACATAGGTGAAGTAGTTTGGAAAATGCTCTGAGTATGTGACATGCTTCTGGGGGTGGATATGAACAGAATGTAATAGAAAACCTGTACCATCTGGCCTGGGAGAAGGGAAGAAGTGGGAGAGTGCTCCAGGACACCAAAAGAAGAACCGAGCAGCCCAGTCTTTTCCCTAGAGCTGGTTCACAATCTACTGGAGACTCATGGGGAAATAAAACAGTCCTTTCTCACTTTCATGCAAACTTAAAATATTTTCAACTTCTTTGATTTCAGTGTTAACAAATTCAGTTCTAAAGAAGGAACTTCCAGTAGAAGAATTTATCTGCTTCTTTTCTCACTTTCCTTAGATTTAGCAAGTGGTCCAGAGGAAGGATACTGCAAATTGTTATTTAGCATTTTCAATTCCCTCACCTTGTATATGTGGATGACTAATAGGGCTATCATTGACACTATCTCTTATGACTATCATTAATAGAAAATGTTTGAAATGATAACAAGCTATCATTTCCAAGTTTCCTTTATAAAGATTGCAAAGTGGACATTTAATATTTATTTAAATGTTTGCTAATAATCTCTCAAGTGTATTGTGGAGAGATAAAATATCTTAACATGGCCATCCAAAATAAAATTATATTAATCAGTATTATCTGATGACATAAAAACAATACATTGAAGTGTTACACATTTTCATCACCCTTTATATTCTATAATGTATTTTCTTTCTTTTTTTTTGAAGATTTATTTATATTTATTTTGGAGAGAGAGAGAGAGAGAGCAGGAGAGGCCACAGGGACAGAAAATCTTAAGCACTGCTGCACCGAGTGTGGAGTCCAATGTGGGGCTCAATCCTATGACCCTGAGTTTTCATATTTTAAGATGATAGCATTTTCATTTTACCTTTACTTTCAACATTTTTCTTTTATTTTCCTTTTGTGATTCCTCTTTCTTTAAACTTACAGAAAGGCAGACACTCAGGTTCAATGTGATAAATTTCCAGAAACATACAACTCACCCAAGACTGAATCATAAGTAAATGTAAAATTTGAACAGGCTAATAATGAATAAGGGGATTGATTAAATTAATAATCAAATACTTCCCAATGAAGAAAAACTAAAAACCAAATGGTTTCACTGCGGAATTCTTGCAAACATTTCAAAAGTTAACTCTAATCTTTCTCTAATTCTCACAAAAAAGAAAATTGAAGAGGCGAGAACTCCCAACTCATTTTACAAGGCCAGTATTACTCTGATATCAAAGCCAGATGAAGACTCTACAAGAAAATAAAGAACTACAGTCCGATATCTTTGATGAGAATTCTTAACAAAATATTAGCAAACCAAATTAAGCAGCACATTAAAAAGATCACACACCATGAACAAGAGATTTATCCCTATGATACAAGATGCTACAGCATACACAAATCAATACACATGATACATCACATTAATAAGATGAAAGGGAAAATCATATGATATCTCAATAAATTCAGAAAAATTGATTTGGCAAAATTCAATATCCTTTCATGATAATTCTCAATGTTTTGTGCTTCTGTGGTATCAATTGTAATGTCTCCTATTTTTTTTTTTTTGTCTCTGCTTTCACTTCTAATTTTATTTACATGCAACCAAAGCAGTTCTAAGAAGGACATTTATAGCTATAAATGCCTACATTAATAAAATAGGGATATCTCAAGTAAACAACCTAACATTAAAACTCAAGGAAATAGAAGAAGAGCAAGCTAACCTCAAGTTTACCAGAATAAGGAAAATAACAAAAGTCTGAGCAGAAATAAAATAGAGACTAGAAAAAAAAATAATAGAAAAGATTGCTGAATCTATGAGCTGGTTAAAAAAATGATACACTTAAGCCTTTTACTAAGAAAAAAGGCTTTGGCCTATTAATAGTATTATAAAAAATATTTAATTTTAATAGCTTTCCATGCCTTTCTCTTCTCTTTTTCCTTATCTGCTTATAACATATAAATTATAACAGTCAATTTGGTATTGCATTCTCATAAGTAGGTTACCATACCTGGCAAAACTTATGACAGTTATTAACAAAATGCAAGCCAGAAGTCTGAAGGAAACCAACCAGGTACTTAAACATAAATCCATATAAGAAAAAACTAATGAGGAGAGATATATTTCTGTCTCATTTTGTCTGGAATTTCTTTTCATTTGGATCTTGGGCATATAATATTCATGGCTGACTTTAATATAATACTATTAATCAACTGCCTATGGGGACCTTGAATGTTAAATGTTTAAAGCTTAAAGATGATCTGATAGATTTAGGAATCAGCTTCTTCAGGTGTTTTAGGGAAATAGTGGAGAAATTTTGATAGATCTTTCAGAAATTTTATGGGACTTGACTATTTTCAGTTCTCCTGGGTAATATTTAACTGATTACATAGAGTCATGGTGAACATAATATAGACATGTTTTCACTAAAATAATTTTCTTTTATTACATTTATTTATCACTTTTCAATTGGAGTCTAGGTGACAAGAACTGTTTTAGATTTGTGCAGCAGTCATAATTTGAATTCATAAATGTTTTTAGACATGTTTCTTATGTACCTATATAAAATACAATAAAAAAAACTGAGCAGACCCATCTTGGCCATAAATTAAAGCCAAGTCTATATATATATTTATGCTAAAATTTTATTGTTTTAGAGTATTTTTCACATTTGGACTTGATTCTTATCCTACTTTATTACCAGATGTTCAACCTAAAGCATAGTCTAGCCTACCAAGCAAATGCAGCCATTTCTAAATGTCTTAATCCTTTACTATCGCTTTTCATTAGAAGGCCAAAAGGATTTATAGCCAAGATGTCTATATTGTTGTGAAATGATTGAAGTGATTTCTATATGTTTCTTACTGGGTACTTTTTAATGATTCATTTTATGTATCAACTTGACTGGTTCAAGAGTTGCCTAGAGAACTAGTGAAACATTTTTTGGGGGGTGTATCTATCAGGGTATTTCCAGAGAGATTAGCATTGGAATTGGTTGACTTAGTAAAACTGATGGCTCTCCCTAGTGTGGTTGAGCATCACTGAATCTGTTGAGGACCTGAATAAAACAAAAAAGGCCGAAGAAAGTTGACTTTGTACTCTGACGGACTGTTAGAACTAGGACATCAATTTCCTTATGCCCCCAGTGCTCCTGGTCTGAAGGCTCTCAGGCCTTCAGACTTGGCCTAAATCTATGCTCTCAGCTTTCTAGCTCTCACTCTACCAAACTATACCACTGGCTATTATGCATCTCCAGCTAGCAGATGGAAGATCATGAGGCTGATATATATTATAAGCACAATGCTAGATATAACATGGCACAATATAGCCAGACACTGTTCCTGCCTTCATGGAAATTTCAATCTAGTAGAGAATAAGACATCGTATGAATACTCATAAATCAAAGTATAATTACAAATTTAGATAATCTCAGTGATACAAAAGTTCAAGAATTAGGTACGATTGAGGAAGGGTGAGAGAGATGTAACAGGAAGACATGTTTGCCTAAATCATGTTTAAGCTGAAACGTAAAGAAAGCACTTGTATTAGTTAAGAAAAGAACAATGAGTAGATTATTTCCAATAAACGGATTAGTAAATGCAAAGACCCAGAGGTTGAAGACGTCTTTATGTTTTGGAGAAACTGGAAGCCAGTATGGACAGGTGCATACTGAGTGAAGCAGAGAGCACTGCAAGATGAGGATAGTGAATAGGTATGTCCCTGTACAACCTGTGAAGGAGTTTTAATTTAGAGTTAAGCATAACAGGCTAATACTGATGATTTTTAGGCAGGCAATGAATGTTTTCATTGCCAGTTTTGAGCAAACTGAAAGGGAGTCCATTAGTATTAGTTGGAAGGCAATGCTCCATGAAAGATAATATGGTCACATGAACTAGATTAGTAATGTGGAAATGAAGATATGTACGTAGATTTGAAACATGTTTGGTGATCCATCCTATGATGCGCTGCTTGTGGAGAGGGGATGAGGAAAAGAGATGCTTTAAGGGTGATCCCTGGACTTTTTGATATGGACAGCCAGATAGAATGGTGTAATTTATTGAGAAGAGTGACATGAATAGGACTATATACACTAATCACAGCCAACTTCAAATGCTTCTCACAAACAAAGACAAACCAGGTATATAAGAATTATATACATATCAAACCACAAAATTTGATGATAGAAGATGCAATTTCTAAATGAACTTGGGCTATGCATAAAAATTGAGTATATTTTAGATCAAACACTAAACACCAATGAACTGCCAGGAATAAAACTGACAAAAGCATCATTCTCTGCACCTAAAGCATAATACTAAAAATTAATACAAAATTTAAAAGGTCCTTGTGGTTTAAAGATAATTTTAAAATAAAATCCCCTTTGTTAACTGTTGAATCAAAGAATCCATACAAATTACATTTCAAAATCATGATAATGAAAACAAAATGTATCAGAATCATGTGATAAAGCTAGATTGCTGTTAGAGGAAAATTTATAGCATTAAAATACCTGTGTTAATGGAAATGAAATGAAATGAAGTAAATTCCAAGACCTCAATAAAACAACAGAAAAGTTAAACTAAAAGAAATGATATAATAAATATAAAATCAGCAGTACATGTAATAAGTTGATAAATATTAGTGAAGAGAGCCCAGCAGGAAACTAAAATTTATACATCATGACCAAGTAAATTTAATTGTAGAGAACAAAGGTATTGAGATATAAATGTATCATTTAAATTTTTTTTTCATATTAATAGACCCAAAAGAAAAAAATATATATGATCACCTCTATATATTCAGAAAAGATGTTAACAAAATGCAACACTGTTTGGGCAATCGGTAAAATAGGAGTTTATGGATAACTATTTAACAAGAAAACTACATATACTTTTGCTAAAAAGGCAGCATCTTAAATAAGAAATTAAGGACTTCCCATTAAATTCAAGGAGAAGAAAGAATGCCCACTATTTCCATAATTTTTTAACATTGTGTTGGAAGAGTTTGCTAACGCACTTGGAACAGATAATCAATTAGAAGTGTAACAGTCTGAAAGGAAGAACTTTTTAAGTTCCCTTTATAAAAGATCAAATAGCTATGGAAGATGGTAAAATTAGTATACAAAATCAATAGCCTTGTAAACATGTATACATATACAAAAAATAATAAGACAATATAATGGAAGAGAAAGCTCAGTTTATGATAGAAATAAAAATAAAACATATAAATAGCTTACCAAGAAATATTTAAAACATACTTGAAAAAATATAAAACATTCCTGAAGTACTCAGAAAAAATAATTCATCAAATGAAAAGACTATTAGATCCATAAACAGAAAAACAAAATGCTTTAAGATGTTAGTTTTCATTGTTAAACATTTGATTCAGTCACAGTAAAATAATAACATTTTTTTGTAATCTAGTCATTAAGATTGTAAATTGATTTAGAAAAAGCAATGGGGAAAATTACTGTGGAAAAAAGAAGAACAATTAATGGGAGCAGGAAGTTAACATACAAAAAACTCCATGTAACTAAAGTGAGCTTAATATTATTACATGAAGAGAAAGACAAACCAATGGGATTGAAAAAAAATTTCACAAGCAGACCAAATTGAATATGGATATTTAGTATAAAATAAACATGCAGCATGAAATTAGCAGGAAAAAAGATGAACATGTTAACTAACTGATTTGAAATAACTAGAGAGCCTTAGGAAGGTGCATAAAATTGAATCCATTTCTTGGACCATACATGAGAATAAGAAAAAACTGGGAGATATATCTCAGTTATATGAATATGAGAAGTAGATTTCCGATTATGTCACAGTGTATGCCATTTTATATTTGAATTATATATATTCTTAAACATATGCTTACAATTTAGGTTGCTTCAGTAACACAAAGCCTATTCAAACTTTAGTCAGGCTACATCTGAGGTCTAAGATTGTCTCTTTGCCAAGCAGTTAAGGTATTCCAAGGGGTGCTGGAAGGTGAGAAAAATCTCAGAGTAAACACGATGCACCTCCCTGATTCTTTATTTTGATCTAAGATTTTATTGGAGAGCATTGATGGTCATATCTTTATAATGAACATATTTTAATCATTACTTTTAAACTCAAACAAACATCTATGCTATATAACAGAATGCAAATTTTCTTACTTTTAATGATTCAACTTGAGAGTTCAAAGGAAGTCTATACTTGAGATGGGTAACTTCAGGCTGTGCCCCCAGACTCATGAGAGGGTACGTCTCCACTCCTGTCTGCTGCTATTAGCAGTAGTTCAAGGGGTAAAACTGGAAAGCACTGCCTTCAGTTATTTCCTTTCCTTCATCTTCTTTCTTCCTCATTTCCATTTCAAAGCAGACTCTTCCAGTTTTTCCAACGCTGGCCTGTGGGAGAAGGATCTGTACCCTCAGTGGATGAATTGCTGAAATGTTGACTTTTAACCAAAAGGGTTGGTAAGAGCAGGAGTGAGCAGAATGTAACCAATGGAAAAGAGACTCTAGTAGCCAAAAAGAAAAGAAAAGAAAAGAAAAGAAAAGAAAAGAAAAGAAAAGAAAAGAAAAGAAAAGAAAAGAAAAAAAGAAAAGAAAAGAAAAAAGACAAAGACAAGAAAAAAAAAAAGAAAAGAAAAGACAAAGACAAGAAAAGTAAAGAAAAGACAAGAAAAGAAAAATGGAGATCCTGAAATATTAAATTGTGATTTATATTTATAAAGGGGTTTAACTCTGGTCAGAAAGATAATAATCCCTTGCTGACTAAATTTAAGCTCATGTATTAATTGTGCTTTTAAAGTTTTCAGTGACCAGATGTCTTTCCCTTGTCCCCTCAGTGCTTTTTTTTTTTTTTTTTCAAATGTACTGCAAATCATAGTAAAGAATTTAGATCTCCCCTACTCTCTCCTTCCCGCAGTCACATCAGAACTTCAGGGAGATGGCAATTTCCTGAAGCCACAGAAGTAGCAGATCATGGGTACTTTGTTTCAATGGTGTTTTAGTTTAGAACATAGCAAAGGGAATATTTCCATAAAAAAAAGAAGTCAAAAAGTAAATAGCTACCCAAATCAGGTGAAGTACTCTGTAAATTCAATAGATAGGAGTAAATTCGGTTAAGTGAGCCTACTGGAGGGAACCTATGGGTAGGAATAGGTCCCACTTGATTATACCACTTCTGTCTCTACACATTCTTGCCAATCCCTCCTCAATCCAATTTTCCTCCTTGACTGAAAGTAGTGAGGGAACATTGGCTCTCTGCTCATTGTGCTAATTATAGGAAGAAAGATTAAGCCCACTGTAGAGCTTTGGAGAACAGTCAGTGCAGCTGGAGCTTGTTAAGTGAAATGGAGAGTGGAGGAATATGGGCTGTGGTCAGAACACGGAAAGAGAGAAGCAGCTGCCTCAAGCAGATGTGTAGAAAATGGAATTTACAGTATTGGTAGAAAATGTATGTTTTCTAATACTTGTAAAAAAATATTTTTATGTGGTCTTCAGCATAGAAACATATCCCAAGCTTTATCAACGGTATAATTTTCATTCAAGTAATGAGAATACAATTGATTCACAAGGATATGATCTTATTCAGCATACTTTGAATCTGAATGAGAAAGTAATTCTCTTCCTAACAATCCCACATATCACTCCAAAATGAGGTTCTTAATTTTTTGGGGAGATGATGGGTAGATTTATGCAGTAAAGAGACCCAGGGGCTAAATTTCATTTTGACTCTAATACATTGAGATGGGCTCTGAGGTCTTCTGTTGTCATTAATAAGCTATTTATAATACCTTTATTGTCTGTAGAGTTTTCCTTTAAAAGAGATCTCAACATATTATTATTTTTGTATATATGTTTTTATATATATATGTAAATCTATCAATCTTCATATTTCCACTAGTTTTATAAAATTAAAAGATTATTTCTTCAGAGAATGGACTACTTTTTAAAAACCTTTCTAGCTTTAGAGCCTGGGAAAGAGCAGTTGGTTAATATATGCTGAATAAATATATGGCTTACAGGCAAATGAGTAGTTGCCTAAGAGCAAGCAGAAAAATGAACGTGTAACTGCTCTGCATTTCCAGACAAACACTGTCTGCTTGATGCTCATTAAATACTTTATCTATATATTACTAGTAAGAATTTTGCAACTTTTTAAATTCTTTCGGGATTTTTATTATTTTTAACATGTGGAAGACCTGATACAAAGTTATAACAGTCTTCAAGTTAAATATACACACTATCCAAAGCCAGTTTTTGTTGAACTATTGAATCACAGAAAATAATGCAGCATAATTCAGTGTTGTTTACCCTTAATTATTCATTAAGTGGATATTTAAGTGCTTACTGTGTCACAGGTCCTGCGATAGTCATGCAAAGGTGGAAAGACTAATTTACTTCTTTCAATTAGTTTGAGTCTGTTTCTCTGAGAAACAGAGAAAAAAATCATGCAAAGAAGCATCTTCAGCGTAAAATCCTGGGGTGGAGATGAGGTGAGACATAGAATTAGACCCATCTAAAAGCAGCCACATGACTAGACTCCAGAGTGAAGTATAGAAGGTTGGACAAATAAATTTTAGGGAATAAGTGTTTCTGGCTCTATCTCTGTGTCTGGGTCACTACAAGTATCTCCATCTTCCCTTAGTGTATCCCCTCTACCTTATCTGACAACCAGCTGAGAAGTCATGAACAAAAAAGATAACGCTTTGGAAAGGCAGAGTCTATGGTAGCAGGTAAGTGCCTAACACACAAGAAACGAATTTTAATACAAATTGAAGAAAATGGATGGCAAGATGGTGTCTCCAAAGCTTGTCTGTAGAAAAGGTTGCTCTAAGAAGACTCTTCCAAGAATCCACCAGTGTCGGGACTGAGAGATTATCAGTTCACTTTCAATAATGCACATATTAAAGATTGATATTTTAAAAAGAAATGAAAAATAAATGCATTTTCAGCACTTGTTTATCAACATTGAAATTTTAAACAAGCAACTCATCAAACCTAATACAAGTGCACTTATATTTTAAGCTGGCGTACGTTTCATCATGCGTCTTCCTATCTAGTTATCAAGCTATGTGTATAAAATTACTAGATTCTATTTTGAGTCATGCACCCATTCTTCTATTTAACTTAAAGTAATAAACTAATTTACAAATGTTACAAAGGAATACTTTCTTAACAAATCGCATTTACATGAGAAGACGGAAATTAAATTTATTATAGATAAAAATTCTCAAAATTGAACAATCTGTTTAACATGGGTAGCCCTTGTATTACACAGGAAATTTTATATTCTCTCTCTCTCTCTCTCTTATTATCTGTCTCTCTCTCTGGAAGAAAGAATGGACAAGGGGGAAAAAGGACTAAGATGAGAAAAAGAAGAGAGGAAAAGAGGAGACAGAGACTGAGAGAGAGAGAAAAGGGGATGAAAATTCACACTGGGAGAACATCATTACTAGAAGGATTTTAAGATTTGTTTGATGAATCATCTTCTCTCATTTTACAGAGAAGGAAGATGCAGCTCCTGAAGATTAAGTGGTTTATAAAAAGACCCAGAGTGAGGTAGTGGCAGAGGCAGAGCTAGAAAGCTTTGCTATTTTTAGCTGAGTGTCCTGTATTCACAAAAACCAAATTGTTGTTGTTATTCTAATACTCCCCTACATAATTACTCCCTGCCTAATTTGTATTTTAATTTTTTTGTAAGGCATTGAAAACACTGTAAATTTTGTCATTATTCAATGCAGTTTGACAGTTTAGTAGCTGTAGAAGACATCGACTAGAATTAACAAAAACCTATTACTTCACTTTAGCAACATTTAAAAAGTTTTCTCTGACAACACAATGGAGCAAAGATAGACTTTTCAACAAGTGGTACTGGAACAACTAGACATCTACAGGCAAAAGAAAAAAAAAGATGAATTTAGACACTTAGAGATCTTATACTCATCACAAAAACTACCTCAAAAGGCATGATAGACTGAAACTAAAACACAAAACTATAAAACTCTTAGAAGCTCGCATCGGAGAAAACTAAGATGACCTTGGATGTGGCAATTATCTTTTAGATTCCAGCATCTAGGCACAATGCATGGAAGAAACAACTGATAAATAGGTAAAATAAAAAATTTCTGCTTTGTAAAAGACAATGCCAAGAGAATGAGAAAACAAGCCACAGATTGGGAGGAAGAACATTTGCAGAAGAAGCATCTAATAAATGACTGTTATCCAAAATATACAAAAACTCTTAAAACTCACAATAAGAAAATGAACAACCAGATTTTAAAATGGGCCAAAGACCTTACACTTCATGAAGAAGATACACAGACAACATACTAGCACATCGAAAGATGTTCCACACCATATGCCAGCAGAAAAGAGCAAACTGAGACAACGAGAAAGCATTGCATAACTATTAGAATGGCCCAAATCCAGAACACGACACCATTACTTGCGGACAAAGAGGAAGAGCAACGGGAACGCGCATTCACTGCTGATAGGAATGAGCAATATAGCCACCTTGGGAGGCAGTTTGGTGGTTTCTTACAAAACTGAACATATTTCACAATTAACACCTCTTAGTATTTGCCCAAAGAAGCTGAAAAGTTATGTCCAATAAAAACCTGCACACAGATGTTTATAGCAGGTTTTATTCATGATCATCAAAGTTTGGAAGCAACCAAAATAGTCCTTTGGTAGGTAAATGGGGAAATAAACTACGGCACATCCAGGCAGCAGAGTATTTTCAGTACTAAGAAAGAAAGGAGCCATCCAGCCATAAAAATGCATGAAGAAAACTACTATGCTCACCTGACGGAAAAATTCATATGCTAACTAAAAAGAAGCCAATCTGAAAAGGCTGCATACTGTATGATTCCTACATATGACACCTTGGAAAAGGCATGGAAAATTATGGCAGGAGTAAAAACATCAGTGGTTTCCAGAGCTTGAGGAGTGTAGAGGAAAGAACAAAGGATTTTTCGGTCAGTGAAAATATTCTGTATGGTACTATTATGATGGGTACATGTTTTTTATACATTTGTCCAAACCCATAGAATGTCAACACCATAATAAAATGTAACATAGACTATGGAAGTTGAGTGATTATGATGGGTCAGTGTAGGTTCATCAACTGCAACAAAATCACCCCTCTGGTGGAGGGTATGGATAGGGGGTAGGACTATGTGGGGAATTCTCTGTACCTCCTCCTTGACTTTGCTGTGGGCCTGAAATGGCTCTAAAAAAATAAAGTCTAAAAAAAAAATCTTGTCCTACCATTTTCAAAATATAAGGGTGATCATTTCCTTATGTAGTATAAATTATTGTAGTAAATTATTGAGTTTGTCAAGTGGTTTCTTTAAGGATTTTGTTTATATATTTGAGAGAGAGAGTGAGATCACAGAGGTAGAGGGAGAAGCAGACTCCCCCGGGGCCTGATACCAGGTCCTCCAGGTCATGACCTGAGCCGAAGGCAAACGCTTAACTGACTGACCCACCCAGGTGCGCCAATCAGGTGGTTTCTAAATGGAACCTCACTTAACCCTTAAGGGTTTCCTTTAGCCTCTACATTTCTCTCATCATTGTTCTCTACCTGTTATTTTGAAAACTATACTTAGTTTTGGAGAATCCTGACTCTACCCGCCTTCACCACAAATTGTTTTCAAGCTGTTGTTGTTGACTTTTATTTAATAATATTCGTTTCTGCTCATATAACTGTGTCTCGTGAGGCTGAATGTTAAAATATAATCAGAGAAAATTCAAAGTATTTGGCATCTGGCACCCATAATCTCTCTAGTCTAAGGTTACATGCTCTTCCAGGTTTGAGCCAAAAAATGCAGTGCCCTGTTTTTATTGTCCTAAAAATCTTCATAAGACCATAAATATTTTACTCTGAAATCCTTGCAACAATACCTGGCATTGGAATTTATCTGTTCATTTGTCAAAAGTATTGCATCAGTATGTTGCATATCAGCAACAGCTTAACTCTTTCCTGGCACATCTATGGCATCTTAAGAGTGAGCCTTAAAATGAACATCTATAAAGTAGAAGCAAATGCAACAGTTACTCTTAAGCTGTTATTTATGTCATATTTTTTTTTTTTTATGGCCAGATCTTTCTCCTTTCTTTCTTTCTTTCTTTCTTTCTTTCTTTCTTTCTTTCTTTCTTTCTTTCTTTCTTTCTTTCTTTTCTTTCTTTCTTCCTTTCTTCCTTTCTTTCTTCTTTCTTTCTTTCTTTTTTCTTTTTCTTTCTTCTTTCTCTTTCTCTCTCTCTCTCTCTCTTTCTTTCTTTTTGTGAGAAGATGTGGGGGTGGGGGCAGAGGGAGAGGAAGATAATCCCAAGCAGACTCCATGCTGAGCGGGGAGTCCCAGTGCTCAATCTCACCACCCTGAGACCATCATGTGAGCCGAAATCAAGAGTCAGGCACTCAACTGACTGAGCCACCCAGGAGCCCCAATGACCAGATTTTTTTTTTAAGTCGCTAATAAAACAAGTGAAAAGGAAGAAATATGCCAGTTGTGCCTCAAAACGATTCATAAATTAATTACTTCGCTATATGAAAAGTACAACACTAAGTAGCTGTCTGCAGGAAGGAGAAACAACTAGAAAAGCTTCATTAAAACATTTTATTTATCACGATAGTTTTCTAGTTTCTGTATATATATATATATATATATATATATATATATATATATACAGTGTAAATGTCAAGTACAGAAAGTTCAGATAACTTCTGGAACAGGATTCAAGGCAGATAAATTTTATATTGATTTACCTGTAGTGTTAGTAGTACTTAAAGCCTTGAAACTATATATAAGTTCATATATAATATATAAATTTTCAGCTACCAAGATTGAAGCGAAGTTTTCTTTACCTCTTTATTGTGTATGCAGCAAAGCACGTTATTGTGTGGGCCAGCAGAGGTGCGAAGGGTATCTAGCTCAGTGCAAAATGCAGCCTGTGTGCCCTGTAAGAATCTGCTGACATGTCGAAGTAACCTGGCTCTTAATGAGTTTGGCTTTTCTTTTTCTCTTATGTAGTTCGTATAGAATGCTGAGCCCTTCGAAAATTCTTATGGGACATAGGCAGAAAATAGAACACCTTTCAGTGTACTATAGTTTCCATGTATTTTTTTCTTTTTATGTTTGTTTATTACCTTTATCAAGTCCATTAACTTCATCAGATTTTAGCTAAAACTTGGGAAAAAATGTTTCATATACTAAGGATTATTCAGAAGAGTGTGCTATATCATCCCTAGTGTAGTTTATCTAGCACTGCTGAAATGATTTTTTTCTATGTCTCAAACACCCACGTTTTCTTAATGATGTTTAGACAGAAAACTATTGTGTGTGTTTACTTGTCTTTTAGAGAGTCATTTTGCAGAACATGTGTCTTTTAAAATTTTCTGTGGAAAGCAAATGAATTTTTTTTAAAGATTTTATTTATTTATTCATGAGATTGAGAGAGAGGGGCAGAGACACAGGCAGAGGGAGAAGCAGGCTCCACGCAGAGAGCCCGATGGGGAATTGGATCCTGGGACTCCGGGGTCACACCCTGGGCCCACAGCAGCACTAAACTGCTGAGCCACCCAGGTTGCCCACAAATGACATTTTTATACATGTGATTGTATGTAAAACTTTTCCATAGAACAAATTGTTATAGAGTTTTTTTTTTGTTGTTATAGAGTTTTAATAACTTGTTTCACTATGAGTTATATATGCAGCAATAAATGGCAATAGAATAATTTGCATTTTATTTGATAAAAGCTACAAATTCCTTACCAAAATAGGAGTGTTAGGAAGTTATAATAGAAGTTACTAATATTACTAATCAATATATCAATTAACGAATTATATTTTCAAAATGAGATATGGTCTAAGATGTTATATTCTGAATGTTATCTCCAATTGTGTTATTTTCTTTCTTAGAAATGACTTTTTTCAGGGATCCCTGGGTGGCGCAGCGGTTTGGCACCTGCCTTTGGCCCAGGGCGATCCTGGAGACCCGGGATCGAATCCCACGTCAGGCTCCCGGTGCATGGAGCCTGCTTCTCCCTCTGCCTGTGTCTCTGCCTCTCTCTCTTTCTCTCTGTGTGTGACTATCATAAATAAATAAAAATTAAAAAAAAAAAAAAGAAATGACTTTTTTCAGATAATGCGTAGTTCTCTTCCTTTGAAGCAATATTTATAAGAAACAGAATCTTTGGAGTCAGATATATTTCTATTCAAATCCAAGATCATTATTTTTATTTTTTTAAGAATTCATTTATTTATTTGAGAGAGTGAGAGAAACAGCATAAGTTGGGTGAGGGGTAGGAGGAGAAGCAGACTCTCTGCTGAGCAGGGAGCCTGACAAGGGGCTCAATCCCAGGACCCTGGGATCATGACCTGAGCTGAAGGCAGACACTTAACTGACTGAACCCACCAGTGCCCCAAGATCATTCCTTTGATAATTTTGTAACTTTGTTAAATTCCTTTACTTTTCCAAAACCTACATTCCCCCCACACTTAAAATGAATATTATATAATCCCTATGTGTTTACTTTTTATAATGTTCTATATATGATTAAAAATAATAATGTATGTTCTCCAGTTTTTAATGCCAGTTCTGTTTGTGCCTTTGATCAAATTGTTAATTGTAGTTTTAATTCTAGATTATTATTGATTTTTAACTTTTCAAAATAATGCTAACTTCTTGATAGGATTTTATAGATTTGTAAATTTCTTCTGATATTTCTATACATTTAAGCTTTAAATATGTTTTTGTTGAAATATAATTGACATATATTAGTTTCAAGTAATACAATGATTTGAAATTTGTATATGTTGTGAAATGTATTATAAAAGTAGCCATATAGGGATACTGGCTGGAATGTAAAGCAGAGAAACCTTAATGGAAGGGAATTTGATAATACCAAACTGCATTTATCCTTTGACCCAGAAACTTCATTTCTAAAACTTAATTCCAAAAATTTACATGCAACAATCTGAAAAAATAGATCTACATAAGGCAATTTATTCCATTTCTATTTGTAATAGCCAGAGAGTGTAAAACAACCTAGTGTCCATGGATAGGCTCTGGTTGAATTAATCGTGGCATATCCTAATCATTCATCTGTAAAAAGAAGTGGGAAATATCCATATACTGTTATTCAGCATATATATTTTTTGTTTTGTTTTTCAGAGTATATTTTAAATGAAAAAAACGTATGTGTGTGCAATGCCACCATTTATCTAAGGATGTGATGTTGTTTTTATTTGTACCTATCTATATCTATATCCACCTATCAAAGGAAGAATAATAAAAACTTTTTGTAAAAGCTTATCTGTAACCTAGCAATTCCACTCCTGTGCATATTCCCAAGAGAAAACTCATGATGTCCACACAGAAACTTGAACCTGAGTGTTCATGGCAACATTATTTGTAATAGGCAGAAAATGGAAACCACCAGATGTCTATTATCTGATGATTGAGGAAACAAACTGTGTTATAGCCACACAGTGAACTAGTATTCAACTACATAAAGAGGGAAGTATTGATTCACACCATAAAAATGAATATACCTTGAGTACATTATACTAAGTGGAAGAGGCAACGTAAGTGTATTATTCTGTTTATATGTAAAGTCCAGAGTGGACAAATCCAGAGAGAAAGAAAATAAATTAATGATTATCAGGACCTGGGGGTTGAGGGGTAGGGGTGAGGAGGAAGGAGAAATGGGGAATGACTGCTATAGTTAGTAGGAGAGGTGAACTATTCTGAAATTAGGTAGTGATGATGATTGGATAACTGTGTAAACATACTACCAACAATTGAATTGCTCTCTTTAAAAGGGTGAATGTTATGACATATTAATTATATCTCAATAAAAATTTTAACCTAAAAATTAAGGTTTTATTGCTTATGTTAAGTAGCTATTCTGTTCATGAGAGAATATTTGCAAATTAAATAACAAGATGATTAATAAGCAGCACTGAGTAGCTGCTTACTCAGTGTTAGTTCCCCTTCCTGTACAATGTGTGGTAATTATACGTTCACTTGTGGTTGTGAACAGCTTGGTTGTTTTTTTTTTTTTTTTTGGATGCCTCCCTTCTTTGCATCTCAATAGCTCTTTGAGCCTATTACCTATTCTTGGTAGTAATTGCATATATAACATCCCAAACTGCATAGTCATTTCAGACAATCAGTCAGATATCTGTCTGCAGGATGCCGATCCACAATTAGCTAAATTTGATGATACATTTTCGGTATCAAAAGGACCAAAGAGTCTTAAATGAGATGAAAGATCACAAATAACATTAAATTGGCACCTAGGTCTACTGAGGATTTAAGTACTGAAAAGCCTGTATCATTGGCAAATTTTGCATTTGGAACTAAAATTGCTCTTGAAATCATTTTAGTAATGGCAATTCCTCACATGTAGTCTGATGGAATGATAGTGAGAAATAAGACTGGAGAAGTGAGTTGGAGTCAACCTGAAAGATCTCAGCGAAGTTTATTAAACTAACGGTTAAATTAATTCTGCTTTTCTCAATTATCCAAGTTCTCTGAATGAAATTTTGACCCCATGATATCTGTCTCTTCCAGAGATTAATACAAAAGACTTCTGGAGGGGAGGAGAGAAGCTGGGGAAGAGAAGTGAAAGTTTGCTTTATGTTCAAGAAATAATAAGTCCTTTTTAGATATATGATTTAGGAATATTTTCTCCTAGTCTGTGCCTTGTCTTCTCATACAGTAACTTTCAAAAAAAGCAGAAATTATACATTTTGGTAAAGCTCAATTTATCATTTTTCCCCTTTAGATGGTCTTTTTGTGTCATATCTAAGAAATCTTTGCCTAATAAGATCTTGGATATTTTTCTATGCTTACTTCTAAAAGTTTCACAGTTTTAGCTCTGATAATAGGTTTATCATCCGTTTTAAATTTTTCTTTTAATTTCATACAAAACAGATTGCCCTTTTTTTCTCATGCTCATGTCCAATTGTCCAAGCATCATTTATTTAAAATAGTCCTCTCTTGTCAACCTTGACATCCTTGTCAAAAATCAAATCATTACTAAGCTTCATTTTTTTCATCAATGTATGACCACATTCTTCACTAATGTCACATTCAGTTGATTGTTCTTAAGATGAGGTAGTGTGAGTCATCTGATCTTATTTGTTTTTGGCTTATTTTAATTTTGGGAAATTTGAATTCTTTTATTTTCTGTATTAATTTTAAAATTAACTTGATAATTTCTACAAAACCTTCTGAAATTTCACTTAGGTACAAGTCATATTTATAGGTCAAATGAGCAGAATTCACATATTAATGACATTTTGATATTTTCATCCATAAACATGGTATATTTCTCCATTTATGAAAGCATGAGGGAGTCAACGGCAATGCTCAGCTGATTGGCTTGGGTACTGTGTTTTGGACCTATTAAGTATTCCTGTTTTCCTTCGTTGCTTACATTTTGTTTTGATTTTGTTTACGTTAATAATATGCCCAACTAAATAATATATGATATATTATATTATATTATATTATATTATTATAATATTATTATATAATATATTATATTATATTATAATATATGATATATATTATATATATTATTATAATATATAATAATATGCCCAACTAATAATATGCCCAACTAAAGACTTGATTTCCAGCACTCCCATATAGGTAGCTATAACCAATTGGCAGAATTTTTGTCAAAGAGGTATATTAAGTGTCTAGGTGTGGCTTTTGGAAAAGCTCTAGCTTTCCTGCTTAGAAATAAATCTGTGGGAAGATTTTCTGTTACATATTGCCAAAATCATTTCAGATAAGCATTTAGAGAAGTGAGTGTACCATTCACATATATGTAAAGAATAAGGAATAAATGTCTATCATCATTCTATAATCCATACCAGAGCAGATTTAAGTATCTTATTCATGGAAATGTAATTTAGAAAAAAAAAAGAGATATCTGCGGCTTTAATTTTAATTGTAGAGAAGTAAATTGGAATACTATTGTTATACATAAAGCTGTATACTTTTTGTACTTAATGTATATTTGTTAAAGGTTAAATGATTTTTTTTAAATAGCCTGCATTATACTTTGGAGAAAATGAAATGGCCTCAAATTTGTCATTTTGTTTGAGCCACTTTCATATATAGGTCTTATGTCCCTTGGAAGAAGAAATTATATACTTAGCACATATTTGTTTTCTGAATATTATTGAATCTTTTAAGTTATAGAGTTCATTGTAAATAATTACTATCTGTGCCTTAAAAATAAGTACTTAATTTATTTTTCACAATGTGTAAATCTTAGCTGTACACTTTTGGGCTATATGCTGAAGTCACTTTTATGCTCTTCCCAGTATCTTGTCTATGACTTTATACTTTCAAAGTGTGATGTCATTTCTCGTATGAAACCTGGGTTCTAAGAAATAAATGTTAGGTTTTGCAATCTGGAATAATATTTTTTTAGTAGAGAGAATTTAAAAATAACAGTTTTAAAGGTGGCAATAGAGTGACAGACACAAAAAATCAGATGAAGTAATATTAGATTATTTCCAAGAATTCTATGTGCAAAATATATTCTCTCATCTCAGATATTGGCAATTAAGTGCAATCTGCATCTGGCTATCCAATTAAATGAAGGTGGCACTAGCATAATCTAACTATAAGTCATGCTTAATATAACAATAAAAGTGATTTAATGTTCCAGTATTTTTAGTTTTTTAATCATTTAACATGGCTGAGGTTGATAGTAAAGTGAATCTTCTTAGTCTAGAGTGACTCTGGTTATTTTTGCCCTTTGTAATACTTTTCATTGTCTAGTGCTAAGCCCCTGTGCTGTGAAAACTTTCCTTAACTCCCAAGCCACCATCATCTGTTTTCCCTTTAGCCTGTCCTTAGGCTGTGTCTATATGTCCGCCATCCTCCTACTACATCATACCTTCTACAATCCTAAATTGTGCATAAATCTATCTTTCTCAACAGGAAGTATGTTACTTCAAGACAGGATTATGGCCACCTTCCCTTTCTACCTTCTGTTTCTCCTTCATTTCTCCCTCTTCTTATTAATAATTATAGCTAAGAGAACTTGATAGATTTTATTTTCTCCTAAATTTGCCACTATGCGTGGTACAAATAAACATAATAACATACACTTATATAAAGTTGCTTAATATTCTCATAAACATTGTTATTTTGAAATTATATTTTATAGTAGAATAAGAAATTATCTTATGGACTTCAGAATCAATAATTTTCACAGCTAAAAAAGAATATAATTACGATCAAAGAACTGAGGTAGAAACTACAGTATCCGAATTGAATTGGAAATATCACTTTAGACTCATCATTTGAAGACATTTATTCCTTCAAGCTCCTTTCCCTGAGTTGGCCTGGACCCAATATTGTTCCACTAGAAATAAGTACCTCTAACCCCATATTTATCTTCCCTAATCCCTTTCACTAAAAGAAATCAGAATTCCTTAGAGAAATGTCTGATTCTGGAGGTGACTCTTCCCTCAGTTCTGTTTCAAAGGCAACCTCCTTGTGTAAATGTTTACCTTGGTTTTACGTTGTAGGCCTCTAAGTCTCAGGTTTTTGTTGTTACTGTTTTGTTTTAATGATTTGTCTGCTGTCTATTAATGTTTCTTTAATTCTATAACTGAGTTAAGTGCTAAAGTGTCTTGAGTTCTGAGAAAAAAAAATCAGGTGATAGACGGTGCAGAAGTTTCTGTTCTTTTGGTTTTTGATAAAATAAATCAGTTAATAGTCAGAAGAGCAAATCATTTTTCCTCCACTGAGCTTCTGGGATCTCAAGTTTCCTGATGAAAGCATCTGTCTTTTTTCCAATGTTAGTGTTTGAAAATCCTTCATCCCCTGGGTCCCTTACCACATAGACCCCAGGGGAGGTATGAGGCAGCAGAATTGGGCACTTTCTCCCTGGAATAAACTCTGGGCGTGGGCACACACAGAGTTTCTCACAAGGCACTTAAAGGCTGAGTCTCCATCAAGGAAGCACTAAATGTTAATCTCCGCCTGAGACTTAAGGAAAGACAAATATCTCTGGGGCTGCTCTGTGCCTTCGTAAACCTGAAGAACAGTTTCATGTTTGTTCCCAGCTTGGCAACTCCAGGCACCTAGAATCCGAAGCCTCTGATGAGTGCTTGTAGTCTGTTCTAGCAATGTGCCTGTCCCCATCTCAGTCCCCACCCTCTGTGGTGTGATGACAAAGGGAGACAGAGTGACACCATCAAAATCATAAATTCAACCCAGGATTTTTCAAGAATTCTCTAGAGCCTTATTGAAGATGTGTCGCTTTTTCTTCATCACACAAAATACAGACACACAGGACACACTTCTTACTGTACTTTGTGAAAGCTGTCTTTCAATATTGCTGATTATTGTTCTATAGGGATAATGGCAAAAGCCCATGCATGTGAATCCACTCGAGTGTCACTCACAGATTGATCCAAGGGAAAAGAGCAGACGACTGTCTGGATTTTAAATTAACTCTCTTTACCTGGCTCTAATCTGGCAGGCAACTTTCTGAGGCTCTAGAGAAGTGAAACGGAGATAAATCAGTCATGACTAAAGAAGTAATCTTAGTTAAAACTAATGAGGAAGCTAATTGGAGTCATTTATCTTCGTGTCAGGTTCATTATTACACTATGGCTCTTCTTTGTGTTAAAGTGGTCAAAGTGTCCATGTGAATAAACAAACAGGTCCTCGCATTGTTGAAATAAGGAGATTAAAATAGGGGTGAGAGTTTGTTAAGAAATCCCTTGATTTTTCACCCTTTTAAGTGAAACTTTGTATTTTCTACATACTTTCCTATTAGGTATGTAATTGGATTACTTGGGTTATATGACTCTGTGGAGCTGTTTCTCCACTTCACGACTGTTAAAATTATTTTGCTCATAGACATTATTTCTCTCCTATTGAAGGAGTTTATTTATTGAGTATTCAAATGAATTTTATGAGATCAGATTTAAATTTGGTATGTTTCGTTTCATGCTTTTATTTATATCAAAATAAAATGTTTAAAACATTTGATTATTAAAAAAAAATCTCATTCCCTCAAATATCACATATCAGTCATTGCACAAATGAAATATCTGTCCTGTATTTTTTTGCCCCAGGTTATTAAAAGAGGAAAGTTAGACTGGCATTGCAGATCATCTAGTGCAGTGGCCCTCATTCTTAGCTGTATGTTCAAATCAGTCAATCTGGAAACTTCATTTGTAACGGGAACATGGGAACTCAGGCGCGGAGACAGATTAGTGATAATCCTTGGTAGTAGACACATGGCTATCTTTGGCCACATTTAAGTTTACTTTGCTAATATAATGAGTCTTACTAAACTCACCATTCAGTCCTTCACTTACTCCTATGCGTTTTTATAGACCTTTCCTACCCTAAGTCTCCTTCTCCTCTATGGATGAAACCACTATTCTATATATTTTTTTGCAGAGGTATATTATATGCATCAATAATTCTTTTTTTTTGTTTTATGTGCTTTTGAACTTTATTAAAAGGCAATTGTATGTTTTCCTCATTCATCATTATATCACTAAAATATATTCCTGTTATAGCTTGTAGAAATTCATTTTCACTGGCATAAGTTATTTCATTGCACAAATATATCACAATAAATAGATTATTTTTCATCTATGGATATTTTCAGACTTTTTGTTACTTTTATCCTTTTATTTTTATTTATTTTTTAAAGATTTTATTTATTTATTCATGAGAGACACACAGAGAGAGAGAGAAGCAGAGACATAGGCAGAGGGAGAAGCAGGCTCCATGCAAGGAGCCCGATGTGGGACTCGATCCTGGGACCGTGGGACCACGACCTGAGCCAAAGGCAAATGCTCAACCACTGAGCCACCCAAGAGCCCTCTCCTTTTCTTTTTAAATCTGTTCTTACTTTCTTCTTTCTTTTCCTTAAATACTGCTACTATGAACATTCTTCAATACATCTCCTCTTTATAACTTTAACTTGGGGCTACGCTCAGGAGTTGAAACGCTTCTCACCAGGAAAACTTTGACAGCAGAGGATCCAGAGTAGGATGGACAGAATCAAGAAGTTAGGAGGATAAAATGGTAATCAACTGTAATTTCAACAAACACTCCAATAGTCAGGGATTGCTCATCTTTCTACATTACCTATTGTAAATTTTGCCCCAGAAAACTGAGGACAACATCATCTTGAAGAAGTCATGGCAGGACATGGTGTACTTAATGCATGGTGGGAGTGCATCAAAGAGATGCAAAGCGTGGACCATAGCAAGTGTAGCTGTCCTCAGAGGACTGTTCTGTAGCTCTTCCAGCTACATTTTTCTATACTTACAGAGATCTAGAAGTTCCTGCATTTGCAGTAAGGAGAGAGGTGCTAGTGAAGAAGTAATAAAACTTACTTCACATATCTTCAGTTGGGAACAAATCCAAGGCAGGATTTACCCCTAGAAATCCCAAGCATGATGAAACTAAGATTTTGCTTGAAATAACACCTTTGCTTAGATTCCTCTTCTCTCTCCTGCTTCCCTCACTCCTGTAAGTTTATTATGAGAACACATCCTCAATAAATTGCTTGCTCAAGTCCTGATACTATGGCCATCTTCTGAGGAACCTGATGGATAGAAATAAGTCAAAGTGTGGTCCCAGAGACTCCATGACCTAAATTTTCAAAGCCTATAGTTGAGTGGTAAAGAAGGATTCCACTTCCTGCCTTAACTTCCCTGAAAGTTTGATTTTAGATTTCTGGCTTCTAGAACTGTGAGAGGATAAATTTCTGTTGTCTGAAACCACCAAGTTTGTGGTGATTTGTTATGGCAGCCCCAGGAAGTTAATCTAGGTAATTTAACATAATAGAATATTACACAATTCTTAAATATACTATTCTAAAGAACATTAAAAAAAGAATACGGGGTAATATTAAAGAACAGTGAGGCTGAATGACATACCAAAATGGTGACATATGTTGTTCCTGACTTTGTCCCTCCTCAGAAGGACAACTAACATCTATTCAAGAACAAGGCAAAACTGAGAGACTCTTAGGGCATGGGGGCGAGGCTAAAGCACCCTCTTGAACCTCAAAGACTAAGACAGATGGCATTAGAAGGGTAAGAAAAGCAGCTGCATGTTGGCCACATTGCCCCTTCCCCAGGGAAGTGCAGCACTATGACGAGAGGTCTCTGAACCTCCAGTTCCTTCAGTAGGGAAGCAGAACTCAGGGGACACATCCAGCTCTCCCCTTTCCATGTTGTGGGTCGCTTTGTGGGAGACCTTGCTCTGATCTTTCACCATGGGAATTGGAGGGGAATTTATGGGGCAGACCCCACTGGGAATCTGACTGTGACAGAGAAGGTGGGGAGGGGCTTGTTACAGCCAGCACTCAGATCTCTGCAAACCAGGTTGATACCCGCAGTGCCCAAGTAGAAACCCCAAACAGTGGCTCTGCTCATCTGCAAAGTTACATCAGGGACAGACTCTGATCAGGGCACTCTGCAAGGTGCTCATCAGCCAGATTCAGGTACTGGAACAAGGAGTTTTGCTGGCCCTAAAACCCCATTTGACCATGCTTAGGCAGGGTGCAGAGTCATAGCCCCATGTCCGGTGAAGCATATCTTCCAGCCCCACCTGATCAGAGAGCTCCTGACCAGTCCTGGGAACTGTGCAGTCTAGCAGGGCTCAAGCTGCGAGGTGGGCTGGCAGAGCCGATCACCCCCCAGCACAAAGCCAGTAACAGGCAGTGAAGCTTCCTGTCCTGCATGCATTCAGGAGGACTCAATCATGGCCATGGCTGAGGGTAGCGCCCGAAGCCCTCCCAACTCAAGAGATTGCTTGAGAAATTGAACAAAGCCTAGAGCGTCCCCTCCTCTTCACACTCAGTCAGGGGGGCTGTGACATTACTGTATCTTTGGTGGAGAGTGTATTCTGGCCCCATCTGACCAGAAGGGCTGGTGAAAACCCTTGGAAGTTGTGCAGCCCAGGGGTGCTTCCCTGAGAGAAGGTTTATAAAGCAAAGCCAGTAGCTCTGTTGAGCCAGGGAACTTGGGGTATGGATATTTTACTTCCACATAAAGAACTTCCTTTAGTATTTCTTGTGAGGCAGGTCTGGTGGTAATGAACTTCTTCTGTTTCATTTCAAAAAAGTCTTTATTCCTCATTCGTTTCTGAAGGACAGTTTTGCTGGTTATAGAACCTGTGGTTAACAATGATTTACTTTCAAGATTTTAAATATGTCATTCCCTTCTCTCCTGGTCTCAGAATGTTCTGTTGTGAATTCTGCCAAGGGATACGAATTGATTGTTACACAATATATAACCATGACCATGTCCGTGAGTGCATTAAAATAGAAATTGTGTTTATAGCTTGTTATTGAAAATGCAACATAACCTACTGTATCTTCACTAACACAACCTCTAATAAGACAACAGAGAAACTGAGAAAAGTATTTTATAACAGAAAAAAGAAAAATGCTTCACATGATTAAATTAAATGGATAGAAACTATGATCACAAGTGTTCTGGGGTTTCAAGTCTATACAGATTGATTTTCTGATAAAGTATTAAAAGTCTATTTTTTTCACATTTTGTGGTTTCTCTGAATTCAAGTTGACTCTGTCCAAGGACATGCATTTGTCTATCTGCCAGTTTTTTTTTTTTTAAGATTTTATTTATTTATTCATGAGAGTCAGAGAGAGAGAGAGAGAGGCAAAGACACAGGCAGAGGGAAAAGCAGGCTCCATGAAGGGAGACCAACATGGGACTCGATCCTGTATCCTGGGATCATACCCTGGGCGGAAGGCAGACACTCAACCGCTGAGCCACCCAGGCGTCCCTCTTTGCCAGTTTTATTATGATATGTTATAGGATCACCATGAGTGTTATATGACTTCATTTAATACTAAAGAGTACTTCTGCATGTCATTGATTTATTTATATATTGATTCTTTTATTAATTTATTCACCAAACAAATATTTATTGTGGCTCCATCATGTCCCAGATACTATTCTAGGCAATCGGTATAATACAATAACAAGAAAGCTACTTACCATTTGTTGAAGACCTTAATTGTGCCAGATAGTGCAGAGTATTTTATTTATATAATTTAATACAAGTAATGAGATGTCTGATTCTAATTTTTTAGATAAGAAAACTGAGGGTCTAAGAAGTTAAGTGAATTGGATGAAATTACTTATCAGAGGCAGATTTAAGATTCCAACTTTTGCTAAAACACAAAATACACTCTCTTTTGCTTGTGCGTATGTCCCAGTCTACTCAGGGTTATTCTAGTTTACACCTTTTGTCCTAATGTAATTACTAATAGTGCCCTATCCCTCTCAAATGTGTTCTGATTTTTTAAGATAACTGATATTGTCCCCTTAATATCCCTACATTGTGATTCATGGTCTTTGCTCAGGGTGTAGGGAGGAAAAGTGCCTAGGTATCTTAAGATATTTTGAGACGATTGATGCGAAAATGAAATGTCATGTCTGATAGATCTTCCCAACTCTTGATTATCTGTGTAGCAGACTGTTTTGTAAAAGGTCACTTTACAAAATTATACTGCAGTTAGTTAGAAAAAATTTGTGTTAATATTTAGTGACAATCAATATCTAAAAGGCCAAAATTTGTGATATTTTATATTTTGGAAGGCACACTACGGTATTTCAGTGTTAAATTATTTAAGCCTCTTTTTTCTCCATCAGTGGATTATGTAAGGGTTCCCATAAGGGTGAGCTCAGACAGTGGTAGGAAATACAGAGAGTATTGACTGCAAAGTGGAATTATCCTTTAGTAAATAAGCACAATCAATCCCATAAAAATTTCAAGAAGACAGTTCTGTGAAAATTCATTTTGTGACTATGGATGTCAGCCTATAGTGCTTATTTTTCAGACTGAATTATTCCTGTAGTAATACCTTGAAATTAATGACTGTTTCTGAGGAGAGTATGAGATTTACATAAATGTGACTCTCAGGTACTAGAATATATTTTATTTTGAAGTAAATTAATAGCCTCCACACCACTTTTAAACCTCAAAATGAAGGTCCAACTCTTAGAAAGGAAATTGAACTTGAGGACCTGTAATCAAGGAATAAGATCGAAAGATCCTCAACTGCACTTGAACAGATTTTGATGATAAGATTTTTGACCTCCAGCCTAAGCCTAATGACATCATAAATGAGACTTTGTGAGATATCCTGGGGAGAAAAGATGAGGGAATTTTGTACGTGGAAAGGTGATAAATTGCTATGGCTAGAGGGCAGACTGCAGCAAATCTATTTCCCACTAAGGTCCTTGAAAATATATTTTATCATACGTAAAAGGGATATTGATATCCTTCCATTAATTGACAAGATCTTTGTTTTTTGCCTTCCAATATGGGTAAGACTGTGACTACAGTAAAATTAACACCATGTAACTGTTGAAGTTCAAAAAAAGATAATAAAACTTATGTCCGGTCCTCTTGAGATGTCTCAGGAAGAATCCAGCTACGAAGCTGTTCTGAAGCCCAGTAGGCACATCAGAAAAACCCTTTTAGATATTTTGTTTACAGCCTCAGCTGAAGTTCCAGACAGCAACCAGCATCAACTACCAAACAAATGAGTGACCAAGCCTCCAGGTGATCTCATTCTCAACATTCAACCTACCTTAGCTGATGCTCATTTGCAGTTTAAAAAAAAAAAAATCAGTTCTACTCAGACCTGCCTGATTTGTAGACTTATGAGCAAAGTATTATCATTGTTTTGAACTACTGTGTTTGGGGTTAGTATGATATACAGTAATAGATAATTGAAAAAGATGAGGGATGCAAAATACCTGGCTAAAAGAAATGATGATATACTAGGAATTAAACAGAAAATTTTGATGTGATCAATCTATCAGTATGAAAATCCCTTGGTAGGATAGTAAAATATGTACTCTTTGCTTTAAATATAAACTAAGTTCCTTTGGGGTTTTGGAATAAGAGCTCCCTTGCCTATAAGAAAATTGCAATCATCACTCTATACTGTTGTTCAGTTATCTGTTGATTAGTAATAATTATAGCCAATATTTCAAATACATTATTGGTGAAGTGTTGTAATAAACAGATTTCAAAGAGAGGAAACATTTGGAAATACATAGTGACACCCAAATGCAAACATTTGGTCATCATATATGATAGAAAAACACAATAGAGTTTACCATTTGGCAAAAAGAGGAGAAAATATATTGGAGAAGCCCGGGGAAGAGATTGATGAAAGAGAAAATGAATGAATAGGCTGATGGAGGAAAACAATATTTAAGAAGTTGAGTGCATACCCAGTACCCACATATGATAGTTTTTTTTAAGAGGATGGTTTGTGAATATATAATGATTATCATCATATAATAGATATCTTAACTCAAAATAGTTTAGTTTACCTTTTTCTTTATGTGCTTTCCAGAGGATTTTATCTTGTCCCCGAGTTGAGTTGAATGATCCTGACCAGTGGTCCATACATACTACCTTGATTTTAGCCTGCAAATATTTGCCAATGCGTCCGTCTTCTAGTACACATGCCTCTATAAATGAGAAAGCTCTTCTCTTAACAATGAAAAGTAGTCTCATTCTAAGAGATCCTTTACTTTTCTGGTTAAGCACCCCCCACTGAGCTGAAGTCTTAGAGTCACACTTTGAACCATATCCCTGAGTTGAATAAGTGCTATACCTGTCCAGGAGCTAAAACACTCAGCCAAGGATATTTTACATGCGCTTGGACTGCATGAGGTATACCTCCCTTCACTAATTAAAATATAATAAAATCATTTTTATACGTGTCACTAATAAAAAAAAGAAACTTGGTTGGTTTTGTTGCTAAAAAGCAATCCTGATACAATTTATCTATATAAATCTTATGCATATTATTAAGAATATGATGAACTGAGATTAAGCACAATGATAATACAAAAAAACCTACAAAATTAAAGAGACTCATGGGCTAACTCTTTGACAAATCCTAAAAACAAGAAAAAAAAAAAAGAAAGAAGGGAGGAAAAAAAATAGCATAATTCTCTACCTTTGTAGTAGAAAGATCAGTGACCTGCGATTTATGAAGCTGATTTTCTGGTGCTAATTAACTGTGTCACCTTGTCATGCCTTTATACTGTCTGCAATTCCATTTTTCCCCCATCTTCTACTGAGAAAATTATCTATATATCCTGAGTAATCTATTTGGATAGCTGTGGGAGAAGAAAAATAAATGTCAGCAGCATTAGAAATGGTAATAATAATATAACATATTGAATAGTAATAGCTAGTTATCTTACCTGACTGATTCAACTAAAAGAGAATACATATTAAAAAGAGGGGATAAGATCGTGTCCAAATTGTGTCACCATCACAAGTACCAGCAGGATCATCTCAGTTAAGAATTCCTTTAAATTTGGAGACAGAACATGAAAGACTCCTAACTCTGGGAAAGAACTAGGGTGGTGGAAGGGGACGTGGGCGGGGCATGGGGGTGACTGGGTGACGGGCACTGAGGGGGGCACTTGACGGGATGAGCACTGGGTGTTATTCTATATGTTGACAAATTGAACACCAATAAAAAAAATATTAAAAAAAAAGATTTCCTTTAAATTTGATTTCTTTCAAGAGCTATCATCATTTTAGTACTTACATCTTCTAGTTTGCTTTCTTTCCTCATCTTTCTCTCTCCTCTGCCTCTACAAACAGATTAATAAGGGGAGATGAATATATTTAAAGAAAATTTTTAAAAATCGTATAACCACTTTTAACATGCACAAAGCAAATAATGATATAAAGCTAGTAAATATGATGAATAATGAATTTAAGAAATATAATTTTAGATGGAAATCTCAATGACACCATAAAAATATTAGTTTTATATTTTGAATCATAGTCTCAATGCCTTTACAAAATGGAGTTCAATGCGGTCTTGACAGAATTATTCAAATGTATCAATTGTTTACAAATAATATATATCAAATAAATTATTGTATAATCAATAAATATGTAGCTGTTGTGATTAGCAGATGACTGTGTCAAAAGAAATACTGATTTAGAGGAAGATGATCGTTTCTGAAGTAAATCACCACTGAAGACATCTTTTCAATCTTTTATGCATGCTGTTTCCTTTGTCTTCCTTTTTGCTTCTCTCTCAAATGTAGTTCCTTTGAACCTTTTCTAGAAGCACGTTTCTTGATAGTTCTCCTCTGCAGCCTTCTCTGAGATGAATGTCCTGCCCAACCACCTTTGCAGAAAGCTCTCTCCAGGGACATAAATTTGTGTTAAGATTCTCCACAGAAAACAAGGCCTGAGGTAGATGCTCAGTTGCCACTTCCTAGACATCATTGCTGTGATTTTTGGTCTCAAATACAAAGAGCAGAGCTTGGGCGTGAATTCAGATTTGTTTCATTCTGGAGTCTACCTTCTTAACCATCGGGCTGCCCTGGCCTTCAAGTGATGCTGTAAGATCACACACTGACGATGGTACCGCATAGCATGCTATTTCCTTCTTCTGTGCGTTTGACCATTCTTAACCTGGAATGACTTTGAATCTCTTCTATCCCACTGGTTCCCATTTGTCATCTGAAACTCAGGATATCAACCATTGCCTCCAGGAAGGCTCCCTCAAATCCTCCATGCAAGTAGGAGAAGTTTGCAACATTGTGCTTTCAAGGGCCCACAGGAGCCCAGGACACACCCAAATGACCACTCACCGTCAGCCATCTTTCACCTACCACAAACATCTATTTTTGTGTTCTACAGCTGCAATTTACTCTAGGTTAGGGAACAGATCCTCTTTTTCTCTTCTCCGTGGGAAGCACTCAATACAAGCTACACGAATATGTTCAACTGCTGTGAACCATTTCCCCCCTGTGGGCCAGTATCTTTTCTGTTCTAAGGCCTATAAATACCTTACCCTCTGGAGTTTAAGTTCCATGTGACAACAGGATTACAAAAGCTATTTTTCCAAATGACTTGAAAAGTTCTGTTTCTTTTTGGTTTTCTTTTTTAAAGATTTTATTTATTTATTCATGAGAGACACAGAGAGAGAGGCAGAGGGAGAAGCAGGCTCCTTCCCCGGGCGGGGCTCTGCTGTGGGACTCGATCCCGGGACCCTGGGGTCACACTCTGAGCTGAAGGCAGATGCAACTGCTGAGCCACCCAGGCACCTGAATTAAAGAGTTTTCAAAGGATGTTCATATATATTTCTATCTTTGTTATTATTTGTCTGCATCAGATTCTTTTTTTTCAGTGACTTGGCTATTGTATTCAAGTTTTCCACAACTGTTCAAATGAGTCACTGTAGATTTCTTTACACTGTGTGTGTGTGTTTTACACTTTAAACGGTGTGTTTTGTGGAAATCTGAACATGCCATTTTTCCACAAGCACATGGTGGCTTTGCATTAGCTATTTTAGACATCTTCTCTAAAGTTTGACAGTGCAGTTCAATTGCTTATTAAACTACAAGAATGTTTCTTTTCACCACTTCTTTCTTAAAGTATCTATGTATTTTTTCAGTAAGATGGAAAACCTTTTTTTTTTTTTTTTGAAACTTTAAAGGTAAGTGCAGAATCAGATTAATGTCTTCAAATCTTAGAAACCTTTAGTGGTCTTAAAATATTTAATAGGCAAAGTCCAAAGCTCATACTTAATATGTAATTATCTTCCCTCTCATGATTTAATCTTGTTTAGTCTTAACTCATTCCATTTAGTCAAGTCTACCCCACACAAGAATCAAAATGGTTCAATTCTAATGCCCTAAATCCAGTTTGACTTCCCTTATCTCTGTTTTTTTTTTTTTTTTTTTCCTGGGTCTGCTCCTGTTTGGAACATCCAGTCATCATCTTGCCTGTTGAAATCCTTCTCATTCCTTAAGGTTCAAATCACCTCCTTCGCGTAAATTGTCTCATCACCAAAACATGATGGAGTTGTCTCCCTCCCAAACTGGTGGTGTTTCTCATTTTCGCATTATATTCCACCTGTACTTTTTATAGATGCTCTGCCTTCCAACTAAATTCAACAAATGTTTTTCCAAAAGGCCCACTTATTTGTATAGTAAGTTTTGTTAGCAAGGTTTTTGTGTTATTTTTAAAGATTTCATTTATTTATTTGAGAGAGACCAAGAGCGAGAGAGATCACAGAGGCAGAGGGAGAAGCAGACTCTCCACTGAGCAGGGAGCCCGACTTGATCTCAGAAACCCAAGATAGTAGCCTGAGCCAAAGACAGACACGTAACTGCCAGAGCCACCCAGGCACCCCCATTGTTGTCGCTCTTAAAGCGAGGGTGCCATTTCAATGCACACAGGGCTAACCTGATTGGGTAATGCTTTGAAGGTCATTTACCTTCAGAATGCATTTTATTTAAACACCAAAATACTTAATTTGAGGTGGGCATTATGATCAAGAAAGGAAAAGATTCCAGGAAGAGGGAACAGGACACAGAGGCTAGAAAGCCCGGTGCCTGTTGAAGGGTTTTGCTGAGAGTCTCTGCTGGTGAGTCCACTTCAGCATTATCTGATTCCTTGGCAGCATTAAACTCCATCATTCTCCCCTCAGAACAGCCTGAAGAGCGGTGTCCCAAGTGCATCCTGAGAGTATCCAGAGCACTCTGCATTGCCAAAGGGACAGATGCAAAATTGGCTGGCCCACTGAGCCAAGTTCCTCTGTTGCAGACTCACTTGGAGTTTTTCCCTTTGCCTGTAATGTGTTGTTCCTGTGGTGTATGCATCTGCCTCTGATCCCATTTTGTTGGGGATTATTTAATTGTTCCACATGCTGGGAGTGTTTATTTATTTACCCACCAGACACCTGCACCTCTTTGATGCTGTCTTTTGCATTTGTTTATAAATAGGAAAAAGAAAATCCCATTGAGGGTGAAACACATTTTATGTCCAGTGAAAATGTTTAGCAATCACAGAAGAAAGCACATTGTTTTAATTTCACAGTCCGTTGGAAGCATTAGCTCATTAACAAACTAATTAAGGAAAAGGAGAGAGAGGTGGTTTGGGATGGAGAATATTGTTTACTCTAGTCAGCATGCATTAGCAGAGCTCATAGATCTCTAACCGTTAAGCACATATCAGATCTCTGCCTGACCTCCTGGGGCGCGTGACCCTCTTAGGTTTGTACTTCTCTCTCTCCCTTCTGTGTCACAGGAAATAAAATAGTTTCCCTGATTGGAGGTGATGGGGTCAGGTTTATATTTCAGGTTAGCTTGTGTCTTGAAAAATGGAAGGGAATGATTGAAAAAACATAAATGCATTCTTTACCTCTTGCCCTCCTTCTTTAAACGTTTCCTAAGTGTTTACTAGGTGTGAGGCACGAGCAAGATATAGCATCTGACTCTCAAGATAGATTTTTAAAGAAACTGTTTACGGTGCAGCGTGATAATTGCAAAGATAAAGTCCTGCATAACAACACAGAGGAGAGGGAAGAGCAAAGATGGTCAGGAAAGGCTACTTGTTAAGTTAGAGACCCTATTTTAGCTTTTTCTATACCACACAGAATTTATGAAAGAAGGTGTATATTATATTTTTCTGGGACTGTAGCTCCATGAAGAGAGATTAAGGAAATAATAATAATAATAGCCGACATTAATTGATTGTTTCCTATTTGCCTCATGCAAATTAATTCACTGCATCCTCACAACAGTCCTATAAGGCAAGTAGCGTTTCCATCACCTCCATTTGGGAGATGAGGAACAGAAGGTTTAGGGAGGTTGAGTAACGTTCCCAAAACATCACCGAGAAAGAAAGTAGCAGAACCAGAATACAAACTCGGGCAATCTGATTCCCATGCTTTGGATTTTAACCTTGGTGCAATATGGGAAAAAGGAGCTTCTGGAAAATGGAGACAGAAGATCTCAGGGACATAAATCTCTCAGAGTCCGGTCAGGAAACAGCACACCAATAGTTTAAGCAGGGCAATTTTTACAAAAAGAATTATTAACAGTTGGTGGCTCAGCGGTGGAGCATCTGCCTTTGGCTCAGGTCATGGTCCTGGAGTCCTGGGATCGAGTCCCACATCGGGCCCTCCTCATGGAGCCTGCTTCTCCCTCTGCCTATGTCTTCCTCTCTCTCTCTCTCATGAATAAACAAATAAAATCTTTAAAAAAAAGAATTATCAACAGTAAAGAGATTAATTTGTAAGAGAGGCAAAGAGAGCTCTAGAGAATACAGGAATGATGAGCAGTTACTAATTTAAAGCTAAGTGAGATAATGTAAGGAAGAAGCCAGTTAGGAAGGGGACCCACCCTACACCAAGCTTGATATATTTACTTCATTGTAAATGTGTTGTGTTTGAGGCCCATTGGATGGAAGAAAAAGTCTCTGAGATGCCATAGATTGGAGCTGGGAATCCCCTCTCCTGGGGTGCATATAAAACTCACAGGGAGGGTACCTGCTTTGCTGCAGGTAAAACTTCCTGGGGTTGGGCACCATGTGTTCTCCTACACACCACTAGCCAGGAAACCGTTCAAGAAACAAAGAAACAAACAAAAAAAAGGTAAAAAAAAAAAAAAATCCCTTCCACTTGCAGTGACTGTTCAAGAGCCTAATATTAAGTCAACTGACAAAGCAGTTATGCTAACAAGGTCCAGCTACAGTACCATAAAACGGGGCAAAAATGGGTACATTTGGAACTGAGACACAGGAAATCAATCATTTATAGAGAACTGAAGGTTTTTAATCATATAAAAATATGGTGTCCAGTCATATGCTATTCAAAATATAGCAATGATACTTCATAAAAAATTAATGACATAAGGCAAAGCCTTGGATTTCCCCAATGACACCTGGATTGATATGTTCTCTCTCTCTCTCTCACACACACACACACACACACACATTTGTACACATGCACACATGTCAATTGTCAAATTATTTCAAACAAATCTTGTGTGCTCATGACTTAATGGTAACAAGAAGTTTTTCTTTTGGGAAATCAGGCAATGGAAGCATCTCTTCACTAATTTCAGGATGAGATTACATTCAGAGATCAAAGAAGATTACATTCAGATAAAGAATGCAGTCCTTGTAAAATATTCCTCCATTTGCTTTTTACGTTTTTGTTTTTATTTTCTGTTTCTACATCTAGGAGATTTTTAATAAGAGAGTGTGTGTGAATGAGGAGAGGGGGTGGATGTCGAGGGAGAGAGAGCATTTTAAGTGGGTTCCATGCCCAGTACAGAGTCCAATGCAGTGCTCGATCTCATGACTCTGAAGTCATGACCTGGGTTGAAATCCAGAGTTGGATGCTTAGCCTGCTGAGCCACCAAGACACCCCTAGTGGAATTTTTTATTATTAATCTTAAAGTTTCAATTATATTTAAATGTCATCCCTTCCATATCATGATGTGAATATTCTAAATTGGAATTCTGAGCCTGAGATATCCTTTTGTATTTATGTACATGTTGTCCTGTACTCTATTAAGAGTGAGGATTATAGGTTGTCTTCCCCCGTCCCCTCACCTCCACCTTAAGCCAATCTAGACAGGCTAAAAATATTTGAAATATATTGTGACTTGTTCTTATCTACCCCCTAGAACCTTAATATCTCCCTGATGATAACCCCAGACAGTAAAGGAATACATTTGAAAAAGGAAAAGAAGCAAGAAAGATGTAACAACACACTTCATTTCTATTATAATTGATGACTTATAATGAATATGGCTTTTATTTCCCAGTATCAAAATACTACTCTGCAGAAACAGAATTATACTTTGTTTTTTTTTTTCTTTTTTTTTTATTTATTTTTTTTATACTTTGATATTCAACAGTCTCTTCCATATTTAGAAATTTAGTTTGGCTATTGTGGGCATTGCTGCTGTGAACATCGGGGTGCAGGTGTCCTGCAATTTCACTACATCTGTATCTTGGGTAAATCCCCAGCAGTGCAATTGCTGGGTCATAGGGCAGGTCTATTTCTAACTCTTTGAGGAACCGCCACACAGGTTTCCAGAGTGGCGGCACCAGTTCACATTCTCACCAACAGTGCAAGAGGGTTCCCCTTTCTCCACATCCTCTCCAACATGTGTGGTTTCCTGCCTTGTTAATTTTCCCCATTCTCACTGGGGTGAGGTGGTATCTCATTGTGGTTTGGATTTGTATTTCCCTGATGGCCAGTGATGCGGAGCATTTTCTCATGTGCGTGTTGGCCATGTCTATGTCTTCCTCTGTGAGATTTCTCTTCATGTCTTTTGCCCATTTCATGATTGGATTGTTTCTTTCTTTGCTGTTGAGTTTAATGCGTTCTTTATAAATCTTGGATACTAGCCCTCTATCTGGTGTGTCATTTGCAGATATCTTCTCCCATTCTGTAGGCTTTTAGTTCTGTTGACAGTTTCTTTTGTTGTGCAGAAGCTTTTTATCCTGATGAAGTTTCAATACTTCATTTTTGCTTTTGTTTCCCTTGCCTTCATGGATGTATCTTGCAAGAAGTTGCTGTGGCCAAGTTCAAAAAGGGCGTTGCCTGTGTTCTCTAGGATTTTGATGTATACACAATGGAATATTCCTCAGTCATTAGAAATGATGAATACCCACCATTTGCTTCGACATGGGTGGAACTGGACAGTATTATGCTGAGTGAAGTAAGTCAAACAGAGAAGGACAAACATATGGTTTCACTCATACGTGGAATATAAGAAATAGTGATAGGGATTATAGGGGAAAGGAGAGAAAATGAGTGGGAAATATCAGAGAGGGAGACAGAACATGAGCGACTCCTAACCCTGGGAAACGAACTAGGGGTGGTGGAAGGGGAGGTGGGCAGGGGGATGGGGTGACTGGGTGACAGGCACTGAGGGGGGCACTTGATGGAATGAACACTGGGTGTTATACTATATGTTGGCAAATCAAACTCCAATAAAAAAAATAAAAAAAATAAAGGAGAGGAACCATTGATCCTCTCATTAAAGCAGAAAAAAAAAACATTTGATAAAAAAAGAAATTTAGTGCACTAAGTATATTACAGACTGCTTAAAAAGTCTTTTTTAGCCAATGCATAAGTACTTAATTTAATTCAATGTGTTACTTGATAGTGAGAGCAAACTTTTGGAATAAAGACTCTACATTACATTCTTCAGAGGAAAGAATTACACTTCAGAGAGATTAAATAAATTGCTTAAGTTTGCTTAGGTCACAATTTATAGTTCCTATTCAAACTTAGAATGATTGATTCCAAATCTTACCAGTCTTCTCATTATACCAAACTGGCTCTTAAAGTCTACTTTTAAAAGAATGTCTTAAATATGCAATCCATGAAGATAAAAGAAACATTTTGGCATATCAATTTCAAAATCCCTAAGAAGTAGGTTATCAACTTCTCCATGAGTGTATAAAAATATTCAGTGAAAGGGTTAGGTGTTTTCAGGGGCCCAGTGATGTCCTACCTTCTGACAATAACAATTGTTGCAAAAGACAGACTGTTTCTAATGAATTATATCACCAAGAAGCACCATATTAAGAGATTTAATCTTCACTCCATTATTCCTTAGTGTATTTCAAGACCCAGAAATTCATTCTACAATAACAGGGAAAATTCTTCATGTTCAGTAATCTGTACTTGCAATCAACTTGATTTCAATTAATTAATTGTTTGGTCTGCCTCATGAATATTTTTATAGTGCTATCTAAACATATTTTATAAAAATCAGATCAGACATTCAGTTGTGTAACAAACAAGCTCTGTTTAAGAAATATTGTGCTTCCAATTTAATCAACTGTGTTATATCTGGGAAATAGTTATCCTCAAATTCATCTATTGTTAAGATAGAAGTAACTTCTGCCTTAAGGCGGGTAGTTTGGTGAAAGCCTGGAATCTCAGTTGAACAGATACTAATTCCATTATTTATTTTAGGTGTGCCATGACCCTTACCTTGTCAGGTCTCGCTATTCAAATCACACTCAGTTGAGCTGATGAAAAAGGACTGTTTTTATTTCAAATGACTAGATATCCCTAAAAAGAGATAGAATTGAAATAACTGCTTGTTTCAAACAATAGCATGGATATCGATCTGAGGCTCTTCTTGCCTTAAAAACACATAATCTTAGAGATAATTATCTGTAGGACACAGAAGACCATGTGGAATTATTCCTTCTTAGCAAGAGGTCACATCACATTCAACAGAAAAATTTCATTGATTTTGCAGATATATATATATATATAATTATTTAATAATAATATTATTATTTATTTTATATATATATATAAAATTATTTGTGCAGGTACCTTTTTCCTTGCTTTAAAGCTTGTTATATACTACATGGTTTTACTCTTGCTCTTGGACCTCTCATAGAGCTCCTAAAACACCACTTACCTTTCAATGTAATAGTTAATTGTCTATAAATGATTAGTGCCTAGTTTTAATTCAGGACTCAGGAAATGCACAATAAATAATATATAAATTTAAATAATGATAAATTTTAGAAGCGTATTTTAGAATTCTAGGTCTAGAGTGCTGAAACTTTCAACAATGATAACTCTTGGGGTGCCGGGCTGGCTCATTCCATTGAGTGTCCAACTCTTGATTTCAACTTAGGTCATGATCTCAGGGCATGAGATTAAGCCTTGCATTGTGTTACAGAACACAGATTCTCAGCAGAAAATCTCCTTGTCCCTCTCCCTCTGATCCTCCTCCTGCATTCTCTCTCTCAAATAAATAAATAATCAGCTTTAAAAAATGATAGCTATTGAATTACAAATATTAAATAAATTAGTATCTACAAATAATTTCCTATGTTTCATACTTATTAAAGAAATGTGCCCTATATAGCCAGATAAAAATATACCAGTCACTTATTTAATATGGAAGAAAATGTTGGGAACTATGTTGGCAAATTGAACACAATAAAAAATAAATTTATTATTAAAAAAAGAAAAGAAAGAAAATGTTAGGAACTCAAAATACTTAAGAAAATGACATACACAAAATTGAAAAATAAAATAGCATAGGTAAATAATCTAAAATATCAGGAAATTGCAGTTCCATTCCTTCATTTACTAAGACAAAGCTTATTTTAATTGGTATAAGTCATACATAATTTTTAAAATATATTAGTTGTTACAGCTTAGTGAATTGTCTCAAAGGGAACACACTTGTGTAACTGCTGCTTGAGTCAGGAAGTAGAATTTTACCAACATCCCAGAAGTCCTCTGCATGCCTTTTCAAATGACTACCCATTTTCCCAAAGATGACTGCTATTCTGATTTCTAATAGCATAAATTAGTTTCACCTATTTTTAGTATTTTAATAGAATCTCACGTTGCATATATTCTGTATCTTTTCCACTGAACATTGTGTGTATTTTTCACCTAGTATCACGTAAATGAGACTCATCCATATGCTCCTACCCATTTTCATGTCAGATTTTCACTACAGTATGACTATTTTAGCGCTGCATAAAAACAAAAACAAATCGGTTACATAAAGCAACAATTTTATTATTCTCACTTATTCTTTGTGTGACAGGAAGGTGGACTGGTCAAAGTAAGGAATTTATTTCTACTCTGTGACTATTTGGGGCCTCAACAGGGAATACATGAAGGCTGGGGGTGATTCAGGGGCTGGGGCTGGAGCCATTTGGAGACCCCTCACACATTTCCAGCAGTTGATGCTGCTTGTCACCTAGGACTGTCGCTGGAGGATGGGCTGAGACATTGCATGCCGTCTCTCTGTGCAGTCTAGTCGGGCTTCAACGGGGCAGGCTGGCTCAGTTCCAAGAGTGAGTACCTAGAGAAATCAGGGTAAAAAGACATTTTTATGGTCTGGCCTCAGAAATCACATAGCATCACTTCCTCCGTATTCTATTGTTAAACCTACCAGGAAAGAAAACCACAGGCTTAAGGGAAGGACTCACAGAAAGCACCGCTATATGGGAGGAATGCTTAAGGTCATATTTTAAGAAGGGCATATGGGATGGGAGATATTTTTGCAGCTGTCTTTGGAAAATACAATCTGCCACATGACGTGTTCAAATATATGGCAACAGGATGGAAATAGAAGAGTGTACATATCCATTAAACAGCTGATGGACTTCTGGGTTATTTCTAGTTTGGGGCTTTTATGAGCAATGTTGTTAATGAACATTCCTGTACGTGTTATATGGTATAATATGCATACTTAAAAAAATTTTTTTTTTGATGGGCATATCCTAGGAAATGTTTTGTTAGGTCAAAGTGTATTTCAGGGCATGTTTTCAAGAAGCAGCAACTGAAACAAATATTCAGATATATTCGATTTTTTTTTTAAGGAGTGCTTTTCAGGAAAACCTACAGAAAAGCGAGGGAGGCAGAGTAGAGATTGGGAAAAGGCGACCTAGAATGCCATCTCAGATGAAGTCAGGCCTTCTTTGGTCTCATCCACAGGCGGCTCAGAAGCATGCAGCACATGGCAGGCTAGTCTTCCCCTCCAGGCCAGGGAGCTGGCTTTATTATGATTATTATTTATACACATGGATCACTATCTGTGAGCTGTTCTTCCTCGGAGTATAGAGGAAAGAAGGCTGGGCGTTAGGGGAGGGCCTCGCCACAGAGGCGTCTGCTGTCAGCTGAGGGCAATTCTCCATCCAAGGTTGGGAGTGGTCATGAGCTGATGGGCACCAGCACTCACACCAACAGGGAAGGCCCAGACCCCGACGGATAGATGGAGGCCTTACTACCTTAACCACAGGGCACACTCGCACTGGCATCTTACCTTAGTTCATTTTATCCCTCACAGCTCCTGACTCTGATTTTCTCAGATGCTCACAGATTTTACAGGAGGCGGGGTAGTGGCAGGAGCCACGAGCAATGTGTGTGGGTTGCTTCTAAGGGCCTGGCTGTTGCTTCTCTTCTCCGTCTCCCTTGGCCCATCTCAACTCTGCTCTGCCGCTCCCTTGGCCAGCACTTCAGCCGAGGGGCTTGCCTGGTGGAGGGACCCGGCCCCTCATCTCTGAACTGTTGGAGACCTTGGCTACCGTCCATTTACTACTTCATGTTGCTATACTTGTTGATTTACAGCTAACCTGGCATGGGAGCAAAAAAAAAAAGGTGTCTGGTGGGTCCCAGTGACAGGCCTAGTCCTCTTCACCTCCGTTATGCAGCAGCAGTCCTATCTCCTTAGGATTATCAAAATTAATTACCCTTACCAATCATAATTGTTGCTGTTGTTTTCTATTGGTAATTTCTCATTTTATTTTATTATTATTGTTGGCTGGTCTCCCTACTCAAGGTGAGGGACCAGGCAATATCCATAGCCTTGAGATTAATGGAACTCTTCCTGTTTTCCCTGATGGAACTATTCCTTCATGAGAACCAGAATTTTCTTGCCAAGTTAAAAAAAAAAAAAAAAATCACACCAACTCCCTGAGTCCGTGGAAGTGACGGGAAGCCATGCCATGCTACTTCTACTCCTTGGATCCTTCATTATAAAGTCTACCTAATGAGTCCAAGGTGACTGTTGGCTTGGAGAATACAAATACAATGCTGCCTTATCCTTAATGGTGTCATCGTCAAGCCGTGTGGCGCTTCATCCCCTGACCCTGAGATCTTGACCTGAGTCGAAACTGAGCTGGACGCTTTAAATGACCGAGCTACTGAGGTGTCCCTCCACTTTCCATAAGTCTCTGTATGTTGACTTTGGGCCACTTCTCTTGGTATTACCTAAAGTTCTGTCCATTGGAAGAACTTTCCTACCCCTTTGTTCCGCAGGATCACCCTACGTGTGCCTGTAGTGCAACAGCTATTTTGATTTTCTCTCACATTGAGCTGATCCACCTATGAAACAAACTCAGCCCTGGCAGCATTTTCTCTAAACTGGTCATCAGGGAGCTTCTCATTAGTGCTCAGGTCTCAGCTGGGGGATAGGCATTGGAGTAACGGGGCCTAAGCAAAATGGAAGTTTGGACCTAAACTGTTTTATATAGCTTGATTGTTGTGTTCTGAACAATCTCTAGCTGAATGCTAGATGTACTGTTTCTATCAATGACCCACTAAAGGGGATTAGGGTAAATGGGATAAAGGATGTGTATGTTCCTTCTGGTAGATAATGCTTAAAGAGTTTATAATCTCATTAGAAGAGTGTAAGATTCCAACTTCACCAAAATTCATTAAAATGTTACCAAAATTGGTAATCATTAGCCTTTTAATTTTAGTTAATCTGATTGGCGTTTAAAGGTATTTCTTTTTGTTTTTATTACAGTTCTTTGTTTTACTCATCTTTTTACATTTTTATTGACCTTAGATTCTCTTTTGCAAATACCTGCTCATGCCTCTTGATCATTTTTTTCTAATTTCATTACCTTTTTCTTACCTATTTGTAAGTGTTCTTTGTATATTCTGGATCTGGATACAGGGCCTTTGTTATTTAAATGTGCTGCAAAAATCTGTCAATATGTGGCTTGCCTTTTCACTTAGTAATGTCTTTTGGTGAACAAAAGTACTTAATTTTAATTTAGTATACTTTGTCAGTCATTTCCTATCACTGGATTGTGTGCTCAAGAAATATTTGCCTACATCAAAATCTGAAGAACTCCTTTGCTATTGTCTAAAGTTTGTACATTCTTCGCTGTTTTACCCTTCACATTTAGATCTACAATCCACACAATGTTCCATGTCTTAGAGATTTTTTTTTAAAGTTTTTTTAATTTATTTATGATAGTCACAGAGAGAGAGAGAGAGAGAGAGAGGCAGAGGGAGAAGCAGGCTCCATGCACCGGGAGCCCGATGTGGGATTCGATCCTGGGTCTCCAGGATCGCGCCCTGGGCCAAAGGCAGGCGCCAAACCGCTGCGCCACCCAGGGATCCCTGTCTTAGAGATTTTTAAGAGAAGGCCACAATTGAAAGAATTCAGGGAGAAAAATAACCCTTTACTTTGTTTACTTATTGATGAAATTTCTTCATTATTATTTTGACTTATTTTAATGAAAATATAATTCAATGATTTATAGAACATTTTGAATTGATTATGATATATCTTCGCTATTTTCCAATAATATCCGTTGAGGAAATTTGCTGCAATAAATTAGAAATCTTCATTTCACAGGATGGTTTATGTGTAATAATAGACAGCTCGCCCATCCATGTAATAGGAATCCCTTATCTCATCCTACATTCTAACATTCAGGTATTATTATTCTAGTCTATGTCATAGTCCTCTGTGTGTTGACTATACTTATTTTCTAAACATAACAACAACAAAAACCCACAAAAAACTTACTTTTTGTTGTTGTCATTGTTTTGTAAATAAATGAATGTTCTTGTTGGAAAATCTATGTAATCAAGACCAACAGTGTATGCAATGTTTCTTGATAAAGTAAAAACAAATTAATAAAAACTTATAACCTGATGTTGTAAATATTGAGAATTAGTTTTTTTAAGGACTTGGTTTTAGATGTGAAATTGTTGCTTTTGTCAATTAAATATAAAAGGCTTATTAATATCAAGAGTATATAATTTATTTTTAAAAAGATATTTATTTATTTATTTATTTATTTATTTATTTATTTATTTATTTGAGAGAGAGAGAGAGCATGAGCAGCAGGGAGAGGCAGAGAGATAGGGAGAAAGAGACTTCCTGGTGAGCAGGAAACCAGACACTGGGCTGGATCCCAGGACCCTGGAATCATGATCTGAGCCAAAGGCAAATGCTTAACTGACAGAGCCACCCCGCTCCCCCAATTTCCTCATTTTTTTAAAGAATAATTTGTTTATTTGAGAGAGAGAGAGTGCATGCGAGCATGTGAGCCAGGGGAGGCGTAGAGGGAGAATGAAAAGGAAAGAAGCACACTCCTCAGGGAGTGGGGAGCCTGACCTGGGGCGGATCCCATGATCCTGAGATCCTGATTTGAGCTGAAATCGAGAGTCAGACAATTAACTGACTGTGTCACCCAGGTGCCCCAAGAGTATATAATTTCTTCATACTCTGAAGAAATGGTTATTCCTTTATTCTCTGCCTACTACCTTCTTGTTCTGTTCCTTTTGGCCTTCACCCCATAATGAAGCACCCAGTCAATCTCATTCCCTCGGACTTTACATTTCCGTAGTATATACCCTCTCTTTACTTGGTAATTACTATATGTACAGATCTACTCTGATTGATTTAATCTAATGTTGGTATATGTCTTCCTAGAATTTTGAATGGTTTGTTATCCCAGATTTTCCTTCTACCCTTCTATTTCAGTGCTTAGAGAGTTCCCCACCACCACAGAATTCTGATGAAATATGACAAAATATTTATGAGCTATTTTGGCCTTTATAGGGCTAAGTATCCATTCTACTCACATAAGAACATGAGAAGTTTTTTTTTGCTTGGTGACATTTCTTGATCTAAAGTACCTGTCACTGCTTGTGACATTGCATCTCAGACTAAAGATCAGCCTGGAGCCTTGGCACAAATGGGCCTTGCCCCCTGAGAATGGTTCTTTTCCACATAGCTGCACTTTGGGCTGCTCTATCCCAGGTTGAGGCTCTCCTGCCACATAGGCTGCCCTGCTCGAGGCAAGGCTGTTGTAGTTTTTCAGCTAAATGAGAGAAAGGAGGTATCAAAAGGCAGATTTTACAAAGCATTTAATCCTACACCCTTTTTTAGTACTAACTTTATTAATAGTCCCCTACCTTATTCATTTTCATGTCAGATTTTGAAAGCAAGCACATCAAATTTTCAGATGGCAGTAACCATACGATATTGTATAGATTTGAAAATAATTTGATTAATGACTAAATGAAAGAATTGTTAGATATGACACCACTGTAAAAATTATATTGCATAAAACTCAGGATCCAAGTGACTAACCTTTTGGAACGTAGAACTCTATATGATAAAACAATCAGTTACAAAATTGTTTTATCATTTTTATATGTTTTCCATATATCATACCCTATTGAGATTATTGATTTTCATAGTTGCTGGCGGTCATAAATGGAATGCCACCAGTCAGGAGTCTGTCTTTGAGAGGATAAAGACCTAGAAGCTGTGGTGTGTAAGAAATAGTCAAAAGAAATGATGTTAAGATTAGGCCTTTGAACAACTTAGATTTTGAGTGAACATCTTCGTTTTCTTCAAACGCTTAAGACTTTTACATGCAATGAACAAATATGAGTCAATTGTGGCAATGCTAAGGAGTTAGACATTATTTTGAAAAATAAATAAAATCATTAAAAAACTAAGCCAGTCCTGTAAGAACAAATGCGGCATGATTCCACTTGTGAGATATCTAAAATAGTCTTGGGACTCCTGGGTGGCTCCATTTGGTTAAGCACCCAACTTTTGGTTTTGGCTCAGATTATGATCTTGTGTGTCATGAGATCAAGAGCACTGTGTCAGGCTTCATGCTCACTAGAGAGTCTGCTTGAAGATCATCTCTCTTTCTCTCCCCCAATGCCTCTCTCTCTCAAATAAATAAGTAAATCTGTTTTAAAAAATTAATAAAATAAAAAAAATTAATAAAATAGTCATTATTGTAGAAGGAAACAACAAAATGGTGGTTTCCAGGGCTGAGAGGGAGGGGAAATGGGGAGTTGCTACTCAACATGTCTATTATGCAAGAATATGTTCTATAATTCAGATGATTACATTGTGCCTATAGATAACAATGCGGTATGTGTACTTAAAAATCTCTTAAGAGAGTAGATCTCATAGCAAGTGTTCTTTAAAGAAAAGTGGATCAAGAGGTGCTTTTTTTTTAAAAAAATATTTTATTTACTTATTCATGAAAGACACACAGAGAGAGGCACAGACACAGGCGAGGGAGAAGCAGGCTCCATGCAGGGAGGACCCTGCGGATCATGCCCTGACCAGAAGATAGACACTCAACTGCTGAGCCACCCAGGTGTCCCCCTTTTTTTTTTTTTAAAGAGTTTATTTATTTATTCATGAGAGACAGAGAGACAGAGAGTCAGAGACATATTCAGAGAGAGAAAAAAAGGTGCTTTAAAAAATAGTTATGAAATTACTCATTGAGTATTACTAGAAAGAAACAAACTGACTATAAAGCTTAACTTTTTGGCCTTTTGAAAACTTACTTGGCAAGTTCTGGGTGAAGATAGTGGATTAAAACTATGTATCTCACTGTAATTTCTCCCACATTTTCACTAGGCAGTAAAGGAGTTTTTATTTTTTGAAATGACATAAATCCACAAAAATAGATAATGAAGAACATACAACAACAGAAAACATATTGGAGGACAAAGAAATATGAAATTGTAGAAAAGAATTAAGATAATTACAAATCTATTTTAGGACAGCTAATATTAAAATAATAGGTGTTTTAGAAAAAAAGTGAAAATAATTAGTGAAATATTTTTTTAAAAAATGATTGCTCACTGAAGGACTTAAATTTCTAATATGAAAGATCCCACATATCCTGAAAAAAGTGAATTAGTAATAAAAGCAAAATGAGTAAGAACCAAATGACCAATCCATAAGCAAACAAACAAATAAAAAACCCTGCACATTAGAATGGTTTTGGACTTCTCAACAGCAACATTGCAAACAAAAAGATGAAGGAACAGTATTTTCAAAATTCTGAGAGAAATTGTTTCAGACTTAGAGTTTTATATCCAGCCAAACCATCATTCCAATTTAGAATAATGGAATCTTCACATCTAAATGCTCTCAAAATATTGCCATTCAAGCACATTCCTTAGGAAGATACTAGAGAATATTGTCTGCTGAAACCATGAATGAAGAAACCACTGGATGACAATTGTGTGCAATTAGGAAGAATAAAAAGGAATTTCAGGATGCTGGTAGTAGAAACCTAATGATAACAACTGTGAATCAGGTGAGGTGGATACCAGTCTACATTAGAACAGCTTAGAAAGCTCTAGGGAAACATTCTCCAGAAAGATAAAATTGATAGTGTACCTGATGTGCCTCAAAATGCTGAGACAATATTTGGGCAAACTAAGAGTTTGAGTTCAGAGTTGAATCAGTTAATCAGAATCTATTAATTCTACAGAACATAAGGAAAAAATTAAAAAGCCAATTTTTAGTTTCAGAAATAGCAAAATCATCATGAAGAAAAACAGTTTGCTACCATCCACAAACTAAAGTGACTCTGGGAATAGTGGGATCCTGCACTGTATGCCAAGGGACCTGGAAGCTGCAGGAGATAAACTTTTTTTTTTTTTTTTAATTACTTTCAGAGGTAGAGTTTAGTGATTCATCAGTTGCATTCAACACCCAGTGTTCATTACATGAGTGCCCTCCTTAATGCCCATCACCCGGTCATCCCTTCCTCCATACAGCTCCCCTCCAGTACCCCTCAGTTTGTGTCCTAGTGTTTAGCATCTTTTATGCTTTGCCTTCCTCTCAATTTCCATCTTATTTTAGTTTTCCTTCCCTGGCCTGTGTTCATCTGCTTTGTTTCTTAAGTCCTACGTATGGGTGAAGTCATATGGTATTTGTCTTTCTCTGGTTGACTTATTTCATTTAGCATAATACCCTCTAGTTCTACCCACATCACTGCAGATGGCAAGATTTCATTCATTTTGATGGCTGAGTAATATTCCATTATATATACTATATTCATTATATTATACATATTCATTAACTTCTTTATCCATTCATCTCGATGGATATCTGGGTTCTTTCCTTTTTTTGGCTATTGTGGACATTGCTGCTCTAAATATTGGGGTGCACATGCTCCTTTGAATCATTATGTTTCTATCCTTTGGATAAATACCTAGTAGTGCAATTTCTGAGTCATAGGGTAGCTCAATTTTTAACTTTCTGAGGAACTTCTGTACTGTTTTCCAGAGGGGCTGCACCAGTTTGCATTCCCACCAACAGTGTAAGAGGGCTCTCCTTTCTCTACATCCTTGCCAATATCTGTTGTTTCCTGAGTTGTTTATTTTAGCCATTATGATCCGTGTGAGGTGGTATCTCATTGTGTTTTTTTTTTTTTAAGATTTATTTATTTATTCATGAAAGACAGACACAGAGAGAGAGAGGCAGAGACAGGCAGAGGGAGAAGCAGGATCCTCGCAGGGAGCACGATGCGGAACTCGAACCTGGATCCTGGATCCCAGGAGCACACCCTGAGTCGAAGGCAGACGCTCAACCACTGAGCCTCCCAGGTGTCTCTCTTATTGTGGTTTTGATTTGTTTTTCCTTGATGCCAATTGATGTGGAGCATTTTTTGCGTGTGTTTGTTGGCCAGCAAATGCCAACAATGTTGTTAAAAAAACAATAACAAAATAATGAATTAAAAACAACAATGGAAATTAAAACATTCCGGGTTCCTAAGAAATTAAGTTTCTATTGATTATTTTACATGGCATAACTATAGAAGGGAAGAGGAGTTCTGTTTAGTTAAAAAACATAGCAAAAGGCTCAAGTCTGTGAGTGGTATTTGAAGGGTAAATACAGTTATCTAAGATCTTGCTTGAAAATATGTCCAAATGTTAATATTTGGATAAATGGCTCCTGGGTCAAATGTTGTAAGTCTAACCTTTTCTCAGCTGTCAGTAAATGGCAATTGTCAACATGTTATATAGATGAAACCAAGTAAGAAAATCAATCAATTTCTTAGTAGGATCAAGCTCCTTTTTGCTTTTTCCTCCCTTGACAAATAAGAGGAGAAATATAATTCTTATTTTGGTTGTTCCAGTGTGAATCCTGAACATAAAATAAGGCAGCACAGTTGTCTTTGTGCTGACAAAAGCCTCAAACTTTGTTCCCAAAAGCAATGACAGTGAATGTTTTAGTAAAAATATCTAATCCTGTTTTTTTGGTGATTGTAATCTTGGTCTAGAGGCGGAAGTTAGAGTCTTGCTCGCAACTAGCCAAGGATTATCTATATTAACAAACATTTAGGCAGACTGTATTCCAATAAATCTTTATTTACAAAAATAGAGAGATGTTGGCCCTCAGGCAACTTTTTTAATCTATTGCTTCCATACACTTAACCTGCTTTTTTGAAATTTTCAGTGTTCTCATTGATACCTTTCATTATGCATTTATTCATTTATTGTCTGTATTTTCCAAGAGGATACAAGCTCCAAGAAGGAAAGGTCTTTGTGCTGTTTGTTCATATATTCTCAATTCTTAGAATAGTGCCTGATACATAATAGGTTATTCTAGAAGATTGCATTACTGTGCCCAATTCTTTACTTGTCTTTCTATTCGTGCTCTATGAGGCTTTGTCACATGATTTCAAGGAGAGAAGGAAGGAACTGGTAGCTCTAAGCCTGGCCTTCATCATCACCTAGTATTTCTAGACCCTCTGAATTCTGTTAGAAAAAGAAGAAAATCCCCTTGTTATCTAAGACAAATGAGAGTAACATGGAGCAGACCAGGACTTAACCTGAAGCATTAGTTAGTGCTATATTTTCAAGGACTTTGAGAAAAATACTTTTAGTTGAATATTCCATTTATTATTGAGCTGTTAGATATCTCAGTTATAAATACCTTGGCTCAAGGAGTAGGTTGACTTTTCCTAACACTTGGCACATGGAAAGAACTCAATTCTGTTGTTCTGATTTTCCATTGTGTGTCCTGGATGAGACACTTCTGTTATATTCACCATCTCCTCCTCATTACCATTTCAATCTTCTTCACAGCCACACCCCCTACTTTTGTTTTCTGGGTCTGGGGAGAACTGCCATTTCTCCTTCTAAGCCATCTGCCAGGGAAGACATTATTTCATTAATGAGCTTTTAATAAGGCTTCCCTACTATGCAGATTTCTGAGCTGGAAACTGGATATCTGTTATTCATGCACCACTGAGGGAAGTGGCAGCAGGCAGTTCTGGCGTGAATTTTCAAGAACAATCTTGAATGATTGATTTATGATTAGCAGTAGAGTAAGAAGGAGCAGGTGTTAATAGGACTGGACCTTGGATTTGGATATCAGTAAAGGCCGAGCTGTCTGTTTCCTCTGGATGCTATGAAAGGCATCTTTATTTTGATTAGACGAGCTTGGTCACAGATTCTATCTCTGTCCATTTCCTTAGATTTTTGCAGATGTGTCTCCTTGAAAATATATTTACAAGTCTTCTCTGTCATTGCCTGATCATGAATATTAGAGTTTATTTTAGTCATGGAGTTAATTTCTTAATAGTTTTTAAGAGATTTTATTCATTTATTTATGAGAGACATAGAGAGAGAGGCAGAGACACAGGCAAAGGAAGAAGCAGGCTCCATGCAGGAAGCCCAATGTGGGACTTGATCCCAGGACCCTAGGATCACCTTCTGAGCCAAAGGCAGATGCTCAACCGCTGAGCCACCCAGGTGCCCCTTAATACTTTTCTGATATTAACTTTTGTACTATCTCTCCTCTGATTTATGTATTTACACTCATTTCCCCTGAGGTATATCTATTTCTGTTTTGGTAGAACACATCTTAGGCTGAGGCTTTATTTTTCTACATAAAATATATTATGAATCAATATATAAAATGTATTGTGAATCAAATAATTTCCCCAAAGACTCCCTATGCAAGAAAAGCTTGATATTATACTTTTATTTTAGTTTTAGGAAAAGTAAATTGACTTTATTTATTCATTTTTTATCAATTATTCTTCAGTATCCATGTTTATTGTGTCACAATATCATGCTCTTTCACATTGATATTTTAAATTTTATTCTTTATTTTTCTATTATTCTTTTTTCATATGTCTTACTTTCTTTATATCTCCTTCTAATTCTTTTTTTAATTTTTTTTTTAATTTATTAATTCATGAGGGACAGAGAGAGAGAGGCAGAGACTTAGGCAGAGGCAGAACCAGGACCTGGGATCATGCCCTGAGCTGAGGGTAGACACTCAGCCACTGAGCTACCTGGGTGTCCCTCTCCTTATAATTCTTTTTAAATCTATTTTTCTTATTTTACTCTCATTTATCAGAAAGTGCCATATGGAAAAGAAAAAAAAATTGCCACTTGGGAAACTTCCTATATGCCAGGCCTTACTGTGTAATAGACATTATTCTACCAAGCAGAAGAATTTTTCAAATGGGGAAATCTGAAGAGGTGAAGTAGCATGTCTAAATGCTAAACAATAGTAGAGGAGCATCACCTGGATAATGAAGCATACGGAGCTAGTGGATGATAATAAAAGTGAAGTGCACACCTAGTGGGAATATTACCCTTTTAATAGTTCAGGGAGCTTTGGAGTTTCAAGGTGATTTCTTAAGACAGTGATGAGCCTATGAAGAAACAGAAGGTTTTTCCTATGGCAAGAAAATATTGTGTTTAAATGAAATTTCTTTTGGATCAGCTATGAAGAAAGTACCACATACTCAAAAGGACACTGAGGAGAGCTACAGCAGAGACCCCCAAGGCTTACCAACAGGAAGTCTCTCTGAGCTCCCCAAGGCAACAATATGTGGCCCCCTGATGGTTCCTGAGCCCATTAAGCATGTAGACTCACTCTGTACCTATGTGAAAAGGTCTTCAGCTTCTTGCCATAATTCATCTTCTGTTTCATTTCCTCATCAATTCATGATCTTCTTGACATCTTTCCTGTTTTCTATCTTGTCTTGCTCTTTAGTTTTGTTTATTTATTTATTTTAAAAGTTTTTATTTATTTGATAGAGATAGACCACTAGAGAGAACACCACGAGTGGAGGGGAGGGGCAAAGGGAGAGGGAGGCGGAGAAGCAGACCCCCCACTGAGCAGGTTGCCCGATGCAAGGCTCAATCCCAGGACCCTGACCTCATGACCTGAGCCTAAGGCAGACGCTTAACCACATGAGCTAGCCAGGTGCCCTGCTCTTTGGATGTTATACTCAGATATCCATCTCCATATTACATTTTTCACCTCATACATCAACTGTGAGCACATTATCTCTGAACCCATACTGTTGATTCCACCCCAGGACCATGAATTGAATACTCTGTTCAAGCTCTGTGAGTAGTTTCTCTCAATGTCTTTGCTGTGGAGTCAGAAGTAATAACAAGATGGAGACTTGTAATATCATAAAAAGATCAGGCTTTATAGGACTTCTAGTGCCATATAGACTCTGAAAAACTAATAGATGTTGTTGATATTACTTGATAATTTAACCAATTTCCACCAAATTGCATTAACAGTTTGTACAAACAAGATGTGCTTAAAAATTCCAGAAAGGACATTTTCTCACTACATTGGATGGGGCTGTAGACCTTAAAAAGTAACACTAACCTTTTAGGTGATCATATCCTAGGAATTTAAGGATTACTTAGCGATTAGAAAATGGGTGAAAATACATTTTGAGCTTTTAATGGTATCGCCGCCATGTGGAAACACATTTCACTGAAAGGTCAAACTTGTAAATGTTTCAAGACCAAATATTCTGTGCTTCACAATCTAAAATCTGTGACCTTTACACTCTGTTTATTCAGCTCATGCAGAATAGACTCATAAGACATTAGGCTGTTATATCATCCTGCTAAATTTCTGAGCTTGTCTACTGGTGGCTGCCATGTGCATATGTATTTTGTTGAAAGATGCTAGTAGGAGATTTTTTCTGTAGCGCAAGTGTGAAATGCACATCCATAATTCAGCAAAACAGCCATTTGGAAAATGAATTAACCATAGTAACCGCACTTCTGAATCACAAGATTTCAGGTTTGCTTATTAAAATAGCATTCAGTTATTCTGAATAGGTGTGAATGCAGTTCTAGTATGTGAATTTATTCTTTTTGGAAATCTCTTTCAGTGTTGCTTGTTTAACTTTCCACTTCTTTTCTAATGAGACATGTCAATAGGAATCAAATAACAGTCTAGGCCTGTGGCTTTATTGAAACCTCTCTTTTTCTCTTGGAAGATGCTTAAGGAGGACTATTGGATTCAAGATCCCGAAGAACCAGGTAAAAATTTAGTGTCCTTTTAGTATACTGATCCATTCCTCTCTTTGATAAAGCATCATCTTTTGTCATCACATGAAAAAAATGTCTACTTAAAAAAGGCCAAGACATTCAATGAGTGTTAATTTCTGACAATTGATATGCTATATACCTCCATATTCTTGTAAAAGATGTTAGCAAATTTGGATAAGGACAGAAAACTGTGGAATGTATTTAAAAGTCAAATGAGAAATTATTTCTCTATTTTTTATTTTTAAAAAGTTTTATTTACTTTTTAGAGAGAGAGAGAGAGAAAGAGAGTAGGATGCAGGGGGAGAGGGAGAGGGAGAAAGAGAACCTCAAGCAGACTCCCTGTGAGTACGGAGCTGGAGATAGGGCTTCATCTCATGACCCTGAGATCTTGACCTGGGCTGAAGTCAAGAGTGGACGCTTAACCAACTGAACCACTCAATGCCCCATAAATTATATATTTTTAATTTCTGATATGTCTTCTTTTATAGAATAAAAGAAATGTTACAAATTTAGGGTACACACCTTATGTTAACCAGGATGCAATAATATATTGAAAAATGATACTAGTTTATTATTTGATGAAAATTTATTCTATTGAATCATAGAAACACAGCAGTGGAAAGAGTTTCAGTTTCTTCTAATCCCTTCTACTTGGTGGGGCATAGAACTCTATTAGGAGCCACCAATGTGCTGGTCAACAGCTATTTGTTTCTGCAACCATCTTTGCCCTTCCTTATGCAACTGTGTTCTGTATCGCAAGAATCAAATTTCCATCAACTGAATAACCATTTCTCTCTCACTCTATTTTTTTCCATGCAAATGCCAATCTATATTTTTGTGTCCCTAAATGAAACTTCACTGTACACTCATTTAGTATCATCACAAAGGAGTATTAGGATGGCTCTTTATTTTAATTTTACCTTTACCTTAGCATATGCCATTGAACTCTATGTACACTAGTTAATATGGTTTATGAGAATTTTAATGAGCCAAGTAATTAGGCACAGCAGGAAAAACTAACTTCGTAGATCTAATTTTAGATCTCCCACTAAATTTTTACAAATAAATGCATTTGGTGTCAGAAAGCTGGGGCTAGTTTAAATTATGCACATCAAACTTCATTCTCATTTTACTGTAAGTTTTAACAAATTATATATTGTTACAGCCCTTGGAAAATCCGCAACAGTTACTTGTAATCTATTGGACTTTAAGCATATATTCTATTCCAGATCTATCTGTGTAATTGAAAACCATAAGATTGGGGCACCTGGGTGGCTTGGTTGGTTAAGCATCTGCCTGGGGCTCAGGTCATGATCTCAGGGTCCTGGAATCGAGCCCCATATCAGACTCCCTGCTGAGCAGGGAGCCTGCTTCTCCCTCTCCCTCTGCACCTTCCCTTTGCTCATGCTCACTCTTTCTTTCAAATAAATAAATAAATAAATAAATAACCATAAGGTTAATACTTAGGAATTAATGAATTAATAGGGGAATAATTTTGAATATCATGATTCATGACTGAATTATTTTATTCCAATGAGAAGATAGGTTTCAGGTGGTTAGGGTATAGCTTTTAGCTTCAACTCAAACTGTGACTTAAGGCTTTAAGTCTCAGTGCAGCTTTATAAAGGAAAGTAACGTGTTCAACATTGAAGATGAAGAGGAGGGGTTATAAAGAGCAAAGTTGCATACATTAATCATGATAATTCTAGCAGACATAGCATACAAACTTTGGACTGTCAATGACATATTTGGTTTTCAAACAATATATATTGAATGAATGAATGATTGAAAATTTAATTTACATGAGAAATCAACACAGCTTCCTCATTTTAGCTGGCCCCATGTAGTTTCTGGTCAGCCAAAAACTAGAGGCAACAATTTTATTTAGAGGCCACTAAATCTCATTGCAACTACTCAAGGTAATTTAAATCCTTGATTTCAAGTAAGAAGGCTTGAGAGGAATGTCATAGTCTTTCTACTTGTTTCCTTGCTGTTTTTGCTAGTGATGCCATTTTCCCTACTTAAATCTTCTTCCCTGACATATCTTTCATTTTCATTTAATGGCTTATGTGCCTTTTCTGGTAATTTTGAAATTTCTCCTCCTGGTGCTTAGCATGGCAGAGATGTCCTCTCTCTCCTCATTTTGCTGCCCAGTGGAGGCACTTTTATTATTCTTTGCAGCAGCCAGTATCCTTGTATGTTCCCAATTCCAGGATGTTGCTGGTTGTTCAAAATCATCATAATCACCATTCCCTTTCCTGTATTTTAGGCATAGCAAGATATTTCTAGGGACTACTAACCCAAGACTGTCTTCTTTATCACTCATGTTATGTGGTGGTTCCCCACATACTGCTATATATTCCTTTCCAGCAATTCTAGCCATCACTTTGGGGATCACAGTCTAATGACCTGTAAATGGCATTTATCCTTTATATATCCAATGATTCCAGGATTCAAATTGAGCTCTGTGTGTGTATGTATATGCAACATAAATTATTCAAATATATATTTTAGCTTATTATTAACTAGTCTAGTTTTTTGAGCAGCTCTGTGTTATTCCCCACACATTAGATGAGAGAGTAAAACCTCTTTTCATGTGTTGAGGAGTATACAGAAGAAATAGTACTAATCATTTGCATAAAAAATGAGGACCTTGTGTATAGAAGTGAAGTACTACTTTTGTTCATCAGAAGGAATCAGTACCAAGAGAATTCCACAGCTCAACATTGAAGCTTCTTGAGCTCTACCAGGTGTACTTGGTAGTTTTGTCAACACCATCCAACTTTTCTTTCTTTATGGCTCATGGTTCTTTACACTCTTTGGCTATCTGGAGTAAGTACCACTGTAAACTATCAGGGATGCATTTCATGCTCTGAATAGCAAACAGATGTATTCTTTAAGAGAGTATTCTTTTCAGAGATTTTTTTTTTTTTTTTGTAGTTAAAGACTCAAAACGAATAAGTAAAACAAGATTTTTCTGAGATGTACTAGAATGAGCTTTAGTGTATGGGCAAATAATTTGAAACCATATTTTATCTGTAATCAAAAAGGAGGTTTTTGGTTATTTTATTTTTGTTTTGTTTTGTATTTGGCAATCTTATTTATTCTTTTTTTATTTATTCTTTTTAAAAATATTTTATTTATTTATTAATGAGAGACACACAGAGAGAGGCAGAGACATAGGCAGAGGGAGAAGCAGGCTCCCTGTGGGGAGCATGATGCGGGACTTGATCCCAGGACCCCGGGATCATGACCTGAAGCTCAACCACTGAGCCACCCAGGTGTCCCTTACTTATTCTTTTTAAAATTTAAATTCAATTAACCAACATATAGGACATGATTAGTTTCAGATGTAGAGTCCAATAATTCATCAGTTGCATATAACACCCTGTGCTCATCATATTACGTGCCCTCCTTCATGTGCATCAGCCAGTTACCCAATTCTCGACCCCGACCCGCCTCCCCTCCAGCAGCCCTATTTATTTCCCATAGATAAAGTATTTCATGGTTTGTCTCCCTCTCTGAGTTCTTCCCATTCTGTTTTCCCCTGCTTTCACCTATGATCCTCTTTGCTGTTTCTTATATTCCATATATGAGTGAAACCATATAATAATGATCTTTCTCTGATTGGCTTATTTCACTCATCATAATACCCTCCAATTCTATCCAAGTCAATGTAAATAGTCAGACTTTGGCCTTTCTGATGGCTAATATTCCATGGTCTCTACCACATTATCCATTCATCTGTCAATGGACACTTGGGCTCCTTCTGTAGTTTGGCAATTGTGGACATTGCTGCTATTAGCATTGGGGTGCACGTGCCCCTTTAGATAACTACATTTGTATCTTTGGGGTAAGTACCTAGTAGTGCAATTGCTGAGTTGTAGAGTAGCTCTACTTTTAGCTTCTTGAGGAACCTCCATACTGTATTCCAGAATGTCCATATCAGCTTGCATTCCCACCAAAAGTGTAAGAAGGTTCCCCTTTCTCCACATCCTCACCAAAATTTGTTGTTTCCTGGCTTGTTAATTTTAGCCATTTTGACTGGTGTGAAGTGGTAACTCATTGTGGCTTTGATTTGTATTTTAAATGGGAGTTATTTTCATAATTAAGTGAAGAATTTGAAATTTTACTATTACTACAAATATTTATATTGTATAACAAAAGTGGCATAAAGAAAAAAAATGTTAAGAAGATGTTTAAGATTTTTTTGACTTAAAGGCTACTGTTTCAAAGGAATGATATTGAATATTTGTGTTCCCAAAACATTCTGAAGATAGAATCAGAAAGTTTAATTTTCATGTAAGTAAATCTCTTCCTTCTAAAAATATGTTAAAAGACTCAAAGTGGTAAAAAAAAAAAAAATCCACTTTTGAGTACTTTATATTGTCACAATTGTCTCCATAATTAGCGAACTAGGAGGCCTCGAGCTCACCATAATGGAGGATTTTCTGGAAAGAGATTTTCAGTGAATGCCGCATTTCACAATATTTGTGAGAAAACAACCTCCATGCCGCAGTATATTAGCAGTCCTGTGCAATAAGCCAAAGACCCTTTTCTCTTGATAATGCTCTTAATGCTCTCTGTAAGTAAGAACAATGTGGATTTTGGGGATAATGTCATGAAACTTCATTCCTTTAATTAACATCCCCTGAAGATAATCTATAATGGAAAGAGAGAGGAGCAAAAAGAAAGAAGCCTATAAGAACCTCCGATGTGTGGGCAGATGCTTCCAGAGAGACAAGGCATCAGGCATTTTTCCACTTTCTCTGTGGAATAAGTACCAATGTGCTTAGGAAAAAGAATCTTACTGTGCTTCCAATCAGGAAGTTGGTGCTTCAATCAAAGTTCCATTTTTAAAAATACTGTAGAAATTACAATTGTAATTAGGTAATGTGACAGTTTTTATACACCTTCCCAACTAATGGCTCTGTGTTTGGCCTAGACCCTGGATGAAAGCCATGTCATTATAGTTCTCAGTCTAGTAGCCATAAAAATTGGGAAAACATGTCCTGAGCTGTTAAGTTATGGGCTTCCAGAGAGGCTGAACCATATTTGATTTTTAATTTATCAAAAGAGTCTGGCAAAGTACTTGGTCCAGAGTAGAAGTACAACAAAAATTCATAAGATAAACTGAAATATGCTTGCAAAGATAGGTAAAAAAAAGGAGTTTTGCAATTGAAGAGATTTATCATAAAACTCTAAGGATTGATTCTTTCATCGCTGTATTTCTAAAGTCTGTTACAATTATGGCTCTAGCTGACATGTCCAAATAGTTGCTACATTTCTGTCCTTGGCAGATGTTTAAATTTCACACATTTGTCAAATCAACAAATAAAAAACAAAATATACTTACCTGAAGAAAACACATCTCATCATTTATACAATTTTTTTTTGGTAATTATTATTCTTATTAGGGGATCTAGTTAAAGATTCTCTGCTTTAGTGACTTTTAAGAAACATTTACTCAGAACATTTAAGGGAGAATCACTTTTGATAATAGAACTTTGCATAAAATTACAAACTGGGCTTGACATTATAGGAGCTGGATGCAACGTGAGATTATCTTAATTAATTTTATCCTGATTTGGCTGTCTCTTTCCCACAGGTTTTTGAAATTTAATAATTCCTACAAATTACTTCAGCTACTAACACAGATTTTTTTTTTAAAGACATGATTTGATTTAATTCTCTGTAGTTAGCCCTTTAGTGCTTTTTAAAAAGTATTCCACATAGATTTCTATCTTACTTTAGAGAAATGATGATCATTGGATTGCTTCTTTGAGATGCAGATTTAACTTTTTAGTCTATAAAGGAAAACCATTCTTTTCTTGGAAAGCTATAAAAATAGTCTATTTTCAGCTATAATTTTTCATGTGAAATATATACATGCTTTAAAAATTCAACATTGAATTCATTCAACAAGTTCCAATAGACTTTCTGCTGAAGGGCCTAAAAATCCTCACTCTATGGAAATATGAGAATCTATGTTGTCTGCAGATAATAAGGATTTTTAATAAGGACATTTCAATGTAGCTTGAAATAAGCCATATATAGTGACAATAAAAAGAGGACACATAAAATTGTACCAGATTGTGTTGCTGGATAAGATTTCAGTGTAAATTTTTATCATAAATATTGTGAAAAATACTTGTATTCTGTGATTACAAAATTTTTAACATACTATCAGGTAGTCATAGTGATTCTCAAAAGAATGCCATATCCAAAGTAGTTTGTTACACATTGTGTGCGTGCATGTGTGTGCACATAAAACAAAGGATGTGCAGAAATTAGTGTAACTACAAGTCAAAATAGAAAAAGGTCTGCAGTCCCCTTTGGTTTAGTCTTAGTGGAGCATTTGTTAAAATGTTCAAAACATTTGCTGAAAGTTAATTACTTCATAAACTATAATAATTTGATGCTTATGATAATATGATCTAAATTTGGCTGACTTTATATCGACTATATATTAATCTATTTAAATATCATGAAATTGCTACCTTCACTGCTCCTATTATCACTGCTACTGAATCTAACATCATACTAATAATCATAATCTTAGCCAACATTTATTTAATGCATTTTTATATCCTTGGTACTACGTTAAATAATTTACATGCCTGTGTCCCTTAAAAGTTCATTACATTTCTTTTTGTTATGACGTATGGGATTTCAAGTTAAGCAAGCAGTGATGCCCATCACCACTAATGCTATTAATTTAGCTGATCTAAGTTCTTAGGCTGGTGTTTCCATCATTTAATACTAATATGCATGTAGGTCGACAATTATTTTGATCAAATGGATTAGCCTTTCCTGAAAAAGAATCATGTTTCTTCAATGGGAATGTGTAAGCTATACTTTAATGTGAGAGATTCCAAATAATCTATTACCTTTTTTTATGCCCCTAAACAGGGTCTCATATCCCAAGTTTGACAACTTTAGTAGTGGAATGTAGGTCTTGAAAGCTAATCTAATATTATACCAAGCAATCATCTTAAATAATGCTTATACTTAGCAAATTAATGAATTATGTACTCTGTCAAAAAATACTTTAAATGTGGAATTAGAGGGTAAAAAATAGACCTTGTTTTTAGATGGAATTACTTATTTTCTTTTTAGATTTGTTGGGCATGCCAAACATTATGGTAGGTTTTATTAGTCAAAAGGGGCTACACTGACATCTCCCATCTTGCCACTCTCCATTAAGAAAGCCCTGAGCCTAAAATATGTATTCTAATTGCCTTGAGACTACCACAGTCTGAGAAGATCTAGATATCAAGATCTAATCCTGTGAGGATCCTAGAAGGACAAGCCTGGGAAGTATATGAGGGGAGAGATAGCTGGCCACCTCCACTGGCCTAGCTCCTGCTACCATGTTACTGTCACCATGTGAGGGACCCCATGCGCAGAAACACCCAACAACTCCCTGAATTTCTGATTATAGAAATCAGGAGAGTTAAAATAATTGTTGTTGCTTTAAGTTCCTAAGTGTTGGTATAGATCTGTACGTAACAAAGATGACTGAAACAAAATTTAGTGCTGGGATGCTGGGAGTACTTTTCATTATAAAACTCCAGACACTTGTCTCATTGACTTTGGGATTGAACAGTAGATAGAAGCAGGAAGGACCTTGAAAATACTGTGGACTATGATGGGCCTGGAGGTGGCAGGCAATCAGGGCTTAATGGAAAGTCAGGAGGGACACCTGGGGGGCTCAGTGGTTGAGCGTCTGCCCTCAGCTCAGAGGGTGATTCTCATCTGGGGATCGAGTCCCACATCAGGCTCTCTGTGAGGAGCCTGTTTCTCCCTCTGCCTCTGTCTCTGCCTCTCTCTCTATGTCTCTCATGAATAAATAAATAAAATCTCTCTAAAAAAAAAAGGAAAGTCAGAAAAAGTGTTGCTGAAAGCTAGAGAAAGGAAACAATGATTATTTAATCACTTGTATTGACATGGAAAATAGAAATTTATCTAATAAACTATGTTCTAGATTAAGGACTGGCAATGATTTTCTGTAAAGGATCAGATAGTAAATACTTAAGAGTTTGAGTCCTATTCCCTCTCTGTCACATATATTTAAGTATTGTATTATAAAATAAATCATAGACATAAATAAATAAATAAATAAATAAATAAATAAATAAATAAATAACAATATGAAAATAAACAGGCACGACCAAATTTGGCCAACAGTGGACTAGATTCAGCCTGAAAACCATAGTTTGTTGACTTTTGATCAAGTGAGATTTCCATGCAAAATGTGAATGCGTTGTCTGGCTGCCTCTTATATAAAGATAGAGGAGTGAGATAAATACAGGAATAAATGTCTGGTTTTTGAGTGGAACATGAAGAAAAGGTACAAGGTGCAACACCATCTTTTTCACATAGAAAAGGATTTTCAAAGTAAAAAAGTGTCTGAGGTTTAAGAACCAATCCAGGGTTGGACTTAGTATCTGTGGTTGAGAACTCAGACTATCTGAGGCGATGACACATAAAACATTTTGGAGACACAAGTGGCCTTCTAGGATCTTAAAGTTGTGCCTTATAGATTCTGTCTCTGAAATAATAAGGATTCTAACATATTTAAGGAAAGGATCCCAGCAACCTTATGCAGAGTCCAAGGTAAAAGATTCTTTCAAAGAGATTTGTGGGCACAACTTTTGTCTAATGGAATGGATTATACCCAGTAGAAAAAAAATACTTGTAAAGAAATCATAAGAGCTTGTACTGAATGAGACAGAGTATCAAATGAAAAGAGGCTTTTGAGTTCCAAATATTTTATGAGGAACAGCAGGCAGAGGATGTTTTCAGAGAAGCTGCTTCTTTGTATTTTTGTTTTTTTAAATATTTATTTATTTATTGAAGCCACTTCTTTTTTATTTAATTAATTTTTAAATTTTAAATTCAATTTAACATACAGTGTATTATTAGTTTCAGAGGTAGACTATAATGAGTGATTCATCAGTTGTGTATAACACCCTGTGTTCATTATAGCAAGTGCCCTCCTTAATGCCCATCCCTCAGTTACCCCAACTCTCCTACCCCCTCCTCTCCAGCAGCCCTCAGTTTGTTTCCTAGAGTTTCTTATGGTTTGTCTCTTTCTCTGTTATCTTATTTTTCCTTCCCTTCCCCTATATTTATGTATTTTGCTTAATAAATTCCACATATGAGTGAACTTTTATGATATTTGTCTTTCTCTGACTTATTTTGCTTAGTATAATACCCTCTAGTTCCATCCACGTCATTGTAAATGGCAATACTTCATTCTTTTTGATGGCTGAGTAGTATTCTATTGTAGACATACACCTCATTTTCCTTATCCATTCATCTGCTGATGGACATACACATTAGGGTGCAGGTGTCCCTTCGAGTCACTATGTTTGTATCCTTTGGATAAATCCGAAGTAGTCCAATTGCTGGGCCATAAGGTAGCTTTATTTTTAACTTTTTGAAGAACCTCCATATTGTCTTCCAGAGTGGCTGCAGCAGTTTGCATTCCTACCAACAGTATAAGATGGTCCCTTTCTCCACACCCTTGTCAATTGATTTTTATTGAAGTTACTTAAATGAAAAATGGCCTGTGGGGCAAACTTAAAGTCTAGAAGATGAACCTAAGAGCTATGGAAAACAATTCATTGGGAGGTAGAATGAGTCCTAATCAACAAATTAACAATATATGTAGATTTAGAATATAGAAATGGTATATGCATCAATTTCTCCTATGCCTTCTTATTTTTCTCTTCTTTGAAAGTATCTATTGAAGTGTTTTTTTTTTTTTTTTTTTTTTTTTTTTTTTTTTATGTCTGTCTCACTCTCATGTGCTTTGAGAGGTGGTTACTATACTTTGCATTAGAATGAGTATAATTTGTTGAGGCCAGGAGGATGGGCTCAATATTCCAACAATAGCATCTGTCCCAAATAATTTTCTAGAATTTCTACTCAATAAAGAAATGATATCTATGCCCTTACCTTTGCATATGGACAGCTTTATGATTTCTTTGTTATCAGTAGAATGCAATAGATATGACTTTGTATGACTTCTGAGTCTAAGTCAGAAAAATAGAGTCAGACTTGTATCCTGGCGCCCTGTCTAAACATATAATTAGATTAAGGTTATAGTCCCAAGAATATCTACCTTCAAGAATCAAAAGTACATCATCTCTAATGGAAGAAAGTATTATCGAAAATTCCATTTAAAAATCCATTTTACCTTTTTTTAAGCATATAAATGTTGTTACCCAATATAAATAGCAAGATACACAAAGAGATAAGACAATGACCAAAAAAAAAGGAAGGAAGGAAGGAAGGAAGGAAGGAAGGAAGGAAGGAAGAAAGAAAGAAAGAAAGAAAGAAAGAAAGAAAGAAAGAAAGAAAACATGATAAAACCAGACACACAGAAGATGTAGGCAATGCAATTTATCAGTTATCAAAGTATGTCTGATAGATGACTCATATCTAGAATACATAGGGAACTCAGTCAAAAATAAAAAAGGCAAAGAACCAGTTAAAAATGTGGACAGAGGACGTGAATAGACATTTTATTAAAAGTGCATAAAATTTACTTAAATTATTTAAAATACAAATTAAAATCACAATAAAGCATCATTTTACATACTCTAGAATAGCTAAATTTTAAAAGATTGGGAATATAAAATATTAGCATGCATGAGAAACAACTGGACTCTCTTAATGTGTTTCTGGGTATGTAAAATGACATATAATCATATTGAAAATGACTTGGAAGTCTCTTATAAAGTTAAATATAAACCTATCTCCTGTCCACACCTGGATATTTACTGAAATTAAAAGTAAATGTATTTATAAAATACTTGTACAAGGGTCTCATAGCATCTTAATTCATAATAGCCCAAAGGTGAAAACCAACCGAATGCTTAGCAGTAGAAGAGCAGATAAACATATTGTAGTAGATACAGTGAAATGCTCCTGTACAATAAATGTTCCAACAACTGGTGGATGTATATACAGCCTGTTGTGCAAAGGAATCCAGACATGAAAGAGTCCATGCAGGAAGATTCTATATTTAGGAATCTCAACAAACAGTGATAGACCTCAAAATCCTGGTTATCCCACTGATGGGAAATTTACTAGATAAATGCATGAGAATTGTCAAGAAGGTGAAAGTGATTCCTATATTTATCTGGTGGTGGGTAAAACATGTTAAACTGATTGAATTCTATACTTAAGATCTTTGCATTTCATTACATGCAGATTTTTTAAAAAGTGATTTATGACACCTGGCTCACTCAGCTGGTAAAGCATGTGACTCTTGATCTCGGGTTGTGGGGTCATATCCCATGTTGTGTGTAAAGATTTCTTAAAAACAAAATCTTTTGAAAACATATATAAAACTCAAGTGATTTTTAAAGGTTAACCAAATGGTTTTGAAAAGAAAATGAAATTTGGAGTATTTAATCTATAGAATACCAATATTTGTTTAAAGCCAAAGCAATTTCCTACTGTGGTGCAGTCACAAGTACAGACAAATAGAATAAAGGACCCAAACTATAAAGCTCTAAATATTTTATGTGCCTTTCTGATCCCTTTGTGTGGAGAAATATAAATTACATGATATGCACAAAATTGGAGTTTTTCAAGATCCCAAGATTACTCTAAAACTTTTTGGGGGATTTGTACCAGGCTGTGTGCATTGTCTGTACAATATCATAAAACAAATTCTGGCCTTCAAAAAGTATTGTTTTTATAGTAAAAGCTTTTGATATCTTCACTTAAATAAGGGTGGTGTTATGAAAAATATGTTGTGCCGTCTTATTAAATAAAATGGTTACCTAAAAGTGTACCAGGTTTTTTACATATTTAATGCTCACAACAAGCCTGGGATAGGTTTTAGGTGAAGAAACTAAAGCTCCTAGAGCTAGGTGATATCTCCAAGATCATACGATAAGACCAGGATTTAAATCCAAACTAACCAATCTGCAAATCTCTGCTACTTACTATCAGTTTCTTTGACAAGCATTTTTTTAAAAAGTATACATAAACAACAGATCATCTACCTCTAGATTAGAAACACATTTCAAGAAATTAGCAGCATATTTTAAGAATAGTTTAAAATGTTTTGAAATGAAAAAATAACTAGCAATAAACCAGTACTATCTCTCTCACAGAAGGACCAACCAATGTTTATGATATTTGTTTCTGGTTTTTTGTTTGTTTTGGTGAAAGAATGCTGGGTTTGTATTTTATCATGGCTACAACTGTGTTTTTTCCAACCACCAGTAATATGAAGAGAATCACTTTGGCCAACACATAATTCTGGAAATAACTTCAAAAAGCAGCCTTATATAGGAAACAGACATTTCTCTAGGACCATCTTTACACTGAGGATATCACCTTTTCAGATTCCCTCATCACTTCAGTTTTCTTATGTTTCTTACGTTTTGTCAACATCTCAATATTGACATTCTAGTCATGTATTTCTTATAGCATTATTAAAGCTCAATTTCGAAAGAAAAAATAAAAACACCAGGGCACATCAGTTAAGCTGTTTGACTAAATGTCTAGATCTCCAAAATGAGAGAATGAACCAATCAATGATATAGATTTAGATTATAATATTTTCCATAAAATAATACAAAGGATCTCTGCAAGATACTGCCTTTTAGGAAGCACTTAAGGATAACAAATTTACATCAAAATGTAAAGTTATATTCCCTTCAATTGACATATTTTAATGCATGCTGAGATTTGGATTACTAAATTATGAAAACTAGTTTCATCGTTCAAATACCATTGTTAGGGATAAGTTACTAAGAATTTTATAATAAATGCTGTGATGAGTATTTAAATGTTACAAAGGAAGGTCTCACTGTCCTCAGGGATCTCAGATGTTCTATGAGGAAATGAGGTTGGATTATGTGAACAATATTGAATGCAAAAGAACCAAATAGCATCTGTGAGAGAGCAAAGAACTCAGACATGAACACTAGGAATGTAGACAAGAGAGCTCTTAGGCTTCTCTAGAGAAGCAAATTTGATTTTCTTCTACTTAAAAAGTCACTAGAGTTGTAATGAAATACTTATTGACATAATTTCATGACCTAATCCAAGCTTCAAGTTGAGATAATATTTTCTGTTACTATGGATCCTACTTTCCAACCAACTTTCTTCAATGTCGCTCAACCAGTCTGGGCATTCCTGCCTATATGCCTTAATATATGTTTTTCCCCTCTTCTTGGAATGCCTTTCCCTGTATTTCCTTATGTCCTTCATCAAAGACTTACCAAGATTTAGTTCAAACATCACTGAATACTTCTATGATCCCAACACCTAGTCGAAATGACCTTCCCTTTGTGATATTATCATACCATTTTAATATATTGATTTATATTTCCATTTTGACACTTTTTTGTCAGCTATGAACTCTTTGGAGTTAGGCTATGCAGTTTCTCATTTCTAGCACCTACATGACATAGTTCTTGGCACTTAGTGATATTGAATAAATAAACAAAATCTTCAGAGAGTTGATATAGTTAATTTAGAAATTATTCTTAAGCTTATCAAAGGCATGTGCACTGCCTGTTTTCTCAGGCATATTCTCAACTTTGCAATCCACCAGGAAGTCCTGTCCCTAACACTACTCCCAGTAGCTCAACTAGCCTGTGTTAAAATACCAAGAAGCCATCACACAATAAGTTCATTATATGTTTTTCCATTCTGTGAAAAAACTCAGCTGGTTGACCTGAAACTAAAAAAAGGAAAAGTGCCAGGTGAGTTTTAAAAATAAGCAAAATAAAACAATAAAATAAATAACTGCAAGCTTAGTCTTAACCAGCTCAAGCTGAAACAGGACAATGTATAAAGAAAGCCAAATGAGGCCTGGTTGTGCCAGAAGGTTCAACAATCCTCTCACCTTCAGGAAAAAATAAAGTATTACACCCTAGCCACAATCCACTTCAAAAATCCATGGAAAATTGTGTCTAAACCCCTGTATTTCTCCTTGCAATTATTCTATACTGTAGGAGCAAGTTTTCTCATTAAGTTATGAATTAAAAGTAATATAGTTGTAAACTCACAAACTGGGCCATCATATTCAGCCATATACAGTACTTTATTGCTGCTATTCTGTGCTCATGGGATTTTCTGTAGACTTCTAAGGAAATTTATAACCTCCCTGAGAAATAGATATTCCCATTCCTTGATGCTTCAAAGGATTAGCAATAGAATATGTGAATCGAGTAAATGAGATTCTACTGAGTTCCTGTGGAATTTTTCTTAGTGCATTTGATTGCATTTCTACATATTTTGGTTTGTTTATTATTCTCCTTCTATGCCTCTCTGTCTTAACCCTGATGTTTTTCTTAACTCTATCTCTGTTTCTTTCAGTTCCTATGAGGATGTTCTATAATAAGTTTTTAGAGAATGAACATATCTTTCTGATAAAACCAAATATGTAAAAAAGAAAAACTTTTAAATATAGGAAAGTCCCAGTTTGGTTCAAACTATGTTTTATTTCTATCATCATGTTTATTTTATTGAAATGTATTTTGATTGTGTGATTATGCAGAAATTTTAAGAAATATTCCCAGTATTACTCCCAACCACATCGTTTAGAGGCAATTCAGGACTGTTTAATCTCCCATTCAAGATTTTTCTATTACCCAAACATTGTATAAATTTTATTATCTGCTTCTATTATTTTCCTTTATTTTTGAGGTTATAATCAATCATATCTACAACCTCCCATCAGGATATATATTTGACTTGTTTTAAGTCACAGAATAGAATTCCAGAAATTCACTGTTGAAGTGAGTTAATCTAGTACCAAATTTCCTACTTCAACTCCCTATGCTTTCCAAAAATTTTGGATCACTAGAAGATCTTTTTTTTAAATTAACTTTATGGTAATTATTTTTTGTTTTGTTTTTAAGATTTTACTTTCTAATCATTTCATTACCTCAGAAAGCCAAACATAAGGAGACCGAATGATTTTCCAAAGTTTGCAGATATCTTTGGTCTTCCTGAGTTTTGTCTTCTCTCCTATAAAATGATTTGAGTCCTATATTATTAGTCTCTCTTTTCTGAAATCTTTTTTCTGTTTCTTTAAAATATGAATTCAGAACTTAACATTACATCCTAAGGATGGTTCGATCAGTAGGGAAGTGAAGTTAATGATAGACCTGGGATGATCAAATAAGGAAGCATAAAACCTCCTGGTATTTTATTTTTCAAATCATACAATATCTATCTTACTTAGCACCTTATCTCTGTCTTAAGATTTCTCAGCAGAGTTGAAAAATCATCACTTGAACTGACTACTTTTATTGATAGAAATGTGTTTACACTTATAAACAGAAGCTTAGAATCATTAACGTATGTAATAATATCCTTCTATCAAACTTGGCCCACACAACAAAACAAAACTAAATTTTGTGCACATCTATGTTAGTTAAAGCAAGTTTTCTTATGAGTTTTTCATTGATTACGTGACTTGAAAACAGGATCCAGGGTTAATTACTTTTAAAAATTAAAATAGAATCTTTGGAAGTGTGGTAGTATAAGAATGAGCTTACAAACTCTTCGCAGAAAGATACAGAAATGACCAAAATAGCACATTTTAAATCAGGGCATTGTCTTAATCTCCTAGGGATGCCAGGACAACTTACCATACACATGTAGACTGAAAACAACAGGCATTTAGTCTCTCCTAGCTCTGGAGAACAGAAGTCCAAAAACAGGGTATCAATAGAGTTACACTCTCTCAGAGGCTCAAGGAGAGTATCCTGTCTCGCCTTTTTAAGCTTCTGATAGCTCAAGGTTTTTCTTTCCTTGGACTCCAACCTTTGCCTCAGTCTTCCTCTTTTTTTTTTTTAAGATAGATTTATTATTTATTTATTTATTTATTTATTTATTTATTTATTTATTTATTTATTCATGAGAGACGCAGAGACATAAGCAGAGAGAGATGCAGTCTCCTAGTGGGCAGCCTGATGCAGGACTCGATCCCAAGACTCCGGAACTATGACTGAGCCAAAGGCAGATGCTCAACCATCGAGCCACCCAGGTACCCCTGCTTCAGTCTTCATGGAGATTTTCACATGACGTTCTACCCTGTTTCTCTGCATATCCATTTTTGTCTCTCATCAGGACATGCTCATTGGATTTAACGTCCATCCTAATTCAGTATGATCCCATATGATCTTGACCTTAATTACATCTACAAAAACCCTATTTCCAAATAAGTCACATTCTGAGGTTCAAGGTACACATTATTTTGAGACAGAGAGAGGACAATATTTAACCCACTACAAGTATGGTGACAATCTTATCCCATAAGCTTTAAGAGATACCTGATAGACACAGTCCAGTTGGGTAATACTAGAAGTTTACTTATATATTTTCTTTTCTTTACAATACTGGTTAGCAAGCAGGGAAACATTTTGTAAATCCTACTATTCTGTTTTGGGAAACAAAGGTTAGAGACATTGGCACTTTGTGTGATTGATGTGGACCACAATATATAGAACATTTCTGCTACAAATAAATACCATTAAAAGCTTGAACTTACTGGGTAAGAATAAAAATTACATTATTATTCAATATCATTTTTAAATCTCATTTTACAATTTCTACAATATTATTCTAAAATAGAAGTACTCTTGCTAATTGGAGCTGTTAAATATTAGAGGGTAGAGAAGCTAGTACATGAGTTGAGAGCTCACCTCTTGATCTTTTTACAAACATCATGAGAATCTTGAAGGAAATTGCACTTGGTTTGACATTTTTTTGAAAAAACCTTTTATAGGGAATATGATTCGTTGAGCTAATTTCATTCCATTAGATATGTCTTATTATTATTAATCTGATGAGTAGTTAGTTTAAAATGGGTAAATCCCAATTAGCTCAATTCATTCCTTGACACAGCGCGATGGACCTTAGGTTACTGTTAGAAGACAATTAAACAAAAAGGACAGGAAAGACATGAAACAAACATATTAGAAGCTAAGTTTCCTGATTATAAATTCTAAGAACCCCCAAACTCTTCCTTATATCTCATAAGACTGCTACTGTTGAAAAAATTAGAAAAGAAAAAAGAAAAGAATGGATACCCATTTATCAATCAGTATCTTAGTTTAAATTCTGACAGGAGAATTTTTCATGCATAAATAGGAAGTGGTAAAATAGTAATGTAATTTTTTCAAACCCACAAAAGTCTTGGGTAGATGTACCACCTGTAAGAATGTGAAAAGCTGAATGTAAGGTATTAAAATATATATATATATTAAATATATATATATATATATACACACATACATATGGCAGCCCAGGTGACTCAGTGGTTTAGCACCACCTTCAGCCCAGGGTGTGATACTGGAGACCCAGGATCAAGTTCCATGTCAGGCTCCCTGCATGGAGCCTGCTTCTCCCTCTACCTGTGTCTGTTCCTTTCTCTCTCTCTCCCTTTCTCTCTCTCTGTCTTTCATGAATAAATAAATAAAATCTTAAAAAATTCAAAAATATAAATAGTAAACACAGAGCTTTGTACATGAAATTTATATATATATATATAATATAAATTGTTTTGATAGTCTCAAATTATTTTAGTGTTTGACCATGTGCATTATGAAACAAAAAATGATTGATAAAATTGAAATCTGAGGGCAATGGAAATTGGAAGAAATAAAGATGTATAGTAAGGAGGAAAAAAATTATGTCATTGCAGAACTTAAAATGGCATTAGAAGCCAAAAGAGAAGGGGAAAAAAACTAGAGAAAATGAAACTGATAATGTGAACAACAGGTTTGAGAAATTGACTGAAATTCAAAGTGAGACCAAAAAAAAGTATTTTTAGAGAAGTATGTAGATAGATATAAATGGTTGGAAGTACAGAACCAAAACATAGGCTTAAAAGAGACAGACACAATTGTCCTAGATATACTGGAAGAAAATTGTACTGACATATGAATTAGACTAACTTTTGAGAGAACTAATCCAATGATAAGTGAAACAAAGATATGTATTGTGAAATTATCAAATTTAAAATTAAAAAAATACAATAAGTATTAAGGCAGAAGAAGTAAGCAGACCGCTATGTCTCCTAAAAGGAGAAAAATGCATTCATATATCACATAAATATATAAAATGTTGAGGGTGCAGAAAAAGGAGTTTGTGACATCAAATTCTAAATATAATTCCCAGGATGTTATCTACATTTAAAAACTACAAAAATATTTTTTTTAATTGTGGTATCATTCATACAACACACAATCTATAATCTTAACCATTTTGAAGTATATTGTTCTGTAGTGTTAAATATATTCATATTGTTATACAATGAATACAAAAAATAATTTTTAAATATCCGAGGTCTCATGAATTTTACTATCCAACTAATCTTCCTAAAACTCTGATTTCAATAAAACATAAATTAGAATAAAGTATTAAGTGTTGGGAGACTCATTAATGAAAAGAAAATATGGTCAATTCTATTTAAATAATCAAGCAATCTAAATACAAATTTATATATAGCCAATGGATAAAAATTTAATTTGAACCCACTAGAATTAAACCTGTTATTGCATATCAACTAAAACTGGAGTGGAGGTGGGTAAAGAGGTAGAGAAAGAGGAAAATATTTATTTTTCATCTTGAATAAGAAAAGATATATGATTTCTGAGTGTTCTGAATTAAAGTCAGAAGTTATATTTATTTAAATATATAGCATTAGGAGCACTTAAAATAGTTACAAATTATCAATTATAAATCAAATAATTGAAGAAAATTATACATATATAGTAGCACATATATACATAGAAACAATCACAGAAAAGGAAGTAGTAAAAACTATAACATGTAAAATAAAATAACATCGATCAATCTGTTATGACACTAAAGTAAAATGAGATAAATCTACCTCTAAATGTTAACTCAAAAAATACACACTTTATGAGAGATAAACCAGATATAACAGCACTGAAATAAAAAGATCAATGTTCCTACTTCAGGGTAACGGGCCTACCTTCACTCATAAGAACATTGGAAATGACAATAAAGGGAACTACAAATGGGGATAGATTGATGAATGATTGAGAAAGTGTTCTACAATTTCTTAAAGATAGAGCCAATTGTGTTCATATTTGTGGATGAATCAGGGCTGAGCGATCTACAGCTCAGGATACCCCAGAGTAGAAGGCAGAGGACAGGGCAGCTGGGGGGCTCAGGGGTTGGGCATCTGCCTTCAGCTCAGGGCCTGATCCTGAAGACCAGAGATCCTACATCAGGCCCCCTGCATGGAGCCTGCTTCTCCCTCTGCCTGTGTCTCTGCCTCTCTCTCTCTCTCTCTGTCTCTCATGAATAAATAAATAAAAAATCTTAAAAGAAGAAGAAGAAGAAGAAGAAGAAGAAGAAGAAGAAGAAGAAGAAGAAGAAGACGACGACGACATAGGGGCAGTTTTCTCACAACTGGCTACCAATGAGATCAGAATATAATATATAAGAGTTATAAGCTGTTATAATCTATTTTACTGAAAATACTTTAAGGCCAGAAAAAAAATGTGCAGGATAAATGTAAATTTAAACAGAAAGAAAGCAGATACAGGACAACCCAGGTGGCTCAGCTGTTTAGCGTCGCCTTCAGCCCAGGGCCTGATCCTGGAGACCTGGGATCGAGTCCCACATTGGGCTCCCTACAAGGAGCCTGCTTCTCCCTCTGCCTGTGTCTCTGCCTCTCTCTCTATGTCTCTCATGAATAAATAAATAAAATCTTTAAAAAAAGAGAAAGAAATCAGATACAAATATTAATGCCTGAGAAAGTAGATTTTGAAATAAAAATTATTAAATGAAAGAATTGTGTGAGTTTTATTGATTAAGCTATTTTCTCCTTACAGTATAAGCCCTAAGTCATTACATAATAAATAGAAATCATTTTGTAGATGTGTATGCATGTATAAGTAAAGATGGATTTTAGATAGAAAGAGAAGGGATAGACAGATAAAAGAAATAGTTGAAAGGCGATATTAATGATTTTTCCCTTATGGGTCTTTGCAACACACCTAATATACATTTATAATCATTTATTTATCTATCTTGTATAGGTTTTTTTTAAGTGTCCTCTAGATACTATATTTATAAGAAAAATACAGAAAATTCATACTCTTTTGTGCGTAGTTAAGGTATGGCATGAATGCAGTTGAAGTTCCAATGTCAATATAAGTCTTCTTTAAGCTCAGACTTTTCTTGCTTAGTATGTGGCTCATTCATGGTAAGTGGCTCATTGAATACATTGTCCTGAAAAAACCAAACAAACAGAAAATCATCTTCCATTTCACGAGTGCTTGATGTTTCCTTTTGCCTAGTTCCCTGAGCTGACGGGGCCTGGTGTTAATCACTCTGTCACGTTCAGACTGTACCTGCAATGCTAGAGAGAAAGCCAGTCAAGTGTTCACTCTTATTCCCCATCACCCCCGTGACAGTCTCATTCTCCCCCTTAGAGTCAGTTAATTTGAGAAATGTTTCTGCTCTGACTTTTTATTTTTCCCCTAGGATTAATCTAAACATAGACTTGTTTTCCCTTCTTATCTGCTCAGCCAAATCATGGAAATGGGAATGTCTCTCCTTGGTGTGTTGGAGGACTTCTGATCTCTACATTTAAATGCATTACTTAGGGTTGGAAAACATGACATTTGGAAACTCAAAGACAAAATCAAATTTGCTTTCCCCTTATCTTTGTGTGTATACTCAGTAAAATTTTATATAAATTGTACCTGGAAGTTAGAAGTAAGAACTCTCAGGGTTTCTTGTGTTGGTTTTGTTTTTATATACATGTACAGAAGGTAAAGAAATCTTCTAAGCCCCTCTATGGTATGTGGCTTTGCATTTCAATAGCAGTTCTATGAGATAGGTAGTAACATTCTGACTTTTCAAACAAAAAAAAAAACAGGATCTCTGATATGAAATAACATGTACAAGACCCCAAAACTAGTGACCAGCAAACTTGACTTTTAAACCCAGGCTTTCTGCCTTGAAAGACTATTTTATTTCTGATTGCACCCTATTGTTGTTTCATCCTAAATACACATTGCAACGAGAATGAAAATTAAAGACCAGCTCCTCTTCCAAACTCTGTTGTTCGTGGCAGGTTGTGCTGAGAAAAGCTTTCCTAAATGCTAAACTTGACCATCAGGAGAGATGCGTACTACCTGCCAGGCCAATATAAGTACTTGGGGTCAGCTGTGGTGTTTTGTTGTGTTTTGTTTTAATTTCATTGTTTCCAACTACAATGAAGTTGGAACACTTAACCCTAACCATCATGATTCTATGGGTTTGATGAAGTAATGTCACTTGCTTCTCTCCACTTACTGGAAGCAGTGTCTTAACCCTTAAATTGGTGAATTTGCAAAATGAAAATTTTCCTCTTTTCCCTTCTTCCTGCTGAGCCCTACTTGAATGCAGGTAAAAGGCATTTTAGTTGGTTCTCTGCTGTGTGGTAAAAGAGGTCTGCCTCAGTACGGGCTGGTGAGTACTCCTTGAGCCCTAAGGGGAATTACCAAGCCCATCTTCTACAAGGCCTAGCGTATCTATCAAGCTACCATTTGCTAGTATAAAAGTTGATACATTTTCCCCCATCTGTGTAACTCCCGTGTCTGCTCCTCCCCTCCTCCTCCTCCTCCTCCTCCTCCTCCTCCTCCTCCTCCTCCTCCTCCTTCTTCTTCTTCTTCTTCTTCTTCTTCTTCTTCTTCTTCTTCTTCTTCTTCTCTTCTCTTCTTCTTCTTCTTCTTCTTCTTCTTCTTCTCTTCTCTTCTTCTTCTTCTTCTTCTCCTCCTTCTCCTTCTCTTCTTCTTCTTCTTCTTCTTCTTCTTCTTCTTCTTCTTCTTCTTCTTCTTCCTTCTTCTTTTAACTGGCTAGGGAAAATATCGATTGAATCCTTTCCTGATCTGATTCATACTACCTCCTAGACCTAATACTTAACCCATCTTGCCTCAGACATTGATCCTGCTATTTCTGTTTCCTGTTCTTCCTAGAAGACAATCTCTTCTCCCTCAGAATTTTATACTTGATGCTCCCTGGGTCTCCTTCCTTTACATGATTATCTAACTTAATTCAGATCCCTCCTCAAATGTCACTGACATGTGAATACCATGTCTGGTTTCTGACATAAAAATAGAAAACCTGCTGTAAATATCACTGTATTTTGCCTTTCATGCTTGACACAATTGAAACTGCATTGTATGTTTATTTGCTTGCTTATTTGTCTCTGCCACTAGTATATAAACTTAATGAGGGCAAAAACTTGGAAAACTTAGGCTTTTTTTCTTTCTTGCAGTCTCCAAAGTATGTATTTGTGTATATATATATATATATATATATATATATATATATTTATTTTTTTTCTTTCTTGCAGTCTCCAAAGTATGTATGTATATATATATACATGTGTGTGTGTGTGTGTGTCTATACACACACACACACACTCACACTATATATGAAACATCTCTCTTCCTCCTGTTTCAGCCAATTCTAAACCTAATTCATTCAATTTTGGTGATTCCTTTACTATTTATTTTGCCAGTAATAAACTGTTTTATGTCCATTCGCAACATGCAAAAATTCCTGAGACAAGAGAATGCTGCGGCCCATATAAAACAGATACCTTCTTATTTTACCATGATTTACTTAAATATTTTTTCCAATACCACCTAGGTGTATATATGTATGTGTTTTTCAGTTATAAATATGATGCAGTAAGTATCTGTATGAATTTATGTCTGCCCATATATCTGATTATTTGTTTGGAAGAATTGCTGAGTAAAAAACATCAACAGCTGACAGTTCTTTAACTGTCAACCTGACATCTTTAGGATTGTAACAATTTGCATATCCAGTGACAAGAGTATGCCTCTGTGTGCGCATGTTATAATTTTATATTGCCATTCATTTAATCTGTTAGTTCCATAGATGAAAAATGAAACTTCAATATAATTTAATTACTGAAGAGGTGTAATTGTGTGTGTGTGTGTGTGTGTGTGTGTGTGTATTCATTGGTCACTTCCATTTGTTCCCTGGACAATTGCCTGTCCACGTGCATTTAAAGACAATCAAGGGATCCCTGGGTGGCGCAGCAGTTTGGCGCCTGCCTTTGGCCCAGGGCTCGATCCTGGAGACCCGGGATCGAATCCCACATCGGGCTCCCGGTGCATGGAGCCTGCTTCTCCCTCTGCCTGTGTCTCTGCCTCTCTCTCTTTCTCTCTCTGTGACTATCATAAATAAATAAAAATTAAAAAAAAAATAAAAATAAAAAAAATAAAGACAATCAATATACCAGACAGGTAAATAACTAGGTATGTGTGATTGTGGGTAAGAGCTCTTCCAGTTACTTTACCTCTTTTGTGCCTCAGGCACTCTGCTTTTGAAAACAACTCTACATTTAGATTTTTATAAATATATTTCATACATGCCGCCAGACTAATTCTTCCTGCTAGTCATTCTTATCCTGATGATATTTCATTTGTTGGTATTCTTTGGAATATGAGATAAAGTCTACACATTCCTTTGTTCTGTTACAACATATTTTTGACTGCATTTTCATCATTTGTGGAAGTCCTTAGAAAATAATATGTCCTCCTTATAATCTCCTCTCTGTTCAGGGTCATAAATTTATATGCCTAAAAGTAAAAACAAAAAACAAACTAATTAAAAACATAACTAACTGTACCTTATTCTAAATGGTTAATACTAGTTCTATCCATTGACATTTATTCACTTATAAGAAGAATCTAAGGTGACTAAGGTGATATTCTTGGAAAATTTGGATTTTTTCCCATCATGTGATACATGTGATTTTATGTTTTTGTTTTATTTTTACTTTCTTTTTCTTCTCCTTCCTCTTCTTCTTCTTCTCCCTCCTCCTCCTCCTCTTTTTCTCCTCCTCCTCTTCCTCCTCCCCCTCCTCCTCCTCCTCCTCCTTCTTTCTTCTTCTTCTTCTTCTTCTTCTTCTTCTTCTTCTTCTTCTTCTTCTCTTTCTTCTTCTTCTTCTTCTTCTTCTTCTTCTTCTTCTTCTTCTTCTTCTTCTTTCTTCTTCTTCTTCTTCTTCTTCTTCTTCTTCTTCTTCTTCTTCTTCTTTCTCCTTCTCCTTCTCCTTCTCCTCCTCCTCCTCCTCCTCCTCCTCCTCCTCCCCCTTGTTCTTCTTCTTCTTCTTCTTCTTCTTCTTCTTCTTCTTCTTCTTCTTCTTCTCCTTCTTCCAAGAAACTGTTGATCATCCATCAACCTTATTTCCATTTTCTGTGCCTTTGTGGAAAAGCAGCTTAAGGCCACTCAGTGGTTGTTCCTACCCATCCAGTGGCCGGAGTAATGGGAGCTGTGTGCCAGTCTTCAGTGGCAGGCAGAGCAGTCCAGTCTTCAGTAGAGAGATGCTGAGTAGGCACACAGGCCCCTGTCTGCCTTCAGATCAAACTGTAACTTCCGGTGGCCTAACAGTGAACTCAGGAGCTGGAACAGTCCATTCACTCTGAAATTCCTTCTTTGTCACAGTCTTTTCATCAGTGGCTGCTTTTCCTTTTCAGTCTTTTCAGGGTCTCTGCAGAAGGAGAGATCAAGAATGACCTCCCATGGGTGTCCACACAAGCTCAGAGCTTCCTGGGCCAACACCCAGCAGGCCAGATCCTTTGAGTGAGCTCCTTTGTTGCTGCGAAGGATGGCTGTGTCCACATAGCACAGAGGACAATCTCTGTGAGAGGCTCTGTGGGAGCCCTGTGGAGGCTGGTGGTCAGCCCTGGTATCAGTAACCATCAGAAGCCTTGGCTCGTGGAAAGCTGCCTGGACCTGATTCCTGAAGGTTCCAGGCGTGAACAGCCAGCAATAGGAGTGGCTGCAGGAGCAACAGCAAACTCCAGCACAGCTTAATGGCCACTATTCCTGGGTAATATGACATCGGTATCATCCAGGTTTTATATGGCAACAAAAGCACAAGCTTCCAGAAGCTTCAGATTTATGATGTAGATACCATCACTTTTCCTTTTGGAAAGGATGCTCTATTCCAGTTGAAAGTCAAGGTTGGTACCACCTAAATGGGTTCCTGCTGTAGGAAATTCTCCTTCAGGCTCAAGGTCTTTGGATATAGTGAAAGTTTTCCTTTAAGTTGTGATGGGAACAGGTAACAGTGCTGCATGGCTTTCCTTGGGTAGTGCAGAAAAGCTTTACTTTCAACTTAAAGTCAGGCTTGTGGCTACTCCAATCTTGACTTCTTAGACTCAGGTTCCTTTTTTATCACCTGTGTCAGGGATACATCTTCTCAAACATAGTCTTGAACATGGTTTTCTTCTTTCTTTCTTTCTTACTTACTTTCTTTCTTTCTTTCTTTCTTTCTTTCTTTCTTTCTTTCTTTCTTTTTCTTTCTTTCTTTCTTCTTTCTTTCTTCCTTTCTTTCTTTCTTTCTTCTTTCTTTCTTTCTTTCTTTCTTTCTTTCTTTCTTTCTTTCTTCTTTCTTCTCTTTCTTCTTTCTTCTCTTCTTTCTTCTTTCTTTCTTTCTTTCTTTCTTTCTTTCTCTTTCTTTCTTTCTTTCTTTCTTTCTTTCTTTCTTTCTTCTTTCTTTCTTATTTTTCTTTCTTTCTCTCTTTCTTTCTTTTTTTTTACATTAAAAAAAGATTTTATTTATTTATTCACAAGAGACACAGAGAGAGACAGAGACACAGGCAGAAGGAGAAGCAGGCTCCCTGCAGGGAACCCCATGTAGGACTTGATCCCAGGACCCAGGGACCATACCCCAAGCCGAAGGCAGATGCTCAACCACTGAACCACTCAGGCATCCCTATACTTGGATTTCTAGAACTAGTAATGTTTCTAGTCCTGCCAATACCATGTCCCTTATATTTTCCAGTGGATTTCCTGTTTTTTATTTCCAGATCATTGTCTTTCTAGGAACTGACTGCTGACAATTACCTCTAATTCCACTCTTTGTTCCTCTTTCAGGATTAAGATGGCTCCGTCTGCCTGGGGTCTAGCCTTTTTTTCAGCCATGCTATCAAGAGTTCCTTTCTGTACTCCAAGTGGGTGTTTTCCTCTAGGGATAGCTCCACCCATGAGCAAGATTCCAGTACAAATTATGGCCTTGCAATTCAACCCGATTCTACTGTAGGTATGCAACATTTTTGAGGAGTAAAGAAGCACGCTGAATCTGCCAGGGCTAAGTTAAGTTTTTATGAGAGATAGTTATTCCTCTTTTAAGTGACTTTTTTAATATGTATTATATTTCTTAAGTCACCTCTCTATCATTGAAAAATCCAAGATTATAAAAAACTGTTCATCCTTTGCTAATTGATAAATATATTTTGGTGCCAGAGTTGCATGGTCATTGAAATGAAATGCATGGCAGCCTTGCAGAGCCAACAGCCCACTATGGAGTGATAATTATTTTGTCCACAGGACTTAGATTGACCCAAAGTTATTTGGAATACCTATTTCTTCTCCTGTGTTTTGTGGTTTCTAAGCTTTTACCTATAAAGTCAATAACAAATAACTTAGAAACTCAGAAAAACTTAGCTGCTGTTAATATAAGGAAATTAGATGTGCACATGGCTTGAGGATCTCCTTTTGTTTTGTTAAGGCACAGAGTGCCAATTAATTATATCTATAGCAGCCATGAAAGTTTTCAGAAAATTATTAGGTTAAAGAGGACTTTGACAACTGAATTTAATTTGTTTTCCTATCCTATATAACTATTACATATCTTTTGTACTTATTAGATTGTTTTAAAAATGCATAGATAAAATACAAATTTGATTTCTAACTTTTAAGAGTTCTAGTGCACAGAGATGATGACTGAGTTGAATGTGAATTGAAGAATATTTTAAGTGGCTTATGATATTTCAATTTGAGGGCTAACATGCATCAGTAACATCAGAGATCAGTTGAGATGTGTGAGGACTGAGATTGCAGGAGAAGATTAAGAAGGTTAATGAAAAGGGTTAGGTCAGAACTCCTCTTGTAGAGCAAATTTTGCTGTAATTTTTTTCTCATGAATAATGGAGCTAGGCTTCAAAATAAATAAATACATACATACATACTATATATATATATAATATATATGTATATATTATATATATCACAATCAAAATCCACCATGCTCAGAATTCAATTTTTTTTTTCTCAAGTAAATAAATTTTGGTTTAGTTTTATGTCTTTTATTTTTTTTTTCTATTTGGGTCAAAGATATTACATAGTCATTTTTCACAGGCCCCTAGAAGTCTCTTTAGTCAAATGAATTATAAGTTTATTTCCATTATTCTAAAATGTAACAATTTTATAGATGAATAATTATAAGTATTTGACATCATCTATTAATAAAAGGGTTATTACCATGGTCTATTGATTAAATATATAATTTCATTTTATGTTAAGTTTAGCAGCACTCATTTTTTCCATAAGTTGTTCTGAATAATTGCAGAAAATTATGCATAGGTCCTCTTTTATATGCAGAGAGTTAGTTAACAGCATAGCTACACTAAAGGAAATTTTAGAAGGTTTTTTTTTTTTTGGAAGTTAATAACTCAGCTGAAAAGAAGGAATGGGGGAAAAAGAGAAAAGATAAATATGTAGAATAAGGTAAAAATACATGCTGACTATAATTATAATGTCTTGTGTGGTTAAAAGTAGAAATAGAATTAAAATACATTATAATTAATTTGAAAGCAGCACAATAATTTGCTGTGGACCAATCTATTCACTGAGAACAACTAACTGAGCTGGAAAAAAAATAAGGCAAAAGTTATATGTAAGAGCACACTACAACAAAGACTTATTAATTTATAATTTTGAGAGAAAAAGGAAGCTAAGCAAAATGAGCCAGACATTTGGAAACACTTTTCCCATTAATTTTCCAATTTGATATGGGGGGTGGGTGAGGGAGGGATGGTTCTTGTGCTGAGAAACTAAGCAGAAATCTGAGCCTGAGCATCTGAGTGTCCAAACTGCACCTTCATTCTATCAGAACACTGGTAGGCTAAAAATTAGAGTTGAGCTCCTGTCATATTAGAGAGGTTCTATAAACACCCAGGATTTTCTACTGAAATCCAAATGACTATATCCAAGGAGTAAAACTAGACTAGAGTTAAACCAGTTGTCACTGAAAATACATTTGAAGCACCTAGTTTTTGAGAAGATTAAGGTAATCTACCCTAACCAAGTTTCCTGCCAGAAGAAAATTAAACCCTATCTGGAACGTATGTACCCAGATACCAATGAGCTATATAGTTTTTATCTACAGTTCAGTCAAACAGCTCCACAGAAACATTTCCAGGTAAGATGCTGCAGTTTGCAGCAGACTAATGTCCCTGTTCCACCTAGTAAAGCCACGTAAATTAGAAAAGCATATTTTTAAAGGCATCAGAGGACTTTAGGGGCAACAAGGCCTGGATAAGCTAAAATCCACAGAAAAAAAACTGTTGGGATGTTAAGGATGCCCAGCTGTTTTTGCATTCCTTGTAACATTGGCTGGTTTCTGCATGTAGGCTGATGATCAAGCTTGTTCTGGATAAGATACTTTCCACAGGCAGAAGGATTATCCAGTAGTGTATTTTGCAGAAACTTGGGTCTAGAGTGACATGTGAACCTTTCAATGGTCTGAAATTTGAAGCTAGTTCTGAGTTTTAAGGTTGCGTACAAGGCTGGAAAGCTAAGCCAAAAACTTATATATAAAGGAGTTCACTATCTTGCATGCTTAGGGGCAAAATAGATACTCATGGGAGAGGTCCTGCTTCATGATAAATATAGTCTCTCTTAGTGATATTTATAAAATTTGAAATTGCATGGGCTGGGAAGCTGAGGAGCTAACTTAGAAAACAAAGAATAGCTGAGACATATTAATTATTACAGGACTGAAAGACAAGAACTCTTAGCCCTGAAAGATTCATGCAGGAAAAATATAGATAAATGTGCTGTAGACTGAATCTCTCTAAAAATTATTAGATATGGAATGAGATAATAAACAAAGACAATAAAGACAGACTTACCAATGAACTGGATATTGGAATTTAGATGTAAACATTCAACTTGGAACACAAAAAGAAAACTGGAAAAATATAAAAGCATAAGAGACATATGAGACACAGTCCAATGTGTTAACATACATGCAAATCAAGTTCCATGGAAGAAAGAGAGAGAAAATGGAGAAAAGCAGTTCTTGAAAATACAATGGCTGAGCAGTTTTCTAAAACAAGTGGAAGACATGAACACACAGACTCAAAAAAGCAGCAGACTCAGAGCAGTATAAACACACACACACATACACACAGGCACAGACACACATAAACACCTCACTTCTACACATCAGGTAAAACTGCTAAATACTGACACAAATGGAAGTCTTGAGAGTATACAAGGGAGAAAAAAATATATTACTATCAAAAAAAGAAATATTTGTTTATGCTGACCTCTTAAGAGAAACAATGGAAACCAGTAGCAATGGTATGGCATATTTAATGTACTAAGAACAAATAACAGCCAACCTAATAATCTATGCTCAGAAGAAAAAAAAAAAAAAAAGTCCTCAAAAATAAAGGTAAGATAGAGAAGGAAGAAATTGGAAGTGAATAGGCTTACATGTAAAGAAAGGAATTTTTCATATTTTAGTCAAAAGATAGCAATGGAAATACGGATATATAAGAGAAAATGAAGAAAGCTGGAAAGAGTAAATAAATGGATAAATATAAATACATGTTGATTAAAAATGAACAATGATAACTTAATAAAAATGAACAATATTTATACTACTTTGATGAGTTTAACCCTATATAGGACTAAAATTTATGGCAACGAAAGATGCATATAGTGGATATAATTTAATAGATATAGGGCAGTATTAGAAAGATATAAATATTGTTTTTATTAGACTATAATAAGATAATGGTTGATGTTACAACACTTTGAGTAATGATTTAAAAAAGAATTAAACAATGTGTAAATATTAAACAATGTGTAAATAATTTAAAGAAGAATTAATGTGTAATATATAAGCAGTGTTTAAGTTAAAAAAGAGATAAATGCATGATTTATTCAAAAGAGAAGGAGAAAAAAAACGAATATAAGCCAAATCACACAAATGGGAATAAATAATAGGAAGGCAAAAAAAAAACCATAATTACATCAGTGATTATAATAAATATAAATACATATTATACTCCAAGTAATTGACTCAATTTGGGGACTGTATAAAAAATAAATTCCTCTTATATACTGCTTACATGAGATGTATTTAAATACAAGGATGAGAACTTTTTAAAAAATGCTATATAGAAAATTGAAAGCAATTTGAGACAACTACATTATAAATATAAATAATATAAATTTACATGACAAATATCAGAGCATTTTTTAATTTTTTAATTTTTAATTTTTAAATGTTTTAAAAGAATATTTATTTATTCATTAGAGACAGAGAGAGAGAGAGAGAGAGAGAGGCAGAGACACAGGCAGAGGGAGAAGCAGGCTCCATGCAGGGAGCCCGATGTGGGACTTGATTCTGGGTCTCTAGGATCACGCCCTGGACCCAAGGCGGGCTAAACTGCTGAGCCACCCGGGCTGCCCTATTTTTTTTTTTTTTAATTTTTTTTTTCTTTTTTTTTCCTATTTTTAATTTTTTTTATAAAACTCATGACCCTGAGATCAAGACCTGAGCTGAAATCAAAAGTTGGCTGCTTAACCAACTGAGCCACCCAGGTACCCCACAAATATTATGATATTAAGTTTATATTGAATATTCACAAAATTGACCAGATTCTTACCATAAAGAAAGGTTCAGTAAATTTCAATAGTTGGAAATATTCGTGGTGAGTTCTCTAACCACAATGGATTTAAATTAAATAAAAATCAATAAAAATTAAAATATAAAATATCAACTAAGTGGAAATTAAACAACATACTTTTAAATAATATAAGGCACAGAAGGTGTTAGCAAATATCTTAAATGAATGAAATAATTAAGATATAGGTAAAAATGTGTGTCAGTCTAATATATAGACTTAAAAGCATACAGTACAAAAGAAGAAAAAGTGTATGTAAATGATGAATCACTAAATTCTACACATGAAACTAATATACTATATGCTAATTAACTGAAATTTAAATAGAAACTTGAAATAAGAAAAATAAGTGATTTAAATTTTTATATCAAGGGTAGAAAAAATTATCAAGTAAAAATGAAATAAATGAAAAAAAACACAAAATGTTAAAGAAATAACAGAAAATCAGTGAGACAAATAATGGGTTCTTTGAAACAATACAAAAATTAATAAGTCTTTCAAAGAACAATTAACAATAATAAGGGATAAATATAAGTATCAAAAAAGAAAAATTATAGAATCACTAAAAATTATATGGATTGTCATTACAATGGCTCGAGTTAAAATATTTTGACTTCCTGATATAGTCAAGGCAATATGCATTTAATAGAAATCATATTTTGAGCTTTGAACACTATGATGCAGTAAAAGCAATCCCCTTTTCATAGAAATCATATTTTGAATTTTAAATTTTGATCTTTTGCTAAGCTGCAGATATGATAATATCCTCTGTATTGATTCCGGGCAGAGGCAGTGAGCCACAGCTCCCAGTCAGCCCCATGATCACGAGGACAAACAACTGATACAACTGGTTTGTACCTACACAACCATTCTGTTTTGCACTTTCAGTTCAGTATTCAATAAATTACATGAATTATTCAACACTTTATAACAAAATAATTTTCATGTTAGATGATTTTTCCCAGCTGTAAGCTATCATAAGTGTTCTGAGCATGTTATAAGTAGGCCAGGCTAAGCTTATGATATTCAACAGGTTAAATACATTAAATGCATTTCCTGATAGTTTCAACTTAAAATGGGTTAATTAATTAATTAATTAATTTATGATTTTATTGATTTATTCATGAGAGACACAGAGAGAGAGAGAGAGAGAGAGAGAGAGGCAAAGGGAGAAACAGGCTCCATGCAGGGACCCTGATGCAGGACTCAATCTTGGGGCTCCAGGCCTCCTGGGCTGATGGCAGGTGCTAAACTGCTGAGCCACCCAGGGATCCCCACAATGGGTTTATTTTATGTAACTCCATCATAAGTTGAAGAAATTATGTATAGAAGTAAAATTAATATATAGATACTTTGAACATTTTAATTTTATTATATTTGACAATTTGGAGAAAGTGAACAGATTTCTTGATAAATACAACCTTACAAAGATGACAACAGAAAAAAAACAGAAAGTCTGAATTATCTGATGTCAACTGAATAAATTATCTTTGAAAACTTTTCCATGAAGACAAATCAAAAGATTTTACAGTTATTTCTTCCAAATACTTTAACAGAAGACTATAGCTCTTTAATAAACCATTCCAGAAAATATAGGGGAAAGAGAAATTCCCAACTCTTTTTATTTATTTATGTTTGTTTGTTTATTTTTTTTTATTTTTTTATTTTTTTAAAGACTTTATTTATTCATGAGAGACACAGAGACAGAGAGAGAGAGGGGCAGAGACACAGGCAGAGGGAGAAGCAGGCTCCATGCAGGGAGCCCAATGCGGAACTCGATCCGGGTCTCCAAGATAACGTTCTGGGCTGAAGGCAGATGCCAAACCACTAAGCCACCCAGGGATCCCCCCAACTCTTTTTAATAAGACCAACACAAATTTACTTCTAAAACTTGGAAAAGATAGAGCAAGTAAGGAAAATGTGGGACAGATTTTTCCCTTGAATGTAGATGAAAAAAATTTTTTCTAAAATATTAGCTAATCAAATATAATCATAAAAATGACCATTATTAACAAGTAGGGTTTATTTTAGGTAAACAAAGATAACATTATTAGATAATCACATAGTATAATTCAGCACAATTGAAGAAAAAATCATATAATTACTTCAATAAATATAGATAAAGCATATAACTATTTCTTATAAAATTCAGTAAAAAAGGGGAGTGAAATTATAACTGTCACATTTGCTTCTGGTCTTGTTTTTTTTTTGTTTTATTATTATTTTTTAAGCCATTTAGCTTTTCTTCTAAACAATAAAAACACACAACTAATAAAAATAAAATAAATGAGCAAAATTTAAATTAAGGGAAATATCTTTCCTTTACATACACATACACACACTAATTCCAACACAAAACTCAATAAATACTAAGTGAATTCAATGGAGAAATAGTCTATGTATTCTCTAAATTCTCTAAAGCAAGAAGCAACACATGAATGCCTTTTTAGTTCCAGTGTTATAAAACAGGGAGAAAACATTGAAAGAACAGGAACTAGAATAGGAATAATAAAAGAAATTCCCAGATAATATAGTTATTAATGTTGGACTTATCAGAAAATAAATATTTACATTAATGAGTTAACTTAGCAATATACTTCAATCCAAGTTCTCTGTATAATAACAACAACCAAGTTTTTTTTTATGTGAATGATAAAAGGCTGAAAAAATATAAAAGTTATTATACAGTAGCAAGAACTTCAGCAATTACCTAAAAACAGATTAAACATAAAATGAACAAAACATTAGTACTAAAAAGTCCAAAAACTGAGAAAAATTTAAGATTTAATAAAGCAATACACCACTATGAATTTAAAGACTAATTTTTATAAAGATAGCAGTATCCTTTAAATTGATCTAGAGAGCCGAAGCAATCTCAATTAAAATCCTAACAGATTTGGTTGTTAGTTTTTGTAGCCATTAACAAATTGACTTCAGGAATTTATACATAAATGCAAAGGGCAATGTTCAGACAACATTCTGAAGTTAAACAAAATTTGTTAGCTCTCCAGTACCAGATATAAGACCCATTATAAATACACATAAAGGAAAAAAATAACTTGTACTGTTTTAAGGCAAAAAAAAAAAAAAATCAGATCATCAAATGACATCATTAAAATGCACGATAATCAAGCTGCAGAATTGAAGATATTTGCAATGCATGTTCTGAACAAAGGATTTATATTCAGATCCATAAAAATACTACAAATCAAAAAGAAAATGACAGCAAAAGAAAAATGTGCAAAAAACATGAATTGGCACTTTACAAAATAAGAACATGAACAGGTGATAAAATAGAAAAAGTTGCTTAGTCTTATTAGTCTTTGGAATGTGCAATTTAAAGCTACAACTTAATATCACTACACATTTACTAAAATGGTTAAATTGAAAAATTAAAAAATCCTACCAAATGCCAGCAAGGATATGGAACACCTGGGGCTCTCCTAAATGAACTGTAGAAGTATAATTTGGTACTGACATTTTGGAAAATTGTTTTCTAGTATCTACTAATGCTGAATATATGATCCACTTGTACATATATACACAAAAGGTATGTCTACATATGGTCTTAAATAAATGCACATGTAGACACACATACAGACGCTCTCAGGAAAATTATTTGTAATAGTCGAAACTGGAAATACTCTAACGCCTATCTAGCACAGAATGAATGAAAAATTGTGGCATATTCATATAATGATATACTACATATCACAAGAATAAATGAACTGCAACTACACAGAACAGAATGGAGGACTTACAAGTATAATATTGAGCAAAAATAGCCAGACACAAATAGGTTATGCTGTATGATTCTATTTATGAAAAAGTTTACATCAGGCAAAACTAACGTAAGTGCTTAATAGTTAAGATAGCACTGACCGTGGGCTGAGCAGTTATTACTAAGAGAAGCACAGAGACCTCTGATGTCTCATTATATAATGTTTCTAAATATTGGTGCTGGCTACATGAATGGGCTCCCTATGATAAAAATATTTGAGCCCTAACATAATGATTTCTCCATTCTTTGGTATATAGGCTCCAGTAAAATTTAATAAAGAAAGCAAACAAACAAAAACCTTGTAGAATGCAGCTGATACCATCCTTAGACTGAAATTAATATGGCTGTACATGCATATTTTAGAAAAGAAGACTAAAAGTCAATGGTCTAAGGAGCCATCTAAAAATAAGAAAAGGAACAGCAAACCACACATGCAAGAATGAAGGAAATAATGAAAATAAGAACAGAAAATAATTAAATAAACCTAGAGCAGAGAAGATGTATAATGTAATCTATTTCACAATTTTGTTTTGAAAATGTGCATTTTATGAAAGATAATGCATGCTTATTTGGGAATAATTTCAGATCTACCTTTAATCAAATTATTAAAGACTTCTACCTAAATTCTCTCAATTCCACATAGAGAAGTGACTGTTAAGCATTCCATGTGTTTTCTTGTAGATAATTATATAGACAGGTGAATATATGATATGATACCGACATAATTATTTTCAAGAATGGGATTACTTTTACATATTGTACACCTTACTTTCTTATTTACTGTAGCTCATATACATCCTTTTTCAGCATATATGATATTTATATGCCTATATCTATATAAAAAGGTTCTGATACATAAAATGATAGGTTGTCTCTACAAGTTCTTTTTTTTAATTTTTTTAAAAATTTTATTTATTTATTCATGAGAGACACACAGAGAGAGAGAGAGGCAGGGACATAGGCAGAGGGAGAAGCAGGCTCCATGCAGGGAGCCTGACATGGGACTCGATTCTGGGTCTCCAGGATCAGGCCCTGGGCCGAAGGCGGCGCTAAACCACTGAGCCACCTGGGCTGCCCCTACAAGTTCTTAATTTAACTATACCATGGGTACAAAAGAAATCCACCTATCATAAATGTACAAATCAGTGCTATCACAAAATAACCAAACCTTTGGAATTATCTCCAATTCAAAAAACCTAAAGCAGGAGCCATAACAAGCATATATAAAATTCATTTTTTTGTTTTGTTTTGTTTTGTTTTTATTTTTTTTATCTTGTAACGAGAAGAAGTTTTCAGGAAAACATATATAATTGCTCAGTCTGTCTTATTTGCTCGTATCTTTAAGCTTCCTGCAGTATTTTCTCAGGAATCCAATATTATCTTTCTTCACAATATTCTAGACAGTCTGACAGAGAATTCCAACTCAATTCTATATTAGGAGAGGGGAACTGTTAATGATCTTGGAAGTATTAGAATTCAAATTCTTATGAAATATAAGGTTCAAATCTTGTCACCTTTGAGACTTGAATTGCTTACTAATTCAAAAGGAATTGAAAGCACCTTGTAGCAATTGGTGAGAAGGTCATTGATTTCAAGGTGAACTTTGAGTGACTCAAAGTCAATGGTCTCATCTTCCAGAGCAAGGGGAGCAACCTAGGAAGGAGCCTCATGATTCACAAATTAAGTTAGCATAGATTGAGTCAGCTAGAGTTGAATGTTGGACTCATCTTTTGGGGCAGAGTCAGTATAATCTTTGATCACAAAGAACCTTAGATTTCAAAACTAGAAGAGAGAAGTACTTGGCTTTGGGGACTTTATCAGTTCATCTCTATTGGAAGATCCAGATCTCCCATCCCTCCAATGGAATTTCTCAATTCCTTTTTAGTTTCCCTGCTCTCTGTTGCCACGGTGACTATTCAGAGCCCCTACAGTTTAGTTCATCACTGAAAAGGCAACATTTCAACAGTTTCTGACACAAATTGCCAAGATATGTAGCTGCTGGCAGTACTATCTCAGTGGGACCCTGGTAATCTAGTAGGAAATGTGTGGTAAGGCAATTAGAAAACACGGGTAGATAACTGAACATTCCATGTATGAGAAAATGCCTTTGGGAGATCTGCTACGGTACTCCTAGTGTTTGGAATGCAATGCAGTTTAGCAGCAATCTTCAATTCAAGGAGCACTTTTTGTGTGCATACAGATATCACACCGGCTGCAAATTGCATAGGAACAAATTGACGTGATCTCTCACCTCAAAGAACTTGTACTCTACTGGGTACAAATACCATTTATCCGATCACAGTGAAACCAGGTCTTCGTGTGCGAGCACAGAGATAGGAGAACCTATTCTGAGTGAACTATCCCAGGAAGGCTTCAAATATGTGATAAAAGTTCTAGGCGGCCTTTCTTGTCCCTCTCATAGTAAGGTTAGGGGGAGGGCACTGGAGACAGCAAACTGCAACAGTAAAATATAAGCATGGACACTCTTTGGCCAGATTTGCTAAAGAAAGGCAGAAAGTCCCCCCACAATGAATGCAGAGTAGGTATAAAAAAAGTGGTGGAAGATACAACGGGAAACGTAGATAATTATTCATTTATGTATATTTTACACTAATCTTTCAAATGACTCTATAACAAAAGCTAAGTTATTTTTTTCCCCAGTAAGTAACCACAGGACTCACAAAAAAGAAATAGATTTTCCTTTATTCAAGTTAAAAAAAAAATCCAAATACTATTAATACTACTTCTATTAATAGTATTAATTAGCATCAGCTTGATGCTAAAATAAAACATAAGATTAGATTGAACCACTTAAAATGACCAGTTTTAGAAGTACAAAGTTTGATGTCCAATCATTACATCAATTTAATACATAATACATAAGTATTCCATATGCTTCAGCATTGATCAATTCACTAATTTATAATTTTGCAGGAATTTTTAACATTCAAAGACATTTGCAAAATTGCTTTTTCTTCTGAATAACTGGGTCCTGGGACTACATACATGTACATTTACGTATATATTTTATATGTGACAGCTGCTCTAAATGTGTGTGAGGAAGTAGCTCTCAAACAGCACTGGAATATTTCATGTGTATGGTTCACGAATATGAAGGGATGTATCTTTGGAGAATAAGAATATCAGTTCACACTCATCCAGGCTGCACAACACAATCAAATGATGGAAACAATGGACTAGAAGACCTCGTGACTCTGATGGTTTCTAACTCAATAAAAGTGAAAGTTCTATCAAGCATCATTTTTCTATACTTTTCTAAGGACGTGCTTCCTGTCATATTACTAGGGCTTTAAATTAAGCTAAATTGTGCTGTTGGTTTTGGTTTTGTTTGGCTTAGACTTTGCTTTCTGAAAAATATGTGCAACTGATCACTTTCTACTTTGAAGCAAGATAACTCATATTACTGATTGGTGCCTGAGATGAAGGTAGAAAATAACATGTCACTCATGAAAAGGGATTTTTGTTGCACTTATTTAGAAGAAAGATTATTTCCCTTAGACTAATTTCCTTGTAGAATTTTTGAAATTTTTTTTTAACAACATGATTTGTTGTTTTATTATTTTTTTTAAAACTTTTATTTATTTATGATAGGCACACAGTGAGAGAGAGAGAGAGGCAGAGACACAGGCAGAGGGAGAAGCAGGTTCCATGCACCGGGAGCCTGACGTGGGACTCGATCCCGGATATCCAGGACCGCGCCCTGGGCCAAAGGCAGGCGCCAAACTACTGCGCCACCCAGGGATCCCGAATTTTTGAAATTTTGAATTACTTAAAATATTAGAGTTTTGTCATGTTTGGGATTAAGTGTGTTTTTCTTCTTCTTCGTCTTCGCCTTCACATTTCAAACTGTTTTACAATAAAGATGGAATTTCCCAGAGAAGAGTGTACATAGGTTCAAGAGATCTTTGGAATTGTCACCTTCATAGAAAGTAATTATACTTACTTTCTTCTATTCCATTTGTTTTTATTTTTATTATTTTTTTTGTTTTTTTTCCATTTGTTTTTATAGATGAATAGAATTCCAACAAATGACAAACTTAGTGAAGGACTATTTGAAAACTATGAAACTTTAGCTATATAAGATAGAAACTCCCCCAAATGGTTTTCATTACTGATGTATGAGGCAAACTGCAGATGAGATTTTCAACTAGAGACCAGAGAGAGATACAGCAGAGGCTGGAAACAGGGTTCTAGAACGGCCATGGCAGTAGGTGTAACATACTACACCCCCCATAGGAGATCATTTGCAGAATGTCACTCTCAAAAGAGATCCTTGTGCCATCGACGGAAACATCCAGACAGATTGCTAAACCTCAGCATAGCAACGATTGTCTATGGAGTTGGTGGCTGTGCAGTAGCATATCTCTTAGGTGCTCATGGCAGGACTTGTTCGTAGAAAAATAATAGTGTGATAGGAAAGATAATGTATGTCTTGGACACCAGAAGGATTTGAGTGGTGCTCTAGGCAGCACCTTAGACTGATCCTCAGTGACCCACGGCCTTCCGTAATCCCCTTCCCTGGAGTAACTGTGAACATGAAGGCATATTACTCCTTTGGTTATGCTGCATTATGGCAAATGTGAAGTGATACAGCCACGCTGATATTTTATTTCCTCACTAATAATTTCGATATAAAGAAATACTGTGTGGAATGTTCCTTGCACAATGTCTGTGACAAAACAGTACCAAATGATAGTTATCATCATTAGTATTAACATAAAAAACCCTCTATCATTCTATGACTCTTCGTTAAGCTTCTGTACATAAATCCTACCAAGCTACCTTCTGTAAGAAGGCTTCCTTGATCCCTAAGACATATATAATGTTTTTTTAGGATCTTATTTTATTTATTTATTCATGAGAGACACAGAGAGAGAGGCAGAGACACAGGCAGAGGGAGGAGAAGCAGGCTCCCTGCGAAGAGCCCAATGTGGGACTGGATCCCAGGACTCTGGGGTCATGCCCTGAGCCCAAGGCAGACGCTCAACCACTGAGCCACCCAGGTGTCCCGAGACATGTATAATTTTGAGAGCTTTTTAAATGTGTACTCAATGCAGTTTTGTCATATTCTAGTTTGTATTCTGGTACTAATTCTGGTTTCTCCCTTCTTCACTGTAGTGCATTGTCTACCAGATTTAGTGATTGATCAAGTACTACTGATTCTACCCCTGAAAAACTCTGACATCACAGAAAGTTTTGAAGTTGCTGGGGCTGCTGAGGTCGAGACATAACAAATTTCAAACATTACATCATAAGATACAATCTCATCATTAGCCAAATGTGAAGATGGGTGGTAACAAGGTAAGTCCTGTACCATCAGAGTTCTGGGTCCACTTTAGACCTTTCAAAACAAAAAGATCTTGATTTTGTACATGCAACTTGCCAAGATATTTGAAGTGGATTTTCAGTAGATCACAAATAAAATTGATACATAAAATCCTTAAAACCGAAAAATACGGTTTTCATGTGAACTCTTTTTTTTTTTTTTCCTTCCTAAAATTCTCTTATGCTCAAAGCCAGGAAAGGTTGAAATATAGGAACTTCAGAGTGTCTATTATTTCTCAAAATCATCAGAACTTAATGCTGAACTTCAGATCTCTAAAAGCCTAAGTGGCAGTTTTGCTTTTTATTTTGGGAAAAGTGTGAATTGAATAGAGTAAAAATGAAAATGGAAATGTAATATATTCATAAGCAGTATTTACATTTCTATTATGTGCCAAGCGTTAAGCCTGATGGCAGAGATTCAGTGGAGACTAGCAGGGATGTGGCTTCCACGTACTCAACACTTACTGAAAAACCAAAATACTGTTGTGTGTGCACCTGCTTCAAATTTTCAGTTGGCTCTTATTGTTTATGTTTCTTTGTTTTTACTTTTTTTATTTGATTTTATGTATATTGTGTTCATTGGGCTCCAGGTATAAATCCCATTGCTTTAGAGCCCAATATCAATATTGTCTTTTATTCCAGAGTGTTTATCCCCAAATGTTGAGTCTTCACTGAGCTGCAGAGATAGGCAATAGAATTACCTGCATGGGTTTAAAATACATCTTTAGTAAGATTTTTAAAATAAGCTAGAATATTGTATGAGTTTAGAATCAAATATTAATATTGAATATATTCTCATTTATAAGCACTCTTTATTTCTTTTATTATCTATTTACTTTTACTTTTTATTTTGGAAAATATTTTTTCTCAGCTTCCTCATTTTTAATTTATGTTTTTTTATTTCTTTATATTTCTATATGCAAATTTATCAGAGAAGATTCTGTACTCAATGTGTCTTCTCAAATACAGTACTTTTTCATTTGATTTAACCTTATAACTACAGTATCTCTAATCTGACCTCACCTCCTCACCTGACCCTAATTATTGTGGTAATTAGGTTTTTAGTTTGTAGTATCAGGTTCCATCCCATACACTATTTTCTGGAGCAGTCTCCACCATTTTCTGGAGACTTATTCCTTCTTTTCCTGCTCCTGTCCAGATAGCCTCCAACTAGCAAGGTTTTTGAAAATAAATTTTATAATAGAGCAAGCTCTGTGAGGACAGAGTTTTTGTTTCATTTATTATAATAGACAATGCCAACAAATGTTTCTCAAATCTGTGTGCCCACTGAAATATATTTGTTAAACGGAGGTTGCATGAGTCCCTTGGAGCGTAGCGTCTTGTAGCGTAGCGTCTACCATTCTCTTCCCAGTCTTCTCAGTTTGGGAATTTTTGCAGCAACCTATTGACAGACCGTCCTGGTGTCATCTATCCTGAAAGGGCAAGACTAAAAACTGAATCAATTTTATATATATTTACTAAATTGAAGAAATTATTCTACTCTTGACAAGAACTTCCCTGGGAAAAATCCTTCCATAGGCAAACATACCATCTTATCAACCTGTTAAGTCTATAAAAGCCCTTGTGCTTTTCTTTTTCCATTCCTGACAGCTATACTGGCCTTTTGAGAATTTATTTCAGTAAAACAGTTAATTTGATTTTTCTTTTTCCAGTCTCTTTTACTAATGCTAATCAAGTCCCTTGTTTCCCGTGCCTCTGTTCTCAGCTTCCTAAATGACCTGGATATAGCCGTCTACCTTGCTTATCACTAGGGGTTGATAACTGTGGCCCTGGGGGAATCAGGTTAGATGCCCTGCTAGATTTCTGGACCTGTTAGACTCATGAGCGAGAAGCTTCTTAATGTTTCTATCTTTGCAACATGGGTCAGAAATTAGGGCTTTGGGGCATTTCTTCTAATTTCTATTCCAAAAAGCAGAGTTTGTCTTTTCCGGCCATCTTTTGATGTATACTTTAAAGATCCTACAGTTTTGCAAATTATGTCTTGATAAAACTAAAAAAATATATATATACACCTCTAGACTGTTGCCTCTCAACCAACGGTGAAATACATATCCACCAAACTTGGTTATAAATTAATTCTATTGCTGTTATCAATTGTTGTACATGTCCTACGGTGCAGACATGCAGATGCATAGCAGTGGAAGTCCTGGGTGCTGATGCAGACAGAAGTTGGACCTTAGTAGCTATTATTACTGCTTGTATCAGTTTAAACTCCCACTAGCCATACGAGTATTCCTGATGCTGAACATTCTTGCCAACACTTGATGCTATCAGTTTTCTTTTTGTTGGTTTAATTAATTTTAGTGATTCTTCAGGAACTGGGGTGACATCTCATTGGAACTTTAAATAGCATTTCCTTGATGACTAAATATACTGAACATCTTTTCATATACGATGTTTTCTTATTCAGATGTTTTCATCCATTAGGAGAGCTTTTATGCTTTCATTTTTCTCAGTATTTTTTATTATTAAAATTAAAGTAAATTTCACAGTCAATGAAAGAGATCAGTATCATTTCTATTTTGAAGGTTACTTTTGAAGATTATAAGATTTTATCATAGAAGTTTATTCTTTTACCATTTGAAAAATATATTCTATTTTCCATCATCTCTTTTGATTGGTCACCAGTCTTATGTTGCGCCTTGAATATAATATGTCTTGTGTCTTTTTTTTTTAACTGCATCGAAAATTTTATCTTTGGGATTTTTATCTTTAGCAGATTTATTATAATGACTGAGTATTGATTTTTTAATTTATATTCTTTGGGTTTGTTGTAGCTTTATGAATGTCTATCTTAGGGTGTTATATATGCTTAGGAAAATTATTGTTCTATATCTACTGAACTATTGTTTCTTCCTCATTTTCCCCTCCTTCTATGGCATTGTAATTATATTTGGTTAGGCTTTTTGCCCACAAGATCATATGTCTTTTATGAATTTTTCCCATTTCCTATTTCGTATATTAACCTGTCTTATGTTCTTCTGATCCTCTCCTCTGTTGCATCTAGTTTATGTGTAAACTCACCCATTTTAAGTTTTCTATTTCAATTATTACATCCAGTTATTTTAAATTTCATTTAAAAATTGGAAATATCCAGGGCACCCGGGTGGCTCAGCTGTTGAGCGTCTGCCTTCAGCCCAGGGTGTGATCCTGGAGACCTGGGATCAAGTCCCACAACAGGCTCCTTGCTGGAAGCCTGCTTCTCCCTCTGCCTATCTCTCTCTCTCTCTCTCTCTCTCTCTGTGTCTCTCATGAATAAATAAAATAAAATCTTTAAAAAGAAAATTGGAAATATCCTCAATTGTCATCTATTTTCTTGAAAAATACAACCACAGATATTTTGATATTATTTTTGAAAACTTCAATAACTACCTCGTCTGGCTGTGTATTGTTTTTGTTTTTCTCTCTCTTGGTTCAACTTGTTGTGATGTGTGGAAAATGTTTATAAAAATTGAGGAGATCTGAATGATAATATATTCTTTCAGTGCAGGTCTATCCTATTCTCCAGTAGGTTGCATAAGTGAAGTCAAGTCACTTCATGCCAATTAAAAAAACAAAAACAAAAACAAGCTCTAGTTGGCCACATTTATTATAAGGTCAGTGATCACCTCCTTTTGCCCTCTCCAGCTGAGCACTCATTTTATGTACTAGGGGCTCTCATTCTTAGTGAACCATCCGTCTCGCCTCCCCCTGTAATACTATAATCCACTCTGGTTTTTAACAGCCTTTTGCTGATGCCGTGGCCTTTTGCCTGATGCAGCTTAAGACTTCAGCAAGTGCCTCAAATGGAAGAAAATACAGTATTCAGTTTATTTACTTGCATTTCCCTCTTGGAAATCTTGGCCCTTCAGATCCGCTCTCTTGATAGCTTCACACTTTAATTTTTTCTTTCACCAGCCTATGAGGTAGCCCAAAGCTATGCCAGCTACCCTGCTTCTTAGCTGAAATTCTCCCACTGAAATCCCCCTCATCCTAAGACTGGGTCAGGTTCTGAACTTTCAGAATATCATTTTCCATCCCTCTAGGTGCCTTTTCTCTATGATCTTCTATCCTCGAGTTTTCATTGTCTCAAAAGCCCCTGTTGCCTTGAAACATGGTATTTTTGTTTTGTTTTCTTTTGTATTCAGCTTTTTTTTTTCTTCTCAGAATACTATTTTTCTGCAAGGATATATGCCATAATTAGAAATGGAAGACTGAAGGATTTAATTTATATGAAAAATATTGGTTCAAGAATGACTGGAATTTTTCTTGATTTCAGAGGCTGAATTTCTACCTCTATTAGAACGGGCTGAACAACATGGTATCTGTGTTAGATAGGTCTTTCCTTCTCTTTCTGGCTTCCAAAACTCCTAACCTAGCTATGTACAGGTACAGGTGGAGGCCAAAAGTTGAATCCAATATTTTCACTCAGTTTCTAACAACTGGAGCTGTTAAGGAGTTAGGAGAGAGGAGAAGTTGTATAGTGTCTTAAAGGAAAAAAAAACTGTATGACTCTGCGCTAAGAGTTATCAGTAGAAGACAACTTCATTTTTACTACTTGATTCTTGTTTGTTTGTTTTAGCTTAGCTAGTACTGGGATCCAACATCCTTTGCAATAGCATCAGGGTTGTCCTGCAGGATATCAACAGCCATGGTAGCAACGTAATTCAGAATTCAGGTGGCTTTTTGGACAGAAGGCATCCAAGAGGAAGCTGAGAACAAATGTATGGTAAGCATGTTGATTAGTACCTGAGAGATGCAATCTGGGATTCCAGCAGGCTAGTGGGAAATGAAGTAGCATGGAAGGGAGAAAGGTTTAGTGAAATTTGGTGAGATGAAGACGTAGTCTGTTTATGTATGTTTAACTTTAAGTTTTGAAATTCTGATGCAAAGTCTATCTCATTTATGCCGTATATTACAAAAGACCTTGATGTTCTCTGACTATACACATTCTACTCTTCTTCCCTTCACCCACATTAAAATTAATTTTATTTTTTTTTATTTTTTTATTTTTTTTAAATTTTTATTTATTTATGATAGTCACAGAGAGAGAGAGAGGCAGAGACACAGGCAGAGGGAGAAGCAGGCTCCATGCACCAGAAGCCTGATGTGGGATTCGATCCCGGGTCTTCAGGATCGCGCCCTGGGTCAAAGGCAGGCTCCAAACCGCTGCGCCACCCAGGGATCCCTAAAATTAATTTTATACATTCTCTTAGGTTGTAATTTCTAACTATATAATTAAAGAGAAATAAAGGTGATGATACAGTGTGCATTATATTTTTAAAAGATTCATTTATTTATTTTAGAGAGAGAGAGAGAGAGACTGAGAGAGAGAGAATCTCAAGCAGACTCCCCATTGTGTACAGAGCCCCATTGGGGGGGACGCTCAATCCCAGGACCTGAACCGAAATCACGAGTCAGATGTTTAACTACCTGACCCACCCAGGGGTAGAGTGTGCATTATTATCCTATTTTTGCTGTAGCAAATTGCCACAAACTTAGTGGCTTGAAACAATGAAAATTTATTATCTTGCAGTTTTATAGGTCAAAGTATCACTCAGCTAAAGTCAAGGTGTCAGTAGGGCTGTATTCCTTCTGGATGATCTAAATGGAAATATCTTTCCTTGTCTTTTTCACTTTCTAGCAACCAGCTTCATTCTTTGGCTTATGATCTTGTATATCACTCTGTCTTCTGCTTCTATTGTCATGTCTTTCTGTGATTCTGACTTTCATGACTTCCCCCTTATAAGGAACCTTATGATTACCCTGAGTTCACTCAGATAATCAACAATAATCTTTTCATTTTAGGGTCCCTTAATTACATCTGTAGAATTCCTTTTCCTATTTTCAATAATACATTCACACATCCGAGAGATTAGGGAATGGACATACTTAAAGTCCATTGATCTACCTACCACACTGAGTACACAATTTCTTTTATATTCCTCCTAAATCAATTAATAAACTATTCTAAAAAGAATAAGGTGCTCAGAATATCTGTTGGCTCATTAGAATAATCTTAAAATCTAGTGGGTACTTAGAAACTACTTGGAAAATATTCACTAAAGTAGACTGATGGTTGGCAAATCTTCACCAAAATTTCTGAATAGAATGAGTAGGCATCAATGGCCTATTTAATATAAGAATATTTTTATCATATTTGACATTGAGAAATGGTATCTCTAGAAGGGTCTGTAAAAATGAGCGTATAAAATATGTTCAAAGGATGAAGATTTCTATTTGAGCATAATAAAATTTTATTGCTTGTCCATATAGACTATACTCTGGGCTAAATTGTTCTGAGCTCTAGGCTTGGGAAACAGGCACATCTGTATAGTTTGGATAATCTTTATTGTATTTCTGGCTTGATTCTTCTATTGAATTGTTCACTTAGAAATATCGTGAAAGTTCATTACTATGCAATCATATGTACATTGGGGCCACTCATATTGGATCCAATCCTATGTTTAAATGCATTTTATACTTTTAAAACTCAATGACTTTTCCCACTCACCAGCTGGCTTCTTGAAAGGGCTGGTTCATACCAAAGAGCTAGTACTATTCTTGAAAAAGAGAACATATTTTACTCATCTAGTTACCTCATGAGACTGGTGTCATTAATTTAACAACATATTTTCATGGATTATTTTTTGTTTAATGAATTAGACTATTAACTTTGGAACTGTGAACTTTGCAAATAGCAGATGGTCATATAGAAACTTCTAATTTTCCTTAACACTTACATAATTTAATACGCTATGGTTCCCAGTGTTAAAAATATAATTATAAGGAAAATAGTGATTATGTGTTAAAACAAAATAATTCATTAGAATGAAAATATATATTTAAATGTGAAAAGTGTGTTTATAACATCAGATTTCAATGTTATTGAAGCGGGTCAAAAGTTTTTTTAGAACAAAACCTTAACTTTGTCAGTGATTAACCAACAAGAAGATAATTGGTGTGCTGCTTTTAATGCCAAAACACTTGGTTGAATTTTTTTTTTAATTTTGTTTTAAAATATCTATAGAGTTACATTTCAGAGTGATAGTTCAATATATGGGGCAAATAAAATTGTGCAGTGAAGCAAAAATAATGACAGTAATAAAACAGCAACTACAATGTTGAGTGACAATCTTCTAGGCAGTAAATTACATATTTACCTACATTATTCCTTAAACCTTCACAATTAATTAATCAATCCAGTGTATCAGGTAGTAAAATCTCCATTTCAAAGATGAGAGTGTGAGGAAGGTTAAGAAATGTGCCCAAGATGATCCTGTTGTTGTTTCAGTACTCCAATTTACAAGTTAAATGTTGGCAAAGAAGGTCTTAACATTCCCCTCACCTTGATTAAATTTTGGGCAGGCTTCTTCTTTGCTTTTGTCATTTTACAACCCAGGTCTGTTTTTCTCTAGGCCCTGGAAGTTATCACATTGAAATGTAATCATCCAGAAAGATAACTCCCCTGTGTCCCAGTCTCTGTGAGAGGAAGGGAGCCTAACATGGGTGGATGCCTTGCTCCAAGCTGCAAAACTACCACTTGTCATGAAGATACAAGAGTTTAATTTTCCCTTAGTTAAGGCCAATTAACAAACACACATGTCCTACAATGCCTCCTACCCTAACTCTTAGAGATCCTTCTACATTTTATTTCAGTGAAGATGAGTTCAGAGTGTATCTAGTCTCTCTCCCCTACTGCAATACCCTTGAATAAAGACTTCCTTACCCATTCACATTTGTCTAGGGCAATTGTTGTCTCAGTTTCTGAAACATTAAGCCCATGCTTTCTTTCCAGTATGATGATATTACAGGAACAATGATGTTGCTTCCTGGAAAAAAAAAAAAATATATATATATACATATGTATATCTCTTTGCTTTAAGGTATACATCAAAAATGTTTACACAAAGTTATGGAGTTACATTTTCCTCTTTTTTTTCAAAACCATATATCTGCATACACCATATTGTGCATGTGTGTATGTATTGTGTGTTTTCTGATCCCCAAACACAGTAAAATTCTGTTGATATGCATGAGTGACATCTTTACTTCCATTCACAGCTTAACACCCTGCTTTTTGTGTATCTGTGCAGACACAGACACGAATGAAATAACTAGAAGGAGATAGGTTTGGCATCCATGCTAAAAATAGAGCAGCAGGGATAAAACAAAATCATATATATTGTCATGATGTGACAAACAATTTTAAAGCACTTTTTGGATGTTTATTCATTTATTTTCCCAAACAAAACTATCCCTAATCCACAATGTGGACATTAACCACATTGTGCATTGTGGATGAGGAAACTGAGACACAGTGAGGTTTCTAAACCATTTCAAAGGTAAAAAATACCAAAGCACAGTGAATTTAGTAAATTCCCCAGGTCAGAAAGTTAATAACTGACACAACTGGGATTTGAAATCCTGACCAGTTTACCTCTATAACCTGAGGACTTAATCTTTCTGTGACACTACTCCATATGCCAGGCACCATGCAGAGGCCACAGAACCTACCAAGAAGTCATCCATCTGATTCTTGAATTTGTATGATCATGCAACTCTAATTGTTCATGATTATCCTAGAAGCCCAATTAACTCCAGATAAATTGCAGACCCCTCTGAAAAATAGACTCTGAACTGAGTCTGCAGACAAAATTAAACCTCTAGAGGTCATAAGGCAAGAACATGGTGATCACTGTGACCAATAACAAGTACCTAAAAGATTTAACCACTTTAGATTTCCATTACAGAGCAGAGGCTGAGCATGGAGCTGCTGCTCGACTAAGCTGTTGCAGAGAATTATTCCAAAATTGGTCATTTTAGATGTCTAGCCCAGAATTCACAAAGACTACAACTCAAAGAGCATAAAAATACTCCTTAAATAGGATTGTCTGTGGTTTACATTTGTATGACCTCTTAAGACCAGGTAATTAGCACAACAGATTGACACTATGGATATTTTTCAGGATAGTCAGAAATATAATTTCTCTCGTCATATTATGGTTAAATAAATTGACTGGAGAAATACAAGGTCCCACATTCTACCTAAGTGCAATGTAACTATAAGATGCAGAAGGTAGGGGTCACATGATTCACGTTAGGAAGGGAGACACTTGTCTTCAGCTGGCAGTCAATGCCATATCTGTCAGGGGTCTGATGTGCCAGTCTTGCCCACTTACCTAAATAATGATGCCAGCTTAAGTGGTGGGAGTGTTACATACAAAGAAGTACCAGGACATGGGGTGAGGTGGTGGGGGAGGTGCCTGACCGGCTTCAGTCAGTAGAGTATGTAGCGCTTGATCTCAGGATCATGAGTTCAAGCTCCATGTTGGGTATAGAGCTTACTTAATAGAAAAAAAAAAAAAAAAACACCACTCCACACTGTATCTGTTATCAGGATATCCTTGAGTTAGCACAATCATTAGAGAGAGCCACTCTTTATAAGAACCATGTAAATGAAATCAAATGTATTCAAGAGAAACCAGCTAGGCTGAAGATGTGTCAAAACTATTTAATGAACAAATTAAAAAGCTAGGGCAAAGTTCAGCCTGGGGAAGTACATTTGCAGAAAAGTGCTGAACATTCTGTATAACTTGTCATGACCTGGTAACAGGTGTTGGAAACTCTAGAGACATACACTTTTCAATCAGAGCTTTTGCTACAACAAGCTACCCCAGTGTCTCAGTAATAGGCCCCTCAAGGTTCATGCCTCACTTTACAATTTGAAGAAATTGTACAGGATTACATATTCAGGTGGAAAGTCAAATTAGATAGCTGTATTGTCCCCTTTTAACTTTTGATTCTGCAATTCCATTAAGTGAATTTATTGAATATGATATGGCAATTTGCAACATGTTAGATGTAAGCTCTCAGATGATGAGGGGAATGTGATAAATTATACTTTGGAAATAGGATTAGTAGCTGAATTTCAGTCCATTTGTAATATCCCATGCGTGGCCTGGATTCTAAGAGGTTGAGATAATTGCAATTACTGATTTTTGTGCCTTGGAAGAAAAAAAGGCAAATATACGGGATGCAGTCACAATACTTTTTTTTTTTTAGGATAAAAACCAAAGGAACAACTGAAGTTGGTAAAGCAGACACAGCCACGGTCAGTTAGAGGAGGTGTTTCCACCAACAAAATTTCAGCTCAAGGAGTCCTCGCAGCAGAATTTAACTTGAGGAATTTCCCGAGGCTCGGGTGGTCGTTATTCTTGTATTGAAATAAGTTGACAAGGCTCCCCTCCACCTCCACGTGGACTTCCATTTTATTGGAGCCCTTAGGAAGCCAGAATAGCAAGCAGATGCAGTTTGTGGTGAGTAGGGGATTAGAGAAAATTCAGGGATGGGGAATAGACTAAACTTAATTTTCTATGTTGGTCACTTCCTTTCTCTGAGACTGTTTCTTTCAATTTAATAAACCGGATAGTAGTTCCAGTGGGTTTGGCGAACTTTCTATCTCATCCCATTGTTCGTAGATTTGATTAGTTTAAATCTCAGAGGTCAACTCTATTTTCTTTCTTTTATATCTGCAAGATCCTGTGGAACATCTCACTATTGCTTACGTGCTGTTCACAAAGAACAACATAAACTATAAAGCCAAATACCAGAAATCCATTGGAAGGACTATAGTAAACCAAATGATTACTTCCATCACTTTTCTCCTCAAGGAAATACCTCAATCTCTCCAGTAAACATTTATTATATAGCGAATGAAGAAAATGAAATATTTTTATCACTTTCAGCTCTGTAATATATTTTTAATCAAGCTACAGTAAGAATCTCAAGTGGATCGGACACCTTCAGGCACCTCTGCTAAGATAAGTTAACCAAGGTGACTGAATTGCGGTCCTGGCTTAATATTTTTAAAGAAATGAAAAACCTTTTGGCCAGAAAGTGCTTCAGTGGATAAACCCATGTCCTCATCTCCTTGCTAAATGCCTCTATTTCTGTGTTAGGAAGGATAAGAGAAAATCTCTTCCCTAGTGCTTTATCCAGGTTTTATTTTTCCTAAATTCAAATTACGTTTTATATTAGGTGATTTGATCAACTACAGAAAATAATGCAAAGTTAGTTTATAAGATCAAATTATCTTTTAATATTTCCCTTCTCACTTAACATTCTCTGATGACTTACAGAAGGCCTACAATATTCTGGGCACATAGGTTAGCATAGGTGCAGAGCATATGCTTAAATAGAACTTATAGGGCCATTACATTAGTATTCTCTAGACACGCAGAGGAGGACATAACCATACTAGAGTGATCAGGGGCATGGTCAGGAAGGCTTCTAGAAAGAAGAGATTTTAGTTTTGTTTTTTTGTTTTGTTTTGTTTTGTCTTGTTTTTGTTTTTGAGCTGAGGCTTGAACCAAAGAGAGAGGATTAGAGGTAAGGGGATCTTGGCAAGTGGACTAGAAAATGTGAAGGCCCAGTGAAAAGGAATAGCATATTCAGAAAATAATTGGATTTTAAAACTTTCTTAAATATGAGATTTTATATTTTAAAATTAAATCCAGTCTAATGCCATAGATTGTTCACGTAACACCAGGCTTTCTAATACACATTTTTGATCTGACAGGGAAGAATGAACAAGAAAACATAGGGCAGAAAGTGACATAGAAGTAGTTTCATGCACTTTACACAAAACATAGGTTGAGATTAATGTCAAAGGCCAAAAGGCAGAGCAAGCACTTCTAGTCCAGGGTTTTTGTCTATTCTTTTTCTATCTTCTGCTGGATCAGAAAACCCTTCCCCAAGAGCAAACCTCGAGTGTCTTAAGTAACTTGTCTGCTGTGGCAGCAAAATCTTCATGCTAAATTGGCTTAATTACGATATAGATAAGGAATTAGGTTTTTACAGTTTGTGTATATTAACTATTCTCTACTTGTGCTCAGATCTCAGAATTGCCAAGTGCCTTAGCCTTCCTGAACATTAGCATTCCCAACCATAGGATGGGAATATAATATTTTATCTATTCTGAAACACCTTTGATCCTAAGGTACTCCATTCTCTGATAAAACTGTAAGAAAAAAAAAATCTGCCAACTCAACTTTATTTTTAGTAATTTTTATTTTATACTGATTGAAATAATTATTTTAATCTTCATTAGGTAGAGGTTCTACTACGATAACACTGGTGTGTATATAAAAGGAAAATATAAGCAAAATATTGATTAAGACTTTTCTAAATATTTTCACATTCAGAGTTTAATGATTCGAACTCAATTTTCAACTCAAAATTATTAATTTCCTTGTTTGTACATACAATACCATCTTTTGTACCACAAATTGCACTGGTGATACAACAGCTCAAGGTAATTCATAAAATATTTAAAAACAAAATGGCACAGAGCTCTTAAACTGACCGAAATTAACTAAATCTGGCCTAATTTTTGCTTCAAGTTTAACAATGTTTATAAACATGTTTGATTCACCATCTCCCCTTTCCACAACTGTTTGGTCCCTCAAGGTTAAAATAATGATTAAGTATTGTCTCTTGGATTTGCCTTCAAGCTTTTGACACCCAATCTACAAATTTTGATATTGCTACTCTTGATGTTATTAATGCTTAGGCATCAGCAACCATATCATAGCTGACCCCTGGCCGATGTCAATTCTAAGATAGCATTACTTTTAAGATATCATTACTAGTAAGATTAACTTTGATTTTAGAGATCTTAAAATTAGATATGATTCTTGATATATATGAAAAACAGTATTAGTGGTACCTCTCTCCCATATAAATGTAATTGAAATAATTTAATAAACAAGAATTTATTGAGCACTTAGCAAACTGTTTAGTGCAAAATAAATACTTGTTTTTGACCAGTTTGAAAGCTGTTCAGCACTTTTCCTAGGATTACTTTTCTTCAGAAATCAAGATACTGTGTTGCCTCGAAGAATAGTGAACAATAAAACCATTATTTTTCCATTTAATATTGAGTCTAAGTCACTACGTAAGTATCAGATTTGGCAGCAACGTGGTTACCTTTAGTATAAAAGAGTGTTTCTGATCAAATATAGTTCAATGTTTATGTTTTTTCCTAGCAGTTCATTCTAGAATTTCCTGCAAGACACAAGGACTAATATTGATAACATTTCAGTTATGAAGCTATCATTTCTTTTCTTTGCTTTTGCACACATTTTATTCCTTTAGTGTGTGTTACAAATAAAATAGTGTGGGGCATGCTAACAGGGAAAGAAATTCTAGTACACTTTAGACACATCACTTTATAACAATAGATGGAGAAAAAGTGAAACCAAACATAATTATGCTTTTACATCATAATTGAGATATACTTTATTGGAAAACCATTGCCGTACTTAAATTTATTTCTTTGCATACATTTTTATAATAGTTAGAACTTTGAATCTATTTACATTGCTTTTTTTTTTTTTTTTTTTTAATGAGTATCTAGTGACTACACCTTTAGGAAAAATACCTCTTAGTTTTAATGGTTTCTAAAATCAAGCATAATATATGTCAAAGTATCATGTTGAAATTATGGAAAGGAAAGCCTAAGAATTATCTAACATGTAAGGTGTAAAAATTAGATTTATTTTACTAGTTTGCTATGTGTAAAATACCATTGATGTTTACATTTTTTTAGTTTTTTTAAAAATAATTTCAATTTAATAAATGTGTTAACACTCAATAAAGGCTCTTCTAATTTTGCCAGTGACTTTGTTTTACCAGCTTTTCCATCTGTAGGTATTTGTATTTTGGGAAGTAAATAGTAGGAAAAAAATGAATATTATCAGTCCTGAAATCTAGTATTTCTCTTTACCAAGAAAACAAAGAAGAAAAGACCTGGTCCCTTTTAAACATGTTAATGATTAATTAAACTAATAATATTTACTAGCTAGAGAATTTTTGTCTAAAGAATGCTTCCATGAAGGGTGGAAGCACCTTCCATGAAGGAGGATGCACCTGGTCTAAGTTGCCTATTATAAATAAAACAAGAATGTATGGTTTCTGACTCCCTACAGAAGTTGCATAAACCCATAGAATTAATGGGATATATAAGATATAACATCAATGAAATGGTGAGGCAAGTATGGCCTTACATGAATCCTTAGTGAGGTCCTATCTGAACCAGAATGTATCTGCATGCAGGAAAAAGGACCTGAGGAGTTACACTAGTTTCAGAATGATCTTAAAATGTTTTGACATTTCCTCTGTTCTTTTGATTACTAAAAATTTTGGTTCTAAGTAAGAACTGTAATTTCTCTGAGTTTGACCTGAAAATCTAAGCCTTTCTGATATCTCAAATAGTAAACAACATAAAGTATATGACCCTCTTAGATCATTATTTTTATTTTTAAAGCATAATACTCTCAACAATATAATAAGTCCTATGATTGGAAAAGAAATTTTGCAAATGGAACTCCCATATCAATTTTTCATTATGAGTGTCTGGATATTTCAGCAAGTTACATTTATATCTGAATATTGTTCTTTTTTTACTCTACCAGAAGCTAAGTTTATCATCTTAATAATTGCTAGTGATCTGTGAGTCTGAAGAATGTTTGAATATATTTCCTCTGTTTGATTTTATTTTTACATAATTTAAAAATTTCAGCTATGATTGCTTTTTTGTGTGTATAATATATAACCCAAGTTGAGAGAGTAAATTTGGATGAAAATCATCATATATAAATATTTTTTCAAAGATGTAAAAGCTACTATGTTCATATTTCTTATGGATATGAGCACGTATGAATGAATAGCTCATGGATAAGGAAGTAGTCAAGAAATTGACTGGCAGAAGAGGAGTCACTTGAATTCAGGACAAGATAATACCACGTGTCACTTTACTTTCTGTAAAATAAAGGGAACCATTGAAAGAAAATGGTTAGAAGAGGGATAGGAAAATGCATTTTTCCATTTTAAGACATTATAATTAAGAAAGGGTATAGGACGTAAGTTTTTTTCAATTTTTCTTGAGAATTTACATTAGATCTTAAGAAGCTCCTAGGAATGGGTTTGAATCAGGGAAAATAAGTATATAAAATTTCTATGGGAAATGACAGAAATATTGAACTAATTCTGATAAGTTTGTGGATTTTGAATTTCAGGATTGACAATTTCCATACCTGTGATCCTTTAGAAGAGTGAGGTAATTTAAAAGAAAATATGGTTCATTGAACCTTATAGAACTTATTAATTTATGTTACTGGTCTAAACATTATGGGAGTATGGCAATGAACACACATTGGTTCAGACAAAATTTCTCAAAGATTCTTAATAAAAACCACCTAAAAATTGTAAACCAGTTTTCCTTTGAGATTTCCACCTCTTACCAACATCCTCATTCCCAGAAGGTGTTCATGAAGAATCACATTTCCATCTTGATCTCTGTATCAGCATTTTTGCTTTTTAAGGTCCTCATTTATTTTTTTTGTGATATCTCAGTGACTGTGACATTCAACACATTTTATTATTTTTTATTTATTTCATGTATTTCTAAAAATATTTATTTATTCCAGAGAGAAAAAGACACACATTGTGTGTGTGGGTGTGTGTGCATGTGTGCTGGATCACAGTGGGGCTGGATTCCAGGACTCTGAGATCATGACCTGAGCCAAAATCAAGAGTTAGCTGCTTAACTAAGCCACCCCCGGCACCCCTTAACCCAATATTTTAGAGTTTGAGTTCTTTACCCACACCCAAAATTGATAGATGATAAAAACCTAGAATATTAGCATGCCATCTACAGGAAGGAAAAACATAAAGTTGTTTAAAAAAAATAAAGATATGTAACACTTCAGATTTGGAGCAGCTTTGATTCATTCCCACACCATTCAACAGGGACCCCATGATCATAAGACCTGTCTCACTGTCTCTGAAATATAATTGTGATTATTGTCATGCAATTCTAAATCACAAATAACCCATATCTCCCTACACACATGCAACTAGCAAAACAAAATAAAACTTTGAAAAGAAAACTTTAAAAATAAGTAAAACAAATAACCACAAATCGAAATACAAAAATGAAAGAGATAAGCCAAGACACAGTAAAATCCTAGGTTAATAAATTCCATAAACTCAATTATATAATAAATTCAAATTCAAATTATTTTATATATGTTTCAGTAACTTGATGAAAATTGTTTCAAATAATCAGATTTTAAGTAGGTGGAACTAAATGGATTTTGATTGTTAATTCTAAGGTGAGATTAGAAACTAGAGTTTCAATGCAATATACATTGTAGTTATCATCTATATAGTTTGGTATGTAATGTAATGTTTTATGTGTTTCCTTTTTCTGCAACCCAAGATTGCTTCATATCAGAATTGCTAAATGTCAGAATTAAAATGGATATTTGGCATGGCATATGTAAAAGAAACAAACACATTCAACCTCTCATGTGAATCTCATTAGCTTCAGCCCAAGCATTGGAAAACAGTAAGCATAAAGACTGAATTCTTAGACATCAATATTTTCTGAAAAGGCCTTTGGGAGAAATCTTCATCTTGTTGGAGTCTTTATCTCATTCTCATTGTTTAACTTTGCAATGATCGCATCTCCAGTTTTGAAGCATAGTGGAAATTTTATTTGTACGTGGAGATGGATATGTATCCATCTATTATACATATGTATAATATTGCATAGTGAAAGATTTCTAAAAACAAAATTCTGTACATACATACTTGAATTTCTGTCTACATGGATAAAATAATGGCAGCAAAGGGAAGTAGCTAAAAATGGTAAGCATTAAATGAGGACTTGGCCAGAGAAATGGTGCTAATGTAAAATCCTGCAGTGAACCTGGAGGACAGAGAAAAACCGTGGCTCAGTAGAGGCTGTAACAAATAGGGAGGAGAGGATGGTAGCTTCAATGGCTGAATTTAAGGCAATTCATGTGACATAATTTTACCCAGCAGAATGGTGGTGAAAAACAAACAAATAATAATAAAAACAAGATAAAACTCAATGACTTCAGAAATGCTCATCTGTCTTCAGGCCACCCAAATCTATTCAAAGCTGCGTGTATCCCCTTGGGCGGAGAGTCTTGACAATTCAGCAATGATGAATGAATCATTGGAGAAGACATAATCCTCCCCTTCCATTTTCTTTCTCTTTCTCTTCTAACCATTGGTATAAATTCTCACCATTGGGAAGATGAGAATCAAAAAATATCCTTTAAGGATGACAAATACTTCTCTTTTTTTGTTCTTTTATGTTAAAAAAAAAAAACATAAAGCAATTCTGACTCAAAGGGAGAATAAGGTGAAAGAATGTAATTCTTAAATTCAAACAGAACTCACCATATTATCAGGGCATTTGAAACAAAAAGGATTAACTGTATGTATTGTGATAACGGACGTTGTGGTTACATATGTTATTAGCATCATTAAGAGGTAGAATTAATGATGCTTATATTAGAAGATCAAGTTTCATACAGAAATATGGAATGGGAAATTCAAATTGAAGTAAAACATTTAAACAAACATAACAACTAACTTGGAGTTTAAAACACAGGCATTATAGAACATTTTAGGGGGGGAAAAGGCAAAGTAGAATTAGAATCTAAGAAAATTTATGTTAAAATTAGAGGTGAGTTGTTCTAAAGATTTGGTTTTTCAAGGGAAGAGACAACATCTAACAACTATTGATCACTCATTCTGGGCCAACTTTTGTTCTTAGTATTATAATGCTGCAGTTAAGCTTTACAGCAATTTTCTGAGCTCAGTACTATAACTATCATTCTTTTAAAGACTAGCAAACTGAAACACAAAGTAGTTCAGTGTCTTGCCTTAGGTTCTGTACTTAATAAGTCTTTAACCAAGATCCTACCCTGAATAGTAGAATCCAGACAATTCTGGAAATCAAGGCTACTTAGTGACTTGTTCAAACTCATAAAATGATTTCAGTGGCACATGGGACACATTATCTACCTGAATGAATAGGAAAATAAAGCATCGTACGGTTTTTGAATGTTTAAATAAATGGTAAAAGTGCCTCCTTTAGCTCTAAATCCTATTGTCCTAAGAGTAGCTGTGTGTGCCAAGAACATACAAAACTTACTATCAAAAGAAATAAAGTGATTCCAGTCATTTCTGTTGATGCGATCTTACTTTGTTTTGATGTAACTCGTTCCCATTTAGGATCACAGCCCTCAGGAAAGTGTAATACAGGGCAGCTCTAATCTTTGGAGAGAGTAGATAGAAAATAACGCACAATTTAATGAATTTCACATTAGGCTTTACTCTAGTTTGTTTTGCCAAATGTGAAAAACAAGGTTAACCAGTATTTGAGAACTAAAAACTGTCTTCTTATTTTTTATCTCCCCCTCCGTGTTTTCCTAGTTGTTTTTTTTTTAAAGATGATTTCACGCTATTATGATGTCTCCTGAATTATCAAATTTGAGGACAGCAGTTAACTTTTATTCTACTGTTGCCATGTGCCTGACACTTTGCATACGGTATCTCCTTTACCCATCTGCACATCCAGATCAGGATCCATATCCCTGTTTATAGACAAACTGCTACAGAGTAATGGAAGTAGACTTTGAACCGATGTCTTTCTAGCTCCAAAGCCCAAGCTCATCCATGTGCCAAGTGACCCAACATGGGATTAATCTCTGTATTATAATATCATATTTTTAAAATTATCTTCCACAAATGCTTGTCTATTTTATAGATTTTTTAACTTTAAAACTTTGATCCATATATGGTATGATAAATGTCATAATTCTTTAATTAAGACATTTATTTTCTGCGAATGCCTGGGTGGCTCAGTCTAAGTGTCCAACTTTTGATTTTGGCTTGGGTCATCATCTCAAAGTCGCAGGTTTGAACCCCTTGCTGAGCTCTGTGCAGGGCGTGGAACCTGCTTTTATCCTGCCTGAATTCTCTCTCTCCCTCTCCCCTCTCTCAAAACATTTTATTTTATTTTTTTACTTTCTGTATCATTTAAGAGTTTACCATATATGTATAGTATATATATATATATATATATATATATATATGTGTGTGTGTGTGTGTGTGTGTGTGGGTGTGTGTGTGTATACACCTATATATAATACATAAACATAAAACAATTCCTATGGCATTTTTATATAACCATAAATCTCCCTCTTTTAAAAATTCTGTATTTGTTACCTGGATTTGGATAAATTCTTTTAAAAGTTGTGAGAAGACTTATTTTGAAGGTTTGACATGAATTATAGTTTCTAATCTAACAGTAGAAAGTCATCATGTAAAAAACTAAAAGTATTCAATATTTGGCCATTGGCATTAACGTTTTCTACTGCGAGGAATCTAACTTAACTTTGTACCTTCTGAAAGCCATAACCGTGTTAGTCACAAACAAGAGAACAAAGACGTATAAGAAATCATCTCTGATTTCAAGATAGTTCAAAGTTAGAAGAAATTATTTTTTTAAATATTTTATTTATTCATGAGACAGAAAGAGAGAGAGAGAGAGAGAGAGAGAGAGAATGAGAGAGGCAGAGACGCAGGCAGAGGGAGAAGCAGGCTCAATGCAGGAAGGCCTGATTTGGGACTCAATCCCAGGACTCCGGAATCACACCTTGAGCCAAAGGCAGATGCTCAACCGCTGAGCCACCCGGGCATCCTTAGAAGAAATGGTTTTAAAATATACAAATTATTCCATTTATAAATCCTATTGAAGAGGCTATGGTCAGCCTGGATATGTCAACATTACTCATAATCCAGGAAATACAAATCAAAACTACAAGGACATATCACCTCACACCTGTCAGAATGGCTAAAATTAACTAAACAGGAGACCACAGGTGTTAGCAAGGATGTAGAGAAAGAGCAATCCTCTTACACTGTTGGTGAGAATGCACTGATGCAGCCACTCTGGAAGACAATACAGAGGTTCCTCAAAAAAGTTAAAAATAAGACCACCAGATATCCAACAATTGCACTAGTATTTACTCAAAGGATACAAAAATGCTGATTTGAAGGGATCCATGCCCCCTGATGTTTATAGCAGAATTATCAACAATAGCCAAATTATGGAAAAAGCCCAAATGTCCACTGAATGATAAGTGGAGATTTTTTTCTAGAGGAATAATATTTTTCCTACAGGAATTTTGTTAATAAGTTGGATTTTTGTAATAGTTTTCTGTACATAGCATGAAAGAGCATCATTCAGTAAATCTACTTTTGATTTCTTCACATTTTACTGAATATAGGACTTTCCTTTTCTATCACAACCTGTGCTTTAAAATTGTTCACATTTTTATCAACTTTATACCTGTATTGTTAATTGCTGTGATAAATAAAATTTAAAGCCTATCAAACAAAGCATAGAAATAGAATTAGTACAAAACTAATTCTCCTATTTCTGTTCTTTGAATTCTCAAAGGCTGTACCTTCCTGTTCCATCATTGTAAGGCAATTAGTTGTCTATATGAAGGATAAAGAAAACTGTGTTTCCTAAAATTTCAGTTAAGTTTTAGCCTAGGCAATTATGAAAAATGATGTGAATGTATTGAGAGACATGAACACTGGGGTTAAATCTGACAAAGAAACCACAAAATAAGAATCCTACTATTAAGAGTTTGGAAGCACACATCCTAAGTAAAATAGTAACAGTACATCCACTTCAAAACCATTTATCTGCCAAAGCCTTAAAAGTATCATTTTACTGTCATCCTTTAAGATACCTCATAAAATAAACATGAAAATTCCCTACGATCTGTTTACCTCTACAATAATTTAGTTTTATTGTGAAAATCATTAAAATTTTGCAGCAGGTGATTAAAATACCTGTAAATTGCATTAACACTTTAAGTGTAATATTTATAAAGAAAACTGAAATGTAAAGGAAAATTAGAGCCATTGAATGTAGAAAAATTATAAATTATGCAACTGAGTCTGTAATGGGAAAAGATTTTTTAAAGTGTTAAGTCCATCACTCACACACACAAACACACTCTCCCCACAAGGAAATAGTTTGTCCACATAAATGTTAAGAATCTCTGCATGTCAAAAAGTCATAAATGGAGTTAAAAGACAAACAGAACTGTGGAAAGTAAGTACCAAACACACAGGTCTGTCTAAAAGAAATTAAACAATTGACAAAAAAATACAGAACAATCAAAATACTTAAATGTGTACAGGACATAACCATATAATAGTAAAAATAAGATATAATTTCCATTTCACCCCTATGTTTATTTTTAAGATTTTATTTATTCATGAGAGACACACAGAGAGAGAGAGAGAGAGGCAGAGGGAGAAGCAGGCTCCATTCAGGAAGCCAGACGTGGGACTCGATCCCAGGACCTCAGGATCACGCCCTGGGGAGAAGGCAGGTGCTAAACCGCTGAGCCACCCAGGGATCCCCTCATGCCTGTTTAAAGATGAAATTCAGGGCAGCCCCGGTGGCGCAGCAATTTGGCGCCGCCTGCAGCCTGGGGTGTGATCCTGGGGACCTGGGATCGAGTCCCACATCGGGCTCCCTGCATGGAGCCTGCTTCTCCCTCTCTCTCTGCCTGTGTCTCTGCCTCTTTCTCTCTGTGTCTATGAATCAATAAATAAAATATTAAAAAAAAAGATGAAATTCAAATAAAAATATCAATGAAGTATTTTCCTACCAAGTACCTAATATTTCCTGTGAACAAAAACACAGTGATGTAATTTAACTTTTTTGTTTTAATAAATATGAGTCTGGCTGCTGAGAGGAGAATGAACTAGAAAAGCATGATTGGATGAGACAGACCAATCAGTTTCAGTCATCCTGGCAGGTGTGAGAGCAGAGAAGGGAAGTAATTGGCCATTTCCAGACACACTTTAAAGATCTTTGCTCCAGAGCCTGTATTGGACAATGGTGAGGAGAAGGAGGAGAAAGCAGAATGACTTCTAGGCTTCTGGTCTCTGACGGGCTTTTCCATCTTCAGACATAATAAACATTGAGAAGGAACCAGATTATATCGACTAAATCTTACTTCCCATTTTTTACAGTGAGCATAAATGATTCTTAATCATAAAGAAAAATAATAATAATTATCTAAAGTGCTAGCCTGCCTTCATTATCTGTTTATAGCGGACATAATTTCCAGAAGTATTAGTCACTCATTTTTGTTATGCACACTTCAAAAATAAGCTGTAAGTAAAGTATTTCATATAGGGGAAAGAGCATGATCTTTGAGATCAAATAGTCCATGATCATTACCTTATGCAGGTAAGCTAAGTTACTAAAGTCTCAATACCCTCACCTCTAAACAGGGTAATAACATCTGCCTCACAGAATTGATACAAGATTAAAAAAAAATTTAGATGTGAATTACCTTGTAGATTGTCATTCGTATGTAGTGGATGCTCAAATCTCTTAGTTTCGTGTCCTTTTCCAAAAACTTGGCACATTCTCTCTCTCTCTCTCTCTCTCTCTCTCTCTCTGTGACTATCATAAATAAATAAAAATTAAAAAAAATAAAAAAAAACAGCACAGAATTGAAATTCTACTGAGGTATATTCATTTTGATTAGACATTGTCTCCTAAAAAAATTCAAGCTCACAAAATGGGCAATTCAGGAAGTTGCTAAAATTCTTGTACATTAATAAAGAAAAATACATTAAATACTTCATTGCTGTGTGATATAGGGTGGATTTAAGGACAGCACTAGAACCCAGGGTAGGTGGGGAACTTGAAAGGATAATATATGAAATAATATTTGAAATTTGGGATAGGTGGGACAGAAATATTGAAACTAAACCTCCCTACCTTGGTGATCTAATTTCTTCTCTCTTCTGTTATTGTTTTATACTCACTACAGTAATCACCTATTTACTTTAATACATTGCATGTCAGTGACTTCATTTTCAGAGTTCTATTTTGCTTAAATTATAGTTTTAAGATATCCATTAAGTCACTCATCACACATTGAGCTATTACTTGCTGAATTCAATTTTTGGACTATTCATGAAAATTAATTGAGTTGATTGTCCAAAAACGTATAGCAAGTAAAAGGCATATTACAATTGATAGTCTATTTCATAGCTGTCACAATTCTATGAACCATATATAATTATAGATATGATTACAATAATCATATGAGATAGTTTTTTGCAATGCCGTGTTAATAGTTGCAATGAAACATGATTATTTGTACAGAGAGAAGGTTTAAAATGCAAATCTACATTAATACTGATTTTTATTTTATTGGGGCCTATCTCTATTCCATGCCTCTCTGATCATACAGTGTTGAATATTTTTTTAGATTCCTATTTCTTGCTGCTGAATTCATCTTATAAGTGAAATCAGTAAGTGGATAGAGAGGAGCCTTAGTTAGTCTTCCTTTTAGACTAAACTTATAGTCTTCAAAGTAGAGTGTAGGATCACACTATCAAGCCATCTATTTATATTCATTTTTATCTAAAAATATTTAAAAGACAGATTTACACTAAAGATGTCAGTTCTCCCATATGTCAGATTCCCATGTCACTTACATAACCAAAGTATTCAAAGCAAGCTAGTCATTCATCCCACAAATGTCGTTTAAGGACCCCTGTGTGCAGACCTTGTCCTACGAGCTAAGGACACCACAGTGAATGAACAGATGAAGCCCCTCCTCCCAGGGGACCGATGAGCCCAGTCACCTTGGGCCTTATAAAGTTCAGGCTGATGTTAGATCTGGAAATACAGAACACGAAGCTCTGAGCAAAGCTTGGCCTGGTGACAATATGGGCTTCAACGTCCTAAAGATGTTCACCAAGACAACGTATCTGGTGACATTGACAATAACCACCAGTGGAAGCTTCCCCTTTTACTGTGGATGGAGGTGAGCGTCGTGGACTCTCAGCAGTGCTGGCGATGCACCTGTGCTGATTGTCCTCTTTCACATACTGCTTGCGTGAGTAAGAGAGCTAATCATTGTTCTAGTAAAAATATAGGAAGATGGCCTCAAATTCTTGAAATCTGGTGAAGCTCTATGGCTTATATGATTCTTAGAAAGTTCTTATGTGGCAGCACACCGTTCACATCTTCCTTCCTTGGGTTATTTTGCTGTATGTAATATAAAGCAGATTTTGCTATGAGTGGAATTAAGACACTTGACAAAAAGATTACTAAAGCTGTCAAGATTCACAGTGTGTGCCCAGGAAGCTCAAAGCGCTAAATTGATATTCTGCGAAATAGCTTCTTTACAACACCAGCTACCAAAGCTGCAATCAGTGGCGGGAGAATGATTCTAGAATCAATGTCGCAATTGATCTGCTCTAGTTTTCTTCTTGTCAACTGTCCTGATGGCATCCACAGGTGTTTTACTCCTTTTACCCACAAGGGATTTGTGTATTCAGATTGTCTTCCCTGCGTGATTTTTTTCCTCCTCTTCATATATTAATAATCAATGCCTTTATATGTCAGCTCAGGAATTACTCATTCTTTCCATTACCTTTCCTCTGTCTCTCTGAAGGAATCACATTTCCCTACCGTAATATGATCTAAGCATCCTACCTTTTTCTTATTTATTTATTTATTTATTTATTTATTTATTTATTTATTTAAATTTATTCATGAGAGACAGAGAGGGAAGCAGAGACAGAGGCAGAGGGAGAAGCAAGCTCCCTAAGGAGACCCAGATGTGGGGCTGTATCCCAGGACCCAGAGGTCATGACCTGAGCTGAAGGAGATGTTCAACCACTGAGCCACCCAGGTACCCCTGCATCTTACCTTTTTCAAACACAATTCTAATTTTATAATTCAAGTGTGGCTATATTTTTTAACATTTAGCTCTCTTTTTGATTTATAAAATCCACATGTAGAGAGAGTATCTGTTTTGTTCTTCCTACCATGGTGCATGACAAAAATATAGCCACCCAAATGTTTTTTTTTTTTTCCTTTTTAAATACATGAATGAATCATCCAGAGAAGTTGCATAATAGCAGATTTGAGCATTCCAAATGTAGCAAATTCACAAAATTGTTGAGGTAATCTCTGTTGGTTTTTTTTTTTTTTTTTAGTTTTTATTTATTTACTCATGAGAGACACAGAGAAAGGCAGAGACACAGGCAGAGGGAGAAGCAAGCTTCTTGCAGGGAGCCCAATGTGGGACTCGATCCCAGGACCCTGGGATCATGCCCTGAGCTGAAGGCAGACGCTCAACCACTGAGCCACCCAGGCCTCCCGAGGTAATCTCTGTTTTTATTCCCAGGATAAGATTTATTACTATTTCTTTAAGTACATATTTTCCCATATAGTTTTCATTGACAAATCATATTTTTTTTCTGTAAAAAGAAAGAGGAATTTCTAAATAAACAGACTGGAAGACTACTTATAAGTTCATTATGACCCTTTCCCTTGTAATAATTGGATCTTATCCACCTGAAATCTATTATACCCTCAGAATTCTGCAGAATGATGTTTATTAGAAATAGTCTAAACACTTGTGTCTTTCTGGACCCCAGGGACACTTTATATTTTCCTTTTATTGCAAAGCCCAAGTTATTAAAAAAAATAACCCAAACCTACTAAATGGTAAAAGTGACTTATCTTTTTTTCCAATAACCTCTCTAAATTTTATTTTCCCTAAGGAATATTTTTGCCCAAAATAAATGTGCAAAAGACATGAACAGGAGCTGGATACTCTGTGATAGATGAGCTAGGACCCAGGGAGTAGCTAGTCTGCAGGGAAAGCAGGAGTATATAGGTAAATATAAAATGTTCATAATCTGCATCTTTAACCTGCTGCTAAGATCAGAGCACATTAACATTTGGCTCTCAGCTACTCAGGCTGGGCCTCAGCCGTCCCATCCTACCCAAAGCCTTACTCTTCCTTGGTTTTGCCAGGGAGATCTTTGAAGTCAGAAACAGGCCAAGAATAAGTCAGCTCACATTTCCCCACTCTGGTCCATCCATCAGCCATGCCAATGACTACAGTGTCATGGAGAAATGTCACTGCAGAGTAAAGCCATGCTGAATTGACAGGGTACCTTGTAGTGAGTCTCAAAAACCTTTCCATTAGTTCAGATTGGTTAGCTGCCGGCCACGACCTTCCTCTCCAATATATCTTGAAACCAGTCCCTTAAGCTAAGTAGGAGACTACGTAACTTATCATTTGCCTTCTTCATTCTTTCTTCTTCTTGTGTTGATGGAAAAGTGACCAACTTCTTCCTTCACCCTCCAAATCCCAAATCTATCACGGATATGAGTTTTTCCAAGTGGAATTACAGTGGATACAGCCTCACAACCAGAATTTGAATTAGTCTTGAATACATAGGAAATCTGTGAGTTCAGTTACTAGGATTCAAATATTACCTAAGTTTAGATGCTGGGAAACAAAGAAGCAGAAGCCTCATTAAAGGTGTGACCATTACTGCGGGTAATGTCCATTAGAAGAACGTTAACCAGTGAAGGGCGTCATCAGTATCAAAGTCAGATTTCCTGAGATGTGGTGGCCAAACTTGCTTATTCGGGAATTTTCATCTTTGCTTTAAATATATTTTGGATTCTTTATGTTTTGAGATACTGGAGACCAGTGGTCACAATGTATGCTTTTGATTCAAATAGATTTAGTTGAATTTCATTAAGTATAGCAACAACAACAGCAACGACAGCGATGTCAACAACAAACTCTTGTACCAGACACTAAACGTCAGGCACAAGGTTGGATACCAAAGACAGAAGTAAAAAGCAGGTTGTTTTTAGATTTGGATTTGTACTGTTGATAAACTTGACAACTAGCATAGTGTTTCACATCTAGTCAGTAAATAATTAGAAATAAATAGTTGAATTTGTGAATGAGTATCAGCCTATTTGTTTCACTTTGACAGATTTATATCAAAGCTCTCTTAATTTTAAGCTGTGCTACCTCTACCTTCCCTTACACAAACACCCAGATATAAAGGGGATTTTTTTTTTTTTTTTTTTTGGCCAGATCCTGTATTTATCTCCCTGAGTTCTAATAGCTGGTAATTATAAAGTGAAATCATCACTTAAAACACAGTTTTTAAAATGTTCCTATCCTTAAATATGTTCTATTAATTCATGTAATTCTTGAGGATACTTTCTCCCCATAAGCAAAGTGATAATGATCTCAAGAATTGTCATCTTCTTTAAAAAGTCTCATCTTTGGGGTCAAAGAGAGCTGAACCTCGATTCTCAGCACTAACTGTTAAAAAAGTCAGGATATTTTGACAGGTGAAAAGTATGCCTGGGATTTATGCACCATTCCTCACTTAGACCTCAAGAGCTTGCTGCTGAGTTATTTGAACTTGACTTATACTGAACGAGAGTATGAGTAAATCTCTATTTTTAAGTCGTCACTGAGACAGCATGGAACAGTGTTTTCTTTTAAAACTCTGTATTTATTATAAAGTAATAAATTTTCCACTACAAACAGTTGAAATAATATGAAAGTGTGCTGTTTAAATTCTGCAGCTTACTTCCCCGAGGTAACCACTGTTAACATTATAATAAACGTTCTATCAGGCAATTTTCTAGACACCCTCACACGTATACATACACTCTTCCATCTGCTATTTTTATTTCTTAAAAGCTAATATACTATATATTGTGCTTCAAAATGCATTTTCATTTGATATGCTGAAGACAATTTTCCATGTTAGGACATGTACATTCATTGTATTTATTTTAATTGGAGCTGTATTGTTTCGAAAAAAAACATTTACGGGTTTTCTCTCTGTGCCCTACTAGATGAGAAAATAGTGTAAAAGGGCAAGATCTGGGGTTCATACTACTACTTTAACAGAAAGCTCTGCTTATAGCTATTTTATGCACTGAAGAATCACATAGAATTTTATTTAAATACAGTTTTATTTCTAAAAACTAATGTAAATCTAGGATCTGTAAAATAATATTACTTTCAGAACAATGATACGTGGAGAAATACAATGATTTAAGATTTCTTTCTATATACCTTTGATTTAAGACCTTTTCTCATAATTTTTACAAGTTTTTCAAGTTTGAAATTCACTGCACAGAAAGTGAGAATGAATGTTCTCTGGAGACCCCGTTCATTTTTTTTTTTCTTTTATGAAGAGTCTGATGCTAAAAATTTCTCTCTGCTGTAATTGTGATATTTCTGTTGTGTTTTCTGATATTCCTCAGAATATCCTGAGAATGATGTATAAAAATTCCATATACACAAATACGGAATTTTTGATACAGTTAAGCTTTCTTCATTTTGCTTCCTCTATGCAATATTTTTTAAATAATAAATTTCCATTTAATTTTAATTTTACCCTAAAGTCATTTTCTGTGTTTCTTTCTTTTTTTTTTTTAAGATTTTATTTACTTATTCATGAGAAAGAGAGAGAGAGAGAGAGAGAGGCAGAAGCAGGCTCCATGCAAGGGAGCCTGATGCAGGACTCGATCCCTTGTCTTCAGGATCACGCGTTGGGCCAAAGGCAGGCGCTAAACACTGAGCCACTCCAGGATCCCCATTTTCTGCGTTTCATTGCAATAAATTATGTAATCAATATAGTGTGGTTAGCTGGATTCTTTGGGTACTGTTGAGAAATTTATCATGGATAATCTGTTCAAACTTGTAGGATCTTTTTTTTTTTCGTTTAAGTTTGGATTTTGAAAACTTTGCTCAGATTTCTAGGGTGACTCTTCTCTTTAGAAATAATTTCTAATCCTTGTTTCTTCAGTTATATCATATTCAAGTTTCTTTAGTAATAATTATTAGAATTTTTTCTTTAAGTTCCTACTCAACATGATTTCTCATAGCAGCTCACCATCACGGACAGCTGTATGAAGACTGTAAACAGGCCGCTCGCATATGAAATCCACCTCTATTACTCACTCTCTAATTTCAACTACTCCAACTGTCCTGTCCCTTATTTCCATCACTGGTAAAATAGAAAAGACAATAGCAATTACTGCAGAGGCACTGTATGGATTAAATGAACTAATAAACATGAAGAACTTAGAGTGATACCTGAGAGCTAGAAGACACTCATTGTGTATTAGATAGGATTATTATTCTGAGATTTCATGCTTTCCCCTCCATGTCATTTAACCACATCCCCTGCCATTATGATCATTGTTTCTATTTTTTTTTAAGATTTTTAAAAATTTATTTCAGAGAGAGAGAGAGAGAGAGAGAGCACAACAGGGCGGGGGGTGCAAGTGGGGAGGAGAGGGAGAGAATCTCCTGCAGACTCTGTGCTGAGCATGGAGCCCAACCTGGGACTTGATCTCACCACCCTGAGATCATGACCTGAGCTGAAATCAAGAGTCTCGTGCTCAATGGACTGAGCCACCCAGGATCCTGGGACCATTGTTTCTAATCATAACCATCACTTGTCATCCCTAACATTTATCCAGTGTTTTCCATTTCTCAAACATACTGCGGATTGCTTTAAGCATATTAACCATTTAATCTGCACAGCTCTATTTTCGATCTATGTTATTAATATGATGGTTTTACAGCTTAATACATGAGATTTTGAGATTCAAGAGGTTAAACAATGTACAATGGATGATCCCACAGCGTGTATGTGGAAAAATGGAATTTGAATCCAGATCATATCCATACTTTTAACCAGTTACTGAGCTTTCTACCATAAGATCTATGTTTACACCATGCTTTAATCTATTTTTCTATTCTTAATGTCTCATTGCCCAGATATAATTATCTCTATTAATTGGTGAAGGTCAGCCTGTGCCACTTGTGCCACTTTATTGACTGTCTGGTGCTGCAGTCAGCCCTTAATCTCCTGAGAGCTCCTTACCCCACTTTGTCACAGACACTGTTCCTCATTTGGTGCTGGTTTCCAGCCTTCCCACCCTAACTAAGGTTTCACCCATGATCCTCTAGTATTTCCAGGTCAATTGCCCCTTTGACCTGGTCAATGGTAAATTATTTCCATGATCCCAAATATTGGGTAAGCTCGTTTTGTATTCAATTCCACTGAAGCAATTTTACAAACATCCTCAGGGGCTGAAGCAAGGGAATTTATGTGCAGTGAAACCCTCATTCACTATAAGGAATGTATCTCCCGACCATGGATGTTCCACTCTATGCCTTACACACAGGCGCCTTGTTTGTCTTCCTCATCCATTTGGGTAGGTTATTAGCTTTCTGTGTCTATGCCACTCCATCTCTTTCGTCCAGCGGTAATCTCAAGGCAGCCTTTGTGTCTCATCCTGTGCAGAAAACTCCGTTCCAGGGTTTCAGTTACCCACCCTCAGCCTCTCCATCCTCCTCACTATTTCACCAGATGGTTTGGGAAACAGTGTAATCTGTGGGAAGAACAAGAACTGGGGCTCCAGTCTATATATTTTGTTTCAGCTTTATAAAAGATTATTAGGGATATTATGGATACTATATACAAAAATATTTTTTAAATGTGACAATCTGGAAAAAGTGGCAAAACAGAACCAGAGGAATAATAATGTCACTGCTATGATTTATACACATAAAGGCATGTAAAAAATTCGCTGAATATGAATCCCACTTTATGTATATACGTGTGTGTGACGTGTGTGATGTAGATGTATGTGATATATGAGACTATGATTTATTTCTTAGAATGAGACAAATGAGATATCCATTTATGTATGTCCTGCAGAGAGAACATAGAATAAGGGCTTTCTGCTTAGTTGATAGGTGAAAATAATATACAGCCTGAAAATAGTATATGAATTACTAACATCTGGAAAACACGGCTTATAGGGTAAAGTTCAAGTGGTACAGGTTGTGAGGCCATTCATAACTTTCTCATAACTTGATTACTTTACCCACTTCAATTCCTATCATTTTTCATCTTCCTGCCTGTATTTACTGCCCCCTTATTATTCCCATCCTATGTATGTATATGTGCTTTATACACACTGTCATAATACATCGCATTTGGACTATATTTCTCATACCTGCTAGAAGATACTGTGATTTATTTAATGACTAGGGCTTTATCTTATTCACCCTTGTTCCTTCAAGGTCTCACAAACAGTAAGAGCTCCGTAACATTTTTAAATGTGAGCATACAATTATGATTTACTCAGTATCCTCTAAAATCCATCTTGTAATAATACACTAGCTGGAAAAGTACCCTACAATATGTATCTCTTAAATCGGACACCCTACTTTCCTAATAATTTTTAATAATATTGTAATAGGCTATTAAAAAGTAAGATAAATGCTTAAGTCAGGGTCATACTAACTCATGTTCAAAATGCCTACATTGCAGTGCTCTATACATTGCTGAGGATAAGCTTGAATTTAGGCTCCGAATACTGATTTAATGTCGAGTGAATACACATAGAAAGTAAAAAAGGTATATGCAGCATCGTGTTCATTGTCGTACTTTTCAAGGTGATTATTATGCTTAAAGACCATAATCAATTTCTCAATGAGAAGTTGCCTGAAATGCCATGAACAAAAGCTGCACACAGGCATTACATGTTCTATCTTTGAATTTCCCCTTACCTAGGGGTATTATAATTTTATATCATTGTCATTGCCTGGGAAGTATTTCAGCTAGGAGTACTATCTTAGGTTTTTTTTTTTTTTTTTTTTTTTATTGCTCCTGTAACAAATTACCACAAACTTAGTGGCTTAACATAACACAGATTTATTATCTTACAGTTCTATAAATCAGAAGTCTGACATGATTCTCACTGGATAAAATCCATATGCCAGCAGGGCTGAGTTCCTGTTTTGTAGGCTCAAAGGAAGGATCTATCTACTTGCCTTTACCATCTTCTAAAAGATGCCTACATTCCATGGCTCATGACCTTCTGCCTTCATCTGAAAGCCTGCAATATCGCATCTCTCTCACCATGACCAAGTGAGGTTTATCTCCGGAATACAAAGATGTTTGATATCTGAACACCAATTAATATAATACAATGGAGGGAAACCACACAATAATTTCAGTCAACATGGGAAAAAAATTTTCATATTTTCCAGACAGATTTTAAGCCAATCTCTCATACATGATATGCTCTAGTCCAGGAATTTTCATCGTGCACTAAAGTTGCTCTCACTTTTTAAATGAGCCCAAAGTTTCAAAATGAGACATTGGTTTATCAAAAGAAAGGTTGGGGGAAAAATAAGCTAGTCATTAACCCCCACGATAGTTACCCCAAGAAAATGATGTTTTAGAACCATCAAAACACACTGTAATTTAGAATTACATTACTGTTTTTGACAGGCATTTAGAATATATGGGCAGAATGTATCTGAAAGGAAAAGGTATTCAAAAAAGTCGTAAGAACAAAGATCAAAGTTATTTGGTCAGCCTAGCTAAGATATCAGACAATAAATCTTTCACAGCTTTTAGAATTTCAATCTTTTGGAATTTCAACTTCTAAAATTAAACAAAACTGAAAGGAAACTTTTAACTACAGGACAATTGATATGTGATATATTTACACAGATTGGACACAAGAGTTGGACACTTAACCATCTGAGCCACCCAGGTGCCCCAAACTCTTGAATAGTTAATTTTATCATATAATGTACATTGTTTGAACGTTTGATCCATTTGTGGATAGTAGACAAGTCCTATGTTAAAGTTAATATTTCTTTTAAGATTTATTTATTTTAGGAAGAGAGCACAGAGGGAGGAACAGAGAGAAACTCAGGTAGAGCACAGGATCCCGCCGCCCACCAATGCAGGGCTTGATCTCACAACCCTGAGATCACCGCCTGATCCCAAACCAAGACACTTAACCAATTGTGCCACACAGGAGCCTCTTTCCTTTATAGTATTTTAGGCAATATTTAATGGACATTAAATATTCAAATATGAAGAAAAGCTTATGAAAATTATGCCCCACATCTTACTACCCCATCCCATTTCTATTTTCCTTCTCCCCCCATTCTTATTTCCTAAAACAGCCACCTTTTTGCAGTTCTTAACTATTTCATTTGGTAAATCTATGATAACAATGTTGTGTCTGAAATGATTAATTTGGGGCATTTAAATATTCCTTGTTGACCACCTATCTTGATATATGAGAATTCATCTCCTTTACCAACATCCAACCTACTGTGATGAAGAAATCCAGGTGGTATACACAGTTATTATTATTATCATTATTTACTGAGATTTTTATTTTGTTGGAGATTTCTCTTTTAGTGTTTTTATATCTTGATTGTAGGATGGTGTGCATGCTGAAAAATGTATGTAAAACTTTTTAAAAGTGCTTAAAAAGCCTTTGCCCTTCATCAAGCTTCATGAATTGAACACCATCCTACTTTTAACTTCCTCTGTAAGCCTCACTCTGATTGTTTCCACCTCCCCAAGAGGTAACCACTGTCTTTGACTTTGTGTTAATGATTTTCTTGGTTTTGTGATTTTACCCTAATAGTATATGCTGTTTACATGTAAATTTTATCTTGATGTTTTTAAATGCTAACATACGAATTTTTATCTTACATATTTGACTTAACAAAAATAGGTGGATGATCAGTACTTTCATTCCATTTTTAAACCAGAGAGGAATTTATGCTTTAACTCTGTCCTAGTTATTTATTGTTGAATAGCAGCCATTACAAAGCTTAGTGGCTTAAACAATAATATTTTATTATCACTTACTATCACTTAGCCAGACAAGTTTTTTTTTTTTTTTTTGTCACTTTTTTTTGTTTTGTTTTTGTTTTTGCGATCTCTGACCCACATACTATTCCAGACAAGACAGGCTGTGTCTGGAGTCATTTGAAGGTTCAGTTAATTGCATATCTGGCACCTTGGAAGGAAAAGCTTAAAAAACTTGGAGCTGAAGGAACTCTATTTCGATCTCCATGTGATGTCTACACATGTCCTCTCTAGCATGTCAACCTCAAGAGATATGGATTTCCTTCATGATGTCTCAGACTCCCAAGACATCTGTCCCAAGGAAAGAATGTCAAGACAAAACCATTTTGTCTTTTATGATGAAGCCGTGAAAATCAAGCAATGTCAGTTTTACTGCATTTTATTCATTGGGGCAGTCACAATGTTCCATCCAGCTTTAAGAGGACAAAAAGTAGGTCCTACATGTTTATGGGTAGTAGAAAGGAGACTGTGTGAAACCAAATATATCACCATGACTACTTTCAGAAAATATAGCACAATTTGTCCTCTGGTCAAAACAATTTATACTCCTCTTTACCAGCAAAATGAAATCAACCCTTCCCCAGGATATTTCATCTCTTTATAATATCAGACTCAAGGCTTGAGGTCCAGGATTTCATACTATAGATAAGGTTTATGTGTGGATGACATCCCTCGGTTGCAGTTAATTTTAAATTAACTAATTTTAAATTAACTAATTAACTAATTAACTAATTTTAATTAACTAATTAACTATTAAAGACCTGTGTAAACTAAAGATATAATTTATGTGCACACGCTCACATACCTCCCCCGCACACACAACTGACATACAATAGTGGGACAGTCAGATGATAGCAATTATAGACCATTCTACCCAAAATAGTGAAAAATACAAGGTGCCAGAAGTCATTGACCTGTAGTAATTCCAAAATGATGCATTTCGATTCCGACTAAGTTCTACTGTTTGGAAACTATCTGCAATGGCTCTTCAACCTCTGGATTCTTGGTTCTTTCTTCTAATCCATCCTTTCTTTTCCATAAGAAAGAACGATACTTACATCTGAGTCAGTTTTGTCAATGATAGTTCCAGGGTCCAAAGACCTTTTTCTGATTTTGTACAGAGACCTGTCCGTTTTTGACCTAGTTGATGGTGTTTTGCCAACATAATTCTTTTTAAAGCATTGGTGGTTCCTATAATTCTTATTATGATTCACTGTAGTAGACTAAAGCCACACCCCCAAATCTCTTCAAAACATGCCTTTTCTGTTTGGCTTTCCTACAAGGTCACTAAGGGACAATGCTCTTAAGGCTTTAAGAAATTCTATTGCTTAACAGAAAAGATTTGTAAGACACGTTACGATGATCCTTAAAGGAAATTCTGTTTATGCCACCTTCCTTAAATCTTTCCCAGATGTCAACCAAAGGCTGTAAGTCACATCTTATCTCATGCCTTTTTTTAAACTTGAGTAGAGTTGACACACAATGTTACATTGGTTTCAGGTGTACAATTTAGTGGTTTAATAACTGTATAAATTATCCTATGCTCACCCAAGCGTAGCTACCATCTCCCACCATGTAGTGCCATTACAGTATCATTGACTATATTGCTTATGCTGTGCCTTTTATTCCCATGACTTATCCATTCCCATTTAACCTATTTTCTTTGACAGCACTCTGGATTTTATTTCTCCCCAGAAGCCATTTCTCAATTTTAACATTGAGAATATGATCATCAGAGTAAGAATCGGTTTTATTTTAGGTCCATGCAGATCGCGGTGCCTTTCTCTCTACCAGTTATCTCACTGGCTTATCTCTCTTTTATTATATTGTATTCTCCAGTCCTAAGACAATCAGCACCTTCAACTGTCTGCCTAGTTTAATAGGTACTTTTTCTGTTTTCCATGTCACTGCAGGTAACAGTGTCATTAAATTTCCTGTCACCACAGGACAAGTCCCCATTTCCTACAGGTCCTGAGATCACTGCCCTCACTTTTAGGTTCTTATTGACAGCCTCCTCAAGACCCCTCAGGCTTTTGCTAAGTTCCTTTAAGGCAGCATTTTTTTTTTTCCTGTGACCTGGCCTGAAAGCCATTTCCACGTGTTCTAGCATTACTCCTCTGTCACGTACCAAACTGGCTTCCAGTTATTATCGCTGTGTGGCATGCCAACACAAATCTCAACAAATCAAAATAACCACATATTATATTATTATCTGTCATGATGTCAAAGATTAGCTGAAGTTTCAGTCAGATTGTGGCTGGGGCTGGAATCTTCTGAGATCTCTCTCTGCTACACATCAGTCGCCTGTGCTAGGAAACTCGAAACAGTTGAGAACAGGAATAATTGGGATTGCTTGAGAATTTCTCTCTTTTCGTGACCTTTCTATATGGTTTCTCCAGAGCCAAATAGAAGCCATATCAACTTCTACAACCTTGTATCAGAAGACATTAAATGTAACTTCTGTGACATTCCATTGGTCAAAGCAATCACAAGGCCTGCTCAAGCTTAAAAGAAGAAAAAAGTACCATCTCTGGAGAAGGGAGTGACCAAATTTTAGAGGAGCATAGGAGATCATAAACGTTCTGGTCCTTAAATATATATATATATATATATATATATATATATTTATGGTGAATTTATGGTGAATTTCAATCCAATCTCCATCCAAGGTAAGTATCATTGTCAAGATTTTACCAAAAACCTTTCTTTTTATGTCATTCTCTTCCTTCTAAATACTACCGTTAGAAATATCTTTAGTAAAGAACAGCCTGTTAACAGTGGACTCTGAGATTCTCCTTGGTAGGAAATGTTTCTGTAATTCTCATACTTTAGAGGAAATGTAGACATAAAATTCGAGAATGACAGTTATTTTTCCTCAGGGCTTTGGAGATAGGATTCTACTGTATATCACTATTCTTCTATTGGTTTCTATCTTGATTTCTATAGCTGATTGTGAATATTATCTCACCAGTACCTTTGGCTGCTCGTAGTTATTCTTTACTTCCACATCTTTCTCTTCATCTTTGCTGTTCTGTAAATCATGTTATGAAGTCTCTAAATGTCAGTGTCTTTTCTCTCTTTTTATTCTGCTCGGAATTTATTGAGCTTCCTCGATATAAGAATTGGTAGACTTCATCAATACTGGGAAGTCTTTGGCCATTATCTTTCCTCATATGTCGCTTTCCATGTTTTCTTTCTACTTTTAATTCCCATTAGATTCATATTAAAAAAATCAAAATAAATCAAAATTAAAAAAACATTCATATTCAGTTTTTTCACTCCCTACTCCATATTGTTCGTTCTTCACTGCAAGTATTTTTCTTATTTTTGTGTCTGTGAAATTTATTCTGAGTTACTTCTCCTGACATATGTTAGATTTTTTTTTTTTTTTGATAGTCTGTATGTCTCTCTTTGGTTTTGTTTAGCCAATTTAATCTTGTTATTAAATTCCCAGTATTAAAAAAAATTCCCAGTATTTTTTTTTAATTTTTATTTATTTATGATAGTCACACACAGAAAGAGAGAGAGAGAGAGAGGCAGAGACATAGGCAGAGGGAGAAGCAGGCTCCATGCACTGGGAGCCCGATGTGGGATTCGATCCCGGGTCTCCAGGATCGAGCCCTGGGCCAAAGGCAGGCGCCAAACTGCTGCGCCACCCAGGGATCCCAAATTCCCAGTATTGATGTATATTTTAATATATTTAAAAAAACTTATTGCTTCTTAATTATTAATATGTCTGTTATTTTACACTCAATTTGTTCTTTTTTCCAGTATGTCCCCTCAATATCAATAGCTTCATATTATTTTATACTACTTCTACCTTTTTACTTCTTAGCTACATTAAGCTTATTTAATTTTAATATGATAGGAGAGAGGGCATCCATTTTGCTGGTCTGGTTTTATAGATTTTTTAAAAACATTTTTTTAACTATCTTTCATGGCTTGTTTTTTTAAGGACTTAATGATAACTTTTCTGTAACCACACTTCTCTGGAATTATTTGAACCCACTGTCTTAAAGAGAAATTATATTTGTACCTGTTATGTTTCTGCAACTTTAATTACCAGTGAAAAATTAACTGAATTTTTTGCATTTATTTTGAAGGAAGCATAAACATGCATGAATTCTAGACCCAAATACACATGAGGGATAGCCTGAGTTCAAGAGTCTTTTTCCCATCCTCTTCCAGTTCCTTCTTTACCAACTCCTTCTCTTCCATTATCTCCATTATAACCCATAAGGATGTCACACTCTTATGAGTCTCTGCTTTGAACAGTTGCCTCTGATCTGATCACTATTCTATTAGCCTCCAATTTTGCATCTTTTATCCAATAGCACAGACTCTCCCACCTGTACCATAAGCGCTCTGGGTTGGGTGGCCCACCCATAGTTAGTGCCCATCACTGTGTACTGACATGTCTTTAGTGAAGATTCAGACTCTGGGATCAGCAGAGGCCTCAAAGTCAAAATATGAATCCAGTTATAACTCGCACCCTTAGATTAAATTTGTTTTATAATGTTTGCCTTTCATGAAAGACCAGCTCAAACATGTTTTCTACTACATACGGCATTTTAGGGATAGTATATTAGAAATGATTTATCTGAACATATAAATTGCTACAGGATTAGAAGCACTGTTTTGACTATTTGAGCCTGTGTCTCTGATAATCAGTTTTAATTATGAATTAAATGAGGGCTCTCTCTAATAACTTTAACTTCACCCCATCATGTTGATATATTAATACATATATTTGGGAGGAAATTTTTCAAATTCATATCTTAGTTTTGCATTCACTACATTCTTAGTCTTTCACCTTTGTCTTTATATTATCATTATTATATTACATTATGTTATTATAGCATAAGACTTCTGGCCCTATGTTACCACCATTGTCTTATCTTTGGAAACTTTGTGCCCTATAATTTCCTCTTCCACATATTACATCTTCTTTCATAAACGAATTATCTGAAATAGTTTCTCACATTTTAGCTACATTAAGGTTTTTGAAGTTTTATGTCCTTAGGGGCCCAGTGAAGACCAATATGGTTTCCTTCAATGACCAATGCCACCTCAAGGTCATCAAAAGCATATTGCTTTATGACACGAATTTTCCTGCAGCTAGAGACTATAGCCCTCAATTCTCTCTATTTTTCACTAGCACACCTATTCAGCTTTCTTTAGTTCGTAACATTGTAACCTACTTTTTATGCTGTCTCCTTTTGCTTTTCTTTTTTTTTGTACAGTATCATTGCTCTTCATTAGATCAGAGCAGTGTGCCATCATTCATTTTACATTCTGTTTGCTTGCTTGCTTTAAGGCCAAGTTATTTGTTCTGATTATGTACTTCTCTATATTTGAATTTATGGATATCCTCTAAAGCAAGAAAAATGAAGTAAACGACAGTTCATCTGTTCCAATATATTTGGCTCACCTCCACCTCGCTAAGCAGATAATTCTACTCAGGAAGTAGCTCCATGCATTCCCATTCTTCTCAAGACAATTTTCCATATGGCTTATCTTTTCTGAAGAGATTCAATCTGATGTCCATGCTGGATATGGATGTCACCCAATTGCCTTACTTGCACACCAGCAGAAATAGCTATCACCTTGAATCTCATCTGATAAAGCTTGATATATTTCATCAACTCATTCCCTTTAAATTTCCCAAAGTTTTATGTAACAATAGAATATTTCTGTCTTAGACTTCTCAGTTATTTCTGTTAACTCTTTAGTTACAGCTTTGAGAGCCAAACTTCAATATCTTCTTGCTTATGATATTTCCTCAGGGGGAAAGTATTCAATTTGTTTTTTTTTAAGTCTCACCTATTTTCTTCCATTTAATCACTTTTGCTCCCACTAACTCTCATGACAACCAGATTAGCTTTTATATTCTTAGTTTGACCTTGACCAGTAGTTGGTTTTGAACATATATCATTATCCTCTTTACTTTTGGCTTCCTTAACATCCTAGATGTTTGTATTTTACACTTATTTGATGAACACTGAGTAATACAGAATTGTTGAATCACTATATCATACACCTGGAACTAATATAACATTGTATGGTAACTACACTGGAACTAAACTTTAAACAATAATAAAATAAAAAATAAAAATAAAACCTAATTGGTTCTCTAAATGAACTGGTCTCTTACTTTCCTTCTGTCTCTCTCCCTCTCCCTTTCTATCTTTCCTTCCTTTTCCTTTTTTTAAAATATTCATTCTCTATTCTCTTACTTTTGATTCTGAGACTAAAATATTTTTTAAGACTAATCTAGTTACTCTTTGAATTCATGAGGACATCTGATTCCGATTCCTAGAGACACACAAATTTAAAATTGCCTATTTTTAGATATTGTGTTTATAATTACACTCAGTTTGGGTTTTTTCCTCAGTCTAAGAATATTAATCATATTCTGCAAAATAAGGACCCTTGGTTGTTTCTGTTTACTGACGTGGTTTATCACTTTTGTGTCTTTAAATCATAACCAAAATCCTACAGTCTTGGTCAGAGCTTAGAGAATTTTATTCTTTCTTCCTATATTTGTTCCTTGGTTGAAAAATAATTGAAACTTGACTTCTTTGGGAAGTATTGAGAAGAAAGCTTCTAACTTTTTACCTCTTGACCTCCCATGCATGTTTATCTGATTGTAAGATCTGGGGAGAAAATGGTCACTACATGTACAAAGGAGGCATAGACTCCTTTTGGATCTGTCTTTTGATATCTTCCTATTTTTTCAACATGAAATCATTCTCCAGTGAACCATGGAGTAAGCCGACTGGGGGCTTCCCTGCCAGCAATCCTTCCTCTTGTTGTGTGTGTGTGTGTGTGTATATATATATATATATATATATATATATATATATATAATTTTCATTCAATGAGGAAGCTACCAAAAGTCCATTTGCCCCTGAGTCATATTATGTTCTCCAGTGCAATTACCACAACAAGCATCTTGGTCCTTGTGTCTTTCCCCTGTTTCTCCACTTGGCTTCCTAAGAACTCCCATAGAACTCTTTCAGGAATGATAAGATACTTCATATGATTAAATGTCTACAGATTACAGTCTATTGTCTTTATGGATTTTTATAATAAATGCCAAAGGTATTCAAGTTGTTAAACTGTATTAAAGAAAAAGAAACTGAGACCTGAAAGACAAAATCACCCACCACATTCTATGTGGGTGCTAAATGGCAAGAGCGGAGGCAACAACTAAGATCCATCAATATTATATTATACTCCAGGAACATTGCACACCCTTAAAATGCATTTAGGTAATTGAGCTGAAGAGTATGGTGCATTAGTCCTGGAAATCTGAACAATCACAGTCAAATCGTCAGGTGGTAGATGTCAAGAGGTTTGACATTTTTGCCATTACCGAGCTCTCTTGCCGCTAGCGATCCCAAGGCTCTGTGTCTCTCTAGACCAAGGACACTCATGCAAATGATCCACTTAATGTAAGGAAGGAAACTTTTGACCATTGTGTTCAGAGAAAATGTGAAGTAGTTTAAGTAGAGAAGTGTGAGCTAATCATCATTTTAGCTGTCTGAGCAGCTAAGAGTCTTTCACAGTATTAATGAGGTTTTAACACTGTTCCTTCTTGTTATTTGTCTTGCTTGTCCTACATTAGTAACCCTTTTTTACCACATTAGAGAGGCTTGGAAATTGCTTGATGAAACACCTATCCACTCTGGTGAAAGTGCTTTCATGATTAGATTTCTGGCTGTGTAATTTTGCTTTCATGGTACTCCATCCAGCTCCATAATCAGAAAGGTCACGAGTGTAGCTCTTTCTAGGCCAGGCAGTGTTACAAAGCTGACACAATGCTGGAAATGGATATCATTATGTGTCACTGATGTGAAAGACTCAGTAATGCTAATAGTTTTAGTAAATATGATTAAGTACAAGTTTATTCAAAAGAAGCACGTATGATAATTAATAGCCAGGAAATGGCCAGAAATGTGTACAGAGATGAGAGTTGATTATCATTGACTCAAGCTGTATTTGCTAAACTTTGCTTGGCAATTTTTGTTCACTTTTTCAAAATAACATGATTATTTATGTGTGTGAGTCTATTTTTGGACTTCCTCTTCTGTTTCATTGTTCTCTGTGGCTATGCTTGCATCACTTCCATAGTCTTGATTACTGTTCTTCTTAGCAAGACTTGGAATCAATTGGCACAAATCTTCCAACTTTATTCCACTTTTCAAAGTTATCATGGCTATTCTTGATAGAATAGAAAAGAGAGTTCCTTTCTCTTGTAATGAGTTTTGAGATTAACTTATTGATCTATCAAAAATATAGATATAATTTTATGGTGAATTTATAAATCTGTTTGGGAAGATTTGATGTCTTAACATTGATACTTGCAGTGCATAAACATGACCTATCTCTCCATTTCTAACATCTTAATTCCTCCCTAAATGTCTTTTAGTTTATACCATGAAAATCCTCTAGATATTTTCTTAGATTTCTATCCAGTTATTTGTGATTTTTTGGCACTATTGTTAACAGTATTTTTTATATCTTAATTTCCAGTTGAAACATAATTCAAATACTAGCAACAAGTTAGTATATCAAAATAAAATCAACTTTAGTGTATAATCTTCTATCTTGTGATCTTACAAATAGTTACTAGTTCTAAGAGCTTTTTTGTAGACTCAAATGTTCTGTGTAGACACTCATGATATCTACAAAGAAAGACAGTTTTATTTCTTCTTTTCTAATCCTTGTGCCTCTAATTCAAGGTTGAATTTAAGAGAAGAATGTATTTCTGGAACATCTTTTGTTCTTTATTGATCATTTAAAGAAGTGATATTTTTCCTAAGTATTTAAATGGCACTGGTTCCTTGTTACTTGTTCCCAAATTTCCTATATTATTTGTCCCCATGTATATAGGAAGGTGGAGTTATGAAACTCTTAGGGGATGAAAAGATGAGAGAACAATGCAGGAAGGATATACAGACATCCACAAAAGACAAAGGGAAAAACATACAAAAATAAACTGGCCTCATCAATCTCAAACAGGATTAGATTATTCATATTCTCTTGATATACTGTACACTAAATGATATATGGCTGGCAATCCTAGAAGATACTACTGCTGGCCTATAGTATTTGAGAGTAACCGATCTCTTCGTGGTCATTAGACAAGACCACATCCTTATTCATGGTTAATGGGGTTTTGCTGAAAAAGTGGATATTTCTGTTGTTAATCATGGTATCTAAGAATAGATCTAGTGCCAAGACAAAAGGACTGAGGAAGACATTGAGAAAGACACTCATCTGTAAAGCTGTAAGGCCTTAGCACTGGCATGGACACTGGAGATGGGACAAAAGTTGACACAATTTGTGAAGAAACAGCCCAGTTCTCAACAGGATCACTATGGCAGTGGCGCTGCATAGGTGGGCTTATTAGAAATTATAAATTACTCATTTTTTGTTTTATACTTCTCTTTCCTTTTATCCAAATTTGTATCTAATATCTCATCACATTTACTACCTGGTGTTAGCTGGTACTGTGGGTAGATAAAGCAAAGGTTTGTGACCACACTTGGGACAAAATAGTAAAAACAAAAATGGTAGCAGCCTGAGGGAAGAGGAGTGCCTTAGGAGAAAATCCCATGAACTCCAATAAAAAGGGTCTAGGCCCATGGAGAAAGTGCACAGAAACCATTTGGAGCAGAAGGCCCCATACCTAGGATGGGCTTCTGACAGATGGAGCTCCTTCATCAATCTGAGATATACTTAACAGGCAACAGTGAGAACATTCAAGAATCCCCAAAGTAAAGCAAGAGCAAAGAATGGATTGATTACAATTTAGCTTATTTAAAAAAAAAATTTTTTAAGATTTTATGTATTTATTCATGAGAGACACACAGAGAGAGAGAGAGAGAGAGAGAGAGAGAGAGGCAGAGACACAGGCAGAGGGAGAAGCAGGCTCCATGCAGGGAGCCCGACACGGGACTCCATCTCTGGTCTCCAGGATCATGCCCTGGGCCAAAGGCGGCGCCAAACCACTGAGCCATCCGGGCTGCCCACAATTTAGCTTATTAAGAAAAAACAAAAAACTAAACTGACAAAAATAGATGATGGCAGATTCATATTATAAAAAAAATAAGTCATTCTAGACTGATCAATTTAAAATGATCATTCATATGGCCAAATGAAAGTGTGACAGCTAAAGCATGAACAAAGGATTTTTTTTTTTAAAAGGAAATACAACATTCCCTTCCCATATATAAGAGCAGCACAAATGTATTATATTACTTAATTGCTATTAAAGGGCAAAGTGTTTTGAATTCGGAGGGACCGCATTCACCTTTGCATCTGACCTATTTGTGCTCATTGTGACACTGCTTTGAGCATATGGATCTAGGAATCTAGACCACCTCCCCAAATAGGCAGGAAATTCCTGAAAATGGACAAGAGAGCTTGCTGATGGTGGGATGCTTTTTGAAACTGCTTGGATGCACGACAATTGCCATGCCTGTAGAATCTCACATCCTGAGTTTGTGTTTGTCAGCTGTAATAAGTCAATCTGAAAATAAGATCAAAAAAAGATTTGTTTTTGCCTGGACTTGTCTGACAAATCACATTCTTGGACTGATCTTGTAGTGGCTGTAGTTGTTTAGATAAATGGCTAAAAACACCTCCCCTTCCCATCCCTACCATCATACATTCAGCAGGATAAGTGTTATGACAACTTTTCTTTATTTGCTCATTCATCATATATTTGTTGATTCCTATGATGTTCTGCTGGCCAGTGGGGTTACAGAGGACATATCCTCATCTGTCAAGGAGTCCAATCCAGTGCTCAGAGAAGGAAGCAATCATACAATTACAATAGCTACATTAACAAAGCTGTTTGACCATTGACACCTCAAAATGCTACCATTATCTATTCCTGTCACAAAGGAGTCACAAAAGACTGCTGAATCTATGATATGGAGAGTTGGGTTAGAAGTCTTTCCAGCGGGAAAAAAGTCATGATGCTTATGAATGATAGAGATGCTACATATTTTTTTTCATATTGAACAATATGTGCTTAATATATGGAATTGAGTTAGGAAACTCAAGTTTTTCTGCTCAAGAGATGGCATGCATATTAAACATATATATATATATATATTTTTTTTTTTTTTTTTAAGAGCAGAGATGAAAAATAACAGGCTGGCAGGTCCACTCTTCTCCCTAACACCCAGTGCAGATATTTCTAATAGAGCCCGCAGACAAGCTTTCCCCTTCCCAATAAACTACCCCCACGAGTCACTACCAGCCATCAGGCTCCCTGTGTGGGATGAGACTCCTTTATTTATTTATTTATTTATTTATTTATTTATTTATTTATTTATTTATTTATTTTGAGTGCCTGCTTTCTGGTATGGTAGAGGGAGTCTATCTTTGTTTGGGATCTCTCCGAAATGTTCCGGAAGATAAATAACAACACTTCCTATAAACAACTGAGCCAAGTTTTGGTTTGGTTTTACAATTTTCTAGTGCTTATATTCTGAGCTGTTACTTAGTGTTTCTGCCAGAGCTGCCGAAGTGGAATATGTGCTCGTGAGGGCAGACGATTTTGCGTCTTATTCACTATGAAACCCTAGTACCTTAGTGAACTTCTCAAATCTTAAATGCTTAATCAAAATATGAAACAACTGCAGGAGGCAGGCATAGTATAAGCCCCATTTTGTGGATAAGAAAGCAACATCAGAAGGGTCTCTTGATTTGTTTAAAATACACGCAAACATCACACACACACAGTGAACAGCACCATCCCTTCATCTATGCTGCCTTCCTTTTGGCCCAGTCTAAAACTTAAGGTCACTCAGTACTTGTTGATAGCTTGTTCTCACTGGAATGAGGTTGATAAGGAGAAACAAATAGAGGAAATCCAATGAAACTCAGTACTTAGGGCAAAAAACTGATACACAGAGAAATCTGGCAAGAATTCAGAATCATTACCTTTTAAAAAGATACCAGAACTTGTGCGAGGTACAAGAATCTCCAGGATTCATTAAAGTTGCTCTCTAGAAAACTCAACAGGTCAGGAAACTATTGAAACAGACATTTCAGAGGCTTTCTTTTATGCCTCATCACTTGTCAGTGAACACTCCCAAATTATTTCAATCATCCATTTGTATGAAAAAATTTATTTTATTTATTTACACCTACTATCACAGAAATCCATTTAATTGATATTATCCTTAATAAGCATTTAAGAGAAACAACTAAATGTATTTTCTCATGTCCCACTACCTTCTTTTTTCCTGCAAGTTTATCTCAACTTTTCTGCCTTAAAATAATAATAATTGCTAGGTAAAGAAACTCAATATTTCAACATTAAGTTTGCTATATACTATGAAATAATAAAATGACAAAAGAAGACTCTCATAAACGCTTAGGATCCATTTAGAATTGAACATACCTAATGTTATGAATATGTATGTACTTGATATGAGTTTTTTGAATTTCTGTCTTTATCAGAACTCTTTTTTTTATCAGAACTCTTAAGGATTCAGTTGGTTAACAGTGGACAGCTACATTTTTCATACCTTCTAATTTAACACAATAACCTTAAGATAATCTAAAGTAGCACAGAAAATAGGGTTTACCATTTAACAGAGATCTCCGCTTACCAAACTCAGCCACACAACCTTCTTTCCCTAAATCTATCCAAAACACAAAGCTAATACAATATGGGCGTAAGCTCATTGCTCAGTATCAATGAGCAAATCACCAATGATACTGAAAGTGTCATCTGTGTATTTCTTTCTATCCTTTCTTTTGAATACAGAGAAATGGTGGTGAATTGCTTGGGAATGAATTCTATCCCAACTATCCCCTGTGAGCCGCTTTTCAGTGATGCATGTTCTATTTACAGTGTATGCTGGCTTCCAAATTTTCAGAATAGAATACTTCTTGAAGGAACTTGAGTGTTCTTTTCCCCATACATTGATTTTAATAGAGCCTCAAAACAAATTACACTGTTAGCAAAATTCATCCACAATATGTGTAAAGACACACACACACACACACACACAGATTAGCCTATGTTCCTTCAAGGTGTGGTGGATGTAGGCCCAATGTCTACCGGAGGAAATGTCTGTGTTTCTACTCCCCGGGTTCAGAGGCTACAGCATCTACATAAGAGGCATTTGACTCTGGGCAAGTTGTATAACTTCTCTATGCCACTGTTTCCTCTTGTTCAATGAGAATAATAATAATAATCTCAAAGGATGGCATGCAAATAATTTAATAAATATAAAATATTTAGAAGAGTCTATTGCCTTATGTACTTTTATGTAAGGATTTGGTATCAGATTACTAACACACACACACAAATGCTCTCTTTTATTACTTTCGGCATGAATTGTGTTTTCTTCTCTCCTTTTTAAATTGTTCCATTCAAAGTCACAGGGATAAAAGCCATGGGCATATAGTCAGTGATATTGTAATGGTGTTGTATGGGGATAGATGATAGTGGTAGTTCACTTGTAGTGAACATGGTATTATGTATAAACTTGTTAAATAACTATATTTTACACCTGAAACATTGTGTATTAATTATGCTCAAGAAGTATAAAGTGAAATAAAATAAAAATGTTCCAACCAAAGAAACAAATTAAAAATATTTAACATTAACAATTACATTCTAAATCTGTGGAGATTACACATATTCAAATAATGGTTAATGGTCACTTGGTTTGACTTTTAAATCAATATTTCATTAAAAAAACAAAACAAAACAAAACAAAAAAAACACCTAAATGAATGCTGACTACATTCAAGTAATCCACTCTGAAGGTAATGAATGAACTTCTTTTTTTAGGACATTTGAGAATGCTTGAAAAAATCTTACTTATCTTGTGTAATCTCTACACCCAACATGGGTCTCAAACTCATAAACCCAGGAAAAAGAGTCCCATGCTCCACCAACTGAGCCAGGCTAGTGCCTTGAGGGTAGTTTAAGCACAATGTTATGTATACCTACTGAAGTCTTTTCTCTTACTTTATTTCATACTTTATTTTTAATGCATTTTTTATTTTAATCACCCATGATAGACTTTACAGATAACTTTGAATAATGTTTTGCATGATCCTAAAACCAAACGTACTTACAAATGACACATATGTAACACAGCCCAGAAAATTCTTATGAACAAGATTCAAATTCACTCCCAAAACAAATATGGAGTGAAATTCCAAAAGTACGTTATAAAGTGACGTTGCTCATGTGGATATTTAAGCTCAGAAATATACGTGCACTGGAGGCCTGTGTGGCTCAGTTGGTTAAGTGCCTGCCCTCTGCTCAGATCATGATCCCGCATTCCCAGGACAGAGCCCCACATCAGGCTCCTCCACTCTCTTTCTCTCAAACAATTAAATAAAATAATTAAATAAAATCTTAAGAAAGAAATACATCTGCACCAGGAAATTCACACAATTCAAATTGCTTTTGAAAAATCTCAAACCTGAAAATCCAGCCCAACAAAAATATATAGTTTTTTCTGTTGTGCCAGGAAAAGTGCCTAAACCATAAACATGACAGAGTCTCTGCTTTCAGGGTTCAAAATTTAACAGAAGAGTCACCCCTTAAACAAATAATTATCAAGTACTTAATCGCTAGTAATACTGAAATTGTTATATGTGACCTTAGGCTAGTTGTTTCAGTTATGTGATCTCAGTTTTCATATATATGAAATAGGAATTATAAAGCATATTTTGCAAGTGTGTTAGGATGAAAGATGTGTAAAATGTTTGACATATGTTAGGTGCTCATTAAATAAGAGATATTTAAAAAGGAAGTATTAACGTGTTTTACTGCTACCTGTATTTTTAAGTATTTAGGAAGATCATTAATCACTATTATATAGTTTAATAGAAGAATATACTTGTAATGTTTTCCTATAATTGTAACAATTAGTAAAGAACTGTAAAAATGGTAATTTTATGACACAATCTAATATACCATAGTTTTCATTACTCAGAGCACATATGAATACATTTACTTTGCTGCTTACTGTGGGGAAAAGATTGAATATTTTGCATGTAAGAAGGTAAGAAGCAGCCAGGTAAAAACCAAAGCCTACAATGTAGATCTGCTTTGGTGAAGCTTATTATAATCTAAAGAAATTTTTTAATGATTTTTTATTTTGAGGAACTGAGTGATACCTGGGTGATAAATACTAACTCTTTTTCTTTTTTTTTTTAAACTTGTTAATATTTTGTAGACTCAAATGTCATGTTCTTTTTTTTTTTTTTTTCTCCCATGTCTTGTTTCACAAACTTTCTCCAATTAAGATTGTCAGTAGGGTCACAAGAATTGGTTCAAACATGATCTTATCAGTGATCTACATTATAGCCCTAGTTCCTCTTTCTGAGTCAGAATTTACATTAGTGGAAAATTTGAAGTAGTGAAATACTTGATCAGTTCCTTAATATAACATATTCAAAATATTATTTGAAATCATCTGAGCTTCTTTCATTCAACACATCCTAATACCGTTGACTTGTCTCTTCCAATTATCTCCTGAATATTACTCACTCTGGACTTTAGTTTTATTTCCTGATCCTTGAGTATATCATATCCAATCAGCAGTCCACCAGTCTGTTCATTTTACATCAGGGCTAATTTCTCTGGAATTCAGAGTCTCTCTTTAGGGGCTATATTTCCTTAAACTTTTTTTGTTGTTCTTGAGAAAGTACATTCCTGAGTATCAGGACTGTACTCAGGAATGAATCCTGAGTTCATAAATCCTTTCAAATTGATTGGCTTGCTAGCTATATATATTTATATATATAGCTAGCAAGCCAATATATATATATATATATACAGTATATTTGTATATATGTGTAATATCTATGTATATATGTATATATAATATTTAAAATATATGTATATAATTGAAAACATGTATATGTAAAATATAATTAAAAGTATATTATAATATACTTTATTATAATTTTTTTTCTTTATTATAATATAATAAAAGATAATATCTACATATATATTTTAAAAAACAATATGTAGACAGACACCCTTTTTTTTTTTTTAATTTTATTTATTTATGATAGTCACACAGAAAAAGAGAGAGAGAGGCAGAGACACAGGCATAGGGAGAAACAGGCTCCATGCACCGGGAGCCCGATGTGGGATTCGATCCCGGGTCCCCAGGATCACGCCCTGGGCCAGAGGCAGGCGCTAAACTGCTGCGCCACCCAGGGATCCCGACAGACACCCTTTTTTAAAGAATTCCCTAGAGGCCCTCCCATTAATACATATATAATTCCAACACAACATATGGTTTATATTTTAAGTCAAACTATCCTGACCATGCCTTGCCAATTTGATAAATATGTTTAAATTATATAAGTCCATGTTGGTAGGCAGGTAACACAATTCCTCCTCTCTGGAAGGAATTCTTAGTGATGGCCCATAAGGGAACAAGATAACTTTTATAAGTTGTTTTCCTTACCTGCTACAAAAGGTGGACACTGTCTAAACTCTTAGAGATCTCTCTTATATTCTAAAAGAGTACTTGAAAAGGCAAGAGTGATGGAAAATTTGAGATGAAAAATTGGAAAATTAAAAGAACTAGTTCAACCAAATGATCTAAGTCTATTTCTTGGGACTCACAGCTCTAAGTCATGTGGTAGCTGAGCTTTTTAGTACAGCAGTGGGAGTATGAACCAAGGCAGTAATTTTCATTTAAAATGCCAAGAATATATAGTGCTAATACCAATTATCACAGCAGTGGTCATGGAAACTTTTCACTTCAAAATTACAGCTCCACACAGTGTAAAATGTGTGAGTATAACTTGCTGTTTTCACTCCCTCACACCCCCTCACTCTTTAACCATTTTTTAATCTGTTTCCAGCCACTCCCTTCTGAGAAATGGCCATCTTGAGCATTACTAATGACCTCAAGATGCACAAATACAGTCACCTTTTTAGCAACTCAATTGAAAAATTTGTATTGAATACATCCTATGGTCTCAAGGCTCTGAATACAGAGTCAACCAGGGCAAGAACTCCTGTTCTAAAAGAAATCCCTGCTCCACGAGGAGCCTAAAAACATGTAAATATTTATGACTCAAATCAGTGTGTAATGTATTGATGCCAGTATAAAGTGCTATAAAACTCTAGAGGTAAGATCAATGACTCAAAAAAGAATCTGAATGATTTCACTGAAGATTTTAAATTTGAGGTACACTTTGGTAGAATATACAGTTTCCAGAAAATTAGCAGTAGGAGCCCCCTCAGAAACTTCTGGTGAGGAAAAAAGTTTCTCGACAGCTAAAAGGTGTTTTACAGCTAAAAACACTTAGTTTTTAGTTAAAAACTAAAGATTAGTCTCTCCACTAATCACATCTATTAGTCAGAAAGCATTGTATTTCCAAGGAATAGGTCTGAGAGTTCTAGAATGAAACTCAAATAATTGAGAGAAGACACAAAATACCTATATCAGAAATGAGAGAAGTAATATCACCACAGATTGTATAGACATAAAAAAAAATAGTAAGGAAATATTTTTAGCAATTTTATGCAAGTGAATCTGACAGCTTATATGAAATAGACACACTTCTTAAAAGACAAATTACTGAAGATCACTATATTAGAGTTCCCCAGAGAAAAAGAATCAGTATATATATGGACAGGAAGGGGGAGAAGAGAGAGAGAGGTAGAGAGTGGGGGGAGAGAGAGAGAAGGAGAGGGAGAGAAAGAGAGGAGAGGTATTTGTTGTGAGGAAGGGCTCACATGATTATAGAGGCTAGCAGATTTCAACATCTGTAGGGGGAGTTACCATGTTCTTGCAACCAATGTCTAGCAGTCTCAAGACCCCGTGAGAGCCAAAGTTTTAATTTGAGTCTGAAAGCAGGAAAAGGCCAATGTCCCATCTATCAAATAGAATAGTTCTCTTTTACACAAAGGAAGGTCAGCTTTTTTGCTGTATTCAGGCCTTCGACTGATTGGATGAGGCCCACCCACATTAGGAAAGACAATCTTCTCTACTCCATCTAGCAATTTAATTATTAATCTCATCCCATATACCCTTACAGAAACTCCCAGAGTAATGTTTGATCAGATATCTGGGCATCCTGTGGCCCAATCAAACTGGCACATAAGCTTAGCCATCATGCTCACTCAGGAAAAAAATAGAAAACCTGAATAATTCAATATCTGCTAATAAAATTGAATTTTAGTTACAAGTCATCCTACCACGAATCCTCCATTTCCATGGCTTCCTGGTAAATTCTACTAAGTACCTCGCCAGAAATGGTACCAATTTTACACAAATTCTTCTAGAAAATTAAAGAGGTAGAAATGCCAGCTCATTCTAAAAGGTTGGCATTACTCTGATACCAAAATAAACTAAGTAAAGTAAAATTACAGACCAATGTCAAATACCAATGCAATTTAACACACTTTTGGAAAATCACATGTAACAATCCATCAATCCCAAGTAGATTTTATCCCAGAAATGCAGGTTTAGTTTAACATTCGAAAATTAATTAATATAATTTGTCATGTTAGCAGGCAAAGAAGAAAAATCATATGATCGTCTCAACATGTGCAGAAAAATCATTTGACTTGGGTTAACATTTCCTGATTAAAATTCTTATTAAGCTAGAAATAAAAGAAAACTGTTTCAACCTAATAAAATATATTCAAAAACCATTAGCTTACATCATACTTAATGATCGGGATCAAATGCTTTCCTCTTAAAATCAGGAAAGATAAAGATGCCTTTTTGTGCCATCTTTGACTTCATACATGAGAGTCTAGGTAGTATAATAAGAAAAATAAATACAGACACTCAGTTTGCCTGTATTCACAGACAAAATTTTCAACTATTTAGAATATTCTATAGAATCTACAAAAGTGCTAGCATAAATAAAAAGCACATTTATCATGGTGGTAGGATACAAAAGTCAATATCCCCAAATCATATTTCTGTATAGTAACAAAGAAAAACAGAAATTGTCATTTTAAAAATATAGTTTATGATAGTATAAAAATGGGATTTTTTAGAGATAAATCTGACAATATATGGATAAGATGTGTACCTGAAAATTAAACATCATTGATGGAAATTATAAATGACCTCACATAAATAGTGAAACTTATCCTGCACATTGATGCAACAATTAATATTTTTAAGATAACAATACTTCCAAAGTCAATCTATGAGCACATAAGTTTAGAAATTGGCAAACTGATTCTAAAATTGATATAAAAATATAAAGGAACTAGAATAGCTAATCTAACTTTGAAAATAATAACAAGGGGCACCTGGGTGGTTCAGCAATTGAGCTTCTGCCTTTGGCTCAGGTCTTGATCCTGGAGCCCAAGTCCCCTCAGTGGGGACCTCTATCCAAGTCTTCCCCTCTATCTGTGTCTCTGCTTCTCTCTCTGTGTCTCTCATGAATAAATAAATATTTTATAAAAAGAAAATAATAACGAATATGGAGGATTTAAGATTATTATAAGTCTATAGTAATCAAGAGAGTATGGAATTCTTTAAAACCAAGGGTCGTGAGAAAATTTTTGCTGGTGATGGATATGTTGCCTTTTTTTTTTAAGATTTTATTTATTTATTCATGAGAGACACACACAGAGAGAGAGAGAGGCAGAGACAGAGGAAGAAGCAGGCTCCATGCAGGGAATCCGATGTGGGACTCGAACCTGGGACTGCGGGGTGACAGTGTTTATTATTTTGTGGCCAAAGAGACAGTCAATTGATTGAGTGAGTGAAATTGCTCATCTCTCATAATGATCAGAAAGTACTTGGGAATCAGAAATTCATCTATTTATCACCAAATAGTTAAGCTCTTGTAAAAGAATAGATGGAACTAAAGGATTTGCCACATCAGAAATATTGGAAAACTAGAGATCCATTTCTACTAGTTCCCATACTATTATTAATATATTCATGAAAAAGTGCTTAGTGGACGCCTGGATGGCAGTGGTCGAGCGTCTGCCTTTGGCTCAGGCTGTGATCCCGGGGTCTTGGGATCGGGTCTCATGCCCAGCTCCCCGCAGGGAGCCTGCTTCTCCCTCTGCCTGTGTCTCTGCCTCTCTCTCTCTCGGTCTCTCATGAATAAATAAATAAAATCTTTGAGAAAAAAAAGAAAGAAAACAAGCTTACTTTTAGGCCAGGGAAAAATGTCTCATATTAGAAATATAAATTTAGAGTGAACCAATGATTCCTTTTGAGAGTTGGTTTTCAAAAGAAGGGACAAAATGCCTAATCGTTTGCCAGAATTATTATTTATCTCCCCCCCTCCCTTTACAGCCATCCAGTAAAAGTAGGAGGTCACAAAACTAAATTTCTTTATGCCTATGAAACACTGTGACATAGATAATCTTAGCCACGAGTAACAGTGAAGAATATCAGGGCTTAGGAATAATAAATAATTTGCTTAGTTCCTAGTGAGTAAATGGCACAGTTGATACTTAAACTGAGAACTTGCTGGTTCCCAATCCATGACCATCTTTTCCATTATAGGTGGAAACTGTGGACAGCATATCTAGGAATATTGTTCTTTCAATCCTATGATAAATGGCTTCTACAATTAGGCTACAAACAACAATTTATAAATGGTGTTCTCTCTGATTTTACTATTTTTCTTCTAAGGGCATTTACTTATTAGGAAGGCACAAGTTTTTTTTTTTAAGTTTAAATTATGCCTCAGGTGGTCACTTCTGACCATTTTCTTTATACACTGCCAACTTTTAGCTCTTGGGCTGAGATTAAGAGAACATTTTGTGTTGAGATGGACCAGAGAGAAAGAGAAGGAGGCAGGAAGTGAGCAGAAAGAAATGAGGCCTGCTGAAGTCAACGTGTAGAAAAGTTAAGTGACTTAGGAATTCAGGAAATATAAAAGAAAAACGAAGTGATAAAAAGAGAACTCAAGTTGAGGCTTACTCATGAGTTTTTAAATTAGGTCATCATCAAAGTTAGCAAATACAATTTACTGGCATTTGAACCAGCAGTGGCAAAAATATGAATCTAGCTTTTTTTTTTTTTCCCCCTTCAAACTAAGAAAAGCAGAAGAAAGGGTGAGAAAAGTGAGAAAAAAAGAGTGCATTTCTCAGGAGTAAGTGAAAGATGTGCTTGAAATAGAGATCACACCAGCATCGATGATCAAAGAGTTGGGTGAGGCCAAGGAATAGCAGGAGCCTGGGCAGAGCCGAGCTGCAGCATGGCTTATGCACACACCGTCGGCTGACCCCACGCTCACAGGCCCCACAATCCTGGGAGAGGGGACCTCGGTGGTCATCTGGTCAAGAATTCTCGTTTGCAGGTGAAGAAGCTAATGTCCAGGGATTTAGCCAAGTTAACCAACTCATACATTCCCATCAAATTGCCCTTAGACCATCCTGCCTTTGTTGGTAACCAGAGGTGGCTTGTACTTGGTTTAATTTTAATGTGTATGTGCATGTGTCTGTGTATCCTTTCAGTGAAGGAGTAGAGAGGGCATGTGACCAAGAGAAAACGGATCTCATCCATCTGCCTACCAGTTATTTTGACCATATGGCAAAATACAAAAGTAATATCACCCTCGCTGGAGCCCTTAACTCTGCCCCATGTCCTCTAAACCTTTGAGCTCATGGGAGGATGAGTCTGTAACGTATTTCCAGCTGCCTGAGAAACCCCTAAGAGGAGGATGTAGGGATCAACTAGCTAGTGACTAATAGATGGAAATATTTTTCTCCATGTAATGCCTCAAATGACATTCCCCTATTTTTCTTTAATTCATCGTAATTTTCAAGTGAATTATATTGTATGCCACTGAAAAGCCTTCCAAGAAGTATCCTGAATATAGGCTATGAAAAGAATACATAGGCTGGCCTGGGAGTCAGAGGTTTTATATCAGTTTTACCATATATTTGCTGTGTGACATTAGGTTTTTTGTTTAATGTCGCTGTGCTGGGAGGTTTGTTCAGAATAATGAAACAGATGATCTCTATTATTTCCTCCCACTCTGACTCTCTGTAATCTATTTTAAAATGATACATAACAACTTTCCATAGATTCACAGCAGCCTGGAAGCTCCTCTTCTCACTGCCCACCACCCACATCTTATTCCCGATTTCTGTCGCTCCATCCACACTCCACCTCCACCCAACCACCTTCAAGCAGAAACCAGTGTGGCACGGACTGTATTCTACAAGATGACCAGGGCGAGGGCTCTTTATGAAACCTGTGGTATGTGTTAGTCTTTGCTTATTTATATAATAACTATTCAGATCTTCAAGAATGCAGGTTATAAATGCCCACCTAGCCAAATAAAAATATGTATCTTCAGACTATACTCGAAGACCTGGAAAAAATAATGTATTTCTACTGTTGGGGAACTATTTAAAGATAGGCCCTCATCATGACCAATGGCAACCTTTTTCATAAAAAAAAAACAAAAAAACAAAAAAAACAAAAAACAAAACAAAAAAAACAGGAGCATATATTTAATCATTGGGACTGATAATAAAAACACAGGAAATTCTGATTAAACATAACTTTTGACAAGAGACTGCTAATAGTAGTTGCCCTCCCCACACTCACAAATGTTTAGTCTAACATATTCTCACAAAATACCTGACTGAGAAAGGTGTCCCACTACGTTAGCTGGCAAGATGAAGTTTCAACATTGATTGCATCCCTTCCTTTTTATTAACCTTAGTGAATTCAACAAACACTGATTGAAATCTAGTATACATAGCATCATACAGGCTGCTACAAAGAGAAGGTTGAGTAACGTAGGCTTTTTTTTTTTTTACTTCAAATTCAATCTTTAGCAAAAGAGCCAGAAATCTAAGTAGAAATTTACCAGACACAAATGAAGGCCAAAATAGAGGTTTAAATAACGTGTCTCTGAGAACAGAGAATAAATGGCAACTAATTTTGCCTGAGAAATCTGGACAGTTCCATGAAGGAACTGGTTTTGTTGAATAAGACATTCCCCCCACTCTTTAAGGGAAGGGCGGGGGGGGGGGGGAGCATTCCAGATAGAGCAGCCAGAGCAGAGAGTTGGATATAGAGCATGAATTTAGGTAGTGGATAACGTGTGATGTTGGAACATAAGGCTATCCAAGAAGTGTTATGGGGGAACTGATAACTTGGATAGAGACAAAGTAGTAAGAAGACTTGTATATCAACCTGAGAAATACAGATGGGATGACCCATGCTAATTATTAAGAGAATCTTCTATATAGACACTTTTCCCCACAGTCTGACTCCTCTCTGCTGTTTTTCAAAAAACAATATCATTTCTTAAGTGAAAGATCCCTGTAGAGTCGATTAATACTATTTTACTTAAGATGAGTCTAGTAATTAGAATCTAACGGAGGCCTAATAGATTGTATATGGTGTTTGTTCTCTTGACAATGATAATTATTTAAGAATGGATATGACCCATGTTGGTGCACTAAGAAGACAGCTGAGAAACATTGTTTTCATGGATAAAAGAAGAGAGACGAAAGCCAGAGCCTAATTTAAAGCCAGAAATTTCTCCTAATTTTTCAATTTGTAAAGCATTTAGAAAAGGGGGGGGGGGCATTTTGCTGAAGCTGTTTGAATTGAGATCCCTTCATTTGCAACCAAAATAGAAGAATGAGGATTTAATATGATTATATTTCATAACGTTACTTACAATTGTATTGCCTTACCCATTTTAGTCCACCTGGAACCACTAGGTCCAAGCTCAGAACCGGGCACAGAGGGGGCCTAATCCATAGTCACTGGCTAGGGAGATTCCATATAGAGGGGAGGGTGATAGATGATATGAGAAGTGGTTAAGGAAAAAGAGGAATTTATTAAATTGCATCTATTTCTAGTGAGAGCAACTAGCTGGATTGCAATAGCACTACATAAATGAGGGACTGAAGAGAAAGAACTAAAAACATGGACGTAGGATGAAGCAGTGGCAAATAAAAAATTGAGTTTTGCACATTCGGGGATATGGTAGGCAAAATTCTAAAGTGACTCCCAAGATTCCTGCTATCTGCTGTGCCTATCCTGCTTAATCCCTCCTCCTGAGTGTGGGCAGGATGTGTGCATTTGACATTCATGTGACTAGGCTACCTTATATGGCAAAGGTGAAGGATTCTTTGAATGTAATTAATGCCTCAAATCAGTTAATTTTGAGTTAATGAAAATGGACACTACTCTGGGTGAGCCTGACCCTATCAGATGAAAAACTTAAAGAAAAAAAAAAGAAAGAAAAAGAAAAAGGAGCTGAGCCTTTGCTTAACAGGGAAAGACCCTTTTGCTGTATTTGAAGAAGACAGCTACCAGGATGTGAGACAGCCATGTGACTACATATATATTGAACACTTTCTAGGCACCAGGCTGTGGGCTTGGACCTCGGAATTCAGGGTGGAATAAAATAACCAAGGTTTCTAGTCTCCATTTCTAGGATCTCCTCATTAATCTAGGCTCTTATCACTATTTTCCTGAGATAAATACTGTCTTACTAACTATTTTTAGGACATTCTTCATCTTTTAATGCAAATTGTAATTAATGAAAAAAATTAATTTTCTATTCAAATTTGAGTCCTCAAGATCAATACCATGCTTCTTTCCTCTTGGTATCTCTCGGAGTGCCTCGGAAATGCATGGCACTGGGTATATGCACAGTAAATATTGGTTTGAAAACATTAAATTAGAAATCTGAAATTCTTATATTCATAATAAACTTTTTTTTTATGGAAATATAGTGGTATGTGTGTGTGTGTATCACACTTCTAGGTTCAGGCTTTAGCTTCAAACTACATCCCAAATCTAAAGACATCTGACTGCTGAACCAGCTGCTTTCACTACTCTGTTAAAATCTTCTCAGAATTTACCTCTCTATGCTAAAGCCTGCTTATTATGCAAACCATGAATCTTTGCCTGAGGACTTTTGACTTGCAGTAGGAGCATTCTTGACCAGAAGAGGGCAAACCAAGAAAGGTCCCTTTAAGTAGTCCTCAACCACTGATTAACAAATTTGTCAGAAATCTTCCCCAGCTAACTGACCTGGCCCCTTGGCTGGAATAACTCTGAAGTATATTCTATACTTTCTCCCAGAGTTTTCCAGAGGAATAGGGCACCAGGTGCCTGCAAGCAAAGTAACTTATTAGATGACGTGTTCTCTATTGACTTTCTGTCTTTCTTGTCTACTTGTCTCCTACTATGTCTCCTGTTGACTTGCCCTAAGATACTTGCCTCAAAATCTGCATCTGGGGAAGAAACACATATAAAGCCTCCATCTCCATTGCTACACTTGTTCGAACCACCATTATCCCTTGTCTGGATTTTTGAAATAATTTCTGTAATTTTCTTCTTGCTTTCATCTTTGCAGCTCCTAGAAAATGTCTTCATTTCATAACCTAGATTTTTTTTTACAAACTTTTCAAATAATTTCACTTTTTTTTTTAATCAAAATCTTCATTATTCCCCCTCATTTATTAACATCAAAGTACATGGAAGGCCCTACATGATCCAACTCCAGACTCCTCCTCTGACCTCTCTTTCTTCTCTCTTTTGTTCACTCTGCTATAGCCACACTGTATGTTCCTTGCTGCTTTTCCATACAGCAGGCCCAATCTTCTCCCAATGCCATCAGCCAGGGATTTTGTATGTTCTGTTACTAGGGCCTGGATTATTTTCTCCATTTATATTTGAATGATTCTTTCCCTTGTATTTCAGCTGTCTCAAATGCTATCCTCTCAGGGAGGATATCCCCAATCAGAATTAAACTTTTCTGATGTATGGGTCTCCATTTTATCCTTATCACTTTCCAATCTGCATCAAAATATATGCCTCCAGCCTAGAACTCTGATTCTAAACTTGTATATCTACCTTCTTTACTTCTCCATGTGGATGTCTAAGAGATATTTCAACTCAGCATGTCCCAAACTGAACTCCCAAACCAGATTCGCCCATTCAATTGATGGCAATCCTATACTTAAATTTCCTCAATTGCTCAGGTCACAAATCTCAAAATCAACCTTACTTCCTTCTTTTTGTTAAACCCCAGGCCCAGTAGATCAAAACTTCTGTTGGCTCATTATTTAAAATATATTTATAAATTCACCACTTGGCACATCCAATGTTACCAACAGCTTGAGCCACCATCATCTCTCATCTGTATTATGCTATGACCTCCCTGGTTTCATTGCTTCTACTGTCAGAATTGAGGAGCCAGAGTGATGATTTTCAGACATAAGTCAGACTATTTTACTCACTACTCAGAAACTTCAGGGTTTGTCAGTTTTACTTAGATTATAAATCAAAGCCTTTGCAATGGCCCACAGGACTTTATATTACTATATTCCCCATTATCCTTCTTAACATTTTAGCAGTTTTAGTCCAGCTGCTCCCATTTCTTGGAGTACTGTACCATAAGATATTTGGCAAAATCCCTCACCTTCTTCAAATAATATCTACCCGGATCATCCTATATACTCTGCAAAAATGTGACTACTCAAGAAATACCAACCTCTTCAGGTCTCCCTCACAGTGTTACCTATTTGCATTTGATTTATCATCTTTTAGCCATACTGTAATTCTATTTTTAGCTTTTTAAAATTCTTTCATTATTTGTGCTGCTGTTTTTGACTTTTTAAAATGTCTGCTTCCTCTCAATAAAATACAAAATCTCCATGAAATTTGGAATTTTTGTTTACTTTATTCTTCAAGGCATTCTAAGTATCTAGAACAGATAAGTAAATAGTACATGGAAGTAGTCAGCAAGATATACTGAATAAACTGAATTGCGTGTTCACATTGTTTAGTGTGTGTCTGTGTACTAAAGTGCCACATTGCACAACATATATATATTATAGTCTGTGTGAATGCTATTGTTGGTAAAACTCTATGCACAATCTCAAAAATTGAGAAAACTAGACAAAGATAAAGATTATCATCTATTTTGTTCCTGGCTGTATCTTCAGTTCCTAGAACAATGTGTGATATAGAGTAAGCATTCAATTAATCACTATTTAATAAACAAATGAATGATAAAATCATCCATCATAAAAGTATTAGAAGGTTGCAATTCAACAGAGGTTGACGGCTTAGACATTTTAAATGTAGGGCTTCTTGACATTAGCACAGTGAATGAGACATTTACCTATATTCTGTCAAATAATAGATAAAATCAACATGGCATTTAGTGAATGTTTATGATTTAGCTGGAAGAGTAAAAACCAAGAATAGTAAGCTATAAATTGTATTTATTCACGTTCATGTTCTTTCAGACTATACTGTACCATTGTTAATAGCCATGAGGAAAGGAAAAGGGGAGAGCAGATCAAAGATATAAAATATATTTTGCTACATACAAGTGAGGAATTGGTATAAAAGACTCCATGAGTTAGGTCTGCAATAAACAGAGTGAAATAGATACTCATTACGTGCTGGATCTCTGACAGGGTCTAGCATATGCCAGAGAAGTCGATGAGTGAGGTACACAGCCATGCTGATATCCTCTGTCAACAGTAAGAAATAAACAGAAATTTAGAAATGGCAAAAGAACAATTCCAGAAAAAGAGAAAAGGGATGCAATATGCAGTATTCACATTCTCTCTCTCTCTCTCTCTCTCTCACACACACACACACAAACACACATCTTGTTCCAAATTCTTAGAGTTTCTATACTCTGAAGTAAGATGGTTAGGGTGAGGGTAGTTAGGGAACCTTTATTTTCTATTCCTGCTTATTCATGATCAGATTTCACTCTGGAAAGAATAAAAACAGAGGCTGTAGGTCTACAATTTTAGTCTCAATATGATGCTGGGAAAGATTTTTGGCTATGGTTTTCTATTCTGCACCATTGATTGCCTAAGGCAAATGCTTGTCCACATTAATTTCTCCTAAAGATTCTATTTGTGTTAAAATTATGAAACTTTAAAAAAAAATATGAAACTTTCAAAGCTTAGTCATAATCTATGCAGATAACTGCTTTTTGGACTGTAATGCCCACCTTTTGTACTTAGTCACTAAGCATCAAGTGATAAGGGCTACTGGATAAAAAAGGATAAGAGATAACAGACACCTATTGGTAGGTGGTAGGAATTTTGCAGGATTAAATTGGGTAGTTACATCAGGTTCTCAAGAAACTGATCCAGAAGTCTAAGTTAGTGTGCAAATGACTTATTACAAGTGCTATCAAAAGAAAATGGTAATAGATTGGGGTAAGCAGGATAATGATGAGAAAGAAAACAAAGATTGAATTTAAAGCATACTATTGGCTGCAGCTTGATACCACAGAGGAGCTCTGGAGTGTAAATCAGCTTCTGTCTTAACAAGAGATAAGAGGGCTGGATTATAATACTTCCACATCTCCACATTGGGCCAAGAGCTTCCCTCCGTGAGGTAAGATCATAGATTCTGGGAGAACTGTGATGTAAGTTCCCGGGCACTTCCGGGGGTCTCTGCAAATGGAAAAGCAGCTCCAGTAGCACCAGAATAATCGTCCATAGAGTGTCAAAGATGCAGGTGTCAGAAGAAAAGCTAGGGAAATGGCATAAGGAAGTGGAAAAATGAACATTAGGGGATGTGAATAATGGTGTCTGCTACAATAGTCGTAGTAGATTTCTTTGACAAGGTAGATTTGGACAAAGACTTGAAAGTTGATGTCATTAGTCAAGCAGAAGTCAAAGAGGAGAGCATTTCAAAAAGTACGGAGATCTAAAGCACAGGCTAATCATGATTTAAATAAGTCCACAAATTCCTTGGGACTTCCTTCAAAAACTGGATCTAAGTTTCCTTTCTTTTTAGCATGGACTGGACTTTGTAATTTGCTTTCAATGAATCCAATAAATCAAAAGTGATGGTATGTGACATCTGAAACTAGGTAACAAAAACCATTGAAGCTGTCTTGGTCTCTTCTTTGATCACTCTTTCTGAGTGAAGCCAACTGCCATATTGTGAGGACACACCAAACAGCCATGGGAAGAAGCTCTCTGGTGAAGAAGTTAGGCCTCCTGCCTACAGCCATGTGAATGCACCATTTTGAAGTAGATCCTCAAAGCCTAGTCAGTCTTTCAGATGACTACAGCTCTGGCCACCCTCTGGACTGCAAGATCATGGGAAACCCTGATTAGATCCACCAATTTGAGCCATTCTCAAATTTCTGACCACAAAATGTGAGATTATATAAATTGGTTGTTTTAAGCCACTGAGTTTTAAGGCAATGTGTTGCACAGCAGTAGATCATTCAGGTCCTATGTGGAAGACATACCTAGAAGGTTCAAGAAACATCACGACAACTAGTTTGAAATATTAAAGATTAATTTAGTAACAGGAAGACAGTTATAATGCCAGATTATTCTCAATTAGCTGTATGGTTTATAGTAAATTTTTTGAAACTTAATCACATATGAAAGGTCAGTTTTTCCATATAGGCAACAGTCACAGATTCTTGGAGACCTGGATATGTTTGGGGGACTGAATAATGATTCAGCTTACCAAGGTCTTATTTGCACAAGACAGGACTTGAAAAATTAAGATCTGTGAAAGCTATTTTCTGTAAAACAAACAAGGCAATTGAGTTTCCTTTGCTATTTTTGATTTTTGTTTTTTTTGTTTTTTTCTATTCAGCCTCTTGAAAACATATGGTATCAAGGTTCTGATTAGGTCTGATTAGAAAGAACAGGCCTCAGCAGGCATGTCTCTAATTTCCTTGGGGAAAGAATAGCAAAACCTCAATAGTGGGGGTTGAATGCTTTTTTTGTGAATTGTGTTTTTCTTTTTTCTTTTTCCCTATTTCAAAGGCTAGCAGTCAGAAGACAGAATGAAATTATAAGAATCTATCCATGATTCATGTTGGCAAAATGTCCAAAAGATTCATCACAGGTAGAGCAGGTGTGGAGAGCCAAGGTGAGCCAAGGCTAAGTTGTGGCCCTGAGATGTGGGAGAGAAGCTACGGGCACAGGATGGTTGTTTCCTGGTATTAGAACAAAAGTTCTTAAAGACCCCACAAGGTAGAAAAGAGAATTCTGGGAAAATGCACAGTAGAGGACTATATATATTTGAAAAGTCCCATGTGATGTTAAAATATTTTATATCTGAGAAATGAAAGAAGGTATCATTGTTCTTATAATACAAATCATAAAATACACATACAGCCCAGAGACATTTTCATGAATTGAGAATTAGGGGTTAAAAAATGATTGGGAAATGAGGATCCCTGGGTGGCTCAGTGGTTTAGCTCCTGCCTCTGGTCCAGGGCATGATCCTGGAGTCCCAGGATCGAGTCCCGTGTCGGGCTCCCTGCATGGAGCCTGCTTCTCCCTCTGCCTGTGTCTCTGCCTCTCTCTATCTCACTCTCTCTCTCTCTCTCTCTCTCTCTATGTCTATCATGAATAAATAAATAAAATCTTTAAAAAAATGATTGGGAAAGACTGCTTCAGAGAAGGTTCATGCTTAATCAATTAAATAGACAAATAGATCATTTGCTGAAAAGCTTCCATATTTGACTACATTTTCTTTTTTAAACTCTTCATTATATTAGGAAACATTATAATGCATCAATTTAAATACAGGAATATTCCAGAGTCTCTATGACAAGTGCAAGCAAGGCAGAAAATTTTTTTTTTTTTTCTGTAAAAGAAAGGCGTTACGATGGGAGAAAACGCATGAAGGTGTCTTTAAAATTCTTATGTATTAAACCTGTACATGGTGCATTTGCACTTAGCATAGAGGATGATGGTTGTGTGAATGTAATCAAACTGAAGAGATAAGGGCAGTTGCTACTGCATGCTTGGAATAGGCCTTTAGGGCGGGTTTATTGAGATGTGATTGACACAGATGGGATTTAGCTGCTCTTCTAGGAACACAGCTCTATGGATTTTACCAGCTGTATACAGTCATATAAACACTACCACAGGAGAGATGCAGAATTATTTCCAACGCCTCCAGGAGTTCCCTCCTGCAGTTTGTAACCAATCTACCCCTTCTCCCTCCATTCCTGGAAACCGTTAGTCTGTTTGCTTTCCAAACGTGTCAGCCCTCTCCAGGACGTTGTATCAATGAAACCATGTGGTAGGTAGTTTCTAAGTCTAGCTTCTTTACTTGGCATGACGCTTTTGATATGAAATGCATAGTATTGCTTAGAGTTTGTCCATCGTTATTGTTGAGTACTCCAAAGTATGGAGCTAATGCAGTAGTTTCAATAAAGCTATGCAAAGACTCACACACAATTTTTTTTTAAAAAATCAACATAAAATGAATGTCATATACTTAAGAAATACAATTAGGTAAGTTTGACATTTGTATGCACCTATGTCAACATCAGAAATCCAGTTACGAACATACAGATGATCTGAAAATTTTCCGTATGTTCTTTTATAATCCTCCTCTCTTGCCCCGGCCTCATTTTCATGCAACAGTTATCTGCTTTTTTTCTTAGTCCAAGAAGCTTGCATTTTCAAGAATTTTCTATAAATGGAATCACACAGAATGTAGCCTTTTTTTAACGGGCATATTTCACTCAGCATAATTATTTTTAGATTCATCTGTTATTGCTTATATAGTCATTCCTTTTTGTCCCATAGTAGAATTGTATGGATATATTTATGCATTCACCTATTAATGGGCATTTAGGATGTTTCCAATTTTTGGTTAATACAAGTGAAGATGCTGTGAATGTATATATACGTGTGTGGTGGACAGCTTTCATTTTGGGGGGTAAATACTTAAAAGTAGATTGTAGGAGAAAATTTAGCTTTTTAAAAACTGCCAAACTGTTTTTCCAAAGTGGTAGTATCATTTTTCATATCACCCATTAGTGCATGACAGCTCTAGTTGTTTCACAACCTTGCCAAAACGAGATAGGGTAAGTCTTTTAAATTTCAGCTATATTTGTAAATGTGCAGAAGTCTCTTATTGTGCTTTTTAGTTTGCATTACCCTAATGACTGATGGTTTCAACCATCTTTCTAACGTGCTTAATTACCATTCATATAACTTCTTTGATTAAGTGTCTATCCAATTTTTTTTTTTTTTTTTTTTTTTTTTTTTTTTTTTTTTTACTGGCCTGGTTTGATGTTGTTGTTTTACTATAATAGATTTGAGAGCTATCTATACAATCTGGATAAAAATCCTTTCTCCAATGTATGATTTGTAAATATTTTCTCCAAGTCTGGACCTAATGTTTTCATCTTCTCAACAATGTCTTTCAAAAAAGAAAATTTTTTAATTTGATGAATTCAAATTTATCAATTTTTTCTTTTATAGACTATGCTTTTTGGTGTTGCAGCTAAGAAATATTTGCCCAAAAGAAATATTTGCCTACAAAGACAGATCTTTTCTCGTGTTTTATATTTATACGTAAGTCTGTGATCTATTTTGTGATTTCTGTATGTTAGATGAGGTATGTATGAATCAGTGTTTTGTTATGTTTTGTCTTTGTTGTTTCTTCCATGTGAGTATTCAACTGTTACACCACCCTTATCTGAGACTTTTTCCCTTGAATAGCCTTTGCTCTTGCATCCTAGGAAAAACCCTACTTGATGATAATGTATTATTCTTTTTATAATTGCTGGATTTAATTGGATACATTTTCTTTCAGAATTTTTTCATCTATATTAATAAAGGATATTGGTTTGATGTTTCTTTTCTTTCAATTATCTTTGTCTGGTTTTGATTTTAGAGTAATTCTTGCTTCATAGGTAAGTTGAAATATGTTTACTCCTCTTCCATTTTTTGGAAGCCTTTCTATAAAGTTGTTATTATTTCTTCACTAAGTATTTGACAGAATTTTCAGTGATTTCATCTACACCTAAAATTTTATTTGTTGGAAGTTTTCAGAAAAAAAATGTCTTTAACAGACATAGGGGATCTCTGGGTGGCGCAGCGGTTTGGCGCCTGCCTTTGGCCCAGGGCACGATCCTGGAGACCCGGGATCGAATCCCACGTTGGGCTCCCGGTGCATGGAGCCTGCTTCTCCCTCTGCCTGTGTCTCTGCCTCTCTCTCTCTCTCTCTCTCTCTCTGTCTCTCTGTGACTATCATAAATGAATAAAAAAATTTAAAAAATAAAAAAATAATAAAAAAAACAGATATAGAGTTATTCAGATTATCTACCTTTTTCCAAAGAGTGTTTGGCATCTTTCAAAATAATCATTCTGTTTTTTTATGTTGTTCAATCTCTTGGTATGAAGCTGTTCACAATCCAATATATATCTAGAATCTCCAGTGATATCCCTTCTTTCATTCCTGATATTGGTAATTTAGATATTTGCCCCCACATACATATAGCAATTCTTTGATCATTCATCTGCAATTGGATGCAAAATTACTATGAAGGTCATGAAAGTGGTTCTTGCCAGTGGAAGAGAGGAGTGAAAAAAGTCTTGTTTTATGTATAAATCACAGAAATATATATGTAGAGCACAGGAGTAGTTATACACTATACTGTAATATTAAAATTTCAATAGAAGATTAGGCAATTTTGGGGGGGAAAATCCACTTCAGGGCTAAAAATGAGCAAAAGGTTGAGAAACATTGACCTAGAGCTAATTTATTAATTTTATTGATCTAAAGAATTATTTTTTGGTTTTATCATTTTTCTTTTAATATTTCACTGATTTCTGCTCCAATCGTTATTATCTCCTTTTTATTCAGCATATTTTTTATGTCATTTTCTCCTTTTTACTCTTAAAATGGAAGTAGTGTTCACATTTGAAAACATTCTTTTTTCATATATGTTAACTACTATAAATTTCCCTGTTAGGACTTCTTTAGCTGCATCTCACATATTTTGCAATGTAGACCTGTCACTCAATATTCAGTACACATATGGACTATTTTCTATTTTGCCTTTTGACCTTCTATTTAATTAAAGTTTTTTTTTTAAGTTTATTTATTCAAGTAACCTCTACACGCTATGTGGAGTTCAAACTCATGACCCAGAGGTCAAGAGCCATATGCTCTTCTGACTGAGCCAGTCAGGCACCCCTGACCTATGAGATATTTAGATGTTTCTATTTAGTTTCCAGATATTTGGGGATTTTCCCAGACATCTTTCTCTTACTCTAAATTTCTAAATTAATTCCGTTTTCTAGAAAAAATGCATGTTGATGACTGGAATCACTTAAAATGTATCAATATTTGTGTTAAGTCAAAGAACAGGGTCTATTTTAATAAATTTTCTGTGTGTACTCGAAGAAAACACGTATTCTGTTATTCATAAATGGAGGGGCCTCCATATATAGGTCTATATACCCAGTATTATGTGAAGTAGTTCATAGAATTCAAGTTTTCTTTATTCCTACTGATTTTCAGTATACATTCTACCATTACTGAAAAACTTGTGTAAAAATTTCTCAGTGTACTTATGGTTTTGTGTAATTCTGTGTGTGATTTTATGTTTTTATTTCATGTATTCTGAAGGTCCATTATTAGATACAGAATCATTTGGGGCTATTAAGTTTTCTTAATGAATTAAAGCATAATCATTATAAAATAATCTTCTTTATCCCTGGTAATGTTTGTTGCACCGAAATATACTTTGCCTGATATAAATAAATGAATTCCAGGGGCTTTTTTTTTTTTCTCAATGCTAGTAAACAATATCTTTACATCCTTTTGCTTTCAACATAACGATGTCTTTAAGGTGGGTTTCTTGTTGGCAATGGATAATTGTGCCTTGCTTTTATTTATTTATTCATATTTTTTTAATAAAATAAGAGAGGTGGAACACCTGGGTAGCTCAGTCAGTTAAGCATTCAACCCTTGATTTCGGCTCAGGTCATGATCTCAGAGTCCTAGAATCAAGTCCTGCATGGGATTCTGCACTCAGTGCAGTCTGCTTGAGGATTTTCTCTTTCTCTCCCTCTGCCTGTGCATGTGCGTGTGCACTTGCACACTCTCTAAAATAAATAAATAGATCTTTAAAAAGAAAATAAAAGAAGAGTCTTTGATGAGAAGTTTTCTATATACTATATTCCATATTTTTTAGTTATCTGCATAATGCACTTTGGAGCAAATATGCAATATTTTAACGGGACAGACCTAGAAATAGCAAACATCACCTCTGCCTAACTTGTGCATAAGCACCTTAACTATAAAAGAAGCTGGGAATACTATATGTTAGCAAATTGAATTTAAATAAAATATTAGGAAAAAGAGCCATGACTACTTGTAAATAATTTCCCACAAAAATATATTAAATCTTAGGAGTATTTATGATTATTATTTCTATCACTATGAATAATAGTACATTGGTTTAAACACATTTAGAGTGCTTATGTAAAAATAGGACTCAAATTAGTTCATTAAAATATTTTAGCTACTTAGTTGGAAAGATATTCTGCTAAAAGAAAATAATCTATAAAGTTATTATTAATAGATTTTTAATAAATAGATTACTGTTTAAAAATTAATAAAAGAGGCTGGAAAAAGGTAGCTTTGCTATGTTTCCAGGGAAAGGAGAAAACAGGTTTTGGTGAAAACATAATCTCTGCCACATTATATCTTATGGATCACCAAACATTCACTTTACCTTCCTTCAGTGTATAAAAATATCATATTCATCCTTTTTCCAAAGGGAACAGCACAAATAACTGCTTTGAACTCAAAAGTCCGATATTTCTGTATGATGTGCAATCTTCCCCTGTTAGATCTGTTTGTAGTTCCATATTGTCTGGCAACCTATGAAATAAAAAGTTAGCTCATTTATCTTCTGTACACACGTGCACAGCCCACACATGGTGGTGAATTGAGATGCTAGCTCCACCATAAGAAATAGTAATTCCTCCCATTCAAAAACAAAACAACAACAACAACAACAACAACAACAACAACAACAAAAACCCAAAAAAACAAAAAACAAAAATGGGAATAATGGAAAACACACAGCATTCACTGGCTCATAGCAATAAAGCCTGGCAAAGATTGCGAAACTCTTTACTGTGGGCAGAGGGCCACAGTAATTTTATAATTAGACCTCATTATTCTGAGTCACATGAATTTCCTTGTCCCTTTTTGCTATGACCCCTGGATCTCCCTTCTGTGTAAGAGATTATCAACCCTTTGCTTTCATTCCTTTTGCTAACGTCCCATCTGCCCTAGCCCAGAGTCAATGGTGGAGAAGACTAAACAAAGAAGCAAATTACGAACAGATGGTTCATTAAGGGTCATCGATGTAGGACAAACCTACTCTTCAATTAGCTCACATCCTGAGGTGAGGAAAACTAGTGGAATTGGAATTGAACTCTAAATCAAGTCCCAAAATTTGGGCTTTTTGTACTCTCTAAAACACCAGAATGCTTGAGCTTTCATTAGACAAAAGGTATTTGGAAAAAAAAAATAGTGTATCAAATTGATAGTTTTATGAACAGAGGCTTTGCTTTCATGTTCAAAGTGAGCTTCGCTATTTGGTTTATTTTTTTCTGAAGACACAAGGTAACACCACAAAGAAAAGAATCACATAAAATCATCCTGCAGCCTTCATGGAAAAACCAAGAAACTTAGAATTCCATAATTGCAGCTTTGGACCAAGGACAAGGCTCTCAGTCCTTGAATTAGAACCATACAGATCTTAGAGTTTCAATCCAACACACAAAAAAACCCTGCTCCTGCCAGTCCTTTGATGTTATTTTAGAAATTGGTGATAAACTCTTGAATATAAGAACTTTAAAGGGACATTGAAGATCTTGAATTCCAATCTCCTTATTCTATGTGCGAAGATAATTAATTTCAGAGAGATTAAATGGATTTTCAAGGGTCATGTAATTAATTAATAGTAGAATTTCCAATTTTAGAATTCTTTCCTGTAAAATGATTATCCAACATATTTCTATTGCCTGTCTCTTTTATGGCAGATTATGCCCCCCTCCCAAACTTTTCTGTCACAAAAAAAGAACTGCTTTTCTCAGCCAGGCAGCATCCTTTCTCATCAAACTGGAAAGAACATAGTTTTAATACCAAGTAGTGTCACAGCTCTAGAAACTCATTATTGCTGTCTTTGTCCTGAATTTTCACATAGGAAGAGCTGCCATGGTTTGACAGCTGACGAAATGCTTTACTTTTAAGATAGATTTTGATGGCATGCAGATTTTCAACATTTTTATGCTGATAATTTTTGAAACTATGCAAAAAATAAAGAGTTATTCAATGTATTATTCATAATATGGTATGTGTGATCAAGCGCAGAGAAACTGATCCTACTCCTTAAAGTGTTTTGCATACATGCCTAAGTAACATACCTTGTTTTTAGTGTGAGAAGGTGAGAGATTGACTTCTCTAATTTTATCTTGTTCTTGGATTCTGTATTTCCCTGTACTATAACCTAATGGCAGATCTGAATTCATCCAATTATTTAAAAATGTGTTCAGTAACAAGAAAAAAAATCATAAAAATGAAATATCGTTGTTGTCCTTTCTTATCAATTTTCCATGTAACAAAAATTATATCCTAAGAATTGTGCTAACTGTAATCTAAGACCTGTGAAAGCAACTTTATTGAGGTATATTGATAAAAGCACTGTCCATATTTAAAGCACACACTTCGATAAGTTTGAGCATATACATGCCCTCATGAAATTATCACCAAAAAAAGAAATGATCATCACAACCAAGATAACAGACATATGTATCATTTCCATAAGTTTCCTTATGTCCTTTTTTTCTTAAGTTTTGTGATAAGAACACTTAAAGTCTACTCTCTTAACAAATTTTTATATGCACAACACAGTATTGTTAGCGTACAGATTGTATATGAGGGCTCCAAGACGTATTCATTTACATAAGTCAGACTGTACTCATTGAAGGAATTTTCTATTCTACAATCTAAAGCAAATCTTAGCGTTTGAACCCTGGATTCATTCCCTATTCAAGGACAATGAACAAGCAATTTTAAATTCATGTCAATATTATGTAGACTGAATAATAATGACCAGTGACTGTACCATACTTTCCAAAAATGTGCAAAGGTTGTACTAAATAGTCCTCTCATTTTAACGTTAGGTCAGTTCTTAAGGGTTACTCTTCCATGATACAACCATCATTTCTAAAGAACAGAGGATTTAAGTTACTCTCCTAAGGCATTTATTGCAAATGCACTGGCATAAACCCTAGTCCAGAAGCAGAATTTACTTGTTCTTAAAAGAGTAGTCTAGGCGTGCCTGGGTGGCTTAGGTTAAGCTTCCACTCTTGGTTTCCGCTCAGGTTGTGATCTCAAGGTTGTAAGATAGGGCCCAGCATTAAGCCCCACATTGGGCTCCCTGGTCAGCACAGAGTCGGCTTGGGATTCTTTCCCTCCTCCTTTCCCTCCCCTTCTGCTAACCCCCAGCTCTGTGGGTGTTATCTCTGTCTCTATCTCTAAAATAAATAAATAAATAAATAAATAAATAAATAAATAAATAATTCTTTCAAAACAAAAGAGCAGTCTATCAAGCAATATAATTACACTATATTTTCAGCAATTTCATTCAGATGTTTACTCACGTACTATGGGTCACATGGTAATCTAGGCTTTGTAGATATTGCCATGAGTAAGACGGTGTTATTTCTTTAAGGAAACTTAGTATCTAATGGGAGATAACCCCCAAAATGTGCATTATTTAAAAACATGTGGTAGTAATATATGTATGATAATATGGATTTGCTAAAATGCTGTAGGGAAGATTTACTCTCTCTAGGGCAGTAACAGAGGAATTCATACAGGGGGGAGACTATGATTTGGGTCATGAATATATGTTTAATTTCATCAAGTTTGTAAGGAACAAAATAGTAGGTTTATCGCAGAACAAACCAGGAAAAGCTTGGAATTCACTTAGTGCTGCTTCTCCATTTTAATAATGATCAAACTAAAGACCAGAGAGGCTATGAGACATAGCCCAGTTTTCATAAAGATTTTGAAATAGAGCCGTTGCATAATATTATACCTCAGAATGTGAAGAAAGAATGTTGGGTTTTTTTCTTTGAATCTTTCCTTAATAACTAGCCACTTCTTAAAATAAATAAAAAATAGATAACTAGCCAACTTCTTTATTAACAAAACCTGCACTTTTCCCCTCTTCTGTTCACCCCCAGTGTTGTTAAAAGAAGTAACTGTAGGTAACCCTTGGAGGTAACCCCTGGACTGGAGGGAACTCCTGACAACTGTAAATTCTTTTACCCTTTTAGCAATTACTTTCAGAAAAAAACATCTGATACAATTCTGTCCAATGTGCTGTGACAGAAGTTTTGGGAGTGGCTTTTTGGTAAATCTTTTATCCCTGTTAAAACAGAATATGGTATATCAATCGGGGTTCCATCAGAGAAAGAGAGCATTTGAGATTTGATTACAAAGCATTGATTTTCACATTTTGACGGCTGCCTAGGCAAGTTCAAAATCCATAGGGCAGGCTGTCAGGTAGGCTGGACCTCTCAGACGGGCGCTGATACTGTAGTCCACAGGTGGAATTTCTTCTCCCTTAAGGAATCTTCCCGTTTATTCTCAAGGACTTCCAGTGAATTGGACAAGTCTCATTCAGAAAGCCCAGAATAATCTCCTTTATATAAAATTCACTGATAATAGATGTTAATCACATTTACAAACCACTTTCACAGTAACACATGATAGATGAGTGTTTGATTGAAAAATATATACTATATAGCCTAGCCAAATTGACACATAAAATTATCATCTGCAGTGGAAGAAAGGCCTTCTTTTTCCAATGAACGTCTTTCTGAAATGCCTGGAAATTTGCCAGTTATCTTGCAACTGTGGATCAGATTAAACTGACACACTGAAAATGTCAGAGAAGAAAGATGAAAAATCCTGGATCCTTATAACATTGTTAGGCCACAGATTTAACTAACCCCGGAGCCACTTCTGTAAGATGATAAATCTTCTTTTCTGTGCAAACCAAGTGAGTCAGACTTTTGTGTTGCTTGCAGCTAAGAGCATCCTGTTATACTTCATTCTGAATGGATCGTCCAGTAGTAACAATCTCAAAAATAGGCATTAAATACAAGTACTTGTAAAATTACAAAGTTCTTACACTTAGTTTTTTTCTTTCTCTTCCCAATCCCCCAATGAGCTTTACTCACAACCGTACCAGGAAAATAAATGTGGCCTCTGTCTAATTTTAAAAGTCTGCCTAACTTTCTGGTCTTAATTGGTTTAATTATAGAATACCAGCATGCTTTACAGTAAGGTGTTTGATTAGTGAATGATGATTTGAGGTCCCTCATTAAATACTATATTCATATTTGGGGATATTTTAATTAGCTAAATCCAAAGGCCTGCCTACCAGCATGTGGGCTCATTTTGAAGTTAAAGTAAACGTGGGGTGTCCAACAGGAGTGAACGTGGAAAGAGTGAGTGCCTACCTGCTGGGAATAACCCAATTTACTGCTGGTAATGATTTGTCCCTAAATAAAAGGAGAAATATCTGATGGACATCAGAAAACTGGCATATATAGCCCTGAGAGTAAACAGGAAGAATGATGCGAGATCAAAGATGACTTAATATATATGTGGATCTACACAGAGTTTAACAGTGGAGGCATGTGTCCTCTTGGCATATATCCAGGCTGACAGAAGAGTTGTTGGAAAAAATTATACCAAGTTGTTAGCGGTGGCTGTCTCCGGAATTTGGGATCACTTTATATTTGTTTTGTTTTTTTTTTTCCATTACTTCATATTTTTCTGTAATGTTCATTGCTATTATAATGAGTAAGTGTGAATGAAGTTAAAATCATGTTAGTGAAATTAAAATTAGGGTGGTGATGATTTCTCAATCCCTTCAATAGATCACGATTGGTTAATAACTCAGATACTGCGATCCGATGGCTCTTGATAGTAGTCTTGGGTCTACTACCTATTAACTTGATAATTGTTCTAGTTACATCTCTGTGTAGTTTTGTTGTTTATAAATTGGGATAATAATGGTACTATGTTCACATTGTTGTAGTGAGACAGTGAGATAATGTACATGAACTACACAGTAAGGATCCAATAAAGGGTAGATATTTTGCCACGTTCTATTTAATGGAGAAATAATTGACATATAATATTGTGTAAGTTCAAGGTGTACAAAGTATTGATTTGATACATTTATATATTGCAAGATGACTACCACCTTAATGTTAGCTAACCCTCTCTCATGTCATGTAATTATCTTTTTTTATAGTGAGAACATTTCAGATCTAATGTCTTACCAACTTTGAAGTATATAATATTTTACTGTTGACTATAATCACTATGCTGTACATTAAATCTCCAGATTTTACTCATCTTCTAACTATAAATTTGACCTCTTCCCAAGTGCCCTACTCCCCAGACCTTGGTAGCTACATTTCTTCTCTTTTTTTATAGGTTAAGCTTTTTTAGAGTCCACATATAAGTGATACCTTACAGTTTTTGTCTTTCTCTGTCTGACTTATCTCACTTAACATGCTACCCTCAAGGTACATCTATATTATCACAAATGATAAGATCTCCTTCTTTCTCATAGTTGCAAAAATATGGTCCATTTTATATTTTTATCTATTGATATATGTTGATATTTATCAATCGATCAATTGATAGAGAAATATTGATATATATCACATTGTCTTTATCTATTTAATGGGATTTGATTTATCTATTTCTAGAAAGCAGGGGAGGAGCAGAGGGAGGAGGGGGAAGAGAGAGAGAATCTCAAGCAGACTCCTCCACTGATCCTGGAGCCCATGATTCAGGGCTTGATCTTACAACCCTGAGATCATGACTTGAATTGAAATCAAGTGTCAGACACTTAACCAACTGAGCCACCCAGGGTCCCTGTCCATTTATCTTTTGATGATCACTTAGGTTATTTCCACATCTACTTTAGATACTGTGGATAATGCTGCAATAAACGTGAGAGAGCAGACAGCTTTTCAATAGCTTATTTTCACTTCCTTTGAATATATACCCAGGAGTAGAAGGGTGGGGTCATATGATTGTTCTATTTCTAACTTTTTGAGGGATCTCTAAACCATTTTCCCCAGAGGCTGAACCAATTTATATTTCCATCAATAGCACACTAGGGTTTTCTTTTTCTCCACATCCATGCCAACTTGTATCTCTTGTCTTCTTGATGACAGCCATTCCAACAGATGTAAGGTGATAGCTCATTGATGATTAGTGATGTTGAGCATCTTGTCACTATTGTTTCCTGATAATTAGTGATGTTGAACATCGTGTCACTATTGTTGATGTTCCTGGGTCATGAATGAAGTTTTACCTTTGTAAAACAAACAAACAACATACACGTGCATGTATACGCCCATGATTAAAATCAAACCTTTTAAGCACTGGAGCAGAATATTAACGCAGCAGGTTTCTAGGGCAGGCACCAATGACTCTTTAAAACACCTGGCATCCTTCTCTACTTGATGTGTAACTTTAATTACTATCATAATTGTGGGGCCCCAGTTTCAGTGATTGGAATCTATATCAAGAAACTTTTCACTTCTAGGCTGTAGCTTACCAATTCTTATAACAGGCTAAATGGTTAATATCTCAGATACTTTCAACATCTAAAGTCTTGCTATTTACATGTTTGCCCAGTTGAATAGAAAAAAAAAAGGAGCAACAACTCTGACAGAAGGATAAATTATAGGTGAGAATCAATAAATCTGTAAATATTTATTGAGCAGCTGACAGGTAGGGTATATAGGAGATATACATATACATGTACAGAGATCTTTATATATTAAAAGAGAGAATGCATATCCCAATATTTCTCCTCCTACCCAGATAGTATAAAGCTCTCTCTCTCTCTCTCTCTCACACACACACACACACACACATACACACACTATAGGCTATAGATAGAGATACCGTGACAGGAAGGATCTACACCGTGCAAAAATTTTAGATCTCTTCACAAAATAACACACATACTTTTGTTTTTAGTTGTTTTTTCTGAGAGGGGAGGGTACAGATATCGCAGAGTTTCCACTGTCCTAGAGAAACCAGAATTGTGCTTATGTTCCATAGTAGCTGTTCTGTGCAGCTAATTACACTGGTTTACTGTGGGTATCAGGTGTGGTAGAGGACAGTGTGTCATGCTGCACTGACACAAACTATAGATGACTGAAGCATTCACAGAAGCATGCAATAATATCCCAGTCTTGATTTTTTTTAAGAGTTTATTTATTTACTCATGAGAGACACACAGAGAGGCAGAGGCACAGGCAAAAGGAGAAACAGCCTCCCTGTGGGGAGCCTGATGCTGGACTCAATCCCTGGACCCCTGGGATCACACACTGAGCCAAAGGCAGAGACGCTCAACCACTGAGCCACCCAGGCATCCCCAGTCTTGATTCGACTTGCAGGAATTTATATGTATATAAATTATAATAAAAATAAAAGTGTAAAATATGTTGTGGCAATGTGCAGTAGAGAGGGGATTCCTACTTACAGATCGCAGGAATAGCAAAGACAGAAATAGAGAGTAGATGGTGAGTTCATAGCACTTATCTTTGAAATATATGATTCTTTTATTTTTTTATGGTCAAAATTGCTGACTCTTGCCGTTATATATGCTTCAACGTTATATATTACATAATCTAGGAAACCTGTGTTTTAAGAAAAGTGTGTTAGAGAAAGGATATGCTCTTTTCTGTGAAGAATGGACAAATTCTAGATAGATAGCATTTGGGGAGGAAGTTGTTGGGATCAGAATATAGTTCTGGCCCCAGCAAGCTTATGTAGAATAGATCAAGCCAAATACAGCCTGTCAGGTGATCCCAGTGACAGAGACAAAAATCTACCCTTCATGCTTAGCTAACATATTCAAATTTTAAGGGAGGAAATGGCTTGGTATTTAGTGGTAGTTGCCTTAATTACTTGCATTCGTTATAGCCTACTTGTGATCAAGTCTCTGGGTATTTTGAGGACAGTAAAAAGTCGCTGCGATTCTTTTATTCACGAATAATCTTTCTCTTACCAGGACATGTATTTTATAAAGAGCTTCTCATTAAAGCCTGATGCTTCATTCCAATCAGATTGCCCACTACAATTTCCAGGAAATAAGGTGTGCTTGAGCATCAACATAGAGCTGCTTGCTGGATGCCTTATGTTGCCAACAGAATCACACCGAATGGATTTTGTTTGGTGCAAAATCTAAATTCTCTGATGCATTAAGTGCAAATGATGACAAGCATAAAAACCGTGTCTGACTCTTGTAGCTAATGAGGAATCCTGTCAGAAGAAGCAGAGTTTCCATGTTGAGACTCTGCTGGGCTAGAGTAGATAAAACAAAGGCTTTACTCTATGAAAATCTACTGTCACAGCTGGTCTACTGCTTAATAGCTCTTTACCTTCAACAATCACTTTAATCCCTCAAACTTCAATTTCTTCATGTACAAAATGGATACAATAACCGAATATACAGTGAATGAGTTCCTATTTCTAAAACCATGACAATATTCCTAATAGTGTCTACAAATGGTAAAGCAAGGTCCATGTGCTTGTTTTGGGTGAACAAAGAGTTTTTAGGTCGTTATCAATTGTCAGGTACTGGATCTACCTCTGGAGATCCACAGGTGAATGCACCAGGGTCACTACTCTCAGAAATCTTTCTAGTCCAGTAAGGAAAGCAGGAAGACATAATTTCCCTTCAATGTGAGAAGGACTAGTGCAATACATAAGATTTATTGAGGTTTTCCTATGTTTTAGGTCCTCCGCAAAAGACTTTATTTGCATAATATCATGCAATCTTCACATTCTGATGAGTTAATTATCATTTTAAACTTCATTTTGGAAATGACAAGAGTTTCTTAGAAAGGTTAAGGTAATTTTAAAAAATGGAAGAGAAGAGATTTGAATCCCTATGCATTGATCTTCAAAGCCCCAGTCTTAGCCACTATACCGTAGTACTAGGATGGAGGGATGAGAAGTCTGCTAATGCAAAGGTAGCTTACCAGCACATCCCTGAGATTGGGACTGTCTGAAATATATTACTGGAGAATATAATTGAGTTTTATATCACAGAATGAAGATAGGTTACTTACTGTAAACATAGAAATTTTTAGGCACAGGCAAAGGATTTAGTAAAATCTCAGAACTTTGAAATTGTATGGTGTTCTTTAGGAATCACAATAACTTTTTTGTTACTGGAGCATTCTTTGTGAAAGAGGAATAGCTGGTGATAAAGTGGAAGAGAGGCAGGGCCTAAACCAAGGCAATCCCTGTCATCTCTGCTATAGAATTTATCTCTGCCCAAAAGATGATGAGACATCACTGAAGTAGACTAGGGAAGGATATGGTCAGAATTTTCTTTTCAATATGGCATTCCCCAGGGGTAGAGAGTCAAAAAGGGCATCACAATAGTTTGAGTAATAGATAATTAAGGCCCTAAACTTGGGCCATGTAAGTAAGGACGGTGGGTACAGAGGAAATATGAGGAATACAAAGATGTACAATTAACAGGACTTTGTGATTGGTTGGATATAGGGAAATTTTATCTACTAGTCTCAAATTTCTTGCTGAGTGATATAGACAAGTTACATGGTGATATCACGATGTGTAGAGATATGAATATATAAGGGTAGTTACTACTACTATGATCGATGTTACTGAGAGACCAAATTCAACCACAAATGAACAGGTAAATGAACATTTCCCACCTGGGAAATGCTATATCCAATACAGAAAGATCAAATATATTTGTAAATTCCCATTCATCTGTATATGCAAATTTAAAAATATTTAATACGTAGAAAGTCTCAGGAAATGAGGGTTCAGTGTGATAAATGCTATGTTTTTAGTAACCACACAGTTCCAAGAGCCTACAAAATGAGCTCTTAGAATATAGCAAGTTATATTTTGATTCATTCAATATTATTTGTATAACATCTTATTTTTCCCATGAGATATTGAATTTCCTTTTTTTTAAGATTTTATTTATTTATTCATGAGACACAGAGAGAGAGGCAGAGACATACGCAGAGGGAGAAGCAGGCTCCCTGTCGGGAGCCCGATGGGGGGACTCGATCCCGGGACTCCGATATCACAATCTGAGCCGAAGGCAGGTGCTCAACCACTGAGCTATCTAGGCATCCCTAGATATTGAACTTCCTAAGATCAACGACTGTCTTACAAAATTCTTTTTGTCTAGCAAGGGTTTTAACTTTTGGAATAGAACTATTTCTAACTAATTTTCCTTTGGATTGATTTAAGTGGGAATATCATCCAGATGAATCAAAAACATTTTTATGGATTCTTGAATATTCTTCAATGTTCAGTTTTGTTGTGTATTTTGGGTTAAAGAAACACTCGATTTTTTTTAAAGTATCATAAATATCTCAGTTAGTTTGCAATCATCAGCCAGCTTGTGATTTTAGAGAAAAAAAAAAAATCAACTAGTGTCCTTAATGCCATCCTTTCCATCAGCCTTATTCTTAATCGGTTAATCTTATTCCCATTGGAACTTTCCAAACTGATGGCAGTAGGTGGGGAAATCCTGCTGGGTGGCATAGAAGCCCAGGGCTTGTAGCAACCACAGAAAATAATTATCCTTATTCCTTTTTATAAAGAGACAGAGTCAGGGAATTTAAATACTATATGTTAGGTCAATAAGTGGCAAAACAGAAAATGAAGCAGTGATCTTTAATCGATTATCCATTAAGACTTTCACATATTTTCTTTTTCATTTCTTCTATCAACTCTAGGAGATAACTGGGTCAAATGCCATTATCATCATTTTAACAGTGAGAAAATTGCAGTTTAGAGGACATCGGTATTTCAATATCGCGTCTGACGTTTCAATATTGTATTCTTTTGTTTTGGAGAAATCACCTTTTAGTGGAGATGGAATTTCTCTGTGCTTGTGCTCAACTACAATAATCATTTCCTATTTTTCCTCTAACCAATCAGATTAGATAGCAGCATTAATTATACCCTGTGTTAAGTATTTATATACCCCCTTACGAATAAACATATCCTAGGAAATGTTAAGTCACTAGTTTTTCTTTTTGACATCTTCTTTTTTTCCTTCCCCTACACTATAGCCTAGGATTCTAGAGCCCACTTCTCAGCAACTGAATTTTTTTCATCCATATATTTCATCCTCATTTTGCAATATCAACTACTGAACTAAGTGCTACAATGTGTAAAAAATCTCAAGCGCCAAAATACCTAAGGAGCAAAAACATCAGGAAGAAAAAAGGCACACATGCACGACGTAGTAAGTGCAATACATGACATAACATGGGTGCTAAGGAGGCAAGAAGAAGTGACCTATTAACTTTACCTGGAAGATAAGCATTTTATTTGAGACAAATGTCAGTTATGTTATTTGAATGCTCACTTTGAAATCAAAATTTTGACTGACTCAGTTTAGAGAAGACTTGGTTTCAAGATATCAATCAGAAGAGACAACCTGGAAGCCGTTCCATTTCCTGTCTCACATAATTCTCAGTTAACAAGCCAATCACACAGCCAGTCAATTTAACGATGGAACGGCTGTGCGCCAACAGAAAAGTAGTTATGCACTACCTTGTTCCAGGACATTAGTCTCTTTACTACTTTTGCCTGCTGTTTACTCCTAAATATTACTTGTAAGTGAGCTTTTGGGTATGTTCTTTAACAAACATTTCAAGGTGATGGAAGCAACCTTTGGCCATTCCTGAAACAGTACACATCCTGGTCAATACTCTCTGAAGAGACCAGTGTGTGTGTGTGGGCGGGGGGGGGGGGGAGGATAGTCTGTGTCAGAACTAGGCTCATTTCACTAATTAGGGTCCTGGACCATTTGCAAACAGCTTATGTTTTATTGACATAACAGTGGATCATCCCTATCAGTACTTTCATATCCTAGTAAAGAAAGATGGGACTTACACATATCACTTGTATGCAAATCATGTCTTCATAAACGTACTTACCATTTCGTACTATTTATGGCATAGGCGTGTGCATGTCCGGCAGTTATCAAAGAAGAGGTGAGCTAAACAACACTGGTTTGTTTTTAAGCAAAGCAACTTTCATAAACCACTCATATATTTTAGTAAATTAGCCTGGTGCACTAGCCACAATGATTAAAAGTTTAAATTTATTATTTATTTATTTATTTTTTTACGATTTTATTTATTATTTATTCATCAGAGACACAGAGAGAAAGACAGAGACAAAGGCAGAAGGAGAAGCAGGCTCCCCATGGGGAGCACAATGTGGGACTCAATCCCAGGACATGAGATGACATGTCATGAGAGACAGAGAGAGAGACAGAGAGAGAGAGAGGCAGAGGGAGAAGCAGGCTCCATGCAGGCAGCCCGATGCAGGACTCGATCCCAGGACTCCAGGAACACACCCTGGGCCACAGCAGGCGCTAAACCGCTCAGCCACCCAGGGATCCCACAAGTTTAAATTTAAACATGTATTTATTTACAAATTGTTTCCTTCACCCACAATGGATACTAATAATTAATACATAATTAATAAGTTAAACATATGAAAAGAAGGAGTGTGAAGGTTAGCAGATGATGCCATAGGCTATGTGATGAGCTGGAATTAGTCTGAGCTAATGGGTCAGATTACATGGATTTACATTCTCATACTTTCATTCACTTGCTGTAAGTATGCTCGTAAAGGCTTGTTGACTCTAGTTTGTAGAAGGAGTTAATGGCTAAAATCCCAAATCATTAGGCTTTGCAAGATTTAATAAGATCAAGTATATATAATATGTGCCCATAGGAGATAGTCAAATATGTAACATTCAGGGATCTTAAGAGTAGTGACAATGTTAAAATATGTTATTGAGAGTCTAATGCTGAGTGAAATCAGTTAGAGAAAGACAAATACCGTATGATCTCACTAATGTGTGGAACTTAAGAAACAAAACAAACAAGCAAAAGAAGAAAAAGAGAGAGAGAGAGAGAGAGAGACAAACCAAGAAATAGACTCTTAACTATAGAGGACAAACTGATGGTTACCAGAGGGGAGGTGGAGGGAACAGGGGAAATAGGGGATGGGGATTGAAGAGTACACTTATCATGATTGAAAAAAATAAAATAAAATGAAAAAAAAAAGATAATAAAATCTTCCTCCCCATTATAAAATAAAATGAAATAAAATATGCAACTGAGAAAATTTATTTATTTATTTATTTATTTATTTATTTATTCATTCATTCATTCATTCATTCATTCATTTATTCATTCCACAACCTGGAAAAAGGCATGGCTAGATTGAAAGTGGGTCCTTCAGAATGTCTTTTTTATTTATAATTATTATTTTTTAACTATCATACCTACCAGTGATGAAGTTTTAGGAAAACGGAAACTTAGGTGCTGCTTGTAGGAATAGTACAAATACTTTGAAGTACTATTTATTCAAAAGGCTTAAAATCCAGAAGCATCACCTACATCATCCCAGATTCCTGGTAGATGACAACAGTATCCACTGTAGCTAATTGGAGGCAAGAAAGATTTATTAAAGAGCATCCATTAGCATAATCCTATGAAGGAGTGAAGAATTTAGCTTGGATTCCATAAATCTTCCCCAACCATCAAGTTGGGAAACATAGACAAGACGACTGAATAACAGTATGCATGAATAACTTCTTCTGGGACTGCAGATCACTTGGTCATCAGGATGCGAGGGGCTGGAAACCAACACTAAACACTACTACCTCTATGCTTGAAGGGGGACCAAACTTCTTGTCATGGCCTTGAACCCTGGAATCTAGTAAATATAGTTTCTCAAATATCAGAGTGCAGAGGGGAATCTAGAAGGGAGTCAGAGTCAGTATTTAATGAGCCCATCTGCAGTACCTTCCTCGCTATTATCATTCTCTTTTGTATCCCGAAGGAGAAAAAATAAATAAACGAGTTATAATAAAGCATAAGTGAAAATCTGTATTATATCACAGTGAAAAGTTTTGAAATAACATAAACACACAATGATAAGAGTACGATTAAATAAGTTATATTTCATTTCATACAAGGATGTAATATTTGGCCAGTTGAAATGCTGTGAGTGGAAGCCATTGAACTGCATGTGCACATATGTGTGTGTGGTTAATGTGATGGCTTGGGCTGCTTTTGTTAAAAAAAAAAATAGTATTGAAAGTAGCAAAACTACTTTAAAATTTTTATATATATATTTTTTAATTATTTATTTATTTATTTATTTATTTATTTATTTATTTATTATAGTCACAGAGAGAGAGAGAGAGAGAGAGAGGCAGAGACATAGGCAGAGGGAGAAGCAGGCTCCATGCACCGGGAGCCTGACGTGGGATTCGATCCCGGGTCTCCAGGATTGTGCCCTGGGCCAAAGGCAGGCACCAAACCGCTGCGCCACCCAGGGATCCCCCTAAAATTTTTATATTTTTAAAAAGTGTGAGTGAGAGAATGTTGAAATCTACAGCCCCCCTGCAAAGGGAGGGAATGTAGACAGAGCCCCATGGTCCCTGCAAATGGGCAGATGGAATGATGACTAGATGACCTGCTCCATGATAATGACGTCTCTCCATGTCTATGAGCAAAGTACGGCCAACGACCTGGCCATCGCTGTATTTCTTTCAGCATATAACACATGCGTGCAGAAATTGCACTGAATTTCAGAAATAGCTTTGGAATGGTTTCTGGACATTTCAGAAGGTAGAGTTTCAGAAGTGGTAACAGCCACATTATTTCTTTGGTACCTATTTATTAATGACCTATTATTTGTTAGAATTTGGGAAATAAGGCCCAGATCTCCCTTCAATACATTTTCACAATCCAGGACCCCTGGGTGGCTCAGTGGTGGAGCATCTGCCTTTGGCTCAGGGCATGATCCCAGGGTCCTGGAATCAAATCCCCCATCGGGCTCCCTGCATGGAGCCTGCTTCTCCCTCTGCCTGTGTCTCTGCCTCTCTCTCTCTGTCTCTCATGAATAAATAAAGTCTTTTTTTTTTTTTTTCCACAATCTGGTATACAAGACAGATGTAACAAATGATTTCAAACACCTGTTAGGATTCTCCCACTACCTAAGTTAGCGTAGAGACAAAGGAAGGGATAAGCAGTCAGCCTGCTGCAGGGGGCAGAAAGGGGTGATAAAGGTCTACAAAAAGGAAATGAGCAAGTTTTGACTTACAATGTAAGGCTTAGCCAAAATATAATAGTAATAACTGATGTTTTGGGTTTCTTAATATGTACTAAGCAGTTTGCATAAATTATCACATCGGATCACATCACAACTTACGGTGCAGGTATTATTATTATCTCTATTTTGAAAAGGAGGCAACGAGGAGAGAAGTTCAGAACTTTGCCCAAAGACAGCTAGTTTGATAGGGGAGGGCGCCTGATCTTTGCTAAAGCCCTGGCTTAACCCGTACACTCTGCTGTTGTTCCCTGAGAAGGACGGAGGACTATCCGTGGCAGTAGTCACATGTACAAAAGCCAGAAGTGCAATAGCACTGTGCTTTTGGAGAATAGTAGGTCAGAGGGACGCCTGGGTGCCTCAGGTCATGACCTCAGGGTCCTGGGATGGAGCTCCACGTCAGGCTCCCTGCTCCATGGTGAGCCTGCTTCTCCCTCTCCCTCTGCCCCTCCCTGCTCAGGCTAGCTCTCTTGGGCTGTCTCTTTCTCTCTCACAAATAAATGAGTAAAATCTTGAAAGAAAAAGACTACAGGTTGGGTAATCAGCGGGAGAGGACCACCGTAATCAAGGTAATAGCATGCTGGCAGCCTGATTGAAGCAAACAGTAAATTTTATATTTATTATTTGGAATCAAGAGGAGGTGTCTTGGCTGAAGATAATCATCTGGAAATCCATGTTGGGAGTGGAAATAATTCTAAGTGAGGAAAAAAAGAAAAATTCCGATAGGGCAAAATTTTTAGATGTTAATAAAGAGGCAGACGGTGCTGAGCAAGGGAGTGGTGATGGAGGGTGGAGAGTTTGGAGGTTGGTTGGATGTGGTGAATAAAGAACACCAGAATGACTCCCAGATTTATAACCGAGGCCAAATTGGTAGTTGTTAATGCCATAAGCCAGGGACCAGGGAAGATTGCCTTCTCAGAAATTAGAATCCTTCAATCTGCTGTCTTTGACAGCTTCATGTGCATCTTTTAGATATGCCTAGGCCCCATGAACCATTGCGGAAGCAGTAACTATTCATCAGAAATTTGTTCAAGGCAGGTAAGCCTCTCTCCTTCCACCTCCATGTAACCAGAGAGCAATGATGTCCCGTGTGCAGGCGGAGAGAGAGAGGATCTCCCTTCATCCCTCCCCAGTACCCATAAAGTCACTGAAAGAATCTCGTTTCACGGGTTCCCTTTTCAGCCTTGGGTCAGAAATTCCAGCAAGCTGCTTTGAAAACATTTGGCACATTTTTTCTAAGACATTCAAATTGTTTCATAGACATTATCTCACCAATAGCCATTTCATCCCGGTGAGGTAGGCCAAGGAACAATTTATTCCTATCTTTAAAGGGTAAAGAGAGGTTAAATGACTCATCTGGGGAGCTGGAAATAGCTCCGTCTCCGGAATCAGCTCTGTGTGTAAGAGCCACTGCCAAATGACTTCATAAATGGGTGTGAGTTAAAGGTTCTTGGTATTTCACAAGACTTGAGTTGTTGGAGTCATCATTTCCCGGTAAATAAAGAGCTCAGAAATGGAAGAGGAATTGAAGATCATTTTCTGAAGATCGGCAGGTTTTTCTATTTGTGCGTCAGCTTCCCTCTGACCCATAGATTCTGTAAACAAGAATCACAGGGGATTTTCAATATCAGCCGAATATCCACAGCACATGGGCAGAATATATTTACTGAGTTTAAAGTAGTTTTCTATCATCTATCATGCGTAGTGCTGCTGCTAGTCATCCTTATACGAGGATGGAGTGGTGTGGATGATATTTATTATCTAATCATTTTATAGGATCCAGATGTTTCCACCATTCAAAAATATCTTAAGAACCGACTCTGTTCCTATAATTATTATACCTTGGTAAAATCTTGGGTGCAACACTGTGGTGCCACATTCCCAATGAAGGAACTCCTCCCCAGGAAGGACAGCAATGGTCACTTTCTCTTCCTTGAAATACTTTTCTTTCTTTCTTTCTTTCTTTCTTTCTTTCTTTCTTTCTTTCTTTCTTTCTTTCTTTCTTTCTTTCTTTCTTTTTCTTCTTTTTCTTTCCTTTTTTTTTTTTTTTTTTTTTTTTTAAATCCGGCTTTCAGGTTTCCTCACTCAATTTTCTTTGTACATCTCTGGTCGTTCTGTACCAGAGCTTAGCTCTCACACTCCTGTCTTTTGTGTGTCCTTGGTACTTAGGTGATCTCATGCACTTCCTTCTTTCACTGTGCATACTTTTACTTATTTATATTATTTGTTTTCCATCTGCTCACTGAATTGTAAATTTTGTGAGGATAAAGAAATCATCTTTTCTGTTCTCTGCCCTATGCATAGCATGCATGTGATCATGACTCAATAAATATTCACTAAGTGAATGAGGAAAAGCTGATTTTATGATTACTAGCACAGCCTAAAATTTTACACCACATATAGATCATAATTTCAGCTAGCTCATCATGAAAAGGTTCTGCTACCTGTTACAAACTTATCCTGTGTCATTTTATCTTTTAAATGGAATGGAATGAAACTACCAATAATTGACTCATTTTGAACTATGAAAATATTAATTTCATATGGTTCAACCTAGGATGTTTAATGAAACCTAGGGGAAAAAATGCACAGCAGTCTAGGCGAATATACTGTGAATAAAATTTTTTTGTTTTTTCCTGAATGATTATCTTTTCCACCTTTGACTTCCTGCGGTTCACAAATATAATTCTCCGATTATAAAATCTAGAAACCAAACGGATACCTGTTACTTGCATTAAAAAGGTAAAATAAAAAAGCATGACAATTACCCAGAACCTAGCCATAGTGACATAGCCCTACCTCTGCAGAAACCTGGTGGTATTCTGGTAAAGTTTTATGCAGGAAAGCTGATACAGTTGGCAGCTGAAATGTGTGTCCTGTGGATGGTTGACAACTACATAGCTGAAGAACGGCGATGTTCAACATCTGGTTGAGTGGCAGCAATGATGGAAACCAACATATGTGCAGAGTAGCAAGTTAATGGGTGGGCTAGGGCAACTGAGTCCTGAAACACTCAGTATATGGTGAGTGCATGTATATATATATATATAGTGAGTGTATGTATATGTATATGACACTTCATATTTAAGTTAAACAACTTTTGTGTGGTAGGAATCTCTTTAACCTCAATTTTATCAGGCAAGTAAATACATCTACAAGAATAGTTATTGTCAGTATTGGAATTTTTCTTTTTTGGGGGGGGGGAGGAGGAGTGCAAGTGAGCAGGATGTGGAGAGGCAGAAGGAGAGAGAGAATCTAAGCAGGCTCTGCACCCAGCATGAAGCCGACACGAGACTCAATCTCACAACCTTGACATCATGACCTGAGCCAAAACCAAGAGTCAAACACTTAACTAACTGGGCCACCAGGTGCCCCCGAGTACTGGGATTTTTCAAACCTCACAATCAAGTTATTTGCATATCTATTTAGAAGCACTGTTTACAGACCTCAGAGATAGGGGCCAAACATTTGCTGAGAATTTATCTTGTCTATCTAAGAAACATGTGTTGGAACTCAAGGATATGGCAACAGTGACAATATTGGATCTCTTTGGTTTTCCTGAAATAACTTGAATAATTTGAAATTTAAGTTGATCATATATGAGAAAGTGCTTTGGAAGATATAAATGGCCATAAAATATGCATTGTTGCTTTATTTCTATTACTATCATGTTAACTTCTGTTGTAAGTGTTCCTAGCTGATTTAATAAGGAAGGAGCCCAAATTCCAGAAATATTGTTCCCCTAGGTGTTTCTTGAGAGATATGTATTCCATTTGATGAATATACTTTTATTTCACTTCTGACCTCATTCACCATTTGTATGCAACCCCTGGGACCACTGGCTCCACAGTGTCCTTTTAGTGTTCATACAGTGAAACAGGCCATAATGAGAGTTGCCCTGGTGTGAAGTAGCCAGATCATTTCCTTCCCTTTTCTACTCTATTGTTTCTGATGGATCCTAAATACTGCTATTTGAATCTCAAAATATTTAGCCTTTTAAATCAAATGCCCATTTCTGTCCTTTCCCCTTTAATTGTACACTTCTCTACACCTTATAACTCATGTATTATTCCATGGAGAGCTGCACAAGGATCTCTTTAAACCAAAAAAGCTATGTTTCTTAGATTGTCCCCTCTGACAGGTAGGCTAAGTCTCTCCTGGGCTGGACGTTCTTTTCAGGATCAGTGTCTTCCCAGGAGCCTCAGTACATACTCATGTGGATTTGTTTGACTTGACCTACCACTTTTCTAGAGGTAGTTGATCCCCAGTACTTATGCAACTGAGGATCAATACAAATACAAATAAAAAATTCAGAGAAATAATTTTATATAATTTTATAAAACTCATGCCTGAGAACTACCAGTTTATGAAAAGTGATTTAGACTTTATACCAGGCCACTATAACCCTGATTAAAATATTAAAAAAAAATTAATTCAAGGACTTTGAGAAGGGAGAGAAATTGGTGGAGTCAGCACCAGCCCCAGCTGGTCAGAGCCAAGGATTTGATCTTTTTTATCCTGAATCTTGATTCTGAATAAGTTATATTATCACTTTCAGAAATCAGCAACATTTCTCAGCCTCAGTCTCCTCACCTAATAAATAAGCATAACCCTCCATGCAGAATCTTGTCAAACGATAATAAATAGAAAATAACTAGAAGTATTCTGTTGAAGGGTGGTAAAATAACAATACAAATGTAATTAACAAATGTTAGAATATCATTATATTATCTGATTAATATAAATTTCATTAGGCAATCATAATTCATATGATTATAATAAAATACATATTTTGGAGGCAGCTGATAGAAAGCTTTGGTCTCAGATAATATAGTGAGTGTAGTAAAGCCTAAGAGAAGAGATAGAACAAGGAAAGTGTGGTGCAGTCCGATTAGGTGGGGGCCAGCAGAGCACCCAGTAAAAGAATTTCCCCAACACTGAAAAAAAATATAGGGGTTGATACTGCAGAGGAGTAGCAGGTAGGACAGCAGTGGGCAAGGACACACTGTCTACCAGGAGGTGGTGGTGAGGGGCTATAGTTATAGGGTGGGCTGAGGAAATATGGGAAGGCATTTTTCCTTTTTTGGTAACTGTGCCTGGTTATAAGTAGCCCATTGGTTAGTTTGGGCCTATGGCCATTTCGAGGTGGGTCACTTAATGAGCCTATTTACATTCAGTTGGGTGGTCATTGTGGATCCTTGTGCCTTGGTCAAGTCTCCTTCCGCTCAAGCCCATTGCCTAAAAGCAGTGTCTATAAAAGGTAACGATAAGGATGTGTTTGACAAGAAATTGCTGTTACACATTCTAATTCCCACTGCCCTAACTGTTGCCAGACAAATCTGTAACCTTTTTCTACATGTCTGCCCTTTTAGTCCTTATGAACCTATTATTACTTATATAGACCTAATTTTCCTCATTTATAAAATATTGGCAATGGGATTAGATCTTAGAATACAAAGATATTACTAAGAAAGCCTAGCCTTATGAGATGTTTGGGAGATAAAACGAATATTTGTTAAACCTTTTGAGAAATGCTAATTATATGGCCCTATCCAGGAGCTGAGTTGGTTAAGTGCCAGATTCTTGATTTCAACTCAGGTCTTGGAATAGCCCCACCCCCACCTCCAATTGGTCTCTGTGCTCAGTGGGAGTCTGCCTGGAGATTCTCACTTTCCTCTCCCTCTCCCTCTCCCCTCTCTCAAATAAATAAATAAATCAAAAGAAAGAAAGAAAAGAAAGAAAGAAAGAAAGAAAGAAAGAAAGAAAGAAAGAAAGAAAGAAAGAAGAAAGAAAAAGAAGAAGAAAGAAAGAAAGAAAGAAAGAAAGAAAGAAAGAAAGAAAGAAAGAAAGAAGGAAGAAAGAAAGAAAGAAAGAAAGAAAGAAAGAAAGAAAGAAAGAAAGAAAGAAAGAAAGAAAGAAAGAAAAAGAAAGAAGAAAAAAAGAAAGAAAGGAAGAAAGAAAGAAAAAGAAAGAAAGAAAGAAAGGAAGAACTGAGGAAACCTGGAGAGAAAAAAAAGAGAGAAAGAAAACTTGCTTATGTTTGCTTAACCTACGTCTTATCAAAATAATATGTAAATTTGTGAGGCCATCAGCCCCACCCAGATCCCCTTCCTCCTTTCATTTCTGTGCAAATCTGCCCAACTCCAGTCTGCTGATACCTGCTTCCTCTTGCCTGAGGACTTTCTCTGTCCCAACCCCAGTGTTTTGTCTGCCCACAAGAGGGCCAGAAATGCTGAGGAGATAACTCGGCCCTACCCCAGCACCCCTCTGCAGGAGTTGATGTGCTAGTACACTCTGAGGCACCTGTGTGACTGGCTTCCAGTAGCCCCAGTGATGAAGCTCAGGTCACCCTCAGTAGAATCTGTCCCCAATCATGTACCCTTTCAACTGGAATTCCTTACTTACTCTTTTCTGATGTTTGCCTTACCTCCCACTAAACTATTTCTACTCCAAGATGGCTTGGGGTAGGGGGCAAACATAAGATAAGATACATATTTGGAAATTAGTGGGCTACAATATCTTAATGGCTATTTCCAGCTCCTCTCTTCAATGATCCAAATGCATTAAGAGATTATTTCTGACAGTTTCAGGATACAAGCCTTCAGTACCTGGCTTTTACGAGTCACTTAATAAATGTTTCCTGAATAAATTAATTTCTTCAGAGAGCAATACCATAGGTCTTTGCAAAGGAAAAAGCATAATTCAGAAGACCCCACTTGTAACCTTCCTATCTTTTAGGAGACTTAATGGACATGCGGGCTACGTCCTGGTTGTTTTTCCACTACTTCCGTGATAGGCCTCTTTGTCTCTCCTGTGACACTTCTCTCTAGCAATGCGGTGTTTTAATGCCATTTTCTTCCCTCTCTACACTTTTGAATAGAAGAAATTTTTGAATAGAAGAAATTCTTATTTTCTCTATGTCCTTGCAATTCATCTTCAAGAAATACAGGAAGAGGAACTCATTACATCCACTATCAGTGCTACTTAGTAAGAGCCTACTATGTGCACTATAGTACTGTATACACATACACACACGTGTATATATTATACATGTTATACATGTATACATACACCTGTATACACACACACACACACACACACACATAATGAGTTAATCAGATCTTCAAAGAAGTCTCAATATTATTAGTCCATTTTACAGATGAACAAATGGACTCTGGGGGCTCAAGTAATTCTTCCCAAAATCATATAGTTAATTAGGGGCAGAACCACAAGTTTCTAAATGAGCATATAGGACGCCAGAGTTTACCTCTTAATCTCAATACTGTATTGTTGTCAGCAGTAGTCTAACTCTATTTATTTTACATTCTAGATAACATTTATCACTATGCTTTTAACATAAAAAAGACAGAACAAAAACGACTCACACTTTCATTGCCCATAAGAAGCATATTCTTTTACTTTTTAAAAAATTCAGCTTTAATAATTTCATACAATAAAATTGTCCCATTTTAAGTGTACTATCGCTGAGTTTTGATACCTGGCTTAGAAGTTGATTAGAAAAAGCAGAAGTGGCTTCAAATATTAGGTCTATCACTTTCTAGCTTTGTGGCTATAGTAAAGAATCAAAGATATTGTAAGCATGTTTGCTCATCCTTAGAATGATGCAAATAATACCTATTTCATAGCCATTACTAAGCACAGTTTATGGCAAAGAGAAGTGGGATACCAAAATAATATTTCTGTAGACATTTGTTTGTGTGTCCCCAGAAGTTAGCAAAAGTTTAATGATCCCTGGAGAGACATTTTTAGGCACCAGGACAAACCTGATGATTGATTGATTGCTCCAATCAAGAAGACTATTAATTGAAGTGCTTAATTAATTTAGCAAAGGAGTTAAACAACGCTAAATGTTATGGAAAGGAGGCAGAGCAGGAATCCTGTTTTCAGTGTCATGGTTCTGCTCCCTAAGCATCAGGACTTCCTTTTCTTTCCTGTGTCTCACTTTATAAGCCATCCCTTCTTTTGTTTTCTTCCTTATGGGAAGAAGGGATTTTGTCAGGGTTGGCTCTTATGGAGAGTTACATTTTCCCCGTGCGATGGCAACTTTCTCCCTATCCCAACTCTTCTGTGCTTTTCAGACCTCCTTGACATGCCCACGGGAGATATATTTTAATCAAATCTTCCAATTGCCAAGTGTTTACTAATAAAATAGTTACTGGGTATTGCTATTTTATTTTGGGTCAGCAGATCAAATACAGGGTGTGTTTCTTTAGTATGAGTATGTCCTATACTTTGAAACGTGCTTATATTAAAAAAAAATACTTGTTATTTATCTGAAATTCAGATTTAACTGGATATCCTTTATATTTCTTTGTTAAATCTAGTAAACAGCTCTATATCTAACTCAGAATTCTTACTCTATTTTTTAACATTGTCTGTATATGGCTAATTTCTTAGGTGGCCTGTAGACCGGTTTAACATCTTAATGGCTCTCATTTATTAATAAATTATCTGAAATCATTTTATATTTGACTGAGAGCCATGATTTTACCTTTTGAAAAATTACAAGTCAACAGCTTATATTGATCTGTTTATTCACTGGTGCAAATTATTTCCCCTGAGTTCTGATATATTGTTCTTGTTCAGTATTAATTATTCCTGTTTAACAGTTAATTTTAATGGAAAGTTTAATGAAAACACACTGCAATGTCAAAATTGTACTCGTTTCATGTTAAAACAAGATGGTAGTACTGTTTCTATGATAATACAATATTCAAATATTCATAACTTTTTAATATACCTAGATCATTTCAAAATCATGCACATTTTGAAAACATTGGCCTAGATAGAATTCCAGTAGGTTTTAATCCCACTGAAAAAAAATTAATACTCTTAGAAAACAGTTATAAAATAATTCTCAGAAAGACAATTTCAGTTTTCATTTTGAAAAAAGAGTGGGAAAACATAGTAATTCTTTATTCTTAATAAAAGTCAGAGAAAAACTAAATTTTACTCTTAGACAAATTACATTTCATTTACAACAAGTTAAGCCAGAAAAATCATCCAAGGTAGTAAAATGTATAAAATGCATTTTAATGTCTTTAAACACTCTGGCTACATGTGAGAGCACTTTGCTTTGAGAGTCTGTAAAAGTTTTCTATTTTTCTATTAAGAAAAGGTTTTGAGAGGTGCCTGGGTGGCTCAGTTGGTTAAGCATCTGCCTTTGGCTCAGGTCATGATCCTGGGTCCCGGGACCACCCTCAGCTGGTCTCCCTCCTCAGTGGACCTTGCTTCTCTTTCTCCGTCTCCCTTTACCCCTTTCCCTGGCTCATGCTCTCTTTCTCTCTCTCTCTCTCTCTCTCTTTCTCTCTCTGTACTCTCTCAAATAATAAATAAAATCTTAAAAAAAAGAACTACTTAAAAAAAAAAAAACAACAGAGGTTTTGATAGATTTACCACTTTGCTAACAAAGGAGGAAAAAGTGTAAATCACAGGGGAAAAAAGTGCTTATGAACAAAATTAGATCAAAACGAGTTTCCTGCCTTTAAAAATCTGTCCATCATTATGTTTAATAATATTTATCTATGAACTTACTAAATACTTTAGGTATTAAAAACTTTTTTGGCATAAATAATACATACATTTTTTTTCTTTCAGTGAACAAAAGACATAATGATCAAATAATGATAACAATAAATTCTAAGATATAATATAGGAAGTATTTTAATAACTTTTTCAGAATCAGACTTGATGTGTTCTTAAATATTCAGATTATCAAATCAAGGTAATTGAATACTTTACAGGCGCTAAAGAAATAAGGAATGTTCTCTTTTTAATTGGAAAATCAATTATCATGTCCTATGGAAAAGAAGTGCTATTCTAACCTGTATGTGCTGTGCATGCTTGTTATACACCACACACGTTCTTATATAGTTGGAAAACATTTTGCAGTGAGAAAAGTTACCACTGTTAAAACCTGTGGTTAGCATGTCAAGGTGCTGGAATCACAGGTAATTTCTATTTTCTTTCTTTTCATTTTTCGTGTTGTATGCATCATTATCTTTTTTGCTTTCTCCGTGTGTAGCACTCTGTTGTAGAACTATGCCACGGGTGCTTCTCCATTTCCCTCTTGATGGACATTTGCAGTGTTTTCACTTTGGTATACTTATGAAAAGGTTGTTGTAAACATTAATATTCATGTACACAAGCAATCATTCTCTTGAATATTTACTGAGGAGGAGTAGTATCACTTAGGTACTGGATACATGTAAATTTAATTTTATTATAACATCGAAAGAATTGTCTTGAGTGTTTGCACCATTTTACACTCCCACCTGCAATGTATAAAAATCTGTTACTCTATATCTTCGTCAACACTTGGATTGTTAAACACCTTATTTAAAAAAAAAAAAAAAAGATTTTATTTATTTTTTTGAGAGGGGGAGAAAGAGCACAAGTGATGTCAGGGCAGGGGAGGGGGAAGGACAAAGGGAGAGGGAGGAGCAGACTAGACTCTCCACTGAGAAGGGAGCCCAGTGTTTGATCCCAGGACCCTGAGACCATGACCTGAGCCAAAGGCAGATGTTTAATCAACTGAGCCACCTGGGCACCCCTGTAATATTTTTTTTTTTTGTTTATTTGTTTATAGATCAAAAGACAGAAACTTTTAATTCTATTTTGTGTCAGGGAAGTCTATTGAGTTTCTTTTAGATTTTATTTTAATTCCAGTTAGTGAACATACAGTGTAATATTAGTTTCGGCTGTACAGTAAAGTGTTTCAACACTTCCCTACATCACTCAGTGCTCATCACAAGCACCCTCCTTCATCCCCATCACCTATTCACCCATCCCCTGCACTCACCTCTCCTCTGGTAACCATCAGGTTGTTAAGAGTCTGTTTCTTGGCCTGTCTCCCTCTCTCTGCCTCCACCCCTTTGTCCGTTTGATTTGTTTCTTAAATTCCACATATGAATGAAATCAGATGGCATTTGTCTTTTTCTAACTGACTTCTTTCACTCAGCATTATACTCTCTAGCTCCATCCATGTCATGGCAAATGGCAGGATTTCATTCTTTTTATGGCTAAGTAATATTCCATTGTATAGATATATCACATCTTTATCCATTCATCTATCAATGGGCACTTAGGCTGCTTCCATAATTTGGCTATTATAAATAGTGCTGCTATAAATATAGGGGTGCATCTATATCTATCTATCCCTAGAAAAGGTTATTCTTCATACAGCAGTATTATGAGCCTATGGTACATTAGGGACTGGACTAGATGGCTCTTACCAAAAACTAAAAGCAATAAGGAATCCTCATCCCAAAAGCATGCATGATGCTTATTTAAAATGAAATTAGATAATTAAGAATAAAAGGCCCCTTGAAATTCTGACCTTAAGCAAAAATTGAAACTAGGACCTTCTATGACTATGTTGAGAATCATCTTGTTCTTTGCAACCATGGGGCTGCCGTTGCTGAAAGATTTGTAATACTTTAAATGTTAGCCATTCTGGGAGATATGTAACAGTATTTTCCTATGATTTTAGTTTGCATTTTCTTGGTGACTTGAAGAGCTTGGTACATTATTATATGCTTCATGGCCATTTGGATATATTTTATGAAGTACTTGTTGAAGTCTTTTGCTTTTCATTGTATTAAGCTATTTGACTTTTTGTTATTGTCAAAATATTTGTATTTGGAAAATATAGGTTTTTGTTGGATATCTATATTGAAAAGATTTCATATGATTGTGAATTTCATTTGTTTAATGGTATCATTTGGTGAGTACAAGTTTTAAATTTACAGGTATGCATATATATATATATTTAAACTCTATAAATTTACCATATATATAGACATTTACATCACACATATACATGTTATATATATATGCACATACACACATGCATTAATGGAGAGACTATTAACGTGTGTTGTTTAAGAGATTTTTCTTATATCAAATAACAAAGACATTCATCAATGTTTTCTTCTAGAATCTAAATATTTTTTACTTTCACATTTATATCTATATTCCATTTTAGATTAATTTTTTGACATAGTGTGAGTTAAGGGTTCACTTCTTTCGATATGGATAGCCAATTGCTTCAGCCTGGTTAATTAAGTAGATCTTATTTTCATAACAAACTAAATTTATTTGAAAATAAACAAATAGGATACTACACACACACACACACACACACACACATTTGATCTTATATATTCTATTCTGTCCCATTGGACCCTTTGTGCCTCACATTAATCCCTCACCATATTAATAATCACAGCTTTTTGATATATCTTAAAATGTGGCAGTTTCAATCTCCAGGTTTTTCTTTATTTCAAGATTATACTTCTATATCATTAGTAGAACCAAATTGTTGATAACTTCAAAAGATTGTATTGGGTTATCGATTAAGATTGTGCTGGACTTACACATAAAAATGGAGCAAATTTTTATCTCGACTAAAGAATCTATCAATTAATAAATATCCTTCCATTTATTTAGGGCTTAAAAAAATAATTTCAGAAAATTTATGTAGTGTTTTATTAGCACTTTTGCATATTTTTGTTGAATTCATTTCTAAGTATTTGATGTTTTTAAGGTCACTGTAACTGGTTTTGACCTATTTTCAAATTTGTATTTGGTAGTATATTGAATTATAATACATTTTTATAATATTTTGTGACTAGGGACCTTGCTCCATAAATTCACTAATTATGATTATTGTTGCAGATTCCTCAGGATTTTCAAAACGAAGTATGTCAAATGTGAATCCAAATATTTGCTTTTTTTTTTGCATGTTTATATCTTTTATTTTTCTTTCTTTTTATACAGAGCTGTCTAGTACATCTAGTAAAATGTTGAAATGAGATCATAGTGGATATCTTTCTCTTATGGTGACCGAAGGAATTCATAAGCTTAATATTTTACCATTAAATATGATGCCAGTTTTTTTTTTTTAATTTTCTGTGAATACACTTTACCAGATTGAGGGGTTCACCTGTATTTATAATTTACTGAAAAATTTTATATAAATGAGTATTAAATCATAGTAAGTGCTTTTCCTAAATCTATTGAGGTGATCCTCTATGGGGTGCCTGAGTGACTTAGTTAAGCCATTGACTTGATTTCATCTCAGATCATGATTTTGTAGTCATGGGACTGAGCCCTGCCTCGGGCTCTACGGTCTGCTTGTCTCTCTCCCTCTGTTCCTCCCCGTCCACTAAATAAATAAATAAATAAATAAATAAATAAATAAATATTCCTCCTTTATTTGCTAATATGATAAATTACATTGATTTTCAGTTGTTAAAACTTTCATTCACTTTGGTTATTCATGGTTATGTATTACCCTTTTGATATGTTGCTGGTTTGATTTTCTAATACTTTGTTTAGACTTTTTGTGTTTATATTCATGAGTAATATTGGACAGTAGTTTTCTTCTCATGTCAGGTTTTATATTAGGATTATGTTGGCCTCAAAAAAATTGATTTGAGAAGTGATTCCACCTTTTTATTATCTAAAACATTTTGTTTAAGACTGATAATATTTCCCCTGAGCATATTTGATGGAATTCACCAATGAGATTATTTAAGAATAGAGTTATCTTTATGGAAGATATTCAATTATTTAATTTTAATTATCTTAATTTTCTATTATCTTTTCTCTGATTTAATAAGTTGTGTTTTTCAAAGACTGTTAACTTCATATGTCATCTATATTGTTATAAAAATTACTTGATCTATATCTCTGCTGTAATTTTGGTTTGTTCTTAATGTGGGTAATTAATACTATTTTCTTTCTTTTGCTCATTCTTGTTGGGACTTTATCAATTTTGCACACTAGTATAGCTAACTTAAAGTTATATATTATAGAAATTCTTCAATAGCTCCTTTTGTTGTTTAAATTATCAATAGTCTTTTATTTTTTAATATTCTTATTCCTCACAGGCTTTTTATGTTTTCAGTAATGATTGTTCTTCCTATAATTTCCTACTTCCTTGTATATTCATTTTAATCATCCTTAAGAATTTTCTTCAGTATTTCTTAAACATAAGGAATACTATTGGTAAAGTATTTTTGCTGCATCTTGTCTTTAATAACATTTATTACCTTATCAATCTCTTTGAGTTGATTTTGAATACCTACAAAGATCTAATTGCTTCTGCAGTTTAATAGAAAAGAGAAAAAAAAGATACAAGTAACGTAACAATGATAGAAAGCCATTTCCATTGACAGTAAACACACCAGGATGTGAATTTAACAGCTAGAAAAAAATTACTCAAGACTTGCTAAAAGAGTAAATTTTGCATTCCCCTTTACTCCTCCTAATTGAGTAAATCTTGTTCACTCGGACCTATATTTTATCAAAAATATTTTATGATATAAAGGCCTACATCTTTCTGTGAAAATAAGGGAGAAACAATTCTCAATTTGAACTTTAGACACTGGAAGGAAGCCTATGCCAAAAAATTTTCCCCTTTGGGTAACAATCATGTTACTAAGGCTGTGCTCTGCCTCACTTGGTGAAAATAGAAGAAGAAAAAAAAAAGGCCATCAAATATCTTTTTGCTCCACAAAATTGTCATTTACAACAGATAGCTTCACAAATAATTTCTAAAAAAAAAAAAAAATCATCACTATTTTATGACATTTTTAATGCATGTTTTCTAATTCTACTGAAAAAGAAAAATAAAACAGAAACAAACAAACAGAACACCTGGCCCTGACTGTTGTCAGCTTGGTGTCAGCTAGCTCTAATGACTATTCCATACCAAACATGATTAATGCCACTGAATACAACATAAGACATGGTCATTATCTGATGGTAATGGAAGGAGATAAAATGAAGACCACATTGTAATTATGTCAGAACACAGACAAAAGGTAGGAACGAAACCACAGACATGAGCAAAAGTTCACTTCGATCAAACGATAGTGACTACGGCATCTTTTTCAATTTTGTCTTTGGTTCTGCTCTTTACCTCTCACCTGCCAAGTAAAAAACCATTTAGATACCTGATTAAATAATTTGTCACAAGTCCGATCCACTAAGAACCCTTCCTTATTACCTTTAAATGAGATCCTCACACTTCACTTGAGGGGTATTGACATTATCAATGAGATATCTTCTCTGAGAGATCTAATGTCAGATGAGGGTTTCTTTCTTTCTTTCTTTCTTTCTTTCTTTCTTTCTTTCTTTCTTTCTTTCTTTCTTTCTTTCTTTCTTTCTTTCTTTCTTTCTTTCTTTCTTTCTTTCTTTCTTTCTTTCTTTCTTTCTTTCTTTCTTTCTTTCTTTCTTTCTTTCTTCTTTATTTCCATTTTCTTTAAATTTTAAATTGGTGAAACAGATTTCCTTAATAAAAGATAGGAGAGCAAAATCAATTTTAAAATTAAAAACTTTCCAATTTGTGTTAGAATTCCCTCTCTCGTTTCCAAGAGACATGAATATGAGAGTTCTGTTTCCAGTGCCATGGAGTAGGTTCCTAACATATAATTCTCCCAAAATGAATGACTATAAATCCTGAGCAAAATACAAAATGTCTCTGGAGGATGAACAAAAGCAGTGAGATTTGGGTGGTGAGTCAAAACTTGGAATAGGGATTGTGGCACTGGGTGAGTACCTCAATTTTCTAGATTTAGCTTGAAGGGCAACTGCATTTGCAGCACAAGACAGCTATACCTCTGATAAAAAAAACTCATCCTTCTGGCCCTAAAAGCAGGGGAAGAGAGCTCAGACAATCACAACTATTATGTGTATAAACGAATTCTGTGTCTATACTTTATGCTATTGACAGGCTGATTCCTCAACATGCATGTGTTAGTCTCCAAGGAGCTTGCAATTAAGACCAAAAGAACTAAGAGATTGAAAATGTTGTTCTACACAGACAAGACAGAGGACAGTCTGAGTGTAACCTGATGAAACAAAAACATCAACACTTTTTGGAGAAATATAACAGAACCAAGAATCTCAACAACATAGCATAAAACATGTCTAGAAACTGTGATTAATAAGTATTAATCACATTAATACTTTGTAGAGACCCTGAACTCAGTTAAGTTTCTCTGAAAAGTTTTTTGTTGCTGTGCTTTTTGGTTTTGCTATGTTTTTATTCACTGGGACTTTATTTTGCTGGACTCAAATTCCAGTCTCTATCCCACTTATGCAAGGAAACATCCAAAATCTTTGCTCAGTTCTTTCACCTTGCAATTACTGTCTTTACCCAACACTCAGAAGTATCTTCCATGCTTGTGTAGTTCAGCGTTCAGGTAAGCATTTGAAAAGGTTTAGTACAGATTCTGAAGCTTACTCTCCCTGCAACTCTCTCCTTTCTGGGCCTATATTTTATGATTTTTGTGCCGAAAATCTTCTGAAGTATCTAGCCAGTAAATATCAAGCTTTCGATATCTTTACTCTCAGACAAAAAGCCACAGATATTTAAATCTCATCCAATGTCATTCTCATCTTCAAATATTGACTTTCTTCTAGTTTCTGCCTAATTTAGGTAGATCTACAGTTCCATTGTTTTGTTTTGTTTAAATAACATCTTGCAAAGCTTCACAATTTTTTTTTTTTTTTTTTTTTTTTTTTTTGGTGACAGGTAATCCAACCCCACAATTCTTGGATGCTGAATTCCCATTGCTCAACTTTTTATACCATTACTTCATTTCATTTGACATAATTTTGCCTATGTATGGATAGGCAGAAACTTAACAGGGTCTTTCCAAATAAGGTGTATAGAGGAAAGAACAATAGAGAACTAGGTAGGAGATCAAACTACATTCAATAATTTTAATAGAAATTGTTTATCGTATATTTATGTATTCAGCATTTATATATATATATATAATACATTTATACATACTCTCAGATTCTTATTGAATAATGCAGAGCATCAACAAATTATTTACCTGTGGCTCAAACAACATCAACTTTTTTTTCCTCTTTTTAAAATTTTAATTGTTGTCCTTGGTTTCCCGTCTCCAAAACTGTGGTACATTTCAGAGTTGATCTTGGAAAATAAAAATTTATAATTTCATGGTAGTCACTACGGCAAAGCAGATCTGTAGATAGGAGTTGGGAGGGAGAATAAAAAACAGAGGAAAAAAGAAAAAGTGTTGCTAATTCTAGATTTTAGCAGCTTCTGAACATTACTTGTGATCATTTCCTTGTGGTTTTCCAAAGACCGTTTAAAACGGGGGCTGGCCATATATGGGATATAAGAAATAGTGAGAAGGACCATAAGGGAAAGAGGGGAAACTGAATGGGGAAAAATTAGAGAGGATGACAAAGCATGAGAGGCTTTTTTTTTTTTTTTTTTTTTTTACTGAAATTCACTCTGGGAAACAAAGGGTTGCAGAAGAAGCTGTGAGTGAGGGGGCAGGGTAACTGGGTTATGGGCATGTGATGTGGTGAGGACTGGGTGGTATTATACTATATATTGGCAAATTGAATTTAAATTAAAAAAATTAATTAAAAATTTAAAAAAATTAAAAGGGGGTTGAGGCAGGAGGGATTGTGTGTGTGTGTGTGTGTGTGTGTGTGTGAAAAATGGAGGTTATATTACTTTTAGCTCGATGGACATGATATGCCAGTACTTATTTCCAGAAACAATCATGTACAAAAAATCTATGCTAGTGAACACAGCTCTAAGACCACATATAGGAATTTATGATACCTGCTGATGCATTTCAGTGCCCAGTGGGTCAAACTGAATGACCTGAGCTTTGGCCTTTATAAATTCAATAGAAGGAAAAATTGTTCTACAAATAATCTAAGTCTCTTTTTATAAGAGAATATAAAAATAATATCTCTGCTCTCTGAAGCTTTACTGTGTTCTCTGCAGATATGATAATACCAGGTCCAGCTAAGTTTCTACAAGTACAAGGGGAAATAAATGGTGTCCTTACATAAATCCAAACATCACACAGCTCATGACCAAAGAAGTCAAACATAGGTAGCCATTCTGTCCTTTCTATTTATTATTTATGATCAATACCTAAAGTCCACAGAAATCTAGGATCCATGTTAAAAAAAAGTTCTATAAAAATAGGATATTAAGAAAAACTGTTAATGGGCCCCTGGGTGTCTCAGTTGGTTAAGTGTCTGACTTTGGCTCAGGTCACAATCCCAGGGTCTTAGGATGGAGCCTCGCATCAGGCTCCTTGTTCAGCAGGGAGCCCACTTCTCCCTCTCCCTCTGCCTGCCTGCCCCTCCCTCTGTGTGTGCTTGCTCTCTCTCTTTCTCTCTCTCTCTCCCTGTCAATAAATAAATAAATTATTTTAAATGTTAAAATAACTCCTCAACCAGTAAAGATTTGTTTAATATGAAAAATCAAACATTAGCAGACAATGACCTAAGCATAAAAACACCATTGATCTTTTTCTGGTAGGGAGCATCTGAAATGATTACCAGTGGTTCCCATCTCGTAGTGTCCATTCCCTTCGGTGTATACTCCCCTCTCATTACATGTGGACACAACCTAGTGACTTCTAACCAATAAGATATGGTACCAGTAATGAGATGTCAATTCTGAGATTAAGTCACCATAAAACTGGCTTCTTGTATCTCTCTCTCTCTCTCTCTCTCTCTCTCTCTCTCTCTATCTCTCTGTCTCCCTTATTCTCTCCCTGGAAGTCTCCACTCTGGAACTAATAGGCTAATACATTGTTAGCTACTCTATGGAAAGACAGATATCTTCTATGAAACATATATTTAGCCAATAACCTATAGGAACCTAAGGACCAACAATAGCCAAGTGAGTAAACTTGGTGACTCTTTCCATCGTCACACTTTGAGACTATCATAGCTCAGGCTGACACGGCAGCTGCAGCTTTGTGAGTGATCCTATGAGAATTACAGCTAAGCTGCACCCAGATTTCTGACCCTGAGAAACCATGAGGTGATAAATGTTGTTTTAGGCTACTACATTTTGAGGTATTTGCTATATAGCAAAATACCGTCTTCTCAAGCATCCCTAAGAGATTACTTAGTTTAACATTATAATTATTGTAACTATCAAGGTAACCTCATTTCTATTACATTAGCAGTTGATCCCCCTCCCCCTTTTTTCAAGTCTTTATTTAAATTGTAGTTAGTTAGCATACAGCACTACACATACTTACTAAAGAACTAGAACTTTCCAAGACCCGTAAGGAACTCTCCACAAGCATAGCACCTGCCATGGTGAATCTTTTATTCTAATAGTGAGTTCAGACAATTGTAATAGCAGGTGATATGTTGCAGCGGTGATGCCAGATGAATCTCTCCCTTTGATGAAAGACTGAGGAGTTCAAAGTTTATAATCAAGACACAGTCAATGAAGAGAGTTCTGTCAATTCGGAAACAACAATTTGATATTGTAACATGAAGAAAGCAAGAAGTGACCTTAAGATGAGAAAACAAGTTATCAAACGTGGGTAATTTAGACAATAAAAATGCATAGAAATCATCTGATCTTGGGCAGTCAAAAAAGATATTCTTTAATTTCCTTGTTTTTGAAAAAAAAGGTAGTTTTGATAAGTCAACTTCAGGGGGTTATGAGGAAGTCTCAAAGAAATCACAGATGTCTAAATATTCTCAGCAATATATTTATTACAAACATATTGATTACATTACTTGTCACCTGTTATACTAAAAAGAAACTAAGATACAACCAACTGTTGCAATAACTATATTTTATTAACACATATCTTTGAATGCCACAGGCTACCACCTCCAGGTGTGTGGATATTGTGGTGACCAAGATACATTTTTAAATAAATATTTTATGGGACACCCGGGAGACTCAGTGATTGTCTGCCTTCAGCCCAGGGTGTGATCCTGGGGTCCTGGGATCGAGTCCTACGTCGGGCTCCCTGCATGGAGCCTGCTTCTCCCTCTGCCTGTGTCTCTACTCCTCTCTCTCTCTCTCTCTCTCTCTCTCTTTCTGTCTCTCATGAATAAATAATAAAAATAAATAAAACAAATATTTTATCTTACCAAAATCTTGGTCAAGATCAATACAAAGTAAATGTTATCCCACACATTTTGTATATGAGGAGCTAAGACTTGGATTGATCAAGTGAATTGACTAATGTTATGCATCAAATATGAGATACGAGTTTTCAACCCAGATTTGAATGAGTCCATAGATCATTATAAAGAGCATTTTTCAAGTAAGCTTCCTGAGGTGAGAAACTTTATATAGCTTGATCAACACTGTATCCACCTGGAGGTGGTGGCCCATGGCACCCAGCATGCATTATGTTAATTAGATGACAGTTATGTCACCTTTGTTTCCTCAGATATAACTGCATGTAACCATGTTTATTTTATATTGTTCTTGCTCATCATTTGACATTTAGTTGATATGTAATAAACTATATTATACTTTATTTTATTTTGTTATCCCTTAAGGATCCGTTTACCAAGTGCCTTTCTAGTTTTGTAGTGCGGCATCTTGGCCAAGGCTTATAGCCAAGCATAGAGAAACCTAGTGCCAGGAGTGTTTCAAGCACAAATCCCTTCAGAATCAGTCCTGCTACGAAGGCTTGAAGAATTCCAGAATGTACCTGCATTGCTCTGAATCCACTATGTTTCTCAAGATTTTGTGATGTACAGGGTGGATACATCTGCTCCATTATTCAACTGGCAAAATCTTACTCAATATCAAGTTGCTGCTTAAGGAGCTACCTTTAGGGAACCGTTCTGTGTACCTCCTTTTCATCCAAAACTAGGTTATATTCCCCCTCTGCAGCATCTCCTTCATGCTCCAAAGGAACTCCTAGCCCCCCTCTGCCGTGTAGATGTCATGGCTCTGTGTCTCTCTGAACAGTGGACAGCATCCCCCCACCCCCCCCCCAATTCGGTGTACTCTATACTCTCCGTGAATTCTGTTTCAAAAGCACAGGCTTTGAGTTTTAATCCTGTCTCTGAAACCCTGTGTCAACTGGCAACATCACTAAACCTTTTTAGAGCTCAGTGTTTCCACTCATAAGACGAGGGTAACAATGATAGAGCCCTTCTGTGACAATTACTCGAAATTAGATTAGTGGGATACCTAACACAAGGTCTTGGAGATATCGAATAAATTAAAGATGCTGATACCGTCATGGCCATCATCACATGAATGCATAAGAGCTAAGGAGGATGCGGACGGTGGTAGATGATGGCGACTGTCGTGGTTCAGTTTCTTGCTTGTTAGCTCTGTCATCCAACAAGTGACTTATCCGATGTAAGCTTGTCTCCCCACCAACTAAGTGGTGGGAAATTCTAATAGTACGTACCTTCTAAACTTGGCATTAGAATTAAATGAAATAATACATGGCAAACTTCTAGGACTGTACTAACTGTTCAAAAAAAGAGAAATACAAATTATTATGAAGGTGATATATTGTATAAGATACTTGCTTGCCCTCGGCTTTTTATTAACCCAAATGTTACCTGTCACAAACAGCCATTTTCAGAAAAACTATCCCTTGCATTTTTAGTAAAGCCTTATGCCTTAAATGACAAAGTTTTAATGGCATTTTCTTATTCTTTTCACTTCCAAAAAATGGTTAAAAGTAAAGCAAGCTTATAACAAATACTTATTTCACAATAAACCTTTGCAAACCACTGAACTCACAATAGACACCTAATAAAGAAAAATATAACCACTGTTTCTTCTGAGCAGTTGGTTATGCCTCGCAGCATTTGCTTGTTACACCTCTTTAGTGTCCTCTAGTCTATGATGTTTTACCAGATTTTTCATATTTTTTTATGACCTTGACAGTTTTGAAGTATACCTGTCAGATAGTTTGAATAATGTCCCTAGCTTAGGATTGCCTGATGTTTTCTCAAAATCAAACTATGGCTATGGGGTTTTGGGAAAGAATAACATAGATATGAAGTGACACTTTATTCACATCATGTGAGAGGATCAAAGATTTATCACAGGTAACATGGATTATTTACTGATTATTTGTTAAAATCATGTCAGCCAGATTTCTCCAATGTAAAGTCACTATTCTCTTTCATACTCTATTTCATGAGTTGGTAAGTCCAGTCCACACTCAAGAGGAGGGAAATTAGGCTCCACCATCTGCATGGGTGCGTATCTGCGTTTATGCTTTGGGAAGCTTCTGTAAGGAAGATTTATTCCTTCTCCACCCTTTGTGCCCTCAATTATTTATTTATATAAATAAATGTTCATACTTATTTTGTTCTTTGGTTATAATCCAATTTATCTTTTTTTTTCTTTGGTTATTCAAATTTTTCCAGTGTTGACTATTGAGAGCTCTTTTAGATTTCCTCTGTATCCTCAAGGACTGTGAGAAAAAAAAATTCTGTTGTCTAAGCCTTCAGCCTGTGATATTTTTGTCATGGCAGCCCAAGCAGACAAATCCGTTTCTCCATAGAACCTAACTGACTCCTCTTTATGATGGTTCAAGAGCAGTAGTTCTTAAACTTTGAGACTCAGAAGCTTCTCTGAGAATCTGGTAAATCTCATAAACATTCTACTAGAAGAAAAATGCACTTATACATTCTAAAATTCTACCCAAAAAACCCCAAAAGTCACAGATGTTCAAACTCTCTGAAACCTTTCCGTGGATACCCTGTAATTAATGTGGGTACCCCGAGCAAGGCATAGGCTCTTTCTTAAAAACAAACAACCATAAAGAAAACCAAAACCTACCTTAGTTGGAGTCATTTGGGTACTTGGAGTTTTTCTAGATGGCTCCCACAAAGTAAGTAATGGTGTGATTCATATATCTGTACTAAAAGAGAAGTATGCATATAGCTTTTGTTTGCATCTGTGTACTCTTTATATATTTATATCTGTTAGCTTCAAACACAGACGAGAAGTGAAAAAGGAATGGTGGAAGGATTCAGTTCAGATGTCTGTACAGTGACAAATTGAGTTTCCTAGAGCAGCTCATGGATTAAATAGCTGCTGTGATGTCTGGTCTCTCTCAGCTGCTGTTTTAATCAAATCCTTAGATGCTGAGGCATAGCAGGGACCACGTGGCCGAGTGTGAGCTCTAGCTGAATGTCCCCACTTTGGGAAGTGATACAGATTCATTCCTCTGGCAAGAGCATTATCTTTGCCCTCAAGTTGACTATGATTATCATTTTCTAGGACCAGACCCACTTAACATTTTAATAGGCCACTGCCTATGTCTTCAAGAGCAACTGTGAAGATCAGTGGGATGGCATTTCTGAACCACACCGAGCTCCTGGAATGAAGGGAGGTCTATAAATGAAAGGTGATGACTTCATTACTATAAAGGTGTCTTTGGAGAGCTCCACATGTACAAGCGGAGGAATCATGCCGGCCTGTGGCTTTTCATTTTCTCACTGTAGAGTGTTTCCTTACTGGGTATAATATGCACATGACAAATTTGAAAACCACACAGCAAACCAGGATTGCCAGATGAATACAGCAGGCCCCCTCTTATCCAAGAGGGATGTTTCCAAGATGCCCAGTAGATGCCTGAAATTGCAGATAGTACTAAAACCTATATAGGGTTTTTTATTTCCTACACATACATACCCATGCTAAAGCTCATAGATTAGGCACAGTAAGTCATTAACAACGACTAATAATAAAATAGAACAATTGTAACAAAATAGTATAATAAAATTTAGGTGAGTGTGGTCTCTTGCTTTCAAAATATTCTATTGTACCGTATTCACTCTTCTTCTGATGAGGATATAAGGTGATAAAATGCCTGCATGATCAGATGAAGCGAGGTGAATGAAATAGGCATGTGACAATAGTGTTAGGCCACGACTGACCTTCTGACCCTATATCAGAAGGAGGATCCTTTGCTTCCAGACTGTGGTTGACAGGGGGCCCCTGAAACCACAGGAAGCAAAACCTCAGATAAGGGAGACACTACGGTATGGCCCCACCATTAGATATACGCTGCATCAGGTTTGTATCATAAATTAATCATGGATATCTCCTCCATTAGGGAAATGTGAGGTTTGTTTGTTTGTTTTTAATGGATACACACAGTTAATTAGAAGACAACACATTGATTACGTATTGACAAGGCAATTTTCTCTACAGTGAGTCTCACATTCTGTGTTGCAGCTAGCCTCTTTGAGATTTTTTTTTTTTTTTTTTTTTTTTGCCACCTCAAGTCATTCTTTGGGGTTTTTAATCTTTTCCCAAAGCAATCTTTAAAGAATTCTTTTTGAATAAAACAAGCCTGACTAAATAAGTACTTAAAAGGGAAAGGTTCAAGAAACCGTATTTCTAATAGTGTCTAAGATTTGGGCTTAGCTATATTTAAATGGCTTTAAAACCTTTCTCTCATCACTACTGAAGCACATTCTTCACTTCAGTGAATTGGACCATCAAGCATGAGTGAAAGAGGCCAACTGACCATTGACTAGTAAAAGAAATTTGTTTAGTAGTTTAGTGTTTTAAAACATATTTGTTTGTGCCTTTAGGAAATACTCCTTATCTTTATCCTTTTGTTTGCTCTCATTCAAATGTCTACCATTTTCTGGCATTTTGATTGATTTTGGGCATAGAAAAATAAGTATGCATCCTACAAAGAGAGAAACCTCTCTCATACCCCGGTTATATATCAGCTATGTAATTAATTGGGGAATACAAGAATGGATATTTTATATATCATGAAATTCCCAGTATCTGGAGTAATTCTTGGCACTTAAAAGATTTTTAAAGGTCAAATATTGAATCCTGCAAATTACTAATGCAATAATCTGACGTAGAGCAGAATTGATTTTTTTTTTTTTTGTGAGCAAAACTGGTTTTATATTTTACTGCTTTAAAGAGGACCACTAATTTTTTTAATGTTTCAAGTTTTTATTTAGTTAGTTACCATATAGTATAATATTAGTTTGAGGAGTAGAATTTAGTGATTCATTGTTTACACATAACACCCAGTGCTCATTACAACAAATGCTAAAGGGGACCACCACTGAGAAGATCTTAATAGCATCTCAGAGGAAGGAGGGGAAAAGTTGGCTCTTATGATGGCTTTGGAGTATGGTTTAGGTAGACCTTTCGCTATGAGGGTGGGATGACAAGTTTGATAAGCATTGGGCAAAGTTCATGATACAGTTTAGGAGGGGTGAACACAGCAAAGTGATTTCTAGCAAGTCTTCCAGAGTAAACAGTCATTTGATGAGCTTTCAAATGTCCTACGAAGGAGGAATTTGCCTACCTGAATCATCTGTTGTTCAGATAAATTTGTTTACCTAAGTTCCTGAAAGAAACAAGTTATTTGTAAGTCAATCTTCCAATGTTTTGGACTCTTAAAACCATGTTAATGTTGATAATAAGCTGTGTGGGTATAAATGGATTTAGTTCTCAAAAGACGTAGGTGCCCAGTAAAATTGAACCTAAGCTGCTAGCTTTTCGAGGTCAATCATACTATGTGATGTGTAAAAGGCAGTTGGGAAAAGTAGAAACAGACAATATGGAAGTTGTGGAAGGAAATGAAATTTAGTGCATTTAAGAAAATAGATGTAAATCATGACTATGCAAGAAAACTTAATGACGGTGTATCTGACTTTTGAATGGAAACCGTGTTTACTCAGAGCCTTTTCTTCTCGTTTTGCCAAAGCACATCTAGCATTCCTTGCCTATGCGCCTCAACTCTGCCCATATCTCTCCAGAACCTGCTACCATCTTGGCTACCAACAAGCTGCTCCTTAAGTCGGCTTGTTCTGCCTACTTTCACTAAAGGCTTTGTCCTAAAAGACTAAACGTCACTTATAATTTTAAAAGATAATAACAACATCACTAAAATAAAAAACTCAAGGGCAAGGGCTCATGCCAGTAGGCATCCTGATGTAAATACAAACTATCACCAGTGAAACTGACTCAGACAAGGTAATTAATCTCTGAGCTTCAGTTTTCTTATTTTAAAAGTGTGGATATCAACTTAAAAAAATAAACAAAAACAAAGATTAAGGGTTTTTTTGTGTTGTTGTTTTTTTTTTTAAGATTTTATTTCTTTATTCATGAGAGAGAGAGAGAGAGAGAGAAAGAGAGAGGAACAGACTCCATGCGGGGAGCCTGACATGGGACTCGATCCCGAGACTCCAGGATCATACCCTGGGCTGAAGGCAGCGCTAAACTGCTGAGCCACCCAGGCTGCCTTGAAGATTACGTTTTTAATGCAAAATCCCCTTTAGATAAATATTTTGTGTTCTTTTACTTAGCAAATATATTGATTGTAAAAAAAAAAATTAGCATAAAAATACAAATTGAAGCTCAAGATGTAAAGTTGATAAATAGATGACTGGTTTGATCTGTGCAAGAAGACTATTTCTGTGAGAGAAGACAGGGAAAGTGAGGAGTGCTCTTTCTAAAGGGGTAGTGTTGGATGGGGTGGAAAAAGGTAGAAGGCAAACATAAAGAAATGAAAGGAGGAAATAGCTCAACAAGTGATAGAAGAGTAGGGACAAGGTGGAAAACTTTTAATAAAAGCATTATATATAACAGAGACAGAGGCCACATGGTCAAGTCTTTGGGGCCTCAAAATATGTCATTTCTTCACTCATCTGGAGAATGTGTCAAGTCTAATTCGCTAGACAACTCACAGGGGAAAATTCCCCATTGCTTTACCAGGTAGTCTCATCCTGATGGTTGCATACTCTGGTGTAGCTGTCACTCAGCACTTTCTAAAAAAGGCAGTCAGCAGCTTTGGGACACTTTTTTTTTTCCACTTATTTATTTATTTTTTTAGCACTGTTAGCCCGCATTTCACTTTAAAGGGATTTTGGAATGTAAACAATTTTTTTTGAAATTCTGCATCAATATTATGAATTACTGAGTATACATTTGCATTGATTACAAAAATAGCCAAATTAAAGACATGAAATGTCCTTTTTAAAAGGCACAGGTGGCATAATAAACAGCTATTAATCAAGGTGACCGAGAGCGCCAATTGGCATTCTTCCAATCAGCCGAGGCCATCTGCAACCCTTTAGATATCATTGTTTAGTATCAGATCCCAACTTATTGTTTTAAAAATGAATGTTTCACATGTTGTCTTGCTGTCACCAGGTTGCTACTTTCCAACAGTTTCCAACAGGCACAGCTGTTTCTTGTTACCAATCACAAGGAATATATGTTGAGGATTCATTTTAAGTAGATATTGAATCCAATAGCTTCACAATTGCTTAGCTTCATATCTTCAGAGAACACTCTACCTAGTTCTGGATTTTCTAAATTTTGTAAATTGACCCATTAGTCTTCAAATCCAGATTGGGTTTGCTTCCCAGCAAATAATGAAATTTTAGCTCTAAAGGGTTATTTGAAGAACTATTAGAGAAAATAAAACATGACTAGAATCCCCTTCTACAAATCCCTTTAAGAGTTTTCTCCTTATCTTTGCTTCCATCATCTCTTCTGTTGCATTATATTCTAGGAATAAGTACAACCTACTCTAACTACAAAAGTTTAGAAAGAAGAAAATAGGTTTAAAAAAGTCTTAAAATAATCATCAATCTTTAAAATTAAAGCTCAAATGGGTGGTTTATTACTAACTTGATTTCCCCTTTTCTTTCACAGAAGGAGGAAATAACCTTCCTAAATATACAGTGATAACTTGCAAGGTTTTTAGTTCAAATAAACCCATCACTGTGGCTGCTATGTCAGGATAATCAGCTACATGTGGAATTATAGAGGTGTGCCCATTTAAAACTTGATATATACTCCCCAAACACCTTCTCTAAATTCTGTATTACATTATCGGCAAGCAGTAGTGTTTGCCAGTACCCATTTGCCCTTCTCCTAACCACAAGCTACCAATTCTCTTAAACATGGCGCATCTGATTATTAAAAAAAAAACCTGATGATTTATTTTATGTTTTTAATAATCAGTGAGTGTACTTTTCAATATATATACTATCCATTTGAATTTATTTTCAGTTGAATCATCTATTTTATATTTATGTGTATATACCTAATGTTCTCACTAAACTTTCATTAAGAAGTTAAGATTTATTGTCTCTGTTTTATCACATTAGGAGTCAAAGTATTTTTTAATATAGTGTATGAAAAATATGCATTTATTACTGGCTACTTACCAAAAGAATACAAAAACACTAATTTTAAATGGCATATGAACCCCTATGTTTATTGCAGTATTATTTACATTAGCCAAATTATGAAAGTAACCCAAGTGCCCATAAAGATGAATGGATAAAGAGGATGTGGGTGTATATATATATATTATTTATAAAAATCCTTGGACTTTATATTTATTATATAAAATGTTATGTAATCTTTGACTTTATATTTATAATATATAATAATATAATATGTTTTACATAATATATATGTATATATGCGTGTGTGTATATATATATTTTATATATATATGTATGTATATGTATTATGTATATATATTATTCTTCTGTAGAAAAGAATCCTTGCTATTTGCAACAACATGGATGGAGCTAGAGAGTATAATGCTAAGTGAAATAAATCAGTCAGAAGAGGACAAATACCATATGATTTCACTCATGTGGAAGTAAGAAACAAAACAAACAAAGGAATAAAAACTTGAGAGACAAACCAAGAAATAGACTCTTAACTATATAAAACAAACTGATGATTACCAGAGGGGAGATGGTTGGGCGGATGGGTGAAATGGGTGATGGGGATTAAAGAGAAGCACACTTAACATGATAAGCACTGAGTAATGTATAGAATTGTTGAATCACTCTATTGTACACCAGAAACTAATATATCACTTTATGTTAACTATAGTGGAATTAAAATTAAAAACTTAATAATTTTTTTAAATAGGCATGTAATAAAAGAACAAATGAACAGAAGTTCTATTATTAGTTTAATTCAAAATCACCTCTAAATTTTATAGGAAGCACTATTACTTGACTCTTAAAAACATATTATTTGTGATTTTTGTCAATATATATATTTTTTTGCAGAGCAATGATCATGTGCTTTATTTAAGTTTAAACACAAAAAAAGTCACACTGTGCATTAAAACATATTATAGACAATAAGGATCTGACATCAAGATGTCCACTTTTTTGTTATTGTTGTATAAAGAATGGTATGATGACTGGAGAAGACAAATTTCTGCTTGTGTCGTTCTGTTTCTTTTTCATGGTCAAAGGCAAGGCAAAACATCAAGGAGCAGTCAAAAGAATAAAATTCTTTTTTAAACTTATTTTAAATTTAAGTAGAGTTGACACACAATATTACATTAGTTTCAGGTATACAACATAGTGATTCTATTTCTCTACATGTTATACGATACTCACCAAAAATGTATCTACCATCTGTCACCACACAACTCCATTAAAATATCACTGACTATATTCCCTATGCTGTACCTTTTATTTCTGTGAATTATTCATCCCATAACTGAAAAGCTAGATCCCCTTTATCTTTTCTGCCATTTCCCCACCCCTTCTCTCTGGCAACCCTCAGTGTGTTCTCTATATTTAGAGGTCTGACTTTTATTTGTTTATTTATTCATTTATTTTGTGTCTTAGAACCCATATGAGTGAATTCATATGGCATTAAGACAATAAAAATCTTAAATCCAACTTATAGTGCTTTGCACTTCTGCTCTCAGAGCTTAAATGAGATGGGACTAATTTTGGTAGCTTGTACAGGGTAGGATAAAAATTATAACACCACTACTAAAAATTTTTTTTTTACGAGATCTTTTTTTTTTAAGATTTATTTATTTATTTATGATAGAGATAGACACAGAGAGAGAGAGAGGCAGAGACACATAGGAGGAGGGAGAAGCAGGCTCCATGCTGGGAGCCCGATGTGGGAATCGATCCAGGGACTCCAGGATCATGCCCTGGGCCAAAGGCAAGCACTAAACCGCTGAGCCACCCAGGGATCCCTACCACTACTAAAATTTAAACAAAAGTTTAAAGACTGTTGGATTGGTTATGAGATTCCATAATTCCCAAAGAAATTCTTAAATGAATAAGTTGAGTTTAAATAAATACAGGCACGATAGGAAATGGCTCCTGAAATAAGTGGCTGTGACTCTAAATTGTTTTTAAATGATGTGATTAAAATAATTGTCCTGAAAATTTCAGAAGGTTCACATTATTTTATCTATATGTAATCACTTGATAATTAGTGTGATAGGAAAATTCTTCTTCTATAATCAACCCTTGAATTCTCAGTTCCTCTTACTAGTAGTACACATTGCATCCCATAGTGATGGTTCGTAGGAAGGCAAGAATCATCAGAATCAAAATAAAGTTCGATCTGGCTGGCTGAATTTCACTGGGTTTTATTGGTCCAGGGAAAATCTCATGTTTGATAAAAATTTATGCACCACTCTCAGCCAAAACAGAGGGCTATTTTCCAATGTTTATAAACTCCACAATTATGATATTTCCCCATGTCTCTACCCACTGTTTCTAACTAGTCCTCCTATATAACTGAACACTGTTCCCTTTTATTTAAGATGATTTATCTCGTCCTTCAATGTTTCTATAATGCCGAGGCACTTTTTTTTGCCTTGTGTTTACCCACATGGAGAAGAATTTACCTACTTTAGATTCTCTCTTTTGCTTTTAGGGGCAGATCTAGATTTACAGACCTGAAGTTTTACAACTTCTTAAGTTTCTTTAAGAAAAGGAATACAATATCATGGCTACGAAAGAAAACATACAAATAATTATGTAAAATGAAAACAAATGATCTAATCTTAAAAATCTGACAAGTGACAAAACCATTACAATATCCAGGAAAACAGCATAATATTTCATCAATAAAGTACCTGCTAAATCTCATACTGTTCACATTGATTCACTGGTAAATACAAATAGGAACTTTTTCCAGGAACACTTTGCTTCACTTGAGGTCATTTCACTCCACCATGGTAATTTTGCCAGCTTTTTATCTAGAATCACTTGACTTCCTCAGAATAAGTTGTAGTCAAAGACTTTAAGATATGATCCAACTCACTGGGATGTATGAAACAGTTTCACACAGAGGTGAACCCATTGCAGGAAGTACAGGATTTCAGGATAAATTTACAGGATAAATTTGATTTCATGATATTTCCATTAAAGACAAAAAAGTATTTTTATAATTATATATTTTTCATCATTGGATAGACTCCTAGCAGAGAGGAGCTTCCGTATTAACTGGATCACCATGTGAATTGAATCCTCTGCTCAAAAGTCTGTACTCTGGATGATTATGGAATTTTCCATGCACCAGCTTTTCTTTCTGTCCATTTCAAACACTATTCCTCTTTCTGACTTCATATTCCCTGTTTTCAGAATATAGACTCATATCTCTACCAGACCTCTCAACCTGCACCTTCAGGTCATGATACCAAATAAGTTGACACAGTGACCAGTGGAGTTCTGGTCCCATCTCCATTTCTCAGCTCAGACCAGTCCTGCAGGTTCCCTATGTCTTTAGTTATTTAAGTGTAAGATGAAAAGACTAGTCTAACTGTTCTTTAATGTAAGTCATGCTAGTATTAAAATTTCTAAAAAAAAAAAAATGGGAAGAGGAAAATTATTAGGGGACCAGCAAGCAGTTATTTAGCCAAATTAGATATAGTGAGACAGAAAGAAAACAGGCAAGAGGGAAGGGCATTAGAAAAAGGGAAAAAAAAAAAAAAAAAAAAGGAATGCACATAAGCAGCTGAACAAAGGTTGGGGCAGAGGCATGAGTTCATATGTGATGACCCAAAGATAAAGGATAGTTAAAGATATAAGATGAAAAAAAAAATTAAAAAAAAAAGATATAAGATGAAAAAGGTAGAGCTAGCAATTTCAAGGGGAAACGGATTGGATAGCAGTAGGACAAGGCAAATGAGAAGGCCTGGGATCTCTAACTAAATCTGAAAGTAAGAATAGCAAATTACCCCAGAATAAATGGCAATATTTTCATATGAGGAAAAGATGCCAAGGTCAACAATCAAGGCATGCTATCCAGAAGGTATGATAGCAGACACAGATGAAAGCCCAGTAACATTCCAAGCCCTAAGAGCTTCCATTTGTGTCTATGGAGTTCTGATGAACAATCAGAATGTGAGCACCCAGAGCACACAGGGTCAAGTTATGTACAGTGACGGATGCTATAGTCAGCATTGGAAAAAATCTGTCAGTAGACAAACTGGGGATTATGAGTAAGGTTTCATTCTTTGGAAAAATGGATGCAAAATGCAACCGAAACCCAGTACAAGTATCATCTGGAGACTGAGCCTCAAGAGTCCTATCTATAAAACAGTAAGAAAAGCACAAATCAACCAATGACATGTTAGACATTATCATTGAACATATTGATTATTAAGTCTGACTGCCTGACTTTAAATCCACACATGTAATGCATTAGCTGGATGACATGCGGTGAGGCGCTAACTCCTCTGAGCCTGCTTTCCTCATAGTGAAACTGAGGATCATGAGAGTGAATTGGTTATGCGGATTATATGAGATTATATGAGAACATAAGATACCTTGCAGAATATGTGGTTTGGATGCTCTACAAATGTTACCCATCATTATTGCTAATAGGATTGTTGTTGTCGCTGCTGCTATCTAAATATTTTTGATTAAAAAAAATATAAATGTAGGAGAGCAGGCTATACTTTATATGTGGACAGCTCCCAAGGATGGAAACACTGATTGGTAAAGAGAAAGTAATAGAAATTATAAGGAGGAGCAATACCTAGGCAAGATCCCATCTCCAGCCACAAGGTAAGTTCAGTAGAGGACGTCAGGTGGAAAGATTGAAATGCAAGAGCTCACATAGGCCCATTTATAGAGATTCTGTGCTTTAGAAATTGTCCTAATAGCTTCAAATACATTTATTCTTTCATGCCACCCTTGGGCATTAGCATTCACATTTCTGGTTTATGGATTTTATAGGAAACCAAACCTCAGAGAGGTTGTATAGATAGCTTCCTTATAAAGGAAGAATATATGCTGGCACATGGACCAAGGGATCCTATGACATCAGGGGGTTACAGCAACATTGGGAGAGCTAAGAGAATCAGCTGATAAACCAGTAGCCAAGAGAAGTGTGTGGAAAAAGTGTAGCAGTTTAGTATAGAAGTTTAGAGGCACATACTTGACCCAAACCACTTCAGTCCATGGTCTACCTTTAATATTTATTGTCCCTGTGACTTTAGGAAAGTCACAAAATTCCTCTGAGCCTCAATTTCCTCATCTGTAAAATGAACCTAAAAATAGTATTTCACAGGACATTTTGAAGTGTAGAGGAGGTGATATGTACTAGAGAGTGCTCAAAATATAGTATATGTTAGCTTACTTTCCAAATTCACTGCTGCTTTTTATAAAGATTCTTAATATTTTGAATTTTACAAGCAAGTAAGTATCTCCAAAATATGTTTGGGGGAAGAAAAATAAGTGTTAAACATTTTGATTTTTCCAAGTAAGGGCATGTTCAAGTAATTAACTTCCATCTACTGTCATCATCATTTCATAAGACGAATGATATTGTAACACAGAGAACTTAAAAGATATTATCTCAAAATAAAAGAAAATCCATTAAATGAATAAAATCAACATAATGGAAAACTCTGAGGTGCCTTATTTTTCTTTTTCTCAGACATGTGAAACCAGCACAGACTAATTCACGAGGCACTGACCAGCAGATCATTGGGCCATGCAAGTAGAAATAGATCCTCTGTGAAATTCCACATTTGGAAAACCACGTACGGTTCTTGGTATCTCTCTGGAGGACAGAAAAAGCAATAAGAGCAGGATCAGACTTTCCACATAAAAATTTCAAAGGATCTGATTGTGAAGTAAGAAATTTGAGGCTCAGGTATACTAGGAAGAATTAAACAGTGTCCACCTAAAGATGGTGGGATTTTGGATGTCACTGTGCTCATTAACACTGGACCATATTTCTGCCAAGAAAGCTAGAAATCAGCGTTAGGAAAGCCAAACTCCTAAGAATTGGATTGTTCCCTATAGATACCACATGAGAGACTATTTAGAGAATATTCAATAGGAGAAGAACACAAATGTATTTGGATAGATGTCCTTAGATCTCTGAGTGGGAGAATGATTTTTTTAAGGCATAATTGTCGAGTTGTTTAACTTTACAAAGGAGCTAAGGGACATAGGACACATTAAAGCCCCTTTTCTAGTATATCCCATAACTAGCGTGGGAACATTCCAAAGTTGCCTTTGAATTGTTTATGTTGAGAGACAAATATCTAGGGGGCAATAGTTCCAAGCACTAAATGATACCAGAGTTTAGCAGAGAATATGCCTTAGCAGAGGGAAATGAAAACGGTATGTCATTACAATGACAAAGAAATTAACTCCGTGAGCTGCCCCTTTGTAAAACATACTTTTTTTTCTTTCCCAAATGTCGCTAAAATCCTACCTGCCAACGTTGTATAGGATAACGTCTCATTCTTCCTTACTTCATGTGAAAACAAAGGCACAAGATGAGATTTACCAACCTCAGTAACTATTACTGTTACTAGTTTACCTACTATTTCCATATTATGATGCACAATCTTCAAAACTAAGTCAGGAATGAATAGTACATATATGATCATGTGAATCAAACATAGGAGAATAAATCCTTACAACCAGTTTAAGTATAAAGTAGTGTGGCCTAAGACATGCTTTAATTCTCTTTCAAAGATATTTGGAAACAGGCCCTCAAAGTGGTTATAGGCAAATCAAAACTCAAATGACAATTAATTAATTTGTACAAAAACATTTTTCGATTGTCTATTCTATGTTAGGTAGGAATTGTGGAGTCACATCAATTAAAAACAAAACATAGTTACAGCTCTCAGGGACAATCACACCATACATTTTTTTTAACAGAAATCTGCAAGAAAATATTAATTTGGATCAATGCATGACCAGACAACTACAAGTACAGAGAAGATGGATCATAAGTCAGGTCAGAATGGGATAGATAATCAGGAAAGTCTTTTAAGAGATCATGTCTGAGCTGATTACTGTATGGGACAGGGAAAATCCCATATCATGTTACAGGCAGACGGCACATCAAGTGCAAAACCTCAGAGAAAAAAAGCATAGTACTTTCAGAAAACAAAAAAAACACCCCAGCAGTATTTCAGTATTCACTTGGAGAAGAACATATGGCTGGGGGTGTAAGAAAAGAGTTGATAGGAAGGTAGATGCTGGATCATGAAAGACTGGGGGAAGCTGAATCTATCCTGAGGATAATGGGTACCTGCTTGCGTGCCATTGGTCCCATCTGGGCATCAGTCTCACAAGGCCAAATTTATACTTGGAAGAAGATATGAGGGATCTTATTTTTTGAAAGGGTTGGTAAGGCTCAGAGAACAGAGACGTAAGGCTCACTGAGATAAAGGTCTCAGAAATGCAGCAGAAGGCCAGGCTACTAGGAGCAAAATGTGTCTAATAAGTCACTCTAGGCATCAAACAAAACCTCATATAATTTGATATGTGATTTAGTCCATTCGGGTTGCTAAAACAAAATACCACTGACGAGGTAGCTCATAAACAATGAAAATTGGTTTCTGACACTTCTGGAAGCCGGGAACTCTGAGATCAAGGTGCCAGCATGGTCACATTCTGGTGAGAGCTCTGTTCCTGATTCATAGCCAGGGCCTTCTCATTGTCCTCGTGTGACAGAAGGGGGCTGGGGAGTGCTTCGGTTCTCTTTTAGAAAGACACTAGTTGCATTCGTGAGGCTCCACCTCAAGACCAAAGTACCTCAAAGAGGCCCTACCTCCTCGTACTGTCATCTAGGTATTAGGATTTGAACACATGGATTTGGGGGGAACACAAATATTCAAACCACAGCAAGATATTATGTTGGTAACTGTACCATCATTTCTTGCACCAGTAATCCTTGGCAAACTTCAGCAACATGATGCTTGTTGGAAGTGGAACTTTGAGTGAAGGTGGTTAAGAAGAAGTAATTGTGTCTGGTTAAAGTGAACCTAGGGTGAGAAAACAGAACAGCTTAGGTAAAGTATGAGACACCACAGCAAGAGTGACCAAGAAAACAGGAGCTTAAGAACCTTGCAAAAATGTTAATGGGAGATATTGGTTAGAATTCAGGTGCAAGACCGGAATATTTTATTTTTGGGGTTTTTGTTTGCTTGCTTGCTCGCTGTAGACAATAGAGCAAGTGAAAGCTGTGGACAAAACCAAGCTTTCGAACGATGAGTTTGGGAATCACGTGTAGGATGGATTGAAAGGGGGAAAAAAAATAGGGAATGGGACAGAGAGTTAGGAGGCAATTACAAGAATCACAGAGATAAGTTTTGACAGGGAGAATTTCCAGGACCTGAAGTTTGGCTGTAGGAGAACCGATAAAGTGATGTCAGATATGACTCCCTAATAGTACTGCCAGTTGAAATCAAGAATTTAGGATACTGACTTTGGCGCAGTGAGGACCTGATGATACAGGGGTAATGGGTCCTCCTTTGGATGAATTGCCTTTTAAGAGTCAGTTGGAAATCCAGAAAATGAGCACACATGCCAACAAAGATCAGACCTCAGACGGGTTAAGGTGATCTTGGATCAATGAAAACCGATGTAATGGTTCATCTGAAGGAGAATGGTGAACAAATGTGGCACGGCTGGAAGAGCATGGTGTGTGTCTGGGCAAAGTGCATACCAGTGGAGGAGAATGAGTAAGATGTAAATAAGAAAAGACCAACCAATCTCTTCCTAACTAGAATCAACAGAGCATGCTATGCAATGCGGGAGATGAAGCCCAATTCCATAGAAGTAGACTTCTCTGTAGAAAAATGTCTGACGGAAGACAAGAGGCAATTCACACTTCATGGCTTGTGCAGCTTGGCATCACTGAACATAAGTAGCAATTGATAACTATTACGTAATGATTGACTTAAAGTAGAGAAAGAAGGGAAAGAAAAATAGAGGAAGGGGTGGGGACAAGGAAAGAAGAGAAGACAGAAAAGCTAACATTCTCCTTTCTAGGAACATAACAAGGAGGTAAAGACTCCCCGATGCCCTTATGACAGAAAAGGAGCGAGGCTCAGTATTTCCTTCCCAGCTTCCCTATGCTGCTTGTGTAGGAGCACTAAACTTGCTTAGAAGGCAAACATGTCGAATAGTTTTAAATCTTAAAATATCTCTCTCTATATATATCACCCCAGGGCTTCCCCTTCCCACAGCAAGATGAATAATGTCCCCAGAATGCTTCCTTAGTATGATTCAGCTTACATTCAACCCACACTTCCCCATGCCCAGGCTCCCTTTAAGCCTTGCATTTCATACAAGAGGAAACAAATGGTCAGTGAAAATAAGAAAGTATCTCAAAGCTGGACAGGGAGTGAGCCAGTGGGAGAACCAATCTTTAGCCCCCTTCTCTACCTTCAGTCTGCATGATTCCTGGGGTTAGAATTTTCTATCGCATTTTGAGATGATTAACTGAAAGTGTCTTGTCGTGAGGCCACGGATCACAGACCTGTTTGACCAAGACAATAAGGACTCTGGGCCACAAAAAGTAATATGTACCAAGCGCATGTGTAATGGGAGATATTATTTTCAATTAAACTAAACTATTCTTGATTTTTAAAAGAAAGGATCTTGGGAAACTTGATTTCAGTTTGAACCCAACTCTGAAGTCTATACTCTTCCCACTCTTTTGAGTCGTTGAAGCGCTTGTCATGCATCATGAAGGGACTGAATTCGACGAGCACTTTATAAATGGATGACTGCATTCCTTTCAAAAAGACTATGTTTCTAAGATTTTATTATTTTACAAGCTTTCTCAAGCATTTGTTAATCTGGTGCCTTAGAGGTTGTGATTTCCTTTGAAAGAAGAAAGACTTAAATGGCCAATATATATGCAATTTGGGAAGAGATGTGATGATTGATTATTTCCCTGAGTGTAGTGGAGATTAAAGGTTGAAAATTCTCATTTTATTATGGCTTCCGTGGCTTTTATTTACTTATCCTCTTCCTTACTACCTATCCACATGCACTACTATCCAGATGATAGTAGGGATATATTCAATGGATATGCTGATAAATTATCATGTTGAAGTGTTGCAGTGATGGCACCAATGAATCCTCTTCCTTTCTCCATGTTGTTGTGTAGTTCCCAGCCACATTGGTCTTGGGCTTGTGGTCAGATGACTTGCTGTAAAACTAGTGGGATATCAGCAAAGATGCCATAAGGAAGGGTTTGCAAAGAATTTGCACCTTGGGTCTTGTGCACCTAGAATGCTGTCAGCATATGAAAAAGACAGGCTAGGACCAAATTGTTGGAGACAAATGGCCCAGCCCACAGCTAGCACCAACATGTGAATAAAACCATTTTTTATCACCTACTCCAACCACATTGTCCAACCCAAGCATACTGCCAAGCAGAGCGACAGAATTTTGAGTAAACTATTAACTATATGGTTATTGTTTTAAACTATTACGTTTTGAAGTGATTTGTTAGATACCGCACACTTGTTACAATTACATGGTCCCATATGGCTGTACTATGTTATTCTTGTTTCTTTTTGTGTTTCACTCCTTCACCATAGAGAGGTAAAACACATTCCCTACAATAACGACTATGTGTTTCTTAAAACATAAATATATTTCATATTAATCTATTAATTTAAATAAATATATTAATTTTCATTTTTCCCACCACCAATAATCTCTAGCCTATTTCAATTTACTTGCATCATACACTACTTACTTTAGTTTGCTATGTCTAGCAAAGTGAGGTTATTGCGATTTGATGTGTTTTTTCCCTGGAATAAATTGTATGTTTCAAATGAAAATGTCACACTATGTTAATAGGCATTTTTAGTTAAGATGCAGAATCTCCAAATGCAAGTGGAAACATTTGCAAATACTTTTTAGCCTAAAGTCTTGGTTTTGTGCCATTAAATTTGGCTTCTTGGATTTTTCTTTTCTACTTGATATTTTAAGAATTCTAGAAGACAAAGCCAGTATTATAATAAAGATGGTAAGACTTGTTCGTGAAATATTCCACATTCAATAGATTGTACTGGGACTACCATGAGGACTCTATAAATAATACATTATATGCTAAAAAGAGAGAGAACAAATTAATATTCAAATAGTTTGTGGCATATTTTAATATGGCATATTTTAATATCCAAAATTATCAGTATATGCTATGCCTATGAATAACAAAAATTACAGAAAAGCCAAAACCATGCTCTATTTCCAACTCTTAACTCTTCAGTAGATGGTATATATCATGAAAGTGTTCTAAGAACTCTGGTTTTTCTCCTTTTGGTCCTGTCTCTCTTCAGTTATTGATATCTCTAAGATTGTAAGTAGGTTAGGCAAGGATGGGAGATGAGGCTCATATTGCTTTATTTCACCATCTTCCTTAGTAAGTGTCCAATAATTCTTAGGAAAACAATTGAAGAGCTATAGTGTGTTTATTTAGGGGATTATTTGGGACTCAAATTCATCACTTTATCTCTGTCATACAACAAGTTATACGCAGGGTCACCTTTGCTGACTGTACAGCCTTGGTTAATTGAGACTACTGATGTCCTAAAATCCCTAGATAATATGACAGCCAACCCAACACATATACCTATTACTCTCTAATTTCTTATATTTCCTTACTCAGATTTGGTCCAAGTGAATATAAAATGTCATCAGTGTTCATCCCTGAATTTACAAAATTCTTCTTTTCCTCTACATTAGTGTTTCAAGATGAAGTGTGAGGAAATGATGGGGCTGTTCCTGGAGAAATTAATTTACTCATTCAAAATCCATTGAGTACCTATTGTATGTACTATTACAGGGGTTAATAATGAAAAGCAAATGTAAATTAGAGCCCCTACATAAAAAAAGCTTATATTCAAGCAGAGATAGTCACTGTAAGCTTGTGTAATTACATTTTAATGAAGAATTACTTTGAGTTGTATGAGCATTTTGGACAGACAGTTACCTATCACATCAGCAGCCCATGATTTATATATGACAGTTCCAAAAGTCATTCTACTTTGAGCAGTCTAGGATAAATAAAAGTGAAAAATGTCATAATTTTTAGTTGAAAAACAAAGCTTATCTTTTAACTGAATAGTTAAAGAAACTTGAAAACTGAAGAAATACAAAGTCCAGAGTGTAAGCTCTATGAGGTTTTATTGTTTTATTTATTGATGTACATCTAGAACTTGGCACAATGCCTGGCACATAGTAGGTATTAATGCAATATTTTATGTTGGAGAGAGAATTAATGAATAAAAGATAATGAATAAAAGATAATGAATTTTTCCTATTTATGTGGTGTTCCATGAAGTAGAAGTAACGTATCATTGTTACTTACAGCTGTTCTTTATAGAATCCTAGAATCTTCTTATATAAGAATTCTTATATTCTTATAATAAGAATTATAGATAACATTCTTAAATGTTTATTATATGGGATTAAAGAATTTATTATTTCCTAACTACAAATGTATGAGGAAGGACCAACATTTCATATGAGGACATCAAGGCTACCAAGGTTAAATAGTTGCTAAATCTCTCATATCCAAGACACATCAGAGCTGAGCTATAAACCAACATTTGACTTGGAGACCCACTGCCTTTCTGCTAAACCAGAGTTCTTTCACAGAAAGAAGTGACTTAGTTTTACCTATATGTCATTTCAATACCTTGTGAATGTCAAGGTTATTATCACTGCCTATGAAAATGCTTAAACGATCAGAAGTTAGAAATGGAAAACAAAAACACAAGAAAAAAAACAAACCTCATACCTTTCCTAGCTATATGACATAGCACTTAGTCCTAAGACTAGAAATAGCTCTTTTGCATAGAGGGCTGGACACAGGAAGTAATGCTATATCTTACTTTGCAGAAAATAACCTTTCAAGAACAAATGTATCTTCATGAATATATAAACTCTCTCACAAATAAATTCACCTCTCAGTTGTTTTTTCCTAAGTTAACAAATAGAATAAGTGCAATGCTTTCTAGAGAGATTGAAAGTCATACATTGAAGCCAATTTTGTTCTGTTTGGACACACTTCAAAGCCAGTAAATATATATTATAAGTAAGAATAAAGTCAACACAATGAAAGTGGTATTGAAGAGTCTTGAAAAATGAAAGGTAGCCAAGTGTTGCTAGGAGCAGGAAGTTTGGAATTCCATATAAAGGGTATGTGCTGATTCACAGGACAAAGTCCCAAAGGTTAATAGTTATTGGGAGCTTATAAGCTATTTTGCCATAGAAGCCACTATAGAAGATGTAGCTAACTTAAGCCAGCCTAAAAAATCAAACTCGTCATTACGTATCAGATTAATGAATAGTATTTTTGCATAAAAATGTATTCAGCTTTTCAAATTAGAATGTTACCCCAAATTTCTGAATTCCCCTAGCTTCATTCTATCTGTGAAACAATTGTATTGGCAAGACTCCATTGTATCTTGTGCTCTGGAGCTGGCACAGTGGGAAAGGATGGGGAAGAGGAATGAGATGAGGAACAGGAAGTAGAAGAAGGAAAAGAAATGTGGGAGAAGGAGGGCACTATTTTGAGTTGAGCTTTGAAGTTCTAGTTTTGAACTTGCCCAAACAACCTAGAGTTTAACGATGAAAATAATCAAAATCAAATTTGGAAAATAACCTTTGGAAAGGGATTGCTCATGAATAATTTAAAGTCCATGTGTAAACACGCAAATTTGTGTCCATATCTTATACATATACACTCACAAGTGCTTTTGTTCACTAAAATAAAATAATAAAATAAAATAAATAAAATTAAATAAATAAAATTAAATAAAAATAATAGAGGACATGTAAATGCCATTTTGCATATCCTAAATTATTAAAAAGTTAACTTTGTCTTCTACCATCATTTCCTACTTGTCATTGAATTGCATCTTTGAATGGAGAATCAGATGCACCAAAATTTATATAAAGAGAAACATTAGCTATAGGCCAGCAAACTGGGTAGACTGTATTGCCTGGTGAAAGGGATTAATCCAGAGACAAAGTTTGGTTTTTAATTGTATATGTTTAAACATTATGATTTGAGATACATCTACAGAGTGAAATAATTTCTACAGTCAAGCTAATTAACATATTCATTTTTCCCACATAGTTGTTTTTGTATGTATGTGCAGTGAGAGTGTCTGAAAGCTATTCTCTTAGCAAATTCCCCGTATTCAATACAGTGTTATGGATTGTAGTTCTCAGTATTACAGACTATACCTTAGATCTCTGTACTTTTTTCGTTCTGCATAGCTGCATCTTTGTAGCCTTTGTAGCATCTACCCATCTGCCCCCTACACCTCCCTACATACCTCCCCACCCCCCATCTCCCCACCCCACCTCCCACCTCTGGTTTATTTTAATTAGCATAATGTCCTCCAGTTCCATCCATGCTGTTGCAAATGGCAGGATCTCCTTCCTGGAGACAAAAATATTTCTGAATGACAGTTTGCATGAAAAAAATGACAGTTGTCCTCATACAAGCTACTTTTCAAGGGGAGCCAGGAAAAAAAGGAAACTTAGTTTCTTGATCTGAGGAAATCATCAACTACACTTTTTAAAGAATTTAGAAAACTGTGTTACCTCACTTGTTTATAGTTCCTGTCATTGCTGCTGCTTTTGATGTGATGCAGATTATTGTTGTCTCCTTGTTATATATGGAGAAACTGATAAAACAAAAAAGACCTGGGCACTTCTCTGTGGAAGTATCGAAAAGACAGAGTTGGTGACTGTACTCCACTTTTGCAATGCTATAATCTGAGCAAATGGGAAGATTCGTTTAAAGGATGAAGGAGACATTTGTAGCTAGAATTCATGTTAAATCCCTGGGATCAGTTTGGAGAGAAGAACAGAAATAAGAAAGTCTGGACCCAATGTAGGACTTCTGGACTAGAAAGTGATAGAAACGTGATGAGAAAGAATGCATTTCATTAATACATTAGTCAGCAGTGCCAAAGAAGACTAATAATTCTATGCCAAAGAGATATTCTCAGGAACAAATCATATAGCAATGTGCCTAAACACAGTCATTATGTACATTATTTTCCCTTCAGTAAAAGGTGAACATATAGCGTGTGAGTTTTCATAAAATGTCTCAAAGTGGAGGGTCCTCAGTAGTGTCAGATGTGCTAGAATTCAGGAAAAAGGCAGAAGCAACCAATGAGTTTAGGAATTAGAAGTTTAGTGATATTATTAATAGGAATTTTTAAGATTTTATTTATTTATTCATGAGAGACACAGAGAGAGAGGCAGAGACATAGGCAGAGGGAGAAGCAGGCTCCTTGTGGGGAGTCCAATATGGGACTCGATCCCAGGCTTGGGATCACATCCTGAGCCGAAGGCAAACGCTCAACTGCTGAGGCACCCAGGCGTCCCAATAAGAAATTTCACACCGGAAATACCAGTAGAACTTCATCTGAAGTGAATTAAAGGTGAGTTATATGTGGCAGATATATATATCTACATATATCTATATATCTATATCTATCTATATCTCTATATCTATCTATCTATATACATCCATATATATATATATATGTGTGTGTGTGTGTGTGTGTGTGTGTAAAGAGAATTCTAGAATTCAGGAGCTTCACTTTGAAGTGAAAGAACTAGACATAAGTTCATGGGAAGGTTTGCTTATTTGTGATTATGATTGCTAGGAATTATTTTTACTATGTTATTCTTAAGCACTCCCTTCCTGCTATGTGTGTATGCACGTGATGTTCATAACTCCCCATACAGCTACAACCCAAAGAGGACTTCACTAAGACACATTTTAATAAAACTATCAAAAGCCAAAGATAAAGAGAGAATTTTGAAGCTGCAAAAAAAACAAAAACAAACAAACAAACAAAAACAAACAAAAAAACAAACAAAAACAAACAAACAAAAAAACTAATCTCTTACAAAGGAAATCTATAAGGCTACTAGCAGATTTCTCAGCCAAAACTTTACATGCCAGAAGAGAGTGGGATGCTATATTCAAAGTGCTGAAAGAAAAAATCTACTAGTCAAGAATGCTTGACTCTCCTTTAGAAATGGGGGAGAGAAAGAGGCTTTTCGAGACAAACAATTAGACCTGGCTTACAAAATACTGAAGAGCATTCAAGCTGAAATTAATTAGTGGCATGAAAATGTATGAAGGTGTAAAACTCACTAGCAAAGATACAAATATAATCAAATTCAGAATACTCTGATACTGTCATGGTGTCACTTAAGTATACAGATTAAAAGGCAGAGGTGATAAAACTAGTAATAGCTACAATAATTTGTTAATGAACACAATATAAACAGATATGATCTATGATAACAAAAGCATAAAATGTGAAAGGGGGGAAAGGGTAGAGTTTTCGTATGTGATCAAAGTTAAGATCTAAGCTTTAAATAGAGTCTTATAACTGTAAGATGTTTTATGCAAGCTACATGGTAACCACAAGGCAAAAACCTATAGTTGGTAGACAAACAATAAAGAGGAATCAAAGCTAGAGAAAAGATACTCCATACCAATGAAAACCAAAAGAGAACAGAGGTAGCTACACTTAGACCAGACAAAATAGACTGTAACTCAATAATTCATTATACAATGATAAAAGAGTCAATTTATTAAAAGGATACAACAATTATATATGCACCAAGCATTGGGGTACCATGTTTGTTAAGCAAATATGAACAGAAGCAAGGAGGAAATAGATAGCAATGGAATAATAGTAGGAGACCTCAATACCTTACTCTCAACAGAATATATCATCCAGACAGAAAAATAAATAAAGAGATACTGGGAGAAAATATTTATAAACCACATATCTGATAAAGGGTTAAATATTTAAAATACATAAGGAACTCATACAACTGAATAGCAAAAAAAGAATAATCCAATTTAAATATTACAAACCATGAGAGACTCCTAACGCTGGGAAAAAAACAAAGGGCTGCAGAAGGGAGGAGAGTGGGGGGATGGGGTAACTAGGTGACTGCACTGAGGAGGGCACTTGATGAAAGGAGCACTGGGTGTTATACTATATGTTGGCAAATTGAATTTAAATAAAATACATACATACATATATACATACATAAATACATAAGGAAATGAAATGAATAAACTTTTCTCCCAAGAAGATATACAAATAGCCTACAGCTCTATGAAAAGGTGCTCAACATCAATAATAATCAGGGAATCACAAATCAAAACTACCTAATACCCCTTAGGATGGCTGTTATCAAAAATAGTAGATAACTAATGCTGGTGATGATGTTGTGAAAAGGAAACCTTTGCTCATCATTACAAGAAATGTAAATTGGTACAACCATTATAGAAAACAGTATTCCTTGAGAAATTAAAAACAGAACTACCAAAAAATCCAACAATCCCATCTCTGGATAAATATATTGGATAGATATTTGCACATTAATGTTTGCTGCGACATTATTCACAATAAACAAGATACAGAACTAACCTAAATAAACTCATAAAAACAAAAAGGTTATTGCCAAGGGTTTGGGGGAACTGGGGAGATGCCCAGAAAAGATGATTATCTGTGATCAAGCTCTCCTAGCAAGCAATAATGGTATTTATTATTTGCTTACCAGTGGATCACTTATAGATGATTTGAATATTTTGTTTTATCAGAGAGCATAATTGGATTCATCTTAAACAGAGAAAATTGCTGAAGTGAAAGAGCAGGACTTTGAATTCTAAGACACAGCCCTAATCTGGTGAGTTCTCCAGTCCAGAGAAGCCACACTAACTTCACTGATAAGTTTTTCTTAGCCCCAACACAACAACCAAGTTTGATCGCGTTTCAAGAGGAGAATCAAATGAGGAAATAGGACCAGAGGTTTTGGGCTGATGGAAGCGACTGGCTCCGGCTCATTGAACAGGGCCCACGGAAACCCAGGGAAGGATACAAATTTTTCCAAAAGGGAAGCAGGTGTTGCTTCTAAGTTGCAACAATCATCAGGAAGTTTAATTTAAATTCATATGCCAACGTCGGCAAGATTTTTCTCCTAATAGGCAATCACTTGACAAAGAAGCGGAGTAGTTTAAGTTGAAATTTTCCTGGGATTCAATATCAATATTGCCTACAGATTGGTGAGAATTGCTGGGAGCTTAAGGTAACAAAGAACATTGCATTTTTTAGTATATCACAGCCTCAAGTTCTCTCTGGTTGTCATTTAAAAGTTGGAAAAGAATGAAGGCATTTTTTTTTTACTGTTCTATAGCAAATAATAGTGACTTAGTGATGAAAATCTGTGCTGTCTCAGAAATTCATATTTTCTCAATTGAGGGTCTATGAACTCAATGCTTTAGTTAAAAATATGTGATTATAAAAAATAAACTATGAGAAAAACAGTGACAGTAAAATCTATGAAAAGCGTTTTTATCATCAGAGCATAAAAGAGTGCAGAACTTGCTTCTACAACATAAAAGTGCAGAAATTACAGGAACATAGTTTGATTTCTGATAAAACTTCTATTCATGTTCTCCTGGGATGTTAGGTTTTGGGACTTAATTCCAGTGCATTCGGAAGCGAGGTGTTCCCCTCGCCAACAAGAAGCAGTTCTCAGTCAACAGGCAGGGTGTCTGGAAATTCGATTCAATTCAGACACTATCCACCTGGGGTAGCGTCACACTCCACAAGTTAAAGTTTTAGTCTCATAAGACAACTTACTCCCTCACCCCCACTTCACCTGCCAGTCACATGTTTGTTACCTGTGGGTCTGCCCACCAGCTGCAGACTGGAAGGTCCTCCAATCCCCTTCAACTCAGAATGCCAGTTGCAAGTCCAGGTTCTTGTCTGAACCTGTACCTCTAAACCTTGGGTTCGATTAATTTGCTGGATTGGAAACTTCGAGAAACATCTTACCTACTAGGTCACCTGTTTATTGCAAAAGGATATAACGCAAGAACAGCCAGATGGAAGAGATGCATAGGGCAAAGTATGGGGAAAGGGAACAGAGCTTCCATCCTCTCTCTGAACCACGCCCCTTGACTATCCACATGTTCACCAACCTAGAAGCTCTCAGAATTTAGTCATTTGGGTCTTTATGGAAGTTTCATTGCGTAGGCATGATTCATTAAAGAAATGGTCACTGGTGATTGATTTAACCTCCAACCCCTCTCCCCTCCCAGGAAATCAGGGAGTGGGACTGAAAGTCCCACTATCCTTTGGCAAAGTCTGTGGCCAGTTTTGGTTGTCACGACTTAGGGTCTTGCCAGTATCTAGTGTGTATGGGCCAGGGATTCTGCTAAACATCTTACAGTGCGAAGGATAGCCCTCTACGACAAAAATACCTCTCTCAAAATGCTCTGTAGTCTTCCTCCACTTGTAATAGTCTTTAAAAAACACCAGATAAACCAGGCTCCAGGCCTTCATAAGATTCCCATCAACTGAGAGGAAACCCAGTACTCCTTACTGTGTTGACACAAAGTCTACAAAGCCTTGCATGACTTGGCCTCTGACTATGTCTGTGAAATGCCTTCCTCATTCAGCCAAACAAGCCTTCCTTTAAGAGATCCTCACCCCTTTGGTTTTCTTTTCTTTTTTTCTTTCTAAGATTTTATTTATTTATTCATGAGAGACAGAGAGAGAGAGAGAGAAGCAGAGAAACAGGCAGAGGGAGCAGCAGGCTCCATGCAGGGAGCCTGACGTGGGACTCGATCCTGGGACTCCAGGATCATACCCTGGGCCGAAGGCAGGCGCTAAACTGCTGAGCCACCCAGGGATCCCACCCTTTGGTTTTCTACATAAGGGCCTTACATATCTAAATTCTAGCATTTAGAATGTTTTACTTCCAGGTATTCACTTGGCTACCTCACTACATCCTGACATCAAGAGTCACCTTTCCTGAATAAATAGCATCTCACCCATTCAACTGTGGTCCAATAGAACTATTATTTCAAGCAGGCACTGATCAACATGTGCAACTGTAACTGATAACTCCACAATCAGCAACCCCTGTGGCTCAAATTTTGCCTTTTTGCAGGTTGGTTTTCATTCAGGCGGTATTGTCTTTTCATCTGCATGGATAATGTTTTACTTCGCAGACACCATTATATTTTGTAATGATTATTTGTAGAACTTGGCGACCCAAAACGATATTATTGTTCTCTAGATAGAATTTATGTCTGCTTCTATTAACACTTTCAATGCAAGATTATCTTCATCCAATTTCAGAGATTGAAATGATTTGAAGTTTCCTTCTAGTTCATGTGTGCTTTGGGGGGAGGTAGTGTATCCAACCCAAGTAAGTTTGCTCCATCAAGCCTTTCCCTACCAGAATAACATGGTCCAACAGATCTATGAAAATCTCCAATTCAATCTTTGAAGCCTTCCTCAGCTGTCCCATCTCTAACCCAAGAAATTGTTCTCTGGCTTAACCCTTCAAGATTGCTCATAAAGGGAAAAGCCTGAAGTGGGAAAAAGCCAGCATTAAAGCTTATAGTGCCATCTAAACATTCTCTGATGAAACTAGACAGGAATAGGGGCCAGAGTAATGAGCAACAACAATAATAACAATTTAACAGAACCCTACTGTTGAAGGTGAATGAAGGAGATGATTGAATCAAAGGTCCCTGTGAGCAATTAGACTTAAAAGGCATATGGTATAAAACATGGTGGAAACATTAATAGAGGGGGTATTTTTTTTTCTTTTAGAAAAATTGGTTTGACTTCTTCATTTAGGAGTAATTCATTAGGTCAGTGTATGTGTGTATAATATCTGCTATATGCCAGGCCCTAATCCAGGTAGATGAACAACTGTGATTGAGAGAAGCTCTTGCCTTTCAACTATGCAAATTCTATTGTGAAAGGCAGAAAAATAAAAAAAGAAAAAAGAAAAAAAAGAAAGGCAGAAAAGTGGCAGAGAATTAGAAACCAGTGTCTATGGTACCATATTAATATGGTACATAGGGGGTTAATGGAATGTTACCACAGGGAAGGGGTGACTATCTCAATAAGAACAAAAATGAAAGAAAAGTAGAAGTCAACTAGACCAAAGGTGGCTAGAACATGTTTGGCGGCCAGAGAGGTGAGTGTTTTAGGCCTGAAATATTAGTGAACCCATGGCTTGTTTACAGCATGCATGGAACTGCGGTATGAGGTAGGTCATCACAGGACGGAGTAGATTAAGAATCATGCTTGGACGTTATTTTGATGGCAGGTGAGGAATTAATTTGGGTACCTGCTACCACCTGATCAGAAGTACATATGGCCTGTGGTTGTCCTTCAAGGGTAGGACATCTTTTTAGGAATAATGTTTATGGTATTGATAGGTTTATCATTCTCATGTGATATGAACTATTTATTTAAAGTCTGAAATAGAAACTTTAAAAAAATTAAAAGTTTTAAGTGTTTGCTTTTAGGACCTAAGAAAATGAGGATGGGCTCAAATCTCAGCTCTGCTTCTGATATTGTGGATGTGAGCAAACCATTTAGTCTTGCAGACTGGGGTGTAATTTCTAACCTGACAGTTATATCAGGAGAAGAGCTAAACTAGAGGGTGCCTGATGACAAGGAAATAAGCAAAAAATATAGATTCAGAAATTTGCCTTGGAGACTTCTAAGAAAGAGATAAAACATTTTTAAAAGTTGCAAGGAAAAAAAATGGGAAGAGACAACACCAGCCAGCAATTTTAAACATTGCATCTTTCCTTTTGACACTGCATGCTTCCTCTTAGGATTTCCCACACGACAGACAAACCTGGCAAGATATTACTGACTCTGCACTGTCTTACGATCTGCTTTGAAAGTCTAATATTTTACCTTTCAGTTTACCAGTTTTTATGCTATTACTTTTTATAATGTCTTATTAAGTACCTCCAGTCTCAGGAGATTATGATCTTCAGACCCTGAATGTTCAACATCACTTTGCAATCCATCACTCTTAATTCATTTGTAGATCATAATCCAGAATTGTCTCTAATTATTCAGAAAACTATAAAAGAAAAAAAGCTATAATATTAATACCATTCTTCCCAAATCTTCACAGACTGCCGCTTCCCAAGTCCTTCTTTCAGGCGCTTCAGATAACTGTAACCAAGCAAAAATGGAATTCCACCTGCATATAACCACCTGCATATAATTAACCAAACACCATTTTTTATTTTATGATTCGTCCTCCTGTTGACAATAACTGAATTCAAGGATTTAATTATAGCAGTGTGCAAATTGAAACAAAGAGGCCAAAAGCTAAAAATCCAAAGCAAAACAAAAGATATTTCTTCCATGGTTCATTGCTATTGCTCTTACTATGAAACAATTTCAGATGAATTGCATACCATGGAGTATTTATTTATTTCTTTTTGCAGTAAATTACCTCTTAACTTTTACGTATAATTGGAGCATATAGGATTTTTACTTGATTGTTTTGTTGAATTATATATAAAAAGGAAGAAATATATTAAAACTGAATTCAGTGTCTCCTGAAATTTGGTTGCATCTTTTTTCTCTGAAAAAGAATAAGAATATTCATCAAGTTCCCACTGTTCATTACACCAAAAATAAAATAATAATAACAACATAAAATTAGGTAAAAACAAAATACAGGGCAGCCAGGGTGGCTCAGTGGTTTAGCACCTGCCTTTCGCCCAGGGCATGATCCTGAAGTCCCAGGATCGAGTCCCACGTCGGGCTCCCTGCATGGAGCCTGCTTCTCCCTCTGCCTGTGTCTCTGCCTCTCTCTCTGTCTGTGTCTCTCATGAATAAATAAATAAAGTCTTAAAAAAATACAATGTAGCTTTTTAATTATAAGCATTGTGTTTAAGGGTCCATGGGAGGAACACCTGGGTGGCTCAGTCAGTTAAGCATCCAACTCTCGATTTCAGCTCAGGTTGTGATCTCAGGACCTCAGGATCTCAGGATCCTAGGATTGAGCCCCAAGTCAGCTCTGCACTCAGCAGGGAGTCTGCTGGAGATTCTCTCTCTCCTGCCCCCCTACCTTTCCCCCCACTCACGCTGGATGATTCTCTCTCTCACATAAATAAATAAATCTTTTTTTTTAAAAAGAGAGAGTTCATGGAAAATGGAACCTTCTTATCTGGTTGGTGAGAGTGAAGCTTGGTTTAATATTTCTGCAGAAACATTTGGGAATATGTATTAAGAACTCCAAAATGGAGTGTATTCTTTCACTCCATGACTTCCAGGAATTTATCTTAATAAAATATTAATTTATCTTGAGGATATGGTTATAAGGATATTGAACATAGCAATATTTACAATAATGAAATTAAAAATCAGTTCAATAAAACACTAGGTACTCATAAAAACTGGAGGGTATTATGCTGAGTGAAGTAAGTCAATCAGAGAAGGACAAACATTATATGTTCTCATTCATTTGGGGAATATAAATAATAGTGAAAGGGAATATAAGGGAAGGGAGAAGAAATGTGTGGGAAATATCAGAAAGGGAGACAGAACATAAAGACTCCTAACTCTGGGAAAGAACTAGCGGTGGTGGAAGGGGAGGAGGGCAGGGGGTGGGGGTGAATGGGTGACGGGCCCTGAGGGGGGCACTTGACGGGATGAGCACTGGGTGTTATTCTGTATGTTGGTAAATTGAACACCAATAAAAAATAAATTTATTATAAAAAATGATCAGACACTGAAATTAAAATGGAAAAGGGATAGAAAAGGATGTAGTTCTTCAGAAAGACTTAATAACCAGAAAAGATACAAGGTAGTCATCAGAAGCAAACACACCAAGAACTATAGAAGAAAAGATATAGTAGGTGAAGTTTAAGTATTTCTTTAACATTCTGAATTCCTAAAGAATGGATTATTCCTGAAAATTGAGGAACATATAGTGGTCCCCCTGGCCCATCTCCTAAAAACCAGGAAATAACACACACACACATATATATATATATAGAAAAAATCTGTGAAGGAAGTGTTTTCCCATGATGAAGGTGATCCTCTATGAACATGCACCTGTTTGGGGTCTACCTGTGAATATTGGTGAGGGCCACTGCCAAAATACTGCAGAAATTTGTTTTATAATCAAAATACGCAAAGACTTTTGGAAAGCCTAAGGAGCCTTTAAGGATTTTTGTGCTTTTAGAAAAATTTATGCTTCAGTGACAGGAACTTTTGGAGATAAAGAAAATATGGCTAGGGATGGGGGAACCAGCCCAGAGGCCATTTAAAGCTGGAAATTTAATCCTCACATTGATGCCTGTAGGCCATAGTCGTTCCCTGCTACCTGTCTGGCTGTGGAAAAGCTAACCAGACCTGTGAAAAGGGTGCAAATAAGCTGTGATTGGGATAGGCTTTTTATAAAGGGTAACCCTCAAATTAAAATTGTGTCTCCAAGGGAATAGGCAAGAAATGCTCCTGTTATGGGTACTCAGATTGTCTGAGTAAAGTTCAGGAGTGTGGGAAAAATAACACCTACTCAGCAACACTGCTATATCCATGGAATCGACTCTTTTGAAGAATCTGACTCTTATCTATCAACTCATGTCAAACTTTTATGAGTGGAGTCAAGTCACCAAACTAGGAAATGAGTTTTCTTTGCTGGAGTTAAAGATTTTCTAGGAAAACATATGCAAACATTAGATTAAATTTTTACTTTATCCATTTTCCCTTTCCTCCCCTAATTTTAAAAGAAGATAGATATTGACCTCTACAGACTTAGGGAAAGTTTTGTGCAAAGTGGAGAGCTTATCTGTCAGAATCATCAATCATTGCTTAGAGGATGCTCTTAATCCTCAGAATTTTGGAGATACACCTACATATGTAGACCTTAAAATATAGATTATCTGGGAGGATCCAGTCCTATTAGGGCATTAGAGCTAGAGAACCTCCCCTGGCTGCAAGCAACAGAGATGTGATGAAAGGGGAGGCAAGAGACCTGAGGCAGAGGGAAGATCAGAGAGATTTCAAGTAGGAAAATAACTTGTCCCACAATGCTAGATTCGTAGATGAAGGGGGCACCAGCCAGGGGATACAGAAAGCCTCAAGAAGCTGAAAATGACTTTTTTAAAAATATTTTATTTATTTATTTATTTATTTATTTATTTATTTATTTATTTATTCATGAGACACATACAGAGAGAGGCAGAGACACAGGCAGAGGGAGATGCAGGCTCCTTGCTGGAAGCCCAATGCGGGACTCGGTCCCAGGACCCCGGATCACAACCTGAGCCAAAGGCAGCATCTGCTCAACCACTGAGTCACCTAGGTGCTTCTCTTTTTTATTTTTTGAGAGAAGCTCACGGAAGTGAGAGGCTGAGAGAGAAAGAGAATCTTAAGCAGGCTCCACGCTGAGTGTATCCCACATCTCTGAGATCATGACCTGCGCCAAAATCAAGTCAGATGCTTAATTGACTGAACCACCCAGGCACCCCTCGGAGAATAACTCCTGACTGATAATCAGCAAGAAGTTGGGGACTTCAGTCCTACAACCACAAAGAACATAGTTTGGCAACAATTTGAATGATCTTGGAAACACAATTTTCTGAGTTTCCCAATAAGAGCCCAGTTGTCCCACACTTAGATTTTGGCTTGTGAAACCAGTCAGATCTGTGAGATAAGAGATGTGTTGTTTCATGATGCTAAATCCGGGATAATCTACTATGGTAACAATAGAAAACTAATGCAATGTCTAGAATTATATGTTGACACAATTCATATTGAACAATGTTCATGTAAATATATGAAAACTGTCACTAGAGGATAAGAAGGAGGGAAAGTACTAGAAAGAATAAGATAAATTTCAGAGCGAGTACAGCCCTATGTAACTGCTCTTTCATATATTATACCAACCTGGAGAAAAGGAAGTAGAAGACCAAATGATCATTTTTTTAATCATTTCAATCGTCTAGATAAGAAGTAGTGAGAACGGTAGTGTTGATAGAATTAGGATAAGATACACAGAGAGATAATTTGGTTTCAGAGTGTATAAAAGGGATGTAAGTGTAAACACTACAGGGTTTCCATCCTGGCAATGCCATTGAAACAAATGCAGATGGAAGAGGATTGTGGGCTCACAAAGGCATGATGTCTTCAGCTGAAGGCACACTATTTGGAGTTGACATTTGTATAAACAGAGGTCCCTGAGTCACGGGTGAATGGAGACTTGGAGCTGAGTAGGAGTTCAGGACTAGGGTAGAGATTCAGAGGTCATCATTGTGGAGATGACGAGTGAACCTATGAGATTTATTTGGAGAGTTGCGTAGTCAAGAATGGATTCTTGAGGGAGGAAAAAGGCTGGCGAATGTAAGAAACAGAGCATTAAAAACTAAGAATCAAAGAACATCAAGAAAAATGAAGATACTGAGTTTGGTAAGCACCCTGAAAGCAATTTGCATTATTAAAGTGATGGAAGTGAAGGGGATTCACAACATTTCAACCACTAAGGAAGGGATATAGGATACAAAAATACAGTTTTTTTTCTTTGAGAATTTGGCTGAGAGAAAAAACTCAAACAGTGGTTATAAACAGTAATGAGCTTTTAATACAGTCAGTATCTCAGAAATAATGAGAAAATAATGATGGGAGCCATTATCCAAGAAATAAAATACATAAAATGAAGAAGCAGATCAATAATAATTCTGAAGCCAGTAAAAAAAATCTTAAAAGTTAAATAATAACATAAGCCACATGTTTAAAGTGCTATTAGTTTTGTTTCTTACCAATACATTTCTAAGCAATATTTAGTAAATAAAATATTGCCATAGTATTACATTACAAGCATATCAAGTTTGGAAACAAAGAACATATTAATATACTTTGTTATTTGTATTTAATAGTTTTATATGATATTAAGTATACATATTTAATATTTATATGATTTTATTATATTTATGTTGGATCATTTTGGTTCATATGAATATATATATACTCATATATATGCATATATATACATACAATATATACAATATATATATCCAAGAAAATTCTTTAAAAAGTACAACCCTACAAGTTAACAAATATATAAAGTAAATATATCAAGTGTTAAGTCAAATGCTATCCAACAGAAATATAATGTGAGGAACACGTGTAGTTTTAAATTTTCTAGTAATCACATTTAACAGTATAAAAAATATTTCTATAAAATAAAAAAATAAAAGGTGAAATTAATTTTAATATGTATTGTACATAACCCAGTATATCCAAAATACTATCGTGCCAATATTATATCAAGGGTGCTTGGGTGGGGTGGCTCAGTCGGTTGAGCATGTGCCTTCACCTCAGGTCATGATCCCAGAGTCCTGGGATCCAGCCCCACATCAGGCTTTCTGCTCAGCGAGAAGCCTGCTTCTCCCTCTCCCTCTACCCTCACCCAAGCCCCCAGCTCATGATCTCTCTCAAATAAACAAAATATTTATTAAAGTACTATATCAATATAAAAATATTTAATGAGATTCTTTTCTCAAATCAAGTCTTTGAGATCTAGTGTGGATTTTACACTTACAGGACATCTCATTTCAGACGAGCCACAGTTCAACTTCTCAGTAGCCACATGTGGTACTGAACTGGACATTACAGACTTAGATAATTGCTTACTTCCAGTAGGGTACCATATTTCAAGATGGCCATTCTATAATTCAAGATCTTGAAGAAAATTAAAAGAAGTCACAATGAACTACATGATTCAATTTTAGAATGTTTTAAGCTCTTTGCTATAAGAATTGAGACTTTATTATTTTCCTTTCTGCTACCCTCCAGGTGAGTTAGTTATTCTATTCCTACAAACTGTGGTGATTTAGACCATTTATATTTTCCTCTACAAACATAATTCTTCAGCAATATTTTTTCTTAGTTGGATATGTAAATGGATTTAATTAATTAATTAATTAATTAAATGTTTTTTGGATTTGTTGGTTATGTAATGGGTTAAGTTAATTAATTAAGTTTATTGATGATTTTTACAACCAGTTCCCCCAAACTAAATGCTTAACATTACTGTACTATTGTTCTTTTAACTCAGCCATAGCCTCCTCTCCTGTATCCATTAAGAAGGGCTCATAGGAGCTGCTGTCCCTGAGTTATCACATTCCTTCTACTAAATTGACTGACTATAGTAAGTACTAAATGTGAGGCCACACTTTCTCTCAGATATTAAGATATATTGGTCTTTGATTTCTTCCACCTGGTTCCATTTTTTTTTTTTTATGTTTGACATTCAACAATGTAACAATTATGGCATAATCTTTTCATTTCAGATCATGTTTTTCTATCTAAAACGTAGTTGGTCCTTTAAATATGCAGATACTATTTTTGTCTCAGGAAACCACTTATAAATAATAATATTTTTACCTTTTTAATATTCATTGTTACTAATTGGATTTCTGTGGGAACATTTTGGTCACTTGCATCTTTCATTCCCTTTGCCATTGTCTACATGAATGTTTTCTTCATTTAATAAAACAAATCATTTCTTCTACAGAGAATTTGATTTTCAATCATGAGTTACCTGATTCTTTTGTGTTCTAAGTTATATATTAGTTTCTGATAGATTTATTTTGGTCATTAATCTGTTTCTTTAGTTCTGCAATCTGTCTCCATTTTTATCTCTCTGTTGTTTTATCTTCATACCTTTGAGATCCTGCCATGTTGAATGAATTTTGTCAGCATTTTCTTATAGCAATTTTTTATGTGTCTATGAAATTTTATACTTTTCTTAGGGGATTTAATTTTTTTGTCTGGTATTTTTCCCCTACCTAATGCATGTAAACTCTACTCCTTTTATTTTTCCTAATTTTCTTCACCTCGATAGTATCTCTTTTCATATGGGATTTAATATAGTTTATTTTCTTTGCAATATTATGTGAAACTCCTCCATCACTAGTTTTACTTTAGGCTGATGTTTGTTTGCCTTTCTCACTGATCTACAATCTCAGTGTCCTTTATTTTTGTACCTGGATGTAACCTGATGGAAGGAGAGATCAACAGGAATTCTGTGAATACTTTACTGAAGGGAATAGTTCTAGGTTTGTTCATCTGTTTGCTTCTATGAGATTTTGGTAAATGTCTTATTCAATGTTCTTCATCAATTAGGAGTTATATATCCCACTTCAATGAGAGGATATTGTTGGAGTTTGCACTATACTCTCAAATCAACTTTGGGAATTAAGGCATTTGCTTAACATAAGAAGCAGTTAGAACTGGATATTCATTTTTAAAAATCATCCTGATAGTAGCTGTGATCACAAGGCATCACAAAAAATAATTGAAAGGATTAAGAAAATTATTTTTACACAGATTGAATTATTATTCCAATATATGTTGCCCACTTCTACAAGGTGAATTTTTACAGTCATTTTGCAAAGAAATCATATGATCCTTGTCAAATTACATTATATTGAGACAAAACATAATAAGCATAAAATAATTCTTGCTGCTTTCAGCCTAAATTCAATTACTCTGTGCTATGAGAATAATGATGCAAAGAAAATTTAATCTTATAATATAAATGCACATATGTAATGAAGAGACATACATTTTCAGTAAGAAATGTTGACTAGACTTTGTGATGCTGACATTGCTTACAAGTGTTATAGATAAGGAAGCCGCTATTAAAATCCAATTAGTATTATTTAGTGAAAAGAAGAAACCAGGCACATATATTCATTAATTCTTTCAAAAATTTATTTATTGAGCACCTATTATGAGTACAGTACTTTTCTAGATTCAAAATATGCAGCAGAAAATGAAACACACAAAGTTTTACACACTACAGTGGGAAATAGGCAATTAAGTAGACAATAAATATGCAGTTTAATTACATTTTTTCATAAAGAAAAATGAGGCAGGTCAAAAATTAGAAAGACATTGTTGGTTAGTTGGGTGTGTTGCATTTTAAAGAGACTTAAATGAAATGATTTGTGCATATAATATATACGATGAAATAGTTGGGGAATTTAGTTTGTGCAAAATATTTCTAGTACATTTTAATGAAAGGTTAGATGTTGCGTGTCTCTTCATAGGATATAGTACTTATGCCACAAGGGAAAATATTTCTGTGTATTTTATTTTATTTTTATTTTTTAAAAAAGGTTTTATTTATTTATTCATAAGAGACACAGAGAGAGAGAGAAAGTCAGAGACACAGGCAGAGGGAGAAGCGGGCTCCATGCAGGGAGCCCAATGGGGGACTTGATCTCCGGTCTCCAGGATCAGGTCCTGGACTGAAGGCAGCACTAAACTGCTGAGCCCCCCAGCCTGCCCTATTTCTGTGCATTTTAGATAAATTTTAATACACCATCAACTAAGGCATAAAAAATTATAGGACAGTTGTATTGGTCCTATGGTGAAAAAACAATGGCATAAAATTAAAGGAGTTCCAGCTCACAATAAATCTACTTTGAAATGTGTTCAGACAATCATGAGATGGATAAGCATTGGTGATTTAGGTGAGGACAGCATTAACAAAAGTAATTTTAATAATGACATACGTGTTAATTCATTAAATTTAAAGTACTGGTATTCCAAATATATTTTTAATGAAACAGAACATGGTTTGCAGAATATCCATTTTTATACTGAAGTTCACTGGCTATCCTGGAGGAAGATACTGGTACAAATTTTTCTATGGGACCAGAAATCACCTTTTTTTCCAGGACAAAGAAAATCCATTATTGAAATACTAATCTGATACAATATGATTATACCAACATACATGCTTTGTTATTTTTAATAAGCTAAATAAACTTGATTCGATGGTTTAGTGTTGCAAAGAGCATACCAAAATACCTTCATGAAAGATTCAGAATTCCATGAGAAAATTCAAATGAAATTGAACAATTTGACTTTTACAATTTTGAGTGAATTAACGTAAAGGATAAACAACACAATATTTGAAAATTTTTAAATTATGTTCTTGGGAGTGTTGTATATTTGGATACACCCGAAACAAAAAACTAATCTTGCTGAGAATTTATTCCACTCCCTCTAAATGAAAAATGTATTAATTCAAGAAAATAAGTATTTTATACATCAATTTTGAAAATAAAATGACATTTTCTTTTTACATTGAAGCTTCTCGCCCAAGCAAACTGAGCATTGTAGGTTAAGATATTTCATAGGTATTGTATTCATAATGATTTATGATTAGAACACATTTCAGTATCTCATATTATAATGAGAATATGATTCACAATGATTGACAATCAAGGTTTTCTAGATGGTTTCTATTCAAATCAAAGTAAAGAAATAAATCAATATAAAAATGCAACTGTTGCCTAGAATAGCCAGTTTTAAAGTATTATTAAAATCAAAATGATTTTAAAACAAATTAGTAACTAGTTTGATAATAAGCCAATGTTAATATTTCATGGCATATAAACATTATTAATAACACAGAAATATGCCATTATTTAGTTAGATAGTGGAGTTTCACACATAACTTCATGTGAAATAAATGATTCATCAGCTAAAATGTTTGCCAGTTATTTTCATGGAAAATATGGAGCCATTGAAGGTTTTGTTTTTTTTTTTTTGAAGGATTATATTTGAATTTAGATCATCCTTAAGGCTGCCCTGTGAAAAGTTTAACAGGGTGAATACAATGGAAACTAGTGAGAACAGTAAGACCTTTAGTATAAAATTTCAGAGTATAACCTATGGAAATCTAAATTATGAGGGTTCGTAAGAGAGATTGTAAAGGGGGAAATGATTCAAACGGATTCAGAATTGTTTTGGGAATGAAGTCAACATATTTTTGTTGATACAAAGTGAGGAACAAAAATAGATACGCTCTGCAATAATAAGGCATCATTATTACCAAGATTGGTAACCAAACAGCACAGCAGCTGTGTGTCTCCCATGAGTGGTACAAGAGTGGTGTGAATATTTTCATTGACCTCGGGCCAGATTTTGCTCTCACCTAAAATCATCGATCTCATGGCAAACACACTGACCCTGTGCAACATCCCATTCAACTAGGAAGATGTATGGACTCATCAATAACAATGTGGCTCAAATGATCCTGAACCCTGAGGATTTACTGCAAGGTGAGAGGAAACAGGTGAAGTAGGTGCATTGTCCTAACTTTATCATGAATTGGCTAATTAATGACTCTCATTTTTAGAGGATCCCCATCTAATACTAAATATCCTCTGTGTCCTTTCTTGGTACCTCTTGAATACCTCCAGCGAAGGAGAATTCTCGGTTTCTTGTAGCTACACAATTTAATTTGAAATGATGCTAAATATTAGAATACTCTCTCTATTCAAACTGGAATTGCCTTCCCTTTCGACCAGTAATACTGGATTTACCCATGATTGGAGGCTACATAGAGTAAATTCTAATTTCTCTTTGAGTTAATACCACTTCCAAATATGCAGGCAATTTTCCTACTTATGGCCCCAAACTAAGAATTAGTTCTGTAGATTAGATGAAATATTCTTATTCCCAAGTTCCTGTACTGATTTCTCAGATGATACAAATCGAAACCTGGCTATTGTCTCTGGAATGTGCTACGATGTGTCTGCGACTCCTCTAGCTTTTTACAAAAAAATTCAGATCTCCATCCAACAGCCCCACTGCGCTGCTAAAGTAGATGTTCCTTGGAGATTCCTTGTGTTTCTAACTTGTCACTTGCTGGCAGCGGATCATGCTTTCACACTACTCTGTTGAAAACTGCAGATAAGGGCTGCAAGAGAAGCATGATGGGAGTTACTCACAGTCTGCTTTCCCTAGGAGCTCCAGTAGATCTCACTCAGATGCTGTGTACAATTGTGCAATGAAAGCTAAGTGCCTCTTCAGCCTAACTGTCCTCCTATTTGCACTGCACCAAGAAGAGTGTACACCCTCCCTCACTTGCAACTTTCTAATACACAACTACCCAAACCATACGAGAAAAGCTAGAATAAATAGATAAAATACTACCATATTTATTTGCAAATCTGGCACTCAAGCAGGGTTGGATATGCAACATTATCATGCACGTAGGTTTCGAGACAGCCAAATCAACAAGCACTAGAACACAGAAAACGAACACAGAAAGGAAAACAGATGGAATTCTTGGCTAGGTTGTGTCAACACATACACATACATTCTTATTAAGAATAAGTCTTTTTTTTTCATTAAAGTAGCACTAGGATGATGGCAGTCATGAAACGAGGATCAGAAAGCAAACTTGGAATTTCCTATATCATTGTGCCTTAAAAGCTATTAATCCTTGAATATTTTCCATAAGGTCTCAAATCATTACTGAAGAGATTGCTCAATACCTAAGAAATGTATTTTGATTTGTTCTCTTTCAGAAAGTTTCATTTAAATGAAAAAAAAAAAAAACAGACATTTGTTAAATATGCACAATTATCCAACACTATCAATGTATTGACAATATAAAATAATTTTAGCACTTTATCCTGAATATTTATTTTTGTGTTCTAATTGATTTTTCAATAATATTTTATAGGCCTGATTATCATTGTTTTATAGATAATAGAAACAGGGGCTGAGAAACCCAGTATTCTGCTCCCAGTGAGAAAATCCACCTTGGTTGAACTGGGAGTTGAGTCTCACCTAACTTAAAACCTAAGCCTGTGTTCCTGTCCACTTGCACACTCTCTTGTAACTTTAAATTTATAATATCAACCAGCAAACCACTTTTCTGCAGGTGGAAGGCTGCATCAATTTAATGCACATATATTTCTCCATACATTTCTAAGTATACACACAAACTATAAGTATTCCAAATAAAGTGCTAAATTTTCCATCTTAAAAAACAAACAAAAAAAAAATAGGAGTTAGTCTCTTAAAAGAATCCCCTTCCATTGTTTAATGGCTTCTTTCTTATCTGATTAGCTCCTAGACAACTCCAATGTCAATTCTAATTTCCTTTGGGCCTTTAATACCTACTTTATTTTTGGTTAGCACCAAACAATTTAATACTAACAGTAATTGATTTTCAGTTTTGTTTTGTTTATTTAGTTTTAATCTATGCTGTTGTTTCTTTGTTAAAAGTAATTAGAAAACAAGTCCTCCTCTTGAATATCTGATCAAACAAACTTAACACATTTATCTAGAGCAAGGAACAGATAATCCAATTTCTAGTAGGTTATCTTGTTTCTTAACGTTCTCAAAAGTGCATCCTGCAATAGTCACACATTTTAAGACATTCTGTGTTGTCCTTGTTGAAAAGAGAAGCAGCATTGAGGTCAATAGGACCTAAGTGGAATTCTGGTTTTAACAGTCTCTGGTGAATAATAATGAGAAAATATTTAAACATATACCCTTATTCTAAAAATATATTGGTATTTCATCATTTGTAAATAGTTTCTATATATCACACAGTTGAAGACAAAGGTGATGACACATGATGACACATTTGGTTCATTCTTACCAGAACTAAGGAGTGTGATTAACCTCAGGAATAAAAACTGTAGATGTTGTCAGAGGATTTCTAAATAAAAACAGTTCTCAAAGAACAAGATTCAGCACATATCTATTCTTATTGGGCTGAAGATGGAGGGATGATGAATATTTAAGAAAAGTCAATTTTCATGCCCTGAATTCTAATTATTTTTTTCTCTCTCCCGTCCTAAGAGTTCTATTGGTGTAACTCAGCTTACAAAAGTGTTTTCATGTTTCTTTCTCCTTTGAGTATAATACAAGCTATTCTGAAGCCTGCTGGCATTGTGTACAATAATGATGTGTATACTCAGCTCACTATTTGCCTGCCTATTGCCAATTTCATAATGAAAGAAGAAAACATGTTTTCAAAGAAAGAGGAGTGTGGGGAGGTGAGGGAGGGATGATGAGAAGCACAGACAAGTACTGGGAGGTTTTCAAGAATTTCCTCTTTTCATTAAAGATGAAAAATATGAGATAGTTCTCTTGAATATATTGAAAGCCAATTAACGCATTTTTATAAAGGCCTCTTATTATCAAATTGTCATTTGCATAATTGGAGGAGTGGAACTGGCAGGACTGCAGCCACTCACAGTTCTTTGAAATGCAGATTGGCTTTGGCTTCTGTAGTCACAAAACCCCAAAATTAGGCCAGAGCCTTTGGGGTGGGGAAGGTGCGGGTACCCAGAGCTCTAATTCAAGCACATTTGACTGCTGCCATAGCTGTGTTCAACTGTGGCCACAAATATCAGTTTTCAAAAACAAACAGAAACACACTCTGTTCAATAAAGCTAATTAGCAAAGCGCCCAGTAATCGGCCTCCTCCCCACTTGCTAGTGTTTTTCGTGAAGTAGTCTTACAAAAAATTGAAAACGTGAATTACTCGGCCATTTTCACTTCCATTAAGGATGCGTTCTGGCACTTTGGCTGTAACTATTTCCTGAGTAGAGGATAAAGAAACGATCATATAAAAAATTATAGAGGTAAGCATCGACAATAAACTCAATTGTATACAATAAACATCTATGCTGTCTTAGAACATTTTCTTTCTACTACTCTCTTCTTTTCTCCATCAATCTTGAGCAAATCAGGGCTTGCACCTTAGTTACATTTTGGTCCTTTTTCCGCCTTGTATAATAAAATGGATGTTTAATTCTAGGAGCAGTATTGTACAGCGATTAATAAAAGTAGGAGCAAGACAAATCTGAGTTCAGACCTAGCTTTGGATTCATTACTTGTATAGTTAATGAATCTTGGACTACCTCATAATTTTGAACCTCAGATTCTATCCAAAATCTGTGAACAGCAGTAACAGTGTATTCAGAAGTTTTCTAAGATGACAAATAAGAGCTGGCTTTAAGTTCTTCCTCCTAGTAGGAGCTCAATGCATGCAGACAGCGTCCTGCTTGCCTCCGTCAAGCTCAGAGTAACTAGATTGAGCACCGGTGTTGCGCAGCATGAACCCAGGTTCACCAGAGGCCAAATAAGAGAAAATGAACCTGAATGGTTTATATTTGGTTTACAAATTAGTACCAAATAGGTTGCAACAATTACAAAGGTGCTTATTTGTAAGTGACAAAAAGCCCAACCACCAGCATCTTTGCAGAGAAGGGGATCATTTCCTCCTGCAACAGGAAGCAGTGCAGGGTGTTACTACTGGCATCCGTGGTTCCGTGGCCCAGTGATGACATCAGAGACTCAAGGATTTCCTGTCTTAAGTTTTGCTGTTTCTGGCTTTTAACTCTGCTCTCCTGTAAGTAGTCTCATGTCTGTAAGGTGACTGTTTCTTCTGGAACCACCACATCCACATTGAATACAGGAAGAGGTGGGATGCGCGCTACCTAAGGGGGACAAGTACTTGTGCTCCTTTTCTGCAGAAAAGGAGATGATTTCCCACAGTTTTGTAAGGTTTTTGCTCATGTCTTACTGTCTAGATCTGAGTTGAAGTGTTAGCTCCAACTGCAAAGGATAACAACTTTTTCACTGGGTAAATTGCCACCTCTAGGAAAATAAAACTTTTGCTCACAGGGAAGATAGGAAAAAAGAGGGATTGGGTAAACTCCTTTAAACAAGAGAAGAAATGTCAGGATGGTGTTAGATTTATGTACACTCATGTTATGTTTTGGTAGTTCTTGTTCTAATATTCAGGTCATATCAGTGAAGGTGGAGGAGTGAGAAATTCTTCTCCACAAAAAAAAAAAAAAAAAAGCTGTTTTAACCCTAAGCATCAACTTTTTCTGGATCTCTGGAAACTACCCAAGTTTATAGCAACCCAAGGAGTATCTGTTTAAAAAAAAAATTCTGATTTTCCTCTAAGAAGAGCAAATTTTGTATTATTGTAAGTTACCCCAGAACCCTCTCCTGCTCACCAGCTCAGTGGTAGGTGTGGAAATACCAGCCCTCATTCCCAACATGGAAGGATTCTGAACCAGCCTCATTTGTCAAGAATTGCAGTTATCCTATCACTCATTGGGCTTGTGTGGCTGCTGCCTTGAAGACTGGCTCAAGAGGCTTGTCTTTATTTCAATGAAGTCAGAGCTGGACATGTGCTGAACTAATGTTTTAGTGACTGTAGTTTGAGCAAGAGAGAAGTCTTGGAGAAATCAATGGACCCACTAGGCTAGGGAATTTTCATATATGGTATTTCTAAGGCTCCTTGCATTCAGTCAAGTATATCAAGCCTATTTAATGCAGCGGATGCCACTCAGAGAACCTGAATCTCCCAGCATCTCCACCATTGGAAACCTTCTCAGGAGCCACGACCACGTCCCACCCCACCTCTAGCCATAGTAGAATAGATACATTGAGGACACAACTTTCAGTCATAGCCAAACCCTAGGAGAACAAATGACCTATATTTACAAACCCAGCATCAAAACATGACTTATCTAATCAGATGCGGTTTCTGGAATATTTTCACTAAGAAGTGCCAAAGAAATCCTGGAAGTTAGCAGTAAGTACGAATGGAAGCAGAAGGAGCATAACAAAGACAAGGGAGAAAAGCCAAAGGTGAGGGGTAGAAGCTATGAATCATACCAACACACATAGAGAACATACATGTTGGCTAATAGACGAAGGGGACCGATCAGGAGAGAGAGAATGAGAATATTGAGAGTTACTGATTACCACATGTGGCCCGTCCTGAACATAAGCTCCTCATAGCAACCCCCCAAGATGCCTCTGATGAATGGATCCAGAAACAACCATCAACCTCTATTGCGTAGATTCCTTTTTTTTTTTTTTTTAAGTTCAGACTGATAAACCCAGTATGATTTTAGTTAACTTTAGGATGTCTAGACAAATAGCTCAATAATATCTGATTGTGGACGGAATTCAAGCAGGATTTCAATCAAACAGAACTCAAACAGTATAATGTGTATTTCTAAAGGATTAGCCCATAAATCCATGAGGTTCACATTTTGCAATTTCACTATAGTATTAGATTTTTTAGCTTATTTGCTTGATTTTGGTTTAAACAAGTCACCAAGCCCAGATAAAATCAATTAGTCACCTCCCAAGACTTTACATTTTTTGTAAACTCCATTTTACAACGTATATTCATTCAGTCATGTAAAAAGAAAAGCAATTCTTTTTATTTCTATCTCATTTCATTTAAAACCATAAATAGCATTACTGAACTTCATTACCTGTCTTATTAGCAACTAAAATAATAATCTGTTTTTCAAAATCAATCATCTATCTTAAAGAATGAACATTTTCATTTACTGAGTTTACTGAGTTTGTTTAATCTGTTCCAGGTCCCATGACATATCCTGCTGAGGAGCTCTAGAAATACCCCCTGTATTATTGAAATAAGTCACCAGCTTAGATGTTGACTAAATTGAAGAACATCATTTGAATAATGTAAGGAAAAAGGTCTGGCTGGAGTCTGTGTCTTTTATTTGATTGGATGAGTTCAGAAGGTTGAGAGAAGATACTATGTTTTCTCAAGGTTTGAATTTGGAGTAGTATTAGTGTGTCAACAATAACTTTAACTAGTTTTGAAACGCTTCTATCATGTCAACCAATTTGTTTTTATTAAGGAAGCCTAAATTTAACTGGCAGATCCTTCCAAATAACATTATTAGCAAGAACTAACGCATATAGGACGCCTTCCAAATGCCAGCTAACATTTTTAGCTCTTTCATAATTGAAGTAAATGTTATAGCATATACAAAAAAGATAACTGACATATAAAGTATTAAGTAATTTATTTCTGATTGCACATCACTACAAGATGAAACTGGGAAATGCATTGCTATAAATATCTATATTAAAAATAAGAAATAGGGGATCCCTGGGTGGCTCAGTGGTCTAGTGCCTGCCTTCAGTCCAGGGAGTGATCCTGGAGTCCCGGGATCGAGTCCCACATCGGGATCCCCGCATGGAGCCTGCTTCTCCCTCTGCCTGTGTCTCTGCCTCTTTCTCTCTCTCTCTCTCTCTGTGTGTGTGTCTTTCATGAATAAATAAATAAAATCTTTTAAAAATAATAAATATCTACCACTAATAAGCTAAAACTTCAGAAAGAAAAAAAAGCAAATAATACCTGATGTAGGTAGGAAAATAGTAATTATCAGGGTAGAAATCAAAATTCTAGAAAACAGAAAACAGAAATAATATAGAAAATCAATGAAACTAGAACCTAGTTCCTTGAAAACATAAATTACACTGATCTTTTACCAGACTGAGCAAGATAAAAGGAGGCAATATGCAAGTCAACAAATGAGGAATGAAGAGTGGGCCTTACTAAAATTTTTACCAAAATTAAGAAGCGTATAAGGGAATATTATGAACAACCTTAACTTACATAAGACACTACTTACATGTAATGGACAAATTCCCAGGAAAACCTGAATAATATATATAAAGAAGAAATAGAAAACCTGAATATATATAAAGAAAATGAATTTTTATTTTTATTTTTTTTAATTTTTATTTATTTATGATAGTCACAGAGAGAGACACAGAGAGAGAGAGAGAGGCAGAGACACAGGCAGGGGGAGAAGCAGGCTCCATGCACCGGGAGCCCAACGTGGGACTCGATCCCGGGTCTCCAGGATCGCACCCTGGGCCAAAGACAGGCGCCAAACCGCTGTGCCACCCAGGGATCCCGAAAATGAATTTTTATTTTTTTTATTTATTTTTTTATTTTATTTTTTTAATTTTTATTTATTTATGATAGTCACACAGAGAGAGAGAGAGAGGCAGAGACACAGGCAGAGGGAGAAGCAGGCTCCATGCACCGGGAGCCCGACGTGGGATTCGATCCCGGGTCTCCAGGATCACGCCCTGGGCCAAAGGCAGGCGCCAAACCACTGCGCCACCCAGGGATCCCCCGAAAATGAATTTTTAATTAAAGATCTTCCCACAAAGAAAAAATTCAGCTCAAACTGTGTCTCTAGTAAATTCTAACAGATATTTTAGGATGCAGTAATACCAACACTACATAAAATGTATCAAAAAATGCAAGAATCATTTCTTAATTTATAATAAAAGACAAAATTTTACAAAACATGACCTATACACTTCATGAAATATATGATATAAACTACATGAAAATCTCAACTGTCCCAGGAAAAATTTGAAAAATCTCAACAACTATTTATGATAAATACTATAAATGTAACAGGAATAAAAGGAAACTTTTTCAAACTCAAAAGGAATATCTATAGAAAACTTACAGCCAAAATCATATTTTATAGTGAATGATTGTTTTCTAATTGAGAGATAAGGTAAAAATTTCTTCTCTCACAACTCCTGTTCAATATTGATACTGGATGCTCCATCTAATGAAATAACACCATCAAGTAAAACAAAAGCCATAATGATTAAAAAGGAAGAGGTAAAACAGTCTTTATCCAAGGGAGGCATGATCATATAAGCAAATTATCCTAAGGAATTTACAAAAATGCTAATATATGAGCTTAGTGATTTTGCAGCATAAGAGATGAATATGCAAAAATCATTATTTGCTATGTTATGAGAGTAATGCACTCCAAGAATGAAATTAAGAGGATGCAACAGCAATAAAACTAATACATGCTTAAGAATAAATTTAGCAAATGCAGGGCAAGACTCTTCCATGAAGATCCCTGGGTGGCTCAGAGGTTTGGTGCCTGCCTTCAGCCCAGGGCATGATCCTGGGGTCCCAAAATCGAGGCCCGCATTGGGCTCCCTGCATGGAGCCTGCTTCTCCCTCTGCCTGTGTCTCTACCTCTCAGAGACTCTCTCTGTGTCTCTCATGAATGAATAAATAAAATTAAAAAAAAAGACTCTCCCATGAAGAAATACAATGTATAAATCTATAAAAATCAATATATTCATGTAAACTATATAATAAAAATATAAATATATATGAAAATATATATAAAGAATAAATTTAGCAAATGAAGTATAAGACTCTTAACTGAAAAATTACAAAACATGGCTGAAAAAACTAAGAGTTAACTAAATGCAGACATACACCCTGTTCATAGGTTGTAAGACTCAGTATTGACTAGCAATTCTTTCAATTTGATATATAAACTCAATGCAAACCCTATGAAAATTTAAAGTGGTTACTTTATACAAGTTGATAAGGTGATATTAAAAATAGCAGATTATCATGGTCGTTATTTTATATATATATAAATATATAATATATTTACATATAATATATATATAATATATATTTACATTATATATTTATATGTACATATATATAAATTTGTATATATATTTATTTGTATATTTATTTATTTGTATATATATATGCACTGAATACATATATAAATAGATAAATTCAGTGGTTTCAATAAAGGGTCATTTTGCCCCCAATCCCTCATTATATATATTATACATACATATATAAACATTATATATATTTATATGTATATATATAAATTTGTATATATACTTATTTGTATATTTATTTGTATATATTGTATATATATACACTGAATATATATAGTGTGTGTGTGTGTGTGTGTATATATATATAAATTCAGTGGTTTCAATCAAGGGTCATTTTGCCCCCAATTCCTCAAGGACATTTAGCAATCTCTGGAGACATTCAGTTGGTCATAAATGGGTAGAGGCCAGGAATGGTCCTTAGCATCATATAATGCGCAGGGCTGCCTCTCATCACAAAGAGGTATTGGACCCAAATTGCCAATAGTGCTGATTTTGAGAAACTGATTTAATTACATCAGAAAAAAAACAATAGATTAATATCTCCAGCTCTTAAGTCCAGCCATTCTATCCCACGAGATTAAAAATGTCTAGTGGGGGAGGAGCAAGACGGCGGAAGAGCAGGGTCTCCAAATCACCTGTCTCCACCAAACTACCTAGAAAACCTTCAAATTATCCTGAAAATCTATGAATTCGGCCTGAGATTTAAAGAGAGACCAGCTGGAATGCAACAGTGAGAAGAGTTCGCGCTTCTATCAAGGTAGGAAGACGGGGAAAAAGGAATAAAGGAACAAAGGCCTCCAAGGGGGAGGGGCCCGCGAGGAGCCGGGCTGAGGCCGGGGCGAGTGTCCCCAGGACAGGAGAGCCCCGTCCCGGAGGAGCAGGAGCTGCACCGACCTTCCCGGGGGAAAGGGGCTCCAGGGAGGTGGAGCAGGACCCAGGAGGGCGGGGATGCCCTCGGGCTCCCTGGGACAGTAACAGCAACTGCGCGCCCAGGAGAGTGCGCCGAGCTCCCTAAGGGCTGCAGCGCGCACGGCGGGACCCGGAGCAGCTCGGGGGGCTCGGGGGCGGCTCCGCGGAGGGGGCTGCGGGGCGGGAGCGCGAAACCAACAGCGCAGGCTCCGGAGCACAGGGCGCCGGGACACAGCCCAGGATCCCGCCTCCCCCGGGACAGGCAGAGGCCGGGAGGGCCCAGGACAGCGAGGACGCTCCTGCCCCAGCTGAGCAGATCAGCGGCCCCGCCCCGGAGCCTCCAGGCCCTGCAGACGGAGTTCCTGCCGGAGCTGAATCCAGGGCTCCAGAGCAGCCCCGCCCCTGGGGCTGTTCCCCCTGGGACCTCACGGGGTAAACAACCCCCACCGAGCCCTGCACCAGGCGGGGGCACAGCAGCTCCCCCAACTGCTCACACCTGAAAATCAGCACAACAGACCCCTCCCCCAGAAGACCAGCGAGACGGACAACTTCCAGGAGAAGCCAAGGGACTTAAAGTACACAGAATCAGAAGATACTCCCCGGTGGTTCTTTTTTTTGTTTTGTTTTGTTTTGTTTTGTTTTGTTTTGTTTTTGTTTTGTTTTGCTTTTTGATTTGTTTCCTTCCCCCACCCCCTTTTTTTTTCTCCGTTCTTTTTCTTTCTCTTTTTCTTCTTCTTTTTTTTTTCCGTTTTTTTTTCTCTTTTTCTTCCCTTTTTTTTTCTTCTCTTTCTCTTTTCTTTCCTTCTTTCTCTCCTCTCTTTTTCTCTTTTTCCCAATACAATTTGCTTTTGGCCACTCTGCACTGAGCAAAATGACTAGAAGGAAAACCTCACCTCAAAAGAAAGAATCAGAAACAGTCCTCTCTCCCACAGAGTTACAAAATCTGGATTACAATTCAATGTCAGAAAGCCAATTCAGAAGCACTATTATACAGCTACTGGTGGCTCTAGAAAAAAGTATAAAGGACTCAAGAGACTTCATGACTGCAGAATTTAGAGCTAATCAGGCAGAAATTAAAAACCAATTGAATGAGATGCAATCCAAACTAGAAGTCCTAACGACGAGGGTTAACGAGGTGGAAGAACGAGTGAGTGACCTAGAAGACAAGTTGACAGCAAAGAGGGAAACTGAGGAAAAAAGAGACAAACAATTAAAAGACCATGAAGATAGATTAAGGGAAATAAACGACAGCCTGAGGAAGAAAAACCTACGTTTAATTGGGGTTCCCGAGGGCGCCGAAAGGGACAGAGGGCCAGAATATGTATTTGAACAAATTCTAGCTGAAAACTTTCCTAATCTGGGAAGGGAAACAGGCATTCAGATCCAGGAAATAGAGAGATCCCCCCCTAAAATCAATAAAAACCGTTCAACACCTCGACATTTAATTGTGAAGCCTGCAAATTCCAAAGATAAGGAGAAGATCCTTAAAGCAGCAAGAGACAAGAAATCCCTGACTTTTATGGGGAGGAGTATTAGGGTAACAGCAGACCTCTCCACAGAGACCTGGCAGGCCAGAAAGGGCTGGCAGGATATATTCAGGGTCCTAAATGAGAAGAACATGCAACCAAGAATACTTTATCCAGCAAGGCTCTCATTCAAAATGGAAGGAGAGATAAAGAGCTTCCAAGACAGGCAGCAACTAAAAGAATATGTGACCTCCAAACCAGCTCTGCAAGAAATTTTAAGGGGGCCTCTTAAAATTCCCCTTTAAGAAGAAGTTCAGTGAAATAGTCCACAAAAACAAAGACTGAATAGATATCATGATGACACTAAACTCATATCTGTCAATAGTAACTCTGAATGTGAACGGGCTTAATGACCCCATCAAAAGGCGCAGGGTTTCAGACTGGATAAAAAAGCAGGACCCATCTATTTGCTGTCTACAAGAGACTCATTTTAGACAGAAGGACACCTACAGCCTGAAAATAAAAGGTTGGAGAACCATTTACCATTCGAATGGTCCTCAAAAGAAAGCAGGGGTAGCCATCCTTATATCAGATAAACTAAAATTTACCCCAAAGACTGTAGTGAGAGATGAAGAGGGACACTATATCATACTTAAAGGATCTATTCAACAAGAGGACTTAACAATCCTCAATATATATGCTCCGAATGTGGGAGCTGCCAAATATATAAATCAATTATTAACCAAAGTGAAGAAATACTTAGATAATAATACACTTATACTTGGTGACTTCAATCTAGCTCTTTCTATACTCGATAGGTCTTCTAAGCAAAACATCTCCAAAGAAACGAGAGCTTTAAATGATACACTGGACCAGATGGATTTCACAGATATCTACAGAACTTTACATCCAAACTCAACTGAATACACATTCTTCTCAAGCGCACATGGAACTTTCTCCAGAATAGACCACATATTGGGTCACAAATCGGGTCTGAACCGATACCAAAAGATTGGGATTGTCCCCTGCATATTCTCAGACCATAATGCCTTGAAATTAGAACTAAATCACAACAAGAAGTTTGGAAGGACCTCAAACACGTGGAGGTTAAGGACCATCCTGCTAAAAGATAAAAGGGTCAACCAGGAAATTAAGGAAGAATTAAAAAGATTCATGGAAACTAATGAGAATGAAGATACAACCGTTCAAAATCTTTGGGATGCAGCAAAAGCAGTCCTAAGGGGGAAATACATCGCAATACAAGCATCCATTCAAAAACAGGAAAGAACTCAAATACAAAAGCTCACCTTACACATAAAGGAGCTAGAGAAAAAACAGCAAATAGATCCTACACCCAAGAGAAGAAGGGAGTTAATAAAGATTCGAGCAGAACTCAACGAAATCGAGACCAGAAGAACTGTGGAACAGATCAACAAAACCAGGAGTTGGTTCTTTGAAAGAATTAACAAGATAGATAAACCATTAGCCAGCCTTATTAAAAAGAAGAGAGAGAAGACTCAAATTAATAAAATCATGAATGAGAAAGGAGAGATCACTACCAACACCAAGGAAATACAAACGATTTTAAAAACATATTATGAACAGCTATACGCCAATAAAGTAGGCAATCTGGAAGAAATGGACGCATTCCTGGAAAGCCACAAACTACCAAAACTGGAACAGGAAGAAATAGAAAACCTGAACAGGCCAATAACCAGGGAGGAAATTGAAGCGGTCATCAAAAACCTCCCAAGACACAAGAGTCCAGGGCCAGATGGCTTCCCAGGGGAATTTTATCAAACGTTTAAAGAAGAAACCATACCTATTCTCCTAAAGCTGTTTGGAAAGATAGAAAGAGATGGAGTACTTCCAAATTCGTTCTATGAAGCCAGCATCACCTTAATTCCAAAGCCAGACAAAGACCCCGCCAAAAAGGAGAATTACAGACCAATATCCCTGATGAACATGGATGCAAAAATTCTCAACAAGATACTGGCCAATAGGATCCAACAGTACATTAAGAAAATTATTCACCATGACCAAGTAGGATTTATCCCTGGGACACAAGGCTGGTTCAACACCCGTAAAACAATCAATGTGATTCATCATATCAGCAAGAGAAAAACCAAGAACCATATGATCCTCTCATTGGATGCAGAGAAAGCATTTGACAAAATACAGCATCCATTCCTGATCAAAACTCTTCAGAGTGTAGGGATAGAGGGAACATTCCTCGACATCTTAAAAGCCATCTATGAAAAGCCCACAGCAAATATCATTCTCAATGGGGAAGCACTGGGAGCCTTTCCCCTAAGATCAGGAACAAGACAGGGATGTCCACTCTCACCACTGCTGTTCAACATAGTACTGGAAGTCCTAGCCTCAGCAATCAGACAACAAAAAGACATTAAAGGCATTCAAATTGGCAAAGAAGAAGTCAAACTCTCCCTCTTCGCCGATGACATGATACTCTACATAGAAAACCCAAAAGTCTCCACCCCAAGATTGCTAGAACTCATACAGCAATTCGGTAGCGTGGCAGGATACAAAATCAATGCCCAGAAGTCAGTGGCATTTCTATACACTAACAATGAGACTGAAGAAAGAGAAATTAAGGAGTCAATCCCATTTACAATTGCACCCAAAAGCATAAGATACCTAGGAATAAACCTCACCAAAGATGTAAAGGATCTATACCCTCAAAACTATAGAACACTTCTGAAAGAAATTGAGGAAGACACAAAGAGATGGAAAAATATTCCATGGTCATGGATTGGCAGAATTAATATTGTGAAAATGTCAATGTTACCCAGGGCAATATACACGTTTAATGCAATCCCTATCAAAATACCATGGACTTTCTTCAGAGAGTTAGAACAAATTATTTTAAGATTTGTGTGGAATCAGAAAAGACCCCGAATAGCCAGGGGAATTTTAAAAAAGAAAACCATATCTGGGGGCATCACAATGCCAGATTTCAGGTTGTACTACAAAGCTGTGATCATCAAGACAGTGTGGTACTGGCACAAAAACAGACACATAGATCAGTGGAACAGAATAGAGAATCCAGAAGTGGACCCTGAACTTTATGGGCAACTAATATTCGATAAAGGAGGAAAGACTATCTATTGGAAGAAAGACAGTCTCTTCAATAAATGGTGCTGGGAAAATTGGACATCCACATGCAGAAGAATGAAACTAGACCACTCTCTTTCACCATACACAAAGATAAACTCAAAATGGATGAAAGATCTAAATGTGAGACAAGATTCCATCAAAATCCTAGAGAAGAACACAGGCAACACCCTTTTTGAACTCGGCCATAGTAACTTCTTGCAAGATACATCCACGAAGGCAAAAGAAACAAAAGCAAAAATGAACTATTGGGACTTCATCAAGATAAGAAGCTTTTGCACAGCAAAGGATACAGTCAACAAAACTCAAAGACAACCTACAGAATGGGAGAAGATATTTGCAAATGACATATCAGATAAAGGGCTAATTTCCAAGATCTATAAAGAACTTATTAAACTCAACACCAAAGAAACAAACAATCCAATCATGAAATGGGCAAAAGACATGAAGAGAAATCTCACAGAGGAAGACATAGACATGGCTAACATGCATATGAGAAAATGCTCTGCATCACTTGCCATCAGGGAAATACAAATCAAAACTACAATGAGATACCACCTCACACCAGTGAGAATGGGGAAAATTAACAAGGCAGGAAACAACAAATGTTGGAGAGGATGCGGAGAAAAGGGAACCCTCTTACACTGTTGGTGGGACTGTGAACTGGTGCAGCCACTCTGGAAAACTGTGTGGAGGTTCCTCAAACAGTTAAAAATAGACCTGCCCTACGACCCAGCAATTGCACTGTTGGGGATTTACCCCAAAGATACAAATGCAATGAAACGCCGGGACACCTGCACCCCGATGTTTCTAGCAGCAATGGCCACGATAGCCAAACTGTGGAAGGAGCCTCGGTGTCCAACGAAAGATGAATGGATAAAGAAGATGTGGTTTATGTATACAATGGAATATTACTCAGCTATTAGAAATGACAAATACCCACCATTTGCTTCAACGTGGATGGAACTGGAGGGTATTATGCTGAGTGAAGTAAGTCAGTCGGAGAAGGACAAACATTATATGTTCTCATTCATTTGGGGAATATAAATAATAGTGAAAGGGAATATAAGGGAAGGGAGAAGAAATGTGTGGGAAATATCAGAAAGGGAGACAGAACGTAAAGACTGCTAACTCTGGGAAACGAACTAGGGGTGGTAGAAGGGGAGGAGGGATGGGGGTGGGAGTGAATGGGTGACGGGCACTGGGTGTTATTCTGTATGTTAGTAAATTGAACACCAATAAAAAAAATAAATAAATAAAAATAAAAATGTCTAGTAATAGAGATGAGCCCTTTCACAGATGGGGATTACCTCAACAGACACCACCAACTCCAGTAATACAAAACCTCTCTTTTGCCCTATTACATGTCTTAAAATTTTCTTCTTTTTGTGGATGTTTTCTCCAATATCTTATCAATTGACCATGGTCACATCTTGCCAGCATAACAGCCATTTGCCTTTGCTGATGTCTGTTTTAAGGCATTAAATATAATTTTAAAACATTATGTTCCCAGATAATACAACTTCATAGTTTTCTTCTGTTTTGCAGCACTTGTCTCTAGTTTCTGTAAACTAAAAACTTGCACTGAAAGTGTTTTAAATGGCTATCATACTCTGGCACACTTGTGTACAAAGTGGTGATTTATCATCTTTCTCCCTTTATGTTTATTAAACAACCCAAATGTTCCAAAGTCTCTAACAGCTATTTAATTCAAGTCTATGAGTTTCTCTGCTTCTATGCTTCTCAGAGACCAGATTGCTTTGGGAGATTTAAGTGTCAACATGTAATAGTAAAATTGATCAACTGCGTATAAACTAATAAGTACAAATTTGATTTTCTTCTAAAAAGTGATTATCTGGCCCTGAGGTAAAACAAAACTCATATTTATATGATGTAGTATGTATAACATGTCATTTTAATAATTATATGATAGAAAATGATGCCTCTTAAGTTTGGATATTGCGATTCTTACACCAACTCCTATATATGGTTTTGTTTCCCCCATGCCACCAAGCACTCGTCTGACACCAGCTGAGAGTCTTACAGTTCATCTCTATCTTGACATTACCTACCTGGAGATATCATTGGATCTCAGATGTTAAGGACTTAGTCTTGTAAGACTGAGCGCACACACACACACACACACACTCACACTCACACACTCACACAACACCCTACACCAATCACAAGTCCAGGTGATTCTGACTTCTGGGCTATGGATTGGAGGTTCCAATTGGTGACTCACTCCTTGGGTATGATTAAGTTGCTAGAGCAGCTCAAAAAAAAAAAAAGAAAGAAAAAACCAGGAAAGCAGTTAACTTACTAGATTACTGCTTTATTCCAAAAATTTCCAAATCTCTAATCACATAGTTGGTTCCCTTGGCAACAAACCCTCATCCTTAGGTACTTTTCACAAGGCACCTCACTGGGGCACGTGGGTAGTCGGTTAAGCTCATGCCTTCAGCTTGGGTCATGATCCCAGGGTCCTGGGATCCAGCCCCATGTTGGGCTCTCTGCTCAGCGGGGAGCCTGCTTCCCCCCTCTCCCTCTGCCTGCCACTCCTCCTGCTTGTGCTCTCTCTCTCTGCCAAATGAATACATATTTTTTAAAAAGCACCTTATTAACATAAACTGAGGTTGAAAGGGTTTTGTTGTAAATATCAAGACATCTTTATCACTCTTATCATTTAGGAATTTTCAAGGGTTTTAAAAGCCCTGTCCCAGGAATGGGACCAAAAAAACAAATACCTATTTCTTACTATAAACCATAATGCCATAGATATAAAAATAAATTCCTATCTTAGCAGGCCAGTAAAAATTAAGGTCTTATAACAACATTTCATATAAGTCATGAAATAACATGATCAATACTTCCCATGGTCTTTGCCATACACCTTGAATGTGTTAATGTGACAAATTAAAGCACATACTCAACATTATAACAACTTTTAATTCACTTAATGATTATCAAACCTAACAAAATGCATCATTTTCTGTCTCTATGATGATATTTCCTACCCTCATTATTATAATAACAATAGTTTCTTTTTCTCAGTAGTCTTTTCTTTCCAAATAATTGGGTAAAGAGCAGCAGGTTACAAATTATGAAACTGACTATTTCATTTACAAAACCCGTAAGTTTCATTGATTGCTGGTTTCCTGCCTCATTCTATAGTTGCTTAAAAGTTGCCTTCTCATTGATGGAAGGCTACCAGGAGGCATGGCGATATAAACTATCGATGAAATGTCTAAAGGGGGAAAATGCAATTGTGATTTACTGTGAAATTCCATTTGGGAATCTGTTTTAAGACTTCACATTTGAGAGGTAATTTCATTTGTTTTCTCCTGCGTCTAAGCTAGTGTTTTAAACCGTAGTTAATCACTGCAAGCTGTGGCAATGACAGTTCCCAAGTTTCTTTCCAGAAGAGACACAATTGAAAGAATATAGACTCTTTTCTTCTATTTCTTGTCTTAACTGGAACCAGCAGTTCCCTTGGACCACATACATATCCATCTCCCTGCCCCCCAGTGGAATATAGGAATGGAAATAGCTACCATTTGTGGAGGGATTGCCAGTGTTCAGACCTCTGTTCAGCATTTCATAGAGATGGCCTCTTTTTTTTTTTTTTTTAAAGATTTTATTTATTTATTAGACACACACAGAGAGAGAGAGAGAGAGAGGCAGAGGGAGAAGCAGGCTCCATGCCAGGAGCCAGACGTGGGACTCGATCCCAGGTCTCCAGGATCATACCCTGGGCTGCAGGTGGCGCTAAACCGCTGAGCCACACGGGCTGCCCCGAGATGGCCTCTTTAATCAAAACAACAGTTCCCCAATTTTAACATTTTATCCCAATTTTGTAGAACCTGAGACTCAAAACATTTAAGAAGTTGTTGATACAACCTAGTACATAAGATCATTTGAGCTCTAAGCTTAGCGTTTCTCTCTCCCTGCAATACCATCACGTGGAAGGAAAATCAATATTCTCCAGATGATTATTACTGCTTCCCATGTACTATACCTTCACTTCCTCTATAAGAATGATTTTTTATCTCATATCATTCTGCTAAGTGTCCATCATATTACTGAATCATCTGTGAAGTTCCTGGTTAATCACATTATTTATACATACTGAGCCTTTTCCCTGGGATATTTCAATGTTCCTGTTGACAATCCACCTTCTACCTTGATACTAACATCTCTTATTAGCTTCTCCAAGGCTCTGCAGAGCTACTCCAGCAAAACATACCCAGGGATGTGCCTAGACATTGTCACCAGCCCAAAATGCTTGATAGGTGAAATACTAAAGCTTTAACATTTCACTCATTACACAACTAGATGTTATGAGTTTCATCATTATTACTTCTACTGCTTTTTTCTTGACCTCAACATTATTTTTTCACGTCTTAACTTTTTTTAAATTTGTCTCAATCTGTTAACTCGCCTATTTTTTCAGTTACTATTTTGATAGAGCAAAATGATAACAGCATCAAAAATAACAATGCCATCTATTTTTTAGCAATTGTGTGCTAGGCACTTTATATGTTATCACAGCTGAGGATTATTGAGGTGAAGCAAAGCATCCAAATTCACACAGGATGCAAATGATATAATTAGGATAAGGAAACACATCTTTCTGTGTGATTCCAAGGTCACCTTCTTTTCACTACACCACAGTGCATTAAAATAGCAAAGATACAAGCCTTTAATTATCTCTCACCTATTTCTTTTTGTCAGATCTGTTCTCATTTGTCTTGCACAGCTCAACCTCGGAATCATTATTCACTCCAATAAAAATTGGTTCTTGGGTTGGAGAGGGGATGAAAAAAAATAGTGAGTGTACTGGTTTTCTGTCCTTCAAAAGACATGAAGAGAACATGAAGAGTATATCATAATATTAAATTTTATGGGGAGGGCACTTAGGAAAAAAAATCTCTAAAAGGGCTGCTTAGGGGGAGAAAAGATATGGAGAAGCAAAGCCACAAAGTCACATTTTCAAAATGCAGCTGTGTCCTCAATATTGCATCTGATGTCTCTGTATTATTCCAGTCAAATCTCAGTCTCCTTTATGTAAACTCTCACTTCAAACTTTATTATTTTTTAGACTCCTCAAAACTCTTGGCAAACAACTATGTGTAAACACACACACACATGGATGCACACACAGCCAATGATCTTACATCGTACCTCATGGAGAAAATTGAAGTTTCAGGTGAGAGATTTCTCAATAGTCTGCCCCTCCTTACTTGTCATCCTCTATATATGAACCTGTACTCACATTCACAGCATTCATCCTTTTCTGGCAAAAAAAAAAAAAAAAAAAAAAAAAAAAAAAAAAAAAAAAAAAACAAGAAAAAACAACAACAAAAAAAAACTGTATCTCTCTTTACATGTATTCTAGGAGTCCATCATTTCAGTATCTTGTTCCATCAACCTATTTCTCTATCAATTATATATGTTTCCCCCTTTGAGTCTCCACTAATTCAATGTGCTGTAATTACTTACTATTTATGCTTTGCCTGCAAGAAACATAAAACACAACTATCAGTGATTTCAACAGAGGGTTTCGTTTTGTTTTGCTTACCGCAGAACAGAAAATCTTGAAGTAGGCTGTCGCTGTCATTGGTTTGTTAGCTTAAGAATATACAGGGTGCATCTCATTATTATTTTGCTTTTGCCCCCTGGTGTCAACATGAGGCTGCAGCTTCATGAGTCACATCTTTTTAGAAACTTCCTACAGACTTCTACTTTGTCCTATTGGCTAGAATGTATTGACCTGGTTTATTTCATGTGACCACCACTCATGCTGCTTTAGAGGCTGGAAGGGTGAATATTTAGTTTTTCAAGCCTCAGAATGAAGGTAGAAGGGAAGCAAGAAGTTGAGAAAGAGTTGGGTCAGCCAAACTATCATATCTAGCTGCACTATAGGTAGTGTAAATTTAACTATAGTACAGATATTAACCTATGGTATTCATAGCATTCATGTTTACTGTCTTCTGTCCTTAAAAGAAGAGGGTTATACAAAAGAGAACCATGCCTAATGTAAAATTTTTATTTTCCTGGTGTTTTCCACTTTCTATCTTTTTTCTTTTCTGCATGATATTCCATCTGCAAATCTTAACCTCTACAGACTTTGGCTGAGCAACTACTCTATTTTCTGGATCCCTCTGTATGAGTATCTCTAGATCCCTCTCTATAAACATTCTGAGGATCTCAGAGAGGGATCCTCTGGATTTCTCTGCCCAGATATAAGAATGATTAATTTTCCTTTCTATCTTAGAAAAAAACTATCTTGAGTACTAAGTGATTCTTCTTGTTTTCTTTTCAGTTATTGTGTCTGCATATTTTTTATCCCTTCAATAAGATTTATTTATGGTGAGTAGAGAAGAAATAAAAGTTTGTTCAATAAGCCACCTTTAACTGGAGGTTTTATAAACATATATAGCTATTATTGTATTTATCTGTATAAATCAGAAGATTAGGAGTCTTGAAGGCAGACACCATTCCTTAACGCTTTAAAAAAAATCTCAGAACCAAACATGATTAAATGGCACTCACTTAATTATTGAAATATATGAGTGAAAGAAAGAAAGAGAGATTAAGAAAGTAAAGGGAGGAAAAAAGAAAGAAAGGAAAATAAGGAAGAATGCTTGCAGATTGTAATGTGAAGGCTTTTCTTAGAATTCATAATTGGTCTCTTTCAACCCTCGTGAACTATGAAAATACATTTTGGTCTCTGGCCATCAGTTTCCTTCTTAACTAAATTTGAAATGATACTCTCTATTCTTGTATCTCAAATGATATTCCTAAAATGAGAACAGATAATGAATATAAGAATGCTTATGAATTATAAATAGTATAGAATTTTAGGAGTTATTGCTTAATAAATTTTGTTTTTTGAAAATCATTATGTTATAGCATTGACATATTGGTGAATATAAAACCCTATTTCAGTAAACTAAGAGTAGAGGGGAACACCTTTGACTTGATTAAAGAATATCTGCAAAAAAACTACAGTTAACATCATACTTAATGGTGAGAAACTAGAAGCTTTCATGCTAAGATCAGGAACAAAGCAAGGATGGCTTCTTTCACCATTCTTTTTCAACATCATACTGGAAGTTTCAGCTAATGCAATAAGAGAAGAAAAAAATAAATAAAAGGTATACTGACTGAGAATGAAGAAATAAACTGCTTTCTTGCAGATAATATCATTATCTATGTATAAAATCTGACAGTCAACAAAAATTACTGGAACTAATGGATGATTATAGCAAGGTTGCAGGATATGAGGCTAAAATACAAAACATTTTATTTGTATGTTGCTTTCCCCTATACCAGAAATTAATAAGTGGAAACTAAAATTAAAAACACAATGCTAGGGCAGCCCAGGGGCTCAGTGGTTTAGCGCCGCCTTCAGCCCAGGGCCTGATCCTGGAGACCTGGGATCGAGGCCCAACGTCAGGCTCCCTGCATGGAGCCTGCTTCTCCCTCTGCTGTGTCTCTGCCTCTCTCTCTGTTTCTCTCATGAATAAATAAATAAAATCTTAAACACACACACACACACATACACACACACACACACACACACACCACAATGCTATTTACCTTAGTAAATGAATTTGTTTTTGTTTCCTTTGGGTAAATACCCAGTAGTGGAATTACTGGATCATAGGGTAGTATCATGTCAACTGCAACAGTGAATGTTTTACTCTTTCCTTACCAATTTGAATACCTTTTTTTTTTCTTGTTCTGGTCTGATTGCTGTGGCTAGGACTTCCAATATTTTGTTGAATAAAAGTGGTGACAATGGACATATCTTTATCTTGTTCCTGACCTGAGAGAAAAATTCTCATTTTTGCTCCACTTAGTATGATGTTCACTGTGGGTTTTTCATATATGACATTTATTATGTTGAGATGTGTTCCCTCTAAACCTTTGTTTAAGACTTTTTATCATGAATGGATGTTGTACTTTGTCAAATATTTCTTCTGCATCTATTTAGATAAATCATATAGTTATCCTTTATCTTGTTAATATGATGTATCATGTTGGGTGATTTGAGAATACTGAACCACCCTTGCATCTCTGGATTAAATCACACTTGATCATGGTGAATAATTTCTTTAAATTTTTGTTGGATTCGGTTTGCTAATATTTTGTTGAAGATTTTTGCATCTGTGTTCACTAGAGATATTAACTCATGGTCTTTTTGTGTAGTGTCTTCCTCTGGTTTTGGTCACAAAATAACGTTGGCTTCACAGAATAAATTTAGATGTTCTCCTTCCTCTTCCACTTTTTGGACTAGCTTGAGGAGAATAGATATTATATTTTATATTTTTTATACAATGTCCATGTATTTTGTATTTATATTTCTGCTATAGTTATATTTATATGTGCACTATTCTTATATTTCCTAGTAATGAGCGAAATAAATTAGAAAATTAAAATAACTTGCCTAAGTTTGACATGTAATTGTATAGCTCTTGGATTCAACCTCGGTTGTTGACACCTACCTCCATAATGTGTGAGGCCTTATTATGTTCATAAAATACTTTCTTTAGAAAAATCAGGATATTTAACAATAACAAATAATCAACAAGATCACAAGCCACCTTATGCTGTTAATTGACTACTTCTTCCCCACAGATTTTAGGTTGGTTAAAACAAGTGAAGGAGACAATTATGAAGACAGTATTCTGCTAAAGTGAGGAGCAGAGAGACAGCATTCCACTCTTTTATGTAACTCTTCCAAGTGAGCAATGGAAATTGCAAAATGCATTAGAAGAGTTGCATGTTTCAAGAAGAGTATTCCACCGATGCAGAAAAGAGTGAATATAGAAGCACAAAGATTTTAAGATTAAGAATCTCAGAATTTTAACTTTCAACAAAGGGAATTTTCACCGTAGGGCCAATTTTTATTTTGATTGCTAAATCCTGTCACCATGTGTGTTTCAAGAGTTCAATAAGTTACCAAAATGGGCAGCCTGGGTGGCTCAGCAGTTTAGCGCCACCTTCAGCCCAGGGTGTGACCTCGAGTCCTGGGATCGAGTCCCCCACTAGGCTCCCTGCAAGGAGCCTGCTTCTCCCTCTGCCTGGGTCTCTGCCTCTGTGTGTGTGTGTGCGTGTGTGTGTGTGTGTCTCATGAATAAATAATAAAATCTAAAAAAAAAAAAAAAAGTATGTTACCAAATCCCGAATTCGGCTGGTCATTGCTGGACAGGCCGATGCTCACAAGAGGAGTTTTGATGGGCAAAGAATTTGAGTTTTATGCAGGAGGCCAGCACTTGAGGAGAAGCCAGACCCTTGTCCAAAGCCCCAGCCAGTTTCCTCCTGTCCCCAGGGATTTTTAAAGGTGTTTAGGGTAGCTAATTAGTGAAGGGAGTGCGCAGTGGGTAACAGTTCTCCGTTAAGGCCAGGCTCCATGGTGCCAGCTACAGACATGAACTATTTTGGTGCTTGGGGTTGTGCAAGGGGATCCATTCTTGATTCATAATGTGCAGGAGTATTCCGTTCTTTCTGGAAAGAAGGACAATGTCTACAGATCCATAAAGGGAGGTTAGTAAAACCATTTGTGTGCCCTAAAAACATTTCCCAAAGAATTGCTAGATCAACCTGAAAGCTGAGAGAAGTCAAACAGGCTTGCTGGCCTCTGTGGCCAAGGAAATTTTTGTCCTTCACTCAAGGCCAGTAGTCCTTCAAGGGACTCAGCTCAGCCAGTAAGGAGTGTATGAACTTGAATCAACTTAACCTTTGAGACTAGTTGATGTGCTGTTACTAATATTAGATAATCTACTTTAGAAATGCTGTTAAAAGGTGGTTGGGTTTTTCTTGTTTTGTTTTGTTTTTTCAGATTTAAATTGTAAAAAAAAACAAATTAGATATTGAGACTTTTTTTTTTTTTTTTTTTTTTTTTTAGATAATGAGACTTATACAGATGCCCTGTACCTTTATGAGCTAGATAGGAAAGGACATATTTGCAAGTCACTAGAAACACAGGGGGATGTGGCTCAAAGGGCAAGGATGTTGGACTCAGAGAGCTTCCATTGTCTAGTCTGGGCATTGCACACTCAAGATTAGTTTATCTCTCTGCGTTTTTATCTGGTCTTCAAAAGAATGATTTTTAAAGATGAAATTTATAGGGGACCAAGCAGAGGGTCTGACATATACTTTACTTGCACATATTAACTATATTTATTTGTGATGCCATATACTAAGTACTGGACCACAAACATCCTGACCTAAGGAATGTGAATTGAGAAGTAAAGATATTTAAGTATCCAGGCATTGCAGTGTAGCCTGATGGTAATGGAAAAAAATACATGGTGCTAGAATAACACATGGGAATGGCACCAGATGTGCCACAGTGTGAGTAAAAATTCCCAGGAGGAGACAATGTCTAGCTGGATGAAAGATGCACTTAGGTGAAGGGAGAGACAGGAAAGCTATCTTAAACTAGAGGAACTGCAAGTGGCCCAGAGGTAAGGCATACTGAGTAGACTGCCACTTTCAGCCTCTAACAATAGATCCTAGGGGATGACAGATGCTGAGGCTGGAGCGAAAGCAAAGGTCAAGTTAATCAAGATTAGAACTAGCCCAAATCTTGAACCATTCATCTTTTGCTTCACATAAGGTTAGGAAAGAGTGGTGATTAAGGTACCAATCAATGAGAAGCTGCCTCAGCACTGGAGCAGCGTCCAGAAAGACCCTGTGGTTTGGAGGATTAACCCTTAGCAGCTAGGTCATAGAAAGTTCTAAAGGGCAAGGATCAGGGCAGCGTGATGCTCAGCATAATAGCTATTTCAAGCTGCTGTGGAAAAACTGCAGCATTTAAACAACCACAATAATCATCCTTGTATGTAACAGATAAATATCAATCTGGATTTAGGTTAAAAGACTGATAAATTAAATCACAGCTTAAATTCATCTTTACTTTGAACTAACTTTATTGTAATTTAATATTCTGCTCCTATTCTCTGTGTGTCAGTTCCACGGGATATATGCTTCAGCCGTCAATAAATAATCCAGGTTTCAAACAACAACAATATCGCATTACTTATTTACAAATTTGAATTAAATTTATGGTATTAAGTTCGTGATTCTGGCACCACACAGACAGTGTCATCCAGCTGAATTGACCCACAAATCACACACAATCACATTTGTATAGAACCTTGCCATTTTCAAAGTACTTTCATATCATCAAATGTAATCCTTAACAGCAATATGGTTAAGGAAATGGAGCAGCTATTCAATAATTTACAAATACTCTTCAAGTTAACTTTCTCTGGTGCCAATACCATTGGGAGCAAAAGGGGGAAGGTATTACCATCATCTCTACTTTGTAAATGAGGAACTCGAGATAGGTGAGATACAATGAATCTTGACAGCTAAAATGAGTTGGTATCTGTGGACTGAAATATCCAAAGACATATGTAGGTGCGTAAAAATTTAAAATTAAAGAACTATCACAAGTGTTCTCATTTCAGTCTTTATGGTTTAAAAAAAAGCCTAGAAATTACTTTCCTTCAAAGTCTCTAAAACATGTAAATTTCAGAAGCAGATTCTCATCTCCAAAGCTTCTTTTCAGTATGCAATTTATATAAGTAGTGAAAAAAATTATAATTTGGTTTTAGAACCAGTAACTAAAATTTGTCTTATTTAGTGAAACTTTGAAACTGGCATTCACAGGATGCTTTTGGTAAGATAAGAGTCAAGAACAAGGATTAAAATGAAAACAACAGTAGAATATGGGTAAAATCATCCTCACTTTTAGTAAAAGTGTTTCAAAACACTCTTTTTTTAATAAATTTATTTTTTATTGGTGTTCAATTTGCCAACATATGGAATAACACCCAGTGCTCACCCATCAAGTGCCCCGCTCAGTGCCCATCACCCAGTCACCCCCACCTCCCACCCACTTCCCTTTCCAACACCCCTAGTTCGTTTCCCAGAGTTAGGAGTCTCTCATGTTCTGTCTCCTTTTCTGATATTTCCCACTCATTTTTTCTCCTTTCTCCTTTATTCCCTTTCACTATTTTCAAAACACTCTTATAGTCTTTGTAAAAGTTACTATTAGTATTGATTGTAAACAAATTTTGTAGTGGTCAGAGGATAGAGATGATATGGCCTATGTACAGATAGTAGTGTCCGTTTATTATGATATGTATAAAGAACTATTATATAAAGAGTATAAAGTTTTATGGAAAATATTGGATTTCCAGTTAGAGAAAAATACCTTTAAAGTTAAAAAAATTAATAAGAAATTTCAGATACAGTAAGTATACCTGCCAGTAAAGTACCATCGGCAAGTTTCTTTGGAGGAGTTGGTACCTACGATTTGTATGTATAATATATATGATATGTTGAGATAAAGTAGAAATCATTCAAGAAAATAATAAAAATATCAGGAGAGAGAAAAAGAATAAAGAAGAATAAACTCACTAATTAGTTAATAAGTAAAGCTTAAATGATTACATTAAAGATTGTCAAAGCAGCTTGTTTACTATTAAATAAGACAGCAAGGAACTAAGGATATCTTTTTTTTTAAAGGTATAAATACAAAGGTTGGCACTAAAAAACACAAAACTCCCTAAATATCCCACCCCAAATATTTGTGAATTAAAGAGTAGAGAATATGCATTTTCTAGGGAAACATAGCAGATATAAAACAATACACAGAATTACAAAATATTATGATAGAGTTGAGATGAAACATATCAGTCTTGCAAATAAATGTAAAAGGCCTTAATACAGCCACTGAAAAACATATTTTCCATTTGACTTACAAAGCAAGGTTCAACTATGCTCTGTACATTAGGAATAAATCTAAAACAATGTGAATAGAAAGGTTAATACTTAAGACATGGACAAGATGAGTGGCAAAAATATGAAGTATTGTTAATGATCTTGATATTAGATAAAGTAGTTAGTAATCACTATAGGTTGAACAGCTACTATGGATACATCAAACTTTATGCCCCAATGAGACAGAATGCAACCTCTCTGGTGTATTCATGCAAAACTCACAGAAAATGGCCATGTACTTGGTCACAAAGGAAATATTGCTTGGTTCTATGAAGTCATAGATGAATTACAAGCAAAACTTAAATGTGAAAAATTTGAAAGTATTCCTAAAAGAACCAAAAGTAGACTTTAACAAATAGTAAAACATCCCTCCATCTTTGAATGAATCATATTAAGTAGATAACACTTCTCCCTATGTTGATTTATAGCTTTAATCCAATGTTTTTAAAATAAAGATTTGATGTCCAAGTAGATAAGATCAATCAAAAGTTCATATAGGTAAACAAATCGGCAAGAATAGGCAACAAAACACTGAAAAACAAAAACTATTAAAACAGATAAGCCAGATATTAAGACATATCACAAAGACTCTATAATTAAAACAGTGTGGTATTGATCCATGAACTAGTTTCAGTTGTAGGAGACATGGATCTAATTTTATCTTTTTTAAAAAAAGGTTTTATTTATTTATTTGAGAGAGTGAGAGCCAGAGCATGAGTGGAGGAGAGGCAGAGGGAGAGGGGAAGGGCAAGGGGAAACAGAGAAGCAGACTCCCTGCTCAACAGGGAGCTGCATAGAAAGGGGGACGTTCTTGCACTGTTGGTGGGAATGTGAACTGGTGCAGCCCCTCTGGGAAACCGTGTGGAGGTTCCTCAAAGAGTTAGAAATAGATCTGCCCTACGACCCAGCAATTGCACTGCTGGGGATTTACTCCAAAGACACAGATGCGGTGAAAAGCCAGGACACCTGCACCTCAATGTTCACAGCAGCAATGTCCACAATACCCACACTGTGGAAGGAGCCTTGGTGTCCTTCGACAGATGATGGATAAAGAAGCTGTGGTCTGGGATCCCTGGGTGGCGCAGCGGTTTAGCGCCTGCCTTTGGCCCAGGGCGCGATCCTGGAGACCCGGGATCGAATCCCACATCGGGCTCTCGGTGCATGGAGCCTGCTTCTCCCTCTGCCTATGTCTCTGCCTCTCTCTCTTTCTCTCTCTCTTTCTGTGACTATCATAAATAAATAAAAATTAAAAAAAAAGAAGCTGTGGTCTATGTATACAATGGAATATTCCTCAGCCATCAGAAATGACCAATACACACCATTTGCTTCAACATGGATGGAACTGGAGGGTATTATGCTGAGTGAAGTAAGTCAATTGGAGAAGGACTATCATTATATTGCTTCACTCATGTGGGGAGTATAAAAAATAGTGAAAGGGTATTAAAGGGGAAAGGAGAGAAAATGAGTGGGAAAAATCAGGGAGGGAGACAGAACATGAGAGACTCCTAATTCTGGGAAATGAACAAGGGATGGTGGAAAGGGAGGTGGGTAGGGCGATGGGGTGACTGGGTGATGGGCACTGAGGGGGATACTTGATGGGATGAGCACTGGGTGTTATATTATATTTTGGCAAATCAAACTACAATAAAAAAATACAAAAAAAAAAAAAAAAAGAAAGAAACAGGAAACCCCATGTGGGACTTGATCTCAGGACCCTGGGATCATGACCTGAGCCAAAGGCAGACGATTAACTGGCTGAGCCACCCAGTCACCCTAATTTACTTTTTTATAAAAGGTTACCCAATTGTCTAAGCATCACCTATTTTAATACTCCATCACCCTTGTTCCTGTAATCTGAAATGTTGCCTTTAGTATATCATAATATATAAGACTGAATTCAAAATGTGTCAGAGATCTAAATGTCAGAAAGTGAAATTTAAAAAGCCCAAGAAAAATACATGAGTAAAGGTCTTTTTAAACTTGACTTAAAATCCAAAGGCAATAAAATTTTGATAAATATAAATATATAATTTATTTAATTGCATGGCCAAAAAAAGATCTATAAACTAAGTCAAAATACAAGTGGTATGGGATCCCTGGGTGGCACAGCAGTTTAGCGCCTGCCTTTGGCCCAGGGTGCGATCCTGGAGACCCGGGATCGAATCCCACGTTGGGCTCCCGGTGTGTGGAGCCTGCTTCTCCCTCTGCCTGTGTCTCTGCCTCTCTTTCTCTCTGTGTGACTATCATTAAAAATAATAATAATAAAAAAAAATTAAAAACAACGTATTTTTTAAAAAAATACAAGTGGCAAAGGGAGAAAATCCTCGCAAAATATTTCACCAAAATATGGGAAATAAAGGTCGAAAGCATGATGAAAACATGGGAAAACTCATCAATAGACAATTCACACAAAAAAGGAAATAAGATTGTTCTAAGGCATATGAAAAGTTGTTCAAACTCACAGTTAAAGAATGCAAACCAGCAAGTTGTTGAGACACCATTCTTTACATAGCAGATTGACAAAAATTAAAAAGTCACCATATATTCTGATGAATGCTAATGCTATGGAGAAACAGGCATTCTTACACATTGTTGGTAGAAATACAACCTACTACAATCCTTCTGGTGGGAACTTTGGAAACTATATATACACTCACCATTTGGCCCAGTGATCCCACTTCTAGAAGCAGATACTGAAGATCCATATGCATGTTGATGACTGGTAGGTGGCAGATTTAATTTGCAAGGGAACTTAAATATTAGGCTTGTCTTGGGTGGCCTCAAGATGAGTGAATCTGCACACACCTGCCAGAGTCTTAAAAGTTTACATACCGACCTTAATGGGGTTTAGTTACATATACAATCTAGACAGTCTTAATAACACATTACTCTACCAAGGCTAAGTCTTTGAAACAGATCCTACAGTGGGAATGTTGGGTAGAAAGCACATTACAAGGAAAGGGAAGGGGATGAGGAACCTCCAATTCTCAGGTCTGGTTCCAGGATCAAACAGTGATCACACTCTCTCAATAATTCCTCCAACAGTGTACAAATGTCTATAACTGCAAAACATTTGAAACAGCCTGAATGTCCTACATATGAAAGTGATTGAGTGAATTATGGTACATTTACACAGTGGAGTATTATGTAGCTATAAAAATGAAGGAAATGGGATGCCTGGGTAGCTCAGTCAGTTAAGTGTTGATTCTTGATTTTGACTCAGGTCATGATCTCAGGGTCATATGATTGAGCCCTACTTTGGACTCCCCATTCAACATAGAGTCTGCTTGAGATTCTCTCTCTCTCTCCCACCTCTCTCTTTGCCCCTACCCGTGTTCACACATGCATGCACTCTCTCTCTCTAAATAAGTAAGTAAAACCTTAAAAAAAAAAAAATGAAGGAGAAAGATTAGGACCTTCCATGAGTGATTTTTAGTGTATATTTTTAAATGAAAAAAAAATCAAAGTGCAAAATCATATCTATAATGTTTACTTTCAAGTCAGAAAAAGTGCATATATGATAATATATGTATTCAAAAAAGAAAGAAAGAAAAAATAAAAATCAAGGAAAAAAGTAGGAAAACCAAGAAAATAAAGAAGTATGTTAATTACAGGGCATAGGCTAGAATGGGACAGAAGGAACCGGGAAAGCGAAACAGGTTATAAGATACAGGAAGAATGATGCTTCTGTGATCATGAATTTCTGTATATTTTTACTTTTCAAACTAGGAAAGCTTTGCATACCCCCAAAATAAATCAGTTAAAATCAACCAGAGAGTGGGTGGAAGATAAACTGGAATACTAATGTCAATAAATAATCTTAAATGTATTACTGATGCATATATTTGCATGTCTGGCAAAACCTCACTAGATGGTGTGGAATAAATAAAGTTAATTTTAGAAACAAGATTTAGACAGAAATGCAAAATAACTATACACAAATACTGTACTCTAATTGATAGATTTGCTTTTCACAGGAATATGTGTTAACTATTCCGAAACTATGTGTATTCTAGGTTTGAACAAAAACATAAATAGATTGAGTAAAACTTATTACCCAAGAAAGAATTTACAAATAAGGAAATACATTCACTAGAATGAACCTTTTGGTGTTGGATTAGAATTAGAATTGTGAGAATGATATAGGTATAGATACAGGCATAGAAATAGTAAAAATACATGTATAAATAGGATAAATATGTGTATTTCTACATGGATAATACATGTATTTTCTAGCTATGTCCTTTGGGAGTGTATAGAAACAATGGCATAGCAGTGGTAAAGAGTATACTCAAGAGTTTTGGTTTCTAAATATCACTATTACGTAAAAGATCAGAAAATTCCTTGGAAAAATGGACTGATTCCAGGTTGGGCAGAAAAAAGTACAATATATGAATCTAAACATATTGTCCCAGAAAGTAAGAAAGTATTTAAAAAAGGATGGAGCCATGTTGAGATTACACAGAAGCCAGTGGTTAGGTCTGGGGCAATTTAAGCAAAATAAAAAAAAGTATAGTAGTGGATTAAAACCCATTGAATAAATTAAATATTAATGAGTCTATACTGAATTTAATTAATAAATGAGGGTAAATGAACAGCACTGCTTACATTAGAATTTGAGCTAACAGACATAGAAGAAACATAGGAAGTTATCTCTAAGCAAACGTGTGATGAGAGAAAATATATGTCTACAGCTTTAAAGTTTTTTCTCCAATATACTTGACTATAAAAGGAAAAGTTGTCATTCATAGGGGAGAAACCTGATTTTTACTATTAATCTTAAATAAATGATCAAAGGTAACATCATAAAAAAGCTATTCCAGTATCATGTATTCCACATATAGCGTCACCCTATGGCATTTAAGCCCAAAACCCTTTACTTGAATTTAAGTATAAGACAACATCAGATTAACCCAAATAGGTAGACATTGTGCAAAATAACTAGTCAGTGCACTTCAAAGGCATCAAGGTTATCAACACGAAGGAGACTGTCCCAGAAGAGACCAAAGGGACGCAACAAACTAAGGAAGGAAAATATGATGCAATAATTTTATATGGTAAATACAAGTCCTTTTTAGATTTACAAAGCTAAAGAAAATAAAAATGAACTGATGGCATGGCTGCTATTAACATACCAGGGAGAGGGAAAAGGGACAGCTTTATAGTGAATCATTCAGTATAGCACTTCTGCAAAATAAACACCAGACGGTCAAACCCAATGAAGGAAATTACAGCAACAGAACCCATTACGTGGATATTTCACCCTTAAAAGAATGTTTCAGCTATAGTATAAGCTTTAAATTTAAAAATGAGTTTGCCATAGGATCACCAAATGTCTGCAATAAGCTGTTTACACACAAGGAATTAAACATTGTAAAACACTTCTGAAGAAAAATGGATTAGTTGATTAAAGTTGTGCTCATCTCGGGGCTCCTGGGTGGCTCAGTTGGTTAAGCGTCTGCCTTCAGCTCAGGTCATGGTCACAGAGTTCCAGGATCAAGTCCTACGTCCAGCTCTGCTTAGTGGGGTGTCTGCTTTGCCTTCTGCCTCTCCCCCACTCATGCTAACTCTTTCTCTCCTATTATGTGAAATAAATAAGATCTTTAAAAAGAAAGAAAGAAAGTTACATCCATCTCACTGGAATATTTGTTTTCAGCACAATGTTTGCTTCCCTAACTCCTTGACATAGAACTGATGATCACATTTGCCATACAGTATCTTTAATTCATGGTTTTGTATTTCTTCTTCTTTTTTCTATTATCATTACTATTCCCTTGGTTTACACTCTCCTCCTCCTTGGCTTCGACTGTCATACTTTCCCGAAAGTTAATTTCTCTTCCTCAGAATGTCTTCATTACCTGAGTCAACTCTCCAAATATTGATCACTTGAAAACAAGTCATTTCACGCAACTGTCAGTAACTCAATATTGGCATTACCTGGATAGTACGGTCTCAGACTTTTATACCCTTTTTCTCCCTATGATTACTGTAACATTACAACCATATCTAATGATTTGCTAGTTCCTATATATACATCATATTCCTTGTGAAAGTGGGTATATTTAATGGTTGAGAGTGTAGGCATAGCTCTAGACAGAGGATATCTTAGTCTAAATTTTGTTTTGTCACCTATTAGCGGTGCGATGTTAGATGCTCTTTTTATGTCTTCATTTCTATATCTGTAAAATAGCAGTAAGTATGTCATCTACATGGTTGGCTTTTAAAAGGGTTAATTAAGAATTTAGGGACTCACATGGAATAGAGCAACAGCTCCATAAATGTTAGCTCTGATATGATGATGATAATGTTACGGACGCTGAAGCAGAAGTAACACTCAATATTTTTGTAATGTGTGTTTTCTTTCCCAGAAACACCATATTTTCCACTCTAGTTCTCTGCTTGGCAAACTCTAAGTCATATTTCATGACATGGGCAAAATTTCACATTATAAAACAAGTCTTGTCCGAGTTCACAAATAGCTATTATAGAGCATATCCTATGATACTGTGTGTATTTACTGGTATGTTATTGCATATAATATTAATATCATACAAACCCATGCATGTCTCTGTAAAGTGATCAGAATAATATTTCCTACAGCATAAGATTTTATGACTGTTAAGTGAAATATCTCTGTAAATGTCTTCATGCAGTGCTTGGCACATCATGAGCAAAATCCAAGTGTTATTTGTGGTTGCTATATATATATTTTTTTTACATTTCCTTGGGGCCGGGATTGTGTTTTACTTATGATGACATCTCCTGTATCCACCACATACAACACTTATTAATACGATTTCACTCATCTATAGAATGTAAGAAAAAAAAAAAGTTAAACTCAAAGAAACAGAGAATAGAATGTAGTTACCAGGGCCTGAGGGTAGATGAGGAGGGGAGGTGTTGGTCAAAGCGTACAAGCTCTCAGTTATAAGATGAATAGGCTCTGGAGACCTAATGTCATGATGTCTATAACTAATAGTGCACCTTATACATGAAATAGGCTAAGAGAGTAGATGTCAAGTGTTTTCACCACACACATGTGTTTACACACAAAATATAACTCTGTATGGTGAAGGATATGCTAATTATCTTGATTTCAGTAAGCATTTTACAATATATACAGGTATCAAAACATCATTTGTTGCATCTTAAAAACATACAATTTTTATACGTCAGTCATATTTCAAGCTGGAGAAAAAACATTCATTAACTTATGAATAAGTGCTCCAAATTAGCAAGATTCAAATTAAAACAAATTGGGGTGCCTGGGTGGCTCATTCCGTTGGGCGTCTGTCTTTGGCTCAGGTCATGATCCCAGGGTCCTGGGATCGAGTCCCACATTGGGCTCTCTGTTCAGTGAGGAGCCTGCTTCTCCCTTTCCTTCTGCCTGCCTCTCTACCTGTTTATTCTCTCTCTCATAAATAAATAAAATATATTTTTAAATTTAAACAAATTAAGACCTTTTTTTTTGTATTTATAACTCCTTAAAACAGGATGTAGAAATATTAAAGACATTGTAGTTGAAATGAGTAACACTTTTAAATTAGACCATGAGTTATAACAAAATTGTGCCCCAAAAAAGTGTCAATTAGTGCACAGTCCAGTGGCAGTATCATAAGGTAGTCTTCCCGTGTAGCTCTTCAAAATACAATTCCAAATACTTGAAAGTTCTAAATACAAAGCGCTAGTCAGACCCTAAACTAATAGTAACCAACTCATACCTCATAAGCAGAATCACTGAATTCTGTGACCTTTTGAGTAATCCTAACTGAGGACACTAAATGAGGCCAAGAGTGTTCTTTCCCTACACAAATGTCTGTTGTCTGTCAACTCTGTGCAGAGCATTGTGCTGGCCATTGGTACCCCGGCTAACAAAAATTAAACATGTTCACAAGGAGACCTAAGCCTATAAGGAAGACAAACATTCAATAAGATTAGCTCTTACTTCTCCAACTATTCGTTTTTGTTGGTTTGTCTCTTTTGGATTTTTTTCCCTAACTTCTAAACTATTTCTTAAATGGGAACATTAAAAAACGAGATACTGGTAGAAGGTGTATCACTCTCTGTCCTTTATTATCTTTTAGTTGCCTCCCATGTTCTATGTCATGCCAATACCACTTAGCCAAGTACAGAGTTTTCAGAAAGCCCCACAGACAGCCTTCTAAGATGTCCTGTGATTCCTGAAAATGGACTGTTAGGTGCCTTAGTGATGCTGTCGGTGTGTTAAGTTTTTGATGACCTCTTACTGAATTGAGAGCAACAGGACAGATTTTAAAATGAAGTTTAAGCCTTCAAACACTACAGGTTAACCAGTGGCCTTTACGTAACTTGTCACTGGGTAAAAACATGGCATTCGATAAAGTCAAGTCACTCCCTGTGGTCTTATAATGGTTCAGCCTGAATTTCCCGGGGGGTCTGTTTCCGGCTGATGCAGACCACTGCTGCATAGAGGGCTCCTCTTCACTCGTGGCTACCCCCGTTGTCCATACATGGTCTCTCACCGCTAAGAAAGACAGTGTGTTCTCAAGAGTTCAATGTTCCTAAAATGGAGACATGAGAGCCAGTCACAGCATCTTAAATGATCTCACTTTACCTCCTGTCAAGGTTTAAACAGGGAACACAGTAAATATTGGAGAGACCATCTTCACAGTCAGGATAGAAGCATCCCCCCAGCGTGCACTTAATGCTCACCAGAGGTGATCACGGTGCAAAACTCAACCCTGAATTTAGAAAAGGAAGTGCCCACCACCCTCTATGTGAATGCATCTATCTTCCACATCTCACCATTTAAACTTCTGCTTTGGATTTATCGAAGACCACTGTTAAAAATGTTACAGCACATATCACCCAACAGATGGAGAGAAAAGATCCCCCTAGAGTTTTAAAATGACACTAAGACAGGGAAGCAAAAAACAAAGCCATAAATTTGGTGGGCAGCCCTCATAGATCGCTCAATTTGAGGACGGTGTTTACCACGTTGTATTTCAACCCCTGGGAGGTGGCTTCTATTCACTCTGCCTTATCCCAAGTCTAGGAAGTTTTAACTTGATCCAGCTTGAATTTCCTAGTCCTCTGTGTTCACATGGCTCTTCCGGATTTCATTTCAGGAAAAGAGAGATAAGAAACAGACTTCTGGCATCCATCCCTGACAGCATCGAATAAGAATAGCTAGCTGTTAGCTTAAATAGCCAAGTACCTCTACCTGAGAAAGCTATTGCAAATGTGACTCCATCAAATCCTCCCCAAAACATCAAGTACTCATTTGGGCCCATTTTACAGAGAAAGAACGCTTGAGGAGGTTAAGTGAATACAGAAACAGTACTTAAATTTGGGCTTAATTCCACATCTCCTGGGTCTTTATACCGCATCACATACTTATGATAGTTGAAGTTCTGAACAGTTGGCATTTTTTCTAAGTAATACGATATGTTGATGTTAATCTGTGTATTTCTAAAGTACAATTACAACATATGTTAACCTACATCCTAAGGTGAACAAGTTTTATGAAAAATCCAAGTATATCTTTCTTTACTAGAGCATATGGAAATAAATTTGTGTGTGGGGGGGGAGCAGGGGTTACATATTTTGCATTAGGCATTCTCAGAGTTAGTTCAATTTCTTATTTGGCAGATGAACAAAATGGAGCTCAAGTTAAGTAATTTATAGTTTATTCAACTAATAGGCATAATTGGCACCTTTAACTAGGTCTCCATAGCTCTGTTTTGTTTCTACTATAGTTGAGCCTTTTTATAATCTAATGCAGTGTTCAAGGAGGGTATTATTAACATTGTACACCCAGGGAAATACACCTAGAGTGAGAAATAGAGCTCAGTCTTTGCAAGTAAGCAACTTAGTGTCATATGGCAAGTAAGTGGCAAGGAGAGAGGGCTTAAACCTTAGTCCCCTCCCTCCTTCTCAAGGGTTTTTGTCCAATATGCTAGACTGGTGCTTAATATTCTCCTTTCATGAGTCTGCATCTGGCTTCAGTTTTAGCATTAGAAAGAAAGAAAAAGAGCTACATCTTATAAGAACTAATGTCAATACGTCAGATAAAATAGGACCCCTCAATGCAACCACATTTAGGAAAAGATACTCCTGTGAGATTAAGTCACATGTTTTGCTTTTGATGTAGGTGTATGGCTGAATGACACGGTGTTTTCATCAATTCACTTTTTTTTTTTCGCCACCACAAAAATAAATATTTCCAGAAATAAAATACATAAGAATAGCTAACCCATATAAAGTATTTACATAATAATCTAATAAATATTTATTATTATTATTAATTATTATTATTATTATATCTGACTATCTTAACGCAACTTCTTGAAAGTGGTCTTCAGTTACTAGATATAAACATTGGGAATCAGAGAAGGAAATAGCTACATGTGACAGAACAGGGATTTACACACAGATCCCTCTGAGGACTGACTTTTCTGTTACATTAGACACCAATTAAAGAGGGCACGTGATGTGACCCTTAAAACATGTGAACCCTAACATATGAGCCCTAAAACTCTCAAGAAAAAGGAGGTGAGAATATTAGAATTTGAATATCTTCTCCCCCACTCACAAACGGAAGCCCATACTTGAGTGTGTAGATGATGGAAAAAAGATTTGGGTTATTGTAGATCACAACCGCAGGAAAACAATGCAAGTGAAAAAAGAAAAGAAAAGAAAAGAAAAAAAGAAAGAAAAGAAAAGCCTTCATCTCTTCACTACTTCTCAAATTCAATAAAGTCTCTAAAACTCTAAGAGAATTACTGACACACATCTCAGACTAGTGAGATTCGCCTTTTAAGAAGACTATAAAAGGGATGTAGCATATTCTAAATGAGAAGGGTGAGGAGAACCCATCGATAGCACATGAGGAACATTGGAGGAATTGGGCGTTGGTTAGCCTGGGTAGTAAGACATCTTGAAATATGTTTGCTACCTGTGAGCATTTGGAAGATGGAACATTAGGCAACAGGTGAGATACTAAAGGCAAATTCAGCAATTGCACCCAGTGCTCGTCACATCACGTGCCCTCCTTCATGCCCATCACCCAGTTACCCCATCCTTCCACCCACCTCCCCTCCAGCATCCCTCAGTTTGTTTCCTGTAGTTAAGAGTCTCTCATGGTTTGTCTCCCTCTCTGTTACTTCCCGTTCAGTACCCCTGCCCCGCCACCCTTCCCCTATGATGCTCTGTGCTGTTTCCTATGTTCCTCATATGAGTGAACTGTATGATAATTTTCTTTGTCTGACTAACTTATTTCTCTCAGTATAATACCTTCCAGTTCTATCCACGTCGATGTAAATAAATGGTAAGTATCCTTCCTTTCTGATGGCTGAGTAATATTCCACAGTATATATAGACCACCTCTTCTTTTCCATTCATCTGTCGTTCATCTCAGCTCTTTCCATAGTTGGGCTGTTGTGGACACTGCTGCTGTAATCATTGGGGTGCATTGTGCCCCAGAACATTTCTGTCTTAAATGGAGATTGATAAATCTTAGTTGTTAATCCAAATAGTATAAAACTGAAAAAAAAAAAAAAAAAACCTTTAGCTATAAAATTTCTACCTAGACAGCCTATTTGGAAGAAAAATTCCAAAAACCACAATCTAGATAACAGAAAAATAATCATTTGACCATTTGTACAGAATCGGTGTCTTCACTATTACTGCTAAACCAACTCTTATATGTTCCTGACCCTTTTGTATCGGCAACAGATCTGTCTTCGGGGTTGTTTCTCCGGAAGCAAGAACATCCCACTGTGTAATTGACAGCTACGGCCTACTCGTATCCCACCAGGTTTTACTTTAGATGGACACAACCTGATTGCTTTCTTACTTTTGCAAAGCTCTTTTTCTGAAGACGGCATAGTAACTTGCCTGAGAGATATCTTTTCAAAAGATGTGCTCCTTGGCTGTAAGCAATGTAGCTCACTTTCAGGAACAATGTGACGGAATTTATTTTTCATTCACCAACAAATGAGAGATGTGTATCTTCAGGTTCTAGTCTCTCTCCATCCTCACCTCTTCTCAACCTTACCCACATACATACCCTCTTCGTTTGAATTATTTCAAAGCCTGCTTAAATATGGTACTCAAGCATCATCTTCTCTAGAAGCCATTTATGTCACACTGTGTTTCTCCTTTACTTCTTGTAAGCCCTCCTCTAGGTTCTTATAAACTCTGGGAACAATAATCCCTTATTATAATTACTGGAATCATCAGTTTACTCATCTCCTACAAGACTGCTGCTGGATTTTCTCATTTTGTTCCCAGGATCTAGCCCAATACTCCTGTCCCTACAAGACAGAGCGGACGCGTGGTAAATGTTATTGGCCAGGCAACAAATGGGTCAATGCTATTTCTTACAGTCTGAACAGCTTTCTGAAGTATAGGCAGCAGGGAGGATATCCATGTGGATGTTGCAAGAAAAGTACTATTATTTTTATACAACATAGGATTTCTTGCCAGGAGGACTAGCCAGTAGGGCTCATGTAGAGTCTACTACTTTGACTAGATACACACTTTTTCTCAACAGAAAAAAATCACTTCCTTTAAAGGCACATTCAAGTCTCATCGTCTTTTTGAGTTAGTCACTATTTATATCCTGAATCTGCTTATACTTAAAGATACCAAAAACCGTACTAGTCAGCATACTATGCATAGAATCAGAAAGTTTGATACCTCATCTCCTACAAACTGCTAGGAGTCTTGCCATATACGACATTAGTATATGCCAACCCAGAAATCTGATTATGGAAAATTAAATGGTGTTGTATCATATCTGGAGGTATTATTTTCATAAAGCCATTTTGTGGCAATCATGTGGAAAACTATGCAATACATTCCCTTTGTGCGGTAAACACAGCCCTGGTCTGATGCATCACAATGAAATATAATAAAACATTTGGAGAACATGTTCATTAATTACAGATCATAAAAAATAATAACAATTATCTCTCGCACTTCACCTAATGTCTCCACATGATGAATCTTCAGGAGCAGATGTGCGCCTATTTTTGACAGCCTCTATTTTTCCTTGCTAATAGCCCTCTCATTTATTTTCTTGCAACTATGTCTTCACTACTGGAAGAAGCCTTTCAGACACACACCATAAACACTAGTTACATCTTCCCCAATACAAGCCTTGCATGGCCAATTAGACCAATTAGATGCTCCTTCCTTAGAATCTGACAAATCGGTAGAAAACAGTTTGATTTCTATGTCTTCCAACAGAAGTATCCTAACTGGATTTTTCCTGCTATGAAACTGCCATTTGGGGGACACCTGGGTGGCTCAGAGGTTGAGCATCTGCCTTTGGCTCAGGGAGTGATCCCGGGGTTCTGGGATCGAGTCCCACACCGAGCTCCATGCGGGGAGCCTGCTTCTCCCTCGCCTGTGTCTCTGCCTCTCTCTCTCTCTGAGTTGCTCATGAATAAATAAATAAATAATTTTAAAAAATCCATTTGGGTCTCTATCCTCTAATACCTGGATCCTGGTGGTTTTAAACCTTGTTTTTCTGGACTTCTGGACTTTCCTTAGGACATTTTATTTTATCTCCTCTTTCTGTGTGCCAAAGCAACTTTGTCAAGTGAAGAAAAATGTGAACAAAATATAAAATTGCACCAAATGAAAGAACAAATGATGAAATTAGCATAAAAATATTCCCTTTTGTATCTTTTTCAATGAGTTATGTAGTTTTCTCTAAATGCAATGCATGCTCAGGGATAGATGTACAGAGCTCACATAACCACAGATTAAATCCTGACCCCAGAGAGATTATATATGGATCAAAAGGCAGACCTAGTGGAGGACATGAGGCATCCACATAAGTGGTTTAATGTGTTGTAGAGGATATGATGAAACACTCTATGAAAGATCCAGATACACTGCCATGGACGTTCTGAAGAGAGTAAATTAGTTATGGCTGAAGGGGCAGAAATAAAGTAGTAGTCGAGGAAGAAATAACACGCATGTCATGTGAACATGGAAACGTCACAACAGGGTCTGTGTCATGGGAAATGGGAGAAGAAAAGGTGGAAGTCAGAAAGCATCTACATGATTCAACCTGTAAGTCATTTAGGCACAAAGTCAGGGAAGTGTAAGGAAGCAGAGGGAAGAGGTGACAAACTCAACTAGTGATGAGATCTTGGAAGGCCTGGAATGTATTTATTTGTAAAACAATCAGGAGTCAGCTTGCTCCAGGAAGATTAGCCTGGCAATTCTGTGGAGGATGGATGGGAGGCCCCGCAGAAACTGACAGTCCTGCCTGGAGACCGCACGCTTCCCCCTGGAGTGTACGGAGTGTGACGGAGCCTTTGTAATTCTGAACACACTCAGCCTTATAAACAGGATTTCTTTTATTCTCCTATCCTTTTAATTTTCTGAAGCAGAAGAAACACTCTGATAAATAAGTGTATTTTAAAACAACATTCCCATCTTACAGAGAAAAGGCTTGCAAGTCCATTTGAGTCAGCAGAAAAGTGAAAAACAGGCAATCTTTGAATTCTGCGAATCATTGATGTGTATCTTCAATGGATTCTGTTCTGGAAGCACAAAGAATTTCTCCTGAAAGACTGTTTTTCTCTCTTTCTCTACTTTTTCTTTACTCCTAGTATTATTTGGCTCTGACTTGTTTTAAAAAAAATATTTTCCGTCTTCCCATGCTAGGTAATGTACTTGACCGCCAACATATTTAGAAAGTCATTTATATTATGATTTCTCTTTTAGTCCAGAGAATGATACTCAGATAAAGTTTTTCTCCAGCATACTAGCCCTGAATATATGGACTGTGCTTTAAATAAACCTCATTGAATCATTTAGCATTCAGTAGAACATATTCAGGCATCATGTGTGTCTAAGAGAAAGGCTTTCAGACATAATTTTATAAGCCATATGTTGAAAACCATATCCAATGATGGTTGAGGAATTTTGAAAACTAAAGACCTACCATAAAACATGCCGACTTCCTTAGTAAAGACACATCGAGCTCTTGCACACATTATTTTGCTCATCTCTTAAATACACAATTGCATTAAAAAACAGTCTAATGTTGTTGACAGTGCTTTTCCTAGAGGTATGGTGAAAAACTCAAAACCTCAAATTAAGTATAGAAAGGTTCCACAGATATTATTAAGAGCCAAGACAGTAATTGAACTATGTAAGTGTGATACAAAGACATTCATGGCACCATATGTATTTGTCACATCCTGCTGTCAGACAACATATAATCAAAAACCCTGGTAAAATATCCTAATTAGGAAGCTTAATATTTGCCCTGGACCAGGCACATAAAATCATAGTGAAAAAATGCTGCTGGCTGACTAGCAACTGTGCACAGAATGTGGCCTGGTGGGGTTTTCCATTGTCTGCCCACATGGTACAGTGCTCTTTCCCAATCGTTCTTTGTTAATCTGCAAGAGGCTCAATAGGTATATTATAGGACAGTTACAATTTGCTAAAATGGAATTTAATGAAAATTGGCAAGTATTTACTTTTAATTAGAGGCCAATATGTCCAGGACAACAGATGCCCAAATCTCTTCAGAGATTCTGGGAAATAAATATTTCTTAATGTTATTATTGCTGATATTTTTATTGCTAGTGGCATTTGGCTTCCCCTAAAGTGTAGCCTGCTTTGTGGATGTTACCACCTTCATCTTCACAGCATGGTAAACAGGTGTCAACTACGATTATCCTGGCTTTGCAGATGGTAAAAAGAAACTCTGAGAAGTTACATGACTTGATCAAGGTCATAAAATACTCTGAAGCTGCAACTGCCATGGACCTACTCTGTTTCTTATGAAACAGGGGAGAAGAGTTAAATAGGGCACAGCAGAAAAAAAAGGGGGTATTTTCAAAGTGACTACTTACCATAATCCTCGTTTGCATATCAGCATTTCATCTCAACGATGGTGCAGATGAGAAAATGAAGCTTTTAGAGGTACCTAATGTTTTTCAGGTCCATGGAGGAAATTCTGGGGTAGAGCCAGAGTGTGAACCAAGGTGATCCGTAGGACTCCTCTCCCTGCATTTTGAAAGTTGATCTCCACTACCAAGACAGTTTGTCTTTATTTGCCAAGAAACAACTGCATAGGAACAACAATTGTGATTTAGCTACCGGGGTGTGAGAAGATGAGGGAAGTAGGAGGTAATTGAATCCATCAGTATCCAAAAGGCAGCTTGCTTTAATCATTCTAAATATTTTCTTATGGCCTTCCTCCTGTTGTATATCACAGCTGGCACTTTGAGGTCGACAGAGGATCTTATTCCTCAACCTAGATTTAACAGATGGGGGATCCATAGAAATGTTTCTCTGAGGACCAAATGTCTAGAATGAAATTCCTCTCTCCAGATTCCTTCTGGAGGAGACTCCGGAGAGAAATGTTTGACAAGGAGAGACTGTGGACAAACTTACTGCCCGCTTCTCATGTCACAGTTCCAGAGTAACATCACCTCTGGCTCTCCTTCACATCTTGGTTTTAATTCCACGTGTTAGACTCATAAAGCGGTATGTATTTGACCTTCAGCAGATATCCTAGAAAAGTGCAAGATTACACAAAGTGAATCATAATATAAAACTGACAGGAATACACCCCTATGCGTTTGCTGTTCATTTTGTTTCACGCTTTTCCAAGAAAAGTATTCTTAATAAAAATCTTGTATGAAATCATAGGTTTTGGGGTGTGTGTGTGTGGATGCGTGTGTGTGTGAGAGAGAGAGAGAAAGACAAGTAAAATCCCTTCAGTTTCAAAAAGGTTTATTTGAGATATATATATATATATATATATATATATATAAAATAATTCTTCTAACATGAACTCACACAGTCTGCTAAAAGGGGAAAAACAGATACATTATAATAACCCAAAACGAGCAAGTGTTTTATACTAACACAGTGAACTGAAATTGATTCATATCATTCTTTGCTGTCAAAGAAAACTAGAAAAAGAACACAAATCACAGTTGCTCAAAACATCTTCATCATAATATATTCATAATATATTCAATACAGGGTCATTTTCCATAATAAACATTAATCATTCCCTGGAAATTTCACCCATTTTTATCCCAACACTGAGCGGATCACATCTGGCCAGTCCTCTGTGATCATACCACATTTAATCTGGGAATATTGATTGATGAGAATAATCCAACCAGGAAAGTTTACAGCTTTTAACGGCTATTGCTCCTTTGAAATTGGATTACAAAAACTGAGAAGTTATATTTACTAAATTAGGGGACAGGGTTTGTCTAAATGCAATAGAGAGACAGAGACAGTAAGACAAAGGGTGACAATGAGAGAGGGACAGAAAAAAAAAAAACAGGATAGTCCTTGCTCATCTAGAAGATGATATAAGTTTTTAAACATTTATTTATGAAAAATAAAACTACTTGGGCAGACGCCTTAAGAGAGAGCAAATATCCTGTTTACAATTTGGAAATAAAAATATTTCTAAATAAGGATCACAGAAGCATCTCTGCTTCTGTAGCAAATAGCAGAGAGGAGTAAGTATAATTTTTAGAGTCCAAATTATGAAAAGCAAATTTTAAATGTAGTGCCTCTTCATACTGTGGTTGACTAGATCAGGGTTCAGTGACTGGCTTTCCTAGTTCTGAAGAATAAGTCGATGAATAACTTTTGAAGCAATGGCTCCCTTCTAATGTTATTTCTGGGTTTATTTAAATCACTCGTTTGAATCTTCATGAAAGTTATTTCAGAAGAAAATGGAAGGAAAAATGGCAGTTGATTTTACTGCATTGGCAGGCATGGGAAAAATTCAAATATTACATATTTCAATATTAGTATTCATCTTTGGTTCTTTCTTTAGTTTTGCTTTTCCCTTCGAAAAATCCTACCCATTTTCTTCTTAACTCTTTAAAGTAGTTATGATAATTGATTTAAAGCCATGGCTGCGATTTCACTAGGTGACCTGTTGGTCTGCTTCTATCATTTCCCTTTGAGTAGGGTTCCTTTTTTCTATTTTATTCAGTATCTAGTAATTTTTAATTATATTCAGAATACTGTATTTTAAAAAAAATGTTGGAGGCTAATGTTTAAAAAAAATGTTGGAGGCTAATGGATATTTCACAAAGAATGCAAGAGCTTTCCTTTATCTGGCCATTAGGATATGAACTAATCTTTCTAATTTCCTCGGGAGTTGAATTATTCTGGACTATATCACAAGTGCAGTTCTAGCTGTGATTGTTCCAATCACCAGCCAATCCACCATCCCAGGAGCTCCGTCCTTTTTTTCTTTTTTTTCTTTCCTTCTATTCCTTCTTTTCCTTCTTTTTCTTGTTCACTAATATTGTTATTTTGATAAAATACCAAAAAGAGGAAAGTTGCTAGAATAATATAAGGCACTCTTGTACCTTTTAATTGGATTTACCAATGGTTCATCCTTGTTCCACTGGTATCCTCTTTCTCCCTCCCTCTGTCTGCCTGTCCTTCTCTCCCCTCCACTCCTGGAAAACATATTTATATTTTATTTTATTTTTTTTCATATTTATATTTTATATGTGCGTTTTGTTTTCTGCAAACATTTTCAGACCATTTTTTTTCTGAACAATTTGTAAATAAGTTAGAGTCATTTTATCTTTTTAGCCCTAAAAACTGATTGGCCTATTTTCAAAGCAAAGATGTGACTTCCATGACCACAGTATATTGCATTGATCATTGATTTAACATTGATTAAACAATATCACGTAGTCCACAGTCTTTTGTGACTATATATTTTAAAGTCCACAATCCAGTCCTATATCAAGCATTTTTGTAGTCCCGTCTCCATAATTTCCTGTAATGTGGAACAGGTTATCAACCTCTTTGTGTTTTTCTTGGCTTTGATATTTTTTTAAAAGTAGAGGACCATTGTTTTGTGAAATACTGCTTAATTTATCTAATAATTTCTCAGGAAAAGATTTAAGTAACATCTGTTTTAGGGGGCAGAAATACGTTTTAAGAGTGACGTGGTATCTTTTTCAATGAATCCTGCTAGGAGCCCTATGGTGGCAATCTGTCTCGGTATCAGTGTTTGTTTAACTCTGTTAAGTGGCCGTAGTCCAAGTCGCTTTACTGGAAAGTTACCATTTGCTCTTTGTGATTGTGTGAGCCGGAGTCTTATGAAAAAGAAGATGGGATTAGATGTGCAAGAGGCGATTGGGAAAACCGTATTTGAGAAAACAAATGGGAAGAGTCAGAGAAGGCAGGGAGAGGCATCAGATGTGGATATGGAGTTGGGGGGGGGGGCGGGGCGGGTAGGATGGAGGTCTGGGCCGGAGACTCAGCTGCAGGAAAGTGTAAGAAATCTTCCTCCAAGCCAAGGGCAGGGATCTGGGAGCCAGAGCTGGCCTGAAAGAGACCAAAGCTGGGGTCCCTTTCAGGGTGGGAGGCTTTTATTGGGGGAGGTAGTCATGTGTGTCTTAAGAAGTTTAGCAGCATCCTTGGCCTCCATCCAGTACGTGCCAGTGGCAACCTCCCAGTTGTGACAATAAGAAAATTTCTCTAGATTTCACCCAATGTCACCAAGGGGGGGTGGGGATAGAATTGCTTCTCACTGAAGAGCACTGTTTTACACAGGTAGGTCTCCTCCTGTCCTCTGAGGAACGTTAAGAACTCGGAAGCCGCACCCTTTGCACACAGGCGATCGCCCCTAAGGTTACCCCTCCTTGCCTGATGAGGTATAATCTGTGATTTATGACTAACGTCTTGCTTACACTCCCCGTGTGTGAAGCTCCTTTACAACTAATGTGTCCTCTGGTGTCTAATAAGGAGTGATTTCAGCCTAAAGCCTTCCCCACACTTGGTGCCAGTGTAAGGGGTCTCCCCTGAGTGTGTTCTCTGATGTGTGCAGACAGTGGCCTTATCACTAGAGGCCCGCTCACACTCTCTGCATCCAAAGGGCTTCTCCTGGGAGTGTGTCTCTGCTGTCTTAGGAGGGCCTACTTCCCGCTAAAACCTCGCCCGCACTCCCTGCACACAAGAGACTTCTCTCCTGAGTGTGTCCTCTGGTGTGTCAGGAGAGCTGACTTAACACTAAACCCTTGTCCACACTCTGCACACGTATAGCGGTTCTCCCCCGAGGGTGTCCTCTGGTGGGTGGTAAGGTTGGACTTACCACTGAAGCGTCGTCCTCACTCCAGGCACACTAAGGGATTCTCCCCGAGCGTGTCCTCAGGTGTCTGATGAGGGTTGACTTCTGGCTGAAGCTCCGGCCACACTCCTCAGAGCAAAAGGCCTCTCCGCAGAGCATGCCATGTTGTGTGCGACGACGTTGGACTTCTGGCCAAAGGCCTGCCCACACTCTGGGCAGACATAAGGCTTCTCCCCCACATGTGATCCCTCGTGTGTGATGAGAGCTGACTTATAGCTAAAGTTTCAACCACACTCACTGCAATAATAAGGCCTCCCCCTGAGGGGGTCCCCTGATGAACAAGAGCGGTGGCTTTCTGGGGAAAGGCGACCCAGCAATTTCCACAAATCACTCCTACAAATCCTGAGAAATCTGTGCCTATTTCTAAACCATTGGCCTTGTCGGCTGAGCCAAGCTTTATTGTCACCTTTCCTCAAGCTCATGAGGCGTCCATCAGGTGGGCTGGAGAAAGCTCTGGAAGTAAACCACCCCCTTGTCCTCTCCAACAGTGGTTTGGAGCCCTGTCCTCCGCCTTCACCTTCCACATTGTCGTTGGGGGAGCTCCCTTGAGACAGTGGTGGCCACGGCCTCTTCCAGGGCACTGGGCAGAGAGGGCCTGCTAGGGGCCCGGGCAGACGGGAGGGCAGTGGGCCCCGAGCCTGAGTGTGGGGGGGCGCCTACCTGCTGACTGCAGAGGCCCAGGGCAGGGGAGGAGTAAAGCTGGACTCCTGGCTTTGAGGCTGCTGAACAGGGCTGGGCCCACGGTGGCTCTCCTGTCCCCAGGGCTGCCCCCCACCCCCCCGCTCTAGCACAACCACCAGTGCCGGCTTGGGGGATGGAACTCCCAGGGACACCGGGTTGCCGTAGTCGTCCAACATCACAGCCTGCCCAGCATCCTCTGTGCGTGGCTCAACAGCGGCCACTCTTCCCGGGTGAAGGCCACAGCCACGTCGTGGAATGGCACACATGCTTCCCCTGGCCTGGCTGTTAGCCCCGAGGCCATCTCTCTGGTCTCCTGAGTGGTCTCCCCGAGGAAAGGGAGCTTAGCCTTGCTTACTCCTGACTCCCATGTAGTAGCTGCCCCCAGGGTGGAGTCTACATGTCCACGGAGCTCCCAGATGGGGAGCCCATCACTGACGGAGAAGCTAAAGCCCATGGGGACACAGTTGCGGTGTCTGTCCCAGGGCAGGTCCAACAACTGCAAAGGGATGACAGACTAGAGGCACACTCCCACATTATCTATCTTTCTTTTAGAAATTTTATGATTTTAGCTTTTACATTAGGGGCATAATCTATCTCTGTTTGGCCTATGGCAGAGATCAAATCTTTTTTTTCTTTTCCCCCCCCAAATGGAAAGGACAGTTTTCCAACATTTCTTAAAGACTACTTTTCTCCCTGCTAAGTGTTTTGGCATCTTTGTTGAAACCAACGGGTTACGTAAGCATGGGGTTAACTCTCCACTCTAGCCTGATGGCTGGTGTGTCCTAGTTTTCCACGGCATCTGTACTTGAGCTGGAAGACTTGGCTGCAGTTTCAGACAGCTTGGCTTCACCACTGGTTTCAATTCCACAAAGTCCTGGAATCCAGTCATTTAGAGAGTGCTCAGGACTGGGTGCCTTCTCTTGACTCACCAGGCCTTTAACCACGGTTTCCTTCTCAGGGGCAGGGTGGGGAAAGAAGTCCAATTGCTCGGCTGAGCTGGGGTTCCTCCAATCTACAGTCCATTCCAACTAGCTCTCGGAGTCCTTAGACCTCCGGTGGTGCTCAGCATCCAAACCAGGCAGTGAGCCCCACAGAGAAATGACTACTGCTCTCCCCTCTTCTCTGAAGCGTTTGTGTCTCTATAAAATTCAGTTCACTAGCTTCTTTCAATCCTTCAATCTTCTCTACTTCATAGAAAGAAAAACATGATTTTTTTTTTTTTTGTCCCTTTTTCTTGTTGTTACCATTGGAACAAAGCTCTTTCTCTCCTTTTATGGTCTAACTGGCAGCAGAAGTATTCCTGGTGGGGAAAAAGGAAAGGAGTGTTTAGAATTGTTTATGAGGAAAAAAAAAAAAAAAACAAAAAACAACTCACATTTTGGATCTTTTGTGCTACTGTTCTTTTTCTTCTTATATCACTGTTATCAGAAATTGGCTAATTTTTTTCGTCCTCGACCATTGAAGTTTACTCATAAGCCTTTAGAGCTATCTAATACTTAAGCCTTTAGAGCTACCTAATACTTAACTTAGTAGCATTATTCTAGGATCAAATGTCAAAGTTTTACCTTGCTTCTGTGATAGAAGGAGAAAATGGGATAATAGAGGTCTATAGAACAATCGAAAGAACAGGAGTCACCTTAGCAATGTTTTCTCCTCTTATTTGTATTTTTTTTTTTATTGGTGTTCAATTTACCAACATACAGAATAACCCCCAGTGCCCGTCAGCCAATCACTCCCACCCCCCGCCCTCCTCCCCTTCTACCACCCCTAGTTCATTTCCCAGAGTTAGGAGTCTTTACGTTCTGTCTCCCTTTCTGATATTTCCCACACATTTCTTCTCCCTTCCCCTTATATTCCCTTTCACTATTATTTGTATTTGGCAATTGAATGTGCTGTCCAGAAACATCTTCTCGATGACCCTTGAGAAAGTACTTTTCAGCTAAGACTGAGAAATACAACAGGTCAGAAGTTTGTTCATTGTTTCACAGTCAAAAGGAGCAGGATATACATCATTTGAATAAGAAAGAGCATGGTGACTATGACATTATGATGTGCAGAAAGAAGATGAAAGTAAGCTGGAGAAATCAGAAATCAGTTAGTTTAAGTGACCCAGCAAGGCTTGAAACGAGGACCCAAGAAGCTGATAGCAGGAACTTTTAATTTGGGTCTGGCACTGGCTATTGATTCACAAGTAAGCCTTGGTCTTGGATTTTGGCTGGTAGCCTTTGGGCAAGTCCGGTGAAACACAGCTTCAGTAGATACATGGGTTGTTTGAGACTGTTTTTGTTTTTTTAAAGACAGCATTCCCTGTGGGGCTTCTACAGTCTTTCAAGGTACATAAGTGAATAGACCATCTGAAGGGAGAAAAGAGTCTCCTTGTGTGCCTTCCCTCTTCTGCACCTATTTGCCCGTGTTGACCCTCCCCTAGCAATGTTTCAGCATTCAGGCTACACAGGGAGGGCCTCTGAGTGGCAGCACTCTTCACACAGAGAGGCATGATTAAATGATAATAATAATGGTTAATAATGATAATGAAAACAATAAAATAGGTTTCTGTATGTTTTATGTAGCAGCCAGCTGGTAGGCATTCAGATGTAAGCAAAGATCATCCAAGAATCCAAATACTCACTGTAAAGTTCCCTATGGGTAATATGAAAAAAATAAAATGCATATTTTCAGCACCTCAGCCTCAGAACTGATACACATTCAGCCTAAGCAAGATGATTCTCAAAACACTACTGTACTCAAGCTGCAAAAGGAAGAGAGAAATAAAGGGCATTCTGTGATTCAATAAGTTTGAGAATGATTTGGCCAATCCATTTATACATGCTTCTTAATTAAAAGTCTTTTCAGATACTACAAAATGTCTAAATTCACTCTCAAGCTCCAAGATGGAGACACAGAATGTAGTGTTTCTGAAACTTACTTGAGGAAGAAACTCCATTCACAAGAATATCTTATGAGACCATTGTTCTGAAAAACATGCTTCAAGAAAAATTGGCCTGATTTCAGTAACATTTTGTTGTTGTTTTTGATCTTTGTTTTTGTCCTTTTTTTTTTTCAAAGAACTGTGAAATCTGGAGTTCCTTTTACCCAAAATTAAAACAAATATGTCCAAAAGGAAATGCTTTATTGCACTCATAGCTCTTTGAGAATTTTTATGGAAATTGAATCATTTATTTTATAAGAAGTAACCAGAGAAACTCAAGATATATAGAGAGAAGTGTATGGTATCACATTCATAACAGATTGGTCTTTTTCCTTGGCTAGTGTTCAAGGGAAGTAAATTATTAAATAGTGGCCCTTTCTTCCCATGTTTTCTAAGTGCAACATGCTTCATACTCTTATCGGGATATTCTGAGGTAGTGCTGTGTTGTGAGTGTTATTGTTATAGATGTGTGTGTGTGTGTGTGTGTGTGTGTGTGTTGTGAGTTTTAGAACATCTGATGCAAGAACAGTGATTTCCACAAGGGAAAAGACAAGTTGTTCCCATTTTTGTTTTTGAGGCCTACAACTGCCTATAAAACAAACAGAAGCTTTGAAATAAACCACTTCATGTAATTAAACCATTTCATCTAGGCCCTTTTTGAATCAATATCTTTTGCATTCTACAGTTTGCAAGATCAATTTCCTATGACATATAATAATAAGTATTTATTAAGTGTATCATATGGTCAGGCGATAGGCTACACGCTAAGGATCCTTCTATTTCTGTTGCCCGTTTATCAAGGAGCTCAAAAAATTAGAGCACAATTTATTTCTTAATATGGTGGTAGTTTGAGTTTAATAACTTTAATTAAGAGACCTAAACAACTGTGAAGAAGCTACTACTGCAGTAGCATTTAGGTTACTGAGGGCTCTCTGCTTGATCAAGAGAAGTTAAGGCATTCATTCACCCTTAGCCACCTGGAGAGCAATATATCACAGGTATAATTAGAGAATGGAGAGAGGCTAGTGCTTTTCTTTCCAGGTGAACAATAATAAGTGAATGTCAATTTCAGCACGAGGCTGAGAGATTAAATATAAAGAGCAACTTACAAATATCTCAGGTACTAGAGGACATCTGAATGTCACACGCCAAAAATTTCAGCCAGGGGACTACAGTGGTCAGTGGTGGGGTCAGGAATAAAGACCATGTGGGAAATGAGTGTGAGGGTGGGAGTGACCTAAGTAGGTTAAGTCACATCCACTGGTAACAGAGTAAAAGTGAAAGAAACTAAAAGTGTGAAATAAAGGCTCATATCCTCATTGTAGGGCACTAGCAAAAAACGAAGTTTAATCATATTTAAGAATGAGTCACAATCCCCCTGGACGATGATCTTGGCAACACGAGTCCAACACGAGTCGCTTCTGTGTGAAATCTGCCATTTGAAATTTTCTGTAAAAATGATATTGTGTAGGTGTGTGTGTATTTAAAATATGAGGCGGATGTTATCATGTCCCTCACTGGGAGATGTGGCACTGACATGGAAGGTTAAGTCATTTCACAAAGTCTTGGAGTAAAAGAACCAACGTGACAGAAGTTAAACTCACTGTTCAGGCACAGGAAGATGGGCAGAGAATTAAGAGGACAAAGGAGAACCGGAAATGAAAAGAGTAGAATTTCCTCTGAAATTCTTTGCCACGTCACCATGAGCTGTTCTCAATGTGGAAGTGTCTAACAGCAGATTCTGCAAATGTAGGAAATACTGGAGAAAAGTATTAACCACTTCAAATATTATGTAAATATAATGTAAAAAAGAGAGAGAGAGACAGAACTAAGGTTTCAAACAAAGCAATCTAGTTCCAGCATTTGAGTCCTCATCAGTAGGATTTTTTTTTCAAGATTTTATTTATTTATTCATGAGAGACACAGACTGAGAGAGAGACACAGGCAGAGGGAGAAGCAGGCTCCATGTAGAGAGCCTGACGTGGGACTCAATCCCGGGACTCCAGGATCACACCCGGGGCCAAAGGCAGGAGCTCAACCGCTGGGCCACCCAGGGATTCCCTCATCAGTAGGATCTACTATCTCTCTGAATACAGACCCTCTCATATGTGTCCAGACCACTTTATAAGAAGAAACTGAGCCCATGGGAAGAGCAGAGGATAAGGGGACAGAGCAAGCCATGTCCTAACAATTCACTAAGAAATCATAGCTTGTTTGATTCTGTGTTGAATTGATATGGTCATGGCCCTGTATGTGTAGGAATAAATAGTCCAGATACAATGAGTGTCTTTTTTTTTTTTTTTTATATAGAGTGAGAGCCAGAAAGATCATAGAAGGAGAAGGAGGGGAAGGGGAAGAAGCAGACTCACCCCTGAGCAGGGAGTCCAAATCAGGACTCGATCCCAGGTCTCTGAGATCATGACCTGAGCCCAAGTCAGACATTTAACCAACTGAGCCACCCAGGTGCCCACAGTGAGTGTCTTTTAAGGATGTGTGTTTCACTGTTATTATGCCAACTGTAAAGAAAGGCCGGTAATCAAGGATAGAAGACAGCCAAGAGCTGGCCACAGAGGATTCCATGAAAGCACACTCAGCGCTCTCTTTCATGCCTTTACTGCCTTTTGCTTCCTTGGTTGTATCAGAGAAATAGCTGCATATGGTCAGGCTTCTTAAATGTTCTCATCTGTTCACCACATGGCAGCTGTAAATCCATGGGGAGGATTTGGACTGGTTTCATTTATTCCTTTTCTACTTCCTCAAAATTAAAGAAATAGATGGTCTTTATATTACTATCTTGTAAATTCACCAATAAATAAATTAAAAAGACATTTAAAAAAATAAATAGCAGCAAAGCCAGACCTCATCGATTATCTGTCTGTTACCTAAGGAAGAAAACATACATTTTTGTTAGAATCATGCTAGTATATTATTCTTGAATAAATAGGAACACAGTACCGAGAGAGAGAGAGAGAGAGAGAGAGAGAGAACCAACCATATACACTAAATTTGTGTCCTTTAACAAAGATTTAGAGGAAATTCTGAGGAAATCAACATGTATTGATCTCTTATTATTTACAAGAGTGTAATACATTTTTAAGATTAGGTCCGTTTTTAAATCTACATAAATTTTAAAAATCAGATTGATGAAAACGGAAAAAGATTTTTGGTTCTATATCTCTAATTCTTGAAAATACTAAAGCCAAAAATTTACAGTAAAATATCAGATATTTCACCTTGTTAGACAATAACATCAGTTGATTTGTGATATCTCTCTACCCTGTCTTCTTACAGAAAACAAACTCGGGATTAAAGTGAGCAAAAATCAAAAAAAAAAATAAAGTGAGCAAAAATCATACTGATAATTTTACAGACTGCCAACCTCAGACTCATTTGGAGAGGTTTTCAAGAAAAAAATATTTTCAAAACTTTCAAATAGGCTATAGCTAGAGTCTGTGAGAAAACCAACATTTTAAGGAGTTAGCGTGAATCCTAATGAATATTACATGATGATTTTTATATGTGTTAGAGAAACACACAATTTATGACCCTTGAATTAAAGCAATCAAGAATAAAATAATGCCTTGAATTCAGTAGGATGCACTCCCAGCATGGTTTACAGATGGTAGCAATGAGATGTGACTCCTTGTCCTGCTAGTAAAGTGCTGGGTTCAGTAATGGCCAAGTTACTTCACTTCTCTACTCATCAGCTCTTCACTAAGGAAATGGAGAGGCAATACTGTGTAACATAATATCCATAGGTAACCATATGGTATTGTACATTTCAATATATTTTGGAGATAGATCTCATCCCAAACAACAACTACAACAAAAACGAAAAAGCAAAAAACCCAAGAAAACTCCAAAAGAGCACAAGGAAATTTGGGGATGTGATGGATATGTTTAGTACCTTGATTGTGGTGATCGTATATCATGTATAAACATGTGTTGAAACATTAAATTGTATATATTAAATGTGTACAATATCTGTATTAATTATAGCTCAATAAAGCTTTTAAAAAAGGAAAATAAAGTAAGGAAGTACCTAACAGTAGTTACTAATATTATTTTATTTTTATTCTTAAGAATTCTTTTCTTTTTTTTTTTTTTAATTTGGTTGCTGTTGTTTTTTTAAAAACCCTTGTGTTGAGGACTAACTTTCAACAGATCACAGCAAGGATGTTCTTAAGTGTTGTTAGTGAATCTCTTAACACTTTTAGCGATCTGTGGCTTAATAATTACAAGACACAAGTCCACTTAGATTAAAAAAAAAAAATTCTGGGGAAATTAAACAATCTTCCCAAGGTCACGTTCCAGGGCCCATGTGCCTAACCCCTTATAATAATTCCTCTGGCTATGCAAAGCGAGACTGTGTTCCTCATAAGGATCCCAAGCTACTGCAAGAAGCCAAATCCCAAAATTAAAATAAAGCAAATTGGAGTATCATAGCATGGGTTAATGTTAAGCACACTTGATTTTCTTTGGAAATGAGCAGGACCTTCACCAAATTTAAACGAAGTAAGTGGACAAAGTTTGGCATTTGCTTACTTCACATGTAGGCCATCCTTTCCCTCCTAGATCTATCTTCTTTCTTGAAGACTTCTCTGGGTTCCTGCTCCTAAGTTTCAGTACCTTATTCCCCATAGATCCATGTTCTACACCAGGGTAGACTACGACATTAACTGGAACCAGCTGACCTTTTAATAGTTGACTTAGAAATAGCAACCAATATAGAAGTGTAGCCACCAAGGCAGGTTTGAGGTTGAAATATGTGGAGATTTTGAAATCTGAAATAGCACTTCTCAGGTACTCACCTTCTCTTCCTTGACCCTTTAGCTCTAGAATTCTCTATGTATTTTTAAAAACCTCACTGTAATATTCCAAAAGATAAAACATGTTTATTGCAGAAAACATATATAAACAAAAAGAATAAAGCAAAGAAACACTCAAACTCCTCCTATCTGGAGACATGTATTGTTTATCCCATGGTGCCCTGATTTCTAGATCCTTTGACATGAGATTATCCTCTATCCTCTGAGTTATGACAGCTCTTTACACACTCAAACACAGTCAGTTTAAGATCATCTTTAGTTTTTCTCTACTCAAAATTTAATAACAAACAAACAAAAGCAAAAAAAATAAAATTCAGCACATTTGTTTTTAGCATTATATGTTTGGAACCATTCCAATACATCCTAACAATGCTTTGGAAGCAAGAGGAATTAGAGACATTTTTTCTCCCTCTGAAAAAATTATGATGAAGCAAGGTTATATATCTAGAAGTCTCTTTCACTGAGCTTTGTCTGAACCAGAAGTTCAAGAGTGAGGCATAACAAAATAGCCTAAAATGTTGACACATATTTAGAATTGGGCTTTATGTAATTGACATAAAGCTTCTGGGTAAAAACATAATCAAAATGAGATTTCTACCTATATTTTGCTTACCTTATATAGGGCAGTGACATTGATTAGTTGTTTTTTTTTTTTTTTATCAATAGAGTTAATTCTAGAAAAAAACAACAGTAAGAATTTGCAATGAATAAATATTTTATCTTTCCTCATTTTCAAGATATAGTGAATTGATGAATATTCTCTCTAATGAACAGTATCCTATAAAAACAACTTGGCATAAAAGAATGTAAGATGGTATGAAAGTAGAATTAGGGAGCTCATTAAAATCTGTACATCTTCCAAGCATGTGCAAGACTGAATAATTCATTAGCTGTTTAACACATTTACACACCCTTAAAAACCATACAGACTGATTTTATTACTGGGATTTTATTTTTTCATTTTCAAAAAAGACTATATATTTTTTCATCTGTGAGACTCCAAAAGTTTAAATGCAAAATAATTAACATTGAGTTCGTGCTAATTAAATCAGCAGAGGAGATTTAACTGACACTATGCTAGGTTCTCAAATTAAAAGACTGTCTCATTGCATTAAACAGAGCGCATTTATCACAAATAAACTCTCAGCCTATTTATTTGATATGACAGTTAATGGGTAAAAGAAAATGAATCTTCCCACTGTTGTAGACAACAAATGCATAGTTGTCTTGCTTCTAATTGCCTGATCTAGAATGTCTGAAGCAAAAAGAGAATATAAACACTTTTGTCCTTAAACTCAACCAGAATACAATAAAACCTAACATAAGTTTCATCCCATTAAGTTGAATAGTGTTATCGAACTAAGTAAAACGACGAATTTTCAAGATGTATATTCATAAACACATATAAGTTGTACTCAAACATGAACACCAAGGAATGTATGGTAACTTAAATTATAAAACGGACATAAAATTGAAACAACTAGGGAACCCTATACTTCTTTTAAATATCATAAAAATGCTCTATCCCAGATATACTGTCTCCAAATTATTTTAATATATTCACCTATTTAACTTCTATTTATTGAATTCCCTTCAATGATAGCCACTATGCTAAATGCCACACACATAAGTGTAAGGAACAGCACATATCCGTTGGGTCAAATTCTTCCTTGGAATATACTTTATGCAAAATTTCTGAGAGTTTTGAATATGAGTAGAACAGATAGGAACTTATAGATATAGTTAAACTCACTTACATCCTGACAGAGACAGATTCTAAGTCTATTGACTGGCAGAGAAATTGTACTTAGTATCAGTGGCTTAAATAAATATCAATAATAGATTTCTAATTTCAATTTTTAACATGTGCCTGAGATGTTTCCTGTTTTTTGTTTGTTTGTTTGTTTGTTTGTTTGTTTGTTTTTTCAAGAAGAGAATTAATTGGGACACCTGGGTGGCTCAGTCAGTTAAGCATCTGCATTCAGCTCAGGTCGAGATCCCAGGGTCCTGGGATTGATCCCTACATCAGGCTCCATGCTCTGCAGAGAGTCTGCTTCTCCTTCTGCCTCTGCCACTCCCCCAGTTTGTGCTCTCTCTCTCTTTCACTGTCAAATAAATAAATAAATAAATAAATAAAATATATTTTTTAAAAAAGAAGACAATTAATTAATTATAGAATTGACTATATTCATTCGAGTATTTTCTTCATAGTTTTTAAAGTAAACACCATAAATTGATTTTATAAACTGCCATATTCCTAACATACAACTGAATTTTTAAAATAATGATTTTCTTTTTAATGTATTTATCTGAAGTCATAATATATTTAGCCAACTCAGTTTCAAATGACTTTGATTTGCTACCGAGTATATTTTATCAATATATAACATACAATGACTTGATTTTCTAGCAAGGGCCAAGAAAAAAACAAATAATCTGCAGTGATCCTGTAATAATTTCAACACCAACATGATTTAAGGTTTGATCAGAGTCAGGAATGTGGATTTGTCAGGCAAACAAATCAAATGTTAAAACGAAGCGGTTTTGAGTATTTATAATAACTTTGGTCCTATAATTCTGCAGAAATATGTTTCTATGCCCTAGAAAAATGGGGAATGGAAATAGTAATAAATCAGCATCCCTGTAGTGGTCTTAGACTTCATGCGGGCACCTAAAATAAATTGTATCTTACACTAACAGCATATTTCTCTTACTCTTGATATTTCACGATGTTCTCTGACAGTTCAACTAGTTCAGTCAAGTAAGGTCAGCCTGGCAAATAGTAAATATTTTACAAGGTTTCAGTTATCAGGAGAATAAACTAGAAGAGAAAGAAGCCCTTCACATAGCCTTTGTGACCTGCACCATATCCATATAGCATTCCCCAACTGTTCCATTTCCCTAATGATATACTGACTGATATTTGTGACATTTACCGGATTCCCAAACTAGTGCTTTATCAAATTCCATCCCATTCTATTCCATTCCTTTCCAAGTTTTATCACATGTCTCAGGCCAGAGCAACTAAGGGATGTTCTATAATGTAGTAATAATTTGCCTGGAGTTTGTTTTTGTTTTTTTTTTTTTTCCTGGAGTTTGTTATTAGAGAATCTAGCTTCAAATCAAAGCTCTGTCCCTTTATAAATACAGGTTTCTAGTCACTACAAAATATATTCTCCCCCTTTCTTTTTTATTTATTTTGTTCTAGAATTCTGATTTTGATGTAGTAGCAAAGTGCTCAGATAAAAAAAGCTGTATTCCCCAGACTTCTTTGCAATTAAAACTGTCTAAGCCATATATTTCTGGCTGCTGATACTTTTTGGAAGGGACTTGAGAAAGCATCTTAACATGAGAGACAGGGCACCTGGGTGGCTCAGCGGTTAAGTGTCTGCCTTTGGCTGAGGGTGTGATCCCCTGGATCGAGTCCCACATTGGGCTCTCCATGGAGAGCCTGCTTCTCCCCCTGCCAGTGTCTCTGCCTCTCTCTGTGTGTTTCTCATGAATAAAAAAATAAAATCTTTAAAAAATATATGGGAGACAGACCTAGCTAGCAAGAAACTGCCAACTTCTGGCCATTTCTTTTTTCTTCCTAAAAGGAAAACCAGATTCTAGAATTTAAGCAACACTATTATTATTATTATTATTATTATTATTACTATTTATTATTATTATCATTATTATTTTGAGTAGGAAAACACTGGATCCAGGAATAAAGGATTGGGTGTATAGAGATTTCAAAGTCCAAAGTCCTGATTTCATACTGGTCCTAAAATGCCTACTTTTAGATTTCTCTTTCTATGATAAAAAAATGAAATCTGTATTTGGTTTAAGCTACTGTTTAACTTTATCTTTTTTTAATGAATGCAATTGCTAATTAATGACGGGATGAGCACTGGGTGTTATGCTATATGTTGGCATATAGAACTCCAATAAAAAATATATACAAAAAATACATTAGCTTTACCCTCATGGATATGATATGAGATTCAATCTGAATTTTAGTTTAAAATTGAAAATTTTCATTCATAAAATGACTTCTAGTAATTATTTTAATAAGTGAGAGAATCAAATAAGAACAGAGAGGTAGAGGGCTTATCACAATGCCTGTCACAGAATTTGGAGCCTGCGACTCACAATAATTTGAGAAGCACTGGTTTCCATTTCATTTTTCTTTAATTTTTTTCCATTTTATATTACATCTGAGAAACAAATCAGGCAATAAAATAGTTAATGACATGATTTTAAGATAAACATAATTATGTTTCTTCTCATGTCTTTTATTCTATTATTATTATTATTATTAATTATTATTATTTCTGAGAGGGAGAGAGAGGGTCAGGGAGAGAGACAGAAGGAGATGGAGAGAGAGAATCTTAAGCAGGCTCCACACCCAGCCTGGAGCTGATGCGGGGCTCCATCTCACAACCTTGAGACCAAGAGTCAGATACTTAACCAACTGAGCCACCCAAGGCACCCTCATGTCTTTTTATTCTTAAATCTAACATACAAATAACCACAAATTATAGGAATTATAGACATAGTTATTTTGCTGGATGCACTGGCCAGCATATATGATACACTGCTTTTGAAGGATATTCTTCTAAGCTTGAACTGAATCTAGGACTTTGAAAAATCCTAAAGGCACTTTCCTGTTTATCTCAAGATACTGGGGGAAAAAAGCCCTTTAAAATTAGATGAGGTAAAGATATCATGAAAGTAAAAGAAAAAGAAAAAAAGAAGAAGAAAATGAAAGAAAGGAAGAGGAGGGAAGGAGGGAGGAAGGAAGAAAGAAAGGCAGGCAGGAAGGAAGGGAGGGAGGGGAAACTATCATGAGTTTGAGTTTCCATGTCTTTTAAATGAATGTTTAGCTTTTTACAAGGCTCTAGAAAGGCACAAAACTGTCTATTTTGGAAGAGAAATAGAGTGCAGGCTTTTTCCTTCTGAATTCGACGACATGGATCCATGTTTGAGCTCCCCAAGGATCCTTATGTCTATGGTTTGAACCACTAAGATCTGTGTAAGGAATCTTGGTTTTGGGAGAGGCTCAAGCCAAGTTTGTCAAACTGGTTAGGCCAGTTGCAAACCATAAGTAAAGAAATTGACCCAGAGGGTCTTCAGGGTGTTTCTGATCATAAACACTGCATTTTAAATTTAACTGTCCTTTTCTCACCCAAGAGTCAAAAAATCAGACACATAGGCATCCCCAGAAATAGATAGGGCTTTTCTAGTGAGCTATAGATCAACTATCTATCTTCACAACTTCACATGTATGTTTCTATTTACTAATGCTTAAAAACAAAAATAAAAACATGAACATAAAATAGAAACTTGGTCTTATAAATTTTCCATCCATAGTTAACATGTTTATTTAAAATTTCACTAATCAATAAGAGCCATTATTCGATGTCACTCAATTTGACATAACCATTATTTAAAAATATGCTCCATTAAAAAAATGTTCCATTATTGATTTTTTTTTTCTTGGCTGTATTACTGATACTCTTTTTGTCAAGGTCTTATACTTTTAGTGTACCTTCATTTGACACAAAATATGGAGAGATCAAAAAAAATATGGAAAGATAAAAAAAATATGGAAAGATCTTGTTTTCTTTTCACTCTATTGCTATTAATCTCTTTTTCTCACATTTTAACCCACTTGTTTCTATTTTAATGAATTCTAAAGAGACAGTATCTCACTGACTAGTCATTGGTGTCTAATCAAGATGGTGCTTCAGCTGCCCCAGACCACTCAGGGTCTCTAGCCATGCTACTCCTGTGCCACTAGTTTGGAAGATTCATATTCACACTCTAATAATTCTCAATTCATGAAGATGCTAATGAATCTAGTACTCACTTGCTTACTCATTCACTGAACCAAGAATAACTGCCATGCACATATACACTCCTTGGCAACCACAGTGCTGGGTAATGAAGAAAGAAGAGCAATAGGGCTCCTGCTTTCATGCATGTCTAGGCTGATAGAGAATGAAGACAGGAAAATAGGAAATTACAAGAGTGTGGTAATGCCAGGGCGGAATTCTTGGTCAATTGAAGTGCACAGCAGGTACCCAAGGTGGAATGTCAGGGAAGATTTTCTGAAGGAAATAGTATCTACAGCCTAAAGAATAAAAAGCAATTAACTAGGCAAAAATGGGATGATGGGATAGATAGGGATATAGAACATTCTGGGCAGAAGGATGAGAAAGAGCTTGGCAGATCTGAGAAAGTGAAGACCATATGTCCAGAGGAAGAAAGGGCAAGAAAGATCGGTTATACCTGTAAGAGTAAGCACAGGAGGGAAGCTCTAAGAGGAGAAGCTGGGGTAATGAGCTAAAAGAAAACCACAGAGGGCATCACACTACTAAACAACATAAATAATAGAGATGAATATGACTTAAGTCAGAAGAGGGGTCTGGTAAAGACCTCTAAATTGTCGAGGCTTCCACAAATCAGCCACAGGAGAATAGGCCACAGAACATAAACAGGGTTCTCCATATTAGCATGTTTTTCAGACTCTTAATTCTTTCTAAGGTGCCTTTTTTCCATCTCTCTCTCCAAATTTCACACCCTCTTTGATGTAGCCATCAAAGGCATCCCCCCTCATGAAGCCTTCCATTGAATTAACTGAATACATGTATTTCTCCTTTCTCATTCTGTATATTTCTGTTTAGTTTTTTCCCCCTCTTATATAATATCTTGAACATATTCTTGAGCTGTATATTTTTGTAAACGTATCTTCCTCTCCCACTAGACTAGCTTCTTGAGGACAGATCTTAAACAGCATCCCCTATAATATGGTGATTGATATTTTTATTATTAAATCACACATTATTAAATTAAATAACACTAATTAGGCAAGGGGAAAACATTAAAAAAGAAATTGCTAAAAAGAAAAGAAATTTCTATGGTTTTTCATAAGACTTATACATTACAACAAACATTATTTCACCAAATGTCTAACGCTGTTTGGGGTGGGGAGGTTGGAAACTCACACAAGTTTAATTTCTTGTTTATTTTTTAAACAATCATCTGATTCTTACTCAGTTTAGCTAATACTACTGAAACTATAATGTATAACAGAATGTATTTTTTCACTTGGAAGAGCACCACTATTCACCATTGACTGAAAAATACTGAAGAAAGCACTCACTTGTAGATTGAATAAACAGAAGAACAGATTCAAAGAAAAGTAATTATATCTACTTTTGAACAGCATTTCTTTCAGAAGAAAATGAGATTAGCCACATATCTGAACTCATTTCCTTAATCTGAATACACTGGTTTAAAATAATTTGAAAACAACCATTCAACATATTTCAGGAACATAAAAATACTTTTATTTTCTATTTAGATAAGATTATATCTTTAGGTATTTATTTATTCATTCATTCATTCATTCATTCATTCATTCACGAGAGACACAGAGAGGCAGAGACACAGGCAGAGAGAGAAGCAGGAGCCTGATGTGGGACTGGATGCCAGGACCCAGGGATCACGCCCCGAGCCAAAGGCTGATGCTCAACCACTGAGACACCCAGGTGCCCCACCTTTAGATAACAAGGAATTGTTATCCTTTGTTTATTAGCAGAGTTGTTCTCTTAACATATTAAAAAAAAAAAAAAAACATAAAAGACCCCAAAACATACCAAAATGTAGAATTTCACATACACTAAAATTCATAATCATTGTTCTCGTCATGCACACACACTCCCCAATGTGAATTGCATACTTGTGTCATTGAATTTATCAGTGTAAAGTCAAGTGTGTTTCAAGTACAATAATAATCATAATCGCCAAGCCCTTAAAGCACCAAGCCCTCTACATGCATTATCTTAGGTTTCTTTTATAACTATACAGAGCCATGTAGTCTTGCTGTTTCAGTTTTGCAGATGAACAAAAACTGAGGCCAAGACTGCTGAGATAAATTGCTCAAGGACACACAGCTAGAATAGAGCAAAGCTAGAATGTCAACTCATATCAGTATGACTTCACGATCCAAGTTCTACACCAATATATGCAGCAAAGAGCAGCATTACTCTGCCTAAACCTCTGTCCCCTTTACAGCCCCCAGCTTCCCTTCAGGTTTGTTTGTGGTTAATTTTGTTTTATTTGTGTTTTTTTTTTATCCTTTACACAAAACCAGATGTTTTGAAAACCTAAGAAATTATATTTTTAAAAATCAAAATCCAATCAGATTGGTATTTATTCCAAATGATGTCATCCTATTTAGTCCTTTCTATCACTTTAGGAAGTAAAGTGAAGAAGTAAAGGAAGTATAAAATTGGGAAAATTGGGGCCTGCAACTTTGTCCAGAAAGAAATTGTTTTTGCTTTTGCTTTGTGTATGTGTATGTGAACAGATTTATACATTACATACTCTGTGAATTTGAAAGTACCTTACAATATCTGATTAAGCTGACAATCCCTCAATTTCTTGAGCATATCCCTGCCAAAAGATGACCCAGTAGAGATGGGGAACTCGCTACCTGTCAAAACCAACAATTTTCATCCCTGGGTAGCACTAAAATTCTGCCTCCTGTTGAAGGCAAACTCATCTCCCTAAATTCTGGCATTTGATCTTGATTATACCATTATGAAACCAAAGAGAAGAGTTTACAATTATTTCCTCCGTGATAGCTTTCAAATATTTGAGACTGATACAACATCTTCCTCCTGTCATCTAATCTTCTTCAAGGTAGACATATCCAGTTCCCTCATCTCTTATTCAAAACGATACTTTCAAAATGCCCTCACTGTCCTGAATGGGTTCTGTTTGGGTTTTATTTTTTCTTAAAACTCAACAGCCAGAACTCAATAGGATGCTAAAGATGTACCCTTGGCCAGTCACGTGGGAGTTCCCGTTTCTTTTCTGAAATACTGTTTTTCTATTAATTATCAGTTGGATTACTTTAATTTTGTTGGCAACTAAATTACACTCATGTGTAACCAAATCATCAGTTAGCTAAGATGCCTAAGGTGTTTTCAATAGACTCCACATGCAGAGCCACATAAGATGCAAAATAAGGTAAATTTTAGTCTATTGACGTCCTTTAGATTATGAATCTAAGAATCCTTGATGGTGATGAATAGCCAACACTGAGGCTTGTGAGTATTTTGGTACACAAACTCAGATATCCCACCAGGCATTCACAAAATCAATAACATGTCATCTGTTAATTAATAAATATTTTAAAGAAACAAAGTCAAGACTTCTTTGGTAGCTTATTAAAAACAATAGGGATCAAATTATATTTTCAAAGAACTTAAAAATGAGCTAAATTGAAATACAAAGGAAAACATATTCCTAATAAATACTATTAATAAAAATTAAATTGGTAGTTTAAAGTTATATACACAGTATGAAGCATAATATTTCCTCACAAACCAATTTCACATTTTATCATTTCATCTTAAATGTACACCTTCTAAGACAAATTTTATTTTATTACAAAACATAGTAAGACAATTCAAAACAAGATTCTTGTTTTCTCTTAGTCTTGATCCAAATACATAAATAATATGCTCACATATTTTAAAATATTTTCTTTATTTCTCTGTGTTTCACAGGATATATCTGACATTTCATACATTTATTTTTAGAATGTTCAGGAAGTAAATCCACCTAGTAGAAAATCAAACTCTGCCTACCCAAATGATTTCAGTTTTCTGAAGTTGCAGTTCTCAAATTAGGCTTTCATGTTCTCCCCGTTGGCACTTTTAGACTGGATACAGAAGCTAAAGCGCAGCCACTGGCACTTTAGTGTCACATTTACAAAGAAAAGCAAACATCAAACTTTAGTCTTCAGTATGCTACAGAGCAATTGAGCCAGAAGGAAAAACAGCTTCCGGTGTGGTCTGCCCAGAATCTTTCTTCTTCAGAACTGTAGACAAAAACACTTTCAAGGTCTTTTCAGTCCCAGGAGAGCCAGAGGACACTCGTGACTATGGCAGTTTTACTCATCTCTTCTCAAATACAGAGAGTTACCATGCAGGGAAATGGCCTGTTTAAATAACTTAAATGTGAAAATGGATTTTTGAGCATTTAAAATGTAAAAGGGGAGAGTATACAGAAATGATGTGGGTATGGATGTACTGCAGCCCGGCTCACAACTGATATTCTCAGTTAGGTCTCTGGTCAATATGCACAGAATGGTAAATAAACCTCTAAAAGAAAAATAGAAAGAGAAAACTACCTTTAAACAAGAGGATTTTTGAAAAAAAAAAAAAAAGGAAAAATATTTTTGCAATAAAACATGTTTGGACTTAGAAAAAGTCTACATTATCCCATAGGCATGAAGTCATCTAATTCACCTACAGGATTCAGCTTAAAAATCAGATCCTTGTTAAAGATTTTGTCTGAGTCTTTGAGTACTTGGCCTCTTATAAGAATTTAAGAATTTAGAGGTTAACATAGACACTTAGGTAAAAATGAAAGAGAACAAATTTCCAATCTAATGATTTTTCAGATGTATGTATTTACTGTTTTGTAAAGGAAATGTGTATATTTCCTATTTTGTTTTTCATGAGGCTCATTTTAGTAATGGAGGAAATAAGGGGTTTTACTGAATGCGTACTATGAATGAAGTCATTTCAATGCATTTTATCATTTATTCCTAATTACAAGTATTAAGTGTATATTTCCATTTTGAACTTAGGCTATTTTAAGCAGGTCAAGTAGCCTGGATAAAAGTAAATAGCTGATAAGCTTTACAGTTGAATTTTAATCCAGATGCTTTCATACTAAATCTGAAAACCCTTTGGCTTTGATATATAAGCACTAAGTATATACAAGTGCCTCCCCCCAACACACACATATACTTAAACTTAAAACAAGGTTGGCAAACATTTTTTAAAAGGACCAGAAAGTAAGTTTTTGTTGTTGTTGTTGTTGTTGTTGTTGTTGTTTTCTAGATGTATGAGCTCTGTCACAGTGTTGTCGACGTAATGTGAAAGCAACCATGAGGAATCTATAATCAAATGAGCAAGGGTGTGTTCCAATGAAATTTTATTTACAAAAACTGGTTGAAGGCCAGATTTGGCTCACGGTCAGTAGTTTGCCTATCCCTGACTTAAAATGATGCAAAACCTGTAGTAAGCTTTTACCTTCTGCCACAATAACATGGAAAATAATTGAAGTGTTAGCATAATGTAACAAGGAATAGTCATATGATAGAATTCAAAGTTAAAAAGCAAGAGAAAAAAAAAAAAAAACAGCAGCAGTTTAGAGGGAGTAAATAACCAACCAGCTGAACTCCTGCTATTTTACCTATAGATTATGCAGATTTCAAGAGAGAAGCTGAATTGAAAATCCACAGGATCTTGAGACAACATACATAGTGAATTAAAACCAGAAGAGATTAGGAACATGTGATCAATATGCAGCAAAGAAATCTCAAAAGTCCCTCTGGTAAAAATGCAATTATCTAGAAGGAGAACTAGGAATCTATAGAAGTCAAGGTGGCTGGAGTCTTGTGTGAAGAATATCATAGAAAGAGAAGGCTACACAAGAGAAAGCTCCAGGGATTTGCAAAAGCAGTCATCCTAGAAGCTCTTAGCTGAGAAATGGTTTGAATGTAATAGTGAGGAAATTAACCCAGACCAGTGAAAGAACAATCTATAAGGATTATATTACCACTTAATCTGAAACAAAACTGGAGTCAGGAATAATTCTTGTTGTCACAAGCCAAAATGGAAAACAACTTATGATTCAGAGAGCAGCAAGTAAAGTTCTCAGAAAGGTTTTGGCTAGGGAGTGGGCCAAGATTAGTCATACTCATGGCTGTGCTGGTTTCATTTCATAGATTTTAAAAGCAAGCCTCCAGAGGATCAAATGCTTTCAAAATAACTGTGCCTCAGAACAAGATCAAGAATATTTATAGGGATTGAAAATATCCAATACCCAAGAGAGGAAAATTCGTCACAGTTGGTATTCAATGAAAAGCTATCTGCATGCAAAGAAGCAGACAATCCATAAGAAGGTGGAAATTTAATCAATAGAAAGAGACCCAGAAATGGCACAAATGATAGAATCAATAAACTAGAACATGCAAGCAGTTATTATAACTATATAACTATGACTTGAACTACATATAGTTCAAGAGGGCAGAGGAATATACTGAGATTTTGAACAGAGGATGTAGGAAATCCAAACCATAGTCTAAATCAAACTTTAGAGAGAAAAATAAACATTATCTGAAATAGCACATACAACAGCTGAGATTAAGGTCAGATCAGTTACTGCAGAAGAAAATATTAGTGAACCTGAAGACATAACAATAGAAACTAAAACAAAATACAAACCAAAAAGAGAGAGAGAGATTAGAAAGTAAGACATAAACAGAGCATCAGTGAGCCATTGAACAATTTCAGACAGCCAAAAATACTTATTTATAATTGGAATCCCTCAGTGAAAAGGATCAGGAAAAAAATCTTCCAGTTTAATGGAAACTATAAATCCACAGATCTAAGAAGCTCAACTAATCCTAAATGCAAAAAATATTTTGGAATTTTTCTTTTGGATAGTTTCTTATAAACATAGAATAAACAATTAAAAATATTATTAAACTCTTTTAATCATTATCAAAGCTTTTATTCTTTTTTAACTTTATTCAACAACTAAATTATTTTTTTTTCAAGGGAATCTATATGGATATGCATTTTTAAGGTATCATACGTAAAAAGTATGTTTTGGCAGGATGTAATGTAGTTGGGATAACTAATCGTTCACCCAATTATTCCAACCTTTACTCACATCTTCTGTAGTTTAGTGTTTCCATAAACTAAAATGTTAAAATTAGGTATCATATACACTGGGGTAAAGTCCTTCCTCTAAACAATAAACCACATTTCTTTTTTATGAGGACCTGGCTAATAAAACAAAAATGTTTTCATCCTTACCAGTATAGATACTTTTTGTGAGAACTCAAATTTTTTGCAACCTTGATGTTTCCTCTACAAACAGAAATGTGAAAAACTACACACAATTGCATATTTGAGTCCAAAAAGGAATATTTTTTACGTTAGGATTCATCTTATGGGAAAGCAACATAACATGCCATTCAAATTGATATGAGATGTCAAAATTTTTGCTTTAGCATTATCATCAGTTCTATTTTTGTCCTTCCTAAGGCTTTAAAAAATAATAAAAAAAACTTCAGCATAAACTTCACTATTTTTTAAAAGAATTCTCTTTCTTTACACGACTATCAATATAGATGTGTTTTATCATTTCACTTTGAGTCTAAAAATACCAATTCACTTTCTGGTACTGTGACAATTGCCCCAATTACTCCCATGTTCACATAATTTTTTTTTTTCACTTAAAAATGATGAAAGGATTAAACTCTTGATCTCAGGAGTGGTGGGACATCAGTTGTCAAATAAGTCACTTTTAGAATACAACTATTAAAAAAAACTTTGAGTTTTCCTAGTTTTTATAGCTGTAGAAGCAACAGAGGCATAGCCACATACTGATAATCTAACTTAGGATCTAGTCTTAAAATTCTATATGAAAGGAGCAATTGAGCACAATTTTTCCCATATCTTTAAAAATTCTTCCAAATACAACTCTTTGGAATCAATTTAAGTATCCAGTCATAATAAAAGTAATCTTGCAATTTTGGAAATAAATTTTCCATGGACAATTGTACCCAAAGTTGAAGGGCCCATGAAGTGATAAGAAACTAATTTATTATCCATTTTCTCACTGAATGAGGGTGGGGAGAAGACCTCTAAGTTTTCTGCGTTAATGGTTCCGGAGATTTATTCAGGGCTAGCTATAAAACAAAACAATGTCCAGCTAATAATGTATATTGGAAAAAGGTCACATGGGTTGTAAAGTACTGTTGGTCCTGCTCCAGATGACAAAATAAGGACAAATTAGTGACGGTTATAGAGGAATTTATAGTGGAAAATAACTTATTTTTTTAAAACTCTCTGGAAGTTTCAGATGGAAATTTGGTGGATATGCAGTTTCTGTAAAGGAAATTGGAGAAGTTGGAGAACAATAAATTAAAATTCTGTTTTGAGGGGCAACTGTATGGCTCAGTTGTCTGAGATCTGACTCTTGGTTTGGCTCAGGTCATGATCTCATGGGTGTTGGAATCAAGCCCCATGTCAGGCTCTGCAATGGGCAGGGAGTCTGCATGGTGATTCCTTCCCTCTGCTCTTTTCCCCATTACTGTGTGCATACATATGCTCTCTCTCAAATAAATAAATCTTTACTTTTTTAAATGATTTATTTATTTATTCATGAGAGACAGAGAGGAAAGAGAGAGAGAGAGAGAGATAAAGAGAGAGGCAGAGACATAGGCAAAGGGAGAAGCAGGCTCCTTACAGGGAACCCGATGCGAGACTCAATCCTGGATCCCGGGATCATGACCTGAGCCGAAGATGGGTGCCCAATCGCTGAGCCACCTGGGCGTCCAAATACATAAATCTTAAAAAAAAAAAAAAATCTGTTTAGAGTCTAAATGTGTTGGTCTAATGAAACTGTTTCCACTAAATTAAGTCTACTTAGTAAAATGAAATTGACTGATAATTCTCTTAATCTAATTCTAAAAGAATGTGAATAATGGATTTATTTTGTAGTTTAATACTGAGAAAATGTTTTGAGATAACATAAAATAGAACCCCCAAAGTATTCCTCAATGAAACATTCTAACAATGATTTTGGTTCATATTTCTAAAATAGAATGTATGCTGCAGATTCTATTTTAAAATATTTACTCCAGAGTGACTTTTATAAGAAATATTAATAGAAAATATGCCATAGATGAGTCAGTGTAATGAGATTGATATATTGCACATCAAGCTATGAAATTGATTCATAGGTATTCATAAATCCTAAATCATTTTAAAGATTTCATATAATAGTTTGAATGTTAAAAGGAAATCGTACAGACACAATTTTAGAAGTTCAGTCCTTCAGAATAGTATTTGTAGGACTTCCTAAACCCGTGATTATATTTCTTCTCCTGATCTCTCTTTTCTCAGAAACTGCAGTTTTGTTTCTTGTTTATTTTTCTGAATTTTACCAACTGGTAACACATAAAATTGCCATTAACTGCAATATGAATAGTTATTTTAGCCTAAAATTTTAGATAAAATCCTATAATTGATCCCATTCAAAGGTATCTGCTTTTTTATAAAAAATTCAATTCAATTCACCAGCATATAGTATAACACCCAGCGTTCATCGCATCACATGCCCTCCTTAAGGTATCTGATTCAGTATAAGAAGGAAAGTGTTCATAGAAGTAATTTGTATTTCTGTTATGGCTTTGCCTGTGTCTGTTTCCCAAGTGTAATGGTGAGCCACCTAGGCACACTTCCACCTAGACTTAGGGCAGCCCTCAAGGTCTGACATAACTGTTAACTGAAGACAAGCTAATTAGAGTTATTCCAATTTAAAAATAAAACAAAAGTATATTTAATCTTTACCAGATATTTTCATAGTCTGGAGTGGTTTCTAGCAGTTTTTTTTTTGTTTGTTTGTTTGTTTTTATTTTATCAGAGTTAATCTAAGGCCTCCTATCAGAACTGTGTTACTTAAACAAAATGAGTCAAGTGAATTTTTGTTGTTGTTGTTCTTAATCAGTTTTATTGGACAAGTATTTTATATTCATCGAGTACATCATCTCTCTGATAAGAGAAGGTGGGGCAGGGGAGATAAACAAATAAACTCATCCCAACATGAAACAAAGTAAAAATACGTAGTTTTTGTTTTGTTTTGGTTTTTGTTTTTTTGGCAAAGTATCAAACTGTTTTTTTTTTTTAATTTTATTTATTTATTCATGATAGTCACACGGAGAGAGACAGAGAGGCAGAGACACAGGCAGGCTCCATGCAGGGAGCCCGACGTGGGACTCGATCCCGGGTCTCCAGGATCGCGCCCCGGGCCAAAGGCAGGCGCCAAACTGCTACGCCACCCAGGGATCCCTATCAAACTGTTAAGAATGCCATTACTTGGATTTTTGATGACTGTTTACTCTTTCAGGAGTGATGGGTATATAAAGGAAATTCATTTATCTTTATTTTAATTTAGTTGGAGCAGAAATTTGACAGTATTATTCTTTATGCAATTTCCTTGAGTCTTATTCCAATCTTTCTTCCCATGGTGCTTGGGAAATTCTAGCTGAAGATTACCTCTTAAACAGTCAGGGACAAATAAATGTAATCTTCATTAATCTCCAGCCTGGATCTATAAATAACTACTAAACTGCTAAAAGTGACACAGCTGTTCATCAGAACTGTGGACCAAATCTTTTTATGACTGGAAGTGACTATTACCTAATTCATTATTAAGCTAATTAACTAGAAGATTATATGGAAACAGTTTTATATTATCATCTATCACATTCTATAAAGAGCACTCTTCCAGATATCCCTAGGTAAATATTTTCATTGATTTTGGAAATTTATTATCTAGTTCCACTTCCTCTGCCCAACTGCCCTATAATATTTCTATGGGATTAGTGTTTTCCAAGAAGAAATGTATCTCATGCCTTCCTTGATTTCCATCTCTTTTCAGTTAGTCCTTTAATTTCTACCTCTTTGTCCCAGGAAGATAGCTATACTCATGCATGGCAGCAGCACACATGCACACGCACACACACACACACACTACCATATATTATACATATTAGTTCATTTTTATTTTGTTTAACATCACAAATGCATATCATAATATATTTTGTATAATAGGGAGCAAAGTAACATCACTGATAGGTCAGTAATACTACGTAACAAGTCTATTATATTTCTAAAGGATGCATTAGACGTAAGCTAAACAAATAAGGTACTGTTTTACTTCTGTCAAAAAAATGCAAAGGTAGGAAATCCATGGTTGGTGAAGCTACTCAATATTTAAAATTTTATCTTTATTTCTGTTCCATAATCCTTAATATACTGATCTTTGTCCTTGTGTTTGTCAGTTGACATTAAAGGATTAAGTACCATATAAAAAGACAGCATTTTGCACATGGATCTGTCCGGTTCCAAATTATATAATTTCACCTCCACCCACTCCCCTACCCACAAACACACACACACCACCATTCCATCGAAATAGAGTGTCACTGTCTTATGTAGATCACTAGATAGATGTAGAAATATATTGACATTTGAAGTTCTCAAGCTGAAAGGCGAAAGTGAAAATAGGTACAGACTCCTTAGTGAATAAATGGTAGAACAAAGGTAAAGAAAGGATGAAAAGATAAAAATGTTGATGAACTTCTCACTAGAGGTGAGTGTTTCCTGAAACTTTTCTCTGGAAGTCTCAATCCTGAATTGTTAGAAGCATGGAACACCAGTAGGTAATAGGTTAACTGAAATACACTGCAAAATTCAAACTAAGATATTCCTTATTTACTATTCTTTCTGCAGTCATCATTACTATCCTTTCGGCAGTCCTCATATGGACTAAAATATCTGTGAAATGATGCTTCCAACTCACTGCTGATTGTTTTACTTTATACTTTGTTTTATTTTTTAGTCAGACTTTTACTTTATTGTTTTGCTTTGTCTTTATGACAACTATATCTCTATAAGATTTTAGAATGGACAATAACCATGGTACAAAGATAATGAAAAACATTAGTCTTAACATTCATCTCTCCCTAGCCTCCATCCCTCTGCTATTCACTGAACAAGATACCATACTTAAAAAAAGTCTCATGGAAGACAACCAGAGTACTTAGTCTGGGCTTTATGAATAATCAAAGAATGAAAATAGATATGATTTATACAGTCCAGTGTCTGTCACATTATCTTTCTATGCTCTTAAAAATATACAATTTAAATACTACGTTCAGGGATCCCTGGGTGGCGCAGCGGTTTGGCGCCTGCCTTTGGCCCAGGGCGCGATCCTGGAGACCTGGGATCGAATCCCACATCAGGCTCCCGGTGCATGGAGCCTGCTTCTCCCTCTGCCTGTGTCTCTGCCTCTCTCTCTCTCTCTGTGACTATCATAAATAAATAAAAAAAATTAGAAGTCTTTTAAAAAATAAATAAATAAATAAATAAATAAATAAATAAATACTACGTTCATTTCAAAGATAAATATTTCATATGGTAAGACTATTTATATACTCATCTTACATATCTCTCAAAGTATTCTAAGTATCTCTTCTTGCAGGTATAATACTTCCTTCTATTTTGGAAAACTTTAAAAGTTCCATTTAGCTTTAAGTGTGTGTGTTTGTGTGTGTGTGTGTGAAAAGTGATGGTTAAGGGAAATCATATAAGTGATGGTGATGATGAAGAAAATGAAAACTAAGTTTTATTGATTTATTTCCCACATAACAGATTGTGTAAGCAAGTGCTACAGAGCAACTTCACAAGAGACTGGCATGCACTTTGCAGAAACAAGTTAGAATTTGGGCCAATGTGACTGGAGCAATGGTAATATAAACAAAAAGGCAGTTGAAATTATAATGACAAATTGATCTCACGAAGACCACTATATTAATAAGCTATGTATATAATTTTGGCACTATTTGATTTATTCTTTTGAGTTAGGTATATATAGCATTAATAAATAAAATAAATTTTCTGAGAAGGAAAGCACTGTTAACTTATTTTACTATTCTCTCTCAGTATTATAGATATTAGAATAATTTATACAATTTCCCTTTCATGAAAATATTTATGTAGAATAAATTGTAAAAAAATAGAATTGGTATATTTAATGATAGATTTCCTATTTGTCTTCTCGAAAGTTCTACCTATGGCACTCTACTTTCACTATGTATAAAAATTCACTTGTGGGACACCTGCGTGGCTCAGTCAATTGAGTGTCTGACTCTTGATGGTGGTTCGGGTCAGGATCTTGGGGACTTGGGATTGAACACTTTGTCAGGCTCCACTCTCAGCAGGGAGTCTGCTTGGTATTCTCTCTCTCTCCTTCTCCCTCTGCCCCTCCCCTCCAAAATAAATAAATAAATCTAAAAAAAAAAAGAATTCACTTGTGACTACTTATTGGTCAGACTAATTTTGTTTTTAATTTGCAAATTTGTTATATAAGAAAAGATTGTAGTATTTTCTTTTCCTTGTACTTCATGCATTATTAGAAAGGTTAAGAATATATTCATATCTCTATTTTTATTATGTCCTTTATGATTTTTCTATTCATATCTCTGAATAATTCTTCTATAAGGATATAAATAATTTTAATCCTTTTAGAGCAGGATGAATGTGTGTAGGACCTTTTACTTCATTTTGTAGAAGAATTGTAAAGAGATGAACAAGAACAAAAAATATTAGCATATTTGTGGTAAATATAAATAATTACTTTTGAAGAAAACAAACATGGAGGTAGCTCAACATTATATATTTTTTTCAACATTATATTTTTTAAATCGAACACAACTTGCCTATTTAAAAATAAAGATAGGCAGCAAAATAGAAGTTTCAAACTCTAAACTGAAAACTAAGGTAGATTCTACTTATATAAGGAGGAAAATTTATTTCAGGTTTTTGCCTTAGAAAATATGCTAATCCAATGAAGAGTGAAGCATCCTTAAGAAAAAAATTGCCTCTATATTTTTAGTACCCATTCTCTTTTTATCAATATAAATATGCCTCTAATTTCAATACATATATCTTAATTTAAACAAAATATATCCCTAATAAAATAGGGACCAAGTCCTTAATAGAATTTAGAGATTGTTTTTAAAAACATTCCAAGAAAAAAAAAATAAAAAAATAAAAATAAAAACATTCCAAGAAAATAAGTAAATTCATTTAAATTCAATTAAAAACTATGATAAAAAGATTTTTACATATATATGCAGAGGTCTTTTTAAGAAATAACCATTTTTATTTTAGAAAGTAGGCTTGTATTTAATTTGTCAATAACACTTATTTATCAACTACATCATTATAAGGCCAACAATTTGATCATATTCAAACTGGTAGCCCTGAAAACATCAACACATTGACTTATTTCATAGAGCTTAGTACAAACAAATCAAAGAGCCAGGGTCAATCTTTATGTAATTTGTGGTGGGAAATGTCTTAAAAGGTAGGTTAGAAATTCAGTTGATCTACCTCAATGGTCTGCACCAAAGGTCACGCAAAGAAATAGTCACTTCCATATTTTAACTCTCTCCTGATGACATTCCCCAACATTTGCTAAACTTTGACTCAAGACAGTCCTACAAAATAATTCTTTTGCCAGGAAAATATATGTTCTTGATAGAAATCAATATGCCTTTATTCTGATTATTATACCAAATGATTTATATCCCTGTCTACAATAATTTTCAGAAATAAATTTAATATTCAGTTACTTTACCCTTCAGGGAATTTTCTCTCTCCTCCTTTTTATGATCTTTATTTTCTGCTAATTCTTTAAATACATAAATATGCACACATATATGTATATACACATGTGTGCACCTATTTAATTTGCACTTCAAATCCTTTCTACAAAAAGATGTCATATATAAAAAAAGGTATGTATATATATATTTCAAATGTATGTATATTTATCATAAAAATTAACAAAGTAAAATCACCTCTTTAAACTTCAACTCTAGCCTGACATTAGGAAAATATAAAGATACGAACAGAGAGGGGTTATTGGGCAGGATAGTTTTAATTCCCCAAGCATAATACTAATGTCTTTTGCACTGAATAAATGTGTGATTTCTAAAAATCTAAGTAAATGAATATTAGTTCAAAATTGTTCCCCTCTGTGTATAATGTACTGGGGAAATAAAGAAGCTTGGGGATTATTTTACAAAAGAGAACAGGAAAATCTTATGCTACAATAAAGGGTGGAGGTGAGCGGAGAAGAATAAGGAGAGAGAGCACAGATAAATGATATATAGTGTTCAGGGAACTGTATACAGATTCAGTCCCATACACGTATCTCATAAAATCCTAATCCTTGCAGTGTGGCTTTTATTAATATCTTATGTATACACATACCAAGAGTGAGGGAAGATGTTTGAATAAACTATCATAGACAATTGGCAAACATCAGTAATAAAACTATAACTAACAAAAAGTTATTGTTTATACAAATGTGGTAAGAGCCCCTCATGAAATGCCCTGGCAGCACAAAGGAATGATGGTTAGGTTATGGAGATACACTACAGTGTGCAGCCAGAGCTGATGATACTGTGATAACAAATATTTGTCTAAATTCCAGGCAGGCCTTTCTTAAAGGATATCAACAAAAGAGAGCAAAGCATATGGAAAGAAAATAAATTTGGATCTCAGATTTTGCATTATAAGCAAAACTAAGTTTAAAACAAGGAGGGAAGGGACCCCTGCCTGGGTGGCTCAGCCGTTGAGTGTCTGCCTGCGGCCCAGGGCTTGATCCTAGGGTTCTGGGATCGAGTCCCACATCGGCCTCTCCACAGGGAGCCTGCTTCTCCCTCTGCCTGTGTCTCTGCCTCTCTCTCTCTCTTTCTCTGTGTCTGTCATAAATAAATAAATAAATAAATAAATAATAAAATCTTTTTATTTAAAAAATAAAAATAAAACAAGTAGGCAAGCCCTGCATGATGCATGGCAGCAATAGGAAAGTGTGGCTGCCAAGAACTCTCAGGAGGCTGAGGAAGGGTGACAGTACAAGTTTGCTGACCTCTCTGAGGATGCTAACTGGAACAATGATCCTGGCACCAGGCGAAGCAGGAGTGTGGTGAGTACTGGAGGTAGGTGTAGTCCCTCACCTGTGAGGTGGATGCACTCAAAGGAACTAATGAGTCCCTGGAATGCCAGAGGCATGAAATGGGGGTGAATGTGGCTGAAGCTAACTCCAAGGCACCACGGGCCGCCTGCAGCATGAGATTCAGAACGTGAAGAAAGGTCACCTTTGGGAATACCAAACAGAAATGATGTGGGCACGGATGTGCTGCGGCCCAGCTCACAACATTCTGTGGAATGTTAGGACAGCTCTTGGCAATGAGATTGCCATCTAAGGGAAGCTGCTAGAAGGCAGGGGAGCGGAATTGCTCTGCCTCTTCCAAACTCTTCTTCCCTGACCCTAAGGGAAACCAAACTGGATTCACTCCTTCTGGTTGACACTCAATCAAAAAGGATACTTCTGATGAAGACGGTTGAAACTAGAGATGGATAGGTTATCAATGAAACTTCTCAGCATCCCAATGACCTTGAGCGAAAATTACACACACTTGGAACAGCAATATATTACCAGCAAGAATAAAAAAGAAATCTGTATCTTAAAGAAATAGCTTTGCTGCTGTTTTTCAGGAGCACAAGATAGATTTGGAACAGAAATAGCCTCTAGTTCTGAAGAACCAACACTCCTAAAAGATTTAGAAAAAAAGTTTACAACATAATCTAGTTTACAAAGAAAACTAGTGCTAGAATATTTTTTGAAAGGTATTTTTGAATACTGTTAGAACTACTTTTTTTCCCACAAGTATCTGACCAACTTGCTTCTGCTTTAATAGATTTTTGGAAACCTCAAAACTTAAAATAAAATAAAGTAAAATAATAAAATAAGTAGTCAAGTGATAACCACACACACAGATACACACACACACAACCCCCCCCCACACACACACATACACACGTCAAACACATGCACAAGTCCAACAAAGAGATTTTAACTGAAAGAGACAGCTTTTTAACATAAATGAAGAACAGAAATCACTTTTGGAATTTGGGACTTATTCCCTAGGATGTAATGAAAAATATGTGGACATTTCCACATCCAAAAATAGATGAAATATCAGCAAGATAATCAATATATGGGAAAAGCCTGTGCAGAAAACAACCTAATTAACTGACTGTTGACCAGCAGGAAGAACAGCCATCAACTGTGAAGATGACATGGCACTGTGCTTAGCTGGTCATGTGTAAAGAACACGGAAATCCTTAAATAAGAATTGGTAAACATGTAATTTCAAATGTGGTCCAAAGAAACTAGCAATTAGAATTCTTGGACTATTTGCTCAAAAATTAAGGTGAAATTGCTACATCGACTAAGATTTCTCCAGAGAGACCTATTTTGATTATGTCTTGTTTCTCTTGTTTGCAATTCTTTGGAAAAATTAAAAATCTTGAACAGAATTTTTGATAAAAGCCAAAAAAATATCTTAAACCCTTAGACACTGTGGTTAATTTAAATTTTATTGTTTGAATTTTTCTGTATAATCCACCATTTCTAGAATGAAAGAAAATTAATTTTTTATCTTTACTACTTACATAATGCATAAATACAAGTTTATTACTAAATATATACATGTAGATAAACATGATTTTGGAATTTTTTTATATTTATGAGCAAATTTTATGTATATTTTTGTAATCTACCATTTTAATAAAATATGTCAAATGTATGTTTTTATATACTTTTGTTTAGCTTCCCAAGCTGTGGAGTCTCATTTCAGTACATATCATCATTTTTAATATACTGCCTAATATCGTGTATTACTTAAATTATTCCTGTTTGTTTTTTCTAGGTTGTCTATAAGCGTTGTGATACACATTTATGTCTATATATGAGTAAGCATGTTTTCTTATACTTGTCTTTTTAAATAATGTTCTAGTAGCCTGAAATCAAGATCAAAGGCCATAATTGGGCATCTGGGTGGCTCCGTCAGTTAAGCATCTGCCTTTGGTTCAGGTTATGATCCCAGGGTCCTGGGAGGGAGTCCCACCTTGGGCTCCCTGCTCAGCAGGGTGTTTGCTTCTCCCTCTCTCCTCCCCTGCACATGCTCACAAGCAGGGGCCCCGGGTAAGAGATCAATTTCTCTGTCTCTCAAATAAAATATTTAATTTAAAAAGAGGCCATAATTTACTTCACTGATTAGTAGAAGAAACTCTTCTATATTTGAGTTAAATATGTCTATCAGAAAAAATAACATGGAACAAAAACAGATGATGTTCTGAGTCTCTTCAGAAACCAGGGAGAATATTATAAAAAGGAAATGGTATCTTAGACTTCAAAAAACTGAAATATATTAAGCTAAAAAGATCTTGAGGGGAATCTAATTTAAGGCATTGCCTAAGTCACCATTTCTTAGACCCAAGAAATACAAATAAAAAAGACTCAAAGAAAGAACAGGACTTAACCTATAGGAAAACTTTCAGGTATTAAAATGGTTCATCTCAGTCAAGTGTAATTTTTAAAGCATTTAGGTTAAATTGAATGAGTACTGAAGTGTAAATAATATAATTCTTTGTATAATGGTAAGGTAGTAGCAATTATGCATCCGCTTGGAATTAGGTATTATTAGACCTGAATCCTTTCTTTCACTCAGTGGGATTAAGAAAAACATAGGCAGTGAATAAAACTAAAAGATTAAAAAAAAAAAAAAAAAAGCTCAGTATTTCAAATACAGACTCTTGAAAATAAAAAGGAAAATAGCATTTGTACTAATGTATTGTACTCAAGTAAAAAAAAAACTGTCCATAAATAATCCAATTTCATATATTTATGAAAAGCACTTTTAGTATTGTATTGTAATTATTACTAATCAGTGTGCTAAATGTTAAAATCTTTGAAATATTAATTGAAACCTGAGTAATTGAAAAGAAAATAAAAACTAAAAATCATAATAGGAAATACATGTCAAGCAATAGGGCAAAAGACTAATGTGTGTGTGTGTGGGGTGTGTGTGTGTGTGTGTGTGTGTGTGTGTGGGTATGGGTGTGGGTGTGAGTGTGGGTGCTTGAAAATCAAAGTCAGAATAAAAGGAGATACCACTATAATACTCACCAACATTTCCATGTTAAAATAACTGGATTTTAAAATTGAAAGCCAGATTTTATTGCACAATAATTTAAGGAAAGTGATTCTAAATTTTATCAGTTAGATAATAACAATTTTAGTTACGTGAGAGTTGGAATGTTTTTATCTTTGTAGGGCCCCTATAATTTTTAAATACTATTTTAGCAAATGTGTTCTATCTATCTATCTATCTATCTATCTATCTATCTAGGCCTTTGTTTGCTCATCTAGTACTGAAGTCATCTACTATAATGTAAATACATAATTTTCGGGACAAGGTGAAGTACAAAGAAATAAAAATTGAATTACTCTGCGCAGAATGAGCATTGCCTGGATGGTGAAGAATGGGTGAATGATGGCCTTGCTGATATTTGCAGCTGTCCTTAATCTGTATGAGCTCACTAATCATTATGGTTCTTTCAGGTTCTAAATTTATTTAAGATAATGCAGGAAATGACATCATTATAATTGCCTCTTTCAAATCAAGGGTGAGTTCGATTTAACAAGACTTTTGGACACTTTCCCTGAAGCAAAGATTATTATTCATGGTAGCTTCATATAAAAATCTTGAAAGCTAAGAGATATACTCTTTCAGTTTAGCAAAGTCAGTAAGATTCTGTGCTTTTTTTTTTTTTGTCCCTGTTCCATGATTTACAACTTACTCTATAAGCTTCGTAAACTACTTTATAGAGGTTCAAATGCTCCAAACTGAATTGATCTTTGAGATTATAACTTTGGAACAACATAAAAAAGTGAAATGCTTCCATTTTGGTTCTGCAAATTAACAAAGAATACATTTATTATTGCATGATATTGAAGATCAGGGTTTCATATCCTTTTTTTACGAGCTTAACCTATTGCTGCCTATCATTTTAATCTCAAAAATTGCTTCCCAATACTTTATAACTAAGATGGTTGATTGATTTAATTTTGTAACTGTGTTATCATCCTCCTTGAAGGCTAAACCAATGAATATGAAGCAGTTAATGGACTCACTAGTGGTAACTATGCTATTTTCTGTTCAATAAATGTATCAGTGCTATTGTGCACAGTGGATCTCAGGAAAAGGACTGATTATCATTTCATCTTTTGTTACTCAAAGTTTATATAAAATGTTCAACCTCTGGAATGAAATGAAAAAGAAAAAAAAAAAACAAAACTTTAAACTAGATGTTACAATAGTTGACAGGGTAGCATCTTTCTATGGAAGAGGGCATTTTGAGTTGGGCCATGCTTGGTTAATCCAGTCTCTTGCCATTGCATTGTGTGTTCACCATTAAGAGGCCAACAGTCAGGGCTCAAATTGCAGTAAGGAGCCTGTAATAATTATGCTTTATTTTGAAATATTATTTATTTATTCTTTTTCCTAATGAAATGTAGCAATTATAACCTCTGTCACTTGGCAGGAAATGATGAAACTGGCCACCTAAACTCCTGAAGCGCTTCCAGAATCCAAGATCATTAATTTGAGAGCCAGAATTATATATACAACAGATTTTTTTTTAGCGTAAATTTTCTCATTCTTGTCATAAACAATAACAAAAAAATCAATTCAACCCTTTTCTCTCCTTTTGCCCCACCTAATGTGGAGCATTTTGAAAAGTTTCTACACATACAGAATAAATTTCAAAATTTTGGCCTTATATTGTTTAAACAAAACACCCCTATAAATAATAGCTACACTTTTAGCGGATGTTTTCTCCTACACTGCTTCCTATATCCAAGATTTGAGATGGTTTATTAAGATCCAAAGTTTTGATGCAGGCATATACTTAGAAACAAATCAACTAAAAAAAAAAAAAAAAAGAAAGAAAGAAACAAATCAACTAAAAATTATCCACTTAGAGAAATTAGGTACGACCTCATTTAAACTATTAAGGTAATAAGTTATTTCCTTTGGTTAATTTACTTATAAATCTTAGTTACCAAGATCTTTAATTGCAACCAAATAAATGATATAAACATGCTAATCTGATAGGTTAAGTAACATTACAAAATCTGCATTGTAATGTAGTATTTAACATGAGCTATCAAAGTTAGAAAGAAATCAGTTTTTAGAATTAATCTAAGTTCACAGCTTGATTTATATCGAGGTATTTGTACCTTGTTAAGTGAAAAGTGACTAATCACAAGTCATTATTCAAGTTTTCTTATATATTGACCTCCTTATGAATTGATTCAAAAATATGGCAACAGTGCTCAAGTAGTGGGATTATAGCAGGCTTTAATTTTTGTCTTTATACTTTTCTGTACTTCAAAGATTATTTAAAATGAGTGTATTAATGTAATGAATATATATAATGAAACGAAACATTTCCTTAAAAGGAAGGAGCTCATTTTCTGGGGTTATATATTTTAGGAGGTCAAATAATATAAGGTATGGTTCACTAGGACTAATAGTATAAACCAGAACTATATTTCTTAAAGAATTTACATATAAGAATAAATGGAATTACATGATAAATATATATACTAAAGAGTTTAATATTAGAATAAATATATAGAATGCAATACTATTCAGCCATAAAAAATGAAATCTTCCCATTTTCAACAACATGGATGGAACTGGATGGTGTTATGCTAAGTGAAATGTCAGTCAGAGAAAGACAAATATCACATGAATTCACTCATGTGGAATTTAAGAAACAAAACAGATGAACCCAGAGGAAGGGAGGGAAAAATAAAATAAGACACAATCAGAGAGGGAGACAAACCGTAAGAGACTCTTAACTATAGGAAACAAACTGAGGGTTATTAGAGGGGAAAGGGGATACTGGGATGGGGTAAGCGGGTGATGGGCATTAAGGAGAGCACTTGGTATAGTGAGTGTTATATGCAACTGAGGAATCACTAATAATAATACATTATATGTTAGTTAATTGATTATAAATATTTTTTTTTTTAAAGAATAGAAGGCAATACATATGCAAGTATATGGCAAACTCACTCTATGACTTGATGCTGGCTGAAAGCTGGTCAGGGAGAGATTTCTTAGAGACAATCAGATGATGTGCCCTGAAAGAAAGAGGAAGTATGAATTAGATGGAGTACTGATGCAGGCAGGCTGGGTCCGAGCAACCGGGGATGAACCACAATACCAGCCAAAATACTCCTTGACTTCACACAGGATATAAATCAAATGTAAGCCAGAGAAATTGAAAGCAGAGTTTTATTGGATAGCATATGTGATAGAGCATAGTGTCTGGGAGACTCAGAGAGGAGAGGAGAGTGAGTCCATCATAGGGATTGGGGGTTTATATTAGAAGGAGGTCTAGGGTACATGTTCCTTCAGGAATCCAGGGTAGGTTCTCATAAAAGGTGAGTGGCTGATGAATAACAGGTGTTCCTTAGGGGATATTGATGAGCAGCTGAGGTTTGTTGGCAGCTGACGTCCTAGAACATTGGGATCTGGCTCTTCTTAGATGTTATCAGGTATTTAGGGGCCTAGGACAAAACTCAGAGAATGATTAACTTTTTTCTTGCTTTCCACTTGGAGTGGGAATATGGCTTCTTTGGCTTATTCACATGCAAAATATAGAACATGAGTCAATGGGGCCAACAACCTTCCTAAAATGGAGTCCCTTTAGCTTCCCTACCTCAGAAGCATAGGAAGATGTGGCAGGTTAAGATTATTATTACATGGATGAAAGAAACAGGGTAGGAAGTAACAGTTTGAGTGTGTGTGTGTGTGTGTGTGTGTGTGTGATTCCCAGAGAAAGAGACCCAGAGAGGAAGTAGAGAGAAAGAATACAGTAGATATAAATAAAGTAATTCCTGGGTGAATAATTAGGAGTAACCAGAGGATATTTTTAAAAATGTGTTGTCGAATCCTTGAAGTCAGAAATCTGGAATAGATTTACTGTGCATAATTTGCTTGAAAAGTATCATGATTATATGAGTAGGACTAAAACTAGAAATGCTATTGAAAAGGAATTTTTTGTTGTCAAAAGTATGATCATAACACTCCTGGGACTGTATTAAATAAACCATATTCTCTCAATATATTAAATAGACACCAAAAGACACAGTATCTTATAAAAGTAGGAATAGTCCTTACAGGTCACCTGAAAATATAAAAAATCTGATTGTTTTCTAAATATATATATAATATATTTTATATTTATAAAATTTATATTTTATAAATTTATATTTATTATGTATAATATATTTATATAAATTATACAATATATATTATTTATTATATATAATAAAATAAATTTTAAAAATATACCTATATATAAAATATATATTAAATATATTAAAATTATATATATATATATATATATATATATATATATATATTTAGCACATATGTCAGACTCTTGAAAGTGATCCATGCAGGGCATTAAGAATCCTAAGACTTAGACCCTGCCCTCAAAAGACTTTTTGCCTAATGGAAGAGCTTCTACTTATTTCTCATGTCTGGGATTGCTTAGAGACACAACATTATCAGGGGTATGTTAATATCTTTAAATCATATGGTTAAATGCATGCTTCAGATTTTTTACCTTTAAGAAAATAGAAAAACACTCAACATTTGACATAGACTCTTGACAGAGTTTCTAGAATTAAGTTCGTGAAACCTATTGATATTCATACCACAGTCTATATTTTCTGCTATAAGATGATACATGTTTTGTTTGTTTTTTAGATTTATTTATTTGAGAGAGAGAGAGAGCACGAATGGGAGGGGCAGAGAGAGAATCTCAAGCGGACTCGGTGCTGACGCCCTACAGGGGGACTCCATCTCACAACCCTGAGATCACTACCTGAGCTGAAACCAAGAGTTGGATGCCTGACTACACCACCCAGGAGATCCTCAGATAATACATGTTTTGACACAATTTACAGGCAAGTCCACTGAAGATGACGTGCCTACTTTGATTATTTGAAAGAAAGCAAGGTGGTTCTAGGGTTTTCCCCCATTGCACATCTTTCCATGTTAGACTTTTCCAGGAAAATTATAACCTTTTATTAAAACCTGTTGCTTTTCATCTTTATACTTCATTCTCTAAAAAGATTTTATTTATTTATTTGAGATAGAGAGAAAGCACAAAGAGAGAGAGAAGCAGAGAGCAGAATGCAGAGCTCAATCCCAGGACCCTGAGATCACGACCTGAGTCGAAGACAGCCGCTTGGCTGACTGAGCCACCCAGGTGCCCTGCTTTTTATCTTTATAAGACAAAAACAAAACAAACACTGGATTAGTTATTCAGTATTCAAAGTTCCTATAGGAAATCCAATTTGCTTCCATTTTTTTTTGAAAAAAAATTTTTCAAGATTTTATTTTCAAAAAATTATATGTATTATTAGAAATAATACAAAACAAAGCAATATTTCTAGTGCTTCAGTTGGCAGAGATGAAAGATTAATGGCAAAAGGAAAATGTACATTCCTAGGAACGCTTTACATTTTTTGTCCAGAAAAGCAACGCCCCCCCCGCAACAAAAAGAAAACCCTCACTGGCATATTAATATCTTCTAAATATAGGAGGAATAAATTTCTATAATCTGACTCTTCAGAATGGTATAAAACTCATCACAAATAAATGAATGCGTGCAGAGTCATACGAAGTGGTAGGTGGAAACCTTACTTTGTGATGAGAACTAAGAAAAACTAGCTCAAATTTCCTTGAGAGTCTTTCAGAGAAGTTAAACTGGACCTGCTTCCAACATCAAACTTATTTGCTTGATGCTAAGGTTAGATTATGGGAGAGAAAAGAGGAGCCTGAGATATTATCAACATGTACAACAGAATACAAATAACTGTGTGGTATGACTGCTCCCGATCTGAGGGCGCAGGAAAGACCCCCAAGGTGCCTCCTCTTGAGGGAACTATAACCGACCATCTGCTGAAGTCACTCGCTTGATGCAAAAGTTACCAAAAGTCGGTACAAGTTCACTCCTGGACTGTGATGTCCCTCTCCTAACAAGTCATTTCGTACTTAACAAACCAAAGAAGCCAACAGCAGAACCACAGCATGAAGGAGCAGAAAGGTTCTGCAGAATAAGACACAAGCCTTCTCAAGCACCCCACAGGTCCTTTTCTCACCAAGAACTAAAGGACGCTTCATGTTACTTCTTCTTTGAGTATCTGAACTTTTTTTTCCTTGAGAAGTAAATTACTGGCTGTCTCGGAATAGCAATTTAATACTTCTACGGAATGAAGTTCTTTTAAAAAGTACAGTCATCCTCTGCTGTATCTATTAAACCAACACCTGTTTACTTTCTTTGACCCTGGTTATTTGTGCATACCTTAAATGAGTTTCTATATTGGTTGCATTATTCATTTACTGACTTTACCTGCCACCTCCTGAGGGGAAGAGCCGCTTGTCAAGATTAAATAGCTTTCTTATCTCTATGGGATTTGCCACTTCAAAAAAAGCAAAATGCTGGGCTTTTGCTGAAGGCTGAATATTGAGTTTTCCCGCAAGATGACAAAGAAAGTCTCACCGGGGCCCTAATGTATGTTCAATAAGGGGAAAATTATAGACTAATAAGTGCAATAGTGCTTCAGCTGCTAAAATTGTTCGTGAAAAGGTGGGATTGGGCAAAACCTTAAAACTGATGAGAGTTCATATTTAAATTAAGACCTTTTATCCCCGTCATTATATTATTATACAATGTCTATAATTTTTCTAATTGCAATCAACCCATTTCTTCGCTTTAAAACAATGCTGATCTTTTGACCTGCTAAGTAAAAAAAAAAAAAAAAAAAAAGAAAGAAAAACACAAAAAAAAACAGTAAATGCTGAGTAATACAATATACATTTGAATCAAGATCCTCAATCTCACATTCTCCCAAATTTGCAAAGAATTCAACACTGGCTAAGAATGGATATTGCTTTACAAAGAACTTACTTTACAGGAAGTTGTGAGCAAGGGAAGCACCTGTTATCGGTGACCACTAAGGAGCTAAGCAGTTTTCCTGACAGGACAATGAACTTGCCACTTAATGAAACAAGCAGTTTTTGCAAGCAGTTCTCTTCTGAACCTGTGTGGCACAGACTCTAGCCTGCATCGTCAGGAGGTGCATAGAGGAACTTGAGCGAAAAGAAGGAGGGGAACTGGGAGAAGAAGGGCAGGGGGGAGAAAGAGAGTGGCCTCCTAGTAGAGTCAATTAAATCATATCTTCTTTTGCAAAATGAAGCACTGATAGCACCATATTCATTTTCCAATTTGCTCACAGTGCTAGAACACCGGAAGTATTCAGTAATATAAATGAACAGTACCAGGCCAGCAAGGTATGCTTTGATTCATTGGGTTCTGGTTTTCAAGAACATTCTTTCATTTTGTTTGGTTTTCTTCATGAATTGACGGTGGAGGATAATGTAAGGAAGACTCTATCATAGTCTTCATCTAAATTCCTATTTCAGAAGTTTCTTGTCCAAGTTCACTAGTGAAAATGACTAATTTTAGTACTAATAAACCTGTAAATTTTTAAAATAAAGACTTTATTCTTTATCCTGTAAAAATTCACAATAAAAAATAATTATGGTAATTTTCTTCGCCTAATTTAACCATCATTAATATTTTGGCAGCCAGGAACTACAAAGACTTCTGTGACAATTAAATTATAAGATGTTCAAAAGGCAAATATACTATTGCAACCCTAGGAGTGTTATTTCCCCTGTCTTGAATACTATTTCATCATGAGGCTTTATAAATTATATATATATATATATATATATTTAAAAGATTTTATTTATTTATTCAGGAGAGACACAGAGAGAGAGGCAGAGACACAAACAGAGGGAGAAGCAGGCTCCCTGCTGGGAGCCCGATGTGGAACTCAATCCCAGGACCCCGGGATCATTCCCTGAGCCAAAGGCAGACACACTCAACTGCTGAGCCACGCAGGTGTCCCTACAAATTATATTTTTATAATAAGTTTTAGCATATGTTGAGTAGCATCTGCCTAAGTGCACAATTTTGAACCTTTCTTTTCTAAAAGAATAAATGACTATTAAATTTCAGCTCTAGAGTTAGATAAAAGGGCAGAAATTTCCAAAGAATAATTGTGATTTAAATTTGCCTAATTCCCTGGAGAGCCAATTGAAAAATAATTAAATACCTATAAATGGAGCAAGCTATAAAGACACTGAGGAACAATATGCTTTCTTTAAAACAATCTATATCACACTAACTTTATTGGAAAATAATGTATATTAGTGGCATCCTATTTTATTTTGTGCTGGTAATATAAATTTCATGTGCAAAGAAAGACAAATCAGAAAACTTGAGAATGGGGACACCAGAGTGGCTCAGCGGTTGAGCACCTGCCTTCAGCTCAGGGTTGATTCTGGATTCCTGGGTTCGATTCCCACATCAGGCTCCTTGCATGGAGCCTGCTTCTACCTCTGCCTATGTCTCTGCCTCTGCCTCTCTCTGTGTGTGTCTCATGAATAAATAAATACAAATCTTAAAAATAAAAAGGAAAACTTGAGAATGATCCAACAATCCATACACTGAAAGGAAAGCCCAGTTATGCTAGATTGAGTCATTGGGAAAAAATTTCTTTCTTTCCTTTCAGGTTCTTTGGCTGGCTAATAATAAAATTGGAAAGGACAGGTTAACAAGAGAAAAACAAATGTAATTTCATACATATGGGAGCCCCATGAAAATATGAGACTCCCAGGAAGGTAGGTAATTAAGGTTCATATATCATCCCAAGCTTAGAAGAAAGGGACAGAGGTCTGGGACTTCAAAAGGGAAGAAGACAATTCACAAGAAGATGAGTAGAGCAAAAGTTTGGTAAACAAATGTTTCCCATGCCATGCAGAAAAGTCTATTGGATAAAAGTTATTCCTGGTAATCATCTCTTCCTGGTTCAAGCCCCCTGTCTAAATTCTTTTAGGCAGTTTAGAGGAGAGTTTCCTGAGTCTGCTGGGTCTTAACTGCCTTCAGCTCAAAACAATCCACATGTCCAGGTGGCACACGTGGAGTGGCATGCTCTGCCTCCCCTCAGGTGTGCTGATCACTACATATACATAAGGGAACCATTTTATTTTTTTATTTTTTTTGGGGGGGGAACCATTTTAGATTGAGGAAAGAACCAACCAGATGCATTACAGGGAACAGTTTCTAGCACTCACACAAAAATAACACCAGTTCCCATAAACCATAGTGGAAAACCTAATAAATCACATGGCAGTGTGTTAAAAGAATGTGCCTTGGCAGTGGACAACATTAACCCTTGACTGAACATCCTTCTGGTCGACCTCATAAAACATAAAAGCAGAACATAGGAAGATCAATTCATTTCCAAATAACAGCATTCTAGAACGAACCTCAGAGACAATTTTAGAAATCTAAAACTATGCAGTGCCAAATAACGTAAACTTTACAATGCAATGCCATCCAATAAAAAAATTACCAGATATTCAAAGAGGCAGGAAAGCATAATCCATAATGAGAAATTCAGTCAATCCAAACTGAGCCATAGTCACAAATGATTAAATTAGTAGATAGGATTATTAAATTAGTACGATTTTGTTACATGTCCTCAAGGAGATTGAGAAATAATTGAACATACTAATCAGAGACATAGGAGATATAATAAAGACACAAATCAAACTTCTAAAGATGATTTTTTTTGTCATTAACTTCCATTTTCATAGAATTAAAGCAGTAATTTTATATAAGCCTATAAGCCAATATAATAGCAGGTAGTCAGATGTGGAAATTGAGCCTTTGAAATGTGACTAATCCAGATCGACATATGCTCTATAAAGTATACAATAGACTTTAAGGACTCAGTTTGAAAAAAATACTATACATTGTAATAATATTTTATATTGATTACATATTGAAATGATAATGTTGATATTGAGGTAAATAAAATATATTATTAACATTGATTTCACTGTTATCTCTTTACTATTTTGAATGGCTACCATAAAATTTTAAAGTACCTTTGTGCTTGCACGTGTGATTCACTCTATATTTCCAAAAGGTAGCATTGGTCCCAGAGATATGGAAACTGGGCTTAGAAAGGGAATATGACCTGTCCATAATCACCATGGAAGATGGTACAAGGGCTGATACCAAATTCAAGTCACCTGACTCCACATCCATAACAGGGATCCTCTTGTTACTGTCCTCTAATGATGATTCCCAATTCAAGGATGCACATATTTTGTGTACTCTGGCACACAATTAGAAAGAACATGAAACAGGAGGGACTTTCGCAGGGCCTGAATGCTCTTTTCCGCAGAAATTGTTCCCCATGTAATGATCACTGTATTTCTTTATTTAATTTCTAATTTGTATCTATAAGCATGAGATAATTATGGCCTTATTAAAAAATCTCTTTTGCTCGATAGTGTTTTAAAATTTTCATAACAGAAAAAAAAGGCTAATTAAGGATGTAAAAACTGCTGAGGCATAAACTGTAGCAACCAAAATTTCAATGAGAAAGCACTGTTAAGGGATTAGCACAAATTAGTTTTAGCGAGTAGCACTAGGTGCAAAGTGGCTAGAGTTACCTCTTGCGATTGAGAGAAACCAACCACATGTTTACAGATTTAAGAATGCTGCTCCAAGCATGTTGTTTTCTTAGTTAGGAAAGTAAGAAATCCCCTGGGGATAGCTCAGCTCTCCTACCTAGAAAAATGTACACATACACAATCTTTGAAGTTGCAAATAATTTCAAAGGGCTTATGCCAGCCCATCTTCTGACTTTTAGATTGTTGAGGTACAGGCCAGGAACTTCTCCATGCTGCCCTAGTGCCTGGACTCCCCAAGCCTAAGCAGTAAGTGCCAGATTAAAGGTGATTTATGTAACTTTTTTTTTTTTTCTGTTTAATGCTTACAGATGATTGGAATAAATGCATAACATAACTATTCTAGAGGGAAGAACAGTTTCGGTCCTAATATTACTGGTAAGAGAAATGGAAAAGTTTTATTGATTTGAAAAGAAGCAGACTGGGAAAAAAAAAAAAAAGAAGCAGACTGGAGATGCTGTAATTAATATCACATAAAGTGGACTTCAAACGAAATAATATTACCAGAGATATGAGGGAAGTTTCTAATGATGAAATGATCAATTCATCAAGAGTAAAAACCCAAGAAAGGCTTGCCTCTCATCAAAGAACACGATGAAAAAAATCGACAATATTATTTTTTTTTTAGATTTTATTTATTCATTCATGAGAGACACAGAGAGAGCGGCAGAGACACAGGGAGAGGAAGAAGCAGGCCCCATGCAAGGAGCCCAACGTGGGACTCGATCCTGGGTCTCCAGGGTCACGCCCTGGGCTGAAGGCAGCACTAAACCACTGAGCCACCCAGGGATCCCCCAAAATTGATAATATTAAATCCTTAACCCGCAGTTGGGGATTTTTACAAGAATATCAAAACTTTGAATATTACTACCAGAGAAATTAACATTTACATTTATGAAATACCTCACACACCAAATGAAAAAACAAAAACAAAACCACACACATACACATTCTTTCAGGTACACAAGGAATATTCATCATGATAGGGCATATGCTGGACAATAAAGTACGTCTCAGTGCATTTTACGTGATTAAAGTCATGTAGTTTATTCTCAGGAAAAGTGAATTAAACTAGAAATTACTACCAAAAATATATCAGGAAAATTCCCAAGTGATTGGAAATTAAGTAGAATACTTCTAAATAACCATAGGTCAGAGAAAACCTAGTCAATATTTCAACCTGAATTAAAGTGAACAATAAAAACCTCCAAATTTATAAGGAAATGTTAAAACAGTTTTACAGGAAAATTTATACTTAGATTTAATACTTAAAAAATAAAACAATTTGAAAGCAATTTAAAAGATGCTACCCTAAGGAACTGGAAAATGAAGAGGAAAGTAAACTCAGAGTAGCTACAAGGAAGAAAATAATAAAGAGAAGAATGGGAGTAGGTGAACTAAAAAATAACAATCAAGAAAGGAAATTGACATAGCTAATAGAAGCTTTTGGGGAGATAAAATGAACTTGAAAAATCCCAAGTAAGACTCATCCAGAAAATAAAATTACTAAAATTATGAGGGAGAAGACATGGCTATTATACCTATAAATACTACAACTTTATTTATTTTTTTAATGATTTTTTTTAATTTTTACTTATTTATGATAGTCACAGAGAGAGAGAGAGAGAGAGGCAGAGACATAGGCAGAGGGAGAAGCAGGCTCCATGCACTGAGAGCCTGACGTGGGATTCGATCCCGGGTCTCCAAGATTGCGCGCTGGGCCAAAGGCAGGCGCCAAACCGCTGAGCCATCCAGGGATCCCTATAAATACTACAACTTTAAAAGTAAATATGAACACCTTCATGCCCCTCAAAATTCGATAATTTAGATATAATTGATACTCTTCTTTAAAGGGCACAACTTATTAATATGATTTTTTAAAATAGAAAACCTATATCTATGTCTATGAAAACCTGAATTACTGTCAGTCTTCATTCAAAGAAAACTCTAGGCACTAATTAGTATCCTGCTATGTGCTATCAAACATTTAAGAAAGAAATCACACTAATCTTACAAAAATTTTTTCAAGAAGTAGAAAAGAATATATCATTTTCCAAATTATTTCCTGAGAATAATATAAACATAACAAAATATCAAAGGAATGTTACAAAAAAAGAAAACTACAAAGCAATACCATATGTGAACATAGCACAACATTCATCAATAGGACATCAGAAATAAAGCCTAATGGGGTGCCTGGATGTTTCAGTCAGTTAAGCATCCCACTCTTGATTTTGGCTCAGGTCATGATCTCAGAGTCGTGGGATCGAGCCCTGCATCGGGTTCGGCAGTGGGCATGGAGCGTGCTTGAGATTTTCTCTCTCCCTCTCCTTCTGCCCCTCCCCGCCCCCTGTCTCTCTGGGTCACTCTAAATAAATAAATAAAACCTCACAATATCTAAATAACAGTATGTTATGACCAAATTGAGTTCATCCCAGGAATGCATGATTATTTCAACTATCAAATATGAAATTGCTATTCATCATAATGACGATACAAGTAAGAAATATGTAGCTGTAATAGATACAACAAATGACAAAACTTAACACTCATACATAAGAACTAAGAGCAAAAATAGGAAAAGAGGGGAGCTTCTTAGTCTGGTAAAGGGCCCTTATAGTTATCCAGAATACTTAATGGTGAAACATTAAATAATTTCTCCCTGAGATTGAGGAAAAGTAAGGGTGTCCACACTCCAGACTTTTATTCAGTATTGTGCTAGTGAACCTTGTAAAATGAAACAAGTCAGTGAAATAAGACAAGAAAAAAAAAAAAAAAACAAAAACAAAACACATAATTGAAAAGAAAAACACAACCATATTTATTCTAAGACAAGATAGTTACATATATGAGACATTTTTAAGGACTCAACAGCAAAATACATAGAAATACTATGCAAATATGGCAAAGTTGAAGGATACAAAGTAAATATTCAAGATTTTATCATATTTCTAAAAGTTGGCAACAAACAACTAGAAAATGTATTGCCATTTGCAATAGCATCCAAATATGTAAATTGCTTTGGATTAAATTTAACCCAAAATGTTCAAGTCTGATATGCTAAAAATTATAAAACATTGCAGAGAGAAATTCTAATTTTCATTGTAAAATTTCATTTTCATTGTAAATGGAAGATGTATCAGACTTACTGCTTGAAGAATTTTTAATTGTTAAGGTGTCAATGGTCCTCAAGCTTTCCTGGAGATGCATTGCTATCTGAATCGATTTCCAATAGACATTTTACGGAAGCTAATAAACTGATACTAAAATATATGTAGATCTACAAAGGAGTTAGAACAACATACATTTTAAAATAAAGAAATTTGAGACATTACATCACCTGATTTCAAGAACTTCTATAAAAGCATCTTAAGATATATAATCTCAAATTGTCATAAAGATATATAAATAATAAGTCAATGAAACAAAATCATAATCCAGATAGAGACCCACACAATTACAGTGAAATCCTTTTCAACAGAGACTCCAATGGAATCCAATGGGGGAAAAAAAAATCTCAATTTTAGCAAATACTGTTGAAATGACTTGCTGGGTATCCATAAGGAAAAATAAAGCAACCACACCAACCAAAAAACCCCGGACCCCTATTTAATACCAAACACAAAAAAATTCATTTGAGTTGACCACAGATGTAAAGATAAAGGCTAAGATGGCGAAGTTTCTAGAAGCAAATATGCAAAATAGTTTTATGATTTTGTGGCATGAAACATCCGTTAGATAAGGAAAAAGAACCACTAATCATTAAAAGATGATTTATTGGACTTCAGCCATATATAAAAAAAAAAAATACTTGCTTTGCCAAGAGCACAATGAATAAAATGAAAAGGTAAAGTGCAGATTAGAGATGCTAAAATTAAAGAGATTAAAATTCCAAGTGTTGTCCCCGATGTGGAACAGTAAAAAATGGTGCAAACACTTTGAAAAAACGGGTGGCCTCTGCGTCACAGTGTTAAACTATTGCCATTTTATGACCCAGCGCTCACAATCAGAGAGGAGACAGACGGAGATGCCCAAAGGAATAGAACAGAAATATCTGAAAAGAAGATTTACAACGATGTCCTTAGCAACTTTATTTTATAAAGCAAAAGCTGAAAACAATTCAAATGCCCCAGGAGCAGGTAGAAGGCTGAGACCTAGCGTGGTGTCTTCATACGGGGTATCGGTCAGCCCTAGAAGGGACAATCTACTGATCTGGAAATGCGGATGCATCTGGGACTTTTTACTAAGCCTGGTGCCCCCCCCCCCCCCGGGCAGCGCCCCTGGGCCGGGCCCCCAGTGCCCGACTCACCTGGTGCCCCCCCACGCCCTGGGCAGCGCCCGTCCTCCTGCCCCGCCGCGCCCCTTCCTCCCCACCTCCTCCCCCCGGGGGTGCAGGACCCAAGCTGAGCCCTCCTTCCCGGCCACCGACAGAGACGAGACAGACTGGCCGCCCCACATCTTTCAAACCCCGGACCAGAGCCCCTGGGGTTCGCCCCACCCGTGACGTCCCTGCGGCCCGGGGTAGGTCTCGGAGCCGCAGGGGGAGCGCTGGGTGCCCGGCGAGGCTGCACCCCGGAGGCCGGCCGTGGGGGGGAGGCTGGGGCGAGGAGAGCTCGGGCCGCGGGGAGCCCCGTACCCCACAGAGGGGACACCCCATCCATCACCCCACGGAGGTCACACCTCATCCATCACCCCATGGTGATCACACCTCATCACCCCACGGAGGGGACACCCCATCCATCACCCCACGGAGGTCACACCTCATCCATCACCCCACGGTGATCACACCTTATTACCCCACGGAGGGGACACCCCATCCATCACCCCACGGAGGGACACCCCATCCATCACCCCACGGAGGTCACACCTCATCCATCACCCCACGGTGATCACACCTTATCACCCCACGGAGGGGACTCCCCATCCATCACCCCACTCAGGGAACACCTCATCCATCACCCCACGGAGGGGACACCCCATCACCCCATGAAGGTCACACTTCATCCATCACCCCACGGTGATCACACCCCATCACTCCACGGAGGGGACACCCCATCCATCATCCCACGGAAGGGACATCCCATCAGCCCATGGAGGGGCACCCCATCCATCATCACACAGAGGAGACACCCCATCAGCCCACGGAAGGGCACCCCATCCATCACCGCACGGAGGGGACACCGCATCCATCACCCCACAGAGGGGACACCCCATCACCGGGGAGGGCTCTCCGGTGGCTGAGAGGCCCGGCAGGTGTCCCCCGCCTGGTTACACAGCGCGGGGAAGAACAGTGTTCCAAAGACGGTGTTTAAAATCTGGTTTCGATTAAAAAGGCATAGTAGGGATGTGAGGCGGACTCTAAGGGGGTGACTTAGGGAGTCACCCTGGTCTCCAGCGACCAGAATGCACACCGGGGCCAAATGGCATTTGCCAACCCCACCCCTGGGCTCCTTTCCTTTGCTGAGACTCCTCACAAAGTAATCAAGTCAAAACAAAATACACCGGTAATCACCGCAGGGAGGTGGGTTGCAGGACTGGGGCTACTATACTTTTTTTATTTTTTATCCCTTCCAGATGTCCTACAAAAATGCATCCCTCGACGACTTTTGAAAGTAAATAAATAAATCTCATTTCCTTTATTACAATATTTTGAAGTTGTTATTTGTCAGACCAAATGCATAGCCTCTCCCCGTTCAAAGCTTTATTTTGATGAGAAGCAGTTTTGCCAACCCATTGTCTTCTTTTAGTGAGACTTAAATTTAAAACCTAAACACAGAGCGGATATAATGCCCTTAACAGCCATTAAACTATATGAGTAGTTTCGTGAGCTGAGTACCTGCCTTTGGGTAACAGTAAAATTCACACAGACAGATCTAGACCTGGGCATATACAACTCACGTGGGAATTGCCTATTATTTGAGAGGCAAGCCAAGCACACTGGTTAGCCAACGACTCTGGAGACACGTACTTCCAGAAAAGACGGAGAGTTTCACCTTCATTTACATTTGCATTTAAAATTACAGTTAGATGTAATTTTCTCTATTTCTCTAACTACAAATAAAAACCCTGGACATTCTAAAAAAAAAAAAAAATCACAAGAATATTCTTAAAGGCAGAGACTATGAGGGTGTCATGAGGGGGATCTTTGCTGCGATGAAACAGCTCTGCGGCCTGATTGCATCCGTAGTTACGCCAACCTCTCCCTATGATTCAAATGGGATGGAATTTGTATTAATTTCCTGTGGCTGAAAGAAAAAATTCTCACTGCCCGGGTTGGTTTAAAACAACAGAAGTATGTTCTTTGAAAATTTTGGGGGATGGAAGTCCCAAATCAGTACCACTGTGCTGAAAGCCAGGCATTGGCGAGGGTGCCTTCCCTCCACGGGTCCTAGGGGAGAATCATCCCTTGCCTCTTCCAGTTTCTGGTGGCCGGAAGCATTCCCTGGCTTCTGACCCTATCTCTTTTGATTCTTTTCACCATCGCCTTCTGGTCTGTGTTTGTCCACGGTCACCCACAGCTTCTCTCCTGTACTGTGATACCATCACGTAGGCCCCAACTGGACAATCCAGGATGAATTCCTTCTTTTAACCTCTTTTTTTTTTTAATTTTTATTTATTTATGATAGTCACAGAGAGAGAGAGAGAGAGAGAGAGAGGCAGAGACACAGGCAGAGGGAGAAGCAGGCTCCATGCACCAGGAGCCCGACGTGGGATTCGATCCCGGGTCTCCAGGATCACGCCCTGGGCCAAAGGCAGGCGCCAAACCGCTGCACCACCCAGAGATCCCTCTTTTAACCTCTTAAAAGGTTAAAAGTTAGGTTTTTAAAGGTTAGTTAGGGACCTAAATTAGGTCCCTAATTATTATTATTATTTTTTTCCAAAGAACACAGCTAGATGAACACAAGAAGATGAACACATCTTCTTCAATGGTGACAAAACGCTTGTCCTCTATGATCAGGAATGAGACAAGGGGGCAGCCCGGGTGGCTCAGTGGTTTAGCACCTGCCTTCAGCCCAGGGCCTGATCCTAGAGACCAGGGATTGAGTCCCATGTCAGGCTCCCTGCATGGAGTCTGCTTCTCCCTCTGCCTGTGTCTCTGCCTCTCTCTCTCTCTCTCTCTCTGTCCCTCATGAATGACTAAATAATAAATAAATAAATAAACAAACAAACAAACAAACAAACACACAAACAAACATATCTCAAAAAAAAAAAAAAGGAATTAGACAAGGATGTCCACTTTTACCATTTAATCGACATTGTCTTCTCTCCAACAAGGACCGATTGGGTGGGTAGGAAAATGGGATAATTCTGAGTGGTAAGTTTATCTAGATTTTCCCAAAGATGATAGGCAGCTTAAGTTTATGCCTTTTACACAATCACTATATATATATATATTATCCAAATACTGGGTTTGTTCTTTCATTTCCAATCGTTGATCTTCTTTGGATCCTGTAAATTCAGACTTAAATGAAGGAAGTTGCCAAGTTCAAGCATCCATAATGGAAAGAGTCTTCCTAACTTATCTCAGTCAAGAGGCTTTGTCCAACAGAAGCCTCCACAATAGGGACATACTGCCCCAAAGTAGTTCATTCCAAGCCCGACAAGATTTAGCCAGCATCTCTAGTAATGCCATGGTAGAAAAAGCCTCTTTTAACCTAATTTAGGTCCCTAACTTCATCTCATCTTTTGTGTTATTGGCTAATATTCAACTCTTTTGGAATCCAGAGTAGTATTTTCAGATTCTTGGTGTCACATTGAATAAAAACCTACCACAGAACTACGCACACACATTGTAGCAATGTCAGATTCCTAGTATTGATATTGTATGATAATTATGTAAGAGGAAGCCATTAGGAAAAATTGGGTGACGGGTACACAGGACCTCTCTGTAGTATTTTTCTGGTTGATGAGAAATAGAATTATTTCAAAATTTAAAAAAAAAGTAAAAAAAAAAGAAGAAGTAGGTTTCTATGGTAAAAAAACAAAAAACAAAAAACAAAACAAAACAAAACAAAAAAACACCTTTTTAATGATGGCTTTCTCTAAATGATCATTTAGAATGTCCTCATTTGAAATGCATTCTCTACGAAGGCACATGACCAGGATCTAGGATGAAAATGTGTAAGAGGGATCCCTGGGTGGCGCAGCAGTTTAGCGCCTGCCTTTGGCCCAGGGTGTGATCCTGGAGTCCCGGGATCGAATCCCACATCAGGCTCCCGGTGCATGGAGCCTGCTTCTCCCTCTGCCTGTGTCTCTGCCTCTCTCTCTCTCTCTCTGTGACTATCATAAATAAATAAAAATTAAAAAAAATGTGTAAGAGAGAAAATAACACCAAATGTGCATGTTTTTGTTGTGTCATGTTTATGTCGTTTTCCTATGTGCTCAGTGCAGAAGGCAAGTATTCCAGACACTTCTACCAATTTTCTCTTTTCCAGAAGAAATTATCACAAAAAGATCCAAGTAATTTGCTCACGTTCCCTAAATTACTAAAATTGTATAAGTGATCTTCAACATCAACCTGCATCGCTTAGACATGGGCACTTACTTGATGAATATTCTTTTTTTGTTACTAGTGAGAAAAAAAAAAAAAACACGTTTGCCTCCACATTAACTTGTATTACTTTCTAGTAGCCAATCCAGTATTAAACAACAATCCTTATCAATCATATTAACCCAAGAAATATCAAAAAGAACTTTCCTTAGATTCGCTCGCACAAAATGCGTCCTGAGTATGTTATTGCATTAGTGTCTGTAAATATTTCTGAAATTATTTACCCTATTTTCTATTTCTAGCAAGAAAAATAAAAGTTATCTAATTAAGAAGGTCATAGAAGTATTAGGAAAGCACATCTTGGAAGATGAGCCTAAGTGAGGTTTTAAAGTTCCCTCAATTTTAGATGATCACGGAAATAGCCTGAATTCTGATCCCACTGTACCTCTAAGTGGGAATCTTCTCTTCTTGAGGACTTATAAAACCAGAGTTTTTCACCACCTAGTATAATATGTCACCAGTCATAGGGATACTCAGATTTCTAAGTAACTTCTCAGTATCAGAGGACTCGTATGTATGTTTTAATACCCACCTGTTACACAGATACTTAGCAGACAGCTCCCATGCTATATTGAGTCCAACTTAGAGGAGCAATAGCTCTTTATAAAACCTACACATTGGTCTATGACAGAGAGCAGAACATGTCACCCCAAAATATGCCATTTGGACATGTTAATGACTCTGAATCAAAGTTACTTAAGTAATTGCCAATGCCTGAAGGACACTCTGACCTTCCTCTTGTCTCCCTGAAACCAGAAGATGAGTCTCCTATGTGGAGGTACCCTCTCTGTGCCAGAAATAGGATATCCAGGACCAAGAAGGCTGTATAAGCAAATCTTGTCACTTCTTCACTGATTTGCTACCCTGAGCCCAAACCCCTTTGCCTTGCCAAGTCTTCACAAATGTATTGTTTCCTGGTCTAAAAGGCATTAAAGCCATCTGCTTTGGTCACTTCGGAAAATTTCATATCTTTGCAGCTCCTCTAAGTACAAAATTATTTTTGTTTTTCTCTTGTTATTCTGTCTTATGCCAATTTAATTGTTAGACCAGCTGAAGAATCTAGAAAGAAAGATGGGAAAAATTTTCTGTCCCTACACTTAGATAAACGATTCCAGGAGAATCAAAAAAAAAAAAAAAATTTACACTGAGAGCCCACTCACTCTCCATAATCTAATAGGTTTGGAAGACAATTACATCAATCGGGGTTCCACTATAAAATAATTTCATCTGGGGAGTATGATATAGTTTGGGGAATGTCTGAATGCATAAATAAGTTTGGCCCTGGTTTTGCTACACCTGTTCTTTTAATTTATCTCTTTTATTAAAAGGAATTATTCATTCTCTTAAAAAATGCTTATTGAAACATGCTATGTATTATGTGCTTTATAACATAAGTTATAATTTACTTAGCCTGTGGAATTTAGCCAGTTGTGTTATTTGCTAAATTCTACTGAATTGGAGATCTATAATTAATTTTCAAGGACTAATTATACTCCTTTACAAGAAGCAGTAGCTTCTGTATTATTCTTTTCTATCCTAAATAGGATATTATTTAATGACTATGTTAATTGGAGAAAAGAGACTCAGAAGCTATGTTAAGTTTCCTGAGGTCATATAGCTAAAAGGTAACAAAGCTTGACTTTTTTTTTTTTTTTTCAAAGCTTGACTTTAATGCAGATCAACACTTTATTTATTATGGTTTTTGCATTTTTAAGCCTGAAGACAAGAATGTATTAATTGTAGAGGTTTGACTTCAATCTAAGTCCAGACCTGTTTTTGTTTTTCTATATATCACACCATCTAGCAAACTACCTCTTCCAACTCACACTACTCTCTGTATAAATACACACACATATATACATACATGTAGATACAAATATATACACATACATGCATATATATTTATATAAACCTATACACCAGATATATAGTGACCTGAACTATTTTCTTTAAGGATCTTAATTAGATCAATGTTCACCAACTGTTGTAGGTGCTTTGTATTAGAGTTATAATACCTGCTACTAACAGAAAGCTACACAATCAAGACATTATCTAAGCTTATCTTAAGCTCTTCCGATTTAAATTTTTTGCAATTAAAAATAATAAAATAAAATATAAAAAATAAAATAAAATAAAATAAAATAAAATAAAATAAAATAAAATAAAGTTTGCAGTGAAATATGTGATTAGGGCACTTCACCAGCTTCCACATCTTTAAAGCTACCTATTTTTAAGTTTTACTGAGGAAGCTCTCCTTTGTTTTATTTTGTTTTAATTTACTCACTTAGAATACCTGCAATAGTAGGACAGCGTTAAAGATGGCATTACTATTCACTATATCAAGTCTTCATTGATAGATTGAATTATGCAGCTGCTTCAATACTTCTTGTAATTCATCCACAAAACCTAGAAATAAAATAATGTGTGTTACAGATTTTTGTGATCTTCACTCTAAGAAAGGTAGGAAGTCTGAGTCAAACTTCGGGTCATATGACTCATGAAATCAGATCACGTAAATGTACCTCTGTACATATACTTGAAATCAAAATGGAAATCTCATGCAAAATCTCATCCAAAAGTGTCCTCACACAGATATCGTTATCACCACATACCCGGTACTTAAGTAGTTTTAGCTGAGTAAGAAAGAAGGGAATTATTGTAGTGCGTGTGTGTGTGTGTGTGTGTGTGTATGTGTATGCATACATTTATACATATTCGTGTATATTCGTGTATTTGTTTACACATGCATAAATATAAATATACTCTATATACATGTATAAATAAATACAAATATAACATAAATATTATATTTTTTCTAACATCTTTATAATCTCACTTCTAAAATAAACACCGATTTTCCTGTGAGAAAAAAAGTAATCCTAATCTTTCTTAATCCTTGTGTTTGGTTGTTTGTTTATTTGTTCTCACAGTTTCATTGAGGTATGATTGACAAATAGAAATTCTGTATATTTAGGTTGTAAAACGTGATTTTTCAAGGTGCACAGTGTGACGGTTTTATGTGCATATACATTGAGAAATGATTGCCACAATCAAGTTGATTAACATACCCATCACCTTGTGCAGTTACCATTGTGTGTGTGTAGTGAGAATACCTAAGATCTACTCTCCTACAAAATTTCAAACATACAATACAAATGAACTATAATCCCCATGCTGTCCAGCAGAACCTCTTGTGTTTAAATGGGACTAGAAACACTACCAATTTTTAGAAGCACATGTGTGCCTCAAGCCTGGCCGATTGGCATATTCTCTCTCAAGTCACAAAGAGTCAGGAATAGACTTTCATGAGGACCGAAAGAGATAGCACGTGTATAGATTTATAGTACAAAAGCCCACATAAAATATCCTGTCAACCTCTGAGGACGTTCCAGACCACATTTGAAATTCTATTTTACTTTATTCTTTCTGGCTTCTGTGAAGGTGATGGCAGCTGTCTGGTCCATTTCACTTTTCTTCGTTACCTTATAACGTGTGATTTCACTCTGTGGCAAAACTTGTGTTCATTCAGTTAAATGAGTCTTCAAAGTTCAGTTCCATACTGAGCCTTGCCTTGCTGTTTAGTTTTTGTCTTTATGACCTTCAGTTGGAGATTTTACATATTCGGATTCTGTATGTTTCCATGCATTGCCGTATGGGATGATCGAAGACACATTCTATTTTATGGTAGTGTGGTCTATCAAGTGATCGTAAAAGCCATGTAACAGGGACACCTGGGTGGCTCAGTCGGTTAATAGGTTGCCTTTGGCTTGGGTTGTGATCCCAGGGTCCTGGGATAGAGCCCCTCACTGGGCTTCCTGCTCAGCGTGGAGTCTGCTTCTCCCTCTCCTTCTGCCTCTCCCCCAGGCTATACTCTCTCTCTCATTCTCTCTATTAAATAAATTAAATTAAAATAAAATAAATGAAAAAGGTATGTTACATTTAAGTCTATATCTAAGTCAGGTCTTTATTTTTTATTTGATGATATGTCTTACTATTACATCTACTGTACTTTATTTTGTGCCATCGAAGAAAATCAGGCTGCCCATAAACAGCTACCTGGAGTTATACTGAAACCTCAGCCATTCATGGAAAAATCTGAAGGTTCAAATGGGGAACATGTCTTGAAGAGAATTGATTGGACAAGCTTTTGGTTAAAATTGAATACAAATGTCATTGAAAACAAAGCTTGGTCTTTATAACATTCTGACACCCTTAAAACAGGCAGGACATAAAACCAAGTAGTATTATACTGTATGGAAAATGAAGCACAGGGAGTTAAAATAATATCCCTAAAGTCACCCTGAATGATGATCAGTGAGCTGGGATTGTGATACAGAACAACAAAATCCAATTTTCTCGTCTAACTGCTATAAGCCCTCTGCAAGCATTCTTTTTATTGAGTACTCCTATGTGTTAGGCATTGTATTAGGTGTTGTGGGGACTAGAAGGATTAATAAAATGTGGTAACTCACAACCTAGTGGCGACCTGGAATATTTTATTATGCCCTCCCCTCCTCTTTTTTACTTAGTCAAGCAATCAACTGATTATTTTTTAAAAGCTGTAAATGATTTTAAAATTTTTATTTATTTATTTTGGGGAGGAGAGATAGAGAGAGCATATGTGTGAGCGGAGGAGGAGCAGAGGTGGAGGGGCAAGGAGGGAAGGAGAGGGACAAGCAGAAATCAAGAGTCAGAGGCTTAACTGACCCTGACCGGGCCACCTAGGCGCCCCATAAAGCTGTAAATGGTTTTAGATAATTAGGCCCCAATTTCTTCCTCTTGGTATTTGTATTTGAGAAATGCTACAATCTGTATTTATAGTTAATGTCAAAATACTATGCTAGTGATAGAGATACCACTTTTCTAAAGAGATTAGAAAAACTCTAAGAGGGAGACTGGGGAGTAAGAAGTGGGTTCAGGGTCAAAGCCCCAAAAGGCTGAGAAAATTTAAGTACTTCAATGTTAGGGATGGCAGGGAGATGTCAACCTTTTGCTTTTAAGTTCCTTTTGAGTTCCATCTTAGATATCAGTAGGATCAGTGTCAAGAAGGACAAAGTATTGAATAAATTCGCTCAAAAAAGTATGCATTGTTGATATCAGTTGATTTCATTATTTTAATTTTTGAATGTTCTGGTAGGAGGTGTGTGTATTAAGAAAGTCATACTCAGCATGACAGCAAATATTCTGTATTAGAGGGGAAAGAAAGTGAATCAGAGTATGTTGAATTCTGCTTATTTGGTGGAGAGTGTACCAAATCTTCTACATCTTCTAAGTATTTTAAAGGTGACTTAACCTCCTGATATTTGTGAAATTCCAGAGAAATCACAGCTCTTCAATGTTTTGCACAGCCAGTGGAGCTGGGATTTGAATACAGAGAGGAAGCAAATTAGGTGACTAAGGGAAAGAAGTGCAAATTGTTAGTAAAGTGGGTGGGCTGGGTTTTTTGGTCTGTAAAGTGAGTGTAATTAGTAGCACGTTTCCATAATGTCACTGTGAGGGTTACATGGGATGACGATTGCAGAACCCTGTGTACATGCGCAATAATAATCTCCACCGGAGGTGATGATGTTGACAACAGCAGGCAGTGATGACCAACATTCCTTTATTACCAACTACTCGATAGAGGCCAGGACTGGATTTGGCTCTCTCCCACTCCCTTGTGAGAAGGAAAATAGCTTCTGACAGTCAGCACTTGATCTAGTGAACACTCTAGACCATGGACTACTGTAGAACATAAAAATGTCAAAGATACCATATTAGATAAGTCCACTTGTGACCATGATAAGTTCAGACAAAAATAAGATTACTAAGGAATAATGTAGAAATACAGACAAAACCAGGAGCATTGCATAAACCAAAAAAACCCCACCACCACCACCAACAAAAAACTTCCATAGTTCATTACTAATATGAGTAACTAATGTTTCTTTTTTTTTTTTTTTTTTTTTTTTAGTAACTAATGTTTCTTTACAAATTATGGCTTTAAATTTGACAGCAACAATCCACAGAAAAGCTTAAAACACGAGCTCAAATCATACCTTTAAGACAAATTATTAATGAGAAATGCCCACAGTTCCTCAAGCTGAGTTTTCCCTCATTGAGCAAACCAATAAATCAAATTTTATTAAACTAAAGATGTGTTTCTGGTAGTCTTTGGCAGGCCATGGGTCACATGTCCTTCCCTGCACTTAAATACTTAAATTTAGTAAATTTAGCAACAAGAATTTATCTCGACTGTTACATCCACAACATTGTTCTCAATGCAAATACTATTTAGACCTGGTCCTGGACCACAGCCATCTTATATTTCAGTGGCAAATGAGGACCTATCTATTGAAAAATCTAAATTAAATGAATATGGCGATTCGATTTAGCACAAGCAGCATTTATCGAACATCCCATGTATCTCATGTATTAAGCTGTAGTCTAATTATCACCACATGCTATGTGACTAAAAGTCTATAGGAGTTGTTTTATTTGATACAGCTTTTGAGGACTACGAAGATTTTAATAGTTGGAGAGTAAAATAATAACTGTGAGATGACGCTTTTGAAAAATCATTATGGCAAAGGCCATAATACAGGGGTATTTTTCAAAGAGTAGTAAGTTTCATTGTTATTGGTGATTATACCAGCCTTGGTTGGTGAGGCAAACAGAAGTCGATGACGCTAGGGAGGTGCGATTTGGGAATGATCATGTGTTAAATGTCATCATGGAGAATTGTAATGATAAAAGATGAAGGTCACGAACGCTACTTAAGAGGCCATTTCTAAAATCCATTTCAAAGATGAAAAAGAACTGAATTGAAGTTGTTACATTAAGACTAGAAATAAGAATATATGGAAATTTATGCCAGATTCCATGCTCATTACTAAAGGATGCAGATATAATTAAATACATTGCCTTTGACATCAGGGTGCTCCTAGTCTAAGTTGACGAGGGGATAAGACATTGACAGTAACTGCTATAATCCAAAGTGGAGTGATGTTACAAGAGACGTTCAAAGAGGGAAGATTGTATCCAGAACATCTCAGAGTCCCTTATATCACAGCATGTGCATCACTTTTGCCGGTGATTACAAATCTCCTTTTGCAGGAGTTTACCGTCAGGAGCTCCCAAATTGGTTGGGCATCCCTAAATAATGTGACTGTCTATGACACACACTCACTACAGTCATGCAGTTTTCACCATGGGGCTCTGATGGCAATTCTCATGCAGACTACCTAGGAGGCAACTAGGTCTTCCCGAAACTACTAAGTAGTTTTGTTAAAAACATATTGAAACTACTTTTTGCTGTTGGTGTTGTTATTGCTGCTGCTATTGTTTGTGGGCTTGTTTACTATAGGGCTCTAATTAACCAACAAAAATGTTTAATTAAGTCACCATCCATGCATGGGGAAGGAAAAATAATTTGGCTGAGATATCCCCTGTAATAAAAAACAGATTAGGAGGAGAAAAACAAAAGTTTAATGGCACATGGGAGAGACCCAAGAAAAGTGAGTAACACTCTTAAATGGCCAAAGCCATCACCCCTAAATACCATCCCTAACTACTGACAGGAGATTTCAGAGGCTGGCAGGGGGAGTTATAGGAAGTTACCAGGAAAGCACAGTGCATAAGAGTAAGATCATTAACCAGATGTAAGTCATTGACTTTTTCATTAATAACTTTCTAGATATTTAGAGCCATCCTTCTCTTCCTGGTAGAGAGAAAAAAAGAGACTCTTGCAAATGGAGATTTCACTTGGAGATGTAAATGTCCCTTATGAAAGGGTAACTTCTATTCAGCTGTCAGAGCTTTTCTTAGGCCTGCTATTTCTTAAAAAATAATCACTTCAAGATAATCTTTTTACCAAATAGGCATATGTTGCAGTGGCAAATTGTGCCTCCTTTCACATGACATTCATCAGGGCTCCTATGTGCCCTAATTCTTCTGGTTGTCAAATCTTACTGGTTCTACCTGTTAAATAGCTCTTAAAATCATTCTCGCTATTTCTGGATCATTATTTCCCACTGCTCTAATGTGAGTCCCAGTCTACGTAAATGCTACTTTTCAGGTGAGTATTGAGATGAAAGCGGAGATTACAGCACCAGAATTCGATCAGGATTAAAAAAAAAAAGATGTATATATATTATATATATTATATAAGATGTATATACATTATATGTATTATATATTATATATAATGCATATAAAATAACATGCTCAACATTATATAAACATATATGTAATATGCTAAAACACTGAGTCCACAAGATAACAGTGTAGTCATAAATGAGAGATGGAACATTGGTTAGAAGATAAAGGTAAATTGAATCATTCATTGTTCCATTAATTCACTCATGAAACATTCATTGTGTACTTCCTACGTATCAGGCATTTGGAGTTCAGTGATAGCCTGATTTATTAATGGCTATAATCTTTAAAATGCAATATTATGTAGGCAATTGCTCACCTGTACATTCCCTAATTACTAGAAAACTGTGCTCCTGATAATCTCTCCTTTCTGTGACTATTCTATGTGATTTTTATTAAAAGTTTTCCATTTAACTCTTAATACATTTTATCCACCTTCCTTGCTATGTTCAGTGCCCCAGGATTTTGACGTTAAGGACAGTATCAGGCATCCTTGTCATCTAGCTTCCAGTAAAATTTGGTCAATTAGGTATCAGCATGAATTCAGAAGGAACAAGAAGAAAATGAGACCAGGATATTTATTCTCTTTATCTTTTCCCTGTGAGGTCTCCTGCGTCCCACTATCCATGTAACTCTATGAATTCTGGTAACTGCTTTCTACCCTTGTTTCTAGACTGGTAGCAATGATCTTATTTTATGATTACTTCCACCATCTCCCAATTAATTGAAAATAATTGTTTTTTTTTAAACATTTACTGAATTTATCTGAGAGAGAGAGAGAAGATGGGAGGAAGGAGAGAGGGATAAGGAAAGAATCTCAAGCAGATTCCCTGCTGATCACAGAGCCCAACATGGGGCTTGATCTCACTACCCTGAGATCATGACCTGAGCCCGAATCAAGAGTCTGCCACAACCAACTGAGCTACCCAGGTGCTCTAAAAATAATCATTTTTAAGAAATCTATCAAAATAGTCCAGCTTGATTTTGTCATCAGTTTCATTCTAAGACCCAGACTACTATTCATTAGAATTTGGTATTTTTTTCAACAAGGTCCAAAGTTTTCCTTATGCAATTCTTGACTATTATTCTTAACTCTTGTGGTGCTTTTAAAGATATTTCTTAAATTTGATATCTGTTTCTCCTTACTTTTCTTTTCTTCAGATCATGTGTGATGGACAAGTGGCTTCAGGGGACATGATTAGGGATGATGTTCATTAACCCTCAGGTGGATATTCCAGGTCTCCTCATTTGTCTCCAGTCTATGAATCTCTAGATATCCCAAATCTAACCCAATTTTAACAGTACTTCCACACTTATCTTTTTAAAGCATGAATAATTGAAGACCTTGCAAATCTAAGTTCCATCTGAGGTTTTCTCAGGAAAAAGTTTTAATTTTTTTTCTTTTAAACCTCCTAATTTCGAACATAGGGAGGTTTAAAAGAAAAAAATAAAACTTTTCCTAAACATAAACATAAAAAATACAAAAAACATAAAATATTATTTCCTAAACATAAAAAATATTTAGATATTACTATATATTCTAGAAAGTCATATGAAATCATAGCTTAAAAAGAACCCAAATATACTTAAATTATATTCTTTTCCCTGATGAAGGTACTGAGAAAAGGAGTTTAATAACTGACTGAACATCACAAAAATAGTAAAATAGTCGTGTACTCTTTACCATAGCACTAGAATTTTTTTTCAGATCTAAAATATGAATGTAGTCAACATAAGCTTTTTTTTCATCCTAATAAAAACGTACTTTGTGAAGGCTAATAATCTTGAGACTATAATAGAAATGCACTTAAAGATCAAAGATTACCCATTCAGGTTATATAACACAAATTGTGCATTGATATAGTATCTGTGTTATACAGATTATTATTTTGCATACTTTTAAAAATTGTTATCATGTTGCCAATGTAATTTTAGTTTTCTTAGATTCTAGCAGGAGTATTCAATAATGTTTCTGGGAATGAGACTCTTTTAAAAAAGACTATTAGTAGAATTTTTACAATTCAATTTATTTGGTGCCTTCAATATTTTAATAGTTGTAGATGTGATCTACTTCTATGCAGAGCCTCTTTATTACTATTGTCATTTCAAATGTAGAATTTATGCACCATACATCATATTTAAAAGTTTGAGATATCACACATTCTTCTATGTATTATATTTTAACAGTAAAATACAAGAATCATTATTTAGGAGCCATGACATCTAAAGATAGAGTCACCATAAATCCAACAAGGTACATGTTAGTATTCCTACTCTTTGAGTCAATTTTTCATCAATACTATGGCCATCAACATTTACGAATTTTCCATTTGAAAGTTGAACGAGAAAATATACAATTTAAAGATGTAATAAATTATAGAAATGATTTTCTATGGAATCAAACCAAATTGGTTGATGAAACAGCAAACAAAAGGGAAAATGTGGGAAATAAATTTCACATATTTTATTTGCCAAATGTGATCTTTAAAACTATGTATCCTTAATTTCAAGTGTTATTTTGTCTGTGGTTTTGTTTTTGAATGATTTGTATTCATTTGAGAATCTAAATATCTTGCCTCTAATCTCATGAATTGCTTTATCCTTTTCCCTTACATTGGTAAGGGTTTTTGAAATTGTTGTTTTGTTTGTTTGTTTTAATACTGATTTGATCGTGTCATACTCTACATGTATCTGTACTTTAAGGGAGCAAGAATTCCTGTCCCTTTCAAGGGTCTTTCTAATAATCAAACCAACCCAAGACAGATTAGCAGAGAAAATCAAATTTAATAGGATACATGGAAATTCCAAAAGAAAGGCAAAGTTATATATAATCTATATCCATATCTATATCTATATCTATGTCATCTATATCGATATCTATTATCATCTATATATGTCATCCTGAACTAAAGGAGTAAGGGTCTGGGACTTCAGAGGAATGCAATGCAATTCACAGGGCAAGAAGTTGAAGAGCAGATGTTTGGTAATTAGATATTTGCCCTGCCACATAGATGGATTACTCTGATAAAAGTTATTTCTGCTAATGACCTTTATTCTGGGAAAGACTCCCAATTTAGATCTTCTATTTGGTTAAGGGAGGGGCACATTTTTCTCCTGACACTGCAGAGTCCCTGTGGCCTTCGGCTCAGAATAATCTTCATGTCAAAGTGGTTTCTCTTGGAATGGCCTGCCTTAGACCCTGCAATAGCACAGACTATAAAATCAGAATTTGCTTGGCACCAAGACCAAGACCAAAGATTTAGTCTCCACTTTTCTATACTCAGCCATCACTATCCAGTATCCATCTACCCTCTGAAGGCCTACAAAGTTACTTGCAGTTTAGCAGACACATGATGTTTACTCTCAGCTTTGTACTTTCTCATGTGGTGATTTCTTTGTTTGGTATATCCTTTCCCCATTTAGTTCTATTGGAGTTTGCATGTCCTTAAAGACATAGCCCATTCATCACCTAATTTACTATATCATTTCTCATCATAACCTCTCATCACCTTGCCGATTTACTACTTGGTGCATCTTATTATTATTTCCATTAGAAGTAGAATCATCTCCAATTTACTTCTTCAGACTGTGAGCTCTTTGCATAGAGAGATAGCATCTTTTATCCTCCTGTGTCTCAAACACCTAGAAGAAAAATCTGACTCAAACTATATATAGGCATTCGGTAAATGTATATTAGATGAAGGAATGACTATCTCTTATGAGTGTAAACGTCAATAGTGCAAGAAAAAGTGTTTCTTTGATTTACCATTATCAGTTTGGAGTAAGAGTTCAATAAATATGTGAATGACTGACAGTAGTGGTGATAGTGAGAAAACAAGAATTCACGATCCTTCTATGATTTTAGATATGATTATATATATATATATAACATTGGAGAACTAGAACACATAGTTTCTTTCCTGTGAGTCAAGTCTTCCCTATATGAAAACTCTTGAGCTAGCTCATAATCACAGTACCAGTGCCTATAGGATGCCAAATAGAATAGGACATCATAGGATCTCTTGATCCTCATTATGCTTGGTTGTGTGACTATAGACCAGCACAGATTCTGGTATTTTAGATAGATAAGCATTAATCAGAGAAACAACAAACTATAATCATTTATATTATATTATTCAAAGATATATCTTAAGAATCAAAGCTATTTTTATTATTTTATTTAAAATTTTTACTTTGAATATAATAAATGACACTGTCACACAGTCCCTGTTACTGAGATTGTAGCAGAGAACAAAACAAAGTCCCTCCTCAAGAGATTTCATGAGAGATTGAGATAATATATAGGTTCTTAAAAATGTAACTGATATAATTTCAGTTACTGATAAAAACTATGAAGAAGATAAATAATAAATTAAGAAATGATTGAGATTAGAGAATGAAGATGAGTGGAAATTATTTTTTTATAAAATATCAAGCATATATAATATAAAAAGCTAGCAGCTACATGTTTTCAATTCATTTTTAATTTATTCATAACTCTTAATGGAGAATTCTTTAAATTCTTATTTTACAGAAAATGACTTTGAGACTCAGAGAAGCCAAGTCACTGGGTTATAGGCACACAGAACAGTAGAGGAAGAGTTTACATTAAACTGAATTCTTCCTGAGATTAAACGACAGAGAAATTTCAGGGGATCCTCCACACTTTACAAGTTCTTATTTTATGTGAACTTCCAACTATATTTTACCATTACCAGCAAAGACAACCCAGAGCTGCATTGGCCCAGCACTTCAGATGGGCCATAAAATTGAGTACTGACCAAATGTTATGGAGAGTGGAGCTGTAAAAAGGAAAGGATGGGAGGCTTTTCAAAGGCTGCAGATAAAAGAATTCTCCAGTCCGCAGGGAAATCACCTGAAAACAAAGAAAGGTGGCTCTTTTGTCAGCTCAAGACTGCAGCACTGAAGTAGAGGTAGGAGGTTATAAATTTGGGGGTGGGGAGGAAAGAAAGAAAGAAAAGAATCCTAAAAATCCCAAAGGGAGGGATTCAGTTTCCAGTTTTCAGACTTCATTTTATCCTATATAAATACAGAGCAAGAAATAAAACAGATGGCCAAATATTGCAGTAGTTTTATGAATGTTATCAACACTGCATTAAACATATCTGATTTCCATTTTTATACCACTAGATAGTTTGAAAAATACATTTTTAGCATTTCTGAAGTATGCCGCCTATATTAGTTTGCTAGGGCTGCCATAATAAAATACCATAGACTGAGTGGCTTCTAGAACAGAAATGAATTTCCTTAAGGTTCTGGAGGCTCGTAGTTCAAGATCAAGGTGCTTGCAGGGTTTGGTTTTTTCCTGAAACTTTTCTCTTTGGCTTATAGATGGCCGCCTTCTCCCTGTAGCTTCATGTGGTCTTCTCTCTGTATGTATCGGTGTCCAAATGTCCTCTTAAAAGGACACCAGCCATACTGGATTATGGTCCACTCTAATTGACTTTTCACTTAAGTACCTTTTAAAGGTCCTGTCTCCAAATATAATCACCTTCTTTTTTTTTTTTTTAAGATTTTATTTATTTAAGAGAAAGAGAGAGTGTGCTCCTGAGTGTGGGGAGGGACAGACTGGTAGGGAGAGGGAGAGTGAAAGAATCTCAAGCAGATTCCTTGGTTGCCCCGGATCCAGGATTGTTGGAGGTGACAATATACGAAAGACTCAGAGTCCTGCTGAATTTTAATCTGGGGGGTCAAGGGGACCAAGACTCGGACTTGGACTCAAATCTGACTTGGACTCATACCCAAAAGCTTTGTCTCCTCCAGTTTTTATTAGGAGAGCTAGCAGGTTGGCTATAGGAATGATTAACTTTGGGAAACAGAGAAAAACATGTTTATTTCAAAAGGTAAGAGAATAGGCTATTGACTCAAAGAGGGCAGAGTGGAGGAGCTGTATCTGGGATGATGTGGTCAAGAGTCAATGTGCTGACTCAGGACCTCCCATGACCCCAGTGTGCCCAGAACTACGAGATTCAGTTCTCAGATAGGCTCTGCAGCTGGTTGGTTCCCCATGCTCGGTGAGTGAGAAGCCCTATGCAGGGGTCATCTCACAGCCTCAACCCAAGATCATGATCTGAGCTGAAACCAAGAGTCAGACACTTAACCAACTGGGCCATTCAGGTGCCCCAATCCAAATATAGTCACCGTCTGGGGTACTGAGGTCGTATGAAATGGGAGGGGGGCACAATTCAGCCTATATCAGCACTCCCCCTTACATTTCCAGTTTGAGAACTGAAGAATAAACCAAGAAGTTAGAATCACTGAATTTTAGATGAATAAATGACCTAAAGATTATTATAACTCAATCCCAGAGTTTGTGGATAAAACTGGATCTGTGAGAAAGTAAAATGAGTCGTCTAGGATAAAAGAGCTTTTCAGCTGGGCACAAAAAGATTGAGATTAAGAAAGAGATGGCATTGACAGAGAGAAAGGCTAGATGAGTCAGGAATGAAACTAGGAAAATTCGCTGTCCAAAGAGGAAAGAAAAAGTAAAATGAGACATAACCATGGTTAATTAAAAAGCTGAATATAATCCTTTAATTTCTAAATCAAAGACTGAAGGAAAACTCTTGATGGCATATAGTGGCATAAACCCTCAAGGACAATATTGGTGCATTTAATATCTTAATATGTTTTCCAGATGACATGGCTCACTATTCCCTCCAACTCACCTCTGAACCTTGATGGGTCCCTAGGAAAATGCAAGATGTCTAAGCAAGGAATACACTCACCAGATAATCTTTGAGGAAGACAGCAACCAGCTCTTAAATGGTTGTGTTATCTGAGTTTTATTTAACATTGTGAAATTAACTGGGCTTACGTATTTCCATTTCACAGATGGTAAATTAAAACTCAGAGATAGAGTCAGTATTTGCCCCATCCTGTACAGTGATTGAAACTGAGGTAACTTAAAATAAGTCAATAATCAAAAATCTTGGCTAAGTGTTGCCTTTTAAATTAACAGTCACATCTTAACCTTCAAGTGTTTTGGCATCACAAAGCTTTAAAATTGTTATCTAGTCCTTTTTTAGAAGTTAATTGCCACTCTACAAACCCAAATCCACAATCTTCTGCTTCTGAAGAGTAGCAGCATGTTGACAGGTTTGGAAAAATAAAAAGCATTTCAGCTTCAGTGAAAGCCTCATAACTGTGATTCATTCTCGTCAGCACCAAGCATAAATTGCCTCATCACCTCACCCTAAGTGCTTCAACTCCAACATGCAAAGTCCTCGAAGTACAATTTTTCTTAATAATTTGTTATATTCATAACACTGAGATTTTTGCCCAATTTCACTGGAGCATGAATCTGTCATCTGTTCTTTAAGCTTATTTCTTTTTATTCTTTTGAATAGCAAATGCAGTCAAATGTAGCATGCATGACTCTCCTTAAATAAGACGCATTGAAGAATTTATAGATATTTAGTGGAACACAGCAATCCTTTTATATCGATTTTTCCTGTAAGTAAAACAGACTTTTAGTGCAGGAGTTGATCAATCACAGAAATCTTTCCACTGGCTGGCTCTGTGTTGTTAAAATAAAATTACACTAGATCAACCTGCCAGAATTAATCTCCAACTATCACACCTCCATTATGGCTCTTTATTTTAGAATATTTATATAAAAGTCTAACTTGGGTTGTGAGTTTCTTGAAGAAAGGAGCTTTTCCTATCACTTGTCAAATCTCTCATAATTTCTCATGGCCCTAATGATCAAAATACAAAACTGAAGTGATTTTCCAGATGCCAAGAAAGAAGATTGAGGTGTAGATTATTTCTCCAAATAACTGACTTGTAAAAGGCTTAACTCTCACATATTTTATCTGACAGATTAAAATAACTTTAATTTATTGGCGTTCCTACTACATACCAGGACTTGTGCTATGGAATTCGTATAATTTATGTTCCCAAATACTCATCACAGCCCTGTGGAGTCAATATAACTATTTTCTCTTTAGAGTTTAGGAAATAAAGTTTAAAAAGGATACATACATGGTCCAAATCCTGATAAGAGTGAGTGTTGGAATTCACATATATTCACTGTTCAAAGGCAGTGTCTCTGCCTACAATGGGTGAACCTATGCAATGTACTTATGTTTACTACATCTTATGCGTGTCATTTTTAAGAACTTTAATTCAGATAAGATAAATATTAACCTCCAAAATTATTATATGAAGCCACTGACATTTTTCCACTTAGTATAATACGTTTGAATGCTGCGTTGTTACTTGTAATATTTAAACTGACTTTTTAACTATATCCTGAGACTTCACACATTGGGGACAGAGCTGATACTCTTTGTATTAATCTCAGACATTATAGCCATCAATCCCCTTTATGTCATGTAGTAAGTGAAGACAAGTAATTGTCTGTCATATTTTGTAGTCTCACTGAGTTCATTCCTAGACATTAGTCTTCAAAGCTGTTGTGAAGTTGAAGTCTCTTAGTCTAATTTGAATAACAGGTGTGCAGGCTAATAGAAATTTTCTGTATAATAGAGGGTATTTTTTTCCTCCAAGAAAATCAACTTAAATTCCTTGTGGATAAGGATTCCAAAAATTGGTTGTTCCTTCTGAATCATCATGATTTATATGCAGAAAAACTTTATTTTCATTGTATGGAGGAAAAGTGTGAATCTGGGAGAGACCAAAAGATGAGATAATAAGAATGCATCATTTACAACAGATAAGGTTAAATAACTATTAACTTGCTAAAGATTCATGCAACTAGTCAACTATTAATTGCTAACAGAAATCCAACATACCTTCAATACAAATGCCCAAGCTTGTGTGTGCCCCTCCACGCATGCACCCTGACTTCATAGGATTGCTATGTGTATAAAGCTCTTGATTTTTTTTTCTCATGTATTTATTTAAGGTACAAAGTGTAAAGTAAAGATTTATTTCAACTAATCAGAAATGTTAGTTTCAATGACGACTGGCCTATCTTCACAGATAGTTTTTAATTTCTTAGGCTTTTATAGCAAGAGGAGGTGAGGATGTGGAGAAATCAGGACTTATACAGCTATCTGAAAAACAGTGTGGAGAATCGTCAAAAAATTAAATATAGAACTTTGATATGATCCAGCAATCCTGGTATAGATCCAAAATAATTGAAAGCGGGATCTGAAGGGGATGTTAGCACTTCCATGTTTACTGCAGACTTAATCACAGTGACCAAGAGGTGGGAACAACAAAAATGTCCATCAATAGATAAATATATAAATAAAACATTATATACATAAAAGGGAATATTACTCAGCCCCCCCAAAAAAGAAGGACAATCTGGTATATGCTACAATCTGGATGAAATATGAATACATCATATTAAGTGAAATAATCTCTTAACAGAAGAACAAATATTGCATGATTCCACTTGTATGAGTTTTCTAAAGGAGTCAAACTCAAACAAGAAGAAAGCCGAAAAAAAAAAAAAAAAAAAAAAAGAAGAAAGCCGAATGTTGGTTGCCAGGCACCGGGCAGAGGGTGGAGGAGTGCGGCTAGCTGGGCAGTGAGTAGAGTGTCAGTTATGCAAGATGAAAAAGTTCTAGAGACCTGCTGTACGGCAGTGAACATACTGTTAACAATACTGTACTGTACACTTAAAACATTATTAATAAAGGAAATTTCATGTATATGTTTTCATCCTCGGGGGGGGGGGAAGAATGTAGTATTTCTTGAATTTTAGGTGCACTCACACAAAGAAACACGATTTTTGTCTCAAAATAACTTCAACATTATATTCAGTGTTACTGCATTAGCTTCCAAGTGTTGATTTGCTATGAGAGTATTTCCATTTTTACCAAATCTGAAGATGTAACACTGCAAATAATTTTAATATTTCATTTGTTTAAAATTTGGCATATCTTGATAAACATTAGTATTTTTTTTAAAAAAAGATTTTATTTATTTATTCATGAGAGACACAGAGAGAGAGGCAGAGACACAGGCAGAGGGAGGAGCAGGCTCCATGCAGGGAGCCCGATGTGGGACTCGATCCCAGGACCCCAGGATCATGCCCTGAGCCAAAGGTAGATGCTCAACTGCTGAGTCACCCAGGTGCCTCCAAAACATTGGTCTTGAAATATGTTTTCATTTAGCATATATGGTTTGGAAATTACTGTTTCTATTTAACATTTTAAATATCATAGAACATGTGTGTGGATGAATCTTAGACGCAAATTATTCAGTAAAAAGGAATATAATATGGAAACACACTATACAACATTAAATAATAACTATGGAGATTTTTAAAAGAAGTAAAAATAAGTGGTATGTAAATCTAAGAAGAAAAGCAAAAGGATAAAAAACAAGAACAAAAAATAACTTCAAAATAATGATTATCTCTTGAGCAAAGGGAGACAGAGGAAGAAATTGGGGCCAGGAAGGGCAAGAAGGGAAACAGAGTATTGGTAATACCCTAATTGTTCAATTTGGCAGTTGCGTCTGGAGTGTTCAATATTACAATACGTAAGTTTACTAAAATATTCACTTGTGTGTTCCAAATATTCCATAAAAAAAATATAAATAGAGGCACCTGGGTGGCTCAGTTGGTTAAGCATCTGCCTTCAACTTAGGTCATGATCCCGAGGTCCTGGAATCAAGCCCCACATCAGGCTCCCCGCTCAGTGGAGAATCCGCTTCTCCCTCTGCCCCTTACACCCCCAATCCCCACTAGTGCTTTCTCTCTCACTCATGCTCTCTCTCTTTCTTAAATAAATAAATAAATAAATAAATAAATAAATAAATAAACAAACAAACAAATAATAAATAAAACCTTTAAAAATATATAAATATATTGAAAAGCATATGTGAACACTAAAATATATTTAACGACATATTCCATGTTCCCAACTTAAAGAAAATAAGTGTCTAAATATAGAAGACATTTTTTAGTTACATAATAAAAAGGACCATGTGAGCAAGAAAAGTAATACGAAGCTGAAGTGTGTGTTTTCCCAAATAAGGTTATATTTTGAACTTTTTCTATTCCTTCCCATTTTTTATCCTTCCAATCGTTGTGAATAGTAAATTGTGGTAATAGATAAGTCAAAGACTGCTAGGTTCAGAAATAAGATCTATGGGTTTAGGCCCCCTTTTTTTCTAGCTATTTGATATTGGGATAATTACTTAGTTTTCTTGAATTTCAGATACCACGTCTCTAAGACGAAGAGGTTTGACAAGAGGGAGCTCAGCTATCTAACCTGCGTTCCATGAATTTATATATGGTAAGTGGCCCAAGTCTGATTCTTAGTGTCTCACCCTTTCTATTTTTATATCGTGGTCTAAGAAGTATTTACCAAAATATTTATCAAATATTATTCACTTTAGCAAGTGAATGTTCTCCAATCACATCTCTTACCCATAAGGATGCCTTTACCTTCTGTTCCTTGGAGAAGTGGAATAATGACAGGACCAAAGGTCGGGCACACAACAAATTTTTTGTTGTGTCTTGTTTTAGCCTTTTTACATTGTTAGGCCTGAATTTTCAATGGGATCTCCTAAGAGACTTCTGGTTTATTCTTCCCAGGAAGAATGTGCTTTGTTTTCTGGATAACTACAAATGCCCACTTACTGAGGACAAGAAATTATTGAGGGGATCTCAAGTTATTTTTCAACAGTAGCTTCAAAAACAGAAGTTAGGGCAGCTCTGGTGGCTCAGCGGTTTAGTGCCTCCTTCAGCCCAGGGCCTGATCCTGGAGACCTGGGATCGAGTCCCACATCTCCCTGCATGGATCCTGCTTCTCCCTCTGCCTGTGTCTCTGCCTCTCTCTCTCTCTCTCTCTCTCTCTCTCTCTCCCTGTGTCTCTCATGAATGATTAAATAAATAAAAATCTTAAAAAAAAAAAAAAAAAAAAAACAGAAGTTAATGTCACAAACTTCCAAGATGGCAGGCAGTGGGAGAATTGGAGAATTGGAATGGAATTTCTTTTCCATATTTCCTAGCAATTTACAAACCAATTAAAGAAAGTAAAGAGATACAAAAATAAAATTGTACTCCATATAATAAGAATTTGCTTCACTAATCTTGCCACTAGTAAGATTGAGAAGCAAAAATATTACAGTTTTTAATTGACCTTCATTTGGGTTTTCCTGCTATTCAAGTGCAACATCCTTCAGCTGCTATTTCTCATGGCAGGGAAACATTTTTCAGCCTTCTGCCCACCTTTTTTTTTTCCCCCCCTGATGAGACAAGACTTGTACTTCCCTGTTCTATTCCTCCCTTCTCCTCTCCCTCATTCTTAGCATCTTCAGGAGAAGACATCCCTCTTTCACGGGTCCAAACTATAATAGGTACCGTGGCAAACGCTAGTTGGTAGGACAAACCAGGATTTGAAGACTAGCTCCACTCCTCCTGGTTGTGTAGCCCTGAGAAAATTACATAGGGTCTCACTTGAGTCGTTAACTATCAGATAAATACATGAGACACAGGCAGTTAACTCATAGCAAGTCAACATTTTACGAATAAATGCCGAATATTGCCTTAGTAGCTATTTCCCCCATTCTGATGAAGAAAACATTCAATATATTTTCCTGCAGGCCTCTACTACTGCCATAATAACCTACCTTAAAACTCAACGGATACTAACTTTGCTGGGATCATAATAGATTTAGCTGTTTCAAATGCACCTGTTAATGAGGAAATAAAACTGGTGACTCGGGTTGGAGATTGTTTTGTGTAGCAGATGTTATGACAAGAGAGTAAAAAAAAAAAAAAAATCACAAACGAGTTCCTAGTTGGTGGGGATTATTCAACCTAACCTATTCTGTTCAGAGAGGCAATTGAAAAGTGTCATGGGCATTGACATCGATCGAGGAATTTCAGCACTGTGATAAACTCTGTTTTAGATGTCTGTTGTAAAATCGTTCATTTTAGCAGATATCTCAGCAAATCAGCAGTACTTTGTGTAGTGCCATTAGAATACCTCCAGGCTAAATCCCTCTTTCTTCTTTTTTAGCATTTGTTATCACAGATTGTGTGCACACAGACTTCTCAGGGCTAAGTGACCCATACAAAGTGAGCTTTACATCTGCCTTTGCATCCTCTGTTTCCGCCTGCATTGCTCACCCTTCACCTGCCATGATCTGGGAACCTGGATCACACCGGCGTATTTTTCCTCGTATGTCCCACCTATGCTGCTGCTGCTGCTGCAATCACTCTTGCCTTATATTATGGCCTAAATATGATGAAAGGAAACAAGAGCAAACATATTGTTTGCCACATCTGAGGTAGACACACTCTAAATTGAACCCTGAGGAGTCCCTCGTCCTCCCACCCATTATCAGTCAATGCCCCTATGGAGTCCCCACTCCTTCAATGTGTTCAGTTATCTGTGACTTTCTTCTAATAAATAGAATATGGCAAAGGTGATAGAATGTCACTCTTATAATTTCATTATATTATATGACTCCACCTGAACGAGCTGGAAAGAAAGATTCGCCTGCTGGCCTTGAAGAGGAAAATGGCCATGTTGTGAACTATAGAAAGGCTACCTGCAGAAACCCGCAGTGACCTCTGGGACCCAAGGACAGCTCCCCACTGACAGCCACCATTAAAAATAATAGGGTGGCATCCCTAATGAAACTAATTCTCTCCAAAATGTGATAAAGATTGAGACTAGAACTACATAAAAACAAAGCAAAAGGCACCCATTTCCTTTAAGTTAACATTTTCCTTAGGATGCAGTCATGAGAGTACCTTAAAGTTGCTTGATGTTTTAACTCCTGATCACTCCATGGCATTCTGCACATGTATGTGTGCATAAAAGAATACAGATAACTTGATGCATCATTTTCAAAGAGTTAAGTTTATTTAAATATGTGCTACTTGGAAGTAAATATTTGTAAACCATTACCAGTAGGCTTTATTTTGGCCATGGGTCTAGAAATTCTATGATGGTTGGTAAGTCTTGGTGCTAAACTCTCTACAAGAGTGACAATATCAAATTTTTGCACTCATATTTGAGACAGCATTAGGCTTTCATATAAGCTCAGTGAGTGTTTTCTTTTTTCCATCATTCACCCCCTCTGACCTGGCCTTATATTTTCAAGTTTCAGTTTTGGACTTCGCTACATCAGTCAAATTCTTACTTACATAAGACATGCAGATGCTAATTGAAGAGTATGGAGGTGAGCTTTGTATCTGATTAACACAGATAATTGGAGTTTTGCTGAGAACAATTTGTACCCTAGCACTTCAGCATTGTTTGGGGAGTATTAAATCCTCATAATATTGTTTCAAAGCGGGTTTGCAGTGTTCTTTTTTAGCAGTGTGTTCAGACAGATGAAAAATGAGCCTGACACAAAATTGACTTGCTTTACATCCCACAATTATAAATTTTGTTTGCTGACAGTATGTGTGGAGGGTAGAGAGGGGAGAGGTATCTATATCCCGACTCCCATGACTTCCGTCATTCAATGTCTCTCTCAAAGTCATAAACTAAATCAGATCTAGATAATACAAACTAAATTTTGTATTGTATTGTATTGTCTTATATGTAGTAATATCTTTCCTTAATTTGATTCTGAGAGGCAGTTGATGATAAAACACTTCATTGATCTAAAAACCATTCTTTTAAGGGAAAAATAAATATTAAAAGATTGAGACCCACTTAGATTATAAACAGGTTAAATGTAAAAAAAAAAAAATGTTCCTTTGCATGAAAGTAATGCAATACATATTTATCTCCCCTACTACATAGTTAACTCCTAGAGAGTAAAAACTGAATATTTGATTCAATTTCCATTATTCTACATGGTGAGGAAATAGGAAAATAATTACTAATTTCAAGTATAGGCTCAAATTTTTAAAAGCAAGTATATGTCTAGTGTTTTTTTTTAAGATTTTTTCTTTTTTTATATTTTATTTATTTATTCATGAGAGACACACAGAGAGAGTCAGACACACAGGTAGAGGGAGAAGCAGGCTCCCTGCAGGGAGCCCAATGTGGGACTTGATCCTGTGACCCCGGGATCATGCCTTGAGCCAAAGGCAGATGCTCAACCACTGAGCCACCAGGCATCCCTATATCTAGTTTTTCTAAAGAACAGGGCTTGGGATCATAAAGCCAGGTTCTACAATCTTTTATGAACTAATTGTTTTCCTGACAAGCTTGTGCCCTATGAAGTAGCTGAGTGAGTGAACCTACATAGCTGTAACATTGGGGGCTGAGGTTAGTTTTGGGCGAGTTAGCATGAGAGGGAAGACATTCTCTCTGGTACATCCATGATGCACCATATCCTGGGGTGGACATCTGCATGAGGGCAGGGGCAAGCAGGGAGAGACCTGGAATCTTTGGACAAGAGTAAGTACGTGGATTTCTGCCTGTATTTGGGAAAAGATGCATTGATTAAGAGATACTGGATCTTAAAAAAAAAAAAGAGAGAGAGAGAGAGAGAGGTACTGAATCGTTTGTGAATCTGGATATAAGTGAATTACAGGCTTGACTGAAGTGTCCCATCTAAGTACAGAATTAGAAAAAAAGGAGGGGTTTGAATAATTATTTTCTCAATCTTCAAAGAAGTATGGTAATTAGTATCATTCAAGATACATAAAAGATAAATTAATTAGTTATATGCAATGAATGACTTTGGTTATTAGGGTATAATTATTTTTCAGACACTGGTTGAAAAGTGAATTATGAGGCTTGTTGTTCCAATATTCAAATATCTCCACATTTAATTGTCCACAATTCTATTGAGCAGTTGCAATGACATTATTCTCAGTAGGGAATGAGAGATTGAACCAGATCCATGTAACTCCTAATCCTCAACTTACTTTTCTTAGGTTTCTATTTATATTCCAATTAGTTAATATACAATGTAATACTAGTTTCAGGTATAGGGTTTGGTGACTCAACACCTCCATATAAAACGTGGTGCTCATGACAAGTGCACTCCTTAATCCCCATCACCTATTTATGCCATCCCCCCCACTTCCCGTCTGGTAGCCATCAGTTTTTTCTTTATAATTAAGAGCCTGTTTCTTGGTTTGCCTATCTCTCTCTCTTTTTTCCTTATGTTCATTTGTTTTCTCTTAAATTCCACATATGAGTGAAATTATATGGTATTTGTCTTTCTCTGACTGACTTATTTCACTTAGCATAATCTACATCATTGCAAATGGCAAGGTTTCATTATTTTTATGGCTGAGTAATATTTCATCATTTATATACTACTTCTTCTTTATACACTCATCATCTGGTAGACACTTGGGCTATTTCCATAGTTTGGCTATTGTAGATAATGCTACTATAAACATTGGTGTGCATATATCCCTTTGATTTAGTAGTTTTTTATTCTTTGGGTAAATACCTAGTAGTGCAATTGCTGGATCATAGGATAGTCCTCACCAACACCTGCTGTTTCTTGTGTTGTTAATTTTAGCTACTCTGACAGGTGTGAGTGATATCCCATTGTAGTTTTGCTCTGCATTTCTCTGATGATGAATGATGCTGAGAATTGTTCATGTATCTGTTGGCCATCTGTATATCTTCTTTGAAAAAATGTCTACTTATGTCTTCTGCCCATTTTTGGTTAGAATGTTTGCTTGTTTGGTGTTGAGTTAGATCTTCATATATCTTGGATACTTTATCAGATGTGTCATTCACAAATATCTTCTTCCATTCTGTTGGGTGCCTTTAGTTTTGTAAATTGTTTCCTTCACTTTGTAGAAGCTTTTTATTTCAATGAAGTCCCAGAAGTTTACTTTTGCTTTTGTTCCCTTTGCCTCAGGAGACCTATCTAGAAAGAAGTTGCTACCTCTAATGTCAAAGAGATTACTCTTTGTGTTCTCCTCTAGGTTTTTAATGGTTTCAGGTCCCACATTTAGGTCTTTAATCCATTCTGAGTTTATTTTTGTGTATGTGTATGGTGTAAGAAAACGGTCCAATTTCAATCTGTAATATGTTCCTGTCCAGTTTTCCAAACACTATCTGTTGAAGAGACTGTCTTTTTCCATTGGATATTCTCTCCTGTTTGTTGAAGATTAATTGATCATATACTTGTGGGTTCATTTCTGTTTTCTATTCTTTTCTATTGATCTACATGTCTATTTTTGTGCCACCCTCATACTGTTCTGATCACTACAACTCTGTAGTAGAACTTGAAGTCTGCAATTGTGATGCCTCCAGCTTTGCTTTCATTTTTAAGGTTGCTTTGGCAGGGTCAAGACCTTTTAATAGATCATGAAATCAATTTAGTGGTCATAACTTTTTTGTAGTACTTGAAAAGAATAGAAGAGAGTAGGATAAGGTAGAAAATATCTAAATATATCACACATATGGGACGCCTGAGTGGCTCAGTAGGTTAAGCGTCTGACTTCAGCTCAGGTCATGATCCTGGTGTCCTGAGATGGAGCCCTGTATCAGGCTCTCTGCTCAGCAGATGCAGCCCTGCATCAGGCTCTCTGCTTCCTCTGCCGCTGAGCTCTCTCTTTCAAATAAATAAATAAAATCTTTTAAAAAACTTTAAAAATAAATATATCACATATAGTCATGGAAAAGGTTATTAACAAAGTGAAAGTTTGTTCCACTGGAGTTATACTTCTGTAGAATAGGGATACATGTAAATGCAAAATGCACTTTTACTGCAGGCTGTGGTAAAAATGCCAAAACACAGCATCAACATATCATTGTCTGAACTGAGAAGGGAAGGTGAAAAGACAGGATTTCACCATATTAGAAAAATAAAATGCAGAGAAGAAACTTTGTCATTGAATTTAATACCGCCCAAGACAGAATCCACTCATTGGGAAAGTAAAATAAATCAAATAAAACCCAAAGAGCAAAGACAAACAAAAGCCATTCTGTGACCCAGAGAGTCAATCTGGAGATCACTGGGGCTCTCTGATGTTGAAAGATATGTTCTTCCCAAACCATTCTAATTCTGGGATTACTGAGTAAAAGCTCTGATGAAAAAAAAATATATATTCTTACCTATGTATCTTCCTACTTGGAGGTAATATCCTGGATCTGCTCTCAGACATCCTCATCTTTGAGCAGGAATGTTTCCTACTACAAACAGAAACAGGTGGACTCCATGTTTTTCTATCTCTCAGTTGAATTTAGTTTGTGAAAGTCTGTACCAGAACATTATTGTATCTGAGAAGGAATGAGAACACCATTTGCTATGAGTGAGAACGGCTCATAAATTCAGAATTATTTCCCTCTGATTGGTAGTAATTTTACTCCTAAGGCCGACTTCACCATCTTCATCAGCTGTAATAATTGTGTTGAATTGCAAGTTCTCTGAGATAAATAATACAAGACGAACTACATGACATAAGCTTTAAAGTGTTTCTTAGGACAAAGCTAAAGAATCGGGTAAAAAGTGCCTTCATAAAAGTGTATATTTCAGTAAAAAATGAAAACAAAACAGCAGGGAAATGTGAGAAGCATAGAAATAGCACAACAATCACTTTATTTTTTTTTGTTTGTTTTTTTAACAATCACTTTATATCCCTCAGATATATAGCAAACCCCTCCTGGGGAAGAATGCTCTCCAATCAATGAACTGCAGATGATGTTTCCCAACAAAGCCCCCAGCAGCATACACTACTTTCTATTTATATATCTCCCTATGTGAAGTATATGACATTCAGACAAATGCTATACTAAGAAGTATTCCAGAATTTTGACTCTGATTCTTTCTAATTTGGTACTGACCTTTTTAATTCTAACTTTTTGTATTCGAAAATTAAAGGGTAAGGTAGGAGTAGGAAAGGATGGGTAGAAATAATACTATATGCCTTATAGTGTTATGAGAATTAAATGAAAAAATATATGAAAATAAATTAGTACTGCGTGTCATACAGTCATCTCTTAATAAGGGACACATCACTTTTTAAAATAAATTTATTTTTTATTGGTGTTCAATTTGCCAACATATAGAATAACACCCAGTGCTCATCCTGTCAAATGCTCACCTCAGTGCCCATTATCCAGTCACCCCTACCCCCCGCCCACCTCCCCTTCCACTAGTTTGTTTCCCAGAGTTAGGAGTCTCTCATATTCTGTCTCCCTGACACATCCCTTTTAAAACTATGGCAATTATTATACATCTGCTATAAACAATGGAATATGTACATAATCACAGGATAAACCCCATCCATCTGGAACTCATTCATTTATTCATTTTCGAGTACTTATCATGTGTGTCTCTAATGGGGATTAGTGCATGAATAAAACATGCTTCCTACCACCTATCTGTTTACCAGGGGATAAAGATATGCAAACAAATAACCATATGTGTTGTGATGGAACTATAATCTTATAATTGGGGAAATATAAAATGCAATAAAAACAGAGACAAGAAAAAATGAAATACAACTCCTGAAAGGAGTATTATCTTGGTCTATTTCCACTTTAGTAGGTGATTTGTGAAATGTTTAGAACATAGGTCAGAAAAATAAGGTAGAGAAGAAGCACAACAGCAAATTTTCCTCTCCCTCTCTTTCTTTTTCTGATGATCCTTTGTCTTAGGCGGCAGCTGTCCAGGATAGTGAGAGGGCAAAAGAGGTGTAAGGGTAATAATTGTTCAACCCCCAGGGTACCGAGGTGCTTTCCTTATATGATTTAATTTACCCTTATTATAAATCTATGTGTTGGGTAAAAGTATCTAATGTGTTGTGTTGGATAAAAATATCTAATTTTTCAGGTAAAAATAAAATAAAACCCTGTGTTAGCTATTGGTTTTACTTGGCACAATCCTCACAAACTATTTCTTTCTGCGACAGACCTGCTGTCTTCGAAAAAAAAGAAGGCCCATGTTTACACTGACTTGGTAATTGGATTGGAAAGGGAATTAGGGCCAAGCTGGTACAATTATTTATTTTTCTGGATTTTCTGCTGGAGCTGGTGTGAAAATTGAGATATTTAAGGGTGCAGCTTAGAGCTGAGAGTAGCGCCGTCAGTATTGTATGAAAGGATGAAGGCTGGAGGAACTGGAAGAGAATTAAAGGTGTAGATGAAAGAGAGCTCTGTTGGTATTGAGTACCATTTATTGGTCTCTATAGTCCCTTGCTCTGGCCACATCCTGTCACTTCTTACTTCAACTTTGCAAGGAAGCTCAGTACCTTTTCAATCGATACCCTAATACGTACGCTAGTAAGAAGTTGAACTTCTATCAGTTTCCACTGAAACAATATGTGGACCATGGATAAGAATTCTAATTTGATTCCAAGTTTGTTTGGTTTCAAAGCCCATGAGTGTCTCTTTGTATAAGAATATTTCATAGTCCTTCTATATAAAGTTGGCTCCTGGGAATTCTCATAGCCCCTGTAGTTTGCTCCTGGACAACTATCTTTTAGTATCTTTAATTGTTAGTCTACTGATATAACTTGCATAATATTGCAATGAATGCTGTAAGTTTTCTCCTTAAGATTCAAGGGGAAGAGATATTTAGAAAAGAAAAAAAAAAAAACTGTTTCCACAGTGGTTGTACCAATTCTCAAGTGGCTACCACAGGAGCTCTAGGTCCCTGGCTTTAAAACCACTATCTCAGATGAATTGGACCATTATAATATCTTGTAGTAGAGGAGCATAAGCTGTACTTCTGGATCATCCAGGAATCCATTGAAACAAACTTTATTCTTTTTTTCTCAATTTTTGAAAAAAAATTTAAAGTTTTTATTTGAATTCCAGTTAGTTAACATAGATATTAGGTTCAGATATATGATTTAGTGATTCAACACTACCACATGAAATCCAGTGCTCATCACACCAAAACCTGATTCTTTATGTAGATTTTATCATCTTTATATGATTTCACTAAGAAAGCTGTGAATCTCATTAAGCTAGATCTCTAGAGATAAATATACATATTATACACTGTAATATTGTAATTTATAAAAAGAAATATTTGGTTTTAACCTTCATTTCTGGCAAAGAGCTCCTAAAATCGTTGGCAATCTACATGATTTTCCTCTGTGAGTTGCAAAATGAGAAAACTCTGTATATTTTCAATGGTGTTACCCACCCCCAACATGGACTCTCTTATTCTTAGTGGTTGTCCTACATATTTAGGGGCTAGATGGCCTTCATCACTCCTCCATACTACTAACCTTGTTAACTCTACATGTCACATTGTGTTTAGTATATGATAGACACTGAATAAATATTTATTATATACATTTATGACTTAAAGTCTTTAGGACATACCCAGCCAAACTATCAAACTGTTCTAGGACATTTTCACTATATATAAGAGATGAGATAATTTCTAAACTCTTTGTTTAGAAAGACCTTTAAGACCTTTAGAAAGGTCTTATTTTATTTTTACCTGAAAAATTAGATACTTTTATCCTGTGAAATCAAATTACAAAGTAAAACTCTTTTCTGGCCAGCTTTGTGGCCACAGGTAAGTTCGGATGTGATTCTTCCCCTCTAGGAGCTTGAAAAGGAAATAAAAAACCTGTGTATAGTTAAATAAGAAAATGAGATTTATATAACAGGACATTCTTGTGCAGAGGGAAAAGGAAGGAATTTCAGAAGCATTATGAGCAAAATCAGGGGATATATATTAGTTGGGTGATGAGAGAGAAGTCAACCACATTAGTTAGAATAAGCATCTCAATTGATATTTTGTAAAAAAAAGTTGGAAAGTCTATATGAGAGTCAGATTGAGGATAGATTTGTATGCAAGGATAAGATGATCTGACTACATTCATTAGGCAAATATGAATTAATAGAAATCCTATAGGAAGCAAGATACATGATAAGAGTAGTTTTAGAGGGAGATCATTTGTTTGCTAAATACAATAAGGTGTTGAGAAAAAGGGTAAACATTAAAATGCTACCTCGGGTGTCTAGTTATTAACTGTTATAGTATGAAAGACACAAACTGATATATTAAGGCTAGGTCTCACCACAAGAAAATATTTTGGGTTCTATCATGAGAAAAAAAAAGTTCACTTTTGGATCATAGCAGATAAAAGATGTCTAGAACTTGTGTTTTACAATATGTTATTAAATTTCATTTACTCTTATGTTCTTGTTCTTTAGTGTTCGAACTTTTCTTTTTATTTTTTTCTTTCCAGGACCACTTTAGGATGTTACATTTGAGTGGGCAACTACACACACATTCATACAAATATTGATTTACTCTGAGTTGTATAGAAATCACCTTGGTAGGAGCAAAAATCTTTCCTCAAAGGAAAGAATCCACTTAAACTACACAACCAGGGGGATACATACTATAACCTTATTCTTCTTTCTTTTTAAGCTCTTATTGGGACTACCCATTGAGTAACCAAGTGGAAGCCAGAGGCATGGAAGCTCATTGATCTGCTTAATAAAAGTCAGCCTCCCAGTATAAAAACCAACATGGAAAAGAATAAAGAGTACATGTAGATGACAAAATAAAAGGCATTTAGTCTTAGTGTGTGGGTACATGAATGCACACACACACACACACACACACACACTACTATTTATCAGTCACAGGTGCGGAATTCCCTGCTTGGTTGCAACATGAGATTTTCTGGCATCAAAAGAGTCATATTAGCTGTAGAATGTTTTTATTTTTTTATTTTTTATTTTTTAAAGATTTTATTTATTTATTCATAGAGACACACAGAGAGAGAAAGAGAGAGAGAGAGAGAGAGAGAGAGGCAGAGACACAGGCAGAGGGAGAAGCAGGCTCCATGCAGGGAGCCTGACGTGGGACTCCATCCAGGGTCCCCAGGATCACACCCCAGGCTGCAGGTGGTGCTAAACCGCTGCGCCACGGGGCTGCCCTGTAGACTGTTTTTATTATCATTTTAAGCAAATATATGGCTGTATATCACAGCCTTTGTAGGGACCATGTCTGACTCTAGAGGTCTTAACATCACTGCCTGACAGAAAGAGAAAGACAATAGGCCAAAGAAAATGAGTGGCCAGCAACAGAGTTGAGTTTCCTTGCAGATCTGCTACTTAATTTCTTATTAACTCTGGATAAATCACTTATGTGCTCTTAAATTTTTGCTTTTGTAAAGTAAATTGTTAGTGTAGATTATCTCTAATCTCATCTAGTTCTAAATTCAGTGATTTTTGAGTTAGTGTTTCAAGAAGACCTACTACTGTTTCTTTAAATAAAAACCAACATTTAATTTTCTCTCTTCTCCTTTCTGCCTGTATTTGTGGACTCCCATTTATACATGACCCTTTGTACATTCTTTAAAATTGTCTTAATTGCATAAATTGGAATTAAAATTATGATAGATTAATACTGATATAATTTTGAAACAACCAGTTTTAGTAGCTTCAAATACTTCAAGAAATTCAAGAAACAGGCTATTAAACTCAAAGTTCATAAAGAATTCCAATCTCCAACTTCCTGGGCCCTTCCTGGGTAAGGAGCTTGGAAGTGACCCTCTATCCTAACAATAAGTAAAACACTGAATTAACTGAAAAATGAACAAGTTCTCTTGGATCTGTAAGACAGGGGAGCACACATAGCAAATCACCATTCCCAAGATTGGAGAGACAGAGAGAAAAATACTGGCTTACACAATCAGAAATTCATGGGAACCCGCGTCCAGGTAGGAAAAATCTGCAGATATTGGTGAATTTATGTGGGGCTCAGTGTGGACAATTCAGAGTGACAAACTCTAGGAGGACGCTGCTGTGGGGAGGATCCTCACAATTTTATGATTTACCTCTATGAGCTCAACGAGGTTCACACAGTACACATACAGGAAAAAATCTGCTGGTGCTTCTGGAAGGAGGGGAAAAGGACCCACTTTGAAATATGCCGGAATACTCTTTTCTTAACAAGTCCTGCTTTCAGGGGAAACCAGTTAACTAGGGACTCACCTGCTGGGGTACTATCAGAGCCTAACTGACCTAGGAACACCCAACCCCAGCCTACTGTAGCCAGCTCTCCCCTTAAAAGAGGGAGGATAAAAACCCTGAGAAACACTTGTAAAGTTTATAGTTTAGAGGCACAAGCTCACTAAAGGATGGAGGCCTAATCATAAGGCCAGAGAATACTTGCCCTGCCCTCACACCCCATCAGTGCATTACTAAAGGCCTATTTATAGCAGCTCTTTTTACCCAGTACATAGTGTCTGTCAAGCAAGAAAAAAATTACAAGGCATACCAAAAGGCAAAAAAACACAATTTAAAGAGATAAGACATCCAAACCCAGACATGCCAAGGGTGTTAAAGAATACCAATCTCCCCAATTTTGTATAAGAAATTACAAACATGATGATTACATGCACATTTTTAATACTTCAAAATATTAAGAGTAGCTGTGTGTGAAAAGAGTTATGAGTGATTTTATTTTCTTTATTACATTCTTTTATGAAAGTATATTTCTGTTACGATGAGAAAAAACCATAATGTAGTATAATAGCTTCATAAAAAACAATTTATTGACATTAACAAAGAATGGAGATGTCAATAAAATTCCTATTTTATTAACTACCATAAAAATTGCATTTGTAATATTTTTAATACATTAACAAACTCAATAAGATTCTCAAAATTAATAGAAGTAGAATGAAAAACTGCAAATATAATTTCACTTTATGATACTTAGAACAAGTAAAAAAAAATATGCTAAAGCTATTTATAGACTAAATATCCATTAACAATATAAAGAGGATAAATGCCAGTATTTCTACTAAGACTTTCTACTAAAGGAAAGAAAAAGAAAGATGCATTATCACTGAATAGGGAAATATTATTTTTTTTGAGATATTGTCGAACATTATTGGTTTAGCCATACACACAAAAAAAAATCATAAGATCAGTAATACTTGCATTTTTTAATTTCTTCATCAGAACTTACTTTGAAATCTGTAAAATCGGCCAAAAATAATTTTTAAGTATGACACAAAACAAGAAATGTTGTAAATTATTCAAAAAAGAAGAGACAAAAATACTGTGTTCACTGATAACTCCTGTTATTCCAAAAATTTTCTCCAAGCTCCACACATCCATTTTTCACATACCAATGTACATAGGAGTAGTTCTATAGGATTGTTTGGGTATCCTAAAAATGTAACAGAATCCTTTCTTTTAGCAAGATTGAAATATAAGAGATGTTCCTCAAAACCTTATTAAACAATGAATGAATGACACGATGTAAGGTTTAAATATAGAAATTTTACAATAAACTTCCTGGGGACCTAGAATTTTGCTTTCCAACAAATCTATTTTTGTGAGATACTGTACCTCCTACACACAGTTTATAGTTTCCATGCATTGGGGACTACATATAGTGTTAGCTAGTACTTGTCAAAATTATGTTAAAGCTACAGGATCCTTAGTAATAGTTTCCGTGGGGAACAGAAAATCCCATCTTCATAAACATGTTATGACTATGTATTGGTTTGTAGAGTGGGATCCTCCTTGTCTCCATTCTCTTACATTCAAAGATACTTCGATGATCAACTCTCCTGGATGATGCTCATTAGTTTAACTTATTCATTCATTTATTCACTCTATCATGAATATTTATTTAATTTAAAAAACCTCTTAAAAAGGTAACAAGTTGGTGATTAAAAATAAAATAAATCTATAATAGGATTTTCATCAACTCCAAAGGGCCACTTCCACTAACTCCAAAACGTTCTCACTGATAAGCTACCTAAAGGAACTTCATAAATCTGGTTATAAACTATTTTGCTGTCAGGAAGAAATCCTGACTTCACCTTTTTCCGACTAGTGAAAGCTCATTGAAGTAAGGAATTTATACTGTCATGTTTCTTTATTGTTAAAAAAAAACCTCAAAAATGTTCATTTCTAGATTTAGCTTCATCTCAATTTTCAAAACCATTGCAAAGAAAAGACTTCATGAAAATCTAAAACATCGCCAGGAGGGCAATTATAGTGTACACACGTTTTGTCTCACCCATAATTTTGGAGGTGTTTTATCTAAACCCACTTGGGTCAAATATAAGATTTAGTTTCCTTTTCCACTTTGGACTCTAGCTCTCCATTTACATGTTTTACTTTATAATTTGTGTTTTCTCTCTGTGGCAAGCAATACCTATGTGTATCAGTTAGCTCCTTTTACATTCTTACTAGATAACAAATGTCTCTTCTACTTAAATATTTTGAGACCCATTTCATGGCCAACCTTGAAACAAAATTAGGTGGCACTGTGGATTTTTTTATTCCACTTATGTGATCATTCATACATTCTATTGCACTAATATTATTTGTGATTGATTACATGGTAACATACTAAATTTCTCTGGGGAATTATGTAATGCATGGCTATTTGCCCTTCTTACCTTATAAGTCAGAAAACTCTGAATGCCAAAACTATCTTCCAACAAGGGTTTCAGTAAAGATTGTGAATTTGTGTAAGAAAGAACCTTATTTTTCACATGCTAAGAAAAAGTTTTCTGCTGAAATATTACCATGATTGTAGTTCTTTTGTAACAATATTAAATATACTTTTGGCTCTGGCTTTCTTGTTTTTTAACAATTTCAATATCAGTGCTATTGATATTAGTTGCCCTGAATGACATGAGTAACTCTTCAATAGCAATTGTTATAGGGTTATCTTAGCAAAGTTATGACAGGAGGACAGAGATGATTTTTTTTCTTTCTTTTTTTAAAGATTTTATTCATTTATTCATGAGAGAGAGAGAGAGAGGCAGAGACACAGGCAGAGGGAGAAGCAGGCTCCATGCAGGGAGACCAATGAGGGACTTGATCCTGGGACCCCAGGGTCACGCCCTGGGCGGAAGGCAGGCACCAAACCATTGAGCCACCCAGGAATCCCTGGATAGATTTATGTTCTTAAGATTGTATTTATTTATTTACTTGATAGAGAGAGAGAGAGAAAAGAGAGCACAAGCAGGGAGGAGGAGTGAAAGAGGGAGACGTAGGCTCCCCAGTGAGCAGGGAGCCTGATGTGGGGCTCAATCCCAGGACCCTGGGATCATGACCTGAGCTGAAGGCAGATGCTTAATTTACTGAGCCACCCAGATGCCCTGAATAGATTTAAAATAGGCTTTTTGAAGTAGGGATCACAAGGAACCAATGCCTTACACATGCCTAAGTAAGCTAAAGTGTTCTCTGGTGGGTCACTTACTAATCATCTTCTTTATGTTGACCATTTCTTCACTTAGAAATAATTTTCTTTTTTAAAATTTAAATTCGACTTACCAACACATAGCACCCAGTACTCATCACATCACATGCTCTCCTTAGTGCCCATCACCCAGTCACCCCATCCTCCCACCCACCTCCCCTTCTGCAACCCTTTGTTTGTTTCCCAGAGTCAGAAGTTTCTCATTATTTGTCCTCCTCTCTAATTTTTCCTCACTCAGTTTCCCCTCCTTCCCTTATAGATCTTGCACTATTTCTTATATTTTATGTATGAGTGAAACCATATGATATTTGTCCTTCTCCAATTGACTTACTTCACTCGGCATAATACCCTACAGGCCCATCCACATCGAAGAAAATGGTGGGTATCCGTCCTTTCTGAGGCTGAGGAATATTTCATTGTGTACATAGACCACATCTTCTTTATCCATTCATCTGCTGAAGGACATTGAGTATCCCTCCACAGTTTGGCTACCGTGGACATTGCTGCTAGAAACATCTGGGTGCAGGTGTCCCAGCATTTCACTGCATCTGCATCTTTGGGGTAAATCCCCAACAGTGCAATTGCTGGGTCGTAGGGCAGGTCTATTTTTAACTCTTTGAGGAACCTCCACACAGTTTTCCAGAGTGGCTGCACCAGTTCACATTCCCACCAACAGTGTAAGAAGGTTCCCCTTTCTCCGCATCCTCTCGAACATTTGTGGTTTCCTGCCTTGTTAATTTTCACCATTCTCACTGGTGTGAGGTGGGATATCATTGTGGTTTTGATTTGTATAGAAATAATTTTCATCATATTATTTAGTTTATAGTGAACTAGACAAGTAATAGACAAAAATAATTTTGTGAGGTGGAGCTATGGGTCAATTTCCTACGCTTTCTAGATAACTGGGTGACCACCATACCCTTAAACAGCCTTGCAATTAAAATTTGATCAGAATTTCCATTTGCAACAAGTCCAAATTTATTTATATATAACTAAATATGTCCTCTGTACATATTTTTTTCTCTGCCTAGAATGGCTATTCTACCCACCACTGTCCATGCACTCTTTGCCTCTCCTATACCAACCTCTCCCTCTAATTCCTACTTGGTTTCTAAAACCTCGTGGGTCTGCTTTAGAGGGCCCTTTTCACCATTCTAGTACCTTCTCTGCTTACATCTTAGCAGAACTTATTGTACTGTGGCTCTTGGGTTTACTCTCCTCTTTCCCACTAGATTCTATACTCTGTGAAGAAAGAGAATGTGCATATTTGTTGTTGTACATTCAGTACTCAGTACAATGCCTGCATAACATAGGTTCTCAATAAATACTTGTCAAAGGGATAAATTAATTAAATTAAGGATGAAGGAACTGATTACGTTAAAACAGAACAGACCTTATGTGCAAAAATAAATAATAGTACTATCTATCTCATTGGTTTGTTAAAATATTAAATGTGTGTAATATATGTAAAGCGTTTAGAGCAGCGTCTGACACATGGTAAACATTATGCATTTGTGTTTGCTCTTGTTAATAGTAGTACATTTAAAATGGAGGTGTTAAGGATCATTCCAGTTCTCAAATTTAGGCACAAGAACCCAAATCCTAGACCTGAGGATATCTGAGCGTAAACTGAAGAAAATAGAAATATGGACATTAACCGTGTCTGGTGCGCAGGCATGTGTGTGTGTGTGTGTGTGTGTGTGTGTATCTCAATAGGTCCAGTTCAGCCCGATATCACTCCCTAACCCACAGCCACACATTTGCCTCTGAAATAGTAGCTTCATGATTTGGAGCTGATATCTACCTGCTGTATTTTAAGTAGCCAAGTGATTACATTAGAAGAAATTTAAACCATAAACTCTGGGCAAGGACTGTCTCTTTAATTGTTACATTTGGAATCCAACAGTTAATGAACAGAAGTAATGTTGGATGCAGTTACTGTCATTATGACCCTATTTCTGAAAGGTATCTTCATATTTTTGTGTTTAGTGAACTATTTTGAAGCACATCTCAACTTCTATTTTTATTTCGCTTGCTATTTAAAAATGAGACTGAACAAATCCCACCATGTGCTCAAAGATTTGTTGGAATGAGTCATTGGCAAAGAACAAGGAAATAAAAATAGCAGCCATAGCATTCATTATCCTTTCCTCCCTGGGGTCCCAGCAGAGACCTACCCACTGTGGCTGTCCATGAGTATGTAGGCCACTCCCAGGTGTACAATTACACACTAGAAGTAACAGATATTTTGGTTAATGGAAAAAATGTCTTCAATTATCCTTTGAGTGTAATTTATTTACCAGCAGTGCAGTAAATTTTATGAGCTCCCATATTGACGGATTCCGGAGAGAGACCAACTTAGTCAAGTCAGGTAGAACTGAGATGAGTTTTTCACTTTTCAAATGGTTCTTCATAGTAGAATTCAAATCAGAATGCTTTCACAGACCTGGAACTTTTAAAATAGTATGCTGCATTTCTACTACCATTTGTTTTCCTAAATGTCAATTGAGCAACAAAATTCACTTTACTCATTCTTTCACACATGTGATTTTTCTTTCTCCTTGTCCAATATTTTCATAATACACACCAAAAAATTTATGTCGTCTTATATTTGTCTAAGCTACAAGATTATGACAACAGCATGAGCATACCATGTAAATAATAGACTATTTTTTCCCCTTCTTCTACAGATGTTTGTGCTTGATCAGACAGATATTTGTTGGTTATGTTATTCTTGAAAACTTTGTTTTCTGTATGAAATATCAAGAAATATTCGTGGTCATTTACTGCTAAAAATACAAGGAGTTCTTTTTGAGAGGATGAGCTATGAAATACATGAATTCTTACACAGTAGAAAACTATGTGTCCTGTCTCCTTATTGCAAAGGCTGAGATTTAGGGAGAAAAAAAGTATATTTCCTTTATATAGTGTTTTGTTACAATATATATATGGTATATATATGAAAGTGTATCATTACAATAGGTTTTAACATATCAGTGGAATAGATGGAAACTTGCATCAGCAGCATGCTAAAAAAGGGCAGAAAAAGGTGAAATCTGATGAAATATTCCAGTTTTTGACCTCCCCTGCAGAATGGAGAATAATTTTAAGAGAGTGAGATGTAACCAGGATTCCCATCTTAGCTTCATAAAATCGCAATCTTGTAATAAAAAGAAATCTATCTAAAATTATCAAATAGAAGGCCTCTTAAATGGAATATAGAAAAATTCTGAACATTTCTGTATTTCCACTTTCTTTTCCCAAGGCATGTAGTTTCTTTCTACAAGATTTGGTGACTAGGTTTCTATTCATGTGTGACTAGGGCTTTAAGAGCATTTTTCAAAATAAAGGTATATTAACTTTTAATAAAAATAGTATTCTTTCTTGGTTGGAAGATCTTTATTTACCATGTACCAAAAAAGTTTATACTTGCATATATGCCCTTTCTTTCTTATTCTCTCTGGCTGTCCTTGGTATGTTTGTTTTAAATTCTTCATATATCCGTGCTAACCACAGATTTAATACAATATTGATTTTTAAAGTTGTGTTTCATTAGGAATTGGAAATATTTTTCAGATCAGCCATGTACTAATTTTTAACAGCAAGGTGTTGGACAGGACTGATTTCCAGCATGATGGACTATCTAAAGAAACTTCTAATACCTTCCACTAAATTGTAATAGCAGAATTCATAAGCATGGGTGCCAAAACTCACAAATAATACTTTCAAGACAAGTTAGTAAATGAAACCACTGAATTTATTCACCATCAACAAACATTTGGGAAAAAATACTAGTAGTAGAACACAGTCGATAGTTCTAGAAATATCTGAGATGCCCTGCATTTAGGACACTAATGCCCTCTAACCACGAAGAAGGCATCCATTCACCTAGACACTTTGGTAAATGTACAGCAAGGTATAAGGGTGCTGAGCTACTCACTTTATAAATATTAGAAATGATGGTAAGATATTATTAGTCAAATGAACAAGACCAGCTTAGTTCTCTCCAAAGCAGTCTTCCATCCAGCATGAAAAATATCCAACGTATTAATTTTATCTATACAGGAAAGGAGTCAGATGGGTTAATGGTGTATTAAACTACAAATCCATTGTACTTTCTAAGCTACTTAGACATGAACCTGAGAACAGATACTAGGTCTCCAAAATTTATTTTTTCTCATAAAAAAATGAAGAAAGATTCTCTCCAATATTAATTATTGCCACACACACACACCACATGTATACTAAAGATAGCCGTGGCTTGATTTTACGTAGTAAAAAATTAAAATCCATTTCCTTTATGGGGCACCTGGGTGGCTCAGTCAGTTAAGTATATGACTTTTGGTTTTGATTCAGGTCATGACTTCAGGGTCCTAAGATTGAGCCCTGCATGGGCTCTTCCTATGCCTCTCCCCCTACTCCTTCTCAACCTCTCTCTCTCCCTCTCTCTCTCTAAAGTAAATAAAATAAAATCTTAAAAAATCTATTTCCCTTAAAGTTTCTGGATAATGGATAATGATCCATTTCTCTAAAACAAAATGGATACATGCAATTCATAAAGTCATATGCTATCATGAAAATATTGTGCTTATTTTATTGATAAGTTTATTTAAAATGTTATCATAAAATGTTAAATGGAAATAGAAATGTTATTTAAGCAGTTAAGAGCTAATTTTGTAGGAAAACTGAAATATTGAAATAGAGCACACAAATCTGTATTAATTGCTAATATGCTTAAATGATTTGGCACTGAAAATTACCAGAAAGACTATTTTAAGTTATCCATTAAAGTGTAGTGACAGTTTAATAATCAATTTGCCAACTATTTATCTAAAATCCTCATCTCTTTGTCCCTACGATATTGTGATTTATAATAAATATATGTATATTTGGCCTTCATCCCAATTTCTGGCACAGAGCTCCTGAAACCCTTGGTATTTCCTAAGTGATGAGAGCTAAAAAGATGTCTTTTGTTAATGAGGTGGTTAATGAGGTGAGATGTCTATGTTAATTCAGTGATTTTTCAGTCGACACCTAAGGATGCGGGCAGGTTGCCAGGAGAACCAACCTTGTGATTAGAGGGTTAGAACTGGGTGTCTGGGGGGCTCAGATGTTTAAGCATCTGCCTTCAACTCAGGTCATCATCCCAGGGACCTGGAATGGAGCCCTGAGTTGGGCTCCCTGCTCACCAGGAATCTGCTTCTCCCTCTACCTCTCTCCTTGCTCATGCCCTCTCTCTCTCTCAAATAAATAAATAAAATATTTTTTAAAATAAAATAAAAAATAAAAGACCAATATGAATTTTGTGGAATGATTCTTTGAATTGAATATGTTTGCTTTCTCTGTTTTTGTTGCTGGGCTCTTAGGCTGGACATCGGGGGAAAAGAGAGCTAGATCACTTATCTATTCACCAATTGGTATAGATTGTGTCCCCAGAAAAAGCTATGTTGAAATCTGAACCCTAAGCATCTGTGAATCTGATCTTATTTGATGATAGGCTTACAGATGTAATCAAGTTAAGATAAGGTCATACGCAATTAGAGTGGATCTTTATCCAATGTGACCAGTATCCTCACAGGAAGAGATACAAAGACAGATATACAAGGAAGACAACAATGTGAAGATGGAGAAATTGGAGTGATGCATCGAAAAGCCAAAGGAGGGATCCCTGGGTGGCACAGCGGTTTGGCGCCTGCCTTTGGCCCAGGGCGTGATCCTGGAGACCCGGGATCGAATCCCACATCGGGCTTCCGGTGCATGGAGCCTGCTTCTCCCTCTGCCTGTGTCTCTGCCTTTCTCTCTCTCTCTCTCTCTGTGTGACTATCACAAATAAATAAAAAATAAAAAAAAAATTAAAAAAAAAAAAAAAGCCAAAGGATGCTAAGGATTGCCAGTGACCATAGGAAACTAGGACAAAACAATGTGTATCCTCTTCTAGAGCCTTCAGAGAGCATGGTCTTATCAATATATAGAATTTGAAGTTCTAGCTATTTTAAAGGACCCAGTTTGCGAATCCTCTTCAGTTTGTTTCCTGTGACAATGGGAGAAGTGCTACAGATTCAAACAGAAGGCAATCCCCCCTCTTTTGCAGGAAACCACTCTTAAAACCAATTTTAAGAAATTCACTCTATTTTTTCAAGATTTATTTATTTATTTTAGAAAGAGCGAGGGAAGGAGGAGCAGAGAGAGACGGAGAGAGAGAATCTCCAGCAGACTCTGTGGAGCATGGAACCCGACATGGGGCTCGATCTCATAACCCTGAGATCACGACCTGAGCAAACTTATGAGTCAGATGCTTAACCCACTGAGCCGCTCAAACACCCCAAGGAATTCATTCTTTGTTGATCTATCATTTCCTTTCCTTTAATATTTATTAATCCCTTTCTCCCTATGGACCATTTTCATCAAAATGCAAATACCCTCTGTTTTTTCCCATCTTAAAACAAAACAAAACCACACTTGACTTCAGAATTTATTGTATTTTGGAAGCAAGTAGCTTGTTTTATAGTTCACAGGCCCACAGATATAGAGGAATTGTGTACCAGGATTAATTAAATTTAGGATTTCACCCATATCTCATTTAGATGATGTAGTTGGTGGGAATTAAAATGGACTTTTTTGGATTATATGTGGAGTTTAGAATTAATGCTGGAATGCTACAAAATTATCCTTCAAAAGTGAAGAAGAAATAAAGTGTTCCTCAAGCAACAAAAATTTAGGGACTGTTTTGGCCAGTAGGCCTGACTTGGGAGAAATTTTTTTTTTAAGTTATTCAAGAGGTGATGAATCACTAAATTTTACTCCTGAAACTAATATTACACTATGTATTAACTAGAATTTATTTTTTTAAATTTATTTATTTATTCATGACAGACAGAGAGAGAGAGAGGCAGAGACACAGGCAGAGGGAGAAGCAGGCTCCATGCAGGGAGCCTGATGTGGGATTCGATCCCGGGACTCCAGGATCACACCCCGGGCTGAAGGTGGCGCTAAACTGCTGGGTCACCGGGCCTGCCCTGTTAACTAGAATTTAAATAAAAACACAAAACATTAAAAAAAAAATTAAAAGTTCTTCAGAGAGGAGTATGATATAGGTCAGACACTTGGATCTATCTCAAGAAAAGAAGAGCATCAAGTAAGGAATAAATGAAGGCGAAATAAAAACCTTTTTTTTTTTTTTTTTTTTTTTTTTTTTTTATTACTCTATGGGCACCTGAGTGGTGCAGATGGTTAAGTACCTGACTCTTGGTTTTGGCTCAGGTCATAATCTTGGGTTACTGAGATCAAGCCCTGCATCAGGCTCTGTGCTTGGTGAGACATCTGCTTGGGACTCTTATCCCTAATCCTCTTCTACTTCCCTTCAAACACCCCACCTCCTCGTGCACTCTGTCTCTTTCTCTGAAATAAATAAATCCTTTTTTTAAAAAAAAACCTTTATTGTTTTACTCTTGATTAATCTAACAGGTAAGATTTTGCTTTAAATAAATTGCTGTATCGCCTGCCTTTTTGACCCTCAGGACTTAGCAGTCTTCCTTTCTAGGGAGAATCTGGCAGACATCCCCTCCTGGGGTATCAGCTCATTTTCCTATAAGCTCTCATAACAGAGCACTCATTACTACAAACCTTCTTCACCTGTTTATTTAGCCATCTTTCTCACTAGTCTTGGAAGTCTTCGTCTTACTCTAGAAGTCTCTGTCTTATAGCCTTATTATTGAGTACAGTGCCTGACTTACAAATGGGACCAATGGTACAGTTATAAAATGGATGATTAAAACCTCTGAACCTCTGTAGACGTTCATTGTATTGAAAGACACTTAAAATTTTTGATATGGAAAGTATTATGTATCCGTCTAAAATTCCTGTAATTTTGAACAAACTGCCTCGGTTGAGTACATCAGAGTAAGAGAAGCATCTTTGTATCTCTTGGAAAATTGAGTTTATTGCTGCACCAATAGAAGAGACTCAGTAAATCTTTATGGGCTTCAATTAAGGTGCACATTCAAATGTTTTTAGTTTCTAATGAGTAGGAGGTTTGTATTTATCCTTGTGGTTCTGAATATATTAATGACTCAACGATTTCAACACGCAGTTTCAGAACACACGAGGAAAGGTTAATTGGTGGAAGATTTTGTGGTAAATTTAAAATGAAAGTTTAAATTCAGGTTATTCTAATTTTAGCAACACCTTTGCAGAGAGCAGATAAGCTCCAGGGAAATTCCAGTGTTTTTCAGTTTGCAAGCAAATTCCAAGGGCATTTTTCCAGGCAAAATTGTATAAACTAGACCACTCTGGTTTTATGCCCTACTTTTTATTCTCTATCCTGTCATTTTGGTCTATCCACAGATTCCATTTGGAGGACTCTGCTTCAAACCTTTCTTCAGTACCTACTAGTATCCAGGCTTTGCATTCAGACATATCACTTGTGAAACACCCAATTGAACACTTTGCTTTTTTTTCTCTGCCATTAAAATAATTTAGTGTCCTGGGCACCTGAGTGGCTCAGTTGGTTAAGCATCCAACTCTGGGTTTCAGCTCAGGTCATGATCTCAGGGTCCTAGGATTAAGCCCACATCAGGCTCCCCACTCAGTGGGGAGTCTGCTTGTCTCCCTCTGCCCCTCCCACTGTTCACATTTTCTCTCTCTTAAATAAACATTTAAAAATAAAATAAAATTATCTAATGTCCTATCAGCATTATCTCAAGTCTATGGAGCACAGAACATGATGACAATTATTTTAATTCTAAAATATCATCACCATGAAAGAAGAAGGAGAAGTAAGGAAATTTCACAAAGTAGGGAATTTGGTAGAAGTGTTTGAAGAAAATAGATGTTTTAAAGAGTTTAAAGATTCTTCATTCCTTCATTAATTCTGTTATCTGGTATATATTACACTCCAGATTGTTCTGTGTGCTTCAGATACATCTACATTTAGTTTTAACAACAACCTGTGAGATAGATTTTGCTATTACAACCATTTATAGAAGAAGAACTCAAGGCATGGGGAGATTAACAGGTGCTTAGGCAGTAACTGGCAGATACCAGTTACAAAGCCACTAACTGGTAAAATGAAATCAAGTTCAGGGAGTCTGGATCCAGAACCCACATTCTTAACCACTTCAATATCTCACAAAATGCCAGTAAGCACTTTTTTTGCCAGGTTACTTGATGGCAAGGACGTGGAAATTTGATAGACATCTCTCAGGGGAAAACTGATATTTAAATCAGTAATAGTAAAGGTAAGCACTATATAGAAAGGATTTTCATTATTTTTATTGGTTTATTTTAATCTTTATATACCACAATCAAAGAAATTAAAGTACTTACTATAAGAACAATATAGCAACAATATATATATATTTTTAAATTGCTCCTTATTACACACCAAAAATATCATGTTTTCCCTATTTCTTCCTTTTCAAGTGAATTCTTTACCTTCTCAACTAAATAGGTATAATTTGACATTTAGCTTTTCCTTCTTAGCTACCTAATATTTCTTCTACTAGGTATATATTTAGTTTTCTCTCATATTTAACATTGAGGTTATTTTATAATTTTCCACAGTTAGAACTAATCCCATAATAAATATTTCAGTTCCCATATTTTATTTTTCTCTTTTTTAGATACATCTATGTATACATTTTCTTTCCTATGAAACTAATGTTCACATGAAAATTTCTTTAGTGCCAAGCTTTTTAAAAAATGGAATTTTTTGCATTAATGTCAGATTTTATTTTATTCTATTTTATTTTATTTTATCTTAAGTATTTTATTTATTTATTTGAGAGTGAGAGCCAGAGAGAGAGAGAGAGCATGAGTGGAGGGGGTGATGCTGAGGCAGAAACAGACTTCTTATTGAGCAGGGAGCCTGATGTGAGGCTGGATCCCAGGACCATGAGCTGAGCTGAAGGTAGATGCTTAACCTACTGAGTCACCCAGATGTGCTTAATGTCAGGTTTTAGTAATGCGATATAGTCAACGTAATTTTAAAGATTTTTGGATGCCACTCAGTTGTGAATTACCTAATTTGCTCTACTCTAGTCATGACACATTACCAAAGTTATTTCTTTTTCCCTTTAAACAGAATATGCTGATGCTTATGTCTCCTTTTCCTGATGGTTTAGCTTTTGATTTATTATTACTACTGTTGGCTTACATAATTTTTCCCCTTAGGTTTTGCAGTTTTTATTCCCATTCAAACAATTTACCATCTGTTAAAGATCTCTTCCACTTTCCACTTTCAAAAGGTGCTGAATGATTAAGAGAGGATGGGTTGCTTAAAAATAGCTCTTTGTATGAGTTGTACAACGAACAAGATTAAACTTTGTCATCTTTTATTTTACTCAATTTTTTAGCCGTGTGACCATAGCCTTGTAACTGTGTCCCATTCTGTAGTAGTTTTCAAGGTTATTTATTATATTAGTTTGCTAGAGCTACGTTAAATAAAAAAATGCTACAGACTAGATGCCTTAACCAACAGAAATATATTTTCTCAAAATTCTAGGCACTGGAAGTCTGAGATCAAGTCTATTTATTTATCTACAGGGCTATTTATTCTGAGGCTTCTCTCCTTGTATTGTAGATGTCTATCTTCCCTTTGTGTCTTCACATGATCTTTCCTCCATGTGAGAATCTCTTCTTTTTTAAGGACATTCATCATACTAGACTATGGCCCACTCTAAGGATCCCATTTTTATTTAATTATCTCTTTAAAGTCACTATATCGAAATAAAGACACAACTGAGATACTGAAGGTTGGGAGTTTAACAGATTTTGTGGGGGAGGGGGCGGGCACTGCAATGCACCCCATAACATCTTGCTAAGAGAATCATACCTTTTAGCATTTGGACTTGCATTTCACTTTGGTTTGCTGCAGCTTGTTCCCAGCTAATAAGATTAGAAACATCAAATATCAACTTTCTTTTCCTACAATTACTTGGATAAAGCATTCCAGGACAGAATGAAAGAGTTAAATCACCATCAGAACTTGGCTTGTCTTTGCAGCATATTACTTAAGCTAAGATATAAGCACATTTATTTTTGAATCACTATGGTGTCCATATCTGACAGTTGTTTTCCAGGAGATTATTTATTTATTTATTACCAGAATCAGACAAACAAAAAACCCAAACAAACCCAGTAGTTCCTGATAAATATGTGGTAGAATGTGATATAACCTATGGGCAGAAGTCATGCCTTTCTTTTCATTCCTCCTCTGGTTGTCCTAGCCTGGGCACTATTTGTAACTCTCTTTCTAAATCAGTGATGAGTCTTTTAACTCACTGTGTTCAATCTATGAGGAAGAGAGACAGTACCCCTGCCTTTAACAGCCTTGCAGTGCAAAGACTGCAAGGTCAGGGTCATAACTACATAACATTGAGGACATTTAGGAGGCAAAATCAATAAGACTTGCTATTGAATGGATGGGGCTGGGGACAGATAAAAAAAAGTGTCAAGGACAGCTCCAGGTGTAAAGGTGAAAACATTTGTTAGATCATTTCCCTTTCTCTGACTGGCTGGAAGACCCTTTCTCCTTAAATAAACTGGAAGTTACTTTTGCACAAATATTATAGCCTAGATTTGTTATAATTTTTCAAAGTTCTCGGATTACAATAGGCACTCAGTTAATGTTTGATCAGTGAGTAAAAGCATACAATTCAGAGACTGTAGTAGTCAGAAAAATGGTGCTCCGGAGAAGTTCACCTCCTAATTCCCAGCACCTATGAACATACCACCTTCTAAGGCAGAAGAGACTCAACAGATAAAAAGGAGCTTGAGATGGAGACATTATCTTGGATTATAATCAAAAGCATTCTTGAAAGTGGAAGAGAAAAGCAGAAGAGAGAAGCAGAGGAAGATTTGATTACAGAGGAGGAGGTCCAGAGTGATAGAATGAGGGAGCTCAACCCATAGCTGTTGGCTTTAAAGATGAAGGAAGAGGGACATCTGGGTGGCTCAGTGGTTGAGTGCCTGCCTTTGGCCCAGGATCGAATCCCACATCAGGCTCCCTTCATGGAGCCTGCTTCTCTCTCTGCCCATGTCTCTGTCTCTCTCTCTCTGTCTTTCTCTCTGTCTCTCATGAACAAATAAACAAAGTCTTAAAAAAATAAGAATAAAGATGGAGGAAGAGAACCATGAGCCAGGACAGTGGGCAATCTCTAAACCTGGAAAGGGCAAAGAAACAGATTCTGCCCTAGGGCCTTCAGGAAGGAACGTTGCCCTACTAGCCTCCATGAGACCCATTTCAGCTTCTGAATTATGTAACTGTAAGAAAATAATGTCATGTCATTTTAAGCCACCAAGTTCGCAGCAATTTAGCCATAGAAAATTAATGCAGTGGCTAATAAAGTTTTCCAGTGACCCAAGTGTTCTCCCTATTATTAGCCAATCATTTCAATTTCATTGACTAATACCAAGGCTTACGTACTCACCTCTCTGGCTCCGTAGAGCTATTACAATAAACCTCCAAGGAATCATACATCTTCATTTTAGTCTACTTTAATTCCCCGAGTTGTTAACAAGCAAAAGTTGACTGTTGTACATTTTACTTTTATTTTTCTCTCTCATGGTGGCAAAGTGGGAAAAAAAATCAAAACGTTCGTAGTTAATGAGAAAAGCAAAAAAAAAAGTCAAGAAATCTAGTATAGATGCTACAAAAAATGTTAATTGTATGCCGAATTTCCTGAGTAGTATTCCATCATACATACCGGGGGAAAAACTAGTTTTAGTCGGTGTCATAATTCTTTTATGCATAATTACATATATTTTATAGACATTTATTCATTCATATGTATATATTCAAATATTACATGATCTCTTGATATTTGAAAGTTAAAGACTTATTGAAATCAAATAAAATAATTACATTTTTATACATTGATTTTAAACCTCCAACAATTAGTATTATTATCAGTCTATGTTCCTAAGACTAGAAATACAAGTAAATTATGTGGGTTTCTTATTTTGGAATCATTTAAAATACGTTCTCATTGACAAAAATAACTGAAATGGACCCCAGTTTTATTTCAGAGATTCAATTGTGAGGTTGAGCTGATTTCAACAGTATTCTAGTCTCCAGTTTTAGAGACACTTATGACCTGACCTTGTGAAGAAACAGAAATCTGACTACCACCTGGTCCTTTGCAACTTTTTGATGTGGCACCTCAGGCTGTAAGGACCAGTTCTTCCAAACAATCGAGTCTCAATGGTGACTCTATTGCCAGGGATTATCCAAAAGTGGGCAAAACGTGATTCCTGCTCCATATTCACTGACTTGGAAGGTGAGTCAAATCCTATAGTCTATTAATGAGGTTTTTATTGCAAGTGTTAAGAGGGGATTGTGGTAGTTTTGCGAGATGCTATTATTAGGGGCAACTGCATAAAAGATATGTAGTATTTCTCTATTATTTCTTGCAACCGCATGTGAATCTACAGTTACCTCAACGTGAAAAAAAAATAGTTGAAGAAAAATGGGATTAGAAGGCAAAATGCCTCTATATGATCTTATTTAGTCATTAAATTTTAAACCAAATAAATTCGACCTTTGATCCTCCTTTAAAGTTGCTCAAGCTTGTTGAATGAGAAACAGCTGGAACCCAAAGAAAGCCTACATGCAAACTCTTGTAAATGGAGTGAAACCCTTTGTAAATGCATGTTTTGACTAAGCAAGTTAGAGCACAGATGGCTGAATGAGAAGTTACTATATTTACAGAGGGGCATCTGTTACATTACATTTAACTGGATCTATGGAGTCAAATTTTTCTCCTCACAACCTGTACCAAGTTATTGCCAATGCTCTCCACTCCATTTAGCATCTCTGTGTGTTTGGCATGCTTCTGAGTTTTCATCATGAGCAGCCTTAATTGCAAAATATATAGAAATGGTTTTCACAGATACATAAAATTGAGGAAGTATGGAGCTAGGGTTGACAATGGCCACTGTCTCCATGGTGCCATCCACTGTGCAATAATCCAGACAGGGACCAGGCTGCATGGCCCACTTAGAGATGTACACTGCTCATGTGCTGTGTGCCCATATTTTATTGACCTTGAAAATATAATTTTAGAGCCAGCAGGATTTTGAGTAATTTGAATGCCCAAGAAGAGCACTTTTCCCTGGAGCTTTGAGGCACATAGGTCTGGATTTATAGAGAAATGACTGTACACTATTGGGGAGTTAGAGAATAGTGCCTGGCCTATTACGGTTTTTTATAGTGTGCGTGCAAGAAAACACAGCTGTAACTTGAGCTCAGATAAATAACTTGCTTTCCCAAAGTATTGGACCAGCCTAGAGTGGGTAAGATTGGAATAAATAACTATATATTTTTTGTGTTAATATGAATAATACTAGATTCCACAACCAAGCAGAGTTCTGAATTTTGCCTTATTCACTATAAATTGTCAGCTAGAGTAAAGTTGGTACTGGCGTATTTTTGGGTTTCTTTTGTTTCAGGTTTTTTTGCATTCTTAAAATGAATGAAGAGAAAATCTGATTCATGGTTTGATTTTTTTTTTTTTTTTTGACAGAGCAAGAGAGAGAAATTGAGGCACAAGATACTGACTTAACTAAGATCATACATTTTAATAAACGGGGAAAAACCTAAACGTGAGGATATACAAGGCTGTCTGGCCGAAAATCCTTACTCTTAATCACTCCGTGCAGATTTACCAGTTTAAAGATTAAACTGGGCAGCCCAGGTGGCTCAGCGGTTTAGCGCTGCCTTCAGCCCAGGGCCTGATCCTGGAGACCGGGGATCGAGTTCCACATCGGGTTCCCTGCATGGAGCCTGCTTCTCCCTCTGCCTGTGTCTCTGCCTCTCTCTCTGTGCCTCTCGTGAATAAATAAATAAAATCTTATAAATAAATAAATAAATAAATAAATAAATAAATAAATAAATAAATATTAAACTGAAGCATATTAAATAATTTTAAGAGTTTGAGCCAAAAGCAAATGGAATTAGGCAGTGGAAGAGTGGAGTGTAGGAGAACCGCTCTGCCGACATAGGGAAAGGGAGAGGGTCCTGGAAAGAAATTGTGGAAGCAAAGAAAGGAAATCATGTGGTTGACTGCAGCCTGAGGCCTAGAGGGCTGCTTCTGATCGGTTGCCCTTAGCATTTTGATTTTGAGGCCCAGACTTTTGTTTTCTCACAGACTCCCAGGACACTAAATCACCGTAGTCTAATAGCCTCCTTGTTTCATTAGTTTAACAGCATACACTTGTACATACATACATAGAAAAATAAAATTGCATTTTGGTTTTTTATTCAAAAAAGGGCATTTTTCACAATATAAGTTCATTTTCTTTAGGTTCTCTTAATATGCTATTTTTTTTTTCTTCCAAGGTTTTATTTAAATTCAACTTAGTTAATGTATAGTGTAGTACTTGGCTTCAGGAGTAGCATTCAGTGATCCATCGCTTACATATAACACCCAGTGCTCATCGTAACCAGTGCCCTCCTTCATGCCCATCACCCATTTAGCCCATCCTCCCACCCAACTTCCCTCCATCAACTCTCATGTTGCTCTCTATAGTTAAGGGTCTCTACGGCTTGCCTCCCTCTCTGTCTTTATCTTGTTTTATTTTTCCTTCCCTCCTATGTTCATCTATATTGTTTATTAAGTTCCACATATGAGTGAAATCATGTGATATCTGTCCTTCTCTGACTTTGCATCACATAATACACTCTAATTCTATCCACGTTGTTGCAAATGGCAAGATTTCATTCTTTTTGATGCCTGACTAATATTCCATTACATATTAATAGCTGTTTTAATTAAAAATCATCTTTATCTGACTACTGGCAAATCTGTCATATTCTGGATAGATTTTTTCCTTTGGAAGATTATCATTTGCTACAACTAGATAAATAACTTGCTTTCCCAACGTATTGTACCAGCCTGGGGTACACAAGAGAAATAAATCTAAGAAGCAAGGACCTCCCCATCCCCTAAATGTTACTTAATATCAGTGAGAGCCTTCTTAGAAAAAAATCTTCTACTTTTCCTCCTTTTTGAATAGACAATGAGTTCTTACATTCTTTTAGACAAATTACTTTCCTTCACATTATTTTATTTGTAATTCTAAAATTAACTACAGTGTGTATTCCCTAGGAGTGCAGACCCTTGATAACTTAAAACATCAATTTGCATCCATATGTTAGACATGCAAACTATAAAAGAAATGTTTGCTCAGTTCTTACATTCTGAATAAAGATGCTGACTCAAAAATGTAGTTCCAATGTTAGTGGACATTTTCAGACATTTAAGCAGGTTTTGTTGTTTTATTGTTGCTCTTCTAAATAATCCTAGAAGCAAAGAAGTTGTGAACACCTACTTTATTTAATTGACAAATATATTTTAAATTAGGCATATATTCATTAACTTTAGTTAATATAAGTAATTTTTTAGTGTTAAGTTATACAAGTGAGTGAGCTCTAGTACCTAAGTACCTTGATATAAAAATAGGTATTCAGTTATATTATTCATTCAGTTAAATTATATGTTCCTATGATACAAATGGAAAGTATACTAAGATTTAAGGGAAATAATGTTTTTAATTGTCATTTTCTTATAACAACTTATGTGATGTCCAAGCAATTTTAGATGATCATCTCTATGACTCCAATATTTCTACATTTCTAGGTTCGCAAATCCAGTCACTCCCTTCCTCTGCTACTACCATTAACTGTCACAGAGCTTATTTAGCTTTACGCAAGGTCTCTTCATCAGACCTACTTGTAGCAAAGTGACTTCTTCCTTTGAAATATGCAGAGCTTATTAGATGTCTAGTCTCTCTAATTTCAGGCCTTTTGTTGTTGTTGTTTTCAAGAAGGTGAAGAAGAAAAGAGAACCAAGCCTCACAATATTAAATCATAACTTAATCAGCTAAAGAGAGAAAAAGACTTACTGAATTAAGTTTTCTTAAGTGAGGAAGCAAAATATACTATAAAAGCTTTTGAGGAGTTTTAAAATGAGTCACGGTGGGATGCCTGGGTGGTGTAGTCAGTTAACCAGTGACTCTTGGTTTTGGCTCAGGGCATGATCTTGGGGTCGTGGGACGGAGCCCCGCATTGGGCTCCAGTGCGGAGACTGCTTGGGATTCTCTCTCCCTCTCCCTCTGTCCCTCCCACTCATGCTCTCTCTCTCTCTCTCTCTCTTAAAATAAATAAATCTTAAAAAAAATAGAGTGATTCATGGTAACCTCTTTTATAGTAATTAGTAAATTAATTAATTATCAGTCCCTTGATAATAATGACAATTATAACAATATCTATTTTAAAGTATGTGATTAAAATAATGCTTAAAATATGGATACTTTTCCCTAGGACAATATTATCTTTTCATATTAAAATAAAAAGGAAAAACTATATACTTTAAAGAACTGTATAGGTCACTTTGAGTACGTTAAAGCCAACGTATTTCAATATTTGCGAGGAAAAAAGGCTCTCTTTGCGACTATTAGTTTTAGGATAAATAGAGCCAATTTGAAACATCATCTGATGAGGACTTTTAAAATTTGAATTGTGAACATGTGACATGAACTTCTTGATCTCTGCAACTGGCAGTTTTTAGCTTTTTATTCGCCCCTTTCAACATGTATCTTATCATGTTAGCTGGATAATGCCGTCAGTGAAGATGGATTTTGGGGCCGCAAAGAGACAAACTAACAAATAAGGATTCAGAGCAGGACAGTTTTGCAAAGGAGACTGCAGAGAAGTAAAACTAGTTAAAATGTGTGTGGCAAAACTTAGTGGAAAAGGATGAGGTTTGCTGAAAGTGATTGACAAAGAAGGTCCCCAGGTACAGATTCTGGTTTGGGTCCAGTTACGGAGTCACGACGAATGGAGCATGGTCTATGCAGTTCTCCCAATACTGGCTGTCACCGGATGCACGAGGGCAACACATCTTAGTGCAAATGCTTGTGAAGTAACCAAGGATCTTGCCATGTATTTCTTTTTCTAAACTCAAAGCCTCTCTTTCTTTTTGCTAACATAGTGGTGAGATTCTTTAAGTGGAGACTTACTGAGAAAAAAATATATATATATCAGTCAGTTGTTTCTCTTGCTTCTGGTATAGTCAGGGTTTGGTTAGGAAAATACAAAACACCCTACTTTTCTCAAGAAAGAGGACATTTAACCCAGGGAATTTACAAAATCAGTGTAAGGGTTGCAGAACTGGGCAGGCAAAGCTTCTGCTAGGGTGACTGATGACCCACGGAGACTCAGAAAGTGGCCACCGGCCCAGGTCAAGGCATTGCCAACAGTGGCCACAGCATCCTTCTGCATTAAATCAGGGCACTCCCAGACACCTGCATGGAGGTGTGACAAAGCCCATGCATCCGCCCCATTCAGCCGAAAAAGACTGTGGCCTGTGGTTTCTTTGCATTGCACATGTGTGACTTTCTTTAATTGGTGACATCTAATCAGAGCTCTAGTAGCAAACGATTCTGGGAAGTGAAGTTTCCTGTTTATTCCTGTGACACAAGGAAGAAACTGTGAAAGCAAAAATTGCATCAGGCAAAGAGGACTTCATTCAAGAGAGGAAAGCAACCTGAAGAACTCAGTCTAAACTCAATCCACTGGGATAAATGGCAAGAAGGATGAAGACTGCAGAGGGTGGGCAGGCGGGGGACACACAGGCCATCTGTGTTTTCTAACTGGCTTTACCCAAAAGAAAAGTAAACTTTCAGTGTCTTTGACGGGAGGTGGTTTTAACAAAGGTGAAGCAAGACATGCACTGAATTTAGGCTCCTTCTCTCTCAAAGAGATTGTGGTGGGGGGGTGGGGGGTAGCAAAATTTTTCTCTGGTGATTACATTTCAAAGGGATGGTCTCCAGATCCTTGGGAAAGACACATCTGGGTTGTAAAACCGGCAAGAGGCTTTTCAAAAAACTTAAATCTCAACTGGGTAGAAAAATTGTTTAGAATGACAAGTTTTCTAAAGTAAATGCTCTAAGGAAATAGGAGCCTAAAATCGAGAAGAAGCCTGTCTAAAGTGTAGTCAAGCTGAGAAGAAATGTGAAGATCCTCTCAGACAAAATTAAAAGGGATCCTAAAAAAATAAAAATAAAAAACAGTATTAAGGACACATAATTAAAATCCTTAATTTCAAAAGTGGCAAAACTCTAGGTTTGAATTCCAACTCTACTACTTATTAACTCGTATATGACCCTCAACATTTTTGAGCCCAGGTTTTACCTTATGTTTCCATATTTTCCTTTTTTTTTTAAGAGATTTTATTTATTTACCCATGAGAGACAGAGAAAAGGCAGAGACACAGGCAGAAGGAGAAGCAGGCTCCACGCAGGGAACCTGATGCGGGACTTGATCCCAGGACCCCGAGGTCATGACCTGAGTCAAAGGCAGACACTCAACTGCTGCTGAGCCACCCAGGCCTCCCTGTTTCCCTGTTTTCCATGTTTTCAGTATTGTTTAATAGGATTAAATAAGAATATATGGAGAAGTGTCTATGCTATGATTTGTCACAATTAAAAACTAGTTCTTTTTATTTTTCATGAGAAATGGTAATTATACATGGTTTTGAAAGGCGAGTATAATTTTAAAATTAGATGAACTAAAGAAGTGAAAATGGTTCACTGAGCCATGTTGCTTTTAAATAATAGACGATTTAGATTCTAGTTTTTTCAGCTCAGACTTAGACATCTATAAAAGAATCTGTTCAAATGTTGGTAAGTTTGGTTGCATTCTCCTTTTTATTGATTTCTGTCAACACTTTACAGACCTGAATTTCAGCGTTAATGGTACCATAAATTTGAAACTTGGTTTGTTAAGTGTAGTATATTATGGACTCTTCTCTTCAAGGGGAATAGAAAAATCTCGATATCGAGCACTTTTCCATTGGAATGACAAAAGCAGAAAAAAAAATTTATGAAAACGCTTATATTAACCAGTCTAGCTTTTACTTTGGGTTAAATCCAAAATAACTTGGTCATGGGAAAGCTCACATTTTATTTAAAATAACTACTTTCTTTACTTGCAAATAACAAAATGCATAATGGAAATCAAAATAAATCCCTTTCAAATGATTTTAACCTTGATAAATTTGTCTTGTATTAAATGTATGTGCAGTGCAGATATGAGAAGTTTTTCAGAGGATAATCTGGGTATTGACTCTAGTAGCGTGCAAAAGAAACTATTAAATAAAAGTTTTAAGCACTAAACAAATATTAAAAACAGGTTAGTGTATAAGCACTGATGACAGGATGGAAACAGTATTATGGGGAATAAAATGCTAATTTTAGCTATGTGATCACAAGTAATTTTCAGCTTTCTTGGTGTTGAGTTTCTCACCTGAAAAATCACGCGTTGATCAGACTGGATGACGCTTTTCAACATATCAAACGCTCTTATTGTCTCTGGAATTTTTTTTATGGTTTTCTATGCAAATATATCCCTAATTCTCCTAATTCTCTACAATATATGTATTTTTCATAACTAAATTTAACATTTCTTAATTATAGCAATCAGCCTAATATTATACTTTATAAAGTTACTCTACAGCAAGCCAGTCACGAGCACAAGCCCATCACATAGCAAGCATTCTTTATTTGTGTTTTTGGTGTTCTTTGGACTTCTTCCAGCTAGCCTGTCAGGCTCTCCTCTGGGCCTCTTGTCTCTACCAACAATAATAGATCTTTCTCCTATTTTTTCAAGGGTCAACTCATTCAGGGGAAGTAAGAGTTATTTTTCTTTATGTAAAAATAAGTTTAATTCTAAACCTAGTTGCTGAGGCAGGCATGCTGCTATGACCTCACTTGCTTCTTATCGAAATAAGATGGACCCCATTTTATAGATGAGAAGACTGAGTCATGCTGGAGAACAGTACATGACCTACTGAGCCCAAACAGGGAATGGTGGTGATGAGATGACTGTTTTGGCTAGAAAGGTATGTCAGAGCAAAGATATGGAGAGCCTAGAATGTCTTTACACAGAAGTTCTTACAATATGTGAGCTCTTTCAGGAGTTCTCAGCCCCAAAGAAAACAAAGGAGGAAATGTTAGATTTGAGAGAAAAAGATATAGAATAGGAACCTGTTCTTTCCTGGATTCTGTACCTCCTTCCCCAATGACGTCCTCTCTCTGCTTGTTGTTATAGTTTGGTGGTGCTCCGAGGCTCCTGCCCCATCCCTGAGTTCATCCCTTTTGCTTTAGTCGGTTTCTCATCTGTTAACATCCTGATTAGTTTCATGAAAGCTGAAAGACTATAAATTTCTCATGGAAATATTCTGCTGTGAGAGAAGAAAATGGCTTTAATTATCCTGGTAGGATAATATGAAGACAGTCAACAGGGGTGGGCCTTACACTATACTGGCTTTCTGGTGTGTTCTGTTTTCCTACTTTAAGTACTGTTCCGAGAAGGCAAGCCTTAAAATTATTTGTTGGGGTTCTAAGTTTTGACTGATTATACATTGTCTTTATGACCAAAGAGAAGAATATTTTTTTTTAATTTTATTTATTTATTCATGAGAGACACAGGCAGAGGGAGGAGAAATGGGCTCCATGCAAGATCCTGATGTGGAACTCGATCCCAGAACTCGGGATCACGTCCTGAGCCAAAGGCAGACACTCAACCGCTGAGCCACCCAGGCATCCCAGAAGAATAATTTAAAATTACATGTTGAGGTAACATGACAACTGTTTCTCAGTGTAATATATATGGTTAAGATACATGGATTAGGGAAGAGATAAGGTCATTTTCATTTCTCTCTCCCTTAATACTTTTCTCTGTATTGTTTATTGGCAACATGGGCAAATGTTGAAAAGGATTCAAATGAAAAGGATTCAAAATGCATCAGGGCATTTTTTTAAAAAAAGGATTAACAGGACATATGTTCATTTATACAAAGGGAGGAACATGGGATAATGTTTTATAAGAATGTCAGAAGTAGGAACTGAAAACTATTTATTTTTTCTTTTATCTCTGGGAGTTCCTAAATATAACAGAATGTGAAACCATCTTAGTATGACATCTATTCTGTAGGGTAGGCAGGATTCTAAGATTCCCTGCAATGCGTCATGCCTTTGGGTTATCTCCTTCTATTGAGTGTGGGCAGAATTTGTGATTTCCTTCTAGTCAATAGACTAGGCAACGATGATGGCATAGTCATCCTGTGATCTTAGCCTCCTGGAATGATCCTTCTGCTGGCCTTGGAGAAGCAAGCTGCAATGAGTTCTTAGAACTGTGTCAAACAGTTTAGTAAGGGCCACATGCGTTTGTCAAATAAAGACAAGAGTAGATTACTCAAAGTATATTTCAAAAGCTTCAGATTTTCTTTTCCATTTTTAGTCCTCTACTCATACACTAGTTTCTTTAATTGCCAAGAAGTATGATGTAAGGTATAAGTATTTAGGCATTTTTTTCCCTTCACATTTTCTGCTTTTTTTTTTTTTTTTTTTTTTTTGTATCATGTTCACAGCTGCTTTTGTTCAGGCTGTTACGGGGCATGACATATGGGAGTGAATACTGAGCTGTCTTCGTCTTAGTGGATTTGTAAGCTCTGGGTCATTCATAATGATTAGCTGCACTACCAACATTTATAAGATAATTGGCAGCAGCGATTAATTTTGTATAGATGGATTCTTTTTAACCAGAAAGATGACTTTCAGAATTCCATTATGCAGTGTCACTCGATGAAAAGTCTCTGAAATTCTATGTGATCATCACACTTTTCTAAAACAAATTTCACCAGAGGAGTTTAGCTTTGGCATATGAAGAATACGCTTGTCCAATTCCTCTGTCATCCTATTTCAAAGCCACGGAAAAGCGTGTTCTGAAATCCATCAAACATTTGACAATAGTTGAACAATCATAAAGTGAGTTGAAACATTTTCATCCCGGTTCTCCCGTATTTTTGTTGTCTCTGCTGAGTTCTAGAAAAGTAAGCCAAGGGCTGGCTCTGGGCAAAATGTCAAGTTCAAAATCCTCGGTCTGTCATTTAAACCCTCCACATTTTGTCCCATTCTATCTTTCCAATCTGAACTCTGATTATATTCTCATGCCTCTGTTTTTTTTAGTCTTACTGGCTTTTAGGTTGTCCTCTGAAGCCTGGTGTCCCTTTCTTGCCTGTGGCTCTTTGCTCACACTGTTACTTCTGTGTAGTATATTTCTTTGCTTCCACATAAGCAAATGTGATCTTTTTTCTCCTGCCCATTCATATTTATATTCTCCAAGATGCCTTCCCAGATGGATTCAGAATTTTTATAGGCTTCTTTTATTTCTTTATGTTTTACACTTTTAATATAATTCGTACTAAAATCTTGAATCAAATGATTTATTTACATGTAATTATTCACTTGATTATGAGCTCCTGAGGCTCTATATCCCTGCTACCACCACCACTACTACCACCCCCACTACTACTACCACTGTGCCATATACAGTGTTGTGGAAAGGCTATGTATTAAATCCTGTTTATTGAATTTAGCTATATTAAAATTACCAAGGCATTTATGGTTTTTCTTAATAATTATATTTTTATTATTCAGTATTAGTGTTTTTTAAGATTTTATTTATTTATTCATGAGAGACATACAGAGAGAGGCAGAGACACAGGCAGAGGAAGCAGCAGGCTCCATGCAGGGAGCCCAGTGTGGGACTTGATCTCAGGACCCCGGGATCACGACCTGAGCTGAAGGCAGATACTCAACCACTGAGCCACCCAGGTGCCCTATCAAGGCATTTAGTTTTGAACTATTGAAGTCATATACAGTTTTCATCTTTATCATGGACAATTTAACCCCTGATTGAATTTGCTTCACCTGTAAAATGCAAACAAATCAGCTACATTAAAAAAGATAATGTAATCAGTAATCAGTAAACTATAAAAAGCAATACAAACATCAATTATTGAAATTCCTTTTTTTTTCTTCCTTTTTGGGCAATCTCTCCTTTTTCTTTTACTTTTCTGGGCAGTATTCCACATCTCAAACTTTTTCATACATTTATTTACTCTACTGATAATGTTTACCTTAGCGATTTCTTAATATGGTAATATAACCTTTACTTGGGAATCAATGTTGCGATTTCTCCTTTAAATACTTTATTTAGCAGGAATCCATTGATATTCCTATACATACTCGTTTTTGTTAAACAAAAGAGTAACAGCATTGGATTGATCAAAATAAAAGAACAATATGCGATCTCAGAGCAGTGGAGAAGAGCTTAAAGAACAGGAGACACTTGTGGTAATAACTGCAGGAAGATGAGATTTATAATCAGACTATGAGATAGGTTGTGATTTTTATTTTTATTTTTATTTTTATTTTGTTTGTGTTGTGATTTTTAGAAAGAGGTGAAGCTGAGTAAAGTCATTGAGGACTTTAAAAAAATTTTTTTTTTTTTTTTCTATTCTCGGGTCGCCTGGGTGGATCAGAGGTGAGCACTTGCCTTTGGCCCAGGGTGTGATCCTGAGGTCCCCGGATCAAGTCCCACGTTGGGCTCCCTGCATAGAACCTGCTTCTCCCTCTACCTGTCTCTGCCCTTGTCTCTCACTCTCTCTGTGTGTCTCTCATGAATGAATAAATAAACAAAATCTTAAAAAAAAAAAAACCCTTCTATCCTCTAGCTGGTTGCTGATTTTCCTTATCTTCTGCGGTTCATAAGATTGTGTTCTCAAGTCAGCCTGCAGAGTTTAAATTTCAGCCTCATAATTGTATATCCTAGATATTCATCATCTTTGTGACCTAAATCCTAATCCCTACTACCTTAAAGTGGTAATAATAATAATTAATACTTCATAGTTTGTTGAAAAGATCAAATAAAATAAATTACTTAAAAGTCCTTAGCACATAGCAAATATAAAATATGGCTAATATTATTATAAGTATTTGCTTAATCATTGTGCTGGATTTCTTTCCTGTGTTTTTACTGTTCTTTCTTTAGGTTCATAGATTTTACTGTAAGAGAATACCAGTCATTACATTTAATTAGTCACTTGATTATGAGCTCCTGAGGCTCATTTCAGGGTGCAAGTGAAGCATTTTATATGTTGAATAAATAATTTTTTTAGTTGCATTAGGTGTAACAAAAGATTCCCAAGCAAAATACTTTTTAGAGTATAATATGTATACATCTATTTTTTTAATTTACTTTTTTTACATCCATTTTATTAAAGCATGAATTACTTCGCATTATTTTTCTCTTCTTTCATATTACATTTATTTTCCCATATTACTCTTTTTACAATGGCTTCAATTAATACAGGCAACTAAAGAGATAGAAGGGAAATCTAGAGCAACATGTCAGCTGTCAGCTGCTTATTGTATAATTTAGCTTAAAAAAATGTTTGGGTAGAGAGGAAATGGGAACTAGAAAGTAAGTCATATTGGATTTCCTATGAATTTATTTTATATATGTCATCTGTTTCCTTCACCAGTACTAAAGATTATTTATTAATTGTCTATCGATTAAGGGACACCTGGGCAGCTCAGCAGTTGAGCGCCTGTGTTTTACTCAGGTCATGATCCCGGGTCCTGGGATCAAGTCCCACGTCGGGCTCCCTACATGGAGCTTGCTTCTCCCTCTGCCTGTGTCTCTGCCTCTCTCTGTGTCTCTCATGAATAAATAAATGAAATCTTTAATTTTTTTCTATTAATTGACAAGTCAAAAAATATTACCTTCAATATTTATTAGTTGTAGGATCTTAGCTTCCATGTGCTTCAGATGCAGAGGCATCCTAACTACTGTAAAGGGGCAGGAACTGCACTTCCCTCCCAGACTTGTGGAATGGTTAAAGAAGATAATAATGTAGAGCACTTGCACAAGGACACATTAGGTGCCATATGAGCTTTTCAGACAATTGTTATCATTGTTATTATACCGAAGGGATGTATTGAGTCTCCCCCAGAAAATGGATAAGGAGAAAAGATTTTCTAAAAACTTTTCAGTACTATGAAAAGTCTAAATAAAAACATTTCTTTTGGAGCTAAGTGCTGGGAAGAAGCTTCTCTAAGATGCTGCATGTTTTCTTTAATGTTTCCTTTTTTGCTTTAAAAAGAAAAAAACTTTAAGATAAAAATCACATCTGCTTTCGTAACTATATAAAATTGTAAGGCAGCTTATCCTTGTAATCTCTTTCTCATTCCTCTATCTGAATATCAATTTATAGTTTCAATAATTCTGGGTGTTTTTAGCTAATATATATATATATATATATATATATATATATTCTCTCTTTATATATATGTAGAGAGAGTGAGAGAGAGATCTGTTTTTATTAAATGCACTTTTGCCATTTATCTACTCATTTATCAGATATATATTGAATGCTGCTATATACAGCATTTTCTTTTTTTTTTTAATATTTTATTTATTTATCCATGAGACACAGAGAGATGCAGAGAGAAGAGCAGAAACACAAGCAGAGGGAGAAGCAGGCTCCATGCAGGGAGCCTGACGTGGGACTTGATCCTGGGTCTCTAGGATCAGGCCCTGGGCTAAAGGCAGTGCTAAACCGCTGAGCCACCCGGGCTGCCCCTATATACAGCATTTTCATCAGATGCTTGGAGGTTCAATGACAAAAATTTAAACTCAAGGGGATTACAATTAACAAATAATCACAAAAATAAATATAAAATTCCAGTATTCAGTACCATAGACAGATGCATAGTCTGAAGTATTCAACTTGGAAAATGACCTATTTAAGGAATCAAAGAAATAATAACCCAGGTAAAAGTCTGAAAGAAGAAAATATGAGTTAACAAAGAAAATGTGTGTGTGTGCGTGCGGGGGGTGGGGGGAGAGGAAGAGAAAGAAAGATGGAGGAGATGGAGGATGACAAGAGGGAGATTGAGAGAAAGAAGGATGCATTTATTTCTGCCATTGGGAGCAACGGGCACTAACCAAGTCTCCATGGGAGAGGGAGACAGTGTAGCTGGAAATACAAGGACTGTAGATTATGTGCATGCATGGTGTAGAGGAGGAGGGCTCACACCTCGGGTCACAGGGTCAGGAAATCCAGGTGGTGGGAAAATACACACTATTTATTTTTTGATTGCATATATATATATATATATATTTTTTTTTTTTTTTTGCATACAGTGAAACAAAGTGTGGTAATCAATAGATGAGGACAGGAGGAAGCAGAATTTATGGCCTTTAGGAATGTTGTGAGTCATAGGTAGGGTGTGGGTAGGCATGGGCAGGTTCACAACCTGAAAGTGAACAGAATTCATTAACAAACTAGTATTTTACACCCAACGGTCTTCATAGTGCAGCAAGATAGAAAAGAGGCCCACGAGGTGCTTGTGTGGTAGAACCCGAGTCTGATTATAGCACATTATTTCTTCATTAGTCCTATTTTAAAAAATAAGAATTATTCCCAGGACACCTACCCTGCTAGGTGTTCGTCATACCTCGACGGTTCTGGGCTCCCTCATGCCAGGGGCTGACATGAAAACAAACTGAAACGCCTCAAAAGGGGAATGACTAGAAAAACTGTAATACATCCCAGTCATAGACTGTAATGAAGTTTATAAAAATAGGAAGTTAAGAGCTGTACCAGTTAGAGAGAGCTGGGAAAACTTATTAAATATGTTCGGAAGGTAAAATCGGTTAAGACTCAGCACCGGCTTATATAAAAGTGGTGTCAAAGATGAGTCAAATACCTTGCTTGTGTGTTGTGATAATGAAGTAGAAAATAATAGAAAAAGACAGGCATAAAAAGTGGAAGTTCTATTTAAGGTGCGTTCTTTCCCAGGGCTTCTGAAACACTCGCGTGGAGATGTCAAGGAGACAGTCAGAGGAATGTAGCTAAAGCTCAAAAGTGAGCTCTGGGGTGAACATTTCTATTCAGAAGTGATCTATATATAGGTGGTGACTTAAGCCTTGAACAAAGATAAGATCGCCTAGGGAGAGAGTATATAATGAGAAGGGAAGGATCTTATCAAATACGTTTGAGCTTGAGTAAACAGAAGCTAAAAAGGCTAAACATGCAAAAAAGATGGAAAAAGGGCCAGAAAACAGTTTTGAGAAAAGAGAGGAAAGAATGATGACCAAGAAGCTACGTAAGAAAGTCTTTCAAGCAGAAGGGATATTCTATAATTTCAAATACTGCTAAGAAGTAATGAACAGTGATGAAATATCAGTTGCATTTCTCAACACGTGGGACACTCATAACCTGATTCAATGGAACCATAAGTGTGGTAACGGGCTCAGAGAGTGGGTTCTGTGCAATCATTGGGTCAAGCAATGGAAATTTAACCAGGTCATTCTTCCAGGCGAAATGGAGATGCACAGGGATCAGATAGATAGAAAGAAATAGAATCCAGACAAATGTTAAGTCTGCTTGTGAGCTCCTATACAAGCTTAGAAACCTGTGCAAGAAATTCCAGACCCACCTACCAATTGTTTTACACTGGTCTTTGTTGAGTCCTGGGTGGCTCACACCCAACGCTGTGACGGTGTAATGTTGCAAGTGTGTCCTCTCTCCATCGGGGCAAGAGCATCCTATAACTCCCGTGTACCCGAATACTCATGAGCTTGACATGGTTAAATATGAATACCTCCAGTGGCAGATAAAAACGAACTCCAGGGTATTTCAGGGCGTCCTTGACTGCCTATTTGGGGGTCATTTCCAATTTATCTACAATCTGTATGTCCGTCTTGCTGCTGACATGAGCCAGGTATAAACTAGGGTACCTCTGCCCACCTCTGCCCACCTCGAAGTCTGCTTTGGAAAGATAGCAGGCATCTGGAAAGCAAAAAAGGCACAGGACCGAGCAGATATTTCAGAGAAAGATGAGCAGATCTTCACAAAAATGCAGGTTGCCACTTCCAAGTAGCTACCATCAGGCTTTTTTCCTAGGCACGCTGATGAAACAAAGCTCTCTTACACCTGAGTTGGTGATTAGGCTGCAATCTAAGACTGAACCAGTGCTGACAACGATGTAATTTTCGATGTAATTGTTAGTAAACAACTTGATGCAGAAAGCTGTCACTCGCTCAAAATCAGGTGTGGACTAAGAACAACGGAGAGTCCAGAAAAGTGGATAAGCAGAGAATCCAGAATCATGTATGCCAGGCACTCTGTCTACCTAACGGAGTCACCAGTTTCTCTAGGGGAGAGAGCAGAAAGTCCCAGTAAAGATTGCAAAATTAGGTTTGAAGTGGGTAAGTAGGTTTAAGCTAATTCTACGTCAACTGCATATATGTATGTATCACACTCAAACATGATCAAAATTCATCATAATAAACATTTGTAAGTGGGAAATTTGCATATTTTTTCACACTATTTGCTGCAAATGGTTAGTGACCAACCACTGTTGGTTTCTCTCTATAAAAAACATCCACTCAACATTAAAATAGCACATTTTTTTCTTTTTTAGAATGAACTGGGATACAAATACACAATAAAGTGGGGCGCCTGGGTGGCTCACTCGGTTAAGTGTTTGTCTTTGGCTCAGGTCACAATCCCGGGGTCCTGGGATGGAGCCTCACATCTTGTCCCTCCGCCCCTCCCCTTGCTCACGCTCTCTCTCTCACTCACTTTCTCTCTCTTAAATAAATAAATACAATCTTAAAATAAATAAATAAGTAAATGCACAGGAAAGCAATATCTGGCAGCTTATATTCCTCTTGGAACCTGTTGATGAAGACGAAGGATTTGCTATGAGAGTTGAATCCACCTTTCACAATGTGTACTACTCAGTGTTTATTATGTATATAAATACATGACGGCTCACAGTAAATAGGCTATTTGTTTCGATGCTCATTTTCAATTCCACTTCACCGGAAAATGGGTGAAATTTCGTAACCAGCTCGATTAAGGGAAGACTTTCTGGTTTATGCTCATCTCAGTTTTGCATTTGAGGTTGTCCTCGCCTTCTACATTTCTGCTAGAATGTTTTCTACTGCTATTCCACTACTTTTTGTTAATCATGGGTTATTTTCAGGCTTTCTTTAGCACTTCGTCCTGTGAAGTGTGTGAGAGCTCATAGGTTTCTACTCCTCTCCCATTGGGTGTGACAGTTTCCTGCTGTCTTCTTTGTTAATGAGATGGAGTGGAAAAAAATAATAATAATGAGATAGAGTGGGTAGGACTGGGACTTTGGTCCCTTCCCTCTTATCTACTTCTTAGATCAATTTGAAGTACAATATGCCATGTTCATGTGGCCCGGCTCACCTACCCATTCCAACGCACTCTTGCTTTTATCTACTGGTGCCAGTAAACAGATGCCCCTGGTACGTTGGGAACTTGGCTCTGGCTCCTTTCCAGCTGTCTCAGTTTTCAAGGTGATCTGAGATCTCAAGCCCTTCTGAGGGTCCTGTGCTCTCTTCAGTTTCCACTCTCCCATCTTACGTCAATGAACGTTCCTCCTCAGGCCAGCCGAAGGCCCCATCTTGAGTGGACCCTTCCTCTTTCCCAGATGGTTGTCATGGCCCTCAGCTGTTGAGTAACCGAAGATGCTGTCTACTGCAAGGTCCAAGCCCCGAAGCCTCCCCAGCCTTGCCCCAGAGCCTATTCCTCAGCCACTATCAGAAGAACCATACTGCCTGGTGTTTAAGGCCTGTAGTGTTATCACTTATACTTTCTTATTATTTGAATAACTCCCTCTTCTCTAATTACCCAAGTCTCTATAGTACATAAGTAAACATGCAGGGGGATGACACCACAATATCTTTATTTCAGTTAGTTTTATATGCTCTGGAAAGAATACATGGGCTTTCAGAATGTGCATAAGATTTTTCTGAATTATATACATTTCCCATTTTTTGTTTCCTATTATCCTATCTTCATAAACTTGGTTTCCGTGTATGTTCTGAATATTCAATGTATTGTCTCAATATACAGGCTCTTAACTATTAAAATGTTAATAGCAGAGCTAGGATTTCTTTGCTGAGCCAATAAGGTATAGCAATAAACGAGCCTCAGGGGTTATCTTTAGTGACAAAAAAGTGCTGTTAAAGCAGTGGCATCGGGCAGTATTTATGTATTTTTTCCAAAAAAAAATTCACTGAGCTTCTAAGAACTTACTAATTTGAAATCCTATGGGACTTTTGCTTAGAATCAGTTTATTTCATCACGTGTATTCCTTTTGCTTAGAATCAGTTTATTTCATCACGTGTATTCCATCAGTGAGGAGGACAGGGATCCGCTAGTACCAATATTTCTATAGCACTTTTCATTTTATCATGTGAGCAATTCTAACGAATGGATCAAAGCTCTCATGCTGAGGCATCACCAAGTGGTTTAGATTTAAGGGTCCAGGTTCTTAGAGACTCACCACATTCAAGAGGGAAATTGATAAAAGCTCAATTTTATGATCTCTGTTAGTTTCCAGGGCAGAGCTGAGAGATCTGGAGCTGTTGTCTAGCAGCAGGCTGGTGACAGAGGTCTTCTAGAAGCTAAAGAGCATGCATGGAAATGTAAAAGAGCTCCATGAGAATAAATATATTTCTACTCAGTGACAAGAACATAAGGTGTGATTCTTTCAAACTCTTATTCAGGGAGCATTAAGCTATCCTGGTCTGTGATCCTTGGAAAGCAATTATCCTACACCCTGTATATCGTTTTACGTGGTTATTGTTTTACAAGACACAAAGTGCCACTCATAATTGTGGACCATGCCCAAGGGGCACACTTATTTGGAAAAGCTTTTGAGTGTTTACTGATACCACAAGTTTCTATTTTTACATTTTCAACTTAAAGAGTTTGTAAGATATGAGAGAACATTTCAGAGACAGTACATGATTTATCTGAATTCAGAGGAAAGCTACCATGATTTTTCAAAATAAAAGCATTGTGTGTTGGGGGATAAAGACCTGGAATCTGTTTTCTTACTTTCACAAAAACCATCTTTTATAGAGATAAAATTAATATTCATTTTCAACTCACCAAAAACAGGGAAAAAGGGAATAACAAAAAGAATTTTTTTTCTTTTTAATAAGTTCTATGTTGACCTTTTTAATTACACAAAATTTTACTCTCATTTCTTATGGCAAATGGTGGAATGCCAAGCCATTTTCTGGTAAAATATCTGCTCTAAGATATTTTCTCAATGAAAGTTTATTCCATTGTTTTGGCAAACTCTTAACTTTTTTGTTTCTTTATAGCATTGAATCTTTCTTTTAATTGAAAATAATTTACTTTTGCAAGGAAGTAAATGGCTGCATACTTTTTAGAAAGCAAACTGATTTTTAAAAAAACAAAGGCAACTGGCTGGCTCGGTCAGAAGAGCATACGAGTTGAATGCGGGTTCGTGAGTTCAAGCCCAATTTTGGCTGCAGAGCTGATTTAAAAATTATTTTTCAATAAAAAGCAAACTTTAAAAAAATAAATAAAAAGCAAACTTTATACAAAACAGCATATTTTATTTCTAATAAATTTCTTTTCCCTCCCAATCATTCTATGACTTGTCACATAATTCTTTCTTACTGTCCCTCCTGGTTTTCTTGGTTCAGGATCTCATCTTCCTTGTTTAAACTTTATATTTTATATTTGAAAAGCAATATAGCAAGGGTTTAGGATTTGAAATTAAGGTTTAATTCTGACTTTTACTTTACTTGAGGTGTTACTTAAAATACTTAGAACAGTTTTCTCATAAGTAAAATGGAGGGATTTTTGTTTCTTTTCCGTCTTGCATTGGATTCTCTATTTGGTGTGGATTCTAAGCTTACTTTCTTATTTTGGTGCGGCACACATTTCAGCCATCTACTAAGTGTTGGGCAATGTGCTAAGCAATTCACATGTATTTTCTATTTGAATCCTCACACCCCAACTCTAGGGATAGGTAATATCACTATCCCATCTTACAAATGGTGGAAACAAAGCTAAGAGAGCACTTTATCCAAAGATGAGGATTCACTGCACGTAACAAAGACCCAAAATGAAGGTGGTTTTAGCAAGATAGGAGCCTATTTCTCCTTTTATAACAATCCAAAGGTAGATGGTTCTGGACTACTTTGGTGTCATGCTTCATGAAATCCTTTGGATTCCAGGTTCATCCCTGCTAATTCCTCTTCCATTGCCAAGGGGTGGCCTTGATCCTTGTGTTTCAAGATGATCGTTTTCACATCTCAGGTGGAGAACAACTGAAAGATCGAATTTGCCAGTTATCCTGTAAGAGAGGTTTTGTCCAGAACAAGGCATCACATGAATGAAAAAGAACCTAGGAAATGTAGCTTTTAATTATGGTTATTGTGTGCCCAGCTAAGGAGAATGGCTATTCCATAGTGGTAAAGACTATGAATGCTAATGCTGGGGAAAAAGTACTTGGGTTCAAGCCTAGATCTTCTACTTATTAGTTAACATACGGATGTTAAGATACAAACTCATTCTTGCTGTCTCTGACGTTGATGGTATGGATGTCTACAGGAGAAATGGGGGCCCTCCACCATGGAGCTAAACACAAACCTGGCCTAGGAATCCAGAAGCTGAGAAGAATCTAGTGAAAGACAGAGTTGTGGCACACTTGACTGATAAGTGACAATGCATATGAGCTAAAAAAAAAAAATTGGCTGATGATTCATTTATGCCTCTAATTTTCATGTAAGAATGTCTCTTGTGGCTCATCCTGGTAGGAAACGTAGAGGGAAGTAAATTCTTGGAAATGTAGCACAGCCTGGTTGAGTTTTTATATTACAAAACCATGACATTCATCAAGCTGTGAGATTGTGGCAAGTTTTTATTTTTTATTTTATCTTATTTTTTGGCAAGTTTTTAAATCACCGTGCCTCAATTTCCTCATTTATAAAATGGAGATAATAGGACATACTGCAGGAATTATAAGGTCTCGATAAATAGTAGCTATTAATATATGGGTATCATCTTTATGATTAGCAAGTTCTATTATTCCATTTTACTAGTAGAAATAATGCACAATAAAACTTCTGTTTTTGAATCCCAATGGTGAACACGATAAATCCTCATCTTCAAGAAAAAAAAAGGACAGGTATAATGTGAACGTCTTTACCTTTTTGAAATAATGATGTCTTTGTACAAGAATTTTAAGTATGAAGTACAGTTTTCTAAAACATTCTTATTAGAAACAGCATTCTGTGCATAATTAGTAACAGAGATATTAAGAAACTATACTAAATTCTGGGAGACTTTTTGGAGGACCTAGACTGTGCCAGGTTTATACTATTAACTACTCAGGTTACAGATGGTATTTGGCTCTATCAAGGACAAAGAACATGAGCTGCAATTGTTTTTTATTTCATGTACTTTTGTTCTACATGCCCACTTCTTGGAAAGCAGCTCTATTGAGAAGTTAAAAGACTAAGAAACCAAAGAAGCAAGTGACCAAATGATTGAAAATCAGAATAAATTCCTTCTGGAGATATAAAAATAAAATATACATTGCTTAAATGAGGTGAGAGGTCTTTTTCTCAAGGCTCCTGAAATAATGAAAAGGTGAATTAAAATTTGTACCTTTTGTTTTGATGAATGTTACTAAGATACTATATAAGGAGACCACTAATTCTTGTTTAGCACAGACTATTTGTGGGGAAAATAAATGATGGATCTCTGTCTCGATACATTGGTGAATATGAATGTCCTCAAAGATAAAATCATAGGAAAAAAATAACAATACTGATGGGCAGAGAGAGAGATTTTGTACTGAATTTGATTTTTAATATCTCAATAACATTTTACCCATTGGGGACTCCACATTTTATGTTTTGTCTTCATTGTCATCTTAATAATTGATGGGATAGTAGTTCTTGAAAGTGATTCATTGAAGCATCGCCATAGTAGTGGATAGTGGTAGTTGCTGGGCAACTTTACATATGATAGATAAGTTGCTGGACCTTTTACCTTGAACACCGTGCTTGGGGAGAATGAGGGAAAATCTACTTTTAAGTCATGTGGCTTTTGGGTTCAGAAGAAATAACTATTCAGAATTTAACTTAAGTTATTAAAGGAGTTATCAAAGAGAAAAACTGGGTCTATGTTTTATTCTTAAGCTCTAGATGATTTTCAAAAACAGAAAAACAAAAGAAACACATACCTATATAGTTCTTTGTCATATTTTAAATATCAGCTTTTATTAAGATCTTAATATATAAGTAATATATAAAATGTGAGAAAATAACATTTAATTCTTTTATTCATAGGTTATTCTGACTGAACTTTCTGGGTTTTCTTCAGCCCCAGCATAATTATTTGATGCAGTCCCTAAATTTAAATAATAGCATAGTTCTTATTACTTTCATTGTAACAAGCTAGTATTTAAGATCTTATCTGTGAGAAGAAATGGCTGTAAAATAAATCTAATTTTGGAGGAGCCAATATAATGGCTGTTTTTAGAGGATCTGTACTGACCGTGATCCCATGACACAGAAAAAGTTAGAAGTGGAAAATTTGGGGCTATCGAGGTAGTAAATGTCAGAACCTGATTAGTGGCCAAATCTCTGACCCTGTAAATAAAGGTACTTTCCTGCTGTGGATGTGTGAGGGCACTTTGCTTTGCCACTGAAAATTCCATACCCATGTAATGTCATCTCAAAGCATGAGGCTCAGAAATATGAAGCAGTCTGTTAAATGTGGTTTGCACTCAAGGGCAATGAGGATGCTGTTGGAGCAATTCTGTTTATTAGCTTGTGTTTTCCTGGAATGGAGATGCTGATGAATAAGCAGACATGGCATGACAAGCAGTAGAAAAACAGCCAGAAACAGTTGCTGAGCATTATGCTTCAAGGGTTTTCTCCAGAGTATTTGTAAGGAGAATTATGCACATATTGGAGTTCATATTTGGTTGGGCTCTCATTTATTTTCACCCCCAGATAAACTTTCATCTGAATTAGTTTTGTTCATAGGTGTTTAAAAGTTGCATTACAATGCCAGAGTCTTTGCTCATAATGAAGTAGCTCTATATCGACATTAGAAGGGAAAATTGCCAGAAGGAATTAGCATATTAATTAGGAATAAAAATAAACTACATTGCCATAGAATCTTCCTGAATATATGTTTTCCATTTAGCAGAAAATATCTAAACAGAGAATTGGTTTACATAAACAGTTTGGAAGACATCGCACTGCTTTCCTGGGTTTCATTGATCTCTATTTCTAACCCTGGATAAAAGGTCAACATAAAACATGGGGAGCATAATTTCACTTTGGTAGGATGCAGGGGTGGGTATCTGTACTAACAACTCTCTGAATAATAAGAGTTTCAAACACTATTTGTATCCTTTTTATATGTAATACCTTATGTCGTACTCAAACCAGCTATAGAGGAGGTTCAGTCTCTAAGAAAGTAGCTTAGATTTGCAATGATGAAAGTAAATTATTTTTATTTCTGAAGGGAAAGGTAATTCTAGATAGCTAGTAAGCATGCAGCTCCTTTGGTTCAATCTGTTATTCAAAAACTATAGAAAGACACAGGAAAAATCAGTTCAATATGACATTGTCATGAATTGTAGCCTCATTGAGGAAGTTAGAACCCTTCTATGTGACATATTGTGAACATATACAAATATATACATATATTCACATTAAAAATATACATTGAGAAGTCACTAAATAATATATATATATTTTTAAAAGTGTAAGTGTATCAGAATTTCTAATTTGAAGATAGATGTACATCTTTGTTTTGACAAACAGTTTATCACACCTTCAGACTTAGGACAGCTGGTGTTGACAATAACTCCTACCAGGGAAGAAACAGTCTAGGAAATTGTCCTTTCTAATAAAAATTGAAGAGAAGACTAGAACACTCTGGAAAAAACAAGGTAATACATAAAGGGGTACAGAAGTTAACGTGTGTAGGACCTTCACTTTTTACAATCTTGTTTTTATTGCTTGTTTATAATTCTTACAGTGGGAGTCCCTAGGAAGAATTCTCATTTTTGTAAGATCTGAACCCTGCAAGCAAATGCCAATCTATTATAGAACTTTATCTCTTTGATTACCAGGTTGTGCTATAAAATTGTTGAAATAGATGGGCCTTATTAGTGGCCAACGTTATTCACAGTACCGTAGTTTAAATTTAGTTTCAAATGCTATGTTTGTATTGTTAACATATGATGGGTTTTTAGCTGTTCTGTAAGTTGAAAGGTAGAGAGAGTTGCTTATACATTGGAAGCTCAACTCCTCAATGCCTGGTCACTGCTGATAAGAGCCACAGCTACAGGGAATAAAACCCACAAAGGGTGGGTCCTTTTTCCAGGCCAGTCACTGCATGACACATCGAAGGAACTGAGATTGCTTCTCAGAACATTTCTTATCAGAGATGTGTCCAATCCCCTTTCCTCCATCAAAAAACATCTGTAGGTCAACCACAGGCTTGGTTGTTTAATTCCTATTTCCCCAAGCTGTGAATCTACCCCAATTAAGAGACGGAAGAATCAGCAAGCACACTAGTTTGTATTCTTTGTACATAAATCCATTAAAAAAAAAATTCTTGATTTACTCTTTGGATATAGGATGTCAATCTTTAGGCCAAAAACATTGGGATAGGTATTTTTGAGTTCCAAAAGGTGAGGTGATTATTAGGCATCTTATTAGAGAAATTTTACAGTGATAATTTAGATATTAAATATATTTTTTTTCTTTTCTTTCTTTTATTTAAGAAATTTGTTAATTTCCTTTTGGAAATTAGTGGAAACATTAGGAAACGAATGTTGAAACGGAGTGAATTGGTTAAGGCCACACAACCCAGTAGTGACAAGACAAGGATGACTGAGGTCTTATCCATACTTTATTCACTTTATAAATTGTCCTTAAAACATGTTGAATATGTAAAAATGTTTATTTTAAAAAAATTATTAAGCAATCTGTAATTCATATTACTATTATTATTGTTTAGTTATTTTGAATTTTTTTCCTATTAGATTCATAAAAGTTTTCCTAATTTTTTTTGTTTTGCCCACTCTTGTTTGGGAACTATGTATTTTGTTGCTAGTCCTTTAAGTTACTCCTCCTTCTTTTTTTTTTTTTTTACACATATGCTTAATTAACTTTTAATTAATTTCTAACAAATCTAAAAGTCATTTATTAAAAGACAAGACCACTGTTACTCTTTAATTATCTGCTAATTTGCCTGCCCATTCCTACCAGCAACATTGAGGTTTTAAACTTTATTGTTTTGCTTGCATGGAGCAGAGCTTGATTACTGTGTGCTGTATCCTGAGGTGACAAGTCAAGACCTACAAGGTAAATGGCTCACTTAGATATTTCACATGCTGAATAATGGACAAGTGGAAATATGGATTTGGTTTATATTGATATAGGGAGAAAACAATTATCTGTATATCTATGTGTTTATATCTGTTTGTCTATCGTCTATAAAATATCTAGATTATTAATGTTCCTTATCAGAAGAAAAATGTACTATAGAGAGACAGACGGATAATTTTGTTAAGTCCAAATAATGCTACATGGTTTGGGAAATTAACACTTTTTCCTAAGACTGACATACTTTGTAACACTCTAATATTCATCATGTCAACATCCATTTTGCATTTTCCATCTACTCTAGAGTAACTAGGAGCTAAAAAAAGAGAAGGAAGCCGTCCTTATGATGAATATTTAAAATGTAATGTATTCATTGGCTTCCTTTTACACTTGCTACTCTCTTCCCATTATGCACCCACTCTTCCCTTGGGTGATTTGCATATTTGGGTTTTGGTGTGATTACAGCATACACACATATTTCAATGTTAATTTTTCAAATTGTAGATTCAGGAAAACTACTTATTTTACATCACGTTTGATATAACATCAAAATTGAGAATGATTTAATTTCTCATTTAAAGGAATTTTTTTGGCCGAGCATGTTTAGATGGTTGGGTGGTGACTCCTAGATCAAACTTCTGTCGCCTAAGCGATTAGGCCAAGGGAGAAAAGTTTTGAATCTTTAAATGATTGGGAATTCACAGAAATTGAATAATAAACATATAAATGCATTTCTAACAATATGCAGTATGCTTGAAAATTCAAATTATAAGCAGCGAACCTCTGACTTAACACAGTCTTTCCCTTCAAACTTTTCTTTGGGAATATTCCCAATTCACTTCTGTGTCATTCACATGCATGTTTTGGCTTATATAATGGGAATATTTTAAATGGAACAAATTATTGGGAAGCATGTTGGATCCCCAAGGGTTTATACCCTCAGAGCATTATACTTAGTGTTGAGGAAGTCAGACTGGAGAAAAAAAGTGCTAATGGGGAAAACTATAGGTTAATGATAAAAAGCCTGGGACAGAGTGATGAATTCCCTGTGTTCAAACCAGCTCCACCACCAACTAGTGATGAAATTATAGATAGGCTAATTCTAGCTCTTTATCTCTTTTTTCTCACCTGTAAACTGAGTGTAATAATACTGTGTACCTCTGAGTTGTTATGAAAAACAAATAATTTAAAATATGTAAAGCATTCTAAGAGTGTTGAGGTAGAGAAAAGGATGAGGTCAACAAATCTAGGGAATAGCATTCACATTGAATATTATGCAATTACTGACACCTGGAACACAACATAATATGGATATAAAATGGTGCCCTTTGCAATTTCCACAGCAGTAAGCAAGAGGTAACTATAGCTGTTATTACTATTAGGATTAAAATCAGGGAAACAATATGTCTTGATTTGCTCAGGTTGATTTGTGCTAATCATTATGGAATCTTTATTAACGGGGTCACCTTTCACTCTCAGGAGTGTCTCAATCTGAATATTAAATTATAGAGTCAGACTCAAGGGAGCATATTTAGGTTAAACCTTTCATTTGGGTGAAAATTACCTGTCATTTGAACTTTAACAAAGAGCATTTTATTTCTATCCAAATCTTAAAATCTATAACATCAGACACTCTTAAATCTGTGGTCCATTCGCTGTTGTAGTTTTCCACAACCAAGAAAACTGACTTGGCTCAGAAAAAACACCAAGTTCTTAAAATTTTTGTAATTTTATTTGCTTTGTTCCTCCAACTGATTTATAGTTTCATTTCATGCTAAGCTCCAGAGATAATGTTTTGGCATGGTATCTTAACACTGTCATTGTCTGAAGTTCAGTTATTCATCTGAGTTCTTAGCTCTTCAGAACTTTGTCAGCTATAAAAATCTCAGATCTGCTTGTTTTTTTTTTTTTTTTTTAGGTTATCAGAAAGAATATAAGATAATTCAACATTTCTGTGATTTCTTCATTATTGTCCATATAAGAAAGTATATTTAATTACAAATTTGATTTACAGTAGTGGGGCTTTGGGTGTGTCTATATGAATCCTAGTGAAGTAAACCATCACATTTTCTTTATAGAAGTAGAAGGAAAATAAATATTGTATTATTTTTCTTTGAGAGACTTGAGTTTGTATTCATGAACATATCTTTATAGCTGATTTTATGCTTAAATCAGCTATAATTTTGTATAAGGTGTTTATAAATAATGTCTTCATTTTACTGATAGTCACTACTAACAATAGATTTGTATAATTATCAAGTAACAATTGACAGAAAAATATGTATTGCTTTTTTATTTAATTGCCAGAAACTTTTTTTTTTTACTTTTTTTACATGCCAACACAAAATGCCAATGAATTTGATTTTCAAATAATATAATTCAAGAGAGAAATTTTTTTGCAGATCAAACTTTAAAAATAAGTGTTATGTTAAATTTTCTAGTAATATAGCAAAAGAATCCTGAATAAATCATACTTCTTTAAAGTATTTAAAATTAATGATGAATCTTCCCCTCAAGTACATACAAATATAATATTTTGTACATTAGTCCATTTTATTTTGCGTGTCGGATTTTTCTTTTTTGAATTCTTGAACTTTGTTAGCATACATTTTCATGATACTTGCAATTTCTGATTAATTTTATTTAAGTCAGGTGAGGAAATCATCTGTTTAAAGCCAGTGGCTCTCAACAAATCTGCAAAATAGTCATCCTAATTTCTTTAATATCATTAGCTCATAAATTCTTGGCAAATTCTTCATTTGTACAACTTACACACTCTTCATGAATTAATGGAGGACTTATGAAATCTCATTTCTCTGCAAACTGAGAACAGACAAGGCTCCAGCAACTTGGGTTTTTGTAATACAAAATAAATAATACCTACATAATAAATTCTATATATGAAATACTGCATGTGAAGAGATCTATGAATTATTTGAATCTCAGGGTTTCAGAACAAACATAACAATGTCACAAACTTCCTGTTGATTTTCAGTTGTTGAAGAAATAGAATGCCTGTCTGATTTGTGCTTGTTTTATATGACACTCAGTGGTCAATGATCTTAACGAATATGTTGGTTAATAGCTTTCTTTTATCTTTGCCATCAGTCTTCAAAAATGTCATTCGCCCCACCATCTCTTCTCTTTTAGATTTCCAAATATGGTTGTGTTAGACTAATTGGTATTACCCATACAAGTCTTACGCATGCTATTTTATTTTACTTTACTCCATTATTATTAATGTCTCAGGATAGTTTCAAGCAGCCTCTCTTCAAGTTCACAGATTCTTTCTTTTGCTTTATCCACTCTGTTGTTTATATCATGAAGTCTTCATTCCTGATATTAATTTTTACCTCTAAAATGTTTATTTAAGTTTCTCCATGTCTTTCCTGAAAATACCCATCTCTTCATTCATAATGCCAATTTCTTCCTCTAGATACTTTAGAAGTTTTAACACAGTTATTTTAAATGTCTTCTGATAATTTCAATATCTGGGCCATTTTTGGGTTTGCTTCTCTGGGTTATTTTCTTTGTTGAATTCCCCTCTCCCCCATCAGATTTTCTCACTTTTTTAAATGCTTATGATTTCTGAATGTGTGTCAAACATGCTATATAGGAGAGGCTAGTAATAAAATATCTTTACCCTCATTATATATTGAAAAGAAAATGGATTTTAGATTTGGAAATATTTGGATTTGATTCTGAAATCCACAGATTATTATTGTCTGACTTTCAAGAAAATATTTTTTTTAAGAAAATATCTTAAAACCCCACATTTATCATGATATTTTCTCTGTATTAGTAAACACATCAATAGGTTATTTGTGGCATATGTAATATAAATTACATAAAAATATATGTTTGTAGATCATTGCTTAGAACACTAGTGAGTGGTTAATGAATACCAACAATTATTACTAAATCCTGAACAGTGACCTCGTATCAAACTTGATATTCTAGGTTTGTAATTATTGTGTTTGGCAATTGTGATACTTTATAGTTTACAAAAACATACATAAAAAAGAAATATAGTTCAGTGTTATGGGACTGTGAATGATATCATATAATTTAATTTTTCATTGCACTACATAATTTTCATAAGAATGTAATTTTTAAAGCAGAAAAAAATACTTTTAATAAGAAGCTATAACAGAGGGCATAATTCTGTGCTATAAACATTCTGTTATGGATATAATACTAATTACTTTGTTTTTCTCTATATATTCATTTTCAGTTTTGTCCTAAAGATTTAAGGTTGTTCAAGCATATGACCCTTGGAAGAATGGGCTATTCCTTTGTATACTTTACGTAACTGTCCCAAAGTGGCTATTTTCTTAGTCTCGGTTATGTATACTGTAACCAGTCTGTTTCAGTCTATTATAAACATTAATGCTTCAAAATACAATGCTTATCACAACCCTGTCTAAATGAATGGCATTTTTAAAAATAGCTGATTATTGATTTGTAAAAATGTCAAAAATAAATGCATAACAATAATCACATTTAATTTGCATTTGTGCTGGAAAACACTTTATGAAAAATTAAAAGTCAGCTATGAATTTGAATTCATCTATCAAATGCTTGTTTCAACTTCTTTCAATTTTAGAGTTATACACATAAAAACATTTTGCTCTATTACATACTAAAATGGTAATTTAAATATAAACACCATAAATGCAAATGCCACAAAATGTTCTGTCAGGGAAACCCAGTATTAAAGAAATAAGAAGGCAGAAAGGAAACTAGACCTATGGATTACTATCTGTTACGTGCTATGAAAAAGTAGATGTGAAATATTTGTTATTTCATTTAGTGATGTTAATGTCATTATTACATTAAAGACATTATCCTTTTTTTAAAATATTTTATTTACTTATTCATGAGAGACAGAGAGAGAGAAAGACAGAGACACAGGCAGAGGGAGAAGCAGGCTCCACGCAGGGAGCCCCACGTGGAACTGGATCCCGGGTCTCCAGGATCATGCCCAGGGCTGAAGACAATGCTAAACCACTGAGCCACCCTGGATGCCCTTAAAGACATTATCTTAATTGTAAAGATTAGAGATCATTAAGATTCTGAGAGATTAATCAGGGGTTCACACAGAACCAGAATTTCAAGTCAGGTCTCTTGGAATTCAGACATTCTCTGTCCATCAATATCACTGATTAATACCACCAATGCTGGGGAGTTTGCTTCTGTAGTAATACATCACTTGCTATTTGAATTAAACTGTGGATCATGTGGGTAATACTTTGCCACGAGTACCATTACTCAAAGCCCCTTTCTGAATAAGTGATGGGCTTCAGTCTTCTGAGAATTCCATCCTATTTTTCTGGGAATTCATGGATAGTTTCCCCATGTAGTCCAATATGAGTCTATTACTGGGAAGTGTTAGTTCTTACTCCTGCCCAGTCAGGAGACTGTGGGGCTTGTCTGCTGAGCCTCTGCCACATGGCATACCATATTATTGTCTTCAGTGATGGTATTTCTCTGTTGTCTTATATTCTCAAATATGTGTATCTTAGAGGAATCAAAAAGAAACTAAGTTCCCTTTTATTTTCATTGTCCCAGATCCTTCTGTGTTCATGCAGACATGAAAGGAAAACAAGACAAAAATTAAAACAAACACACAAAAAACTATCGCTTCAAAGGCCTCCGTTCTTATACCTGAGGCAGAGCTGAGCACCAACACTGAAAGACTTCACTTGCTTACGAACCCCCCCCACACACACACACCGTGCAAAATCCTCTTTCAAATTGCTGCCTGGTGAGATTATCTCATTGATAACCAAATCAACTCTATTGATTTAGTCTCATTGCATGCCAAATTAAGTCACTTCAGATACTTTTAGAAATAAGTAACTATATTCAGTTCAACTCCAGATATATGTATTGAGCAGATGCCCAATGCTGAACAAAGCACTGAGTGCTATGGGGATGGGGGTTAAAAATGAACATGGTAGAGACTGATAATGTCATAAAGCTTATGAGCAGGCGTGGAGTGGAAAGACAAAATTAAGTAAATACTTCCACAGATAAATGTAACATTGGAAATGTGACCTTTGTTGGAGCAAAAAGATTGATGGAGTAATAACATAAATTAGGCATGATGTCCCCCCTCATTGTGGAGAGCTGGGGAGAGAAGTTTGACACTTGGTATAATAAAACCTGAGGTTCCTTGAGGAAAAGATAAATGGGAAAAGGGTCTTGCAAGGCATAGGGACAGTGGTTTACGTAGAAGAGCCAGAAAGACCTTAGGTCAAGAAGATAAACTTTGGTGCAATTCTAGAACTAAGACAAAAAGAGAAAGAAAAAAAAAAAAAGATGACTTTATGTGAGAAAAAAATGTAATCCCCCTAATTTTAAACATGTTTGTTAAAAATATAGACACTAAGTGTGACACAGTTGAAAAAAACATTACATTTGGTTCCAGAAAACCTAGAAGCACTAGATTCCACCTCTCTGAGACCCTATCTTAAGTGATGGTCTTAATCATTTACTTATGTCACAGGATTTTTATGTGGCTCAAGTCAGACAGTGTTAAATAAACTTTAAAATGTCTACATGGTGACACAACATCAAGAATGATGACTAAAGGGCAGCCCCGGTGCCTCAGCGGTTTAGCGTTGCCTTCTGCCCAGGGTGTGATCCTGGAGACCCGGGATCGAGTCCCAAGTCGGGCTCCCTGCATGGAGCCTGCTTCCCCTCGGCCCGTGTCTCTGTCTCTCTCTCTCTCTCTCTCTCATGAATAAATAAATAAAATCTTAAAAAAAAAGAATGATGACTAAATAAATTGATAGTGCTTTTGAAGGGAGAACTTGTTCAAGTCTTTGAAAGTGAATGATTTGAATTCATCAACAGATCAAAATTAACCTTATCTTTAGTGCTGTGTGTGCATGAGTAATTCATTCTACTATGAACTAGAAAATTTTGGAAGGTACTTTCCCCAATAGGACCTTCATCGTTTGCAAGAAAGGAAGTTCCAAACTTAACTCAATGTTAAATTAATATGGGTTTTGAATTCAGACTGTTCTGTGTGTAAAGCTTAGACCTATCATTCACTTCCTACATGTGAATCCCAAGTTATTTTTTAAATCTAACTAGCTCTCTGTTTTCTAATTTGCAAATTAGAGCAGCACAAATTTTTCAGGACTGTTACATAGTAAAATTACTTAACATGTTATATGACCTTTAGGGTGTGCTCAGTCAATTTTAGTGATGAATTTTTGCATAAGTGTCATTTTTGCATTGTACGTATACCAGTAAATAGTCTTATATCTATAACAAGCCTGTAAGCATTTGGCATGTGTCACACTGAATCCCGATTTTTTGATTCCTGGAGATATAAATATTTTATTAAATGGAAGTATCCATATTTAACAGTAACAGAGACTTCAAAAATAATTTGTGTTTCCATACCTTCTACTCAAATGCCACTATCCTCCCATTAAACATTCAAGATGCAGCTGAATATAAAAAGACATAATAAGCACATGAAGGAGACTTCATAGTAGAATCGGTGTTAAAACTAGTACATTTGCATAGAGAACATTTGTGCTATGTGTTAAGTTGGAATGCAAATAATATGCCCCTTTCTGTACATAATAATTAGATTATTTTTTAATGTGGAAAGCACTCAGGCTTAATGCCACCAAATGAAATGCCAAATAAAACTGGATTACTTGGGATTTGATTTTATCCACCTATTCCGGTAGGCCACATTTTTTAGAGTCAAGCAATACAGTATAACCTAGAATGCTAGATTGAAAAAGAACTATGGTATTATTCATCTTGCCCATACTCCTCCTTTGAGATGTTGCAATTGAGATCCAAATTGTCTTCTTCAAGAAAAGAGAATCAATAATAATCAACCAGTAGAATGATCATATTAAATTTAACTCATTTTGTGGTCTTCTTTTATTTCTTCAATTTCTTCTAATCTAGCCTATTGCCAGATTCAAAATATTTTCAACCCAGGTTTTCAAAGTCATTTCTTCACCATCTGTGAGCTCCATTTTCTCCAAATTGCTCTAAATGCATAAATGAATAAAATATGCTTAGCATACATATTTCCACAGCCTCAATTTTAAGGGAGTTACTCATTACAGAAAAATCCAGTATTTTACATCATATATTTTTCAATCTTTAGTAACCTGTGTTCCACAGCCACTTCAGTGTGCTATGGTTGATTTAAGTTCCCTACAAATTGCCAGGGCTTGGCTTGTCATTGTATACCATGCACATAACAGGTATTCAAATATGTCTTATTAAAATGTAATTAATGCTGAATATGAAATTTTTACCAACCTGTTATTTTAAGTATGCAGAATTTTAGAGCCCAACAATAATGGTTGAAAGGCAATCAGGGAATAAGAAAGTCAGTTTGTTACAGAAGTAGAATTAGTAGCAATATTTTCCCTTTTATTTTTTTACTATACATACTGTTGCCTGCAAGATACATATTTTAAATAGAAAGCTATCAGTATAAACACACATAACACACTATATTGTTTCTCTACTCTCTGGAGCTTGTCTAATATGAGATTGCAGTAGGCCCTGGGGAGATGCTGAATTAAATGGAGATCAGTAAGGGGACATATAAGCAATCAGCAGAAGACTTTTGAGGAGCTACTCACTGAGCTAGGCACAGTGGGGGATAAAGAGTGGTAGTAAAATTATTTCCTTCCCCCAAGAAAGTTAACTACAGAAAATAATAATAGTCGATTACTTTAAAGTCATTCTGCAGGTCATTTGCAGATACTTAGGACAAATAGATTGATGCTTTAGCATTTGACATCCCAGAAGCTTAGTGATGATTGTGCAGAGTATATGTTAACAAAAGATGACATAATAAAAACTGCAAAACTTCTTCATGCTTTACATGACAATCATGCTAAAATCTAGGATGTTTTTGTCAGCCCTCTGAGAAATAATATCTGGCAATGATCAAAGATACGGGAGTCCTAGAAGAAGGGAAGAGATTAGAGGAGAAAAAAATGACTCTCCATTGAATCGTCATTGCAAGGATATTCTGAAGGAAATGCCATGTTCTGAAAATTATGTCAATTGATACAAACACATAGAAAAGAAGAACACTGAAAAAGTCTTTTGCAAATGGGAAATAATATTGAGGATAATGAGAAACAGTTTTCTCATTGTTAGAAAAGAGAGTTTCAAATGTCAGAAGGAAGAAAACTAGAATGTACTCTGTAGTGTTGATTTAAAGTGGAGACATAAGTATGAACTCAGAATGCTTAGTATCTAGATGTGTATTGATACAAAAGACAGACTCATTTGTATATACATGAATAGATGGGAATATACACACATGTACAAGGAATATATATATATATATATATATATATATATATATATATATATCCAGTATGGAAGTCTAGAAACAATGACACCCCAGTAGCATTAAATACACTTATTGTTCAGATCTGTTTCTTATCCCCATTCTTCACTAAAAAGAACTAGGACTCCTTCTAGTAAAGGCACATTTCGTGATGGGGTGAAAAAAATATGTATAAGATGAGCTTGAGATATCTTCTTGTATAATAAAGTCAAGAAGTACTCAAGGAATACTGAGGATATATCAAAATAACAAAGAATTGAACTTGACGGGGTTCATAATGACCAAATATAGGTCAATTTAAGCATTGATAATAATTATAAAATGATTGAAACATTTGCATATTGTCAAAATTTCCCTCAAAGATTACTTTTCAATAACAAATGGAAAAACAATAATTTACAGTGAAGTATCCTGGCAGATACCATATGACTAAGTGATCAAACATTATCAATTCCAAGACAGATGTACTTCCTACAAAAATGCATCATTTGAATATAATTAAGGGGAAACATAAGACAAATCCAAATTGAGGAACATTCTACAAAATAAATGGTCTGGACTTTTAAATCAGTGTATCAATGGAAGGAAAGAAAAGGAAAAGCTAAAGATCTTTCCAGAGCAATGGAAATCAAAAAAATATATGGCAGTTAAGTATAACATATAATCCTGGATAGGATTCCATCCTCGAGGGAAACAAAAACTAAAAAACAAAAAACAAAACAAAACAAAACAAACAGTACTGGAATTAGTGAGGAAATCTGAATATGGACTGTAGATTATAAATTTAAATAATAGCATTATGTCAATGCTAAATTTCAATTTTGAGAATTGCCCTGTAGAAATGTCAGAAATTATCTTGTTAATAAGAAATATACACTGATATATTTAAGGCTAAAGGAACAAAGTGAATCAGTTACTTTCAAATTGGATAGAAAAAAAAAAACAGAGATTTTACAACAAATGGGTAGATGTAAACAGTTGCGTGAATTTAATTAAGGGTATAGCAGGCTTCCTTTTATTGTTCAATAATTTGAGTGCATTAAAAAGAGATAAGAAAGGGAATGATAAAAAGAAAAAAAGTTTAATTAGACAGAAAATGCGAAGAAAGTATCCCTAACTAATAAATAAAACCCTGTTCTGTGAAAATACAACAAAGTAAAGCTACCACTAGCTAACTTCATAAAACAGAGGGAGTACAAAAATATACAAAATAAGAAAAAATTTTAAAAGATTTTATTTATTTATTCATGAGAGGCAGAGAGAGAGAGAGAAAGAGACAGGCAGAGGGAGAAGCAGGCTCCATGCAGGGAGCCCAACATAGGACTCGATCCCGGGTCTCCAGGATCACGCCCTGTTCTGAAGACAGGCACTAAACCGCTGAGCCACCCAGGGATCCCCCCAAATAAGAAATTATAAGAGGAAATGACCATTGACACCGAGGAATTTTAAGATTTATAAGCCTATTTTATAAGCCTTCATAAAAGCTTATAAATAAGAAGTAAGAATTTTCTAACTAAATGTCATTTTTAAATCTAATATCAAAGCTAAACCATTACAGGCAGAAAGTCTAAACAAATTGATAGCTACAGAAAAAAGAGAATGTTAGCAAAGAATAGCTCCCAATCTTTATGTCCCGTGGTTTTAAGGCAAATTCTAACAAATCTTTAAATATCAGATTGTCCCAAGGTGAGAAGAATTTTTTCAGAGCATAGGAAGTGAAGGAAAATTTCTCTTTGGGGAAGTGAGTATATCATTGATACTTAAACCTAATAAAGGTACTACAAAAAATTATAGATAATGTTACCTATAAATATCATTAAGGAAAGTTAGATAAAGTTTTAGCAATTAACATCCAAAACCACGTTAAAAATAATAATATACCAATGTCAAGTTTGATTTATCTCAGGGATTAGAAGATTTTCATGTTAGAAACCCATAATTTCGGACAGCCTGTGGCTCAGTGGTTTAGTGTCACCTTCGGCCCAGGGCCTGATCCTAGAGATCCGGGATCCAGTCTCCCATCGGGCTAATTGCGTGGAGCCTGCTTCTCCCTCTGCCTGTGTCTCTGCCTCTCTCTCTGTGTCTCTCATGAATAAATAAATAAAATCTTAAAAAAAAAAAGAAAGAAAGAAACCTATAATATAAATCACTTTATTAGTAAGTCTGGGAGTTAAAATTATATAATTATCTCCACACATCCTGAAAAAGCCTTTGGCATAATTCAACACTTCTCTCTAATAAAAATACACAAGAAAATAGAATTAGCATTGTTATATATTTTTTTTATTTTTTTTTTAGTCAGCATTGTTTTAATACAATGGTAGATAAATACACCTTTGAACTACATGTAGCATCCTCCTCAATGGGAAACAATATAAGTATTTTTACTAAACCATATACAAAGCACATGATTTGCTATTATCTTCCTTATATAATTTAACACTGTGATTGATGGAAGAGAAAATGCAATGAAACAAAAGACACCAAAGATACAACTGAAAAAAAGAAGCAAAACAATCTTTGTTTGCAGATATTATTGTAGTTTGTCTGAAAATCATTACAGCCTTAATGAAAAAAAGTAAATCAAACAGAATAATTTAGTAAGGTTGCAGGATATTGAATTAGCATACAGAAATCATTCACTTTCATAAGCCCCAACAACAATAATTCATATGGTATAATAATAGAGACAATACCACGTACAATAGCCCAAAGAAGATAAAATATAGAGCGATGAACTTAAATTAATATGTAAAATTTATTATGAAGAAAAGCCTAAAACTTTTGTAAAAGATAAATTAGATTTGAACAAATGGAAAAGCATCCCTTGTTCTCAGGTAGATCCAACATGATAAATATGTCAATTGTGCCTAAGTCAGTTTATAGATTTAACACGATCTTTTCCCCTCCAGAAAAAAATGAAAAGAAAAGAAAAGAAAAGAAAAAGAAAATGAGGAAAAAGGACTTATAAAATATTAGGTTGATAGTAATATTGATATGAAAAATAAATATTCAAGAACATCTACAAAAGCATAGAAAATGAAAACCACAGAGGATGAGTAGTCCAATGGATATTAAAACACACCATAAAACCTCTGGTGGAACTGAATAGAACAACTATAGATACACCGAGGTGGAGAGGGAACACAGTATTTGCCACCATGTTTTGATAAAAGTTGCTTCTGAAATGACTAGGAACTTAGTCTCCTCATCTACAAAGTGGTAAAAAGAATACTTGCCCTGCCCTGTCCAGCCCATCCCAGCAGATTGTTGTGAGGATCACATGATGTATTTTCGAGCCAAGGCATCTGTAAGTAATGAATTATCATCATCGTCGTTATTATTATGAATTGGAAAATCTCAACACATAGTGTCCGTTTGCATTTTCTAGCTTTCCCAGACTTTTGGCTGCTGCCACGATATTATCTGCACGCAGTCTACACGGTAGGCTAGGACTTTGCACAGAATAGATGAGCCGACGGATTGCACTCAACCAGTGCTGATTATCTTCAGAGAATCTGCCATCGCAGGGTCTTCTGCATTATTGGAAATATTCTTTCTATTCAGATAGAGAAATTCTTTAGTGAAGTGCCTTTGTTTTCCATGAAACTCAGTGGGATGACACTTTTTCTGCAGAGGTAGTCTGTATTTGACAGTTTGGGCTGCTGTGATGAAATACCTTCGATTGGGTAGCTTAACCCAAACAACCAATTTGTTTTCTCACAGTCGTGGAACCTGAAAGTCTGAGATAGGGCCCCAGCATGGTTGGAGTCTGTTGACAGTTCTCTTCCTAGCTTGCAGATGGCCACCTGCCTTCTGTGTTCTCTTAGGGCAGGAGAGAGAGGACAGGTCTCTTGTGTCTCTTCTTAAAAAGGACACTAATTGTAAGGGAGGGGCAAGACGGCGGAAGAGCAGGGTCTCCAAATCACCTGTCTCCACCAAATTACCTAGAAAACCTTCAAATTATCCTGAAAATCTATGAATTCGGCCTGAGAATTAAAGAGAGACCAGCTGGAATGCAACAGTGAGAAGAGTTCGCGCTTCTATCAAGGTAGGAAGACGGGGAAAAAGAAGTAAAGAAACAAAAGGCCTCCAAGGGGGAGGGGCCCGCGAGGAGCCGGGCTGAGGCCGGGGCGAGTGTCCCCAGGACAGGAGAGCCCCGTCCCGGAGACACAGGAGCTGCACCGACCTTCCCGGGGGAAAGGGGACCCCAGGGAGGTGGAGCAGGACCCAGGAGGGCGGGGATGCCCTCGGGTTCCCCGGGACAGTAACAGCAACTGCGCCCCGGGAGAGCGCCCCGAGCTCCCTAAGGGCTGCAGCGCGCACGGGGGACCCGGAGCAGCTCGGAGGGGCTCGGGGTGGGGGGCTCCGCGGAGGGGCTGTGGGGCGGGAGCACCTCGGGGGGCTCGAGGACGGCTCCGCGGAGGGGGCTGCGGGGCGGGAGCAGCTCGGGGGGCTCGGGGGCGGCTCCGCGGAGGGGGCTGCGGGGCGGGAGCAGCTCGGGGGGCTCGGGGGCGGCTCCGCGGAGGGGGCTGCGGCCCGGGAGCGCGACCACCAGCGAATCCACCAGCGCAGACCCCGGAGCACAGGGCGCCGGGACACAGCCCAGGATCCGGCCTCCCCCGGGACAGGCAGAGGCCGGGAGGGCCCAGGACAGCGAGGACGCTCCTGCCCCAGCTGAGCAGAGCAGCGGCCCCGCCCGGAGCCTCCAGGCCCTGCAGACGGAGAGCTCGAGTTCCTGCCGGAGCAGAATCCAGGTGTCCAGAGCTGCCCCGCCACTAGGGCTGTTGCTCCTGGAGCCTCACGGGGTAAACAACCCCCACTGAGCCCTGCACCAGGCAGGGGCAGAGCAGCTCCCCCAAGTGCTCACACCTGAAAATCAGCACAACAGGCCCCTCCCCCAGAACACCAGCTAGACGGACTGACAACTTCCAGAGGAAGCCAAGGGACTTAAAGTACACAGAATCAGAAGATACTCCCCCGTGGTTCCTTTTTTTTTTTTTTCTTTTTTTTTCTTTTTTTTTCTTTTTGTTTTGTTTTGCTTTTTGATTTGTTTCCTTCCCCCACCCCCCTTTTTCTCCTTTCTTTCTTTTTCTTTCTCTTTTTCTTCTTTTTTTTTTTTTTTTGTTTTTTTTTTCTTCCTTTTTTTTCTCTTTTCTCTTTTCTTTCCTTCTTTCCCTCCTCTCTTTTTCTCCTTTTCCCAATACAACTTGCTTTTGGCCACTCTGCACTGAGCAAAATGACTAGAAGGAAAACCTCACCTCAAAAGAAAGAATCAGAAACAGTCCTGTCTCCCACAGAGTTACAAAATCTGGATTACAATTCAATGTCAGAAAGCCAATTCGGAAGCACTATTATACAGCTACTGGTGGCTCTAGAAAAAAGCATAAAGGACTCGAGACTTCATGACTGCAGAATTTAGAGCTAATCAGGCAGAAATTAAAAATCAATTGAATGAGATGCAATCCAAACTAGAAGTCCTAACGACGAGGGTTAACGAGGTGGAAGAACGAGTGAGTGACATAGAAGAGAAGTTGATAGCAAAGAGGGAAAGAGGGAAACTGAGGAAAAAAGAGACAAACAAATAAAAGACCATGAAGATAGATTAAGGGAAATAAACGACAGCCTGAGGAAGAAAAACCTACGTTTAATTGGTGTTCCCGAGGGTGCCGAAAGGGACAGAGGGCCAGAATATGTATTTGAACAAAGTCTAGCTGAAGACTTTCCTAATCTGGGAAGGGAAACAGGCATTCAGATCCAGGAAATACAGAGATCCCCCCCTAAAATCAATAAAAACCGTTCAACACCTCGACATTTAATAGTGAAGCTTGCAAATTCCAAAGATAAAGAGAAGATCCTTAAAGCAGCAAGAGATAAGAAATCTCTGACTTTTATGGGGAGGAGTATTAGGGTAACAGCAGACCTCTCCACAGAGACCTGGCAGGCCAGAAAGGGCTGGCAGGATATATTCAGGGTCCAAAATGAGAAGAACATGCAACCAAGAATACTTTATCCAGCAAGGCTCTCATTCAAAATGGAAGGAGAGATAAAGAGCTTCCAAGACAGGCAGCAACTGAAAGAATATGTGACCTCCAAACCAGCTCTGCAAGAAATTTTAAGGGGGACTCTTAAAATTCCCCTTTAAGAAGAAGTTCAGTGGAACATTCCACAAAAACAAGGACTGAATAGTTATCATGATGACACTAAATTCATATCTCTCAATAGTAACTCTGAATGTGAACGGGCTTAATGACCCCATCAAAAGGCGCAGGGTTTCAGACTGGATAAAAAGCAGGACCCATCTATTTGCTGTCTACATGAGACTCATTTTAGACAGAAGGACACCTACAGCCTGAAAATAAAAGGTTGGAGAACCATTTACCATTCGAATGGTCCTCAAAAGAAAGCAGGAGTAGCCATCCTTATATCAGATAAACTAAAATTTACCCCAAAGACTGTAGTAAGAGATGAAGAGGGACACTATATCATACTTAAAGGATCTATTCAACAAGAGGACTTAACAATCCTCAATATATATGCCCCGAATGTGGGAGCTGCCAAATATATAAATCAATTATTAACCAAAGTGAAGAAATACTTAGATAATAATACACTTATACTTGGTGACTTCAATCTAGCTCTTTCTATACTCGATAGGTCTTCTAAGCACAACATCTCCAAAGAAACGAGAGCTTTAAATGATACACTGGACCAGATGGATTTTACAGATATCTACAGAACTTTACATCCAAACTCAACTGAATACACATTCTTCTCAAGTGCACATGGAACTTTCTCCAGAATAGACCACATATTGGGTCACAAATCGGGTCTGAACCGATACCAAAAGATTGGGATCGTCCCCTGCATATTCTCAGGCCATAATACCTTGAAATTAGAACTAAATCACAACAAGAAGTTTGGAAGGACCTCAAACACGTGGAGGTTAAGGACCATCCTGCTAAAAGATGAAAGGGTCAACCAGGAAATTAAGGAAGAATTAAAAAGATTCATGGAAACTAACGAGAATGAAGATACAACCATCCAAAATCTTTGGGATGCAGCAAAAGCAGTCCTAAGGGGGAAATACATCGCAATACAAGCATCCATTCAAAAACTGGAAAGAACTCAAATACAAAAGCTAACATTACACATAAAGGAGCGAGAGAAAAAACAGCAAATAGATCCTACACCCAAGAGAAGAAGGGAGTTAATAAAGATTCGAGCAGAACTCAACGAAATCGAGACCAGAAGAACTGTGGAACAGATCAACAGAACCAGGAGTTGGTTCTTTGAAAGAATTAATAAGATAGATAAACCATTAGCCAGCCTTATTAAAAAGAAGAGAGAGAAGACTCAAATTAATAAAATCATGAATGAGAAAGGAGAGATCACTACCAACACCAAGGAAATACAAACGATTTTAAAAACATATTATGAACAGCTATACGCCAATAAGTTAGGCAATCTAGGAGAAATGGATGCATTCCTGGAAAGCCACAAACTACCAAAACTGGAACAGGAAGAAAGAGAAAACCTGAACAGGCCAAAACCAGGGAGGAAATTGAAGCAGTCATCAAAAACCTCCCAAGACACAAGAGTCCAGGGCCAGATGGCTTCCCAGGGGAATTTTATCAAACGTTTAAAGAAGAAACCATACCTATTCTTCTAAAGCTGTTTGGAAAGATAGAAAGAGATGGAGCACTTCCAAATTCGTTCTATGAGGCCAGCATCACCTTAATTCCAAAACCAGACAAAGACCCCACCAAAAAGGAGAATTACAGACCAATATCCCTGATGAACATGGATGCAAAAATTCTCAACAAGATACTGGCCAATAGGATCCAACAGTGCATTAAGAAAATTTTTCACCATGACCAAGTAGGATTTATCCCCGGGACACAAGGCTGGTTCAACACCCGTAAAACAATCAATGTGATTCATCATATCAGCAAAAGAAAAACCAAGAACCATATGATCCTCTCATTAGATGCAGAGAAAGCATTTGACAAAATACAGCATCCATTCCTCATCAAAACTCTTCAGAGTGTAGGGATAGAGGGAACATTCCTCGACATCTTAAAAGCCATCTACGAAAAGCCCACAGCAAATATCATTCTCAATGGGGAAGCACTGGGAGCCTTTCCCCTAAGATCAGGAACAAGACAGGGATCTCCACTCTCACCACTGCTGTTCAACATAGTACTGGAAGTCCTAGCCTCAGCAATCAGACAACAAAAAGACATTAAAGGCATTCAAATTGGCAAAGAAGGAGTCAAACTCTCCCTCTTCGCCGATGACATGATACTCTACATAGAAAACCCAAAAGTCTCCACCCCAAGATTGCTAGAACTCATACAGCAATTCGGTAGCATGGCAGGATACAGAATAAATGCCCAGAAATCAGTGGCATTTCTATACACTAACAATGAGACTGAAGAAAGAGAAATGAAGGAGTCAATCCCATTTACAATTGCACCCAAAAGCATAAGATACCTAGGAATAAACCTAACCAAAGAGGTAAAGGATCTATACCCTAAAAACTATAGAACACTTCTGAAAGAAATTGAGGAAGACACAAAGAGATGGAAAAATATTCCATGCTCATGGATTGGCAGAATTAATCTTGTGAAAATGTCAATGTTACCCAGGGCAATATACACGTTTAATGCAATCCCTATCAAAATACCATGGAGTTTCTTCAGAGAGTTAGAACAAATTATTTTAAGATTTGTGTGGAATCAGAAAAGACCCCGAATAGCCAGGGGAATTTTAAAAAAGAAAACCATATCTGGGGGCATCACAATGCCAGATTTCAGGTTGTACTACAAAGCTGTGGTCATCAAGACAGTGTGGTACTGGCACAAAAACAGACACATAGATCAGTGGAACAGAATAGAGAACCCAGAAGTGGACCCTGAACTTCATGGTCAACTAATATTCGATAAAGGAGGAAAGACTATCCATTGGAAGAAAGACAGTCTCTTCAATAAATGGTGCTGGGAAAATTGGACATCCACATGCAGAAGAATGAAACTAGACCACTCTCTTGCACCATACACAAAGATAAACTCAAAATGGATGAAAGATCTAAATGTGAGACAAGATTCCATCAAAATCCTAGAGAAGAACACAGGTAACACCCTTTTTGAACTCGGCCACAGTAACTTCTTGCAAGATACATCCACGAAGGCAAAAGAAACAAAAGCAAAAATGAACTATTGGGACTTCATCAAGATAAGAAGCTTTTGCACAGCAAAGGATACAGTCAACAAAACTAAAAGACAACCTACAGATGGGAGAAGATATTTGCAAATGACCTATCAGATAAAGGGCTAGTTTCCAAGATCTATAAAGAACTTATTAAACTCAACACCAAAGAAACAAACAATCCAATCATGAAATGGGCAAAAGACATGAACAGAAATCTCACAGAGGAAGACATAGACATGGCCAACATGCATATGAGAAAATGCTCTGCATCACTTGCCATCAAGGAAATACAAATCAAAACCACAATGAGATACCACCTCACACCAGCGAGAATGGGGCAAATTAACAAGGCAGGAAACAACAAATGTTGGAGAGGATGCGGAGAAAAGGGAACCCTCTTACACTGTTGGTGGGAATGTGAACTGGTGCAGCCACTCTGGAAAACTGTCTGGAGGTTCCTCAAACAGTTAAAAATAGACCTGCCCTACGACCCAGCAATTGCACTGTTGGGGATTTACCCCAAAGATACAGATGCAGTGAAATGCCGGGACACCTGCACCCCGATGTTTATAGCAGCAATGGCCACGATAGCCAAACTGTGGAAGGAGCCTCGGTGTCCAACGAAAGATGAATGGATAAAGAAGATGTGGTTTATGTATACAATGGAATATTACTCAGCTATTAGAAATGACAAATACCCACCATTTGCTTCAATGTGGATGGAACTGGAGGGTATTATGCTGAGTGAAGTAAGTCAGTCGGAGAAGGACAAACATTATATGTTCTCATTCATTTGGGGAATATAAATAATAGTGAAAGGGAATATAAGGGAAGGGGGAAGAAATGTGTGGGAAATATCAGAAAGGGAGACAGAACGTAAAGACTGCTAACTCTGGGAAACGAACTAGGGGTGGTAGAAGGGGAGGAGGGCGGGGGGTGGGAGTGAATGGGTGACGGGCACTGGGGGTTATTCTGTATGTTAGTAAATTAAACACCAATAAAAAATACATTAAAATAAATAAATAAATAAAAATAAAAGAGAGAAAAAAAAAGGGGGGGCACTAATTGCATCATGAGGACTCCAACCTCATGACCTCATCTAAATCTAATTACCTCCCAAGGGCACCATCTCCAAATGCCATCACATTGCAAATTAGAGCTTCCACGTTTGAATTTGGGGGAAGATACAATTCAGTATGGCATACTGTGTTACAAATCCTCCATACACTAACAAAATTGGTAAACTCACTGACATGAAAGCATAGATGCAACTATGCTTCGTCAATTTTTTGCAAATTGAGATTAAGCAATATTTTTTTCCTTTGGAAAACAGAAAAAAAATAGATATTTTCTCTTATTGATCAGTTTTAATAAAGTATATTTTAATGCCATTCTATCAATCATTTAAATTAATTTTGACCCATGAAGTACTTTGGTTTTAGAATATCTTCTTATTTTACAGTGTGGGATACTCAGTGTGGGAAACTATTAAACACTATCTTGCAAAACAATCTTTGTCGCATCACTTTTGATTTTATTTGGCTCCCTATTGCTAACCCAGTAGAAATACATCTCACAATAAATTCCTAGTGTCTACAAAAGTTCTTTCCTCTTCATGCCATTAGACAAATCCATTTTTAAAATCTCCACTAAATAATCATTCTCTTATCAACAAAATTTCCACATAATTCTTGGAAATATGTTCATTATGCCATTCTTTCATTCATCACTTGTATGTTAGAAATAGCAGGTACCTATAAACAAATTTCCTTCATTTTCACTTTATTTACTTTCTGAGAATTGTAGAAAGAAGAAAATAAGATTTAGTGAGTTTTAATCAGAAAAAGAACAAAAACAAACCCAAGCTTCGCAAAAGGTCAAATCTTTTCAAAGATATGCTACACTCTAAGCCTGACATTCATATTTACTAACTTAAGTTAATTTCATGATGATGATTAAATATGAAATGGACTAAATATGAAACAGGAGGATTGGGTAATACATCTTAAAATATATACTTATCACATTGGATGCATTTTCTTTTTACTACATTTGATCTTAGCCAAAAGACCAAGAAGTTATTTTATGTATTTTTTCTTCCTCCTGGCAAAACAAATGTCAGAAATTATTTCTTCCATTGCATAAAAATATAACCAATATTGAATTTTGCTTAATGTAAAAAGATTTCATGTTCTGGAAAAGTGATATTTGCACACAGACAAAGCAAGTTGGACCTTTATTATAAGCTACATCACCTCTAGTAATTGTGAACAGAATGATTTATTGAATGTGTTAGTTTATATGCTTTTGTAACTTGAGAAAATTGAGTATCTTATAGCCTTTGAATTAATTCTATTTTTAAAGTATTACAGAAGATTATAATGTAGTTTACCTAATTCTCTTTTTTTAAAATTTATTTTTATTTTTAAAGAAGATTTATTTATTTTAGAGAAAGAGGGAGAGGAACAGGAAGAGAAAGAAGGAAACCCAAGCAGATTCCCCTCTCACCATGGAGCAGGATGTAGGGTTTGACTAAAGGATCATAGATGGGTTCAAAGAGAGGCTTAAGGAAGGGCTGAACCTCACAACCCTGAGACCATGACCTGAGCTGAAATCAAGAGTCAGGAGTCAGACATTTAACCAACTCAGCCACCCAGACACCCCTATTTAATTCTCTTTGAAGTATCAACCTTCTACATCTTGCTTAAATAGAACCAAACAATATAGACAGAAGGGTTTTTGTTTGTTTGCTTGTTTCTCTCTCTTTTTTTTTTCTTTTTTTGTTTCTCTTTTTAATATCAGAGCTGTAAGTTCAATGACGGTTACCACCAGACTTCTTGTATGTGTTTTGAATGAACCATCACAAGAACAATGAGCCAGGTTTTAGAATGAATTCGGAATTAGCTTGAATAAATCAAAAAGTAAAAAGTAAATTATCTTAGAAAGCAGGAATCTTTCACATTTTCTACCATCCAAAGATTCACCACATTTTATGCATATTTATAAAGCTAAATCTCTGTATTGAGATTATATTTATGCAATATATTTGAATATATTTTCTGAAGGATAATAGCTCTGAGACAGAATTGAGTACCTAAATTCCTGACCCTTAAATCTCTCCCTTGAATACTCAGGTGGAGAGTAGCTCTATTATCGCAGACAGTACCCACGTCCCAGCCAATACTGTCAGAGGTCTTAATTGAAGAGCGTCCCTTTGTCCTATGTGACACCACATCAACTAACTTAATAGGGAGAGACCTTCAGTGCATATGAAATTACTAGATTAAATATCCTGCTGGCTTTTTCTTGCTATCTCCAAGGCCCATCCTATTCATGAGGATATTTAGATGCTGACCTACTGGTACTTTTATAAATTGAGCCAAAATTGAAGATCTCAAGGATCAGGAGCACCAAAATGTTACAGTACTATTTGACAGCCCATAGAGACATGTTGGTTGAAAGCAGATCCCTGGGTGATGTTTAATGACTAGTGTTTGATTTGGCTACTACTTGGAAATTATACAGGATTATGTTACCTTGGTAAACTGATGGCTGCCTTCAGGAAGTCCCTGCATCATCCAGGATCCTTTGTGTCATATAGGTTTTCCCTCTTGGATGAAGAAATCACTAGATAAGTTAATTCAAGAAGGAGAACAACTGTGCCTCATTTGGGAACCAGAAGCCTAATCACTCAAGGGGAACTCTGAAATGGTTTCTTCTCTCCCTAAATCGCTTCAATTTCATGCTTTACAACAGACCAAAGTAATAGGGAGAATCTAACAGGCAGCGTCAGAGATAGAGAATGCGCCCAGTGCTATAGATTTTATTGTCTGATGTGATCACAAATTGGACAGGTTTAGAATAGAGAAATGTGGTATATGAATCTTTGAAAAGATCATATGCTATTTCAAGAAAAGCCTTAAATAAGGCCATGGGTACAACCGCGAAAACTTTTCTGGGTTCCTCAAATATTACTAAAAATATTTGGCAAGCGAACAAACATAAAATTAGGAAATTGGCCTAATTGCTCCTATCTCATTCTATAGACTTTTACATTGAGGTGAGTTCTGTTTTGTAGCTTAATCCGAGTACTCTTGACTTGCGGTTGGGAAATATATTACAAAATCTGATTTTAATCTTTCTTTTATTATTTGTCTGTATTGCAGGGTTCAGATGTGTTATCTCAGGAGTCTTAAATTCTGCTGTGCAACCTGTGTATCACCAAATGATCCAATAAATGATCTTCAAATAGAACAGAGAAACCTGAATCAACAATGGAAATTACTGTTGTTTCAGGGACTTTTAGCAAACCTGTTGAAACAGGTTTTGAAACTACTTAACTTTTCAATAGATAGCATGAAATAACAGTCTCCCAGACTTGCGAGAAAATCAGCCACACTGGGTCTACCAATTCCAAATTATTATGTCAGAATCTTTATTTACTCTAATCAAGCCCCTGCATGATTGAACAGGAACCCTAGCAAAAGCTTCATAAATACCCCAAATTTGCTGTAACCATTCTGAGATGCTCAGACCCTGTCACAGAGGTGACCCTTTTAATGCCCTGAGTGATGTCCTGAGCTTTCCTTATCAAAACATTATTTAGGTGGCATTTCTGGGAGCTAGCATTTGATATATTACAAGATAGATCTTTTAAGGAAAATTGAAGCAATATAGATTTAAAGAATGTCCAGTTGAAATATGTTCTTTACCAGTGGATTGATGCATTTTCATTGAATATATGCCCAGAAACAGTTAAGAAATGTTGAGCAAAATACCTTTTTTAAAAATGTGTTGCTTTGGTAAAGTTTTGAATAAAATTTGGTCATCCTTAGGGAAATATATTTAGTGTTTGTTTCTATATATGTATATAACTTAAACCATTTAAGTCAATTTATATACTTTTCAAAATTAACTTATTTTCACGTTTGGGTTCTAGAAAAGCAAGAAAGTGGTTTTGTTAAATGATGATGAAAATTAGCTCATTTCGGTGATAATAAAATGAAGGGTCTATAAAATTTTAAGTGTACAAATAAAAGCAGGGAGGAATCTTTGTGCCTACTCAAAAGCCTTACTTAATTGAAATGGAGAAATTAAAATGTAAATGAAAGACATTTTAAACACAAAATACTACAAAAATAAACCGTGAAGATGCAAGAGAGTGCTTGCTGTTCCTCAAGTTACTTTACACATTTCTGTTTTCAACATTATATTAGGTTCTGAGACTGCAGCACTAGATAATAGTGTGTTAGAGGAAGGAGAAGAGATTGATAGCAACAAAGATTGTTCTCCCAATAGTAACAGAGCATCAGACATAATGTAGTCATTTATTCTGAGCCCAAAAATTGTTATGTGCACAGTTTCAGAATCAAGGAGAATAAAAATATCAAGGGAAATTGAGATGCCGCAGTGACCACATGAACCTCAAATGTGTACTAAAAGCCTATGCTGGCTTCTTGGGCCATTAGAACCTACTGAGGGGTTCTAAGTCACCCAAAGAAAAGGATTCCAAAGGTTTTTATTTTTCTCAAAATATTTATTTTAGAATCTCTTCTTATACATTCTCATGTGGCTATACTTCAGGCATATTTCATTGTAAATGACAGTGCTTATAATTAAAACTATACAAAATTAGACTCTTAAATATTCTGTGAGCAGATAAAATTATTCCAGAATATCCAACCCATGATGATTTTGTCCAAGGAACTGAACTGGTTTTGTCATTAACGTGATTAAGCCATTGCCTTCATTTTGTGAGAACTCAAATGAATCCTAGAATAACTGGTTTATCTTATTTGTACAACAGAGTGAATGTCACTAAAGTCAAGAAATTTTTGAAGAAAAATAATTAAACACTGCAAGATTATCCAAGTTGTGAGCTAAAATTTTTCCCCTAGATTTACTGATTAAGTTTAATTCATGTAAGGGAAATATCAACAAACACGAGCATTTTATGTAGATTGTATTGAAATTTCCTTTAGCTACTTAATTTTTAAAATTCTGAACTATAAGGACACAAATAAATCGACATTATATGCCTCAGCTTTTCCTGAGGTCCCTAAAGCACATTTTTAGAACACAACTTGCGGCATTTTGAATTCTGTTAAAAATGAACTAATACTAACTTTTCAGATCTGATAAACAAGAGAAACAAGGTAATCGAACAATATTTAACTAGGCCAACAAACCCCAATGCTCAATTGTTAGTGCATTGTTATATTAATGATGAATCAGAGACATCATCCAAATTAATCCCAGTAAAATCAGGCCACGACTGTAGCTGATGATTTGATAACCTGCCATATTAAAGCCATTTTCTCTAATTTAAAGTTATTTGAGTGAGCCTAAACTTAATGGAAGGAAAAACTGGTATCTCACACATCATCCTCATTTCTAGACTATTAAAACACATAAGCACTGCAAAGAATTTGATCTCAAACATGCAAAATGGCAAATGAAGTAGTGAAATTGAGTTCATGTAAAGACCTGACTAAAACCTATAAAACTGGGAATTTAGAGACACCCCAGTGCCCTATTCCTAGGATCATATAAAAGAATTTAGAGGGCTTATTTTTTTAAATCATCTAACTAATCTATTGACTTCCTTTTGCATGTACTCTCACTTCAGATTATAGTCACATCAATGCAGATACCAGAAAATTGATGGGGTTATCTTAGCCCTTTAAGTCCCTTTACAGTTAACTTTCCACTAGGTCATGTACTCACACCTCGAGAAAGATATTTTTAATTCATGCACTATTGCCAATTTCTGTACTTTTTTAAAAAATGGAATATCATGGTACATGATGTTTGGCTTCTTTCAGATCCCTTAGGTTGGCTCTCATTAGAAATAAAAGCAATTAGTAAATATCTTATACTCATGAAGGGCAATATTACAAGGTTTCAGGGATACTGTGAAGATTACTCAATTAAGATGAATTTGATCATTTGAAAAATAGGTTTCAAGAACATGATAAGCTGTATTGTAATGACGAACAAATATCCAAAAATAATAACAAGGCCAGACAAATGATGAACATGGTAAGGTGCAAAAGTATTAAATGATGAGTAAAATTACTTCATTTCTCTGGGTCCTTATGTTGAAGATCATTCAGTTGTACTAAATGTTTCTTAGAATTCCCTTGGTACATTAATTGGTTTTCAATTCATCTCCCCAAATTATAATTTTAATGAGAATGGCATTAATTTCAGATACCAGATTCGCTGGCTTTGAACAGATATGTAGTTTATGCTGCTCCTGCTGTTTATGTCCATTTTCTTTATAATTCAAAGAAAAGTAAGGAAAAAATATAAAATTATGTAGCTTTGATTTTCTGTTAAACTGGATTACCTTGAAAATCTATTTAGCTTTTATTACAAGCAGAGACAAATATACATACATTTTTCTGGGTTTAATTTTTCTGAGAGAAAATCAGGCTCTCAGAAAATTGTTGCTTCCACAGATTTAATCCGTTCTTAATTTTCCTATCACAGGTATATTTGTGGGAAGGAAAGTTTGCCCCTTGGAAAAACACAAGTTGTATTTGTGTGTCACTTCATGAATAAAGTAAGAAAATCTAGGACTTGGAAGCAAAGACTCATCTTAAAAAAGTCAAGCTGTTGCATTTATGTGTTATTCATTACCAAACATAAATGGAAAACTAAATGATTGTAATAAAAATAAGGATGTCATCCTCAGGGAAAGAACCAAGCTGCTTATTAGATGACACACTTCAGATGTAACTGAATGATTTTGGTATTTCTGATTATTGTGTATTTTTATATGAATACTGTTGTGTAATTCTTTAAAAATATTTTTAAAGACAAAATACTTTAGAAGGTCTTCATGGAATAGCAAATAATATCTTTTGGAGGTTTTCATTCAATGTCCTAAAATCCTTGATGAATATTGGTATTTTTACAAGTTTTGTTAAAACCAATCACGTTAAAAATATTCAATCAAATATTGCATTAAACAGCAGTTATATTATGGGTTACACTAAGATTATCACATCTTAATCTGTTGGGAATAGTCTGGTATATCTGGCTATCCCAATAAAAATGGCTCTTGTCCATATTCCAGATGCTGTAACAGAGGAATGACTCAAGGACTTAATCTCAATTCAACATATATGTGTGTATGTGTTATTAGATTTCCTGTGCTATTTTCCTATTTTTTCCAGGTTTATTGAGACAGAATTGATATATAACATTGTCCAATTTTAATATGTACAATGTAATGATTTGACATATGTATATTTTATTAAATGATTACCATAATAAGGTTCTTTAGCATTTCCATCTCCTCAAATAACAATTTATTTTGTGGTGAGAACTTATAAAATCTATTCTCTTAGTAATCAGATGTATAATAGAATACTTTTAACTATAGTCACCATGTTGTATATTTCATTCCCAGAACACATTCATATTAAAATGGGACTTTGTGCCCTCTAGTCACCTTTACTCATTCCTGGCCCTCCCCTTACTACCCTCTTCCTGACAACCACCAATTTGCTGTTTCTGAGTTCACATTTTTAGATTGCAAATAAAAGTGATAATATATGATATATGTCTTTCTTGGTCAAAAGTATCACACAGAATAATGCTGTTAGAGTTCATCCATGTTATTGCAAATGTCAGAATTTCCTTTCTTTTTTCATGGCTGAATAATATTCCTAAATATTTACCATTCAACTGTTAACAGACCCATAAGTTGTTCCCATGTCTTAGCTATTGTAAATAATGTGTATTGAACATAGGGGTACATGTATATCTCTTTCTTACTCTCTCACTCTCTTACACACACATACACACATACCCTAGAAAATAAAAATTTAAAAATCTTTAAAGGGTCAGAAACTATGGGGAAATTATAATAAATACAAAGATCTTTATGGGAATATGGAAATTTAATAATGATCAAATAGAGTTTCAGAGAGTGAAAGTGCAGACAATATAAGTCAAGATGTTATTAATGAAATAATACAAGAAAAGTTGTAACATTAAATAAGAAAAAAACACAATTATTAAAAAGAATATCTTGAGAAATCATTATATGAGCATATCATTTAGAGATACTGAGTTAACTTCCAAAGGAAGCTCAAGAGTTAAAAATGTTACCTGGGAAAGCATGATAAAAAGCAAACATAAAGTATGTCAGGGAAGAACTTCCTCTGTCCCGCAGTCTTTTTAGTTGGACTTAGAACCAAATTGATATGAGACAAATTAACAGGTTTAATAGGTGCACATATGGGGAATCCACACAGACATCAGATTCCAAAGACAATGAGGCCACACGAAGCTTCTAGGAGCTAAGGAGGGGAGAGGGGCTTGAGGATACAATCAGGAGGAAAACCGTTGGTAAGAAGGTGAAAGAAGATGTTTGGGGAAAAAAAGGTGCCATACTATGCAGGTAGGTTTCTTGGGTAAAGGGGAGTCTCTGTTAAGAGAGCTCTTCCTAGGACAGACTCTCCCTTCCAGTGTAAATTTGAGGCAGTTGAGTGGGAAGCAGAGACCTTTTCCTGCACAGACTGGGATTTTATTACTTTTAACTCAAAATAATCTTTTTGCTAACGTGGTCTATCTTGGAGCAGCCTTCCCAGGACACTTACAGGTATTACTGCTTTATTAATCACGTGTGATTTTGTTTCAACTCAAACACAGTGAGCATAAATAAGTACATGCAAGAACCAGAAAGATGCGGTGATCCTACATACTACCGGACATTTGTGGCAGCTAATCCCAGAGCTAAAGAAGGGGTTGTTCAGTCACTGAGAGGCCTCGTTGTTACTTCCTTTCCTTAAGTCGATTAGCGAAGAATGAGCACCTGCTTTGCCGGGATTCAAATCTTACCTCTGGCAGAAGCTAACTTCATAGTTTTCTATAAATTACTTGTCCTCTTTGGGATTTGTTTCTTTTCTTTTTTTTTTTTTAAGTTTTTATTTATTTATGATAGTCACAGAGAGAGAAAGAGAGGCAGAGACATAGGCAGAGGGAGAAGCAGGCTCCATGCACCGGGAGCCCGACGTGGGATTCGATCCCGGGTCTCCAGGATCGCGCCCTGGGCCAAAGGCAGGCGCCAAACTGCTGCGCCACCCAGGGATCCCTGGGATTTGTTTCTTATTAAATAAATGGAATATAATAATATTGATCTCTGGGGTTATCTTTACATTTGGGGTCATGTATATGTGATGGTTAATTTTATGTATCAACTTGACTGAGTCCTGGGTTGTCTAGACAGCCAGTTAAAGATTATTTCTGAAAAAAAAAATAAATAAAGATTATTTCTGCCTATGGGATTGTTTCCAGAAGAGATTAACATCTGAACTGGTGGGCTGAGTAAGGTATGTGGCTCATCCAATCTAAATGGGCCCAAATAGAACAAAAAGGAGGAGGAAAGTTGAATTGACTGCCTGACTCTTCTGCTGGGACAATGATCTTCTCTTGTCTTTAATGTTCTTGATTCTCAAACCTTCAGACCCAAACCAGAATCCATACCATTGGCTTTCTGGCTCTCAAGCTGCCAAACTTGCCAAACTATATCACTGGCTCACTATCTTTCCTGGGGTCTTCAGCTTGCAGAGAACAGATCTGAACATGACTTTTCAGCCTCCATAATTGTGTAAGCTAATACCTTATAATAAACTACTATATAGTACTAGTACAGTATGTAAATTATCTACATGATGCTTAGAGAAGACCCTCAGTAAGTGTTAATTCTTATTAATACTATTGTAACTGATAAATCATAATCTTTATTTATGAGTTCATTAAAGAGACCTACATTTATTTGTGTTCAGTGAGTTCAGTGCCCAACATACAGTCGGTATGTTTACAAGTCTAAGATTTCAATGACCTAAGTGGTGTGCATCTAGAGAACTAAGCAAACCAAAATGTGGCTAAAACATAGGATTTCATACCACTATGGGCCAAAAGGAAGATTGTATGAAATTCTAAAATACTACTAAAATTTTTCTGCTGTGACCCTCATATAACTTTGGCCATCATAGCTCTTTCCCTCCATCCTTCACACATTTTATTGTAGGCTTTCTCTTTCATACTTCTTTATTTTTTTATTTTTAAATTTTTTTCATACTTCCTTAAATGAACACAAATTGCCCAGTCAGCAGCTACTAAACCAAGGGTAATCCCTCCCTCTTCCCCAAATATGTCAACAGTGAGAATTCAAAGGAATATCTGTCTAAAGAAAAAGGGCAAGATTTTTAAAGATTTTATTTATTTATTCATGAGAAACACAGAGAGGCGGAAACATAGGCAGAGGGAGAAGCAGATTTCTAGCAGGGAGCCTGATGTGGGACTCGATCCCACATCAATGTGGATGTGGATCAATGTGATGTGGGATCAGGCCTTGAGCTGAAGGCAGACACTGCTCAACCACTGAGCCACCCAGAAATCCCAAAAGGACAAATTTTTGATGGAATATTGGCAAGCAGATCAATCAAACCCAGCTAGTTTTTTTGAATAATTGGTCAAAATATATTTGGGGAAGAGGGAGGAATTGCTTTTGGCTTGATTCTCATTGAACAGTTTTTCCAAATGTTCACTAGAAAAAAAGATGCTGCAATTTTGTCACTTGCTATTTTCTTATATAATTTATGGTTTTTTTCCCCAAAAATCTTAAAATGTAAAGAAAGCATGATCCAAAACTACAATAATCTTCAAAGTTTAATAGCTGCTTTCTTCAAAATCCTTTCTCTTAAGTACTTAGAATATTTCTATTATATCACATTCTAAATGTTATTTTCTTATTATTCATTTGGCAAACAATTATTGAAGATCTGTGACCCCAGCACACGTGAAAAGTCATATTTGCAGCTCTCAAGTGAGGACAAAAAGATGCAAATAATCCTTTCCAATACAAGGTCTTGAAGGGTGGATAAGACATAGGTCCAGTCCATTTAACAGTGACCAAGTGACTTAGACTCTCAAATTAAAAGTAAACTGCAGTAGACCTAATTTAAGCAGCATAAGATTAGGTATTTAAATGAATGTATGTGGGTGTGTCAAACACAGGTATGTATGTACATCATATGCAAGTGTATTTGTAGCTCTCCTTTCTTCCTGTGACTACTCTAACTGAAATCATAATCATTTCTCTAGCTCCTAACTGTGGAAAATAAATTAAACGCCGTAATCAGCTGTTGCAGCTAGAAGCACAATAAATAAGAAGCTAATTGTAATGCAAATATCCTTGCATAAATGTTGAGGATAATAGATGGCAGCATGATCTTTAGGATTTATTTCTACTGAAGAGCAAATCCTAATAGTGCTTCTCCTGACTATCCTCTTTTGTCATACTAAATGGGATTAAGCAAATTTCATTAGCCAGTTTATATCAAATTAAAAGAAAGGAAGAAAAGAAGGAAGGAACAAAGGAATGAAGGAAAGAAAAAGGAAAGAGAATGTACTTTCAGCATTTTTAATGAGCTCTGATTTTAAACAGACCATTTATAAAACCAAATGCAAATGCATTTATATCTTAGAACCTGCATATGTGTATCTATCCTAATCAATCCTATTTTTGTACCCAGTTAAATTACTTAGCTAGGAGTAAAAGAATTCCAGGTTCTTTTTATTTTGAATAATTAATCACTTGTTCTAGTAATTTAAGGAAATGAGAAATTCATAAAAACCAAAGGAAAACGCTGTTGCTCATCCATCTATCTTTTGCATTTAATAATAAAAACTACTTTCAAATTAATTATAGCGCAAAACTTTTCCCTAATTGAACAATCCCTTTAAAATTATACATGTGCATTATAATGAAATCTGTATGTTTATGTTCTTTCTGTATATACACACGCACACACAAATGAAGAAGGAAAAAAAAAACTTATCTGGAAAAAGAAAGGAAGGGAGGGAGGAAGAGAGGGGAAAGAAGGGAAAAAGAGATAATGTCTTTGAATAGTATTGCAAAGTGGGAGACCTTGGCCACTGGCAGGTACTTTAGAGCTAATGTTATAGGAAAAAAAAACAAAAACGGAAACTTTGGAGCTTACATAGTTTGTGCAAGTGTAACTCAACCAATGTGAGTTGGCTCCTTGGTGAGTCACTGATACACCAGGTGAGGTTGTTGCACAAAGTAAACTTCATTTTCAACAAAAAAGATCACAGGGAAGAGCATTTGGAGCTGTGACTCCACAAGGGAGGGTGGATGGTCATCTTTGGCTTAGGGTTAGGATGAATATTTAGATAAAGAAGCCTTATAGAAGCAGGCATAAGGTAGCATACACGCCTTAAGGAAACATGCTGATGCATACAGGGTACGTTCTGTAAATGAGGCCCAGGTGCCTCCTTGGGTGGAGATTTTGATATTCTAATGAGGTTATAGGAATTGCAGGTCATTCCAGGGGTCACCCCATAGTCCATCCATGCAGATTCCAGTTGTGTGTGTATGTGTGTGTGTGTGGAGGGGTGGAGGGATTAGCCTGACAGTTCTGGGTGGCGGTGGTGGTCTGGGCCCACAGGAGGTCTCCTCAGGGCCACCGCTACCACCCGAGGGTGCTTTTGGGTTTCATTTGCTTGAGTGGATATAAGACAAAAGTTAGTGAATACAAGCAGGTGGGCAGTAAAGGTCAGGTCTTGGAGTCTAGCTGGTGACACAGGACATGCAGCGAGTCGATGGCCCCAGATGCAGTAGGTTTGTTTTTAGCAACCTATTCTGCATTCGTGGAGATCGAAGTGACATCCTTGCATGTGCATCGGTTTGTTTCCAAGAACACTCCAGTTTAATTACTGTGTACCCCAATATGTACTTATCAATGGCTTAAGTCATTGCTATGGTCATTGCAATTTGTTATTATGCCACAAAGTCTGACAGTTGCACACCTGTAGGAGCCACATTTTGACTTAAATAGTAAAAAAAAAAAAAATTGTCACTAAATTTCTGTGACTTTGAAAAAGCTTTATTAGTCACTTCCCAAATATAAGTTTGATTTTATGTAAGTATCAGAAATAATCGATTCTGTCCATTTTAAATGCTTTCTATTTCAGAATCCAGATTTAGTCTTTTAATGTTTCTTTGTTTTTAAGCTCTATCTCCCTTTTCATGAGCACTTCTTTCACTTGATGAGAAGATATTAGGTCTCCAAGATGTTGGGCCATCTGCACAAGAAAATATTTTGCAAGCTCTGCCTTCTTCATGACCAGTAAATCATCCTTCACATAAAATTGTTATGACTAATCATATTAATAACAAATGTATTAAATAAAAACAACTGTGTATGGCAAATGACAGCAGCAATTCCTAAAATTCAGTTATTATATCCTTTACCAGGTTTGAGTTATAGGAAGGATAGATGGACAGCCAGCTAAAAATTATCTGTTTTTGTACTTATTGTCCTACAAATCACAATAAACTCATAGGTAATTTAACTTTAAGATTCTTGGAGCAACAGATAAAATTAGCATTGATTTGTTCATGTGTTGCTAATGCCACTTAATGATATTAATATGGGTACTATCCAATTCAGACAAGAACAAAAATGATTAAAATACAAAAGCTGTGCAGGTCCAAAAGATATAGGACTATATTTTATACATGAATAAAATAATAAATAAATTGATTAAAATTTTGAGCTCCATGATATAAAATATTTTAACTCACCTTATATAAACATCTCTGTACATCCAAAGCATTTACATTTGAAAAAGCTGTTACTAGTTTCTTTTCATCTGCCCCAGATAATTTGTATTTTTCTTATTAGCTGAATAAAAAGCCAAGTGTGTGGTACATAGTACTTACATAAAAAGAAAAATAAATAATTTGAAGAGTATATTGACAAACTCAAACCTAGATAATATTTTTTGAGACATCAGTCATTTAAAATTTATATATTTTCTTATTTTTTGCTCTTAATTTCTGTGAAAATCATATATGCCAAATAATGACAATATGATAATAAGAAGTTTCTTTTTTTGTAAGATTTTATTTATTTATCTATTTATTTATTTTTAAAGATTTTATTTATTTATTTGACAGAGGGAGGGAATGAGCACAAGCAGGGGGAGCAACAGAGGGAGAGGGAGAAGCAGATTCTCCACTGAGCCGGGAGCCTGAAGCAAGGCTCTCTTTCTGAGGACCCTGAGCAGAAGGCAGATGCTTAACTGACTGAGCCACCCAGGCACCCCAGGAATTTTCTTTTTTTCTTTTTTTTTAAGATTTTATTTATTTATTCATAGAGACACACACACACACACAGAGAGAGAGAGAGAGAGAGAGAGAGGCAGAGACACAGGCAGAGGGAGGAGCAGACTCCATGCAGGGAGCCTGATGTGGGACTCTATCCCAGGACTCCAGGATCAGGCCCTGGACTGAAGGTGGTGCTAAACCACAGAGCCATCCGGGCTGCCCAGGAATTTTCTTTATTAGAGTTATATGTCCTCCTTAAATGCTTGAAAATAATATTTTCACATTGAAAGTAACTCCTCCACTACTTGCATGTCCAATTGCATTAAATTCATATATAGTTACTCAGTATTAAGCCCAAAATATTTACTGTCTACTCAGGAATATCACTTCTTACATTCATTGGTGATTATTGAATTTATTTTGCTAAATCTGACTTTGTTTCCAGACCTGGGAATACATGAAAACACTCAAGATTTTTAGGAAAAGCAATAGCAAAGAAATTATATTTCTTTAAACCACTGTGGCCAAAAATGTGATTTCTTAATAAAATCAGCCTCACTTTCTGATGCACTGGTGCATTCATGTGTAGAGTCCCTCACATACAAAGCCAGAGACTCCTAATATCATTGCAGTGAGAGACGATACAATCAAGACAGATTTAGTAGTACTATCAGGCCAGAAGACTACAATTTCATGAGAATGTTTCCTGCCTTATTATAAATCCCTATGGGCATTAGGAGAAATGAACTATCAAACAATTTATTTAAAAATACAGTAGCATAAAAAAATAAAAAAATAAAAATAAAATAAAAAAATAAAAAATAAAAATACGGTAGCTAATGTTTGCTGGGTGCATATCACATATCAGGTCCTGTGGTAATTTCTATAAGTACATTATTTACTCCTCCAGAAAAGTCCAGTATGGGAATTTGTCATTGTATTGGTGAGGAAGTGAGACTAGAGAGATGACTTGACTTGCTCATGGCCAACAGCAAATACTTCCCAGGCAAGAATCAGGATTGAACTCAGACCTGTGTGTTAACTATTAGGCTATTATTTTTAATCCTCCTCTATATATTTGATCTTTCCATTTATCCTTGAAGCACTTTTTTTTCAAATCATGCTGTTCAAAAAAGCACTAACAACTTCCAAAAGTGAGAGAGAGGAAAAACACAAAAGGACATTCAGTTGAGGGTAGATACATAATTTAATTAGTTGTTTACTGTTTAGGGAGTAAACGACATCGGCCCTCAAGTTCACTAATAATTGGGTAGAGTCCAAACTCATAAGTCTTGCAGCTGAGGCTCTCAAGAACTAGTACTTACATTCATAAAGATTAGTGCAGAAATTACCCATTATCCTATCCAAGCAGTGCTCAGATCTCAAGCTTATTTCTTCCTCCTCTTTGCTCACGCTATAGGCACTTAAATGTTCATGCCTCTTTGATTCTGTCTGTGAAAACTGGATCGAAGAGACTCAGGAAGATGCACATACGCAGAAAAGACAACTTTTATGTTTTGTTTTTCATTTTAATAGGAGTGCAATTATATAGATTTGAAATCAAATGGCATCACAGTATTCATAATGAAAATTAGCAAATCCTGGCCCAGCATCTCCAGCCTGCAGTTCCCACTGCAACTGGTTTCTACAATACTAAAGAGTATCCATATAGAGCAAAACCAAAATTGAAATGGAGCATACACTGACTTTCACACCATAAATAAATATTTCAATAGATAAATAATTGAATGAACAAAGAAACAAAATACACAATCAAAAAGAAACACTCAAGTAATCCAATAACCGATTTGATTAATGTATTATTTACTTAAGTGACACATTGTGGAGAAGTCAAATATTCTATTCTCTTAATTAAGGGAATAGGAATATGACCAAGTAAGTAAATGGACAAGATAATTTCAGCAAATATATGTTGTGAAGAAAATAAAGTGAATGGAACAGGAAGAAAATGATATTTGGTATAAAAGTAGACAAAACTGGAGCTGGTCCTGGTTCCACTCCTCTCTGTTTGCCTCCATCTGGGCCGAATGACTGGTTAGACTATCCTAGATGGATAAAATCCTTTAGCAATAATAATAATAATTCACCTTCTATGTACACATTTCAAAAATATCATCACTTCATACTTTGCTCGGCCTCTGACCTCTCTCTCTCTCCCACCTGCCTGCCCTGACTAAACTATAACTTTTTGCAAACTGTTTCTCTTGAAATATCTAGTCTTGGAGATGTTACTAAAATTCTATGATTCAGTAATTCTGTGAAACCTTACCTGGGACATCTTTATCCTGGAGTTCAACATTGTACGAGCTCACATCATGGGTGCGTGTGAGACATCCTTCAGGGAAGATGCCTGTTTATCTTTGTCTAAGTTAACACATCCCAAACTCTTTGACTCCATCTCTGTCTTGATCCCTGTTAATATTGTCTTTGGGTTGGAAGACATCGGCAAAGAGACATCATAGCTTATTTTGCCTTTTATTAACTTCATTCTTTATAGGGAAAGAGAGTGGATGGAATGAAAGTGTTCCAAAATATTTGTACTGCTAAGAAGGAAAGCCTTCGAAATATAAAGTGGAAGTAAACACCACAGTTGCCATTACTACTTATGTTGAAATCTCGGGGTGTTTTTTTTTTTTTTTTAATGCATCATGTTTTAATGCATAAACTTAAAAGCTGGAAATAGAACAAGTGTAGGAATAAATATGCCTATAGCCTTCCAGAGTGCTTAATAAAATCAGTGACTCTATATGGCAGGTTAAAGAAAATAGCAGTTGAGGACTGCATAAGGCAAATGAATTAGCAAAGCCATTAATCTGCTTTCAATTTATGTTATTCTTTTTCTTTGTGATAATTTACTAGCTTCTCTATGATCAGTCTACAGTTTTCAGTGAGTACAGAAAGTTGGGTAAAACAATACAGCAAATGCAAGGCATAATGGCTTCAAGCTGTTGTACCTATAGTGTTAGAAACAATAAGTAATTATGAATTGAAATTATAAAATGTAAGTACGTTCTTTTTAGCGATTCACTTTCAATGCAAGTAAAACAACCCACCTAATAAAAATACATTACGGCTTGAGGCAGTGGAGGTGTAAACAGCTGCTAGCTCAGGAACACAAATGCAGCATTTGTGTTCAACAAATGGGTCTGAGATTTTGGAGTGGTTTTCTAATTAATAGCTTTCTGTTTGTTATAATAGCAAGAGCTTAGTCTTGCAAAAGGGTGAGAGTGCAGTTTTGGAGACTAGAATAGTTTTTAAGGTGGTGGGTTTCTGAATCTTCCACAATGCTTAACACACTTACCGTGTTTGTGAATTTTGGCAGGTAGACTTTAATTGGAACTTAGAAACAAAAAATCTTCATCCTCATATACAAAGAAAACAGAACAAAAACACTTCATAGCTTTGTATGAGTTTTAGTTAAAATCTGCACGGCAAGTCTTTAAATTAATTTTTCTGGATCTCATATTTTTTTGAAATGTCCATGTTCTGAGAATGATATTCAGACAGAAATCAACACTACATAATTGTTTGTCCCCCTAAGAATAATAACATTTTCATAATATGCCTAAGTAACTTTTATCTGTAAAACAATGAAATGATCATCTACCTCTATTCTTTAGAATCTCTTCATTATAATGAGGTGTTACAAAATATTAAAAGCTTATTTAACTCTGACTTATATACCTAATCACATATGCCAGTAGGACAGTTTTATTTTGTTTTGTAAAGAAAAACTATACTTTTTAAAATCTCAGATATCAGTGTTCAGAAAAATGATTGTGTTGAAAATATTAACAGTCGGTATAACTATATTTTGATTATGTTTTCAATGTGAGACCTTACATAGGGTACTAAATTAAAATTACATTTAATTCTTTTTCTCAGAATGTTTTTACTTCTAGATAATATAAAAATTAGTTTCCCATTTTGAGAAACTTGTAGTGGAAAGAGAAGATGAGTCTAAAGAGAATAAAATGCCTGAATTATAACTCCAAATCAGCTTAATACTTGTATGATTTTGTCAAGGTTCCTATTTTCCTATAATTTCTATGTCCTTATTTGTAAAATGAAGCTAATAATTCTTACTTCAAAGAGTATTTATGGAAAGAAGGTAGGGTTCATGCATAACACTGCAAGGTGCTTAGTACATAAGAGGCGCTCAGTTAATACTAGCTTCCTTTCCCTTCAAATGTATACTATAATTTTTAAAATGAACTGCCTACAATTTTTTTTCATCTCTTTTTTGCATGTTAATAGCTGCTTTGATCTTATTGCCCATTCTGGGCAATTACTACCAACTAAAAAATTGCTAGCCACTTAATTCAGATAAGCATCAGGATGCTATATCTATAGGATGCTAAGAAAATCTTAACTAATATTGACTTGATTCTTTTGTTAGCTAAAAGACCGACGCTCTCCAGACGTGATTCACGATTCCAACATCCCTGACTTGGCATTCAGATGAGATGAGACTCTAGAGCAGAATGGGCTTGCCTTTAGAAGGCTTGAGCTAGACAGGACTCCACAGGGCCAGTCTGGCCAGGAGTTTTAAATTGCCTTTCCATTCTTTTACTGTCAACTCAAATTCTACTTTTTTTTTTTTTTTTTCAAATATAGATGGTGACAAAGAGGATGTCCTCAATCTAGCTTTCCTGTGGCTCCCACCCCCTCCCCAAATCATTTGATGGAGGATTGGTGAGTAGTAACTCTGGAAAGGGAAGCAGGAGCCAGAACATTGAGAATATAAAGGGTCTTATTTGTTATATTAAACAACACAGACTCTATAACAAAGAACAGCAGTAAATGTTATAAGCAACAGAGTTACAGAATCCACAATGCATTTCCTGAAGTCCACTTTTCATAGAGTAAGGGAAATGGTTTAATGAGAGTAATACTGGAGGTGGTGAGAGATTATCACACTAATCCAGAGATTAATACCAGTTGCCTGTACATAGTGGCACCGTGTATGGGAAAAAGAAGTGTTACCAATTAAGGTAGCTCAGGCCATACAGATAAGTGATTGTCTAGGTGGGATTTTTGGAAAATCTTTGGGTTTTTAAAGAAAGAAAATTTACAGGAATGAAGACTTCCCTGGTGGTAGAGCAACTGAGTCGTGGTGATATACCCCCTACACTTAGGATGGTGGATCTTAAAGATCCTGGATTACTAATATCATTGTTGAACCACTGAGTCAGGGCTGGCTGCCTACTTTCTGACTTCCGGTTACATGAGGCCAACTCAACCCTCAATTGGCTAAGTCACTGCAATTGGGTTTTCGTTACTTGTAGGTGAAATACTTTGATATAATCATCTAGGTGTTTGATGGTATCATTCCTTGAAATGAGGTAGATAGAAGAGGAGCAGACCTAACTTCGCCCTTGTATGTTATACTAGGATGAACCCAAATACACTTTCCATGGATGGGCACTTAGAAAGAAGAGTAATGAATGGTTTTTCTGTGCTAAATTGGTTCATATCAGATCACGAGAGCTTATTGTTAACATTTTTAAAAGTTTTGTGCATTAGTAGTTAAATGCCATCATTATTAAGACTTATATTTTATTAAATTATATTAAGCTAAGGTAACAAATACTCAAAATTCATTATCTTCTAATTATTTTACTATATTTTACTGCTTTCTGTTGAAGTTATGCACATCTGTTGAATCTACATGGTAGATATATATACTGTGCTGCACGTCACCGCTTCCCAGGTCTATTCAGTAATGTCACATTGCTCACTTGAAATTGGCCAGGGAGGGAGTATTTGCACCATGAAAATCAGAAGAAACGACAGATCAGGGCTTGATTTATCGTTTTTCTGATTGTCTCAATCTGAGATATGAAATGTTAATTACAGATTAAACTAAAAATTATTTTGCATCTGTTAGCATTACATTGTGAGTAGCAAAAATTTAAGAAAACATTCTTTGAGAACTTAAACACTATTACCTAATACAGTAAAGAAATCACTCATGTCATTGGCAAATGGGTGGATTTCTGACATACATCTTAATTATTTCTTATTTTGTTTCCATCGTACTTGCTAATCTAAACAAAAATATCAACCATCATTCACATAAGGAGCTGGCTGTTAAACATTCACCAGCATGCTATTATTTTCTTTCCACAGGTAAACTTTTACAGACTGAAATTTGGTAAGTGTTGTAATCCACATGGATTTTACAATTTCCCTTCTGGCTAGACTGTGTCCAAAGAATGAAATGTCTTCAGAAAATTTACCTATATTCTATAAACAATTAAATGGCCTTTAATTATATTAGTCAGAGTTGGATGGAAGGACGAACCTGAAGGTTTACTTTCTTTGGAAGTGGAAACTCATGTTTCTACAACACATTCCTTTCTTGCATATTGTTAGGTTCTGTGAATTGTAGAGTCCATGATGAGTTTTTAAATGCATGTGCCCTGAAGTCAATAATTTAATCAATTGTTTACCAGATACCAATCTTCACACTTTGGAACATGTCTTAAACTCATCACCTTTTTTGTCTGAGCTTTCACCTTGCTTACAGCTTCAACCTTTCAATATCGCGTTCTATTTCAGTTATACAATGTGAGGTTCTGAGAAGAGCTTGTTTTTTTTTTTTTTTTAATCTTGAAAGCAATAATATTTTTAAAGTTGAGAAGGTAAGGGAGAAGACAGTAGAGATAGCAAGAGAGTGGCAGAAATATCAAACATCAAAGAGGAAATTATAGTATGTTTCAAGAAACGAAATCTAAAAGATTTTCTCTTAGTTCACATTTTTAAAGTGAAATCCAGTCACCAAATGAATATCCATTTAATAAAATGAAGTTGCTACATATATAACCAAGTGGTATTTTTTTTCTCGCACTTAGAATAAGTATGATGCATTGTGCCTATCATGCTTACCATCTAAATATTTCAGCTTGATAGAGGTTGATAGCAATATTAGTTTTTTTGGGGGTAGAACTTTTCCAACATTTCCAATTGTTGCTATTCTTCTAATTCATTGATGCTTATATTAAATCCCATAAAAATTTTTCTGACATCTCAAATCAGAATCACTTATCTTTACATTCTTTCCATAGCAATCTCAATTTCTTAGTAAATCTTGCCTTGTGTGGTATTTCATTGTGTGTCTCCCTGTCATGGTCATCAAGTAGGCTGTTTCTTCAAGACAAAGATCATGGTTTTCTATCTTTTTTTTTTTTTTTTTTTTACTGGCTTGCAAATAGACTGTTTCTTCAAGACAAAGATCATGGTTTTCTATCTCTCATCTTTTTTTTTTTTTTTTTTTTTTTTACTGGCTTGGACAAAGCTTGTTCATCTTTATATATTCCACAGCACTGCATTATGAACATAATCTAACAACATATCAATATAAGGAAGTAAAGTGCCTAATACAATAATCTGATAAAACAAACTTTTAGATTGTTGATACTGGAGTAGCTTATTCAATCAACAAACACTTATTGGGCCCTTACCACGTACCAAAGTCTTACAAGATGCTGGGGTTTTGATGATAAGCAAGATTGACCTGGTTCTTGCTCCAGTTGATTTTGGAGTTAAACTGCAGAGACTGATTATGATATTGGTATATTGTTGCTTCCATAACAGATTACTACAAACTGAGGAGGCTAAATGATACAAATTTATTATGTTATAGTTCTCTAGGTCAGAAGTCTGACATGGGTCCCACTGGGCTAAACCCGAGGTGTTGACAGAGCTGCATTTCTTTCTGCAAACAAGTACTACTAGCAACTGAATATTGACAAAACAAGTAAACATGCAAATATAAAGGGAAGGGATCATAAGAAGCGCGCCCTACCTTAGGTAGTGTTGTCTCAAAAGAACAGTACTTGAAAACTGAGAAGCAGCCAGCTATATAAAAAGCAAGGAAAATAGGGTTCAAGGCGGAGGGAACAGCACTGATTAAAAGGTATAAGAAACAAATTACCTACGCTAGAAACTAAAGTAAGAAAGACTTTCGAGAGTAGGAGGTACAGATTTTTATTAACATCTTAACTTCTTACTGTGATAATCCTGATACGAACTCAGCGGCACACAGGTAAAGTATGTGGTTAAGTGTAAGCATACGAAAACCCTTGGGACCATATCTATCACCTCTCATGCAACTTTGCAATTTCTCTCCTCCACAAACCCCTTTATTCCCAGGCAGCCATCGATGTGCATCTGTCCTAAGAAGTTGGTTTGTGTTCTTTAGAATTCTATCTAAACGGAGTCATACGCTACATACCTATTTTTTTTTGGGGGGGGGGTCTGGCTTCTTTTATTAAACATAATTATTTTGAAATTCATTCATTGTACCATGCAAATCAATAACTTATTCTTTTTTATTGTTCAGTAGTCCTTTATGTATGAATATACATTGTTTATTCATTCACCTGTTGCTGGAGCAAGTTGGTTCCAGTTTGGGGCTATTACAGGTAAAGCTGCTCTGAGAAAGCAATGGAATAGGTAGGATTTGAAAAACAATTTGGAATTAGGTTCTAGGTCAATGAGGTTTAAAATTTTAATGAAATATACAAGTGGACATCTCAATCAATTGGCTAGATGTATTTCTCGAAACTTAAAAGGACATGGTAATATTACAAACAAAAATTTGAGAATTATTGGCATTAAATGGCAGTTACCATGGTAAGGATGAGTATAACAAGCGTGTTATTCAGGAAGAGTATAACAAGAGTGACAAAGAGGTTCTCCAGTACATTTCCAAGAAGCACTAGGATTTAAATAACTAATAGAAAAATAAAGACTTATGAAGAGAAAAGAAGTAATGAAGGAGATAAAAGAAACAGTAGTGTGGCCTTTATCAACTATATGAACTTTAAAATATGTTTCTTCAGAAAAAGAAAAAACAGCAACAACTGGGATATTGATTTAAGTACCATTAAAATTGTAATTTTGTTTTAGAAGTATTGCATTAAGTTACTTGAAATTCTTAATAGTTTTTAGTGGTCTTGTTATTTTTATTCCTAGTTACCATATAAATTTTTCACCATCATGTAAGAGACATTTTGTTGTTTTCCATTACAGACTAATTTAGATCTGTTTCTTGGATTTCATCGTTGTAAATTCACCTTGCTCCCACATCTTCTCTTTCTTTCTCTCTCCCCCTCTCATCTTTCTAATAATAGAGATTCTCAGGTTTCTGAAATATTGAATAATATTATTACCAAATAACAACAAAATACTGTCTTCTTTTGACTATTTAAAGTGACTACTTTATAATCTCCTCTTAAATTATTAGTTGACTAAAACAAAGATGACTATTAATGCTTATTATAGATATTTCTGTTTTATTCATGCTGTTAATAAAGGGAACATTAACATCTTACCATTAAGGATGAGGTATGCAGAGAAGCTCAGTTTATGAAACTTATTCATGTTTAAACTGGTCACCTCTGTAATAGATTGAATTATTGTTCCCAGTTTGTTACTGCCCCTGCTATGAAAGGACTGTGTTTTCTTGACTTCTGCCATTTGACTCACTGTGCTGCCTTGTGTCCCTGCACCTGGGACAGCACGAGCCTGTGGCTTGCTTCGGTAAACAGGGCATAAGCAGAAATCATAGCAGTTGATGTCCAAGTAGAACCTCAGGCCACTGTAAGACCCCGCCAACGTGCATTTTTCCCTCTGACCTAAGAACCGTGTAATCATGACTAGGGCTGTTCTTCATCCTCAGTGATTAAATATAGAAGACACATGAAGCAAAATTGAAAAGAGAAATCTAGAAGCTGAATCACTAGGTTATATACTTGAAAGTAATGTAACACTGGGTATTAACTACAAACAAAAAAACAAATAACTTAAATCAGAAGCCATTGAAGCCTTTTGAGCAGAGTAGTGAAAAAAAAAAAAAAGAAAGAAAGAAACAGAGAGAAAAGAAAAGTTAAAACACAGCCAATCCACAGTATAATGGAATTTGAGAAATATGCTTTCATTGCCACTGAGTTTTCACAATTCCTTGTACCTACAGTACGCATCTTAGAGAAAGTCGACTGCTACAACCACTATTTCCATTTTATTTAAATTTCATGAAGAATCATTGACAGGGCAGCCCGGTGGCTCAGCGATTTGGTGCCACCTTCAGCCCAGGGCGTGATCCTGGAGACCTGGGATCGAGTCCCATGCCGGGCTCCCTGCATGGAGCCTGCTTCTCCCTCTGCCTGTGTCTCTGCCTCTCTCTGTGTGTCTCTCATGAATACATAAATAAAATCTTTAATAAAAAAAATCATTGACAAATCTCATCAACGTTTTTCTGTATATGCCCATTAACTATTTATTTTTATTCAATGTATTGATTGAATTTTGTTGACAATAAGTTAAAATAACCTTGAGGATATGAAATATGTAGAAATGCTTCTCTCCTTTTCCTTGGCCTAATTAAGCATTTTACTTCAAAATTAATAGAAAACTCCACTGCAAATCTGTCTGAACCAACTTCCTGAGAAGAGGCCGCTAGATTCCTATTTCCTTCCAAATTCCTAAAATAATAATAATAATAATAATAATAATAATAATAATGAAGTATTTTGAAAACAATGAATAGAACACAGCAATGACAAGTGTCTTAGTTAGCTCAGGTTACCAAAACAGAGTATCATAAAGTGATGGCTTAAACAACAGCATTTTATTTTCTTACAATTCTGGAGGCTAGAAATCTGAGATCAAGGTAGCAAGCAGCATGGTGGGATTCAGGTAAGAACTCCCCCTAGGCTTGTAGATGGTTGACTTCTACTATGTTCTCACTTATGGAGAGAAAGAGAGAGAGAGAGAGAGAGATCTCTTTCTCTTCTTATAAAAGTATAATACCATCATGAGAGACCCACCTCATGATCTCATGTGACTCTAGTTAGTTCCCAAAGACCCCATCTCCAAATACCAATGATTATGATTAAAATGCAAAACAGGAAGTTTGAAAAAAAATTATATGAGTTCCAAGAATGTACTATGAATGAAAGCACCGGATAGAATAGAGGAACTAGGGGAGGATCAAGCAAGAAGGTGAATTTCTGGAGTCTCTTTCTAAGCAACAGCAGAGAATAAGGGATCTCAGGCTAGAGACGCAGTGCTGTGTCATATTTGGCAATATTTATGAGAATCAAGAAGATTCCACACTTCAAAAATAGCACTGAACACAACCACTAGCTATGGTGCACTTCCCGTATCTTAGTCTGAAAATGAGCCAGAATTCACAACATTCGGTACTCGCCCTAAGAGCACACAACCAAGAATTTTCAAGCAACTGAGCAATCTTGACACAAGAATAAGTAAGGAAAAAAACTCTCTGGAAAAGGTAAAAGTGGTACCTAAAGAAGAATTTAATGGCACAAATCGTATCGGGTTTTACCACGACAATGGTAATAGTAGCAGTTGTCAGAGGAGCAGTGGTGGCTGATGTGTACTGAGCCTTTGGTTCTCTGTTGGGCCCTTGCGAGCCCTTGACAAGTATTAATTTTATATGGATTATTTAATTCTCTTAGGTAAGAAATATACCCCACCCATAAAGTCATCGGCAATGAAACAAAAAGTAAAAATTCCCAAAAGGAAAATCTTAATTTTAAAATTAAAAAAAAAAATGAACACATTCTGCATATATAAGCTGATTAGATGGACAAGGTGTAGGACAAATGAGAGATCTAGAGCTTCCTGAGGATTTTACCAGAATGCACTGAAGGGTGAAAAGAAGTACAGCTCAACATATCAGAGAAAATTTAAAAAATATGCAGAATAACTGCTTTTCTAATTGTTTTTTTTAAGATTTTGTTTATTTGACAGAGAGAGCACAAGTGAGGGGAGCGGCAGGCAGAGCGAGAGGGAGAGGCAGGCTCCCTGCTGAGCAGGGACTCAATCCCAGGACCCGGGGATCAGGACCTGAACCAAAGGGATCATGACCTGAGCCCCACCGACTGAGCCACCTGGGCACCCCAAATAATCACCTTTCTAGTTTAAGGTGCTAAATAAACGTCATATTTACTGTAACACTATGGCTGGAGATAGAATCTCACGGATGAATTCTTACACTTACAAATTGCATTATTTTACTGTTGGTATGTAGGCCCAGAAACTGTTGGTATGTAGGCCTGTGTGCATTGTACGTTTAAGAACCGTCTCAATAAATAAATGTTAAATGTTAAACTCTTGCTCATCTTTCATCTTTCAACTCTGTAACCCACCCTCTGTCAAGGAGACCCCTGGGTCTCTGCGTCTTTACCAGCCTTTCATCATCAGGGGTGGAGTCTTCTGCAGGATTTTCATTTTATTTATTTATTTATTTATTTATTTATTTATTTATTTATTTGCTGTTGTTTATTGTTTTCTTTGGTTTTTACCTATCCCTGAGTTTAAGTGATTTAGTATCCCCCAACCGCAGAACAAATCAGGCCCTTAAGGTTTCCCATGCTAAGCCAAACCCGCAGGCAGGGGCTGACACAGCCTTCTCTCTACTTCTGTGACTCATGGATGAATTATGGGACAAGGATCAGAGACTTACATCATTACCCTTCCCCTTAGGAATTGAAAAGAGCTTCTTCGCTCTCAGGCTTCTGGGAGTACAAGCAACCGTGTGTTGCCTGGTGTAGGGGCAGCTGCAACCTGCGACACCAGCCCTTCGACTCCTCACCCAGAGAGATTGGTAAAGGGGTAAAATTGGACACAGTCACCCTGGACATACTCTGGGGGTCAGCAGGTATAATCTTTCTCTAAGGGACTGCCTTTTGAGGCCACCTCAGGGATTTCCCGTTTTTAACTGAGACACAGCAGAAGCAAGGTCAGTCCCCTGTGCTGCTGCCCCTTGGCTTGACCCAGACTTGCCCCTCCTGCCACCCCTGAGAACGCTCAGCATCAAGGGCACTGATGATTCCCCAAGCTTACCTTCTTCCAGGGGGTCACTTTGCAGAGTGGGACTGAGAAGGGGGAGCAGAGATGTCATTTGAAAACCACAATCTTCCCAATCTTCCCTGAATTTTCTAGAAGCATTTTACAAGCGATTTACGTTTTTCTCCATCATATAAAAATATTTATGCACCTGATGTATCCTTTAAAAGATTATCTTTCTCAGGGCACCTGGGTGGCTCAGTCGACTAAGCATCTGCCTTCAGCTCAGGTCATGATCCCGAGGTCTTGGGATGGAGCCTCACATTGGGCCCCCTGCTCTGTGGAGAGCCTGCTTCTCCTCCCTCTGGCCCTCCCCACCCCTCTCTCTCTCAAATAAATAAATAGAATCTTTTTTTTAAGTTACCTTTCTCAATATTATCATTTTTGCTTAAGTGGTGATGATAAAAGCATCCTCATGTAGATCCTCCCTAGGGTATTTATCCCAGTCCAACTCAAGAGAAAATAGACAATTTCTGATCACATTTTTAAATTAACTTCCGTTACCTGGCATTAGTGTCTAGACAGCAGTTGCCTGAAGTTCTTGAAAAGTGAAAGTGAGATAAACGAGTAAGAGCTAAAGTAATATTACTTAACTAAGGAAGCTAATTGAAGCTATTTATTTTTTAGATTTCTTACTCTACAATGTCTTTTCATTGTGTTAAAACACATGTGGATGGAAAACTAACAGGTTCTTGCATTTTGTTCATAAAAACAGTAAAAGGGACAGAGGATTTGAGGCAAAGATCCTAAACTATAAGACTAAACTATATCATAGCCTTGACGTTTTACTGAAAGTTTTCACATAGTCTTCATTAAGCCTGTAAAGGAAGTAGTTAGATTGTATGGTTTCATGGTACAATTTCTATATTTCAGAGTAGATAGTCTTTCTACTCTTTGGCATGCTTATTTATCTATTCAATATTTACTTATTATTTGAGTTTGTTTTAGAAATCAAATGCAATCTTTTAGTTTTTGAACTTTTTATTGAAAGCAGTTATTATATATCCAGAAGATTAAAATAATTTGAACTTCGTTTCAAAGATGCGTGCTTTCAAAAAGCAACTCAAACTTCTATAATGTCTTTACCTCTTTATTTTTTTGCTTGGAGTTATTTTCAAGCATATTTTTAAAAATCATATTGACAGTTACATTAGCAATAATCCGATGCAGTGCTTCTTATAATTTCCCATGCATAAGGATCACGTAAGGGTATTGATAATGTAGATTCTAATTCAGGAGGTCTGACATGGGCTTGAGATTCAGTGTTTCTAACCAGCTCCCAGAAGATTCTTATTCTACTAATTGTCATATCATATAACAAATAACAAGGATTGATTTCATTCAGTGATTCTCAACCTTGGCTATACACTCAAATTGCCAGGAGAATTTTTTAATTGGATCTTAGGTGAACAGGAATAAATTAAAGATAACCCTTGGTCAAGACACAATGATATCATCAATCCAATCTTGACTCATTATTGCTATTTTATTCCTGACTTACCATTGAACTAAGGACTAGAACATTATTTATGATCTATACTTATATATGTAATGCCTCCTTTATCCAAATTCCTCTAGTCCTCAAAGGGAACCAGCATTTTGAATTTTATGCATATCACTCTTCTGCTATTTTTTTTTACACACACACACACATAACACAAATATACACAACCCCCTAAGCATTATTAATTGTCTAATTTTGCCTAGTCTAAATTTAAATAGGTAATCATTTTAAATATCATCTCTAGGTTCTTGGATTTCTTTATTCAATATTAGGCTCTAAATTTTCACCCATGTTGTCATATGTGACACTAGCTCATTCTTTTGTACTGCTGTATGATTATTATGCAAATAGAATGCAATTTGTTTGTTCCTTCTCTTGGTAGCATGTGGGTTTTGTCCAATTTTTGTTATTAAGTTAGGGCTGCTATAAATATTCTTGAAAACATCTATGTACACATTCCTTGAAGTTGAATGGGTCAAACCTTAGAATATATACATGTTCAACTTTAAATGGTAATGACAAATTATATTCCAAACTTTACTACCAGAAAAATGTATAACAGAGTTGAACTACAGGCTATCCAATACTCATTTTTTATATTGTTTAATTAATCCTATTGAGCAATTTAAAAGTTAAATCATTATGATCTCAATTTGCATTTCCTTAACTTAGGGTGAGATTAAACATCTCATTTTGTGCTTCCCTAAAGAAATGTTAATTTTATATCAGCTTTTTTTTGCACTTTTCTTATGAAGTTTTACCTCGTGTATATATATGACATCAATTCTTTGTAAATGATAGATGTAGCAAATACTTCTTGTTTATAGCTTAGATTTGTAGTTGCTTTAAGATATCTTCTTAAAAAAAGTTTTCAACTTTAATATTGTCAAACATCAATAATTTCTGTTATACTTTTTCATCTTATTTAAGAAATTCTTTTCTTATTCATTTAAATTTTATTATCAATTGTTCAAGTTCCCCCCAAATGCTGTTGACATCTTTATTTTAATAGCATTCAGCCTGTAAATTATTTGGGGGGCAATTAATGATAAAGATTGATTCAGCCATATTAAACCAGGTTTTGCCTAAGAAATAAAAATATCAACACACAGTTTTATTTCTCCGCTCTTCAAGAGCCTCAAGTAGCTCTTCAAGGCTACTGACCTCTGCCAGGGATTCGGGATTCCAGGCTGCATTGATCTTGCATCACTTCAACTTCAAGATGAGGTTTCAAGGTTTGTCAGAGGAGGAAAAATAACTGAGTCAAATGAGAATAGAACTGTATGCCACTGCTTAAGCATTTGTTCCCCAAAGGGTACATGTCACCATTTGTCTTTCATAATATCTGGTGACATGAATGTATCTATCTTTAGGGGAAAGAAAAAATAGTACTATATATTTCCAGCAACTGGCAGGTAAAGGAAATATTAATGAGCACTAATACTATTAGATAGCATGGCATTAAGATACACTATAAATAAAGGTAGTTATGATCATTAATTTGGTTTCCTTGAATGTCATTCAGTGAGTTAAATCAGAAATTCTGCAGATTTGGGCCAGGCACTGATATTCTTAAAAAGCTCTCCATTGAAATGTATAGTGAGAATTAAGAAACACTAGAGGAGATATGTAAGTAGGAGTTCCATGAACCCTTATCTCAGCAAAATAACCGTAAAAGATGAAAATTAAAATAAAACGACAGTAACAAAATACAACATTTACAGTCTCCGAATATTACCTTAAGAGTATATGGCAAATAAGGACACACTTATTCAAGAAAAATATTGAATCTAGTTAAAAAGAAGACATTATGGTATTTGAGCCCCAACACATCTCCTCTTCCTTGGCTCACTGTACGGTAAGCTCCACTCTGAGCAGAAGTTGACAACCCCCTTCCTGCCACACCCCCAGCTCCTCCCAGCTACCAGTCAGGAGGTATGTCTCCCCAGGAATGACATACTGCCATCGTTCCTCATCCTCCTCTTCTTCTTGCTTTAGAAGCTAAATTTCAGGCAAATAGAGGAAGAGTTGGGGGGTACCCTACCTCCATTCTGCCCCGACTGGAAGAGTGGAAGCTCTACCTTAGTCCACTGGGAATACCTGGGCCCCAATTACCCTTTCTCCATCCTTATGGGGTATAGGTTTCCCACCATGAGAAGTAAGCCAAGAAAACCAGACTCTTCCTGCCCAGGTCCCTGTTTTGTAAAATAAGAGAATCTGCAAGAAAAAGGCCACTGTCTCTGCCTTCAATTCCAGAATAGTGGCAGAGATTTGCCAGGGGAAAGAGCCTGATCTTACAAAGAGATTCAAAGCTTTTCCCAGGGAATGGATTTTATTTGCATAATAATGGATTTAATTGCAACAGAGTTGCAATTAAAAAAAAAAAAGCTGAGAAAAAAATATATTCTCAGAAATGATGGCAATGTTTGCAGGAAAGGAATTAAGAAGTTGGTAGCTTCATGAGAAGGAGTTAGACCCAACTAATTGATCAGTAGAATCACGGGGTAAAAAACACCTAAGAACCCACCTAGAGTTTGAAAAAACAAAAACCAAACTAACAAAAAGAATACCTAAAAAAAAAACAGATCTCAAATCCCATCCAGGCAAAGCAGCCCAGATTTACGGGGATCAGAATGTGGAACAATTTATGCCTCCAGGGCACCAGAGAAACCAGTAGAGAATGGGGGGGAGGCTAACAGCTGGGCATAATACTAATAGTGGTGGATGTCTTAACAGGAACATCAGGGAAAGGGAACCAAAGGAAGCCCTGCTGAGACCACTGTTGTCCTAGGATGCCTGTGTGCACACCCAGAGCTGCGCCCTCTGGGAAGCAACCTCAGAGATTGCACAGTGTGTCAGGAACAGACTTCTCTACAGTAGTCCAGCAAAGTCACGAGTCAAAACAGCAAGCAAACGACAAGAAAAACAAGCCCCAAGGAGAGTAGTATCTGTATCCATAGTTGTTGGAGCCTTATTATGGAAAATGGCCAAGGTGACCAAGTCACAGGAAAAAACCAGGTAACAGAAAACAATGTTTCCTGGAATAGAGAGATTGTGTACAGATGACTATGTAGCCACAAGTTCTAAGACCCTTGACCGTTTAGCAGCCTTAATGGAGCCTTAATACCCTGTAGAGTCATCTGGAGGTATAGAGGCCTTCCACACACAGAAAAATAAATCCTTGTTGCATTTATATTTTGTGCTTATTTAATATGGCATAACAGCCTATCATAATAATGCACCACTGACTAAAACAGAGCAAGGAAAAAACCCAAAATATTTGGTAACAAAGGTAGAAAATGTTTTACTTTCTTTTGCATAGAGTGCAAAGAGAAATGCATAGAGATCATGATTATGATATCCACGGGATGTAAATGTATACAGGTATTTAAATTATTGTTCTGCTTAGCATGAAATTTGGAACTGTTTTTTCTTATTTCATTATTTTTCTGTGCCTGTGATACATTCCCTAAGGATACTTGGTTTGTCAGCTTAAAGACTCATCTATCATCTGTAGGATCATCCTAAGCAGAACCTATGATTTCATTTACCATACATTTAATCTGTTTATTCATTTGTTATTGCATTCATTAATTTGATTAATTTGTTCATTTACTCATTTCACTCATTCAACAATCTTGATTGATCATCATCCATGTGTCAGATGCCATGTAAGTCCTGAGAATATAAATATAACAAGAAATTACCTACTATTTATTAAATTTCTTCTTTGTATTTGATATAATTTAAATGTAATTATCACAAATTATAAAACCACCTGAATTATTATTTTGATTTTTTAGGTAAGGAATCTAACGGTCAAGAATTAAAGTCATTTGCATAAATTCACATAGCTAATAAAGGTCAGAAGTAATATTCAAATGCATGTCTAAACCTAAATTCCATACCCTTTTTTTATGCTTATAGTGTTATATAATCCTGATTGCAGAGGACAATGGTCCAGGATTATACCTGTTGTTTTAGTATAATTAGTAGTAGCATTGCCTCTGATCAAACTGGCCTGGTTCAGCAGAGAAAATATGTGGTCACCTGGCATGTTACACTAATTATCACTGTCATTAGTCACAGGATTAGAAAAAAAAAAAGGTACAAATGAATTTAGAGCTAAAGAGTGATTAAGTGTGAAAGTGAATAGCAAGCTCAAGAGAGCTTCCTACCTCATCTTTGTACTTTGCAGCAAACCATATTAACCAAAAAAAAAAAATCAATTTAGGAAATTTTTCAAAATTTCTTGTGCAGAAATTCATTGACAATCAAATAATATCCACAAAGTCAAAAACTGAGTAATTTTGCTATTGAAAATACACACAGTGCATAGTGTTAAATTATTTATGCTTTTCCCCATCTTATTGATACACTGAATTATGCAGCAGTTCCCAGATGCTGAGTTCATCTGGATAAGTAAAATGTACGGAATATTGACTGCAAAGAGGAATATTCCTGCTAAATAAACACAATCAGTCCCTAAACGTGGCACTCATGAATTTATGGGCCAATAAATGGATCAAGAATGCAGCAAAGCAGAATTTATTCATTGAATACAAACATCATTCAGAGAGTCAGTTTGTTAGAGTATACATCAATTCCACAGTCTTACAAGATTAATTAGTGATTTACAGAAAAAGACAGACATTTACATAGTTGTGTCACTGAGATATTGGAAGTGATTTCATTTGGAAGTAAATTCAATAATTAGTCTTTCCCCTTAGAAGATATACAATGCAGATTCTATTCCATGAAAAGAAGTATCCTATTCTAGGAAGCCATATTGATTGTAATGTCTTCTAATCCCTTTCCTTTAAAGAACACAAAATACAAAAAAACAAAAATAGAAAACACAAAAATAGTAAGATCATATGATGTTATCCCAGACACTAACTGGTATCATAAGATGATGTACTGAACACTGGTGAGTGAACTACCATTTTCTACAGTTTGTAATTAAAATAATTACAAAATAAAGAATATGATAAATAATAGAGAAAAACCTCTTAAGATAATTTTAAATCTATATTTGATACTTATGCTAATTCTCTTTATACCTAGCCTAAGGACATATGTGAGAATATTATATAACTTTATCTTTTAGAATTTATGATTACCTTTCTTAATAGTAATCACTATAAAAAATACTCACAATTCTTCAAAATAAATGAATAGATAAATAAATGAACAAAAGTCAGAATTCTCTAGTGTAGAAGCACAGACCAATCTGGGCTCTAATCTTTGATCTCCTAAATAGTAGCTAAGTCACCTGGGAAAATTGTTTAGTAACATAAATTGTCAGTTTTCTCATTTATAAAATGAGGATAATATTTCAGAACTATTAGGAACATGAAAGGTAATTTCAATACAATTCTTAGTCCAATTCTTGGCACACAATAAAAAAGTTTTTATTTATTATTAATAAATTAATTTTTGAGGAATGTCTGTATTTCAGAAATGATATTAGACATCATAGGAAACTAATCTATAAGGCATACATATATCATTTGCGTGTAAATTTGCCAGATACTTGATATAATATTATTTTAACTTTTATAATTTTAAGGACTATCATAGCTGCCCAAATTAAGAGGAAAAAAAAGTTCCAGAGAAAATTCTCCAGATTGTAATTATTAAGTATGGGAGGCATAATGTGAACCTAAATTAAGTTTGAAGTGATGGTCTTTCTTTTCAATTTAACTTCTGCTGCCTATAGGGGAGATAAAGATTTAAAAGATATGCAATGCATCCTCAAGAGACTTTGATTTTAGTTAAGCCAGGAGACTATATACATAAAATATGCTTACAACAAATGTAACCTCCTTCATAAAATAGATGAAAATAAGATGCTATAAGGAACCATAGCAAAAAAAAAATATATATATAATGTTTTGTCAAAGGGGAATTATTTATTTAAACACTATTTTTCAGATGCCTTCTAGATATTAGGAAATTCCTTTAGATTTTAGAAATACATCCATGGGCCAAAATACTCATATGCAGCTACATTATACTGTACATTAGCATACTGATTTAAAAAAAAAATGATAACTTCAGGGAGGCTGGGTGGTTCAGTCAGTTACCCATCTGCCTTCAGCTCAGGTCATGATCAGGGTCCCGGGATTGAGCCTTGCATCAGGCTCCCTGCTCAGTGGGGATCCTGCTTCTCCCTCTCCCTATACCCCTCTCCCCCCTGGCTCATGTGGTCTCTCTCTCACACTCTCTTTCTCTCATATAAATAAAATCTTTAAAAAAGAAACTTCAAGTTATAATAATTTTTATAAAGATAGGGCACAAGGTGATATGATAGAAAGTGACTGTATAAAATGACAGGAAGTCAATAGCACTTTAAAAATGTTGGCTGGTCAAGAAACAGACTCTTAACTGTAGAGAACAAACTGATGGTTACCAGAGGGGAAGTAGGAGGGGGATGGGTGAAATAGGTGGTGGGGATTAAGGAATGCACCTGTGATAAGCACTGAGTGATATACTGAATTATTGAATCACTATACTGAATACCTCAAACTAATATAACACTGTATCTTAATTAACTGGACCTAAAATTGAAACTTAAAAAAAAAAAAAGGGGGGATAGTTGGAGAAGATCTCTCTAGAAGTATATTATAGCAAAGACTTAATGATGCACACACCTAGTGGGAGAGAACTCTAGGCAGAGGGGAAAGAAGTTCAAAAACCCTCATGAAATAAAAATCTACCTATTTCCAAATAGAAAGAGACTGAGCATAATTTGATCATAGTAAACATAGCTGAGGGAAGAGAGATGGCATGCTGAGCCATTTTTCCAAGGTCTTCTGAGTCATTCTAAGTTGAGGTATTAATCTATGAAATGGAAGGATAATAAGGTAGAGAAAACCATGAGTTCATTTGATGTTTAAAAAGTCAGAAAAAATAAATTAATTAATTAAAAGTCAGGTTGGTTGTTGTATGACTAAGGGTGTGTGTCAGAACGTAGTCCCCAAGTGAATGTGGTTAATGTCAATGAGGAGAAACACAGTCGGGACTTGGACCTCATTGGTACTGGAGATGGAGAGGGTGGGGTGGATCTGAGACTGTTGGTGACATATTTCGGAGGTAAAATAGCTACAGGACTTGCTGATGGACTCGTGGAGAGAGTCAAAGGGAGGGACGCTCAAATATGATGCTTGGGCTTTACCTTGAGCAATGAAGTAGAGACCTCTAGCAGCTTCCTGAGAGACTCGGCATTTATTTTGAATCTAGAAAAGGGAAGGTGGTCCAATAATATGTGACTATTGCAACCGAAAAGATGGAAAGACTCAAAGACATCTGGGCAAAAGGTTAAGAGGCTATGGTTGAAAATTAAGCAAGACATTTTTCATTATAAAATGCCTTATGAGGGGGTAAGTGATAAATTTATTCACTTTTCTGGTACTAAAGTGTTAGTTCCCCAGGAGTTTTCTTTTGTTTTGTTTTGTTTTGTTTTGTTTTGCTTTGCTTTGTTTTGTTTTGTTTCATGACAGTCCCTCACTTTCAAAACCACCACAATCATCTATTTGCTCCATTGCTCACATATTTGTTCACTGACAGTAACAATTACAATAGTTAGTATTGTTAACTCATAAGATGCCAGTTACTATATGAGCACATCAAGACAACAAGGAAACAAGCTTGTAAAATTAATAACCCAAGGTACATGTTAGAACTGATATTTAGATGTTTCAATCCAACTTTTTCATTATCACATTTAATAAGAACGAAATACTGTATGGCCTACTGTTCGGAAATGACTCTGCCAACAGGATTGCGAAGGTTAGAGCATCCTAGACACAAGACTGGTGGTAAAAAAGATTCTAGTTATGATAACTAATTGAAATGGCAGGTAGGTTAATTAGCTTGGTTGTGCTGATTATTTCACAAGGAATATCAAAACTTCAATTTTTTTTCACCTTATGTATATACAGTTTTTCTTTGTCAGTTACACCCCCAATAAAGCTGTATAAGAAAAAATATTTTAGAAAAGAAACTATGTGTAAGTCCAGGAGGAAAATGAGGGAATGAACCTACTGAAAAGGAGAGAAGGCTGAAGAAAACAGATATTTGCCAAGGGGTCAGCACTGATTAACATCACAAAATAGGATCATGACCCAGAGGTTACTTAACCGCAGAAGGCGGTATCTAATCTGTAAACAAAAATGAATGATTCTGGCTCCTGCACCCTTCTAACCTTCGTTTTAGTCTGAGGATTTGTGTGCATATACCCTCTGCCTCTGTACTCGGCTTTTCAAAGAAAAAGCAACTTGTCTGTTAACAATGAAAAATAAGTGCATTAGCATGAAGTCCTTTGCGTTTCAGGTCAAGCGCCCCTCCAGTGAGCTGGAGCTTCCCCAAAGCTATATTCATGTGCAAAGCAAGAGGCTGAAACACTGGGCTGGGTGGCTTTGCTATGTGGTGGAGTCCCACAGATCTCTCTCACTCTAGGTAATCATGTAATATAATCATTTTTGCAAATGTCATTTAGGGGGGTGGGGGAGGCACCCAGCAAACTGGTTACTTTGATGCCGGATGAACCTACTGCTGCTCACACAGGCACAAATCCAATTACAGAGAACACGTCTCATTAGAATTGAACAGGAAGGATGATATACAAAAGAATCCCACAAAATAAAATCAAAACCCTTGTCCTGGAAATCCATCCATTTGCTAATCATCACCAACACCCACACAAAAAATGGACCGATGTCTCAAAAGTCTTCTTTATATTGGTTGTGCTGATTATTCACAAGGAATAATGTTGGACAGTTATTCACAAGACATGTTGGAGATAGATATCTTGGGAATGATGAAACTTGATTTCTGATGCTGAACAGATTTGCAATGAGTTAAGTGACCACTTAGAGTTCTTTATTCTTCCTGTGCCTCAATCTAGTGCTGCTGCTTCTCCCCCCACCACCACCCCCACCCCCGACGGCATAATTGACAGCATGAGAATCAGCTCAGCTGGGAATCCAACTGTAATATTTCTAGGAGGTTATCAACAACATTTTCATCTGAACAGGTCCAAGGCCAGCAGAAAACAACATCTCCGAGAGGATGCGACCAAAATGACAAATAGCTCCTCCTGAGTGATTGCTGTTTCCTCACATTCTTTCTTCCTCTGAGCAGCAATTACTGAACCAGCCCTGCTTCTTGACAGTATTCAATCCGGAGCTGGTCTCTGCTGCCCTACGCCCTCTTTAGAATTATTAAGCCCCAATTTACACTAGTAAAACCCAGTTTCTTCTGCTGGAATACAATAATTCCTCTGAAATGGAGTTTTCTCCCTTGCTACCATAAATTAATTGTGCCTCTCTGTCCCTGTCTCTGTCTCTCTCCTTCTCTCCCTCCCTTCCTTTCTTTCCTTCTGTCTTCCTTTTTTTTTTTCCAGACATATTCTTGGATACCATTGATCAATGGGCTTTGAAATATTCCATTCTAGCAATTTTGTTTATATTGGCAGAGACAAACAAAAATTAACAAGTAAATAATAGTAGTTTTGCTACCAGCATGCTTTGGAAGATTTTACAGGGGGATGCTATTTTACTTTCTTGTTCTGACAAGAATAGTTTTAAAGAGAGAATTATTAGCAGTGATTATCGCTTACTATAACTATGCTTTGAAATTATATTCGTCCCATCACACACCATATTTACATATATTCTTCTTTCAGTCTAACTGTTCTGCTTCTTCTTCTCTCCCACTCCTTCTGCTTTTGAATCTGTAGATTCAAAGGGGGAATGTGATACTTTTAAGATGCAGGTGTATGTCCACATTAAATAACCAAGATGACATTAATGGTTCATTTAGGGTGGCCAATAATCTATATCACATCCATTTAGCTTAAAAAATGGTCATATAAGATAAGAAGACAGATTTGATGTTTGTCCTCTAACAAATCTGTAGGCATATAGCAAAACAGAGTTGCAAAGTGCTCTTTACATAATTTTTCAAAAATACTTATCATCGTATGATCAAAGTAAATGCAGAAGTAGAGGGCTAGAGTCTGGTATTTTAATGTTACTACTAATGTCCATTTATCTACTACAAATTTTTTGATATCTATCTATCTTATCTATCTCTTACTATCTCTTATCTGTCAATCTATGTATCATCTATCTTCTCTCCCCTTTTACCTCCCTCAAATGCTGTTCCCCCAGAACTTTCAACTGACCCCTCAGTTTCCTAGTAAACAAGTGCCTTTGCCTGAGTCTCCTATGTGATGAACACTCCCCTCATTTTCTTGTCTGTGCTGAGACCTGACTGTCTCCTTTGGACACAACTTCACTTCAAATTTGCTATTGAGGAGATAGCCTCACTTCGGGGATCTCCACTGGAGGTTTTGATTCTTTCCCACATCACAGAAAACAGAACCTAAATGTGGGACTCCCAACTGCCACTTCTCAAACAGCACTTCTGTGTTTTTTAGTTGTCAGTACAAAGAGGGAGAGCTGGGGTGTGAATCCAGGTCAGCCTTACTCTGGAGACCAACTTTTTAACTACCATCTAAGGCCATTAGGGAAGCCCAGTGTCATGGGCCCAGCATTTGGCTTAATGTTCCGTTGAAGCAAGCTTGACATTATTGATCCTTTCTGAACAAGGCTCTCACATTTTCATTTTGCCCTGGGTCCCACAGTGCAGGTATCTGCTCTGTCTCTAGGTGATGCTATACTAATACCAAACTGACTATGGTGTCGCACGTTTTCACATAGCACATTTCTACGTGCAGTTGTCTCTGTCTTTTAAAACCCACCCTACCTTACCTGCTCCCACTGGTCCTCTTTGGAATATTTGGGTAGTCTAGAAATCCTAGTCTCAAGGATGTTCTCTATATTGTGCTCCTCCAGCCCCATGCACCTGCCCATCAGATCACCAGTCATCCTGTGTCTGTAGTTTATGGTGGAAAGTGCATTTCTGTATTCTTATCACCTCCTCTCAACTATAACTCCCTCTAAAATAAAGATCACATCATGTTTATCATTGTACCGAAAATGAGCAGCATATTGACTGATAAAGAAACACTCAATTCATTTTATAAAAACAGATGTGAACTATTTAGAGCTTTGATTCTGTGTTCCGGATCGCGACTTGCCTTAGGGATTCCCAAGTTTCCTAAATTAATGGCAACAGTCTTTGAAGATTGAATAAAAAGATTATACAGATATCTTGGTCTATGCTTTGCTATGTCAAATGATGCTGCTTAACAAATTTCTGTTGTTTGCAGAGTTTTTAGAGACATCTACTGCAAATTTTAATGACATTTTAACATATTATTTAAATTCTAATAGAAATCAGAAATGTGTGAGCTATAAGCAAGGAAAAAGATTCCAAGTAGGGGGAAAAATAAGAGAACAGTATGGGTAAAGTATGGGTCTCGTTTGATGAATACGAATGGTCTAGTTTGGCTGGGGACATTCTGCGTTGGTGAGACCATCTGAAGGTTACTAATTCCCTGGTAACATTAAGCCTCATAGTACTTCCCTTGACAGATGAGCTCCCTTCCAAGTGTGTGTGGAAAGTGGCCAAAACATTATTAACTGAAAAGGGGAGTGAATTTATTTATTTATTTATTTTTTTATTTGTCTGGAGGTTTTTGGGATTCATTTTTTTGAAGAATAATTAACATACAATATTGTATTAATTTCATGTGTATAACGCTATTATACAATGTTTATATACATTATAAAATGGTCATCACCTAAGTCCAGTTATCCTGTCATTATACAAATTTACTATGATATCATTGACTACATTTCCTATGTTGTACATTACATGATCATGTCTTATTTCTTTCATAACTCTTAATCCCCTTCATGTATTTCACTCATCTATCATCTACCTTGACAGCCATCAGTTTGTTCTCTGTATCTGTCTGTTTCGTTCAATTTTTTTTCTTTTAGATTCCATATAAAGTGGAATCATGCAGTGTTTGTCTTTCATTGACTTACTTCACTTAACATGATTCCTTTAGGTCCATCTATCCTGTTGCAAATGGCAACATTGTATGGCTTTTTTATGGCCAAGTAATATTCTTGTATATATAAAGATGTATGTATACACCTTCTTTATCCATTCCTCTATCTATGGACATATAAGCTGCTTCCATATCTTGGCTATAGTAGATAATGCTTTAGTAAACATAAGGATGGGGGTGCCTGGGTGGCTTAGTTGGTTAAGTGTCTGCCTTCAGTTCAGGTCATGATCTCTGGGTCCTGGGACTGAGCCATGCATGGGGCTCCCTGCTCAGGTGGAGCCTACTTTTCCCTCTGCCCCTGCTCCTACTCATGCCCTCTCTCTCTCAAATAAATAAAATATTTAAAAATAAAAATAAATAAATAAACATAAGGGTGCATATGTCTTTTCAAATTAGTGTTTTAATTTTCTTCAAATAGACCTGGATCATATGGTAGTTCTACTTTTTATTTTTTATTTTTTTGAGAAACCTCAATACTGTTTTCCATAGTGGTTGCACCAATTTTTCTTCCCACCAACAGTGTGAAAGTGTCTCCTTCTCTCTTTATCCTTGCCAATACTTGCTGTTTTTTTTTTTTTTTTTTTTTTTTTTTGGACACCAGCCACTCTGATTGGTATAAGGTGATACCCCAATGTGGTTTTGATTTGCATTTCCCTGATGATTAATGATGTTGAGCATCTTTTCATTGCCTATTAGTCATTGGTTTGTCTTCTTTGAAAAAGGGTCTATTCAGGTCCTCTGTCCATTTCTATTTATTTTTATTTTTTTAGTATTTATTTATTTTAGAGAGAGAAAGAGTGAGAGGAAGGGCAGAGAGAGAGAGAGACTCTCAAGCAGATTACATGTTGAGCATGGAGCCTTCACAGAGCTCAATCCCACAACCCTGAGATCCTGACCTGAGCTGAAACCAACGGTCAGATGTCCAACCAACTGAACCACCCAGGGGCCCCACTTCTGTCCATTTTTAAATCAGATTGTCAGTTTTTTGACATTGAATTGTAAGGGCTCTTTATATATGTTGAATGTTAACTCAAAAAGAGCATTAACTTTGGATAACCCAGCTTGCTGAACTTAGCTCTTCTGTCAGGGATTTAGTTGGACTTTTTCCTTTTGGCCCATTAGGAATGTTCCTCAGATCCCATTTTGTTTGAGATTATGTATCTATTCCGCATGCTGAGAGTATTATTTATTCACCTGCCTATGCTGTCCTTTTAATACTTTATTTTCTTTAAGATTTTATTTATTTATTCATGAGAGACACACACACACACACAGAGAGAGAGAGAGAGAGAGAGAGGCAGAGACACAGGCAGAGGGAGAAACAGGCCTCATGCAGGGACCCCGATGTGGGACCCAATCCTCTAGACTCCAGGATCACACCCTGGGCCAAAGGCAGGCACCAAACTGCTGAGCCACCCAGGGATCCCCTTTAATACTTTTTTTAAATGGGAGAAGAAAAATATCAAAGGTAAACAATTTATGTCCAGTGAAGATATTTAGCAATTGTATAAGATAATATTTTGTCTTTCATCATGTGTTGTAAAGAAAATAAGAAAATTAAAGCAGGTGAGGAAGTGAGTTGGAATTGAGAATATTGTTAGTTTTACTTAGCACACAGTTGCATAGCCCATATGGTCTTTAACTTTTCACCACAGACCCGCTTGACTACTTCCTCGTGACTCCATTAGATTTTGATTTCTGGAAGATATACAACACAGAACAAAATAAGTATTTTTGGCTTGGGGTGCTTGGACCTGAATTAGTTTCATTCATTTTTGTTTGTTCGTTTGTTGAGAGTAATTTATGTCTGGATAATTGATGAAAATATTTAAAAAAAAGAAAGAAGAAGAAGAAGAAGAAGAAGAAGAAGAAGAAGAAGAAGAAGAAGAAGAAGGAGGAGGAGGAGGAGGAGGAGGAGGAGGAGGAGGAGGAGGAGGAGGAGGAGGAGGAAGAGGAGGAAGAGGAGGAGGAGGAGGAGGAGAAGAAGAAGCTCTTACTTATGTCCTTCCCTCTTTTCTGTAAATATTTAGTAATTATATGTTGCTAGTCTGGTCACTGGAGAAACAGACTTAAATATAGTTTCCCTCACATTCTAGTGATTTGTAAATACATTATAATTTAATGTGATCATTGCAATGGAAGAGCCACCTTCTAAAAGAAGAAGAATTTTCATTTTAGATAAAGATTAGCTTGCAAACATTGCATTAAAAAATGACCTCAAAAAAAAATGACCTCAAAGATTAGCAGCTCAAGACAATAAACAGTTATTATCTAACCCAGTTTCTGAAGATCAGGAATCCAGGAACAGCTTAGTTGTATAGTTTTAGCTCAGTGTCTGTAGGCCACAGCTATGGTCATCTCAGCACTTGACTGGGCTTCTTACTTATTGTGATTCTTGGCAGACCTCAGTTCCATAATGGCTATTGGTAAGATGCTTAAGTTACCTGCCTTGTGAACATCATCATAGAGCTGTTCTAAACATCCCAGCTTCCTTTTCCCAAAGGAAGTGATGAGAAAGAGTGTGTGTGTGTGTGTGTGTGTGTGAGAGAGAGAGAGAGAGAGAGAGAGTACTAGGAGAGAAGTTTCAGTCCCTTTTATAACTTAATAGCAGAAATTATATACCATCGCTTCTGCCATATGCTATTGGTTACACAGAACAACTTTAGTACAGTATGGGATGTGAATTCACAAGATGTGACTACCAAAGGCAGGAATCATCTGGAACCATCCTGGAGTCTGGCTAGCACAGTCTATCCTCTGGTCCTTAATGATACATGTTCCTTTCACATTCAATACATACTCCCTTGCAATGTCCAAAAATTTTTCATTAAGTGACACCTAAAACCAGGAACAGATGAGACCCCTGGGATACAGTTCATCAAGTATGACTACTTTAGTTTATGTCCCTTCAACTTGCGAAATTAACAAAAGTTATCCTCCACAGACACACTTAACACACCATCATAGGACAAGCATAAAGTAATTACTCTAGACATTACTATTTAAAAGAGGAGAAAATGAAAGATATCAAGGAGTTATTGGTCCATAGTAATTCTGAAATTGGAATCCTCCAAATCAAATGTTGGACATTTCTTGATTAGGTCTCAAATACCAAGAAATATTTGATGGCTCCTGGTGCTGACTCCTGAGTTCTTAATGGCACTCAAAATCATCTTTCTGTTTTTATGAAAGGTAATACATTCTTGCATCTGAGTAGATTTCTCAGTGTGATTCCTGCCAGAAGTATTTTGGGAGTCTAAAGGCCTCTCTTCTATTTTTTACTCTTTATTTTCCTTTTCAGTCCAAGCTGGCAATGTTTCTGAATATATTATTCTTTTAAAAGCTTTATGGGTTGTCTATAGATAGTATCAAGGTCCACTCCATATGTAAAAAGCCAAACCCATATGTTTTTTCAAGATGAACTCTTCTTCACTTTTGGTTTCTGCTGAGAAGATCAAGTGACAAAGTCCTGTGACTTTGTGAGAAGTTCTGTTGTTTGGTAGCCGGAAACTATGAAGCACACTCTTACTCTCTTTAGAAGACTTTTTGTCTAAAGCACTACTTTAGATCTTTCTGAGGCCTTAAGAAATGATTGTATAGTCACATTGTTATGACCTGCCATATTAATAAGTTTTCCAGTAGCCTGAAGGATAAGCAATTCATTTTTAGCTTATAGTTCTGTAGCCCTTTATAAAATTGTACTTATTTCATAGACAAGGACATGAACTTCATGTTTTACAAACAAAAGAGTACTATTATTGGAAAATATCCATATGAAATCAAGGCATTTTATTACACTCAAAAAAAAAAAACACAATTTTCTGTCTGATGACTTGGACTTTTTTCTTTAGAACTTGCAATTAAATTTTGCATTTTCCATCTGCAAATCATACACAAAATGATTAACAGTAGAAGGATATACATTTCGAATATTAAAGCATTTTTTCTAAAGTCTTAATGATAAAAACATTATAGATGCTAGGCCCAGAGAACTTCCTTTTTAGATAGAAAGTGATGAATTTATGAACTGGAACATAGATATACAAAAGGAAGTTCAGTATACAAAATAGCTGACTGTAAGAAATACAGTGTCTCAACTGATTTATTAATCTTTTGGTACTCATTTGCTATTTCTTTGTTTGCATGATTTGGCTTGAAGCTCCACGTATAACCTCAGTCAGTCAATTTCCTACAGATTTTGTCATTTTTCACTCATTATTTAACTAATTATCCAACTGTTACCATATGTTCAAATCCACTCTAACTTCTCAAAACCAATGTTAGCATCTTCTTCACGTCTTTACATCATTTTGCACTGCATGTCATGCCTGATTTTGGTTGTAGCCTTTTATCTTGGTGCTAAGAGCACTCATTAATGATACTTCACATATCAGATAGAATAAAACAGGGTACTGTAGGGCCAACTGTCCCTTCTACTCACAGACACTCATGGGAACTTTATTGTTGGGTAACATTTTCATGATCTGAAATATCTGTCACTACTTACAACGTTACCACCTTGTTCAAAATCAGCCTGGAGCCCTGTGTTTCCCAGAAGGACTTCTGTTCTGCCCAGCTGCTCGCCAAATTAATCTGTCCATGACAAGGCTGCTTTGCTCAAGTTTTTCAGCTGAGCAAAAGAATAGAGAGCTTTGTGACAGATTTTTAAAGCAAGTAGTTTTACATATACATTGAGAGTCAACTCTATTTTTTTTTTTTTTTGGTCCTTCAGTTTGTCCATGTTTATGAGGAATGTTGAAGCTATCAGCCTAATTTCTACCACAACATCTAGACATATTAGGACCCAATAGTTGGTTCATGAATAGTAATCTAACTGAAATTTGATAAAATTGTATTGGAAAGGTGAAGAAATCTTATTATGTCATGGGCCATTTCAAAGTGAGACTAAGAACATAAAACCAAGCCTGTTCTTATATTAACTCAGGTCTATCTTCTGATAAACATATCTTTGCTCAAAGAAATTACTGGCCTCAAGCAATGCTACTCTCAGTCCTTTTCTCTAGCCAAAGCCTTTGGTTCATTCTCTATTTCTGCGGGTTATGTGCCTCATGGGCTATACAACTCTCTAAGCAGTGTTTGATCACTTGGTGTTAAGTGCTTCTTCTGATGTGTTTGTATAAAGCCTGGTGAAAACTCATGGCTGCTCTTTTAATTAATCACCTCTTGTAAATCTCTTTTGACTCTGATACCTGCAAAATTTCCCGTTCATCCAGTACAGCTGAATATCTGACATATCTGGTTCTCTGTTAAGACTTTCATTAAGTTTCAAGATGTTGGCCAATTCCATTCCTGGTGAGGGCCTGCTTCCTGGCTTGCAGAAAGTTGCCTTCTACTGTATTCTCCTACACTGAAGACAGAACTCTAATATCACTTTCTCTTATATGGACCAGCATGAGGGCTCCATCTTTATGACTTCATCTAAACCTAATTATCTCCAAAGGTCCCATCTCCAAATAACATCTCAAATAACATCTCATAACATCCTCATTAAGGATTCAACATATGAATTTTGTGAGAACATAATTCAGTTCATGGAAGAAACCGTGCAAGACCAACCTATGTGCTTATTCCATAATGAAATTATCATCATAGCAACAATTAAACTGGTCCAAGCTTGCACAGCCTAATTAATATTCTTCAGTATTCCTAGGGTCACAATGAACAATGTCTACTCAAATAGAATTTCTATGATCCCGAGAAAAATATAATCTTCAAATGATGCATATTAAAAATGTCAGTGTCTTCTATAAACCTTGAAAATGTGAGAACAAAATTCAAGTGTTTTTACATGAAATTTTACATTTTTCCATCTATTCACAAAGCATCCAAAATCTTCCTCTTGAAATTTAAATATTATGACATTTCTGCTCCAAACCTTCCAGAGGATTGTCATCATCTATAGATTCAAATTCAAATTCTATATGATAACTTACAAAGTCATTGTGATCAGATTTTATTTTTTTGTTCCCATTTTTTCCTACACTCCACCAAGGCTCTGGAGTCACACTGGCCTCCTTACTGTTCATCCAACATGCCAATTATCTTACATTCCGAGATCCTCATACTTTGTACTTCCTCTTATGGGAAAGCTCTGTCCTCAGGCATTCTAACATATTATCCCTTCCTTTTTACTTAGATTTCCACACAAAAGTCACTTTCTCAGGTACATCATCATCTTATTTAAAGTAACTCTTCCCTTTTCCCCATTACTTTCCATTTCCTTATCTGCTTTATTTTTTCCCAAGTATTTATTTCTTACTTCCTGCTGTATTATCTATTTATTTAATGTCTATACCCTCCACTAGAACATAAGCTACAAAACATGGGAGGAATATATTTTATTTCATTCTGCATTCTCAGGGTCTCAAAAAGTGATTATGTTGCAGTGAGTAATTAAGTAAATTTCATTATTATTCTCAATACTTCACTCTATTGTCTGCATGTAGGCTTTGTCATATGAATTGCAGTTTCTCCCTCTAGAGGTAGAATGTATATTCCTTTCCTATTGATGTTGAGTGTGACCATATGACTGATTTTTGCGAGGGAAATGTAGATAGAAGTGACAGTGTGCCAAATCTAAATCTTACTAAGGCATCCTATGTCTCTCCCCCCTTCATCTCATGCACTTTTACAATTGCTGTGAGAACATACTCTTGGCATTTTGCTAGTTCAGAAAGGATGAGAGATGTGTGAAGCACACCTAGATGCAACTTACAACTTGTCGACAAAATCCAGAGAACTCAGTTAACCCCCAGAGGACCACAGATACACCAACAAAAATAAATTATTACTGTTTTAATAATTTTAAGTACTGAGTTTTGAGGAAGTTTCTATTAAACATTACTGTAGCAGTAACTGAATAAAGCAGTAATGGGTAAATTTTAATGCCAATAAATCAAGTTTTCAAAATACTTGTGAAGCTTAATAATCTCTCCTTTATCTTATGTGTATTTTCTTTTACACAGTTCAACAAACTCTATAGATATACAACCTGAACAGCTCTAAGCACTTACAAATCAATGAGTATCTCTAAGGGAAAAAAAATATAGATGATTCTATTGTATTTATTGTAGAAAGACATTTTTTGGCAGAGTGCTTTTAAAGCAGTGACATTTTATGCAAGGGAGGCCATACATAATGCAGTGTTGTATTTATCAACAGAGATGAGAAAGATCTTCAAAATGAGGAATCCTATCAACTTAGTGGTTCTCACATATAATGCATATATAACAGGGCCACCTACAGTGCTGGTTAAGAACACAGACTGCTTGGACCAAATCCCTGATTTCTGATTCTGTAGATCTGGGGTGCCTTTCTAATAAAAAAAAATAGGCTTTTCTTTTCTTTTTTTCTTTAGATTTTATTTATATATTCATGAGAGACACAGAGAGGCAGAGAGACATAGGGAGCCTGATGTAGGACTCGATCCCAGGACTCCTGGGATCACAATCTTAGCTGAAGGCTCAACCAGTGAGCCATCCAGGCGTCCCAAAAATATGCTTTTCAAATAAGTTTTGGATTGAGGTCTTTGCAAGGCAGCTGGCAATGGGAACCATACTTTAGCAACTGCTGTTCTCTGAGGTCTGCTCATCAAAAGATAAACAGAAAAGCCCAAACATCGTTTTGCTAGTTTTAGAATTGAAACTCATGAGATCCCTATGTTTTTAAGGTTTATAAATATATTCATATTGTTTCTTTCTATTTTTTTTCCTTCTCTAATCGTAAATTGCTTGGTTAACTGGATCATTCAGCCAGTAACATTTTTCAACAAGCCGATTTTTGCAATGTAAAATTCTGAAAGTAAGCTGTTGTATTGGCATAAAATTAATACAGAGGGTCTGTTCAAAAAGGAAGAATTAAGTAGTCAAGATTCACGTTGAAAATTACACAGTAAAAATAGAAACAGTGATATAAAGTCCAAGCCCGATGGAAGAAATAGTTCATTCATGAGGACTTTGAACTTAGTTCAAGAAAAAGACCCCCCATATCATTTGATCATATGCTAAGGTAGGAAGGAAGCAACAGATGCGCTTGTGTGAGTAGCACACAGGATTAAAGACTACTATGTATTGTATTAGAAATCAGAATGCCATTGGGACATCACATCCATTTCAAACCACAATTTTTAAAGATCAAAACAGAAAATGTTTAATTTCTCCAAAGCAGTGAAGGTAGTCTGGGAGCTGAGTCAGAGCTGACACATTAAAAATAAACAATGGGTTTGGTCTGAAAACTTCTGCTCATCAAGGGAAAAGAGCTTCAGGGACAGTGAGGGATTGAATTCCACCAGAAGTCAAGCCATCACTTTACAACCAGTAAAGCAACACTTTTCATTTGGTGAAAGTTGTAGGCACAAGCTGGTGTTCTAAGAATCTTTATGACCCACTGTCAACCTTTGCTGGCATGATGTTGTCAAAATAAAATTGCTTTATGAAGCGGCATTTCGTAACATTTGAGGTACTCCCCTGAAGTTGTCACTTCAGACCTAAATCATAGGGTTCACATTTGGGAGAAATAGCTAATAGCTGAATGCCATCCAAAACATAAAATCAAGCCTGTGTCTTGGATTCTAGAATGGGGAAATGAATATCATCTCTGTGGCTATTAAGATCCTGACTTGCATGTTCAAAGAGGAAGGCAAACATATATAGTGAGATGGTTGCAGACAAAATAAAAACCAAAGGCGTATTCAAGGTGGGAAGACCAGTTATGCGGATCCTCGGATGGAGAGAGTGCTTTCAGCAAAAGGAGGCCCAGTGACAAGTAACATTTTCTTAGTGAGTTTATGACTGTTCAAGGTATATTCCCATCTAGGGTTCCCCCAGTACCCCCCCCCACACACACAATGTCATTGTACCTGGGCATGGGGACGTTGTAATGAGAAGATTCCCCAATGAGCAAAACATTAGGTCCATCATAGGTAGAAATTATAAACTCTGATTTCTGAATTGGTTCTACTGATACCTCTTTTCTTTAAGCAGATGAATTCAGATAGGGGTTTTACTTGGTTTAATAAAATTTCTCCCTTATCTCATTGTGTGTTGATTATACTAAACTCTGAGAGATCACTTTTATTCCCCTTGTATCCAGAATCTTATTTCTAAATTCCATAGAGGTGTTCTCTCCCTCCAAAGAACAAAATAAAACATCAAGTCCAGTCCCACAGACATGCTAGTATAAATGAGATTAAGCCAAATAATCTTTGCCTTGAGGGCATTCCTATCAATCTCTCCAACAGATATTTGTATTACAGCACAAAGAAAGTTGAGTACATTTTTATTATTTTCTCTTCTCTAATACATTTAAAGTAAATTTAGATTAAGAGTGAATATAACTTAGACCCTCAGGAACCTCTACTAAAATAAGTAAGCCACAGTGACTGGATTGCACTACCAGTGTGAATATTTATAAAAACATGAAAATCACTTCAATTTCAATGGCCGTTTTTAAAGAAAATAAACTAAGTACTCATCTTCCTGCTTCATCTCTGCATTTTTAACTCCGGTGAAGCATGAAAACATTTATTTCTCTTCTTTATTACTCCAAAAATAATTTATTTTTTAAATTACATTTAAAATTTTATAGAATGTTTTGCCTCAGGGTTCCTGATCAAGGCTGAAAAATGCAGAGTAAAACCCCAGATTAAATCATCTTATATATTACATAATAATGGTTTACTTTATAGCTACTGTGTGTTAAATACAATGCTAAGCCGGGATGTCATAATATAACAAATATAATGACACAAATATAATGACATTAGAGAGGCATTAAAATGTAGGACCTAGTGTCTCGTGTGGAAGCAGAAACTAACATGAGACAAGAAAAACTGTAGAAGAGGAAATATTCATGGGAACTGAGGCTTTGATAACAATGGGGATGAGAGCAGGAGAAAGGGGACTCCTGGCCCAGGGTCCAGCATATGTGAAGGCACAGATGACTGAACCATAATGATGGGCTCATAACATAATCATTTAATTGTTTGTTTTAAAATTATTCATTATTTATTTATTTATTTATTTATTTATTTATTTATTTATTTATTATTTTTAAAAGATTATTTATTTATTCATGAGAGACAAACAGAGAGGCAGAGAAGTAGGCTTCCTGCTAGGGAAACCCTATGTGGGACACGATCCCAGGACCACGGGGTCACACCCTGAGCTGAAGGCAGATGTTCAACCACTGAGCCACTCAGGCATCCCAGTTTTAAACACTTTTAAGTAGAAAAAAAAAAAAAAAATCTATTTAGAACACAGTCAGGGGCAGCCCGGGTGGCTCAGCAGTTTAATCCAGTTCAGCCCAGGGTGCAATCCTGGAGACCTGGGATTGAGTCTCGCATTGGGCTCCCTGCATGGAGCCTGCTTCTCCCTCTGCCTGTGTCTCTGCCTCTCTCTCTCTCTCTCTCTCTGTATCTCATGAATAAATAAATAAAATCTTAAAAAAAAAGAAAAAAAGAAAAACACAGTCAGTAGAAATCCATTGATCAATCACTTCCTGTAAGAAGATACATCTAAGGAACTCACAGGAGGAATAGAAGATTTGCAACTGGTCCCACAAGTTTTTCCTCAACTGAGTTGAAGGCCAAATGGCAGAGAGAATAACCAGTACTGTTCTTCTGTCTACCTTGGTCATCCTGCTGGTCATCCTGCAGAGTAAGTGGGGTGTGGGACACATTCCCAGGAACATACCTCAGGCTTCTTAAATTACCTGTTTTGATATATGTTGAAATCTTACATCAAGAGAGTTTCAGTATAACAACATAGGAGGCAAGACGCATCCTTTATGGTCTTTCAAAATTACCTAATCATTTTAGGTCTTCTTAGACTCAGAGGTTACTCTTACGAAGCCCCTTTATAGATTCTTCATCTATAAAGCAAAATTACCATAGTTTGTCAATCTAGGACAGGGCTGCATTTAAGACATTCCATTATTTGTTTTTTGTTTGACCATGAAATGGAAAGCAGCGTGTTTATATCGTGTCATAATCTTTTCTTTTCACTAATTGTGTTGTTTTGTATGCAGGTAGAAAATATTCTTTTAGCCTGGAATCCTATCACTATCACTCAGATTTGCAAGAGAAAAAAAACTGGAAAATATAAGCCATAAAAAAAGAAAATATAAACCACAGAAATCAGTTAATTATCTAAAAACTTGTTGGCATTTAGAGCCTAACTTTTCTGAATTATCCTTATAGAATTGTGCTTCTAGACACAAATGTCCTTACCTATTTCTTTCTGCCATCAAGGTCAGTGGAATTGTAGCACTTTCTGAAGGTAATCCAGTTTTTTTAATTGCACGGGATCTTCAATTGCCTTGAGATTATGTGGAGCTAGCCTATTTTTGACTCTATTTTCAGGTCTGTTAATAATACATTATGTAATCTTCAGTGTCGTCGTGAGAGTGACTTAAGTAGTTCTGAAATTAGTCAACCAGTGTTTCCCAAAGTGTGTAACATAGAATACTGATCAGTTATTAAAGGATTAAGGATTAAACAGATTTGAGAAAAAGCATCAGGCTACATCCTTTGACGTTGTAGATTAAATATTGCCATGTTATAGGCTTTCCTACATTCTGAGATAAAAATTGAACTTCTTTTAAACTTAACGTTTCTCAAATTGAGTCGTCCCAAGCCCCTTGTTTTGTGTTGTGATGTGCATGTTTTAGTTGAATGTGTAAGTGAACACTAGTAAAGCAGGAGCCTTGAGAAATCTTGAAATGTCTGAGGTAAATGCCAGGACGTATATAGATTCTGTTCCTCTTAAGATTTTATGATCTAAAAATTCTCTACTCTCCATCATCATACCTAAACTTTTTTTTTTTTTTTAACTGCTTCATTTTCTCATGACCCTGGAAGAGACTGAATTATGAGCATGAACACAATCTATCAATAGCAGAGATGAAAGAGCGGCACCAGTGAATTTCTGACACTACTCTTGATGCGTAGGCGGCACCTGCGACCAGGAGTCCCAGGGGCAAGTGGGGGAGAGATCTGATCAAAATCACCTAACAGTAAAAAAAAAAAAAAACATGAATGTATTCCTGCTATAGGTGACATACAGAAATGAACATTAAATTCTACTATTTGAGGATGCTTCTCCAGGACATACTTGTTCCATGTTCAAAGACTGTTGGGATCCCTGGGTGGCTCAGTGGTTTAGCGCCTGCCTTTGGCCGGGGGTGCGATCCTGGAGACTCAAGATCAAATCCCACGTCGGGCTCCCAGTGCATGGAGCCTGCTTCTCCCTCTGCCTGTGTCTCTGCCTCTCTCTCTCTCTCTCTGTGACTATAATAAATAAATAAAAATTAAAAAAAAAAGACTGTTAAATTACGTGAAGTCATTTATTATCGAGACAGGATAGTATAATATATATAAACATATGGATTTAAACATCTACTAATACTGATTTCAAGTCCTGGACCTTTAACTTACTTGCTATATTTGACACTGAACAAAAGAGTTACGATTTTTGAGCTAGAGTTTCTTATCTACGGAATAGAGTCAGTTATAGTACCCCTTATTCAAAGACAAAAATTGAATGACTAAATCCACATAAAATGAGTAAGAAGATACATCTTGGTGCATCTTTGGTTTTCACAGTGGTAGCTATTGTCATTTACTCTAGGCTTTTTTTTTTTTTTTTAAGTCCATTTGGTTAACATCCAGTGTTAAATTAATTTAAGGTGTATAATACAGTGATTCAACAATACTGCAGGCTCTTAACTTGGCTATGTGATGTGTTTTTGTGGAAAGAATCTATTTCTACTCCATCATTCAACAGGTGTTCAGTTAGAGTACTACTGTTGGGAATTCGTTGGCAAAATAAAAGTTGTACGGCCCCTGCTTTTATGAACTTAGATGGGACTCTTGCTATTTCTTTGTAAGTGTTCAGATATATTTTCCTCCTGTTTACCTTCTTTATTTTTTAATTTATATATTATGAAGACTTAGCAATGCACAGAAGGGGATGGGAATTTGATCTCCCTTTTGTAAAATGTTACGGAAAGAATGGCACTAGACAATTTTGTTTCTGGTGAGAGCTCTCTTCCTGGCTTGTGAATGGTTGGTTGCCTTCCCTCTGTGTCCTCACATGGCAGAGAGAGAAGCCTCTGACATCTTCCACTTCTCGCAGGGCATCAGCCTTAGTAGATTAGGGCCCCACCTTTGTGACCTCATTTAACCCTAGGTACTTCCCATAGATCCTCTCTCCAAAGACAGTCACATTGGGAATCAAGGATTCAACATATGGACTAAAAGGGGGTGGGGGGCCCAATTTAGTCCAGAGCCAGTTGGTAAGGACAATTGGTATTCCTTTACTTTTTGCCCTGTTTTAATTTTATTATTTTATTAGTGAAAGTACTTAAAATTCTGGTAGGCAGAGTAGTAATCCTTGAGTGATTTCTATCCCCTAATCCCTAGAAACTGTGGATACATCACCTAACATGGAAAAAAGCAGTTTGGAGATGTAATGAAGGCTCCTGACACCTTAAAAATGGAGATATTGTAGATTATCCAAATGGGATCCATCTAATCATTTGAATCCTTGAAAACAGAGGTTTCTCAGCAGCAGTCATTCAGAGAAGATGTGGCTATGGAATAAATAATGGCCAGAGAGATGCAACGTTGAGAGCTTTAAAGATGCAGAAAGGTGGCCTCAGCCAAGGAATCCGGGAGGCCTTTATCTGCAACCTCCTCCAAGGCTCTAACAACCAGAAAGTCTCTTATAGAAGAGTCGCGCTGCCACTGTCATCTACAAAGGGGATATATTTATCCTGTAAGGGCCCTGTTTATTTTCCTGTGCTGCCTCAGCAACTTTGGTCTTTCAAGTTATCAGAAATTCTGGACTTTTCTTCCATATCCAATATCATAGAAAACACATAGTAAGAATGAAAAAGTAATATTTTGTCTCCTGGCAAAAAGGATAAAGAGAACATTGGTTATCGTTTAAAATATTGTGTTTAACAGATAAAGAATTGATATAATTCTTTGAATTGTGGAACAATTTTGACTTTGCTCCTATACCAGACAACAGAGAATCTATGATAAGATCTTAAGTCTGATTGTTACTAGTCTCAACACAGTCCTAAAACCCAAACACACACACACACACACACACACTCAAGCAACAATAAGAAAAATCAAAATCAACATAAAACAATATTTGAGGTGCCTGGCATATGATTCTTGATCAGGGTTGTAAGTCTGAGCTTCATGTTGAGCATAGAGATTACTTACAAATAAAATCTTTAAAAAAATATTTGATAATTCAAGCTGAGAGGTTTTTTTTTTTTTTGGATAGAGAAATTTTATAAGTGCAGTTATATAATGAATTCAGGTAAAAACAATCTTAGCATTTGGTAAAGGTTGCTTTCCAAAATAAAGAAGTTGAGTGTGAGGAGTTAAATGAATTTTCCCTGCTTAATTCTAGCAAGAAACCTTTGTTTCAGTGCAATCTAACTTGTGATGAAAGGTTATAAAACACATGATATGATTTATAATGACTTTTTTGTTTGCTCTTTTCTAAAAACCAAGATTGATTCATTACCAAATGTCAGGATACAGTGAGGACATGTGTAAAAGAAATAAACACATTAAAGCCTCAAAAATTGAGGTTGCTTATGTAAGAACCTTACTTTCTTGAGCCTCTGTGTATCATGAAAGGGTGGGAACAAAGGTTTCCAATATGTACCAATATATGATAAAAGACCTTTGGTTGACAATGTGAACCTTATTAAAAACAAAAACCAAGGGATGCCTGGGTGGCTCAGGGCATGATCCTGGAGTCTCAGGATCGAGTCCCGCATCAAGCTCCCTGCAGGAACCTTCTTCTCCCTCCTGCCTGTGTCTCTCATGAATAAATTTTTAAAAATCTAAAAAAACAAACAAACAAAAACAAACAAACAAAAAACTTCTCCACCTTCCTACTCACCTTATTTGATAACGATTCCATCTCTATTTTTGCAATAGTGGAAAGAGTACTTGGATGTAAAAATCACCACATATAAAATTATATAATAGAAATTATTTTACTTGTCCTATTTAACCATGCACACTCTAAATTCTTTTTAAACTGCTTAAGGTAATGCCAATAAAGAACATTGGATAAAAAATGGTATCCACGAGATAGGGAATAACATCGTTTCAGAAAATAATATTAGTAGTATGTAATAAGAGGACTTTAATCATGAAGGGTACACAGAGAAAGAAGATTGGTAAGTGAGATAAGGAGAGAGGAACCGTAGGCAGAGCTTCCAACAGCTGGAATCAAAGAGACAAGTGTTCCATCATATTACATTTACATGTAACTTGGGTAGACTAGAAAACAAATAGTCGTGTGAGGATAATTCTTCCATTTGCTCCTCTACTTGCAAACTGCCAAATCTGATTGAATTTGCCTGGTCATTTTTGTTCAGGCATGATGGTCAGGGACCTCCATGATTATACATTGCTGAGGTCTTATACTCTCTGACTTTTCTGCCTTCTCTTAGCATAAATAAAGCCGAAAGAGAGAGAACATAATACAAATTTGAAGGAGGAAAAAAAGGAAAGAAAAAAGCAAAAACAAATATCTAGCTTTTTCTCCTTTTTTTTTTTTCTGCCCTTAAATGATGTTGGAACAAAGTTTTCTCTATGAAAGGACAAACTAGGAAATCTTGGATCAAAGTTTGAAATCAAAATAGAACGTATCCTAACTCACAATATTCCAAAAACAGATGAATAGCTTGCCATCTTAAAAAATAAGTTGTGTCTGTGCAGATTATGCAAAGAAAAAACTAAAGTCAATGCAATCTCTGTTAGTAAATTAAGTTTCACCCTGAAATATGCAATAAAAAAACATAAAAGATTTAAGCAATATATTGGCTCACAGGAAAACTATCTTAAAATATAGGAGACCAAATTTATTATGGATAGAAAAAAAAAGCAGAATTGACTTAAGAAGTTTGAAATGGAAGAACATTAGCGCTCTACTTCAGAGTCTGGGAGATGAACTGAGGTCTAACAATTATTGATGATTATTCTAGGACAGGCATTGTTCTGAGCATAGTAACCATAGTGTTGCCTTTACACTTCTACTAACTATGAGGTAGGCTCTAGAATTATACCCATTTTGAAATGATAAAAATGAGATAGAGATTGGTTAAGTTAAAAAGTTAAATATTGATCAGAATTTTAATCCAGTTACTCTGATTTCAGGCAATTTTGATTTAACTCTTCAGGAGGCTGAAACTACTAAGTGATTATTTGCCCAAATCCAAAAAAAAAAAAAAAAAAAAAAAACAACTTCAGCGATAATATGGAAACATTTTTATCTCCAAATGAATAGGAAAAAAATAACATTCCATCTTTTTTAAAGAATTCGAAGAAATAAATTATTTAAATGGTTATTAATACCATAATCTCTGAATCCCATATATCTATTTTTTATGCCAAGTGCTTTATCACTAGCAGAAAGCAATTCCAGACCTTTTCACTGCTGAAAAGTTTGTCGTTTTTATATTATTAATTCAATAGAAGCACACTGTCCAGTGAAAGCAATCAATATTGCCTAATATTAACCTGAGAATGGAAGAAAAGCCATACAAAATTCACATTAGGTTACACCCAAGATCTTTTGCCAAATATACATTTAAAAATCAAGTGTTATATTACCTAGCATTTTATAACCCAGAACAATCTCCATTAACCAACATTTATTTTTTCCATGGAGTGGGAAGGATACCTAATCAATGAAAGCTGATGCTTTCAATGATGGACTCATATTGAAGTAAATATCTTTCCGTTATCAAATCAAGATTAGGGAAAAGAGTTAATATGATCCTGCCATGTACCAAACACTTTACATATAATAACTTCACTTCTTTCCTTGACAATATTGCCACGTTGTGTCAGTAATATTAATTCAAGGACCATTTGTTATCTAGTTTTTGAAGTGAACTCTCTGACTCTAAAGCCCTTCCTATCTCCACTATACAAACCTCAATCAGATTAAGCCTAAAATGATGGTGATGTCATCCGGATAAATTATCCTCTAAAAATGTTGAAGCTAAATATTAATTTTTCCAAAGCTTTGAAAAAGAGAGGTACATTTATAACATGTCAAAACTGGTAATTCCCTTTATGAGACTATTCCTTTTGGCGGTCAGGTCCAATAATAGGGTTTACCATACGTGTATCAAACAAGCCCTTTGGGTTTTATAAGTTAAACTGATATTTTCTTAATTTTGTATTTATTTGCTATCAATTTATTATCATCCCTTTTCAAAAATAATTTGCTTCATTTTCTACAGATATTTGCTCTCCATTTTCATTGAAGTATGTTGACATACTAAAATGCATGGATTTTATCTATGCACTTCTATGAGCTTGACAAATGTATGTTACACCTTAAATCAAAACAACAGCAAAACGTTCCTGCTATCCTAAAAAGTCCTCTCATACCCTTTTCCATCTAATTCTCACTTTACAATAGACAAGCACCCTTTTGATTTCTATCACCATAGAGTAATTTTTCCTGTTCTAGAAACTGCATATAAATGGAATTTTATACCTGGTTTCATCGGCTCATCTATTTTTAAGATATGACCTGCTGTTGTGTGCTTTATTCATTTTTATTGTTGAGTATTATTCCATCAAATAAATATATCCCAATTGATTATTCATTTAACTATTGATGGATATTTGGGTTCTTTTCCATTTGGGACTATTATAAATAAAGCTGCTATGAGCATTCCACTGTAAGTCTTTTTATGGTTATGCACACACACTAACATTTACATGTCTCTCTCTTCCTCTCTCTCTCTCTCTCTATATATATATATATATATATATTTATATTCACTTCTCTTGAATACAAAAAGTAGAAGCAGTTAAACTATCTTCAGTTTTGATTGCATATACTATTTGGTCTTATTTTTTAAATAATCCATACAATGTGTTTTAATTTCTTTTTTTTAATTTTTATTTTTTTAATCTTTATGTATTTATGATAGTCACAGAGAGAGAGAGAGAGAGAGAGGCAGAGACACAGGCAGAGGGAGAAGCAGGCTCCATGCACCGGGAGCCCGATGTGGGATTTGATCCCGGGTCTCCAGGATCGCGCCCTAGGCCAAAGGCAGGCGCCAAACCGCTGCGCCACCCAGGGATCCCTGTATTTTAATTTCTATTTTAAAAAATATACTTTGATTTTAATTATTTTTAAAATTACTGATAAAATTGTGTATATCTTCCATCTGCAACTTATTTTCTATTTATTCAGTGTGTTCTTTGATCAGTTTTTCTTCCTTTGTTGACCTCTATTGATTTAAATTTGGTATGTTTATATTAACCCATCCCATCTCTCCTATTTTTTTTTAAATCTATAACGCTGTGTTTGTGAAATAAAGATATGTTCAGCTAAGTGAACTTTGAGAATTTGTCACCAGCAAACATATACTGCAAGTACTTTAGGGCAAAGGAAAATAGCACCAGATGTAATCTTGGACCTACCTAAATATATTAGTAATTGCAAAAGATCAGTTCTTTAGTTCCTTACATTCCTTACAAGACAATGAATGTAGTTTAAAAAGTAGTGATGTATTATAGGATTTTTTAAATATAAATGGAATTAAAATATGACAACAATAACACAAAGGATCAGAGTAGGTATAAATACATTGTAGTATTATAGTCAATTCCTTTTATCTTATTGTGAACTGTCATAAGATTCATTTAAGGTTGATTCTAGAAAGTTTAGAATACATACTCTAAATCAGGAAGCAAATACACAGACACACACATACGTACAGCATTATAGATAAAAAGTCAATAGAAGAGATAAGATAGAAAGAAATAATTTTACTTCTTGTATTGTTTCTCTGCTGGTTTTTACTACACAAATGGAACTGAAGCTACCCTACTCACTATGTATTTGAGGACTTTGGTCATCAGCATTGATCTTATATGCTTGCTGTGGGTACAACACTTGATAAGGTACCTTCCTTACTCTGTTCTCCTTTACTGGCACAGGACACCGTTTCATAGCTCCTTGGTAACTTTGGGCTAACAAAGATTCTCAGGTACTCTATTTCTCTAAAGGATTTCCCTTGGCTCTTAGAAGCACCCTCAGTAAGATATACAGCCATGATCGGGGAGTATCTGATGAGCATAAAAAAGGTTTCTATCCTAAAGTGCAAGGATGAGTGTGCCAAGGGGTCCACGTTTTAGAAAAGACCACGAGAGACCACATTTTGTCTTGTGAGATGATAAAATCAACATGTATTAAGTAACCAGGCCTGAACGCACACTGACAACGTGGATGTTGCTATTATCACAATTGCCGCTATAATAATAATGCAATTATATTTTAAGATGCTTCACTTTAAGACATATTGGATTCCAAAAACAAGTTTTTCTATGTGGGAAAAATATGTGAAGAAGATTAACAAATTTTCCTAGGGAAATTTTTGCGATAAATTGGGATTTTTTGAAATAAAACTTTAATAGAGTAACGATAAGTTGAAATATCACTCAACGAATAAACATTTGATACCTTCACATTTCACTCAGTGTTAAAGCCTTTTCCTATTCTTCTCTATCTCCAGGTATCTTCCTTCTATCTTAAACATCCTATCAGCTTTCTACCTCTGTTGTCTGTTACTATCAACAAGCATAAAGCCCAGGAAACAAAGCAGCAGAACAGGTCTATTCCCTGTGCAAGCTATTCCAGTTTATATACACTTGTAACTAAGTGTTCCATGATGTTGTAATCTATGATTGTCTACTTAATAAATTAAATAAATTATTTCCTAACGTATATTGTGATCTCGATAAAATTATAATACCAAATGTAACCGGTAAGTTAAACAACATGATGACCTCGAGGGTTTTCATGCTTATCAGTCGTAAAATAATGTAATGTGAAGAACACATTAGTTAAAATTAGAGATAAATACACCATCTTTGATTAGACCTAACACATGTAAGTATAACCTACACAAAGCAAACTGCAATTTGGAAAAAAAAAAAAAAACATAAAAAATAAATCATAATAAAAAATGGATGAACGTTTAAAGTTTATTAAACTATAAAGTTAAAGCAAATGCAAAAAAGTGTGTTTTCTACATAAACATTAAGAATTTATGCAAGCAGGAGCACCTGGGGGGGCTCAGTGGTTGAGTGTCTGCCTTTGGCTCAGGTCCTGATCCCAGGGTCCAGAGATCAAGTCCCACATTGGGCTCTCCACAGAGAGCCTGTCTCTCCCTCTGCCTATGTCTCTGCCTCTCTTTCTCTGTCTCTCATGTATAAATAAATAAAATCTTAAAAAAAAGAAAAAGAAGTTATACAAGCCAAAAGTCAAAGATGGTTGAGATCAAGATATTAGAAAATGCTTATAGTAAATATCACATAAAGTAAAATTATAAATTTATATATATTTTGGCAAATCACTTAAAATACATTAAAACCAAGCTATATAAATATGAAAGGATATGAAACAGAAACAAATATTTTATTTATTTATTCATGAAAGGCACAGAGAGAGAGGCAGAGACATAGAGGGAGAAGCAGGCTCCCTGCGGAGAGCCCGATGCAGGACTGGATCCTGGATCCTGGGGTCACTCCCTGAGCCAAAGGCAGATGCTCAACCCCTGAGCCCCCCAGGTGTCCTGCTACAGAACTTTAATTGGCTTAGTGTAGGGTGTGAAAGCAGAGATTGAAACCAGTGAATGGCTCCAGGTTCATTCCTATAAGACTTTGTATAATGGGAATAAGGATGCGCCCCCCCCCCCCCCAAGATGACTCAGATTTTTGGTCATTGTCACCTGCTGAGAAAGGAAACACTGAGGAAGAACCAGATTCTGTAATTTGTGTGTTTATATTTTCCCAGCGATTACATAAGGAATGTATATGCCTGTCAATCATGAAAACAGGCAGTAAATACTAAAGATAAAAATGAAAAAAAAAAAAGAAAAAAAAGATAAAAATGAAATATTAAAGACATATGTTCCTATATTTGATGAGTTAATTTTCCCTTTACACTCCATATACGTATGTATTTTGTTTCTCTTGAAAACATACCTATTTGTTTGACAACATAGTTAGGGCATTTCGTTTCGGGTAAAATATTTTTAGGCTACCCATTAATTTAGCCATAACACATGGAGCTATAACATTTTAAAATCCAATTTTGAGTTTCTAATGAAAGTTAAATTTAATCGATTCTCCTAAAATGTCTAATAAATATAAAGTCTATTATAATTCATACTCTTTATAAAGGAGGCCACTTTTATGAACCACATATAATTACAGTGATGATAACAAGAATAGCAAATGATGCTTTCTACATTAGCGTATTAATTATAATGAAGCACAGTTATATTTTCAAATACACTTTTAAAGTAGGAATTCATATTGGTACTAATTTTTATTTCGCTTCTGTGTATCTCTGTTTATCCAGCCAAAATTATGTTCCATTGTACAGAATTGTTTCACAGAATTAAATTTGTGTCATAAGGTGACCGTGTACTGAGTTTTCTACAAGAAAAGCGCATGTCAGGGGTTGCCTGGGTGCCTCAGTCCCTTAAGTGGCCAACTCTTGATTTTGGCTCAGGTTGTGATCCCCGGGTCCTGAGATCGAGCCCTACATTGGGCTGTGCACTCAACACAGTCTGCTTGTCCCTGTCTGTATGCCTTCCCCCATGCACATGCGTGATCTCTCTCTCAAATTAATAAGTAAACTCTTTTTTTTTTTTTAAAGGGGGGGGCATACCAGACTATTAGTTTGGTTGTAACCAGATTAACAAGGACAGAAGTTATTTTGCCATTTAGGGCTTTGGTTTCCCCATTTGTTGTAGATCATGCATTCTCAATGGGGTATTATTGTCCTCAAGACAGTGAAATTGTTTGGGGGAGCCAAAAAATCTTGCTTCTTTTATGCGTAAGGTACAGATGTACACACAATATATATAAACTGATAGGCTATGTGCCTGTGGTGTTAAAATTTCATTGGTGGACAGTTCAAAAATAATATGTCTAAAATAACTTCTTAGGAGGTACAGAATAAATAAAAGGTTAGAAACACTGTGTCAGATGATCCATAATATCTCTTCTATCTTTTACTCATTTTGTTTGTGAGTCTCTGAAACAGAATCATTAAAGATTGTCATAGCTGCGTAAAAGTATTATTTACTTGCTTGTTTTATTTTTCAGGACCAATTTCATCAAGAGATGAAAAATTATTTTATGATGATTTATTTTCCAGAGTCTTTCTTGAAGTCCAATATCTATTTGGATATTGCAAACTCAGCATGATTTCCCTTTAGTTTATATGTTTAATCTACCTACATTTGAATTCAACCAAGAGTTGCTGTTGGCATCCAAAAGGGATTAAAAACAAAAGTGAATCAAGAGAAAATTATCACGGGGGATAGAGGAGAAGATGGTGAACAAGAATCACCACAAATAGAGCAATGGTAAGATAATTTACTCTTATAAATGTGGCTCTTCAATGGATGTTGGGGTTGTTGTGCTATAATCTAACATCTATATATCTTCTCCTGCAAAGTCTACAAGGGAATTTCAAGTCATAATTAAGGAGCCATATTTTATCCTAATCAAAGGGCTAACATAGTTCTTAGGCAGAGCCCAGAACTACAAAACACTCAGTAAGTAGGCAAGAGAGGGGGTTCAGGAGTCTCTTTCCTGGTCTAGATCAGCAGCCTACCATATGGAGAATGAGGATAAAATTTTAAACCTTTTATTTATAAGCATTTTTTTAAATTAAAAAAAGGTGCCTGTATTGGTCAGGGTTTTCAGAGAAGCAGAACCAACAGGCTATCCCCCTATCCCTATCCATCATCTATCTCTATCTAGCTGTCTAGCATCTATTTATGTAGATAAAGTAAGGAATTTGCTCATGTAGAGTCCTAAGTCCCAGGAACTGCAGTCAACACATTGGAGACCCAGGAAAGCAGATGGTCCAATATGAGTATGAGTCCGAAGGCAGAAGACTGACGTCCCAGCTCTAATATAGTCAGGCAGAGAAAGATAATTCTCCTTAATTGGTTCTGACTTTTGTTCTATTCGAGCCTTCATCTAATTGGATGATGTCCACCCACACTGAGGAAGGCAATCTGCTTGACTCAGTCTAAATCAAATGTGAACCCCATCCAGAAATACTCTCAAAGACACACTTAGAACAATGCCTACCCAAATATCTGAGCATCCTCTGGCTCAGTCAGGTTGACACATCAAATTAACTATCACAGTGCCTACGCCATCATTAAAACGTATTATTAGAAGTTCCATACGTTGGCTTTCTTGACTTTTCTGTTTTTTTTTTTTTTCTTAATATTCTATGGTTTAAAGATGTGGAATGAGCAGTCTTTTCCCCACATCCTTTTGTACTTCCATTCAGAGAAAAGGAATATTTTGTGTTTATAACCCCTATTTTACAAAAGGCATACGAACTGTTGCCTCTTAAAAATACAGTTGAAAATACAGTTGAGAATCTTTCCAATAAGTCATCCCTGCTTCATATTTATCAAATATAACTATTTTATTAGGGGACAAGGTTTTGGCTAGTAACTTTGCCCTAAATCAGCCCAAGAAGATTTCTGTTATCTGGCAGATGTTGGGTGGCATATGTGCTACAAATCGAAAGTACCCGTAAAATCCTTAGAGAGGTGCTTCCTCCCATGAGCCGTGGATTATGAGTGATCTTAGAAACCACCATCTGCTCTAACAGTGTTAATACTGAGTTTGAGTGATGGGTGATACTGTGCAGACAGGGGTACTTTAGAAGATAAAAATCATGGGGTTTGCATAGAATTCCACTGTGGTACCTAATGATCATGTTGGTTTTACTCTTTGAGTCTGACTTAAATTGAAAAGAATTTGATTTAAATACATATTTTTAACTTATATGTGACAGTATTGGAGAGTGGCTTCTTATTTAAAAGAATAGATATTTAATGCAAAACAATGCAAAGTCATTGTAAGCCACTGAAACAAGATAGATGCTTTTGTTTGAATTCTGTAGCTCACGTCCATGAAGTAACCACTATTAGTGGTTATTCTTTCTGATGTTTTTCTCCCATCTACACACACAAAACACACCACGCACGTTTTAAAGAAGATCTCGTACCACAAATCATTCTGTACAATTCTTCTCACTTTGTTATAAAACACATTTCCATATTTGCAGATATACATCCACCTTATTTATATTTTAGTCTGTGCTTCATTATCTAAGAAATCAAACTGCGTTCTTGGTGTGACCTCTGACCTACGATGAGGCTTCTCATCCCCGCTTTAATGGAGAAGCCCTGCTTTTAGCTGTTTTATATCCTAGAGTACGACACCTTATGAAATTCACGTAAAAGAAAAGGTTCTACCGCCAAAAGCAGTTTCTAAACTTAGGGTCACTAAAATAACATTACTCATCAGAACATTGAATTTTTAAAAATACTCTGATTTTAGACATTTCACCTATTTGTATTTGAATACATACCTTCTCACTTTATTACAAGCCTCTAAATGCATGTTTCACTAATAGATGATAAAATCATATTGAGACCTCTGTTTTTTTTTTTTCTTTTCTTTAACCTGGAAATGCTGGCTCATGGCTTCATATCCTGTAAGTTTCTGTTCAATGTCACTTTTTTTTCAACAATGCTGTTGTAATCCCTAAACTTAAAGAACTTCCACTCTTTTCTTTTTCCCTTTTCCTCTTTTTGCCACAATAGTCATAATCATATCATTTACTATCTTATGTATTACATAGCTGCCTGCCCATTCTTACTAAAATGCAACTACACAAGTAAAAAAAAAATTGTGTCTGTTTTACTTACTGATATATAAACAGCGCCAGTAAGAGTACGTGGTATATAATAGATATCCATATTATTTATTCACCAATGTATTATTCAATATGTAATTTGATAAATGAACAAATAAAAAAGTGAGCTTTACAGTTTCTTTCTTGGTCCTGGGTATGGCTTGAAGCAAAATTAAAATGTACTTAAAATTAAAAAAAATAAATAAATAAAATATATTTTAGTGGTTTCTGGGGATGAAAAATTCACCCTAGCTTTGGGGTTGTTGCTTCACTATTCTAATTAAGATCAGAACTTTGGGATGGATACTCCTTGGGAGCTTCAAAAGATGCTGTCTATACAGTTGATCTTAGCGGACCGCTTCTTCAAGGTCAGAGCAGGAGCCTTCAGCACCCTGCTTATCCTCCCCTGTGAGGCCCGCGGTAGCGCTGGTTACCCATAAGCATGGGGTTCAAAACAAAAAATAGGAGGAATGACAAAACGTAAGGAACGTAGGGGGTAAAATTCCTCCTGTCTCCCTGCATGTCTACCCTGATTCATAAAATAGAGATTTCCACCATCTTGGAAATACCAGGGAGAAGACAAATTTTTCTCAGCTTGTTTACTCTTCTTGATTGATTGACAACATTTAGAAAATTATCATCACAAATGTGCTCTACCCTTTCTTTGGGTCTCCAATTGGGACCTGTTCTTTCTTTAGGCCCATTGTCCACTTGTCCATGAGATGAGGTCACTCTATGATGTCTTCACTTCCAGAGGGGCTGCAGATTCTCTGGGTGTTCTGTATGTCAGTGGGAGAAAGATTGTAATTCCGTAGATATACTGCAAAAGGCACATTTTGTAATCAAATCCAAGCTAGGGTCTCTAGCTCAATTTTTGTAACAAATATTTTGATTTCTCTCTACTTATCTCTGTGTTTTTATTTTTAATTATTTTTATTTTTTTTATTTAAATTCAATTAGTCAACATATAATACATACTTAGCTTCTGATGTAGTGGGCAATAATTCATCAGTTGCGTATAACACCCAGTGCTCATTACATCACGTGTCCTCCTTAACACCCATCGCTCAGTTATCCCATTCCTCCACCTACATCCCCTTCAGCAACCTCCAGTTTATTTTCTAGAGTTAAGAGTCTTCCATGGTTTTTCTCCCTCTCTGATGACTTCCTATTCAGTCCCCACCCCCTTACTCTATGGTCCTCTGTGCTGTTTCTTATATTCCAGATATGAGTGAAACCACATGATAATTGTCTTTCTCTGATTGGCTTATTTGCTCAGGATAACACCCTTCAGTTCCATCCATGTTGATGTAAATGGCAAGTATTCATCCTTTCTGATGGCTGAGTAATATTCATTGTATATATACACCACCTCTTCTTTACCTATTCATCTGTCGATGGACATAGGGGCTCTTTCCATAATTTGCCTATTGTGGCCATTGCTGCTATGAACATTAGGGTACAGGTGCCCCTTCAGATCACTACACTTGTAACCTTTGGTAAATATCAGGTACTGCAATTGTTGGGTCCTAGGGTAGCTCTATTCTTAACTTCTTGAGGAACCTCCACACAGTTTTCCAGAGTGGCTGCACCAGTTCACATTCCCACCAACAGTGCAAGAGGGTTCCCCTTTCTCCACATCCTCTCCAACATTTGTTGCTTCCTGTCTCATTAATTTTCCCCATTTTCACTGGTGTGAGGTGGGATCTCATTGTGATTTTGATATGTATTTCCCTGATGGCCAGTGATGTGGAGCATTTTCTCATGTGCTTGTTGCCCATGTCTATGTCTTCCTCTGTGAAATTTCTGTTTATGTCTTCTGCCCATTTCTTGACTGGATTATTTGTTTTTTGGGTGTTGAGTTTGATAAATTCTTTATATATCTTGGGTACTAATCCTTTATCTGATATGTCATTTGCAAATATCTTCTCCCATTCTGTTGGTTGTCTTTTAGCTTTGTTGACTCTCCTTTGCTGTGCAAAAACTTTATCTTGATGAAGTCCCAATAGTTCATCATTGCTTTTGTTTCTCTTGCCTTTGGAGACGAATCTAGCAAGAAGTTGCTGCAGCTGAGATCAAAGAGGTTGCTGCCTGTTTTCTCCTATAGGATTTTGATGGATTCTTGTCTTGCATTTAGGTCTTTCATCCATTGTGAGTTTATTTCAATGCACGGTGTAAGAAAATGGTCCAGTTTCATTTCTACACGTGGCTGTCCAGTTTTCCAAGCACCGCTTATTGAAAAGACTGTCTTTTTTTCCACTGGATAGTCTTTCCTGCTTTTTCAAAGCTTAGTTGACCACAGAGTTGAGGGTACATTTCTGGGTTCTCTATTCTGTTCCATTGATCTATGTGTCTGTTTTTGTACCAGTCCCACACTGTCTTGATTATTACAGCTTTGTAATATAGTTTGAAGTCTGGCATTGTGAAACCTCCAGCTTTTGTTTTCTTTTTCAACGTTCCTCTGACTATTTGAGGTCTTTTCTGCTTATGTACAAATTTTAGGATTATTTGTTCAAGCTCTGTGAAAAAATATCAATGGCATTTCGATAGGGATTGCGTTCAATGTGTAAATTGCCCTGGGTAGCATAGACATTTTAACAATCTTTCTTCTTCCAACCCATGAAGATTGCATGTTTTTCCATTTCTTTGTGTCTTTCGCAATTTTTTTCATGAGTTTTCTGTAGTTTTTAGAGCACAAATCCTTTACCTCTTTGGTTAGTTTTTTTCCTAGGTATTTTATAGTTTTTGGTGCAACTGTAAATGGGATTGATTCTTTAATTTATCTTTCTTCTGTTTCATTCTTTCTGTTTCATGAGTGTAGAAATGCAACTGATTTCTGTGTTTTTATATCCTGCCACTTTGCTGAATTCCTATATGAGTTTTAGCAATTTTGGGGTGGAGTATTTTGGGTTTTCCACATAAAAGTATCATGTCATCTGTGAGGAGTGAGAGTTTGACTTCTTTGCCCCAATTTGAATGCCTTTTATTTCTTTTTGTTGTCTGATTGCTGAGGCCAGGACTTCTAGTACTATGTTGAACATCAGTGGTGAGAGTGGACATCCCTGACGTGTTTTTCATCTTAAGGAAGAAGCTCTCAGTTTTTCCCCATTGAGAATGATATTCACTGTGGGCTTTTTGTAGATGACTTTTAGGATATTGAGGTATGTTCCCTCTATCCCTACACTGTGGAGAGTTTTAATCAAGAAAGGATGCTATATTTTGTCAAATGCTTTCTCTGCATCAATTGAGAGGATCATGTGATTCTCGTCTTTTCTTCTGTTAATTGATGTATCACACTGATTGATTTGAGAATGTTAAACCACCCATGCACCCCGGGAATAAATCCCACTTGGTCATGGTGAATAATCCCCTTAATGTACTCTTATGTCCTTTTGGCTACTACCTTGGAGAGAATTTTGGCATCCGTGCTCACCAGGGATATTGGTCTGTAATTCTCCTTTTTGGTGGGGTCTTTGTCTGGCTTTGGAATCGAAATAATACTGGCCCCATGGAATGAGTTTGGAAGTTTTCCTCTCATTTTTATTTTTTGAATCAGTTTCAGAAGAATACATATTATTTCTTCTTTAAATGTTTGGTGGAGTTTCCCTGGGAAACCACCTAGCCCTGGACCCTTGTTTTTCTGGGAAGCTTTTGATGACAGCTTCAATTTCCTTGTTGGTTATGGGTCTGTTCAGATTCTCTGTTTCTTCCTGTTTCAGTTTTGGCTGTTTGTAAGTTCCCAGGAATGCATCCATTTCTTCCAGATTGCCTAATTTGTTGGCATATAATTACTTATAATATGTTCTTAAAATTGTTTGAATTTCCTTGGTGTTGGTCTCCTCTTTGATTCATGATTTTATTAATTTTATTAATTTATTAATCCTTTATTTTTTCTTTTTGATAAGTCTGGCTTATCAATCATTAATTCTTTCAAAGCACCAGCTTCTAGTTTTGTTGATCTGTTCTACTGTTCTTCTGGTTTCTATTCCATCAAGTTCTGCTCTAATCTTTATTGTTTATTTTCTCCTGCTTGGTTTAGGCTTTATTTGCTGTTCTTCCTCCAGATCCTTCAGGTATAGAGTTACCTTGTGTATGTGAGATTTTTCCGATTTTCTGAGAGAGGCTTTTATTGCAATGTACTCTCCTCTTAGGACTGCCTTTGCTGGATCCCAAAGGTTGTGAAGAGTTTTTTTTCATTTTCATTAGTTTCCATGATTTTTTTTAAGTCTCCTTTAATTTTCTGGTTGACACATTTATTTTTTAGTAGAATGTTTTTTAACCTCCAAGTGTTTGAGTTCCTCCCAAATGTCCTCTTGTAATTAAGTTCAAGTTTCAAAGCACTGTGTCCTGAAAATATGCAGGGAATAATCTCAGTTTTTCAGTATTGGTTGAGATCTGATTTGTGATCTGGTATGTGACCTATTCTGGAGAAACTTCCATGTCCATTTGAGAAGAATGTCTATTCTGTTGTATTAGGATGGAATGTCCTGAATACATCTGTGCAGTCCATATGGTCCAGTGTGTCATTCAAAGCTCTTGTTTCCTTGCTGATCTTCTGCTTTGATGATCTGTTCACTGCTGTGAGTGGGGGTGTTGAAGTCCCCTACTATTATTGTATTATCATCAATGTGTTTTTTAAATTTGGTTATTAATTGGTTGATATAATTGAATGCTCCCAAATTAAGAGCATAAATATAATTGTTAGCTCTTCTTGGTGGGTAGACCCTTCTTCTTGGGTGAACTCCTATGATATAGTGTCCCTTTTCATTTCTTACTACAATTTTTGGTTTAAAATCTAATATGTCTGATATGAGGATTGTTACCCCAGCTTACTTTTGAGATCCATTAGCATGATAAATTGTTCTCCACCCCCCACTTTCAGTCTGGAGGTGTCTTTAGGTCTAAAATAAGTCTTGTGGACAGCATGTGGATGATTTTGCCTTTTTATCCAATCTGATACCCTGTGTCTTTTGATTAGAACATTTAGCTCATTTACATTCAAAGTAACTATTGAAAGTTATGAATTTAGTGCCAATGTACTACCTTTAAAGTCTGTGTTTCTGTAGATTGTCTCTGTTTCTTTCTGGTCCATGTTACTCTGGGGTCTCTTTTTGTTTAAAGGACCTCCTTTAATATTTCTTGCAGGGCTGGTTTATTGGTCATATATTCTTTCAGTTTCTGTCTGTCCTGGAAGCTCTTTGCCTCTCTTTCCATTTTGAATGACAGCCTGACTCGATGAAGTATTCTTGGCTGCATGTTTTTTTCTCATTTAGTACCCTGAATATAACATGCAGCGCTTTCTGGCCTCCTAGTCTCTGTGGAGAGAGGTCTAATGCCAGTCTAATGTTTCTGCCCCTGTAGATTAAGAACCTCATCTCAAGTTGCTTTCAGGATTTTCTCTTTATCTCTGAAATTTGCAAGCTTCACTGTTATATGTCAGAGAGTTGATCCAATGTTTTTGATTTTGGGAGGATTCTCTCTACCTCTTGGACTTGAATACCTGTTTCTTTCCCCAGATTAGGAAAGTTTTCAGCTATGATTTGCTCAAATATATTTTCTGCCCCTCCTTTCTTCTTCCTCAGAGATCCCAATAATTCTAATATTTTTATTAGTTTGTTTTATGAGCATTGCTGATTTCTTGAGGCCTCTCTTCATGATTCATTGGTTGCTTTTCTCTCCTTTCCTCAGCTTCCTTCCTTTCCATCATCTTGTCTTCTATGCCTCTGAATCTTTTCTGCCTCGTTTACCCTAGCTGTTAGAGTATCCAATTTAGACTGCATCTCAGTTAGAATATTTTAAATTTCAGCCTGGTTAGATTCCATTTCTCTGGTAAGAGATTCTCTATTATTTTTTATGCTTTTTTTTCCAAGCCCAACTAGTAACCTTATAATTGTCATCCTCAATTCCATCTCTGATATCTTACTTATATCCATATCGATTAGATGTGGCAGAGAGTATTACCTCTGGTTCTTTCCTTTGTTGTGAATTCCTCCTTCTAATTATTTTGCCCAGAGAATAATAGATGAACAAGTGAGCACTATCAAAAATATCAACCATAACCTGAGCAAAATACACTAGACAAGTCTGAATAGGTCAGAAACCAAAAATGAAAAGAAAAAGGAAAAGGAAAAGAAAAAAGATAAGAAAAGAAGGAAAGAAAAAGGAAGAAAAAAAAGGTGGGGAGAGAATATAATCTCACAGGGTGGATAAAACAGGATGATCCACTTGGTCCTGAGTGCATTTTGGTCTGTGTGTTAGAAGACACTAAAACCCAAAGTTGTAAAGAAAGCAAAACTATATATATATATATATATATATATAGTTAGTTAGTTAGTTAGTTAGTATAGTTATAGTTATAGTTTATATAGTTATATATGTTATATCATATATATATAATTGAATAGAGTGAAAGGAAGCAAAAAATAAAGAATATATCTATAAAATGTTAAATATAAAAAATGAAAGGTAGAAAACAACTTAAAATCAAAGAGTTGATGAAACAAGAAATTTTGAAAAGGGAAAAAAGAAATGGAAAAATTTTAAACTGAAAGATAAATGAATCATGAGAAAAAAAAAAAAAAAGGAAAAACACCTCGACTTCTATACACCATTTTCCCCTAGCACTAGAGTTTTGCAGTCCTGCAAGGTCCATAAACTTACTATTCACCTGTTCACCCAGCTGGTCTTCTGCAGGAGGGGCCCACTGTTCTGATTCTCAGGTGTGTCCGTGCCTGGGTGGAGAGGCCAGTCCCTTCCAGGGGGCTGGGCTCAGTGTAAGCTCTTTCTGGTTGCTCTGTGTGACTTTTGTTCCCCATAGGCTTCCCGAGGCTCTTTAGAGGATCAGAACAAAAATGGCCCCACCACAATCTCCAACCCCAGAGCCAAAAGATTGTCGTCGCTTCTCCTCGGTAAATGCTCAGGGATGAGTGGTCTTCACCTTTGTGTGTGCCAAGCTCAGCAGTCTCCTGTGGTGCACACCCACACCAGTCCTTCCAAGGGAAAGCAGAGGGTCCCCCATTTCTGCAATTTGTAAGACCCTGGCACTGAGAGCTGTCACCAGGTCATGCGCACACCTGCTCCACTCCTCCCAAGGAAGGGCAGAGGGTCCTCGCTTTCCTGTCTTTTGCAGGGTCCCCACACAGAGATCAGCCACTCGATGGGGCCCTGGCTCTCAGTTATGGTGAATAAAACCAAGAACCCCCTCCTGGGCTCACTGATGGTAACATTCCCCTGCTCCAATGCCTGAGAACTCTTCCAGCTCAGGAACCTCCATTATTTCTGTGACTCCAGGGACCCTGAGACCACACTGTACCACCTAAGATATTGCATCATTTTACCACCTGAACACCTTTCAGGCAGGGGTGTCTCTCACTGGAGCAGATTTCTGAGGATTCTGATATTAAACTCCAGGGCTATCTCACTTTCCAGTAGTGGCCTTATGGGGGCTCCCTCACCCCCAATGTTTATCTTCCAATATATCCCCTCAGAATCACTACTCCACCCATCCTACTTTGCAGAAAGTGGTCACATTTCTACTTATAGAGCTCTAGCAATTCTTTTCTTACATCTCAGGTTGAATTCATGAATGTTCAGAATGATTTGATAGTTATCCATGTAAATTCAAGGGATCGGATGAAATGAGGTCCCCTACTCTTCCGCCATCTTGCTTCCTCTATCATCTGTGTGTTTCTAAGTTAGAATCTCTCAGAACACCAGAAGAACCCTTTCTAGGAAAAAAAAATAATAATAAAACTTATATACATTTTTTATTATATGTATTTTCATGTGAATATAACTAAACAAATTTGAGGTCTATTATCTTTCTGGATTTCCATAATAAACCAGTTTCAGTGGGAAGGCAAGTTGTTACCAACTCAATTTTAAGAGGAGGAAATGAGAAATTGGAGCTTTTGGACAAAATTTATATCATTGTTAAATTTTAAAGCAAAGATTAGAATATTCATCTATCAATAAAAATCTGAAATACAGGATAGTTGCAAGCCATTAGGACGCATTTAGTATTCTAAAACTGAAGACAATGACAGCAGTAGTACTGGGGTAGCCCATTCTGCAGGCAGTGGCTGTCTAGACTTTTGCCAATACGTAGCTCTCTTGTTATCGGCAATCTCAAGGTTCTCTGTCTCTACATACTAAATTTATTCGTGTGAAAGACTCACTTCAAAGAAAGAAACTTTTGACCATTAGCAAGAACTATGAAGAAGATGAAACAGAAAAGTTTGAGCTAATCAACTGTTCTGCTCTCTGAGCAGCAAGGACGTTTTTACAGCCATACCGAGGTTGAGCTCTGGTTGTGTTTTCTTTTGTTGTTGTTTTGGCGTTTTGTTTGTTTTGTCTTGTCTGGCTCGTTCAGTCGCCATCTTTATCTTCCTAGAAATTTGGAACTGCTTGATTGAAACACCTATCCATTTTGGTTTAAGTGCTCCGATGATTGTTTTTCTAGCTGTTGCTATCCTTTGTTCATGGTCTACTGCACAGATCAATATTCAGAAAGGTCAAAATTGTGTCTTTTTCTAGGTCTGGCAATGTAGAAAGCTGATACACTACTGGGGATGTTGTTTGTCACATATCTCTAATATTAGAAGCCTCAGTGTGCTCTTGACCTTTGTTAAAATAATTGGTACCAATTATACAAACAGAACACATGTTAATTATTGATCTGAAACTGGTTAAAACTGCACAGCAATATCACATTTATTATGATTAATTAGTTGAACAGAGCAACTGTTTGAAAAGAATAGCTATTTTTTACTTTGCTTAGGAACTTTTGTCTTCATGGCTCAATGGCTATAAAAGAGGAGTTGTCAAGGCAACCGTGCCGAGCATCTGCTAAGTAAATAGTGTGGTTTCAAACGTGTGAAAGCAAACGAGAAATCCGATTGACTTATATCTATCTACACTGTGGATAAAAGTGACTGCTGATTGTAGCATTCTGGTTGTCACTGGGTAATAAGCACTGTGTGCATATGAACAAACCATGAAAACAATGCATTCTCACTGCGGTACCTGTGTATCTGCTACACTGTCACTTGGAAATACTCTATTTAATGATATCCAGTTACCTCCAAAGCCCTTCTTTCTCTAACAAAGCACTATATATCTGAAAAATCCAGTCTAAGTGACATCTTCCCAGTGATCCTTATGCCTTTTTTGGCATTTGACTAAAATTTTTAACATTGGTACTGTAATACTTAGTACATTGCTTTACACTAAGATTAGTGATGTTTATTTTCCCCAGGCAGCTAAAAGTTCTTTGGGATCTCTTTGTTTCTTATGCATAGCACAATACTGGCACAGAACAGGTGTCAGCTGGCAACTTGATACAAAACAGCAATGTCTCTGTTATGAAGTTTCCAAATGTTGTACTCAAAAACGTAGGTATTCAATTACCTTCCTATTATTCCAAATGTAGGAAAGATTACACAGCAATAACTGTGCTATATTGTTCAATGAGTTTACCTGTAGGGGCTGATTACCTGTAGGGTTGTACTGAAATTTTAAAATTCCTAAGAGTAGATAGTAAAAAAAAAAAAAAAAAGGAGGGTATTTGTTGGATAAATCAATGAGGAAGCATTAGGTTAGAAGTGAGATGGCTCTTAAGAGAGTGATTCACAGATGTGAGCCAAAAGAATACATAGTTTTATTAAATTATTAGTAAGGGGTGGGGTGCCTCAGTTGGCTCATTGGCTTAGTGACTCAGTAGGTTAGGCATCTGCCTTCAGCTCAGGTCATGATCTCAGGGTTCTGGGATTGAGCCCTGCTTAGTGGGGAGTCTCCTCCCTCTCCCTCTGCAGGAGATCCCCCTACTTGTGTTCTTTGGTTTTTTCTCTGTGTGTCAAATAAATAAATAAAATCTTAAATAAATAGGAAATGGTTTTGTCATATTTTGGAATGTTCTTATTTGGTGTCATTTATAATTTAGGATTGTATTGTAATGACATATGAAACATTACAGAGGTTAAAATGCATACACTTTTAATGCTCTAATGACCATAAGATCATGTTAGAACCTGAGCATTGGTACTTATATGTTAAAGACAATATCAAATTATTATTTTTGTAGTATTCAATGGGGATGAGACAAGATTAGTCAAACATTTTTTAGAGTTATCAAAAAGGATTTATAGATGATGTTACATAAAACTATCATTCTACATCGTATGGTCATAGTTATTTTGCAGACAAAATATTTCCGTATTTTTTAAAAATAAGGACATTAAAAAATACCTCAATTCTTAACTCATACTATTAACTTTTGTTTACAAATGTAAGAAAAGTATTTTTGCTTATTATAAGATAAAGTCTTAAAAGCCAAATACATAATTTGGAGAACCATAAATTTCCCCTTGAAATTTTAAATCCCTAATTGTTCAATCCTTTTGATTACTTACTTTATTTTAAATAGAATAATTTATTCACATATTCATATTTTGTATTTACTTGGTTAATTTCACACATTAAGGTAGGTGTAACAAAGCCTTTTCAAATTATCTTAATTATTACTAAATTGATTATTGTTCTGCATAATGCTGATCAACACATACTGCTAATTCCATGGTATCTATATGCAAAATAAGTACTTATTCTAATATGGATCTATCATTAGATAAAAGCTATCATTTTGGCATGAGATTTTAGATGATTGTGCATTGCTTTCTCAAAAACTTAATGTTGCAGCTAGATTTTCTCTGCATCAATCATGTCACCCAATGTGTTTTGTTTATGATATTTAACCTGGATATTTAAGAGTATTACTAGTGATGAAGTGAGTTTTCTCCATCAGAAAATAATTCATGTATCCAGAAAAAAAAAAAAAAAGAATTCACATGTCTGAAAAGGATTTTTCTTCAAAAATATGAACTGCCTCTAGCATATTGTTTTCCATTCATAAATGAATAAAAGATGAAGGAAGATGTATGCCTTTGGCTATTTTCTGATGATGAGAATGTTGACCGTTTGAAGGCTGCTTATATTGAATATAGTCCCACGATTTAGAATGGAGGTAATGTCAGCTTAGGACACACATGAAAACGTCCAGTATATTTAACTTGTATACTCAGGGCATCCACAGGTACAATTATCTGAAGTTCATACTGTGTATTCATTTCAATGAAGTGGATGATGTATATTTCCTGTCATCTCCTTTAAGAACTACAGAGAATTGTTCTGTCTTTTATGAGCAGCAGGACACCAAGACATTAGCTTAAGTGTCATTGTTCATTTCAACAGCAACTTAGCTAACTGGTCCTGTTCATCTCCTTGCCAGCTTGACTGTTACTCATTGAAGTCAGTCTCTACAACTTACTGAGTACACTGACATGATGTAAAGAGACTGAAAAAAAAATTAGAGGAAATTCTTGGATCACAAAGCTGGCTGCATTGATAGATCGAAGAACTGGATGGTACCAGCAATTCTATTCTAGCAAATCATGCAAAGATGATACTTTTATATGTTTACTATATTTACCCATTAAAATTTAGAAAGGGAAGACATGATCATATCTTGCATGTTTTTCTATTTCCTTTAGAAGTTCCAGCATTTTTTGCTGTTTTTTTGTTTTCTCAGCTTCTGTTCACTTGACTTTGGGAGCAGTGGTGGGGCGAGGGGTGGGGACATACACACAAATGCTCAGTTCCTTCTTGGTTTGAATGTCCTAGTTTGAATATATGTGGATACATGTTTTCTTTTTTTGTTTGTTTGTTTTGTTTTGTTTTGTTTTTGCAAGCAAAAACTTTTATTCAGAATAAGCATTAGCAAAATGAAGATAAGTGCCTCATAATGCAGGGCCACAGAATACTCAGATTAGAAAATCATTACAAAACTTTGCTACAGATTAAAATAAACTTGAAACCACAATCACTGGCTATAAAATGCCGCTGTATGGAATCACTCTAAAAATAAAAGGTGAAAATCTTCAGACAATTTGTTCTCTTGTTTGCCCAGGTTGCAGGGAGTCAACAGCCCTCAGAATCCAGTGCAGCTGTGACACCCAAGGCCAGGGAGTGATCAGAGGACCCCTCAGCCCCACCGCTGTGGCCCTGCTATTGAATCTGCATGAAGACCACCTGGCCTCAGGGTTCAATTGGTCTTTATGCAAAGGTCTTGCCTGTGTCCTATTTTGGCTATTTCAAACCGAGAAACGTGTAACTATATATTATATATATATATCCACAATGACTTTTTTTTTCCAAATTTATATATATCACAGTCATTAAGACAATGGGCTCTGCCTCCAGAGTGCTTCAGTTCTAATTTGGCTTTATCATTTACTCTCTGTGATTATGTGGATTCAGAGAAAATATTTGACAAAATTCAACCTTGTTTCCAAAACTGTCAACAATAGGAACAGGATGGAATGTCCTTCAGTAAATGGCACCTTTAAGAAAACAGCTAATATCATACATGCTGATGAGAGACAATGTTTCCCTCTAAGTTCAGAGACAAGGCAAAGAGATCTTCTCTAATTCATTCTGTTGAATTATAGACCTACATGCAAAATCTAAAGCTATAAAATTTCTAGAATTTTCTAAAATTTCATTGGAGAATATCTTCACAATCATAAGCAAACTAAGAGTTCATAAAGAGAAAAGGGAAAACACAAAGACTTTTTAAAGATAAACTATAATTTGGGGCACCTGGGTGGCTCAATGGTTGAGCATCTGCCTTCAGCTCATGTCCTGATCCTGGGGTTCTGTGATCCCTGCTCAGCTGGGAGCCTGCTTCTCCCTCTGCCTGTGTCTCTGCCTCTCTCTGTGTCTCTCACGAATAGATAAATACAATCTTTATTAAAAAATAACAATAAAAGGGCAGCCCTGGGTGACTCAGTGGTTTAGTGCCAACTACAGCCCAGGGTGTGATCCTGGGGTCTCATGATCGAGTCCCATGTCGGGCTCCCTGCATGGAACCTGCTTCTCCCTCTGCCTGTGTCTCTGCCTCTGTGTGTGTGTGTGTGTGTGTGTCTCTCTCATGAATAAATACATAAAATCTTTAACAAAATAACAATAAAATAAAATTTAAAAGATATACTACAATTTGAACTTTGGCAAAAGAAAAATATCTGCTCAGGAAGACCTACCACTAAGAAAGTAAACAGCCAAACCATAGTGAAATAAAATATTTACAAACATACATTTAAGAACAAACTTGCTACTCCCCAATAATAGAAAGATAAAAGTGAGAAACAAATTTGAACTGATAGTTTAGAAAAGAAAATGTATAGCTGCCCCGTAAGCCTAAGATTTCATGCTCAACACCCTTAGTCATCAGGGAAATGCAGTTTTAAAATCATATCTACCCACATAACTAAATGAAAAATAATAGTGACACCAAATGTTGGATATTATACAGATTAAGGGTGGGAAAATATGACCCACGGGTCAAATCCACTTGTTGCTTTTTTTATAAATTTCTATTAGAACCCAGCCATGCCCATATTTGCATATTTTCTATGGAGGCTTCCACATTGCAGCAGCAGAACTGAATAATTACAGCACAGACTGTATAGACCACAGAGCTAGGATATTTACTCAATAGCACTTTATAGAAAAACATCGCTGACCCATGACTTAATAGTATCAGAACCCTTAAAATAATCTCTTTGTTTGGCGGGTAAAATGCTACAAACAACTTGGAAAACTATAACTTCTTTTCTTGTTTTTTTTTTTTCTAAAGATTTTATTTATTTATTCATGAGAGACAGAGAGAGAGGCAGAGACACAGACAGAGGGAGAAGCAGGCTCCATGCAGGGAGCCCGATGTGGGACTTGATCCCAGGACCCCGGGGTCATGCCCTGAGCAGAAGGTAAGTGCTCAACCGCTGAGCCACCCAGGCATCCTGAAAACTATAATTTCTTAAAAATCTTTTACCTACCCTACAACTCAGCAATGGACCATCCAGCATTTATTCAAGAAGAAAACATATGTCCACATTAAACTTTGTGCAAGAATGATCGTTAAAATGTTATTCATTTTAGCCAAAACTACAAATAGTCAGTCCAGGTATCCATCAACAGGAGATTGGAAAACCATTGTGGTGTGTTCGTACAATAGAATACTTCTCAGCAATGTAAAAGAACAAACTGTGGAAGTATGTAGCAATCTCAAAAACCTAATGCTGTATGAAAAAAATCAGACACAAAATAGAACATGTATTTCTACAAACCCTAGAAAAAGCAAATTCACGTACAGTGATAGAATTCACTGTTCGCTTTGATATGGAGACCCACTACCTTGCAGAGGGTGCAGGGTAACTCTTTGGAGTGATGGATATAGTCGATCTGGTTAGTGGTGAGGATTACACAAATCTAAGCATTTGTGGAAATGGATTAAATTGTACAATTAAAATTGGGTCCTTCACTTAATGTTTTTATACCTAAAAAGATAAATTAGTCACATGGCTATTCTAACCAGATGGGGATGATGTTTTGTAGGTGGATAGTTGAACACCTAGTTTAAATTTTATCACAATAAAGACAGGGAGAATTAATTCAGAGAGATAATAATTGGTGTCACAATAATATGTGGTCACTGGCTAGAAAGAGTCCGAATGCCGATGTGGTAGAGAAACACGTACGACATTGGAGTTATTGAAAATTATCCAGTTATTAGATTAAAACACGGGTCATGGAAGTTTGGTAGAACATAAACTAAAAATAAAGTGCAATAATAATTTACAAAAGAGATAAAAAGCATAAATCAGAGATCAAGAAGAAACACGTCACCTATAATAAACATATGTAGAGCATATTGAAAGCCTTAAATCAATCTAAACACTTTAAAATGTTAAGTTAAAATACAGTAATACACTCTTTCTTATTGTTCATATTTTCAACAGTTGAGAGACTGATAACACCTGGTAAAAAATACCACGAAGGGGCAGGACAAGCTGACAACTTCTATGATGAAGCAGTTCTGAATTCAACAGGAACCCCATTAAGACGAGATCAGCCTACGGGTTTCTATGGAGTGATATGTCGCTCCTCTTACTGTTGGGTGGTACCTCTCGTGGGTCATTTCTGAATCTGTGCTTCCTTCTCATCACAATCTGCCATCTGGTCTCAGCAGCGATTGAGAGTAATTAAAGCAAAGGTCTGTGACCACACTGGGGACAAAGCAGTAGAGAGGAGAATGTTCAGGTACTTCAGGAAGCCATCGCATTGAGTGGAGCAGGGGCCCCTGGAGGGACTGGGCGGTGGTCATTCGGAGCTGCAGGCCCCACATCCAGGACCAGGTTGTGACAGATGCGAGCATCTTCCTATTAATCTAAGGTATACGGAGATGTATCGGACGCACAAGCAAGTAAATTGCAAAGCGAGACTCCCCACAGTAAAGCAGAATACAAAAAATGGAATGATTTTATTTTCTATGTTGATATAAACAGTCCTTTATATTAAAATTATTCAAGGGATGATTTCTCTTGCCATGGTGCTTCTTACTGTTATAACCCCAATGCAAAAATAAATAAATAAAAAATAAGTTCAGCAACTAAAGCACAAAAAAAGAGAGTGGAAAATAACTTTCTAAATTAATTTCCTATTTTATAGAAGTACAAAAAAAAAAAAACTGCACGTATCAAATGCCATGGAATCTGAAAGGATTTTCTATGAATAAGGGATGGCATTGCACTTTGCTTCTGAGCCAGTTTGCTTGTTTTACCTCCGCCATAAGTTTGTGCCTCAAGGATCTGAAGTGCCCTACATTTGTTCTGGAAGGGGGACCGGAGTCTCCGAACCACTAGATGCCTGTCTGAAACCCCTGAGATGCACAGAACCGGGAAACCGATGAGCTGTCCCGGCCTGAGTGCATGTTCTGACCGGCTGCACTGGAGTGGTTTCCTTGCTTGGAATTTTCTGACAAATCAAAGGCTTGGAGTCTTCTATCTGCAGCTGCAGTGAGCTGGTTGAAGATAACTTGTTTGTCCTTGTGGGTTGCTTTTCCTCTTGCAAATAGTGTTGGGTAGAAACCTCAACCAGAGAAAGTTCAAGAGTACTTGGTATTTAGAAACACTCTTAAAAAAAAAAAAAAAAAAGAAAAGAAAAGAAAAAAGAAACACTCTTAAAAATATACTCAGAAATGCAAAAAAAAAAAAAAAAGATTTCCATGGTATTAACTTAGAAAGGAGACGAATGTGTTCATGGTCAGCCGGGATATGAAAGATATAGATAAACCCCCTGTGGACACGCCCTTGATTCATTTATCCTCCAAGAAAGCTTCTTAACCTAAGACTGTGCCAAAGCAGAAAATTGGGGGGCCTTGCTTTGTGCTTCTCTGCTTAGCACGTGCCAGGCACCACTCCCAAATCATTTAACTTTATGGCTTAATTGCATCGCACCTGTCATCGCTACAATTCCTTTAATTGTCACTGTAATTAATTTGCCTTTGATGAAGATAAGTAAAATTAGATATCTCTCCTGATTTTCTCCCACCTTCTGTCTCTCCAAGAGTCTCACAATTTTTACATTCCCCTGTATATTCAACAGGATAACTCCCCTGAAAACTGATCTTCAAAAAAATAATAATAGTAATAATAAATAAATAAAACTGATCTTCGGCTGCGCACTCACCGAATATTCATTGAGCAACAATTTTGGAATATATCGGAAAAGTGGCCCAGAGTTTGTGTTTGTGTGTTTTGAGAAGCAGCATAGATATGAAGCTGATTTTATAGAATACGGACGACGGATACATGACTGGCAAGGCTCCACTCCTCGTCCTTACACCCAGGGCGGAAATCTCTAACACAAACACACACTTGCCCCTTTCCTGATGCACTGCCACCGCCTGTCACTTTCTAGTCCTCTCACCAAACTGCTGCGAGGGTTAAAAAGACAATCTCCATCCTTTCATAGTCATTGGATTGTCGTGGCATGAAGAGAAAGAATGCCAGAGACAGTCGTTCTGATTTTTTATAGACTCCCTGAGCTATGCTGGAAGCCAGAAAATGAAGCTAGTCTAACAAGGCCCGTGATCTGACTTTGGGGACCGTATTTTGGGCTTTTGTGACAGGAACTGTCAGTATATCAAAGCAGATACTTATCACTTCTTATTTATTTATTTATTTATTTATTTATTTATTTATTTATTTATTATTTTTTTGAAGATTTGTATTTATTTATTCATGAGAGACACACACACACAGAGGCAGAGACCCAGGCAGAGGGAGAAGCAGGCTCCGTACAGGGAGCCTGACGTGGGACTCGATCCTGGGACTCCCAGACCATGTCCTGAGCCAAAGGCAGACGCTCAACCACTGAGCCACCCATGCGTCCTTATCACTTCTTTTTTTTAAAAAGTTAAAGAGCAGGAACGTGGTATTTGTACACATACACATATGTGTGCATATCGTCTACGACTACTACACTTGTTTGCACGTCGAGGCCCATGTGTGCATGTGTGTATCGCCCATTTTCAGGACTCTTCTCTGCCTATCCGTGTATTTCACTCTCTCTTTATAGAGGACTCCAGTCACAAGGCACTTCCTCACCGAGGATTCACTTCTCCATCCCTTTGCCCTGCTTTCTTTTTTTTTTTTTTTCTTTACAGCTTCCCATTATTACACATTCCTTCATTTATTTGACCTCTTGGCTTCCCCCCCCCCCCCACTAAGATGGGTTCTCCATGAGGGGGAGCACTTTTCTCTGTCATTTTCACCATTGTATCCCCAGACCCTAGAATCACACAGAGTTGCTATTCAATGAGCACATTATATAAAGTATACTGTGGGCAGCAGGGCAGGATCTCTGGTTTCTTCAGAGTAAAGCAAATTCAAAGGTTGACTTGTTCAAGGTACACAGCAAGGAAGTAATATCACTTCATCTCGGTGACTTCTCTCTCCTGGCACTCCCAAAGCTTAGTGTGGCTTGGTACTTGTTGCTTGTTCTTACTCTTGCAAATGGTGTTGGCAAGAAGCCTCCGCCAGAGACAGTTCAATGGCACTTGATATTTAAAAACAGTTAAAAATATTTCCAGAAATGGAAAAAAAAAAAGAAAGAGTTCAGTGATGTTAACTTGAAAAAGAGACTGACATTTTTGTGATCAGCCCCAACATGATAAATGATGTAGACAAACTAACTGCTTATGGTGCGTCCTTGATTCATTTCCTTTGTAAGGAAGCTTATTAAGTCAGGATTGTAGCAAAGCAGAAATTTGGGAGGCCTTGTTTTCTGCTTCTCTGCTTAGCTATGCCATACATTACTTCCAAATCATTTGACTTTGGGGTGTAATTGCACAGCACCTGCCATCACTACAATCCATTTAATTGCCACTGTAATTAATTTGCCTTTAATGAAGACAAGTAAAAATAGATATATCTCTTCTGATTTTCTACTACCTTCGTCTGTCTCTCTAAGATTCTCACATTTTTCCTTCTCCTTTATGATAACTATGGATCTCACTTAAAGGCAAGTTCTCAGATGCTAATATTAGGTTGGGCGCCTCCTGTGCAATCACAGATTGATAGAGGAATGTCAGGAGATATATTTAGTATTTGTGTGGAATGGCAAGTATCCTTTTTTTATAATTAAGTAGCATTTGTAAGAATGCTATGCTTCCTTCCAATTGACTAAAATGTATTTTAAAATATGTGGATCGTGTCTTTGGCTGAATTTTAAATTTCTGGTACAATCAAAACTTACAAGGATTCAGTTAGGAGTGGGTACCTCACGAAAGTTGTCTTAGATATTTCAAAGCAGTGACCTTGAGACAAGCCTATGCAGTAAAGAGAAATAGTTAACACGCTTAGGTCAAACAAGATATGGATTCGAATTAGAAAAGCATCAACAGTCAAGGGAAGCAGGCATAGAGTCAAGCTACAGGCATGTGCACCCTCTGTCTGGAGGGGCAAAAAAAGGCTGGGCCATTCTCTAAAAATGATAATCGCTAACACCAAATATGTCTTGGCTGCAATATATAATAATAAATCTCTTCTACTGACTCAAAAATGATCAATAGAAGCTTCTGCCTACCTCACAAACTTGGAATGAAAAGGAGATGGATGTTTAAGAATCCAAACCACAAAGCAAGTATCAAAACAACTCTATCAGAAGTAAGAAATGGGAGGGACTCCTGGGTGGCTCAGTGATTGAGTGTCTACCTTCAGTTCAGGGCGTGACCCAGGGTCCTGGAATCGAATCCCACATGGGGCTCCCTGCATGGAGCCTGCTTCTCCCTCTGCCTGGGTCTCTGCCTCTCTCTCTGTGCCTCTCATGAATAAATAAATAAAATCTTAAGGAAAAAGAAGTGAGGAATGGGGGGAAAACATACCCCCTCCAAAATGTCCAGATATATGAGAACATTGTTCGGTTCCCCATTATGTAAGTGGAAAAAACCCCAATGATAGTTGTATTAAAAATCAAAAATTAGGTGAGCCAAATCTTTCTAAGGTAGAGGAACTGGGGACAGCCAGGTAAATAAGTCGTTTGGTGAACACTCAGGATAGAATCTTCTCCTGAAATTCATTTCTCCCTGTCCTTATCTTACTCGTTCTGAATTATTGGAATTCTGAATCTGTGAGCAGTTTCCACATCTGGCCTCTTTCGTGGGTGCTTTGTATTTAATCTAGCAGACAACCGGGCACCAACGAAAACCTTTGAGATATAGGGATTCACATATGAAAGATTTCACCCTTGGGTGGCTGGAGACTCCAGGGTAAAACTGGAAAATATTTTTCTGAATATTTGAATGCTAGAAAAACATATGGCTTAATAAGTAAGACATTTGGGAGACTGAGGCTATTTTTTTCACTTTTTTAAAATATTTAATTTAATTTATTTATTTGAGAGAGAGAGAGAAAGCAGGCACAAGCAGGGGGAGCAGGAGAGGGAGAGGGGAAAGGAGGATCCCCACTGAGCAGGGTGCCCAAGGACATGGGGCTGGATCCCAGGACCCCAAGATCATGACCTGAGTCGAAGGTAGATGCGCCCCTTTGTTTCACCTTCTAGTGGAGTAAAAAGACATATGCTATTATACTTTTCACAAAGACCAAAATATAATTTTCTATTGAGTGGAATGACATCATTACAAAGACAGTCTGTCATTCGTTAATATGGAGAGTAGGTTTCCCTGCACTTTCTGCATGTCAAAGAGTTTCTGGTGAAGAGAAATGTCCCATTGTCCCATCAGATGATGGTAGTAAAGGCAGTTGTTCATCTTTTGGGAGTGATTTTTTTTGTACACAGGGAGAGAAAGTGGGAAGGGAGGGAGAAAGGAGAAAGAAATCTAGAGGGAATTAGTGTTTAAGGAAATCAGGGACTTCTTGAGGATATTTAATTGATTATATTTATATTTATATATTTTATATTCTTCAAGACAAGGGAACATTTCACCTCGAAGCATAATCATTGACCAATCCATGAGCTTACCATTGGCTCAGCTTATAATTGCAGTTCCTCTTTCTAGGTCAGAGTTTTAAATTAGTGGCGAATTTCCCACAGTAAACCTGATTAACTGATTTCTTAGCCTACCAGGAATTTATTTATTTATTTTTATTTTTATTTTTTTTTCTACCAGGAATTTAAATCAAAGTCAAAATCATCTTTAGTTCTTGGTCTGCCAAACTGCTCCTGAGACCTTCCTATACCAACCAGACACTGCTCTTTCTGGGCTGTTTCACCTGCTCAAGCCAGAAAATACACATCGATCCACAGTCCCACAGTCACTTGTGTGGCCTCAGTTTTATCTTCTAAGGATGATGACAGCCTCTCTCTCTCTGGGTAGCCAAGATTTATTCTTTCTCTTTTTTCCTTGATGGTGCATAATTCCACCCCGATTTCAGATTCTTTCCAATGTTTTCTTCTTAAAAATATTTTTGCTGATAGGACTTTAAGAGCTTTTGTGTTTGTGATGAAATTTTGTCAGATGTTTACTCTAAATTACATCCACCGGGGGGAAAAAAGCAATCAACTAGAAAATTAATAGTTACTTGTCATCCTCCTATTTGGGGGGAAAAAAAAAGAGTTGAGTGTCTATTTCTCAATTCAATTCACTCGCCTTTTTGAAACAGTGTGCCACACTAGTCTCTAAACACACACACACACGCATATATCTTAAGGCTCTTTATAGTTGTACTTAGACCCACAAATAGTACATATCCACATAATATATTTTATGTCATGCTACCCCAAACATATCTAATAATTTGGTTAGGCATCCCAACAGTTATTTCTGGAGCAATGCATTAATACATAAAAATGGAAACATAATTTTACTTAAAAAATTATAGGAGTCTGGAGGTAATAGGTAATAATAAAATTTCTCCTACCACAAACGAGTTCCCAGAGGCAGTCCTAACATGACAAGGTGACTTATATGGAACTGAATGTTATAAACCCTTTGAAAATCAATGCTATCCCCCATGTTGGGATTTACTTTCTCAAAAAGAGTCTGAGAAACTCATATAAGAGGTAGAAGTGGTAAAAAATTTTAAGGAAAGGAAGAGGAAAAGGTAAAAATTGTTCTATCAAAATGTATAAACCTGTTCTTGGGACTAACAGCTCTAAATCATGAGGTAGGAGAGCCTTTTAATAACAACACTAGGAGTAGGAACCAAGGCAGTAATTTTAACTTAAAAAGCCAGCGATATACAATGCTAATTCCAATTAACACAGCAGAGGGCAGGGAAACCTTTGGCTTCAAATTACAGCCTCACCCCTGCAGAATGCAGGAGCTGCGCTTTCTAACTGCCACTTTCACTTGCTCACACTCCTCCCTCCCTAACCCCTGCCTCTCTCTCCCAACTCTACCCCTCTTGACAACTGGCCATCTTTTCTCCCACATGGTTTTTTGAAATATGACTACTGATGTTATAAAAAGTTTCTTAAGCTCACAACTGGCATTAAGGACGCCTGGGTGGCTCCGTGTTGGAGCATCTGCCATTAGCTCAGGGCATGATCCTGGGGTCCTGGGATTGAGTCCTCACTGAGGACTCTCCCTCTGCAGGGAGCCTGCTTCTCCTTCTGCCTCTGTCTCTGCCTCTCTGTGACTCTCATAAGTAAATAATTTTTTTAAATCTTTGAAAAAAAAAATTTTAACTGACATTAAAGTGTTAAAGCCATTACAGATTTTGATAGACATTCTCTAGACCTATACTGGCCAGCTCCTAGGTCTAAATCCAGACTAGAGCTTTAGCCTGAGCTCCATGAGGGCAGTCTTGGTCCTCCCTATAACTGTATCCCCAGTGCCCATAGCTATACCAGACACTTCTGAACAAATGAATGAACTCCACCTATCTTAATTTTAATTCAAAGTATCCGGCCATCTGAAATTTACTTATTTATGCCCCTGTATTAAACCTTTCTAAAATCATGCTTAGGACTAAATGATTCTTCACCTAGCAGATACTGGATTGCCTAGTGATACATTCTTATGAGGCCTTCCCATTCTCACCCCAACCATGGAGAATCTGCAAAGTAAACCTTAGCTTTAGGTAAGGATGAATTTTAACATTAGAAATAGGTATCTAGAGTGGATCTAGGAACTCTGTTGAGAAGAATTCCAAAAAATGAAGGTTGTCATAAAAAGGGGGAAAGTGCCTAAAAGCCGATCATTTCCCTTGGTCACTTGTAGGTCTTCCAAGATGCAAAATTGCATTTCTTGATATCTTTAAAAATCTGGAAGGAAAAAAAATCTAGGAGATGGCATCTTATCTACTTTTAACACCGAAGAACAATAAAGCTGAAAAATGTCAAATAAGTTGTTCAAGTTCTCATGAGTAAATAATGAAGCTGAGAATTTTATTGAGAACTCTGGTTCCTAAACCTATGATCATGCTTCCTGCCATAAATGGAATTTCTGAATTGTATAACAGGCAAATCCATTACGTCTTCGAGTCTGTGTTAAACATATTCTTTCTTAAGCTACTAACAGAACGACTTATAACTGGATTTACTTCTTCTGATGATGCTTTTTTTTTTTAAGGCATCTTCTCACTTGGGAAAGCTTCAAATATTAATATTGGGGAAGATGCGTTCAATAGAAGGATATGTCTATGCTACTTTAAATCTTCTGGGCATTTAAATAATAGACTGAGATAAATAACACATTTCACTCTTAGGTAATAGGTGGAAGGTGAAAATAGAAGACCAAATTTGAGTAGGGAGTTGTAAGGAGGGCTGAAAGTCACTAGGGAGGGACTATATGGGACTTAGTATGGGCAAGAAGGAACACATAAGAAGTCTAATGAATGTTGGTAGTCATCACGAATTCATAGAAGAGGTTATCTTCAAAATAGTAACAAATGTAACATATTGACATAAAATTACAGTTCTCATTTTTTTAGACTATTGTGAATAAAAGCTAAAGGAGGAAGAGACAAAAGAAAGCACACATCTCCCAAGAGGAGGTGAATGATGTGCATAAAATAACGACCACACTGGCATAAGTGATCAGAGACAGGTAAAACCAAAGACTACCAAGGGTAGGGCAGGGCTGCCACTCAGATGGCAGGTGCAGGGTCTGCTGAATACGTCGTACTCATGGGACTTTCCCTCCTGGAAGTAAAGGGCCAGGACCATCAATCCCTGTAGTGTTACTGGAGAAGCTGAGGCCCAGGGCCTTCTCTTTTGATTATATTGTATGGCTTTTTAATTGCATTTAAATTTAGCTAGTGTCTGGTTTAATGACAAATAAGTAAGAGAACACATAACTACATGGACACACATGCACACACACACACATGCACATTTTTAGGAACTAAGAGAGGGAGCATTTTGTTGATTGAAAATTGACCTTCCCTGCCAGTTACTAGGACTCTTCTTGCAAAATTCAATGAGGGCAAGAACAGGACATAAACCGTGCATAAACTCTAACCATCTTGCATTTCTGCCAAGCTATAGAACTCCTTGCAGGATGAGCTCTGTAACCTTTCAGCAGCAGCCCGAAAAACCCCAAGGAAGAGCAAGTCAGGATGAACCAGGCCAACGAAGCTAGAGTAGGAGCAGATAGGCAAAACCCTCTCCCATTCATCACCATGTTTGTGTCATGTTGTTCATGTCCATTTTATTGAAAGTTGCTACAAACCCTTTTAGGAAGTAGGCAGGGTCTAGATTATGGGTTCATATACTTGCCTGTCTGGGAGTCAGAGGCTCCATAGGACAGCTTCACTCTCACCTACAGTGTTTTGTAACACTGTTCAAAACGTGGTTACTGCTCCACGGCTGTGAGTTCCTCATATTGGGACTAGCAATAGAACACAGGACACAGAACGTTGCATAGCAAACACAAACACTGAAGACTGTAAATGATATAAAAAGATACGTGATGACATTCCGTAAGTTTGTTGCTCTTCGGAAGTTCTTCTCACTGTCCACTGTCCATGTTAGCTTGTATTACTTCATAAATCTTTCACTCCTCATCTCCAGCAGAAGCAAAGTTAGAACCAACTCTCCTACTACATAAACAGAATTTATAGAGGGAAACTTGGGATATTTGTTTTCTTTTGCTCCTTTCTAATAGTTTTTTTGGATCAGTGAGCAAATGGATCACAACTGCCTACCTGGCCAAATAGTACGCTGTGTTTTCATGCCAGTCTTATGGGCCTTTAGGGGAATCTATTTCCATGGGCTGTGAACCTATTTAAATAAAGGCCCTTGTCATCACCCTTGACAACCCTGTCACAGCAACAGTAAAATATATTGTATTTAATCACTAGGAAATAATAGATACAAGCCTAGGGAACCATAAATGAAATTCATTGTTAGCAAGAGTCTGTAACAAGACCTATCCTGAGCATTTTGTTCCCCCACAAAATACTCGGTCCAGTCTTAAATTCAGAAAATATCTAAAGATAAGTCTTCTTGTTTTGGCTTTTTAAATTGAGGTCAAATTTACAGATCTCATTTTACTCTGTTTATAATTCAGCACAAATTTACTAAAACCTAACACGTTCAGACATTATGCAAGGATTAAAAATGTGGGAATGAATGAGGCAGACTTTAATTTAAATGGATAGTTGGCAACTGATAGTTGAAGAGAGAGAAAGGAAGGTAAACAGAAATTCACCACAAATAATTCAGGCTAGAATGCAATACTAGGTGAAACACAATCAGAAAGAAGAAGAAAGAAGAAGAAGAAGAAGAAGAAGAAGAAGAAGAAGAAGAAGAAGAAGAAGAAGAAGAAGAAGAAGAAGAAGAAGAAGAAAATTAATTCTGCTTGGGAGGGAGAGACAAAGAAGTGTGTTCAAATAGGAATTAGAGGGAAATTATCCCATGGAGACAGCTCTATGAGGGAAAAGTGAGAGAGCATTTCAACCACAGCAGACGCATGGAGGTTGGAGGGCTGAAAGAAAATTTAGGGCATGATGGTAACTTTGTACCATTGAGTAAAAAGTTGCTCAACAGAGACATGGCAGGTAAATGACTGATAAAATAGACTGGGGCCCTCTTCTAAAAAGACTTGATTACTCACCCAAGGATTTGGGCAGTGACGACCCACACTAATATTTAGGCAGATTTAGTAGATACATGTTGATTTTGTTTACCCACCATTTCCCCCTCCCTCCCACCCTGCCTTTGTATTCTTCTAATAACAGCAGTACATTTATCCTTTGGAGATCTATCCCTTCCCATTTAAAGTCAACATGAATCAGGTGAAGAAGTGTTTGCTCCAGGAGTGGGTATGTGAACTATGTCTGTCAACCGGAATATCCTACCCTCCTGGCAACAGTGATTGGTTGAGGGTTGAGTAAGAGTGACTCACATTTGTTCAGTGAGAATATGCTAGAGGGATGGGTGAACAGAGTCTAAAGTTAGAGAGAAACTAAGCAGTGGCTGAATTCAGACACACCTAAATCCAGAAAGAAACTTGAAATTTGTGGTTCGAGTTGAACTTCTTTTCCATGCAACTAAAAATAAAGTCCTGATAAAAACATCACTTATTTACATATTTTTTATATATACGTTTTACACAGATCACTATCACTCAGACACCAGAGGATAGATGGCCATAAAAGGGAGTGGAAAAAGGGACCACAGCTGACCATGTTAGCACTAGGGAAGATGATGAGGGCCCAGATTAAGGCAGTGTCTCCAGAATTGGAGGATTGGGACTTTCGCTGTTGTAATTTTCTCTCTTGGATTCCTAACTCTCAGCTCAGGTCCTAGTGTATAGATGACAGTCAAAATTTATTAACTGAATGACCAGGGTATGAATAGAAAAGGTAATGAGAGGTATGGGTAATGGTAAAGGAAAATGAGGAATTTAAGGATCTAGTGAGGACAACTGGATAGAAAGTTAGTGGCATTATTTAAACTAGGGGATGAAAAGGAGAATCTAACAGAGGTAGGGAATAGGGGTAGGAATAGGGGCAAATGAAGGATACTGTTTTGCATATTTTTAGCCAGTGCTATTTTTTAGCTTTTGGTTTATATTAGTATTGTTATGTGCCATCTACTTAGAGATTTAAAACAGCAGAACTGGACATACAACTAATAAAATCTTACCCATCCTTTTAGATATAATATCCCAAAAGCAATCTTATCCATGTAATGTTACTCAGTATTCCAAGCTAAAATTATAACATTTATCATAAATCCTCTAATGTTTTGTGATTATTTATTTTAACATGCTACTCTATGTTAATTCTTTGCATATGCAAGAGTCTTATTTCCTTGTTCAACCATAGTTCTTTAAGTTCAAGAGCTATACTTTATTCCTCTTGGCATATCCCAGATTCCTAGGAAAATGTATGGCAATTAAATTAAAAATTCTCTCCAAATATTTGTTTTGAAAATGACATTGAGAGACTGCTGAAGTTATGAGGATTTTTCTAGGTATCCTTATCAGAAAAGAGTTAATTAAACCCATAGATTTCACTTTTGTTTTTAGGAGTGAGCTTTAGCTTTAAATTATGTCTAGAACCACCAAACTTAATACTGTAAAATGTGCTTCCCTAACATCCAAATCCCTCCCATCCTGTTTTATAGTTTTCCTAAAACACTTGCTAGTGTAATTTAATTTTCAGCTTTCCAGCATGTCTGCTATCTTTATCATTGTATTGAACTGTAAAATTTATGCAACTGGTATCTTTATTTCATTCGTTGGGTATTCCAAGTAACTGGTATATAGTAAATACTCAATGATATTTATGGAGTTAGTGAATCAACTAATAGCTTTTATTTATTTTATTTGTGGCCTGCACTTAACTTGTCTTCCTCCAGTGGGTACCACCCATGTTGTAGTTCATGTGATGATCATCCACTGGAGTTGTATAGGGCACAGCCCTCATGGTTCTTAGGAGGTGCTCTGCACTACCACTACATTTTAAAGTCCATGAGAGTAGAAATGTGTACCTGTTTTGTTCTCTGCTGTATCCTCAAATCTTAGAACTGCTTCTGAAACAGAAGGACTCATTGGATATGCCCTTAATAGACACTTGTTGAATTATTTAGCAAATGAATTAATAGTTGATTATGAAATTCCATTATAAAATAGAAGAAGGATGAAAATTCTTTGAAGTTTAGATGTCGTAAATATGAGACTACCTGCCATCAGCAGAGTGAAACAGATACTAGGAAAATCTCCTTTTCAGTCAAATAATAATAAAGCTCAGTATAAGGCAAAGTGAAAGTTTATGATTCATTTGTGAAAGTGAAAACTGAGAACATCCAGACATAAAATGAGTAGTATTTTTCCCTCATCTAATAGTATACTTAACCACCTCTAGCAACCATAGATGTAAGAGGGAAGGGAAGGAAATATAAAATTTATTAAATGCCTATTGCTGAGCACAGGTGCGGATCAAAAACAAAACAAAACAAACAAGAAACACACACACACAAAAAAAAAAACAGACCAACAAAAACCAACATGAGATCCTATGATAAAAAGCCACATGAAAAAGAATAAACTAGATACTCATTGCATATTGGCTCTTCAATACACTCTTGTATTTCCCCAAGAAGGCTGTGGGTAAGAATGACATGCTATGATTTCCTGTTTCAAAAGCATAGAATAAATACAGAGAAATCTCAGTTATATAGAAGACAATTTTCCGGAAAGGGGAAGAAATATACTATATGGTACAAACTATGATACACACACATGTGTAGGTTGTCTCTCTCTCTCTCTCTCTCTCTCTCTTTCTATTTCTAACAAACTATTGAAACTTAATGCCTGGACTTTGATTAAGAAGAGTACTTTATAAAAAAAAAAAAAAAAAGAAGAGCACTTTAGTTTTTCTGTTTATACTAATTCATGAGGAGGTTGCACACTCATTAGAAGATTACATTCAGCAAAGAAGAATAACAGGGGCTGGAAATTTCTTTCTGAAACTAATGAGATATTAGGAATAAATTGTGGCTTCCAGCTTTTCACTCTATACCACTAGAGGGTCATGGCTGATGCAGCTCCATATCATACTCTACCAAACACCACATTTGTTTTCAAGTTATAAAATTGTTCAGACCTGGACATGAGCCAGGCATCCAGCTTCTTTTCAAGCTGTTGTTAGTCCATGATCTTTCCATAGTAAATGGCACTTTAAATGTCAAGCATCTCCCTTAACAGAAAAAAATTGCTAAAATCCCTGCAATAAACAGAATGTCTCTTAAAAGACACCCGTGCCTTCATCTCTGGAACCTGTGAACATGTAATATTATATATAAAAAGAACTTTGCAGTTATAATTAAGTTTTGGACCTCAAAACAGAGAAATTATTAACCTAGATTAGCTTGAGGAAGCTAATGTAATCTTTCAAAGCAAAACTTTTTCCTCCTGAGATTGAAGAAATGCAGTAGAAGGCATAAATCAGAGAGATCAGAAGTATGAAAAGGACTCATTGCCCTTACTAATCTCAACATGGAGGGCAACATAACAAGGAGTACAAGCAGCTTGCAGAGTTAGGGAAGTCTCCTGACGGCCAGCAAGAGATCAGAAATTTTACTTAGGCCTAAAGTTCAGGAAATGAGTGATGTTGACAACATGAATGAGCTTAGAACTGGATTCTCTCAGAGCCTCCAGTTAATAGCCCAGGCCAGTCAACTTCTAGTATTGTCCTTGTGAGAACCAGAGCAAAGTAACCAGCTAAGCTACCCCTGGAATTCTGAGCCGTAGAACTATATAAAATTAAAATACAGATGTTGCTTTAAGCTGTTAAATTTGTAACAACTTATTATAGCAGTAATAATAAACTAGAATAAATGCAAAGAAAAACACTAAATATAATTAAAGACCTAAGTGCTATCATATCAGAACCACATAAATATAAATGGCCTAAATAATACTAATAAAAAGAAAGAGGTTTGCAGCATTGATTGAAAACACAAAACAATTACATATCTCTGTAAGATGACATTGCCATGGATTCCAAAATAAAAGAAAATTCAAGTAGATTTTTTTATATATACTGGAAATGAATATGTGGACATAGATAATAAAAATACAATACCATTTACAGTCAATAAAGGACATTAGTATAAATCAGACAAAACCTGTATAAAGCATATGCTGAAAATTAAAAAAAAACCTGATGAAAGAAATCAAATTACATTTAAATTAATAGAAAGACATAACATGTTTATGAATTGGAAGAGTCAGCATAGTAAAGATGTCAATTATTCTAAAGTTGGTGTACAGGTTTAATACAATACTACAAAAATCTCAGCAAGTTATTTTTTGTAGATATAGACAAGCTTATTTTAAAATTTATATGGACATACCCAGTCCCTAGAATAGCTAAAACAATTTGAAAATAAAGAATGAAGTAGTATGAATAGGTCTATTTGATTTCAAGTTTTTTTTTTTTTTTTAAGATTTTATTTATTTATTTATTTATGAAAGGCCCAGAGAGAGGCAGAGACACAGGCAGAGAGAAAAGCAGGCTCCCTGTGGGGATCCCAATGTAAGATTCGATTCCAGGACCCTGGGACCACAACCTGAGCCAAAGGCAGATGCTCAACCACACAGGTGTTCCTCAAGTTTTATTATATAGCTACCACAATCAAGACGAGCATAGAACAAACATACAGAACAATAGAACAAAACAGAAAACCAAGAAACAGACACAAGTGTGTATGCCCAACTGATTTGTGACAAAGGTTCAAGAAGAATGCAATAGAAGGACAGTCTTTTCAGCAAATGAAAAACTGCTAGAGCATTTGGCCATTCACAGGCAAAAGAAGAAAAAAAAAAAAGAAAGAAAGAAAGAAAAAAGCCTAAGAAAGAATCTTTAGGGTTAAGAAGAAAGTTCTTAGACTTGACACCAAAGGCATCATACATAAAAGGAGAAATTGATAAATTGAAATTTTATTCAACTCAATTTATCTTCAGTTAACTATGAAGAACCTTGTTAAGAAGATAAAAAGGTAACTATAGACTGGGAAAAAATATGTGCAAAGCATACATTTGAAAAAAAAATGGAACCAGAATATTTAAAGACTCTCAAATCTACATAGCTTAAAAAAAATCAGAAAATGGGTCAGAGTAATGATGTGATATATTAACCGATTACAAATAAGCACATGAAAAAGATGCTCGCAATCATCAGCTATTAGGTAAATGCAATAAAAGCACAAAATGAGATACCTCTCTACACCTATCAGAATGCTGAGAGCAAAAATAGTGACATTGAATGCTGACAAGAGTGAGTAGTTGCAGGGTCACTCGAACATCACTAGTGAGAAGGACAGTAAAATTGTAGAGCCACTCTACAAACAATTTGACCGTTTCTTTGAAAACTCAGTTTTCAAACCTACCATTCAACCCAGCAATTGCACGGCTGAGCATTTATTGTGACATGAAAACTTATGCTTACACGCAAAAATCCATCAGATGAATATTCACAGTAGCTTCATTATAAATAGCCTAAAACTTTAAACAACCTGAATGTCTTTCAACGAGTGGATAGTGAACAAAATGTGGAACCTGGCCTACTACTCAGCCATGAAAAGGGATGAACTATTGACACAAGTGGCAATCTGAATAAATCTGCACAGAATTATGCTGAGTGGAAAAAAAAAACCAATTCAGAAGGTTACATACTGTATGATTCCATTTGTATAATATCGTTAAAATGACAAATTAGAGAAAGGGAGAATGGATTAATGGTTACCACGGGCCAGGTAGGAAGTGGAGGCAGGCGGGAAGTCAGAACAGCTGTAAAAGATCGACTTGAGAGAGGTTTATAGTCATGAAAATATTCTGATCCCTGATTGCATCCGTGTCAGAAACCTAGTTGTATTTAGGCTGTGCTTGGCCCATGTATGCTAAATAAAGAAACAGATAAATAAAAACCCGGTTAGGTCACTCAGGAAGTGCCTTGCGATGAGAGAATCTGTGAGGTGCCATACAATGCATGGCTAACAATCTGTGTGCTTATCCTGTTTTCTCAGTTTCTGACACCCAAGTTCTAGGATTACTGTTGCATGAGCTGTGGCCATGGTAGTTCTCTTGTAGTTGCATTCTCCTGGCAAGGTGTTTTTGTGGGGTTTTTCCCTCCCTTGGCTGGACTCCTTCCACACCTTCCTCAAAGAATTTCTCCCCCACAAGAGGGCTCTCACTCTGCTCAGACTTCTGCAGAGGCCTTTTCTCCAACTGGCTCACTCCTTCCCTTCCCCCATGACCAAATTTCCCACCATGTCACCGACCTCTCACAAGTTACCTGTTGTCACTCTTTACTTCTTCCCAACACGAGTAAGTGGTTTCTTCCCGGTTCTGGATCTCTTGCTGTTCAGCCATGAAACTGGTGAAGATGATACTCTTGGCTTGTTTTACAAAAATTCCTCGTGTCTCCCACAAGGCAGCATTCCCTGGACCTATTTGCATGTGCCTGGACATTGAATGCAAAATTGAGGCATTTCCAGCAAAGGAAATGAGGATGTTGAATTTCCTTTGCTATGTTTTGTTTTTTTGTTTTGTTTTGTTTTGTTTGTTTTGTTTTGTTTTCTGAGCCACCTCTTGGAAACAAGTGGACATCAGGTTCATTTAGAATGTCTGTTTAGAATGACAAGAGCGTTGCCATTTCTTGTAGAGAAAAAAAAATAGTAAAAAGGATGGTGTTTGAATTCTTTTGCTCTCTTGTTCTGTTTGTGTGTTTTTCTTTCTCTACCCTCTAAATCAAATAATAATTTTGAAGGCAGTCTGTGAGAAGAAAAAATGACATTGTGGTAGTATATGTTCCTTTTAATATTAGCAAAATGGTGAAATATTGATGGATTCTAAAAGACTCCGCTTGTGGGGAGCAGGTGTGGGGCCAAAGGGGACACAAAAACTGCCCCAGGAGGCAGAAGAGGAGCCCAGGGCTCATAAAAAGATTAACCTGGGGTAGGAACATCAGAGGTTCTCAAGGTGAAGGTAAGAGAAAATAGATAGGGTGGTACTAGTTTTGAGTGGAGATTATTTCATATCAGATGATCATTTTATATCTAGGAAACACAAATATGATATCCACGGTTAAAATAATACAACTGGACACCTAGGAAACAGAATGGTAGCCATTATTCTATTAATACGAACTGGAGAGTGGATAGTTTGAGAAATTTTCACAAATGGAAAAAGTAAAGTAAGAAAAGCTGAAAATGGTGCATTAAAAATGTTCATCTATAACTAATCAAATAAATACCAACGTAAATCATTTGATTAGCAGCCTTCATAATTGATTACCTTTACCTTAATGCCTTGGAATAATAGGGAAAGTTCTAATGGCATCATTCTAAATACCACCTCACTGCACAGCAGTAACCCTGCGACATATGTGGCAAGTTGGAACCAACATTTTCCTGGAAAAGGAAGGAAATGCAGGATGAAAAACGTTGAGTCTTCAAAGCTCTTGTACACACTCAGTGTGGTGAGCCACACTCAAAAACGTTAACTGATAGAAATATCTGCTCCCTTTTCTCTGTCGCAAGCATCTTATCTATGCCAATAACAGAGACCATGTCGCACCTATGCGGTGTCCTAGCCTGCACATTCAGCACTGCTCTAAGGATCAACCCCAGATCAGAAGCTACAGGTTATGAATTATAGGCCCCCCATTTACTGCTGGGTGAGGCTAGGAAAGTTATTTAGCTTCTTTTGAGTTTTCTCATTTTTTTGATAGACAGTTTTTAGAGCAATTTTAGTTTTACAGGAAAATTAAACAGATAAGCTGTGATTCTCTGTATTCGCCCATCTCTTCAGTTTTATAGGCAACAGGCGACCTTGTGACCTTAATTTGATGTTGAATCTAAAAGTTGTTTTTTTTAGTTTATTAAGCTTTTTTTCTTCTTGTGAGGATGGGAGCAATGACGTCCAAGCTTCTTACTTGTCACAGAGGAAACTGAGCATCTCCAATTTGTTTTTAACCACTTGGGGTTCTGTGCCACTATTTAGACCTTGGAGCCCACTCCCTGCATATCATTTGCACCACGGGGACTCAGGTCGAGGGCCAGCCACAATGCCTACCAGCCTAGTGGTACCAAAGATCTGTGGGATCCACCAGAACTGATCCCAAAGACCTCACCTTGTCAGTCTCCCCAGGAAGCCAAGGGAATGAACCTCTAAGTGTGCCCTACCCACTCAATTTAGGTAATAAATGCACTAAGCCGGAAATAGTCAATCTGTGGTACAGGTACAGCCCTGGGATTTTTAGCATCCTCATGGCTTCCAGAGGATGCTCAGTTTCTTTCTCATGCTTTCCACTTGCCCTCTTTTGTCCTCCTCACCTGACCCTGTAGTAATAACGGGTCAAGTCTCTCTTATGCTTTGAATCTGAGGAATCGCTATCAAATAATTTGCCTTGGCTGGATTGGACAGGTTTTCCATCTTTATGCAAGAGAATATAAAGAAACAGAGTATGTCAAAATAAGAGTTCAACCTCAAAAGTGTTGCATGCCAGGTCAGGTGACAAACGGAATGCAATTGGAACACAACACAAAACGCTTGTTTTATTTGGGATAACACTAAACTCTGGACCAGATAAACCTCTGAATTGTCATAGCTTAATACAACAGAAGTTTACTTTTTACTCACATCAGGTTCAAACTGTGCATTTCTAAACAGCAGAGACTCTCTCCCAGCATGTTAGAGATCTAGGTTTCTTCCCTCATGAAGGCCCTTCTTCCCAAGTTGCCATGCTCATTAACAAGGAAGAAGGGAAAAAAGCTTAGAAGATCATCCTCGGGAGGGTTTTGGAGACAGATGGATTGGATATGAAAATTAGCTCTCTTCCTCATAGCATGCATGGATTTGATCTGGTGATTTAAATTTTCTGAATCTATTTTTGTCTCTAAAATTGGTGCGCTAATACCTAACTGAAGGCTTAAAAGTGAAATTACAGAATGTGCTTAAATGGCCTAAAGGGACTTGACACTCAACAGGTATTCAACGAACATTACCAATCTTCTCTTAAAAAAAAAAAAATTATATATATATATTTTTAACTAGATTGTACATATAAATACATGGGTAAGCAAATGTGCACACATATATATCTGTAGGTAATAACTTTCTATATGTATTATATATAAGTCAGAGCTTTTATACGGCTACCTAGTAGCTTTCCAAAGCTCTTTGAGAACACTTCAATTGCAAAAGAGTAAAAAAGGTAATACATGATGACATCAGAGCAGGTATATCAGGTTGAAACATGAAGCTTCATTTTTTAAGTAAAGAATATGTTTTTGCAATTTCATATATTCAGACTAGTAAATCACATCATAGTCTGGGAGAGTTAAAAGGGAAAAAGAGGACCCATACTGGTTTCTGAAGGCTGGACAAGATCCAGATACCCAGCAGGAGGGAAGGAAAGTCCTTAGAGCAACCAAAAATATGCCCTGTTCACAAGAAAAACATTTGGAATTGAATATTCCAGTTGCAGCTTGCCTGGTGTTACTCAAGAGAGAGGCAAAAAAATCCTACCCTCATTGCTCATGTAACATATTCAAATTCCATAAAATAAAATGACTTGATACTTATCAGTAGCTGCTTTAATTACTTTTATTCATTCTGGTTCACTTGAGCGGCTCTCTGGATACTTGATAGGACAGCATAAAGTCACGGAGCTCTTGTTCTTCGCGAATAATCTTATTCCCTGGAGAGTCTTTTTACAAAGAAGACCCCAAACAGTACAGTGATTAATCCCAATCAAGTTGTCCACTACAATTTTGGGGGGTGGAAGGTGTGCCCAAGCATCAATATAGGGCTATTCACTGTGCCCCCTATGTCACCAATCAAATTATGCACAGGGAGCTCATCTGAGGCATAGCTTAAATCCCACAATGCAGATAATGACAGGTCTCAGATCTAGATCTGATATTTATGGCTAATGAGGAAATCTGTCAGACGAGGGAGGATTCCCATGCTGAGAATGTGCTGTGATAGGGTGAGTTTAACTTAGACTTTGGAGTAAGAGCTTTCCGTGTGAGAACAGCTCTCTCATCTATTAATTTGGACACTAAACCCCTTTATGCTCTGGTTTCCTTAGACGTAAAGGACAGATATATAGATACTCAATATAAAGTTCAGAGTGAACCTGAAGATATTGCTGATAAATGTTCTTTATGAGTGACAGAACAGATTGACACACAAATTTGGTCTGGCAAATAGATATTAAGTGGCTACTAGGCGGTAGGCACCATGTCTCAAGTTGGAGATGCACAGAAGACCAAATCGTGGTCTCTGCACTCGGAATCTTCCAGTTTAGACACGAATTTAGTAATAGATAATTTCAGCTTAATAGGGGATGGGCCACTGTGATAATTAACACTTGCCTGCACAACTGGCAGGTGGTAGGTGTGGGGAATATCTACAGTCAGCTAATAGAGAGTTAGACGAAGAAAAGTAAATGCTGTGAAGTGGGGTAACAACAATTCTATCTTATGATTTAAAAATATTATTTTGATGAAAACATTTAATATTGATTACTAATTTATATATATCTAAAATATAATTGTCACATTTTACGAGAAGACTTCTAAATTTAAAAAAATTACAAGTTATATGTTGGCAGTTAGTTCATCACTCTCTAGAGGAAAAGGCACAATAAAATAGAGAAAAGAACAATTAAAAGTGGCTGAGAAATAAAAAGTAGTTTCTACTTTCTATAATTTGCTGCATTGTCAGTAAAATGGCTTGGAATTTCTGGCACTTTTCTAGTTAATTCTTCAATAATAATTGTATTTATAATTTTATCATTTATGGAGACTCTAATTGTAGAAGATGTCAACAGACTACTAGTCCTATTAAGCATCGCTTCTTCAACACAAGGACCATAAAGAAAAATAGACTGGGAATGAGTCAGGGGCCATACCTGGCTTTTCCTAAGAAATAGATGACTTTCGAGCAGCTGTGATCCAGTTTGGTTTTACTCAGTTGTAGAACTCAATTTTACTACAACGTGTTTTGAATTAATGTCATGCAGTGAGTGCAATGAATCAGAAATTCTACTTCCCCCAAATTATAAAGAATATACATGTTCTTATGCTTTTTTTATGTCCATATGGTTTAAAAAAAATAAAAAGTGGCTGAAAAAATAAGAAAAGAAATTCAAAGGACTCAGCATTGGCTGAGAAGAGAGAAGAAACAAAGTACTCGACTTTAGGATTTGCAAATGCAGCATTGAAAAATAAGAACAGGATGCCTTTTACAAGGATACAGGGGAAGAAATGATATGGATTCCTAAACTCCAACCTTATCATAAGACAGCTGGTACCTGCGGTTATAAAATGCATCAGCATTTTGCTAACCATTTTGTTACTCGCTCCAAAAATCACAAAGTATAGTCTGGGGTTCAAGTTATTTAATAAAGGAATGTCATATATACATACAAGGATATACAATTTTATCATTTACATTTTTAAATATGTTTCCTTTAAAAAGAAAAGGTTTGAAATTCCCAGCAACAAATCAGATTGAGAATAGATGGGCATGCTTACATTTCATTGCTTTATTCAAATATTTTAAAATTCGTATTTAAATCAAAGCAGTGATTAAACAAAGGAAGCATAGCTATATAGATGTTGAAAGGTCTTGCTATGAACTGAACCGTGTTCCCCTAAAATTCATATGTAGAAGCCCTAAATCCCATTGCAACTCTGTTTAGAGATAGAATTTTTAAGGGAGTAATAAAAGTTTAAAAAATGTCCTATTCTGAGACTATTGGTGTCATAAGAAGAGGAAAAGAGACCAGGGAGAACTCTCTGCTATGTGAGGACACAGCAAGAAGGCAAGTTCGTATGCAAGCCAACAAGAGAGATCTCACCAGAAACTGAAATCTGCTGGAGACTTGATCTTAAACTTTCCAATCTCCAGAACGCTGAGAAAATTAATTACTGTTTAGGCTCCCTAGTCTATGGTATTTTATTACACAGTCTGAGAAGACTAATAGTGTCAACAATCATCAAGGAATTCAAATGTGATAATAATTCCTCAAAATCATACCAAGATGATATAGTCACATCTAGTAAGTTGAAGAATTCAAATCAACTTCCTTTTACAAATTAAAAAAAAAAGAAAAAAAATTAAAATGTGGTGATGACTATATCTAATGTAACTTTAACATTTTACTTGTATTTCTTATAACCTCTGTGGAGATGTAGTTATAGATGACACCCTAAAAACATATCTGTTATCCGATAAAAAAATAGTAAAGTACACAAAATAGAAAAAATCTTGTTGATTATTTTTTTTAATCACAACACAGAAAAATTTGAAAAAAGAATAGAGGAGGTTTAGGCTTATTTCTTATAGGAATAGGCATTATATTTGAATTTCGTTAGCTTCAACTGATTACAAAATCTAAATGACAATGTATTCTTAATTAAATTACTTCTCTATGTCAACAGATGCAAACATTTTTTAAGCAGTTGCCAACTTGGACATATTGTATACGACTATTAGGCTGCTTCTGCACAAAAGAGAAGTCTTATACAAATTCCTGTAGGCTCCAGATGATATTATGGTAATTCCCTAGAAACAGATTATTATTAACTGAAATCATGTATGTCGTTCATTTGGTTTTCAATTAGTTACTTTCAGACATGTTTCAAATACACATCCTTTAGGTAAGTGTGATATTATCTGTCACTAGAAGAGTTATGAATGTAATTAATCATCCAATTCATTATAAATCATTGTTTGTGACATGACCTGTACTCTTCTTGGACTTCCTATGTCCTTAAAATTAGAATCCGGGTTTCCCTTATGGTCTCACTAGGGTATGAGCAGTGTGTTCAGATGCTTCTTCCTGCCCTCCATGGGAAATTTCTCTCTGAGCACTCTGCTTTCTCAAGTGTGAATGAATGTAAGTGTTTGAAATTTACATTTCCCAGGGACATTTGCTTCTCAAAATGAAGCAAAAGCTTTAGTCACTGATTCTTAGGAAGGCAAACATCCAACTCTCCAGGGATGTCCCAGAATATCTACAGTCGGAAGCGGGAAGTCTCTCTCTCTTACTCCGTAGTCTGCCACCGCAACAGGATCCAACTCGACCACTGCCTTAAACAAAAGATGTGATATAGACTGGCTGCTTCAGATTGCAGGCCTGCAGCAGAGGAGATGGAAGAGCTGGGTGTGGAGTGGGTACGGAATGCCTACGTCATAAAGTGAGCCAGCAGAAACAGGACGCCAGGGGTTAGAGGGGAGATCTTGTAAAATGATTCCATTCCATAGAAGATCTTGGCTAGCAAAATTACCTGGACCTATGTGCATGTTTTCTACTTTCTTAACCTTACTCATTGAGTTTACCTTCCTGACCTAAATTTGGATTGCAATTCTTTTTATTTTATTTTATTTTATTTTATTTTATTTTATTTTATTTTATTTTATTTTATTATTTTATTTTATTATTTTATTTTATTTTATTGTATGTTTGTTAATTTATTTATTTATTAATTTATTTGACAGAGAGAAAACACAAGCAGAGGGCGTGTCAGGGGAAGGAAGAGAGAGAAGCAGACTCTTAGTGGAGCAGGGAGCCCAATACGGGGCTTGATCCCAGGCCCTGGGATCATGACCTGAGCAAAGGCAACTGCTTAACTGACTGAGCCACCCAGGAGCCCCTGGACTGCAATTCTTTAGCACAGTTTGCATGTGCATCATAGCTTAAATTTGGCAGCTTTTCTGTGGACTTGGTTCTTGAAAGTCTATTTGCAGTCCACTTTTCATAATCTAATTCCTCCCTTGGAATCCGAAATTCTGAGATATGAAATGTCCCATAGAGTTAAGTTTCAGCTCCATGTGGCTGGCAGCATAGGGTCATTCTTTGCTTTTACCTGAGCTCTCTTTGACCTGTTTGTAAGGCAGATGATGGCCTCAACTCTCTTGTCTACGTATTTTGTCCAGAACAACAAAGTCCGTTCATGGCTGTTCTCCTAAATGGGAGCAAGTATGCATTTGACCAGCCTCCATCAAACATGTTGTCATTCTGAAGACCATCACGAACTTTGAGCACTACTTTGCAGACTGGCAACTATCTTGAGACAAGAATGTTGTCGGTGAGGCCAGTGAGACTGGCAAGAAGGTGAGCTCTTGCACATATCTATTCTTTAATCACAACGGAGGGACCATTTGAGAATTTGTCACAAAATAATTAGAGGAAAATGAGCTTGTTATTTAGTCTTGAAGTGCATAGTGTTAAAGAAAAATCAATAACAAGATACACAGTTAAATAAAGTTAATTACACAACAATATCCCATCTTCATTCAATGAAAACTCTGTGATTATAAACTGGACCGTAGTTTAACTTGCCCTTGTAAACAGCAATAACATTTTTAAATTGATAATATGATTATATAATATCTGCATCATATCAGTTAGAATGTTTTCAGTTCTAAGTAACCTGCAAACCAAATGCAAGCTGTCTTAAACAATAAAAAGAATTTGCTGGCTCCTGTAACTCACAATTACGGAGATTGGGTGAGTTTCATTGCCATTTTGATCCATCTGTGTCATTATAAGTCTTGTTTCCTTCTTTCTCTCTCTTCTATCTTATTAGTGTCATCTTATCCCAGCATGCTCTTCTTCATTCAGTTCCACAGTGGCTGCCTTCAGCTTCACTACCAAATCTGCAGAGAACAAGCTTCTTTTTTCCAATCTAGAAGAGAAATTCCAGTTTTCATCCATTCAGGTGCCTGCACGTGAACCGGTCCTTATGGTCATGGAACACTATGCACGGATTGACATAGATCGAGGTTGTATTTGCTGATTGTTTAGGCGAACCAGGGCCCAGTGCTGGTGGGTGTACACGGGGTCAGTCCTCCCCTCTCTACCTTTCCCTTTTCAATCAGAAGACAATGGGTAGGCCATCAAGTCTTCACCATAATATGTACCCATAGCTGATGCTACTAAAAACATTTGTTGAGAGAAACAAATGAATTAAAGTGAGGTCTATTAACATGACTATCTCTCTTTGCTTAGTGAGAGATCAGTGGACAATTTTGATACTCCTTAATACTTCTAGTGCAAATTGAAAAATGTATGTAGGCACCAGATTTAGAACCAGAAAACCTGAGATTGAGTTCCAGGGCAGACTCTTAGTAACATCACAGGCATTGTAACTCTTTTCTCAACTTTTTCATCCTCTCTCAAATAGGAATATCGCCTTACATTCAAAATTGCTGTGACATTTAAAGGAAACGATAACTCCAAAGTGCTTCAGCAACTGAAAAGAACTGTTTTTAAAAACACTTTTAGAGGCACCTGGGTGGTTCTGTCAAGTGTCTGACTCTTGATTGCAGCTCAGGTCATGATCTCAGGGTCTTGAGATTGAGCGCCCGTAGGGCTCCAGGCTCAGCACACAGTCTGTTTCAGATTCTCTCTCTCCTCTCCCTCTGCTCCTCCTTCCAGTCATGCTCTCTCTCTCTCTCATAAAAAATAAATAAGTATAATCTTGAAAAAAAAAAAAAAAACACCTACTTTTAAAAAAGTATCCGGACACCATTTTGTAAAATCATATGATAAATGTTGCATCTTCGGATTTGGTCAAATCGAAGCACTCTTGTACAAAATAATCTCATTTTTTAATTTAAAAAATTTTTAAATTAAAAAAAAATTAAAACCTGAACACTTGGAAGCTAAAGCTATATAGTAAAACACACTAACAATAAAATAGATGATAATGTCTATAATTTGTTTCAAAAGGAAAAATATCTTCCTTGGTGCTGCTTACATCTTAGTTTCAAGAAAATATATCTTGGTGGTAAGAATTGCACTTTTTTACTTGATTAAACATAGACAATCCTAGAGAAGTAGTTAAGATCATATAGATAGTTGCTTTAGACAAAACATATAGAATATTCTTGGATATTGGTCCACTTATTTTGGATCCTATGCTTCTTCAAGTGTCTTATTAGCTCTCACAGCTGTTAGCTGACTTTTTAAAATTTCTCCATTTGTCATTTCTAGATTAAAAACAAAACAAACCAAAACAAAGAACTTCAAGAGAAGAGAAAGAGGATCCCACAGTAAAACAATTGTCTCAGAGGATAGAAAGATAACCCAATCACTACTGTAATTGGTAATTTGGACAATTTTCACTATTTTAAATAAATTCTTAGCACAGAATTTATACCAGCAGGAAAGAGAGTGACTTCTACAAGTGCATTGGTCATTTGTTAAATAATTTTAAGTGCACGTTACTTTGAAGTAAGTATATAATTTAACTTTAGCAAATAACTACTCTTTTGGCAACCCCTTTTACAAATAATGTGCTCTCATTATCTGCTTAAAAAATTACGGCATAAATCATGTTGTCTCATAGCAAACATCAACTTTCCTGGATCAGTAAGTTATGTTTTTACATTGAGTAAAATATGATTAAAGCACGCTTACTTTCATTTTTCACAATTACACTATTAACTTCGATATTACAGCAGCTCTTATTATGCATGTCTTTGGGAATAAACTTAGTGGGAGCAGGAAGTTCTAGAAAGAAAAAAGCTTTCAGAAGAGAACAATTGCTACCTATCGCCTAAAAAGTCTCAGATTGATAGGTGCACAAACACTTGGACTAAGATGGTTCTGCAACTCACAATTTGGGTGGCTGATGCATACCTCATCAAAATGAAAAGCGCTATGCATTTTGATTTACAAATTCAAAGCTTTAAGTTACAAATGTACAATTTTAATATGAAATTTAACAATCTGTAAGAAAGCAAGCTAAGATGAAGTAAGCATAACTACATTTCTTTGATTTCTTCTCTTAGGCATTGCTGGTTAAGTGTGCAGTCGTTGAGTCTCACATTCACATACACCAAAAAAAAAAAAAAAAAGAAAGATTTGATTCTTAGCACTACCTCTTGCTAGCTATAAGAAATTGGATAATTAAAAGGAAGATAGTAGGATGTATCTCATCAGATTGTGATTAGATTGAATCATATCTAAACAGTTAATATAGAAGCATAGATATATAGAGAGACATAGATACAGATAGTTCGGTAGATGCATCAAATAAAATAAATAGGTAGTGATTATAGGTTTATTTTACCTGATAAACGAATATAGCTATCAGAAAAAAAAACTTTCTCTAATAAGTAGGAAATAAGGCAAATGACTTCCAAAATAACCTAATCACAAATTAAACTAATTTCCTTGACACATGAAAAAATCAATTCACTTTTAGATTATTGAGTTCTAATTAGGCACAGGTAAAGGTAGAGATTTGAAAAGTGCTAAGGAAATCCCCATTGTTTCAAGGGCCTCAGACTCTGATCTGAAAGGTACACTTTCATATACTCAAATACCCTATTATAATAGAGTCAGGGAACGGGATGAGAGATATCAGTTTGTATGATGATTTGTTATAATACTTTAAAAAAAATAAAGCCATCAATTGATATATTTCAGTCATTAAACCACTCCTCCAATAAATAATATGTTGGGGGAAACCTGGGTGGCTCAGTGGTTGCTTGAGCATCTGCCTTTGGCCCAGGGTGTGATCCCGGGGTCCTGGGATCGAGTCCTACATCGGGCTCCCTGGAGGGAGCCTGCTTCTTCCTCTGCCTGTGTCTCGCCTCTCTCTCTGTGTCTCTCATGAATAAATAAATAAAACCTTTACCAAGAAAATACTATGTTGGTTGTTGTTGGTTTGTTTTGTCTTTTATTTGTGAGGGAATCGATATGGGACAGCCAAGAAAGACTTTTTGAGAGTCATAAAAACTTCAGTGCATCTGATTCTTTGAGCAAGTTTATTTCTGGCACATTTGATTGTGCTTGCTGTTTGAAAGGGGAAAAAAAGAAAATGTTTTAACATTTTTTGTTTGAACTATTTTTATTTTGACACTTTTTAATACAAGATTAATTTCAATTTTTTTTTAAAGCAGTCCACTTTAAAAATGACTAACAGGAAGATAAATTTTGAGGGACACCTGGGTGGCTCAGCAGTTGAACATCTGCTTTTGGCTCAGGGCTGATCGGAGTCCTAGGATCAAGTCGCACATCGGGCTCCCCACAGGGAGCCTGCTTCTCCCTCTGCCTGTTTCTCTGCCTCTGTTTCTGGGTCTCTCATGAATAAATAAATAAGATATTAAAAAAAATTTTTTTTGAAATGGTATTTTGGGAACCCACCCGAGCAAATAATATAAGAGCTTTTCTTTTAAACATGGGTGATAGACTTGCACTATCACAGATCCGTCTTTGATCTGTCTCATTACTATTATAACAAATTATTAAAAATAAATTGTTTTGAGGATATCCCATGTTGAAATTGAGGCATTCAGCCCAAGGGAATGAAAACCTGATGTTTGATGTTAATAGGAACTAAAATGCTCTTTTCCCCCAAAAGCTGCTTTTCAGAAGCAAGACTTCTAATCTTACATCTCTGCGTGTGATTTTTCTTCAAAATATCATCAACAAAGGTACCATTTTGAAACAAGATGTACACTATTTTGACCCCTAGACAGCAATTCTAAAGGGTCCATTTTGAGACTTTCTCAGGTTTAGTAAGTCAGAATGCCAAGTGGCACTCATAAACTAACACCAGACACAAAAAAAAATCTTCTTTTTACTTTCAGTTCCATTGGGAAGATTATCCTCTATGGCAAGAGCAGCCTAAAAAAGTGAGAATTGCATCAAATGCGATTTAACTTGACATATGAATACCTACACTTTGTAAGACTAATTCTGCGGGATGAAATGATGTTTGTGGAAATTTAATAAGTTGGTTAATATTTCATGTGACCCGGCTTTTCTTTTATTTTGGTGCTGAAATTATTTTTTCCAAGACTGTGTGAATCCAGTGAGATACAAAAAGCAAACAACGTCATTCCTTTAGGATTTAAATAGACTTAATCTGTAGTTAGTGAATCAGAAATGCAGTGATGCCAGAGAACATTAACAAATGCCTTTCCAGTTTAAGGGTATAGAAAAATGACATTAATGCCAGGGAAATTCACATAGCTGGTTTGACTTTAAGAGCTAGATGTCAAAATATTGAGCAGCTAAAAGTACTCTTTATAAGGATATTTATATGCCTGAAATTGTTTTGCCAAGAGCAATTACAAGTACTGTTTGTAGCTCCAATTTAAGGGACAGTTACCCAAGGGACTTAACACACAAATTGATTAATTCACCCCATCTTTAGCAAATCAAAAGTAAATTGATTTGGCATATATAGCAGGCAAGTCTTAATGCAAATGTGGCCTCTGTTATTTTCCTATGACATCCCTAATTAGAAACATAACCCACGTAAAAGCTTTTCATACAAAGCCTGCTGTATACTAAGAACTTAACACACGTTAAGAAATATTAATATTAAAAAAATCAAAAATAAAAAATAAAGAAATATTAATATTGGCTCTCAGCGGTCACAAGTATAGAACCATGTGTTGAACTGCCAATCAGAAATTTTAGGTTTTAATTCCGGCTCTGATGTTAGGAATATAATTTGGGTACATTGCTTTGTCACTAAGAGCCTCAAATTTTCGTTTGTGAAATCACTTTGAAAGACATCCTAGTCGCTGGAGTTTTCTCTTAAATGAGATAAACACTGCCTCCAGTGTATACAGGGTAGAGCCTGACTCATTCTAGTTCATAAACACCGATTTGGTCCCCTTCCTCCCTTATGAGCTGTGGGGTATCAACCCAGTTCTGATGCAAGCAGTGTGACCTTGAGAAGTCCCTAACACCCTCTGTCTCAGTTTCTGAGATCTGTCTCACATAGCAATCAGGAAATTACTATCTCTTCCCGACAAGACTGCTTTTTAGATGAAATGAAGCAGTGCGAGTCATAATCCCTGGTGAAGTTAAAAGCCCCTTTTTGGTGCAAGGTCTTATTATAGTAGATGGAAATTGTTCCCATTTCATTTTGTCACTAAGGACCTTTTAAAAAGCTAACAATAACTCAGTGAGCAATGGGAAGCCATAAACTAACAAATGCATTCCAGATTCCTATAACTTGATACTATTATCCTGGTGCTACTCAAGATTAATAATAGATTCTAAGTCATTATGTAAATTATTAATGCTATGTAAGTAGATGGTTAATGTGATTGAACCTATTTGGTAAGGAATAAAAATGTCTAGAAATAAGTATGATCATAGCTAAAGCCTGCAGATGCTGCTTCTACCAAGTACTGAGAAAGCTTTCTCCTAAAATGAAGTGTGCTGGAGGACTTTCAGATGTAGCTGAGCTCTTCATTCATTTCAGGGTGCTAGTCACATGACCAACTATTAATATCATTCTTATCATATGTATATATGTAAAACTAGAAAGACCTATTCTTCAAAATAATACTAAGAAAACCCCACAAAACTAAAAAACTCTTTAAAAAAAAAGCCTACCTGCTATAAAAGGGAAGATTCTAGAAATTATTTATTTAAATAGGACCATCGGGGCACATACAACCTTTAGCAGCAGCAGAACTTCATTATGATCACTTATATTTTTAATGCTTATAAAGAAGAAGAAACAAGAATGTATCTAAGGTAAAATTTTCAAGGCCACACACCATGATAAACTGCTATGGAGTAAATCCCTGTCTCATTTGAAGAATTCTCTGCAAGGAGAATAAAAAAAAGAACATTGATTGAAAGCAATAAATGATTTATCACACAAGAAAAGAGAATCTAGAAGGAAAGTCATACTTAGCACTGATTTTTTTTTTTTTTTTTTGTCCAGATTTGGTGCATCATGGCAGACAAGAAAGCTGTCTTCTCTTTTTTGGAATGATTTAATTTTATGAAACATCCTTCAGGTAAGTATTCTTGCCATAGATTCACTGTCCAGGCCTCACGTATCACAGGCTATACTTCTATGTATTTGCTAATTTGGTAACTTCAACTATAACATACTACCCTTCGTTTTGTCTTCTCTGAAACTGACCTATACTTAGAAATTCAAAAGGAGGATGTTGGATATGAGTGACAATCAAGTGGGGGAGGGAAGGTTTGATGCATTCACCACACATGCCGACTAACTGGAAGGCTGCAGATTCACATAGGAGATGCCTGAGGAAGACCATTCTCTATACCAAATCCTGGCTGATTGGGAGGTTGCAGACACATTTAAGAGAGACTTGAGGGGGCCTGGGAGAAAGCAAGAATTGTGGCAGATTCAAAACCTGCCTGAACTTTGAATGTACACCCAACCCACGTGTGGTTGCATTGGTAGAGTGAAATCTTTACTGGGTCAAGGTGTTTTGAGCTCAATCTCTGATCAGTCACTGGTTTACACCAAGTTATTCCAACACTGGGGCAATTGCTAAAACAAGAATAAAACACAAACTCGGAAACCAGACTAATATCAGACAAAATAGAATCTACAACATTTTGTTCACAAGACAGGATAAGACTGATTGTTGAGAACTTCAAATTCCTACCATCAATAGTTTCTCCCCTAGGGAGAAATTCAGCAGGGATATAGAACACTGAATGGACGCCCAACTCACTTCAGCTAACTGCTAGCTATGAAACACTCCAGCCAAGGAGAGCAGAATCCATATTCTTTTCAAGCCCACAAGGAACATTTTCCAGGAGACACCATACTCTGGGGCAGTACAATAAATTTCCACAAATGTAAAAGTATTGAAATCATTCAAGGCATGTTCTCCAACCACGATGGATGAATTTGAAATCATAAATAGAATTTCGAGAAGTATCCAAGTCTGTGGAAATTAAGGAATATACTTCTAAATAACACATTTGTCTAAAATTAAAAAGGGAAATAAGAAATATTCTGAATTGAATGAAAATTGAAGTGTTATATACCATCATTTATGGAATTCAGCTAAAACAATGCTTAGAGAAAAATACAGACCTTTAAATTCTAGAAAAGAAAAAAGTCTGAAACCAATAAACGAAGTTTCCGTCTTACGCATCTGGAACAAGAAGAGTAAATTAAACCTAAAGCAAAAGGAAGGAAATAGTGAACACAGGATTGGGAACCAATGAAAGAAAACAGAAAAGCAATAGAAAATAATGAAACCAAAAGGAGTAAGAAAGACTCATAACTGACAGAAATCAAGGACCATTCATGATCCAAGGTTGTGCGAGAGGCCTGATTGTCTCATGGGCATCTGCAAGCAGGAGGTTGCTGACGTTGCGTCTAGGTCTCCACATTAACATGACCCAACAGCTGGGTCACTGCATGTCTCAGCGCATCATTTTGTAAATAATCGAACTACAAGTCAGTGATTCTCTTTCTATGCCTTCAGTGTGAGATCCCTAAAGAGGTCATCTGAATGGCCCGTTTGGTCTTCATCATCCCTGCCATCACTGTACCTTCACATAGGCCACTAGCCAACAATACCACTGAGGTCCCTTTTGACCATGAGTAGGAAAGAACTCGAAAATCAAGGCTTAGACAAGATAGAAGTTTATTTCCCCATGTTAAAGTTTACTCCAGCTGACTTGCTATAACCAATGGTGGGTATCTCCCCTAAATCCACATTCAGTAATGCCGTACCTCATATTGGTAGCTTGACATCAGTCATCTCATTCTGTGTATTTACTTCACAGAAATCAGAAAACACTAAAAAATCAGGGCGCTTTCTACTCCGGGAACTGGTGGTTAAGCATTTACCAGTTCTGCTATGTCGATTGTATTGTATCAAGGAGCAGTACTGTTTTTTTCGTACTGCTTTCCCATGGTCACGGAACGGTCCTAGATGGTTGATGGGGCTCTACTCATTACATTTTTATTTTTCATAGCAGAAAGGAAGAGAGTAGTTGAAGGAAATTTCTTTTAATCAAAACCAAGAGTAATTCCACACAATACTGATTTCCATGGTACAAAACCTAGTCGATGGGTTGACCTATGTGTAGAAGCCTGGGGCTTGTATCAGCTTTCACAACTGAAAAGTCCTGGTTTTATAATTAAGTCAGAATATGGGCAACAGATATTTGGGAGCAATTAGAGGTTTGTGAACCAGTGATCATTCAAATTACTCATCTTTCTATTCGATGTTCAGCACCATACCAGGCAGCTGTAGTAAAAGAGAATGGTGTCAGCAAGAGAATCACCTACACTACTTCTTACCTCAGATCTCCAGGGGATATGATTAGGCGGTTTTCTTCAGAAGAAGGCTGCAAGTCCCACCATGTCTACCCTTCCTAAGACACAAGTTGGCAAAGAAAAAAAAAAAAAAATAGGAAGTCAGTAGTGAGGTGGGGAGTGACAGAGAACTGATACAGTAACCTTTACCCTTATGATATTTGTACAGATGGTGGAGTTTAACTGATGATAAATCTAGTTTTTCAGGAAAAAAACACAACTATTACACCTGAGCTACCATAGCCATGAGGTAGGTAGCATGGCAGGTGGAACAATGATCTCCCAAAGAAGTGCACCTCATCATTCCCAGACTTGTGAATGTTACATTACATGACAAAGGGGAATTAAGGTTGCAGATTGAATGATTCCTGGATTATCATCCTGGGTTATACCACAGGGCATAACATAATCACAAGAGCCCAGATAATGACGCAAGGAGGAGTCTGGATTCCCTCCCAGTCCTTGTCCTATGCATCTCTTCACTTGTCTTCATTAGTCTGCTCTAGTTGAGTTTGTATCCTTTATAGAAGTATAGCACTTCTCTGAATCCCACGAGTCATTCTAGAAAATTAACAAACTTGAAGACAATGACAGAAACCTCTGAATTTGTAGCCTATCAGTTATGCAGATGGCCAGGGTACCCCACCTGTAGCTGGCATGTGAAGGGGACTGAGTCCTTAGCTTGTGACTGCTAGGCTAACTCTACATGGTCAGTGCCAGAAATGAATTTCAATGCATCCAAGTAGGATTAAAATATAGTACAGTATTATCAAATAATGTATGAACCGGGTAGTACCTAGATGAAGATGATGTTGTATAAATAGTCATTGAACATGTTTATAAGCTATAGTAGTTTAAAGTGGAAACTAGAAGTCAAGACCAAAGAAAGCAAGATTTGCTTTAAACATAAATATAAGACAATCAAGGCCTATATCCCATACTACTTAGATACCAATTTAGATCCTGTGGGATACATCTTTTTCTAAGGTCATTAGCCTCTCATTTGATCTGAGCCACAGTGACAACTGCTTTTGCACAGACTAACTATGCTTCACCTCATGACTATTCCTCACACTTACTTGGTTATTAAAGGAACTCCAATGGGCTCCTGGAGCTGATAGTTAAATATTCAGGAACTTTGAGAGCCAGTTGTTAAATCATTGGTAGCTTGAAATTGGCTCTGGTCTATAATACAATTAAGACAAATGATACCAGTGCTATACTTCAGGGCATCCTTTTATTTTTCCTTTTTCCCTCCCTCTCTCCCTCCCTCCTTCTGTACTTCCCTTCCTCCTTTCCTCCCCCCTTCCCTCCCCTCTTTCTCTCTCTCCCTTCTTCCCTTCCTTCCTTCTTCTTTCCTCATTCTCTCTTTCTCTTTCTTTGCTTCCTTCTTTTGTTCTTTTATATGGAAAGCTAGTTTACCAGCCAACCACAGCTCACACCTCTCCCCTTACATTTTGCTCATTTCCTCTCAGCTGCTGACAAATAAGAATCAGTGAATCCAGCTCTGTGGATGAATAATTTGGAAAAACAGGCAGCCAATGCCCATGGGAGTGAACATTTACCAATGGGAAACATAATCCAGTGATGTATCCTTTTATTCACTTGAATAGACTGTCCCAAAATACAATATGCATATCCTTTGTTTACAACCATAATTAGATCCTGAAAACAATGGCGATAAGTAAAATATCTTTTAAACAGAAACATTTCCATTAATTGTAATTGTCAAAATTATGACACTCTCCAGTTCAATCCAAGTTACTACCATCTTTTTTAAGATAAAAATATAGCAATTGAAAAATAATGAATAAAGTTTACATAACTAACAGCAACAAATGGGAAATGAATAGAGTTTACATATACTGCAATGTAATAAAGGTTTGTTTTACTTGCCAAGATGGAAAATAAGACTTGATAGTGACTGTTAGTGAAAGATGAGTATGAGGAAGTCATTCTTTGGATAATACATTATTTCTTCCACATTGTTAGCTTCACCAAATTTCAACCTTTTTGTAGCTCACATTCTGCACTCAAATTAGACCTAAAAAAAGAAAGCTATAAAGGAATATTTTTAGAGCACAAGAAAGACTAAATACAGGATATTTCAAAACGCGTGGAAATTGTGAATGCACGGATCTAAAAGGAACAGCCTCTTCATCTTGCTCAGTTGGCATGTGCATGTGAAATAAAATATTTTCGTCTTATTCAAATATGGTACATAATTTGAATTTATTTCCTATTGATAGTCATAGACTAGACACTGCTATATCAAGTACATTTGTGAGTGTTTTATAGTCTGAAACCACAATGTCAAAATCTTAATTTTTACAGTGTTTGTTTGCTAGATTGTGTGTGAAGAAATTGTTAAATTGGAAAAATAAAATCATCCAAATAGTAGTATGCTCTTCAAGAGCTATTATGGGGAACAGTAACTGAACATTTAACAAAAAGTCATTACATAGTGGTGAGTGTGTACGTTGGTTCATCTGAAGAGAATTCCAAGAGATTGAGCCATCACAAATGCTTGATACAAGTGGTATCCAGACTTTCTCCCATTTTATCTGCTTCATTTCCTGCCCCAGTTTCCTTTCCCCTCATTTCTGCATTCTTAAAATTACACTGTCTAATAAAATATTAGCAGATAACCTTTGCTAGTTTTCTACAAGAAACTTTGACCTAATGTAATTAAGACACGTTAATGTTTTATTTGATATCAGTTGGCTGAATAAAGTAGTCTCTAGCTGCCAATGTTAGAAATAAGTGTTTAAGGGTGATTTTAAAAAAATAGAGACAAAATATAAGAAAAGCTGATTCTCTTACATTATTAAAAATGGATGAGCTACGCCTATATCCCTATCTATATATTTGTGAGTATGTTACTACTGAAACTATGTCTAGATTTTTGAGGCTGAGAAAGGAAAGGAAAAAAAAAAGCATCCTCTGACTCCTTTCTATTAGAGCTGACCTGATACCTGATAACCCAACTAGACCACAGTGTTCTTCTGTAGGACAAAACAATCTCACAGATAAACATCAAAAATGCGATTCTGTGATCATTCTAGTAAAGACAAATTCAGTTTCTCTAGACCACACTGGCTTCAAGTCAGAACACAAACAAACTGACAAACCCTACAGATGTATTTTTCACAAGTTTCTGTTTCCTCTATGACTAGGAAGTGACTGGCAAAATGCCACCTTTGTTCTCGTACCTTGAAAGAACCTGAACACCATTTGCCAGGCAAGTTAAGTGTATATTGGATGGGAGTTCCCTGCAGAGCAGCAATTGGAATAAATAAATCTTCCTTTTAGTTTTCAGCACAGTCCCTATATTTTGAGAAAAGTGTGTGTGTGTGTGTGTGTGTGTGTGTGTGTGCATGCATTCGTGCGCACGTATGCCATTGGAAAGTGATCAAAACTTGAGTTAGTTTAATTCCCCCAGTACAAGTTAGCCCCAGGAAAAAGCATTTATCAAATATACTCTTCCCACAAAAGAAGCTAGAATGTTTCCAAAAAGTAAATCAAAGTTTGAACTCCAGTACACAACCAGAACTGTTGTGGTACCCTATTAGATAAATTTCCCCCAGATATAGAAAGTTCTGTAGCAGCTTGCTCAGTCCTTTCTTGTCTCCAATCTTAGCTAAGCAGAAGGAGAGAAAAATAAATAGCAAAAGCTTTATTTTTTAATTTTTTTTGTGATAAGAGTTCAATCTTCTTAGCATGCAAATTCTCATCAGCTGTTCTAGATAAATTTGTTTTTCTAAATGGACTGGATTGGCAAAAAAGAAAGGTGACTACCCAAAGTCATATAAAGTCTTATACAATTGACAGTTTTTCTACAAAAAAAATTGAAAAGTATCCCGTTGTAATACCCTCCTCCCATGTTCTGGCCAGTACAGATGATTTTCTTCTATAGATGATACATTTTCACTATTGCTGAGTTAGGTCGTTGAAGTTACACTGCATCGCAACGTCAATGGGCAGACATGATACTAGGAACTAAGATGCTCTCAAGGACCTCTTCCCTTTAGTAGAGGTAGAGAGAAGTAAATTGATCATAATTGATCGGTAAGGTAGCTGAAGAGATACAACACAAATAAGAGCTTTTGTTGGGAAAGGAATAGGCATGTTGGGAGGTGACCTGGTTGAGTTTGGCTTGGAACACAGAGGTAAAGAGTGCTGACCCCAGATTTGCAGTCCTCTTCTCTCCTGCCGCCTGCATAACCTTCAGTAAGTTACTTGCTTTCATGGAGCTTACATCCTAGCAAGGAAATAGACCAAAACATATAATAAGTTAATAAGTAAATAATAAGGTTTTTTTATTTTAATTTGAGTATAGGTAACATACTGACATTATATTAGTTGCAGGTGTGCAATATGGTGATTCAACAATTCCATATATTACTCAGTGCTCATTGTGGTAAGTGTACTCTTAATCCCCTTCACCTATTTCATCTATCATCCCAAGCCCTCCCCCTGGCAACCATCAGTTTTCTCTCTGTGGTTAAGAGTCTGGTTTTATTTTTCAGTTTGTTTATTTTTTTATTATTAATTTGTTTTGTTTCCACATATGAATGAAATCATATGGTATTTGTCTTTCTCTGACTTACTTCACTTAGCAATATACTCTCTAGCTCCATCCATGTTGTTGCAAATGGCAAAATTTCATTATTTTTTATACCTGAGTAATATTTCTCAGTAAATATGCCACATTGTTTTTATCCACTCATCTATCAGTGGACACTTGGGCTGCTTCCATAATTTGGCTATTGTAAATAATTCTGCAATAAATGTAGGGCTGCATGAATCTTTTGAAATTACTGTTTTTGTATTCTTTCAATAAATGCCCAGTAGAATAATAAAGATTTTTAAATGAAGAACAACATAAGAAAGTGGATAGGGTCAAGGTAGGGCTTGCGACAGCAAAGAGGACTATCACTAGTCATTGAAAGGGTACTTATTAAAAAGGTGACTTTGCACATAAGCACTTCAGAGAGAAGAAAGAGGTGGTATAAAAGCAATTAAGGTGACGGCAGTACTAATGTGTCTAAGGAGCAAACCTCCTGGAATTTATTATGACTAAAGCTTAGGGAGTGAGGGGGATTTGTAGGAGGAGACGTCAAAGAGACCATGGACAGCCTGCCCTTAAAGGTTGTTTCAAACACTATAAGAATATAGGAAGGCATTTTAGGGCTTTGACCAGGAAAACATAGCATCCTTTCAGCAAAATTAGAAGGGATGTCTAATTGAGTCATCAACTTATTGATAACTTAAAGAATTCTGATCTTAGATCACTCTGATTCTTAGCTTACAACTTCCAAAGTGTTTAAGGCATTTACTGTCATTGCTATCAACGCATTTTCATCTTCATCTACCTAATTATATGAACAGAATTTTTTCTACCTGTACATCTATAGATATAAAAAGATTTTAATATTATCACTCAAAAATATCATTAAAATCCTAGAAATCTCAATATTTGTAGTGCACACAGCAGATCTAAAGAGCAGCAGCTAACCTTCAAGCCACTACAGTTTAGTGGGAAACTAACATTTGGGATCTGTTTAAAGTGAATGAAATTAAAGTCTGACATGGTGCAAAATCCCACCTACTCCATAGTAGGGAAAATGAAACTACTGGCAACTACAATTACTTTCAAAGTCCATGAGAGCCAAAGAAAAGGCGTGAAATGGGGCTTCAAATGCTATCTGGGAAATCTTTAAATGGCATATTTGATGTGATCTTCCGTGCTATATGCTCACATGGCAATATTTCTCTTAGTGCTCACACCAGCCCTTTGGTCAAGAGGTGGAATCACTAACTGGTCAGATTTGTAAAACACAACCACCCATGAACCATGTATATATTTCTGTATCTTGATTGTATATATGTACTTTTATTATAATTTGATATATATCTGCTACTTATGTGTAATAGTGTTTTATGTGTACATATATATGCAAAAGTTTGTGTGTACATGTGAGTTGGTGTAGCTTTACTCACATTTCTTGCTCACATAAAAATAGTCATTTAATAAGTATTGGGTGAATGACTCTCGGTTCGATTTTACTTAAGATTTCAGCTTTGAAGTCGGGAGCATGTAAGGCAAGTGTGAGTGATCGAGACAGACAGCTCTACCATTGTGATTGTGATTTCTTGCATTTGTTTAATCTGACTATGTGGAGTAAAATTTACAATCAACAACCATATGCATGGTTTTATTTCAGGAGATTATGGAAGAATAACAGAAGTCCCAAAGAAAGTGTATGCACATCCCCAGCAATGGAAAAATGTAGTATATATCGATATTCTCTATAGTGCTCACCCAACACAGATTTTTCTGTGTTGAACTGGATTAAAATTTTAAAAAGCAAGACAGTACATTAAACTAAAAGTGAAAAATAGGCAGTTTAACTACTAAGAAACTGGTAAAAATGATGATTCAATATTTTTCATTATAAAAATTAGAATGGAAAAGCTAAGTAGGTTAGAGACTGCCTTGATTGTGTAGCTCGATTGTTTATAGCAGGTATTACAGGTCCAACACTTGGCACTTACACTGCTTGATAAACATTAATCTATTTGAAAATTTTCAGAAGATTAGTTTTGATCTCCAAATGTTTACATGGTAGTGCTATATCTTAAATCAAGTGTACAGAGTAAATGTAGGTGGCATTTGTTGCCAGAGGAAATGATAAATATGGGGGTGGGGGAAATAGAAAGGACTGAACAAGACATCAGAAGATCAAATCAAATTGTCTGCAGACACTATTGACCTTGAGTTAATTACTGACTTGCAATTTTCTCTCTTTTTTTTTTTTTTTCTTTTTTAAAGTTGATCTGATCTCAAGCTCTGTCCAACTACCTCAGGGCTGTATGACAACTTATGCAACATTCCTGAGTTTAGATTTTTTTTCATCAGTAAAATTAAGATAAGTGTTCCTACTCTAACAATTTGGTGAGGATTGAATAATAAATACCCTATATGTGAAAAATATTATGTAACCAATAAAATAGTATACGGAAATTCATTTGTCTTGTTAAAGAATATAATCAGGCGTTGCATCTTCTGAAAAGCATTCTTTGGCTTCAAGATCGTTTGAAGGCTCTAAGTATTCTCATATCACCTCCTGCTTACCCCTTGCAGGGCAGATAGAATCTGGGTAGTAAAACCTCCATACGTTAGAGAGAAGGACAGAATTAAGGTCACTCAAGCTATATTTCTTCGTCTTTACAATCACCTTAATGTTATTTACAATATATACCTTCAGTAGAGGAATGAATATGTTCAAATGCAACATGGAAGAGAATAGCAAGAGAAGAGACATGTATTCTTAAGAAAAGTAGGGGCCATTATCAATAATGTTTAAACCAATGAGGAGATTTGCAGTCTATATAAATCACTCCAGGGAAGAAGGAGTTCAGGTTAGAGACAGGTGGTCATGAATACTTAAACGAGATCTCTGGTTTGAGAATGAAGATGGAGGTGGTAGGTTGTATGAAATGAACGTATGGGAGATAACGTCTGCAGGTCTCTTTTTTTTTTAAGATTTTATTGATTTATTCATGAGAGACATAGAGAGAGAGGCAGAGACATAGGCAGAGGGAAAAGCAGGCTCCATGCAGGGAGATTAATGCAGGACTCACTCCCAGGACCTCAAGGTCATGACCTGAGCCAAAGGAGGATGCTCAACCACTGAGTCCCCCAGGTGCTCCTGCAGGTCTTGATGATATAGCAGGAGGGGAAGAAGTGGGAATAATGGATGATTCTCAGATTTATATATATATGGGAGTTATCCAATATTGGTGGAAGTCAAAATCATGAGAAAGATAATAAACTCACTTTGATTAAAAACATGGAAGTACATCAGGAACAGAACCTCAGGGATTGTGTTTCCCTCAAGAGTTAGGCTTGCTTAGATGTAAAACATAAAAAACAAAAAACAAAAACAAAATAACTCAGTTTTCAAAGGAAAATAAATACATTCATGAGGCTCAGTTTCTTTACTTATACAACAGGTATTTGATTAAAAAACAAGATTAAAAAAAAAAAAAAAAACAAGAGAAAGAAAGGAAATCCAAGAAGAAAATCAAAACTGGCCTGTGTGAAATTGTTTATTCATATGCAAGATTCCACTTAGATATGCAGTATCTCCATCAGTAGCAACAGTAAATGTTGCAATTCACCATGGATTGCTGTGTGCTAAGAGTTCTTACTGTCTGCACTGCTGGATCTTTAAAATTCATACATCAACCCTCTGAAGCCATAAAATCAATTTCTGAATTTGTAGTTTCTCTGTGACAGAGGAGAGAGAGTGGCTTGGGCAGTGAAGACCTATGGTTCTGTAATCTCCACAAGAAGAGAAAACTTCTGATGTGTGATCGAATGATAACAATTCAAGATAGAATTCTTAAGCCTCACAAGTGTTTCCAAAATCCTATACAAGTTCATTCCCAAGATAAAGTTTGCTAACACACTTCTAAGATAGGGAATTTTTTTTTTTTTTTTTTTTTTTTTTTTTTTTTTACAGAAAATGAACAGTTTAACAGCAGGTCAGTTAAACTTGGGGATTAGCTTTGGATATAAATTGCAAAGACAACACAGGACTGACTTTGTAGGAATATGTCTCCACCAAATTCAGTTTGATCTTTCTTTTTCTAAATTAAATAAATATTTATTTATTTATTATTGAATATTTAAAGATTATTTATTTATTATTAAATAAATAATTAAAATTATTATTTATTATTAAATAAATAAATAGATAGATAAAGATGTTGAATACTACTGTTTTATGCTAATATGTCTAGAAGAAAATAATACAATTTGAGTAGAGGCAAGAGTTCTTTTCCCTTTTTGTAGTTTCAGAGGGATCTTTATCACAACAGGCTGCGATGTTTTTTATTTATTTATTTATTTATTTATTTATTTATTTATTTATTTATTTATTTATTTTGATAGGCTGCAATGTTATACAGAGTTGGAAAACAGTCTCATTTTTTTTTTAAACTGAAGGACTGTGAGCAAATTATCTGACGTCTCTGTGACCACTTACTCCTCAAAAAAGAGAAGAGTAATAAAAATGCTGGATCCACTTGACTTCTGCGATGAGCACATGAGATAATGAATGTAAACTTGCCATGCAAACATGATGATAACTTCAAATGAGAATGCGGTTTCACTTTACACATGTTTTTAATGGAAAATCGTCACATGTCATTGTAGCAGAATGCATCTCCGATGATTAATTTTCACAGTGAACAGCAAAGCTGTTGTTAGCAAACTCTACTGAGGGCAAAATAAAAGAAAATTGCATTTTATAACCTTAAAGTCAGAGTCCTGTATTTGCAAAGGGTGTCGTCATTTTCACTCTCCAAATGACATGCAGTTCGAAGAGGAGTTGATTTTGCCTACTTGTATTTGTGTCACTTTTACTATTAAATCACTATTTACTATTTGTGTATCAGTTTGCATATGTTGCTTCTCAGTTATTTTAGGGAGGTGGGGGTTTAAATATATTATTTCTTCTGCGTGGATGCTTATTACTTCAATTCCATTAAAAGAAGGAAACAGTAGGTTAGTTTATGTGCTCTCTCTTCACAGTAAGGCTAGGCAAAGGCAGGAAGGAGTTTTACACATATATGTAACAGAACAATGAGATAAAGGGAATTATCGAATCTACGATTCTTATGTCAAAAGAATACCCCTACGATGGAAAACTTGGAGTGAAGCCTTTGCACAAGCATTTCTACTGGCCAATTTATCCCGTGTGCCCTTCTATGAAAAGCAATCTTTACTGAACCCCCACTTTGAGCCAAGCACTAGATGAGCTGTGTTTTCCCCAAGGGGAAGGTGCAGGAAGGCCCAATAACTCCGTTTTCAGAGGAAAATAAATAGACTACATTGATAAGGTCCATTTCTAGACTGTACGACAGACGTGTGATCAATTCCTATCGCCGCCTGTTTCTAGACTGTGGGAATCCAGTGAAACAGTAAACTGGCAAGACGTTGTAAGCATTGGGCCAGGTCATTTTTGGGGGGCCCAGAGTTGCTTATTTTACGGTGAAGGCCCACAGTTGTTTATCTCAGTCTGCGGAATAGGTTTTGATTTTCCAGGTTTTTTTTTTTTCTCTCTACAAAAGATTTTTGTAGGAGAGTTTCATGATTTCACTTGCGTAATTTATTTTTCCAAGTAATGTTTATTGCATGCGGCATGCACCTCCAATAGAATAATTGGAAATAACGGGAAATCTAATAACAAAATCCTCGCCTTTCCAATCCCATCACGCTCAGTTAATTATTGTTATTATTTGGATTAATTCTTCGGTTATTCCTCCTTGACAGGTTTCGCCTGAAGGAAAGGAATGCAGTTGAGTTAGAGTTCCCTGAGTTTTCCATTCTTTTATGGAAGGTTCGGAATATTTAGAAAATAGAATAACAAAAACGTCCTTCCAACATCAGCAAACCTTGTTAATTATTGTTAACATTTTACCTAATCTCTCTTCAGTTGGTGTCTCCCTCAGGAACCTCACCTGAGGAAGAGAAGCCCCGCAGGTGAGTGGACTCTCTGGTCACCTGTTCCAGGCCACTGTCAGCCGCTGGTGGGAGCTGAGAGGTCAAAGCCAGAGGAAAATCAGAAATCTTCAAAATCAGAAGCCTGGGTGGCTCAGTGGTTGAGCATCTGCCTTGGGCTCAGTGACCCTGGGGTCCTGGGATCGAGTCCTGCATCAGGCTTCCTGATGGAGCCTGCTTCACCCTCTGCCTGCGTCTTGGCCTCTCTCTCTGTGTCTCTCATAAATAAACAAACAAAATCTTAAAACAAACTTCAAAACCTAGAGGCAGCACACGTCCTAATTGCCTCACACCCTTTTCTAATCCACGTCTACCTGTTAAGAATCCCGCAGTGGCTACTATTAGGAGACCAGGGCCCATTTCTGCACATTGCTCACGCCTGCTGCCCACTCACCTGTATTAGGGGGTGTTACACCTTTCTCAGCAGAAAAATACGTGTAAACGCCCTCCCCACAGCCCTAGAGTATTGGGTCAGGTGGGGACAGTGCCTGTGACTCCCACACCCGCCAGTCTGTCCCGTGAATCTGGCCCATTTCCTGCCTAGTACGCCCTATGCTGATGGTCAGCTTGGATTTCTCCTCCCCCTCCCCCCACCCCCCACTCCGGCCCGGCCCCCTACTGTCCCCAACGACAGGGACCACGTGCCCTCTGGGCTCCTGAGCAGCTGTCTGCCCACCACGGGGAGGCTGGAGGCGTCCCTGGAGGAGCCTGGCACCCATGGGAGGAGAGGGAGGGGGAGTGGAGGAGGGAAGGGGAAGAGGGAGAGAAGGATGGGGAGGACGAAGGGGGATAAGAGGAAGGAGGGTGAGGAGGGAGAGAAGGATGGGGAGGAGGGAGGGGGAGGAGGGAGGGGGAAGAAGAGGGGAGGAGGGAGGGGGAGGACGGAGGGAGAAGAGGATGGAGAGGAAGAGGGGAAAGAGAGGAGGAGGGGAAGAGAGGAGGGAGGGGAGGGGGGAAGACAGAGGGGAGGAGGAGGGCACCGGCCGCGAGGGCAGGAGGACCTGGCTCGCTGCAGCCTGCGGACCAGCCCAGCGCACTTCCCGCTGCCTCGGCTGCCCAAGGGGGGCCTGGGCACCAGGTGAGTCCGGGGCGCTGGGGACCCGGCCCAGGGGCGCTGCCCGCGTTGGGGGGCGGGGGGAGACCTGGGCACCAGGTGGGTCTGGACAGGTAAAATTCGGGGAGCAGATACAGCAAACATGATGAAAGAGAATCCGGAGATGAAATAGAGGTTGTCACGGAGGGATGCTCTTGCCCTAGGGCGGGCGTTCTCAGCGAGCCTTGCCCTCGGACAGGTGTCTGATACCCGGGTACAGAGAAAGCCAGGTTGGAAAGTAGAAGCAATTAATAAAAGTTCTCAAACCCCCAAAACAACCTGTTTTAACATCTCGGGTAGGTCCATTGGTGAGGGAATACCCCACGTTTTCCACTGGGAGCTCTCCCAACTGGGCTAATTGAACCCAAGGAGAAGACGCCCTGTGAAGGCCCGGGGGACCCAGCCTCAGCAGACACTGCGCAGCCCACTTGCTCTCTGGCTTCTCTTATCTTTCTCTCCCTCCCTCCCTCCCTCCCTCCCTCCTTCCTTTCCTGCTTTCCCATCCCCCTTCCTTTCTTCCTTTTTACCTTCCTTCCTTATTTTAAAATGACATTCCTTGCAAAATATCATTTGTGTCTCTTCTCATGTAAGTGCCATATTCTTAGGCTGCTTTCTTCTCTTTATAAAAATATGTTTTTTTTAATTAATTAATTAATTAATTTATTTATTTATTTATTTATTTATTTAAGAGAGAGAGAGAAAGAGAGCAGGAGTTGGGGGAGAGGCAGACTCTGTGCTGATGACGACCCTGAGATCTGGGCCAGAGCCTAAGGCAGATGCTCAACAGACTGAGACACTCAGGTGCCCTCTTCTTTCTTTTTTTTTCTAAATCCTTCCTTCCTCTCTCTTCTCTCTCTTTCTTTCCTTTTTTTTAAAATTTTTCTGTCTTTCCTTCCTCCCTTCTCCTTCCTTCACTTTTTCTTTCTTTCTTTCTTTCTTTCTTTCTTTCTTTCTTTCTTTCTTTCTTTCTTTCTTTTCTTTCTTTTTCTTTTTATTTTTCTTTTTCTCTTTCTCTTTCCATTTCCTTCCTTCCTTCCTTCCAACTCTCTTTCTCTCTTTCTTTCCTTATTCCCTTCTCCCGGTAGTTGATTATGTATCTCAGTGTGTCATTATTTTTTTTTTATCTGGTTTGGAGTTTGCTGAGCTTCTTAGATCTGTAAGTCAGTGTCTTTTATCAGTTTTGGCACGTGTGTCTTTAAACTTCTTCTACCCTGTGCTTCCTCTGTCATCCATCTGGGTCTCCAATCACATGCTATCTACTTAGAGATCACAGATGCTTTTCCCAGAATTGTCATCCCCCCCCCCCGCAATCCCATGTGTTTGTTTGTATATATTTTACTGACCCAGTTGTTTTTAAGTTACTTGTTTTTCCTTTATCGTGTCTAATTTGCTGCTAAGTGGATCTGATAATTATATTTTTTTCAAATATCATACATTTTATTTTTCATGTCACTTCTTCTTTCTTTAGTTTTATTTATTTTGTTGCCACCTCTTTGCAGATCCTATCTCTGCATATTTGTTGAATAATTTTTCCACCAGATTCTTCAAAAATGTTATCATATTTATATCTTACTAATCTAAATTTTGGGGTCTGAATTTGTTTTTATTGACTATTTGATCTCTCCAACATTATACATTATATGCAACTACTTTGTATTATATCTTTTTGATTCTGTGAAGGATATTGGTGTAATAGAATAATAGAGTCTGAAGTAAAAAATATTTATAACCTAAAAAGACATGCTTCTTATTCCATCAGACCACTGGAGTAGGACACTAAGGTAATTTGATTTGGAGTTGAGCTGGATCTAGCCATTATTGAAAATTTGAGGGACACCTGGGTGGCTCAGCAGTTGAGCATCTGTGTTTGGCCCAGGGTGTGATCCTGAAGTCCCAGGATCCAGTCCTGCATTGGGCTCCCTGCGTGGAGCCTGCTTCTCCTTCTGCCTATGTCTCTGCCTTACTCTCTCTATGTGTGTGTGTGTCTCATGATTAAATAAATAAAATAAAAAAAAAAAGAAAGAAAGAAAGAAAGAAAGAAAGAAAGAAAGAAAGAAAGAAAAAGAAGAAAGAAAGAAAGGAAGAAAGAAAGAAAGAAAGAAAGAAAGAAAGAAAGAAAGAGAAGAAAGAAAGAAAGGAAGAAAGAAAGAAAGAAAGAAAGAAAGAAAGAAAGAAAGAAAGAAAGAAAGAAAGAAAGAAAGAAAGAAAACCTGAAAATAGAATAAGACCTTTCTCTTTAGGAAGGCTTATAACCTAAGCCCTGAAAAAGTTGCACCAAACTGTACCTCAAATGGAGAAATGATGACTCAGTCCCACATGGGGCCTAATCTAGGTCATCTAGTGAAAAATGACATTCCCGTGCTGGTACCAAGCACCAGAGGATGGCATAGACAATTTTTTAAAAGTTGCTTTGAAACACTGGCCTCCTTGAGGCTTGGACCAGGGCAAGCCTTCATTGGTCTAAGTATAGTACTTCTTACAGTAAAAGAGCTTGAGATACAATGGCCAACATCCAGCAAGAATTGGTTCTTATTTCTGTATCATGAATTCTTTAGAACTGTGTCATGAATTTCTGGCTTATATAAAAAAATACTTTTGCCTTATACTATTGCAAAAGTATGTGAAGGGATGAAGAGAGGGAGGGAGGGGAAGGAGGGGGAGGAAGGAAAGAAGGAAGGAAGGGGAAGGAAGGAAGGAGGCAAGCAAGCAAGCAAGCTGTGCTGAGTAGGTCACCGGATGGGATATATTTTGCTGCAAAGTAAAAGGAAGACCTATGGCAATGGCTCAAATTGGAATAGAAAAAAGAACATGTTGACTCAAACATTAAGAACTTTAAACTGAATGTAGGAGGGATTGCGGAATTTAGAGTAAACACTCTTAGTCAAATAGAAGCTGAAGTCAATCAAGTGAATAGTGTGCAAACAGTGGATGTTTTCATTGACGCCGTGAGACATCATTACCATTAGGAAATGACTGAATCCCAATTATGTCTGACTTGTTTGCTGTTGCTTCGGAAATGTTTTAATCTCTTCAAGTGTGCTCTTAAAAGCAAAGTATTGGAAACCATGTGGCTAGGAGATTATACAAACTGAACCAAGCTGTTTTATATTACATACCCTCCTTAATATAGCTTGGTGTTCAATACGGAATCTTACTTTTCACAGTTTCTCAAGGGTTATGGGGGGAGGTTATGCAAATGCAGGCATGTTCCATGAAAAAAAAAAAACTATCAGGGCATTCCTGGCAAGAATGTTCACCTATGGGCGTTAGAGAAGACTGCCCTGCTGGGAATGGTGCCAGCAGTATTGCTGGGGTGACCCACCTCCAGGGAAGCCTAAGTCATAAAAGCAAACATTAGGAGGAAGAGTCAAGTTCTTTAGGTAGACTGGGAAGGCAGTGTCCATCCAACAGGAACCTTGGACCGGTGGCCTGGGAGCAGAGAGTGATGGGACTGCTGCCTGGGAATGCTCCCGGCCAAGCTGAGCAGTCACCACCCTTACAAGTCCTCTGGCAGAAGAGGAGCACTGGAGCTTGAAAGTAAAGAATGCTAAAATGTTCCTCTTTTGCCATTTCCCAGATTTCTGACCAAAGACTAGAGTCGAGAAGCCTTTAATCAATTTGTCTAAAATTTCCAAGGATCTCTGTTGCAGCTATTTTTCATTCATCTGTTTTGTTTTTGTTTTTGTTTTTGTTTTTGTTTTTTCCCTTCTGGCACAGATTCTATAATTACTTACAGGCCTTAATATGAGGAACGTTAAGCTATCCTTCCCCTTCCCGGGCTGCCTTCTGTCAAAATAGATTAGTTTACATTTTATTTTGTTTCATTGTATTTTTTTTATTAGTTTACATTTTATAATAATTTATATAATAGACTCGCATGCTATGTAGTTTTTTGTGTCTGGTCTCCTTCCCTCAGACAACTTATTTTGATGCTCAATCATGCTCTTGTGGGTATTGACAACTCATCATTTTTTCCACTGCTAACTGATATTCCTTTAGAGGTTTGCCATAATTTAATTATCTATTGACCTGTTGATGGACATTATTTATCTTCTTTATATATTCTATGTATATAAGTTCTATTCAGATATATGCCGTTCAAATATTTTCTCTCAGTTTGTAGCTTGTGTTTCAATTTACTTAGTGGTGTCTTTTGAAAAACAGATATTTTTAATTTTGATGAGACTTCCTTTGTAGGTAGTACTTTTGGTGGTTTATCTCTAAAACATTTTCCTAACCAAAAGTTATGAAGATTTTCTACTATGTTTTATTCTAGGAATTTTGTAGTTTACCTCTAATTTGTGATCCACTTTGAGTTAATATTATATGCTGTACAAAATGTAGAGTTTCAGTTTTTTGAATACAGATGCCCAATTGTTCAGGCATCAGTTGCTGGAAAATTATCTTTTATTCATTGCAATGGCTTTACACTTTTGTTGAAAATCAACTTAACGTGTGCCTGTGGTTATGCTAAACTCATTTTGTTCTATTGATCTTTATGCAAATGCCACTCTGTCGCACTTATTGTAGCTTTATAATAAAGCTTGTATTTAAGTAGTATAAATCCTTCAAAATCCTTCCTTCTGTTCAAGGTTATTTCGGCTATTCTGGAGTCTTGGTATTTTCATATGTATCTTAGGATCAATTTACCAATTTCTACCCAAAAAAATCAGGTAGGGGTTTGATGAGGGTGTTATTGAATCTGTAGATCAATTTGGAGAGAACTGACATGCAAACAATATAGGGTATTTCAGTCAATGAACATAGTGTATCTCTTGATGTATTATTTTTCATTCTTCAAACAACGCTTTGTACTTTTCTATTTGCAGACCTAGCGCATTTTTTTATCATATTTACCTCAAAGTATTTCACATTTTCTGATGCTCTTAAATGCTATTGATTTTTAAAAATTCAATTCCATATAGTTTGTCATTAGTGTATAGACATAACAACTGTTTTGTGTATGTTTGTGATATGCCCTGAAACCATGATAATGAACATATTATTTTTGTAGCTTTTTTGTCTGTGGTAGTGTTTTCTTTTTTTTTTTTCTTTTGGTTTCAAAGATTTTATTTATTTATTCATGAGAGACACAGGAAGAGGCAGAGACACAGGCAGAGGGAGAAGAAGGCTCCCTGCAGGAATCCCAGTGCGGGACTCGATCCCAGGACCCCGGGGATCACACCCTGAACCGAAGGCAGATGCTCAACCACTGAGGCACCCAGGCATTCTGGTCTTTTTTTTTTTTTAATAAATTTATTTTTTATTGGTGTTCAATTTGCCAACATATAGAATAACACCCAGTGCTCATCCCATCAAGATCCCCCCTCAGTGCCCGTCACCCATTCACCCCCACCCCCCACACTACTCCCTTCCACCACCCCTAGTTAGTTTCCCAGAGTTAGGAATCTTTATGTTCTGTCTCCCTTTCTGATATTTCCCACACATTTCTTCTCCCTTCCCTTATATTCCCTTTCACTATTATTTATATTCCCCAAATGAATGAGAACATATAATGTTTGTCCTTCTCCGATTGACTTCCTTCACTCAGCATAATACCCTCCAGTTCCATCCACCTTGAAGCAAATGGTGGGTATTTGTCGTTTCTAATGACTGAGGAATATTCCATTGTATACATAACCACATCTTCTTTACCCATTCATCTTTCTATGGACACCGAGGCTCTTTCCACAGTTTGGCTATTGTTGTGGTAGGCAATGGGCTGTTTGCAATAAAGACAGATTTATTTCTTCCTTTCCTAGATACTGTTATTATTTCCTTGCCCTACAGTACTGGCTAAGACCTTTACTTTGGTATCTTATGAATCCAAATTTGATTTAACATGTAAAAATCAATCAATGCATTTCATATTTTTAAAAATTAAAAATCATAAGTTCGGGGTGCTGGGCAGCTCAGCAGTTGAGCATCTGCCTTCTGCTCAGGTCATCTTCCTGGGGTCCTGGGATTGAGTCCCACATCAGGTTCTCCACAGGGAGCCTACTTCTCCTTCTACCTGTGTCTCTGCCTCTCTCTGGGTCTTAAATAAATAAATAAATAAATAAATAAATAAATAAATAAATCTGTCTTTAAGGAAAATTTTAAAAATCATATGTTCATCTTAATAGATTCAAAAAGGCTTCCATTCAATAATGTTGAATTAAATTGAGCATATCTGATTTGTTCCTGATCTTACAGATAAAATATCCAGTCTTCTACAACTCGTGTGATAATAGCCATAGGTTTTTTATAGATACATATTTTCTAGTTAGTTGAGAGTTGTTTTTTCAATCAAGGATAGATATTAAATTTTGTCAAGTGCCTTTTTGCATTTATATGCATTTTTTTCTCATTCTGAATTTAATTTGCTATTCTTTTTTGCAGCTCTTACAGTAGATGCTGATGTCACTGTTTTGAAATCTTCCCTACTTTTCTAATGTAAATGTTTGGTGCTGCACATTTGTCCTTATAACCAGGATAAATACTATGACATGCTCCTTCTCATGGTCTTGTCAATTCCCTTCAATGAAAGACCATCAGGTAACTACCTGCTTAAACTAAGTTTTGTTTATTGACTCATTTCAATGGCAGAGATAATAACTAACTGGGAAACCACAAGCCATCTCTGTAAGAGGGTATTAGAAATAACTTACAAAGAATTTAAGCCTGTATAAGTTGCTTCTGAGAAGGGTTTACGGAGTGAGGCCTTGATCTAGATTGAATGCTGTTATGAATTCTGAAGGATCTTAAAAGTTCTTATCTAGACTACAAGAAGAATGGATTAAAACTGAACCTGGGATGGGGAAAGAAGCAGAAGTCACTCATGTTAGCCTGGTTAGAAGATTAAATCATTTTTGGAGTTTGGACAATGTTCATGCTTTTTGTCTGCATTCAGACCTTATTACAGACAGGCCTTATTTATTTCTTGATTCATTGTGATCACAGAATTGTCTTATTTGATGCTGATATCCTGTGACATTGTGTTCAACAGGAAAATGTCACTAACTAACTGTGAATGTCAAGCCAGCTTCACCTGTTAGATTTTTTTTTTCTTGCTCAATTACCTGGCCCTACGTTATTTGGTCCCTGATTTTCTCTCTGACTGCTTCTCCTTATACCTTTTTTTTTTTTTTCACTTCTCTCACCATCCCCTGCCATACTAAACCTTTTTTCCTACCACTTCAACAGTTCACATGTATTTCCAAACAGCACACCTATACTTGATAAAACTTACACATAAAATGCTCCCCCCTTCCAACATCTGCTGTTTCCTGTGTTGTTAATTTTAACCATTCTGACAGGTGTGAGCTGATACCCATTGTAGTTGTGATTTGGATTTTTCTGATGATGAGTGATGCTGAGCATCTTTTCGTGTGTCTGTTGGCCATCTGTGTGTCTTCTTTGGGGAGATGTCTGTTCATTTCTTCTGTCCATTTTTTGACTGGATTATTTGTTTTTAGGGTCTTGAGGTTGATAAATTCTTTATAAATTTTGGATACTAACTTTTTATCATATATGCCATTTGCAAATATCTTTTCCCATTCTGAAAGTTTGATCCCTTCACTGTGCAGAAGGTTTTTAGCTTGATGACGTACCAGTAGTTCACTTTTGCTTTTGTTTCCCTTGCCTCCAGAGGTGTATCTAGCAAGAAATTGCTACCGTGGATGTCAAAGAGATTACTGCCTGGCTTCTCCTCTAGGAATTTGATTATTTCCTGTCTCACAGTTAGGTCTTTCATATATTTTGAAGTTATTTTTGTGTATGGTGTAAGAAAGTGGTCCAGTTTCATTCTTTTGCACATTGCTGATGTTGGTGAGGATGCAGAGAAAGGGGAACCCTCTTATGCTGTTAGTGGGAATGCAAACTAGTGCAGTCATTCTGAAAACCGGATAGGGATTCCTCAAAAATTTAAAAATAGAATGCACCTGGATGCCTCAGGCAGTGGAGCATCCATCTCTTGATATCAGCTCAGGTCATGATCTCAGTGTCATGGGATCAAGGCTTAAGATTCTCTCTCTCTCTCCCCTTGACCTCACCTTCCGATTCTCGTGCATGTGTATATTTGTGTCCATGTGTTCTCTCTCTCAAAAAAAATATTTTTTTAAGTTTTAAAATGTTAAAAATAGAACCACCCTACCATCTCACAATTGCACTATGAGGTATTGATCCAACAGATGCAAAACTACTAATTCAAAGGGGCACATGCACCACGATGTATAGCAGCATTAACAATAGTTAGATTATACAAAGAGCCCAAGTGTCTATCGACTGATGAATGGATAAAGAAAATGTGGTATATATAATGGAATATTACTCAGCCATCAAAAAGAATTAAATCTTACCATTTGCAGCAACATGGATGGAGCAAGAGATTATTATGCTAAGCAAAATAAGTCAGCCAGGGAAAGACAAATACCGTCTGATTTCACTCGTATGTTTAATTTAAGAAATAAAACAGATAGACATAGGGGAAGAGAAGGAAAAATAAAATCAGATAAAAACAGAGATGGAGGCAAACGGTAAGAGACACTGAACTCTAAGAAAAAAATTGAAAGTCACTGAAGGAGTGGTGGGTGGGGTACGGGTTAAGTGAATGATGGGTGTAAGAGGGCACTGGTTGTGATGAGCCCTGGATATTGTATGGAAGTGATGAATCACTAAATTGAACACCTGAAACTAATATTACACTGTGCGTTAACTAACTGGAATTAAATAAAAATTGAAACTACCTTCCTCCCAAAAGAAGTTACCTCCAAGAGAAGCCCTGCCAGTCTCTTTTCCACATGACTCCGTTTCATCTTCTTTATAGCATTTATTAGTAGTTGGGATATTCCCATGTATTCATTTATTTAATGTTGGTCTTTCTCCAGTTTGGGAACAGGGCTATCTGTCCCCATCATCGCTGTATATAAAGCAGCAATAATATCACTGTGCATCCATAGGACCCTAATAAATATTTGCCAACTTATGTTTTATAATACTTTAGGGTCTATTGCAAAATATTTTGTATAGTGTGAATATTTAAACATATAACTCAGACATAAATGCAGTTTTGATTAATCTCACATAAAAATGGTACTAAATAAAAAAAATGGTACTAAATAATTAAATAGCTTGTTAATTTAACTGAATGTAAATAGCTCAGGTGATAATGAGGTCTGCAAGACTTACATTCTGCTCTATATTGACTGCTGAATGGATCCATTTCTCATTTTTGTTCGATGTTGATCTGATTCTGAAAAATACCATAATTATTATCTGTGCTTGCATCTGCCATTTTATCTGACTTTCAAAGGCCATTGCAATCATTTATTTATTTATTTATTTATTTATTTATTTATTTATTTAATTTTAGGGAGACTTATAAGTCACTTATACCTTGTCTAATGCATTCATTTAAGGTACATGATTGGAAAACTAAGATCCACAGAATGAATGGCACAATTCTTTAGTGGTTCATTGTTATATACAATGTTACATTCAGATAACTCACTTTTCTATATTCTGATGAAAGTAGGAAACTTTAAATAATAATAGTTGAGCCATATAACACATTGATTGAAAACATCTTGAAAGTAACTTAGAACAGAAAAAATAGAAAATGTATTCTTTTTTAAATTTTCTTAAGATTTTTTTATTTATTTATTCATGAGAGACACAGATAGAGAGGCAGAGACACAGGCAGAGGGAGAAGCAGACTCCATGCATGGAGCCCGACATGGGACTCGATTCTGGGTCTCCAGGATCATACCCTGGGCTGAAGGCAGTGCTTAACCACTGAGCCGCCCAGGCTGCCCAGAAAATGTATTCTTTCAATTAATGATGGTGGTTATAGATATGTTCATACTCTTCTTACTCAAATACCACATTGCTTCCCCAGAATATTAATTGAAAACTTAAAAGAAAAGCAGGATGCAACAGAAATTGGTGACCAGATATAATGTTCTTGAAAGCATACATTAACACACATTAACATTATGCCAATAAAAAATATTTTTAGATTAAATATACTGTTGGTTGATATTTCAGTTTCTTAGAAAAGATCAAGAAAAAGTTTAATTTTTCCTTTAAAAAGCCAATATTTCATTCAGTATTCCAAGTGTTACCTAATTTTCATACTTACAAGTTCCCAAAGCACATTAAAATTAAAATTAACACTCCAGAATGTACAACTCAATCCTGTGTAATCAAAATGATCAGAATTAACAGTACTCTGCATCCAAGTGACTCATTTTTTTAAATCATTGCTAGATCTGTAAGTCATTAGATTGGCAAAACAAATCAAGGTGACCCCTACACCTATATATACTTCATTTATTGAAATGTAAGATTAGAGGAACAGGATGGTATTTTGCATCATCTAATGGCATCTGAAGATCATACAGGCTTGTGATCTGCTTCAGCTGTGTTGTTTTTAGAATTTTTCAGATATTTAAGAAGAAAGAATCTTGTGGCTAGGAAGGAAATGTTATAGTTCATCCATAATAGTTCACTTAAATCTTCAAAGTTTATCTGAATTACGTTGGTGTCAACTACTTATAATTGATTTATTTTTCTATGTAAAGCCAGCAAAATAATCAGTTTTGCATATATTAAATGAAATTTCAAAATTGAATTTTTAAAATGGGGCATTGAAGACTGATTCTCCAGTGTGATGCAGTGGGGCATGTCCAAAAAAGTAAGCAGGACGCTAGAACCACCTAGGAAGGCCGCCTAAGGGGAAAGAGTAATTCACCTTGAGCTATTATACTAATACTTTTAGCTCAACATAAAGTTCACGATTGCTTACAATGGTATTTTTCAATGTTCCTGCCACAGAGCCCAAGATTTCTACCTAAGGTTTCCAAGAAGGCTGAAAGGGATGCCAAATAATTGGGTTCTGGGCTTTTTGCCCTCTCCAACCACAACTTATCTTCTGGTCTAAATTTTATTTGTGAGGATATCATAGGGGATTTCTGTTTTTTATAAAGAGTTCCATTACTTAAAAAAAAATAACTATATAGATCTAGTACAAGCTCCTACATTTGCAGAAAAGGAAACAATGTGAAATGTTAAATCACATGAAAAGAGGAGACTTTAGGTTGAGTGAAATATAAAATAAATAAAGAAACCAATCATCTGTGTTCAAATATCAGGAAGGCCCATGCTAAAGGATAAGGTGGTAAAAAAAATTTTTTTTGAATGTCATATTCAAACTGCCCTAAAATAAAGGTGAGCTGCCTTTAGGAAGCTGCAGCCTCTCTCAGTTGTGAAGAAACTGAGGCAGAATCTTGAAATCCACTTTTAAAGGTGATATAGAGGAGACAAATAGACCATATTTAGAGTTGGAGGTGAGCTCCAGAAGTTTTTCAGCTCGGACGATCTTTGGTTTATTATAGACAATAAGGTAAACTCCTTGCTGGGACTCCTGAAGCTGTGGAATATTTTGATTAAAATATACTTGAGATGTCTTGCTAAGCATCATTGTCCTTGTTCTTTGGTCCCCGGAGCCCATTTGAATTCTTATCTGATGAATTCCTCCATTTCTTTTCTTCCATAGCCTATTGTGAAAAAACATGCCTGTATCATGAATTTTTTTCTTATGTTTCTTCCTGCCCAAATATTATGCTACTATAGTAAACAAATGTCAACTCAAATACCATCTATAAATGATTGCTCTTGGTTGTGTCAAAAAAAAAAAATGCTGAAGTCTAGCTGTAGGTGAGGCAGGAAATAGAAATACTTAATCCAGCTCCAAGCTATGACTTGTATAAAATTTTTAAATAAATAAATAAATAAATAAATAAATAAATAAATAAATAAATAGAAGATTTATATCAGTGGTATAAACAAAGCAACATGCACATAGAATGGCTTAGAAAAATTGTAAAATTGCCTTTATTACACTTTAACTACTTGGCTATGAGATTTGGAAGTTCAAATGAATAAAGGAAAGTGGGGAATAGAGGCTTCCAGTTATGAAATGAGTAAATATTGAGATTAAGAGGTACAGCATAGGAAATGGAGTCACTGACATTATAAAAACGTTGCATGGTGACAGATGGGAGCTACACGTGTGGTAAATACAGCGTGATGTATGAACCTGTTGAATTGCCATCTGAAACTAATGTGACATTGTGTGTCACCTATACTCAAAAAAAGAAAAAAAAAAGTTTTTTCCAATTTCCTGAGAAGGAGCAATTGTTAAGTCTCTGGAAATTCTATTGATTTCATCAGACTATGAAGACAGTATCCATCAATGATGTACAGAAATCACCAGAATGTTATTGATAGGGTACTGTGTAATCCCAGACTTTCTTTCCAGAATGATGTGCTTCAGCTGCTTCTGTAAAATTTCTAAGAAGCCATTTACATGAGGACTATTTCACCTGAGGATGCCCCTGGGGTGAGCCATTTTACTTTTGGGAAAAGGACTGGACATTGAGATGTGATACTCTTTCTAAACTGTCTTTAGTGGGTTATTGCAGCATTATTAGCATAAGAGGTAAATGGGGCAACACCAGCGATTTACACTGTTGTATAGTGGACTTTATTTTCACTAGCAATATAAAATGGCCAGGGAATGAAACAGGAGAATCATCTAGAAGCATCAATCCATCATGATCTCTCAATTTTTATGAATTTTTTTATTACTAAAAGATACCACGTAGCAAACTGAATTATTTCAGTGCTTTTCATATCATATTTTTTTTAAGATTTTATTTATTCATGAAAGACACACAGAGAGAGGCAGAGACACAGGCAGAGGGAGAAGGAGGTTCCATGCAAGGAGCCCAATGCAGAACTCGATCCTGGACCCTGGGATCATGTCCTGAGCCAAAGTCAGATGCCAAACTGCTGAGCCACCCAGGCGTCCCTCATATCATAATTTTAAAAGCCTTATTTTCTCTTTGTAAACTAACTAAAAAAACTAATCAAGCTGCATTGATCAGTTTTTACTTCAAACCTTACCCAATGTCTTGTCTCATTTTTATTATATACATCGTAACAGAGGTACAAATCAGAAATAATTGAGTCTTAGTTTTTTGAGAAAATATTCACCTTAATCCCAAAAGCTAATTATAATCTTACTTTGCCACTTCTAAAAGAGAGGGTTTACTTTCTTTTTTCCTTTTTCTTCTTTCTTCCTTCCCCCGCCCCCCAAAGCAAACATGCAATAATACAGTTGGGAAGGAGAACTCTGATTCTAAATCTTTTTCTATTTCTTTTTAGTTAGGATAAGTTCCTTTTTTATTTTTATTTTATCCTTTCATTTTATTTTTTTACATTCTTATTTAAATTCCAGTGAGTTCACATACAGTATAATATTAGTTCCAGGTCTATAAGAAAGTGGTTCAGCAATCCCATATAAAACCCGCTGCTCATCACAAGTGTACTCCCTCCCAATCCCCTTTTCCCCTTTAACCCATTCCCCGTGCCCTCCCCTCTGTTAGCCATCTCTTTGTCCTCTACATTTAAGGGTCTGTTTCTTGGGTGCCTGTGGGGCTCCGTCGGGTAAGCGGGTAAGCGGCTGCCTTCAGCTCAGGTCATGATCTCAGGGTCCTGGGATGGAGCCTCACATCAGGCTCCCTGCTCAGTGGGGAGTCTGCTTCTCCCCCTGCCCCTCCTCCCTGCTTATGCTTGCTGTCTCTCAAATAAATAAATAAAATATTTTTTAATAAAAGAGTCTTTTCCTTGGCTTACCTCTCTTTCTCTCTTTTCTTGCCCTTTGTTCATTTGTTTTGTTTCTTCAGTTTCACCTATAAGTAAAATGATATGGTATTTGTCTTTCTCTGACTGGCTTATTTTGCTTTTAAATTTTCTATGTGTCTTTTTGTAAAACTTTATTATAAAACGTGCAAAATGATGATAATAACAGGAGAAATCTGTAAGTTTTTCTTACAGATTAAATTTTGATGGAGTAAATTTTAATAAAATTTACATAAGTTCCTTCCACGTTATGGGACAATGGTGGAGGTTCAATGAATGTCAACTATTATATCTAGAAGTTGCATTTTATCATGCTAAGTAAGAGTTGAATTTTTACTCTCATCTTAAAGTTAGTGTATTTCACAAGTCATGCTCTGACTACACAACTAGTTTGTTCTTTTAGGATTTTGAAAGCAAGAGTAATTAATGTTTTCATGAAATTATTAGACACAAAACAAGAGATCCATTGGTCTGCTTTTGCATCATTCAAGAGCAATAAATGTAAGCCATGTAGGGGAAAAAAATTGTTTTTCTTCACGAAATAGCTCATCATGGATTGATACAGTAAAAATTCTTCCAAACTATATTTTTTAATATTTTATTACACTTGCAATGAACTCAAAGTAACAACTCACGTCACAATTCTCAATTCTAACTAAAATCTCTCTTTTATATGAAATCTTCTTTTTAAATTTTTTTTTTTCTTTTCTTCTCTTTTTTCCCCTTTCTTTTGCTGCTTTATTATGGACTTGGAAAACAAACATTCTGACCAAGACTGCCTTAACATTTCCCTCAGTTTGACTAAACTTTAGACAGACTTTCTCCTGACATTAGACCTAACCTCCCTTTTCTCTAAGAGCGTTTAGCTTAGAAAACTTGTAATTGTAAATTATTCTTTTGCCCATCTGTGGTGTCAATCTTTTGAAGAGCTGCTTGTCAGTTTTGAAACCCAAGAATGTCTTTCTCAAGAACTCAGGAGCTATCTCTTTTTCTCCTTCCATTCATGGGAGTTCTTGGTATCACGACACATATTGGAATGGGGGTCATCTCTTCAAAATGTAAATATCAAGGAAGGCAAGGCTCCTATCAGAGCTTAACTTCCTTGGGCACTAATTAGCAAACACTGATGGCGTAATCGTAGAGATAGACAGTTTTGAACTCAGGAATAACTGGACATATTCCATTGATCAACCTTCCCTAGTGTCTTCCAATACTTTTCGCAAGCTCACCCCAGTGCAAAGGGTCCCTTTTGTTCCATTGGGGATGAATTCAGAGTTCCGGTCTCTCTTCCCTACAAGTTACCTTGAATAGAGTCTTCCTTGCCTGTTTAATTTTGTCTTGTAGGATTTTTGCTTTGACAATTCACTTCGCTGCTGAGAAATAAAGATAAAATTGCCAATCATATCACATCATAGCATTTTTGCCAAGTCAAAGAGCTTAAAATACTCTGTCATTTGCTCATAAGGGTTTGATTCCATCTCTATCATTTATTCTCAGACATTCTCCAGTTTTAACTTATCCTTTTTTTAAATCCAGGTGGCTGAGGCAAGATGCAGGGTTATAAGGAGGAATTGCTCACTACAGAATAGGAAGTCTAATATCTGAATCATTAAATATTCAAACCTAGTATTCCTTTCTAATTATACTTAACTTTGCCTTCCATGGCCTAATTTATTAGGTTTTTTGCTTGTTTGTTTTTTAAATCCTTGTAGCCCGTTCTTCCTTATTCTGTGTTCGAATTTTTACTTGCTCTTGGTGTTCATTATTTGGCTCTGTAATATCAGTGAACTCTTTTGGATTTTAAATTGTGAGCTCACTTAATCCATCATTTTGTGAGATAAGATTAGCTCGATCATCATTTTTTTATTCAAGTTATCAAATAAGGATGTGAGAAAGAATCTACTTCAAATTGATGATTTCTATGGCACATCCTACCAGATATGGCAAATATTAGGTGTTGAATGGTTACTCTGTGCCAGACACTTTATAGAGATGATCTTGTTTAATTCTCCCCAGAACTCTATGAAGTGGATAATATTATTTCCATTACTCAGATGGGAAAAATGAGGCCCAAGAACATACTTGTCTAAAACACAAGGGACAGCCTTAGAGATAGACTTATTTTCTACCACAGACCATGCTCCTAATCAACTCAAGACACTATCTCTCTTCTTTCCTTCCTTTTTTTTCCCCTTTATTTCTATCTCTTTTCTACTATCTGGAGATGGTAGTGCCTATGTTGGAGACTGCGGGAAAGAACAAGGAATTGAGCAGAGAGATCTTGATTTCAGGTACTTCATGGGCTCATCTTTCATTTCATCACAGTGCTATGTATGCATTTAACATTTGCTAAATATTTTAAATAAAGCAACAAATGAGATATATGAACCCCCACCTAACCTAAAGAGAGAATCAATTCCCCGATCTCATTGTTTTACTTATAATATAAATATGAAAATATAATACAAAAATATTCTTTAATCTTTTATTTTAGAAATTTTAGAAATTCTGACGAATCAACCCTCATTTAGAACAATTTTATTCTATAATCTGACACCTTCATTTTATATTATAAAAATTATAGAAATATATTTTAGAAATATATTTTAGACTTTAAATAATGGTGATAAATGGAGGATTTTCAGAAGGATTTGGTGGGGATAATATATATTTGCACCATTTATGCCTGATGGACAACTTTAAAAATTGCTTTTTGGAAGTAATTGACAGCAGGAAAATAAAAAATGCAAAGTTCACTTATGAAAACAAGTCAACCAAATAAAGCAAGAAAAATATTTTCTTTTCCAATAAATCATAGAGAATTAACTTCTTGAGTAAATCTGAAAAAAATATTAATGGCATGGTTGAAATAGAAAAAGAATGTGGCAAATAGAGTTAATCAAGCAACTAATTTAGTTATTTGCACAGGAGGATTTTTTTGAAGTGTTAAATATTAGCATTGTAATGAACTTTTTATTTTGAGTTCTGTGATTTCTCAAAAATGTAAATGAAAGGAATATAATTATGCAAAAGAAAATTACTTATATATTAAATTAGGATAATTTAATTGCTTTGTTGAGGAAAAATGTCCTAAAAGCAATAAGTAATGCATCACTTTAAAGAGGATCTAAGATTTATTGAGGCCTGATCTCAAGATTTAATACTTTGTATTTTTATTTCCTCAGTTAGATGGGTTTTACTTAAAATAGTCTTCAATATCATTAGCACATTTGCTATGGTAATTGCTTTTAAGTCATTGTTTATCTGAAACAATTCAGCTGTCTAAATTAACATTACTTCTGCCTTTTTAGTCTTGTAAAAATAAAACCATCTAACTTTATTCATTTACAAGGCATAGAATATCTGATTGTACTTTATTTTTTCACTTTTTCTTCTCATTAAAGTTTTACTACATCCAGCTCTAAAGCATGCATTCCTCTCTTTATTTTGAGGTGAGTAATGATGTTGCTTAGGAGACTTCTCAAGGGCATAGATTCATAGCAATTTTGGGAAAATGTGCCCTTGTGATTTCTATGATTCCTGATTGGTTGTATTGTTAAAGTTATAAATACAGAGAGATATGGAGACACGGGATTATTTCGATCTTAAAGTATTTGATTGCCGATATGTTTTTTTCAATTAAAACATTGAAAATAGATGTGGTGAGGGAAGGAATCATTGCCTCTCAAATAATACATAACTTCAATTTTTGCAATCTACTGAGTGCATATTCTCTGCCAAGAATTGGGTTAATCACTTTATATGTGTGTTCTCATTTAATTCTTCCAGCACATTCAATACGATTATTTTTTTCATAATTTATTATACTTATTTTATGAATGAACCAAAAGAAGGTTCAGAACAGAATAGTGACATAATTTGCATATTTGCTAATAATTATATTTAACTGCAGATAACAAATCTGGAAAGTACTGGCTTAAACAAAACAGAAATTTTATTTTTCTCATGTAGAAGTTTGGAAGTAGGCATTTCAGACAAAGGTGGTGATTCCATGAGATTATCAAGGTTCTGGACTTTTATGTTTTTATGAGTTCAGTTATCTTTAGCCTGTACTCTTAATTTGTTATGGAAAAATAGAAGTTTCAATTCTAGAATCTATTTTTCTTTGTAAAGAGGAAAAAAGGAAAAAACAAAAGTCGAAATATTCTAGGTACATGACTCCCCCTTCCCATTTTGAGAGAAGCTTCTGGAAGCCTCATCAAACAACTCTCACATCTCATTAGCCAAAAATACTATATCACGTGTTCACCCTAACATGGAAATAAAGTTGGGAAATGCAGATTTTTATATAAGATCTTTGCTACCATTAAAATAAGGAAGTAGTTAGAGGATATTAAGGGATGAACAGAAAGTGAAGAAGAAAGGGGATTTTCTTTTTTCCCCTTAAGACACCAGAAATCTGAATCCATAATTACTAAAAGCCAAGTTTGTCTAAGTCTAATCTAGAGCTATTTGCTGCTATACAATGGAGCATTATTGGGATTTCCTGGGATTCAGAGAAATGGAAAAACTTGAATAGTTTGTAGTGGGACTCAATAAACACAAAATGTTCTATTAGATGAATGTTATAAAAACATGGTGGAACATAATAGATTTGAAAAGTGTCTTTTTTCTTTCTTATAATTGCAGATTGGTAAAACATTTGTAATGTGATACATATAACCCTACAGAAAACACCACATTGAAACTTTAAAGATGCGAAAAATATGGTCTGTAGGTGTAACAGAAAATTTATTTTGTGTACCTGATTGAAATTCAAGACCATAAGAGATAAATAAATTTATTATGAGCTCCATTCTCCCATTTTTGTTCAGATGCAAGACTTTCTGTGCAGAATTGCAAGGAGCAAGGTAATTTCAAATGTTTAAATTTATTCTAATTTATCTTTTGTTTTCTTTGACCTATAAACTCATGTACATTAAGAAGAAAATCAGTTGAGGGTGACCTGGGTGGCTCAGTCAGTTGGGCATCCAACTCTTGGTTTCGGCTCAGGTCATGATCTCATGGGTACTGGGATGGAGCTTCACATTGGGCTTCATGCTCAGCAGAGAGTCTGCTTAAAGATTCTCTCCCTCTGTCCCTCCTGTCACTCATACTCTCTCTCTCGCGCTAGAATAAGTATTTGTTTTAAAAAGGAAGAAAAATCAGTTGTATTTGTAGGAAATTGGCAGTTTAGAATCTATTGAGGTGCTTTTATCTTGCAAAAGAAATAGAGAAAATAATTTGGTGAATGTGATCAATTCAAAACCTGTTGTTTTGTTTTGTTTTGTTTTGTTTTGTTTTGTTTTGAATTAATCTCAAACACATGTTGAAAATGAATAGTCTGGGGGTCCTGAGTAGTACAGTAAGTGAAGTGTCCAACTCTTAGTTTTGACTCAAGTTGTGATTTCAGGGTCATGAAATCGAGCCCAACTGGCTCTGTGCTCAGCTAGGAGTTTGCTTGAGGTTTTTTCTCTTTCTCCCGCCACCACATCCCCCTTATCTCTCTCTCCCTCCCTGTCTCTCTCTCTCTCTGAAATAAAGAAATATTTTTAAAAAATGGGTACCATTCTGTTTATTAACGTATACCGCAAATATTGAAAGAATTTGCATTCTGGTGCAGGTAAGAGTATTATGTCCTTATAGACAGAATGTAAGTTTTAGTTATAAGTTGTTGCTTTAGTCGTATATGAAATTCTGTTTTGCCTATAAAATAGACTGCAAGAGACTTGATGCCAGACACATCCCATGTTTATTATAGTTATGTGCAGCAGTTAACATTGTTGCTGGTCTATAATAAGAATTCATTATATTAATATAAAATATGAATACATTAATAAATTGCATTTTAAAATAATTGATGACAAAGAAAAAAGATTAAAAAAATAAAATAATTGATGACAGATCATTTAAATTATCAAACTGTGTAATATTTAACAGAAGCACATGATAGCCTAGTTAATATAACATTATTTCTATAGTACAATTTAAGCTATTCTGAGTCACCTAATATTTAATTACAGTTTTGTATAACCTACATATGTTAATGCATTTATTTTGCTAATCATTTTTCCTTTTTTATATTTCTGAGAGACCAGTCCACTTACATAAAATGAAATTACTTTAGATTTTATTATTTTGGTTTAGTTTAAAGACAACATTATTTAACTCTTTTTTTTTTATTTGTTTCAAAATTTGCAGAGCAGACAATTGGCAGCAAGATGGCTATCTATCTGTGGCTTACAATACTGATAAGAATAATTTTCTTCTCCATTGTTTGCCCTATAAATAAATAGACTGAGAGTTTATAGTAAATACTCTTTATTTAATGCTGTAGTGAGGTCCCTTAATTTGGGCACAGAGCATAGTGTTAGCTAAAGCTCTTTCTGGTAACAAAAGCTTCAGGTTAATAAAATTGCAATTAAACTTCTGGCATCTCCCAGCTGAAAAAAATGTAATCCTTTTACAAAATTAAAAAGGAAAAAAAAATTCCAATAATCGGGGGAGGTTTAAATGTGATAAATAGCTGATGAATTATTCAATACTTGGCATTACTGGCAAGTCTACAGAATTTAATAAGCTTCCCTAATTGACCTTCATGCCAAATTACATTATTTTATTCTATATTTTCATTGAAAAGTGCTTGCTAGCAAAATACTGAGTTTTGACAAATGAGTACGACCAGCATGACTGCTCCCATGTTACAGATATAAAAAAGTTCTAATATTTTTCTTATATCTTGTGAATGTGTTTGTTTATACAATGATCCTATTAGGCAAATCATTCTCAATCTCAAAAGAATGATAGGATGTTCAAACCTAGACCAGATTCACTCAACAGAATTATACTGGGGACAGGACTAGGAGGCGTGAACATCCGTGTAGGCTAACCAGATGTGGACAATCTCCAGGTCTGACCTAGTGGGGAAGGGTGCTGTCCTTCATACCAAAACAATGGTATGAAGCACAGCACCAATTATGCTCTTACAGAATCTTATGCAGCTATATCCTGGCCATCTTCCTTTCTTGAATACCGGCCTTCCTTTGTGTCTGACATAATAAAGTCAAATTTTGAGTTGGAATCCTTAAAAAATTTCTAACTGTGTGTAGACTATACATACCAGCACAGGTTTAATACTAAGACATTTCACAGTTAAACAAATTATCAATTGAAAATATTATTATTATTATTATTTTTAGTTAAGAAACATGAGCGATTTTAATCTATCTATCCCCCCATTCTTCTCTCTGCCATAGGCTTTGTTCTTCTCTTAGGCTGTTACAGAGTGTATTTCTTTTTAATTTTTAAATTTTTGCCCACTTTTATCAAGATATAATTAGCAAATAACACCACATAAATTTAAGGTGTACAACATAATCATCTCACATACGTACATATTGTGAAATGATTACCACAATAAAGTTAGTTGATATATCATCGCCTCACATAGTCACCATTTGTGTGTATTAAGAACATTAACTCTCTTAGCAAATTTCAAGTATACAATAGGATATTATTAACTATAGTCACCATGTTGTACATTGTTTATTATTTACGATTTATTGAAATTTAATTATTTAAATTAAATAATTTTAAAGAATTTAATTATCTTAGAACTTAAAGTATATCCACTTTGACCTACAACTCTTCATTTCCCCTACTCCCAGTCCCTGGCAACCACCAATCTATTCTCTGCCTCTGAGTTTGATTCAAATCATACAGTAATTTGTCTTTCTCTGGCTTATTTCACTTAGAATAATACCCCTGAGTTTCATTTGTGTTGTCATAAATGTTTAGATCTCATTGCATATATATATCCATGCACACGCTACTTTTTTTTTAATCTATTCATCTGTTGATGGACACTTGGGTTGTTTCCATGTGTTGGTTATAGTGAAGCGTGCTGCGATGATCATGGGAGTGCTCTGAGAGTCCATTTTAAAGGAGGCAGACTTGTGTTATTTAATAGCAGGAACACTTAAGCCAGGTTTCTTGCTGACACTGCTCTGGTTTCTACTGTGTGATATAACTAAGTCATTTAACCTACTTCATGCCATGGTTTTCTCCTCTCTCAAATACGGAGAGCAACATGTACTCCATTGTAAATAATATAAAATGTATTGCACTTAGAAAAGTACTTTACATATATAGTCACTGCCGTATTAATCCTTGCTATTGTGTCAAAGTGTTTTTGTCACAGGAGGCCTGCCTATTGTACTTACACTTCACTCCTATTGCTGTATAACCTGGTAAGTGAACCAGGATCCACTTGTATCCCACTGAGACAGACCCACAGCTACCTGGACAATCATCATAGAAAGTGAGTTTTAGGAGACCTCATTAATATTTCACTGGTCTGAGTGTTTCTTATAAACTCTAAGATATCTGCTAAAAAAAATTAAAATGCATGTTTAAAAAAATCATGGGTCTGAATGTTCAGAGAAGCTGAATTTGTAATAACCCAAAACTCTTAAACAAACTAAATGTCTACCAGAGGTTCATGGATACACAAACTGATCATTCTGTATAATGGGGTGCTACTCAGAAATAACAAGGGAAAAACCACTTATTTGTGTAGTAGCATAGGTATATCACAAGATATGTTAACGAAAGAAGGTGAAACAAGCAAGTACATATTAATTTATTTGAAGTTCTAGAACAATCCAATATGAATTTATTAAAGAACAATCCAATGTGAATTTATTAAAGACATACTTCTGGTAAGATGTGATAAATGAGCCATTAGTAAGAAAAAGCTGTATCAAGACAGAGTGTCAGGACATATGTTGGAAAAATAAAAATACTGTGTTATGGGGTAAGCAAAGTATATTTTGCTTTTAATAATTTTTAAAATTTCCTTTGATTGGTAAATCTGTTTCTAAACTTGATTTTTCTTTCATACTTTAATCAAATGTACTGCCTGCTTCAGGAGGAAAAAAAAACTCTTCTAATTGAAGACTCAACTCAACATTTCTCTCTTAAGATAACATTGAGTACATTGAGTAGTTTTTCTGCATGAATATTTACAAACCTCACAAGGAGGAGCATTAAAATAGTGACATGAGGAATTAGCAACTTTACCATAAGCAATGGTAGAGTCGCCATAAAATTAAAAAAAAAACAGATCTGAATGTTCTAATACATATTTGTGGGCTAATTTAACTACAGCTTTGAGAACAACAACAGGGCTGCTGTTTTTGTTTTTAATGCAAAAACTATAATGGCTTATTTAAAGGGAAATAAACGACTTAAACAGAAGGAAACTTGCTTTCGGTTCTTTCTCCAATAATTTGGATCAGACACTTAAATTAAGGAGGAATCTATTCCACCGCTTTGCTATCCACTAAGTCCATGTTCAGATGCCATCGTGTTGCTTATAGGCCTGGAGATTGAAAAAAAATAAAAAAAATTAAAAAAACCTTCTTGACTAGTGGAGTATATTTCAAACAACAACAATAATGATAACAATAGCTTATGCGTTTTGTTTTCAAGCTTTTATGTTCTAAGCGGCCTGCAGTAAGGCATTTGAACATGAGCCATATCAGTTAAACTGCAAACTCTCTGGAAACAGAACTATCAGGCATCTCAGGCTCAGAGAAATAAGTGATTTTCTCCAAGTCCAAAGCCAAAAGAGGCAGAGCCTGACTCCACATCTGTGTTTGTTGTGCTTCTAGCTCCTTATACGAACTGCATTCCAGGCTCCCTGGGCTTCTGTTGGACCCACAGGAACAAGCAGTCCCATCAGTTGGGTTCTTCCTCTGGCTTGTGGGGAATATGGCTGCTCAGCTCTCTCAGTGCTTAAAATTTACCTGGACACTGATTATTATTAACTTGGCCCTTTGCCCACTCACTGGGTCACTAAATGGCCCCTGCCGGAATCCTAGGGCTCACAGTGGACATCCTGCCTGAGTCTCCTTCGGAAATGGCCCTGTGAGGTTTCAGTAATTCCCAATCACCATTTGTCTCTTCAGATACTCCTGAATTTTCTGTGCATATCTTCAAAGTCTCGGTACCTTTAGTCCCCTGGGGTCACTTGTTGCCTCCAGTGATCAACCTGGAGACAGTCTCTGTTTCCCTTATTTGTAAAATGACATGACACAGCGAAGCTGCTCTGAGAAAGAGTGAGATGCTGTATGCAAAAGCTCTTTGAAGTTTTCAACATCTTTAATGTTCTCGTCTCTTAGTTGAAGAGGATTGGACTGGATAATCTCTAACGTTCCCATGGATCACTGATTCTGTGATCTGTAATTTATGAGTTTGCTCTTCAAATTCCTGATTTGGACTTCAAATATCTCCGTTTATGCTGAGGCGGACTCTAGTAAGCATTCCATAAGGTAATGAGTGCTTACGGTGAACTTAAAAGCACTCAGAAGGCTAATTTCCCAAACTCTTACTTAGGTTACCTTATTTAAAGGTCTGATTTTCCTTAAGTCAGTCTAAGTAGACAATTGTAGTGCACTTTTAAAGACATTAAGCCAAAATAAAAACAAAACAAAACAAAACATTAAGCCACGAAGAAGTACTAGATGGTAAAGAATTTCTCTTATTTGCATTGTCTCAGCTATACCTGTTGCCCCCCCAAAAATTTCAAATTGGTGGGGTGCCTGGGTGACTCACTCAGTTAAGTGTAGGACTCTTGGTTTCAGTTCAGTTCATGGTCGCAGGGTCATGAAATAGAGCCCCAGATCCATCTCCGTGCTCAGTGGGGAGTCTGCTTAAGGTTCTCTCTCTTCCTCTTCCTCTGTGTCTCCTCCTCCTACCACTGTGCTCTCTCTCTCTTTCTCTCCCTAAATTAAATAAATAACTATTTTTTTTATTTCAAATTGGCTTATGGTGGATATTATAAAAAGGCCTTTTCAGTTCATCTGATCCCCAGTTGAACACTTTTAATTAAGATGCAGATTTGGCGCTTTAGCAGCAGTAGTGTTCATGGCTGAACTAATTGGGCTAAATAACCCTGAATACCTTCTAACTTTTTTTTGGTATTTTGGCCATGCTTTTAACTATAAGATATTATCATTTGGTTTATGTGCAAAAAAAAAGTGTTCTGTTTTTTTCCTTTAATTTATAAGTAAAAAAAACCAAAAAAACAAAAACAAAAACAAAAAAAACTTACCCTCCAATTCAGTGTTCTTGACATCCAGTATTCCATTATGAAAAATTAATTTTTTATGAATTTTTACTGCATTCACTTCTTTCAAATAAATGAGGAGTAAAAAGCTAGCAATATGTAGGATTGTTGGAAGTCAGAGTCTCTGTACACTCTGTCTCACCATTCTTAGCTGAAGTAGAAGTGATGATCTTCCTATATTATATATAAAATATATATATATATCTTCATTAAATATTAGTTTTTAATTGCTTGCCTTCAATTGAGAAAGAGACAGCTGTTATTGAACTTTTTAACAGAACTTTAATTTCTGCTGGCTCCATTGTCACCCGTACCCCATGATAGATAAAGTAGAGCGGCCACTGATTGCTTCATATTTATAAAGATTCTCACTGGCTTTGGTTCTCATGAGAAATTATCATTTAAAAGATGTTTCATTCCATAATTGAGTTTTATATGTATCTTTTGAGTTCAAAACATAGGACTTATTAATGTAAAATTGCAAATAGAGAATCAGGAATAGGAAATGCATTACAATACGAATTTAATATTTCATAATGGAATACCGGATGTCACGAACATTGAATTGGAAGGTATTTTTTTTTTTACTTGTAAATCAAAGGAAAAAATAGAACACTTTTTTTTTTTGCACATAAAATCAATCACATGATACATATTTTCCCCAAGAATATATTGGAGTGTCTATTACCCTATTTCACATGGATTGGAGCTGAAAGACTCAACTGTGACATTCCCTGTTTGGTCCATGAACATTTCTGAAACACATGAAATAATGATATTTATTGGACATGTAAATGTACTAGAAAGCCACATTATCTTTTATTATCAGATCAACTTTTCAAAACAGGTAGTCTTGTGTCTCTTTTCATTTTTTTTAAAACAGGTTTTTTATTTATTTATTTATTTATTTTTATTTATTTATGATAGTCACACAGAGAGAGAGAGAGGCAGAGACATAGGCAGAGGGAGAAGCAGGCTCCATGCACCGGGAGCCTGACGGGGGATTCGATCCCGGGTCTCCAGGATCGCGCCCTGGGCCAAAGGCAGGCGCTAAACCGCTGCACCACCAAGGATCCCATGTGTCTCTTTTCAGATGGAAAAACAGAAGGATAAAAATTAAGTTCCCGAAACAGATTTGATCACCCGGTGAGGAGCAGAGGCACACTTCATGCCCACATTAGTCTAAACCCAAACCTCATGCTTTTTCCATACCTGGCCAGGGTGGCCTTTCTAGGACTTATCCCTACTTGGGCAAACAGAAAGCCCAGTTATCCAGACAATAGCTGTTGCTTCTGTGCAGCCCCTCTGACAGATGAAGAGAAATAAACTGTGGTGAGTAATGATGAACTTCCAAATGCAATGGGAAGAGTCTTAGGGGTCAGCAGGGTTCAAATGCTGGCGCTGCCTCTTATTTTGTCTCACGGTGATGTACAAGATGCGGAAGCCCAAGGCCTCTGTCCTCCCCTATGCAGCTCTGACAAAGGAGGTTAAATGAGCCTGTAAAAATAGAGATTATGGTGGGTAATAAAAGCTGTACCCATCTTCTTTTTCTGACTCTTGGCTAACTGCCCCACACCCTCCTCTTTCTCCTTTAGGGTATGGGTGGACTTGTAAGTCCAGGGAAGAACCGCAGCTTCAGTCCTGCTCTGGGATGTTGACGAAGTCACCACCTGCCAGCGTGTCTGGTTTGACATCTGGAAAACCAGAAGAATAGCTGGCAGCTGCACACCATGCGGTGAAGACAACCGCGACAGCATCCACGAGGTGGGCCGCAGTCGGGGAAGACAGGAGCCGTGTGCCATAAAGAGTAATGACAACCACAGCATTTAAAACTCTTATTTCCAAGACACTCACTAAAGGGATTCAGAAGCCTGTTGCTCAAGACAGATTGTCCTTCAGTGAAAAACAGACACCTGCCAGTCTTCAATCAGGACCGGGACAGCGAAGGACGACTGGCTCTTACTATACCTGCTGCACCCTGTGCAGATCAACACGGAGCCACTGGGAAAATAAAGTCGGTGGTAGTGGTGCTGGCAGGACATGAAAGAAGCAAAACCAACACGGCAACACCCCCCCCCCCCACCAAGGCCCATCCTGTGCAGTTATCTTTCAGCTGACAGCATGTTTTGCTGTGGATTTTACTGGCTTTCCCCTAAGTAAGCATTAACCACCTTCAATGGGAGATGGTGCCAGCATCTTCAGATGTCACTTTGCCTGACAACAGGTGCTCTTGATACACCAGGCCATCAGTCCCCTGGTGTTGCGTGCAGTCAGATCTCCTCTTTCCATGGGGCTTGGTGATGAGAAATTGTGCGACATTTCACACTTGATTTTGAGATTTAGAGTTTTCCACACTCTCCCAGAGGAGTGCTGTCAGAAATAGAATGCTCTTCGACCAAATCGTTTGCTTAAAACAACGCATGCAAAAGCATGAGACATACTGATTAAGGGCGATGGTTTTTAGATTCCTGTAGTTCTAGAAATGCCTCGGCTCTCGTTGCTCGACACGGCTGTCGATGTTACAAATGACCACGAGTATGTCAGGAAGCCTTTCTCGTGGCCTCACTTAGTGCCCCCGACAGGTTCTGTGCATGCTGGGCTGTTACAGAGGTACGTTTGAGCACAGCCTGTGAGGGGCAACCAAGCCATGGCGGGGTGCGGGGGGAAGACTTTAGTCTGGGTGTCCCCCCTTGGGATTGAAAAGGAGCACAGTAGAAATGACCTTCGAAATAGGCTGGCAGCAAAAGAATGACCTGGTATGAGGAGATGTAGTTAAATACCCCTTTTAAAAGTTGGAGCGATGTACTAACAGAGCTGAAAAGGGAGACTAAAATTAGAGAGAGGAGAGGCCAGGCTTTCAGCAGAATGCTGTGTTCTTTTCAGAATAAAATCTTTTAAAAGCACGCACCAGTAGGCCACCCAAGTCAAACACCACCATTGTGCAGCATCTTACAGCCTCGATGGGCCTTTATTATCCCCTACCTCACCCCAGTCAGATTGGACACTGATTTCAAATACTACACTTTGTCTTTAGAGTCTGGTCTTCTTGTTTAGGAAAATTAATGAGAAGTGGTAAGAAAAAGCAAAATCCTATTGATGAGACTTGACCTGTTCAGTTTTAGAGGATAGTACCTCATGCCTAGTGATTCTTGGGGGTGGTGATGCTCTCCCCGGAGACTCCTGGCTTCTCTCGTGGCTCCCATCCATCCTTCAGAGAACCGTCAGGCTATCCTCCCAAAGCTTGTCTGACTCCGAATTATCTTCCAAGTCAGGAGGCTCAGGGCCTTTCTCGATATAGTCCCCACAATACTTCACAGTCCCCACACTAGGACACAGTTCGCTGCCGTCAAGCCTACCATCTGACATTCCCGCCAAGGGATTGCCCACCTCTGATCTGCGTGTCCCCAGGTCTTCCCTATTGCTTTTCCCTGTGCATTGCACCTGCAATCTTTGCCTTCTTCTCCCCATGTCATCTGCCTTTTAGTGCCACTTACCCCCTCTCTACCCCTTGAGGCAAAAATGAATTGCTAATCAGTTCAGAAATCCTATAGCAATATATATAGATCCTTCCTAAATCATGTCATCACATTTTCCACCATGTACTATAATTTACTGTATTATATAGAGTCTAATACAATAAAATATCCACTATATATTATATAAAATCATAGAATATATTTTGTGCCACATACTATATTTCCCCAAGGTCTAGATGTAATTTATGCTCGTGTCTCCTCTACATATACCTCTCCCAGAGGGCACTGTATTTAATGTGTGCTAGATGACTTAAATAAATACCAAATGGAATCTCTCTATTTCTTTCATTCTCCCTTCGTTGGTACAATTTTATATTCGATTTGTTCGCAAACATCTTCCTTTTTCTGGCTGAGAATGACAAGGTTACACTGTGGTCTAGACAAGGCAAAAGGGAAAATGTCCTACAGGAAAGTTGAGGTTCCTCATGGCAAAGCGGTTGCCGAAGCAGAAGGGAGTGGGCTGGAGGAGGGAAACAGGGCTGTCTATCCTAATTAGGCCTGGACTCATTTAGCCCATTCTTCAGGATATTGACTCTCCAAAGACATTGTCCTGCTCTCTCGGGAAAGGCTGTCCTAACCTTGGAATTCTGTGGACTACGCTCTATAAAAATATCGCAATTGTGTAAATGAGCCCCTTACGTCAGTAGTAACTCTTACAAAAACTGGGAATATATTTTGGAGCAATTATGGGTAAGAACACAACAGATTTTCCGCTGTATTTTTCTTATTTGGAAAATGTGTCCAGTCAAAATATTTTGTAAACTCTATTTTAAGATTTAACTAAATAAATCTTTCTAAAAAAATTTTAACTGGAGACACATCAATTCGTGAGTACAAAACCAAATTGTAATCTTTTGCAATTCCAAACAGCCTCCAAATAAAAGCTTCTAGGAAGAGAAACTAGTCCTATCATTTGAATTCTAACGTTCTTTAATCCATTTTAATTCAACTTGCGAAATATCTTTAATAATAAAATTCTATGTTTGCCTATATTGTCTTTTTAAATGTCAGGAGTACCACATGTTATTTTAAGGTTATCAGTTTTATCTCATTAGGTCTAAATTTCCTCATTTTCCAGGTATAGGTCATTGATACTACTGCTTCTTTGGCTCCTGGCCACATTTCACTGCAGAAATTGACTTTAGCATTTGCAAATGATTTAGTTCCTGCTCCATCTACCTCACTATGTTGCTGCGAGGATTACATTTGATAATGTCAAAGTGCTTTGAAAATGGAAAAGTCTTATATTCATGGTATCATCTCTGAATTGTGGGTCATTGTGGATTGATGACACTGTCTAACAGTGCCAGAATCACTGACCTTTTGATCAGTTAATTCCATGAAATTAAGTAATGTGCTTTTTTCTACATTTGACCCAATTGTTCATAGCTGGGAAATAGGGTGTTCTGGAGTGTGTGTGTGCCCACATAGGTGGATTAGAGGAAGATGTTAACCTACTACAAAGTAAATTCCACATAAAAAAAAAAAAAATCAATGTAAATGATGACAACTTTATTTATTTATTTTTGAGATTGTATTTATTCATCCATGAGAGATACAGAGAGGGAGGCAGAGACACAGGCAGAGGGAGAAGCAGGCTCCCTATGTGGAGCCTGATGTGGGACTCGATCCCAGGACCCCAGGACCATGACCTGAGCCGAAGGCAGATGCTCAATCACTGAGCCACCCAGGTGCCCCAATGACAACTTTATTTATCAGTTGTCTAACCTGATCCAGGGCTCAGGTTCAGATAGTACACATGGCATGGACATACCACTTATTAAATAACATGCTTCTATTTGAATTAAAAATAGCCACTGCTTCTTCTTACTCCTTTCCCCTGTAACCACACCCCCATTGCCAAGACAACTACTGCTCTGATTGGCTGATGTCTTGATAAATATTTGATTTTTATCTTTTCCTAACTGTGTAAGTAGGAAAAAGGAGGAAGAGAAAATGAGGAGCACTTGGGTGGCTCAGTCAGTTAAGCATCTAACTACTGACTTTGGCCCAGGTCACGATCTCAGAATTGAGAGATGGAGCCCATATTGGGCTCCGTGCTCAGAGGGAATCTGTTTAAGGTTTTCTATCTCCCTATACCCTTTCCCCCACTCCCATGTTCTAAGTAAGTAAATAAATAAAATATCTAAAAAAAAAAAAAAAAACAGAAAATGAGATGTGGGGGCTCCTAATCTGGCTTGATTTTTACAGAGGAGGAAAAGAAAAGGGAAGACCTCCTTAACCAGGCCTTTTCTTTCTGGCCTCTACATTTCTTATTCTCCAGCTCTGGAGATGGCCGTGTCTGGCCCTCCTGGGCTGTTGCAGCACCTTAATTCTTTCTCTAGTCTTGGAATACATTCCAGACTCCTCACATGAACTGCTATCATGCATCCTTGGCATCTAAGATGAGACACTGCCCTTCCTAGATGCTTTTATTTATACCCTAGGCATTCAGGGTGACACTCCTGTGTGTTCCCAGAGCACCACAGTTTTACCATGTTACCGTATTTATCACTGTGTACTATAATACATTGCCTTGTTTCTTGTTTTTTTATCCCCAAGACTGATCATTCCTGAGAAGAGTTCTCTGGTGCTCAGGGGATGATCCACAAATGAATGGATAAATAGGTTAAATGTGTTGAGAGTTAGAATATGACACCATGTGTGAACGTTAAATGCATTTGATCTTGATTAACTCCTGTTTTAGGCACATGAACAATAACATTCAGAGAGAGACATCGATGCATTCAACGTTACACAGAACACCTGTCTGGATTTGAGTGGAGCTTATCTGATTCCAAAATCTGTATCCTTGCAATGACCTTACACTGCATTTAAAGTGATGAATAAATCTTTCCATTCCCACTGAGCGTCATAGCCCATGGGCATTTGTGGTTCACTGAGCAGCCCCATTATTTTCTGACTTGGTTTTCCCCACTGAGGTATGAAAAATTTTTAAACCATGTCTAAAGTTTATCCCATACGAATTTTTGCAACACAGATTCTGTTCTGTATCCAGCAATCAAATTCAAAATCCACTGAGGTTTGGGATTCTCCAGGCCATTTGTTAAAAAAGATTCTTATGCTGGAATGCTTTAAGCTCCAGTACTCTCTTTCTTTTATTCTTTTTTGGGTCTGTGACAGTTTTTAAGATTTTACTCTTTAAAACATTTTAAAATTCTCTTGCACAGATTTATTGCACAATAGAATGATGTGGTATCGGCCTTCCCAACCTTTCCCTTTACCTGCTCTTAATCTCATCAAATTCTCAAAATAAAAAAAGTTTTTTTTTTGTTTTTATTTTAAGAAAGAACTTGAACCTGTGTGGTTTGTGAATTCTTTGTGTTAATTGGTATTTCTTTGCTCTTTCTAAATATGTGACCTTTTCTTTAATGCCGTGGAGAAGGCTCACACGCTTTGGGAGGGTGGGTATGCCTACCTAATATGTTCCAAGGGGCTGCTACCAAGGTCTGCTCAGTCCCCCATCCAGATCCTGGCCAACCCCTAACCAGTAGTATATCTTGGGTAAGTTATAATTTTTTGAGTATTTATGAGTTCACCCACATGTTAAGAGGAAATAGGAATTATAACCTCCTTGTTGAGTTGGTAGTAGAAATGAATGTATCTTACTTCACCCAAAGGAACTTTAGTAAACTGATTTTTTTTATAGAATTCTTTTAAAATAAAGAGATTTCAGGTTAGAAATAAAAAAGATAATGTAAATATTTTTGAAAAAAAAAAAGTATCTTCAATGCTAGTATTTTTTTTTCTAATTTCCATTCTGTTCCATTACTTTCCATTCCATCCATTCTAGTTTATGAGAAAGAATCCCAGGCTTCTCACTATCAGTGTGTTTTTTAAAAGTGGCAGGTGGTTAGCAGCAAGGAAATAAATTCTCTTCTACAGCCTCCAGAAAGGAGAACAGTCCTACCTCGATCCAGATTTTAACCTGTGAAAACTGTCAGACTTTTGGCCGTGTAAAACAATCAAATTTTGTTGTTTTGAACAGTAAACCTATGGTATGTTGTGACAGCAGCAAATGGAAAACTAATACACCTACCCTGTATCACCCACTCAGAAGCATACTTCACATGAGCAGGAATTGATCTTGTGGTCACTACATTTCTGAAATCAAGAGCAATGGCTGGTACATAGTAAATAGTCAATAAATTGTTGATGAATGTTAATTAATAATTTGGATTGATTAATTAATCCTTTCGTCAGATTCTACCTAATGACTCACAGAAGAAAAGTGTGTCAAATTATAACTGCTTACATTTTATAATTCATAAAGCATGTTTATATCCATTATATGATTTTATTTTAGGACAGAATATAAAATACGCACAGTGTATAGTATTATTTTAATTTAAATGTTGAGAAACTGAAGATCTGAGATGTGAAAGAAATTCTGCTGCTTCAGGCTGGTAATAAAGGGGCAATCCTGTACGCTAAGTCTGGTATTTGAATTTCAAATCCTTGTGTGCTTCCAGTGATTAATCAATTAATTTACTAGTCACACTCATCAATAATTGAGTACTTACAAACTATGCAGGTTACTAGGAGCTGAAAGTAAACAAATGCTTCAGCCTCTCTAAGTCAGAACTTAGTAGCAAATACAGAAATACAAATAATCACTCAATGTAATAAGATAAAGCTCACAGTTAAAGAAGGAAGATTCAACACATTTCTCAACGTCTCTCCAAGTACAGTCCTAAAATGATACCAGAGAAATAAAATATGGAAAGACTAATAACTGCAGAGCAAACTCAAGAAGACTGAGCATATAAGATGGCTCCAGTGTGTCTTTTCAGATAGAAGTGGTTAAGGTGTGTGACTCCCCTATCTGGTCAGTAATGGTCATAGTTCCAAGTGTTCATGAAGACGGATCCAGAAATTAGGGAACTAGTCGCCAACAAACTCCCTCTAAGGGTCAAGCTTGAAGCAGTCCCTGTACTACAGAAGAGGGACAAGACACATGCTGAACACAGAGACACTAATTGAAAATCTGGATCTGTCACAGTTTCCTTTTGCATAACCCTCATCTCTATAGGTTCCCTAGATGGAACCTTTGCCCAGCTCCTTTCTTCCTTTCCTGCTCTCATTATCTAGCATTTAAAAAAAAAAACACAACCCTACCTTCCCATTCTCTAAAGCATTTGGGGTAGCTTTGTAAAACCAATCTGACCAATAGATTCCAGCCAGTAAGATAAAAGTGGAAATCTGCTGGGGAGCTTTCTAAAAGGCTGTGATGCATGGAACTACAGGAGCATTTTTACACGACAGGATACAGCTGAGAGGATGAAGAACATATTGTCCTGCCATTGCTAAGCTATGAAACCAGTGACAGCAATATTCTAGTCCCAGATTTTCTACTATGTAAAAAAATAGTAACACCTATTTTCTTAAGCCATCAGCAGAAGTGTTTTCTGTTAGTTGGAGGCAAAAACCATTCCTAAAAACCATGTACACATAGACTTAGTAAAAACTAGAAAAGATACATATATATGAAATTATGAGAGAGAAAAATGTTGATGAGACAAGGTCCTGAGGGGTTGGATTCCTAGAGCCCACATAGAGATTAGTTTCAGGCAGGAAGACTGAGGATGTCTTTTCTGCTGGGCAGAAAGAATGGGTGTGAGAATAAATTTAGGTTCAAAACAGGGGTAATGGGGAGACAACATACTGAGAAATAGTTTGCCTGAAAACCTGAATTTTTCTCTATAAAGTAGGATGCAAACTTACTTGTGTGTGTGTGTGAGTAGGCTTGTGCCTTTTACGTTTAGGAGAGAGTTTGAGGAGTTAAGTGCAAATGAAGTTTGTAGTCACACTGAGGCAGCTCAAAATGGAAGCCGACTACCGTCATACAGATACTGACACAGCGTTGGACACACACCATGACCACATGGTGATGACTCAGAGGTTGAGTTTTGCACATAAGACAGCTGACAGTAATAATCACAGATGCATATCAGAGGAGTCTACATTAATGAATAATAATAAATTTTTAAAAATGGGTCCCGGAGTGACGCTGGCAAGACTGTTTTCCTGGTTATGTCACTTACTAAGTTTATGACATTGGCCAGTCTGCTTTACTTCTCTGAGACTCAGTTTATAAAGTGCTATCTGCAATGTGTGGCCAATAATGGTTAAACAGTGATAAATGATATTGATGGGTTACATTTACTCCTAGTATTAGGAGGACCTCATAGGCTGGACCATCAGTGACAAGTAATTGATAATCTGGGGGAACTAACAGACTGAGAGGTCAAGATAAGGGACTATTGGTGAGGAAATGAACAATAATATTTAAGACTTAGAGAGAGGTAACAACACCTGCCAGAGTTTCACATTTCATGTGTGAAGCACTTGTGGGTAATAAGAGAGTCCAGATGCCTCTACAAGTATGAATTGCTCTAGTGTTTGTGAAGGAGCTTGGAGAAGCCACTAAGAAATGTTGAGATCACAGTATAAAGCATGCTGACAACATGAATACTGAAAACATCCAAGTCTAGGACCAAAGTCATGGTAGGTATGAAGGAATAGTTGGTAAATTAGCAAATGACATCAATAAAGACGTGTGTAGGGGCGCCTGAGTGGTTCAGTTGCTTGAGTTACCAACTCTTGGTTTGGGCTCAGGTCCTGGTCTCAGGGTCATGAGATGGAGCCCTGGGTAAGACTCCAAGCTCAGCGTGGAGTCTGCTTCTCCTTCTCCCTCTGTTCCTCCCCTGTCTTGCTCTCTCTCTCTCTCTCAAATAAGTAAAATCTTTAAAAAAAAAAACCATAAAAAATAAAGAAATGTGCAGAAAAGCAAAATTACATGGGATTCAAAGACTGTATCTTATATGAAAATAGAGATGACAACAAGAATGGCAACAGTGACTTTGAGAATTTCGATGTTCCCCTCTGCTGACCGTGCAGCACATGGCGAGTGGGAGTATCATTAGTATAGAATCAGAGATGTGAAAATCAATTGCTTCCATATTCTAGTTTTGAAACCTTGAATAGATTTTTTTCTAAAGATATGTTTATTTGAGAGAGAGAGAGAGCATGTGGACAGAGGAGTAGAGAGAGAGGGAGAGAAATCTTCAAGCTGACTCTGTGATGAGGTGGAGCCCCACTGGCATTCAATCCCAGGACCCCAAGATCATGACATGAGCCGAAACCAAGAGCAGTGTCTCAACTGACTGAGCCACCCAGGCACCCCAAAACTTTGAACAGAAATTTAAATTCTTGAGTCTCAGGTTCTTCAACTATACAACAGGGTAGTAATGCCTTTCAGAAGGTTACTGTCTTGTTGCATGAGATAAATTTTATTAAAGCCTCAGGAGCAGAACTCATCTATGTAGCCATTTTCATTATCCTCAAAAACAACAACAACAACTGGAAATGCATGTGGTCCTGGGAAGAGTCATCTTTCAGTTAAAATTAATAAGAGTATCAGGAAAGAACCTCTAGTCTCTGGATTATGTCATCAGATCACTAGGAAAGAAATTGAGGATAAGTCATTGCAACTTCCTCCAGCCATCAGCTGGCTTTAAAACACTGACTTACAAGCAGGAGAAAACAAATGGAATTACCTCTCAACTATGAAATCTTAAAACAAAAAATAAAAAAAAAGAAGAAGAAAGAAGAAAGAAAGAAAGAAAGAAAGAAAAGAAAGAAAGAAAGAAAGAAAGAAAGAAAGAAAGAAAGAAAGAAAAAAGAAAAGAAAAGAAAAAAGAAAAGAAAAGAAAAGAAAAGAAAAGAAAAGAAAAGAAGAAAAGAAAAAAAGAAACTTAAAACAGATTCCCAATTAAAATTTCACAGTGAATTGCAATTGGGTTTTTCTTTGCTTTTTTTTTGTTTTGTTTTGTTTTGTTTTGTTTTTTCCATTAGACATTTCATCAATACATTCGATTGCCTTGCCTGTTGGAAGACTTTCATTAAGGAGAAGATAACATTTTACCTAGTTATAAGGGTGAGTCAGGAGACCTGCAATCCATGAAACCCTCGGCTTTGTAAATGACATGCCCGTTTCATGATCTCTAACCTTTACTGTACTATAGATATTTGTTAGGAAAAATAAATAAAAGAAAGTAAAAGCGTTGTGAAACTACTCTATTGGCTTACAGTGATAGAACTACATAATATCATGATCATTAAAAATTTTTTATCCTCTTTAATGAGTTTTGATTTTCAAGCCTTGATTCATCCTTGATTGTAGGTAAAAAAAAATATTTTGTTTATATTCTCATGTTTATATAAAATAACATGAGCTACATTGTTCCATATAATACAGAATCATTACCAGATATTAAATAATCTAAAGTTTAGTGCTCTGCTAAGGCTGGAATTTATTTGCCTGGCAAGTAAACAAGACATTACTCTTTATTTCATGAATAACAAAATGACACATTTCAATTTGCACACATCATTAGTGTACACGAGAGTTTTATTTTTCAGTAAACCCCAAATTTTCCTTTTTTTGAGGAAGAAAACCAAATATCTACATGTTAGTTAAATACAATCAATTATTATTACGATTTATTTTTATTAAATTTCCCGAGACATGCTGATCTCTGAGAAGGTGAACATTTTTTTGAGTTAACACTTCTAAAAAATCATTCCAGACAGAACTTTGAAAAACACAGAATCTTAAAGCCCAGAATTGAGTGGGATTTGGTAATGTTTTTGGCCTTTGATTATGCAACTAACCTAAGAGAGAAAGAGAACAAATCAATTCTCTTGTGGATAAGAATGACCAAGCCAATAACTCTTTCAAATTTTCTTATTATAAGTTGGTAATACAAAGACACTACAGACAGGTGCTCTATATTTAAACATTACTCTGTGAGAATTAAAAAAAATAGACTTTAGGGACCCCAGGTGGCTCAAAAGGTTGAGTCTGCCTTCAGCTCAGGTCCTGATCTCAGGGTCCTGGGATAGAGCCTCGCATTGGGCTTTCTACTCAGTAGGGAGTCTGCTTCTTCCTCTCCTTCTGCCTCTCTCCCTTGTTCATGCTCCTTCTCTCTCTCTCAAATGAATAAATACAATCTATAAAAAATTAAAATTAAAAAATAGACTTTAAAAAAATAGACTTTAGTTCTTGTATTTTTGTTTTTTCTTAGCAATTTCAGGTGTATAGAAAAATTTAAGAGAATATGCAGAGTATTCCTGTGTACCCTGACACCCTTTCTCGAATTTCTTCTATTATTAAATCTTTCATTAGAGTAGCACCTTTGTTAATACTAGTGAGTACTGACACTTTATTATTAATTAAAATCCATGTTTAAATTAAGGTTCACTCTTTATGTTAAACATTATATAGTTTTTATACTCTCTTCTCTCCAAATTCTGGGCATCTACTTATCTTTTTACTGTCTCCATAGTTTTGCCTTTCCCAGAATGTCAACTAGTTGAATCATACAGTATGTAGCCTCATCACATTGACTCCTTTCACTTAACAATATGCATTTAAGGTTCCTCATACCCTTTGCGGGTTTGATAGCTCACTTTTTTTATTACTGAATAATACACTGTTGTATGGATGTACCAAAGTTTGTTTATCCATTAATTTATTGAAGTGCATTTTGGTTGCTTCCGAGTTTCAGCAATTATGAATGAAGCAGCTATAAACACTTATACGCAGGTTTTTGAGTAGACCTAAGTTTTCAACTCACATGGTTAAATACCCAGGAACTCAGCTGCTAGATCGTATGCTAAAATTATATTTTGTTTTGTCAGAAATTGATATCCCGTTTTCCAAAGTGGCTGTACCATGTTGCATTCCCATTAGTCATGCATGACAGTTCCTGTTGCTTCACATCCTTACGAGCATTTGATGGATTCAGTGTTTTGGATTTTCACCATTCTAACAGGCAAGTAGTGGTATCTCACTGTTGCTTTAATTTGCAATTTCCTAATGACATATGATGTTGAGCATCTTTTCATATGCTTATTTGCCATCTGTTTATCTTCTCTGGTGAGACTTCTGTTCAGATATTTTACCCATCTTTTAATTGGAGAGAATTTAATCTTTAAATTTCTATTTAATGCCTCAGGACAGACATAGGCAAAGACAATGATGCCCAAGCCAGTGAGATTTGACCAGGAGTAGATGACTGAGGAATGGAAGTCTGTGTCAATAAAAGGAAGCTTTTTTAGCCATAGTATAATATGGATTAGAGCTGTCACCATGTCCATTCAGATCTGTTAAGTGTAAGAAGACTTGTTCTCAAGTACATTCCAGTTGTTGGAATTAATTCATTTTCTTTTGCCGCAAATATGTAAATGTTTACTATTTAAATTACTCCTCTTGTTTTAACCAAGAACTCTATGTTAAGAGTGCTTTCATTCATTTTACAATTATTAATTAAGTGGCTACTATGTGTTAAGCACTGTTTCAGATTGAGAAAATGCAGTGATGAACCAGACAAATGTCCCTCAACTAGAGGAACTTAAATTTGGAAGAGTCAGACAGTTAAAAAGTAAGTAAGTAGATAAAAAATAAGACAGTTTTAAAGGAAGAAATTTAAAACCAGAAAATGAATAAAATAAGATTAATGAGATATAGTCTGACTAGAAGGGACATCTGATCAGAGAAGGAGTCTGAGGAGAGACCATTTGAACCAAACCTACAGGAGGAATCAGATGTGGGAAGATGGTGGTGATAAGTGCATGTTTGAGCTGGACATTTCCAAAACTGAAGCAAAAACAAGTGGGAAAGCCATGAGGCAGGGCTGAACTGGGCATACTTGAGAAATATAAAGAAAGCCAGTGTAACCAGAGTGTGATGAGTGAACTGAGTGAACTCTAGTAGCACATTGCCCAACTGCTGGTTGTTTTCCAGGAAAACACACCAACAAACAAAAGCAATGAAAACATCTCAGTTACAAAATAAAATCTCCTAGTAGTGCTAAATTACAGCTTCAGATGAATTAAGCAATGAAAAGTTCATAGTATCACTTTCCCATAGGCAATTCAATATTAAAACAATAAATACTAAACCATAAAATAAGTATATGGAAGTCTAACCCAATTCTGATGTTTCCCTGGAAGGCTATTAAAGCAGACACTAAAATATTACCCAATGTGTATTTCTCACCTCCATTCCTATTAATATAATCTTAAATTTGTTGGAAATTACAATCTCCCAGCTTGCTATTTCAGTACCGCTTGGCACAGGCAATAGCCATATGACACAGAGAATAACAGTAAGTCATCAGGAAAATTCTAATGGGAGGTTGTGGGAAATCTGTTGATTTCCTGATAAAAGAGCAAGGAACAGAAATGACCGCCTCCCCTCCCATATCCCTTCTCCCTTGAAGATTTTCTTGAGCTTTCCATCTGCAGCAGCAGTCTGGCAATCATTAGGATACAACCAGGTTCTCAGATAACACCGCTGTGCAACCGAACCTAGACAAATAACAGCCTATGTCCCCAAGCCTGGTCAGGTGAGAAAGCCATTTACGATGGCTTCCATTTAGTCACTCTTTCTGTCACTCACACATGCTCTTAATTGCCAGAACTCTTTGATGATATCTTCTTTAACCAAATATCAAAGTACCACTTTTACTTTTTTGGGGCAGGGGAGTTACACAATGTGCTTGTGCTCAGTATAGGTACTGGGACCTTGATGAACATAAACAGGAGGAAGCAACATGCATGGAGGAGTCCTTACCAGGAGCCAGACAAAGCTCTTAAAGCCAGTTATATTTCTCACTTAAGCATCACTACGGAGCTGCTGTTGTTAACGTTCACATTTTGTAGATGAGGAATCTGAAGTCCAGAAACGTAAAGTAACCAGTCTGGGGCCACCCATCCCAAGAGAGGCAGTCAGAATCTGAACCAAGGCTCCAGGGCCCTTAGTTCCAATGATTCTGTAGGACTATCTCCTAGAATTAATGAGCCATTTCATTACACAATGTTGAATAGACCAAGCTAAAAGATTTGATGTACAAATTCTGATTCCTTCAGGGTCAATGGATAAAAAGGATATGTATAGAGTGACTCTCTCTAAGGCAACATATATGCTTACTGTCCGTATTAAGGTTTAGTTTTTATATATGTTTTTATCGCTGTCTTTATAATGATTAGCTAATAGTTTCACAGGAAGAAAATGAAATAAAATAGCAGTCTTGATGAAGTGCCAAATATTAGCCTAGCTGGAATTAAAAATGGCTAAACTATATATATATATATTTTTTTTTTTCTTTTTTGAAAGCTAATTTAAAGAAAACACTGACAGATTGCTAGAGACCAAATGAGAGGATAGTCTGCTGATAAAGGTCATCAGTGTGTGCTTCTGTTTGTTTTGGAAACTGGAATTTGAGAAAAAGTTTGTACACAGTCACTGCAGCTGTCCAATGTTTCTCTTGAGTTAGAGGTTCCTGGTCGTTATGGTGTAATTACAGAGCCCTGTGTACCCAAGAACCTCTCCACAATCTGCATTTCAAAGAACTCGAGTGCCCAGCAATCTGTCAGTTCAAGCGCATACACTATTCAAAGAAGGAATTTGACGGTAAAAAGTCTTTACACAAATCAGATAATGCAGTTACAATAAAGTTTAGAGAATTATCTCAGGTTTCGCGTGTTTTTCTGTTGCATGGATTTTAAAAGGCTGGCGTCTCTCTACCATTAATACTCATTTGTGAAAGTTCTCATGAGTATGTGAACGCAATTAATAGTAGCATTACTGTTTCTTCCTATTGCTTTTACATCATTGCTCCCAACATCATATTCTCACAGTTGTGTTGATAGTGATACAAAATACTGTTTTTATGGAGAATATGAAATATTATACTGATAACTTGGACAGATTTCACATAATGTCAGCATTCAGATCAATTCATCAAGTATGTTAGATATATACCCTCCTCCACTGAGGCATCTGCTTGATTGTAACTCTCAGAGAGTCTCCCTCACCCTGACATAAAACAGCAGCCAGCTCCTGTCTTCTCATCTCTTCCCTCCTTTATCTGCAGAGAGCCTAAAATTGTTGTATCTATATTTGTTTCCATATTTATTATCTATCGCGCCTGTAGAAGAGGTCTTGGTGTATTCTCTACTATGTACTTAGGAGGCTGAACAGGGCTGAGCTTATGGTAGGTGCTTATTAAATGTTGGCTGGAAAACTAATGAATGTACATTACTGACTTCTTTGAACTAATTATTCAGCAATGATACCAAATAGATAGTCATAATGTCTTACTCATCTAACATTCTTGTGAAATGTGGACATCGTGAGGTCTAACGAGCATTCCTCCTGGAAGACATCCCCTTCCTTCTCATGTGTGATAGCATAGCTTAATTTGGACAACATTACAAATATGTTTACATGTCAGATTAAATACTTTTTTCATAATTATTTTGATAATACAAGTCCTTTCCACTTGGGTGAAAGAAAGAACGTTATGTTTATTATATTTTATTCGAATACAAGATTTCATTTTTAAAAGTTCACCACAAGGACTGGAGCAATACTTACTGGGATGATAGTTAAACCCAGGTGGAATGTAATTATCTTCATACTTTCTTATCTTTTTGTAACCAGAATCCAGCAAATTACTTTAATTAAACATAATACTAAGGAAAATAGGAAAAGTGATTAAGAAAATAACTTTCTAGTAGAGGCATTTACTCTTATCCTTAACACTGAAAATGAATTTATGATGAAAATTACAAGATTGTCTTTCCATAGGATGAGATATAAGCCCCCTTTGGTACTAAACATTTAACAGAATGTATAATAAACTATCAGAGGATAAAACAGAATTTACTAAAAGAGACATTTTTGCGCAGTCACACCTGAGCTCCTCCGGGTCTCTACTAAATCCCAGGAGAATGAATCCTCAAATTATAATCTAGAGGGAAAGGAACTTTTAGTGAAGTCTAACCATCTGCCTCATGTACTTTATCACTGCCCCTTGGCTTGGTTCAAGTTTCACAATTTAAAATAGCTACTCTTTCCAATAAATAGGTGTTGAGACCATTTCCAAATTTTCTTTTCAAATGAGTAGTGTTTTCACATTTCTCCTGGTTTTGAAATTTATTTATTTGATTTGCTTTGGATTCTTTCAGGGATGACAATGAAGGTGGAAATCCCTTTACTCTGATGGATTTAACCAGAGGATCGTGGGTATCATCTACTTTAAATTAATACTTTGAAAGAAAATTTGATTTGTCTACAAATACATTGAAAACTCCATGGTTTATGTGTGATTAGGGTTTTTTTTTTTACCCATATCTATATCTCTATTTAATATCAGTTGAAAGTTTTCTGTGTAAAATGGCATTTAAAAACAAACACATGAAAACGAACCCTTTTGAGCATTTTTAAACTCATCTTCTGTTGTCTTTGTGGTTGTTAACTTAGTTTTTGTGTGTTACATAACAAATTAGTAAGATGAGAGCAAGGATTACAGTTTATTATAGGTAAGACCCCAGCACAAATAACACATTAAAAATACTCTTCTTATTCACAGAAATTAAATATTCAATTAGATGTAATGATAACTTTATATTGTATTTCAGACTTGCTTTTTCAGGAATCAAAATCAGACTATTAAGTTTGGCACTGCTATAATAGTTACATAGTTCAAGTATATTTATCTAAGTTCCCCTAAATATCGCTCCCCTAAATGTTGCTCATACTATTAGATTCAGTTGTAAAAAAGCATCCAACTATGGAATTTAATAGGAAAATTGTCATTATTTAATTTAATGAATTATAGAAACAGCATTGCCAACAAACATCCCCAACATCTGTAATGTGATGAATGGTACAGATGCTAGTCAAGACATGCTAAGCCTCCTTCTGTGTGTCATGTCTCATGGTCTACATCTAGTGTTACAAGCACAAATGCCTACAGAGGCCAGGCAGGGAATGAAAATGATAAGTTCAATGAGGTGCAAACATTAAATTACACATCTGTGTGAGTTTGTCTTTCTTCTTCTGTTTATAGAGTTCTGAAGACAGAAAAAAAAAAATCTTCAGTGAAGAAAACCAACAGTGCAAGTACCATGAAAAATAGCAACTTCTACTTGGACCTAGTGGCAGGGAAATAGTAGAATGTAGTAGAGGCCATAAATGATCGGATTCTGGACACATTATAGAAGTAGTTGTAGTTTTTTTGTTTGTATTTTTAGAGAACATGAGAGAGTGAGAGAGAGTGGGGGTGGGCACAGGGTTAGGGAGAGAATCCTAAACAGGCTTCATGCGCAGCCCAATGCAGGGCTTGATCCCATGACCCTAACATCATGACCCCAGCCCAAACCCAATAGTCAGGTGCCAAAAGGGCTGAGCCACTCAGGGGCCCTGAAGCAGTTCTAGTGCTAACAAGGTTAACTGCCAAATCAAATGCTGAGTATAATAACAACATTCAAGTGTAACTCTGAGTGACGTGTAAGTATATGTGCATATGCACAACATACACATATACAGGTATGTATATGTATTTATGTGTGTGTATCCACACACTTTTATAGTAGATGACCACTAAATACATACGTACACACACACACACACATATTCGGGGAGACATGACAGTTTGTAGGTGTAGGGGGCTAGAAGTCATGTTGAGCATGAGCTTGATGTAATTATTTGACATACAAGTAGAGATATCAAATAGGCTTATTAGGGAAGAAGATTTCAAGGAAATGGTTCCAAATATGTTCATTTGATGGCAGTCTGCAGAGATATGGCATTTAAAGCCATAAATGAGATCATCTATAGCCACATGGATCAGTATGGTGGGCTAACCATATGGGTCTTTCGAGCAGCAGGAATGTGAGTTGTCCAAATTGAGATATACTGAAGGCATAAAATACACCAGATTTTGAACATAGTGAAAACACATTATTAAAATTAAAATTGCCTACTCGTTTTTTACTTTTATAAAATTTTATAATTATAATATGGTTCACCTTTGTGGCTGGTTTAATATTTTTTCCTGGATAGTCCTAGGTTAGACTGTGAAGGTAGAGAGAAGAGAAAAATTGCAGTGACTGACCCATGAAACTCTCTTTTATTTAGAAGGAAGGCATTAGTTTCTGAAACTCAAGTGACTGTGGTATTTCAAGAAGGAGAGAATCAAATGTATAAAATCATGCTGAGAAATCAAAATTAGATTAGAACAGAGAAAAGGCCACTGGTGTTAATGATTGGGAGGTCATTGCTGACTTTGACAAGAGTTAGTTCAGAAAAGCTGTGGGGATGAAATCTAACTTGGAGTGAGTTCCAGAGAGGTGGAAAGAAAAAGAATGGAATCTGAATAGCTCTTAAAATGCATCAGAGAAAACCTGCTATAGAATAATTAATAATACTGGGATTAAAATAGTTGTTAATTTTGTCTGCATATTGACAAGAAAAATGTTAAGTAGACGAGATAATACCTATAGTGATGCCATTAGAAAGAGAACAAAAAATTGAGTCTTTATGGATTTACTCCTCATTTTGATATTTATCTCAATTTCAAGAAAAACCAATGAGAAACTTTTACTTATTTGTTTGCTTGTTTGTTTTTAGTGAGGGAGAGAAGGAGGAGTCAGAGGGAGAGGGAGAGTGAAAGAATCTTTCAAGATTTTATTTATTTATTTGAGAGAGAGAGAGCACAGTGGAGAGGGGCAGAGGGGGGAGGAGAAAGAATCTGAAGCACTCTGCACCCAGTGCAGAGCCCCACACAGACTGGATCCCATGACTCTGAGACCGTGACCCAAGCCAAAATCAAGAGTCCACATTTAACCAACTGAGCCACCCAAACACCCTGGCGGAAGAGGATTAAGCAGCTTCTACACACCCAGCATGGAGCCCAGATTGGGGCTTCATCTCACAACCCTGTGATCATGACCTGAGCTGAAATCAAGAGTCAGACACTTAATGGACTGAGCCATCCAGGCACCCAGAAGGGAAACAAACTTTTGACAATTCTAGTAAGTTACTGAATATTTGCATTTAGGGAAAAGAGCATAAGCTTGGGAGTCCAAAAAATCCCTTGTTTCAATTGCAGCTCCACTGCAATTGAAATTAATTGTCTGTCATTAGGCATAATGTAGGACAGGAGCTGAACAACTGACCACGGAGACAAAGGTAGGCCCTTTGAGTTCATCCATGGTAACTGGAGAAAGGAGATTAGGAATAGAAGCAAATTGGTTGCTAAATTTTAAGATAGGAAGATACGATATTCTTTTATTAATGTATCAGAGGTTACTTAATATTGCATTTTATGCCTGATATATTTTTTAACTAATTCACTACTTTTTTAAAAAATATATTTTTTTAATTTAAATTAGAATGTATTTAATATACAGTGTTTTCTTAGTTTCAGGTATACAATATAGTGATTCAACAGTTCCATGTATGACTCAGTGCTCATCAAGATAAGCGTACTCTTCGTCTCCTTCACCTACTTCATCCATCCCTCCCCCCACACACTTCCCTCCTCGTAATCATCTGTTTGACTCTTGTTAAGAGTCTGGTTTGGAGTTTGTCTCTTTTTTTCCCCTTTGTTCATTTGCTTTGTTTCTTAAATTCCACAAAAGAATAAAATCATATAGTATTTGCCTTTCTCTGACTGGCTTATTTTGCTTAGCCTTATACTCTAAATGGCAAGATTTCATTTATTTTTATGGCTGAATAATATGCCATTGTGCGTATATACCACCTCTTCTTTATCCATTTGTGTATGGATGGACACATGGGCTGCTTCCATAGTTTGGTTATGGTAAATCATGCTGCCGTAGACATGGGGGTGCCTATAATTAGTGTTTTTGTTTTCTTTGGGCAAATGCCCAGTAGTACAATTGCAAGATCATAAGCTAGTTCTATTTTTAACTTTTTGAGGAACCTCCACAGTGGCTGCACCAGTTTTCTTTCCAACCAATAGAGTAAGAGGGCTCTTTTTTTCCACATTCTTGACAACACTTATTGTTTCTCCTGTTGTTGATTTTGGCCATTCTGGCAGGTGTGAGATGAAATCTCATTGTGGTTTTGATTTGTATTTCGCTGATGATGAGTGATGTTAAGCAATTTTTCATGTGTCTTTTAGCCATCTGGGTGTCTTCCTCGGAGAGATGTCTGTTCATGTCTTCTGTCCATTTTAATCGGGTTATTTGTTTTGGGGGGTTTGGAATTGTATCAATTCTTCATATATTGTGGGTACTAACCATTTATCTGATATGTCATTTACAAATATCTTCTTCCACTCAGTAGGTTGTCTTTCAGTTTTGTTGGTTGTTTCCCTCACGATGCCAAAGCTTTTAATTTTGATGTAGCCCCAATGGTTTATTTTTGCTTTTATTCCCCTTGCCTCAGGAGACATCTCTAGAAGAATGTTACTACAACCAATGTCAGAGAAATTATTGTCTGTGCTTTTTTCTAGGATTTGTATGGTTTCAGGTCTTGTATCCAAGTCCTTAATCCATTTTGAGTTTATTTTTGTGTATGGTGTAAGACAAACTTGCTACATTTTACTATCTTAAGAATGCTTTGTTGAATAGCCTTTTGACTAGTTTTATTTGCATCTTTAAAAATTTCATTAGGATAAACTATAAGAAATTATATAGACAGGATATATATGTTTTTATGTAACTTTTGATGACAGTGTTAAAAAGTTCCAGAAAATAAACAAATTAATTAATTAATTAAAAGTTCCAGAAAAAAAATTAAAGATTTCATTCTCACTAAGAGTGCATGTAAATGCCTCCTCCAAGATTTCTTAAAAATGGTGGCTATCACAAACCAAAAACCAAAAACCAAACCCAAAACAAAAAACATTGGTTATCATGATTAAAGAGCTACTTGTGTAAAAAAATCAACTGCTGTAAAAAATTTTTGGATGTTTTCTAAATTGAGAATTTAATGAATTTTTCTTCCAGGAAAAATAAAGGTACTTCCAAAGTTTGTATTCAATATCAGAAGGTGCTGTGACTTCCACCTCGACCCACCTTTTCCCATTTTTATATGTTGAGACACTAAGATGAAAATAAGCAGGAAAACATTTTAAAAGTCACTTATACATGATCTCTCTGTATTTGAAGTATATGAAATTGAACACAAATGCAAGGAAAGACATAAAACCATGGTTTTTACTTCATTTGAATATCCCTTACATCATCATAAGACCAACAGCAATAAACCTGAAAAATGTTTGGCCTCTCCTTTTCAATTTCACAATGGTATAATTAAGTCATTGATCTGTGTTTTACTGACTGACGCCTTTGTCAGAAAGTAAGGCAAAGATTGGTGTTTGCAAATACATGTAGGTAGTTAGGAATTATAACCATGCATGATTTCAGTTACCGCAAGCACTAGAATAAGCTGGAAAGGGTCCTGGGAAACAGCTGTTTATGCAGATACTGATACAGTGCTTAATGGTTTTCTAAATAACAGAGGCGCAGTGACCATAGTGGAGGCTGCTGTGGGGAGTGAAGTGGCGTGGGAGTGAGGAATTGTTGCTAAGTGGTGTTGAACATTCAGGGCCTAGTGATTATTATCTCTTTAGATGGGCCCCTAAGAGGGTATTATAAAAAGTAATAGCATAACAATTGGTGAAGTAGAAGTTAAAATATTGCACTTTTCAAGTCATATCACGAGAAAGTGTGTGCCAAGTAAGGTGATGCATTGCTGAGTTTGTAAGCAGTGTAAGGAATTTCAAGAGGAACATTTGCATATTTTGAAGAGCTAGAGGATAGATTCAGTGTTTAGGATGTAGTACCCAGAACCTGTCAGGTGGAGTTGGCTACATATAAAAGATTGTTTTGCTCATGACATGTTAGAGTCATTTTCGTGTGTTATCTTAGAAATCACTGAGATGAGGATAGGGAGGCTTGTTTTCAAGTGCCTTCTTATCAGGCAGGTTTGGTTTACCTTTGCATATGATGTCCCCTGTAATCTGTTAATTCTTCTTCTAGTTGAAATTGATGCCCATCCAGCAAGCGCAGAAACTGAAGTTCTGGAAGATTAAATAATTTTGACTCCTGTACATAATTAATGGGAGTTGTGGATGTTTGAACAAAGTAACACAACTGAACAAAACTTTGCTAAACATCTAAAGCTCATCATTTTTTAAGCCATGAAAGTGTAATATGGGAACTTGCAATGACTTACGATTGCATTCCATCTTTACACTGATAGGTAACTAAGGTTCTATTTGGTCTCCACTTTGAAAGAGGTGAACTTTCACTTGAACATAACATTCCTAAAACGTGTTCAAACTTTGCAGGACATTGACTTCTACTTGGTAATGTGCATCTCAAAACATAGTCTCTCACTGCCCTCAAATAAAGTCTAAACATTTTTGTTGACTGTTTTCTTCTAGACATATCTCCCTGAAATCATGGCTCCAGACATGCTCAGTTACTTTAAGTCACCTAACCATGCCATGATTTCAACAACCTGTTCCCTTCCCTAGGCCTGAAGCACTCTCTTCTCTCCAACCTTGAACAACTGCTGCTCATTTTGATTTCTTAGTAATTCTCTACCCAAAGCTTTATCTGACATTTGTAAGTTGAAAGCACTGCCCCATTTTTTCTCTTCCTATCACATCTCAGGTCCAACCCTTTGTACCCTTTAATGTCTTGTATTTTAATCATTTGCTTTCTTTATCTTTCTCACTAGACTTCAAGGATTTTGAAGGATGGGGACATCTCTTGGTCACTAATGTAATCTACTTTGTTGAGGCCTTAATATATAGTAAATATATTAATACATAAATTAATCATAGTTTAAGGGATCACTGGGTGGCGCAGCGGTTTGGCGCCTGCCTTTGGCCCAGGGTGCGATCCTGAAGACCCGGGATCGAATCCCACATCGGGCTCCCGGAGCATGGAGCCTACTTCTCCCTCTGTCTGTGTCTCTGCCTCTCTCTCTCTCTCTCTCTCTCTGTGACTATCATAAATTAAAAAAAAAAAAAAAAAATTTAAAAAATTAATTAATTAATTAATCATAGTTTAAGTATATTATTATACAGTAGCTACAGTTGATATACAACTAAATGGCTAAATCAAGCCTATTTACTTACCAAAGGAAGAAATAGCTATCTGAAAAATGAAGCGAACTGTCTATAGTAAAGGGCTCTACCCATATTAAGCTCTGGGTCATCCAGACTTGCTACCTTAGAATCATTAAGTAATGAATACCTGATGTGAAAGGTTTATAAAAAAGAAAAAGAAAGCGAAAATAACTTTAATATTCATAATTCTGACACAAAATGATTATTATTAATATAGTGATAAAGTTACTACAGTTTTCTGTCCATACATGTATTTGGAAAGTTATGATCATAACTTACATTCTGTTTTATATTCTGATTTTAATTTTTTTGAGCTGAGATATTTTATCTTATTTTTTTTTACTTTCAGTCTTTATTTAAATTCCAGTTAACATAATATATATATATATATATATATATATATATATATCATAGTTATATGAGTTTCAGGTGTACAATATAGTGATACAACACTTACATACATCACCTGATGCTCATCACAAGTGCACTCCTTAATCCTCATCACCAATTTATGGATGAATAATATGCCATTATATATATATATATATATATATATATATATATATATATATATATACCATGTCTTCTCTATCTACTTATCCATTGATGGACACTTGGGCTGCTTCCGTATCTAGGCTATTATAAACAATGATGTATAAACATAGGGATCCATGTATCCCTTTAAATTAGTATTTTTGTATTCTTTGGGTAAAGACCCGGTAGTTCAATTGATGGATCATAAGGTAGTTCTATTTTTAACTTTTTGAGAAACCTCCTCCATACCGTTTTCTACTCTGGCTACAGCAGTCTGCATTCCAAAACAGTGCTCTAGTGTGGTTTTTTCTCCACTTCGTCACCAACACCTGCTATTTCTTGTTGATTTTAGCCATTTTGACAGATTTTTAATGTTATAATATTTGCCCAAATCAGAAACTCTTTAGAAAGGGCTTTAAGTTACAATGAAGTGGATAGCGGCAGAAAGAACCTGCAGAGTACATACTTTCAAAGACCTAGTCTGGACTGTAGGGGAGAAAAAATAATTTTCTCCCTACTTTCTGCATGTATTCCTATATACATGGGAGGCACTTGGGGAAAAAATGAATAACTTTCCAAGGTGGCTTATAATTCTGACTTAAATACTATCTTAATAGGGAAAGGAGAGTGAGATGTAGGCTTCCTGGGGTGGGGGGGACTAAATGATTTTTAGAGAAGGTGAATAGACCCTTAGAAGAATAGATGGAAGGTATATGGTTTGTGACAAAATCTGTCTGAGTGTGGTGCTGACCGTTCTGGTTGATGAAACTCCAGTGGAGGGGGATGTATAACAATTGAGTTCCTTTTGTAGGACCTTTATTTAGACAGGTAAGGGAAGTCCAGAGAAAGCCTCTCCTTGAATTTGCTGTTTTTCAAATGCCTATGGCTCAAAATAATCCATAAACCGAAGTGGCCTATTTTGGGTAGCCTATTCCTCTACCCTCAGGATTACTGAGATGGATCCTTTGACTCCTCTTCTGCAGCTCATTTTTGTACAGATGCAACACCCTATATAAGAAGAGGTTCATAAATGGAGATGAGGAGTTGCAGCAATAGAAAATTTCCTATAAGCTATGTTTCTACCTAAACACTGAGACTGCCTATTTTCACCATCTTTATCCTCACTGAGTCAACTTTCTTCTTGAGCAACAAAAACAATAATATTATGAAAAGAATTAAGAATCATGAAGCAAAGATTTCAAAGGGAATGATACATAAATTGTTGTTTCCAAAGGGGAAAAAAAATCTTCAGTGTTGTCAGTGCGGATGGACAGGTGAGTGGCTGAAAATCCCATTGAATGTGGCCTCTATGTTTAGATTCAAGCGTAATAAATCTGTACTTTTCAGAGATGAATTACCTTTCTAGCGTCATATAATAAGTAATAATAAGTAAAGTAAGATAAAGAAATGATCTAAGAAGCTGTTCCTCATCTGGAATTTGGGGTTCCCTGAAACTGATTTACATTTGAATGAAAAGAAGGGAAATGCATGCAGAAGGATCCATCATGAAAAAAAATCTCTTGCCCTCAAAGTTTGGAGGGTAGAATCTAAGTATTACTTCAAAATAAGTGACAAACTATTTATTTTAATTCAAAAACAAATAGCATCCTACTGAAAAACCTGGCAAGCAGCAGAGTGAGATGCTTGACGTGTTTGAGCTGACATTGTACCAGCTTCCAGGCCTTGCTTCCTTCTACTACCCACTTCCCTAAGGGTTCTCACAAGGCATTAGCCTCACAGAGACCCTTTGTCTGTGGATATGTGAGGTTTAGGTGAAGAAAAAAAATAATGAGACAATGTATGGTAACATTCCTTGAAAACTCAAAAGTTCTATATGAACGTTAGGGCCATGACTCATGTTGTCCAAGAGGAGTCCTGTACTATTTATCTATTTATACAAAATAAGCATGGAACGTCTAATGCCCAAATTATATAGATGCTACTTGGATATATAAAATTAAGCATGTGGATTAAGTACCTACAAAGTTAAGGTACAATATTAGGCACCTGTAGGCTGGGCAGGGGGCAGCGGGGGTGGGGGTGGGGGTTGTTGCCCAGAGTCTGCCATTTCAAGGAACCGGTCTGCATTTCTAACACTTCTGATTTCCCCTCTCTTCTGCAGTCCAGAATTGCAAGAACAATGAGCTCTCCTGACAAAGATCTGTTGTTCATCCATACTTGAGTCAGGTTCCTAAACCTTTTCCTGAGCTCATTTGTGCACTTCCTTGTAGAATCTAGTTTTAGCAAAAATCTGCTCATTCACTTTGGCCAGAACCTCGCATCCTGAATATCTGATCACCCTCAATATCGGATTAGGTTGCTCATCCTCCACCAAGCACCCCCCAACCCCCAACCCCCCCTCCCGCCATGATGCCTGATTACTCTGACCTGTCTTGGGCAAGAATCCTCTTAAATTGGTTTAGCCAAAATCCTCCTTAACCCTAATGTTTCTTCTTATTAATTTTCCATCCACTGACCCCACCCTGCTGCATGGCTATAAATGCTAACTTGCCCGTGTTACATTTGGATTAAGCCCAGTTCTAGAGTGAGGTCTCTTTTTTGCCAATGCAATAGTCCTGAATACCATGTTTTTACCTCTTTAACTAGTGTCCAGCTCTAGTTTTTCTTTGTCATCATGCAATCTAAAGATCCATTTGGAGACCAGAAACATACACATCAGATGATAAATGGGCGTAAGTAAAAAATATGCAATACAGTCAATGAGCAGCCTGGAATTTATGGACACTTGAAAATGAGCAATGCCTTTGGAAACGCTCCTAAATAAATTGAGGGGACAGAACTGACTTCTCAGCAGCCAATTCAAGCCCTGTAACTGCTTCCAGAAGTTTTTGAGCAATAAACACTTCTATGAAAAATATCGTGGGGAGGAGAAAAAAAGAAATTATCAGTATAAAGGGAAACTGCAGGGCTTTTACTGGAAGAAAGGTCTGCCTCACCCAAATAAGAGGTGGGCATCAGATGGCAAAACATCAGACTAGAAGTACTATGAAGAAAAGCATAATAGCAGAGCAGTGGATAAAATACCTGGAAGGCACCTTATTGTATGTACAGGTGAGTTAGGGACAATTGGGCTAGGCAGGGCTAAGTAGGGGGCCACAGAAGCAGGATCACAAAAATCCCCAAAATGCTGAGGTGTGAGGAAACCAGAGTTAACAAGCCAGACCATCCTGCCTTAGGTGTGGAGGGGAGGAGGGCGTCTTGTTGTTGGCTACTTGTAACCAACAAAAAAATCCTCAGACTCTAAAAGGAAGTAAGCCATTAAAGATGTTATCCCAAGTCCTTACTCAATGGTGATCTCAATGGATATGTTAGAAGGATTTAGGTTCCCTGATTAGCCTCTCAGTAAGAGATCAACCCTACAAGCCCTCAGTGGCAATCCAGTCTGGACCTCTCTCACTTTTTGAGAGCTTTATTTATCTTTGTTTAATAAACTTATATCGTGGGACGTCTGGGTGACTCAGTGGTTGAGCCTTTGACTCAGGGTGTGACTCTGGAGTCCTGGGATCGAGTCCCACATCGGGTTCCCTGCATGGAGCCTGCTTCTCCCTCTGCCTGTGTTTCTGTCTCTCTCTCTCTGTATGGGTGTATCTTTCATGAATAAATAAACAAAATCACAAATGAATAAATAAATAAATAAACTTCTATCTCTGCTCACTCTCCTGTGTCCACAAGATTCATTCTTCGACTCCATGAGACAAGAAAGAACCAAGCTCTCCTCCCATATCAGGAAGAAACTATCCTTTTATTCTTCAGCAATTCTGCAAAAGTTCTGAGATTCAAACTGATGTGCTGTGCAAAAAAAGAAAGGAGCTATGAAGGAGAAAACCAGAGGAACTAACTCCTCCCCATTCCTACCAGCCTTCCTCATGTTTCCGATTCCAGTTTACAACACGTGGGGCCTTCCCACACCCCAACAGTCTCCAACAGCAGCTGGATGTCCTGCAATTTCATTTAATTCTCATGCCGTCTACAGGGAGATGGCATCAGATTTCACAGGTTAAAGGTTCAGTCCTACAAGACTGTCCCCCACAGCCCCACATTTCAGAAGTCAATTGTGTGTCCAGGTTGTCACCTGTGTTTCAAAATGACCAACTATAGATTGGAGGGTCCAGTGACCCTCTCCTTAGGTTTGATTAATTTAGCTAGAGTGTCTCACAGAATGCAGAGAAACATTTTACTTACCAGATTACAACTTACTTGTAATAGTATATAACTCAGAAACAGCCAGATGAAAGAGATGCATGAGGTAAGGTATGGAGAAAGGGCACAGAGCTTCCATGACCTCTCCTAGTGCACTACTATCCTCAAATCTCCGTATGTTCAGCAACCTGGAAGCTTTCTGGGGTTTTATGGAGGCTTCATGACATAGGCATGGTTGATTAATCATTGACCATTGTTGATTTTTCAACCTCTAACCCATCTTCTCTACCCAGAGGTCAGAAGGGTGGGACCTAAACTTGAAACCTTCCAAACACAGGGTTGGTTCCCATGGCAACCAGCCTTCCTCCTTTGGCAGATCCAAAAGATACCTCATTAACATTAAACTCAGATGTAGTTGAAAGGGCTTGTTATGAATATGAAGACACTTTTATCATTCTTACCACTTAGGAAATTCCAAAGGTCTTAGGAACTCTGCAGGAATAGGATGAAGACCAAATATATCTATTTTATAAGAAATCACAATATAACATTGCCTTTTTTTTTTTTTTCATTCTGCTGTTGAGATGAGTAATAAGCCCAAATAGTTCAATCATTGTTATGTTCCTGGTAATCCTTGGAGGCAGAGTATTGATACTGTAGAAAAACATAAAATTCCCCTGTCTTTGTGACATTTAATTATCTTAGTAGCTGTGTTTTCATCATTAGGTAGAGACCCTTAATTCATTTCTGATCAATTAATTATAATGAGTCTTCCTTTGTTAGGCCATAGTGTCTTTGAAATATGTGTCAGATCACTATGTCTTTTATTCACAGAAAGAAATTAGTGCATATTTGTGTGCAAAATATATGGTAAACCTCCAAGTATTTAGTAAATATATAGTAAAATGCAAAAAAAAAATGTGAGAGGAAGTTAAATAAAACATTACATAATATGGAGGAAGGCCAATTTAAGAAAAAATCAGAAGAAAAAATAGCAACCTAATTTTCTTTTAGTATTGCTTGAACATGCTTTTTATTTAGATTTTCACATTTTATTTTTTCTTCAAAGCAGATAACAAAGCAGAAAATACTTCAAATCCTGTGTTTTTAAGGGAAAACCTCAACAGACTGCCAAGACAAAATAAACTCAAAGATGTAGTCTAAGTAAAAATACTTATGTGTTTTTGATGAGCTTCACTACTATTAATTTTTGTGGCTTGATTTTACCTAATTGAGATCTACTTAGCCTAAAAATAAGAGACGGTATCAAGCTTTGCTTCTTACAAAGAACAAATTATTACCAAATCTTCCATTTTTTATTCCATAAAAAATAAATGTCTACTTCTGACAACTATTTCACAAACAGCTGTTTGGAGTGTATATTACTTTTAGTGGAGTTAATACTTAGTGTAATTCTAGACCAGTGATTTCAAAATGGTAATCCTTGAAATACAATAAGAAAATTTTGAGGACCTAAACATTTGGCACTGCATTCTCTTAGAAACAGTACACTTGTCCTTGTATAACATCAAGATGATCACAGTCTTGACAATATAATATATTTTCATTACACTTTTAATTACACTTAGTTGTTAATTAAGGACACCTTATACTGAACAGCAGCCATCTGACAAGATTAAGGGAAAATAATTGGTATTAGTAAATAAGCACATCATCAATATGAGCATAGCTCTAAGTAATTTATGACATATTGATAAATACTCATAGCATAGCAAACAATTTTGATAATAAAAATACATTGAGTGGCAGTTAACATAAATTTGTATATTGGGAGGAAACTTAACAGCTTTGCCTATATGCCCAGTTACAAATGGTGCCAAGTATTTCTTGTGATAACTTTGTTGGATGAATCAGATTGCACTGATGTGGCAATGAGTAACCAAAAGTTGTTTTGGTCACTGTACCTACAGTCTCCATAGTTTAAGTTCACCTTGAAAGTTATTTTGGGGGCATCTGGATGGCTGAATCTGTTAAGTATCTGCCTTCTGCTCAGTTTATGATTCCAGCATCCTGGGATTGAGTCCCATCGGGGTCCCTGCTCAGCAGTGAGCCTGCTTTTCCCTCTCCCCCACCCCTCTCCCTTTGCTCTTTCTTCTCTCTCACTATCTCTCTCTCAAATACATAAATAAAATATTTAAAATAGATAGAAAGAAAGAAAGAAGAAAGAAAGAGAAAGAAAGAAGAACGAACGAAAGAAAGAAAGAAAGAAAGAAAGAAAGAACAAAGAAAGAAAAAGAAGAAGAAAAAGAAAGAAAAAGAAAGAAAGAAAGAAAGAAAGAAAAGAAAGAAAGAAAGAAAAAAGAGAAAGAAAGAAAGAAAGAAAGAAAGAAAGAAAGAAAGAAAGAAAGAAAGAAAGAAAGAAAAAGAAAGTTAGTTACTTTGGCCAATATGATAGCTATGATCTTTTTCAGGGTGCTAATTTTAAATTAAATCTCATTTTTCCTTAAAAGATTAGTTGGTTTTGAGTTTTCTATTAAGGTTCAGCAAATGCTAAGGCATAAAACCTTCTTGATCTCATGAAGGAAAGAAAGAGAGTAAACAGATTAGAGTAGCCTTAATGTACTTCCATCAAAATGGCGGAACAGGAGTTAGGTGGTTGTAGAAATTTTGTAGGTCCTCCAGTCCTCAATAATAAGAATTAATGGATCTTTATTTCAGGAATCTCTAATTACATGACTCAGCTACCATCATATGCTGCTGCTTCCTATTTTATTACCAACTAATGTCTTCTGTTTATAACTTACTATATTAGATTTGTCTTGACATAGGCTCAAGATTACTTTGTGACATACTTCTTTCACTTTAGTTGATAGCTGGCCAATTTTCTCTCAGGGGTTCTTAGTTGCAATTTCCCAGATCGAATGTGATAAGCCCAAATTACATTTTTGTTAGAATTAATGGGTTATAAGTCACTCTTTAAAGACTAAACCATTACTCTGTACTTTCTGTCACTTTACAGTGACTAGAAAATGGTGATAACTGGAGAAATTTTGGGTGTCATTGGCTGAAAAAAATGACAGAACTTCTCACTTGGCCCTGAATCAGTCACTGCCAGATTGTGACATGGGGAGAAATAAACTTTCATATTGTTTTAACCATTTTTTTTTTTCAGAGTTAGGGAGATAACTTGAGAATTTACACTATCTAATTCAGAGAATTTACACTGTACCTAGAAGTGAGATACTGACATCACAACAACTACAAAAACTAAAGTGCATACCCTTAGCTGTAGTGTCAGGGAACAGGTAGTGAAGAAACATACCGAAGCTGGTGACGTCTCAGTACTGAGCTAAAATTACCAAGTGTTGAGGTAAACCTATTTAGTGAAACTATCCTTAAGTAACTTGAAAGGCATTTATGTGGTCACAGCCTTTAAAAACTATTGCTTTAAATAAATGGTTAGACAAAGGTAGACGTACAGGAGAGATGGAAGGAAATCAAACTTCCGCAAGTGAGAATCACTCTACTTATATCCTTATGACTGTGATACCTAAAAACCTCATTGCCTGGATTTCTGCTTATGATCAACTTTATTCAATACTGTTATATCATATTACTATTATTACTTAAATTAAAAAAATATTAAACATTACTTAAATTTCATCAAACTTCACTATCACAATAACTCATTGAGACACTCAGTAATATGCCTATTTTCACAAATGTGGTTACAATTGGTCAAGGTCTAGGTTCTACTAATATATTCAATATGAGACTTTGTGCTTTGTGACTCTCAGTTCAGCGCTCTTCCAATAATTGTATAACATACAATTTTTTAATTGGTCATCCTATGGTTTATGCCATAAATCTTTGATTAATCACTGTCTGCATGTGAACATCTATGTGTAACATGTTAATATCCACCAGAAATCAAAATCATCCAAGGAGAAAAAACCCATTAACTAGCTCAATGGGCAAATTATCTCAGCCAATTTTATGTCAGTATCTTTTGTCTTCAGCCACCATATTTCTGCCTTAATGGGCACACCTATACTAAAGAGACACTTCTAAGACTGGAGGCCATAGGTAAGCCCAGTATCAGGGACTCTACTTTCTAAGACTAATATAATCATCATAATTGCCTAATGTCTGACATGCTGGCCACAGAGAGCAGTGTGAAGTCTTCATATGACATCATTTCTCGAGTAAACTAATGGAAAGTTGATTTCACTAGGGCCCTTACCTGGAAGGGACAAAATTAAAAAACTCATATTCTAGTTATGGGTTTGTTTTTCTATCCACTGGAGTTTGACCACCACTTCCTGAGGACTTACTAAATACTTGATGCACTGGAATGGGATCCTACTTAACATTACAGATGACTAAGGCACCCACTTTGAGCAAAGAAGATGTGGTTGTGGGCTTATTACCATAGATCCACTAGTCCTATCACATTCATCTCTACCTGGAAGCTTCCAGCCTGAGAGATCATCAGGACAGTCTGCTGAAAGCACGGCTGAATTATCCCCTCTAGGGAAATAGTCTGAAAGGATAAGATACTGTCCTTCAGGACACTAACTATATATTCAATTCAAAAAAATTTTTACCAAGTAGGAAAAACAGAATCGCATTTAGAAACCAAGTGTGGACACTGGAGTGATTTCAATATCATTCCTGATGACCTAAGGGAGATTTTATGCTTTCTGTCTTCACAACCAACCATGGTCTCTGTAGGATCAGAAATCCTGATCTTTGGAAGGAAATTACTTTCACCTGGGACACATAAAAGTATCCTATGTGAGTATAATTATAAAATTTAGCTGCTTCCTGAGCATATAGGGCTCCTTTTGTTTCTAGGACTTTTACACACAAAGAGGAATCACTCCCTGGGCAGGGATAATAGACTCTGATAATTATGAAAATGTAGGGCTGCTATTACATAATGGGACACAGGAAGAAATGCAAAAGCAACTCAGTTGTTCCATTTGGATGCTTCTTATTACACCCTTGACCAGTCATGACTGTGACTTTATAACAACAGCCGTATTCTGAGAAGAGCAGAGGGATCAGGACTCAGGCTTCCTTGAAAGTCAGGTCTAGGTAACTTCACTATGCAAGACATAAGGCCACAGAATTGGCAGCTGAGTGTTGGGAAACTGGAAATAGATCGTGGAGGAGAGAGATAGGAGGCATCATTTTTAACCCAGACACTAGGTGTAATTTGTCCAATTCATGTCAGTTTTGTATGATTCTTCTCAGAAAGAGGGGTTCATTTACATCCTTGAGGAGATCTCTGAATGAATATACAAAAATGAATCAAACTACTGCCAGAGGTCCATTGCTGTAGACCTAGAGATCCACCACCAGGGTCTTTCAAAACCACTTTTGCTGCTCTGCTGGAGTTTGTGCAGTCAGCAGACAGTCTCCAACTTCCAGGCCTTTTAGGTCCACCTCACCTGCAGACAGCCACCTTGTTTGGGGGAAGCCATGTCCAGTGACCAAGGGGATCAGGATCCACAAGCCCTGCCATTTCAACCTCTGCAGGACACACTGAGAGGCAATTCTTACATGAGTCACTGTATTGCATTTTTTTTCCCTCTCCAATCTTGTTTTCCCCACCTTTCCTTTATATATGTACATCTCTAATAAACTCTTCGTTCCTCAAACTGCATCTCACTGTATGCATCTGGAGAATCCAATGTGCAAGACAGGACTAATATTTCTCCTTCACCACCCCATCATCAACTACTCCTTCCACAGTTTTCCTTTATGTGTGAGAGTTGCTCAGATAACAACAAAAACAAGCCTTGGAAGAATTGTTCTCTTCCTCTCATACTCCTAATATCTTGTTTGCTATCTCTTCAAAATTACCCACAGTCTAAGCACTCATGATTAGCTCCAAAAGTATCACAACCATCTCTTGCCTAGATATTGCAATAGCCTCTTCACTGGTTTCTCTGTACTGACATAATAACAAGAGTGATCAGTTCACAATATTACTTGTTTCTTGCCACTTTTTGGCTGAAAACCCTAGAGTCATCATAATCAAAAACTGGGTCAAGACTCCATATAATTTGGCCTTTCATTATTGGCTTGTCTATCATGATTTTACGTTCTGGATAACTGAAGTTACATTTGCATAACAGAAAAATCAAATTGACCACATAGACATGTAGATTATGTGGAGGGAGGGGATATAGTCATATAAATAGCTATGGATGCATGCTAATTTATTGGCTCAGCTTCAGAATCTGACCCCTCATAATCTGAAAAAGCAAAGATTGTAGTTCTTCATTTCAGTTTTTACTTCTCCAACAATCTTTATTTCCCAGGTTAAAATCCTTGTAGCTACCTTAGAATTAAAAATAGTGCCTTAAAGATTTCACAGAAGAAGTTCATTAGTCTTAAAAGTTAAATATGCCACCGAAAGCTTACAATATAATTTAGTATGAGATCCAGAATTAAATCAAAATTGATGATTTCTATTAGGTGACTCTTTGTCTTCAGGCATACAGCCCAAATTAACAATGGATGGAACTAATGAATAGTTCAGATTCACCATGACCTCTTAAGGCTCATGGTGACCTCTTTCACCATGGGCCTTAAACTTAAATTGATTGTATTTTCCCCAAAGGCTCGATGTCTTCATATACTTTACTCTCATTTGTGGACATTGCAAAGAGAGCACATCTACTCTTCACAATAAATTGATTTTTATTAACTTCATTTTAAATACGAAAAAAATTAAGAACCAAAGATATTAAACATGACTTTTCAAAGGTGAAAAGACATTAAGTGACAAAAATCAGAATTCAAGCACACATCAACTTGTCTCCTAAAATAACCTTGATCTTACAAATCTTTATTTATTCATTAAGGTATTACATTTACCCAATATAACCTATCAAATGATAGATATTTTAGTATAAAGTGGAAGATAATGCTATAAAATGAGAATGTCTTTCATCATTAACTTTGACTTTTATATCTAAGCTGCTGAAAAGATCAAAATACTATAGGTGGAGAAATCTAAATTTTAACTTTACTTAAATTTCAAAGTTAGGTTAATATATCTTATTTTCCTGTGTAACCAGAAGAAAAGCATTTCTATTTATAATTTTGTAAATGGTCTTTATAATTTAGCTAAGAAAATAAATCATTAATCTCAATATCTGAACTAATTTACTCCATGTCTAATTTTTTTTTAAGACTTTATTATTCATGAGAGACAGAAAGAGGCAGAGATATAGGCAGAGGGAGAAGGAAGCTCCATGTGGAGAGCCCAATGTGGGACTCGATTCTAGGACCCTGGGATCATGACCTGACCCAAAGGGAGATGCTCAACCACTGAGCCACCCAGGAGTCTCTATCCCATGTTCTATTTCTTTGTACTTTTGCTCTTTCTGTATTTACCCAACTCATTAAATTGACAACTTTAGTTCGAATTTAATTTTATTAAGGTCAAAGGCCAAAACATAGATCCTGTGGATCCTGTTGACAATTTTGAGGAAAGGGCACAGATCTCAATTTATTAATGTCATTCTATAATTTACGATTATTATTCACTAAGGGTAAAAGCCAACACAGACCAAAACTCAGATTAGATTTGCTTTATTAAATTAAATTTAGAGTAAATGAATGACTGTGTTATCATTAATTTTATCATAATCAACAGATTTTTCAAAAGGAAGTCCCTTTTTTTCCTATTTTTCTAGAAATTAGGATGAGTGAATTCAGGTTAATTATCAGATAGTAAGTTGGGGCCAGTATACGTCACAGTTTAGAAATAAGCTTATCCTTAGGCATTATGAGAAAAGAAAATTAAACATATTTTAAATGCATTTATTCAATAATGGTAATCTAAATAAGAATGTATGTAATTAAATAATTTGAAAAGTTTCAACTCTGGAGATATCTTTTATTACTATTTTCACTAAGTCTGCATTGATAATGACCTTTCTCCATTCGCCACCATTCCAATTAAGTTCAGTAAAACTGTAGGCTAAGGCATTCCATGTTTTTTTTTTTTTTTTTTTTTTTTTAAGGTTTTATTTATTTACTTGAGAGAGAGAGACCACAAGTAGGGGAGGGTAAGCAGAGGGAGAGGGACAAGCAGACTCCCCGCTGAGCAGGGAGCCCAACACAGGGCTCCATCTCAGGACACCAGGATCACAACCTGACCCAAAGGTAGACACTTCACCAACTGAACCACCCAGGCGTCCCACATTCCATATTTTGATGTCTACAAACAGTCAAATAGTGACCCTAGGACTCATGAGGTATCTGATTCAAGTAATTTGTAAGTTGCCAGCCATATTCTTTGTCTACCCTCTGCTCTCCTACTACCCAGTCTTTTCGGCTTTCATTTTTTCAGTAGTGATAGGCTAGGTGTTTCCGATCATGACTTAATTGATATCTTTCAGCTTGATGACTTGCCTAATTGAGAAAATAAAATCTTCTACTCCTATTTCCTACTTGCTTTTTCTGTAATTAACCATAGACTCACAGGAATTACAATACATTCCAGGTCACTTCTGCTTAAGCAAAGTCTTTAACTGATCCTTCACAGGCTGTCACAACTCTATACCATTTCTGTTACGTATGTGTCCTTATTTGAGGATATTTGACTTCCCGGTGTTCTTAATTCCTCATCATTCATTCATATTAAAGTGCTCAAATGGTTAGCACTGTTGATTTTGCAATTATTATTCAAGATAGGATAAATCCATTCTAGGTAGAAATGTATTATGTGTCCTACAACATACTTACAAACACACTCGTTTAAATACAACAAAATGAGATTTCTGAGTTGAATTCCGAAGTGGTGTCTATACACACATACCCAGGATTTCAAGGGAAGACTGGAAAGTATATACAAACTACATGTGTCATGATTTTAGGGAAGCTATGGCTAATACTATACCAAAATGAGATATAATGAAGATAAGGGCTGCCCTTACCTTTTTTTTTTTTTTTAACTTGCAAAACTCCTATTTTTCTCTTTAGTAGTTGAGAAGTTTTATCTTTGACTCCATTTTTTAAAGTTACCAGGCAGACAGTAGCTAACATATTACATAATTCCTATGCTTTGTCTTCTTTATTTATCTTTCAAAATACTGGCCATCAAAAAGGGTTAATTTAGCCCCTAATTAATTTGGCTTAGATTCAGATTTTTATCCCCAAATGATCTTTAAAAAAAAAAAAAAAAGAAGAAGAAGAAGACTTCATTTATTTATTTGAGAGAGAGAGAGCATGCAAGTGCACCCAAGCAGGAGGGAGCAGCAGAGGCAGAGGGGGAAGCAGACTCCCCACTGAGCAGGGAACCAGACTTGGGGCCTTGATCCCAGGACCCAAAGATCATGACCTGAGCTGAAGGAAGATGCCTAACTGAGTGAGCCACCCAGTCATTCCTCAAAATGGTCTTTTTAAGAAACAATGTAATTTGCTTTAGATTATTTTTATTCTTCGCTTCTCATTTATCTATGCTTATTTTAACTGAAAAACTGACCAGTTATTCTTTATTATTAGAAAGGATAAAAAGATCTACAAGTCATTATTTTAGTCTTCCCAAGTTAGAATCATAATATTTAAGGAGCCATTTACTGATTGGAAACATGGAACTAATTATCAATGACCTTTTTTCCCTGCGATCCAAATTCTAAATAGTAAAAAAATAGCAAAGTTGAAGTGAGCAGGTTCTTTAATGTTACAAGTGTCACTTTCCAAGTTAATCTCTTTCTTCAACATAAATGGATAAGAGGCTTCATTATTATTATTATTATTTTTAATTTTTATTTTTAACTGCTGATTCCTTGAGTGCTTTGAAATGGAACCTGCTTATTTTGATATATCCATTTTCTTCTCCCTTATCCTATCAGTTCTCTGGTGCATAAGAGAGTTTATATAGCCATCAGAATCTATCATTCTTCTCCTTTTGCTTTTCAAGGACATGCTGCTTCATGTGAGGCTAACAGTGTTTGTAACAAAGACAACTGCTATTGCCATTTACTAGATACCTACTTTTGGAGGCACTGCTAATCATTTTGGATATATTATTTCTAGTCTTCACAATAATTGTATACGGTAAATATCATGGTCTCTGTTTTATAGAAAAGCACAAAGAAGCTTGGGAGGTTGCATAACTTGCCTACAATTACACAGGTAATAACAGACTCCATGTGAATCTACACTGTCTCCAGGACCATTAAATTTCCATTCAGCAGCAGCCTCATTTTCTTAGGTGATTTCATTTCTGTTCTTCACCTTTATCACCCACTGTCTAATTTTTCATCTTTTAAGTTACATATAACCTATTTCTATATATCTGGATCCATGCTTCTACATATCTATATATATCTACCTATTGGCAGTCTTAGATGTATTCAGCAAAAAATGCTCTGTAAAATATCTTCCTTGGATGGGATGGAAAGTTGTCTTCTGGGATGCCTGGGTGGCTCAGTGGTTGAGCAGCTGCCTTTGTTTTTTGTTTGTTTGTTTTTGTTTTTTTGTTTGTTTGTTTTGTTTTGTTTTAGAATCTGCCTTTGGCTCAGGGCATGATCCTGGGGTCCGGGGATTGAGTCCCACATCAGGCTCTTTGCAGGGAGCCTGCTTCTCCTTCTGCCTGTGTCTCTACCTCTCTCTCTGTGTTTCTCATGAATAAATAAATAAAATCTTTAAAAAAAAGTTGTCCTCAGAATCAAGTTCCATAATGTGTGTTCATAATTCTGTGTATCCAGATATCATGCTTCCAGGACTATTTGTCTACTTTCTAGATTCCTATCTTTAATCTAAATGACAGATTACTCTGAATCCTTGGCTACTCACTTAGATTAAAATAGAGTGCCCTAACTTTGATCCTCATGACTCCCGCTTCAACATTTTCTTCTTGATGAAAGTGACAACAGCTTTGACTTTTATATTTAGACAGACTTGAAATTGGGGGTTCTTCCATGTTGTAGCAAATAGCAAGATTTCATTGGCTGGGTAATATTACATTGTGTATACATATCATTCATCCATCAATGGACACTTAGGTTATTCCTATATTTTGGGTATTATAAATTATGTTGCAATAACCATGGGGGTTCATCTATCTTTTCAATTTAGTATTTTCATTTTCTTTGGCTAAATACCCAGAAGTAGAATTGCTTGATCATATGGTAGGTTTTATAAATATATAAATATATATATATATATATATATATATATATATATATATATATATGATTCTATTTATTTATTCATGAGAGACACAGAGAGAGAGAGAGAGAGAGGCAGAGACACAAGCAGAGGGAGAAGCAGGCTCCATGCAGGGAGCCCAACATAGGACTCAATCTTGGGACTCCAGGATCAGGCCCTGGGCTGAAGGTGGCGCTAAACCGCTGAGCCACCCGGGCTGCCCTCATATGGTAGTTTTATTTTTCATTTTTGAGAAACCTCCACACTCATTTCCATAGTGGCTGGACCAACAGCCACCAACAGTGAACGGAGTTCCCCTTTCTCCACACCTTTGTCAACAGTTGTTATTTTATGTCTTTTGATAATAAAACCATTCTAACAGGTTAAGTAGGATTTATTCCAATGATGCAAGAGTAGTTCAATATTTGCAAATAAATCAATGCAATGCATCACATTAACAAGAGAAAGGATAGAAACCATTATGACTACCTCAAATGGTTACAGAAAAAGCATTTGACAAAGTACAATATTCATTTATGAATAATAATAAAAAAAATTCTCACCAAAGAAGTAGCAGAAAGAGAAATTAAGAAAACAATCCCTTCTCTGGAGCAGGGCTCTGCTGCCTGGGCCCAGCTGGTGCCCTCAGTTTCACCCCACAGCAAAAACTGTCCCCAGCTCTGCTAAGGAGAATAGGGCCAGCTCCCCCAGAACAGAGAGGTCCCAGGGCACATGACCCTGGCAGCTAGTTGGGAAGCCCCCCACGTGGTGCAGGGTGGCTCCAGTGTCCATGGGCAGCAGGGCACCCATGGAGGGGGGCCATGTCTAATGGGGTTTACGTGCTCTGGAGCCCAACTGATAGAGTTGGGAAGCCATTGGGAAGCCAATGGTGTCCAACATCCCTCCGGTGACTTCCTGAGGCAGCTGGAGGATTACATACCTATGATCCCAAACACAGTGACTGGTTACAACCTGAACCACGCTGGCTTTGAGGCCTTGAACCTAAGCATGATTCGGCTCATCTCTCTAGCTGCCCAGAAATTCATCTCAGATATTGGCAACAATTCCATTCAGCACTGCAAAATGAAGGGCATAGCTTCTGGCAACTGCCCAAGCAAGAGCAAAGACCACTGGCACATTCTAACCATGGAGGACGTGGCCCGAGCCGTCAGTGAGTATGGCATCAATGTGAAGAAGTGCACCACTTCACCAGAGCCACCCAACTTCAACATACTGGTCTGTCCCCTTGTCCCCACACCAGCTTGTTTTCAAAAACATCTTTATTATGACAGGCAAAAAAAATAAAAATGAAAAACACAGTCCCATTTACAATGGTACCAAAAAGAATAAAATATCTAGGAATAAACTTAACCAAGGAGGTAAAAGACTTGTACTCTAAAAATTATAAAACATTGATGAAAGGAACTCAGAGTTTTGTCACGAATCAAAAGTGTAGAGATCAAAGTACACTTTGAGCTATAGAAATGTATGAAGCAATCTTATTAATAAAATGGAATAATGAAAGTATCATTGATATGAAGCCTGTGTTAGTTAAGAAGTAGTGTCTTGGTGTCTGGAATTTTGAATGACTTTTTGAGATTCTTTAGCATGGCTAATTTTCTCATTTGTGTTATTAAAGATTTGGACAGTGTGAGGTTATTATTCAAATTAACCCAGGAAATAAGCCAAGAATTTTATTCTTCAAACCCTTAGCCCAGTTCACTCTCTGGAATGTTCCCATTTATTCATAAAAGCCTATAACACAGTATTTCTAGACCATAGGTATAGTGACCATACACACATCTTAATAATAAAAACAAAGTTCCCACAAATAGAATGATTTTATTTCCTACTATTTTTCAATATCTTCTGCTACATAAAACTGATCTCCAATCCCCAAAGTAATTTTTAATTTTTTTCCCTCAATTATCTGTGTTTTCCCTTTTTTTTTTTATGGTCTCTCTTCTACTGGGGGTGAAGTTAGTCTGACATCAGTAATATAATATATACTTTTATACCTATAAGAATTACCAATCATTTATCGACTCTATCCCAGATCTATGGCATAAAGAGAATAAATGTAATATAAATAAAAATAATTAGAATGAGTTACAACTGTGCAGTGGCCCTTGAGCAACACAGGGCCCAGGAGCACCAACATCCCTACAGAGTCAAATCTCCACATATAACTTTTGACTGCCCCCTAAATTTAACTACTTATAGCCTACTATTGACCGGAAGCCTTACTAAAACAGTTGCTTAACATATATTTTGTGTATGTATTTTTTTACCATATTCTTACAGTAAAAGAAGCTAGAAAAAAAGATAGTGTTATTAAGAAAATTATAAAATACTGTACTGTATTTATAAAAAAAAAATCTGTGTACAAGTGGACCATGCTATTCAAACCCATGTTCAAGTGTCAAGTATATAGAATTTTTACATCTTACAAAGCACTCAGATTAATTTTATCATATTTAATTCTCATAACAGTTATGTGAGTTAGAACTTATTGCTTACATTTTACCAATCAGGTAAGTAAATCTTGAAAAATGTTTTACTTAGCGCAGACCTCACACTTAACTAATGGCATTGATGAGACAGCAGAGCTCGGACTAGAGCCGGAGCACTTTCCAACACTTCTCACCGCTGATTTTTCAGTATCTTAGCATGTGTGTACCTCTTACCTCCTCATCTTCAGGTCTGCTATGCAATGTAGATTATGTGCAGGAATTTAGTTGGCAAGGCACAGAATAATGCAGTAACTAAACTATATTGTGATAATATAAATGCAGCACCAATCCTTTAATCCAAGCAACTTCAGCATTGCACACCACATAATTCATATCCTGTTAATCCCAACATGACTTGGTCGCTGTAGACAGTACTGAAATACAGTGACTGTAATCATATTCTATTAACTATGAATGGTTAATGATCCAAACTCCTTACTGTACTGCTCTAATGGCTCTCCAGAGACCAATTTCCTTTCACAAACCCCGACCTTGCCTTCAGACACTGAAACAAATTATTTTTTTTATTTTCTCTAATACAGTATAACTTCATCTTTTGACTACAAGTTTTAATTTGGGAAATAACTGGAATTCATTTGGCATTTAGTCTGCTGGTGAAAGTTGATGGTCAAGTACAATTGCATACTCTTAATTTCATGTTGTCACTAAAATAAATAAATAAGTACATAGATACATACATACATAAAAGGCTTTTAGGACTCATCCCATAAAATATACAAAAAAATAATAAATGAAATAATTTAAGAGCTCTATTGCACAACTTTTCCTAAAACATTTGCTGGCAAGTCATTAATAAAGGTAAAACTTGAGGGTTGCCAGTGTGGCTTAGTTAGTTAAGTTTTTGACTCTTGATTTCAGTTAAGGTCATGATCTCAGGATAGTGAGATAGAGCCCAGGGTTGGGCTTTGTGCTCATCAGGGAGCCTGCCTGCCTGAGATTCCCTCTCTCTTTACTTCTTCCTCTGCCCCTTCCCCTGCTTACACATTCTCTCTATAATAAATGAATAAACTCTCTTTTTTAAAAAAAGGTAAAAATTGAGAACATGCTATTGAATTACACTTTTTGCTCTATTTACTAATTTTAAGATTTTTAATGCCATCATTATTTGTGAAGACAAAATCCTGCCTCTGGCCTGTTATTAAATCAAACACAACATAAAAGGGCAACTAAAAACAGAGTGAATTTCCCAAATATAAGAAAAAAGACTATTCTAATCTAAAAATATATTTTTCTTGGTACCACACTGACAACCACCAAAACACAAAGGTGCTTCAAGAAATTTTCTGAGGAATTGCAATTTTTAGCTAGTTTTATCGTTGATGCCAGAGTTTCTTTAATTATTTTAAAAGTCTCACAAAGCCTTTTCAACCAGAAGATGGTGTTAGGAATCCCCTAAATTCCTATTCAGATTGAGGTTGATTATAAAAGTAGAATGAACAACAAGAATCAGTCTAGGTCTTCAAATGGGAAGAGTAGCTCTTTCCTCTGAAAGCCACATTAACTATGGGAATCTCAGTATAACCATCTTGCTCCTGTTGGATGCCATCTCCCCCAATTTCATTAGTAGAAATGACATGAAGAAGTTTCCTAGGATTTAGAGTATAGAGAGGAAAAATAAACTGCATTTTCAGCTTCTGGAGGAGACATCATATTTCCCCACAGAAATGGTCAACAGTGATCAAACCAGTAACAGTTGTGCAGGAAATACATGTAGAATAGATAGGCTTCTTTGGGCAGAGGCAAGCCTTCCCAGTGCACATGTTAGAAAAATGTGAGGGGCAGAGACTCAACCCACTGTAGAAAGAGCTGTTTCATCACTTGAGACAATGGCCTTTGTTATCATCATCAATCAATCATCACCATCATCAGCACCATTAGCATCATCATTATCAACCATCACCATCATCACCACCATCATCATCATCTTTACGTCTTCACAACTAACACTAGCTGGACATGTTGCTACATTCTAGGGAGTGTTCTGGGTACTTTTATCTGTCACAAGATTTCCATGAGGTACAAAGTACGTTATCTCCATATCACAGAAGGGAAGCTGAAAGGCCAAGAAGGAAACTAACATGCAAAGAGTATAATTCCATAGATTGTCATTAGTTGCATTCAGAATCCAAGATATGCCATCTGACTCAAGGGTTTACCTCCTAATAGCTAAACTCCCTTGCCCCCCTTTAATTACTTTAAAGGTCTCACAAAGACCTTTGTAATGGCTCTAGAATCAGAAAGAAGTGAGTTAGAATATTAAATTCATCATTCATTAGTTTGCTGACTACAGTCAAGTTAACAGACATACCAAGTCTCATTTTCTTCATCTGGAAAGTGAACAAATAATAATAATAATACCTATTTCACAAAGATGTGAATTTTAAAGAAAAAAATGTTGAAAATGCTTATGAAAGCGAGACTTAACCTTAAGATAACAAAATAATGCTTTAGTAATGAGTGTTGTCCGTGTGTGTGTGTGCGTGTGTGAATGTGACAAGAAGTGTTAATCAAATTTGATGTTTCCTCAGAGAGTAATTTAGCACTCTGAAAATCTTGCTGATTAATCAGGAGTCCAGAAGACTTTTGAGTGCTTAATTAATTTAGCTAATGGGATAAACAGTACCGGAGGACATAAGAAGTGAGGTGGCTTAATTCTGCTCCAGAACATCACAACCTTAATTCTGGTCCAGAATATCATGACCTCTTTTTCCCTTTTTGGTCTTACTTCCCATTCCTTATTCTCATGTTCTTTTTATTCTACTTTTATTGTCAAGAAGATTTGTCAGAGTTGGAATCTGGGAAGCAACGGACCAGTCAAGTCTCTTCTCTACCTCTTCTCCATAGGGACACTTAAAGTTCTCAGGTAATAATCCTGAAACATGCCCCCTTCACCTCACATTTCCTGGCAAAGGTTTTCAGGGATATCCTAAAGGAGCTCTGAGGCTTCTTCCTGTCTTACTCAACATACAGGACTCCTTGACTCTCCATCACATCGTATTATTTTGCAGTGTTTGTTCCTCATATCAATCTGACAAAGACAGTCACATCTGTGACATTATATTATCATCAAAAACCACTGAATGGCTTGAACTCAGGACAGCAAGGTCAGGCAGGTGTTCTTGGATTCACTAGATCAGCATCAATGGCAGATACTCAATCTTAGCATTTTCCAGTCAACCCATCAGTGCCTCTGGGAATATGTCATGTAGTTTGCATTTCTGATTATATTCTCAGAAATCTGGAATTCCTCCATCTGGATGCAAGACTGAGTAGTGACTGTGAGGCTATGAATCTTTACCTTTAAAGGTTTTGAAAATCGTGTAAATTGCTCTAATGGTACAGGTTGGAATTTCCTAAAATATGAGATTGATTAAAAAATGAATTTCTCCAAAACATTTTCCATCAGAAAATTTCTATTTTCATCTTTGTTTTTACTGAAAGATCCCTCACTGCCCCCTTTCTAAAGATTTGTTCTGTTAATAACATTTTTTTAGTTAGACCTATTTTGTGGTTATAATTTTACTTGCAAATATATCACCTAAAGCCAATTATGCATTCTGTATGTATTTATTCCCTCAATCAATATGATTGGTAGTAAAAGAGCTAATTGAGTCTACTGGGGTTCTTCTTTCTTTTAGGCTAGTTCCTAAGTCAATTTTTTTTCTTAGTCTAACCCTAAAATACAAATTTGCCAGAAGGGTATTTCTTTTTAAGCTTATTTCTCCTGAATACTTATGTAGCACAAGAAATATCAGCCTGCCAAATCAATATAAAACTTATCAAATCAATGAGGCACCAGTGAAAGAATTTTTTGAAATAGATTTTCTTAATCATGGCTGATATGTGGATTAGTTATATCTGTACTTTAGAGCTGCCTTCCTCCAAAGAGCTCATGTTTTGTGCTTTCAAACCTTTTCAAAACACGACTACAGTTATCTTAAAAAAAAAAAAAAAGATTTATTTATGTATTTGACAGAGAGAGAGAAAGAGAGAGAGAGAAAGCAAACACAAGTAGGGGGTACTGCAGAGGCAGAGGGGGAAGCAGGGAGCCTGACATGGGACTCAATCCCAGGACCCGGAGATCATGACCTGAGCCAAAGGCAGATGCTTCACCAACTGAGCCACCCATGTGCCCCTCAAGTTACCTTTTATTCAAAGCTTCCAATTGTTGTGTACTTATTAATAATAGTTATCAGTTATGAGTTTCTTACTCTGATCCGGAAACTATATGTTATGGACTGAACTGTGTTCCTCCAAAATTTCTAAGTTAAAACCCTAAACCCAGTATGACTGTTTTTGGAGATGTGGGTCTTTAGAAAGTAGTTAAAGTTAAATGAGGTCATAAGAGCGAAACCTTAATCCAATAGGACTGGTGTCCTAAAAAGAACAGGAAGAGACACCAGGGACGCTACTACACAGAGAGGAGACCATGTGAGGAGATGGTGAGAAGATGATATCCTACAACCTAGAAAGAGAGGTCTTAGTCTTACATGAAACCAACCGTGCTAGAACTTTGGACTTCCAACCCAAAGAGCCATGAGAAAATAAATTTCTATTGTTTAAGCTGTCTAGTTTGTGGTATTTCATTATGACCACCCTAGTCAACAAATATGTCCTGAAACTGGAGAAGGTATGATCATTATTAATTTTTCATGTGAAGCTTAGGGATGTGAAGTAAACATCCCAAGATCACACAGCTATGTGAAGGACACATCTGGACAATTCTTACCACTGCCTGAAAAAGGACTAGAAAGGTATGTTTTTGAAAAAAAGAAAAAGAAAAAGAAAAAGAAAAGTATGTTTTTGGATATTTACTCATAGGAATTGGCCAAGATGGCTTTAATATTCCCCTCAGCTTGACTGAACTTTAGACAACTTTCTTCCTGATAATAGGTCTTTGACCTCTCATTTCTTAGAGTATCTACTTCAGAAGGTTTGCAATGCTGTACAACGTACACGTTATCTGAAATGCATGTAAATCTCTCCCTATGAAACTCTGACCAGTTTTATAATCAAGGAAATGTCTTTCTCAACAACTTGGAAACCATCTTTTTGAAATGTAAACATCAAAAACAATAGCACCACCATCTCCCAATCTTCCTGGACAGTGGGAAGCTAGCTTAACTAGACGCCAAGGAGCAATCACACTTGGCCTAATCAAAACAAAATAAAAATAACTGCTGACGCAGAGATAATACCATGTGCTTCCATGTCCTGTTGACCAAGTAATATCATCCAGTACTTTTGCACTGGCTCACTCCAATACTTAAGAGCACTCCCAGCTTTTGTTTCAGCAAAAGCTGAATTTAACTGTTTTCCCCTATTACGCTAGTCTTGTGTGAAGTCTTCCTCGCCTGCTTAACTGTCCAGAGCAATTCTTATTCTGATGGATTTTAGAAGGACCCAGATACCAAATATCTGGAACAGAATGTCAGCAAAATTTAACTTTTTTTTTAAAATATAGGAAGAAGATAGTGACAAATGTGGAAGAGTCTAGGGCACAGACACCTGGAAATATGGGTTCAGGGGCTGTCAGGAGTAATCAGTCAGATATTTGGGTCATTGCAAAGTGGAGCAGGAACCACCCAGTCCTTCAAATGTGCATCTCAGTTGGAGTCCCCAGAGGTATACCCTAAGGCATTCAAATGCAAGTAACTTGTTTAGGATGTGAAAGAAACACCAGTGGTGGAGAACTGAGGCTGGGAGAAAAGAAAAATAAAGATCTGCTCTTCAAGCCAGCTACTCTCGCCAGTGAATGGAGGTTAATGTCTCATGAGGAACTTTGGAAGTCGGTGTAAAACACACCACACAGATCGTGAGGGACCTGGAATATTTGTGCTCCAGCTCTTGTAGTCACAGAGTCGGGGGTGTTAGTTACCAGGGCGTTAATTACTTGTGTCCTGTAAGGTCTGCAGGCAAGACTCCGGAGCCCCCAACCCAACAACTCCTATAATGGAGTGTCCAAACACTTCCTTCCTTTGCCATCATGTATTCCTTTGGAGGAATATTAAAACAGTGCTGTGTGTCTCCTGGTGTATTGAATATAGTTTTATTATTTATTTATTTATTCATTCGTTCATTCATTCATTCATAAGAGACACACACACAGAGAGGCAGAGACACAGGCAGAGGGAGAAGCAGGCTCCATGCAGGGAGCCCAATGGCAGGACTCAATCCCAGGCCTCCATCCCAGGCCTCCAGGGTCACGCCTTGGCCAAAGGCAGGTGCTAAACCCCTGAGCCACCCAGGGATCCCCTATAGTTTTAAATAAAATGGGTGTTGCTGTTTCTTGTTGTTTTCTTTACTGAGACTTATCTTGGCCTCTCATAAATATATCACCTCAAGGACAAAATATTAAGGAGAAAAATTTTTCTAACTCAAAAGTTTTCCAGGAGTTACAGTGTTGTCATAAAAATATTATGGCTTAACCTGGAGATAAGAAAAATGTCTTAGAATTATTTTATTTCTACTAGGAGGAAAATTGCTGTCTGTTTTAGTACCTTGGCCACATTACACAGTCTAGTTACTCAAATCCTTTTGGACGGAGGAAAGATAAGTCCTTAATAACACTTATGTTGTCATTAGCATGCTTTCACATACCTAAGGCATTAGACATAATTTAGAAGATGAAGATGAAGCACAATGCTATTTAGCATGTGAAAATATTCCAATTTCAGCTCCTTGCTTACTATCTTAAGGACCTTATAGCTAACAACTTATTTTGCCATAAAGGATTATAATATATATATAATTTATATTTACATATAAAATCTCCCATATGTGTATTTATGCATAAACAATATATATATATAGTTTATATATGTATATATAAACTATATATATATATATATATTTTTTTTTTTTTTCCTCAGACAAGCAGCTTAGGTTATTTTTCTATAAAATGGAGATAGGAAAATCTTACCCTGCCAGAGTGTTGTTACGGAAAAGAACTTACACAATTTGATTGAATATGAGTTATCATCACTTCAGCAACCTCTTCTTATCTCCTCCCCTGTCCCAAACCTACCTCTCCAGATTCCAAGCATATCCTTTTTTCCTTGTCTATACATCATTGGCCCCTTTTAATGGAAGCCCTGTCTTTCTTGGCTCCCAACATATTTCAGAGTGTTTTCTGCTTATTTGTTTTAATTTTTCTAGAAATAGATTAAATAAGAGCAGCCTCGCCAATTTTTAAAGTAGAGGAGAAATAAATAACAGAGGCAATATGTGTGTGCTCACTGGCTTCCTAGCATATTTTGTCTCAAAGTGTTGAATTCACTGCTAATTATTTTTTCACTCATAAAGAAAACAATAATATAACTTCTCTTTTTAAAAATTTTTCTGTGGAAGGAGACAAGTTACAGAGTTTCATTCCATATAACATAGCTGGCTTTGCTGTAGAGAAACCCAGCTAAAAAGGAATTACAGAGATAAAAGGGAAAAATAAGATCTTAACCGAATGTTTCAAAATCTTCAGTAGGTGATATTGACTTTTTCTCTTAGAAAAAGTTAAAAAAAAAAAAAAAAAAAAACCAAGTGATTACATTATCATCTTTTCCTGATGCTGCAATAGCAAAGTGGAGCTCAGAACTTTTCTTTTCCAGGCTAGGACTCTCAGAATTTGACATGCGTTTGCCAGCAGACATGCTGCTAATTAGAGTAGTTAAGTTCTGAGTAATTGACAGCCTTTCTTTCTTTCTTTTTTTTTTTTTAATTAGAGTAACCAAAAGCCATTTACTTTTTAGAGTTCAGAATTTGGGAATTATAATTAAAAACTGTCAAGAAATCACGGAGATAAACAATCAGTACTGAGAAAAAAAGTGACCAATTTAATTTAAAAATTTATGACAATAAATATCGAATATTGGCAATTTTATATAACTCAATCTAACACATGAAATAGGCATATGACTTTTCATGGATCCGTGCCATGACAGCAACCATTCTTCTATGATGACGTTTCTTAAAATCCATCAATACATTTTATAAAATTCTGGGTCATTCTATTAGGTATAAAATGTATAGCTTTTCATTCATTCAACAAATATTTATTGAGTGATTATATGTGCCAAACCTTTAAGAAAACAAATAATATCCCCGTCTTCATGGTGCTTAAATTCTAGTGTGCAAGAAAATAAATAAGAAAAAATAAATAAGACATATATTACATACTATAAGTAGCAATAAAGCTAAGAGGGAAAATAACATAGGGAAGGAGGATATTGTGTGTAGGAGTAATGATTTCAATTTCAAACCAGGTAGTTTGGGAGGGCCTGAAGGAGAAGGGAAGACCTAAAGGATGCAAAGGATGATGTCATGTAAATGTCTCATATAATTTCAGGAAGATTGGACCATAAGTGCAAAGGCCTTGAGGCAGGAGTCAGCCCCATGTATGAAGAAGTCAAGATGGATGGAAAGGAATGGCCTATAGGGAATATAGGAGGACAAAATTCATATAGTAGGACTGGATCAAATTGTCTCTTGTGAATTGTAATGACTTTGATTTGTATTTTTTAAATATTTTATTTATTCATTTTAGAGAAAGAGATTGAGCATGAGTGGGGAGGGACAGAGGGAGAGGGAGAAAGAATCCAAAGCAGACTCTGCAGTGATCATAGAGCCTGATGTGTGACTTGATCTCACAACTGGGAGATAATGGCCTGAGCCAAAACCAAGAGTTGAACATTAAAAAAAAAAAAAAAAAGAGTTGAACATTTAACCAACTGAGCCAGCCTCTTGATTAGTATTTTAAGTGAGAAGTAAAGGCACTGGGCACCTGGGTGGCTCAGTGGTTGAGCGTCTGCCTTTGGCCCAGGGCGTGATCTCAGGATCCTGGGATCAAGTCCTAGATCAGGCTCCCTGCAGGGAGCCTGCTTCTTTCTCTGTCTGTGTCCCTGCCTCTCTCTGTGTTTCTCATAAATACATAAATAAAATCTTAAAAAAAAAAAAAAAGAAGAAGAAGAAGTAAAGGCACTGGAGGGTTTAAGTGAAAGAATAATATATTGTCCATCTTGACAGAATGACTCTGACTACTATGGGGGGAATAGATTTTGGAGGCAAAATAGAATCAGGATGACAAGTTGGAAGGATATTGCAATTTTTTCAGGCAAGAATGTTGTTGCTTTGAACTGGTGAGTGAGTGGAGGTGTTAAGAGTAAATGGAATATCTATTTGATTATAAAGGTAGCTACAGGATTTCATCAAAGGCCCGATTTGGGGCCTGAAAAAAAAAATGAGGCATTAAGAAAGATTCCAAGATTTGGACTGAGAAATAAGAGTTTCAATTAATTGTACAAGATTGTAGGAGGAACAAAATTGGAATAGAAAGATTCTAAGTAACTTGATTGTGAACATACTGATCTGGAAAGATCTATTCGTCAGCCCAGAATTCCATAAGCAGTTCCATACGTGGATCTGGAATTCAGGGGAAAAGGACTGCATTTGACATAATATTCATCAGCAGACCCTAGATGAGATGATCTAGATACAAAATTATAAAATATAAAAATATATGAGGACAAATAGAATATTGCATATAATATAAAGCCATTTTTACATAGTAAACATTTCTGCCAAGCACATTGTGGATATTTCTTTGATATTGAACATCACTCTTAAGGTTCTTGTTTATAAAAAGCACAGGTCATAAGAAAAGCTTACAAAGAATAAAATTAACTGCCTACCTTGGAAATAAAAAGCCTCTTCAATTCCCCTTTTCACTTCTAAGCTCACTGTTCACAAGTAAACTAAGACTCTAAGAACTCGAGCTATGTCAAGTATCAATAAACTTCAATTTAGAACCTGTCATGCACCCGTTTTGTGGTTGCTCCCACATGCACCAAGCTGACTTCAGAGCCGAGCTTCTGTTTGGAGCAATCCAATGAGTCACTTGACCTTTTTATCCCTTTTAAGAATAGGGATAAATTGTTCCTTGGCCGGCTTCATGTGACTATCTGTGAGGTCACGTCCGCAAAGCAATTTGAATGTCTTAACCCCCCAAAAAAGGATGCTAGATGTTTTCAAAGCAAGTTGCTTGACATTCTGGCCCAGAATCTAAAGAGTAGACCCATGATATAGGATTATTTTTGTATACTTACACACACTGGTGACAATGGAAAATTATTGGTTCCATGGAAAAAGGAGACAGGTATTCTGTTGTGGCCCAAAGACGTCTTTACACTTCTCTCAAAGAGTTCTCTAGTGAGTAATGATTTTTTAAGCATTCACAAGGCACAAGCATCTCTTAAAGAAGCACATGAAACCCTCAAAGGCACAAGGGCACTGACTCTGGAAAAGCACTCTCTCCCTTGTGTCCAGCTACACCATATTGCTCAGGTTATAAATCTAGGATTCATTCTAGTCTTCCTCAGGGGCCCTTTCTTTTTCTTATGTCTAAAGAGTTTATTTATTTATTTGGCAGAGAGAGCACAAGCAGGGGGAGCAGAAAAGGGAGAGGGAGAAGCTGAGCAGGGAGCCTGATGCTGGGCTTGATCCCAGGACCCTGGGATCATGACCTGAGCCAAAGGCAGATACTTAACCGACAGAGCCACTCAGGTCCTTTTCAATACACCCCCACATCCTCCGCTCTTCTTTTTCACCATCTTTCTATCCCCTCCTGTCCCTTCATCTGTGCCTCTGCTTTACTGGAGGCAGCCTTCATTCTCTTGCCGTGGTCATCATGTCTCTCATCTGCTCTCCTTGCCCTCGGTCCTATGTTTCCAGTGTCTTATGCCATCCGCACAGCCACGTGGTCCCCTTTGGTCTGTCCTCTGAGCCTTTCATCCAATCCTATACCTTTCACTCTCTTAAGTACAGCCTTTGCTTCAGATGTGCCGAATTACTTTGACTTCCCCCCAAACATAATTTTGTTTCCCAATTTGGGTTTTGCAATGTGCTCTCCTTCCTTTTACAATGAGAGGCGGCATAGGGGGTGGTTGGGAGCGATGGCTTCAAAAGCAAGATGCTTGTGTCCAAATGTCTACTCTAACCTGTTCTATCTTTATGACCTGGCGTCAGAGTCTCATCAGTAAAATCGAGAGACTACTACTGCTCTTATAGAGGAATGAGATCAATGAGATAATAAATTCACCTGGCACCTATTAAGGAATCAACAGTGTTTGTTTTTATTTGTATCTTTTATCCAAAATTTAATAAGCCTCAAATTGCTTATTTCCTTTCTGTGAAACCTTTCCGACCACCCTCTCATACTGCTACCGTGGTAACTGATCACTCCTCTTTTCGTTCCAATTCTCTATATTATGTAGACAATGATTCAACCTTACGGGTGCCTGAAATGATGGTCCACACATCTGACTTATGCACTGAATTATGAGAACTTCTTGACTGTACCTGTTGGTCTTAGTTACCCCAATATTCCTATTTCTATGATCAATTCTGGCAAAGAATAAATACTTGACAAATATGTATTGAAGGAAAAAAATCTAAAAGTATTGCCAGGCTGTCTCTGTCACAAGATATCCAGGAGATAGAAAATGAACCTCTCCTCTTTACTCGTAGATAATACAGGATGCTCAGGAGCTTCAGGGTAGAAATGAGTTTTTTTTTTTTTTTCCCCTTATAAGTGTTAATGTTCTTTTTCTTCACATTTTAATATCTTTATTATGGAAGATGGTCTTTTTGTTTTACTTTTGGAGCAATTTTTATTTCATTTACAGCTGACTTCTTGTTGACCCACAAACCTAAAATGATTTGTTCAACTAAAGATTCCAAAGGGCTTGTGAAGCTACAGCTTAGCATGTTCTAAGGAACAATTTACATAAAATAGGTTAGGAGCTTTAATTTTGAAAAATCTTCTTAGTAGCTAAGTTATTTCAAAGCAATACTGATTATTAATATGTTGGATTTCCTGATCATAATGATATCATAACTTGAGAGTGAGAGACTGAATTACTTTTATTTTAAAATGGAGGTATTTAGCTGGAAATCTATTCAGTTCTCCATAATTAGACCCCAACATGAGTTTCTCTAAAAATAATATGACATTAGTGGCTCTCTATTATTATTATTATAATTTCACTGCCAAATACCAAAATATTGCTAAACATTACAATTTTAGTAATGTTTAGCAATATTACAAAATTTACTAAAATTTAAGTAAATGTTAAAAGCCCATTGATTTTTAATTCTTAAGGTCAATATTTCTGCTATTGTGTTTTGAAAGGATTTGTCTATTGACTTTGCCGTTTGCTAAAAGAAATAAAAATAATGTATTTTAGGCAGTAATCAAAAGATTTAATCATGAGTTTAGCTTCGGGCATTTTGCAGAATATTGAACTGGATTTCTTACTACTTCCACATTTGTCCTTGGCAAACGAGTTAAAAATATCATCAATAATAAATTGTGTTTGCTGCAATAATAAAACATCTCAGACCTGTGGAGCCATATAAACACAAGGTGAAGGCGTATGCAATTCTTCTCTAAGGACTTCTAGGAGATTCTTGTCTCTTTTAGTAAATCTGTGAGGTACTTAACAAAGCCCCATCTCTCCTAAAGCAAGGGCACTTCTGTCCCGCAGCCTCCTTGTCTCCTATCTCTCAACTGCTTTCTGAAGAGTCAGCACACCTCCTAGAGTATCAGGTTTAAAGTCCTTGACGCTCTGTATTATCAGAATAGCATGGGGGAAATACCTCCTATACAGTGGGGAAAGTAATTTTTTACTTTCCAATTCAATTAAGTATCAATCTGATTTAAATCAGAAAGATTTAGGGGTGCCTGGGTGGTTCAGGGTCCTGGGACCAAGTCTTGCACCGGGCTCCCAGCAGAGAACCTGCTTCCTCTGCCTGTGTCTCTGCCTCTCTATGTCTCTCGTGAATAAATCAAATCAAATAAATAAATAAATAAATACATAAATAAATAAATACATAAATAAATAAATAATAATTTAAAGGCTTAATGTCTGAATGCTGATGTGCAGCATAAGCTCCAGGAATCAAAAGGATATTTGTTTCCTACAACCAGTAAGTTGAATAAATGATAAAAATATAGACTAAATTTTCAATTGGGCAGTGTATAAGCCAATATTTTTCAAATGTTTTTACACTATTGTAATATTTTGCAATCACAGACTTTTCCTATTTTAAGCAGTGTCTATATATTGGAACTTTGATATATATGAGCTGTCAACTAGGAATGGCTGTTCACAGTATCCTCTACACTTCTAGAGGACAAATCCAAAAGAATTTGGCAAGAAAACATTGGACATGTAATGCCAACATTTTGCAACAAGCTTTTGGAGGTCAATATTACTTCTGGTACATCTTTTTGAAGTCAGGATATATATACATAATTATATCATTCATTTCAGAACATAGCCAGTCTTCATTGATGGGCATTATTTGGGCTGTTTCCAATTTTTATGCTTTTGTATAATGTTGTAATAACCTTCTGTCTACAAATATGTTCATACATTTCTATGTGGAATTACTTTATAGAAAATTAAATTCAAATATTACGGAGAATCCGAATTTCCAGTTTTCAGATGAAATTCTTACATATTTTTAATAAAAGGGAAAAATTGAAAACTGTAAACACTATTAGAACTAACAAAATAGTAAATTGTCTACAAAAGAGGCAAATGTGTGCATATGTGTGTGTAAATCAAGAGCTTTCCCATAAACCATCAATAACTATTGAATAAATGGAATTAGAAAAAAGTCCAATTTATAATACCAAAAAACTACCAAATGAAAGCATATTTGGGGACTTGTATATCTTAAAAATGTTAGATTTTTGTTTAATTTCAAAAGATAACACTTAAATATTATTTATCAAGGGATTAACAAAGTCTCAAAAGAATATACTTTCCAACTTTAGATGGCTGTTGAAATAAATGGTTGCTAATATCCCTTTGAGCACTACTATTCTAGAACTCTATTTTCTATATCTCTTTGTGTGTAAACATGAAGCATGATTTAGAGGGTTGTCTCAGGGATGCATTAAGAAAACAGAGAGTAAAATATAAGCTTGAAATTGGCATAAAATGTGCTGCTTCTACTTAAGGGAATAATGAACATGAGAAGTTAGACATGATACCATGGAATAAATTAGAATATCTTCTATAAGGTTGTTTAGATAAACAAGAAACATCAGTTTTATATTAAATAACATTGGATACTTCTAATACACTTACTTATTATTTATCCTCAGATAGTTTCTCAATTTGGTGTAATCAGTAAATGATAGAACAAAATTCAATTCTAAATATTTTCATTGAAATTTATGTTTCCGCTCACAGTAAAAGTATCCTTTTTGATGAAGTTTAGGAAACTTCATTTCCTAGAAGTTTTTGTTGTAGTTTACAGTAAAAATATATGTACTGGCACCATTGTTGATCAATTTACATTCACACGGTAAAGAGCATGATGGAGAACAACATCAGCAAGGTAGCAAAATTGGAAGTCCTGGACCCTCCTCATCCTGCTCCCAACAAAATCACCGATTCAACAATTAACAGCCAACTGCTTTTGTGAGACATCCAGAAACCAGATTAGAGGCTCCTGCACACTAAGCCAGCACAGAACCAGATACAACCAAGCTGATTTTGAAATTTGAGATACCCTTCTACCAGAATTCTCACACTCCAGCACAACAAAGTGTGATCTCACTTCTGGTTTTTATCTAAAATAATCAAAATCAGGATCTTAATATTAGCACTCTTCCATTTATTGCAGCACTATTCACAATATCACAAAAGATAAGGAAGCAACCTAAATGTCCTCCCATGGATGCATGGACAAGGAAAATGTGGCATATACATTCAATGGAATATGTTTCAGTCTTAAAAAAGAAAAAATATTCTACAATATGTGACGAATGGATGAACCTTGAGGACAATATACTAAGTGTAACACCAGTCACAGAGAAACAAATATTGCATGTATGGAGTATCTAACACAGTCAGACTCCTTGAGTCAAGAGTTGAATGGTGGTTGCCAGGGCGGGGGGTGGGGAGGCAGGGGAAAACAGAGACTTTCTAATTAACAGGCATAACATCTCAGTTATGCAAGCTGAATGCATTCTAGAGATCTTCTGTACCACACCGTGCCTATTAACAATACTGTTTATATGCTTATCATCTCTTAACACGAGATTTACCATCTTAAAAACATGTTGTATTGCTTACCACAAAAAAAGTTAAATTTAAAAAAATAGCCTGATGAAAGTTTGAAGGCACAATAGCAATCTCCTACCCTACCCTCCTCAACCCCAGTCTCCAGCACCTAGAAAGGGCCACTTTTCTTTTTTCTTACCTTCTACTTACTTTCATATTTCTTAATAATATGTATCCTGCCATTACAGATTTTTGAATTCTAGACGTTATAACTTGATTTCCAAGAATGTTGAATGAGAATTTAGCTGTCTTGTACACCCCCACTCACACCATTTCAAGCCCCTTAAGCTTTCCTTCCTCTATTTTTTTGTTATAACAATATGATGCTTTTTGATCGAACCACTATTTCATGTTTCCTTTACCGCAATTATGTAAATGTTTTTCACAATGGAGCCGCAAAGAGTACTTTTGCTATATTTCTTTTCTTTTTTGTTTTCTTGTTCTCTTTTTGTTGTTCCACTTTTATACTACATGGAGTTATTTATCGTCTTCCTTTGGAGTTTCTAAAATTTCTTTTATATATATATATATCTACATCAGATGATACATCTCAAGGTATCTGATACATAATGACTTTCTATAATAAAAGAAGTTTTTGGACCTCCCTTTACCGTTTTTAAAGCATTTTATTCATTGCTCACAATGAACACATTTGTCATATAGAGAAGATCTATCTTATAGATTTAAAAAACTAACAGCATAGACAGATTAAAGTAAAGTGTCTTAGGTCAGGAACCAGCAAGTGACAGAAGCAGCTCTGACACTGGAGTTCCTGAGGCCAACCCCTCTGCCGTGTTCATTATAACACAGCTGACTCTCAGCCTCGTATTCTTCCCTCTTCTGGCAGATTTCCTCATTAGCTACAAGTGTCAGCACTGGTCTCTGACGCCTCTCGTCATTTGCACTTAATACGTCGGGGAATTCACATTATGCACCAAATAATTCTCTGTGTGATTCTATTGGCAGCATGAGAGGCTCAGTGAGTAGCCCTACTTTGATGCTTGAGCACACCTTACACCCTGGAAATTGCAATGGACAATTTGATTGGAATGAGGTGCTGGTCGGTAATGAGTCTTGCTATGTGCAATGCCTTCCCTGGGAATAGAAAAATTATTCATGAAGAACAAGAGCTCAGTGACTTTACACTGTCCTATCAAGTACTCTGAGAGCTGATTACAATCCGACTAGAATGGATAAGGGTAATTAAAGCTGCTACCAATAAGTATCAAGTCATTTTCTCCTTTAGAATTTGAATATATTCGCTAAGCAGCGAGGGCAAATTTTTTCTTGTGTCACTGGGAAAAACAGGTATGCTGGACTCGGCTTGTTCCACTCTGAGGAGTCTTGCTGTCACCACAGCATGAATGTGTTTCCTACATGAGCTTCTCCACTCCTGTTTATGTAGACCATATCCCTCCCTTCAAGAACCAATGCTTTTTCCCAATTCACATTACAGACTGCACCAAACACAGCAATAAAGACCAGGAGATCTAAAAGATTAAACTGTATGACAAGCGTGGCAGTCAGCTTCATCAACCACACAGCCAGCAGTTTTATATATTTCAAAAAATGCACTTTCTCTGAAATCAAATTTATTATCCTTTCTAAATTTGGAGAATTCAAGAGATCTGAGAGTGCTGTGGAAACTTCTTAAATAACCCTATCCCAATCTTTAAATCCTTAGCCTCTAAATTGTAATGCATTCATAAATTATCTACATGTGTGTCTGTCTACACATGTAAACATGTATAAGTCTTTCTTTATGTGCACGTGTGAATATACAGTCTTTGAAATAGTATACATTAACGAGAACGCGAAGACTACGATTATATTTGTACGAGGCCCTGTGTTAGGGGCTCTATTTATGTCAGCTTTATGGCCTTGAGAAATGGACATTGTGTCTATTACAGAGAAAAAAAAATAGGTTCCAAAAGCCAAATAACTTGATCAACTGCATGTAAGTAATAAACAGGTTAGCCAGGTCTCAGCTCCTACTCCCTCGTCTCCCAAAATCCCTCTTATGTCTATGATAGCTCGTCACTACTTATGTAATACTTCTTACACTTATTTTCACATATAAAGTTAATATATGCTAATTCAGGACAGACACCTATCACGTACCTCCGCACATCCCTAGAGGATAATATGTTTATGTAACATTTACATAACGTTTACATGTTAGATCAAGACGATGCCTCCTCCATGCCTGGCATCAACATAAAATCTGCGACGCCCCACCTACTGTGGAATATAAGTCAGTGTTGTGCTTATTGTAAGAGAATGTGATCCCCTCAGTATGTAGCACAAAGGAAACTAAAAGCAAAATACAATTATCATCCGGTGGTGAGATTTTCAAGGGTTGTTTCAGATGGTGTCATTCCCATCATCACGCCTCTGCCAATGACGCCCCTGCTGGGGGACTTTTACACTATAGCAGCATGAGCCTTTGACATCCCAGACAGGATACTTCTGGCTGGCATCCACTCAAAGAAAAGGTATAGATGCCTTGGCTTCATTTTTAATCTTATTCACCTTTCAGATTGCTGCTCTTCTTTTTTTCAATCCAACTAGGGCAAAACAAAGAAGCTAGAACGTTAGACCTGCTAGGAACCAGAGAGATTAATCACTTAGCCCATTATAAGTGATGATAATCTACACTCCAGAGACTGTTCTCCGTACAAATTCCAGTAACTGCTTTCTGAGTATGCTAATGTTAGTGATTAGTGTTATTATAGCAGCACATGAGGGAATTTGGGAGTTCTAGAGGGCTTTGGCTGCTTCTAGGACCCTAATGCTAAATACCCTTGCTACTCAAATTGAATTGGTTTGATTCTAAACATAGATGCAAAGACAATTATGAAAACACTAGCAACTACAATGTACTGAGTCCCTACTACATAGTTTATGTGCATTATGTCATTTATCCTCACCACTAGCCAAGGTGACTTAATTCCTAGAAGGTCAACAACCATCTTTCCCTATTTTCAGTTTTGGTAAAAATATCCTTCCTATCTTCCTTCCTTTAACTTTTAACTTTTCAATTGGCCCACAAATTGATAAGTCGCCACTAGACTTAGCTACTTAAACAGTATAGTATTCTAATTGGGACGAAAATCATTATTCATTATTAATCTAAGAGCCTACTGCAGAACACAGATATTTTACAATGAAACCATTTGAGACCAGAATGTTGGATAAACATTTTAAATCAACCATAAGCTCAATGCCCTGGTACAGTTGTGGCTAAAATTCAGATATGAAACTAAATAGACACTTTCAGTCCAGACAAGATGGCATAAAGTCATCATTCCCTACTTCTTTCCCCCAAAGTATAATTGTAACCCAGAGACATAGCAAGAAATAGACAAAAGAAAATTCCAAGAGGTTAAAAAAAAAGTAATTCAGATTGAAGACTTCAGGCCTAGAGAGGCAGCATAGCAATATATGGCATCTTACAACCCCCATACTAAAGAAGGTAGTCCAGATTCAATGTCTCCTGATCCCAAAACTAGCATTAAAAGACCACCCAGAATAGGTTCAGTCCAATTGGAGTTGTACGAAAGTTCCTGTGATAACACCAAGCTGAACCAGTAAGACAGATAGAAAAATAGAAAATCTTAGCAAAAAAATAAAAATCATTATGGGGCTCCTGGGTGGCTCAATTGGTTAAGCGGCTGCCTTTGGTTCAAGTCATGATTGCAAGACCCTGGGATTTAGCTCGGTGTCTGGCTCCCTGCTTCTCTCTCTGCCCCTCCCCCCTGCTCTGCTCTCACTCACTCTCTCTCTCTCAAATAAATAAATAAAATCTTAAAAAAAAAAAGAAAAAAATATTTTTAAAAATCTCATGGAAATTACAGAACTGAAAAATAAAATAACTGAAATCAAAATCTCTCTGGTTGGGCTCAATAGTAGAATGGTGATGAAAGAAGAGATAACCAGTTGAATTTGAGGACAGATCAATAGAATTTGCCCAATCTGAACAACAGAGAGAAAATAGACTTAAAAATCAAATAAACAAAGCCTCAAAGAATCAGTGGAACATTATTAAAAAAAAAAAAAGTTACATATTTCAAGTCGCAGAAGAATTGAAGAATGTTAAGCGAAAGAGTAGTAGGATAAAAGGTGAAAATCCTCAAATCTGGGTGAAACGCATAAACTCAGGGATGTCTGTCTGGCTCAATCTGTGGGTATTAGATCTTGATCTTGGGGTTGTGAGTTCAAGACCCATGTTGAGTGCAGCGATTATTAAAAATAAAATCTTAAAAAAAAGAAAAAGAAAAACATACACTCAAAGTGAATCTCAAATAACGTAAACCCAAATAAATCCATCTCAAGACCCTTTATAATTAAGATTCTGATGTTTAAAGAAAAAATAAAAACTTGAAAGCATGTGTTTTTCTGTGCTTTCAATTCTGCTCCATCCTTAATTACTCTAGCTGTAAAATAAGTATAGAAATTATAGGGTGATCCCTCCATTTTATTTTTTTTTTTTAATTTGTTTTAGGTATTCTAGAGTTTTTATATTTCCATAGGAAATATACCTATAAAATATGATTCTGAGAAAGGTATAAAAGCAATTCAATGGAAGGATTTTTTAAATCAAAAGGCACTGGAGCAGCTGGATATCCTTGGGGAGGGGATAGGTGACTTTGACTATCTCATATCTTACACAACAAACCAAAAGACATTATGAACTTAAGTGGAAAATGCAAAAATATGAATATTTTAGAAAAAATTCATAAGAGTTCTTCTGAATCTGAAGCTAGGCCAAATGTTGTCCTTAGAATTGACACCTGAAGCACAATCTGTAAAAGGGAAAAAAAAATGATAAATTATGACATTGAATTAAAAATTTCATTCTGAGAAGTCCCACAGGAAATTATAAAACCAGCCATTAATTACAAGAAAATATTTGAAACCACATTTCTGACAAAGAATCAGTACCTAGAATACATAAAGAACTTTCAAAACTCAACAGTAAAAAAAAACAAATCCAATTAAAAATGAATAAGAAAATATTTGAGCAAGGATTTCATCAAAAAGGATAAACAGATGACAAATGAAAACATGAAAACACATTCAACATAATTACCCATTAGGGAAATACAAATTAAAACCATAGGAAGATAACATTACGCTCCTATCAAAAGGGCTAAAATATAAGTTAATGACAACACAAATGCTGGTGAGGACATGGCGAATCTAGATTATTCGTACATTGCTAGTGGGGATATAATATAGTAGAGTCTCCCTGGAAAAGGGGCAGTTTTTTTGTTTTATTTTGCTTTGCTTTAAATTAAACATGACTTCCACATAACCCAGAAATCAAACGCAGATATTTACTCAGGGAAATAAAAACATATGTCCGCACAAAATTTGCATAGGGATGTTCAAAGCAACTTTATTTGCAATAGCACAAGATAGAAGCAACTCAGATACACTTCAATGGCTGAGTGGTTAAACAAGCTGGGGTACACACCACCATGGAATAGTATTCATCCAAAAAAGGAAGAAACTATTGATACACACAACTTGCATTAATCTTCAAAGAATCATGCTGCATAAAAAGTGCCAATCCCCAGAAGATTACATGCTGTATGTACTATTGCTGTAATACACTTGTAATGACAAAATTATAGGAAAGGAGAATATATTAGCGGTCACCAAAAGTAGGAGGATGGTGGCAAGTGTGGTTACAAAGGAGGGAAACTAAAAAAATAAATAAATAAATAAAAAATTAAAAAACAAAGGAGGGAAACTCAGGACGCCTGGGCGGCTCAGGGGTTGAGCATCCACCTTTGGTTCAGGGTGTGATCCTGGAGTCCCCAAATCGAGTCCCACATGGAGCTCCCTGCAGGGAGCCTACTTCTCTCTCTCTTCCTCTCTCTCTCTCTCTCTCTCTGTGTGTGTGTGTCTCTCATGAATAAATAAATAAAACCTTTAAAAAAAAGAGGGGAACCTCTGGTGGACAATAGTCCTTATCTTAACTGTAACAATGTCAATACCCTGGTTGCAACAATGCACTAAGGTTTTGCAAAATGGGGAAGTCTGGGTAAAGAGTATAGGCAATTTCTCTGCCTTGTTTCTTACAAATATATATTTATGTACGATTACCTCAAAAATTAAAAAAAAATAAAAATAGTCACATGTTGCAATAAGAAATATTAACACACAGAGCTGACAATTTACAAACTTAATTCTCCTCTAATGTATTTTCTAGATGCTATTACCCATGACCTGGAGTGATGAGCATCTTAGAATGAGCTGTTTGAAGTGACGCTGCATTTTGATTCATTTGGCTTAAACCACAGGGAAGATTAATCATGTCACCAACAAAGTCCAGTAGAAAGGACAACTCCAGGGTTGCTCCAGCCAATGGCCAATTAATGTCATCAAGGCCCCAGCACTTTTCATCTTTCTTCTCTCCCAGGTTTGGTAATGTCAACTGAGTTACCTCTTTGGTCGTAACTCATCGACCAAATCCTCGGCATTACGGGCTCACAAAACAACTTCTGTCTATAAGAGAAAATAATTGCTTACGTTATTTCTCTTTAGTGGGTGAGAAAACATTCCCCAAAAGTCTCCTCCAGTAGACTTTCTGCTACATCACAAGGGGGAAATAAAAAAGAGGGGGAGGATTTCCATATTCGCTTGAATTAATCAGAATTTCCCCTAGTTTCATAAAAGAGGTGCGCGACACAAACAAAATATACAGGCTTTGTTATTAAACAAATTTTGGACAACAGGTAGTGTGTCTACTACGAGTGAACGAAACTAACAGCATCTTTCTTCATTTGCAGAGAAGTATTGAATGAATTACTGTTACAAGTGCCAGTTTAGACTCAATTTCAAGGTCTCTCTGCATGACATTGGCTGAATCCGACACCTGCTCTGGCCTTACGTTTTATGATCTTTAACATGAAGAAGCCAGAGTAATGTCTCTTCTAGCTGTGATTTGTTCTGTGATAGTGCTGCCTTTTGCTTTATATACCCGGTAGCCTTAAACATATATGTGGCCCACTTTGAATCCCTAGTCTCACATTAGGACCGCTATGACAGTCCCAGAGAGTTAACTTTCTCCACAGGAACCATCTTAAGTTCCTACCAAGAGCCTTATCCTACTGAAATATGACTTAATGTACTTCTTTGTTTTCCTGCATTAGACAGTGAATTCTTTTAAGGGAAAGGCCATATCTTACCCATTGTTATATCCCCAATGCATAAAAAGATGCTCAGACTTCTATCCGGCAGAAAATGGGCAGCCAATAAACATAGTTGAATTATCTGTTAATACACCAGCAGATGATTGCTCTGCTGTGATGCTCAGAATAATAATAATAATAATAATAATAATAATAATAATAATAATAATAAATACCAAGGTTTTGAGCCTGGGACCTAAACCAGTACAAAAGTGATAAATGGCCCATTTGAAAATTCAGATCTCTTGTGCACTGTTTTCCTTAAAATACGTAAAGGTACGTATCACAGAATCTTAACCCTTCAAGGTCAACGGATCTCTCTGGATTTTGACTAACTGTTAATGTAGGAAGATCTTTCTACTAAGCACAACCTTCACACATTTCTGGAAATCAGACTATCGCCACTCAGAGGTATGTAAGGTATTGACCTATGTGAAATATCACTTGTAAACATTAAACAGAAGGACAATAGCGCATCAAAAAGAACTCCAATTTTTCATCTATGTCTCTTGTTAGTTCAACATTATCATTACTGATCGTCCAAGTGAAATGCTGCCCAAGAAATTGCCCGGCAGACTGCTGATCGTTAATCAATCACTGACCCCAGGTTCTTGCTTGCAATAGGTAAGCAAGATGAATAATCATAAAAAATGCGACACACTTAATTTCTGATCGCACCTTATTCCGTATTTCTAATTGAATGTCTACTACGCCTCAGCACTTAACTTCATACCATTTAATACGTTAGTACATTTATAAACAGGTTTATTTGAGCTGGAGGGACATCATATTAAAGAAAAAATACGAACATTTCCGCCTTTTGTATTTGGCTTTGGTGATAATTCTTGATAGAAAATAAAGTCATACAATACGAAACTACTTAACATTATGGTATGTAAATGATCTGCCACTTTTGAACAAGCGACTGGTTCTCTAGTAAATGACATCTTATAATAAACACATTTTTCTAATCTGGGTCACCTTAACCTGCAGAAAATAAATCTCGGACACCGTCTCTCACTGGTGTGGAATAACATTTGTGATACTACAGTAAGTTAGTCCATTCAACAAACACTTATTGAATGCTCTGTGCAAGGAGCTGTTCTGGTCTCTGGGTTTGCATTAGTTAAAAAAGAGAAGGTCACTAACATATCATACCAGGGGACAGGATAAATTAAACTAATTAATTATTTAATCAAAATTAGGATAATCTCTATCAATTTTAAATATGCATACAGTGCACACTATATACCAGGTACTGTTCAGAGAATTTTATTGCATCAGGGATCAAAACCTTCACAGATATCTGCTCTCCTAACTGGAGAAAAACAAACCAAAGCCACATTTGAAGAGACAGGCAAGTGAATAAAAAAAATTTGAAGATCACGGGAAGATGAACTTTCTGAGCTGTTATGTAAGACTATTGAGCAGTATTGGCTGTCTGTTTGAGATTAATGGTCATGAATATAAAGTGAGACCAATCTGCAAATTTGGAGGTTTTTCTCTACCCCAGTTTAACTTCCCAGTGCAACGATGCATTTGGGGGGTAACTGGGCTTACTAATGATGGCAGACTGAATTATTGCTAACATCCTTTAACACTCATAGCAGAGAATTATAAACTCACACATGTGTCTGTCCTCCTTATAAGGAGAATGTATTTATCCACCCCTGATACTCGGGGTGTGGCCATGTGACTTACTTTATCCAATGATATGACAAACTTGATGATATCAGAGACTTAAATTATACTTTCATATGGCTGTGCTCTTTGTTCGCCCACCCTTTTCCATGGGAAGAGCACAACCGGGTTAACTGCTGGACTGAGGAGGACTAGACATGCACAGAGCTCACCTGTGCAGAATCAACAGCTGAGAGCCAAATAGTGGTCCACTCCACCTATATCCACCCAAGTCTAGCTGATTCACAAGTGAAGGAGTGAAAATAAATCATGGTTTTAAGTTCTTTGGGATGGTTTCCTATGGAGTATTCTTATGGCAAGAGCTCACTAATGAATCTGGATTAAGAGTTTGTAAAGGACATTGTGACAAAGAGAATCACGTGGTAAAGACTTGAATGATTGCAAAGAGGCCATTAAACAGATGAAGCATGGAATTTAAGATGAATAAAAAGAAATGTATGGACTTTAGTTGGTGTGAGTTCAACCATTCAACAAAAAATTTTTGTTACCTACATTTGCGAAAGACTTTGGCAGGTAATTTAGGAGAGACTTCACACTTAACACATTCTCCCTCGTTGTCTCCCTTCCCAAAAGAGCATCAATGTTGGAGATTGTGTGTGTGGGTGTGTGTGTGTGGTGTGTAGAGAATTACCTAGATATTTATTTCAAAATCCCTTTAGATAAAAACAAAGGAAAGATACAGACCAATAAATATTCTAACCACGAAAAAAAAAAGATGTCATTATGATCTAGAATGATTAGCAGTAGCTTTCCATAGGAAGAGACCTTGAATCCTTGGTAGGATTCAGGAGAAAAAGGACATCACATATGATCCCTGCTTTCTTGTCCCCTTCCTGGTTTTTCCAGGCTACTAATCCCTGTTCCTAATGGCTTACTTCAGATATTTGTTTTTCTCTGTTCTCAGGGCAGAAAAGTCTGCAGAGTGTTTGAACCTACTTTGAGGTATTCAAGAGCACTTAGTATCCCCAATTCCTAACACAGTTCCTAGCACATTACTGGAACTCAACACCTATGTATAGAACCACTCAATAAATCAGCCAATGAATCAATAAGTGAAAAAGAATGATAAAAGTTATTTCATTTACAGTTTAACCCTTGTCACTGAAAGTTTTAGTTAAATGTATTTCATTTAAAATAATGTATATGGGGCAGCCTGGGTGGCTCAGTGGTCTAGTGCCACCTTCAGTCCAGGCGTGATCCTGGAGACCCGGGATCAAGCCCCACATCGGGCTCCCAGCATGGAGCCTACTTCTCCCTCTGCCTGTGTCTCTGTCTCTCTCTCTCTTTCTGTGTCTGTCATGAATAAATAAATAAAATCTTAAAAAATAAATAAAATAAAATAATGTATATGACTTGATGATCATCTCAGATGTTTTGTGAAACTATTTTAAAACCAAGGTACAGTTCAGGAAATAAACTGTAATTAGATACTAAGCAAATTTCTCCTACTGTCATCCTAAAATAAAATAAATTTTACTCAGGCACATATATAAAATAATTAAATTGTCAGCAAGTGCTTTTTGTCTCTCTGCTTAGCCATTCTGCATTATGAATAAAATGCTAAATAATTCCTGCGTTATCCACATCATCTGCAAATTGTTAACAATAAAACGTTGAAGAACTGTTTGCCATCCAAATCGGTCTGAAAAATGAAACCTTACATCAACTGTCAAACACTGACAGCCATCTTTCGTGTAAACATTTGGGGAAAAGGTCACAATAATGAGTTTCTTAAACTGTGTCAGGATGTGATATTAGAACTTCGCTCTTTACAGTTTGATGAGAAAGAATGTTTCCAGTCTGACAAAAGTGGCTTCTTTTTAATGACAGAAAAGTTTGGGAGCTGGGAAGAATGGGACTTAAGAAAGACAAGGAGGAGACAAAGACACTCATTGAAAAAGCTCCAGAATTGGAAGCTGTGCTGTTAATTCCCTCTATGATTTTGAGTGAGTCATTTAACTTCTTTGATTTCCATTACCCTGACAGCATAAGTTACAGGGACTGGATTGATGATTCCCAATGTCCTCTGGAGTTTTAAGATTCTATGATTCTCTAATCCATCTCCAGAATTATAACTAAGTAATGGCAGGGACAAGCTCCTACTGTCAAAGCTAAGCTAGGCAAATTTAATTTAATTTAAACGTAAAGACTCTTCTCTTTTAATATATTAAAGAAGTTATGGGATATCTAGAGGTTTGATTTTTAATAAAGATCACAGGTGATTTTCTTATGAAAGAGCTATAGAAAAGGAATGGTGCTGGGGATCCCTGGGTGGCGCAGCGGTTTAGCGCCTGCCTTTGGCCCAGGGCGCGATCCTGAAGACCCGGGATCGAATCCCACATCGGGCTCCCGGTGCATGGAGCCTGCTTCTCCCTCTGCCTGTGTCTCTGCCTCTCTCTCTCTCTGTGTGGCTATCATAAATAAATAAAAAAAAAAAAAAATTTAAAAAAAAAAAAAAAAAAAAAAAAAAAAAAAAAAAGAAAAGGAATGGTGCTATTGCCTTAAAAAGAAATAAACCTATTGGCAAAACTCACCTTTGATCACAAGAGCACAGTGTTTATATCTATCTAAAAAGAAAATTATTCATGCATCTGATATTTGAGACCTTTCCTATCCTCTTCTGCAATGAGATTTCAAATATTCTGGTCTTTTAGACAGTCTTTCTAGAAATTCAGTTTACTGTTCACTTTCAACTTTCTGATCCAACTATCACTATCTTCAATTGTGAACTAGTTAAATTCACAAGAATCTGGACACTGCTGGTTGCTTCTGAGCCTATACAACCATTATGCCCAAAATATTACCATCTATCTCTGAAATCACATATTCCAAAGCACTACGTCAAATATCTCATATTTATTATTTTAAGAAAAAGGAGGATTAAGTCACTAATCTCTATGTGGTGATTTTCAAATAAGCTATATTTGACTACGCTCCCTTCCCTTGAATCTAGACTGGCCTTAGTGACTCAACTTAAAGAGCAGAGTGCACTCGGGACACCTGCGTGGCTCAGTGGTGGATCATCTGCCTTGGGCTCAGAGTGTGATCCTGGGGTCCTGGGATCACGTCCCACATTGGGCTCCTTGGGAGGAACCTGCTTCTCCCTCTGCTTGTGTCTTTGCCTCTATCATTGTGTCTCTCATGAATAAATAAATAAAATCTTAAAAAAAAAAGTCGAATGCACTCAAAGTAACATGGTGTATCTTCTCAGTCTGGGAAGGAAAAGGCCATGCAATCTACCTTCCTCTCTAGGCCTCCTTGCTCTTGGGAAATTTCTCTCAAAAGCCAGCCATCATGCTTGGGAAGTCCAGGCTGGTGGAGAGTAGGTGTTCCACTTCAGAGCCCCAGATAAACTCCACCTTCTGGTCACTCTGGCCATGTGCCAAATATACGGGTGAAGAAAGTTCCTGATGATTTCTGGCCCTGGCCATCATGTCACCTCAAAGCCTTTGAGTCTTCCCAGCTGGGGCCCAGAAGTTACAGAACAAAGAAAGCCATTGCCTAAATTTCTGTCCTGCAGAACCTATGAGCAAAGTAAAATGATTGTTTCATGCCACTAAATTTTGAGTGGTTATACAGCAATAGTAAAAGCACTAAATCCCAACTTTGTCTTGTCCACCTTCCACCTCAGATCATTATTATGCACTTTGCCTTAGTTGCGTGTCTCATCTCAAAGACTATCTCCTCCAAGGAGTCTGAAAATATTTGGGCAGGCCCAATGGGAGCTCTCCTTCAGGCTTCTCTTTGTTGGCTTCTCACATCATTTGACCTTCATCATCCCTTAGTAAACCAGAGATATTCAGATTTTATGAAACATTTTGGAATTCTATTCTAAACTTTGAAATTCTGAAGAGGGATCCCTGGGTGGTGCAGCCGTTTGGCGCCTGCCTTTGGCCCAGGGCGCGATCCTGGAGACCCAGGATCAAGTCCCACGTTGGGCTCCTGGTGCATGGAGCCTGCTTCTCCCTCTGCCTGTGTCTCTGTCTCTCTCTCTCTCTCTCTGTGTGACTATCATAAATAAAAAAAAAAATAAAAAAAAAAGAAAGAAATTCTGAAGAGTATAAGCTTGGGAAATAAACTATAAATACTTCCTCTTGCCCTTATATACCCTTATTTGATCCTATTTCCAAGTAGAAAGCATGATAAAAATTAGTTTCATTTTTGGAGAAATGTCCCTTTAATATAAGTAATATAATTTAATAAGCATTGCAAAAGGAATGAAAAAAAATGTGCATGTAACAGGGCATTCAAAGGCATTGTGCCTTATAAACCTCCCTAAGTACTGAATAAGAAAAGTTAGACAGATTGATGTATTTTCAACTTACATCCAATTCCATTTCCATATGAGACTTGCTAAAACTTAGTAGTAGCATGTTTCAGCAGTACAATTTAGGAAAGACTAAAGAAAAAGGAGACATAAATGATACTATGTGACAGATGATTCATGAATCATTTAATTTTTACCGAAAGAATCTTCCCAAAATATTATTTTGTTTTTATTTCACAGTCAAGAAATCTGAAACTCAAAGCTGAATGACTTTCCCAAACTTGTCCAAGCAGTAAACGGGAAGTCCTGAACTCAAACGCCAGACTCTGTCGTTTGAAATGGATTTCACGTTATGGGGCAAAATTGCATGTACAAGGTCAGACCAAAATATAAGGTGAGATATGTTCTCCAGGTCCTCAGCACAGACAAAATAAAAGCAATTATGAAGCATCTAACATTTATTGAGAGCTTTATCGTCTTATACCCTCTGCTAAAGCATTCTTAGATTTTCTCATTTTTGCCTATGAGGCAACTGAGACTTAGAAAGTTCAAGTGACGTCACCAAGGTCATAGAGCAGGAGAGTTGAAGAAATCAGTTTCCAACCAAGCAGTCTCACTGTAGAGCAAAAGTCTTAACGCTCTGCTACGTTGTACATCAAGTCCTAAGGATAAAGAAGAAAAAGAAGCAAGCTTTCAGCTTTGTTGATAATTGCAGAGAATTACATCAGTACACACAGATGTTAATCCGTTGCTAAAAATCATGCTCTTCAAAAAGATGTAGTCCAAGCATGTCTCACACAATGGCCTTTCTTATCTGTTCAATTAATTCTATTCATATAATCAACATTCACCTTGCTAATTGCTAAATCCAAAAGGTGCTCGTTTCTCATAAGGACTCCGAAGCCTTGTGGCTTTTCTTCCTTCTTTATTCCTTTCTCTTGCAGAAAAACCCTGATTATATCTTGCTGCACATGTCACAAGTTCACTGCTAAGCCATCTTGTGGTATTTAAAATGATGCATCATAGCTTTTCCTACTGCACTAAAGAATTAATGTAATCAATTATGGCAGATTTGAATCAAAGGATTTATTTAGGTAATTTTAATTAATTAAGTACACATATTCTCTAAAGCAATCTCTAATCTTTTTTTTTAAAGATTTTATTTATTCATGAGAGACACAGAGAGAGAGAGAGAGAGAGAGAGGCAGAGACACAGGCAGAGGGAGAAGCAGGCTCCCTGCAGGGACCCCGATGTGGGACTTGATCCTGGGACTCCAGGATCACATTCTGGGCCGAAGACAGGCGCTAAACCACTGAGCCACCCAGGCATCCCAGCAATCTCTAATCTTTTGTAACTTTGAACTTTTCACTCAAGAAATCTCTCTGAATGAGGCATTTCTTTATGTTTCTCATGTACAAAATAGCGTTGTAACATTACACATAATTTTTCAAATCCATATATATCCCCACCTAAGAATTCCTGCCACCCCATCAACTGACACCTCACTCCTATACCTGCTCTCCTGACTCCTCTTGCACATCACCTTGCTACTGCCCTGCTTCCTCTCAGCACTGCCCCACTGCACCTGCTCATCAAGAGTCAAGATTTTTTAATAGTCTCCTAGCGTTTGAACATCTTCCTGATATAAGAGAGCACATGTCACAATTTCAGTCTGTCCTTTGATGGATGAAATAGTTACTCTACTGGTTAATGGGGAAATGAAAATAAAAAATAACAACAAGAACAGCAAACGGTCAAGTATTCAAACCCCATTTTCTTCATGATTCTTTTAACCAAGGAAATTGGCAACGCTCCTGCTGAGGCTTCAGTTCTCGATTCTGGAACCATAACAGGCTGCAAACAGCAGACACAGAAGATCTGCGAAGGAAACTACCTTGGCTTGCCTGTGAAGAACATAGGCCCCTCGGTTTCTCCTACCCTGTCTATGCAAATAACCTCACCAAACACTGGTTCATGACCCCTGGGATGAACACCTGGAAAGTAGGCTGAGGGGGTTCCAGATGCCGGTCTTATGGCTGAAATGTATGAGAATGACCCAGAGTGGTTTGTAGTCACATGCTGTTTTGGAGGAGAAGGGAAGGTGACAGAAAGGTCACCTGTGGGGCGTAGATGCCATTGTGGGACACTGTATCTTGGTGGGGAGAGAGCGAGCTGGAAAGAAAAGGTCTTAGCAGAGTTTGGAAGAGGCAGTCCATCTGTGGGGGAAAATGCTTCTTGCGGTGGCACAGCTGGAGGTGGGGACTGACGGGGAAAAAAGGAAATCCTACAGCTTCCCCTAAGAAAATTAGGTCTGCTCACTCTGCTATTTGCGCCCTGAGTTTCAGAATAAGCTGGAGTCTGTCCTAAAGTGATGAAAGAGGACTTTTGTTGGGAGTTCAAGTGTGCCGTGCTCAGTGATTGGCCATGTGTTTCGGGGTGGGTTATTTACTTTTATTTTTATTTATTTATTTATTTATTTATTTATTTATTTATTTTGGTTATTTACTTTTAGATTGTCTACTCTCTGTTTCTATATTTGTAAAGTAGTATCAGGAGAACGATGTGACCCCTGGTTTCCATGGAAACCTGGTTTCCTGGTTTCCATGATCGTCTTCTTAGAATAATCCTTCGGGCTGGCAGAGACTGAAACCCAGGACTCAGGGATAAGTAGGAACTGGACCTGGGCCCCTTGTGAGGAAGGGGTTTGGCTGGAGGATCTTGTCTGCCAGAGCAGAGTGGGGAGGAAACTTGTGATTAGGCCCTTTGAGGTCATCCCACTTTACCAGCTATCATAATATTCAGCCTGAATTGGCCTTCTACCACTGAGTTTAGGAACTTGGAGCCCAGACACATTGAGTAGTAACCTAATGTCATAGGCCAGTGAGTGGCAAATGTTTGACTCCTGGTCCTGTTTGTTTTAGTTCATAATTAACTTACCATAATTAACTTACCATATTATATATATAAACATACACACACACACACATATATATATATATATATATATATATATATATATATATATATATGTTTGTTTGTTTGTTTGTTTTTTTAAGTAAACTCCATGCCCAGCATGGAGCCCAACATGGGGCTTGAATTCCCTGAGATGAGGACCTGAGCTGGAATCAAGAGTTGGACACTTAACCAACCAAGCCACCCAGGCACCCCAATACCACTGGCTTTATAAAAGGATTTACAGTGACATACCATAAAGTGCACATGAACAATAAAATTACCAAAATAGAGATAGAGTGCTGATGTTTGAAGAATTATACAATATAGAAAATTTTCTCCATATAAAAGCATGAAATTAATGCAGCACTGCTCCAGAGACCCTCACTTGCATAGATGTTTTCTAAGGTCCTAAAAGGTGCTCTAAAGAATATGTGTCCACATGGTCTTATGTTTTTGTGAAATCTGTGAAACATAAAATATTTTAACTGTAATCAATTATGATTGCTTTTTATTTCCACTTCAGCTTCTCTTATACCACACTACTTATAGCTGCCATGGGAACTTTTGATATCCCACTAAGGGAAGGTTGACCTGGGGATATTTTTAACTTGGATTTAGTGAGATATTCAGTACCTGCAGTCACATCTGTGTATGATTACATTATCTGCCCGGTCAAGAACTGGTCCTTGTACTCCTACCACTCATTGTGCAAAAGGACCTGGCAAGATGGTATCAGGGTGAAGGATCAAAAGTTGCATTGCGGTATGAATATATCCTATACTGTGTGGCAGGTGGGTAACAGAGTAGACAGGCCTAAAATATATCAAGCAAGAATTTGGGATTTTTTTTCCCATATTTTATGGCATTTATTTTAAAGGAACTTGAGACACATTTTCACAAAATTGACAACCATCTTAAAGATTTCCAAGGCATTGCCAATAATGAGTTGTTTAGTTGAAGGTAACTTTTCTATACTATCAACTTAGTTCCTATCTAAATTCTTCCAACCTGTCTGATTTCTATAATAAAGTTATATTTTTCATCTTTACCTTGATTAATAATACCTTCTCTTTCTGGAAATGGCCAGCTGGATATCTTCAAAACCATTAGAACACATTTGGAATTTGATGTGATCTGATATAAAACATACATTCTGGAGATGAAAAATATATATTAAAAGTTTTAGAGGGACTTATGGAATATTTAATAAGTGTGCATGTGTGCCTGTGACATTATTCTATATAGTGTGATGAGTTGGTTTCAAAAATGTATTTTCAATTTTTCCCAAATGAAAAGGCTATAGATATTTATTTATTAGATATTGAAAAATTGCTTTTAATTTTCTTCCTCTGCATATACACAAGTATTTTTGCTAACAAAACATCACCATGAATACAGACAAATTGTGGCATCATTTAAGAAAAAAATGAAAAGATAAATTTGAGAACCTCTGTACTGGGAGAGGGGCATACACTCTCAAGAGCAAAAGAGAAAACAAGGTCTGGCCACCCAAACAGAAAGGTTGCTATTATCCTTACATGTGAAAACTGATGATTGTCAGCGGTATGATCTAGCAAGTGAAATAAAGTCAAGACAGAGCACTCTGTGCCTCAGGGTCGAAAGCAACAGGTCAGCAACAACTGCCACAGATTAAGAAATAAAAAATATATATATATTTTCAAGTACTATTCAAAACTTATTAAGTTACAATAAATTATTACAGGGTAAAATTTTTCCCAATAATTTAAAATCCTGACATCAAAGAAGAACTAAAAGTATAAACTCGACCAATGGTAGGGTCATGTTTCTGAGTGAAAATCTTTATTGACAGAGAAACTTTTGAAATCTCGATTTGAGGGAAAGAGACAGAAGGAGAATCCATCACAGGCAAGTATAATGCAAGGTAGATTAATAGTATGTTAAAGAAGAGTAATTAATGGTTATTGCTGAAGTTTCATTAATTTTCTCAAGGTAGGAAACTATTTTCAGGTTTCTTAAGCTCCAACCTAATACAGAAAAAGATCTATACTGTAGGCCTTACTTTGCATCAATTTTGTTCACACATGGAAAAACCTCACAACGCATTCCAGGGTGAGGAGTAGTGAAAATGTATTTATGTGTCCTCTGGATAATAAAATGATAAATGTATCACTTTATTATATATATATTTATATATATTTATATAGGGTATTAAATTTTGTTATAAAATTGAAACATATTGCCAAAAAACTTCATTAATCATCACAATAATTTCAATAATTATTACAATAATAATTGTAATTTTATAATAAAACGTGTAATACTTTCACGTTTTATCTTCAATCCCTATCACTAAAACAAAACAAAAGGAAAACATAAACAGACAAAACATCCTCGACAAGAATGTTTCAAAGTTCCTATTACACAGAAAAGAAAACTGAGGCACTGCACAATTCAACAACCAACCTAAGCTCACAGGGCTGATGAAAGGAGCAGAAGGCCCTCCACCTCTGCAGCTTTTGGACTTTCACCTCCCCAGCCTTGCCCCCCTCAGGTTACAGTTCTTCAAGCTGGGGAGGGGGTAGCAGGGGTGGGGGGCAGCTGCCCTGCCTTCCACTAGCTGCAGAAGCGCCATCCACGATCCCAGCCAAAATTTCCCTGCACACGGAGCACAGTTCCAGAACACCTCTTCCTAGTAAAGAGATGATATATTCTTTTTATAATCACGGCTTTCCCTACCACGGAAAGTAAGGCTTTTTTTTTTTTTTTTTTTTTTTTTTTCCTTTGCAGGAAGCCACTAAAAACAAATAAATGAATAAGCAAACAAACAGCTGAATCAGTCTTTGGAAATCTTCACCTGCTAAATTATAATTTTTCAATAAGTTACTCAGAAAGAGGTTTTCAGTGAAAATCTAAGGATATTTCATATACATTATATTATAAGGGTGCCTGGGGGAGTCTACCTTCGGCTCAGGTCAGGATAGCAGGTCCTGGGATGGAGCCCTGCATCCAGCTCCAGCTCCTGGCTCTCTGCTGGGTGGGGAGCCTGCTTCTCCCTCTCCCTCTAGAGCTCCCCCTGGCTGTGCTTGCTCTCTGTCAAATAAATAAATACAACGTTGAACAATTAAATAAATAAAATTATATTACAGATAATCTCCTCTAACCCAAGTCTTCTGAGATCCCACATGTCTGCTAAGTGAAACATAAAAACCTTTCCTTAACAGTGAACTTTCTCCAGCACTCAGCTGCTGCCCTGCCTCCCAAGCCTTATTTCACACATTTTCCTTCCATGCAACTTGTGTCAGCCAAAAGGTTCCTAAATATATCTAAAATGCCTCACATTTTTGCATTTGTCTTTGGTGATCCCTCTTCCTGGAATTCTGATCTATCTCTTTCCCTACCTCCATTCCTAGCACCAACCAGTTTAGGTTAAGTTCTATTCCATCCTTCTATTCCATCTTTCAGAAACTTCCTCAACACTACCTCTTGCCTCAAATGAACCGGACACTTTGCCTGCATATGACCATACCTTCCCCTAAATTATGTCAGTTTATTCCCTTTTTGCCTATGAAATAAATATTAGTATGTCTACGCAATTCTGTATCAAAAAACTAAATGTAATTATATTCAAGATAACATTTTTTTTTTAATTTGGAAAGCTTATCTGTCAGATGACACGATGTCATACCCCAGAATCAAGGGGAATTTCTGTAGGTTAAAAATAAAAAATGCTATTATTTTTACATTAGAAGAAAGAAAAGGAGAAGGTAGTGGTGAAAATACAATGGAATTTGAAGCCCAGATTCTGCCTCTGACGCTTAAACTGTGACTTTGTTGTGTTATTTCACTCTTCTTGGTTTCAACATTGGTAAATGCAGATTGTTAATCTAAATTTGCAAGACTGCTGTGAGGATTAGAACTACTGTGGGAAATGAACCTAACACTGTGTCTACTGTATTCAATAAAGAGTAGATGCTCTTATTATTATTAATCCTTCTTATCAGTTTCCTCATTTGAATTGGTGAATAAAGTCATTTTTGGTGAATAAAATCATTTTAAAGGCATACCTTTTTTACAATTCTAAACATGTCCTACAGACATTTTCTCATAAATTCAGAAAACAAGTGCTGTTATAATACCAACATAAACCTAAATATCACCTTATTTTTATTGAAATGCTTGAAGTAGAGTTGACATAATATTGCATTAGTTTCGGGTGTACAACCTAGTGATCCCACATTTATGTACACTACGAAACGATCACCACAATGACTAGTCACTATCTGTCACCACACAAAGTTATTACAATGATATTGACTATATTCTTTGTGCTGTACTTTACATATTTATGATTTATTATTTTTATAACTGGAAATGTGTGCCTCTCAATCCCCTCCACCTATTTCTATATCACTTTATAGCATTGAAAATCTTTCATATGCAATGTCACTTAAAGCTCAATAAGTCTTAAAATCAATTTATTTAAATATATATATATATTTGAACTTCCTATATATATAATCAACTTATTTAAATATATATATATATATTTGAAGTTCATACATATATAAGTTCTTATATATGAAGTTCATATATATATACTGCATATATATATTACTGATATATATATAATGGATATATATCATTTATTCTCATGGATGAGAATAAATATGAGCTTTTAATGCTTTACATTTACATTTTTTAATGCTTTATGTATAGAGAGAGAGAGAAGGAGAGAAGAGAAAAATAGAGCTTATGATGGAAGAATATTCATTCCCAAGAGTTTCCTGTGTCCCAATCCATCGAATCTGTGAATGTGCTAGATTATGTGGCCAAGGGGATTAATGGCTGCACAATAGAAGTGAGGTCCCTAATCAGCTGGTCTCAAAATAGGGAAATTATCCTGGATTATCTAGGTGTGACCCACGTATAACCAGAGTCTTTAAAAATGAAAGAGGGGATCAGAGGAGAGAACCAGAGAGATGGCAACCAGAAGAGGGCTTGGCCAACATTCCTAATTTTGAATGTGGAGGAAGGAGCTTGTGAGCCAAAAAGAAAGTGAGCGGCCTCCAGAAGCTGGAAGAGGCCAGGCTCTTTTTACAGCCTCAAGAAACATGTAGTCCTGCCAAATGCTTGATTTTAGCCCAGTGTGATCAGTTTGAGATTTCTGACCTTTGGAATTGTAACATAATATATTTATATGCTTAAAGCCTCCAAGTTGGTGATAATTTGCTGCAACAGCAATGGGATACTATTAGAAGCATAGACAGTGACTAATATGTACAAGGTTGTACAGCCAAAGTCAAAACTAAGTTCAAGTCTGAAATTTTCCATCTCAATCAAATTATCTATTTTGTCAGTGTAAATTATTTATTTGTATTGTTCTCATGGTTTTTATCTTCTAAAGGAGACTGCGGGATTGAATTGAAACTCTTTTTAGTGGCATGATGGAATTCATTTTTATAGTTATTTTTAAGGAAAACTGATGAACCCTAAGATTCCTGAAGAACATTCTTTGAGCTTCATCTGGTTTGGTGTTTGAAGTGGTCATGGATGAGAATAAATATGAGCTTTTAATGCTTTACCACCTCTCATCGTTTATCTTCCAGTCACCGTAAGAGTTGCCCAACATTCATACATTTTTTTGTGTGTACTTTCAGGTAAGGCCCGCTTAAAAAAAAAAAAAAAAGTCACATACATAAAGATATACATTGGAATAATATTGAATTTTTTAACTAAGCTACAGTTCTGTGTCTCTTTTCTACATTGTTATGAGTTTTCCACAGTTACTTAACCGTTATTTATCATCAGATGCCTGCCCTAGCAGATCTCTTCTGGGTATACTCTTTCAAGCTTCAAGTTTTGCACTGCGACATACCAGGAAACTACATCATCATACTTACTACACAAGAGTCAAAGTTCTGAGCGAGAACCTACAGAGAGAAGCCATGCATTTAGATCTTAAATATACTCAAAGGGTTTTTTCACACGCACATCAAATAAATTCAAAGACCATTTTTGTAATTACGTCTTTAATGTTTCTGCCCTGGAAAAGCAGGAAAGGTGTCAATCTTTTTCGGTATTGCAGACCCTGTGCCTGGCACATGAAGACCAAGTAAACATTTCCATCAGGCTGGATTCAGAGGCCTGATGTCACCAAAGCAAGGATGTTAAATGTATTCTTATCATATTTCTGCATTTCTGTATGTATCACTACATCTGAATGTATACTCCATATATGTAATGAGTTGTTCCCAAGCTATGTTCTCATTGAAATTATGTTGTGTGTTGTTTATATTTTTAGAATGTTTCCTTTGGGATTTTCTTGGAGGTAAAGCACATTCTCAAGACTTTCCCCAGCTATGGCATATCTTTGTCATTTGATGATAGATGTGTGATATTAGGATTGGGTGGTTAGAATGGGCACTGTATTAAAAAATGATCGAGAAATAGAGCAAGGAAAAATATTTTTTTCTGGTTTTCTGTAACTTTGTGCTTGAACCAACCCCAGAGAGTCCTGCAACAAGAAATCAGTGTGTGGTCTTCCAAAATAGACTACTTGAAGGCAGGTACAGTTATGTGGCTGTTGTTAGTTATATAATCTTAATGGAGAAAAAACCCAATTAAGAGATTTCCACACATAATCTGAATTTCTGTGACCTCCATAAATTTTAGAGCCCCTAGGTGCCAATGTCTGGTATTTCAGATTCCCTTCCTTCCAAATGTAAAAAAAGTTATCCTTCAACAGCACACCAAGCATATAGCCAAGAGGGATTTGAACATTTCTTTATTTTGACAAGATGATATACTTTGGGGAAGGCTGTATTACTTATACATATTAAACAGATATTACCAATTCAGTGACAGCAAGATAATGCATAACATGTGCCAAGTTATGCAACTTGTCATTTCATTATGCTCTACGTAAACACTGTAAGAGTATCATTTTATGTAAAACTTCTTGAGGTACTCTAGGCAGATTTCTAATAGAATCCTAGACAAAGCACTGTCTAGGCCTTGCCCATGTCTTCTCAAGATCAAGAGTTTGGCTTTCGTGATTGACAGAATGGATGTAGGCATGATTGTAATGTAGGCTAATCTCTAAAACATGGGAAAGAAAAATGGATATCATATGAGAAGGATGAGAAATACCTGCTTGTAATATGACTCTCCTGTCTGAATTTCCAACATTGGGTGAAGTCATTGTCTCTACAATCCCACATTTAATATGTAACTCAACTCAAATATTTATAGAGTATCTAATCTCTGACAGACACTCTGGGATCCAAACCAGATTCCATAGGAAAGACTTAAGACAGGCATCATGTAACACAGAGGGACTGTTGCTGCCTCTCACCGTAGGCTGCCCTCTGTCATAACTTTGTTTGGGGGCCTTTAATTCATGATTAATACACACACAAGAATATCTACTACCTGATTTCATAAGATGTTCTAAAGCAGTCAAATCTAAACTATGATGATAGACAGCAGAACAACTTTCCCTGAGAGAGATGAAAAGGCTTTCCGGGGAAGGGATTCAAGACAGCTTTTTGGAGTAAAGGAATGTGCATTTCATAGGGATATGCACTTGTCGAAACTCACTAACCTGTAAACTTAGAACATTTCTCTGTAGGTAAATTACACCTCAAAAAAAAAAAGTATTTTATTTTCTTTTTTGCAAAAAGAGAGATATAAAACATTACCAAGATGTAACTGCAACAGGAAGAAAATCATTTTGACTACAGAATTAGAGAACGTCTTCATAATAAAAGTAAATTTTGAGGTAGTCGCTAAAGGAAAATAGGCAGATATTGATGATTGAGGAAATAGAACAATATATGATTTATAAAAAGTTCAGAGAATCCTCAGGGAATAGGGAATCTGTTTTTGTTGGATAGTAGGGTAAATATTTGATCGTAGGAATGACTTGGAAAGATTTCATTGAATACTCTAAATATTAGGCTGAACAGTGTGGAGAACTGTGGAACATTTTCATTCAGGAAGCCTTACCTGAGACTCTCCTGTCATGCATTAGAATATCTGGCATATCAAATTAATGATAATGAGATTAATAAGAGAGATTAGGTCCTTAAGTAAAAGAGGCAAAGAAGCCAAAATTCATGTTAATGGGAATGTGTGTGTGTGTGTGTGTGTGTGTGTGTGTGTGTGTACAGCAAATATTTGCATAGCAAGTACTCTTTGCTCGGTCCTGTTCAGTACACTTTTCATTTATTAAATGATTTAAACAGAACAATCATCCTAGGACTGAGATGCTATTCTAATCTACAGTTGAAAGGGGAGAAAACTGAAGTACAGAGAGGTGAAGCAACATGTTCAATGTCACGCATCCAGGAAGTAATCAACCAGGTTTTGATTCCAGGCAGTTTGAGCATCAATGTTCATGGTCTAAACCAAAGCACTCTGCCACCGTTCGAGAAGAGGCACAGACCAATCCCTTGGAGAAGAGTAAAAAAATGAGAGGGGAAATTAGGACAAATTTTGTTTGAGGGCTCTGCTGAAATCAATGCATCTGAAGGAGGACGCTTAGGGTCCCCCCAAAGTATTCTATTCTGAACCCATGGGCACTGCCACATACTGCGGAGGGTTGTACATCACTGTCCTAGCTGAAAAGTGGTCTACGGTGGGGAGCAAGGGACCATTCACTGCCCAGACATGTCATCTTCTGAGTGTTTGAAAAAGGGTAGGAACTCATATATGGGAGATATTTTTAGCCTTGTGTCAATTTGCTCACCTCTTCCAGACCTAAGAGAAGTAAGTGAAATGGAAGGGGGCTGGGTAAAGAGCACACCTGGGTGTCGCTTCAAAAGTTTAAATTTGTATCGTGTTAGCCTTGTGTTTGGTGCGGCTGTAGGAGGGGTAGATGGAAAGCTATGGAATGAGGTCTCAGTAGGCGAACCTTTCGTTCCCCTCCGGTTATCTCAAAGCTGCTGCTTTGATGTAGCAGGTAAGAAAAGATCTGATTTCAAATAGATCATTGAGAGTTCTGGTAATGACATATTTTTGAAAAAAATCGGCCAAGCCCATTATCCACATGTTTATATCTTATGTTTAGTGAAGTAGACAGTCACACAGCATTCTCAAAAATATTACATTATCATAGAAATAGATACATGCCATTTGGTGTGGACTCTAATAGATCTGACAAGCAGCCCTCTGAAAATCTACAGCCACACAGAGGGCAGCAAACTTAATATTGACATCTGAAATCTTTTCTTGAAATAGGAACCATAGTTATCATAAAGAAGGGGAAAAGCCTGATAAATTTGGAGGGAAAAAAAAATTTGGAGGGAAAATGGAGGATAAAAGGAAGCTAGAAAATATCATTTTTTTTGCCTTTGCCTCGATGGAACACATATTAGTTACAATGGAAATTGAATGGGATTCTGTGACTATGGGTGTTAGGAGCATAAACCATAAACTGAAATGATTTGGGAGATGTGTGTGATAGAGGCTCAGCAAGAAGCTTTCTTTAAAAACCTCCAAAATATCTGCTTTAGAGAATCCTGAACTACTCAACTTTCTCACTTGGACAGCTTCAACGCGCCCAGGGCATCCCTGAAGGTTGTTTATCTATATCGCTCCTCTTATGCCATAAAAGTGTTAGCCTTCTTTTACAGGTTAATGGCTCTACGTGTTTTTCACAGTCCTCTGCTTAACCAGTTGTATTTTCAAAATACCAAATGTAATTGAACTTGGGTTCAACCTTAATCATTGAGGTGCCCAGTTAGAAAGGAGCAAAGGAAAATAGACCGTGCTAAGTATTAGCTCTATACCTTAAGCAAGTCAAGAGGTTCCACTAAATTTGCAACCTCACCACCGAATGTACCAAATCTGCCCTGCAGGCCTGTTTCAAATAGTGCACGTATTTGAAGCACGGAGTATGTTTCAGATATAATTCTAGGTGTTGGGTATACAGCGGGGGAATAGGATAAACACAATCCCCTGCCCTTATGAACTGTTTATTCCAACGGAAAAGAGAGAGAACAAAGGAATTTTTTAAATGAAATGAACACATATTATACAGGAAAAAGAGGACACCCGGGTGGCTTAGAGGTTGAGCTTCAGCTCAGGTCGTGATCCGGGGGTACTGGGATTGAGTCCCATATTGGGCTCCCTGGAGGGAGCCTGCTTCTCGCTCTGCCTGTGTCTCTGCCTCTCTCTCTGTCTCTCATGAATAAATTAGTAAAATATTTTTAAAATAATAATAATAATAATAATAATAATAATAATAATAATGTGAAAAAAAAAAGCAGGAAAGAAAATGGATCGCATGGTTCCCATGAGGGGCATCAGACTGGTTCAGTCAGTAAGTAGAGCATGCAACCTCCTCTCAGGTTGTGAGATCCAGCCCCTTGTTCATCCTAGACCTTATTTAATAACAATGACAAAAGGAAAAAATAAAAATAAATAGAGGATGATGATAACAAAAGGGTCCTCTGAGGAAGTGACATATTGAACAGTGTTCTTGGTAAAATCAGTATCAAATGTTATTATAGATAGAAAACATTTGATAATCCTAATGTTTTATCTATATAGATGGTAAGACTGAACCCCTTTCATTGAGCTGAAAAATGATGAGAACAAAAGAAGATTTGTTTGAAAGTCACCCTGAAGCTCAGTCAGCTGGGGTAGACTAACAGGACCCTGGGAAACAGCCTTCACTAAGGCATCTGGAAATTATTAGGATGAAACCAAAAGGTCAGCTCAACAGAGCACTGAAAAGTGCTCTCCTCTATGGTCAAGAAATTTCAGATACTCTGTGAACTAAAATGCATTGTCTCTGATGTGCTCTTCTCCGGGCCAGAAAGCACAGTTACTTCAAGAGGAATAGAGAAAAAATCATGATCCCAAGGCAAACTTGACAGTCTGAGTCAGAGCATCCAGAAGAGGAGAAGCTATATCAGTATTAGAAAGTTCTGCCCTGGGGGCACCCGGGTGGCTCAGTCGGTTAAGTGTCTGCCTTCTGCTCAGGTCCTGATCTGATGGATGGACCCCATGTCCTTGTGGTAGTCGTGCTCCCTGCTCAGTGGGGAGCCTGCTTCTCCTTCTCTCTCTGCCCCCTCCCCTGCTCTTGTTCTCTCGCACTCTCTCTCTCAAATAAATAAATAAAATCTTTTTTTAATAAAAAAAAATTCTACCCTGTGTGTGGAGTGAGGAGTAGAGGCCATCCTGCTTTCCCCCAATAGGTTATTGCCTGTACCTCTTTTCCAGAGACTTCAAAATGTGGAGCCTTTATCCTCTCAAATTCAGAAACTATTTTAAACAATATTTTTCTTGGGGAAAAAACTGTTCCATGTCTCTTCACCACCACTCGTTTTCATCTAAAAGGAAAACACAATACTGCCCCTTCCAATCTGCTTTTTACTGATACATAAAGCTCTTTCATGACATGAAAGGCTAATGGTACCATTTTAACGGGACCAAATAATGTCATTAAGTTACTGATGGACAGACACAGCTTTGACAAGGATATTTGGCTTCCTCCCAACATAGGTACTAGGTTCCCAGGGCAAGCATTCTGAACCTGCCAGAGGCTGCGTCACTTTCTATGACAGCCTCAACGATCACAAAATAACCCGTCCATTGTAGCTAATGGCTTGCAAAGACTCAAGGAGAGAGAAGGTGGGCCCCAACTCCTTTTTTTAAATATATATATATATTTATTTATTCATGAGAGACACAGAGAGAGAGGCAGAGACACAGGCAGAGGGAGAAGCAGGCTCCATGCAGGGAGCCCGATGCAGGACTCGATCCCGGGACTCCAGGATTGTGAGATGGGCCCCAACTCTTGATAAAGATTTGCCATTGATGATTTTTAAATGAAAGTTAGTAAATCTATTTGTGTCTATACAAAATGCACATTAGTCACAATGGAAATTTAATGAAATGCTGTGATGAAGTGTTTGAAAATAAACCATAAAGATACACATACATGTATATATATTTCTGTTTGAGGAGATGTTTCATAGGAATTGGCTCATGTGGTTACGGGGCCCTAGGAATCCCACTACCTGCCATCTGCAAGCTGCAGAACCAGGATACCCAGTGATATGATTCAGCCCAAATTCAAAGGTCTGCGAATTGGGGGCTGATGGTGTCTTACTCTGTGTGACAAAGGCAGAGAACCAGGAGCATGGATGTTCAAGAGCCAGCAGAGAGGTAATCTGGCCTCCCCTGCCTTTTTGTTCTGTCCGGGCCCTCCCTCAGCAGGTGTACGACGTGCACTTGCATTGGTGATGGTGATTTTCTCTTCTCAGTCTACTGAGTCAAATGCTGGTCTCTTCCAGAGACCTTCACAGGCACACCCAGAAATAGTGTTTTTACCCACCATCAGGGCATCCCTTAGCCTAATCAAATGGACCCATGAAGTTAGCCATCATGATACAATATAGGCTTTAATTATCTCGTAAGCATATTTTACTAGATTTAGAAAGAAGGGGTGAACAAGATGATAATACTACATGCAGCTTTCATTTTGGGGAGTGACTGAATAGTACGTATTATGATTCTCTAAGGGGCTAATGTCGTTTCTCCTTTCTGATAAAAGAGAGTAAGTTAGAAAGCTCAGAAACCAAGTTTATGCTTGAATCACAAACGCTCTGCTATTGCTGTGCTTATCTTTTTCTACTTTATTAAATAACCTTTAGAAACATTGTAAATTTCCTTTAAAGGTGGAATATTTTTTAATAAATATTGACCAACTAATGTTTTCGATGTTATTCTGCTCAGGTATATTTCTGGAACAGCCCTGTGATGGCAGGTAGACAGAAACTCAGAGGTTAAAAAAAAAAAAAAAAGAAAAGAAAGAAAGAAAGAAAGAAAAAAAGAAACTCAGAGGTTAAAATATATTTCTCTTACATTTTCATATTTTAAAATACATAGCTGTTTTATTGGATTCTTCCGCTTTCGATGTGGAGTTACAAAAACTCAATCACAAAGAAACTAATTTTTCCAGCCCTTAACGGGTTATACTAAAAGAAAATAGAAAATGTTCTGTTTAAATAGGCTTCAGATAGTTGTTAATCTGCATTAAATCTCTGCATTTACCATCAAAGCAATATAATTTAAGTTAAGGACTTCAAGAGGCACTTGACTTTTTGTGGGCAGTTAATTGAAAAGAGACATGATTAACTTAACTGTGAAGTATGATTTTCTAAAGAACTATTTTAAAAAAATAAAGCATTTGACTTTATTAAGCAAATTTTGTTAACAACAGTCTGAAAGTTTAATGCTCAGCTCAATTGTTGTGAAAGTGAAAATGGATATTTCAGATGTCATATCAAGATTGGAGAATATAGGACATAGGAGCAATAATTACATTGCATTCTTTAATCAGGTGCCAGAGGGAACATTTTTAAGGAAGAAACATCTGAGCTCACTTTCAAATAAATGAAAAAAGTAACCACTAAGAGTGGCATTCCAAGTACAGAGGACACCAGGGGACAGAAGTCCTTTTTTCACACACACTTTGCTGTGATAGGAAAATGAGCACTGAGGGGTTTTTTTTGTTTTTGTTGTTATTTTTGTTTGTTTTTAATCAACTGGTGGAACAAATGATCAAAAATATGACTGTAAAATGTGGGATTGAAAAGCCAAACTCAAGAGAAATGAATCTCTGAAAAGCCAGAGTGTTGTAAAAAAAAAAAAAAAAAAAGAAAAGAAAAGAAAATCTCAACATTTACAAGAATAATTCACATGAGAGTAAGAGACATTATATTCCATGATATTAAAAAGCAATTATTCCTTCTGCTAAATAGATGATAGATGATAAGTAAATCTTACTGAATGTGGCAGTAGATTAAAAAAAAAATTAAAGAACCTGGTTAGTAGAAATTTTAAATTAAAGAAAAATAAGCTTAGAATATAGCGTAAAGCTTATTCCCACTCAGTTTTGCCTTTCAGGTGTGCTGGGTGGCTCAGTCGGTTAAGCTCAGGTCACGATCTCAGGGTCCTGGAATCGAGCCCTGTGTCTGGCTCCCAGCTCAGTTTGGAGTCTGCTTCTCCCTTTCCCTCTGCCTCCTCTCCCTCTCTCTCTCTCTCTCTCTCTCTCTCCTGTTTTCTTGCATTTCTTTCTCTCTCTTTCTCAAATAAAGAAATAAAGAAAAGAAAAAGTTTTGTCTTTCAATCCAATCTCTAATTGTCCTGACAACTGCAATTCAGGTGATATTTGAATGTCATCACTTTAGGACAAAATATCTCCTTCTAAAGTCAAGTCTGAACCCCTAGAAAAATATGTACCATTTCCTTGACTCTGTGCCTTGTGCTGTGTTATCTCTCTACCTGTTGAGAAGCTCAGTGGTGAGACTATCCTCCGTGGGCCAGAATTAAAGATAACAGAAGCTACCGTGGAGCTTTCCTTGGGAAAAAGGCCAACAGAAGAGCTGGGGAGAAGGCATGGAGGGGGTATGCTTTGATCTCCAGGGATTTATTGGATTGGTCATTCCATTTCTTTTCTTGCTTCTCTTTTCTTTTATTTCTTTTTTTTTGAGGTGGAGGGTGCTTTTTATTTTATTTTCTGGCGGATTTCCTCAGTCTAATTTTACAAAAGTTCTATTGGGTTTTTCGTTTCTACTATATACATTCTTTTTAATTTTCACTGGCTTTTTCTGTTTCGGAAATGTGACATTAAAGAAATCCATCCATTTTCGCTAGCGCAATATATTTTCTTATTTTTCTGGTGATAATTATATTTATGCTCAAAATTCTATTTAAGAACTTGGATTATTCTTATTTTGAATTCCAAAGCCACAGCCCCTAGTTGTGTGATTGAACTTAAGAGAGTCACCTAACTTCCTAAAATCTTACTTTCTTCACCTGGAAATTTAATAATAATGTCTTTAATAAATAAATATCAAATTAAATAAAGTGTTTATTAAAACTGAATTAAATAGAGGGAATAGTGTGCCTTGAATCTACCTAGCACGTGTGTGTGTGTGTGTGTGTGTGTGTGTGTGTGTGTGTGTCTGCGTGTGTGTGTTTGAAGACTGGACGGGCCTGGGAGAAGGTGCCAGGTGAAGGTAAATAGACAATAAACGAATCAAACATTATTTAGAATAACAAATAAATACAATAAAATATGTGTAAATGAAAATTGAATCTCATTGGGTTGATCTTTTCATTACTTTTGATGGTGGGGCTTGTCCAAACCAAGATAGTTTGTGGCAAGATAGATCCTATGGTTCATTTCTCTTGGAATTGTCAACTTAATGAGAAGGGAAGCATTTATACCAAGATCTTCCTGGAATCCAGGAAGAATGTTACATTCACCTCTCTTTTTATTAAAAAAAACAAAAAAATATGAATTCCGCTCCCTACAAAGTGATTTCCTCTGAGAATTTTCTCATATAATGAGACAATGTGTTCATATTTTTTTCAAAAATCATAAGTATATATTTTGTATTTTCCTATACCATGAAAACTCTTTTTCTCCTTTAGTGCAATTTGTTGACCCTAATCTCTTCAGTGATGTTTAATGCTCTGCCTACTGAACATGATCTTCTTTTTACTGAAGCTTGCTTTTAGTTAAACTTTATTTTGGCCATTTTTATGATTTTTCGTTCATAGTTTAGTTTTGCTTCAGAATTGGCTACTCCTGTATACCAACTCAAATATTATTTTCAATATTTCCTACTGACTTTGTTCTTAAAAGTGTAAGTCCTGTTTTTCATATTCAACTGCTGTAGATAATAGCCTTAAATGCAAAATTATAAAATCAGAATAAAAACTACATGCTTCGACACACTGATGGCATTAAAAATAGGTAAGAGTCCATGAATGTTCATTAAATGTCTACTGGGGTCCAGATATTGTTATAGGCACTTTACAGGTTCCATTTCATGCAGTCCTTATGCTCTGTTCACCCATTTCACTTCTGTAATATACTCAAGGGGATAGTGATTACTGCAAAAACCTTTTCAAAGAGTGAAAATACTAATTTTGATTTGTTATTCACTTTTTAGGGATAACTTGAGAGTATCATATTATGAAAATAGTACTGTATTTTCCTTAATGTGGCCAAAATTTATTATATCTATTATAAGAGTCACTATTTTTAATCGCAAACAACACTGAAGTCTCAGAAGCTTAACATAATTAAAGGTTACTTCTTAAAGTCATTTTTATCTAATGTTAGTATATCTGCACCAATTTGTTAAGGGAGCAGTTTATATGATGCATATTTTTTCAGCCTATTTGTGTGTGTGTGTGTGTGTGTGTGTGTGTTTTAAGATTTTATTTATTTATTCATGACAGACAGAGAGAGAGAGAGGCAGAGACACAGGCAGAGGGAGAGGGAGAGAAGAGGCTCTATGCAGGGAGCCTTACATGGGACTCGATCGTGGGTCTCCAGGATCACACCCCAGGCCGAAGGCAGGTGCTAAACCACTGGGCCACCAGGACTGTCCCTATTTGTGTTTTTTATCTCAAAATATATTTCTTATAGACAGGTCGGTAAGTTGGATCTTTTCCCCCCATTCTACTAATGTCTACCTTTTGATTTGAGTGTGTAATCCATTCACATATGATATGATTACTGTTAAGGCAGGGTTTCCTTCTGTTTGTTTGTTTGTTTTTGCTATTTATTTTCTACATGTCATGTCTTTTTGTTTTGTTTTGTTTCTTTATTCTTTCATTGCTGCCTTATTTTGTGTTAAATAGGTGCTTCTTATTTTACCATTTTAAATTCTTTGTTGCTCCTTTTGCTAAATTATTTCTTAATGGTCACCCTAGGATTACAATTAGCTTCTTGAAACAACCTATATTGGATTAATATTGAAGATTCCAATAGCATTCACTCCTCTAGCTTGTAATTATTTTGGACTCACCTGGATAATTCAAGATAATGTCCTCATTTCAAAAGCTTTACCTTATCACATCCATAAAGTTTTGTTTTTTTTTTTTTTTTGGTGTGTAAGGCTAACATATTCACAAACTATAAGGATTAGGAGGTGGACATATTTAGGGATCCGTTTTTTATTGAAGTATAGTTGACACACAATGTGACATTACTGTCAGATGTACAACATAGTGTATTGACAAGTCTATCTGCTATGCTCACCAGAAGTGTAGCTACCAGGTGTCACCATACAGTATTACAATATCCCTGACCATATTCCCTATGCTGTCCTTCTGTTCCCTTGACTTATTCGTTCTGTAACTTGAAGCCTATATATATGTTCCACACCCGTTCACCCATCTTGCCTATCTCCTTCACTTCAGGAGCCATTTTCATCATTATCAAAACAATCATATCTAAGCTAATACTATCTCCCCAAATGACTCAAAAGTCATGCACCTAAATTTATTTTGCAAACAATTCTGTGATAGGTAAGAGATAATTCCTCACTGAAAAAAATCACAGGATGGGCTGAAACCTCAATATTTTCATTTTCCCATCAAACATGTTGATATTAGGCTTAGATTAGATTTCTGTAAAAAATGGATAAAACTCACTCTTCTAATCTTCAATGTCTGTCATTGAATTTTACTACTCAGAATACTTTACCAAATCTTAAATAATTTAACAATGAGACTCTTTAACATTAGCCCTCATCTCTAAAATGCTAACAAAAGACCATTAATCTATATTCTAATTTACCATTTTACAGTCTCCTGTCATAAACACAAATATATTTTACAAAGATAAAATCTCACAAAAGTTAATTTTATATTGTTTCATTTCTTTATAAATGTTACACTTAAATGTTTTCATGAATGACATTTATATACAGTGGCTGGATAATATATCTTCAACACGGTTACAAAAATTTATTATAGCATTCTTTTAAAGTTTTGCGCCCAAATTTATTTGACAAATAGCCGTATAAGAAACATCCCCAGCATATGCTTTCTAAGTATTGAAACAAGTAAGTATTTTTATAGTTCTTGAAATTTGTTTTCAAAAATTATTTGTAAAAAAATATTGAATGTGTCATATAACTTTCCGTCATTTGATTATTTTCAGGACTTCATAGAAAAATTTTCAGGGGGAGTGAGGGGAACTTTTCATCTTTGAAACAAACCATTGTGCAAAATATCTATCCTCACTTTTTTATAAACATGAATATCTAGGTTGAAAATAATAGTCCATTAATCTTAATGCCATTTTTGAATGAACTAAAACATATCTTAGAAGTGAAGAAGTAGGGACACCTGGGTGGCTCAGTGGTTGAGCACCTGCCTTCAGCCCAGGGTGTGATCCTGGGGTCCTATAGGATTGAGTCCCACATCGGGCTCCCTGCATGGAGCCTGCTTCTCCCTCTGCCTGTGTCTCTGCCTCTCTCTCTCTCTCTCTCTCTGTCTCTCATGAATACATAAAATCTTCAAAAAAAAAGTGAAGAAGTATAATTTTCCAGATCATTCACCCATTCATTCAATTCATAAATATTTTGGGATATTTACAGTTTCCCAGATACTGGCATAGATATTGGATGTACAACAGCTATAAATATATGGTGAATAGCAACACTATCACATATTCACATATATGAGACTTACATTTATCAATAACGGAAGTCTAATCTAATCATAGGTCTAAATGGCATAGGATGTTATTCTATCATAAAGTTCATATTATTGGGACTCAGGTAACAAAAGAGAACAGTTCAGTATTTACCAGCAAGTCCAGAGTGGGAGGACAGGGAGGAAAGTCACCTCAAACTGAATGAGTAATAACTGCAATTGCACTGAACCATGAAAGTGCAAGAATGCCCTTGAAGTTTCTTATGATCAATCATGTTAAGAGCATGAGGTGCATGGGAATTGAGGGAGCAGATTTCGACAGCTAGAGTGACTCTGGCCCTCCCTTCACCTTCCCTATCTAAATTTGGGCACTAAGATTTTTCCCTCTCATCTTTCCTTTTTTTTTTTTTTTCCCGTAAGTTGTAGGCAGAATTCTTAGTTGGCTTTTTTGAATTCTCAACACTTGTTATAATTGCCCGTGGGGTCCTGCAAGGCTAAGACTTCCTACAGTGACAAGTGGAGGCCTCGAAAGGCCAGATTCACTCCAGAATCTGTGGGTTCCTGTAGATCAATCAAACCTGGCCTCTTCACAGTGATACCCTGTGTGCTCATCCTTATTCATTCATTAACTTAATAATAATTTAATGAGTGTCCTTTATTCAAATATTGAAGTTGGAAATTCTAAAGACAGAATTCCGCCTAGCATGAGCTTCCAGTCAATTAGTTGTTTCATGTAATTAATGTCACAGTAAATATTGCCAAGGAGAATTAATGAAATGCTATGAATGTGGATTGTAAGAGAAGCTGCTCAATCAGGGAAGAGGCAGTGAGTGGGCAAAGGGTGGAAAGTGACAGAAACTTGTCTGTGTTTAAAAAAAAAATTAAAAAAATTAAACTGAGGAATGAAAGTTAAAATGAGAGGCAGGGGGAGGAAAGTGTTTTCCAGACAAAGGAAAGCACCTGTAATAAAAGGCTCTCTGGTGGGGACCTGAGGAGTGTGTACCTGGGACCAGTGAACTAGAGAGAGCGTGACGCCCGGGTAGGTGGTTTCTAACACAACGTCCTCCTCTCCCCTCTATGAAAATTCACACCATCTCTGAAGGACAGCTCAAAGACCCTCATGCAAAATCACGTGTTCCCTGTCCTCTGTCTTCCCGACATGTTTCGATTCTTTGAATATCTAAAGCCATTTTCCTCCGTATCACTCATTCCAAAACACTCACAGATACAGCTTCGTATTTTCACTTCTCTGACGTCTCCACTACATCTGGCTTTCCACTCAGATGGTCCTCAGGGAGTTCTGATCATGTCTCACATTTTAATTCATTGCCTTTAGCATCTGGCATACTCTGCGATTTGTTAGGCCCTGCATTTTCAACTAATGCTGGCCGAATCTGTGGCTTGTCATAAAGAAATGAGTCTAGGGTTTCCATATGATTCATCTGATTAGTCTTTGAAGGAGTATTTATTGAGCACTCTCTCTGGGTTAGGCATGATGCTAAGCGCTGGGGATGCAATGATGACTTCTGTACTCACCAAGCAAAAGTTCAGCATCGTAACTAACCGGTGAAAGGAATTATAAATATGTTTACCTGACAGCAAAAGGGAGAGTGGATAGAGGGACAGTCGGTGACAGACCACAAAGAGCTGGCCTGGCTTTCGAGTCCGTAAGATGCCTCCCCATCTCTCATGAAGGCATGGCCAGAGTTCAGAGATCGCTGGACCTCTCACAGAGCGAGGAACCTGCAGGCAGGAGTAGCAAGGTCACTGCTGGCGCTCACTGCCTTTTCCTTTATCTGTTTGAGATATGTAGTTTTTTATCTGTTTGAGATATGTAATTTTTTATCTTTCAACATGAGCTTGTTTCGTGTTGATGCTATGCTAAGAGATAAGGATAAAACTGGGAAGAGAGAAGACAAAATCTTGCAGCACGAGCTTGCACTCTAGTGGATGCGATACGTTGCTGTGCACCAGTTACATTATCTTGTCATTAGGCCTCCGGCAAGTGACTAAGGATAAATCTTAAGGAAAGTATTGATCATCCCTGACGTTGGATGGATCTCATCGAGATCCACGATGCCGCATGTTGCTTCCTTCTGCAAAGATTTCAATACCGTCGGGTAGTATCACATTGTGACAGAAGGAGTGAGTTTAAGGTCCTCAAATGTCAAACCCAAGAGGTCGCAGTGAGCTCGAGACGGAAGCCCCTCCTTTGGGGATTTTCTTCACGAACTGACTGCAGTTTTGTGTCCCTCAAAAACAGCTTTTCTGTCCACTTGAGAGGCCCATGGTTTGTGGACGTTGTAATCTTTCTGAAGAGAAACCTCAGAATGGTTATAACATCAAGTTACCGGCCCTACATTGGCCTCTCCTATTCATTTCTAGAAAAGCCACAAGCAACCCCATCAATCTAAGCAAACCCGCCTAAATATGTCACTGTCTGTGGGATGCCATAAAGCTCATTTCAGAATAAAACTGGTCAGTGGGTTTTCTGGCTCTCTAAGCAACGGCACAAGAAGAGTACCGGGTTCTTAAGCAGAAATCCTAAGTCCGGGTCATTAAATCCTATAAAAGTGAGTATCCCCACACAGTGTGGACTCCATCCCTCCATTCAGGCTATTTTTTTTTTTCTAAGTAGGCTCCACATCCAGTATGGAGCCCAACACGAGGCTTGAACTCACAACCATAAGATGAAGACCTGAGCTGAGATCAAGTGTCAGAATCTAACAGATTGAGCCCACCCCCACCGCCCCGGGCCATTCAGGCTATTACACAGAACATACCAGGTGTTGCAGTTATCCTGAACCCAGCACAACTGAACTTGAGTCTTGTGGTTTGGGAAATTCCTGTGACTATTCCAAGAAAAAACTTAGCTTAAATAACTGAAAACATCTGATAACAACACTCGGAGTCAACAGAGCCTCCCTTCTGCAATGGCCTAGTTTTTTATTCAAGTCACATTAATTTTAATTCCTCATTACCTGGGTTCATTCTTAACTCCTATGTTTGTGTCCCTTTTGTACTCCTCAGTGACAGCCCCTGGCTGACCCCAAGCAGCCTGTGAGAGCGGTTCCTCTTCATTTATCTGATCATCAACAAGTATCTACTGAAGCCTATTATATATCAGGCATTAATTTCTATACTTGGGATACCAAGTGTTTGTAAGGTTGTTATTTTAAAATATCACTTATTTTTTCTTACCAAGAACTTAAATATTGTGTTTATTAAACAACCAAAACTGGGTGGCTCAGTAGGTTAAGCATCTGCCTTCCACTCAGGTCATGATCCCAGGTTCCTGGGATCCAGCCCCATGTCAGGCTCCCTACTCGGCAGGAAGCCTGCTTCTCCCTCTCCCTCTGTCTGCTGCTCCCCCTGCTTGTGCACACACACACTCTCTTTCTGTCTCTCCCTCTCTCACTCTCTCTCTCTGTCAAATAAATAAATCTTAAAAAGAAAAAAAGAGACTGCCATAAAAAAAATAAGAAACAAATAAACTGCAGAAACTTCTGTATCAATTGAATACAGAAATTATCACACATGAAACAGCACATGCACAATGGTGGTGATACTGGAGGACATACAGAAATTTACCAGAAAGATACACCCTGTAGTTTGATCATGAAGAGTGTCGCACTGTGTCTAAGGCAGGAAGACATTTCTTTTGCATAGTATTGAAAGTAATATTCCTAAACAGTGGAACCCAATGGAAGAGCCTTGTCTTACATAAATGTGATATATCTAAGTTAAAAAAAAATGCATTGTCCAACCTCAATTCAAATGTTATTGTTCACCAAGGCCAGTGGGCGGTTGGCACCCCTCCCCTTCACTTACCTGGTCGTCTATCCTCACAGTGCTGTACTAGCTAACTTATCTTCAGTTGTACCGCTCCCCAAACTGCTGGATGCTTGGTTAAATTTAACAAACTTGAACTTGCCCGTAATCTTAGAAGCAAATTTTGCATATTCAGAGTATTGCCTAACATATAATTTTGATGAAATCATCTGATTATCCTAAGTCCTTATTTCTTCAATGAAAGCAATCATTTACTTGATAGGAATTTTCTTGGTAGGAATTTTCTGAGGCACAACAGTATTAGTGTATATGAAAACATTCTGGTACCTTTATAGCAGGTTGTACATAAATGTTTTGTATTTTTATAGTTGATATATTTCAAAGATAGTCTACATATTTGAACGATTATTATAACTGATGCATTCAAAATAAATCTTCCCTTCTCATGTGCTTGGCTTCCCCTGTTTGTGTACTACACTCAAACCAAGTATAATATCATAAAAAACCTTACTTCTGATGATACGCCAATTTTCCCTTTCAGGCTACTACTTCTGATATGTGGAAGTTGCTAAACACTGCAAAGTTTCCCTACCACAATAATATGATTTCACTTTAGAACAAAATTTTTATTTATTTATTTTTAATGTAAAGATTATGAGAGACACAGAGAGAGAGAGAGGCAGAGACACAGGCAGAGGGAGAAGCAGGCTCCCTGTGTGGAGCCTAATGTGGGACCCGATCCGGGGACCCCAGGATCATGCCCTGAATCAAAGGCAGATGCTCAACCGCTGAGCTACCCAGGCATCCCTAAAATTAAAAAAAATAATAATCATTTTGTACCCAACCAAACTTTTGTAACAGTAGAAGGAATATATGAACACTATTTGCTTGACTACCTCTGTAAAAATTTTAAATTCATTATTATTCATGCTATTATGTTGTATATAATAATATTTGTTTATATAAAATATTGCACAAGGAATTAGTCTCTGAAAAGTGTTCTGAAGCAGTTAGATTTCACAACATCTCTCTCTCACTTTCCCTGTAAATCACCAGAAATGCAATTATTACATTAGTGATCAAGATGGCTGCAGAGAACATTTTTGTTTTGAATGAACTTGAAAAATGCTTAGTCTTTCTTTTGATTGAAAATGTTATTATTTTTCATAATACTTACATTTGGGTAAGTATTAGCATTAGATGTTCTTTAGTAGAATTTGGCTGAATTTGTTGTCCCTTGCTAGCCTGATTTTTCTTTGAGGATATTTTAGTCAAATTGTGATTTAGAGAGCACATTTGTATGACTTATGGGTTTCTTAAAAATTAAAAAAGAAATAATTGAGCATCATTTAAGTTAAGCAGTTTACAAAAGGAGTCCATAGGTCTTTACCCTTCAGAAAACTGCTTGTTCAAAACGTCTTTTAAGAAGTAAAGAAAAACAACTTTAATTAATTATGGTTGGTCAAACATAAGTTACATTTAGAAAGAAACTTTTCTTGCAGTTCATAAGGTGATGTTTATCCACTCTCAATATCGTTGATATAGATGTACAAAAGATTTAAGAATATTCCCTATTGTGGAAGTAAACAGGGATTCTGAATTTGATTGTTTAGTTAGCAACTGTTTTCATTTCCCTTCCTTTAGTCTATATTCAATACTCTCATAGTAATTGCTAAAATAAGGAAATAATGTTATCATAAAGTCTCTTCTTTGGAATACCTTTAAACCTGATAATGAAACAAGAGAAGGAAAAAAATTTAGAAAATGATCAATTCTTTTAATGAACTATAGAGACTCAGTTATGTTTTTCTTTAATTACTGTCTTCAAACATACTCTGGCAAATCTTATTTTATTGTCCCTTAATGTAAACTTGGATAGGATTCATATATCACCAGTCATAACTAAGTTATTAAGTAATCAGTTATTAGTAATTCAAATTGTTTTATTTTCCCTATTTACCCCAACTTTCTATTTTGAAAAGTTTCAAACCTATATAAAATTTGAGAAAATAGGACAATGAGCACATGAATGGTCTGTATTTGTATTCACCATTGGATTATATGTTCCTATATTTGCTTTTTTTCTTCTTTCTAAATGAGAAAGAAAAAGAAAGAGAGACATATTTTTCCAGAACTATTTAAACGTAAATTACCATATGATAATGTCCTCCTAAATACTTTCATTTATACCTTCTAAAAAAAAGACCATTCTCTTATATAATACTGTTTCAAAGCCAAGGAAGTTACCATTTTCAAAAATATAGTTCATAATATTATCCAAGTTATCTGTTTTCAAATTCCCCCAAAAATCCTTTTAGTTTAGGTTTGTTTTTTGTTTTTTGTTTTTTTAATTCAGGATCCAAACAAATCTACACAAGTTTCTATGATGATCAATATTTTAACAAAAAAATAAAATATTTATAAACTAAAAGCTCTAATTTTTAAACAATAGGGACAAAGAGTTAAAGTAGGGGGTCCAGCTCTGGGATCTATGTGATGATGAATTTGATTCTCTCCATGTCTCCAATGGGTATCCTTTTTAATTCAGAAGACAGTGCATCTTACTTGCAAGAATATGCACTATCTCAAACATGATTAATATATCCTTAGGAAAGAACGAGAAACTCTGTTTATGGTAACATATACCCTTTTAAATTAGCATCAAGATGAAACTACAAATCACAAGAATTACTTCTAAAGAAAAATTTATCCACAAATATTTTAGATTTTAAAATAATCTTTCTATTACAATGCCCTGATTTTCAAAACTCACTTTTTTTATTTTGAAATGTTTATAGATACATACATGCACCTGGGTGGCTCAATAGTTGAGCATCTACCTTCTGCTCGGTGCGTGATCCCAGGGCGAGTCCCACATCAGGCTCCTTGCAGGAAGCCTGCTTCTTCCTCTGCCTGTGTCTCTGCCTCTCCCTGTGTCTCTCATGAATAAATAAGTATAATCTTTAAAAAAGACTATAGACACACAAGAAGTTGAAGAGATAGGATGAAGTGCATTACCCATCAACAGTTTATTCCATTATTTATATCTTATGTAAATACAGATATAAATATGTTATGTTATACCATATAACATCAAAACCAGGGAATGGACATCAGTATGACCTGTGTGTATTGTCCTACATCACTATCTCCTACGTGGTGATTTGTATCACCACCACCACATGCAAGACACAGAACTATTTCATATCAATAAAGATGCCCTTTGTGTTGTTTCTTAATAGTCACACTCACTCCTCCCTCCACCATTGTGCACCCATTTTGCTTTGTATTACCTGTTTATACCTGAGAGTAAATTATATTTTATGATTTTTAATCATTTTAGTTGCTTAATGGTGAAAATTAGTATTTTCTATCTTCTAACATGTTCAGTTAAAAAATACATTTTATTAACAACTATTGGCAAATATTCTTAAGGCTACAAATACTTCCAAACTTTACATTGACAAATTGATTTTCTGAAGCCACAAAGATCTAAATTATCTCATACTTGAGATAAACATATTTTCTAACTATAATGAATAACTTTTGATTAAGGCAAGAAAGTCATTAGATTTGTAAGATTTAGCACTTTTAAACAAAATTTTCTTGGTCACTAATTGGATAATATAAATGAAGACTACCTACATTTTCATCTATATATTCCAGTGATCTTCTTTTTAAACTTATCAGCCTTATTTATATGTAAAATTATCAAATAAATGATACCAAGGAGGCTAAATTAACACCTGCCCAAAAACATCTCTCCCCATCCCTCTGTCTTTCTCATGCACAAAGACACACACACAAGCACACACACACACAGTTAAACTCATTTAAGCTTCTGAAGCATAAAATGAAAAAAGCACAAATCTATCCTATAAATCACTTGCAAAAGTTTCAAATAAAGTTCAAGAAGCTACAAGCAAGATATCTCAATTAACAGGTAAAGCTAAAATTTGTCACACAATAGAGAAATCATTCATTTTACCAGCCTACATGGAATTTTCAACATTGTTTCAAAATAAGACAGTACAGAAAAAGTGCATATTTCTTTTTAGGTAAACTCTTAGGACCTAAGTTGAATACCTGTCAGATGACATAGAGACAATACAAGTCTGGATGATTATTAAATTTAAAAAGTTTTCATTGCCTGATGATAAATCTACAGATACTGATTAACACTGGTAGAATATCTGAAGAGAAATACTTGAAAGACTATTATTTGTCCTAAAAAACAAATAAAGCTATTGAGAATGAATTATCCAAAGTGGTAAATTGATTAATTTGAAAGAAATAAAATATAATGAAAAAAAAATATAATGGAAAACTTCATAAATATAGTTATTGAGGGAGCTCATGAAATGACCAAAAAAATGGCATCTTTTCATTTTCATTCTGAAATCCTATGACTCAAGTAATAACACTTCTTTATTCATAGTCTTTTGTATATAGCAGTTGTCCTGTAAATATATTTTTTTAATATTTTATTTATTTATTTGAGAGAGAGAGAGCAAGAGAGAGTGAGGGTGCAAGCAGGAGTAAGGGAGGGAGAGGGAGAGGGAGAAGCAGACTCCCCACTGAGCAGGATCCTGACATGGGGCTGGATCCCAGGCCCCTCAGATCATAACCTGAGCCGAAGGCAGATGCTTAACCCATTAAGCCACCCAGGCGCCCCAGTAGACTTAAATTATACATGATATGATTGTGGTTGGCTATATTCTAGGGTGACCCTCAATTGGGATGACCCCCAATGAGACACACTCTTATATAATCCCCTCCATTGAGTGTGGGTGGAACACGTGAATATGAAGAACCATCACTCTCAGGACTATATCACCTTATGTGGCAAAAGGGATTTTACAGATATATTAAGTTTCCAAATCAAGTGGCTTTAAAGTAAGAAGATTATCAGGCAGAGGGCCTGCCTTAATCACATAAACCCTTATATCTGAATCTAAGGTTCAAGGCCGAGGAAGAAAAGGATTCCAAATGTACAAAAAGGATTTGACATGTCATTAAGGCCACACGGAAAGGAATGAGGGGAGCCTTAAACTGAGGAGTGGCCCCCATCGGACAGCCAGGAAACAGGCACCTCAATCCCACAATTGCAAAGAATTAATTTTGACAACAAAGATAAACCCCAAAGTGGATTTTTCTCCAGAGTCCTGCAGACAAACACCAGCTTGGATGACATGTTAATTTTAGCCTTGTGATACTGTGAGCAGCGAACTCAGCTCTGCCGCGCTGGCACAGTTCCCTAATTTATTCTATTGAAATAATTTCCATTGCATTAATAGAAGGAATGAATACAAAACATACAAAAGGGAGCTGGAACAGTTTCACAAAGAACAGATTGAAGTGACAGACTGTAAGTTGGAAATTCACCTTTGGCAATTTTATTTTGAATTGTAAAGTAAAATAAACAGACCACACATTTTTCAAAATTGTACTCATATGTTTATTATTCATGCTTTATATTTTTAGATGCAGTGAAGACAAAAAGGGGCACTCATGTGCAGTCACACCTTCCCTCCTCCTGACACAGTCCCTGGGCTGACAGTACTTTGAGCTACTTGATAGTAGAGAGTGATCTCTCTTCATGACTTAACAAGTGCTACCAGGAAAATATTTCTTTCAAAGATGATTCAACTTCAGTTTAAAAAAAAAAAAAAAAGAAAAGAAACCAAACCTGAAGGATATATTTCATGATCTTGAGCTCATGATTTTCAAACTAATATTGCATACAATTTGCATCCCATGTTTCTTCTCAGCCCCAAATCTAAATATAAAATGGCCCCAAGGGAAGCTGGAACTAAGCTTGAGGAGGGAAGGGGTGCTGTACAGAAACCAGTAACTGCAAAAAATAAGAGAGAGCAAATGGGAAAAAGGAAACCAATGAGAGTCATGCATCAAAATAATTCTTGGGTAAATGGGCCCTTTAACCTTTATTTAGCTCTTAGTTACTCTATGTGAGATTATAAATAATGCAAAATTGATTTCTATGTGCAGAATGTTGATAATGTGTCATTTTTATGAAATGTCAACTTTCCAAACCCTTGTAATAGTATCTTGACTGAAAGCTTAAAAAGAAAGTGAAATATAATCTATCATGTTATTTCTGGGTAAGGAACTTTGGTAATTTAAGAGAAGTTTATGAGATTGCTCAATCTATTTTTTTTTATTAACTTTGCTGTCTGTACATTAAAAAATTGTTTTCATTTCCTATTTATGAAATTATTTATAAATATGGCTGTGTAACTTTTCATCACTCTAAGTATGCTTAGGATGGTTTGGTTTAAGATACAGGCAGGTGGAGAACTAGGAAAGCCCTTTGGGGATTTCCCCAAATGGGGAGCTTTCTGGGAGCCTCCAGGCTTTGCAGCAGTGCTAATGAATCCCTGTAAAAACCCTGAGGCTTAAGAACACCTCAAAGGAACAGACCATCATCACTATAAGTGATCAAGAACACAAAGAAAAGGTACAAAGAAAAAGAGGCTCTTGAGATTCCCAGTGAGAGGCAAGCCAAGGAGATTCATACACAAGATGGAGAAAATAATGAGCCGACACAAATGCTAGCTGGCCTGCCACGAATTAGATGCCTACAACAACAGAAGTCCTTTTGCAGTCAAATTGCTTTTCACTTTGGCTCATGCCACCAAAAAAGGGGTGTGAGGACAACTGAAGAGCCTCCCCAGGAAGGCCAAGGAAGCCCCAGCTGTTAGAAGGTAGTGCTGCTCCCCATGCAGTGTGGGTACATGACCTCTTCTGGGAATCTTGACAATTAATATTTCAAATCCAGTAATCCCTCACTTTATGTTACAGTTCATCAATTTAATTTTCAAAATGTATTCAAGTTTTTGAAGAATAAAATAAAATAGTACATTAATTTTATTATTTTAATGTAACTTTAAAAATTAAAATTACATATATGGCTTACATTGTATTTATCACAGAAGGCCCTGGTCTTTAAACATAACATAATCTTATTTTTTTTTCTCATTAGAAATTCCAAATTTTACTCCTATTTAAAGGTTCTACTGATGATCATTTGTTCATCTGTTTATGTATGCCTGTGTCTGTGTGTTTTCATAATAGTCTATACAGAAATTCCTGTTCTAACACCCCAAATCAGCTGGAATGCACAGCAATGCTGCATTCAGTACTGTCTTTCAACCTATCTGATTACTGCCTTCTTAATTATATTTCCGTATAGAAATGAATGATTTTTTTCATGATTGGAGTCTAAGCTACGTCAAAGGATGTTGAACCTCACCCAGAGAAGAATCAGGCATAATCAGGTAATTCTCATGCACATTATAATTTGAGGCCTCTAACTAAAGTGTTGCATTTAAAAGTTATCAGTGGCCTTTGAAATTCTTTTCAGCAGGTAGAACAAATATTACGCAATCTGCTTATGAGAAATACATGCCTCATGTATGGTTCAAGCTTCTAGGGATCCTTCTGGGACATGAAGTTGGAAAGGAAGGCTGGTGGGTAACTAGCATCACACTCTCCCCATCTGCCCGTTATCTAGACACCATCCCCGAATAGATCCCTTCTGCCAAGGGAAACGTGTTCAGGTTCATGCTGAAGTAATTTAAGTTTGGCAATTCCCTTCTAAAGTCCGTATAACCTTTCCTTTATAAGCCAAGGTCTGAACTTTCTGAGATGTATAAATACCTACACAACAAAATTAACTCAGAAATGAGTTTACCTGAGGACGAAAATGAATGAGAACCCAACATAATATGCATTTGAGTATCCGTGTAATAATCCCTCTCAAATGTCTCTAGAGGAAGCCCTGGGGGCATAAGGCTTTGTACCGGTTCTCATTTTTTCTACTATTGTCATGTTTGCTTATTCATCAACTCCCTGGGTTCTAGGAAACAAATTAATAAACAGAATTGCTCCAACAACATCCTCATGGCCCTTGAGTGCTGACTGCATTTAATAATCTGTTTCATAGTTCTGAGCCGGCTTTCCCCTTATGTGCTGAGATGATATTAGAAGAGCAGGAAATGCACATTGGCAGAAAATTATACCCTTGTATCCCCTGGAGGAAATATTGATCTGATATATAAGCTTGAGATAGATATTTGATGGCTAATCAAGTATAAAAGTTTGCTGCTTCCATCAACCAAATCTAATGGCAAGACTTCAGCTTTCATCTCTTCCCTATGCTTGAATCATATTCAATATTGATTTACTACATGCAGCAATAAAATTGGATCATCTACTACTAAATCCTGCTCACAATATTCCTCAATATTTGTTATATAGTCATTTATCCAGAAATAAAGATCTTGAGGGATGTTTTGCTTCCAAGAAAATAATATTATTGAAATAGATCACATGTAGTTAATTACTAATTTACAATCGTAAAAAAAAAAAAAAAAAAAGCAAAGATTTTTCAGTCAGAAGAGTGGAGAAATAAAGGAACTCTGTGTTCCTCCCTCAGCCCATATTTTAAGATCTTAATGTAACACTGATCTGATCATAAACTGCATCTGTGATAGGCAGGATTTTAGGGTCACCCTCAAGGACCCACACCTTTGTATGATTCCCTCTCCTTGAGCATGGGAGGCGCCTATGAATACTAAGAGATAGCACTCCTGTGATTACGCTACATTATGTAGCAAAAATGAAAGGATTTCTAAGATGTAATTAAGGTTCCCAAGCAGGTGAATTCCTGTTAATCCAAAGGGAGATAATTCTATCTGGGACAGACCTAATCAGACACTTTGAAAGAGGGTTCAGGACTTCCCTTAGCTCAGAGACCAAAAGCCATAGAGACCCTCTTGCTCTGTTGTTGGCTTTGAGGAAGTAAACCTCCATGAGTTCAGGAGCTTCAGGGAGAGGAACTCTACCAACAACCACAGGAACCTGGAGGACGAGCCCCAGCCTGACTGAGACCACAGGCCCAGGAGTCATTGCGACTGAAGTCTGAGCGAACAGGTAAGCAGACCCCAGCTAAGCCTCGCCTGGACTTCTAAATCACAAACACTGTGAGATAATAAATGTACTTCTCTTTAAGTCACTGTGTTTGTGGTAATTTGTTATGCAGCAGTAGAAAGGGAAAATAGTATCAAAGGATTTTTTTTTTTAAAGAAATCACCTAACACCTTAAAACACAAATATTTTATCCAATTTTTCTCTTTCGGATAATCCTTTTTAAATACCTTCTCTATTAGTTCCAAATCCCTGTGCTTTCTGAAGCCTTAGGATGGAAGAATTAAAGAAATAGTTCCTCCCTCAGATTCTCCACAAACAAGGTTTTCAAAGGTAAGGCCCAATAACCCATCTGAAGCAAGGGAAGTTGCCTAGCAACCATCTCCCTCCACCACCTGAGCTGCTGAGCGCATCAGTTCCAAGAGCAACTAACTCACAGATCAATAATTAAGACAGAAAATGAAGACCAAAGGGGAAAAGGTGAGGGCCGTACTCCATGAGGTAAAATAGGATCTGGGTATTAAAAGGCAAAATTACCCCAAGGGGCCTGTCCTTATTTCCGTTGCTTTGCTGAAGCACATGGACACAAGGACTTGAACGAGAAAACTTCATCATTACCAACCTCACAGATCCTGTTGGGCTTACCTTGAGGATTCAATCCTGGAGAAGCCAAGTGTTGATCCAGAACTGAAGGGAGCTTCAAAATCATCTACCCCAATCCATTCCTATTTTACTTGTAGGAAATTAAGAATAAATAATGCAGCAAAAGCAGAAAACCAAGAAAACATTTTAGAAAACAAAACAAACAAATTAGAGTAAGTCACTTATCCAAGTTGTGACAATTAGAAGCACAGCTGTTACTAGAACCGTCGATCCCAGGTAAGAGCCCTACGCTCCAGTAGGATGTGGCTGTAGAAAGAAGAGGGAAGAAGGTAAACTGAGTGGGGTTTCCAGTCCTGCCACTTCCTGACTGTGTGATTGCGGACAAGTTGCTTGTTGATTTTAAGGTTTAATGAACTCATCGGTAAAATATGGATATAATCCTTTAGGCAGTTTTGGTTAACAGGAACTAATTTGTGTGGATAAAATTCTCCAACCCTTCCTGATATGTGCTAAATACTTATTATTATATTTGTCTTTTTTTTTGTTTTTTTACCATTGAGAATTAAGACCTTCTTTATACACTTGTTTTGCAACTGCTAAAATCCCTGGAGAGGACTCTAGGGAACCCGAGAGAACATAAATAGTCAATGCGACAATAACCATGTATTGGGCACTATTACCATTTTGAGAATTCTGGCTCAATCCATAAAATAATTTGAGGATGATATATAATTCAATATACAGTTGACCCTTGAAGAACACGGGTTTGAACAGAGCAGGTCCACTTACAGATTTTTTTTCTAATAAATACAGAATGTATTTAAATAAATGATTTTCTCTTCTTTATGATTTTCTTATAACATTTTTTTTCCTTTTTGCAACTGGCTTTCTTGTAAAGATACAGTATATAACACATATACATACAAAACCTGTATTAATCGTTTTATGCTATGGGTAAGGCTTCTCAACAGTTGGCTACTACTAGTTAAGATCTGGGGAGTCAAAAGTTGTACATAGATTTTCCACCGCCTCATTATTCAAGGGTCAATTGTATGACGAAATGTCAAATTAATTGAGGTTGAATATATTTCTCTTAGAAATGAAGTAACAAAAAATCTTGTTAAAAATAATATTACAGCTTTGATTTACCACTAGATTAAGATGCACATCAAATATCTTTTGAGAACATATTTTACCTGGTAATGACACATTAGAAAGAAGTTTTTAGTGTTATAATTACCAATATGATTTCAATGAGAAAACCGCATTTAAGATCTTACAAATTTACATTATCAAGTAAACCAAAAAGCTTCATTTGCATATGTTATGTAAACATACTTTAACTCTTAGCTTTATATTTGCATACTGTTTGCAAAAGAAACAATTTGGAGAGATTTAAATCAAAATCTGTTTAAAATTCAACCATTTACATTTCTTGCTCTTTATGAGATGCAAACTCTTTCCAAAGTAACAAAGATTAGTAGGCCTTAAGATTCTGCACATTCTCAACAGCTAAATATAAATTGAAGTATGAAACTTCTTAATGGCAAATCAAAAGAAAAAACATGGAGGGAGCCATATAGGATCTTTAGAGAAAGCCCACAGATTATTTTTGACCACTTAGATTAAAAAAAAAAAAAAAATGGAATGTGTACTCTCAAACTCCACCTGCAGTAATGATTTTCTTCCTATCAGGCATTGTAGGGATTAGTTTATTCCTCGAATATAGTAATAATAGTCATAATTGCAAACCTTCATGGGGCCATATAACAACTAAGAATGTTACCAAAATTAATTCATTTAAACCTCACAATGGATCTACAAGGGAGACAATATTATTATTTCTATTTTTTCATTTGTTTTTATTTAAGTTTGATTTGCCAACATATAATATAATACCCAGTGCTCATCCCATCAAGTGCCCTCCTCAATGCTATTATTTCTATTTTAATGATGATTAAACGAAGGCACAGAAATAGAGTAAATTGACCAAGATCTTTTAGCTTAACGAGTAATATTGACAGGACTTTCAACCTCCCAATGAGTGAATTTGAAAGATGATCAGTAACAGTAAAACATATGATTTAAAAAATACATTTGCAGGTAATTCCTGACTTGTTTGCCTCCTACTTGCAGTCTTCTCAGTGCAAAAACTTTTTTTTTTAAATCATAATACAAGCAGTTAAGAAACTTTCAGTTATCTGGTGCTAGGTAATAAACCATCTCTGAATGTAGGGCTTAAAATGATAGTTTAATATTTTTTTCAGAATTCAGTGGGTTGGTTGAGCTTCTCCAAGAGGTTCTTCTGTGCCACATGTCACTGGCTGGAGGTACTCACTCACTCACAGTTAGGTGATGCCTGGCACAGCCTGGAAATTCTAAGAAGGTTTCACTGGTTGTGCTCATTCATGTGAACTCTCCACATGACTGGCTTCGCTTCTTCACAACACGGTGGCCCAGTAAGTCATGTTCCTACATAGTGGCTGGCATAAAGAGGAAGAAAGCAAAAACTGCCAGTGTTCATCAGGCCTGGGCTCAGGAATCTGAACTTACCATTCTCACCAGATTCTGTTAGTCAAAGCGAGTCACAAAGCCCATCAAATGTAAGGAAAAGGGCAATAGACTTTACTTCCCAATGGGTTGCAGCAGCAAGTACATATAGGGAAGCAAAACCTTGTTGGTAACCATTTTCTGATACTCCCTATCACAGACATGACTCTATAGATTCTTTTCCATCCCTTTTCATCTGAATACTATCTTCACAGCAATGTTTAAAATAATTAAACATGGAAAATAAACACAAGAGGAAAGAATGGAGGAAGAAAGGAATAGGAGAGTCTAAATAACACAGACATTGATACATTTTAGGGAAGAATTTAAATGAAATCTGTAAAACCCCATTTTTTTTTTAGGTTTATATGAAGGCAAGGGAGTGTTCTACATAGAGGAGCTGGGACAAAGGCTGAAGGAAAGTAATGACAATGGAGTTGGGGGACTGAAAAACAAGATGGGAAGGAGAGTCTGTTCAGAATCCGAATGAGAAGCCATGGGAGGGACAATGTGTGGAAGGATTTGAATGACAGGCTGAAGATTTAAAGTTGACATTTCTGCCTGGAGTCATCCCTGGGCTTACTTTCTTAAGCGTAATAGAACAACATAACTAAGGGAGAATTGGGAAGAAGTTACTTTTGACTCAGTCAGAGATGTCAGGTTCTTGTCAAATGTTTGATCTGTTTTTGAACATCCATTTCCATGGTCTCGAAATGTGATGACAAGAGTTTTGGACAAGCATGTTTGTGATACTGCCAAACTTAAATTCCTCCAGAGCAAACGCCTTAGGAAAGCTTCATCCCCAGAAAAAGGTTTAAGACATTCTTAAGAGAATGAAAATCTGCAATGTAATTCTGAAGGGAATCATATTCCCAGTTTTCTAAAAATAAAAACCTACCTACATGTGATGCCAATTATTTAACAAACATTGCCAGTTAAACTGATTAAGATGAATAATTGATAGCCTATTTCTTTACGGAGAGGACCACAGGCTGCATTGTTCAACCCCCCTCTCGCCCCATATATCACACTCTCCACAACGGCTGTGCACGTAGTCACCAAACTCAAGAATTTTGATAAAAAGTGGGTTGATTCAATGGTTTGACTGAAGAATGAAGTCACTGATCTGAAACAACTGAAAACAAAGAAACTTGAAGCTTTTGAAATATAACCTGAATTGCCTCTGGTTTATTTACATAACAGGCGCACATGTATTTCTTACTCTGTATCTGGTACAATTCTAAATTATATTTGTAAATAAAAAAGCAACCCTCCGAGGAAGATACTATTACGCACTTTATGCAAGAGAGGAAACAGAGGAACCAAGAGTTTGCAAAATCTGTGCAAGGTCACACATACATGAACTTATCAAAACAAAGGAAAAAAAAGAAAAGAAGAAAAGAAAACCAGGAAATAAACCAGGTCATTTCAGAGCCACATAAACTTCATGAAGGACATGAAACAAGACATGTGTTATGAGGGGTGGATCCCTTCACATTAGTTGGCCAGGAAACCTCTTTCTGCAGAGGTGACAATTTAGTTGAGACCTGAAAAATGAAAAGAATCCAAACAATCAGAGTCTGAAGAACAATTTTCCACCACAACAAGGACCAAACAGAGAACAGCAGGTACAGCGACCCTTAGATGAACTGGACCCTGCCTGTTCAAGGAACAAAAAGAAGGGAGGTGTACTTAAAATGTAGAGGGCGAAGGGGATGGTAACGAGAAAGTTGGAGACTGACGCAGTCAATAGGCCATGTTACATCTTGGAAGTAATGATACAGGAGATTGGATATTATTCTAAGGACATAGATAAACCTCTGGGAGGATTTTTAGGAGGGGTGAACATGGTGAACCTTTGAGGAAATGTATTATTATTATTTTACCTGCTTGGTGATATGGGTTAAAAGTCAAGAAGTTGGCAAAGTTATCAAAGTAAAAGCATGGCATGCAATTCCCTCCACTGTTAACTTTGAAGATATTATTTAAAGGATTTGTTTTGTCAGAATTACAGCTTAATGGAATGTGGAGGAATAGTTACCAGAGGAATGTCCAGATCAGCACCCAGTGGTGCAGTGGAGATAATTCTGACTGGAGTTCAGAGAAATGACAGTTCGGCTTGCGGGGTCCACTTCTCTCTCCTAAAGAGACAGTCGGTAGGGTAGACTGTATGCTCCTGCTCTGGGGAGGGAAAGCCTGGGCTCAGATCCCAGCCCTGCCACCTTGTAGTTCGGTTCCCTTAGGTATTTGACTTGACCACTTAAGCCTAAATTTCTTAATGTTTTTTTTTCTTTTAAGATTTTATTTATTTATTCATGAGAGACACACAGAGAGAGACAGAGACACAGGCAGAGGGAGAAGTGGGGTCCCTGCAGGGAGCCCCATGTGGGACTCCATCCCAGGACCCTGGAATCATGCCCTGAACCAAAGGTAGATGCTAAATCGCTGAGCCACCCAGGGGTCCCAGTTTCTTAATGTTTAAAGTAGAATTATAGTAACACCTTTCCAAGATATTCTTTAAAAAAAAAAAAAAAAGATTTATTTATTTATTTATTTGAGAGAGAGAGCAAGCTGGTGGGGGTAGGGTGTAGAGGAGTAGGGGGAGATGGAAAGACAATCTTGACAGTCTTAAGCAGACTCCGCACAGAACCTGGAGCCACATGTGGGGCTCAGTCTCACAACCTCGAGATCATGACCTGAGCTGAAACCAAGAGTTGGACGTTTAACCAACTGTACCACCCAGGCACCGCCCCCTCCACTAACCCAGGAAATTCTTATGAAGATTTTTTAAAAACAAATGTTTCAAACAGTACTTGACATGTAAAAAGACTTAATTAAGAGATTGTAATAAAAATGACTTGAGAACCATCGTCCTAAGAAAGACGCCATTCATTAAAATCTTTGGGAGAGTGTTTGAAGCGGTTTGTTTTTCTCCTTCCCATCACTAGGACCAGATTTCTGATTTTACTATGAGTTCACTGTTGGACTACGTCGCCTTCTGAAGAGTCTGGTTCTCATCCAGCTCTCTTTCTTCACTAGACAACAACAACTGCTGGAACTCTTGATGGGCAACAGCAAACTAACCCGGAACATAGTGACAGTTCTTTTTTTGGTCATGCACAGTACAAGGTGGCTGGATGGCCCTCTTCAGTCTGGTAGCAACGCCATCTGGAACACTCAACTCTGAGGTTGTTACAAACAGCAGGGCCGGAGAGAATTAGAGGTAGTGCATGGTGGGTGCTGAGGCGCCAGGCCCGGAGATGGAAACTATCTACAGCACTTTTGTCCACGTTCCACTTGCCAGGATCCCATTCCTTGGCCCAACTGCAAGGGAGGTTGGGAATGTGTAGGAATGTGAACAAGGTCGGCTATGGCCACAAACAAAAACACTGTGAGACCTTCCCTGGCAAAGCCCTAAGGACTGTTGTGGATTTTTTAAAATGTGGTTATCTATTATTGAAAGAATATAAGCCAGGCTCCTTCAGAGGTAGGATTTGACCTCTTATGTTGGGTCTGACTTTTTTTTTCTCAGTTTTACAACCCCCTTTGGAATATCAATACTGAAATTTCAACATTTTGCTAAATTAGGTTTCAACAATTGTTGCGATGTTTTTCCAGAGCAAATGTCGGCAACTCACAAGATATGCTAATTCAGAATTGAAAAACCAAAATGCCAAAAGTTGACCTTAGGGTAACACTGGAGGTTATTCAGGAACAGAAATACTTTAAAAATTCACCGACTCTACATGTAAAATATAAATATAATATACCCATAACTAATCTAATCAAAATATGTTAAAAACTGAATCATTCCAGATGCATGTAAATGAAGTAATTAAAATGCAAAATAAAAATGAAGAAGATGTGATTCTGAAATGATGATGATGCTCACATATTTTACACATTGGTTTCTATGATCTACTCGTATTGTTACTTCCTTCTCCCCTGCCCATGCCTTTTGCCAGTGAAGCTTATGCAGTATTTTTCAAATTACTTCCAAAATGCATTACCTAACCAGTGAGCGTAAAAATACATAGATCAGAAAAGAAATAGAAAATGTAACTGTCTCTTTCAATAAAGACTTGGTTTCTTTGCACCTGAAAATGCCCTGCAATTATATTGTTGCAACTTAAGAAAGATGCAGTTGAGATCGGAAAGGTGATTAAAAGGCTAACACATGGTCAGAGGGATGAATCAAATTCTATATGAAAAGACACCAAAACAGATAGACTAAATACTGGGGCTCCTTGAGAGGACCAGACAGGCCGACTGTGAAAGCAATGCATGTTATTAACTCACATTTCTGTATTCTTTCAAATTTACAGAGCCATTTCTTTTTATTTTTTTTAATTTATTGGTCAATTTTATAATCTCTATCATAATTTCTGGGTCTATTTATCTCTCTTTTTTAGTTTTTTAAAATTTTATTTATTTACTCATGAGAGACACACACAGAGAGAGAGAGAGAGAGGCAGAGACACAGGCAGAGGGAGAAGCAGGTTCCATGCAGAGGGCCTGATGATGCGGGACTCCAGGATCATGCCCTGAGCTGAAGGCAGATGCTCAACCCTTGAGCCATGCAGGTGTCCCCACATGTTTCATGACCTCAAAGAAACCCATCCTCACAATTACAATAGGCTGTTAGGGTTCAGTCAGTTTGATGGGCCAGGAAACTAGAGCTCGAGAGAAATGAAGTGAATTGAGGACAGCAGGGGCAGTGACGGGCCTGGCTTTGAACTAGATACCTACCTTTCAAATCCAAAATCCTCCAATTCTATAATTAACAACTAAGAAAACATGGACTCCTTCATCAAAGAGCTCTTTTCTGTAGCTTCTGTTTTCACTGTTAGGTTAGGTAAATCCTTGAAAGCCGTGTCTATAAGGCACGTTTAAGAATTGGGTCTACTTCCTGTAAGTAAAGGTATCAAAGGTGAAAAGGAGTGGGTATTTGAGAGGAACAGTGATCAGGAGTTAGTGGTAGATTTGATATGAGTCCTAAGAGATAATCAAATGTCAGAGATGTTATCATTAGGTGTGTTATTATTTGAGCTATAATTCTAAGTTTCCATCTTAATGTTACCAAAAAGTTTAATTAATGTTGAAATTATATATCTTTAAAGGTTGAAAGATTTTATCTGTGAAATGCTGAGAAGTTTTTGACAGATTCCTAAATTCTTTCTTGATTTTCAACTAATTTAATATTCCGAACCCCATGGAGTAGAAGACTTCCATTTCATAAAATTTTATGAGTTTCACTCACATATGGACTTAACTAATAACTTTCATACTTAATTGTTTAAAAAATAGTTCATAAGATCTATAATTTTACTAGGGACATCTTTTGAGGTCTTGCTGTCTTCCTGAAAGTTTGTAGACATTTGGAACAAGGCGATATTTGATGTGTATTAATTTCCTATTCAGTATAGTAAAGATCCTTAATTTTAATTTCTCCTTTGAACATACTCCCATACCTAGCATCAATGAACCATGCTGATGTACTAATGCCTGGTGCTCACTAAGGGTAAGTGGTGCCTACAGAATTGAAGGTCATCATGCAGTGGCCCGGATCCCAATGCTCCCACACATCTAGTCGGTATAATTGGTGTCTTCCATGGTCAGTAGTTCAGCATCTAGCTAGGACCTCCCAAGGATAATGTTTTGCTTAAAACCCTAGGATATTTACTTTTCTTAAGGCCCAATATTTGCAGCTTCTTGTCTTAGTGATTTGGCCCGTGACCCTCCAGCACAATGTTCTGCAGGTCCTGTTTGGGATGATATGTTTCATTGGCAAGCCACAATTATAGGACCTAATGACAGCCCATATCAAGGTGGTGTATTCTTTTTGACAATTCATTTTCTTACAGACTACCCCTTCAAACCACCTAAGGTTGCACTGACAACAAGAATTTATCATCCAAATATTAATAGTAATGGCAGCATTTGTCTCGATATTCTAAGATCACAGTGGTCTCCTGCTTTAACTATTTCTAAAGTTCTTTTATCCATTTGTTCACTGCTATGTGATCCAAACCCAGATGACCCCCTAGTGCCAGAGATTGCACGGATCTATAAAACAGAAAGAGAAAAATATAAAATAAAATAAAATAAAATAAAATAAAATAAAATAAGAGATAAGTACAACAGAATATCTCAGGAATGGACTCAGAAGTATGCCATGTGATGATACCTTAAAGTCAGAATAACCTGCATTATAGCTGGAATAAACTTTAAATTACTGTTAAAAAAAATTTAAATAGACACAGCCACTATATATCTCATCTTTTATAAAGTAAGATGTATTAAACTGCAATCTCCTTTAAAAAAAAAAGCATGAGAGTTAAGATTTAGTGTCTTTTATCATGCTGTAAATATTAGAAGACAACAAACTGCATGTGAATAAAAATAGGCCAACACTGGAAATATAGGCTGAACCACTACCAAGGGAAAAATCTGTGCTTAATAAAGCACCAACCAAACTTAAATCTTTAATTAAGATTCAAATTTAAGATTTAAGTTTTCATTTGTTACCATGTTCTTCAAAAGTGCACTATATATTTCTTAAAGTGTCTGGCTAATGTTCCCATTATTGGTTTCTTTGGCTTTCCATTCCCCAAACTGCAAGCTCCTTTATTATTATTTTTTTTAAGATTTATTTATTTACTTGAGAGATAGAGAGTGAGAACAGGAGGGAGAATCTCCAGCAGACTCCCTATTGAGTACAGACCCCTCCACCCTGGATGCGAGGCTCTATCCCACAAAACCCTGGAGATCATGACCACAGTCTAAATCAAGAGTCGGACACCTAACTGACTGAGCCACCCAGGGGCACCTGCACACTCCTTTAATATCACCACCATCCCACAGGAGAAGAGAGCCCCTTAAAATGAATGGTGGGATGCAGAAGAGTAAACAAATTAACCCAAATCACAGACTCACTTCTGGAATCCATTCAAAAGGAAAGACAGAGGAGGGAGCATGGAACTATATATACAGTTTTTCCTCCCAAACTTACAATCAGGGAGGTTTCATGTTTGTAGGGGTCAGAAGTGGGGTAAGCCATGGCTGGGGTCCCTAGTCAGGGTAGTTCAAGGCTGAAATCAAAGTGTCTGAGTTCTCATCAGGAAGCTCTGGATAAAAATCCACTTCTAAACTCTTCCTTGTTGCTAAGTTTCACTCTCTTGAAGCTGTAGGATTGAGTCTCCAGTATCTTTTCTGACTGTTGGGAAACTACTGGCATTCCTTGCCCCATGCCCCATCCATCTTCAAGCTCCAACCCTCTTGAATCCCTTTCAAGCTGCAAATCTCTGTCTTCCATCTCTCTGACTTTTGTATCAAATATAAGTGGATTTGTAACATAGTATCATTTGATCTTATTTCTTACCAAAGACAGTATAAGGTCAACAAAGATAGATGAAGCAGGGGGTGCCTGGGTAGCAAAGCCAGTTAAGTGCCCAACTCTTGGTTTAGGCTCAGGTCATGATCTCAGGATCATGAGTTCGAGCCCCACATTGGGCTTCATGCTCAGTACAGAGACTGATTATGACTCTCTCTTTCTCTCCCTCTGCACCCCCCCTCCACAACTTCTCCCAATAAATAAATAAATAAATAAATAAATAAATAAATAAATAAATCTTAAAAAAATAAATAAAGTGGCCCAATTTTTCTCACAGAGATTTGCCCCACTCTGAAGCCATAGTTTCTGTGGTCTGTTCATTTTTGTTAGCAGTTAAAAGTGCCATGGCCTACTTTAGTGCTTACAGTTTTAAGATCTTACGAGTTACACCATCATGAATTTGTATCTTGGTTATTCTCAATTAGATAAGTTCTGGATGGAATTTTACAGTCTTTCATGTTTCTGTATTATCAAGAGTACCTGGAAGAGTACTTAGGAAAAACATGAGCTTCAACTGGATTTTCATGTTTCTCCATTCTATCTTCACCTCCTTTATTAAAAAAAGAAAAAGAAAAAGATCTAAAAAATAAATAAATAAAATAAAATGAAATAAAATAAAATAAAAAGATCTAATCTAAGTACAATCTCCATTTCTCAAGTGAAAATCACTAGGTTGTTTCAAAATAACTATGTGTTGTCACATTTTTTTTCTAGTGAGTGAGAATAAACTTAAAAGAGTAAGTTGAGATTTTCAATTTCAATTTTTCCATATAACTCCAAGACCTTTAGAGTTCCCCAAAGTAGAACTATTGGATAAAACCTCAGTTGCTAAAGAAGTTCTCTTTTTTGAGAGGACTCTCAAAAAGTCCTCTGGTTTTTTGAGATACAATCTCTTATTTCATTACTTTTTAAAAAATAAACTACAAGCAACTTATTCCTTCTTTATAATGTGTCTATTTTTTTTAAGTTTTTATTTATTTATTCATGAGAGACACAGAGAGAGAAGCGGAGACCCAGGCAGAGGGAGAAGCTGGCTCCCTGCAGGAAGCTGAATGTGGGACTTGATCCCGCGACCCTGGAATCACAACCTAAGCCAAAGGCAGATGCTCAACCCAGGGCCCCTATCATGTGGTTCTGAATGACTTATTTCTGTATTGTAAATGTGACCTCCATTCCAGCTTATTCATTTTGCAATTTAAGCAAACAATTTAATTTGTTTAGCTTTAAAAAGGAATTAATTGATTTACAGAGCTTAAATTATAGTGATCCATAATAGAGATAAGGCCCATCTTCCTTCAATAACTATATCTCTGCATAAGGCCTTTAATTGTACAAAAAAATCAAAATCTTTAAATATTTGCTATAAAAATTATGTTCATGAAAGATGACAATGAATGCACAGAGAGGTGATAAGTGCTCATGCCTATAATATGAGTAGGTAAAATCTTATTAGATTTATAACTTCTATTTTTTTTTTTTTTTTGCTTCCACCTATTTTGTATTAAAGTCCTGTTTAAGGACACCTGGGTGGCTCAGCGGTTGAGCATCTGCCTTCAGCTCAGTGTGTGACCCTGGAGTCCTGGGATTGAGGCCTCATCGGGCTCCCTGCATGGAGCCTGCTTCTCCCTCTGCCTGTGTCTCTGCCTCTCTCTGTGTTTCACATGAATAAATAAATAAAATAAAATCTTAAAAAAAAATAAAGTTCAGTTAAACATCTAGGTGAGCACAAAAGAGCAATCCTTGGAGAAAAAAGCCTTGCCAAAAATATTAGAACACAAACTAAATCCCTATTATCAGGGAATAAAGTGAAGTTGGGGTCAGATGAGTGGAAGCAAAGTGACAAAAGGAAAGCAAGTTAGGTCACCTCCACAAAACCATAAAATCTACGAAGGTATTGACAAAAGAAGACTCATATAAATGTTTATTGCCTCTCCATAAACATATACAGTACTTCACCAGGACTTATGCATCTGATGAATGGATATCTCAGAAAAACTATAAGCAACACCAGATGAAATAATCTGTCAAAAAGTGGCATACAGAGGTGCCTGGGGGGCTCAGTTGGTCCAGCAGCCAACTTGATTTCAGCTCAGGTCATGATGCCAGGGTTGTGAGATTAAGCCCAGAGTCAGGTTCTATGCTGAGTGTGGAGCCCGCTTAGGATTCTCCATCCCTCCTCCTTTGCCCTTCCTCCCCCCTAAAAAACAGAAGTTGGCATACACATTTCAGGGTTCATACCCATATGACTTGTGGACTATAAGTATTCATCTAACTCCAGCCTTCATTAAATAATAAGCCTGTGGACCTGCAGGTATTGGGTTAAAGATGCAGTCAGGGATGAAAGTCTCTCATACTAGAAATTTTAAGTATTTCCACTAACAATTACTAATGGGATGACAATATCTATGGGTCTAAAGATATTGTGTCTATGATGTCTAAAGATGTCTAAAGAGGGATCCCTGGGTGGCGCAGCGGTTTGGCACCTGCCTTTGGCCCAGGGCACAATCCTGGAGACCTGGGATTGAATCCCACGTCGGGCTCCCGGTGCATGGAGCCTGCTTCTCCCTCTGCCTGTGTCTCTGCCTCTCTCTCTCTCTCTCTCTGTCTGTGACTATCATAAATAAATTAATTAAAAAAAAAAAGATGTCTAACGATATTGTGATCCTCCAGGATAAACTGTCAGTGGTCATGCCAGAACATTGACTTTAGCTCCATCCTGTAAGATTAGCATTCAGAGCTGGGAGAAACACCAGTTCCTCGGTTGGTATGAGAAGGATACAGGGTTCAAACTCCGTGGTGGACTAAGATTGATCATCGCAGCCACTGATCTGTGATATGTTACCGTGTAACATTGCAGAAGTCCAATCCCTTTTTGGGGTGGCCAGATTCCTATGAATTAGGCTTCAAAAAATTAAACTTACCTCTCAACTCATGAATACCTACAACAATGATCATGGCAAAGTTTTTACCTGTCCTTAATGTTTTCAACACTTTTGTTAATAGAGTTAGAATAAGAGTTTCAGGGCACCTGGATGGCTCAGCAGTTGAGCATCTGCCTTCAGCTCAGGGTGTGATCCTGGGGTCCAGGGATCGAGTCCCACATCAGGCTCCCGGCATGGAGCCTGCTTCTCCCTCTGCCTGTGTCTCTGTCTCTCTCTCTGTGTGTCTCTCATGAATAAATAGATAAAATCTTTTATAAATAAATAAATAAAATAAAAATTTCAATTAGTATAAAACAATCTTTGGCAATTTTTGCACCACAATTTTAGTGAAATGAAAGTGATATGGCCCATTCCTACTGGTACCAAATCACAACCTACATGCCAGAGGACAAGGAGAGCCAGAGGACAAAGGGAGTCCATATTTGCTCACTGATCCTTGCTTGCAGCAGTTCTTCCTTATAACTAATTCTGCAATCACACCAGGGACCACAAGGAAGTGTGTGGCATCCTCTCCTTCCCCACTACAAAGTAGGGGTCATAAGACCTACCTCCTGGGTTTGCTGTGAGGTTTAAATAGGTATGCAATGCTTGCAAATTTCGGTCTCTAGTGCCTGAGAGTGCCTGAGTAGAGACTGAGAAAACACTAGTGTTTTCTTTAAATGCTTTCTCCGTAAGTATGCAATATAAAGATCAAGAATTAGTGCCTTTTCTGATGAATATAGGAATATAGACATTCTCATTGGGAACTCCCCCCCCAAAAAAAACGCTGAGGATTTTCAGTTCAGATTTATCAAGAATGACTCTTTTTTTTTTTTTTTTTTTTTATCAGACTGGAACAAATAGCAATGCATATATGAAGTTTCCATAAAACCAGAGTACTGGAGTTGTTCTTAAAATATTTCATCTGAAACCAATTGCAAATATATCAAAATAAAAATATCCAAGACAAAAATGTATACTTATTATATGTAACTCTTGATATAAAATTTTCTAAATTTGAGTTTTTCAAGGCCAGAGTTTCTGACACATTCATCTTTGTTCCCTGAGTACATCCCATGGGGAAAATAAATCATAGCACACCAAAGTTGTCATTGTCTTTTAAGGTCAGAAACAGTGTTAGAAAAGGTTCATGATCTCCAGTCTCTGTTAACATTTTTGGGAACCATTTTTTTTTTCTTCTTCAGCAAAAATAAACCTTCTTTTTCTACCACTTGATCTGCTTTGGGCCTTTGTATTCTTTGTGCCACTGATAAACTCAAAGAGCATGTCATGGACTTAAAATATTCAAGAAAGATTATCATTTGAAAATACCTTACCATTTCTCTGATGGACTCATGTAAATCAAGCACTCTCAAAGTGGATGTTGAAATTGATCCCTCTGAATTCCCTCTGATCCCAAGGTAATCTCTGCAAGACCTGTGAAAACTAGCATAAGTTCAATAAATGGTTAAAAACTCCAAGCACTGGGATCCCTGGGTGGCGCAGCGGTTTGGCGCCTGCATTTGGCCCAGGGCGCGATCCCGGACACCCGGGATCGAATCCCACATCGGGCTCCCGGTGCATGGAGCCTGCTTCTCCCTCCACCTGTGTCTCTGCCTCTCTCTCTCTCTCTCTCTCTCTGTGACTATCATAAATAAATAAAAATTAAAAAAAAAAAAACAAAACAAAACTCCAAGCACTGTATATTGGATAATTTTTTAAGGTGTCCTCCTACTACTTGTACTTTAGGTAGAGAAAAAGGACACATTGGAAAGAGTTTATGCATTTGTTCCCAGGGCATCAATTGCCCTTATGTCCTCCTGCTGGGAAGACACTCATTGTCCCCTCCCACGACAGAGAGGGGCTTCTTTGGGAAAAACAGCTCTCCAGCTGTGATGAGATCAGAAAAGCAACTGCTGAAAACCTTGAATGTGAGTCACAAGAGTTAGAAAACGGAAGTCTAGCATGAGGGAACCCAATCAGTCACAGAATAGGAGTTGCCCACTTAGAGCAACACACACCTGAAACAGGAGCAAGAGGAAGTGAAGACGTGAAAGGAGGCACAGCATCTGGGAGGGAGAAGTCCCTCTTTCTCAGTGAATTACATCTGCTCATTTTACATCTTCTCAAGACACTCTGTTTGCTTCTGGCATGAGATTTTCTAAAGTTTCTAGACAACTTGTGTGGGCTATAAGTTTGAACTATTAAGCATGTATCTATGGTCTCGGTAGTCTGGTCCCAGCCTACCTTCCTGCCAGAGCCCTGAGCACTCACCAACACCCCCCAAATACTAATGCATTACATGAATTGTCCTCTCCCAAACGTGCACACATCCATCTGTACCTTGGTTTACTCAAACATCCCTCCGCATGTAAGAATCTTCCTACTCTGATTTGTACTCATTTAAAGCCCTTCTGAAATGCTTCTTAGTCATAAGTAGTATTCTGATTCAGAGAGCTAGAACTAACTTTTAACTTGTATAAACTTACAGACATGTAAATACGCTTTTTATTCTCTTATTACAAAAGCAACAGATATTAAATTTAGAAAATACAGCGATACAAAAGGGAAAAATGATTTCTTTGGTATTCTAATAAAGTAGACCATCTAGAAAATATTCATTGTTTCATTTAGTCCACAAATATTTCTGGGCTTTTAATCTTATCAAAGACTAAGCCAAGTGCTTTATATTAATTATCTCATTTAATCCTCAGTGTGATTCCAGAAACTAGGTTCTGTTATTACTTCTAGAGTGCCAAAGTCACACAGTTAAGAAGGAATGGAATCAGAGTTTAAATCTAGCTTAACCTGACTCTTGAAACTGTGTTTTAATCCATTATTAAAGTGTATATATGTACAAACATGCATATCCACAAACATATGCATCTTTACATAGTGGATAAATATACACACACAAACGTACATACATAAGTGGATAGAAATGTTCTTGTTTTAATTTGAATTATATGACTCATATTGAAGACTATTTTCCCTTACTTTTATCCACTATTTTTGTTCTTTCTCAGAGCCATTGACCCCACTGTGGTATCTGACACATTCTTCCTTTACTTTGGGAAAGCCATGTTGTGGGAAGATTGGAAGCATGGCCCTTGGGTCAAAAAACATGGCTCTAGTGTTTAATAGCAGTAATGGGTTACTTAGATTCCTATCTGCTCATCTGTAAAATGGTGCCACTCTTCTATGGTCATTAAATGATGACAATGTTGTTTATAGCAACAACCTGGCACAAAGTAAGTGCATATGCACTCAATTGATTGAAATTATTACTTGGAATTTAAGACAAGATACAAAGAAAAGACAAAATAAATGTTAAGGATGTAATTCTGTCTCCCTGAGTTTCCTGTCATGGGCAGCACCAAGGACAGGGCCTTGGACATGGCAGGCTCTTAATAAATGGGTATGGAACGGAATTACTGATGGAAAAGATACTTTTACTTTCACAGCCAGATAATTCTAGTATTAAAGGAATGGGGGGGGGATAGGCCATCATGATGGGGGAGAGGAACAGAGCAGCATAGCCTACCCAGGAAGATGAGAGAAGCCCAAAGAATAACCAATGACAAACACATATGGAGTGCTTGTCATAGGATGGAGTTTGTGTCTTTGACCAGCATATTGCCTATTGAAGTAAAATACAGTACAAAGGGATAAATTACAGTAGCATGTTTTAAGTAATATAATTGATATATGTTAAACAGAATTTTAAAAAGAGATTATAAGAACTCAATAAATGAGGCACCTGGCTGGCTCAGTTGGCAGGGCACAGTGCTCTTGATCTTGGGGTTGTGAGTTCCAGCCCCATGTTGGGTGTAGAGGTTACTTAATAAAATCTAAAACAACAACAACAAAACAAAACAAAAACCTACATAAGCAAAATCAAACAACAAGCCACTTGGCTACAAGAGGCCCTTGACCACCACATAACCCTTTAAAAAATAACAAAAAAGGGATGAAAGACTTACCTGGGGTCATGAGAAAGAAGAGAGGAGGACTGGCTACATTGCAATCTATCAACAACTCATTTTGCAGGTGAGAAACCTCATTTCCAAGAGTTGAAATTTGTGAAAGATTACATAGTCAAAAATAGAATTTAAAGGTTTTTACTTGAAATTACATGTGTAAGTGCTAAGGGTAATGCTGAGATCATTGTAAGTAATAAATAGTATGCATTACTATTATCATTGTTATCATTCTTTACAGAATTGATTTGTAAACCTTCATTGATTCTTTTTTTTTTTTTCTTTTTGGTCTGAGATGCCAACAGGAAGGGTTAAAGGTTTAATCCTCGCACTGAATTATATTTTGCTATTCTTAGATATCCTTGCTTATAAAAATTCAATATTTTTATTTGACTTATATAAGTGCTAACATAATTAATAGGTATTATTAAAATGCATAATTTGCTTTAAAGAACAATTTGATTAATAGATTTCTCTGTCTTCCTTTTTTTTTTTTAATTTTTATTTATTTATGATAGTCACAGAGAGAGAGAGAGAGAGGCAGAGACACAGGCAGAGGGAGAAGCAGGCTCCATGCCGGGAGCCCGACGTGGGATTCGATCCCGGGTCTCCAGGATCACGCCCTGGGCCAAAGGCAGGTGCCAAACCGCAGCGCCACCCAGGGATGCCCGATTTCTCTGTCTTCCTACAGCCAATACTAATTTCATAGTTTGGAAAACTGTTATTATCTGCACTTCGATAAACCCAGTACTATTTAAGAACCATCTGGCCTTTCAAAAGCAGTCTCAAAAAATATAATTTCACTTCACAATCTACATTTACTATTTAACTTTAAGAAAAACTCATTATTTGGGGAAAAATGAATATTTTCATGTTTTAATCAGTATTTTTTTCTTTAACACAGAAGAAAACCTGGACAATATTAAATATAAGTATTCTTACATTTTAATTTATTAACATTTTTCCATGTAATAAGCAGCATACATTTTCAATTGCTAGAATTTTTTCTGATGCACAGAATAATACTTTTCCTGATAGCATTACAGTTACATTTTACCTTTCATTTTTGTGCTACCTGAAAACTTGGGATTCTTAGCTAAAGAACAGTGACACATTTATAAAACAAGAGAATCTGCCAAATTTCTCAACAGCTGGTTCTTTCTTAGGTCCCAACACCTCAGTTGACAGAGTAAAAAGTCAACTATTTATAAACTCAGATTGCAAACCTAGAGCAGCTTGGGGAAACCATCTCTCTCCTTCCTCAATTTCCTTGATATTGGCAGCGCGTCTGCCTTTTATGGCCCAGTTCACATAAAGTCCAGTTGAATTGTCATTTTAAGAGAAAAAAGACCCCCACCTTTAGTTGGTATTTGCTCTGTCAGACAATCCAACGTGACTGGTATCCTCATTCAAAATGGAAATATGGCCACAGAGACAGAAGAAACACGCATGAAGAGAAAATAATGTGAAGAGACACAAGGAGAATACCATGGAAACATGAAGGCAGACATTGTAAAGATGTGCCTACAAGCTTAGGGATGCCAAAGATTTAGCAGCCCACCAGCAGTCAGAAGAGACACATGAAACAGATTGTCCCTGAGGTTTCCAGAGGGAACTTGTCCTGCAGACACCTTGATCTGGAAATTCTAGTATCCACAACTGGGAGAAAATAAATTTGTTTCTGTTGTTCAAGCCTTCCAATCTCTGACACTCCTATGACAGCCCTAGTAAATTGTTACACCCAAATCTTTAAAGTTCATGGTTATTCCTTGTCTAATTATTTGCTCTCAAATCACTTCTCCATTGAAACTTGCTTTGCACCGCAGGTCAATATTTTCATAGAATAGGACTCACACAGGGTGTTTTTGCATCCTGACCATATTTTGCATCCTGACCATATCTAGCTCCACTAAGAGTGAGTCAATAAATATTTATTATGGAAAGAATCCTAGAAATGATGAATTTGTAATAAAGGTGCATTTAAAAAAAATCCTTATCTTTAATATTGAGGAAGGGAGCTAGGTCAGATTGCCTATACTCAGGATCCTTTCTACCTCTATAGGATAGTCCCTTGTAGGGACATCAAGAAACCTAGGAACCACATTTTTCAAAATCCCTTGATGCAGGATTCCAGTTTAGAATCCATCAATTTCAGGCACTCTCACAAGACTTGAAAAGCAGGAACTTCCCTGCTGCAGCCAAGGTCGACACCAGTAGATCTTGTCAGACCTGGCATTTTGCACCAGCTTCTGGTCCTTCCCATGAATCTCAACCTTTCTGCCTCCTGTAAGCCACTAAAACACACTCTCATGACCTGGTTAGCACTAGCAACAGCCGGATCTTATCACTGAGACTGAGTGCCAGTGGTGTTTGTTCAACTATTGTTGACTTGATTAGAACAGTCTACCAGCCCTTCCAATGTTATTCCTGTGTTAAATCTCTTCTCACTTGAACATTCTAGAGTGGTTGCTGTTTTCTTGCCTGAATCTTAACTAGTAAGACTTAAGAGAAGTGCAGGATATTTTTTTTTCCTGATTAGCTTCCACATTGAAAAACAAGGAGCAACTTCAACAGATAGAAATAACTATTTTTCCTAGCGTCAGCGGGCCTGTAAACTGAGAGATTTCACTTCAGCACCCAGAGGTGAGTCCCAACCTCACTTTCTACTTGACAGAATTAAGGAATTTAATGCCAATCATGATGACTTCATAGCAGAAAAATCCAGACAGTGCATTCTAGACTCTGCATCAGTTTCTTGTATACAATGCTTGATTCTTTCCTCATAGTGTAGTGAGTGTACTTTGCTTGAACTCATGTTACCTCTCTATAGATCATCTCACAAATATATACATTTGTGTTTTTAGCATTCTCATCCTTTTTCTCTTCCCACTCCCAAATTTCCGTTTTGTTTTGTTTTGTTTTGTTTTAAGATTTTATTTATTTATTCATGAGAGTCACAGAGAGAGAGACAGAGACACAGGCAAAGGGAGAAGCAGGCTCCATGCAAGGAGCCCTATGACGTGGAACTCGATCCTGGGACTCCAGGATCATGCCCCAGGCCTAAGGCAGGTGCTAAACCACTGCGCCACCCAGGGATCCCTCTTTGAAGATTTTTAAAGGCAACTCTTGAATGTCGTGTCACATTGGACCTAGCCTTGGTTTCTTCTTACCTGAGCCAGTGGGTAAAAATAATTAGTTTCATTCAGTAACAAGCTGGTAGAGACTTGATCAATGGTTGCTTGATTGAAATTTAAACAATTCTTTGGGTGCAACAGGGTTAACTCATAGAAATCTTAAAAAAAAAAAAAAAAAAGAACAACTGGCTTTTGAGATCTTTTTGCTTGCAACAATATGGATAGATCCTAGAGAGATTACGCTAAGTGAAATAATTTAGGCACTCATTATATATTTAGGGGTCATTTTTTTTAAATGAACCTATTTTATTTTTTTTAATTTATTTTTTATTGGTGTTCAATTTACGAACATACAGAATAAGCCCCAGTGCCCGTCACCCATTCACTCCCACCCCCCCCGCCCTCCTCCCCTTCTACCACCCCTAGTTCGTTTCCCAGAGTTAGCAGTCTTTACGTTCTGTCTCCCTTTCTGATATTTCCCACACATTTCTTCTCCCTTCCCTTATATTCCCTTTCACTATCATTTATATTCCCCAAATAAATGAGAACATATAATGTTTGTCCTTCTCCGACTGACTTACTTCACTCAGCATAATACCCTCCAGTTCCATCCACGTTGAAGCAAATGGTGGGTATTTGTCATTTCTTTTTTTTTTTTTTTTAAGTTTTATTTATTTATGATAGTCACAGAGAGAGAAAGAGAGGCAGAGACACAGGCAGAGGGAGAAGCAGGCTCCATGCACCGGGAGCCCGACGTGGGATTCGATCCCGGGTCTCCAGGATCGCACCCTGGGCCAAAGGCAGGCGCCAAACCACTGCGCCACCCAGGGATCCCGGTATTTGTCATTTCTAATAGCTGAGTAATATTCCATTGTATACATAAACCACATCTTCTTTATCCATTCATCTTTCGTTGGACACCGAGGCTCCTTCCACAGTTTGGCTATTGTGGCCATTGCTGCTATAAACATCGGGGTGCAGGTGTCCCGGCGTTTCATTGCATTTGTATCTTTGGGGTAAATCCCCAGCAGTGCAATTGCTGGGTCATAGGGCAGGTCTATTTTTAACTCTTTGAGGAACCTCCACACAGTTTTCCAGAGTGGCTGCACCAGTTCACATTCCCACCAACAGTGCAGAGGGTTCCCTTTTCTCCGCATCCTCTCCAACATTTGTGGTTTCCTGCCTTGTTAATTTGCCCCATTCTCACTGGGGGTGAGGTGGGATCTCATTGTGGTTTTGATTTGTATTTCCTTGATGGCAAGTGATGCGGAGCATTTTCTCATGTGCATGTTGGCCATGTCTATGTCTTCCTCTGTGAGATTTCTCTTCATGTCTTTTGCCCATTTCATGATTGGATTGTTTGTTTCTTTGGTGTTGAGTTTAAGAAGTTCTTTATAGATCTTGGAAACTAGCCCTTTATCTGATATGTCATTTGCAAATATCTTCTCCCATTCTGTAGGTTGTCTTTGAGTTTTGTTGACTGTATCCTTTGCTGTGCAAAAGCTTCTTATCTTGATGAAGTCCCAATAGTTCATTTTTGCTTTTGTTTCTTTTGCCTTCGTGGATGTATCTTGCAAGAAGTTACTGTGGCCGAGTTCAAAAAGGGTGTTGCCTGTGTTCTCCTCTAGGATTTTGATGGAATCTTGTCTCACATTTAGATCTTTCATCCATTTTGAGTTTATCTTTGTGTATGGTGCAAGAGACTGGTCTAGTTTCATTCTTCTGCATGTGGATGTCCAATTTTCCCAGCACCATTTATTGAAGAGACTGTCTTTCTTCCAATGGATAGTCTTTCCTCCTTTATCGAATATTAGTTGCCCATAAAGTTCAGGGTCCACTTCTGGGTTCTCTATTCTGTTCCACTGATCTATGTGTCTGTTTTTGTGCCAGTACCACACTGTCTTGATGACCACAGCTTTGTAGTACAACCTGAAATCTGGCATTGTGATGCCCCCAGCTATGGTTTTCTTTTTTAAACTTCCCCTGGCTATTCGGGGTCTTTTCTGATTCCACACAAATCTTAAAATAATTTGTTCTAACTCTCTGAAGAAAGTCCATGGTATTTTGATAGGGATTGCATTAAACGTGTATATTGCCCTGGGTAACATTGACATTTTCACAAGATTAATTCTGCCAATCCATGAGCATGGAATATTTTTCCATCTCTTTGTGTCTTCCTCAATTTCTTTCAGAAGTGTTCTATAGTTTTGAGGGTATAGATCCTTTACCTCTTTGGTTAGGTTTATTCCTAGGTATCTTATGCTTTTGGGTGCAATTGTAAATGGGATTGACTCCTTCATTTCTCTTTCTTCAGTCTCATTGTTAGTGTATAGAAATGCCACTGATTTCTGGGCATTGATTTTGTATCCTGCCACGCTGCCAAATTGTTGTATGAGTTCTAGCAATCTTGGGGTGGAGACTTTTGGGTTTTCTATGTAGAGTACCATGTCATCGGCAAAGAGGGAGAGTTTGACTTCTTCTTTGCCAATTTGAATGCCTTTAATGTCTTTTTGTTGTCTGATTGCTGAGGCTAGGACTTCCAGTACTATGTTGAATAGCAGTGGTGAGAGTGGACATCCCTGTCGTGTTCCTGATCTTAGGGGAAAGGCTCCCAGTGCTTCCCCATTGAGAATGATATTTGCTGTGGGCTTTTCGTAGATGGCTTTTAAGATGTTGAGGAATGTTCCCTCTATCCCTGCACTCTGAAGAGTTTTGATCAGGAATGGATGCTGTATTTTGTCAAATGCTTTCTCTGCATCTAATGAGAGGATCATATGGTTCTTGGTTTTTCTCTTGCTGATATGATGAATCACATTGATTGTTTTACGGGTGTTCAACCAGCCTTGTGTCCCAGGGATAAATTCTACTTGGTCATGGTGAATAATTTTCTTAATGTACTGTTGGATCCTATTGGCCAGTATCTTGTTGAGAATTTTTGCATCCATGTTTATTAGGGATATTGGTCTGTAATTCTCCTTTTTGGTGGGGTCTTTGTCTGGTTTTGGAATTAAGGTGATGCTGGCCTCATAGAACGAATTTGGAAGTACTCCATCTCTTTCTATCTTTCCAAACAGCTTTAGGAGAATAGGTATGGTTTCTTCTTCAAACGTTTGATAAAATTCCCCTGGGAAGCCATCTGGCCCTGGACTCTTGTGTCTTGGGAGGTTTTTGATGACTGCTTCAATTTCCTCCCTGGTTATTGGCCTGTTCAGGTTTTCTCTTTCTTCCTGTTCCAGTTTTGGTAGTTTGTGGCTTTCCAGGAATGCGTCCATTTCTCCTAGATTGCCTAATTTATTGGCGTATAGCTGTTCATAATATGTTTTTAAAATTGTTTGTATTTCCTTGGTGTTGGTAGTGATCTCTCCTTTCTCATTCATGATTTTATTAATTTGAGTCTTCTCTCTCTTCTTTTTAATAAGGCTGGCTAATGGTTTATCTATCTTATTAATTCTTTCAAAGAACCAACTCCTGGTTCTGTTGATCTGTTCCACAGTTCTTCTGGTCTCGATTTCGTTGAGTTCTGCTCGAATCTTTATTAACTCCCTTCTTCTCCTGGCTGTAGGATCTATCTGCTGTTTTTTCTCTAGCTCCTTTATGTGTAAGGTTAGCTTTTGTATTTGAGTTGTTTCCAGTTTTTGAATGGATGCTTGTATTGCAATGTATTTCCCCCTTAGGACTGCTTTTGCTGTATCCCAAAGATTTTGGATGGGTGTATCTTCATTCTCATTAGTTTCCATGAATGTTTTTAATTCTTCCTTAATTTCCTGGTTGACCCTTTCATCTTTTAGCAGGATGGTCCTTAACCTCCACGTGTTTGAGGTCCTTCCAAACTTCTTGTTGTGATTTAGTTCTAATTTCAAGGCATTATGGTCTGAGAATATGCAGGGGGTGATCCCAATCTTTTGGTATCGGTTCAGACCCGATTTGTGACCAATATGTGGTCTTTTCTGGAGAAAGTTCCATGTGCACTTGAGAAGAATGTGTATTCAGTTGAGTTTGGATGTAAAGTTCTGTAGATATCTGTGAAATCCATCTGGTCCAGTGTATCATTTAAAGCTCTCGTTTCTTTGGAGATGTTGTGCTTAGAAGACCTATCGAGTATAGAAAGAGCTAGATTGAAGTCACCAACTATAAGTGTATTATTATCTAAGTATTTCTTCACTTTGGTTAATAATTGATTTATATATTTGGCAGCTCCCACATTCGGGGCATATATATTGAGGATTGTTAAGTCCTCTTGTTGAATAGATCCTTTAAGTATGATATAGTGTCCCTCTTCATCTCTCACTACAGTCTTTGGGGTAAATTTTAGTTTATCTGCTATAAGGATGGCTACCCCTGCTTTCTTTTGAGGACCATTTGAATGGTAAATGGTTCTCCAACCTTTTATTTTCAGGCTGTAGGTGTCCTTCTGTCTAAGATGAGTCTCTTGTAGACAGCAAATAGATGGGTCCTGCTTTTTTATCCAGTCTGAAACCTTGCGCCTTTTGATGGGGTCATTAAGCCCGTTCACATTCAGAGTTACTATTGAGAGATATGAATTTAGTGTCATCATGATAACTATTCAGTCCTTGTTTTTGTGGAATGTTCCACTGAACTTCTTCTTAAAGGGGAGTTTTAAGAGTCCCCCTTAAAATTTCTTGCAGAGCTGGTTTGGAGGCCACATATTCTTTTAGTTGCTGCCTGTCTTGGAAGCTCTTTATCTCTCCTTCCATTCTGAATGAGAGCCTTGCTGGATAAAGTATTCTTGGTTGCATGTTCTTCTCATTTAGGACCCTGAATATACCCTGCCAGCCCTTTCTGGCCTGCCAGGTCTCTGTGGAGAGGTCTGCTGTTAACCTCATACCTCTCCCCATAAAAGTCAGGGATTTCTTGTCTCTTGCTGCTTTAAGGATCTTCTCTTTATCTTTGGAATTTGCAAGCTTCACTATTAAATGTCGAGGTGTTGAACGGTTTTTATTGATTTTAGGGGGGGATCTCTGTATTTCCTGGATCTGAATGCCTGTTTCCCTTCCCAGATTAGGAAAGTTTTCAGCTAGAATTTGTTCAAATACATATTCTGGCCCTCTGGCCCTTTCGGCACCCTCGGGAACACCAATTAAACGTAGGTTTTTCTTCCTCAGGCTGTCGTTTATTTCCCTTAATCTATCTTCATGGTCTTTTAATTGTTTGTCTCTTTTTTCCTCAGTTTCCCTCTTTGCCATCAACTTGTCTTCTATGTCACTCACTCGTTCTTCCACCTCGTTAACCCTCGTCGTTAGGACTTCTAGTTTGGATTACATCTCATTCAATTGATTTTTAATTTCTGCCTGATTAGCTCTAAATTCTGCAGTCATGAAGTCTCTTGAGTCCTTTATGCTTTTTTCTAGAGCCACCAGTAGCTGTATAATAGTGCTTCTGAATTGGCTTTCTGACATTGAGTTGTAATCCAGATTTTGTAACTCTGTGGGAGAGAGGACTGTTTCTGATTCTTTCTTTTGAGGTGAGGTTTTCCTTCTAGTCATTTTGCTCAGTGCAGAGTGGCCAAAAGCAAGTTGTATTGGGAAAAGGAGAAAAAGAGAGGAGAGAAAGAAGGAAAGAAAAGAGAAAGAGAAAAAAAAGGAAGGAAAAAAAACGAAAAAAAAAAAAAAAAAGAAGAAAAAGAGAAAGAAAAAGAAAGAAAGGAAAAAAAAGGGGGGGATGGGGGAAGGAAACAAATCAAAAAGAAAAAAAAAAGAAAAAGAAAAAGAAAAAGAAAAAGAAAAAGAAAAAGAAAAAGAAAAAGAAAAAGAAAATAAAAAGAACCACGGGTGAGTATCTTCTGATTCTGTGTACTTTAAGTCCCTTGGCTTCCTCTGGAAGTTGTCAGTCCGTCTAGCTGGTCTTCTGGGGGAGGGGCCTGTTGTGCTGATTCTCAGGTGTTAGCAGTTGGGGGAGCTGCTGTGCCCCTGCCTGGTGCAGGGCTCAGTGGGGGTTGTTTACCCCGTGAGGCCCCAGGACGAACAACCGCAGTGGCGGGGCCAGCTCTGCAGCCCTGGAGTCAGCCCCCGCAGTAGCTCCAGAGCTCTCGGTCTGCAGGGCCTGGAGGCTCCGGGGCGGGGCCGCTGATCTGCTCAGCTGGGGCAGGAGCGTCCTCGCTGTCCTGGGCCCTCCCGGCCTCTGCCTGTCCTGGGGAGGCCGGATCCTGGGCTGTGTCCCGGCGCCCTGTGCTCCGGAGCCTGCGCTGGTGGATTCACACTCCCGCCCCACAGCCCCCTCCGCGGAGCCGCCCCCGAGCCCCCCCGAGCTGCTCCGGGTCCCCCGTGCGCGCTGCAGCCCTTAGGGAGCTCGGCGCACTCTCCTGGGCGCGCAGTTGCTCTGTTAGTGTCCCGGGGAACCCGAGGGCATCCCCGCCCTCCTGGGTCCTGCTCCACCTCCCCGCGAGCCCCTTTCCCCCGGGAAGGTCGGTGCAGCTCCTGCTCCTCCGGGACGGGGCTCTCCTGTCCTGGGGACACTCGCCCCGGCCTCAGCCCGGCTCCTCGCGGGGCCCCTCCCCCTTGGAGGCCTTTGTTTCTTTACTTCTTTTTCCCCGGCTTCCTACCTTGATAGAAGCGCGAACTCTTCTCACTGTCGCATTCCAGGTGTTCTCTCTTTAATTCTCAGGCCGAATTCATAGATTTTCAGGATAATTTGAAGGTTTTCTAGGTAATTTGGTGGAGACAGGTGATTTGGAGACCCTACTCTTCCGCCGTCTTGCCCTCAAGCTCTGATAATTTCCAATCTTGCAACAATAACGGAGTTTAAGAAATTCAGGTAACTTGGCCCAACTTAGGTCTAATAAATTCAAGTGTGTAGAAAGTGTGATCCAGGAATATGGACTGGTAAATCTAGAACTTCCTCATGTGATTCAGATCTGGTCTCTAAACAACATTTGAGAACAACTGATCTAGACAGGTTTTCCTTAGTTACAAAATGCTGTTGCTAAAATTAATGTAGAATATTAGTTTCTTTGCTCCTCCTGACTTCTGGCTGACCAATGAGCCCATTTAGATTCCAGCCCTCCATGAAAACAAACTCTTTGAGTTCAGGCTGCAATTACATTTGTAGTCATTCAGTCAATAAAAATTTATTGAGCGTCTAATGTGTCCCAGGCACTTTCCCTTCAACTCTCTGACTCCCTAAATTAATTGTGCTTCAAATTCTTACACTGTTAGCATCTCCAGCGGTCATGTGTACTCAGCGCATGAAACGTAGAGTACACCAAGTGATCCTTTCAACTCAAAAATTTTATTTTCGATGAGATAACGAATATGAGTAAGGGGGACAACCTACTCACAGGCTGGAGCCTTGCCGCTCCGGGAACAGCTCTAAGCATAAACACGCGGCCTGGACCCTGCCTGCATCACCACACACACACTTCCTCTCCTTCCAAGACCGCACAGCAGATGGCAACACAGAGATAGGAGCCGCCCCCCTCCCTGGCTCAACACTGCTTTTACTTCACCTTAATGTATCTGCAAAAATCATTTCTGGATGGTTTACAGGTAAGGATGATTGTGAAGAAAATACACAAGTATAATAAGCACTCAGAAATGCTAAATGGAGTGGATGCTGAATGCTCAATGTTCATTTGCCAAAAACAGTGTAGCTTCTGAAAGAGAGAAAACTCAGTCTCAAGGACTGAGAAGTTAAATGTAACAGCGAATTCAGTAGATGGAGTATCTGTGTCTCAACTTGCTTAGTAGAAATCCTTCGTTAACAAAAGGATTTCCTCTATTTACAAAGGACTAGTCTCATGGGGTTGGCATTTATGCTATTGTATCTAAGAATCCCCTCTATTATTTACTCAACTAATAAACAACTTTAGGAACAAGAGACTCAATAGTCAAAATATTTTGTTAGGGAATTGCTAACCTCGAACATTTTAAGAGCCCAGTGTTTCCTCAACACTCTTCCAAAAACACCTATAATAAGAACCTGACACCAATGGCAAATAGACATTAATGCACATGCCAACACCAAATAACTGGTAGAGTCTGGAGTACGGTGTTGTGTAGGACTGTCAAGTCGCATCCAGACTTTTCTGGAGTGTCTAGCAAGGATGGCGATATCCGCTGTGGGCGACAGACGAGGCTGGATTTATGCCAGTCCCTGCACAGAAGTCAACATTATCATATTATATTATAACCATCTGTTTATATGCCTATCATCTCCTGGATATTTACTACTTCATGAGAGAAGCTGTGTTTTACGTATCTTTACATGACCAACAACCAAAGCAGAATAGCTACTTACTATTCCATTTGATGAATGATTCATAGGTAAGAAATCAAGCAGTAACGTGGATAGATTTCTGTCCTTTCCAAAGGTCAGACCAAACGGAACTACATACAGCTCAGTGTTGTGTGCCCATCTCAGGCCGCTGATAACCGTTGTTGTGTTATCAGTAGTGTTGTAGCTGGACTGGCCCTTGTGGTTCTTGTGATTGCAAGATGCCCTCAGCAATAACCATCAGGAAACTTTGAAAACAAAAATGTGTGTGTGGGTGTGTGTGGAGGAGCGTGATGGAGGGGGTATTACTGGAAAGTTTTGGAAAGCACATGGCACACCTGGGACCACACAGTGAGATCGTATCTGGGTGTGTCTCGAGGGAGAAGAGTGGGGCAGAAGGTCCTGGGGTTCGAGGGTGCGAGGCCAGGGTTTCAGGGACTCACTCTTAGTGAGCTTTAAACCTAAGAGCAGAAATTTAAAGTGAAAAGAGAGAAAAAAAGCAAGTGGCCCAAATGGTCAGTTATGGAAATCAACCAACATTTCTAAAACTAAGGAGGGGTAGAGGAGGGGCGGAAGCTCTTGATCTAGTCTTGTTTATTTAAGCCATCTTTTGAGTAGATGCCTCTTTGGAGTGACCATTTCAGCCACC